>NC_083709.1:5000000-7500000 GCF_033118175.1 Dama dama
GCTTCAAAAGGTTTGAAAAATATGAGGAGCATGAAACGGTCTGAAAAATAGGAGGAGCATGAAACGGTGATCAAAAACATGAAGAGCCTGAAAAGGTGTGAAAAATATGAAGAGCTTCAAAAGGTGTGAAATACATGAGGAGCATGAAACGGTCTGAAAAATAGGAGAAGCATGAAGTGGTGTGGAAAAACATGAAGAGCCTGAAAAGGTGTGAAAAATATGAAGAGCTTCAAAAGGTGTCAAAAATGAGATCAACAGGAAACCGTCTGAAAAATAGGAGGAGCATGAAGCGGTGTTGAAAAATATGAAGAGCCTGAAAAGGTGTGAAAATATGAAGAGCTTCTAAATGTGTCAAATATATGAGGAGCATGAAACCGTCTGAAAAATAGGAAGAGCATGAAACGGTGATCAAAAACATGAAGAGCCTGAAAAGGTTTGAAAAATATGAAGAGCTTCAAAAGGTGTGAAATATATGAGGAGCATGAAACCGTCTGAAAAATAGGAGAAGCATGAAGTGGTGTCGAAAAACATGAAGAGTCTAAAAAGGTGTGAAAAATATGAAGAGCTTCAAAAGGTGTGAAATATATGAGGAGCATGAAACGGTCTGAAAATTAGGAGAAGCATGAAGTGGTGTGCAAAAACATGAAGAACCTGAAAAGCTGTGAAAAATATGAAGAGCTTCAAAATGTGTCAAAAATACGAAGAGCATGAAACGGTCTGAAAAATAGGAGAATCATGAAGCGGTGTTCAAAAACATGAAGTGCCTGATAGGTGTGAAATATATGAAGAGTTTTAAAGGTGTCAAAAATATGAGGAGCAAGTAACGGTCTGAAAAGTAGGAGGAGCATGAAGCGGTATTCAAAAACATGAAGAGCCTGAAAAGCTGTGAAAAATATGAAGAGTTTCTAAAGGTGTCAAAAATATGAGGAGCATGAAACGGTCTGAAATATAGGAGGAGCATGAAGTGGTGTTGAAAAACATGAAGAGCCTGAAAAGGTGTGAAAATCATGAAGAGCTTCAAAAGGTGTCAAAAATATGAGGAGCATGAAACGGTCTGAAAAATAGGAAGAGCATGACGAAATGTTCAAAAACATGAAGAGCCTGAAAATGTGTGAAAAATATGAAGAGCTTCAAAAGGTGTGAAAAATATGAGGACCATGAAACGGTCTGAAATATAGGAGGAGCATGAAACGGTGATCAAAAACATGAAGAGCCTGAAAAGGTGTGAAAAATATGAAGAGCTTCAAAAGGTGTGAAAAATATGAGGACCATGAAACGGTCTGAAATATAGGAGGAGCATGAAACAGTGATCACAAACATGAAGAGCCTGAAAAGGTGTGAAAAATATGAAGAGCTTCAAAAGGTGTCAAAAATATGAGGAGCATGAAACGGTCTGAAAAATAGGAGGAGCATGAAGCGGTGTTGAAAAACATGAAGAGCCTGAAAACGTGTGAAAAAATATGAAGAGCTTCAAAAGGTGTGAAAAATATTAAGAGCTTCAAAAGGTGTCAAAAATGAGATGAGCATGAAACGGTCTGAAAAATAGAGGAGCATGAAGTGGTGTTGAAAAACATGAAGAGCCTGAAAAGATGTGAAAAATATGAAGAGCTTCAGAAGTTGTCAAAAATATAAGGAGCATGAAACGGTCTGCAAAATAAGAGGATCATGAAGCGGTGTTGAAAAACATGAACAGCTTCCTTATCCATTCATCTGCTGATGGGCATCTAGGTTGCTTCCATGTCCTGGCTATTATAAACAGTGCTGCAATGAACATTGGGGTGCACGTGTCTCTTTCAGATCTGGTTTCCTCAGTGTGTATGCCCAGAAGTGGGATTGCTGGGTCATATGGCAGTTCTATTTCCAATTTTTTAAGAAATCTCCACACTGTTTTCCATAGCGGCTGTACTAGTTTGCATTCCCACCAACAGTGTAAGAGGGTTCCCTTTTCTCCACACCCTCTCCAGCATTTATTGCTTGTAGACTTTTGGATAGCAGCCAACCTGACTGGGGTGTAATGGTACCTCATTGTTGTTTTGATTTGCATTTCTCTAATAATGAGTGATGTTGAGCATCTTTTCATGTGTTTGTTAGCCATTTGTAAGTCTTCTTTGGAGAAATGTCTGTTTAGTTCTTTGGCCCATTTTTTGATTGGGTCATTTATTTTTCTGGAATTGAGCTGCAGGAGTTGCTTGTATATTTTTGAGATTAATCTTTTGTCTCTTTCTTCATTTGCTATAATTTTCTCCCAATCTGAGGGCTGTCTTTTCACCTTACTTATAGTTTCCTTTGTAGTGCAAAAGCTTTAAAGTTTCATTAGGTCCCATTTGTTTAGTTTTGCTTTTACTTCCAATATTCTGGGAGGTGGGTCATAGAGGATCTTGCTTTGATTTATGTCGGAGAGTGTTTTGCCTATGTTCTCCTCTAGAAGTTTTATAGTTTCTGGTCTTACATTTAGATCTTTAATCCATGAACGGATAAGGAAGCTGTGGTACATATACACCATGGAATATTACTCAGCCATTAAAACGAATTCATTTGAACCAGTCCTAATGAGATGGATGAAGCTGGAGCCCATTATACAGAGTGAAGGAAGCCAGAAAGATAAAGAACATTACAGCATACTGACACATGTATATGGAATTTAGAAAGGTGATAACGATAACCCTATATGCAGAACAGAAAAAGAGACACAGAAATACAGAACAGAATTTTGAACTTTGTGGGAGAATGTGAGGGTAGGATATTTCAAAAGAACAGCATGTATACTATCTATGGTGAAACAGATCACCAGCCCAGGTGGGATGCACGAGACAAGTGCTCCGGCCTGGTGCACTGGGAAGACCCAGAGGAATCGGGGGGAGAGGGAGGTGGGAGGGGGGATCGGGATTGGGAATACATGTAAATCCATGGCTAATTCATATCAATGTATGACAAAACCCACTGGAAAAAAAATAAAAATAAGAAAAAAAAAAAGAAAAACATGAACAGCCTGAAAAGGTGTGAACAATATGAAGAGCTTCAAAATATGTGAAATACATAACGAGCATGAAACAATCTGAAAAATTGAAGGAGCGTGAAGCTGTGTTGAAAAACATGAAGAGCCTGAAAAGGTGTGAAAAATATGAAGAGCTTCAAAATGTGTCAAAAGTATGAGGAGAAAGAAAGGGACTGAAAATAGGAGGAGCATGAAGCGGTGTTGAAAAATATGAAGAGCCTGAAAAGGTGTTAAAAATATGAAGAGCTTCAAAATTTGTCAAAAATATGAGGAACATGAAACGGTCTGAAAAATAGGAGGAGCATGAAATGATGTTGAAAAACATGAAGAGCCTGAAAACGTGTGAAAAATATGAAGAGCCTCAAAAACTGTCAAAATATGAGGAGCATGAAATGGTCTGAAAAATAGGAGGAGCATGAAGCGGTGTTGAAAAACATGAAGAGCCTGAAAAGGTGTGAAAAATACGAAGAACTTCAAAAGGTGAGAAAAATATGAAGAGCTTCAAAAGGTGTGAAACACATGAGAAGCATGAAACGGTCTGAAAAATAGGAGGAACATGAAGCGGTGTTCAAAAACATGAAGAGCCTGAAAAGGATTGGAAAATATGAAGAGGTTCAAAAAGTGCCAAAAATATGAGGAGCATGAAACGGTCTGAAATATTGGAGGAACATGAAACGGTGCTCAAAAACATGAAGAGCCTGAAAAGGTGTGAAAAATATGAAGAGCTTCAAAAGGTGTCAAAAATATGAGGAGCATGAAACGGTCTGAAAAATAGGAGGAGCATTAAACAGTGTTGAAAAATATGGAGAGCCTGAAAAGGTGTGAAAAATATGAAGAGCTTCAAAACGTGTGAAAAATATGAAGAGCTTCAAAAGGTGTCAAAAATATGAGGAGCATGAAACGGTCTGAAAAATAGGAGGAGCATTAAACAGTGTTGAAAAATATGGAGAGCCTGAAAAGGTGTGAAAAATATGAAGAGCTTCAAAACGTGTGAAAAATATGAAGAGCTTCAAAAGGTGTCAAAAATATGAGGAGCATGAAACGGTCTGAAAAATAGGAGGAGAATGAATCGGTGTTGAAAAACATGAAGAGCCTGAAAAGGTGTGAAAAATATGAAGAACTTCAAAAGGTGTCAAAAATATGAAGAGCCTCAAAAGGTGTCAAATATATGAGGAGCATGAAACGGTCTGAAAAATAGGAGGAGCATGAAGCGGTGTTGAAAAACATGAAGAGCCTTAAAAATGTGTGAAAAATATGAAGAGCTTCAAAAGGTGTCAAATGTATGAGGAGCACGAAACGGTCTGAAAAATAGGAGGAACATGAAGCGGTGTTCAAAAACATGAAGAGCCTGAAAAGGTGTGAAAAATGTGAAGAGCTTCAAAGGGTGTCAAAAATATGAGGAGCATGAAACGTTCTGAGAAATAGGAGGAGAATGAAGCGATGTTCAGAACCAAGAAGAGACTGAACAGGTGAGAAAAATATCAAGAGCTTCAAAAGGTGTGAAAATATGAAGAGCTTCAAAAGGTGTGAAAATATTAGGAGCATGAAACGGTCTGAAATATAGGAGGAGCATGAAGCGGTGTTCAAAAACATGAGGAGCCTGAAAAGGTGTGAAAAATATGAAGATCTTCAAAAGGTGTGAAAATATGAAGAGCTTCAAAAGGTGTGAAAATATTAGGAGCATGATACGGTCTGAAAAATAGGAGGAGGCTGAAGCGGTGTTCAAAAACTTGAAGAGCCTGTAAAGGAGTGAAAAACATGAAGAGCTTCAAAAGGTGTCAAAAATATGAGAACATGAAACGGTTGAAAAATAGAAGGAGCATGAAACCATGTTCAAAACCATGAAGAGCCTGAAAAGGTGTGAAAAATATGAAGAGCTTTAAAACGTGTCAAAAATATGCGGTGCATGAAACAGTCTGAAAAATAGGAAAAGCATGACAGGTTGTTCAAAAACATGAAGAGCCTGAAAAGGTGTGAAATATATGAAGAGCTTCAAAAGCTGTAAAAAATATGAGGTGCATGATACAATCTGAAAAATAGGAGGTGCATGAAGCGGTGTTGAAAACATGAAGAGCATGAAAATATGTGAAAAATAAGAAGAGCTTCAAAAGGTGTCAAAATATGAGGAGCATGAAACAGTCTAAAAAATAGTAGGAGCATGAAAAGGTATTGAAAAACACGAAGAGCCTGAAAAGGTGTGAAAAATATGAAGAGTTTCAAAAGGTGTCAAAAATATGAGGAGCATGAAACAGTTTGAAAAATAGGAGGAACAGGAAGTCGTGTTCAAAACCATGAAGAGCCTGAAAAGGTGTGAAATATACGAAGAGCTTCTAAAGGTGTCAAAAATATGAGGAGCATGAAACGATCTGTAAAATAGGAGGAGCATGAAACGGTGTAAAAAACATGAAGAGCCTGAAAAGGTGTGAAATAAATGAAGAGCTTCAAAAGGTGTCCAAAATGTGAGGACCATGAAACGCTCTGAAATATAGGAGGAGCATGATGCGGTGTTGAAAAGCATGAAGAGTCTGAAAAGGTGTGAAATATAGGAAGAGCTTCAAAAGGTGTCAAAAATATGAGGAGCATGAAACGGTCTGAAAAATAGGAGGAGCATGAAACGGTGTAAAAAACATGAAGAGCCTTAAAAGGTCTGAAAATTATGAAGAGTTCAAAAGGTGTTAAAAATATGAGGAGCATGAAACGGTCTAAAAAATAGTAGGAGCATGAAAAGGTATTGAAAAACACGAAGAGCCTGAAAAGGTGTGAAAAATATGAAGAGTTTCAAAAGGTGTCAAAAATATGAGGAGCATGAAACGGTCTGAAAAATAGGAGGAGCATGAAACGGTGTAAAAAACATGAAGAGCCTTAAAAGGTCTGAAAATTATGAAGAGTTCAAAAGGTGTTAAAAATATGAGGAGCATGAAACAGTTTGAAAAATAGGAGGAACATGAAGCCGTGTTCAAAACCATGAAGAGCCTGAAAAGGTGTGAAATATAGGAAGAGCTTCAAAAGGTGTCAAAAATATGAGGAGCATGAAACGGTCTGAAAAATAGGAGGATCATGAAACGGTGTAAAAAACATGAAGAGCCTTAAAAGGTCTGAAAATTATGAAGAGTTCAAAAGGTGTTAAAAATATGAGGAGCATGAAACGGTCTGAAAAATAGGAGGAGCATGAAACGGTGTAAAAAACATGAAGAGCCTTAAAAGGTCTGAAAATTATGAAGAGTTCAAAAGGTGTTAAAAATATGAGGAGCATGAAACGATCTGAAAAATAGGTGGAGCAAGGAGTGGTGTTGAAAAACATGAAGCGCATGAAAATGTGTGAAAAATATGAAGAGCTTCGAAAGGTGTCAAAAATATGAGGAGCATGAAAACGTCTGAAAAATAGGAGGAGCATGAAGCGGTGTGAAAAACTTGAAAGAGCCTGAAAAGCTGTGAAAAAAATGAAGAGCTTCAAAAGGTGTCAAAAATTTGAGGAGCATGAAACGGTCTGAAAACTAGGAGGAGCATTAATTGTTGTTGAAAACATGAAGAGCCTGAAATAGTGTGAGAAATATGAAGAGCTTCAAAAGGTGTCAGAAATGAGAGGAGCATGAAACGGTCTGAAAAATAGGAGGAGCATGAAGCAGTGTTCAAAACATGAAGAGCCTGAAACACTGTGAAAAATATGAAGAGCTTCAAAAGGTGTGAAAAATATGAAGAGCTTCAAAAGCTGTCAAAAATAGGAGGAGCATGAAACGGTCTAAAAATTAGGAGGAGCATGAAGCGGTGTTCAAAAACATGAAGAGCCTGAAAAGGTGTGAAAAATATGAAGAGCTTCAAAAGGTGTGAAATATATGAGGATAATGAAACGGTCTGAAAAATAAGAGGACCATGAAGCGGTGTTGAAAAATATGAAGAGCCTGAAAAAGTGTGAAAAATATGAAGAGCTTCAAAACGTGTCAACAATATGAGGAGCATGAAGCGGTTTTCAAGAATATGAAGAGCATTAAAAAGTGCGAAAAATGTGAAGAGCTTCAAAAGGTGTAAAAATATGAGGAGCATGAAACGGTCTGAAAAATAGGAGGAGCATGAAGCCGTTTTGAAAAACATGATTCCTGAAAAGGTGTGAAATAATCGAAGAGCTTCAAAAGGTGTCAAAAATTTGAGGACCATGAAACGCTCTGAAATATAGGAGGAGCATGATGCGGTGTTGAAAAGCATGAAGAGCCTGAAAAGGTGTGAAATATATGAAGCGCTTCAATAGCTGTCAAAAATATGAGGAGCCTGAAACGTTCTGAAAAATAGGAGGAGCATGAAGCGGTGTTGAAAAACATGAAGAGCCTGAAAAGGTGTGAAAATCATGAAGAGCCTGAAAAGGTGTGAAAAACATGAAGAGCCTCAACAGGTGTGAAATATATGAAGAGCTTCAAACGGTATCAAAAATATGAGGAGCATGAAACGGTCAGAAAAATAGGAGGAGCATGAATCGGTGTGAAAAACATGAAGTGCCTGAAAAGGTGTGACAAACATGAAGAGCCTGAAAAGGTGTGAAATATATGAAGAGGTTCAAAAGGTGTGAAAAATTTGAAGAGCTTCAAAAGTTGTCAAAAATATGAGGAGCAAGAAACGATCTGAAAAATAGGTGGAGAAGGAAGTGGTGTTGAAAAACATGAAGAGACTGAAAAGGTGTGAAAATATGAAGACCATCAAAAGGTGTCAAAAATAGGAGTAGCATGAAACGGTGTCCAAAAACATGAAGAGCTTGAATAGGAGTGAAAAATATGAAGAGCTTCAAAAGGTGTCAAATAGGAGTAGCATGAAACGGTGTTCAAAAACATGAAGAGCCTGAAAAGGTGTGCAAAATTTGAAGAGCTTCAAAACGTGTGAAAAATATGAGGAGAATGAAACGGTCTGAAAAATAGGAGGAGCATGAAAAGGTCTTGAAAAACATGAAGAGACTGAAAAGGTGTGAAAAATAAGAAGACCTTCAAAAGGTGTCAAATATATAAGGAGCATGAAACGGTCTGAAAAATAGGAGCAGCCTGAAACGGTGTGGAAAAACATGAAGAGACTGAAAATGTGTGAAAAATATGAAGAGCTTCATAAAGTTTCAAAATTATGATGGGCATGAAACTGTCTTAAAAATAGGAAGAGCATGAAGCGGTATTGAAAAACATGAAGAGCCTGAAAAGGTGTGAAATATATGAAGAGCTACAAAATGTGTCAAAAATATGAGGAGCATTAAGCGTTCTGAAATATAGGAGGAGCATGAAACGGTGTTGAAAAACACGAAGAGCCTAAAAAGGAGTGAAATATATGAAGAGCTTCAAAAGAAGTCAAAAATATAAGGAGCATGAAACGGTCTGAAAAATAGGAGGAGCATGAAGCGGTGTTGAAAAACATGAAGAGCCTGAAAAGGTGTGAAGTATATGAAGAGGTTCAAAAGGTGTCAAAAATAGGAGGAGCACGAAACAGTTTGAAAAATAGGAAGAGCACGAAGTGGTGTTGAAAAACATGAAGAGCCTGAAAAGGTGTGAAAAACATGAAGAGCTTCAAAAGGAGTCAAATATATGAGGAGCATGAAACTGTCTGAAAAATAGGAGGAGCATGAAACGGTGTTTGAAAACATGAAGAGCCTGAAAAGGTGTGAAATATATGAAGAACTTCAAAACGTGTCAAATATATGAGGAGCATGAAACGGTCTGAAAAATAGGATCAGCATGAAGCGGTGTTAAAAAACATAAACAGCCTGAAAAGGTGTGAAATATATGAAGAGCTTCAAAAGGTGTCAAAAATATGAGGAGCATGAAACTGTTCTGAAAAATAGGTGCAGCATAAAGCGGTGTTGAAAAACATGAAGGGTCTGAAAATGTGTGAAACATATGAAGAGCTTCAAAAGGTGTCAAAAATATGAGGAGCATGAAACGGTCTGAAAAATAGGAGGAAAATGAAACGGTGTTCAAAATCATTAAGAGCCTGAAAAGGTGTGAAAAATATGAAGAGCTTCAGAAGGTGTGAAAAATATGAGAAGCATGAAGCGGTTATCAAAAACTTGAAGATACTGAACAGGTGTGAAAAATATGAAGAGCTTCAAAAAGTGGCAAGTATATGAGGAGCATGAAACGGTATGAAAAATAGGAGGAGCATGAAACGGTGTTGAAAAACACGAAGAGCCTAAAAAGGAGTGAAAAATATGAGGAGCTTCTAAAGGTGTCAAATATATAAGGAGCATGAAACGGCCTGAAAAATAGGAGCAGCCTGAAACGGTGTGGAAAAACATGAAGAGACTGAAAATGTGTGAAAAATATGAAGAGCTTCAAAAGGTTTCAAAATTATGATGCGCATGAAACTGTCTTAAAAATAGGAAGAGCATGAAGCGGTGTTGAAAAACATGAAGAGCCTGAAAAGGTGTGAAATATATGAAGAGCTACAAAATGTATCAAAAATATGAGGAGCATGAAGCGTTCTGAAAAATAGGAGGAGCATGAAACGGTGTTGAAAAACACGAAGAGCCTAAAAAGGAGTGAAATATATGAAGAGTTTCAAAATAAGTCAAAAATATAAGAAGCATGAAACGGTCTGAAAAATAGGAGGAGCATGAAGCGGTGTTGAAAAATATGAAGAGCCTGAAAAGGTGTGAAAAATATGAAGAGTTTCAAAACATGTAAAAATATGAGGAGCATGAAACGGTGTTCAGAAACATGAAGAGCCTGAAATGGTGTGAAAAATATGGAGAGCTTCAAAAGGTGTCAAAAATATGAGGAGCATGAAGCGTTCTGAAAAATAGGAGGAGCATGAAACGGTGTTGAATAAGACGAAGAGCCTAAAAAGGAGTGAAAAATATGAAGAGCTTCAAAAGGTGTCAAATATATAAGGAGCATGAAACGGTCTGAAAAATAGGAGCAGCCTGAAACGGTGTGGAAAAACATGAAGAGACTGAAAATGTGTGAAAAATATGAAGAGCTTCATAAAGTTTCAAAATTATGATGGGCATGAAACTGTCTTAAAAATAGGAAGAGCATGAAGCGGTGTTGAAAAACATGAAGAGCCTGAAAAGGTGTGAAATATATGAAGAGCTACAAAATGTGTCAAAAATATGAGGAGCATTAAGCGTTCTGAAATATAGGAGGAGCATGAAACGGTGTTGAAAAACACGAAGAGCCTAAAAAGGAGTGAAATATATGAAGAGCTTCAAAAGAAGTCAAAAATATAAGGAGCATGAAACGGTCTGAAAAATAGGAGGAGCATGAAGCGGTGTTGAAAAACATGAAGAGCCTGAAAAGGTGTGAAGTATATGAAGAGGTTCAAAAGGTGTCAAAAATAGGAGGAGCACGAAACAGTTTGAAAAATAGGAAGAGCACGAAGTGGTGTTGAAAAACATGAAGAGCCTGAAAAGGTGTGAAAAACATGAAGAGCTTCAAAAGGAGTCAAATATATGAGGAGCATGAAACTGTCTGAAAAATAGGAGGAGCATGAAACGGTGTTTGAAAACATGAAGAGCCTGAAAAGGTGTGAAATATATGAAGAACTTCAAAACGTGTCAAATATATGAGGAGCATGAAACGGTCTGAAAAATAGGATCAGCATGAAGCGGTGTTAAAAAACATAAACAGCCTGAAAAGGTGTGAAATATATGAAGAGCTTCAAAAGGTGTCAAAAATATGAGGAGCAGAAAACGCTCTGAATATTAGGGGGAGCATGAAACGGACTTCAAAAACATGAAGAGCCTGAAAAGGTGTTAAAAATATGAAGAGCTTCAAAACTTGTCAATAATATAATGAGAATGAAACGGTCTGAAAAAAAGGAGGAGCATGAAGCGGTGTTGAAAAACATGAAAAGCCTGAAAAGGTGTGAAAAATAAGAAGAGCTTCAAAAGGTGTCAAAATTATGAGGAGCATGAAACGGTCTGAAAAACAGGAGGAGCATGACGCGGTGTTGAAAAACATGAGGAGCCTGAAAAGGTGTGAAATATATGAAGAGCTTCAAAAGGTGTCAAAAATATGAGGAGCATGAAAAGGTCTGAAGAATAGGAGGAGTAAGAAGCGGTGTTGAAAAACATGAAGAGCCTGAAAAGGTGTGAAATACATGAAGAGCTTCAAAATTGTCAAAAATATGAGGAGCATGAAACGGTCTGAAAAATAGGAGGAGCATGAAGCGGTGTTGCAAAACATGAAGAGCCTGAAAAGGTGTGAAAAACATGAAGAGCCTGAAAATGTGTGAAATATATGAAGAGCTTCAAATGGTGTCAAAAATATGAGGATCATGAAAAAATCTGAAAAATATGAGGAGCATGAAACGGCGTTCAAAAACATGAAGAACCTGAAATGGTGTGAAAAATATGAAAACTTAAAAACGTGTCAAAAATAGGAGGAGTTTCAAAGGGTCCGAAAAATAGGAAGAGCATGAAGGGGTGTTGCAAAACATGAAGAGCCTGAAAAGGTGTGAAATATATGAAGAGCTTCAAAAGGTGTCAAAAATATAAGAAGCATGAAACGGTCTTAAAAATAGGAGGAGCATGAAACGTGTTGAAAAACATGAAGAGCCTGAAAATGTGTGAAAAATATGAAGAGCTTCAAAAGGTGTCAAAAATAGAAGGAGCATGAAGCGGAGTTGAAAAACATGAAGAGCTTCAAAATGTGTCAAAAATATGAGGAGCAAGATACGGTCTCAAAAATAGGAGGAGCATGAAGCGGTGTTGAAAAACATGAAGAGCCTGGAAAGGTGTGAAATATATGAAGAGATTCAAAAGTGTCACAAATAGGAGGAACATGAAACGGTCTGAAAAAGAGGAGGAGCATGAAGTGGAGTTGAAAAAAATGAATAGCCTGAAAAGGTGTGAAAAATATTAGGAGCATGAAACAGTCTGAAAATAGGAGGAGCATCAAATGGTGCTGAAAAACATGGAGAGCCTGAAAAGGTTTGAAAAATATGAAGAGCTTCAAAAGGTGTCAAAAATATGAGGAGCATGAAATGGTCTGAAAAATAGGAGGAGCATGTAATGGTGTTGAAAACCACGAAGAGCCTGAAGAGGAGTGAAATACATGAAGAGCTTCAAAAGGTGTCATAAATATGAGAAGCATGAAATGGTGTTCAAAAACATGAAGAGCCTGAAAATGTGTGAAAAATATGAGGAGCATGAAACGATCTTAAAAATAAGAGGAGTATGAAACGGTGTTCAAAATCATTAAGAGCCTGAAAAGGTGTCGAAAATATGAGGAGCATGAAACAGTCTGAAAATAGGAGGAGCATGAAACGGTGTTGAAAAACATGAAGAGCATGAAAAGGTGTGAAAAATATGAAGAGCTTCAAAAGGTGTCAAATAGGAGTAGCATGAAACGGTGTTCAAAAACATGAAGAGCCTGAAAAGGTGTGCAAAATTTGAAGAGCTTCAAAACGTGTGAAAATATGAGGTGCATGAAACGGTCTGAAAAATAGGAGGAGCATGAAACGGTCTTGAAAAACATGAAGAGCATGAAACGGTCTGAAAAATAGGAGGAGCATGAAATGGTGTTCAAAAACATGAAGATCCTGAAAACATGTGAAAAATATGAAGCGCTTCAAAAGGTGTCAAAAATATGAGGAGCATGAAACGGTCTGAAAAATAGGAGGAAAATGAAATGGTGTTCAAAATCATTAAGAGCTTGAAAAGGTGTGAAAAATATGAAGAGCTTCAGAATGTGTGAAAAATATGAGAAGCATGAAGCGGTTATCATAAACTTGAAGATACTGAACAGGTGTGAAAAATATGAAGAGCTTCAAAAGGTGTCAAAAATATGAGGAGCATGAAGCGTTCTGAAAAATAGGAGGAGCATGAAACGGTGTTGAATAAGATGAAGAGCCTAAAAAGGAGTGAAAAATATGAAGAGCTTCAAAAGGTGTCAAATATATAAGGAGCAAGAAACGGTCTGAAAAATAGGAGCAGCATGAAACGGTGTGGAAAAACATGAAGAGACTGAAAATGTGTGAAAAATATGAAGAGCTTCATAATGTTTCAAAATTATGATGCGCATGAAACTGTCTTAAAAATAGGAAGAGCATGAAGCGGTGTTGAAAAACATGAAGAGCCTGAAAAGGTGTGAAATATATGAAGAGCTACAAAATGTGTCAAAAATATGAGGAGCATGAAGCGTTCTGAAATATAGGAGGAGCATGAAACGGTGTTGAAAAACACGAAGAGCCTAAAAAGGAGTGAAATATATGAAGAGCTTCAAAAGAAGTCAAAAATATAAGGAGCATGAAACGGTCTGAAAAATAGGAGGAGCATGAAGCGGTGTTGAAAAACATGAAGAGCCTGAAAAGGTGTGAAATATATGAAGAGGTTCAAAAGGTGTCAAAAATAGGAGGAGCATGAAACAGTTTGAAAAATAGGAAGAGCATGAAGTGGTGTTGAAAAACATGAAGAGCCTGAAAAGGTGTGAATAATATGAAGAGCTTCAAAAGGAGTCAAATATATGAGGAGCATGAAACTGTCTGAAAAATAGGAGGAGCATGAAACGGTGTTTGAAAACATGAAGAGCCTGAAAAGGTGTGAAATATATGAAGAGCTTCAAAAGTTTTCAAAAGTATGAGGAGCATGATACGGTCTGAAAAATAGGAGGAGCATGAAGCGGTGTTGAAAAGTGAAGAGCCTGAAAAGGTGTGAAAAACATGAAGAGCTTCAAAAGTTGTCAAAAATATGAGGAACATGAAACGGTCTGAAAAATAGGAGGAGCAAGAATCGGTGTTGAAAAAAAGAAGAGCCTGAAAAGTTGTGAAATATATGAAGAACTTCAAAACGTGTCAAATATATGAGGAGCATGAAACGGTCTGAAAAATAGGAGCAGCATGACGCGGTGTTAAAAAACATAAACAGCCTGAAAAGGTGTGAAATATATGAAGAGCATCAAAAGGTGTCAAAAATAGAAGGAGCAGAAAACGCTCTGAATATTAGGGGGAGCATGAAACGGACTTCAAAAACATGAAGAGCCTGAAAAGGTGTTAAAAATATGAAGAGCTTCAAAACTTGTCAATAATATAATGAGAATGAAACGGTCTGAAAAATAGGAGGAGCATGAAGCGGTCTTGAAAAACATGAAGAGCATGAAACGGTCTGAAATATAGGAGGAGCATGAAATGGTGTTCAAAAACATGAAGATCCTGAAAACATGTGAAAAATATGAAGCGCTTCAAAAGCTGTCAAAAATATGAGGAGCATGAAACGGTCTGAAAAATAGGAGGAAAATGAAACGGTGTTCAAAATCATTAAGAGCCTGAAAAGGTGTGAAAAATATGAGGAGCATGAAACGGTCTGAAAAAAAGGCGAGAATGAAGTCGTGTTAAAAGACATGAAGAGCCCGAAAAGGTGTGTAAAATATGAAGAGCTTCAAAAGGTGTCAAAAATATGAAGAGCATGAAACGGTCTGAAAAATAGGAGGAGCATGAAGTGGTGTTGAAAAACATGAAGTGCCTGAAAATGTGTGAACAATATGAAGAGCTTCAGAAGGTGTGAATGATATGAGGAGCATGAAGCGGTGTTCAAAAACTTGAAGATACTGAAAAGGTGTGAAAAATATGAAGAGCTTCAAAAGGTGTCAAAAATATGAGGAGCATGAAATGGTCTGAAAAATATTAGGAGCATGAAACGGTGTTGAAAACCTGAAGCGCCTGAAAAGTTGTGAAAAATATGAAGAGTTTCAAACATGTAAAAATATGAGGAGCATGAAACGGTGTTCAGAATCATGAAGAGCCTGAAATGGTGTGAAAAATATGAAGAGCTTCAAAAGGTGTCAAAAATATGAGGAGCATGAAGCGTTCTGAAAAATAGGAGGAGCATGAAACGGTGTTGCAAATAACGAAGAGCCTAAAAAGGAGTGAAAAATATGAAGAGCTTCAAAAGGTGTCAAATATATAAGGAGCATGAAACGGTCTGAATAATAGGAGCAGCCTGAAACGGTGTGGAAAAACATGAAAAGCCTGAAAATGTGTGAAAAATATAAAGAGCTTCAAAAGGTTTCAAAATTATGAGGCGCATGAAACTGTCTTAAAAATAGGAAGAGCATGAAGCGGTGTTGAAAAATATGAAGAGCCTGAAAAGGTGTGAAATATATGAAGAGCTACAAAATGTGTCAAAAATATGAGGAGCATGAAGCGTTCTGAAAAATAGGAGGAGCATGAAACGGTGCTGAAAAACACGAAGAGCCTAAAAAGGAGTGAAATATATGAAGAGGTTCAAAAGGTGTCAAAAATAGGAGGAGCATGAAACGGTATGAAAAATAGGAGGAGCATGAAGTGGTGTTGAAAAACATGAAGAGCCTGAAAAGGTGTGAATAATATGAAGAGCTTCAAAAGGAGTCAAATATATGAGGAGCATGAAACTGTCTGAAAAATAGGAGGAGCATGAAACGGTCTGAAAAATAGGAGGAGCATGAAACGGTGTTGCAAAACATGAAGAGCCTGAAAAGGTGTGAAATATATGAAGAGCTTCAAAAGTTTTCAAAAGTGTGAGGAGCATGATACGGTCTGAAAAATAGGAGGAGCAGGAAGCGGTGTTGAAAAGTGAAGAGCCTGAAAAGGTGTGAAAAACAGGAAGCGCTTCAAAAGTTGTCAAAAATATGAGGAACATGAAACGGTCTGAAAAATAGGAGGAGCAAGAATCGGTGTTGAAAAAAAGAAGAGCCTGAAAAGTTGTGAAATATATGAAGTACTTCAAAACGTGTCAAATATATGAGGAGCATGAAACGGTCTGAAAAATAGGAGCAGCATGAAGCGGTGTTAAAAAACATAAACAGCCTGAAAAGGTGTGAAATATATGAAGAGCTTCAAAAGGTGTCAAAAATATGAGGAGCATGAAAAGCTCTGAAGATTAGGAGGAGCATGAAACGGTCTTCAAAAACATGAAGAGCCTGAAAAGGTGTTAAAAATATGAAGAGCTTCAAAACTTGTCAATAATATAATGAGAATGAAACGGTCTGAAAAAGAGGAGGAGCATGAAGCGGTGTTGAAAAATATGAAAAGACTGAAAAGGTGTGAAAAATATGAAGAGCTTCAAAAGGTGTCAAAAATATGAGGAGCATGAAACGGTCTGAAAAACAGGAGGAGCATGACGCGCTGTTGAAAAACATGAGGAGCCTGAAAAGGTGTGAAATATATGAAGAGCTTCAAAAGTGTCAAAAATATGAGGATCATGAAACGGTCTGAAAAATATGAGGAGCATGAAACGGTGTTCAAAAACATGAAGAACCTAAAATGGTGTGAAAAATATGAAGAACTTAAAAACGTGTCAAAAATAGGAGGAGTTTCAAAGGGTCCGAAAAATAGGAAGAGCATGAAGGGGTGTTGCAAAACATGAAGAGCCTGAAAAGGTGTGGAAAACATGAAGAACCTTAAAAGGTGTAAAATATATGAAGAGGTTCAAAAGGTGTCAAAAATTGGAGAAGCATGAATATGTGTGAAAAATAGGAGGAGCATGAAGCGGTGTTCAAAAACCTGAGGAGCCTGAAAAGGTGTGAAAAATATGAAGAGCTTCAAAAGGTGTCAAAAATATGAGGAGCATGAAACGGTCTGAAAAATAGCAGGAGCGTGAAATGGTGTTCAAAAACATCAAGAGCCTGAAAAAGTGTGAAATATATGAAGAGGTTCAAAAGGTGTCAAAAATATGAGGAACATGAAACGGTCTGAAAAATAGGAGGAGCAAGAATCGGTGTTGAAAAAAAGAAGAGCTTGAAAAGTTGTGAAATATATGAAGAGCTTCAAAATGTGTCAAATATATGAGGAGCGTGAAAAGGTCTGAAAAATAGGAGCAGCATGAAGCGGTGTTGAAAAACATAAACAGCCTGAAAAGTTGTGAAATATATGAAGAGCTTCAAAATGTGTCAAAAATATGAGGAGCATGAAACGTTCTGAAGATTAGGAGGAGCATGAAAAAGTCTTCAAAAACATGAAGAGCCTGAAAAGGTGTGAAAAATATGAAGAGCTTCAAAAGGTGTCAAAAATATGAGGAGCATGAAACGGTCTGAAAAATAGGAGGAGCATGAAAGGGTGTTCAAAAATATGAAGAGCCTGAAAAGGTGTGAAACATATGAAAAGCATGAAAAGGTGTGAAATATATGAGGAGCCTGAAACGGTCTGCAAAACAGGAGGAGCATGAATCGGTGTTGAAAAACATGAAGAGCCTGAAAAGGAGTAAAATATATGAAGAGCTTCAAAAGGTGTCAAAAGTATGAGGAGCATGAAACGGTCTGAAAATAGGAGGAGCATCAAGTGGTGCTGAAAAACATAGAGAGACTGAAAAGGTTTGAAAAATATAACGAGCTTCAAAAGGTGTCAAAAATATGAGGAGCATGAAACGGTCTGAAAAATAGGAGGAGCAAGAATCGGTGTTGAAAAAAAGAAGAGCCTGAAAAGTTGTGAAATATATGAAGTACTTCAAAACGTGTCAAATATATGAGGAGCATGAAACGGTCTGAAAAATAGGAGCAGCATGAAGCGGTGTTAAAAAACATAAACAGCCTGAAAAGGTGTGAAATATATGAAGAGCTTCAAAAGGTGTCAAAAATATGAGGAGCATGAAAAGCTCTGAAGATTAGGAGGAGCATGAAACGGTCTTCAAAAACATGAAGAGCCTGAAAAGGTGTTAAAAATATGAAGAGCTTCAAAACTTGTCAATAATATAATGAGAATGAAACGGTCTGAAAAAGAGGAGGAGCATGAAGCGGTGTTGAAAAATATGAAAAGACTGAAAAGGTGTGAAAAATATGAAGAGCTTCAAAAGGTGTCAAAAATATGAGGAGCATGAAACGGTCTGAAAAACAGGAGGAGCATGACGCGCTGTTGAAAAACATGAGGAGCCTGAAAAGGTGTGAAATATATGAAGAGCTTCAAAAGTGTCAAAAATATGAGGATCATGAAACGGTCTGAAAAATATGAGGAGCATGAAACGGTGTTCAAAAACATGAAGAACCTAAAATGGTGTGAAAAATATGAAGAACTTAAAAACGTGTCAAAAATAGGAGGAGTTTCAAAGGGTCCGAAAAATAGGAAGAGCATGAAGGGGTGTTGCAAAACATGAAGAGCCTGAAAAGGTGTGGAAAACATGAAGAACCTTAAAAGGTGTAAAATATATGAAGAGGTTCAAAAGGTGTCAAAAATTGGAGAAGCATGAATATGTGTGAAAAATAGGAGGAGCATGAAGCGGTGTTCAAAAACCTGAGGAGCCTGAAAAGGTGTGAAAAATATGAAGAGCTTCAAAAGGTGTCAAAAATATGAGGAGCATGAAACGGTCTGAAAAATAGCAGGAGCGTGAAATGGTGTTCAAAAACATCAAGAGCCTGAAAAAGTGTGAAATATATGAAGAGGTTCAAAAGGTGTCAAAAATATGAGGAACATGAAACGGTCTGAAAAATAGGAGGAGCAAGAATCGGTGTTGAAAAAAAGAAGAGCTTGAAAAGTTGTGAAATATATGAAGAGCTTCAAAATGTGTCAAATATATGAGGAGCGTGAAAAGGTCTGAAAAATAGGAGCAGCATGAAGCGGTGTTGAAAAACATAAACAGCCTGAAAAGTTGTGAAATATATGAAGAGCTTCAAAATGTGTCAAAAATATGAGGAGCATGAAACGTTCTGAAGATTAGGAGGAGCATGAAAAAGTCTTCAAAAACATGAAGAGCCTGAAAAGGTGTGAAAAATATGAAGAGCTTCAAAAGGTGTCAAAAATATGAGGAGCATGAAACGGTCTGAAAAATAGGAGGAGCATGAAAGGGTGTTCAAAAATATGAAGAGCCTGAAAAGGTGTGAAACATATGAAAAGCATGAAAAGGTGTGAAATATATGAGGAGCCTGAAACGGTCTGCAAAACAGGAGGAGCATGAATCGGTGTTGAAAAACATGAAGAGCCTGAAAAGGAGTAAAATATATGAAGAGCTTCAAAAGGTGTCAAAAGTATGAGGAGCATGAAACGGTCTGAAAATAGGAGGAGCATCAAGTGGTGCTGAAAAACATAGAGAGACTGAAAAGGTTTGAAAAATATAACGAGCTTCAAAAGGTGTCAAAAATATGAGGAGCATGAAACGGTCTGAAAAATAGGAGGAGCATGAAACGGTGTTGAAAAACATGAAGAGCCTGAAAAGGTGTGAAATATATGAAGAGCTTCAAAAGGTGTCAAAAATATGAGGAGCAAGAAACGGTCTGAAAAATAGGAGGAGCATGCAGCGGTGTTGAAAAACATGAAGAGCCTGAAAAAGTGTGAAATATATGAAGAGCTTCAAAAGGTGTAAAAAATATGAGGAGCATGAAAAGGTCTGAAAAATAGGTGGAGCATGAAGGGTTGTTCAAATACATGAAGAGCCTGATAAGATGTGAAAAATATGAAGAGCTTCAAAAGGTGTCAAATATGAGTGCATGAAATGGTCTGAAAAATAAGAGGAGCATGAAGCGGTGTTGAAAAGCATGAAGAGCCTGAAAAGGTGTGAACTATATGAAGAGCTTCAAAATGTGACAAAAATACGAGGAGCATGAAACGGTCTGAAAAATAGGAGGAGCATGAAGTGGTGTTGAAAAACTTGAAGAGCCTGAAAAGGTGTGAAATATATGAAGAGCTTCAAAACGTGTCAAATATATGAGGAGCATGAAACGATCTGAAAAATATGAGCAGCATGAAGCGGTGTTGTAAAACATAAAGAGCCTGAAAAGGTGTAAAAAATATGAAGAGCTTCAAAAAGTGTCAAAAATATGAAGAGCATGAAAAGGTCTGAAAAATAGGAGGAACATGAAGTGGTGTTGAAAAACATGAAGAGCCTGAAAAGGTGTAAAAAATATGAAGAGCTTCAAAAAGTGTCAAAAATATGAGGAGCATGAAACGATCTGAAACATAGTAGGAGCATGAAGCGTTGTTCAAAAACATGAAGAGCCTGAAAAGTTGTGAAATATATGAAGAGCTTCAAAAGGCGTCAAAAATATGAGGAGCATGACATGGTCTGAAAAATAGGAGGAGCATGAAGCAGTGTTGAAAAACATGAAGAGCCTGAAAAGGTGTGAAAAATATGAAGAGGTTCAAAAAGTTTGAAATATATGAAGAGCTTCAAAGGTGTCAAAAATATGAGGAGCATGAAACGGTCTGAAAAATAGGAGGATCATGAAGCGGTGTTCAAAAACATGAAGAGCATGAAAAAGTGTGAAAAATATGAAGAGCTTCAAAAGGTGTAAAAAATATGAAGAGCTTCAAAAGGTGTGAAAATATGAAGAGTTTCAAAAGGTGTCAAACATATGAGGAGCATGAAACGGTCTGAAAAATAGGAGGAGCATGAAATGGTGTTCAAAACCATGAAGAGACTGAAAAGGTGTGAAATATATGAAGACTTCAAAATGTGTCAAAAATATGAGGAGCATGAAACGTTCTGAAATATAGGAGGAGCATGAAACGTTTTTCGAAAACATGAAGAGCCTGAAAAGGTGTGAAAAATATGAAGAGCCTCAAAAGGTGTCAAAATTATCAGGAGCTTGAAACGGTCTCAAATATAGGAGGAGAATAAAACGGTGTTGAAAAATATGTAGATCCTGAAAAGGTGTGAAAAATTTGTACAGCCTCAAAAGGAGTGAAAAATATGAGGAGCATGAAATGGTCTGAAAAATAGGAGGACCATGAAACGGTGTTCAAAACCATGAAGAGACTGAAAAGGTGTGAAATATATGAAGAGCTTCAAAAGGTGTCAAAAATATGAGGAGCATGAAAAGGTCTGAAAAATAGGAGGAGCATGAAGCTGTGTTGAAAAATTTGAAGAGCCTGAAAAGTTGTGAACAATATGAAGAGCTTCAAAAAGTGTCTAAAATATGAGGAGCATGAAACAGTCTGAAAAATAGGAGGAGCATGAAACGGTGTTCAAAACCATGAAGAGACTGAAAAGGTGTGAAATATATGAAGACTTCAAAATGTGTCAAAAATATGAGGAGCATGAAACGTTCTGAAATATAGGAGGAGCATGAAACGTTTTTCGAAAACATGAAGAGCCTGAAAAGGTGTGAAAAATATGAAGAGCCTCAAAAGGTGTCAAAATTATGAGGAGCTTGAAACGGTCTCAAATATAGGAGGAGAATAAAACGGTGTTGAAAAATATGTAGATCCTGAAAAGGTGTGAAAAATTTGTACAGCCTCAAAAGGAGTGAAAAATATGAGGAGCATGAAATGGTCTGAAAAATAGGAGGACCATGAAACGGTGTTCAAAACCATGAAGAGACTGAAAAGGTGTGAAATATATGAATAGCTTCAAAAGGTGTCAAAAATATGAGGAGCATGAAAAGGTCTGAAAAATAGGAGGAGCATGAAGCTGTGTTGAAAAATTTGAAGAGCCTGAAAAGTTGTGAACAATATGAAGATCTTCAAAAAGTGTCTAAAATATGAGGAGCATGAAATGGTCTGAAAAATAGGACGAACATGAAACGGTGTTGAAAAACATGAAGAGCCTGAAAAGGAGTAAAATATATGAAGAGCTTCAAAAGTTGTCAAAAATATGAGGAGCATGAAACGGTCTGAAAATAGGAGGAGCATCAAGTGGTGCTGAAAAACATAGAGAGACTGAAAAGGTTTGAAAAATATAACGAGCTTCAAAAGGTGTCAAAAATATGAGGAGCATGAAACGGTCTGAAAAATAGGAGGAGCATGAAACGGTGGTGAAAAACATGAAGAGCAGGAATAAGTGTGAAAAATATGAAGAGCGTCAAAAGGTGTAAAAAATATGAGGAGCATGAAACGGTCTGAAAACTAGGAGGAGCAAGAAACGGTGTTGAAAAACATGAAGAGCCTGAAAAGGTGTGAAAAATATTAAGAGCTTCAAAATGTGTCAAAAATACGAGGAGCATCAAGCGGTCTGAAAATTAGGAGGAGCATGAAACGGTGTTGAAAAACCTGAAGTGCCTTAAAAGGTGTGAAGAATATGAAGAGAGTCAAAAGGTGTCAAAAATAGGAGGAGAGTGAAATGGACTGAAAAATATGGGGTGCATGAAACGGTCTGAAAAATACAAGGAGCATGATGCGGTGTTCAGAATCATGAAGAGCCTGAAAATGTGTGAAATATATGAAGAGCTTGAAACGGTGTCCAAAATATGAGGAGCATGAAACGGTCTGAAAAATACAAGGAGCATGATGCGGTGTTCAGAATCATGAAGAGCCTGAAAATGTGTGAGATATATGAAGAGCTTCAAACGGTGTCCAAATAATGAGGAGCATGAAACGGTTTGAAAAACAGGAGGAGCATAGAGCGATGTTGAAAAACATGAAGAGCCTGAAAATGTGTTAAAAATATGAAGAGCTTCAAAAGGTGTCAAAATTATGAGGAGCATGAAATGGTCTGAAAAATAGGAGGAGCATGAAGCGGTGTTGAAAAATATGAAGAGCCTGAAAAGGTGTGAAAAATATGAAGAGCTTCAAAAGGTGTCAAAAATATGAGGAGCATGAAACGGTCAGAAAAATATGAGGAGCATGACACGGTGTTCAAAAACATGAAGAGCCTGAAAAGGTGTGAAATTTATGAAGAGTTTCAAAAGGTGTCAAAAATATGAAGAGCATGAAACGGTCTGAAAAATAGGAGGAGCATGCAGCGGTGTCGAAAAACATGAGAAGCCTGAAAAGGTGTTCAAAAACATGAAGTGCCTGGAAAGATGTGAAAAATATGAAGAGCTTCAAAAGGTGTCAAAAATATGAGGAGCATGAAACGGTCTGTAAAATAGGAAGATCATGAAGCGGTGTTGAAAAACATGAAAAGCCTGAAAACTTGTGCAAAATATGAAGAGCTTCAAAATGTGTGAAAAATATGAAGAGCTTCAAATCGTGTCAAAAATGAGAGGAGCATGAAACGGTCTGAAAAATAGGAGGAGCATGAAGTGGTGTTGAAAAACATGAAGAGTCTGAAAAGGTGTGAAATATATGAAGAGCTTCAAAAGGAGTCAATAATATGAAGAGCATGAAACGGTCTGAAAAATAGGAGGAGCATGAAGCGTTGTTGAAAAACATGAAAAGCCTGAAAAGGTGTGAAAAATATGAGGAGCTTCAAAAGGTGTGAATATTAAGAGTAGCTTGAAACGTTGTGAAAATAGGAGGAGCATGAAGCAGTGTTGAAAAACATGAAGAGCCCGAAAACGTGTGAAAAATAGGAAGAGCTCAAAAGGTGTAAAAATATGAAGAGCTTCAAACGGTGTCAGAAATATGAGGAGTATGAAACGGTCTGAAAAATAGGAGGAACATGAAGCGGTGTTGAAAAACATGAAAAGACTGAAAAGGTGTGAAAAATATGAGGAGCTTCAAAAGGTGTGAAAATTAAGAGTAGCTTGAAACCTTGTGAAAATAGGAGGAGCATGAAGCAGTGTTGAAAAACATGAAGAGCCCGAAAACGTGTGAAAAATAGGAAGAGCTCAAAAGGTGTAAAAATATGAAGAGCTTCAAACGGTGTCAGAAATATGAGGAGTATGAAACGGTCTGAAAAATAGGAGGAACATGAAGCGGTGTTGAAAAACATGAAAGGACTGAAAAGGTGTAAAAAATATGAGGAGCTTCAAAAGGTGTGAAAATTAAGAGTAGCTTGAAACGTTGTGAAAATAGGAGGAGCATGAAGCAGTGTTGAAAAACATGAAGAGCCCGAAAACGTGTGAAAAATAGGAAGAGCTCAAAAGGTGTAAAAATATGAAGAGCTTCAAACGGTGTCAGAAATATGAGGAGTATGAAACGGTCTGAAAAATAGGAGGAACATGAAGCGGTGTTGAAAAACATGAAAAGACTGAAAAGGTGTGAAAAATATGAGGAGCTTCAAAAGGTGTGAAAATTAAGAGTAGCTTGAAACGTTGTGAAAATAGGAGGAGCATGAAGCAGTGTTGAAAAACATGAAGAGCCCGAAAACGTGTGAAAAATAGGAAGAGCTCAAAAGGTGTAAAAATATGAAGAGCTTCAAACGGTGTCAGAAATATGAGGAGTATGAAATGGTCTGAACAATAGGAGGAACATGAAACGGTGTTGAAAAACATGAAGAGCCTGAAAAGGTGTGAAAAATATGAGGAGCTTCAAAAGGTGTGAAAATTAAGAGTAGCTTGAAACGTTGTGAAAATAGGAGGAGCATGAAGCAGTGTTGAAAAACATGAAGAGCCCGAAAACGTGTGAAAAATAGGAAGAGGTCAAAAGGTGTAAAAATATGAAGAGCTTCAAACGGTGTCAGAAATATGAGGAGTATGAAATGGTCTGAACAATAGGAGGAACATGAAACGGTGTTGAAAAACATGAAGAGCCTGAAAAGGTGTGAAAAATATGAAGAGGTTCAAAAGGTGTCAAAAATATGAGGAGCATTAAACGGTCT
This sequence comes from Dama dama, assembly GCF_033118175.1. Lineage (NCBI taxonomy): Eukaryota > Metazoa > Chordata > Mammalia > Artiodactyla > Cervidae > Dama > Dama dama. The sequence goes on from NC_083709.1 coordinate 5,024,282, forward strand.
GAAAAATACCAGGAGCATGATGCGGTGTTCAGAATCATGAAGAGCCTGAAAATGTGTGAAATATATGAAGAGCTTGAAACGGTGTCCAAAATATGAGGAGCATGAAACGGTCTGAAAAATACAAGGAGCATGATGCGGTGTTCAGAATCATGAAGAGCCTGAAAATGTGTGAGATATATGAAGAGCTTCAAACGGTGTCCAAATAATGAGGAGCATGAAACGGTTTGAAAAACAGGAGGAGCATAGAGCGATGTTGAAAAACATGAAGAGCCTGAAAATGTGTTAAAAATATGAAGAGCTTCAAAAGGTGTCAAAATTATGAGGAGCATGAAATGGTCTGAAAAATAGGAGGAGCATGAAGCGGTGTTGAAAAATATGAAGAGCCTGAAAAGGTGTGAAAAATATGAAGAGCTTCAAAAGGTGTCAAAAATATGAGGAGCATGAAACGGTCAGAAAAATATGAGGAGCATGACACGGTGTTCAAAAACATGAAGAGCCTGAAAAGGTGTGAAATTTATGAAGAGTTTCAAAAGGTGTCAAAAATATGAAGAGCATGAAACGGTCTGAAAAATAGGAGGAGCATGCAGCGGTGTCGAAAAACATGAGAAGCCTGAAAAGGTGTTCAAAAACATGAAGTGCCTGGAAAGATGTGAAAAATATGAAGAGCTTCAAAAGGTGTCAAAAATATGAGGAGAATGAAACGGTCTGTAAAATAGGAAGATCATGAAGCGGTGTTGAAAAACATGAAAAGCCTGAAAACTTGTGCAAAATATGAAGAGCTTCAAAATGTGTGAAAAATATGAAGAGCTTCAAATCGTGTCAAAAATGAGAGGAGCATGAAACGGTCTGAAAAATAGGAGGAGCATGAAGTGGTGTTGAAAAACATGAAGAGTCTGAAAAGGTGTGAAAAATATGAAGAGCCTCAAAAGGTGTCAAAATTATGAGGAGCTTGAAACGGTCTCAAATATAGGAGGAGAATAAAACGGTGTTGAAAAATATGTAGATCCTGAAAAGGTGTGAAAAATTTGTACAGCCTCAAAAGGAGTGAAAAATATGAGGAGCATGAAATGGTCTGAAAAATAGGAGGACCATGAAACGGTGTTCAAAACCATGAAGAGACTGAAAAGGTGTGAAATATATGAATAGCTTCAAAAGGTGTCAAAAATATGAGGAGCATGAAAAGGTCTGAAAAATAGGAGGAGCATGAAGCTGTGTTGAAAAATTTGAAGAGCCTGAAAAGTTGTGAACAATATGAAGATCTTCAAAAAGTGTCTAAAATATGAGGAGCATGAAACGGTCTGAAAAATAGGACGAACATGAAACGGTGTTGAAAAACATGAAGAGCCTGAAAAGGAGTAAAATATATGAAGAGCTTCAAAAGTTGTCAAAAATATGAGGAGCATGAAACGGTCTGAAAATAGGAGGAGCATCAAGTGGTGCTGAAAAACATAGAGAGACTGAAAAGGTTTGAAAAATATAACGAGCTTCAAAAGGTGTCAAAAATATGAGGAGCATGAAACGGTCTGAAAAATAGGAGGAGCATGAAACGGTGGTGAAAAACATGAAGAGCAGGAATAAGTGTGAAAAATATGAAGAGCGTCAAAAGGTGTAAAAAATATGAGGAGCATGAAACGGTCTGAAAACTAGGAGGAGCAAGAAACGGTGTTGAAAAACATGAAGAGCCTGAAAAGGTGTGAAAAATATTAAGAGCTTCAAAATGTGTCAAAAATACGAGGAGCATCAAGCGGTCTGAAAATTAGGAGGAGCATGAAACGGTGTTGAAAAACCTGAAGTGCCTTAAAAGGTGTGAAGAATATGAAGAGAGTCAAAAGGTGTCAAAAATAGGAGGAGAGTGAAATGGACTGAAAAATATGGGGTGCATGAAACGGTCTGAAAAATACAAGGAGCATGATGCGGTGTTCAGAATCATGAAGAGCCTGAAAATGTGTGAAATATATGAAGAGCTTGAAACGGTGTCCAAAATATGAGGAGCATGAAACGGTCTGAAAAATACAAGGAGCATGATGCGGTGTTCAGAATCATGAAGAGCCTGAAAATGTGTGAGATATATGAAGAGCTTCAAACGGTGTCCAAATAATGAGGAGCATGAAACGGTTTGAAAAACAGGAGGAGCATAGAGCGATGTTGAAAAACATGAAGAGCCTGAAAATGTGTTAAAAATATGAAGAGCTTCAAAAGGTGTCAAAATTATGAGGAGCATGAAATGGTCTGAAAAATAGGAGGAGCATGAAGCGGTGTTGAAAAATATGAAGAGCCTGAAAAGGTGTGAAAAATATGAAGAGCTTCAAAAGGTGTCAAAAATATGAGGAGCATGAAACGGTCAGAAAAATATGAGGAGCATGACACGGTGTTCAAAAACATGAAGAGCCTGAAAAGGTGTGAAATTTATGAAGAGTTTCAAAAGGTGTCAAAAATATGAAGAGCATGAAACGGTCTGAAAAATAGGAGGAGCATGCAGCGGTGTCGAAAAACATGAGAAGCCTGAAAAGGTGTTCAAAAACATGAAGTGCCTGGAAAGATGTGAAAAATATGAAGAGCTTCAAAAGGTGTCAAAAATATGAGGAGCATGAAACGGTCTGTAAAATAGGAAGATCATGAAGCGGTGTTGAAAAACATGAAAAGCCTGAAAACTTGTGCAAAATATGAAGAGCTTCAAAATGTGTGAAAAATATGAAGAGCTTCAAATCGTGTCAAAAATGAGAGGAGCATGAAACGGTCTGAAAAATAGGAGGAGCATGAAGTGGTGTTGAAAAACATGAAGAGTCTGAAAAGGTGTGAAATATATGAAGAGCTTCAAAAGGAGTCAATAATATGAAGAGCATGAAACGGTCTGAAAAATAGGAGGAGCATGAAGCGTTGTTGAAAAACATGAAAAGCCTGAAAAGGTGTGAAAAATATGAGGAGCTTCAAAAGGTGTGAATATTAAGAGTAGCTTGAAACGTTGTGAAAATAGGAGGAGCATGAAGCAGTGTTGAAAAACATGAAGAGCCCGAAAACGTGTGAAAAATAGGAAGAGCTCAAAAGGTGTAAAAATATGAAGAGCTTCAAACGGTGTCAGAAATATGAGGAGTATGAAACGGTCTGAAAAATAGGAGGAACATGAAGCGGTGTTGAAAAACATGAAAAGACTGAAAAGGTGTGAAAAATATGAGGAGCTTCAAAAGGTGTGAAAATTAAGAGTAGCTTGAAACCTTGTGAAAATAGGAGGAGCATGAAGCAGTGTTGAAAAACATGAAGAGCCCGAAAACGTGTGAAAAATAGGAAGAGCTCAAAAGGTGTAAAAATATGAAGAGCTTCAAACGGTGTCAGAAATATGAGGAGTATGAAACGGTCTGAAAAATAGGAGGAACATGAAGCGGTGTTGAAAAACACGAAAAGACTGAAAAGGTGTGAAAAATATGAGGAGCTTCAAAAGGTGTGAAAATTAAGAGTAGCTTGAAACGTTGTGAAAATAGGAGGAGCATGAAGCAGTGTTGAAAAACATGAAGAGCCCGAAAACGTGTGAAAAATAGGAAGAGCTCAAAAGGTGTAAAAATATGAAGAGCTTCAAACGGTGTCAGAAATATGAGGAGTATGAAACGGTCTGAAAAATAGGAGGAACATGAAGCGGTGTTGAAAAACATGAAAAGACTGAAAAGGTGTGAAAAATATGAGGAGCTTCAAAAGGTGTGAAAATTAAGAGTAGCTTGAAACGTTGTGAAAATAGGAGGAGCATGAAGCAGTGTTGAAAAACATGAAGAGCCCGAAAACGTGTGAAAAATAGGAAGAGCTCAAAAGGTGTAAAAATATGAAGAGCTTCAAACGGTGTCAGAAATATGAGGAGTATGAAATGGTCTGAACAATAGGAGGAACATGAAACGGTGTTGAAAAACATGAAGAGCCTGAAAAGGTGTGAAAAATATGAAGAGGTTCAAAAGGTGTCAAAAATATGAGGAGCATTAAACGGTCTGAAAAATACCAGGAGCATGATGCGGTGTTCAGAATCATGAAGAGCCTGAAAATGTGTGAAATATATGAAGAGCTTGAAACGGTGTCCAAAATATGAGGAGCATGAAACGGTCTGAAAAATACAAGGAGCATGATGCGGTGTTCAGAATCATGAAGAGCCTGAAAATGTGTGAGATATATGAAGAGCTTCAAACGGTGTCCAAATAATGAGGAGCATGAAACGGTTTGAAAAACAGGAGGAGCATAGAGCGATGTTGAAAAACATGAAGAGCCTGAAAATGTGTTAAAAATATGAAGAGCTTCAAAAGGTGTCAAAATTATGAGGAGCATGAAATGGTCTGAAAAATAGGAGGAGCATGAAGCGGTGTTGAAAAATATGAAGAGCCTGAAAAGGTGTGAAAAATATGAAGAGCTTCAAAAGGTGTCAAACATATGAGGAGCATGAAACGGTCAGAAAAATATGAGGAGCATGACACGGTGTTCAAAAACATGAAGAGCCTGAAAAGGTGTGAAATTTATGAAGAGTTTCAAAAGGTGTCAAAAATATGAAGAGCATGAAACGGTCTGAAAAATAGGAGGAGCATGCAGCGGTGTCGAAAAACATGAGAAGCCTGAAAAGGTGTTCAAAAACATGAAGTGCCTGGAAAGATGTGAAAAATATGAAGAGCTTCAAAAGGTGTCAAAAATATGAGGAGAATGAAACGGTCTGTAAAATAGGAAGATCATGAAGCGGTGTTGAAAAACATGAAAAGCCTGAAAACTTGTGCAAAATATGAAGAGCTTCAAAATGTGTGAAAAATATGAAGAGCTTCAAATCGTGTCAAAAATGAGAGGAGCATGAAACGGTCTGAAAAATAGGAGGAGCATGAAGTGGTGTTGAAAAACATGAAGAGTCTGAAAAGGTGTGAAAAATATGAAGAGCCTCAAAAGGTGTCAAAATTATGAGGAGCTTGAAACGGTCTCAAATATAGGAGGAGAATAAAACGGTGTTGAAAAATATGTAGATCCTGAAAAGGTGTGAAAAATTTGTACAGCCTCAAAAGGAGTGAAAAATATGAGGAGCATGAAATGGTCTGAAAAATAGGAGGACCATGAAACGGTGTTCAAAACCATGAAGAGACTGAAAAGGTGTGAAATATATGAATAGCTTCAAAAGGTGTCAAAAATATGAGGAGCATGAAAAGGTCTGAAAAATAGGAGGAGCATGAAGCTGTGTTGAAAAATTTGAAGAGCCTGAAAAGTTGTGAACAATATGAAGATCTTCAAAAAGTGTCTAAAATATGAGGAGCATGAAACGGTCTGAAAAATAGGACGAACATGAAACGGTGTTGAAAAACATGAAGAGCCTGAAAAGGAGTAAAATATATGAAGAGCTTCAAAAGTTGTCAAAAATATGAGGAGCATGAAACGGTCTGAAAATAGGAGGAGCATCAAGTGGTGCTGAAAAACATAGAGAGACTGAAAAGGTTTGAAAAATATAACGAGCTTCAAAAGGTGTCAAAAATATGAGGAGCATGAAACGGTCTGAAAAATAGGAGGAGCATGAAACGGTGGTGAAAAACATGAAGAGCAGGAATAAGTGTGAAAAATATGAAGAGCGTCAAAAGGTGTAAAAAATATGAGGAGCATGAAACGGTCTGAAAACTAGGAGGAGCAAGAAACGGTGTTGAAAAACATGAAGAGCCTGAAAAGGTGTGAAAAATATTAAGAGCTTCAAAATGTGTCAAAAATACGAGGAGCATCAAGCGGTCTGAAAATTAGGAGGAGCATGAAACGGTGTTGAAAAACCTGAAGTGCCTTAAAAGGTGTGAAGAATATGAAGAGAGTCAAAAGGTGTCAAAAATAGGAGGAGAGTGAAATGGACTGAAAAATATGGGGTGCATGAAACGGTCTGAAAAATACAAGGAGCATGATGCGGTGTTCAGAATCATGAAGAGCCTGAAAATGTGTGAAATATATGAAGAGCTTGAAACGGTGTCCAAAATATGAGGAGCATGAAACGGTCTGAAAAATACAAGGAGCATGATGCGGTGTTCAGAATCATGAAGAGCCTGAAAATGTGTGAGATATATGAAGAGCTTCAAACGGTGTCCAAATAATGAGGAGCATGAAACGGTTTGAAAAACAGGAGGAGCATAGAGCGATGTTGAAAAACATGAAGAGCCTGAAAATGTGTTAAAAATATGAAGAGCTTCAAAAGGTGTCAAAATTATGAGGAGCATGAAATGGTCTGAAAAATAGGAGGAGCATGAAGCGGTGTTGAAAAATATGAAGAGCCTGAAAAGGTGTGAAAAATATGAAGAGCTTCAAAAGGTGTCAAAAATATGAGGAGCATGAAACGGTCAGAAAAATATGAGGAGCATGACACGGTGTTCAAAAACATGAAGAGCCTGAAAAGGTGTGAAATTTATGAAGAGTTTCAAAAGGTGTCAAAAATATGAAGAGCATGAAACGGTCTGAAAAATAGGAGGAGCATGCAGCGGTGTCGAAAAACATGAGAAGCCTGAAAAGGTGTTCAAAAACATGAAGTGCCTGGAAAGATGTGAAAAATATGAAGAGCTTCAAAAGGTGTCAAAAATATGAGGAGCATGAAACGGTCTGTAAAATAGGAAGATCATGAAGCGGTGTTGAAAAACATGAAAAGCCTGAAAACTTGTGCAAAATATGAAGAGCTTCAAAATGTGTGAAAAATATGAAGAGCTTCAAATCGTGTCAAAAATGAGAGGAGCATGAAACGGTCTGAAAAATAGGAGGAGCATGAAGTGGTGTTGAAAAACATGAAGAGTCTGAAAAGGTGTGAAATATATGAAGAGCTTCAAAAGGAGTCAATAATATGAAGAGCATGAAATGGTCTGAAAAATAGGAGGAGCATGAAGCGTTGTTGAAAAACATGAAAAGCCTGAAAAGGTGTGAAAAATATGAGGAGCTTCAAAAGGTGTGAATATTAAGAGTAGCTTGAAACGTTGTGAAAATAGGAGGAGCATGAAGCAGTGTTGAAAAACATGAAGAGCCCGAAAACGTGTGAAAAATAGGAAGAGCTCAAAAGGTGTAAAAATATGAAGAGCTTCAAACGGTGTCAGAAATATGAGGAGTATGAAACGGTCTGAAAAATAGGAGGAACATGAAGCGGTGTTGAAAAACATGAAAAGACTGAAAAGGTGTGAAAAATATGAGGAGCTTCAAAAGGTGTGAAAATTAAGAGTAGCTTGAAACCTTGTGAAAATAGGAGGAGCATGAAGCAGTGTTGAAAAACATGAAGAGCCCGAAAACGTGTGAAAAATAGGAAGAGCTCAAAAGGTGTAAAAATATGAAGAGCTTCAAACGGTGTCAGAAATATGAGGAGTATGAAACGGTCTGAAAAATAGGAGGAACATGAAGCGGTGTTGAAAAACACGAAAAGACTGAAAAGGTGTGAAAAATATGAGGAGCTTCAAAAGGTGTGAAAATTAAGAGTAGCTTGAAACGTTGTGAAAATAGGAGGAGCATGAAGCAGTGTTGAAAAACATGAAGAGCCCGAAAACGTGTGAAAAATAGGAAGAGCTCAAAAGGTGTAAAAATATGAAGAGCTTCAAACGGTGTCAGAAATATGAGGAGTATGAAACGGTCTGAAAAATAGGAGGAACATGAAGCGGTGTTGAAAAACATGAAAAGACTGAAAAGGTGTGAAAAATATGAGGAGCTTCAAAAGGTGTGAAAATTAAGAGTAGCTTGAAACGTTGTGAAAATAGGAGGAGCATGAAGCAGTGTTGAAAAACATGAAGAGCCCGAAAACGTGTGAAAAATAGGAAGAGCTCAAAAGGTGTAAAAATATGAAGAGCTTCAAACGGTGTCAGAAATATGAGGAGTATGAAATGGTCTGAACAATAGGAGGAACATGAAACGGTGTTGAAAAACATGAAGAGCCTGAAAAGGTGTGAAAAATATGAGGAGCTTCAAAAGGTGTGAAAATTAAGAGTAGCTTGAAACGTTGTGAAAATAGGAGGAGCATGAAGCAGTGTTGAAAAACATGAAGAGCCCGAAAACGTGTGAAAAATAGGAAGAGCTCAAAAGGTGTAAAAATATGAAGAGCTTCAAACGGTGTCAGAAATATGAGGAGTATGAAATGGTCTGAACAATAGGAGGAACATGAAACGGTGTTGAAAAACATGAAGAGCCTGAAAAGGTGTGAAATATATGAAGAGGTTCAAAAGGTGTCAAAAATATGAGGAGCATTAAACGGTCTGAAAAATACAAGGAGCATGATGCGGTGTTCAGAATCATGAAGAGCCTGAAAATATGTGAAATATATGAAGAGCTTGAAACGGTGTCCAAAATATGAGGAGCATGAAACGGTCTGAAAAATACAAGGAGCATGATGCGGTGTTCAGAATCATGAAGAGCCTGAAAATGTGTGAGATATATGAAGAGCTTCAAACGGTGTCCAAATAATGAGGAGCATGAAACGGTTTGAAAAACAGGAGGAGCATAGAGCGATGTTGAAAAACATGAAGAGCCTGAAAATGTGTTAAAAATATGAAGAGCTTCAAAAGGTGTCAAAATTATGAGGAGCATGAAATGGTCTGAAAAATAGGAGGAGCATGAAGCGGTGTTGAAAAATATGAAGAGCCTGAAAAGGTGTGAAAAATATGAAGAGCTTCAAAAGGTGTCAAAAATATGAGGAGCATGAAACGGTCAGAAAAATATGAGGAGCATGACACGGTGTTCAAAAACATGAAGAGCCTGAAAAGGTGTGAAATTTATGAAGAGTTTCAAAAGGTGTCAAAAATATGAAGAGCATGAAACGGTCTGAAAAATAGGAGGAGCATGCAGCGGTGTCGAAAAACATGAGAAGCCTGAAAAGGTGTTCAAAAACATGAAGTGCCTGGAAAGATGTGAAAAATATGAAGAGCTTCAAAAGGTGTCAAAAATATGAGGAGAATGAAACGGTCTGTAAAATAGGAAGATCATGAAGCGGTGTTGAAAAACATGAAAAGCCTGAAAACTTGTGCAAAATATGAAGAGCTTCAAAATGTGTGAAAAATATGAAGAGCTTCAAATCGTGTCAAAAATGAGAGGAGCATGAAACGGTCTGAAAAATAGGAGGAGCATGAAGTGGTGTTGAAAAACATGAAGAGTCTGAAAAGGTGTGAAATATATGAAGAGCTTCAAAAGGAGTCAATAATATGAAGAGCATGAAACGGTCTGAAAAATAGGAGGAGCATGAAGCGTTGTTGAAAAACATGAAAAGCCTGAAAAGGTGTGAAAAATATGAGGAGCTTCAAAAGGTGTGAAAATTAAGAGTAGCTTGAAACGTTGTGAAAATAGGAGGAGCATGAAGCAGTCTTGAAAAACATGAAGAGCCCGAAAACGTGTGAAAAATAGGAAGAGCTCAAAAGGTGTAAAAATATGAAGAGCTTCAAACGGTGTCAGAAATATGAGGAGTATGAAACGGTCTGAAAAATAGGAGGAACATGAAGCGGTGTTGAAAAACATGAAAAGACTGAAAAGGTGTGAAAAATATGAGGAGCTTCAAAAGGTGTGAAAATTAAGAGTAGCTTGAAACGTTGTGAAAATAGGAGGAGCATGAAGCAGTGTTGAAAAACATGAAGAGCCCGAAAACGTGTGAAAAATAGGAAGAGCTCAAAAGGTGTAAAAATATGAAGAGCTTCAAACGGTGTCAGAAATATGAGGAGTATGAAACGGTCTGAACAATAGGAGGAACATGAAGCGGTGTTGAAAAACACGAAAAGACTGAAAAGGTGTGAAAAATATGAGGAGCTTCAAAAGGTGTGAAAATTAAGAGTAGCTTGAAACGTTGTGAAAATAGGAGGAGCATGAAGCAGTGTTGAAAAACATGAAGAGCCCGAAAACGTGTGAAAAATAGGAAGAGCTCAAAAGGTGTAAAAATATGAAGAGCTTCAAACGGTGTCAGAAATATGAGGAGTATGAAACGGTCTGAAAAATAGGAGGAACATGAAGCGGTGTTGAAAAACATGAAAAGACTGAAAAGGTGTGAAAAATATGAGGAGCTTCAAAAGGTGTGAAAATTAAGAGTAGCTTGAAACGTTGTGAAAATAGGAGGAGCATGAAGCAGTGTTGAAAAACATGAAGAGCCCGAAAACGTGTGAAAAATAGGAAGAGCTCAAAAGGTGTAAAAATATGAAGAGCTTCAAACGGTGTCAGAAATATGAGGAGTATGAAATGGTCTGAACAATAGGAGGAACATGAAACGGTGTTGAAAAACATGAAGAGCCTGAAAAGGTGTGAAAAATATGAGGAGCTTCAAAAGGTGTGAAAATTAAGAGTAGCTTGAAACGTTGTGAAAATAGGAGGAGCATGAAGCAGTGTTGAAAAACATGAAGAGCCCGAAAAGGTGTGAAAAATAGGAAGAGCTCAAAAGGTGTAAAAATATGAAGAGCTTCAAACGGTGTCAGAAATATGAGGAGAATGAAATGGTCTGAACAATAGGAGGAACATCAAACGGTGTTGAAAAACATGAAGAGCCTGAAAAGGTGTGAAAAATATGAAGAGGTTCAAAAGGTGTCAAAAATATGAGGAGCATTAAACGGTATGAAAAATACCAGGAGCATGATGCGGTGTTCAGAATCATGAAGAGCCTGAAAATGTGTGAGATATATGAAGAGCTTCAAACGGTGTCCAAATAATGAGGAGCATGTAACGGTTTGAAAAACAGGAGGAGCATAGAGCGATGTTGAAAAACATGAAGAGCCTGAAAATATGTTAAAAATATGAAGAGCTTCAACAGGTGTCAAAATTATGAGGAGCATGAAATGGTCTGAAAAATAGGAGGAGCATGAAGCGGTGTTGAAAAATATGAAGAGCCTGAAAAGGTGTGAAAAATATGAAGAGCTTCAAAAATGTCAAAAATATGAGGAGCATGAAATGGTCAGAAAAATATGAGGAGCATGCAGCGGTGTCGAAAAACATGAGAAGCCTGAAAAGGTGTTCAAAAACATGAAGTGCCTGGAAAGATGTGAAAAATATGAAGAGCTTCAAAACGTGTCAAAAATATGAGGAGCATGAAAAGGTCTGAAAAATAGGAGGAACATGAAGCGGTGTTGAAAAACATGAAAAGCCTGAAAAGGTGTGAAAAATATGAGGAGCTTCAAAAGGTGTGAAAATTAAGAGTAGCATGAAAAGGTGTGAAAATAGGAGGAGCATGAAACAGTGTTGAAAAACATGAAGAGCCCGAAAAGGTGTGAAAAATAGGAAGAGCTCAAAAGGTGTAAAAATATGAAGAGCTTCAAACGGTGTCAGAAATATGAGGAGTATGAAATGGTCTGAACAATAGGAGGAACATGAAACGGTGTTGAAAAACATGAAGAGCCTGAAAAGGTGTGAAAAATATGAAGAGGTTCAAAAGGTGTCAAAAATATGAGGAGCATTAAACGGTATGAAAAATACCAGGAGCATGATGCGGTGTTCAGAATCATGAAGAGCCTGAAAATGTGTGAAATATATGAAGAGGTTGAAACGGTGTCCAAAATATGAGGAGCATGAAACGGTCTGAAAAATACAAGGAGCATGATGCGGTGTTCAGAATCATGAAGAGCCTGAAAATGTGTGAGATATATGAAGAGCTTCAAACGGTGTCCAAATAATGAGGAGCATGAAACGGTTTGAAAAACAGGAGGAGCATAGAGCGATGTTGAAAAATATGAAGAGCCTGAAAATGTGTGAAAAATATGAAGAGCTTCAAAAGGTGTCAAAATTATGAGGAGCATGAAATGGTCTGAAAAATAGGAGGAGCATGAAGCGGTGTTGAAAAACATGAAAAGCCTGAAAAGGTGTGAAATTTATGAAGAGTTTCAAAAGGTGTCAAAAATATGAAGAGCATGAAACGGTCTGAAAAATAGGAGGAGCATGCAGCGGTGTCGAAAAACATGAGAAGACTGAAAAGGTGTTCAAAAACATGAAGAGCCTGGAAAGATGTGAAAAATATGAAGAGCTTCAAAACGTGTCAAAAATATGAGGAGCATGAAACGGTCTGAAAAATAGGAGGAACATGAAGCGGTGTTGAAAAACATGAAAAGCCCGAAAAGGTGTGAAAAATAGGAAGAGCTCAAAAGGTGTAAAAATAAGAAGAGCTTCAAACGGTGTCAGAAATATGAGGAGTATGAAACGGTCTGAACAATAGGAGGAGCATGAAACGGTGTTGAAAAACATGAAGAGCCTGAAAAGGTGTGAAAAATATGAAGAGGTTCAAAAGGTGTCAAAAATATGAGGATCATGAAACGGTATGTCAAATACCAGGAGCATGATGCGGTGTTCAGAATCATGAAGAGCCTGATAATGTGTGAAATATATGAAGAGCTTCAAACGGTGTCCAAAATATGAGGAGCATGAAACGGTTTGAAAAACAGGAGGAGCATAGAGCGATGTTGAAAAACATGAAGAGCCTGAAAATGTGTTAAAATTATGAAGAGCTTCAAAAGGTGTCAAAAATATGAGGAGCATGAAACGGTCTGAAAAATAGGAGGAGCATGAAGTGGTGTTGAAAAACATGAAGAGTCTGAAAAGGTGTGAAATATATGAAGAGCTTCAAAAGGAGTTAATAATATGAAGAGCATGAAACGGTCTGAAAAATAGGAGGAGCATGAAGCGTTGTTGAAAAACATGAAAAGCCTGAAAAGGTGTGAAAAATATGAGGAGCTTCAAAAGGTGTGAAAATTAAGAGTAGTTTGAAACGTTGTGAAAATAGGAGGAGCATGAAGCAGTGTTGAAAAACATGAAGAGCCCGAAAAAGTGTGAAAAATAGGAAGAGCTCAAAAGGTGTAAAAATATGAAGAGCTTCAAACGGTGTCAGAAATATGAGGAGTATGAAACGGTCTGAAAAATAGGAGGAACATGAAGCGGTGTTGAAAAACATGAAAAGACTGAAAAGGTGTGAAAAATATGAGGAGCTTCAAAAGGTGTGAAAATTAAGAGTAGCTTGAAACGTTGTGAAAATAGGAGGAGCATGAAGCAGTGTTGAAAAACATGAAGAGCCCGAAAACGTGAAAAATAGGAAGAGCTCAAAAGGTGTAAAAATATGAAGTGCTTCAAACGGTGTCAGAAATATGAGGAGTATGAAACGGTCTGAAAAATAGGAGGAACATGAAGCGGTGTTGAAAAACATGAAAGGACTGAAAAGGTGTGAAAAATATGAGGAGCTTCAAAAGGTGTGAAAATTAAGAGTAGCTTGAAACGTTGTGAAAATAGGAGGAGCATGAAGCAGTGTTGAAAAACATGAAGAGCCCGAAAACGTGTGAAAAATAGGAAGAGCTCAAAAGGTGTAAAAATATGAAGAGCTTCAAAAGGTGTCAGAAATATGAGGAGTATGAAATGGTCTGAACAATAGGAGGAACATGAAACGGTGTTGAAAAACATGAAGAGCCTGAAAAGGTGTGAAAAATATGAGGAGCTTCAAAAGGTGTGAAAATTAAGAGTAGCTTGAAACGTTGTGAAAATAGGAGGAGCATGAAGCAGTGTTGAAAAACATGAAGAGCCCGAAAAGGTGTGAAAAATAGGAAGAGCTCAAAAGGTGTAAAAATATGAAGAGCTTCAAACGGTGTCAGAAATATGAGGAGTATGAAATGGTCTGAACAATAGGAGGAACATGAAACGGTGTTGAAAAACATGAAGAGCCTGAAAAGGTGTGAAAAATATGAAGAGGTTGAAAAGGTGTCAAAAATATGAGGAGCATTAAACGGTATGAAAAATACCAGGAGCATGATGCGGTGTTCAGAATCATGAAGAGCCTGAAAATGTGTGAAATATATGAAGAGCTTGAAACGGTGTCCAAAATATGAGGAGCATGAAACGGTCTGAAAAATACAAGGAGCATGATGCGGTGTTCAGAATCATGAAGAGCCTGATAATGTGTGAAATATATGAAGAGCTTCAAACGGTGTCCAAAATATGAGGAGCATGAAACGGTTTGAAAAACAGGAGGAGCATAGAGCGATGTTGAAAAACATGAAGAGCCTGAAAATGTGTTAAAATTATGAAGAGCTTCAAAAGGTGTCAAAAATATGAGGAGCATGAAACGGTCTGTAAAATAGGAAGATCATGAAGCGGTATTGAAAAACATGAAAAGCCTGAAAACTTGTGCAAAATATGAAGAGCTTCAAAAAGTGTGAAAAATATGAAGAGCTTCAAATCGTGTCAAAAATGAGAGGAGCATGAAACGGTCTGAAAAATAGGAGGAGCATGAAGTGGTGTTGAAAAACATGAAGAGTCTGAAAAGGTGTGAAATATATGAAGAGCTTCAAAAGGAGTCAATAATATGAAGAGCATGAAACGGTCTGAAAAATAGGAGGAGCATGAAGCGTTGTTGAAAAACATGAAAAGCCTGAAAAGGTGTGAAAAATATGAGGAGCTTCAAAGGGTGTGAAAATTAAGAGTAGCTTGAAACGTTGTGAAAATAGGAGGAGCATGAAGCAGTGTTGAAAAACATGAAGAGCCCGAAAACGTGTGAAAAATAGGAAGAGCTCAAAAGGTGTAAAAATATGAAGAGCTTCAAACGGTGTCAGAAATATGAGGAGTATGAAACGGTCTGAACAATAGGAGGAACATGAAGCGGTGTTGAAAAACATGAAAAGACTGAAAAGGTGTGAAAAATATGAGGAGCTTCAAAAGGTGTGAAAATTAATAGTAGCTTGAAACGTTGTGAAAATAGGAGGAGCATGAAGCAGTGTTGAAAAACATGAAGAGCCCGAAAACGTGAGAAAAATAGGAAGAGCTCAAAAGGTGTAAAAATATGAAGAGCTTCAAACGGTGTCAGAATTATGAGGAGTATGAAATGGTCTGAACAATAGGAGGAACATGAAACGGTGTTGAAAAACATGAAGAGCCTGAAAAGGTGTGAAAAATATGAGGAGCTTCAAAAGGTGTGAAAATTAAGAGTAGCTTGAAACGTTGTGAAAATAGGAGGAGCATGAAGCAGTGTTGAAAAACATGAAGAGCCCGAAAAGGTGTGAAAAATAGGAAGAGCTCAAAAGGTGTAAAAATATGAAGAGCTTCAAACGGTGTCAGAAATATGAGGAGTATGAAATGGTCTGAACAATAGGAGGAACATGAAACGGTGTTGAAAAACATGAAGAGCCTGAAAAGGTGTGAAAAATATGAAGAGGTTCAAAAGGTGTCAAAAATATGAGGAGCATTAAACGGTATGAAAAATACCAGGAGCATGATGCGGTGTTCAGAATCATGAAGAGCCTGAAAATGTGTGAAATATATGAAGAGCTTGAAACGGTGTCCAAAATATGAGGAGCATGAAACGGTCTGAAAAATACAAGGAGCATGATGCGGTGTTCAGAATCATGAAGAGCCTGAAAATGTGTGAGATATATGAAGAGTTTCAAACGGTGTCCAAATAATGAGGAGCATGAAACGGTTTGAAAAACAGGAGGAGCATAGAGCGATGTTGAAAAACATGAAGAGCCTGAAAATGTGTTAAAAATATGAAGAGCTTCAAAAGGTGTCAAAATTATGAGGAGCATGAAATGGTCTGAAAAATAGGAGGAGCATGAAGCGGTGTTGAAAAATATGAAGAGCCTGAAAAGGTGTGAAAAATATGAAGAGCTTCAAAAAGTGTCAAAAATATGAGGAGCATGAAACGGTCAGAAAAATATGAGGAGCATGCAGCGGTGTCGAAAAACATGAGAAGCCTGAAAAGGTGTTCAAAAACATGAAGTGCCTGGAAAGATGTGAAAAATATGAAGAGCTTCAAAACGTGTCAAAAATATGAGGAGCATGTAACGGTCTGAAAAATAGGAGGAACATGAAGCGGTGTTGAAAAACATGAAAAGCCTGAAAAGGTGTGAAAAATATGAGGAGCTTCAAAAGGTGTGAAAATTAAGAGTAGCATGAAAAGGTGTGAAAATAGGAGGAGCATGAAACAGTGTTGAAAAACATGAAGAGCCCGAAAAGGTGTGAAAAATAGGAAGAGCTCAAAAGGTGTAAAAATATGAAGAGCTTCAAACGGTGTCAGAAATATGAGGAGTATGAAATGCTCTGAACAATAGGAGGAACATGAAACGGTGTTGAAAAACATGAAGAGCCTGAAAAGGTGTGAAAAATATGAAGAGGTTCAAAAGGTGTCAAAAATATGAGGAGCATTAAACGGTATGAAAAATACCAGGAGCATGATGCGGTGTTCAGAATCATGAAGAGCCTGAAAATGTGTGAAATATATGAAGAGCTTGAAACGGTGTCCAAAATATGAGGAGCATGAAACGGTCTGAAAAATACAAGGAGCATGATGCGGTGTTCAGAATCATGAAGAGCCTGAATATGTGTGAGATATATGAAGAGCTTCAAACGGTGTCCAAATAATGAGGAGCATGAAACGGTTTGAAAAACAGGAGGAGCATAGAGCGATGTTGAAAAACATGAAGAGCCTGAAAATGTGTTAAAAATATGAAGAGCTTCAAAAGGTGTCAAAATTATGAGGAGCATGAAATGGTCTGAAAAATAGGAGGAGCATGAAGCGGTGTTGAAAAACATGAAGAGCCTGAAAAGGTGTGAAATTTATGAAGAGTTTCAAAAGGTGTCAAAAATATGAGGAGCATGAAACGGTCTGAAAAATAGGAGGAGCATGCAGCGGTGTCGAAAAACATGAGAAGACTGAAAAGGTGTTCAAAAACATGAAGTGCCTGGAAAGATGTGAAAAATATGAAGAGCTTCAAAACGTGTCAAAAATATGAGGAGCATGAAACGGTCTGAAATATAGGAGGAACATGAAGCGGTGTTGAAAAACATGAAAAGCCTGAAAAGGTGTGAAAAATATGAGGAGCTTCAAAAGGTGTGAAAATTAAGAGTAGCATGAAAAGATGTGAAAATAGGATGAGCATGAAACAGTGTTGAAAAACATGAAGAGCCCGAAAAGGTGTGAAAAATAGGAAGAGCTCAAAAGGTGTAAAAATATGAAGAGCTTCAAACGGTGTCAGAAATATGAGGAGTATGAAACGGTCTGAACAAGAGGAGGAGCATGAAACGGTGTTGAAAAACATGAAGAGCCTGAAAAGGTGTGAAAAATATGAAGAGGTTCAAAAGGTGTCAAAAATATGAGGAGCATGAAACGGTATGAAAAATACAAGGAGCATGATGCGGTGTTCAGAATCATGAAGAGCCTGATAATGTGTGAAATATATGAAGAGCTTCAAACGGTGTCCAAAATATGAGGAGCATGAAACGGTTTGAAAAACAGGAGGAGCATAGAGCGATGTTGAAAAACATGAAGAGCCTGAAAATGTGTTAAAATTATGAAGAGCTTCAAAAGGTGTCAAAAATATGAGGAGCATGAAACGGTCTGTAAAATAGGAAGATCATGAAGCGGTGTTGAAAAACATGAAAAGCCTGAAAACTTTTGCAAAATATGAAGAGCTTCAAAAAGTGTGAAAAATATGAAGAGCTTCAAATCGTGTCAAAAATGAGAGGAGCATGAAACGGTCTGAAAAATAGGAGGAGCATGAAGTGGTGTTGAAAAACATGAAGAGTCTGAAAAGGTGTGAAATATATGAAGAGCTTCAAAAGGAGTCAATAATATGAGGAGCATGAAACGGTCTGAAAAATAGGAGGAGCATGAAGCGTTGTTGAAAAACATGAAAAGCCTGAAAAGGTGTGAAAAATATGAGGAGCTTCAAAAGGTGTGAAAATTAAGAGTAGCTTGAAACGTTGTGAAAATAGGAGGAGCATGAAGCAGTGTTGAAAAACATGAAGAGCCCGAAAACGTGTGAAAAATAGGAAGAGCTCAAAAGGTGTAAAAATATGAAGAGCTTCAAACGGTGTCAGAAATATGAGGAGTATGAAACGGTCTGAACAATAGGAGGAACATGAAGCGGTGTTGAAAAACATGAAAAGACTGAAAAGGTGTGAAAAATATGAGGAGCTTCAAAAGGTGTGAAAATTAAGAGTAGCTTGAAACGTTGTGAAAATAGGAGGAGCATGAAGCAGTGTTGAAAAACATGAAGAGCCCGAAAACGTGTGAAAAATAGGAAGAGCTCAAAAGGTGTAAAAATATGAAGAGCTTCAAACGGTGTCAGAAATATGAGGAGTATGAAACGGTCTGAAAAATAGGAGGAACATGAAGCGGTGTTGAAAAACATGAAAAGACTGAAAAGGTGTGAAAAATATGAGGAGCTTCAAAAGGTGTGAAAATTAAGAGTAGCTTGAAACGTTGTGAAAATAGGAGGAGCATGAAGCAGTGTTGAAAAACATGAAGAGCCCGAAAACGTGTGAAAAATAGGAAGAGCTCAAAAGGTGTAAAAATATGAAGAGCTTCAAACGGTGTCAGAAATATGAGGAGTATGAAATGGTCTGAACAATAGGAGGAACATGAGCGGTGTTGAAAAACATGAAAAGACTGAAAAGGTGTGAAAAATATGAGGAGCTTCAAAAGGTGTGAAAATTAATAGTAGCTTGAAACGTTGTGAAAATAGGAGGAGCATGAAGCAGTGTTGAAAAACATGAAGAGCCCGAAAAGGTGTGAAAAATAGGAAGAGCTCAAAAGGTGTAAAAATATGAAGAGCTTCAAACGGTGTCAGAATTATGAGGAGTATGAAATGGTCTGAACAATAGGAGGAACATGAAACGGTGTTGAAAAACATGAAGAGCCTGAAAAGGTGTGAAAAATATGAGGAGCTTCAAAAGGTGTGAAAATTAAGAGTAGCTTGAAACGTTGTGAAAATAGGAGGAGCATGAAGCAGTGTTGAAAAACATGAAGAGCCCGAAAAGGTTTGAAAAATAGGAAGAGCTCAAAAGGTGTAAAAGTATGAAGAGCTTCAAACGGTGTCAGAAATATGAGGAGCATGAAATGGTCTGAACAATAGGAGGAACATGAAACGGTGTTGAAAAACATGAAGAGCCTGAAAAGGTGTGAAAAATATGAAGAGGTTCAAAAGGTGTCCAAAATATGAGGAGCATGAAACGGTCTGAAAAATACAAGGAGCATGATGTGGTGTTCAGAATCATGAAGAGCCTGAAAATGTGTGAGATATATGAAGAGTTTCAAACGGTGTCCAAATAATGAGGAGCATGAAACGGTTTGAAAAACAGGAGGAGCATAGAGCGATGTTGAAAAACATGAAGAGCCTGAAAATGTGTTAAAAATATGAAGAGCTTCAAAAGGTGTCAAAATTATGAGGAGCATGAAATGGTCTGAAAAATAGGAGGAGCATGAAGCGGTGTTGAAAAATATGAAGAGCCTGAAAAGGTGTGAAAAATATGAAGAGCTTCAAAAGGTGTCAAAAATATGAGGAGCATGAAACGGTCAGAAAAATATGAGGAGCATGACACGGTGTTCAAAAACATGAAGAGCCTGAAAAGGTGTGAAATTTATGAAGAGTTTCAAAAGGTGTCAAAAATATGAAGAGCATGAAACGGTCTGAAAAATAGGAGGAGCATGCAGCGGTGTCGAAAAACATGAGAAGCCTGAAAAGGTGTTCAAAAACATGAAGTGCCTGGAAAGATGTGAAAAATATGAAGAGCTTCAAAACGTGTCAAAAATATGAGGAGCATGAAACGGTCTGAAAAATAGGAGGAACATGAAGCGGTGTTGAAAAACATGAAAAGCCTGAAAATGTGTGAAAAATATGAGGAGCTTCAAAAGGTGTTAAAATTAAGAGTAGCATGAAAAGGTGTGAAAATAGGAGAAGCATGAAACCGTGTTGAAAAACATGAAGAGCCCGAAAAGGTGTGAAAAATAGGAAGAGCTCAAAAGGTGTAAAAATATGAAGAGCTTCAAACGGTGTCAGAAATATGAGGAGTATGAAACGGTCTGAACAATAGGAGGAGCATGAAACGGTGTTGAAAAACATGAAGAGGCTGAAAAGGTGTGAAAAATATGAAGAGGTTCAAAAGGTGTCAAAAATATGAGGAGCATGAAACGGTATGAAAAATACCAGGAGCATGATGCGGTGTTCAGAATCATGAAGAGCCTGAAAATGTGTGAAATATATGAAGAGCTTCAAACGGTGTCCAAAATATGAGGAGCATGAAACGGTTTGAAAAACAGGAGGAGCATAGAGCGATGTTGAAAAACATGAAGAGCCTGAAAATGTGTTAAAATTATGAAGAGCTTCAAAAGGTGTCAAAAATATGAGGAGCATGAAACGGTCTGTAAAATAGGAAGATCATGAAGCGGTGTTGAAAAACATGAAAAGCCTGAAAACTTTTGCAAAATATGAAGAGCTTCAAAAAGTGTGAAAAATATGAAGAGCTTCAAATCGTGTCAAAAATGAGAGGAGCATGAAACGGTCTGAAAAATAGGAGGAGCATGAAGTGGTGTTGAAAAACATGAAGAGTCTGAAAAGGTGTGAAATATATGAAGAGCTTCAAAAGGAGTCAATAATATGAAGAGCATGAAACGGTCTGAAAAATAGGAGGAGCATGAAGCGTTGTTGAAAAACATGAAAAGCCTGAAAAGGTGTGAAAAATATGAGGAGCTTCAAAAGGTGTGAAAATTAAGAGTAGCTTGAAACGTTGTGAAAATAGGAGGAGCATGAAGCAGTGTTGAAAAACATGAAGAGCCCGAAAACGTGTGAAAAATAGGAAGAGCTCAAAAGGTGTAAAAATATCAAGAGCTTCAAACGGTGTCAGAAATATGAGGAGTATGAAACGGTCTGAAAAATAGGAGGAACATGAAGCGGTGTTGAAAAACATGAAAAGACTGAAAAGGTGTGAAAAATATGAGGAGCTTCAAAAGGTGTGAAAATTAAGAGTAGCTTGAAACGTTGTGAAAATAGGAGGAGCATGAAGCAGTCTTGAAAAACATGAAGAGCCCGAAAACGTGTGAAAAATAGGAAGAGCTCAAAAGGTGTAAAAATATGAAGAGCTTCAAACGGTGTCAGAAATATGAGGAGTATGAAACGGTCTGAAAAATAGGAGGAACATGAAGCGGTGTTGAAAAACATGAAAAGACTGAAAAGGTGTGAAAAATATGAGGAGCTTCAAAAGGTGTGAAAATTAAGAGTAGCTTGAAACGTTGTGAAAATAGGAGGAGCATGAAGCAGTGTTGAAAAACATGAAGAGCCCGAAAAGGTGTGAAAAATAGGAAGAGCTCAAAAGGTGTAAAAATATGAAGAGCTTCAAACGGTGTCAGAAATATGAGGAGTATGAAACGGTCTGAAAAATAGGAGGAACATGAAGCGGTGTTGAAAAACATGAAAAGACTGAAAAGGTGTGAAAAATATGAGGAGCTTCAAAAGGTGTGAAAATTAAGAGTAGCTTGAAACGTTGTGAAAATAGGAGGAGCATGAAGCAGTGTTGAAAAACATGAAGAGCCCGAAAAGGTGTGAAAAATAGGAAGAGCTCAAAAGGTGTAAAAATATGAAGAGCTTCAAACGGTGTCAGAAATATGAGGAGTATGAAATGGTCTGAACAATAGGAGGAACATGAAACGGTGTTGAAAAACATGAAGAGCCTGAAAAGGTGTGAAAAATATGAAGAGGTTGAAAAGGTGTCAAAAATATGAGGAGCATTAAACGGTATGAAAAATACCAGGAGCATGATGCGGTGTTCAGAATCATGAAGAGCCTGAAAATGTGTGAAATATATGAAGAGCTTGAAACGGTGTCCAAAATATGAGGAGCATGAAACGGTCTGAAAAATACAAGGAGCATGATGCGGTGTTCAGAATCATGAAGAGCCTGAAAATGTGTGAGATATATGAAGAGCTTCAAACGGTGTCCAAATAATGAGGAGCATGAAACGGTTTGAAAAACAGGAGGAGCATAGAGCGATGTTGAAAAACATGAAGAGCCTGAAAATGTGTTAAAAATATGAAGAGCTTCAAAAGGTGTCAAAATTATGAGGAGCATGAAATGGTCTGAAAAATAGGAGGAGCATGAAGCGGTGTTGAAAAATATGAAGAGCCTGAAAAGGTGTGAAAAATATGAAGAGCTTCAAAAGGTGTCAAAAATATGAGGAGCATGAAACGGTCTGAAAAATAGGAGGAGCATGCAGCGGTGTCGAAAAACATGAGAAGCCTGAAAAGGTGTTCAAAAACATGAAGTGCCTGGAAAGATGTGAAAAATATGAAGAGCTTCAAAACGTGTCAAAAATATGAGGAGCATGAAACGGTCTGAAAAATAGGAGGAACATGGAGCGGTGTTGAAAAACATGAAAAGCCTGAAAAGGTGTGAAAAATATGAGGAGCTTCAAAAGGTGTGAAAATTAAGAGTAGCATGAAAAGGTGTGAAAATAGGAGGAGCATGAAACAGTGTTGAAAAACATGAAGAGCCCGAAAAGGTGTGAAAAATAGGGAGAGCTCAAAAGGTGTAAAAATATGAAGAGCTTCAAACGGTGTCAGAAATATGAGGAGTATGAAACGGTCTGAACAATAGGAGGAGCATGAAACGGTGTTGAAAAACATGAAGAGCCTGAAAAGGTGTGAAAAATATGAAGAGGTTCAAAAGGTGTCCAAAATATGAGGAGCATGAAACGGTATGAAAAATACAAGGAGCATGATGCGGTGTTCAGAATCATGAAGAGCCTGAAAATGTGTGAAATATATGAAGAGCTTCAAACGGTGTCCAAAATATGAGGAGCATGAAACGGTTTGAAAAACAGGAGGAGCATAGAGCGATGTTGAAAAACATGAAGAGCCTGAAAATGTGTTAAAATTATGAAGAGCTTCAAAAGGTGTCAAAAATATGAGGAGCATGAAACGGTCTGAAAAATAGGAGGAGCATTAAGCGGAGTACAAAACCATGAAGAGCCTGAAAAGATGTGAAAAACATGAAGAGCTTCAAAAGGTGTCAAAAATATGAGGAACATGAAATGGACTGAAAAATAGGAGGAGCATTAAGCGGAGTACAAAACCATGAAGAGCCTGAAAAGATGTGAAAAACATGAAGAGCTTCAAAAGGTGTCAAAAATATGAGGAACATGAAATGGACTGAAAAATAGGAGGAGCATGAAGCGGTGTTGAAAAACATGAAGAGCCTGAAAAGGTGTGAAAAATATGAAGAGCTTCAAAAGGTGTCAAAAATAAGAGAGGCATGAAATGGTGTTCAAAAACATGAAGAGCCTGAAAAGGTGTGAAAAATAGGAAGAGCTTCAAAAGGTGTCAAATTTATGAGGAGCATGAAACGGTCTGAAAAATAGGTGGAGCATGACACGGTGATAAAAAACATGAAGAGCCTGAAAAGTTTTGAAAAATATGAAAAGCTACAAAACGTGTCTAATATATGAGGAGCATGAAACGGTCTGAAAAATAGGAGGAGCATGACACGGTCTGAAAAATAGGAGGAGCATGAAGTGGTTTTGAAAACATGAATAGTCTGAAAAGTTATGAAAAATATGAAGAGCTTCAAAAAGAGTCAAAAATATGAGGAGGATGAAACGGTCTGAAAAACAGGAGGAGCATGAAATGGTGTTCAAAATATGAAGAGCATGAAAAGGTGTGAAAAATATGAAGAGCTTCAAAAAGTGTCAAAAATATGAGGAGCATGAAACACTCTGAAAAATAGGAGGAGCATGAAACGGTGTTGAAAAACATGAAGAGCATGAAAAGTTGTGAAAAATATGAAGAGCTTCAAAAGGTGTCAAAAATATGAGGAGCATGAAACGGCGTGAAAAATAGGAGGAGCATGAAACGGAGTTGAAAACATGAAGAGCATGAAAAGGTGTGAAAAATATGAAGAGCTTCAAAAGGTGTGAAAAATATGAGGAGCATGAAACGGTCTGAAAATTGGAGTAGCATGAAGTGGTTTTGAACACATGAAGAGCCTGAAAAAGTATGAAAAATATGAAGAGCTTCAAAAGGTGTCAAAAATATGAGGAGCATGAAACGGTCTGAAAAATAGGAGGAGCATGAAGTAGTGTTGAAAAACATGAAGAGCCTGAAAAGGTGGGAAATATATGAAGAGCCTCAAAAGGTTTTAAAAAATATGAGGAGCGTGAAACCGTCTGGAAAATAGGAGGAGCATGAAACGGTGTTGAAAACCATGAAGAGCATGAAAGGTGTTAAAAATATGAATAGGTTCAAAACAAGTAAAAAACATGAGGAGCATGAAACTATCTGGAAAATAGGAGGAGCATGAAGCGGTGTTCAAAAACATGAAGAGCCTGAAAAGGTGTAAAAAATATGAAGAGCTTAAAAAGGTGTGAAAAATATGAGGAGCATGAAACTGTCTGAAAAATAGCAGGAGCATGAAACGGTGTTGTAAAACATGATAAGCATGAAAAGGTGTGAAAAATACAAGGAGCATGAAAAGGTGTGAAAAATACAAGGAGCATGAAAAGGTGTGAAAAATACGAGGAGCATGACAACGTCTAAAAAATACAAGGAGCATGAAAGGTGTGAAAAATACGAGAAGCATGAAAAGGTCTGAAAAATATGAGGAGCATGAAAAGTTCTGAAAAACACGAGGAGCCTGAACAGGTGTGAATAATATAAGGAGCATGATAAGGTGTGAAACATACGAAGTGCATGAAAAGGTGTGAAATATACAAAGAGCATGAAATGGTGTGAAAAATATGAAGACATGAAACTGTGTGAAAATATGAGAAGCATGAAACGGTGTGAAAAATATGAGGAGCATGAAAAGGTGTGAATAATATGAGAAGCATGATAAGGTGTGAAACATACGAAGTGCATGAAAAGTTGTAAAATATATAAAGAGCATGAAAAGGTGTGAAAAATACGAAGAGCATGATATGGTGTGAAAAAGATGAAGAGCATGAAACGGTGTAAAAATATGAGGACCATGAAACGATGAGAAAATATGAGGAGCATAGAACGGAGTGAAAAATATGAAGAGCATGAAAAGGTGTGAAAAATATGAAGAGCATGAAAAGGTGTGAAAAATATGAAGAGCATGAAATTGTGTGAAAAATATGAAAAGCATGAAACTGTGTGAAAAATATGAAAAGCATGAAAACGTGTGAAAAATATGAAGAGCATGAAAAGGTGTGAAAAATATGAAGAGGATGAAACGGTGTGAAAAATATGAAGAGCATGAAAAGGTGTGAAAAATACGAAGAGCATGAAAAGGTGTGAAATATATGAAGAGCATGAAAAGGTGTGAAAAATTACCAAGACCATGAAAATGTCTGAAAAATACAAAGAGCATGAAAATGTGTGAAAAATAGGAAGAGCAAGAAAATGTGTGAAAATGTGAGGAGCATGAAAAGGTGTGAAAAATAGTAGGAGCATGAAAAGGTCTGAAAAATACGAGGAGCATGAAAAGGTGTGAAAAATACGAGGAGCATGAAAAGGTCTGAAAAATACGAGGAGCATGAAAATGTCTGAAAAATACGAGGAGCATGAAAAGGTGTGAAAAATACGAGTAGCATAAAAAGGTGTGTAAAATAGTAGGAGCATGAAAAGGTCTGAAAATATGGGGAGCATGAAAAGGTCTGAAAAATACGAGTAGCATGAAAAGGTGTGAAAAATACAAAGAGCATGAAAAGTTGTGAAAAATACAAGGATCATGAAAAGCTCTGTAAAATACTAGAAGCATGAAAAGGTGTGAAAAATACGAGGAGCATATAAAGTCTGAAATATATGAGGAGCATGAAAAGGTCTAAAAAACGTGAGGAGCATGAAACGGTGTGAAAATATGAAGACGTTTAAAACGTGTCAAAAATATGAGGACCATGAAAAGATGTGAAAAATATGAGGAGCATGAAAATATGTAAAAAATATGAAGAGCATGAAAAGTTGTGAAATATGAGGAGCATGAAAAGGTGTGAAAAATACGAGGAGCATGAAAAGGTGTGAAAAATACGAGGAGCATGAAAAGGTCTGAAAAATACGAGGACCATGAAAGGTATGTAAAATACGGGGAGCATGAATCGTTCTGTAAAATACGAGGACCATGAAAGGTATGAAAAATACGGGGAGCATGAAAAGGTCTGAAAAATACGAGGAGCATGAAAAGGTGTGAAAAATACGAGAAGCATGAATTGTTCTGAAAAATACGAGGACCATGAAAGGTATGAAAAATACGGGGAGCATGAAAAGGTCTGAAAAATACGAGGAGCATGAAAAGGTCTGAAAAATAAGAGGAGTATGAAAAGATATCAAAAATATGAGGAGCATGAAACGGTGTGAAAATATAAAGAGCATGAAACGGTGTGAAAAATATGAAGAGCATGAAAGGTGTGAGAAATATGAGGAGCATGAAAAGGTCTGAAAACTACAAGGAGCATGAAAAGTTGTGAAAAGTACGAGGAGCATGAAAAGGTCTGGAAAATACGAGGAGCATGAAAATATCTGAAAAATATGAGGAGCATGAAACAGTATGGAAACATGAAGAGCATGAAACGGTGTGAAAAATATGAAGAGCATGAAAAGGTGTGAAAAATATGAGGAGCATGAAACGGCCTGAAAAATATGAAGAGCATTAAAAGGTGTGAAAAATATGAGGATCATGAAAAGGTATGAAAAATACGATGAGCATGAAAAGTTGTGAAAAATACGAGGAGCATGAAAAGGTGTGAAAAATATGAGAAGCATGAAACAGTCTGAAAAATACAAGGATCATGAAAAGGTGTCAAAAATATGAGAAGCATGAAAAGGTGTGAAATATATGAGGATCATGAAACGGTATGAAAAATATGAGGAGCATGAAAAGATGTGAAAAATATGAAGAGCATGAAAAGTTGTGAACAATATGAGGAGCATGAAAAGGTGTGAAAAATACGAGGAGCATGAAAAGGTCTGAAAAATACGAGGGGCCTTAATGTCTGACAAATACGAGGAGCGTGAAAAGGTGTGAAAAATACGAGGAATATGAAAATGTGTGAAAAATACGAGGAGCATGAAAAGGTCTGAAAAATACGAGGACCATGAAAAGTTCTGAAAAATACGAGGGGCCTGAATGTCTGAAAAATACGAGGAGCGTGAAAAGGTCTGAAAAACGCGAGGAGCATGAAAATGTCTGAAAAATACGAGGGGCCTGAATGTCTGAAAAATATGAGGAGCGTGAAAAGGTCTGAAAAACACGAGGAGCATGAAAAGGTCTGAAAAATATGAGGAGCATGAAAAGGTGTCAAAAATATGGATAGCATGAAATGCTGTGAAAATATGAAGAGCATGAAATGGTGTGAAGAAATATGAGGAGCAGGAAAAGGTGTGGAAAACACGAAGAGCAAGAAAAGGTGTGAAAAACACGGAGAGCATGAAAAGGTGAGAAAAATATCAAGAGCGTGAAAAGTCCTGAAAAATATGAAGAGCATTAAAAGGAGTGAAAAACACGAAGGGCAAGAAAAGGTGTGAAAAACAGGAAGAGCATGAAAAGGTGTGAAAAATATGAGAAGCATGAAACGGTCTGAAAAATACGAGGACCATGAAAGGTATGAAAATACAGGGAGCATGAAAAGGTCTGAAAAATACGAGGAGCATGAAAAGGTATGAAAAATATGAGGAGCATTAAAAGATGTGAAAAATATGAAGAGCAAGAAAAGGTGTGAACAATATGAGAAGCATGAAAAGGTGTGAAAAATACGAGGAGCATGAAAAGGTGTGAAAAGTACAAGGGGCCTTAATGTCTGAAAAATACAAGGAGCGTGAAAAGGTGTGAAAAATAGGAGGAATATGAAAATGTGTGAAAAATACGAGGAGCATGAAAAGGTCTGAAAAACACGAGGAGCATGTAAATGTCTGAAAAATACGAGGAGCATGAAAAGGTCTGGAAAATACGGGAAGCATGAAAAGGTGTGAAAAATAAGAGGAGCATGAAATGTTATCAAAAATATGAGGAGCATGAAACTGTGTGAAAATATCATGAGCATGAAACCGTGTGAAAAATATGAAGAGCATGAAAGGTGTGAGAAATATGAGGAGCATGAAAAGGTCTGAAAAGTACAAGGAGCAGGAAAAGATCGGAAAAATACTAGGAGAATGAAAAGGTCTGAAAAAGACGAGGATCATGAAAAGGTGTCAAAAATATGAGAAGCATGAAAAGGTGTGAAATATATGAGGAACATGAAACGGTCTGAAAAATATGAGGAGCATGAAACGTTGTGAAAATATGAAGAGCATGAAATGGTATGAAAAACATGAAGAGCTTTAAATCGTATCAAATATATGACGAACATAAAAAGATGTGAAAAATATGAGGAGCATGAAACGGTATGAAAAATATGAGGAGCATGAAACGATGTGAAAAATATGAAGAGCATGAAAAGTTGTGAACAATATGAGGAGCATGAAAAGGTGTGAAAAATACGAGGAGCATGAAAAGGTCTGAAAAACACGAGGAGCATGAAAATGTCTGAAAAATACGAGGTGCCTGAATGTCTGAAAAATACGAGGAGCGTGAAAAGGTGTGAAAAATAGGAGGAATATGAAAATGTGTGAAAAATACGAGGAGCATGAAAAGTTCTGAAAAATATGAGGAGCATGAAATGGTCTGAAAATTACGAGGAGCATGAAAAGATGTCAAAAATACGAGGAAAATGAAAAGGTCTGAAAAATACGGGGAGCATGAATAGGTCTGGAAAACACGAGGAGCATGAAAAGGTCTGGAAAATACGAGGAGCATGAAAATGTGTGAAAAACATGAGGAGCATGAAAACGTCTCAAAAATATGAGGAGGATGAAACGGTGTGAAAATATGAAGAGCATGAAACGCTGTGAAAAATATGAAGAGCATGAAAGGTGTGGAAAACATGAGGAGCATGAAAAGGTGTGAAAAATACGAGGAGCAAGAAAAGGTGTGAAAAATTCGAGGAGCATGAAAAGGTCTGAAAATACGAGGAGCATGAAAAGTTCTGAAAAATACGAGGAGCATGAAAAGCTCTGTAAAATACGAGGAGCATGAAAAGGTCTGAAAAATACGAGGAGCATGAAACGGTCTGAAAAATACAAGGAGCATGAAAAGGTGTAAAAATACGAGGAGCAAAAAAAGGTCTGAAAAATACGAGGAGCATGAAAAGGTCTGAAAAATACTCGGAGCATGAAAAGGTCTATATAATACGAGGAGCATGAAAAGGTCTGAAAATTACAAGGAGCATGAAAAGGTCTGAAAAATGCGAGGAGCATGAAAAGGTGTGAAAAACACAAGAGCATGAAAATGTGTGAAAAATACGAGGAGCATGACAAGGTTTGAAAAATACGAGGAGCATGAAAAGTTGTGTAAAATACGAGGAGCATGAAAAGGTGTGAAAAATACGAGAAGCATGAAACGGTCTGAAAAAGACGAGGATCATGAAAAGGTGTCAAAAATATGAGAAGCATGAAAAGGTGTGAAATATATGAGGAACATGAAACGGTCTGAAAAATATGAGGAGCATGAAACGTTGTGAAAATATGAAGAGCATGAAATGGTGTGAAAAATATGAAGAGCATGAAAGGTGTGAGAAATATGAGGAGCATGAAAAGGTCTGAAAACTACAAGGAGCATGAAAAGTTGTGAAAAGTACGAGGAGCATGAAAAGGTCTGGAAAATACGAGGAGCATGAAAATATCTGAAAAATATGAGGAGCATGAAACAGTATGGAAACATGAAGAGCATGAAACGGTGTGAAAAATATGAAGAGCATGAAAAGGTGTGAAAAATATGAGGAGCATGAAACGGCCTGAAAAATATGAAGAGCATTAAAAGGTGTGAAAAATGTGAGGATCATGAAAAGGTATGAAAAATACGATGAGCATGAAAAGTTGTGAAAAATACGAGGAGCATGAAAAGGTGTGAAAAATATGAGAAGCATGAAACAGTCTGAAAAATACAAGGATCATGAAAAGGTGTCAAAAATATGAGAAGCATGAAAAGGTGTGAAATATATGAGGATCATGAAACGGTATGAAAAATATGAGGAGCATGAAAAGATGTGAAAAATATGAAGAGCATGAAAAGTTGTGAACAATATGAGGAGCATGAAAAGGTGTGAAAAATACGAGGAGCATGAAAAGGTCTGAAAAATACGAGGGGCCTTAATGTCTGACAAATACGAGGAGCGTGAAAAGGTGTGAAAAATACGAGGAATATGAAAATGTGTGAAAAATACGAGGAGCATGAAAAGGTCTGAAAAATACGAGGACCATGAAAAGTTCTGAAAAATACGAGGGGCCTGAATGTCTGAAAAATACGAGGAGCGTGAAAAGGTCTGAAAAACGCGAGGAGCATGAAAATGTCTGAAAAATACGAGGGGCCTGAATGTCTGAAAAATATGAGGAGCGTGAAAAGGTCTGAAAAACACGAGGAGCATGAAAAGGTCTGAAAAATATGAGGAGCATGAAAAGGTGTCAAAAATATGGATAGCATGAAATGCTGTGAAAATATGAAGAGCATGAAATGGTGTGAAGAAATATGAGGAGCAGGAAAAGGTGTGGAAAACACGAAGAGCAAGAAAAGGTGTGAAAAACACGGAGAGCATGAAAAGGTGAGAAAAATATCAAGAGCGTGAAAAGTCCTGAAAAATATGAAGAGCATTAAAAGGAGTGAAAAACACGAAGGGCAAGAAAAGGTGTGAAAAACAGGAAGAGCATGAAAAGGTGTGAAAAATATGAGAAGCATGAAACGGTCTGAAAAATACGAGGACCATGAAAGGTATGAAAATACAGGGAGCATGAAAAGGTCTGAAAAATACGAGGAGCATGAAAAGGTATGAAAAATATGAGGAGCATTAAAAGATGTGAAAAATATGAAGAGCAAGAAAAGGTGTGAACAATATGAGAAGCATGAAAAGGTGTGAAAAATACGAGGAGCATGAAAAGGTGTGAAAAGTACAAGGGGCCTTAATGTCTGAAAAATACAAGGAGCGTGAAAAGGTGTGAAAAATAGGAGGAATATGAAAATGTGTGAAAAATACGAGGAGCATGAAAAGGTCTGAAAAACACGAGGAGCATGTAAATGTCTGAAAAATACGAGGAGCATGAAAAGGTCTGGAAAATACGGGAAGCATGAAAAGGTGTGAAAAATAAGAGGAGCATGAAATGTTATCAAAAATATGAGGAGCATGAAACTGTGTGAAAATATCATGAGCATGAAACCGTGTGAAAAATATGAAGAGCATGAAAGGTGTGAGAAATATGAGGAGCATGAAAAGGTCTGAAAAGTACAAGGAGCAGGAAAAGATCGGAAAAATACTAGGAGAATGAAAAGGTCTGAAAAAGACGAGGATCATGAAAAGGTGTCAAAAATATGAGAAGCATGAAAAGGTGTGAAATATATGAGGAACATGAAACGGTCTGAAAAATATGAGGAGCATGAAACGTTGTGAAAATATGAAGAGCATGAAATGGTATGAAAAACATGAAGAGCTTTAAATCGTATCAAATATATGACGAACATAAAAAGATGTGAAAAATATGAGGAGCATGAAACGGTATGAAAAATATGAGGAGCATGAAACGATGTGAAAAATATGAAGAGCATGAAAAGTTGTGAACAATATGAGGAGCATGAAAAGGTGTGAAAAATACGAGGAGCATGAAAAGGTCTGAAAAACACGAGGAGCATGAAAATGTCTGAAAAATACGAGGTGCCTGAATGTCTGAAAAATACGAGGAGCGTGAAAAGGTGTGAAAAATAGGAGGAATATGAAAATGTGTGAAAAATACGAGGAGCATGAAAAGTTCTGAAAAATATGAGGAGCATGAAATGGTCTGAAAATTACGAGGAGCATGAAAAGATGTCAAAAATACGAGGAAAATGAAAAGGTCTGAAAAATACGGGGAGCATGAATAGGTCTGGAAAACACGAGGAGCATGAAAAGGTCTGGAAAATACGAGGAGCATGAAAATGTGTGAAAAACATGAGGAGCATGAAAACGTCTCAAAAATATGAGGAGGATGAAACGGTGTGAAAATATGAAGAGCATGAAACGCTGTGAAAAATATGAAGAGCATGAAAGGTGTGGAAAACATGAGGAGCATGAAAAGGTGTGAAAAATACGAGGAGCAAGAAAAGGTGTGAAAAATTCGAGGAGCATGAAAAGGTCTGAAAATACGAGGAGCATGAAAAGTTCTGAAAAATACGAGGAGCATGAAAAGCTCTGTAAAATACGAGGAGCATGAAAAGGTCTGAAAAATACGAGGAGCATGAAACGGTCTGAAAAATACAAGGAGCATGAAAAGGTGTAAAAATACGAGGAGCAAAAAAAGGTCTGAAAAATACGAGGAGCATGAAAAGGTCTGAAAAATACTCGGAGCATGAAAAGGTCTATATAATACGAGGAGCATGAAAAGGTCTGAAAATTACAAGGAGCATGAAAAGGTCTGAAAAATGCGAGGAGCATGAAAAGGTGTGAAAAACACAAGAGCATGAAAATGTGTGAAAAATACGAGGAGCATGAAAAGGTTTGAAAAATACGAGGAGCATGAAAAGTTGTGTAAAATACGAGGAGCATGAAAAGGTGTGAAAAATACGAGAAGCATGAAACGGTCTGAAAAAGACGAGGATCATGAAAAGGTGTCAAAAATATGAGAAGCATGAAAAGGTGTGAAATATATGAGGAACATGAAACGGTCTGAAAAATATGAGGAGCATGAAACGTTGTGAAAATATGAAGAGCATGAAATGGTATGAAAAATATGAAGAGCTTTAAATCGTATCAAATATATGACGAACATAAAAAGATGTGAAAAATATGAGGAGCATGAAACGGTATGAAAAATATGAGGAGCATGAAACGATGTGAAAAATATGAAGAGCATGAAAAGTTGTGAACAATATGAGGAGCATGAAAAGGTGTGAAAAATACGAGGAGCATGAAAAGGTCTGAAAAACACGAGGAGCATGAAAATGTCTGAAAAATACGAGGTGCCTGAATGTCTGAAAAATACGAGGAGCGTGAAAAGGTGTGAAAAATAGGAGGAATATGAAAATGTGTGAAAAATACGAGGAGCATGAAAAGTTCTGAAAAATATGAGGAGCATGAAATGGTCTGAAAATTACGAGGAGCATGAAAAGATGTCAAAAATACGAGGAAAATGAAAAGGTCTGAAAAATACGGGGAGCATGAATAGGTCTGGAAAACACGAGGAGCATGAAAAGGTCTGGAAAATACGAGGAGCATGAAAATGTGTGAAAAACATGAGGAGCATGAAAACGTCTCAAAAATATGAGGAGGATGAAACGGTGTGAAAATATGAAGAGCATGAAACGCTGTGAAAAATATGAAGAGCATGAAAGGTGTGGAAAACATGAGGAGCATGAAAAGGTGTGAAAAATACGAGGAGCAAGAAAAGGTGTGAAAAATTCGAGGAGCATGCAAAGGTGTGAAAAATACGAGGAGCATGAAAAGGTCTGAAAAACACGAGGAGCATGAAAATGTCTGAAAAATACGAGGTGCCTGAATGTCTGAAAAATACGAGGAGCGTGAAAAGGTCTGAAAAACACGAGGAGCATGAAAAGGTCTGAAAAATACGAAGACCATGAAAGGTATGAAAAATACAGGGAGCATGAAAAGGTCTGAAAAATACGAGGAGCATGAAAGGTATGAAAAATACAGGGAGCATGAAAAGGTCTGAAAAATACGAGGACCATTAAAATGTCTGAAAAATATGAGGGGCCTGAATGTCTGAAAAATATGAGGAGCGTGAAAAAGTCTGAAAAAGACGAGGAGCATGAAAAGGTCTGAAAAATATGAGGAGCATGAAAAGGTGTCAAAAATATGACTAGCATGAAATGCTGTGAAAATATGAAGAGCATGAAATGGTGTGAAGAAATATGAGGAGCAGGAAAAGGTGTGGAAAACATGAAGAGCAAGAGAAGGTGTGAAAAACACGGAGAGCATGAAAAGGTGAGAAAAATATCAAGAGCGTGAAAAGTCCTGAAAAATATGAAGAGCATTAAAAGGAGTGAAAAACACGAAGAGCATGAAAAGGTGTGAAAAACAGGAAGAGCATGAAAAGGTGTGAAAAATAGGAGAAGCATGAAAAGGTATGAAAAATATGAGGAGCATTAAAAGATGTGAAAAATATGAAGAGCAAGAAAAGGTGTGAACAATATGAGGAGCATGAAAAGGTGTGAAAAATACGAGGAGCATGAAAAGGTGTGAAAAGTACGAGGGGCCTTAATGTCTGAAAAATACAAGGAGCGTGAAAAGGTGTGAAAAATAGGAGGAATATGAAAATGTCTGAAAAATATGAGGAGCATGAAAAGGTCTGGAAAATACGGGAAGCATGAAAAGGTGTGAAAAATAAGAGGAGCATGAAATGTTATCAAAAATATGAGGAGCATGAAACGGTGTGAAAATACCATGAGCATGAAACCGTGTGAAAAATATGAAGAGCATGAAAGGTGTGAGAAATATGAGGAGCATGAAAAGGTCTGAAAAGTACAAGGAGCAGGAAAAGATCAGAAAAATACTAGGAGAATGAAAAGGTCTGAAAAATATGAGGAGCATGAAATGGTCTGAAAATTACGAGGAGCATGAAAAGATGTCAAAAATACGAGGAAAATGAAAAGGTCTGAAAAATACGGGGAGCATGAATAGGTCTGGAAAATACGAGGAGCATGAAAAGGTCTGGAAAATACGAGGAGCATGAAAATGTGTGAAAAACATGAGGAGCATGAAAACGTCTCAAAAATATGAGGAGGATGAAACGGTGTGAAAATATGAAGAGCATGAAACGCTGTGAAAAATATGAAGAGCATGAAAGGTGTGGAAAACATGAGGAGCATGAAAAGGTGTGAAAAATACGAGGAGCAAGAAAAGGTGTGAAAAATTCGAGGAGCATGAAAAGGTCTGAAAATACGAGGAGCACGAAAAGTTCTGAAAAATACGAGGAGCATGAAAAGCTCTGTAAAATACGAGGAGCATGAAAAGGTCTGAAAAATACGAGGAGCATGAAACGGTCTGAAAAATACAAGGAGCATGAAAAGGTGTAAAAATACGAGGAGCAAAAAAAGGTCTGAAAAATACGAGGAGCATGAAAAGGTCTGAAAAATACTCGGAGCATGAAAAGGTCTATATAATACGAGGAGCATGAAAAGGTCTGAAAATTACAAGGAGCATGAAAAGGTCTGAAAAATGCGAGGAGCATGAAAAGGTGTGAAAAACACAAGAGCATGAAAATGTGTGAAAAATACGAGGAGCATGAAAAGGTTTGAAAAATACGAGGAGCATGAAAAGTTGTGTAAAATACGAGGAGCATGAAAAGGTGTGAAAAATACGAGAAGCATGAAACGGTCTGAAAAAGACGAGGATCATGAAAAGGTGTCAAAAATATGAGAAGCATGAAAAGGTGTGAAATATATGAGGAACATGAAACGGTCTGAAAAATATGAGGAGCATGAAACGTTGTGAAAATATGAAGAGCATGAAATGGTATGAAAAATATGAAGAGCTTTAAATCGTATCAAATATATGACGAACATAAAAAGATGTGAAAAATATGAGGAGCATGAAACGGTATGGAAAATATGAGGAGCATGAAACGATGTGAAAAATATGAAGAGCATGAAAAGTTGTGAACAATATGAGGAGCATGAAAAGGTGTGAAAAATACGAGGAGCATGAAAAGGTCTGAAAAATACGAGGGGCCTTAATGTCTGAAAAATACGAGGAGCGTGAAAAGGTGTGAAAAATAGGAGGAATATGAAACTGTGTGAAAAATACGAGGAGCATGAAAAGTTCTGAAAAACACCAGGAGCATGAAAATGTCTGAAAAATACGAGGTGCCTAAATGTCTGAAAAATACGAGGAGCGTGAAAAGGTCTGAAAAACACGAGGAGCATGAAAAGGTCTGAAAAATACGAAGACCATGAAAGGTATGAAAAATACAGGGAGCATGAAAAGGTCTGAAAAATACGAGGAGCATGAAAGGTATGAAAAATACAGGGAGCATGAAAAGGTCTGAAAAATACGAGGACCATGAAAATGTCTGAAAAATATGAGGGGCCTGAATGTCTGAAAAATATGAGGAGCATGAAAAAGTCTGAAAAACACGAGGAGCATGAAAAGGTCTGAAAAATATGAGGAGCATGAAAAGGTGTCAAAAATATGACTAGCATGAAATGCTGTGAAAATATGAAGAGCATGAAATGGTGTGAAGAAATATGAGGAGCATGAAAAGGTGTGGAAAACACGAAGAGCAAGAAAAGGAGTGAAAAACACGAAGAGCATGAAAAGGTGTGAAAAACAGGAAGAGCATGAAAAGGTGTGAATAATACGAGAAGCATGAAACGGTCTGAAAAATACGAGGACCATGAAAGGTATGAAAGATACAGGGAGCATGAAAAGGTTTGAAAAATATGAGGAGCATGAAAAGGTGTGAAAAATAAGAGGAGCATGAAAAGTTATCAAAAATATGAGGAGCATGAAACGGTGTGAAAATATCATGAGCATGAAACTGTGTGAAAAATATGAAGACCATGAAAGGTGTGAGAAATATGAGGAGAATGAAAAGGTCTGAAAAGTACAAGGAGCATGAAAAGATCGGAAATATACTAGGAGAATGAAAAGGTCTGAAAAATATGAGGAGCATGAAATGGTCTGAAAATTACGAGGAGCATGAAAAGATGTCAAAAATACGAGGAACATGAAAAGGTCTGAAAAATACGAGGAGCATGAAAAAGTATGGAAAATACGAGGAGCATGAAAATGTGTGAAAAACATGAGGAGCATGAAAACGTCTCAAAAATATGAGGAGGATGAAACGGTGTGAAAATATGAAGAGCATGAAACGCTGTGAAAAATATGAAGAGCATGAAAGGTGTGGAAAACATGAGGAGCATGAAAAGGTGTGAAAAATTCGAGGAGCACAAAAAGGTCTGAAAATACGAGGAGCACGAAAAGTTCTGAAAAATACGAGGAGCATGAAAAGCTCTGTAAAATACGAGGAGCATGAAAAGGTCTGAAAAATACGAGGAGCATGAAAAGGTGTAAAAATACGAGGAGCAAAAAAAGGTCTGAAAAATACGAGGAGCATGAAAAGGTCTGAAAAATATGAGGAGCATGAAAAGGGGTCAAAAATATGACTAGCATGAAATGCTGTGAAAATATGAAGAGCATGAAATGGTGTGAAGAAATATGAGGAGCAGGAAAAGGTGTGGAAACACGAAGAGCCAGAAAAGGAGTGAAAAACACGAAGAGCATGAAAAGGTGTGAAAAACAGGAAGAGCATGAAAAGGTGTGAAAAATTCGAGAAGCATGAAACGGTCTGAAAAATACGAGGACCATGAAAGGTATGAAAATACAGGGAGCATGAAAAGGTCTGAAAAATAAGAGGAGCATGAAAAGGTATGAAAAATATGAAAAGCATGAAAAGATGTGAAAAATATGAAGAGCATGAACAGTTGTGAACAATATGAGGAGCATGAAAAGGTGTGAAAAATACGAGGAGCATGAAAAGGTCTGAAAAATACGAGGGGCCTTAATGTCTGAAAAATACGAGGAGCGTGAAAAGGTGTGAAAAATCGGAGGAATATGAAAATGTGTTAAAAATACGAGGAGCATGAAAAGGTCTGAAAAACACGAGGAGCATGAAAATGTCTGAAAAATATGAGGGGCCTGAATGTCTGAAAAATACGAGGAGCGTGAAAAGGTCTGAAAAATACGAGGAGCATGAAAAGGTCTGAAAAATATGAGGAGCATAAAAAGGTGTCAAAAATATGACTAGCATGAAATGCTGTGAAAATATGAAGAGCATGAAGTGCTGTGAAGAAATATCAGGAGCATGAAAAGGTGTGGAAAACACGAAGAGCAAGAAAAGGTGTGAAAAACACGGAGAGCATGAAAAGGTGTGTAAAATATCAAGAGCGTGAAAAAGCCTGAAAAATATGAAGAGCATTAAAAGGAGTGAAAAACACGAAGAGCATGAAAAGGTGTGAAAAACAGGAAGAGCATGAAAAGGTGTGAAAAATACGAGAAGCATGAAACGGTCTGAAAAATACGAGGACCATGAATGTTATGAAAATAAAGGGAGCATGAAAAGGTCTGAAAAATACGAGGAGCATGAAAAGGTGTGAA
The DNA here is from genome assembly GCF_033118175.1 of Dama dama. Taxonomy (NCBI): domain Eukaryota; kingdom Metazoa; phylum Chordata; class Mammalia; order Artiodactyla; family Cervidae; genus Dama; species Dama dama. The sequence goes on from NC_083709.1 coordinate 5,062,103, forward strand.
AAATAAGAGGAGCATGAAAAGTTATCAAAAATATGAGGAGCATGAAACGGTGTGAAAATATCATGAGCATGAAACCGTGTGAAAAATATGAAGAGCATGAAAGGTGTGAGAAATATGAGGAGCATGAAAAGGTTTGAAAAGTACAAGGAGCATGAAAAGATCGGAAAAATACTAGGAGAATGAAAAGGTCTGAAAAATATGAGGAGCATGAAATGGTCTGAAAAATACGAGGAGCATGAAAAGGTCTGAAAAATACGAGGAGCATGAAAAGGTCTGAAAAATATGAGGAGCAAGAAAAGGTCTGAAAAATACGAGGAGCATGAAAAGGTCTGGAAAATACGAGGAGCATGAAAATGTGTGAAAAACATGAGGAGCATGAAAACGTCTCAAAAATATGAGGAGGATGAAACGGTGTGAAAATATGAAGAGCATGAAACGCTGTGAAAAATATGAAGAGCATGAAAGGTGTGAGAAATATGAGGAGCATGAAAAGGTTTGAAAAGTACAAGGAGCATGAAAAGATCGGAAAAATACTAGGAGAATGAAAAGGTCTGAAAAATATGAGGAGCATGAAATGGTCTGAAAAATACGAGGAGCATGAAAAGGTCTGAAAAATACGAGGAGCATGAAAAGGTCTGAAAAATATGAGGAGCAAGAAAAGGTCTGAAAAATACGAGGAGCATGAAAAGGTCTGAAAAATACGAGGAGCATGAAAAGGTGTGAAAAATAAGAGGAGCATGAAAAGTTATCAAAAATATGAGGAGCATGAAACGGTGTGAAAATATCATGAGCATGAAACCGTGTGAAAAATATGAAGAGCATGAAAGGTGTGAGAAATATGAGGAGCATGAAAAGGTTTGAAAAGTACAAGGAGCATGAAAAGATCGGAAAAATACTAGGAGAATGAAAAGGTCTGAAAAATATGAGGAGCATGAAATGGTCTGAAAAATACGAGGAGCATGAAAAGGTCTGGAAAATACGAGGAGCATGAAAATGTGTGAAAAACATGAGGAGCATGAAAACGTCTCAAAAATATGAGGAGGATGAAACGGTGTGAAAATATGAAGAGCATGAAACGCTGTGAAAAATATGAAGAGCATGAAAGGTGTGGAAAACATGAGGAGCATGAAAAGGTGTGAAAAATACGAGAAGCAAGAAAAGGTGTGAAAAATTCGAGGAGCACGAAAAGGTCTGAAAATATGAGGAAAATGAAAAGGTCTGAAAAATACGGGGAGCATGAATAGGTCTGGAAAATACGAGGAGCATGAAAAGGTCTGGAAAATACGAGGAGCATGAAAATGTGTGAAAAACATGAGGAGCATGAAAACGTCTCAAAAATATGAGGAGGATGAAACGGTGTGAAAATATGAAGAGCATGAAACGCTGTGAAAAATATGAAGAGCATGAAAGGTGTGGAAAACATGAGGAGCATGAAAAGGTGTGAAAAATACGAGGAGCAAGAAAAGGTGTGAAAAATTCGAGGAGCACGAAAAATTCTGAAAAATAAGAGGAGCATGAAAAGCTCTGTAAAATAAGAGGAGCATGAAAAGTTCTGAAAAATACGAGGAGCATGAAACGGGCTGAAAAATACAAGGAGCATGAAAAGGTGTGAAAATACGAGGAGCAAAAAAAGGTCTGAAAAATACGAGGAGCATGAAAATGTCTGAAAAATACGAGGAACAAGAAAAGGTGTGAAAAATACGAGAAGCATGAATCGTTCTGAAAAATACGAGGACCAAGAAAGGTATGAAAAATACGGGGAGCATGAAAAGGTCTGAAAAATACGACTAGCATGAAAAGGTCTGAAAAATAAGAGGAGCATGAAAAGGTGTCAAAAATATGAGGAGCATGAAACAGTGTGAAAATATAAAGAGCATGAAACGGTGTGAAAAATATGAAGAACATGAAAGGTGTGAGAAATATGAGGAGCATGAAAAGGTCTGAAAACTACAAGGAGCATGAAAAGTTGTGAAAATTACGAGGAGCATGAAAAGGTCTGGAAAATACGAGGAGCATGAAAATATCTGAAAAATATGAGGAGCATGAAACAGTGTGAAAATATAAAGAGCATGAAACGGTGTGAAAAATATGAAGAGCATGAAAAGGTGTGAAAAATATGAGGAGCATGAAACGGCCTGAAAAATATTAAGAGCATTAAAAGGTGTGAAAAATATGAGGATCATGAAAAGGTATGAAAAATACGATGAGCATGGAAAGGTCTGAAAAATACGAGGGGCCTTAATGTCTGAAAAACACGAGGAGCATGAAAAGTTCTGAAAAATACGAGAAGCATGAAAATGTCTGTAAAACACAAGGAGCACGAAACGGTGTGATAAATATGAGGAGCATGAAACGGTTTGAAAAATATGAGGAGCATGAAACGGTCTGAAAATATGAGGAGCATGAAAAGGTCTGAAAAATACGAGGGGCCAGAATGTCTGAAAAATACGAGGAGCGTGAATACGTCTGAAAAACACGAGGAGCATTAAAAGGTCTGAAAAATATTAGGAGCATGAAAAGGTGTCAAAAATATGATTAGCATGAAACAGTGTGAAAATATGAAGAGCATGAAATGGTGTGAAAAATATGAGGAGCATGAAAACGTGTGAAAAACACGAAGAGCAAGAAAAGGTGTGAAAAACACAGAGAGCATGAAAAGGTGTGAAAAATATCAAGGGCGTGAAAAGGCCTGAAAAATATGAAGAGCATTAAAAGGAGTGAAAAACAGGAAGAGCATGAAAAGGTGTGAAAAATACGAAGAGCATGAAAAGGTGTGAAAAATATGAGGAGCATGAAAAAGTGTGAAAAATACGAAGAGCATGAAAAGGTCTGAAATATACGAAGAGCTTGAAAACATGGGACAAATACGAAGAGCATGAAAAGATGTAAAAAATATGAAGTGCATGACAAGGTGTGAAAAATAAGTAGAGCATGAAATGGTGTGAAAAAAGAGAAGAGGATGAAAAGGTGTGAAAAATATGAAGAGCATAAAAAGGTGTGAAAAATTTCGAAGAACCTGAAAAGGTGTGAAAAATACGAAGAGCATGAAAAGTTGTGAAAAATACGAAGTGCATTAAAGGTGTGAAACATACGAATAGCCTGAACGGTGTGTAAAATATGAAGAGCATGAAAAGTTGTGAATAATATGAGGTTAATGAAATGGTGTGAAAAATATGAAGAGCATGAAACGGTCTGTAAAATATGAAGAGCATGAAAAGATGTGAAAAATACGTGGAGCATGAAAAGGTTTGAAAAATATGAGGAGCATGAAGAGGAGTGAAAAATACGAAGAGCATGAAACGGTCTAAAAAAAAGGAGGAGCATGAATAGGTCTGAAAATATGAAGAGCATGAAGAGAATGAAAAGTTCTGAAAAATATGAAGAGCATGAAAAGTTGTGTAAAATATGAAGAGCAAGAAAAGGTTTAAAAATACGAAGAGCATGAAAAGGTGTGAAAAATTTGAAAAGCATGACAAGGTGTGAAAAATATGAAGAGCATCAAACGGTGTGAAAAATAAGAAGAGCAAGAAAAGGTTTAAAAAATAAGAAGAGCATGAGAAGTTGTGTAAAATATGAAGAGCATGTAAACGTGTGAAAAATATGTGGAGCATGAAAAGGTCTGAAAAATACGAGGAGCATGAAGAGGAGTGAAAAATACGAAGAGGATGAAAAGGTCTGAAAAATAGGAGGAGCATGAATAGGTCTGAAAATTACGAGGAGCATGAAAAGATGTCAAAAATACGAGGAACATGAAAAGGTCTGAAAAATACGAGGAGCATGAAAAAGTATGGAAAATACGAGGAGCATGAAAATGTGTGAAAAACATGAGGAGCATGAAAACGTCTCAAAAATATGAGGAGGATGAAACGGTGTGAAAATATGAAGAGCATGAAACGCTGTGAAAAATATGAAGAGCATGAAAGGTGTGGAAAACATGAGGAGCATGAAAAGGTGTGAAAAATTCGAGGAGCACGAAAAGGTCTGAAAATACGAGGAGCACGAAAAGTTCTGAAAAATACGAGGAGCATGAAAAGCTCTGTAAAATACGAGGAGCATGAAAAGGTCTGAAAAATACGAGGAGCATGAAAAGGTGTAAAAATACGAGGAGCAAAAAAAGGTCTGAAAAATACGAGGAGCATGAAAAGGTCTGAAAAATATGAGGAGCATGAAAAGGTGTCAAAAATATGACTAGCATGAAATGCTGTGAAAATATGAAGAGCATGAAATGGTGTGAAGAAATATGAGGAGCAGGAAAAGGTGTGGAAACACGAAGAGCCAGAAAAGGAGTGAAAAACACGAAGAGCATGAAAAGGTGTGAAAAACAGGAAGAGCATGAAAAGGTGTGAAAAATTCGAGAAGCATGAAACGGTCTGAAAAATACGAGGACCATGAAAGGTATGAAAATACAGGGAGCATGAAAAGGTCTGAAAAATAAGAGGAGCATGAAAAGGTATGAAAAATATGAAAAGCATGAAAAGATGTGAAAAATATGAAGAGCATGAACAGTTGTGAACAATATGAGGAGCATGAAAAGGTGTGAAAAATACGAGGAGCATGAAAAGGTCTGAAAAATACGAGGGGCCTTAATGTCTGAAAAATACGAGGAGCGTGAAAAGGTGTGAAAAATCGGAGGAATATGAAAATGTGTTAAAAATACGAGGAGCATGAAAAGGTCTGAAAAACACGAGGAGCATGAAAATGTCTGAAAAATATGAGGGGCCTGAATGTCTGAAAAATACGAGGAGTGTGAAAAGGTCTGAAAAATACGAGGAGCATGAAAAGGTCTGAAAAATATGAGGAGCACAAAAAGGTGTCAAAAATATGACTAGCATGAAATGCTGTGAAAATATGAAGAGCATGAAGTGCTGTGAAGAAATATCAGGAGCATGAAAAGGTGTGGAAAACACGAAGAGCAAGAAAAGGTGTGAAAAACACGGAGAGCATGAAAAGGTGTGTAAAATATCAAGAGCGTGAAAAAGCCTGAAAAATATGAAGAGCATTAAAAGGAGTGAAAAACACGAAGAGCATGAAAAGGTGTGAAAAACAGGAAGAGCATGAAAAGGTGTGAAAAATACGAGAAGCATGAAACGGTCTGAAAAATACGAGGACCATGAATGTTATGAAAATAAAGGGAGCATGAAAAGGTCTGAAAAATACGAGGAGCATGAAAAGGTGTGAAAAATAAGAGGAGCATGAAAAGTTATCAAAAATATGAGGAGCATGAAACGGTGTGAAAATATCATGAGCATGAAACCGTGTGAAAAATATGAAGAGCATGAAAGGTGTGAGAAATATGAGGAGCATGAAAAGGTTTGAAAAGTACAAGGAGCATGAAAAGATCGGAAAAATACTAGGAGAATGAAAAGGTCTGAAAAATATGAGGAGCATGAAATGGTCTGAAAAATACGAGGAGCATGAAAAGGTCTGAAAAATACGAGGAGCATGAAAAGGTCTGAAAAATATGAGGAGCAAGAAAAGGTCTGAAAAATACGAGGAGCATGAAAAGGTCTGGAAAATACGAGGAGCATGAAAATGTGTGAAAAACATGAGGAGCATGAAAACGTCTCAAAAATATGAGGAGGATGAAACGGTGTGAAAATATGAAGAGCATGAAACGCTGTGAAAAATATGAAGAGCATGAAAGGTGTGGAAAACATGAGGAGCATGAAAAGGTGTGAAAAATACGAGGAGCAAGAAAAGGTGTGAAAAATTCGAGGAGCACGAAAAGGTCTGAAAATATGAGGAGCACGAAAAATTCTGAAAAATAAGAGGAGCATGAAAAGCTCTGTAAAATAAGAGGAGCATGAAAAGTTCTGAAAAATACGAGGAGCATGAAACGGGCTGAAAAATACAAGGAGCATGAAAAGGTGTGAAAATACGAGGAGCAAAAAAAGGTCTGAAAAATACGAGGAGCATGAAAATGTCTGAAAAATACGAGGAACAAGAAAAGGTGTGAAAAATACGAGAAGCATGAATCGTTCTGAAAAATACGAGGACCAAGAAAGGTATGAAAAATACGGGGAGCATGAAAAGGTCTGAAAAATACGACTAGCATGAAAAGGTCTGAAAAATAAGAGGAGCATGAAAAGGTGTCAAAAATATGAGGAGCATGAAACAGTGTGAAAATATAAAGAGCATGAAACGGTGTGAAAAATATGAAGAACATGAAAGGTGTGAGAAATATGAGGAGCATGAAAAGGTCTGAAAACTACAAGGAGCATGAAAAGTTGTGAAAATTACGAGGAGCATGAAAAGGTCTGGAAAATACGAGGAGCATGAAAATATCTGAAAAATATGAGGAGCATGAAACAGTGTGAAAATATAAAGAGCATGAAACGGTGTGAAAAATATGAAGAGCATGAAAAGGTGTGAAAAATATGAGGAGCATGAAACGGCCTGAAAAATATTAAGAGCATTAAAAGGTGTGAAAAATATGAGGATCATGAAAAGGTATGAAAAATACGATGAGCATGGAAAGGTCTGAAAAATACGAGGGGCCTTAATGTCTGAAAAACACGAGGAGCATGAAAAGTTCTGAAAAATACGAGAAGCATGAAAATGTCTGTAAAACACAAGGAGCACGAAACGGTGTGATAAATATGAGGAGCATGAAACGGTTTGAAAAATATGAGGAGCATGAAACGGTCTGAAAATATGAGGAGCATGAAAAGGTCTGAAAAATACGAGGGGCCAGAATGTCTGAAAAATACGAGGAGCGTGAATACGTCTGAAAAACACGAGGAGCATTAAAAGGTCTGAAAAATATTAGGAGCATGAAAAGGTGTCAAAAATATGATTAGCATGAAACAGTGTGAAAATATGAAGAGCATGAAATGGTGTGAAAAATATGAGGAGCATGAAAACGTGTGAAAAACACGAAGAGCAAGAAAAGGTGTGAAAAACACAGAGAGCATGAAAAGGTGTGAAAAATATCAAGGGCGTGAAAAGGCCTGAAAAATATGAAGAGCATTAAAAGGAGTGAAAAACAGGAAGAGCATGAAAAGGTGTGAAAAATACGAAGAGCATGAAAAGGTGTGAAAAATATGAGGAGCATGAAAAAGTGTGAAAAATACGAAGAGCATGAAAAGGTCTGAAATATACGAAGAGCTTGAAAACATGGGACAAATACGAAGAGCATGAAAAGATGTAAAAAATATGAAGTGCATGACAAGGTGTGAAAAATAAGTAGAGCATGAAATGGTGTGAAAAAAGAGAAGAGGATGAAAAGGTGTGAAAAATATGAAGAGCATAAAAAGGTGTGAAAAATTTCGAAGAACCTGAAAAGGTGTGAAAAATACGAAGAGCATGAAAAGTTGTGAAAAATACGAAGTGCATTAAAGGTGTGAAACATACGAATAGCCTGAACGGTGTGTAAAATATGAAGAGCATGAAAAGTTGTGAATAATATGAGGTTAATGAAATGGTGTGAAAAATATGAAGAGCATGAAACGGTCTGTAAAATATGAAGAGCATGAAAAGATGTGAAAAATACGTGGAGCATGAAAAGGTTTGAAAAATACGAGGAGCATGAAGAGGAGTGAAAAATACGAAGAGCATGAAACGGTCTAAAAAAAAGGAGGAGCATGAATAGGTCTGAAAATATGAAGAGCATGAAGAGAATGAAAAGTTCTGAAAAATATGAAGAGCATGAAAAGTTGTGTAAAATATGAAGAGCAAGAAAAGGTTTAAAAATACGAAGAGCATGAAAAGGTGTGAAAAATTTGAAAAGCATGACAAGGTGTGAAAAATATGAAGAGCATCAAACGGTGTGAAAAATAAGAAGAGCAAGAAAAGGTTTAAAAAATAAGAAGAGCATGAGAAGTTGTGTAAAATATGAAGAGCATGTAAACGTGTGAAAAATATGTGGAGCATGAAAAGGTCTGAAAAATACGAGGAGCATGAAGAGGAGTGAAAAATACGAAGAGGATGAAAAGGTCTGAAAAATAGGAGGAGCATGAATAGGTCTGAAAATACGAAGAGCATGAAGAGAATGAAAAGTTCTGAAAAATATGAAGAGCATGAAAAGTTGTGTAAAATATGAGGAGCAAGAAAAGGTTTAAAAAATACGAAGAGCGTGAAAAGGTGTGAAAAATTTGAAAAGCATGACAAGGTGTGAAATATATGAAGAGCATCAAACGGTGTGAAAAATAAGAAGAGCAAGAAAAGGTTTAAAAAATAAGAAGAGCATGAGAAGTTGTGTAAAATATGAAGAGCATGTAAACGTGTGAAAAATATGTGGAGCATGAAAATGTCTGAAAAATATGAAGAGCATGAAAAGCTGTGAAAAATCTGAGGAGCATGAAACGGTGTGACAATATGAAGCTCATGAAAAGATGTGAAAAATATGAGGAGCATGAAATGGTGTGAAAAATAAGAAGAGCATGAAAAGCTCTAAAAAATATGAAGAGCATGAAAAGGTGTGAAAAATATGAAGAGCATGAAAAGGTGTGAAAAATACAAAGAGCATGAAAAGGTGGGAAAAATACGAAGAGCATGAAAAGCTCTAAAAAATATGAAGAGCATGAAATGGTGTGAAAAATATGAGGAGCATGAAAACGTGTGAAAAACACGAAGAGCAAGAAAAGGTGTGAAAAACACAGAGAGCATGAAAAGGTGTGAAAAATATCAAGGGCGTGAAAAGGCCTGAAAAATATGAAGAGCATTAAAAGGAGTGAAAAACAGGAAGAGCATGAAAAGGTGTGAAAAATACGAAGAGCATGAAAAGGTGTGAAAAATATGAGGAGCATGAAAAAGTGTGAAAAATACGAAGAGCATGAAAAGGTCTGAAATATACGAAGAGCTTGAAAACATGGGACAAATACGAAGAGCATGAAAAGATGTAAAAAATATGAAGTGCATGACAAGGTGTGAAAAATAAGTAGAGCATGAAATGGTGTGAAAAAAGAGAAGAGGATGAAAAGGTGTGAAAAATATGAAGAGCATAAAAAGGTGTGAAAAATTTCGAAGAACCTGAAAAGGTGTGAAAAATACGAAGAGCATGAAAAGTTGTGAAAAATACGAAGTGCATTAAAGGTGTGAAACATACGAATAGCCTGAACGGTGTGTAAAATATGAAGAGCATGAAAAGTTGTGAATAATATGAGGTTAATGAAATGGTGTGAAAAATATGAAGAGCATGAAACGGTCTGTAAAATATGAAGAGCATGAAAAGATGTGAAAAATACGTGGAGCATGAAAAGGTTTGAAAAATATGAGGAGCATGAAGAGGAGTGAAAAATACGAAGAGCATGAAACGGTCTAAAAAAAAGGAGGAGCATGAATAGGTCTGAAAATATGAAGAGCATGAAGAGAATGAAAAGTTCTGAAAAATATGAAGAGCATGAAAAGTTGTGTAAAATATGAAGAGCAAGAAAAGGTTTAAAAATACGAAGAGCATGAAAAGGTGTGAAAAATTTTAAAAGCATGACAAGGTGTGAAAAATATGAAGAGCATCAAACGGTGTGAAAAATAAGAAGAGCAAGAAAAGGTTTAAAAAATAAGAAGAGCATGAGAAGTTGTGTAAAATATGAAGAGCATGTAAACGTGTGAAAAATATGTGGAGCATGAAAAGGTCTGAAAAATACGAGGAGCATGAAGAGGAGTGAAAAATACGAAGAGGATGAAAAGGTCTGAAAAATAGGAGGAGCATGAATAGGTCTGAAAATTACGAGGAGCATGAAAAGATGTCAAAAATACGAGGAACATGAAAAGGTCTGAAAAATACGAGGAGCATGAAAAAGTATGGAAAATACGAGGAGCATGAAAATGTGTGAAAAACATGAGGAGCATGAAAACGTCTCAAAAATATGAGGAGGATGAAACGGTGTGAAAATATGAAGAGCATGAAACGCTGTGAAAAATATGAAGAGCATGAAAGGTGTGGAAAACATGAGGAGCATGAAAAGGTGTGAAAAATTCGAGGAGCACGAAAAGGTCTGAAAATACGAGGAGCACGAAAAGTTCTGAAAAATACGAGGAGCATGAAAAGCTCTGTAAAATACGAGGAGCATGAAAAGGTCTGAAAAATACGAGGAGCATGAAAAGGTGTAAAAATACGAGGAGCAAAAAAAGGTCTGAAAAATACGAGGAGCATGAAAAGGTCTGAAAAATATGAGGAGCATGAAAAGGTGTCAAAAATATGACTAGCATGAAATGCTGTGAAAATATGAAGAGCATGAAATGGTGTGAAGAAATATGAGGAGCAGGAAAAGGTGTGGAAACACGAAGAGCCAGAAAAGGAGTGAAAAACACGAAGAGCATGAAAAGGTGTGAAAAACAGGAAGAGCATGAAAAGGTGTGAAAAATTCGAGAAGCATGAAACGGTCTGAAAAATACGAGGACCATGAAAGGTATGAAAATACAGGGAGCATGAAAAGGTCTGAAAAATAAGAGGAGCATGAAAAGGTATGAAAAATATGAAAAGCATGAAAAGATGTGAAAAATATGAAGAGCATGAACAGTTGTGAACAATATGAGGAGCATGAAAAGGTGTGAAAAATACGAGGAGCATGAAAAGGTCTGAAAAATACGAGGGGCCTTAATGTCTGAAAAATACGAGGAGCGTGAAAAGGTGTGAAAAATCGGAGGAATATGAAAATGTGTTAAAAATACGAGGAGCATGAAAAGGTCTGAAAAACACGAGGAGCATGAAAATGTCTGAAAAATATGAGGGGCCTGAATGTCTGAAAAATACGAGGAGTGTGAAAAGGTCTGAAAAATACGAGGAGCATGAAAAGGTCTGAAAAATATGAGGAGCACAAAAAGGTGTCAAAAATATGACTAGCATGAAATGCTGTGAAAATATGAAGAGCATGAAGTGCTGTGAAGAAATATCAGGAGCATGAAAAGGTGTGGAAAACACGAAGAGCAAGAAAAGGTGTGAAAAACACGGAGAGCATGAAAAGGTGTGTAAAATATCAAGAGCGTGAAAAAGCCTGAAAAATATGAAGAGCATTAAAAGGAGTGAAAAACACGAAGAGCATGAAAAGGTGTGAAAAACAGGAAGAGCATGAAAAGGTGTGAAAAATACGAGAAGCATGAAACGGTCTGAAAAATACGAGGACCATGAATGTTATGAAAATAAAGGGAGCATGAAAAGGTCTGAAAAATACGAGGAGCATGAAAAGGTGTGAAAAATAAGAGGAGCATGAAAAGTTATCAAAAATATGAGGAGCATGAAACGGTGTGAAAATATCATGAGCATGAAACCGTGTGAAAAATATGAAGAGCATGAAAGGTGTGAGAAATATGAGGAGCATGAAAAGGTTTGAAAAGTACAAGGAGCATGAAAAGATCGGAAAAATACTAGGAGAATGAAAAGGTCTGAAAAATATGAGGAGCATGAAATGGTCTGAAAAATACGAGGAGCATGAAAAGGTCTGAAAAATACGAGGAGCATGAAAAGGTCTGAAAAATATGAGGAGCAAGAAAAGGTCTGAAAAATACGAGGAGCATGAAAAGGTCTGGAAAATACGAGGAGCATGAAAATGTGTGAAAAACATGAGGAGCATGAAAACGTCTCAAAAATATGAGGAGGATGAAACGGTGTGAAAATATGAAGAGCATGAAACGCTGTGAAAAATATGAAGAGCATGAAAGGTGTGGAAAACATGAGGAGCATGAAAAGGTGTGAAAAATACGAGGAGCAAGAAAAGGTGTGAAAAATTCGAGGAGCACGAAAAGGTCTGAAAATATGAGGAGCACGAAAAATTCTGAAAAATAAGAGGAGCATGAAAAGCTCTGTAAAATAAGAGGAGCATGAAAAGTTCTGAAAAATACGAGGAGCATGAAACGGGCTGAAAAATACAAGGAGCATGAAAAGGTGTGAAAATACGAGGAGCAAAAAAAGGTCTGAAAAATACGAGGAGCATGAAAATGTCTGAAAAATACGAGGAACAAGAAAAGGTGTGAAAAATACGAGAAGCATGAATCGTTCTGAAAAATACGAGGACCAAGAAAGGTATGAAAAATACGGGGAGCATGAAAAGGTCTGAAAAATACGACTAGCATGAAAAGGTCTGAAAAATAAGAGGAGCATGAAAAGGTGTCAAAAATATGAGGAGCATGAAACAGTGTGAAAATATAAAGAGCATGAAACCGTGTGAAAAATATGAAGAACATGAAAGGTGTGAGAAATATGAGGAGCATGAAAAGGTCTGAAAACTACAAGGAGCATGAAAAGTTGTGAAAATTACGAGGAGCATGAAAAGGTCTGGAAAATACGAGGAGCATGAAAATATCTGAAAAATATGAGGAGCATGAAACAGTGTGAAAATATAAAGAGCATGAAACGGTGTGAAAAATATGAAGAGCATGAAAAGGTGTGAAAAATATGAGGAGCATGAAACGGCCTGAAAAATATTAAGAGCATTAAAAGGTGTGAAAAATATGAGGATCATGAAAAGGTATGAAAAATACGATGAGCATGGAAAGGTCTGAAAAATACGAGGGGCCTTAATGTCTGAAAAACACGAGGAGCATGAAAAGTTCTGAAAAATACGAGAAGCATGAAAATGTCTGTAAAACACAAGGAGCACGAAACGGTGTGATAAATATGAGGAGCATGAAACGGTTTGAAAAATATGAGGAGCATGAAACGGTCTGAAAATATGAGGAGCATGAAAAGGTCTGAAAAATACGAGGGGCCAGAATGTCTGAAAAATACGAGGAGCGTGAATACGTCTGAAAAACACGAGGAGCATTAAAAGGTCTGAAAAATATTAGGAGCATGAAAAGGTGTCAAAAATATGATTAGCATGAAACAGTGTGAAAATATGAAGAGCATGAAATGGTGTGAAAAATATGAGGAGCATGAAAACGTGTGAAAAACACGAAGAGCAAGAAAAGGTGTGAAAAACACAGAGAGCATGAAAAGGTGTGAAAAATATCAAGGGCGTGAAAAGGCCTGAAAAATATGAAGAGCATTAAAAGGAGTGAAAAACAGGAAGAGCATGAAAAGGTGTGAAAAATACGAAGAGCATGAAAAGGTGTGAAAAATATGAGGAGCATGAAAAAGTGTGAAAAATACGAAGAGCATGAAAAGGTCTGAAATATACGAAGAGCTTGAAAACATGGGACAAATACGAAGAGCATGAAAAGATGTAAAAAATATGAAGTGCATGACAAGGTGTGAAAAATAAGTAGAGCATGAAATGGTGTGAAAAAAGAGAAGAGGATGAAAAGGTGTGAAAAATATGAAGAGCATAAAAAGGTGTGAAAAATTTCGAAGAACCTGAAAAGGTGTGAAAAATACGAAGAGCATGAAAAGTTGTGAAAAATACGAAGTGCATTAAAGGTGTGAAACATACGAATAGCCTGAACGGTGTGTAAAATATGAAGAGCATGAAAAGTTGTGAATAATATGAGGTTAATGAAATGGTGTGAAAAATATGAAGAGCATGAAACGGTCTGTAAAATATGAAGAGCATGAAAAGATGTGAAAAATACGTGGAGCATGAAAAGGTTTGAAAAATACGAGGAGCATGAAGAGGAGTGAAAAATACGAAGAGCATGAAACGGTCTAAAAAAAAGGAGGAGCATGAATAGGTCTGAAAATATGAAGAGCATGAAGAGAATGAAAAGTTCTGAAAAATATGAAGAGCATGAAAAGTTGTGTAAAATATGAAGAGCAAGAAAAGGTTTAAAAATACGAAGAGCATGAAAAGGTGTGAAAAATTTGAAAAGCATGACAAGGTGTGAAAAATATGAAGAGCATCAAACGGTGTGAAAAATAAGAAGAGCAAGAAAAGGTTTAAAAAATAAGAAGAGCATGAGAAGTTGTGTAAAATATGAAGAGCATGTAAACGTGTGAAAAATATGTGGAGCATGAAAAGGTCTGAAAAATACGAGGAGCATGAAGAGGAGTGAAAAATACGAAGAGGATGAAAAGGTCTGAAAAATAGGAGGAGCATGAATAGGTCTGAAAATACGAAGAGCATGAAGAGAATGAAAAGTTCTGAAAAATATGAAGAGCATGAAAAGTTGTGTAAAATATGAGGAGCAAGAAAAGGTTTAAAAAATACGAAGAGCGTGAAAAGGTGTGAAAAATTTGAAAAGCATGACAAGGTGTGAAATATATGAAGAGCATCAAACGGTGTGAAAAATAAGAAGAGCAAGAAAAGGTTTAAAAAATAAGAAGAGCATGAGAAGTTGTGTAAAATATGAAGAGCATGTAAACGTGTGAAAAATATGTGGAGCATGAAAATGTCTGAAAAATATGAAGAGCATGAAAAGCTGTGAAAAATCTGAGGAGCATGAAACGGTGTGACAATATGAAGCTCATGAAAAGATGTGAAAAATATGAGGAGCATGAAATGGTGTGAAAAATAAGAAGAGCATGAAAAGCTCTAAAAAATATGAAGAGCATGAAGAGGTGTGAAAAATATGAAGAGCATGAAAAGGTGTGAAAAATACAAAGAGCATGAAAAGGTGGGAAAAATACGAAGAGCATGAAAAGTTCAAAAATAGGAGGAGCATGAAAAGGTCTGAAAAATATCAAGAGATTGAAAAGGTCTGAAAAATATGAAAGGCATGAAAAGTTGTGAAAAATTGAAGAGCATGAAAAGGTCTGAAAAATATCAAGAACATGAAAACTTCTGAAAAATATCAAGAGCATGAAAAGGTATGAAAAATATGAAGAGCATGAAAAGTTCTGAAAATACGAAGAGCATGAAGAGCATGAAAATTTCTGAAAAATATGAAGAGCTGAAAAGGTGTGAAAAAAATAATGAGCATGAAAAGTTGTGAATAATATGAGGAGTATGAAAGTTGTGAACAATATGAGGAGGATGAGAAGTTGTGAAAAATACGAGGAGCGTGAAAAGTTCAGAAAAATACGAGGAGCATGCAAAGGTCTGAAAAATACGAGGAGCATGAAAAGGTCTGAAAAATACAAAGAGCATGAAAAGGTCTGAAAAATACAAAGAGCATGAAACGGAAAAATGAGAAGAGGATGAAAAGGTGTGAAAAATATGAAAAGGTGTGAAAAATTTCGAAGAGCCTGAAGAGGTGTGAAAAATACGAAGAGCATGAAAAGTTGTGAAAAACACGAAGTGCTTGAAAAGGTGTGAAACATACGAAGAGCCTGAAATGGTGTGAAAAATGTGCAGAGCATGAAAGGTTGTGAAAACTACGAAGAGCTTGAAAAGGTCTGAAAAATATCAAGAGCTTGAAAAGTTCTGAAGTATATGAAGAGTATGAAAAGGTGTGAAAAATACCAGGAGCATGAAAAGCTGTGAAAAATACGAAGAGCAAGAAAAATTCTGAAAAATACGAAGAGCATGTAAAGGTCTGAAAACTATGAAGAGCATGAAAAGTTGTGAACAATATGAGGTTCATGAAATGGTGTGAAAAATATGAAGAGCATGAAACGGTGTGTAAAATATGAAGAGCATGAAAAGGTTTGAAAAATACCAGGAGCATGAAAAGCTGTGATTTACGAGGAGAATGAAAAGTTCTGAAAAATACGAGGAGCATGAAAAGGTGTGAAAAATGCAAGGAGCATGAAAAGGTCTGAAAAATACCAGGAGCATAAAAAGTTGTGAATAATATGAGGAGTATGAAAAGGTGTGAACAATATGAGGAGCATGGGAAGTTGTGAAAAACACAAGGAGCGTGAAAAGGTCTGAAAAATACGAGGAGCATGCAAAGGTCTGAAAAATACGAGGAGCTTGCAAAGGTCTGAAAAATACGAGTAGCATGAAAAGGTGTAAAATATACGAGGAGCATGAAAAGGTGTGAATAATACGAGGAGCATGAAAAGGTCTAAAATATACAAGGAGCATGAAAAGGTGTGAATAATACAAAAAGCACGAAAAGTTGTGAAAAATACGAAGAGCATGAAAAGGTGTGAAAAATTACGAAGTGCAAGAAAAGTTGTGAAAAATTACGAGGAACATGAAAAGATGTGAAAAATACAAAGAGCATGAAAAGGTGAAAAATACAAAGAGCATGAAAAGGTGTGATAAATATGAAGAGCATTAAACGGTGTGAAAAATATGAAGTGCATGAAACGCTGTGAAAAATAGGAAGAGCTTGAAAAGTTCTGAAAAATATGAAGAGCATGAAAAGGTGTGAAAAATCCCAGGAGCATGAAAAGCTGTGAACAATATGAAGAGCATGAAAAATTCTGAAACATACGAAGAGCATGTAAAGGTTTGAAAACTATGAAGAGCATGAAAAGTTGTGAACAATATGAGGTTCATGAAATGGTGTGAAAAATATGAAGAGCATGAAACGGTGTGTAAAATATGAAGAGCATGAAACGGTGTGAAAAATACCAGGAGCATGAAAAGCTGTGATTTACAAGGACAATGAAAAGTTCTGAAAAATAGGAGGAGCATGAAAAGGTCTGAAAAATACCAGAAGCATAAAAAGTTGTGAATAATATGAGGAGTATGAAAAGGTGTGAACAATATGAGGAGCATGAGAAGTTGTGAAAAACACGAGGAGCGTGAAAAGTTCTGAAAAATACGAGGAGCATGCAAAGGTCTGAAAAATACGAGGAGCTTGCAAACGTCTGAAAAATACGAGTAGCATGAAAAGGTCTAAAATATACGAGGAGCATGAAAAGGTGTGAATAATACGAGGAGCATGAAAAGGTCTAAAATATACAAGGAGCATGAAAAGGTGTGAATAATACGAAAAGCATGAAAAGGTGTGAAAAATACGAAGAGCATGAAAAGGTGTGAAAAATTACAAAGTGCATGAAAATTTGTGAAAAATTACGAAGACCATGAAAAGATGTGAAAAATAAAAAGAGCATGAAAAGGTGTGAAAAATACGAAGAGCATGAAAAGTTGTGAAAAATATGAAGAGCATTAAACGGTGTGAAAAATACGAAGTGCATGAAACGCTGTGAAAAATACGAAGCATCAGAATGTCTGAAAAATACGAAGAGCATGAAGTAGTGTGAAAAATACGAAGAGCATGAAAAGTTCTGAAAAATACGAAGAACATGAAAAGATGGGACAAATACGAAGAGGATGAAAAGATGTAAAAAATATGAAGAGCACGACAGGGTGTGAAAAATACGAAGAGCATGAAAAGGGGTGAAAAATTTCGAAGAGCCTGAAAAGGTGTGAAAAATACGAAGAGCATGAAAATTTGTGAAAAATACGAAGTGCATGAAAAGGTGTGAAACATACGAAGAGCCTGAAACGGTGTGTAAAATATGAAGAGCATGAAAAGGTGTGAATAATATAAGGTTAATGAAATGGTGTGAAAAATATGAAGAGCATGAAACGGTGTGTAAAATATGAAGAGCAAGAAAAGGTGTGAAAAATACGCAGAATATGAAAAGGTCTGAAAAATAGGAGGAGCATGAATAGGTCTGAAAATACGAAGAGCATGAAGAGAATGAAAAGTTCTGAAAAATATGAAGAGCATGAAAAGTTGTGAAAAATATGAAGAGCATGAAAAGGTGTGAATATTATGACGAGCATGAAAAGGTGTGAACAATATGAGGAGCATGAGAAGTTGTGAAAAATACGAGAAGCATGAAAAGTTCTGAACAATATGAAGAGCATGAAAAGGTGTGAACTATATGAAGAGCATGAAAAGGTGTGAAAAATATGAGGAGCATGAAAAGGTCTGAAAAATAAAAGGAGCTTGAAAGGTCTGAAAAATTTGAGGAGCATGAAAAGATCTGAAAAATACGAGGAGGTTGAAAAATTCTGAAAAATATGAAGAGCATGAAAAGTTCTGAAAAATACCCGGAGCATGAAAAGGTCTGAAAAATACAAAGAGCATGAAAAGGCGTGAAAATCACGAAGAGCATGCAAAGGTGTGAAAAATACGAGGAGCATGAAAATGTGTGAAAAATACGAGGAGCATGAAAAGGTCTGAAAAAAAACGAGGAACATGAAATGGTGTAAAAAATACGAGAACCATGAAAATGCGTGAAAATCACGAAGAGCATGAAAAGGTGTGAAAAATACGAGGAGCATGTAAAGGTCTGAAAAATAGAAGTAGCATAAAAAGGTCTGAAAAATACGGGGAGCATGAAAAGGTCTGAAAAATACGAGGAGCATGAAAAGGTGTGAAAAATACGAGGAGTATGAAAAGGTGTCAAAAATACGAAGAGCATGAACAGGTGTGAAATATTACAAAGAGCATGAAAAGGTGTGAAAAATATGAGGAGCATGAAATGGTCTGAAAAATATCAAGAATTTGAAAAGGTCTGAAATATACGAAGAGCATGAAAACGTGTGAACAGTATGAAGAGCATGAAAATTTCTGAAAAATACGAGTAGCATGAAGAGTTCTGAAAAATACAAAGAGCATGAATAGGTCTGAAAAATAAGAGGAGCATGAAGATGTCTGAAAAATAGTAAGAGCATGGAAAGGTCTATAAAATACGAGGACCAGGCAAGGTCTGAAAAATACGAGGAGCATGAAAAGGTCTGAAAAATACGAGGAGCATGAAAAGGTGTGAAAAATATGAGGAGCATGAAAAAGTGTGAAAAATACGAGGAGCATGAAAAGGTGTGAAAAACACGAAGAGCATGAAAATGAATGAAAAATTCGAAGAGCATGAAAAGGTTTGAAAAATATGAGGAGCATGAAAAAGTGTGAAAAATACGGGGAGCATGAAAAGGTGTGAAAAATATGAAGAGCATGAAAAGTGTGAAAAATAGGAGCATGAAATGTGTGAAAAACATGAAGAGCAAGAAACGGTGTGAAAAACATGGAGAGCATGAAAAGGTGTGGAAAATATCAAGAGCATGAAAAGGCCTGAAAAATATGAAGAGCATTAAAAGGAGTGAAAAACACGAAGAGCATGAAAAGGTGTGAAAAACAGGAAGAGCATGAAAAGGTGTGAAAAATACAAAGAGCATATAAAGGTGTGAAAAATACGAGGAGCATGAAAAAGTGTGAAAAATACGAGGAGCATGAAAAGGTGTGAAAAATACGAGAAGCATGAAAAGGTCTGATAAATACGAGGAGGATGAAAAGGTCTGAAAAATACGAGGAGCATGAAAAGGTCTGAAAAACACAAGGAGCATGAAAAGGTCTGAAAAATACGGGGAGCCTGAAAAGTTGTGAACAATATGAACAGCATGAAACGGTGTGAAAAATATGAAGAGCATGAAGAAGTGTGAAATATACAAAGAGCATGAAAAGGTGTGAAATATACGAAGAGCATGAAAAAGTGTAAAAAATACGAAGAGCATGAAACAGTGTGAAAAATATGAAGAGCATGAAATGGTGTGAAAAATATGAAGAGCATGAAACGGTGTGAAAAATATGAAGAGCATGAAAAGGTGTGAATCATACGAAGTGCATGAAAAGGTGTGAAATATACGAAGAGCATTAAAATGTGTGAAAAATACAAAGAGCATGAAAAAGTGTGAAAAGTACAAACGCATCAAACGGTGTGAAAAATATGAAGAGCATGAAACGTTGTGAAAAATCACGAAAAGCATGAAAAGTTGTGAAAAATTCAGAGAGCATTAAAAGATGTGAAAAATTACCAAGAACATGAAAAAGTCTGAAAAATACAAAGAGCTTTCTGAAAAATATGAAGAGCATGAAACGTGTGAAAAATATGAGGAGCATGAAACTATCTGAAAATATGAAGAGCATGAAACGGTATGAAAAATACGAGGAGCATGGAAAGGTCTGAAAAATACAAGGGTCGTGAAAAGGTGTGAAAAATACGAGGAGCATGGAAATGTGTGAAAAATACGAGGAACATGAAAAGGTCTGAAAAATACGAGGAGCCTGAAAAGGTTTCAAAACTATCAAGAGCATGAAAAGGTCTGAAAAATACGAAGAGCATGCAAACGTCTGAAAAATACGAAGAGCATGAAAAGGTGTGCAAAATATGAGGAGCATGAAAAGTTCTGAAAAATATGAGGAGCATGAAAAGGTGTGAAAAATACCAGGAGCATGAAAAGCTGTGATTTACGAGCAGAATGAAAAGTTCTGAAAAATAGGAGGAGCATGAAAAGGTCTGAAAAATACCAGGAGCATAAAAAGGTGTGAATAATATGAGGAGTATGAAAAGGTGTGAACAATGTGAGGAGCATGAGAAGCTGTGAAAAACACGAGGAGCGTGAAAAGTTCTGAAAAATACGAGGAGCATGCAAAGGTCTGAAAAATACGAGGAGCTTGCAAAGGTCTGAAAAATACGAGTAGCATGAAAAGGTGTGAAATATACAAAGAGCATGAAAAGGTGTGAAAAATTACGAAGTGCAGGAAAAGTTGTAAAAAATTACGAAGACCATGAAAAGATGTGAAAAATAAAAAGAGCATGAAAAGGTGTGAAAAATACGAAGAGCATGAAAAGGTGTGAAAAATATGAACAGCATTAAACGGTGTGAAAAATACGAGGAGCATGAAAAGGTCTGAAAAATAGAAGGAGCATAAAAAGGTGTGAAAAATACGAGGAGTATGAAAAGGTGTCAAAAACACGAAGAGCATGAACAGGTGTGAAATATTACAAAGAGCATGAAAAGGTGTGAAAAATATGAGGAGCATGAAATGGTCTGAAAAATACGAAGAGCATGAAAAGGTCTGAAAAATATCAAGAACTTGAAAAGGTCTGAAATATACGAAGAGCATGAAAATGTGTGAACAGTATGAAGAGCATGAAAATTTCTGAAAAATACGAGTAGCATGAAGAGTTCTGAAAAATACGAAGAGCATGAATAGGTCTGAAATATCAGAGGAGCATGAAGAGGTCTGAAAAATACTAAGAGCATGAGGAGGTCTAAAAAATACGAGGAGCATGAAAAGATCTGAAAAATAAGAAGAGCATGAAAAGGTCAGAAAAATACGAGGAGCATGAAACAGTCTGAAAACTATGAAGAGCATGAAAAGATCTGAAAAATATGAAGTGATTGAAAAAGTGTGAAAAATATGAAGAGCATGAAATGCTGTGAAAAATATGAAGAGCATGAAAAGGTGTGAAAATTATGAGGAGCATGAAACGGAGTGAACAATACGAGGAGCATGAAATGGTGTGAACAATACGAGGAGCAGGAAAAGTTGTGAACAATACGAAGAGCATGAAAAGGTCTGAAAAATATAAGGAGCATGAAAAGGTCTGAAAAATAAGAAGAGCATGAAAAGGTGTGTTAAATATGAGGAGCATAAAAAGGTGTGAAAAATATTAACAGCATGAAAAGGTGTGAAAAATATGAAGAGCATGATAAGGTGTGAAACATATGAAGAGCATGAAAAGGTCTGAAAAATATGAAGAGCGTGAAGAGCGACGTCAGGACTTGTGCCTAGATGCGAGCGACACCTCGTGACTCTCCTCGAGGCTTGGCAGGGCAATTGGGATGCCTCTCCAGCTGAGGGGGGAGACCAGGGGGTCCCGTTCCACTTGCCACAGGAATCCTGGGACTATTATCCGTATTAAAGAGGTGTCAGGCATCGTCTCCTTTTGAAGCACTGACGTCCGCGTACCTCTGGAGTTTTCAAAGGATGTGAGGCCTCCGGTGGCGATGAGGCGGGGAACTAGGTCTTCCTCTGTGGTCTCCACAGGGGATTCAGGCATCCCTTCGTCATGGGAGATGCAAGACGAGCCTGCATTCAGTTAACTACAGCGATATCCGGCCTTACTTCAACTCAGAGCATCTCGGTGTCCAATCCACGTGAGGTCACAAACTCAGGGTCCCTCTCACATACCTGTAGCTGAGAGATGCCTCCTCTTGAGGTGCTTGTGGAAAGTTGGTATTCCTCTTGAGTCGAAGCCAGGGACTAAGCTCTCATCTCGAGTTGATTTGGGGTCCACGGAGCCCTTTCGTGTTGCTACAGTGACCTCAGGATCCCATTAGACTTGAGACAGTGATCTTGGGTTTTCTCTGGATTGCCATCAAGGAAATCATGGCTCCTTTCACGTTTGACATGGAACACGGAATTGCTCTGCACGCAGTGCAGGGGAATCAGGCCTCAGGTCGTGGCGAGGGGGAAGTCTCATGGTTTTTCCCGAGTTGCGGCCGGAACCTGGGGTATATTCTCGAGTTACGATGCGGAGGGCCCTTCCAGACACGTCTTTGTTCATCGACGTCAGCACTCCTGCCTAGGTGCGAGGGACACATCGGGATTCTCCTCTAGTCTTGGAATGGCAATTGGAACGCCTCTCCACGTGAGGCGGGAGACCCAGGGTCCCTTTCCACGTGCCACAGGGATCCTGGGACTCCTATCCATTTTCAAGAGGAGTCAGGCATCGTCTCCTTTGGAAGCATTGATCTCCGCAGACCTCTCGAGTTTTCAAAGGATGTGAGGCCTCTGGTCGCAATGAGGCGGAGAACTAGGTCTTACTCTGTGGTCTCCACAGGGGATTCAGACATCCCTTCGTTTTGGGAGATGAAAGACGAGCCTGCATTCAATTCCCTGGAGGGATATCCGGGTTTACTTCGAGTCAGAGCATCTCGGTGTCCATTCCACTTGAGGCCAAAAACTCAGAGTCCCTCTCACATACCTGTAGCTGCGAGAAGCCTCCTCTTGAGGTGCTTGGGGAAAGTTGGTATTCCTCTTGAGTTGAAGCCAGGGACTAAGCTCTCATCTCGAGTTGATTTGGGGTCCACGGAGCCCTTTCGTGTTGCTACAGTGACCTCAGGATCCCTCTAGACTTGAGACAGTGATCTTGGGTTTTCTCTGGAGTGCCATCAAGGAAAGCAAGGCTCCTTTCACGTTTGATGTGGAACGCGGAATTGCTCTGCACGCAGTGCAGGGGAATCGGGCCTCATCTCGCGGCGAGGGGGAAGTCTCATGGTTTTTCTCGAGATGCGGCCGGAACCTGGGGTATATTTTCGAGTTACGACGGTGAGGGCCTTTCCAGACACGTGTTTGTTCAGAGACGTCAGGACTCCTGCCTAGGTGCGGGGGACACCTCGGGATTCTCCTCGAGTCTTGGCATGGCAATTGGGACGCGTCTCCACGTGAGGCGGGAGACCCAGGGTCCCTTTCCACGTGCCACAGGGATCCTGGGACTCCTATCCATTTTCAAGAGGAATGAGGCATCGTCTCCTTTGGAAGCATTGATCTCCGTGGACCTCTCGAGTTTTCAAAGGATGTGAGGCCTCCGGTCGCGATGAGGCGGAGAACTAGGTGTTTCTCTGTCGTCTCCACAGGGGATTCAGACATCCCTTCGTCTAGGGAGATGCAAGACGAGCCTGCATTCAATTCACTGCAGGGATATCCGGCCTTACTTCGAGTCAGAGCATCTCGGTGTCCATTCCACTTGAGGCCCCAAACTCAGGGTCCCTCTCACATACCTGTAGCTGAGAGACGCCTCCTCTTGAGGTGCTTGTGGAAAGTTGGTATTCCACTTGAGTCGAAGCCAGGGACTAAGCTCTCATCACCAGTTGCTTTTGGGTCCACGGAGCCCTTTCGTGTTGCTACAGTGACCTCAGGATCCCTCTAGACTTCAGACAGTGATCTTGGGTTTTCTCTGGAGTGCCATCAAGGAAATCAAGGCTCCTTTCACATTTGATGGGGAACACGGAATTGCTCTGCACGCAGTGCAGGGGAATCGGGCCTCATGTTGCGGCGATGGGAAGTCTCATGGTTTTTCTCAAGATGTGGCCGGAACCTGGGGTATATTCTCGAGTTACGACGGGGAGGGCCCTTCCAGACACGTGTTTATTCCATGACGTGAGGACTCCTGCCTAGTTGGGATGGACACCCGGGATTCTCCTCGAGTCTTGGCATGGCAATTGGGACGTGTCTCCACGTGAGGCGGGAGACCCAGGGTCCCTTTCCACGTGCCACAGGGATCCTGGGACTCCTATCCATTTTCAAGAGGAGTCAGGCATCGTCTCCATTGGAAGCATTGATTTCCGTGGACCTCTCGAGTTTTCAAAGGATGTGAGCCCTGCGGTTGCAATGAGGCGGAGAACTAGGTCTTTCTCTGTGGTCTCCCCAGGGGATTCAGACATCCCTTCATCTTGGGAGATGCAAGACGAGCCTGCATTCAATTCACTGCAGGGATATCCGGCCTTACTTCGAGTCAGAGCATCTCGGTGTCCATTCCACTTGAGGCCACAAACTCAGGGTCCCTCTCACATACCTGTAGCTGAGAGAAGCATCCTCTTGAGGTGCTAGTGGAAAGTTGGTATTCCTCTTGAGTCGAAGCCAGGGACTAAGCTCTCATCTCGAGTTGATTTGGGGTCCACGGAGCGCTTTTGTGTTGCTACAGTGACCTCAGGATCCCTCTAGACTTGAGACAGTGAGCTTGGGTTTTCTCTGGAGTTACAACAAGGAAATCAAGGCTCCTTTCACGTTTGATGTGGAACACGGAATTGCTCTGCATGCAGTGCAGGGGAATCGGGCCTCATCTGGTGGCGAGGGGGAAGTCTCATGGTTTTTCTCCAGTTGCTGCCTGAACATGGGGTATATTCTCAAGTTATGACGGGGAGGGCCCTTCCAGACCCGTGTTTGTTCAGCGTTGTCAGGACTCCTGCCTAGGTGCGAGGGACACCTCGGGATTCTCCTCGAGTCTTGGCATGGCAATTGGTACGCGTCTCCATGTGAGGCGGGAGACCCAGGGTCCCTTTCCACGTGCCACAGGGATCCTGGGAACCCTATCCATTTTCAAGAGGAGTCAGGCATCGTCTCCTTTGGAAGCATTGATCTCCGTGGACCTCTCGAGTTTTCAAAGGATGTGAGGTCTCCTGTTGCGATGAGAAGGAGAACTAGGTCTTTCTCTGTGATCTCCACAGGGGATTCAGACATCCTTTCTTCTTGGGTGATGCAAGACGAGCCTGCTTTCAATTCACTGCAGGGATATCCGGCCTTACTTCGAGTCAGAGCATCTCGGTATCCATTCCACTTGAGGCCACAAACTCAGGGTCCCTCTCACATACCTCTATCTGAGAGAAGCCTCCTCTTGAGGTGCTTGTGGAAAGTTGGTATTCCTCTTAAGTCGAAGCCAGGGACTAAGCTCTCATCTCGAGTTGATTTGGTGTCCACGGAGCCCTTTCCTGTTGCTACAGTGACCTCAGGATCCCTCTAGACTTGAGACAGTGATCTTGGGTTTTCTCTAGAGTGCCATCAAGAAAATCAAGGCTCCTTTCACGTTTGATGTGGAACACGGAATTGCTCTGCATGCAGTGCAGGGGAATCGGGCCTCATCTCGCGGCGAGGGGGAAGTCTCATGGTTTTTCTCGAGTTGCGGACCGAACCTGGGGTATATTCTTGAGTTACGACGGGGAGGGCCCTTCCAGACCCGTGTTTGTTCAGCGTTGTCAGGACTCCTGCCTAGGTGCGAGGGACACCTCGGGATTCTCCTCGAGTCTTGGCATGGCAATTGGGACGCGTCTCCATGTCAGGCGGGAGACCCAGGGTCCCTTTCCACGTGCCACAGGGATCCTGGGACTCCTATCCATTTTCAAGAGGAGTCAGGCATCGTCTCCTTTGGAAGCATTGATCTCCGCGGACCTCTCGAGTTTTCAAAGGATGTCAGGCCTCCGGTCCCAAAGAGGCGGAGAACTAGGTCTTTCTCTGTGGACTCCACAGTGGTTCAGACATCCCTTCGTATTGGGAGATGCAAGACGATCCTGCATTCAATTCACTGCAGGGATATCTGGCCTTACTTCGAGTCAGAGCATTTCGGTGTCCTTTTCAGTTGAGTCCACAAACTCAGGGTCCCTCTCACATACCTGTAGCTGAGAGAAGCCTCCTCTTGAGGTGCTTGTGGAAAGTTGGTATTCCTCTTGAGTCGAAGCCAGGGACTAAGCTCTCATCTCGAGTTGATTTGGGGTCCACGGAGCCCTTTCGCATTTCTACAGTGACCTCAGGATCCCTCTAGACTTGAGACAGTGATCTTGATTTTTCTCTGGAGTGCCATCAAGGAAATCAAGCCTCCTTTCCTGTTTCATGTGGATCACGGAATTGCTCTGCACACAGTGCAGGGAAATCGGGCCTCATCTCGCGGCGAGGGGGAAGTCTCATTGTTTTGCTCGAGTTGCGGCTGGAACCTGGGGTATATTCTCGAGTTACGACGGGGAGGGCCCTTCCAGACACGTGTTTGTTCAGCGACGTCAGGACTCCTGCCTAGGTGCGAGGGACACCTCGGGATTCTCTTCGAGTCTTGGCATGGCAATTGGGACACGTCTCCACGTGAGGCGGGAGACCCAGGGTCCCTTTCCACGTGCCACAGTGATCCTGGGACTCCTATCCATTTTCAAGAGGAGTCAGGCATCGTCTCCTTTGGAAGCATTGATCTCCGCGGACCTCTCGAATTTTCAAAGGATGTGAGGCCTTTGGTCGCGATGAGGTGGAGAACTAGTTATTTCTCTGTGGTCTCCACAGGGGATTCAGACATCCCTTCGTCTTGGCAGATGCAAGACGAGCCTGCATTCAATTCACTGCAGGGATATCCGGCCTTACTTCGAGTCAGAGCATCTCGGTGTCCATTCCACTTGAGGCCACAAACTCAGGGTCCCTCTCACATACCTGTAGCTGAGAGAAGCCTCCTCTTGAGGTGCATGTGAAAAGTTGGTATTCCCCTTGAGTCGAAGCCCGTGGCTAAGGTCTCATCTCGAGTTGATTTGGGGTCCCCGGGGCCCTTTCGTGTTGCTACAGTGACCTCAGGATCCCTGTAGACTTGAGACAGTGATCTTGGGTTTTCTATGGAGTGCCATCAAGGAAATCCAGGCTCCTTTCACGTTTGATGTGGAACACGGAATTGCTCTGCACGCAGTGCATGGGAATCGGGCCTCATCTCGCGGCGATTGGGAAGTCTCATGGTTTTTCTCGAGTTGCGGGCCGAACCTGGGGTATATTCTCGAGTTACGACGGGGAGGGCCCTTCCAGACACGTGTTTGTTCAGCGACGTCAGGACTCCTTCCTAGGTGGGATGGACACCCGGGATTCTCCTTGAGTCTTGACATTGCAATTGGGACGCGTCTCCAAGTGAGGCTGGAGACCCAGGGTCCCTTTCCACGTGCCATAGGGATCCTGGGACTCCTATCCATTTTCAAGAGGAGTCAGGCATCGTCTCCATTGGAAGCATTGATTTCCGTGGACCTCTCGAGTTTTCAAAGGATGTGAGGCCTCCGGTTGCAATGAGGCGGAGAACTAGGTCATTCTCTGTGGTCTCCCCAGGGGATTCAGACATCCCTTCCTCTTGGGAGATGCAAGACGAGCCTGCATTCAATTCACTGCAGGGATATCCGGCCTTACTTCGAGTCAGAGCATCTCGGTGTCCATTCCACTTGAGGCCACAAACTCAGGGTCCCTCTCACATACCTGTAGCTGAGAGAATCCTCCTCTTGAGGTGCTAGTGGAAAGTTGGTATTCCTCTTGAGTCGAAGCCAGGGACTAAGCTCTCATCTCGAGTTGATTTGGGGTCCACGGAGCCCTTTTGTGTTGCTACAGTGACCTCAGGATCCCTCTAGACTTGAGACAGTGAGCTTGGGTTTTCTCTGGAGTTACAACAAGGAAATCAAGGCTCCTTTCACGTTTGATGTGGAACACGGAATTGCTCTGCATGCAGTGCAGGGGAATCGGGCCTCATCTGGTGGCGAGGGGGAAGTCTCATGGTTTTTCTCCAGTTGCTGCCTGAACATGGGGTATATTCTCAAGTTATGACGGGGAGGGCCCTTCCAGACCCGTGTTTGTTCAGCGTTGTCAGGACTCCTGCCTAGGTGCGAGGGACACCTCGGGATTCTCCTCGAGTCTTGGCATGGCAATTGGTACGCGTCTCCATGTGAGGCGGGAGACCCAGGGTCCCTTTCCACGTGCCACAGGGATCCTGGGAACCCTATCCATTTTCAAGAGGAGTCAGGCATCGTCTCCTTTGGAAGCATTGATCTCCGTGGACCTCTCGAGTTTTCAAAGGATGTGAGGTCTCCTGTTGCGATGAGAAGGAGAACTAGGTCTTTCTCTGTGATCTCCACAGGGGATTCAGACATCCTTTCTTCTTGGGTGATGCAAGACGAGCCTGCTTTCAATTCACTGCAGGGATATCCGGCCTTACTTCGAGTCAGAGCATCTCGGTATCCATTCCACTTGAGGCCACAAACTCAGGGTCCCTCTCACATACCTCTATCTGAGAGAAGCCTCCTCTTGAGGTGCTTGTGGAAAGTTGGTATTCCTCTTAAGTCGAAGCCAGGGACTAAGCTCTCATCTCGAGTTGATTTGGTGTCCACGGAGCCCTTTCCTGTTGCTACAGTGACCTCAGGATCCCTCTAGACTTGAGACAGTGATCTTGGGTTTTCTCTAGAGTGCCATCAAGAAAATCAAGGCTCCTTTCACGTTTGATGTGGAACACGGAATTGCTCTGCATGCAGTGCAGGGGAATCGGGCCTCATCTCGCGGCGAGGGGGAAGTCTCATGGTTTTTCTCGAGTTGCGGACCGAACCTGGGGTATATTCTTGAGTTACGACGGGGAGGGCCCTTCCAGACCCGTGTTTGTTCAGCGTTGTCAGGACTCCTGCCTAGGTGCGAGGGACACCTCGGGATTCTCCTCGAGTCTTGGCATGGCAATTGGGACGCGTCTCCATGTCAGGCGGGAGACCCA
The DNA here is from genome assembly GCF_033118175.1 of Dama dama. Lineage (NCBI taxonomy): Eukaryota > Metazoa > Chordata > Mammalia > Artiodactyla > Cervidae > Dama > Dama dama. The sequence goes on from NC_083709.1 coordinate 5,090,580, forward strand.
GGGTCCCTTTCCACGTGCCACAGGGATCCTGGGACTCCTATCCATTTTCAAGAGGAGTCAGGCATCGTCTCCTTTGGAAGCATTGATCTCCGCGGACCTCTCGAGTTTTCAAAGGATGTCAGGCCTCCGGTCCCAAAGAGGCGGAGAACTAGGTCTTTCTCTGTGGACTCCACAGTGGTTCAGACATCCCTTCGTATTGGGAGATGCAAGACGATCCTGCATTCAATTCACTGCAGGGATATCTGGCCTTACTTCGAGTCAGAGCATTTCGGTGTCCTTTTCAGTTGAGTCCACAAACTCAGGGTCCCTCTCACATACCTGTAGCTGAGAGAAGCCTCCTCTTGAGGTGCTTGTGGAAAGTTGGTATTCCTCTTGAGTCGAAGCCAGGGACTAAGCTCTCATCTCGAGTTGATTTGGGGTCCACGGAGCCCTTTCGCATTTCTACAGTGACCTCAGGATCCCTCTAGACTTGAGACAGTGATCTTGATTTTTCTCTGGAGTGCCATCAAGGAAATCAAGCCTCCTTTCCTGTTTCATGTGGATCACGGAATTGCTCTGCACACAGTGCAGGGAAATCGGGCCTCATCTCGCGGCGAGGGGGAAGTCTCATTGTTTTGCTCGAGTTGCGGCTGGAACCTGGGGTATATTCTCGAGTTACGACGGGGAGGGCCCTTCCAGACACGTGTTTGTTCAGCGACGTCAGGACTCCTGCCTAGGTGCGAGGGACACCTCGGGATTCTCTTCGAGTCTTGGCATGGCAATTGGGACACGTCTCCACGTGAGGCGGGAGACCCAGGGTCCCTTTCCACGTGCCACAGTGATCCTGGGACTCCTATCCATTTTCAAGAGGAGTCAGGCATCGTCTCCTTTGGAAGCATTGATCTCCGCGGACCTCTCGAATTTTCAAAGGATGTGAGGCCTTTGGTCGCGATGAGGTGGAGAACTAGTTATTTCTCTGTGGTCTCCACAGGGGATTCAGACATCCCTTCGTCTTGGCAGATGCAAGACGAGCCTGCATTCAATTCACTGCAGGGATATCCGGCCTTACTTCGAGTCAGAGCATCTCGGTGTCCATTCCACTTGAGGCCACAAACTCAGGGTCCCTCTCACATACCTGTAGCTGAGAGAAGCCTCCTCTTGAGGTGCATGTGAAAAGTTGGTATTCCCCTTGAGTCGAAGCCCGTGGCTAAGGTCTCATCTCGAGTTGATTTGGGGTCCCCGGGGCCCTTTCGTGTTGCTACAGTGACCTCAGGATCCCTGTAGACTTGAGACAGTGATCTTGGGTTTTCTATGGAGTGCCATCAAGGAAATCCAGGCTCCTTTCACGTTTGATGTGGAACACGGAATTGCTCTGCATGCAGTGCAGGGGAATCGGGCCTCATCTCGTGGCGAGGGGGAAGTCTCATGGTTTTTCTCGAGTTGCGGCCGGAACCTGGGGTATATTCTCCAGTTACGATGGGGAGGGCCCTTCAGGACGCGTGTTTTTTCAGCGACGTCAGGACTCCTGCCTATGTGCGAGGGACTCCTCGGGATTCTTCTCGAGTATTGGCATGGCAATTGGGACGCGTCTCCCCTTGAGGCTGGAGACCCAGGGTCCGTTTCCACGTGCCACAGGGATCCTGGGACTCCTATCAATTTTCAAGAGGAGTCAGGCATCGTCTCCTTTGGAAGCATTGATCTCCGCAGACCTCTCGAGTTTTCAAAGGATGTGAGGCCTCCGGTTGCAATGAGGCGGAGAACTAGGTCTTTCTCTGTGGTCTCCACAGGGGTTCAGACATCCCTTCGTATTGGGAGATGCAAGATGAAACTGCATTCAATTCACTGCAGGGATATCTGGCCTTACTTCGAGTCAGAGCATTTCGGTGTCCTTTTCAGTTGAGGCCACAAACTCAGGGTCCCTCTCACATACCTGTAGCTGAGAGAAGCCTACTCTTGAGGTGCTTGTGGAAAGTTGGTATTCCTCTTGAGTCGAAGCCAGGGACTAAGCTCTCATCTCGAGTTGATTTGGGGTCCACGGAGCCCTTTCGCATTTCTACAGTGACCTCAGGATCCCTCTAGACTTGAGACAGTGATCTTGGGTTTTCTCTGGAGTGCCATCAAGGAAATCAAGGCTCCTTTCACGTTTGATGTGGAACACGCAATTGCTCTGCATGCAGTGAAGGGGTTCCGGGCCTCATCTCGCGGCGAGGGGGAAGTCTCATGGTTTTTCTCGAGTTGGGGCCGGAACCTGGGGTATATTCTCGAGTTACGACGGGGAGGGCCCTTCCAGACACGTGTTTGTTCAGGGACGTCAGCACTACTGCCTAGGTGCGAGGGACACCTCGGGATTCTACTCGAGTCTTTGCATGGCAATTGGGACGCGTCTCCACGTGAGGCGGGAGACCCAGTGTCCCTTTCCACGTGCCACAGGGATCCTGGGAATCTGATGCATTTTCAAGAGGAGTCAGGCATCGTCTCCTTTGGAAGCATTGATCTCCGCGGACCTCTCGAGTTTTCAAAGGATGTGAGGCCTCTGGTTGCGATGAGGGGGAGAACTAGGTCTTTCTCTGTGGTCTCCACTGGGGATTCAGACATCCCTTCGTCTTGGGAGATGCAAGACGAGCCTGCATTCAATTCACTGCAGGGATATCCGGCCTTACTTCGAGTCAGAGCATCTCGGTGTCCATTCCACTTGAGGCCACAAACTCAGGGTCCCTCTCACATACCTGTAGCTGAAAGAAGCCTCCTCTTGAGGTGCTTGTGGAAAGTTGGTACTCCTCTTGAGTGGAAGCCAGGGACTAAGCACTCATCTCGAGTTGATTTGGGTCCGCGGAGCCCTATTGTGTTTCTCCAGTGACCTCAGGATCCCTCTAGACTTGACACAGTGGTCTTGCTTTTTCTCTGGAGTGCCATCAAGGAAATCAAGCCTCCTTTCATGTTTGATGTGGAACACGGAATTGCTCTGCACAGAATGCAGGGGAATCGGGCCTCATCTCGCGGCGAGGGGGAAGTCTCATGGTTTTTCTCGAGTTGCGGCCGGAACCTGGGGGTATATTCTTGAGTTTCGACGGGGAGGGCCCTTCCGGACACGTGTTTGTTCAGCGACGTCAGGACTCCTGCCTAGGTGAGAGGGACACCTCGGGATTCTCCTCGAGTCTTGGCATGGTAATTGGGACGCGTCTCCCCGTGAGGCTGGATACCCAGGGTCCCTTTCCGTGTGCCACAGGGATCCTGGGTCTCGTATCCATTTTAAGAGGAGTCAATCATCTTCTCCTTTGGAAGAATTGATCTCCGCAGACCTCTCGAGTTTTCAAAGGAAGTGAGGACTCCGGTCGCGATGAGGCGGAGAACTAGGTCTTTCTCTGTGGTCTCCACAGGGGATTCAGACATCCCTTCGTCTTGGGAGATGCAAGACGAGCCTGCTTTCAATTCACTGCAGGTATATACGGCCTTACTACGAGTCAGAGCATCTCGGTGTCCATTTCACTTGAGGTCACAAACTCAGGGTCCCTCTCACATACCTGTAGCTGAGAGAAGCCTCCTCTTGAGGGGCTTGTGGAAACTTGGTATTCCTCTTGAGTCGAAGCAAGGGACTAAGCGCTCATCTCGAGTTGATTTGGGTCTACGGAGCCATTTCGTGTTGTTACAGTGACCTCAGGATCCCTCTAGACTTGAGACAGTGATCTTGGGTTTTCTCTGGAGTGCCATCAAGGAAATCAAGGCTCCTTTCACGTTTGATGTGGAACACGCAATTGCTCTGCACGCAGTGAAGGGGATCCGGGCCTCATCTCGCGGCGAGGGGGAAGTCTCATGGTTTTTCTCGAGTTGCGGCCGGAACCTGGGGATTATTCTCTAGTTACGATGGGGAGGGCCCTTCCAGACACGTGTTTGTTCAGCTACATCAGGACTCCTGCCTAGATGCGAGGGACACCTCGGGATTCTCCTCGAGTCTTGGCATGGCAATTGGGACGCGTCTCCATGTGAGGCGGGAGACCCAGGGTCCCTTTCCACGTGCCACAGGGATCCTGGGACTCCTATCCATTTTCAAGAGGAGTCAGGCATCATCTCCTGTGGAAGCATTGATCTCCGCAGACCTCTCGAGTTTTCAAAGGATGTGAGGCCTCCGGTCGCGTTGATGTGGAGGACTAGGTCTTTCTCTGTGGTCTCCACAGGGGATTCAGACATCCGTTCGTCTTGGGAGATGCAAGACGAGCCTGCATTCAATTCACTGCAGGGATATACGGCCTTAATTCGAATCAGAGCATCTCGGTGTCCATTCCACTTGAGGCCACAAACTCAGGGTCCTCTCACATACCTGTAGCTGAGAAAAGCCTCCTCTTGAGGTGCTTGTGGAAAGTTGGTATTCCTCTTGAGTCGAAGCCAGGGACTAAGCTCTCATCCCGAGTTGATTTGGGGTCCACGGAGCCCTTTCGTGTTGCTCCAGTGACCTCAGGATCCCTCTAGACTTGGGACCGTGATCTTGGGTTTTCTCTGGAGTGCCATCAAGGAAATCAAGGCTCCTTTCACGTTTGATGTGGAACACGGAATTGCTCTGCATGCAGTGCAGGGGAATCGGGCCTCATCTCGCGGCGAGGGGGAAGTCTCATGGTTTTTCTCGAGTTGCGGCCGGAACCTGATTTATATTCTCGAGTTACGATGGGGAGGGCCCTTCCAGACACGTGTTTGTTCAGCGACGTCAGGACTCCTGCCTAGGTGCGAGGCACTCCTCGGGATTCTCCTCGAGTCTTGGCTTGGCAATTGGGACGCGTCTCCACGTGAGGCGGGAGACCCAGGGTCCCTTTCGACGTGCCACCGGGATCCTGGGACTCCTATCCATTTTCAAGAGGAGTCAGGCATCGTCTCTTTTGGATGCATTGATCTCCGCGGACCTCTCGAGTTTTCAAAGGATTTAAGGCTTTCGGACGCGATGAGGCGGAGAACTAGGTCTTTCTTGTGGTCTCCACAGGGGATTCAGACATCCCTTTGTCTTGGGAGATGCAAGACGAGCCTGCATTCAATTCACTGCAGGGATATCCGGCCTTATTTCGAATCAGAGCATCTCGGTGTCCATTCCACTTGAGGCCACAACCTCAGGGTCCCTCTCACATACCTGTAGCTGAGAGAAGCCTCCTCTTGAGGTGCTTGTGGAAAGTTGGTATTCCTCTTGAGTCGAAGCCAGGGACTAAGCTCTCATCTCGAGTTGACTTGGGGTCCACGGAGCCCTTTCGTGTTCCTCCAGTGACCTCAGGATCCCTCTAGACTTGAGACAGTGATCTTGGGTTTTCTCTGGAGTGCCATCTCGGAAATCAAGGCTCCTTTCACGTTTGATGTGGAACACGGAATTGCTCTGCACGCAGTGCAGGGGAATCGGGCCGCATCTAGTGGCGAGGGGGAAGTCTCATGGTTTTTCTCGAGTTGCGGCCGGAACCTGGGGTATATTCTCGAGTTACGACGGGGAGGGCCCTTCCCGACACCTGTTTGTTCAGCGACGGCAGGACTCCTGCCTAGGTGCGAGGGACAACTCGGGATTCTCCTCGAGTCTTGGCATGGCAATTGGGACGCTTCTCCACGTCAGGCGGGAGACCCACGGTCCCTTTCACGTGCCAGAGGGATCCTGGAACTCCTATCCATTTTCAAGAGGAGTCAGGCATCGTCTCCTTTGGAAGCATTGATCTCCGCGGACCTCTCGAGTTTTCAAAGGATGTGAGGCCTCCGGTCGCGATGAGGCGGAGAACTAGGTCTTTCTCTGTGGTCTCCACAGGGGATTCAGACATCCTTTCGTCTTGGGAGATGCAAGACGACCCTGCATTTAATTCACTGCAGGGATATCCGGCCTTACTTCGAGTCAAAGCATCTCGGTGTCCATTCCACTTGAGGCCACAAATTCAGGGTCCCTCTCACATACCTGTAGCTGAGAGAAGCCTCCTCTTGAGGGGCTTGTGGAAACTTGGTGTTCATCTTGAGTCGAAGCAAGGGACTAAGCGCTCATCTCGAGTTGATTTGGGGTCCAGGGAGCCCTTTCGTGTTGCTACAGTGACCTAAGGATCCCTCTAGACTTGAGACAGTGATCTTGGGTTTTCTCTGGAGTTACAACAAGGAAATCAAGGCTCCTTTCACGTTTGATGTGGAACACGGAATTGCTCTGCATGCAGTGCAGGGGAATCGGGCCTCATCTGGTGGCGAGGGGGAAGTCTCATGGTTTTTCTCCAGTTGCTGCCTGAACATGGGGTATATTCTCAAGTTATGACGGGGAGGGCCCTTCCAGACCCGTGTTTGTTCAGCGTTGTCAGGACTCCTGCCTAGGTGCGAGGGACACCTCGGGATTCTCCTCGAGTCTTGGCATGGCAATTGGGACGCGTCTCCATGTGAGGCGGGAGACCCAGGGTCCCTTTCCACGTGCCACAGGGATCCTGGGAACCCTATCCATTTTCAAGAGGAGTCAGGCATCGTCTCCTTTGGAAGCATTGATCTCCGTGGACCTCTCGAGTTTTCAAAGGATGTGAAGTCTCCTGTTGCGATGAGAAGGAGAACTAGGTCTTTCTCTGTGGTCTCCACAGGGGATTCAGACATCCCTTCTTCTTGGGAGATGCAAGACGAGCCTGCTTTCAATTCACTGCAGGGATATCCGGCCTTACTTCGAGTCAGAGCATCTCGGTGTCCATTCCATTTGAGGCCAGCAACTCAGGGTCCCTCTCACATACCTGTAGCTGAGAGAAGCCTCCTCTTGAGGTGCTTGTGGAAAGTTGGTATTCCTCTTGAGTCGAAGCCAGGGACTAAGCTCTCATCTCGAGTTGATTTGGGGACCAAGGGGAAATTTCGTGTTGCTCCAGTGACCTCAGCATCCCTCTAGACTTGAGACAGTGATCTTGGGTTTTCTCTGGAGTGCCATCAAGGAAATCAAGGCTCCTTTCACGTTTGATGTGGAACACGGAATTGCTCTGCACGCAGTCCAGGGGAATCGGGCCTCAACTCGCGGCCAGGTGGAAATCTCATGGTTTTTCTCGAGTTGCGGCCGGAACCTGGGGTATATTCTCGAGTTACGACGGGGAGGGCCCTTCCAGACACGTGTTTGTTCAGCGACAACAGGACTCCTGCCTAGGGGCGAGGGACACCTCGGGATTCTCCTCGAGTCTTGGCATGGCAATTGGGACGCGTCTCCACGTGAGGCGGGAGACCCAGGGTCCCTTTCCACGAGCCACAGGGATCCTGGGACTCCTATCCATTTTCAGGAGGAGTCAGGCATCGTCTCCTTTGGAAGCATTGATCTAAGCGGACCTTTCTAGTTTTCAAAGGATGTGAGGCCTCCGGTCGCGTTGAGGCGGAGGACTAGGTCTTTCTCTGTGGTCTCCACAGGGGATTCAGACAACCCTTCGTCTTGGGAGATGCAAGACGAGCCTGCATTCAATTCACTGCAGGGATATCCGGCCTTACTTCGAGTCAGAGCATCTCGGTGTCCATTCCACTTGAGGCCACAAACTCAGGGTCCCTCTCACATACATGTAGCTGAGAGAAGCCTCCTCTTGAGGTCCTTGTGGAAAGTTGGTATTCCTCTTGAGTCGAAGCCAGGGATTAAGCTCTCATCTCGAGTTGATTTGGGGTCCACGAAGCCCTTTCCTTTGGTACAGTGACCTCAGGATCCCTCTAGACTTGAGACAGTGATCTTGGGTTTTCTCTGTAGTGCCATCAAGGAAATCAAGGCTCCTTTCACGTTTGATGTGGAACACGGAATTGCTCTGCACGCAGTGCAGGGGAATCGGGCCTCAACTCGCGGCGAGGGGGAAATCTCATGGTTTTTCTCGAGTTGCGGCCGGAACCTGGGGTATATTCTCGAGTTACGACGGGGAGGGCCCTTCCAGACACGTGTTTGTTCAGCGACATCAGGACTCTTGCCTAGGTGCGAGGGACACCTCGGGATTCTCCTCGAGTCTTGGCATGGCAATGGGGACGCGTCTCCACGTGAGGCTGGAGACCCAGGGTCCCTTTCCACGTGCCACAGGGATCGTGGGACTCCTATCCATTTTCCAGAGGAGTCAGGCATCGTCTCCTTTGGAAGCATTGATCTCCGCAGACCTCTCGAGTTTTCAAAGGATGTGAGGCCTCCGGTCTTGATGAGGCGGAGGACTAGGTCTTTCTCTGTGGTCTCCACAGGGGATTCAGACATCCCTTCGTCTTTGGAGATGCAAGACAAGCCTGCATTCAATTCACTGCAGGGATATCCGGCCTTACTTCGAGTCAGAGCATCTCGGTGTCCATTCCACTTGAGGCCACAAACTCAGGGTCCCTCTCACATACCTGTAGCTGAGAGAAGCCTCCTCTTGAGGTGCTTGTGAAAAGTTGGTATTCCTCTTGACTCGAAGCCAGGGACTAAGCTCTCATCTCGAGTTGATTTGGGGTCCACGGAGCCCTTTCGTGTTGCTCCAGTGACCTCAGGATCCCTCTAGACTTGAGACAGTGATCTTGGGTTTTCTCTGGAGTGCCATCAAGGAAATCAAGGCTCCTTTCACGTTTGATGTGGAACACGGAATTGCTCTGCACGCAGTCCAGGGGAATCGGGCCTCATCTCGCGGCGAGGGGGAAATCTCATGGTTTTTCTCGAGTTGCGGACGGAACCTGTGGTATATTCTCGAGTTACGACGGGGAGGGCCCTTCCAGACACGTGTTTGTTCAGCGACGGCAGGACTACTGCCTAGGGGCGAGGGACACCTCGGGATTCTCCTCGAGTCTTGGCATGGCAATTGGGACGCGTCTCCACATGAGGCGGGAGACCCAGGATCCCTTTCCACGTGCCACAGGGATCCTGGGACTCCGATCCATTTTCAAGAGGAGTCAGGCATCGTCTCCTTTGGAAGCATTGATCTCCGCGGACCTCTTGAGTTTTCAAAGGATGTGAGGCCTCCGGTCGCGATGAGGCGGAGGACTAGGACTTTCTCTGTGGTCTCCACAGGGGATTCAGACATCCCGTCGTCTTGGGAGATGCAAGACGAGCCTGCATTCAATTCACTGCAGGGATATCCGGCCTTACTTCGAGTCAGAGAATCTCGGTGTCCATTCCACTTGAGGCCACAAATTCAGGGTCCCTCTCACATACCTGTCGCTGAGAGAAGCCTCCTCTTAAGGTGCTTGTGGAAAGTTGGTAGTCCTCTTGAGTCGAAGCCAGGGACTAAGCTGTCATCTCGAGTTAATTTGGGGTTCTCGGAGCCCTTTCATGTTGCTCCAGTGACCTCAGGATCCCTCTAGACTTGAGACAGTGATCTTGGGTTTTCTCTGGAGTGCCATCAAGGAAATCAAGTCTCCTTTCACGTTTGATGTGGAACACGGAATTGCTCTGCACGCAGTGCAGGGGAATCGGGCCTCATGCCGTGGCGAGGGGGAAATCTCATGGTTTTTCTCCAGTTGCGGCCGGAACCTGGGGTATATTCTCGAGTTACGACGGGGAGGGCCCTTCCAGACACGTGTTTGTTCAGCGACGTCGGACTCCTGCTTAGGTGCGAGGCACACCTCGGGATTCTCCTCGAGTCTTGGCATGGCAATTGGGACGCGTCTCCACGGGAGCCGGGAGACCCAGGGTCCCTTTCAACGTGCCACAGGGATCCTGGGACTCCTATCCATTTTCAAGAAGAGTCAGGCATCGTCTCCTTTGGAAGGATTGATCTCCGCAGACCTCTCGAGTTTTCAAAGGATGTGAGGCCTCCGGTCTTGATGAGGCGGAGGAGTAGGTCTTTCTCTGTGGTCTCCACAGGGGATTCAGACATCCCCTCGTCTATGGAGATGCAAGACGAGCCTGCATTCAATTCACTACAGGGATATCCGTCCTTACTTCGAGTCAGAGCATCTCGGTGTCCATTCCACTTGAGGCCACAAACTCACGGTCCCTCTCACATACCTGTAGCTGAGAGAAGCCTCCTCTTGAGGTGTTTGTGAAAAGTTGGTATTCCTCTTGAGTCGAAGTCAGGGACTAAGCTCTCATCTCGAGTTTATTTGAGGTCCACGGAGCCCTTTCTTGTTGCTCCAGTGACCTCAGGATCCCTCTAGACTTGAGACAGTGATCTTGGGTTTTCTCTGGAGTGCCATCAAGGAAATCAAGGCTCCTTTCACGTTTGATGTGGAACAAGGAATTGCTCTGCACGCAGTGCAGGGGAATCGGGCCTCATCTCGCGGCGAGGGGGAAGTCTCATGGATTTTCTCGAGTTGCGGCCGGAACCTGGGGTATATTCTCGAGTTACGACGGGGAGGGCCCTTCCAGACACGTGTTTGATCAGCGACATCAGGACTCCTGCCTAGGTACGAGGGACACCTCCGGATTCTCCTCGAGTCTTGGCATGGCAATGGGGACGCGTCTCCACGTGAGGCGGGAGACCCAGGGTCCCTTTCCACGGGCCACAGGGATACTGGGACTCCTATCCATTTTCAAGAGGAGTCAGCCATCGTCTCCTTTGGAAGCATTGATCTCCGCGGACCTCTCGAGTTTTCAAAGGATGTGAGGCCTCCGGTCGCGATGAGGAGGAGGACTAGGTGTTTCTCTGTGGCCTCCAGAGTGGATTCAGACATCCCTTCGTCTTGGGAGATGCAAGACGAGCCTGCATTCAATTCACTGCAGGGATATCCGGCCTTACTTCGAGTCAGAGCATCTCGCTGTCCATTCCACTTGAGGCCACAAACTCAGGGTCCCTCTCACATACCTGTAGTTGAGAGAAGCCTCCTTTTGAGGTGCTTATGGAAAGTTGGTATTCCTCTTGAGTCGAAGCCAGGGACTAAGCTCTCATCTCGAGTTGATTTGTGGTCCACGGAGCCCTTTCTTGTTGCTCCAGTGACCTCAGGATCCCTCTAGACTTGAGACAGTGATCTTGGGTTTTCTCTGGAGTGCCATCAATGAAATCAAGGCTCCTTTCAAGTTTGATGTGGAACACGGAATTGCTCTGCACGCAGTGCAGGGGAATCGGACCTCATCTCGCGGCAAGGGGGATGTCTAATGGTTTTTCTCAAGTTGCGGGCGGAACCTGGGATATATTCTCGAGTTACGACCGGGAGGGCCCTTCCAGACACGTGTTTGTTCAGCGACGTCAGGACTCCTGCCTAGGTGCGAGGAATACCTCGGGATTCTCCTCGAGTCTTGGCATGGCAATTGGGACGCGTCTCCACGTGAGGCGGGAGACCCAGGGTCTCTTTCCACTTGCGACAGGGATCCTGGGACTCCTATCCATTGTCAACAAGAGTCAGGCATCGTTTCCTTTGGAAGCATTATTTCCGCGGACCTCTCGAGTTTTCAAAGGATCTGAGTCCTCCGGTCTCGATGAGGCGGAGAACTAGGTCTTTCTCTGTTGTCTCCACAGGGGATTCAGACATCCCTTCGTCTTGGGAGATGCAAGACGAGCCTGCATTCAATTCACTGCAGGGATATCCAGCCTTACTTCGAGTCACAGCATCTCGATGTCCATTCCACGTGAGGCCACAAACTCAGGGACCCTCTCACATACCTGTAGATGATAGAAGCCTCCTCTTGAGGTGCTTGTGGAAAGTTTGTGTTCCTCTTGAGCTGAAGCCAGGGACTAAGCTCTCATCTCGAGTTGATTTGGTGTCCACGGAGCCCTTTCTTGTTGCTACAATGTTCTCAGGATCCCTCTAGACTTGAGAAAGTTATCTTGGGTTTTCTCTGGAGTGCCATCAAGGAAATCAAGGCTTCTTTCTCGTTTGATGTAGGATACGGAATTGCTCTGCACGCACTGCAGGGGAATCGGGCCTCATCTCGCGGTGAGGGGGAAGTCTCATGGTTTTTCTCGAGTTGCGGCCGGATCCTGGGGTATATTCTCGAGTTACGACGGGGAGGGCCCTTCCAGACACGTGTTTGTTCAGCGACGTCGGACTCCTGCCTAGGTGCGAGGGACACCTCGGGATTCTCCTCGAGTCTTGGCATGGCAATTGGGACGCGTCTCCACGGGAGCCGGGAGCCCCAGGGTCCCTTTCAACGTGCCACAGGGATCCTGGGACTCCTATCCATTTTCAAGAAGAGTCAGGCTTCGTCTCCTTTGGAAGGATTGATCTCCGCAGACCTCTCGAGTTTTCAAAGGATGTGAGGCCTCCGGTCTTGATGAGGCGGAGGAGTAGGTCTTTCTCTGTGGTCTCCACAGGGGATTCAGACATCCTTTCGTCTATGGAGATGCAAGACGAGCCTGCATTCAATTCACTACAGGGATATCCGTCCTTACTTCGAGTCAGAGCATCTCGTTGTCCATTCCACTTGAGGCCACAAACTCACGGTCCCTCTCACATACCTGTAGCTGAGAGAAGCCTCCTCTTGAGGTGCTTGTGAAAAGTTGGTATTCCTCTTGAGTCGAAGCCAGGGACTAAGCTCTCATCTCGAGTTTATTTGAGGTCCACGGAGCCCTTTCTTGTTGCTCCAGTGACCTCAGGATCCCTCTAGACTTGAGACAGTGATCTTGGGTTTCTCTGGAGTGCCATCAAGGAAATCAAGGCTCCTTTCACGTTTGATGTGGAACAAGGAATTGCTCTGCATGCAGTGCAGGGGAATCGGGCCTCATCTCGCGGCGAGGGGGAAGTCTCATGGATTTTCTCGAGTTGCGGCCGGAACCTGGGGTATATTCTCGAGTTACGACGGGGAGGGCCCTTCCAGACACGTGTTTGATCAGCGACATCAGGACTCCTGCCTAGGTACGAGGGACACCTCCGGATTCTCCTCGAGTCTTGGCATGGCAATGGGGACGCGTCTCCACGTGAGGCGGGAGACCCAGGGTCCCTTTCCACGTGCCACAGGGATCCTGGGACTCCTATCCATTTTCAAGAGGAGTCAGCCATCGTCTCCTTTGGAAGCATTGATCTCCGCGGACCTCTCGAGTTTTCAAAAAATGTGAGGCCTCCGGTCGCGATGAGGCGGAGGACTAGGTCTTTCTCTGTGGCCTCCAGAGTGGATTCAGACATCCCTTCGTCTTGGGAGATGCAAGACGAGCCTGCATTCAATTCACTGCAGGGATATCCGGCCTTACTTCGAGTCAGAGCATCTCGCTGTCCATTCCACTTGAGGCCACAAACTCAGGGTCCCTCTCACATACCTGTAGCTGAGAGAAGCCTCCTTTTGAGGTGCTTATGGAAAGTTGGTATTCCTCTTGAGTCGAAGCCAGGGACTAAGCTCTCATCTCGAGTTGATTTGTGGTCCACGGAGCCCTTTCTTGTTGCTCCAGTGACCTCAGGATCCCTCTAGACTTGAGACAGTGATCTTGGGTTTTCTCTGGAGTGCCATCAATGAAATCAAGGCTCCTTTCAAGTTTGATGTGGAACACGGAATTGCTCTGCACGCAGTGCAGGGGAATCCGGCCTCATCTCGCGGCAAGGGGGATGTCTAATGGTTTTTCTCAAGTTGCGGGCGGAACCTGGGATATATTCTCGAGTTACGACCGGGAGGGCCCTTCCAGACACGTGTTTGTTCAGCGACGTCAGGACTCCTGCCTAGGTGCGAGGAATACCTCGGGATTCTCCTCGAGTCTTGGCATGGCAATTGGGACGCGTCTCCACGTGAGGCGGGAGACCCAGGGTCTCTTTCCACATGCGACAGGGATCGTGGGACTCCTATCCATTGTCAACAAGAGTCAGGCATCGTTTCCTTTGGAAGCATTATTTCCGCGGACCTCTCGAGTTTTCAAAGGATCTGAGTCCTCCGGTCTCGATGAGGCGGAGAACTAGGTCTTTCTCTGTTGTCTCCACAGGGGATTCAGACATCCCTTCGTCTTGGGAGATGCAAGACGAGCCTGCATTCAATTCACTGCAGGGATATCCAGCCTTACTTCGAGTCACAGCATCTCGATGTCCATTCCACGTGAGGCCACAAACTCAGGGACCCTCTCACATACCTGTAGATGATAGAAGCCTCCTCTTGAGGTGCTTGTGGAAAGTTTGTGTTCCTCTTGAGCTGAAGCCAGGGACTAAGCTCTCATCTCGAGTTGATTTGGTGTCCACGGAGCCCTTTCGTTATGCTCCAGTGACCTGAGGATCCCTCTAGACTTGAGACAGTGATCTTAGGTTTTCTCTGGAGTGCCATCAAGGAAATCAAGGCTCCTTTCACGTTTGATGTGGAACACGGAATTGCTCTTCACGCAGTGGAGGGGTATGGGGCTTCATCTCGCAACGAGGGGGAAGTCTCATGGTTTTTCTCGAGTTGCGGCCAGAACCTTTGGTATAATCTCGAGTTACGACGGGGAGGGCCCTTCTAGACACGTGTTTGTTCAGCGACGTCAAGACTCCTGCATAGGTGCGAGCGACACCTCGGGATTCTCCTCGAGTCTTGGGATGGCAATTGGGACGTGTCTCCACGTGAGGCGGGAGACCCAGGGTCCCTTTCCACGTGCCACAGGGACCCTGGGACTCCTATCCATTTTCAAGAGGAGTCAGTCATCGTCTCCTTTGGAAGCATTGATCTCCGCGGACCTCTCGAGTTTTCAAAGGATGTGAGGCCTGAGGTGGCGATGAGGCGGAGAACTATGTCTTTCTCTGTGGTCTCCACAGGGGATTCAAACATCCCTTCATCTTGGGAGATGCAAGACGAGCCTGCATTCAATTCACTGCAGGGATATCCGGCCTTACTTCGAGTCAGAGCATCTCGGTGTCCATTCCACTTGAGGCCACAAAATCAGGGTCCCTCTCACATACCTGTACCTGAGAGAAGCCTCCTTTTGATGTACTTGTGGAAAGTTGGCATTGCTCTTGAGTCGAAGCCAGGGACTAAGCTCTCATCTCGAGTTGATTTGGGGTCCACGGAGCCCTTTCGTGTTGCTCCAGTGACCTCAGGATCCCTCTAGACTTGAGACAGTGATCTTGGGTTTTCTCTGGAGTGTCATCAAGGAAATCAAGGCTCTTTTCACGTTTGATTTGGAACACGGAATTGCTCTGCACCGAGTGCAGGGGAATCGGTCCTCACCTCGCGGCGAGGGGGAAGTCTCATGGTTTTTCTCGAGTTGCGGCTGGAACCTGGGGTATATTCTCGAGTTACGACGTGGAGGGCCCTTCCAGACACGTGTTTGTTCAGCGACGTCAGGACTCCTGCCTAGGTGCGAGGGACACCTCGGGATTCACCTCGAATCTAGGCATGGCAATTGGGACGCGTCTCCACGTGAGGCGGGAGACCCAGGGTCCCTTTCCACGTGCCACAGGGATCCTGGGACTCCTATCCATTTTCAAGAGGATTCAGGCATCGTCTCCTTTGGAAGCATTGATCTCCGCGGACCTCTCGAGTTTTCAAAGGATGTGAGGCCCCCGGTCGCTATGAGGCGGAGAAGTCGGTCTTTCTCTGAGGTCTCCACAGGGGATTCAGACATCCCTTCGTCTTGGGAGATGCAAGACGAGCCTGCATTCAATTCACTGCAGGGATATCCGGCCTTACTTCGAGTCAGAGCATCTCGGTGTCCATTCCACTTGAGGCCACAAACTCAGGGTCCCTCAAATATACATGTAGCTGAGAGAAACCTCCTCTTGAGGTGCTTGTGGAAAGTTGGTATTCCTCTTGAGTCGAAGCCAGGGACGAAGCTCTCATCTCGAGTTGATTTGGGGTCCACGGAGCCCTTTCGTGTTTCTCTAGTGGCCTCAGGATCCCTCTAGACTTGACACAGTGATCTTGGTTTTTCTCTCGAGTGCCATCAAGGAAATCAAGTCTCCTTTCATGTTTGATGTGGATCACGGAATTGCTCTGCACACAGTGCAGGGGAATCGTGCCTCATCTCGCGACGAGGGGGAAGTCTCATGGTTTTTCTCGAGTTGCGGCCGGAACCTGGGGTATATTCTCGAGTTACGACGGGGAGGGCCCTTCCAGACACGTGTTTGTTCAGCGACCTCAGGACTCCTGCCTGGGTGCGAGGGACACCTTGGGATTCTCCTCGAGACTTGGCATGCCAATTGGGACGCGTCTCCACATGAGGCTGGAGACCCAGGGTCCCTTTCCACGTGCCACAGGGATCCTGGGACTCCTATCCAATTTCAAGAGAGTCAGCAACGTCTCCTTTGGAAGCATTGATCTCCGCGTCCTCTCGAGTTTTCAAAGGATGTGAGGCCTCCAGTCGCGATGAGGCGGAGAACTAGGTGTTTGTCTGTGGTCTCCACAGGGCATTCAGACATCCCATTGTCTTGGGAGGTGAAAGACGATCCTGCATTCAATTCACTGCAGGGATATCCGGCCGTACTTCGAGTCAGAGCATTTCGGTGTCCATTCCACTTGAGGCCACAAACTCAGGGTCCCTCTCACATACCTGTAGCTGAGGGAAGCGTCTTCTTGAGGTGCTTGTGGAAAGTTGGTATTCCTCTTGAGTCGAAACCAGGGATTAAGTTCTCATCTCGAGTTGATTTGGGGTCCACGGACCCCTTTCGTGTTACTACAGTGACCTCAGGATCCCTCTAGACTTGAGACAGTGATCTTGGGTTTCCTCTGTAGTGCCATCAAGGAAATCAAGGCTCCTTTCACGTTTGATGTGGAACACGGAATTGCCCTGTACGCAGTGCAGGGGAATCGGGCCTCATCTCGCGGCGAGGGGAAGTCTCATGGTTTTTCTCGAGTTGCGGCCAGAACCTGGGGTATATTCTCGAGTTATGACGGGGAGGGCCCTCCCAGACACGTGTTTGTTCAGCGACGTCAGGACTCTTCCCTAGGTGCAAGGGACAACTCGGGATTCTCCTTCACTCCTGGCATGGCAATTGGGACCCGTCTCCACGTGAGGCAGGAGACCACGGCTTCCTTTCCACGTGCCACAGGGATCCTCGGACTCCTATCCAATTTCAAGAGATTCAGCAACGTCTCCTTTGGAAGTATTGATCTCCGCGGACCTTTCGAGTTTTCAAAGGATGTGAGGCCTCCGGTCGCGATGAGGCGGAGGACTAGGTCTTTCTCTGTGTTCTGCACAGGGGATTCAGACATCCCTTCGTCTTGGGAGATGAAAGACGAGCCTGCATTCAATTCACTGCAGGGATATCCGGCCTTACTTCTAGTCAGAGCATCTCGGTGTCCATTCCACTTGAGGCCACAAACTCAGGGTCCCTCTCACATACCTGTAGCTGAGAGAAGCCTCCTCTTGAGGTGCTTGTGGAAAGTTGGTATTCCTCTTGAGTCGAAGCCAGGGACTTAGCTCTCATCTCGAGTTGATTTGGGGTCCACGGAGCCCTTTCGTATTCTTCCGGTGACCTCAGGATCCCTCTAGGCTTGAGACAGTGATCTTGGGTTTTCTCTGGAGTGCCATCAAGGAAATCAAGGCTCCTTTCAAGTTTGATGTGGAACACGGAATTGCTCTGCACGCAGTGCAGGGGAATCGGGCCTCATCTCGCGGCGAGGGGGAAGTCTCATGGTTTTTCTCGAGTTGCGGCCGGAACCTGGGGTATATTCTCGAGTTACGACGGGGAGGGCCCTTCCAGACACGTGTTTGTGCAGCGACGTCAGGACTCCTGCCTAGGTGCGAGGGACACCTCGGGATTCTCCTCGAGTCTTGGCATGGCAATTGGGACGCGTCTCCACGTGAGGCGGGAGACCCAAGGTCCCTTTCCACGTGCCACAGGGATCCTGGGACTCCTTTCCATTTTCAAGAGGAGTCAGGCATCGTCTCCTTTGGAACCATTGATCTCCGCGGACCTCTCGAGTTTTCAAAGGATGTGAGGCCTCCGGTCGCGATGAGGCGGAGAACTCGGTCTTTCTCTGCGGTCTCCACAGGGGATTCAGACATCCCTTCGTCTTGGGAGATGCAAGACGAGCCTGCATTCAATTCACTGCAGGGATATCCGGCCTTACTTCGAGTCAGAGCATTTCGGTGTCCATTCCACTTGAGGCCACAAAATCCGGGTCCCTCTCACATACCTGTAGCTGAGAGAAGCCTCCTCTTGAGGTGCTTGTGGAAAGTTGGTATTCCTCTTGAGTCGAAGCCAGGGACTAAGCTCTCATCTCGAGTTGATTTGGGGTCCACGGAGCCCTTTCGTGTTGCTCCAGTGACCTCAGGATCCCGCTAGACTTGAGACAGTGATCTTGGGTTTTCTCTGGAGTGTCATCAAGAAAATCAAGGCTCCTTTCAGGTTTGATGTGGAACACGGAATTGCTCTGCACGCAGTGCAGGGGAATCGGGCCTCATCTCGCGGCAAGGGGGATGTCTCATGGTTTTTCTCAAGTTGCGGCCGGAACCTGGGGTATATTCTCGAGTTACGACGGGGAGGGCATTTGCAGACACGTGTTTGTTCAGCGACGTCAGGACTCCTGCCTAGGTGCGAGGGACACCTCGGGATTCTCCTCGAGTCTTGGCATGGCAATTGGGACGCCTCTCCACGTGAGGCGGGAGACCCAGGGTCCCTTTCCACGTGCCACAGGGATCCTGGGACTCCTATCCATTTTCAAGAAGAGTCAGGCATCGTCTCCTTTGGAAGCATTGATCTCGGTGGAACTCTCGAGTTTTCAAAGGATGTGAGGCCTCCGGTCTCGATGAGGCGGAGAACTAGGTCTTTCTCTGTGGTATCCACAGGGGATTCAGACATCCCTTCGTCTTGGGAGATGCAAGAGGAGCCTGCATTCAATTCACTGCAGGGATATCCGGCCTTACTTCGAGTCAGAGCATCTCGGTGTCCATTCCACTTGAGGCCACAAACTCAGGGTCCCTCTCACATACCTGTAGCTGAGAGAAGCCTCCTCTTGAGGTGCTTGTGGAAAGTTGGTATTCCTCTTGAGTCGAAGCCAGGGACTAAGCTCTCATCACGAGTTGATTTCTGGTCCACGGAGCCTTTTTGTGTTGCTCCAGTGACCTCAGGATCCCTCTAGACTTGAGACAGTGATCTTGGGTTTTCTCTGGAGTGCCATCAAGGAAATCAAGGCTCCTTTCACGTTTAATGTGGAACTCGGAATTGCTCTGCACGCAGTGCAGTGGAATCGGGCCTCATCTCGCGGCGAGGGGGAAGTCTCATGGTTTTTCTCGAGTTGCGGCCGGAACCTGGGGTATATTCTCGAGTTACGACGTGGAGGGCCCTTCCAGACACGTGTTTGTTCAGCGACGTCAGGACTCCTGCCTAGGTGCGAGGGACACCTCGGGATTCTCCTCGAGTCTTGACATGGCAATTGGGATGCGTCTCCACGTGAGGCGGGAGACCCAGGGTCCCTTTCCACGTGCCACAGTGATCCTGGGACTCCTATCCATTGTCAAGAGGAGTCAGGCAACGTCTCTTTGGAAGCATTGATCTCCGCAGACCTCTCGAGTTTTCAAAGGATGTGAGGCCTCCGTTCGCGATGTGGCGGAGGACTAGGTATTTCTCTGTCGTCTCCACAGGGGATTCAGACATCCCTTCGTCTTGGGAGATGCAAGACGAGCCTGCATTGAATTCACTGCAGGTTAATCCGGCCTTACTTCGAGTCAGAACATCTCGGTGTCCATTCCACTTGAGGCCACAAACTCAGGGTCCCTCTCACATACCTGTAGCTGAGAGAAGCGTCCTCTTGAGGTGCCTGTAGAAAGTTGGTATTCCTCTTGAGTCGAAGCCAGGGACTAAGCTCTCATCTCGAGTTGATTTGTGGTCCACGGAGGCTTTTCGTGTTGTTCGAGTGACCTCAGGGTCCCTCTAGACTTGAGACAGTGATCTTGGGTTTTCTCTGGAGTGCCATCAAGGAAATCAAGGCTCTTTTCAAGTTTGATGTCGAACACGGAATTGCTGTGCACGCAGTGCAGGGGAATCTGGCCTCATCTCGCGGCAAGGGGGATGTCTCATGGTTTTTCTCGAGTTGGGGCCGGATCCTGGGGTATATTCTCGAGTTACGACGGGGAGGGCCCTTCCAGACACGTGTTTGTTCAGCGACGTCGGACTCCTGCCTAGGTGCTAGGGACACCTCGGGATTCTCCTCGAATCTAGGCATGGCAATTGGGACGCGTCTCCACGTGAGGTGGGAGACCCAGGGTCCCTTTCCACGTGCCACAGTGATCCTGGGACTCCTATTCATTTTCAAGAAGAGTCAGGCATCGTCTCCTTTGGAAGCATTGATCTCCGCGGACCTCTCGAGTTTTCAAAGGATGTGAGGTCTCCGGTCGCGTTGAGGCGGAGGACTAGGTCTTTCTCTGTGGTCTCCACAGGGGATTCAGAGAACCCTTCGTCTTGGGAGATGCAAGACGAGCCTGCATTCAATTCACTGCAGGGATATCCAGCCTTACTTCGAGTCAGAGCATCTCGGTGTCCATTCCACTTGAGGCCACAAACTCAGGGTCCCTCTCACATACCTGTAGCTGAGAGAAGCCTACTCTTGAGGTGCTTGTGGAAAGTTGGTATTCCTCTTGAGTCGAAGCCAGGGACTAAGCTCTCATCTCGAGTTGATTTGCGGTCCATGCAGCTCTTTCGTGTTGCTTCAGTGACCTCAGGATCCCTCTAGACTTGAGACAGTGATCTTGGGTTTTCTCTGGAGTGCCATCAAGGAAATCAAGGCTCCTTTCACGTTTGATGTGGAACACGGAATTGCACTGCACGCAGTGCAGGGGAATAGGGCCTCATCTTGCGGCGAGGGGGAAGTCTCATGGTTTTTCTCGAGTTGCGGCCGGAACCTGGGGTATATTCTCGAGTTACGACGGGGATGGCCCTTCCAGACACGTGTTTGTTCAGCGACATCAGGACTCCTGCCTAGGTGCGAGGGACACCTCGGGATTCTCCTCGAGTCTTGGCATGGCAATTGGGACGCGTCTCCACGTGAGGCGGGAGACCCAGGGTCCCTTTCCACGTGCCACAGGGATCCTGGGACTCCTATCCATTTTCAAGAGGAGTCAGGCATCGTCTCCTTTGGAAGCATTGATCTCCGCGGACCTCTCGAGTTTTCAAAGGATGTGAGGCCTCCGGTCGCGATGAGGCGGAGAAGTCGGTCTTTCTCTGAGGTCTCCATAGGGGATTCAGACATCCCTTCGTCTTTGGAGATGCAGGACGAGCCTGCATTCAATTCACTGCAGGGATATCCGGCCATACTTCGAGTCAGAGCATCTCGGTGTCCATTCCACTTGAGGCCACAAACTCAGGGTCCCTGTCACATACCTGTAGCTGAGAGAAGCCTCCTCTTGAGGTGCTTATGGAAAGTTGGTATTCCTCTTGAGTCGAAGCCAGGGACTAAGCTCTCATCTCGAGTTGATTTGGGGTCCAAGGGGAAATTTCGTGTTGTTCCAGTGACCTCAGCATCCCTCTAGACTTGAGACAGTGATCTTGGGTTTTCTCTGGAGTGCCATCAAGGAAATCAAGGCTCCTTTCACGTTTGATGTGGAACACGGAATTACTCTGCACGCAGTGCAGGGGAATCGGGCCTCAACTCGCGGCGAGGGGGAAATCTCATGGTTTTTCTCGAGTTGCGGCCGTAACCTGGGGTATATTCTCGAGTTACGACGGGGAGGGCCCTTCCAGACACGTGTTTGTGCAGCGACGTCAGGACTCCTGCCTAGGTGCGAGGGACAACTCGGGATTCTCCTCGAGTCTTGGCATGGCAATTGGGACGCGTCTCCACGTGAGGCGGGAGACCCAAGGTCCCTTTCGACGTGCCACCGGGATCCTGGGACTCCTTTCCATTTTCAAGAGGAGTCAGGCATCGTCTCCTTTGGAACCATTGATCTCCGCGGACCTCTCGAGTTTTCAAAGGATGTGAGGCCTCCGGTCGCGATGAGGCGGAGAACTCGGTCTTTCTCTGCGGTCTCCACAGGGGATTCAGACATCCCTTCGTCTTGGGAGATGCAAGACGAGCCTGCATGCAATTCACTGCAGGGATATCCGGCCTTACTTCGAGTCAGAGCATCTCGGTGTCCATTCCACTTGAGGCCACAAAATCAGGGTCCCTCTCACATACCTGTAGCTGAGAGAAGCCTCCTCTTGAGGTGCTTGTGGAAAGTTGGTATTCCTCTTGAGTCGAAGCCAGGGACTAAGCTCTCATCTCGAGTTGATTTGGGGTCCACGGAGCCCTTTCGTGTTGCTCCAGTGACCTCAGGATCCCTCTAGACTTGAGACAGTGATCTTGGGTTTTCTCTGGAGTGTCATCAAGAAAATCAAGGCTCCTTTCAGGTTTGATGTGGAACACGGAATTGCTCTGCACGCAGTGCAGGGGAATCGGGCCTCATCTCGCGGCAAGGGGGATGTCTCATGGTTTTTCTCAAGTTGCGGCCGGAACCTGGGGTATATTCTCGAGTTACGACGGGGAGGGCATTTGCAGACACGTGTTTGTTCAGCGACGTCAGGACTCCTGCCTAGGTGCGAGGGACACCTCGGGATTCTCCTCGAGTCTTGGCATGGCAATTGTGACGCCTCTCCACGTGAGGCGGGAGACCCAGGGTCCCTTTCCACGTGCCACAGGGATCCTGGGACTCCTATCCATTTTCAAGAAGAGTCAGGCATCGTCTCCTTTGGAAGCATTGATCTCGGTGGAACTCTCGAGTTTTCAAAGGATGTGAGGCCTCCGGTCTCGATGAGGGGGAGAACTAGGTCTTTCTCTGTGGTCTCCACAGGGGATTCAGACATCCCTTCGTCTTGGGAGATCCAAGACGAGCCTGCATTCAATTCACTGCAGGGATATTCGGCCTTACTTCGAGTCAGAGCATCTCGGTGTCCATTCCACTTGAGGCCACAAACTCAGGGTCCCTCTCACATACCTGTAGCTGAGAGAAGCCTCCTCTTGAGGTGCTTGTGGAAAGTTGGTATTCCTCTTGAGTCGAAGCCACGGACTAAGCTCTCATCACGAGTTGATTTCGGGTCCACGGAGCCTTTTGGTGTTGCTCCAGTGACCTCAGGATCCCTCTAGACTTGAGACAGTGATCTTGGGTTTTCTCTGGAGTGCCATCAAGGAAATCAAGGCTCCTTTCACGTTTAATGTGGAACTCGGAATTGCTCTGCACGCAGTGCAGGGGAATCTGGCCTCATCTCGCGGCGAGGGGGAAGTCTCATGGTTTTTCTCGAGTTGCGGCTGGAACCTGGGGTATATTCTCGAGTTAGGACCGGGAGGGCCCTTCCAGACACGTGTTTGTTCAGCGACGTCAGGACTCCTGCCTAGGTGCGAGGGACACCTCGGGATTCTCCTCGGGTCTTGGCATGGCAATTGGGACGCGTCTCCACGTGAGGCAGGAGACCCAGGGTCCCTTTCCACGTGCCACAGGGATCCTGGGACTCCTATCCATTTTCTTTTTTTTTTTTTTTATTTTTTTTTTATTTTTTTTTTAATTTTTATTATTATTATTTTTTTTCCAGTGGGTTTTGTCATACATTGATATGAATCAGCCATGGATTTACATGTATTCCCAATCCCGATCCCCCCTCCCACCTCCCTCTCCACCCGATTCCTCTGGGTCTTCCCAGTGCACCAGGCCGGAGCACTTGTCTCGTGCATCCCACCTGGGCTGGTGATCTGTTTCACCATAGATAGTATACATGCTGTTCTTTTGAAATATCCCACCCTCACATTCTCCCACAAAGTTCAAAAGTCTGTTCTGTATTTCTGTGTCTCTTTTTCTGTTCTGCATATAGGGTTATCGTTATCACCTTTCTAAATTCCATATACATGTGTCAGTATGCTGTAATGTTCTTTATCTTTCTGGCTTACTTCACTCTGTATAAGGGGCTCCAGCTTCATCCATCTCATTAGGACTGGTTCAAATGAATTCTTTTTAATGGCTGAGTAATATTCCATGGTATATATGTACCACAGCTTCCTTATCCATTCATCTGCTGATGGGCATCTAGGTTGCTTCCATGTCCTGGCTATTATAAACAGTGCTGCAATGAACATTGGGGTGCACGTGTCTCTTTCAGATCTTGTTTCCTCAGTGTGTATGCCCAGAAGTGGGATTGCTGGGTCATATGGCAGTTCTATGTCCAGTTTTTTAAGAAATCTCCACACTGTTTTCCATAGCGGCTGTACTAGTTTGCATTCCCACCAACAGTGTAAGAGGGTTCCCTTTTCTCCACACCCTCTCCAGCATTTATTGCTTGTAGACTTTTGGATAGCAGCCATCCTGACTGGCGTGTAATGGTACCTCATTGTGGTTTTGATTTGCATTTCTGTAATAATGAGTGATGTTGAGCATCTTTTCATGTGTTTGTTAGCCATCTGTATGTCTTCCTTGGAGAAATGTCTGTTTAGTTCTTTGGCCCATTTTTTGATTGGATCATTTATTTTTCTGGAATTGAGCTGCAGGAGTTGCTTGTATATTTTTGAGATTAGTCCTTTGTCTGTTTCTTCATTTGCTATTATTTTCTCCCAATCTGAGGGCTGTCTTTTCATCTTACTTATAGTTTCCTTTGTAGTGCAAAAGCTTTTAAGTTTCATTAGGTCCCATTTGTTTAGTTTTGCTTTTATTTCCAATATTCTGGGAGGTGGGTCATAGAGGATCTTGCTTTGATTTATGTCGGAGAGTGTTTTGCCTATGTTCTCCTCTAGGAGTTTTATAGTTTCTGGTCTTACATTTAGATCTTTAATCCATTTTGAGTTTATTTTTGTGTATGGTGTTAGAAAGTGTTCTAGTTTCATTCTTTTACAAGTGGTTGACCAGTTTTCCCAGCACCACTTGTTAAAGAGGTTGTCTTTTTTCCATTGTATATCCTTGCCTCCTTTGTCAAAGATAAGGTGTCCATAGGTTCGTGGATTTATCTCTGGGCTTTCTATTCTGTTCCATTGATCTATATTTCTGTCTTTGTGCCAGTACCATACTGTCTTGATGACTGTGGCTTTGTAGTAGAGTCTGAAGTCAGGCAGGTTGATTCCTCCAGTTCCATTCTTCTTTCTCAAGATTACTTTGGCTATTCGAGGTTTTTTGTATTTCCATACAAATTGTGAAATTCTTTGGTCTAGTTCTGTGAAAAATACCGTTGGTAGCTTGATAGGGATTGCATTGAATCTATAGACTGCTTTGGGTAGAATAGCCATTTTGACAATATTAATTCTTCCAATCCATGAACACGGTATGTTTCTCCATCTGTTTGTGTCCTCTTTGATTTCTTTCATCAGTGTTTTATAGTTTTCTATGTATAGGTCCTTTGTTTCTTTAGGTAGATATACTCCTAAGTATTTTATTCTTTTTGTTGCAATGGTGAATGGTATTGTTTCCTTAATTTCTCTGTCTGTTTTTTCATTGTTAGTATATAGGAATGCAAGGGATTTCTGTGTGTTAATTTTATATCCTGCAACTTTACTAT
Organism: Dama dama; assembly: GCF_033118175.1. NCBI lineage: Eukaryota > Metazoa > Chordata > Mammalia > Artiodactyla > Cervidae > Dama > Dama dama. Next base: position 5,115,702 of record NC_083709.1, read on the forward strand.
ATTCATTGATTAGCTCTAGTAATTTTCTGGTAGAATCTTTAGGGTTTTCTATGTAGAGGATCATGTCATCTGCAAACAGTGAGAGTTTTACTTCTTCTTTTCCTATCTGGATTCCTTTTACTTCTTTTTCTGCTCTGATTGCTGTGGCCAGCACTTCCAACACTATGTTGAATAGTAGTGGTGAGAGTGGGCACCCTTGTCTTGTTCCTGATTTCAGGGGAAATGCCTTCAATATTTCACCATTGAGGGTGATGCTTGCTGTGGGTTTGTCATATATAGCTTTTATTATGTTGAGGTATGTTCCTTCTATTCCTGCTTTTTGGAGAGTTTTAATCATAAATGAGTGTTGAATTTTGTCAAAGGCTTTCTCTGCATCTATTGAGATAATCATATGGTTTTTATCTTTCAATTTGTTAATGTGGTGTATTACATTGATTGATTTGCGGATATTAAAGAATCCTTGCATTCCTGGGATAAAGCCCACTTGGTCATGGTGTATGATTTTTTTAATATGTTGTTGGATTCTGTTTGCTAGAATTTTGTTAAGGATTTTTGCATCTATGTTCATCAGTGATATTGGCCTGTAGTTTTCTTTTTTTGTGGCATCTTTGTCTGGTTTTGGAATTAGGGTGATGGTGGCCTCATAGAATGAGTTTGGAAGCTTACCTTCTTCTGCAATTTTCTGGAAGAGTTTGAGTAAGATAGGTGTTAGCTCTTCTCTAAATTTTTGGTAGAATTCAGCTGTGAAGCCATCTGGTCCTGGGCTTTTGTTTGCTGGAAGATTTTTGATGACAGTTTCGATTTCCTTGCTTGTGATGGGTCTGTTAAGATCTTCTATTTCTTCCTGGTTCAGTTTTGGAAAGTTATACTTTTCTAAGAATTTGTCCATTTCATCCAAGTTGTCCATTTTATTGGCATAGAGCTGCTAGTAGTAGTCTCTTATGATCCTTTGTATTTCAGTGTTGTCTGTTGTGATCTCTCCATTTTCATTTCTAATTTTGTTAATTTGGTTTTTCTCTCTTTGTTTCTTAATGAGTCTTGCTAATGGTTTGTCAATTTTGTTTATTTTTTCAAAAAACCAGCTTTTAGCTTTGTTGATTTTTGCTATGGTCTCTTTAGTTTCTTTTGCATTTATTTCTGCCCTGATTTTTAAGATTTCTTTCCTTCTGCTAACTCTGGGGTTCTTCATTTCTTCCTTCTCTAATTGCTTTAGGTGTAGAGTTAGGTTATTTAATTGGTTTTTTTCCTGTTTCTTGATGTAAGCCTGTAATGCTATGAACCTTCCCCTTAGCACTGCTTTTACAGTGTCCCATAGGTTTTGGGTTGTTGTGTTTTCATTTTCATTCATTTCTATACATATTTTGATTTCTTTTTTGATTTCTTCTATGATTTGTTGGTTATTCAGAAGCGTGTTATTTAGCCTCCATATGTTTGAAGTTTTAACAATTTTTTCCCTGTAATTGAGATCTAATCTTACTGCACTGTGGTCAGAAAAGATAACTGGAATGATTTCAATTTTTTTGAATTTTCCAAGACCAGATTTATGGCCCAGGATGTGATCTATTCTGGAGAATGTTCCGTGTGCACTTGAGAAAAAGGTGAAGTTGATTGTTTTGGGGTGAAATGTCCTATAGATATCAATTAGGTCTAGCTGGTCCATTGTGTCATTTAAGGTTTGTGTTTCCTTGTTAATTTTCTGTTTAGTTGATCTATCCATAGTTGTGAGTGGGGTATTAAAGTCTCCCACTATTATTGTGTTACTATTAATTTCCTCTTTCATACTTGTTAGCGTTTGCCGTACATATTGCGGTGCTCCTATGTTGGGTGCATATATATTTATAATTGTTATATCTTCTTTTTTGATTGATCCTTTGATCATTATGTAGTGTCCTTCTTTGTCTCTTTTCACTTCCTTTATTTGAAAGTCTATTTTATCTGATATGAGTATTGCGACTCCTGCTTTCTTTTGGTCTCCGTTTGCATGAAATATTTTTTCCAGCCCTTCACTTTTAGTCTGTATGTGTCTCTTGTTTTGAGGTGGGTCTCTTGTAGACAGCATATATAGGGGTCTTGTTTTTGTATCCATTCAGCCAATCTTTGTCTTTTGGTTGGGGCATTCAACCCATTTACATTTAGGGTAATTATTGATAGGTGTGTTCCCGTTGCCATTTACTTTGTTGTTTTGGGTTCACATTTATAAAACCTTTCTGCATTTCCTGTCTAGAGAAGATCCTTTAGCATTTGTTGAAGAGCTGGTTTGGTGGTGCTGAATTCTCTCAGCTTTTGCTTATCTGTAAAGCTTTTGAATTCTCCTTCATATCTGAATGAGATCCTTGCTGGATACAGTAATCTAGGTTGTAGGTTATTCTCTTTCATTACTTTCAGTACGTCCTGCCATTCCCTTCTGGCCTGGAGGGTTTCTATTGATAGATCAGCTGTTATCCTTATGGGAATCCCTTTGTGTGTTATTTGTTGTTTTTCCCTTGCTGCTTTTAATATTTGTTCTTTGTGTTTGATCTTTGTTAATTTGATTAATATGTGTCTTGGGGTGTTTCGCCTTGGGTTTATCCTGTTTGGGACTCTCTGGGTTTCTTGGATTTGGGTGGCTATTTCCTTCCCCATTTTAGGGAAGTTTTCAGCTATTATCTCCTCGAGTATTTTCTCATGGCCCTTCTTTTTGTCTTCTTCTTCTGGAACTCCTATGATTCGAATGTTGGGGCGTTTCACAGTGTCCCAGAGGTCCCTGAGGTTGTCCTCATTTCTTTTGATCCTTTTTTCTTTTTTCCTCTCTGCTTCATTTACTTCCACCATTTTATCTTCTACCTCACTTATCCTATCTTCTGCCTCCGTTATTCTACTCTTGGTTCCCTCCAAAGTGTTTTTGATCTCATTCATTGCATTATTCATTTGTAATTGACTCTTTTTTATTTCTTCTAGGTCTTTATTAAACAGTTCTTGAATCTTTTCAATCTTTGTTTCCAGGCTATTTATCTGTAACTCCATTTTGTTTTCAAGATTTTGGATCATTTTTATTATCATTATTCTAAATTCTTTTTCAGGTAGATTCCCTATCTCCTCCTCTTTTGTTTGACTTGGTGGGCATTTTTCATGTTCCTTTACCTGTTGGGTATTTCTTTGCCTTTTCATCTTGTTTAGATTGCTGTATCTGGAGTGGGCTTTCTGTATTCTGGAGGTCTGTGGTTCCTTTTTGTTGTGGAGGATTAACCCAGTGGATGGGGTTAGACGATTGGCTTGTCAAGGTTTCCTGGTTAGGGAAGCTTGCATCAGTGTTCTGGTGTGTGGAACTTGATTTCTTCTCTTTGGAAAGCAATGGAGTGCCCAGTAATGAGTTTTGAGATGGGTCTATGTGTTAGGTGTGACCTTGGGCAGCCTGTATGTTGATGTTCAGGGCTATGTTCCTGCGTTGCTGGAGAATTTGCGTGGTATGTCTTGCTCTAAAACTTATTGGCTCTTGTGTGGTAGTTGGTTTCAGTGTAGGTATGGAGGCTTTTGGACAGTCACTTATCACTTAAAGTTCCTTGTAGTCAGGAGTTTTCTGGTGTTCTCAGGTTTTGGGCTTAAGTCTCCTGCCTCTGGATTTCAGTTTTATTCTTCCTGTAGTCTCAGGACTTCTCCAACTATGCAGCCCTGATAAGAAAACTTCTAGGTTAATGGCTAAAAGATTCTCCCCCGTTAGGGACACCCAGAGAGGTTCACAGAGTCACATGAAGAAGAGGAGAGGGAGGAGGGAGATAGAGATGAACAGGAGGAGAAAAAGGGGGACTCAAGAGGAGAGAGACAGATCTACACAGCTGTCTGTTCCCAGAGTGTTCTCCGTAGCCCAGTCACCTACAAAGATTCACAGAATTGGATTGGGAAGAGAAGGGGAAAGGAGGAAATAGAGGTGTTCTGAGGTAGAAAACAGAGAGTCAAGATTGGGAGAGAATAATCTTCAGTTTAAAAATAGGGCTTCTCTTCTTTTTTTTTTTTTGTAAGGTTATAGTGCATTGAAAATGAAAATTAAGGAGTAGTAGAGGAGTACTAGAGGAATTTAAAAGAAATAAGAGAAAAAGAAAAATAGAAAATAGAAGAGAAAAAGGAAAGAAAAAAAAGAAAAAAAAAAGAAAGAAAAAGAAAAAAAACAGAAAAAAAAGAAAAAAAAAAAGGAAAAAAAAATTTTTTTTTTCCCCCTAATTAAAAAATCGTAAAAGTCTATGGAAATGAAAGTTAAGGAGTAATGGGGGAGTAATAGGGGATTTTAAAGGAAAATAAAAGAGAAAAAATAAAAAAGAAAAAAGAAAAAAAGAAAAAAAAATTAAAAAAAGAGAAAAAAGTAAAATTATATCTACGAGTTTCTCTGGAGCTGTTGCGGTCAGTGTGGGTTCGGCTCAGTTTCAGATAGCTCCTCGTTCCAGCTTACGCTTCTCGATATCTACAGGCTCCTCCAGTGTAGTCAATGTTTCCTAGAGGGATTTTAATCTGTTGCACCAGTCCCTTCTGAAGCGGTTCCCTTTGTTTATTTGGCTTCTGTTTGCCGGTCTCTTCAGAGCCTCATTTCCGCCCTGACACAGGCGGGCGGAGGTGGACTCTTATTCAGGTAGCTAGTTCCGTCGCTCCGGGGGGAGGGGCTTGTGCTGCGGGGACGGGCTGGCGCTGCGGGGAGGGGCTGGCGCTGCTCTCTCCGTCTGCGCTGCTCAGGAATTGCTCTGCACGCAGTGCAGGGGAATCGGGCCTCATCTCGCGGTGAGGGGGAATTCTCATGGTTTTTCTCGAGTTGCGGCCGGAACACAGGGTATATTCTCGAGTTACGACGGGGAGGGCCCTTCCAGACACGTGTTTGTTCAGCGACGTCAGGACTCCTGCCTAGGTGCGTGGGACACTTCGGGATTCTCCACGAGTCTTGGCATGGCAATTGGGAGGCGTCTCCACGTGAGGCGGGAGACCCAGGGTCCCTTTCCACGTGCCACAGGGATCCTGGGACTCCTATCCATTTTCAAGAGGAGTCAGGCATCGTCTCCTTTGGAAGCATTGATCTCCGCGGACCTCTCGAGTTTTCAAAGGATGTGAGGCCTCCGGTCGCGATGAGGCGGAGAAATAGGTCTTTCTCGGTGGTCTCCACAGGGGATTCAGACATCCCTTCATCTTGGGAGATGCAAGACGAGCCTGCATTCAATTCACTGCAGGGATATCCAGCCTAACTTCAAGTCAGAGCATCTCGGTGTCCATTCGATTTGAGGCCACAAACTCAGGGTCCCTCTCACATACCTGTATCTGAGAGAAGCCTCCTCTTGAGGTGCTTGTGGAAAGTTGGTATTCCTCTTGAGTCGAAGCCAGGGACTAAGCTCTCATCTCGAGTTGATTTGGGGTCCACGGAGCCCTTTCGTGTTGCTCCAGTGACCTCAGGATCCCTCTAGACTTGAGACAGTGATCTTGGGTTTTCTCTGGAGTGCCATCAAGGAAATCAAGGCTCCTTTCACGTTTGATGTGGAACACGGAATTGCTCTGCACGCACTGCAGGGGAATCGGGCCTCATCTCGCGACGAGGGGGAAGTCTCATGGTTTTTCTCGAGTTGCGGCCGGAACACAGGGTATATTCTCGAGTTACCACGGGGAGGGCCCTTCCAGACACGTGTTTGTTCAGCGACGTCAGGACTCCTGCCTAGGTGCGAGGGACACCTCGGGATTCTCCTCGAGTCTTGGCATGGCAATTGGGACGCGTCTCCACGTGAAGCGGGAGACCCAGGGTCCTCGTCCATGTGGAGAGGGATCCTGGGACTCCTAACCATTTTCAAGAGGAGTCAGGCATCGTCTCCTTTGGAAGCATTGATCTCCACGGACCTCTCGAGTTTTCAAAGAATGTGAGGCCTCCGATCGAGATGAGGCGGAGAACTTGGTCTCTCTCTGTGGTCTCCACAGGGGAGTCAGACATCCCTTCGTCTTGGGAGATGCAAGACGAGCTTGCATTCAATTCACTGCAGGGATAACCGGCCTTACGTCGAGTCAGAGCATCTCGGTGTCCATTCCGCTTGAGGCCACAAACTCAGGGTCCCTCTCACATACCTGTAGCTGAGAGAAGCCTCCTCTTGAGGTGCTTGTGGAAACTTGGTATTCCTCTTGAGTCGAAGCCAGGGACTAAGCTCTCATCTCGAGTTGATTTGGGGTCCACAGAGCCCTTTCATGTTGCTCCAGTGACCTCAGGATACCTCTAGACTTGAGACAGTGACTTTGGGTTTTCTCTGGAGTGGCATCAAGGAAATCAAGGCTCCTTTCACGTTTGATGTGCAACACGGAATTGCTCTGCACGCAGTGCAGGGGAATCGGGCCTCATCTCGCGGCGAGGGGGAAGTCTCATGGTTTTTCTCGAGTTGCGGCCGGAACCTGGGGTATATTCTCGAGTTACGACGGCGAGGGCCCTTCCAGACTAGTGTTTGTTCAGCGACGTCAGGACTCCGGTCTAGGTGCGAGGGACACCTCGGGATTCTCCTCGAGTCTTGGCATGGCAATTGGAACGCGTCTCCACGTGAGGCGGGAGACCCAGGGTCCGTTTCCACGTGCCACAGGGATCCTGGGACTCCTATCCATTTTCAAGAGGAGTCACGCATCGTCTCCTTTGGAAGCATTGATCTCCGCGGACCTCTCGAGTTTTCAAAGGATGTGAGGCCTCCGGTCGCGTTGAGGCGGAGGACGAGGTCTTTCTCTGTGGTCTACACAGGGGATTCAGACAACCTTTCGTCTTGGGAGATGCAAGACGAGCCTGCATTCAATTCACTGCAGGGATATCTGGCCTTACTTTGAGTCAGAGAATCTCGGTGTCCATTCCACTTGAGGTGACAAACTCAGGGTCCCTCTCACATACCTGTGGCTGAGAGAAGCCTCCTCTTCAGGTGCTTGTGGAAAGTTGGTATTCCTCTTGAGTCGAAGCCAGGTACTAAGCTCTCATCTCGAGTTGATTTGGGGTCCACGGAGCCCTTTCGTGTTGCTCCAGTGACCTCAGGATCCCTCTAGACTTGAGACAGTGATCTTGGGTTTTCTCTGGAGTGCCATCAAGGAAATCAAGGCTCCTTTCACGTTTGATGTGGAACACGGAATTGCTCTGCACGCATTGCAGGGGAATCGGGCCTCATCTCGCGGCGAGGGGGAAGTCTCATGGTTTTTCTTGAGTTGCGGCCGGAACCTGGGGTATATTCTCGAGTTACGACGGGGAGGGCCTGTCCAAACACAGGTTTGTTCAGCGACGTGAGGACTCCTGCCTAGGTGCGAGGGACACCTCGGGATTCTCCTCGAGTCTTGGCATGGCAATTGGGACGCGTCTCCACGTGAGGCGGGAGCCCCAGGGTCCCTTTCCACGTGCCACAGGGATCCTGGGACTCCTATCCATTTTCAAGAGGAGTCAGGCATCGTCTCATGCCTAACTTCGAGTCAGAGCATCTCGGTGTCCACTCCACTTGAGGCCACAAACTCAGGGTCCCTCTCACTTTCCTGTAGCTGAGAGAAGCCTCCTCTTGAGCTGCTTGTGAAAAGTTGGTATTCCTCTTGAGTCGAAGTCAGGGACTAAGCTCTCATCTCGAGTTGATTTGGGGTCCACGGAGCCCTTTCGTGTTGCTCCAGTGACCTCAGGATCCCTCTAGCATTGAGACAGTGATCTTGGGTTTTCTCTGGAGTGCCATCAAGGAAATCAAGGCTCCTTTCACGTTTGATGTGGAACACGGAATTGCTCTGCACGCAGTGCAGGGGAATCGGGCCTCATCTCGCGGCGAGGGGGAAGTCTCATGGTTTTTCTCTAGTTGCGGCCGGAACCTGGGGTATATTCTCGAGTTACGACGGGGAGGGCCCTTCCAGACACGTGTTTGTTCAGCGACGTCAGGACTCCTGCCTAGGGGCGAGGGACACCTCGGGATTCTCCGCGAGTATTGGCATGGCAGTTGGGACGCATCTCCACGTGAGGCGGGAGACCCAGGGTCCCTTTCCAAGTGCCACAGGGATCCTGGGACTCCTATTCATTTTCAAGAGGAGTCAGGCATCATCTCCTTTGGAAGCATTGATCTCCGCGAACCTCTCTAGTTTTCAAAGGATGTGAGGCCTCCGGTCGCGTTGAGGCGGAGGACGAGGTCTTTCTCTGTGGTCTACACAGGGGATTCAGACAACCTTTCGTCTTGGGAGATGCAAGACGAGCCTGCATTCAATTCACTGCAGGGATATCTGGCCTTACTTTGAGTCAGAGAATCTCGGTGTCCATTACACTTGAGGTGACAAACTCAGGGTCCCTCTCACATACCTGTGGCTGAGAGAAGCCTCCTCTTCAGGTGCTTGTGGAAAGTTGGTATTCCTCTTGAGTCGAAGCCAGGTACTAAGCTCTCATCTCGAGTTGATTTGGGGTCCACGGAGCCCTTTCGTGTTGCTCCAGTGACCTCAGGATCCCTCTAGACTTGAGACAGTGACTTTGGGTTTTCTCTGGAGTGCCATCAAGGAAATTAAGGCTCCTATCACGTTTGATGTGGAACACGGAATTGCTCTGCACGCATTGCAGGGGAATCGGGCCTCATCTCGCGGCGAGGGGGAAGTCTCACGGTTTTTCTCGAGTTGCGGCCGGAACCTGGGGTATATTCTCGAGTTACGACGGGGAGGGCCCTTCCAGACACGTGTATGTTCAGGGACATCAGGACTCCTGCCTAGGTGCGAGGGACACCTCGGGATTCTCCTCAAGTCTTGGCATGGCAATTGGGAGGCGTCTCCACGTGAGGCGGGAAACCCAGGGTCCCTTTCCACGGGCCACAGGGATCCTGGGACTCCTATCCATTTTCAAGAGGCGTCAGGCGTCATCTCCTTTGGAAGCATTGATCTCCGCGGACCTCTCGAGTTTTCAAAGGATGTGAGGCCTTCGGTAGCGATGAGGCGGAGGACTAGGTCTTTCTCTGTGGTCTCCACAGGGGATTCAGACATCCCTTCGTCTTGGGAGATGCAAGACGAGCCTGCATTCAATTCACTGCAGGTATATCTGGCCTTACTTTGAGTCAGAGAATCTCGGTGTCCATTCCACTTGAGGTGACAAACTCAGGGTCCCTCTCACATACCATTAGCTGAGAGAAGCCTCCTCTTGAGGTGCTTGTGGAAAGTTGGTATTCCTCTCGATTTGAAGCCAGGGACTAAGCTCTCATCTCGAGTTGATTTGGGGTCCACGGAGCCCTTTCGTGTTGCTCCAGTCACCTAAGGATCCCTCTAGACTTGAGACAGTGATCTTGGGTTTTCTCTGGAGTGCCATCAAGGAAATCAAGGCTCCTTTCATTTTTGATGTGGAATACGGAATTGCTCTGCACGCAGGGCAGGGGAATCGGGCCTCATCTCGCGGCGATGGGGAAGTCTCATGGTTTTTCTCGAGTTGCGGCCTGAACCTGGGGTATATTCTCGAGTTACGACGGGGAGGGCCCTTCCAGACACGTGTTTGTTCAGGGATGTCAGGACTCCTGCCTAGGTGCGAGGGACACCTCGGGATTCTCCTCGAGTCTTGGCATGGCAATTGGGACGCGTCTCCACGTGAGGCATGAGACCCAGTGTCCCTTTCCACGTGCCACAGTGATCCTGGGACTCCTATCCATTTTCAAGAGGAGTCAGGCATCGTCTCCTTTGGAAGCACTGATCTCTGCAGACCTCTCGAGTTTTCAAAGGATGTGAGGCCTCCGGTCACGATGAGGCGGAGGACTAGGTCTTTCTCTGTGGTATCCACAGGGGATTCAGACATCCCTTCGTCTTGGGAGATGCAAGACGAGCCTGCATTCAATTCACTGCAGGGATATCCAGCCTTACTTCGAGTCAGAGCATCTCGGTGTCCATTGCACTTGAGGCCACAAACTCAGGGTCCCTCTCACATACCTGTAGCTGAGAGAAGCCTCCTCTTGAGGTGCTTGTGGAAAGTTGGTATTCCTCTTGAGTCGAAGCCAGGGACTAAGCTCTCATCTCGAGTTGATTTGGGGTCCACGGAGCCCTTTCATGTTGCTACAGTGACCTCAGGATCCCTCTAGACTTGAGACAGTGATCTTGGGTTTTCTCTGGAGTGCCATTAAGGAAATCAAACCTCCTTTCACGTTTGATGTGGAACACGGAATTGGTCTGCACTCAGTGCAGGGGAATCGGGCCTCTTCTCGCGGGGAGGGGGAAGTCTCATGGTTTTTCTCGAGTTGCGGGCGGAACCTGGGGTATATTCTCGAGTTACGACGGGGAGGGCCCTTCCAGACACGGGTTTGTTCAGCGACGTGAGGACTCTTGCCTAGGTGCGAGGGACACCTCGGGATTTTCCTCGAGTCTTGGCATGGCAATTTGGACGCATCTCCACGTGAGGCGGGAGAACCAGGGTCCCTTTCCACGTGCAACAGGGATACTGGGACTCCTATCCATTTTCAAGAGGAGTCAGGCATCGTCTCCTTTGGAAGCATTGATCTCCGCGGACCTCTCGAGTTTTCAAAGGATGTGAGGCCACCGGTCGGGATGAGGCAGAGGACTAGGTCTTTCTCTGTGGTCTCCACAGGGGATTCAGACATCCCTTCGTCTTGGGAGATGCAAGACGAGCCTGCATTCAATTCACTGCAGGGATATCTGGCCTTACTTTGAGTCAGAGCATCTCGGTGTCCATTCCACTTGAGGCGACAAACTCAGGGTCCCTCTCACATACCATTAGCTGAGAGAAGCCTTCTCTTGAGGTGCTTGTGGAAAGTTGGTATTCCTCTCGATTTGAAGCCATGGACTAAGCTCTCATCTCGAGTTGATTTGGGGTCCACGGAGCCCTTTCGTGTTGCTCCAGTGACCTCAGGATCCCTCTAGACTTGAGACAGTGATCTTGGGTTTTCTCTGGAGTGCCATCAAGGAAATCAAGGCTCCTTTCACGTTTGATGTGGAACACGGAATTGCTCTGCACGCAGGGCAGGGGAATCGGGCCTCATCTCGCGGCGATGGGGAAATCTCATGGTTTTTCTCGAGTTGCGGCCGGAACCTGGGGTATATTCTCGAGTTACGACGGGGAGGGCCCTTCCAGACACGTGTTTGTTCAGCGACGTCAGGACTCCTGCCTAGGTGCGAGGGACACCTCGGGATTCTCCTCGAGTCTTGGCATGGCAATTGGGACGCGTCTCCACGTGAGGCGGGAGACCCAGTGTCCCTTTCCACGTGCCACAGGGATCCTGGGACTCCTATCCATTTTCAAGAGGAGTCAGGCATCGTCTCCTTCGGAAGTATTGATCTCTGCGGACCTTTTGAGTTTTCAAAGGATGTGACGCCTCCGGTCGCGTTGAGGCGGAGGACTAGGTCTTTCTCTGTGGTCTCCACAGGGGATTCAGACATCCCTTCGTCTTGGGAGATGCAAGACGAGCCTGCATTCAATTCACTGCAGGGATATCCAGCCTTACTTCGAGTCAGAGCATCTCGGTGTCCATTGCACTTGAGGCCCCAAACTCAGGGTCCCTCTCACTTACATGTAGCTGAGAGAAGCCTCCTCTTGAGGTGCTTGTGGAAAGTTGGTATTCCTCTTGAGTCTAAGCCAGGGACTAAGCTCTCATCTCGAGTTGATTTGGGGTACACGGAGCCCTTTCCTGCTGCTCCAGTGACCTCAGGATCCCTCTAGACTTGAGACAGTGATCTTGGGTTTTCTCTGGAGTGCCATCAAGGAAATCAAGGCTCCTTTCACGTTTGAAGTGGAACACGGAATTGCTCTGCACGCAGTTGAGGGGAATCGGGCCTCAACTCGCGGCGAGGGGGAAATCTCATGGTTTTTCTCGAATTGCAGCCGGAACCTGGGGTATATTCTCGAGTTACGACGGGGAGGGCCCTTCCAGACACGTGTTTGTTCAGCGACGTGAGGACTCCTGCCTAGGTGCGAGGGACACCTCGGGATTCTCCTCGAGTCTTGGCATGGCAATTGGGACGCGTCTCCACGTGAGGCGGGAGACCCAGGGTCCCTTTCCACGTGCCACAGGGATCCTGGGACTCCTATCCATTTTCAAGAGGAGTCAGGCATCGTCTCCTTCGGAAGTATTGATCTCCGCGGACCTCTCGAGTTTTCAAAGGATGTGAGGCCTCTGGTCGCGTTGAGGCGGAGGACTAGGTCTTTCTCTGTGGGCTCCACAGGGGATTCAGACAACCCTTCGTCTTGGGAGATGCAAGACGAGCCTGCATTCAATTCACTGCAGGGATATCCGGCCTTACTTCGAGTCAGAGCATCTTGGTGTTCATTACACTTGAGGCCACAAACTCAGGGTCCCTCTGACATACCTGTAGCTGAGAGAAGCCTCCTCTTGAGGTGCTTGTGGAAAGTTGGTATTCCTCTTGAGTCGAATCCAGGGACTAAGCTCTCATCTCGAGTTGATTTGGGGTCCACGGAGCCCTTTCGTGTTGCTACAGTGACCTCAGGATCCCTCTAGACTTGATATAGTGATCTTGGGTTTTCTCTGGAGTGCCATTAAGGAAATCAAGGCTCCTTCACGTTTGATGTGGAACACGGAATTGGTCTGCACTCAGTGCAGGGGAATCGGGCCTCATCTCGCGGGGAGGGGGAAGTCTCATGGTTTTTCTCGGGGTGCGGCCGGAACCTGGGGTATATTCTCGAGTTACGACGAGGAGGGCCTGTCCAGACACGGGTTTGTTCAGTGACATGAGGACTCCTGCCTAGGTGCGAGGGACACCTCGGGATTCTCCTCGAGTCTTGGCATGGCAATTGGGACGCGTCTCCACGTGAGGCGGGAGACCCAGGGTCCCTTTCCACGTGCCACAGGGATCCTGGGACTCCTATCCATTTTCAAGAGGAGTCAGGGATCGTCTCTTTGGAAGCATTGATCTCCGCATACCTCTCGACTTTTCAAAGGATGTGAGGCCTCCGGTCGCGATGAGTCGGAGGACTAGGTCTTTCTCTGTGGTCTCCACAGCGGATTCAGACATCCCTTCGTCTTGGGAGATGCAAGACGAGCCTGCATTCAATTCACTGCAGGGATATCCGGCCTTACTTCGAGTCAGAGCATCTCGGTGTCCATTCCACTTGAGGCCACAAACTCAGGGTTCGTCTCACATACCTGTAGCTGAGAGAAGCCTCCTCTTGAGGGGCTTTTGGAAAGTTGGTATTCCTCTTGATTCGAAGCCAGGGACTAAGCTCTCATCTCGAGTTGATTTGGGGTCCACGGAGCCCTTTCGTGTTGCTCCAGTGACCTCAGGATCCCTCTAGACTTGAGACAGTGATCTTGTGTTTTCTCTGGGGTGCCATCAAGGAAATCAAGGCTCCTTTCACGTTTGATGTGGAACACGGAATTGCTCTGCATGCAGTGCAGGGGAATCGGGCCTCAACTCGCGGCGAGTGGGAAATCTCATGGTTTTTATCGAGTTGCGGCCGGAACCTTGGGTATATTCTCGAGTTACGACGGGGAGGCCCCTTCCAGACACGTGTTTGTTCAGCGACGTCAGGACCCTGCCTAGGTGCGAGGGACACCTCGGGATTCTCCTCGAGTCTTGGCATGGCAATTGGGACGCGTCTCCACGTGAGGCGGGAGACCCAGGGTCCCTTTCCACTTGCCACAGTGATCCTGGGACTCCTATCCATTTTCAAGAGGAGTCAGGCATCGTCTCCTTTGGAAGCATTGATCTCTGCAGACCTCTCGAGTTTTCAAAGGATGTGAGGCCTCCGGTCGCGTTGATGCGGAGGACTAGTTCTTTCTCTGTGTTCTGCACAGGGGATTCAGACATCCCTTCGTCTTGGGAGATGCAAGACAATCCTGCATTCAATTCACTGCAGGGATATCCGGCCTTACTTCGAGTCAGAGCATCTCGGTGTCCATTCCACTTCAGGCCACAAACTCAGGGTCCCTCTCACATACCTGTAGCTGAGAGAAGCCTCCTCTTGAGGTGCTTGTGGAAAGTTGGTATTCCTCTTGAGTCGAAGCCAGGGACTAAGCTATCATCTCGAGTTGATTTGGGGTCCACGGAGCCCTTTCTTGTTGCTCCAGTGACCTCAGGATCCCTCTAGACTTGAGACAGTTATCTTGGGTTTTCTCTGGAGTGCCATCAAGGAAATCAAGGCTCCTTTCACGTTTGATGTGGAACACGGAATTGCTCTGCATGCAGTGCAGGGGAATCTTGCCTCATCTCGCGGCGAGGGTGAAGTCTCATATTTTTTCTCGAGTTGCGGCCGGAACCTGGGGTATATTCTCGAGTTACAACGGGGAGGGCCCTTCCAGACACGTGTTTGTTCAGCGAAGTCAGGACTCCTGCCTAGGTGCGAGGGACACCTCGGGATTCTCCTCAAGTTTTGGCATGGCAATTGGGACGCGTCTCCACGTGAGGCGGGAGACCCAGGGTCCCTTTTCACGTGCCACAGGGATCCTGGGACTCCTATCCATTTTCAAGAGGAGTCAGGCATCGTCTCCTTTGAAAGCATTGAACTCCACGGACCTCTCGAATTTTCAAAGGATGTGAGGCCTCCGGTCGCGATGAGGCGGAAAATTAGGTCTTTCTCTGTGGTCTCCACAGGGGATTCAGACATCCCTTCGTCTTGGGAGATGCAAGACGAGCCTGCATTCAATTCACTGCAGGGATATCCGGCCTTACTTCGAGTCAGAGCATCTCGGTGTCCATTCCACTTGAGGCCACAAATTCAGGGTCCCTCTCACATACCTGTAGCTGAGAGAAGCCTACTCTTGAGGTGCTTGTGGAAAGTTGGTATTCCTCTTGAGTCGAAGCCAGGGACTAAGCTCTCATCTCGAGTTGATTTGGGGTCCACGGAGCCCTTTCGTGTTGCTCCAATGACGTCAGGATCCCTCTAGACTTGAGACAGTGATCTTGGGTTTTCTCTGCAGTGCCATCAAGGAAATCAAGGCTCCTTTCATGTTTGATGTGGAACACGGAATTGCTCTGCATGCAGTGCAGGGGAATCGGGCCTCATCTCGCGGCGAGGGGGAAGTCTCATGGTTTTTCTCGAGTTGCGGCCGGAACCTGGGGTATATTCTCGAGTTCCGACGGGGAGGGCCCTTCCAGATACTTGTTTGTTCAGCGACGTCAGGACTCCTGCCTAGGTGCGAGGGACACCTCGGGATTCTCCTCGAGTCTTGGCATGGCAATTGGGACGCGTCTCCACGTGAGGCGGGAGACCCAGGTTCCCTTTCCACGTGCTACAGGGATCCTGGGACTCCTATCCATTTTCAAGAGGAGTCAAGCATCGTCTCCTTTGGAAGCATTGATCTCCGTGGCCTTTCCAGTTTTCAAAGGATGTGAGGCTTCCCCTCGCGATGAAGCAGAGAACTAGGTCTTTCTCTGTGGTCTCTATAGGGGAATCAGACATACCTTCATCTTGGGAGATGCAAGACGAGCCTGCATTCAATTCACTGCAGGGATATCCGGCCTTACTTTGAGTCAGAGCATCTCAGTGTCCATTGCGCTTGAGGCCACAAACTCAGGGTCCCTCTCACATACATGTAGCTGAGAGAAGCCTCCTCGTGAAGTGCTTGTGGAAAGTTGGTATTCCTCTTGAGTCGAAGCCAGGGACTAACCTCTCATCTCGAGTTGATTTGGGGTCCACGGAGACCTTTCATGTTGCTACAGTGACCTCAGGATCTCTCTAGACTTGAGACAGTGATCCTGGGTTTTCTCTGGAGTGCCATCAAGGAAATCAAGGCTCCCTTCACGTTTGATGTGGAACACGGAATTGCTCTGCACGCATTGCAGGGGACACGGGCCTCATCTCGCGGCGAGGGGGAAGTCTCATTGTTTTTCTCGAGTTGCGGCCCAAACTGGGGTATTTTCTCGAGTAACGACGGGGAGCACCCTTCCAGACTCGTGTTTGTTCCACGACGTCAGGACTCCTGCCTAGGAGCGAGGGACACCTTGGGATTCTCCTCGAGTCTTGGCATGGCAATCGGGACGCGTCTCCATGTGAGGCGGGAGACCCAGTGTCCCTTTGCACGTGCCACAGGGATCCTGGGACTCCTATCCATTTTCAAGAGGAGTCAGGCATCGTCTCCTTTGGAAGCATTGATCTCCGCGGACCTCTCGAGCTTTCCAAGGAAGTGAGGCCTCCGGTCGCGATGAGGCAGAGAAGTAGGTCTTTCTCTGTGGTCTCCACATGGGATTCAGACATCCCTTCACCTTGGGAGATGCAAGACGAGCCTGCATTCAATTCACTGCAGGGATATCCGGCCTTACTTCGAGTCAGAGCATTTCGGTGTCCATTCCACTTGAGGCCACAAACTCAGGGTCCCTCTCACATACATATAGCTGAGAGAAGCCTCCTCTTGAGGTGCTTGTGGAAAGTTGGTATTCCTCTTGAGTCGAAGCTAGGGACTAAGCTCTCATCTCGAGTTGATTTGGTTTCCACGGAGCCCTTTCATGTTGCTCCAGTGACCTCAGGATCCCTCTAGACTTGAGACAGTGATCTTGGGTTTTCTCTGGGGTGCCATCAAGAAAATCCAGGCTCCTTTCAAGTTTAATGTGGAACACGGAATTGCTCTGCACGCAGTGCAGGGGAATCTGGCCTCATCTCGCGGCAAGGGGGATGTCTCATGGTTTTTCTCAAGTTGCGGCCGGAACCTGGGGTATATTCTCGAGTTACGACGGGGAGGGCCCTTGCAGACACGTGTTTGTTCAGCGATGTCAGGACTCCTGCCTAGGTGCGAGGGACACCTCGGGATTCTCCTCGAGTCTTGGCATGGCAATTGGGACGCGTCTCCACGTGAGGCGGGAGACCCAGGGTCCCTTTCCACGTGCCACAGGGATCCTGGGACTCCTATCCATTTTCAAGAAGAGTCAGGCATCGTCTCCTTTGGAAGCATTGATCTCCGCAGACCTCTCGAGTTTTCAAAGGATGTGAGGCCTCCGGTCGCGATGACGCAGAGAACTAGGTCTTTCTCTGTTGTCTAAACTTGGGATTCAGACATCCCTTCGTCTTGGGAGATGCAGGCCGAGCCTGCATTCAATTCACTGCAGGGATATCCGGCCTTACTTCGAGTCAGAGCATCTTGATGTCCATTCCACTTGAGGCCACAACCTGAGGGTCCCTCTCCCATAACTGTAGCTGAGAGAATCCTCCTCTTGAGGTGCTTGTGGAAAGTTGGTATTCCTCTTCAGTTGAAGCCAGGGACTAAGATCTCATCTCGAGTTGATTTGGGGTCCACAGAGCCCTTTCCTGTTGCTACAGTGACCTCAGGATTCCTCTAGACTTGAGACAGTGATCTTGGGTTTTCTCTGGAGTGTCATCAAGGAAATCAAGGCTCCTTTCTTGTTTGATGTGGAACACGGAATTGCTCTGCACGCAGTGCAGGGGAATAGGGCCTCATCTCGCAGCGAGGGGGAAGTCTAATGGTTTTTCTCGAGTTGCGGCCGGAACCTGGGATATATTCTCGAGTTACGATGGGGAGGGCCCTTCCAGACACGTGTTTGTTCAGCGACGTCAGGACTCCTGCCTAGGTGTGAGGGACACCTCGGGATTCTCCTCGAGTCTTGGCATGGCAATTGGGACGGGTCTCCACGTGAGGCGGGAGACCCAGGGTCTCTTTCCACGTGCCACAGGGATCCTGGGCCTCCTATCCATTTTCAAGAGGAGTCAGGCATGGTCTCCTTTGGAAGCATTGATCTCCGCTGACATCTCGAGTTTTCAAAGGATGTGAGGCCTCCGGTCTCGATGAGGCAGAGAACTAGGTCTTTCTCTGTGGTCTCCACAGGTGATTCAGACATCCCTTCGTCTTGGGAGATGCAGGCCGAGCCTGCATTCAATTCACTGCAGGGATATCCGGCCTTACTTCGAGTCAGAGCATCTCGGTGTCCATTCCACTTGAGGCCACACACTCAGGGTCCCTCTCACATACCTGTAGCTGAGAGAAGCCTCCTCTTGAGGTGCTTGTGGAAAGTTGGTATTCCTCTTGAGTCGAAGCCAGGGACTAAACTCTCATCTCGAGTTGATTTGCGGTCCACGGAGCCCTTTCTTGTTGGTACAGTGACCTCAGGATCCCTCTAGACTTGAGACAGTGATATTGGGTTTTCTCTGGAGTGACATCATGAAAATCAATGCTCCTTTCAATTTTGATGTGGAATCCGGAATTGCTCTGCACGCAGGGCAGGGGAATCGGGCCTCATCTCGCGGCGAAGTGGAAGTCTCATGGTTTTTCTCGAGTTGCGGCTGGAACCTGGGGTATATTCTCGAGTTACGACGGGGAGGGCCCTTGCAGACACGTGTTTGTTCAGCGACGTCAGGACTCCTGCCTAGGTGCGAGGGACACCTCGGGATTCTCCTCGAGTCATGACATGGCAATTGGGATGCGTCTCTACGTGAGGCGGGAGACCCAGGGTCCCTTTCCACGTGCCACAGTGATCCTGGGACTCCTATCCATTTTCAAGAGGAGTCAGGCAACGTCTCTTTGGAAGCATTGATCTCCGCAGACCTCTCGAGTTTTCAAAGGATGTGAGGCCTCCGGTCGCGATGAGGCGGAGGACTAGGTCTTTCTCTGTGGTCTCCACAGGGGATTCGGACATCCCTTCGTCTTGGGAGATGCAAGACGAGCCTGCATTCAATTCACTGCAGGGATATCCGGCCTTACTTCGAGTCAGAGCATCTCGGTGTTCATTTCACTTGAGGCCACAAATTCAGGGTCCCTCTCACATACCTGTAGCTGAGAGAAGCGTCCTCTTGAGGTGCTTGTGGAAAGTTGGTATTCCTCTTGAGTCGAAGCCAGGGACTAAGCTCTCATCTCGAGTTGATTTGGTTTCCACGGAGCCCTTTCATGTTGCTCCAGTGACCTCAGGATCCCTCTAGACTTGAGACAGTGATCTTGGGTTTTCTCTGGAGTGCCATCAAGAAAATCCAGGCTCCTTTCAAGTTTGATGTGGAACACGGAATTGCTCTGCACGCAGTGCAGGGGAATCTGGCCTCATGTCACGGCGAGGGGGATGTCTCATGGTTTTTCTCAAGTTGCGGCCGGAACCTGGGGTATATTCTCGAGTTACGACGGGGAGGGCCCTTGCAGACACGTGTTTGTTCAGCGATGTCAGGACTCCTGCCTAGGTGCGAGGGACACCTCGGGATTCTCCTCGAGTCTTGGCATGGCAATTGGGACGCGTCTCCACGTGAGGCGGGAGACCCAGGGTCCCTTTCCACGTGCCACAGGGATCCTGGGACTCCTATCCAATTTCCAGAGGAGTCAGGCATCCTCTCGTTTGGAAGCATTGATCTCCGTGGACCTCGGGAGTTTTCTAAGGATGTGAGGCCTCCGCTCGCGATGAGGTGGAGAACTCGGTCTTTCTCTGTCATCTCCACAGGGGATTCAGACATCCCTTCGTCTTGGAAAATGCAAGACGAGCCTGCATTCAATTCACTGCAGGGATATCCGGCCTTACTTCGAGTCAGAGCATCTCAGTGTCCATTACTCTTGAGGCCACAAACTCAGGGTCTGTCTCACATACCTGTAGCTGAGAGAAGCCTCCTATTGAGGTGCTTGTGGAAAGTTGGCATTCCCCTTGAGTCGAAGCCAGGGACTAGGCTCTCATCTCGAGTTGATTTTGGGACCACGGAGCCCTTTCGTGTTGCTACAGTGACCTCAGGATCCCTCTAGACTTGATACAGTGATCTTGGGTTTTCTCTGGAGTGCCATCAAGGAAATCAAGTCTCCTTTCACGTTTGATGTGGACAGGGAATTGCTCTGCACGCAGTGCAGGGGAATCGGGCCTCATGTCGCGGCGAGGGGGAAGTCTCATGGTTTTTCTCGAGTTGCGGCCGGAACCTGGGATATATTCTCGAGTAACGACGGGGAGGGCCCTTCCAGACACGTGTTTGTTCAGCGACGTCAGGACTAATGCCTAGGTGCGAGAGACACCTCTAGATTCTCCTCGAGTCTTCGCATGGCAATTGGGATGCGTCTCCATGTGAGGCGGGAGATCCTGGGTCCCTTTCCACGTGCCACAGGGATCCTGGGACTCCTATTCATTTTCAAGAGGACTCAGGCATCGTCTCCTTTGGAAGCATTGATCTCCGCGGACCTCTCGAGTTTTCAAAGGATGTGAGGCCTCCGGTCGCGATGAGGCGGAGAACTCGGTCTTTCTCTGTCATCTCCACAGGGGATTCAGACATCCCTTTGTCTTGGGAGATGCAAGACGAGCCTGCATTCAATTCACTGCAGGGATATCCGGCCTTATTTCGAGACAGAGCATCTCGGAGACCATTCCATTTTAGGCCACAAACTCAGGGTCCCTCTCACATACCTGTAGTTGAGAGAAGCCTTCTCTTGAGGTGCTTGTGGAAAGTTGGTATTCCTCTTGAGTCGAAGCCAGGGACTAAGCTCTCATCTCGAGTTGATTTGGGGTCCCCGGAGCCCTTTTGTGTTGCTCCAGTGACCTCAGGATCCCTCTAGACTTGAGACAGTGATCTTGGGTTTTCTCTGGAGTGCCATCAAGGAAATCAAGGCTCCTTTCACGTTTGATGTGGAACACGGAATTGCTCTGCATGCAGTGCAGGGGAATCGGGTCTCATCTCGCGGCGAGGGGGATGTCTCATGGTTTTTCTAGAGTTGCGGCCAGAACCTGGGGTATATTCTCGTGTTACGACGGGGAGTGCCCTTCCGGGCACGTGTTTGTTCAGCGACGTCAGGACTCCTGCCTAGGTGCGAGGGACACCTCGGGATTCTCTTCGAGTCTTGGCATGGCAATTGGGACGCGTCTCCACGTGAGGCGGGAGACCCAGGGTCACTTTCCACGTGCCACAGGGATCCTGGGACTCCTATCCATTTTCAAGAAGAGTCAGGCATCGTCTCCTTTGGAAGCATTGATCTCCGCGGACCTCTCGAGTTTTCAAAGGATGTGAGGCCTCCGGTCGCGATGAGGCGGAGGACTAGGTCTTTCTCTATGGTCTCCACAGGGGATTCAGACAACCCTTCGTCTTGGGAGATGCAAAACGAGCCTGCATTCAATTCACTGCAGGGATATCCGGCCTTACTTCGAGTCAGAGCATCT
Source organism: Dama dama (assembly GCF_033118175.1). Taxonomy (NCBI): domain Eukaryota; kingdom Metazoa; phylum Chordata; class Mammalia; order Artiodactyla; family Cervidae; genus Dama; species Dama dama. The sequence continues at coordinate 5,136,657 of NC_083709.1, forward strand.
CGGAGTCCATTCCACTTGAGGCCACAAACTCATGGTCCCTCTCACATACCTGTAGCTGAGAGAAGCCTCCTCTTGAGGTGCTTATGGAAAGTTGGTATTCCTCTTGAGTCGAAGCCAGGGACTAAGCTCTCATCTCGAGTTGATTTGGGGTACACGGAGCCCTTTCGTGTTGCTCCAGTGACCTCAGGATCCCTCTAGACTTGAGACAGTGATCTTGGGTTTTCTCTGCAGTGTGATCAAGGAAATCAAGGCTCCTTTCACTTTTTATTTGGAACACGGAATTGCTCTGCACGCAGGGCAGTGAAATCGAGCCTAATCTCGCGGCGAGGGGGAAGTTTCATGGTTTTTCTCGAGTTGCGGCCGGAAACTGGGGTACATTCTCGAGTTACGACGGGGAGGGCCCTTCCAGACACGTGTTTGTTAAGCGACGTCAGGACTCCTGCCTAGGTGCGAGGGAAACCTCGGGATTCTCCTCGAGTCTTTGCATTGCAATTGGGACGCGTCTCCACGTGAGACGGGAGACCAAGGGTCCCTTTCCACGTGCCACAGGGATCCTGGGACTCCTATCCATTTTCAAGAGGAGTCAGGCATCGTCTCCTTCGGAAGTATTGATCTCAGCGGACCTCTCGAGCTTTCAAAGGATATGAGGCCTCCGGTCCCGAAGAGGCGTAGGACTAGGTCTTTCTCTGGGGTCTCCACAGGGGTTTCGGACAACCCTTCGTCTTGGGAGATGCAAGACGAGCCTGCATTCAATTCACTGCAGGGATATCCGGCCTTACTTCGAGTCAGAGCATCTCGGTGTCCATTCCACTTGAGGCCACAAACTCAGGGTCCCTCTCACATACCTGTAGCTGAGAGAAGCCTCTTCTTGAGGTGCTTGTGGAAAGTTGGTATTCCTCTTGAGTCGAATCCAGGGACTAAGCACTCATCTCGAGTTGATTTGGGGTCCACGGAGCCCTTTCGTGTTGCTACAGTGACCTCAGGATCCCTCTAGACTTGAGACAGTGATGTTGGGTTTTCTCTGAAGTGCCATCAAGGAAATCAAGTCTCCTTTCACGTTTGATGTGGAACACGGAATTGCTCTGCACGCAGTCCAGGATAATCGGGCCTCATGTCGCGGCGAGGGTGAAGTCTCATGGCTTTTCTCGAGTTGCGGCTGGAACCTTGGGTATATTCTCGAGTAACGTCGGGGAGGGCCCTTCCAGACACGTGTTTGTTCAGCGACGTCAGGACCTCTGCCTAGGTGCGAGAGACACATCGAGATTCTCCTCGAGTCTTCGCATGGCAATTGGGATGCGTCTCCACGTGAGGCGGGAGACCCTGGGTCCCTATCCACGTTCTACAGGGATCCTGGGACTCCTATTCATTTTCAAGAGGAGTCAGGCATCGTGTCCTTTGGAAGCATTGATCTCCGGGGACCTCACGAGTTTTCAAAGGATGTGAGGCCTCCGGTCGCGATGAGGTGGAGAACTCGGTCTTTCTCTGTCATCTCCACAGGGGATTCAGACATCCCTTCGTCTTGGGAGATGCAAGACGAGCCTGCATTCTATTCACTGCAGGGATATCCGGCCTTACCTCGAGTCAGAGCATCTTGGTGTCCATTCCACTTGAGGCCACAAACTCAGGGTCCGTCTCACATACCTGTAGCTGAGAGAAGCCTCCTCTTGAGGTGCTTGTGGAAAGTTGGTATTCCTCTTGAGTCGAAGCCAGGGACTAAGCTCTCATCTCGAGTTGATTTGGGGTCCACGGAGCCATTTCCTGTTGGTCCAGTGACCTCAGGATCCCTCTAGACTTGAGACAGTGATCTTGGGTTTTCTCTGGAGTGCTATCAAGGAAATCAAGGCTCCTTTCACGTTTGATGTGGAACACGGAATTGCTCTGCACACAGTGCAGGGGAATCGGGCCTCATGTCGCGGCGAGGGGGAAGTCTCATGGTTTTTCTCGAGTTGCGGCCGGAACCTTGGATATGTTCTCGAGTTACGACGGGGAGGGCACTTCCATACACGTGTTTGTTCAGCGACGTCAGGACTCCTGCCTAGGTGCGAGGGACACCTCGGGATTCTCCTCGAGTCTTGGCATGGCAATTGGGATGCGTCTCCCCGTGAGGCTGGATACCCAGGGTCCCTTCCCATGTGCCAAAGGGATCCTGGGACTCGTATACATTTTAAGAGGAGTCAAGCATCTTCTCCTTTTGAAGCATTGATCTCCGCGGACCTATCAAGTTTTCAAAGGATGTGAGGCCTCCGGTCGCGATGAGGCGGAGAACTAGGTCTTTCTCTGTGGTCTCCACAGGGGATTCAGACATCCCTTCGTCTTGGGAGATGCAAGACGAGCCTGCATTCAATTCACTGCAGGGATATCCGGCCTTACTTCGAGTCAGAGCATCTCGGTGTCCATTCCACTTGAGGCCACAAACTCAGGGTCCCTCTCACATACCTGTAGCTGAGAGAAGCCTCCTCTTGAGGTGCCTGTAGAAACTTGGTATTCCTCTTGAGTCGAAGCCAGGGACTAAGCTCTCATCTCGAGTTGATTTGGGGTCCACGGAGCCCTTTCGTGTTGCTACAGTGACCTAAGGATCCCTCTAGACTTGAGACAGTGATCTTGCTTTTTCTCTGGAGTGCCATCAAGGAAATCAAGCCTCTTTTCATGTTTGATGTGGAACACGGAATTGCTCTTCACACAGTGCAGGGGAATCGGGCCTCATCTCGCGGCGAGGGGAAAGTCTCATGGTTTTTCTCGAGTTGCGGCCGGAATCTGGGGTATATTCTCCAGTTACGACGGGGAGGGCCCTTCCAAACACGTGTTTGTTCAGCGACGTCAGGACTCCTGCCTAGGTGCGAGGGACACCTCGGGATTCTCCTCGAGTCTTGGCATGGCAATTGGGACGCGTCTCCACGTGAGGCGGGAGACCCAGGGTCCCTTTCCACGTGTCACAGGGATCCTGGGACTCCTATCCATTTTGAACAGGAGTCAGGCATCGTCTCCTATGGAAGCATTGATCTCCGCGGACCTCTCGATTTTTCAAAGGGTGTGAGGCCTCCGGTCGCGATGAGGCGGAGAACTAGGTCTTTCTCTATGGTCTCCACAGGGGATTCAGACAACCCTTCGTCTTGGGAGATGCAAAACGAGCCTGCATTCAATTCACTGCAGGGATATCCGGCCTTACTTCGAGTCAGAGCATCTCGGAGTCCATTCCACTTGAGGCCACAAACTCATGGTCCCTCTCACATACCTGTAGCTGAGAGAAGCCTCCTCTTGAGGTGCTTATGGAAAGTTGGTATTCCTCTTGAGTCGAAGCCAGGGACTAAGCTCTCATCTCGAGTTGATTTGGGGTACACGGAGCCCTTTCGTGTTGCTCCAGTGACCTCAGGATCCCTCTAGACTTGAGACAGTGATCTTGGGTTTTCTCTGCAGTGTGATCAAGGAAATCAAGGCTCCTTTCACTTTTTATTTGGAACACGGAATTGCTCTGCACGCAGGGCAGTGAAATCGGGCCTAATCTCGCGGCGAGGGGGAAGTTTCATGGTTTTTCTCGAGTTGCGGCCGGAACCTGGGGTACATTCTCGAGTTACGACGGGGAGGGCCCTTCCAGACACGTGTTTGTTCAGCGACGTCAGGACTCCTGCCTAGGTGCGAGGGAAACCTCGGGATTCTCCTCGAGTCTTTGCATTGCAATTGGGACGCGTCTCCACGTGAGACGGGAGACCAAGGGTCCCTTTCCACGTGCCACAGGGATCCTGGGACTCCTATCCATTTTCAAGAGGAGTCAGGCATCGTCTCCTTCGGAAGTATTGATCTCAGCGGACCTCTCGAGTTTTCAAAGGATATGAGGCCTCCGGTCCCGAAGAGGCGTAGGACTAGGTCTTTCTCTGGGGTCTCCACAGGGGTTTCGGACAACCCTTCGTCTTGGGAGATGCAAGACGAGCCTGCATTCAATTCACTGCAGGGATATCCGGCCTTACTTCGAGTCAGAGCATCTCGGTGTCCATTCCACTTGAGGCCACAAACTCAGGGTCCCTCTCACATACCTGTAGCTGAGAGAAGCCTCCTCTTGAGGTGCTTGTGGAAAGTTGGTATTCCTCTTGAGTCGAATCCAGGGACTAAGCACTCATCTCGAGTTGATTTGGGGTCCACGGAGCCCTTTCGTGTTGCTACAGTGACCTCAGGATCCCTCTAGACTTGAGACAGTGATGTTGGGTTTTCTCTGAAGTGCCATCAAGGAAATCAAGTCTCCTTTCACGTTTGATGTGGAACACGGAATTGCTCTGCACGCAGTCCAGGATAATCGGGCCTCATGTCGCGGCGAGGGTGAAGTCTCATGGCTTTTCTCGAGTTGCGGCTGGAACCTTGGGTATATTCTCGAGTAACGTCGGGGAGGGCCCTTCCAGACACGTGTTTGTTCAGCGACGTCAGGACCTCTGCCTAGCTGCGAGAGACACATCGAGATTCTCCTCGAGTCTTCGCATGGCAATTGGGATGCGTCTCCACGTGAGGCGGGAGACCCTGGGTCCCTATCCACGTTCTACAGGGATCCTGGGACTCCTATTCATTTTCAAGAGGAGTCAGGCATCGTGTCCTTTGGAAGCATTGATCTCCGGGGACCTCACGAGTTTTCAAAGGATGTGAGGCCTCCGGTCGCGATGAGGTGGAGAACTCGGTCTTTCTCTGTCATCTCCACAGGGGATTCAGACATCCCTTCGTCTTGGGAGATGCAAGACGAGCCTGCATTCTATTCACTGCAGGGATATCCGGCCTTACCTCGAGTCAGAGCATCTTGGTGTCCATTCCACTTGAGGCCACAAACTCAGGGTCCGTCTCACATACCTGTAGCTGAGAGAAGCCTCCTCTTGAGGTGCTTGTGGAAAGTTGGTATTCCTCTTGAGTCGAAGCCAGGGACTAAGCTCTCATCTCGAGTTGATTTGGGGTCCACGGAGCCATTTCCTGTTGGTCCAGTGACCTCAGGATCCCTCTAGACTTGAGACAGTGATCTTGGGTTTTCTCTGGAGTGCTATCAAGGAAATCAAGGCTCCTTTCACGTTTGATGTGGAACACGGAATTGCTCTGCACACAGTGCAGGGGAATCGGGCCTCATCTCGCGGCGAGGGAGAAGTCTCATGGTTTTTCTCGAGTTGCGGCCGGAACCTTGGATATGTTCTCGAGTTACGACGGGGAGGGCACTTCCATACACGTGTTTGTTCAGCGATGTCAGGACTCCTGCCTAGGTGCGAGGGACACCTCGGGATTCTCCTCGAGTCTTGGCATGGCAATTGGGATGCGTCTCCCCGTGAGGCTGGATACCCAGGGTCCCTTCCCATGTGCCAAAGGGATCCTGGGACTCGTATACATTTTAAGAGGAGTCAAGCATCTTCTCCTTTGGAAGCATTGATCTCCGCGGACCTATCAAGTTTTCAAAGGATGTGAGGCCTCCGGTCGCGATGAGGCGGAGAACTAGGTCTTTCTCTGTGGTCTCCACAGGGGATTCAGACATCCCTTCGTCTTGGGAGATGCAAGACGAGCCTGCATTCAATTCACTGCAGGGATATACGGCCTTACTTCGAGTCAGAGCATCTCGGTGTCCATTCCACTTGAGGCCACAAACTCAGGGTCCCTCTCACATACCTGTAGCTGAGAGAAGCCTCCTCTTGAGGTGCCTGTAGAAACTTGGTATTCCTCTTGAGTCGAAGCCAGGGACTAAGCTCTCATCTCGAGTTGATTTGGGGTCCACGGAGCCCTTTCGTGTTGCTACAGTGACCTAAGGATCCCTCTAGACTTGAGACAGTGATCTTGCTTTTTCTCTGGAGTGCCATCAAGGAAATCAAGCCTCTTTTCATGTTTGATGTGGAACACGGAATTGCTCTTCACACAGTGCAGGGGAATCGGGCCTCATCTCGCGGCGAGGGGAAAGTCTCATGGTTTTTCTCGAGTTGCGGCCGGAATCTGGGGTATATTCTCCAGTTACGACGGGGAGGGCCCTTCCAGACACGTGTTTGTTCAGCGACGTCAGGACTCCTGCCTAGGTGCGAGGGACACCTCGGGATTCTCCTCGAGTCTTGGCATGGCAATTGGGACGCGTCTCCACGTGAGGCGGGAGACCCAGGGTCCCTTTCCACGTGTCACAGGGATCCTGGGACTCCTATCCATTTTCAACAGGAGTCAGGCATCGTCTCCTATGGAAGCATTGATCTCCGCGGACCTCTCGATTTTTCAAAGGGTGTGAGGCCTCCGGTCGCGATGAGGCGGAGAACTAGGTCTTTCTCTGTGGTCTCCACAGTGGATTCAGACATCCCTTCGTCTTGGGAGATGCAAGACGAGCCTGCATTCAATTCACTGCAGGGATATCCGGCCTTACTTCGAGTCAGAGCATCTCGGTGTCCATTCCACTTGAGGCCACAAACTCAGGGTCCCTCTCACATACCTGTAGCTGAGAGAAGCCTCCTCTTGAGGTGCTTGTGGAAAGTTGGTATTCCTCTTGAGTCGAAGCCAGGGACTAAGCTCTCATCTCGAGTTGATTTGGGGTCCACGGAGCCCTTTCGTGTTGCTCCAGTGACCTCAGGATCCCTCTAGACTTGAGCCAGTTATCTTGGGTTTTCTCTGGAGTGCCATCAAGGAAATCAAGGCTCCTTTCACGTTTGATGTGGAACACGGAATTGCTTTGCACGCACTGCAGGGGAATCGGGCCTCATCTCGCGGCGAGGGGGAAGTCTCATTGTTTTTCTCGAGTTGCGGCCGGAACCTGGGGTATATTCTCGAGTTACGACGGAGAGGGCCCTTCCAGACACAGGTTTGTTCAGCGACGTCAGGACTCCTGCCTAGGTGCGAGGGACACCTGGGGATTCTCCTCGAGTCTTGGCATGGCAATTGGGACGCGTCTCCACGTGAGGCGCGAGACCCAGTGTCCCTTTCCACGTGCCACAGGGATCCTGGGACTCCTATCCATTGTCAACAAGAGTCAGGCATCGTTTCCTTTGGAAGCATTGATCTCCGCGGACCTCTCGAGTTTTCAAAGGATGTGAGGCCTCCGGTCTCGATGAGGCAGAGGACTAGGTCTCTCTGTGGTCTCCACAGTGGATTCAGACATCCCTTCGTCTTGGGAGATGCAAGGCGAGCCTGCATTCAATTCAATGCAGGGATATCCAGCCTTACTTCGAGTCAGAGCATCTCGGTGTCCATTCCACTTGAGGTGACAAACTCAGGGTCCCTCTCACATACCTGTAGCTGAGAGAAGCCTCCTCTTGAGGTGCTTGTGGAAAGTTGGTATTCCTCTTGAGTCGAAGCCAGGGACTAAGCTCTCATCTCGAGTTGATTTGGGTTCCACGGAGCCCTTTCATGTTGCTGAAGTGACCTCAGGATCGCTCTAGACTTGAGACAGTGATTTTGGGTTTCTCTGGAGTGCCATCAAGGAAATCAAGGCTCCTTTCACCTTTGATGTGGAACACGGAATTGTTCTGCATGCAGTGTAGGGGAATCGGGCCTCATGTCGCGGCGAGGCGGAAGTCTCATGGTTTTTCTCGAGTTGCGGCCGGAACCTGGGGTATATTCTCGAGTTACGACGGGGAGGGCCCTATCAGACACGTGTTTGGTCAGCGACTTCAGGACTCCTGCCTAGGTGCGAGGGACACCTCCGTATTCTCCTCGTATCTTGGCATGGCAATTGGGACGCGTCTCCAAGTGAGGCGGGAGACCCAGGGTCCGTTTCCACGTGCCACAGGGATCCTGGGACTCCTATCCATTTTCTGGAGGTGTCAGGCATTGTCTCCTTTGGAAGCATTGATCTCCGCAGACCTCTCGAGTTTTCAAATGATGTGAGGCCTCCGATCGCGATGAGTCGGAAGACTAGGACTTTCTCTGTGGTCTCCACAGGGGATTCAGACATCCCTTTGTCTTGGGAGATGCAAGACGAGCCTGCATTCAATTCACTGCAGGGATATCCGGCCTTACTTCGAGTCAGAGCATCTCGGTGTCCATTCCACTTGAGGCCACAAACTCAGGGTCCCTCTCACATACCTGTAGCTGAGAGAAGCCTCCTCTTGAGGTGCTTGTGGAAAGTTGGTATTCCTCTTGAGTCGAATCCAGGGACTAAGCACTCATCTCGAGTTGATTTGGGGTCCACGGAGCCCTTTCGTGTTGCTACAGTGACCTCAGGATCCCTCTAGACTTGAGACAGTGATGTTGGGTTTTCTCTGGAGTGCCATCAAGGAAAACAAGTCTCCTTTCACGTTTGATGTGGAACACGGAATCGCTCTGCACGCAGTCCAGGATAATTGGGCCTCATGTCGCGGCGAGGGTGAAGTCTCATGGCTTTTCTCGAGTTGCGGCCGGAACCTTGGGTATATTCTCGAGTAACGTCGGGGAGGGCCCTTCCAGACACGTGTTTGTTCAGCGACGTCAGGACCTCTGCCTAGGTGCGAGAGACACATCGAGATTCTCCTCGAGTCTTCGCATGGCAATTGGGATGCGTCTCCACGTGAGGCGGGAGACCCTGGGTCCCTATCCATGTTCTACAGGGATCCTGGGACTCCTATTCATTTTCAAGAGGAGTCAGGCATCGTGTCCTTTGGAAGCATTGATCTCCGGGGACCTCACGAGTTTTCAAAGGATGTGAGGCCTCCGGTCGCGATGAGGTGGAGAACTCGGTCTTTCTCTGTCATCTCCACAGGGGATTCAGACATCCCTTCGTCTTGGGAGATGCAAGACGAACCTGCATTCTATTCACTGCAGGGATATCCGGCCTTACCTCGAGTCAGAGCATCTTGGTGTCCATTCCACTTGAGGCCACAAACTCAGGGTCCGTCTCACATACCTTTAGCTGAGAGAAGCCTCCTCTTGAGGTGCTTGTGGAAAGTTGGTATTCCTCTTGAGTCGAAGCCAGGGACTAAGCTCTCATCTCGAGTTGATTTGGGGTCCACGGAGCCATTTCCTGTTGGTCCAGTGACCTCAGGATCCCTCTAGACTTGAGACAGTGATCTTGGGTTTTCTCTGGAGTGCTATCAAGGAAATCAAGGCTCCTTTCACGTTTGATGTGGAACACGGAATTGCTCTGCACACAGTGCAGGGGAATCGGGCCTCATCTCGCGGCGAGGGAGAAGTCTCATGGTTTTTCTCGAGTTGCGGCCGGAACCTTGGATATGTTCTCGAGTTACGACGGGGAGGGCACTTCCATACACGTGTTTGTTCAGCGACATCAGGACTCCTGCCTAGGTGCGAGGGACACCTCGGGATTCTCCTCGAGTCTTGGCATGGCAATTGGGATGCGTCTCCCCGTGAGGCTGGATACCCAGGGTCCCTTCCCATGTGCCAAAGGGATCCTGGGACTCGTATACATTTTAAGAGGAGTCAAGCATCTTCTCCTTTGGAAGCATTGATCTCCGCGGACCTATCAAGTTTTCAAAGGATGTGAGGCCTCCGGTCGCGATGAGGCGGAGAACTAGGTCTTTCTCTGTGGTCTCCACAGGGGATTCAGACATCCCTTCGTCTTGGGAGATGCAAGACGAGCCTGCATTCAATTCACTGCAGGGATATACGGCCTTACTTCGAGTCAGAGCATCTCGGTGTCCATTCCACTTGAGGCCACAAACTCAGGGTCCCTCTCACATACCTGTAGCTGAGAGAAGCCTCCTCTTGAGGTGCCTGTAGAAACTTGGTATTCCTCTTGAGTCGAAGCCAGGGACTAAGCTCTCATCTCGAGTTGATTTGGGGTCCACGGAGCCCTTTCGTGTTGCTACAGTGACCTAAGGATCCCTCTAGACTTGAGACAGTGATCTTGCTTTTTCTCTGGAGTGCCATCAAGGAAATCAAGCCTCTTTTCATGTTTGATGTGGAACACGGAATTGCTCTTCACACAGTGCAGGGGAATCGGGCCTCATCTCGCGGCGAGGGGAAAGTCTCATGGTTTTTCTCGAGTTGCGGCCGGAATCTGGGGTATATTCTCCAGTTACGAAGGGGAGGGCCCTTCCAGACACGTGTTTGTTCAGCGACGTCAGGACTCCTGCCTAGGTGCGAGGGACACCTCGGGATTCTCCTCGAGTCTTGGCATGGCAATTGGGACGCGTCTCCACGTGAGGCGGGAGACCCAGGGTCCCTTTCCACGTGTCACAGGGATCCTGGGACTCCTATCCATTTTCAACAGGCGTCAGGCATCGTCTCCTATGGAAGCATTGATCTCCGCGGACCTCTCGATTTTTCAAAGGGTGTGAGGCCTCCGGTCGCGATGAGGCGGAGAACTAGGTCTTTCTCTGTGGTCTCCACAGTGGATTCAGACATCCCTTCGTCTTGGGAGATGCAAGACGAGCCTGCATTCAATTCACTGCAGGGATATCCGGCCTTACTTCGAGTCAGAGCATCTCGGTGTCCATTCCACTTGAGGCCACAAACTCAGGGTCCCTCTCACATACCTGTAGCTGAGAGAAGCCTCCTCTTGAGGTGCTTGTGGAAAGTTGGTATTCCTCTTGAGTCGAAGCCAGGGACTAAGCTCTCATCTCGAGTTGATTTGGGGTCCACGGAGCCCTTTCGTGTTGCTCCAGTGACCTCAGGATCCCTCTAGACTTGAGCCAGTTATCTTGGGTTTTCTCTGGAGTGCCATCAAGGAAATCAAGGCTCCTTTCACGTTTGATGTGGAACACGGAATTGCTTTGCACGCACTGCAGGGGAATCGGGCCTCATCTCGCGGCGAGGGGGAAGTCTCATTGTTTTTCTCGAGTTGCGGCCGGAACCTGGGGTATATTCTCGAGTTACGACGGAGAGGGCCCTTCCAGACACAGGTTTGTTCAGCGACGTCAGGACTCCTGCCTAGGTGCGAGGGACACCTGGGGATTCTCCTCGAGTCTTGGCATGGCAATTGGGACGCGTCTCCACGTGAGGCGCGAGACCCAGTGTCCCTTTCCACGTGCCACAGGGATCCTGGGACTCCTATCCATTGTCAACAAGAGTCAGGCATCGTTTCCTTTGGAAGCATTGATCTCCGCGGACCTCTCGAGTTTTCAAAGGATGTGAGGCCTCCGGTCTCGATGAGGCAGAGGACTAGGTCTCTCTGTGGTCTCCACAGGGGATTCAGACATCCCTTCGTCTTGGGAGATGCAAGACGAGCCTGCATTCAATTCACTGCAGGGATATCCGGACTTACTTCGAGTCAGAGCATCTCGGTGTCCATTCCACTCGAGGCCACAAACTCAGGGTCCCTCTCACATAACTGTAGCTGAGAGAAGCCTCCTCTTGAGGTGCTTGTGGAAAGTTGGTATTCCTCTTGAGTCGAAGCCAGGGACTAAGCTCTCATCTCGAGTTGATTTGGGTTCCACGGAGCCCTTTCATGTTGCTGAAGTGACCTCAGGATCGCTCTAGACTTGAGACAGTGATTTTGGGTTTCTCTGGAGTGCCATCAAGGAAATCAAGGCTCCTTTCACTTTTGATGTGGAACACGGAATTGTTCTGCATGCAGTGCAGGGGAATCGGGCCTCATGTCGCGGCGAGGCGGAAGTCTCATGGTTTTTCTCGAGTTGCGGCCGGAACCTGGGGTATATTCTCGAGTTACGACGGGGAGGGCCCTATCAGACACGTGTTTGGTCAGCGACTTCAGGACTCCTGCCTAGGTGCGAGGGACACCTCCGTATTCTCCTCGTATCTTGGCATGGCAATTGGGACGCGTCTCCAAGTGAGGCGGGAGACCCAGGGTCCCTTTCCACGTGCCACAGGGATCCTGGGACTCCTATCCATTTTCTGGAGGTGTCAGGCATTGTCTCCTTTGGAAGCATTGATCTCCGCAGACCTCTCGAGTTTTCAAATGATGTGAGGCCTCCGATCGCGATGAGTCGGAAGACTAGGACTTTCTCTGTGGTCTCCACAGGGGATTCAGACATCCCTTCGTCTTGGGAGATGCAAGACGAGCCTGCATTCAATTCACTGCAGGGATATCCGGCCTTACTTCGAGTCAGAGCATCTCGGTGTCCATTCCACTTGAGGCCACAAATTCAGGGTCCCTCTCGCATACCTGTAGCTGAGAGAAGCCTCCTCTTAAGGTGCTTGTGGAAAGTTGGTATTCCTCTGGAGTCGAATCCAGGGACTAAGCTCTCATCTTGAGTTGATTTGGGGTCCACGGAGCCCTTTCGTGTTGCTCCAGTGACCTCAGGATCCCTCTAGACTAGAGACAGTGATCTTGGGTTTTCTCTGGAGTGCCATCAAGGAAATCAAGTCTCCTTTCACTTTTGATGTGGAACACGGAATTGCTCTGCACGCAGTGCAGGGGAATCGGGCCTCATCTCGCGGCGAGGGGGAAGTCTCATGGTTTTTCTCGAGTTGCGGCCGGAACCTGGGGTATATTCTCGAGTTACGACGGGGAGGGCCCTTCCAGACACGTGTTTGTTCAGCGACGTCAGACTCCTGCCTAGGTGCGAGGGACACCACGGGATTCTCCTCGAGTCCTGGCATGGCAATGGGGACGCGTCTCCACGGGAGCCGGGAGACCCAGGGTCCCTTTCAACGTGCCACAGGGATCGTGGGACTCCTATCCATTTTCAAGAAGAGTCAGGCATCGTCTCCTTTGGAAGCATTGATCTCGGCGGACCTCTCGAGTTTTCAAAGGATGTGAGGCCTCCGGTCGCGATGAGGCGGAGGACTAGGTCTTTCTCTGTGGTCTCCACAGGGGATTCAGACATCTCTTCGTCTTGGGAGATGCAAGACGCTCCTGTATTCAATTCACTGTTGGGATATCCGGCCTTACTTCGAGGCAGAGCATCTCGGTGTCCATTCCACTTGAGGCCACAAACTCAGGGTCCCTCTCACATACCTGTAGCTGAGAGAAGCCTCCTCTTGAGGTGCTTGTGAAAAGTTGGTATTCCTCTTGAGACGAAGCCAGGGACTAAGCTCTCATCTCGAGTTGATTTGGGGTCCACGGAGCCCTTTCGTGTTGCTCCAGTGATCTCAGGATCCCTCTAGACTTGAGACAGTGATCTTGGGTTTTCTCTGGAGTGCCATCAAGGAAATCAAGGCTCCTTTCTTGTTTGATGTGGAACACGGAATTGCTCTGCACGCAGTGCAGGGGAATCGGGCCACATCTCGCAGCGAGGGGCAAGTCTCATGGTTTTTCTCGAGTTGCGGCCGGAACCTGGGTTATATTCTCGAGTTACGACGGGGAGGGCCCTTCCAGACACGTGTTTGTTCAGCGACGTCGGACTCCTGCCTAGGTGCGAGGGACACCTCGGGATTCTCCTCGAGTCTTGGCATGGCAATTGGGACGCGTCTCCACGGGAGCCGGGAGACCCAGGGTACCTTTCAACGTGCCAAAGGGATCGTGGGACTCCTATCCATTTTCAAGAAGAGTCAGGCATCGTCTCCTTTGGAAGCATTGATCTCCGCAGACCTCTCGAGTTTTCAAAGGATGTGAGGCCTCCGGTCTTGATGAGGCGGAGGACTAGGTCTTTCTCTGTGGTCTCCACAGGGGATTCAGACATCCCTTCGTCTTGGGAGATGCAAGACGAGCCTGCATTCAATTCACTGCAGGGATATCCGGCCTTACTTCGAGTCCGACCATCTCGGTGTCCATTCCACTTGAGGCCAGCAACTCAGGGTCCCTCTCACATACCTGTAGCTGAGAGAAGCCTCCGCTTGAGGTGCTTGTGGAAAGTTGGTATTCCTCTTGAGTCGAAGCCAGGGACTAAGCTCTCATCTCGAGTTGATTTGGGGTCCACGGAAACTTTTCGTGTTCCTCCAAGGACCTCAGGATCCCTCTAGACTTGAGACAGTGATTTTGGGTTTTCTCTGGAGTGCCATCAAGGAAATCAAGTCTCCTTTCACGTTTGATGTGGAACACGGAATTGCTCTGCACGCAGTGCAGGGGAATCGGGCCTCATCTCGCGGCGAGGGGGAAGTCTCATGGTTTTTCTCGAGTTGCGGCCGGAACCTGGGGTATATTCTCGAGTTACGATGGGGAGGGCCCTTCCAGACACGTGTTTGTTCAGCGAAGTCAGGACTCCTGCCTAGGTGTGAGGGACACCTCGGGATTCTCCTTGAGTCTTGGCATGGCAATTGGGACGCATCTCCACGTGAAGCGGGAGACCCAGGGTCCCTTTTCACGTGCCACAGGGATCCTGGGACTCCTATCCATTTTCAAGAAGAGTCAGGCATCGTCTCCTTTGGAAGCATTGATCTCGGCATACCTCTCGAGTTTTCAAAGGATGTGAGGCCCCCGGTCGCTATGAGGCGGAGAATTAGGTCTTTCTCTGTGGTCTCCAAAAGGGATTGAGACATCCCTTCGTCTTGGGAGATGCAAGACGAGCCTGCATTCAATTCACTGCAGGGATATCCTGCCTTACTTCGAGTCAGAGCATCTCGGTGTCCATTCCACTTGAGGCCACAAAATCAGGGTCCCTCAAATATACCTGTAGCTGAGAGAAACCTCCTCTTGAGGTCCTTGTGGAAAGTTGGTATTCCTCTTGAGTCTAAGCCAGGGTCTAAGCTCTCATCTCGAGTTGATATGGGGTCCACGAAGCCCTTTCCTGTTGGTCCAGTGACTTCAGGATCCCTCTAGACTTGAGACAGTGATCTTGGGTTTTCTCTGGAGTGCCATCAAGGAAATCAAGGCTCCTTTCACGTTTGATGTGGAACACGGAATTGCTCTGCATTCAGTGCAGGGGAATCGGGCCTCAACTCGCGGCGAGGGGGATATCTCATGGTTTTTCTCGAGATGCGGCCGGAACCTGGGGTATATTCTCGAGTTACGACGGGGAGGGCCCTTCCAGACACGTGTTTGTTCAGCGACGTCAGGACTCCTGCCTAGGGGTGAGGGACACCTCGGGATTCTCCTCGAGTGTTGGCGTGGCAATTGGGACGCGTCTCCACGTGAGGCGGGAGACCCAGGGTCCCTTTCCACGTGCCACAGTGATCCTGGGACTCCTATCCATTTTCAAGAGGAGTCAGGCATCGTCTCCTTTGGAAGCATTGATCTCCGCGGACCTCTCGAATTTTCAAAGGATGTGAGGCCCCGGTCGCTATGAGGCCGAGAATTAGGTCTTTCTCTGTGGTCTCCACAGGGGATTCAGACATCCCTTCGTCTTGGGAGATGCAAGACGAGCCTGCATTCAATTCACTGCAGGGATATCCGGCCTTACTTCGAGTCAGCGCATCTCGGTGTCCATTCCACTTGAGGCCACAAACTCAGGGTCCCTCAAATATACCTGTAGCTGAGAGAAACCTCGTCTTGAGGTCCTTGTGGAAAGTTGGTATTCCTCTTGAGTCTAAGCCAGGGTCTAAGCTCTCATCTCGAGTTGATTTGGGGTCCACGAAGCCCTTTCCTGTAGGTCCAGTGACTTCAGGATCCCTCTAGACTTGAGACAGTGATCTTGGGTTTTCTCTGGAGTGCCATCAAGGAAATCAAGGCTCCTTTCACGTTTGATGTGGAACACGGAATTGCTTGGCATTCAGTGCAGGGGAATCGGGCCTTAACTCGTGGCGAGGGGGAAATCTCATGTTTTTTCTCGAGTTGCGGCCGTAACCTGGGGTATATTCTTGAGTTACGACGGGGATGGCCCTTCAAGACACCTGTTTGTACAGCGACATCAGGACTCCTGCCTAGGTGCGAGGGACACCTCGGGATTCTCCTCGAGTCTTGGCATGGTAATTTGGACGCGTCTCCATGTGAGGCGGGAGACCCAGGGTCCCTTTCCACGTGCCACAGGGATCCTGGGACTCCTATCCATTTTCAAGAGGAGTCAGGCATCGTCTCCTTTGGAAGCATTGATCTCCGCGTACCTCTCGAGTTTTCAAAGGATGTGAGGCCTCCGGTCGCGATGAGGCGGAGAAGTCGGTCTTTCTCTGAGGTCTCCACAGGGGATTCAGACATCCCTTCGTCTTGGGAGATGCAAGACGAGCCTGCATTCAATTCACTGCAGGGATATCCGGCCTTACTTCGAGTCAGAGCATCTCGGTGTCCATTCCACTTGAGGCCACAAACTCAGGGTCCCTGTCACATACCTGTAGCTGAGAGAAGCCTCCTCTTGAGGTGCTTATGGAAAGTTGGTATTCCTCTTGAGTCGAAGCCAGGGACTAAGCTCTCATCTCGAGTTGATTTGGGGTCCAAGGGGAAATTTCGTGTTGCTCCAGTGACCTCAGCATCCCTCTAGACTTGAGACAGTGATCTTGGGTTTTCTCGGGAGTGCCATCAAGGAAATCAAGGCTCCTTTCACGTTTGATGTGGAACACGGAATTGCTCTGCACGCAGTCCACGGGAATCGGGCCTCAAGTCGCGGCGAGGAGGAAATCTCATGGTTTTTCTCGAGTTGCGGCCGGAACCTGGGGTATATTCTCGAGTTACGACGGGGAGGGCCCTTCCAGACACGTGTTTCTTCAGCGACGACAGGACTCCTGCCTAGGTGCGAGGGACACCTCGGGATTCTCCTCGAGTCTTGGCATGGCAATGGGGAAGCGTCTCCACGTGAGGCGGGAGACCCAGGGTCCCTTTCCACGTGCCACAGGGATCCTGGGACTCCTATCCATTTTCAAGAGGAGTCAGGCATCGTCTCCTTTGGAAGCATTGATCTCCGCGGACCTCTCGAATTTTCAAAGGATGTGAGGCCCCCGGTCGCTATGAGGCGGAGAATTAGGTCTTTCACTGTGGTCTCCACAGGGGATTCAGACATCCCTTCGTCTTGGGAGATGCAAGACGAGCCTGCATTCAATTCACTGCAGGGATATCCGGCCTTACTTCGAGTCAGAACATCTCGGTGTCCATTCCACTTGAGGCCACAAACTCAGGGTCCCTCAAATATACCTGTAGCTGAGAGAAACCTCCTCTTGAGGTCCTTGTGGAAAGTTGGTATTCCACTTGAGTCTAAGCCAGAGTCTAAGCTTTCATCTCGAGTTGATTTGGGGTCCACGAAGCCCTTTCCTGTAGGTCCAGTGACTTCAGGATCCCTCTAGACTTGAGACAGTGATCTTGGGTTTTCTCGGGAGTGCCATCAAGGAAATCAAGGCTCCTTTCACTTTTGATGTGGAACACGGAATTGCTCTGCATTCAGTGCAGGGGAATCGGGCCTCAACTCGTGGCGAGGGGGAAATCTCATGGTTTTTCTCGAGTTGCGGCCGGAACCTGGGGTATATTCTCGAGTTACGACGGGGATGGCCCTTCCAGACACGTGTTTGTTCAGCGACATCAGGACTCCTGCCTAGGTGCGAGGGACACCTCGGGATTCTCCTCGAGTCTTGGCATGGCAATTTGGACGCGTCTCCACGTGAGGCGGGAGACCCAGGGTCCCTTTCCACGTGCCACAGGGATCCTGGGACTCCTATCCATTTTCAAGAGGAGTCAGGCATCGTCTCCTTTGGAAGCATTGATCTCCGCGGACCTCTCGAGTTTTCAAAGGATGTGAGGCCTCCGGTCGCGATGAGGCGGAGAAGTCGGTCTTTCTCTGAGGTCTCCACAGGGGATTCAGAGATCCCTTCGTCTTGGGAGATGCAAGACGAGCCTGCATTCAATTCACTGCAAGGATATCCGGCCATACTTCGAGTCAGAGCATCTCGGTGTCCATTCCACTTGAGGCCACAAACTCAGGGTCCCTGTCACATACCTGTAGCTGAGAGAAGCCTCCTCTTGAGGTGCTTATGGAAAGTTGGTATTCCTCTTGAGTCGAAGCCAGGGACTAAGCTCTCATCTCGAGTTTATTTGGGGTCCATGGAGCCGTTTCGTGTTGCTCCAGTGACCTCAGGATCCCTCTAGACTTGAGACAGTGATCTTCGGTTTTCTCTGGAGTGCCATCAAGGAAATCAAGGCTCCTTTCACGTTTGATGTGGAACACGGAATTGCTCTGCACGCAGTGCAGGGGAATCGGGCCTCATCTCGCGGCGAGGGGGAAGTCTCATCGTTTTTCTCGAGTTTCGGCCGGAACCTGGGGTATATTCTCGAGTTACGACGGGGAGGGCCCTTCCAGACACGTGTTTGTTCAGCGACGTCAGGATTCCTGCCTAGGTCCGAGGGACACCTCCGGATTCTCCTCGAGTCTTGGCATGGCAATTGGGAAGCGTCTCCACGTGAGGCGGGAGACCCACGGTCCCTTTCCACCTGCCACAGGGATCCTGGGACTCCTATCCATTTTCAAGAAGATTCCGGCATGGTCTCCTTTGGAAGCATTGATCTCCGCAGACCTCTCGAGTTTTCAAAGGATGTGAGGCCTCCGGTCGCGATGAGGCGGAGGACTAGGTCTTTCTCTGTGGTCTCCACAGGGGATTCAGACATCTCTTCGTCTTGGGAGATGCAAGACGCTCCTGTATTCAATTCACTGCAGCGATATCTGGCCTTACTTCGAGTCAGAGCATCTCGGTGTCCATTCCACTTGAGGCCACAAACTCAGGGTCCCTCTCACATACCTGTAGCTGAGAGAAGCCTCCTCTTGAGGTGCTTGTGAAAAGTTGGTATTCCTCTTGAGACGAAGCCAGGGACTAAGCTCTCATCTCTTGTTGATTTGGGGTCCACGGAGCCCTTTCGTGTTGCTCCAGTGACCTCAGGATCCCTCTAGACTTGAGACAGTGATCTTGGGTTTTCTCTGGAGTGCCATCAAGGAAATCAAGGCTGCTTTCTTGTTTGATGTGGAATACGGAATTGCTCTGCACGCAGTGCAGGGGAATCGGGCCTCATCTCGCAGCGAGGGGCAAGTCTCATGGTTTTTCTCGAGTTGCGGCCGGAACCTGGGTTATATTCTCGAGTTACGACGGGGAGGGCCCTTCCAGACACGTGTTTGTTCAGCGACGTCGGACTCCTGCCTAGGTGCGAGGGACACCTCGGGATTCTCCTCGAGTCTTGGCATGGCAATTGGGACGCGTCTCCACGGGAGCCGGGAGACCCAGGGTACCTTTCAACGTGCCACAGGGATCGTGGGACTCCTATCCATTTTCAAGAAGAGTCAGGCATCGTCTCCTTTGGAAGCATTGATCTCCGCAGACCTCTCGAGTTTTCAAAGGATGTGAGGCCTCCGGTCTTGATGAGGCGGAGGACTAGGTCTTTCTCTGTGGTCTCCACAGGGGATTCAGACATCCCTTCGTCTTGGGAGATGCAAGACGAGCCTGCATTCAATTCACTGCAGGGATATCCGACCTTACTTCGAGTCAGACCATCTCGGTGTCCATTCCACTTGAGGCCAGCAACTCAGGGTCCCTCTCACATACCTGTAGCTGAGAGAAGCCTCCGCTTGAGGTGCTTGTGGAAAGTTGGTATTCCTCTTGAGTCGAAGCCAGGGACTAAGCTCTCATCTCGAGTTGATTTGGGGTCCACGGAAACTTTTCGTGTTCCTCCAAGGACCTCAGGATCCCTCTAGACTTGAGACAGTGATTTTGGGTTTTCTCTGGAGTGCCATCAAGGAAATCAAGTCTCCTTTCACGTTTGATGTGGAACACGGAATTGCTCTGCACGCAGTGCAGGGGAATCGGGCCTCATCTCGCGGCGAGGGGGAAGTCTCATGGTTTTTCTCGAGTTGCGGCCGGAACCTGGGGTATATTCTCGAGTTACGATGGGGAGGGCCCTTCCAGACACGTGTTTGTTCAGCGAAGTCAGGACTCCTGCCTAGGTGTGAGGGACACCTCGGGATTCTCCTTGAGTCTTGGCATGGCAATTGGGACGCATCTCCACGTGAAGCGGGAGACCCAGGGTCCCTTTCCACGTGCCACAGGGATCCTGGGGCTCCTATCCATTTTCAAGAAGAGTCAGGCATCGTCTCCTTTGGAAGCATTGATCTCGGCATACCTTTCGAGTTTTCAAAGGATGTGAGGCCCCCGGTCGCTATGAGGCGGAGAATTAGGTCTTTCTCTGTGGTCTCCAAAAGGGATTGAGACATCCCTTCGTCTTGGGAGATGCAAGACGAGCCTGCATTCAATTCACTGCAGGGATATCCGGCCTTACTTCGAGTCAGAGCATCTCGGTGTCCATTCCACTTGAGGCCACAAAATCAGGGTCCCTCAAATATACCTGTAGCTGAGAGAAACCTCCTCTTGAGGTCCTTGTGGAAAGTTGGTATTCCTCTTGAGTCTAAGCCAGGGTCTAAGCTCTCATCTCGAGTTGATATGGGGTCCACGAAGCCCTTTCCTGTTGGTCCAGTGACTTCAGGATCCCTCTAGACTTGAGACAGTGATCTTGGGTTTTCTCTGGAGTGCCATCAAGGAAATCAAGGTTCCTTTCACGTTTGATGTGGAACACGGAATTGCTCTTCATGCAGTGCAGGGGAATCGGGCCTCAACTCGCGGCGAGGGGGATATCTCATGGTTTTTCTCGAGATGCGGCCGGAACCTGGGGTATATTCTCGAGTTACGACGGGGAGGGCCCTTCCAGACACGTGTTTGTTCAGCGACGTCAGGACTCCTGCCTAGGGGTGAGGGACACCTCGAGATTCTCCTCGAGTGTTGGCGTGGCAATTGGGACGCGTCTCCACGTGAGGCGGGAGACCCAGGGTCCCTTTCCACGTGCCACAGGGATCCTGGGACTCCTATCCATTTTCAAGAGGAGTCAGGCATCGTCTCCTTTGGAAGCATTGATCTCCGCGGACCTCTCGAATTTTCAAAGGATGTGAGGCCCCGGTCGCTATGAGGCCGAGAATTAGGTCTTTCTCTGTGGTCTCCACAGGGGATTCAGACATCCCTTCGTCTTGGGAGATGCAAGACGAGCCTGCATTCAATTCACTGCAGGGATATCCGGCCTTACTTCGAGTCAGAGCATCTCGGTGTCCATTCCACTTGAGGCCACAAATTCAGGGTCCCTCTCACATACATGTAGCTGAGAGAAGCCTCCTCTTGAGGGGCTTGTGGAAAGTTCGTATTCCTCTTGAGTTGAAGCCAGGGACTAATCTCTCATCTCGAGTTGATTTGGGGTCCAAGGGGAAATTTCGTGTTGCTCCAGTGACCTCAGCATCCCTCTAGACTTGAGACAGTGATCTTGGGTTTTCTCGGGAGTGCCATCAAGGAAATCAAGGCTCCTTTCACGTTTGATGTGGAACACGGAATTGCTCTGCACGCAGTCCACGGGAATCGGGCCTCAAGTCGCGGCGAGGGGGAAATCTCATGGTTTTTCTCGAGTTGCGGCCGGAACCTGGGGTATATTCTCGAGTTACGACGGGGAGGGCCCTTCCAGACACGTGTTTCTTCAGCGACGACAGGACTCCTGCTTGGGTGCGAGGGACACCTCGGGATTCTCCTCGAGTCTTGGCATGGCAATGGGGAAGCGTCTCCACGTGAGGCGGGAGACCCAGGGTCCCTTTCCACGTGCCACAGGGATCCTGGGACTCCTATCGATTTTCAAGAGGAGTCAGGCATCGTCTCCTTTGGAAGCATTGATCTCCGCGGACATCTCGGGTTTTCAAAGGATGTGAGGCCCCCGGTCGCTATGAGGCGGAGAATTAGGTCTTTCTCTGTGGTCTCCAAAAGGGATTGAGACATCCCTTCGTCTTGGGAGATGCAAGACGAGCCTGCATTCAATTCACTGCAGGGATATCCGGCCTTACTTCGAGTCAGAGCATCTCGGTGTCCATTCCACTTGAGGCCACAAAATCAGGGTCCCTCAAATATACCTGTAGCTGAGAGAAACCTCCTCTTGAGGTCCTTGTGGAAAGTTGGTATTCCTCTTGAGTCGAAGCCAAGGACTAAGCTCTCATCTCGAGTTGATTTGGGGTCCAAGGGGAAATTTCCTGTTGCTCCAGTGACCTCAGGATCCCTCTAGACTTGAGACAGTGATCTTGGGTTTTCTCTGGAGTGCCATCAAGGAAATCAAGGCTCCTTTCACGTTTGATGTGGAACACGGAATTGCTCTGCATGCAGTGCAGGGGAATCGGGCCTCAACTCACGGCGAGGGGGACATCTCATGGTTTTTCTCGAGTTGCGGCCGGAACCTAGGGTATATTCTCGAGTTACGACGGGGAGGGCCCTTCCAGACACGTGTTTGTTCAGCGACGTCAGGACTCCTGCCTAGGTGCGAGGGACACCTCGGGATTCTCCTCGAGTCTTGACATGGCAATTGGGACGCGTCTCCACGTGAGGCGGGAGACCCAGGGTCCCATTCCACGTGCCACAGGGATCCTGGGACTCCTATCCATTTTCAAGAGGCGTCAGGCATCGTCTCCTTTGGAAGCATTGATCTCCGCGGACCTCTCGAGTTTTCAAAGGATGTGAGGCCTCCGGTCGCGATGAGGCGGAGAACTAGGACTTTCTCTGTGGTCTCCACAGGGGATTCAGACATCCCTTGGTCTTGGGAGATGCAACACGAGCCTGCATTCAATTCACTGCAGGGATATCCGGCCTTACTTCGAGTCAGAGCATCTCGGTGTCCATTCCTCTTGCGGCCACAAACTCAGGGTCCCTCTCACTTACCTGTAGCCGAGAGAAGCCTCCTCTTGAGCAGCTTGTGAAAAGTTGGTATTCCTCTTGATTCGACGCCAGGAACTAAGCTCTCATCTCGAGTAGATTTGGGGTAAACGGAGCCCTTTCGTGTTGCTCCAGTGACCTCAGGATCCCTCTAGACTTGAGACAGTGATCTTGGGTTTTCTCTGGAGTGCCATCAAGGAAATCAAGGCTCCTTTCACGTTTGATGTGGAACACGGAATTGCTCTGCATGCAGTGCAGGGGAATCGGGCCTCATCTCGCGGCGAGGGGGAAATCTCATGGTTTTTCTCGAGTTGCGGCCGGAACCTGGGGTATATTCTCGAGTTACGACGGGGAAGGCCCTTCCAGACACGTGTTTGTTCAGCGACGTCAGGACTCCTGCCTAGGTGCGAGGGACACCTCCTGATTCTCCTCGAGTCTTGCCATGGCAATTGGGACGCGTCTCCACGTGAGGCGGGAGACCAGGGTCCCTTTCCACGTGCCACAGGGATCCTGGGACTCCTATCCATTTTCAAGAGGAGTCAGGCATCGTCTCCTTTGGAAGCATTGATCTCCGCGGACCTCTCGGGTTTTCAAAGGATGTGAGGCCTCCGGTCGCGTTGAGGCAGAGTACTAGGTCTTTCTCTGTGGTCTCCACAGGGGATTCAGACAACCCTTCGTCTTGGGAGATGCAAGACGAGCCTGCTTTCAATTCACTGCAGGGATATCCGGCCTTACTTCGAGTTAGAGCATCTCGGTGTCCATTCCACTTGAGGCCACAAACTCATGGTCCCTCTCACTTACCTGTAGCTGAGAGAAGCCTCCTCTTGAGGTGCTTGTGAAAAGTTGGTATTCCTCTTGAGTCGAAGCCAGGGACTAAGCTCTCATTTCGAGTTGATTTGGGGTCCACGGAGCCCTTTCGTGTTGCTCCAGTGACCTCAGGATCCCTCTAGACTTGAGACAGTGATCTTGGGTTTTCTCTAGAGTGCCATCAAGGAAATCAAGGCTCCTTTCACGTTTGATGTGGAACACGGAATTGCTCTGCATTCAGTGCAGGGGAATCGGGCCTCATCTCGCGGCGAGGGGGAAGTCTCATGGTTTTTCTCAAGTTGCATCCGGAACCTGGGGTATATTCTCGAGTTACGACGGGGAGGGCCCTTCCAGACACGTGTTTATTCAGCGACGTCTGGACTCCTGCCTAGGTGCGAGGGACACCTCGGGATTCTCCTCGAGTCTTGGCATGGCAATGGAGAAGCGTCTCCACGTGAGGCGGGAGACCCAGGGTCCCTTTCCACGTGCCACAGGGATCCTGGGACTCCTATCCATTTTCAAGAGGAGTCAGGCATCGTCTCCTTTGGAAGCATTGATTTCCGCGGACCTCTCGGGTTTTCAAAGGTGTGAGGCTTCCGGTCGCGTTGAGGCGGAGGACTAGGTCTTTCTCTGTGGTCTCCACAGGGGATTCAGACAACCCTTCGTCTTGGGAGATGCAAGACGAGCCTGCATTCAATTCACTGCAGGGATATCCGGCCTTACTTCGAGTCAGAGCATCTCGGTGTCCATTCCACTTGAGGCCACAAACTCAGGGTCCCTCAAATATACCTGTAGCTGAGAGAAACCTCCTCTTGAGGTGCTTGTGGAAAGTTGGTATTCCTCTTGAGTTTAAGCCAGGGTCTAAGCTCTCATCTCGAGTTGATTTGGGGTCCACGAAGCCCTTTCCTGTTGGTCCAGTGACTTCAGGATCCCTCTAGACTTGAGACAGTGATCTTGGGTTTTCTCTGGAGTGCCATCAAGGAAATCAAGGCTCCTTTCACGTTTGATGTGGAACACGGAATTGCTCTGCATGCAGTGCAGGGGAATCGGGCCTCATCTCGCGGCGAGGGGGAAGTCTCAGGGTTTTTCTCGAGTTGCGGCCGGAACCTGGGGTATATTCTCGAGTTACGACGGGGAGGGCCCTTCCAGACACGTGTTTGTTCAGCGACGTCAGGACTCCTGCCTAGGTGCGAGGGACACCTCGGGATTCTCCTCGAGTCTTGGCATGGCAATGGGGAAGCGTCTCCACGTGAGGCGGGAGACCCAGGGTCCCTCTCCACGTGCCACAGGGATCCTGGGACTCCTATCCATTTTCAAGAGGAGTCAGGCATCGTCTCCTTTGGAAGCATTGATCTCCGCGGACCTCTCGGGTTTTCAAAGGATGTGAGGCCTCCGGTCGCGTTGAGGCGGAGGACTAGGTCTTTCTCTGTGGTCTCCACAGGGGATTCAGACAACCCTTCGTCTTGGGAGATGCAAGACGAGCCTGCATTCAATTCACTGCAGGGATATCTGGCCTTACTTCGAGTCAGAGCATCTCGGTGTCCATTCCGCTTGAGGCCACAAACTCAGGGGCCCTCTCACATACCTGTGGCTGCGAGAAGCCTCCTCTTCAGGTGCTTGTGGAAAGTTGGTATTCCTCTTGAGTCTAAGCCAGGGACTAAGCTCTCATCTCGAGTTGATTTGGGGTCCACGGAGCCCTTTCCTGTTGGCCAGTGATGTCAGGATCCCTCTAGACTTGAGACAGTGATCTTGGGTTTTCTCTGGAGTGCCATCAAGGAAATCAAGTCTCCTTTCATTTTTGATGTGGAATACCGAATTGCTCTGCACGCAGGGCAGGGGAAACGGGCCTCATCTCGCGGCGAGGGGGAAGTCTCATGGTTTTTCTCGAGTTGCGGCCGGAACCTGTGGTATATTCTCGAGTTACGACGGGGAGGGCCCTTCCAGACACGTGTTTGTTCAGTGACGTCAGGACTCCTGCCTAGGTGCGAGGGACACCTCGTGATTGTCCTCGAGTCTTGGCATGGCAATTGGGACGCGTCTCCACGTGAGGCGGGAGACCCAGGGTCCCTTTCCACGTGCCACAGGGATCCTGGGACTCCTATCCATTTTCAAGAGGAGTCAGGCATCGTCTCCTTTGGAAGCATTGATCTCTGCAGACCTCTCGAGTTTTCAAAGGATGTGAGGCCTCCGGTCACGATGAGGCGGAGGACTAGGTCTTTCTCTGTGGTCTCCACAGGGGATTCAGACATCCCTTCATCTTGTGAGATGCAAGACGAGCCTGCTTTCAATTCACTGCAGGGATATCCGGCCTTACTTCGAGTCAGAGCATCTCGGTGTCCATTGCACTTTAAGCCACAAACTCAGGGTTCCTCTCACATACCTGTAGCTGAGAGAAGCCTCCTTTTGAGGTGCTTGTGGAAAGTTGGTATTCCTCTTGAGTCTAATCCAGGGACTAAGCTCTCATCTCGAGTTGATTTGGGGTCCACGGAGCCCTTTCGTGTTGCTCCAGTGACCTCAGGATCCCTCTAGACTTGAGACAGTGAACTTGGGTTTTCTCTGGAGTGCCATCAAGGAAATCAAGGCTCCTTTCACGTTTGATGTGGAACACGGAATTGCTCTGCACGCAATGCAGGGGAATCGGGCCTCAACTCGCAGCGAGGGGGAAATCTCATGGTTTTTCTCGAGTTGTTGCCGGATCCTGGGGTATATTCTCGAGTTACGACGGGGAGGGCCCTTCCAGACACGTGTTTGTTCAGCGACGTCAGGACTCCTGCCTAGGTGCGAGGGACACCTCGGGATTCTCCTCGAGTCTTGGCATGGCAATTGGGAGGCGTCTGCAAGTGAGGCGGTAGACCCAGGGTCCCTTTCCACGTGCCACAGGGATCCTGGGACTCCTATCCATTTTCAAGAGGAGTCAGGCATCGTCTCCTTGGGAAGTATTGATCTCCGCGGACCTCTCGAGTTTTCAAAGGATGTGAGGCCTCCGGTCACGTTGAGGCGGAGGACTAGGTCTTTCTCTGTGGTCTCCACAGCGGATTCAGACAACCCTTCGTCTTGGGAGATGCAAGACCAGCCTGCATTCAATTCACTGCAGGGATATCCGGCCTTACTTCGAGTCAGAGCATCTCGGTGTCCATTCCATTTGAGGCCACAAACTCAGGGTCCCTCTGACATACCAGAAGCTGAGAGAAGCCTCCTCTTGAGGTGCTTGTGGAAAGTTGGTATTCCTCTTGAGTCGAAGCCAGGGACTAAGCTCTCATCTCGAGTTGATTTGGGGTCCACGGAGCCCTTTCGTGCTGCTACAGTGACCTCAGGATCCCTCTAGACTTGAGACAGTGATCTTGGGTTTTCTATTGAGTGCCATTGAGGAAATCAAGGCTCCTTTCACGTTTGATGTGGAACACGGAATTGGTCTGCACGCAGTGCAGGGGAATCGGGCCTCATCTCGCAAGGAGGGGGAAGTCTCATGGTTATTCTCGAGATGTGGCCGGAACCTGGGGGATATTCTCGAGTTACGACGGGGAGGGCCCTTCCAGACACGTGTTTGTTCAGCGACGTCAGGACTCCTGCCTAGGTGCGACGGACACCTCGGGATTCTCCTCGAGTCTTGGCATGGCAATTGGGATGCGTCTAAACGTGAGGTGGGAGACCCAGGGTCCCTTTCCAAGTGCCACAGGTATCCTGGAACTCCTATCCATTTTCAAGAAGAGTCAGACATCGTCTCCTTTGGAAGCATTGATCTCCACAGACCTCTCGAGTTTTCAAAGGATGTGATGCCTCCGTTCTCGATGAGGCGGAGGACTAGGTCTTTCTCTGTGGTCTCCACAGGGGATTCAGACATCCCTTGGTCTTGGGAGATGCAAGACGAGCCTGCATTCAATTCACTGCAGGGATATCCACCCTTACTTCGAGTCAGAGCATCTCGGTGTCCATTCCACTTGAGGCCACAAAATCATGGTCCCTCTCACATACCTGTAGCTGAGAGAAGCCTCCTCTTGAGGTGCTTGTGGAAAGTTGGTATTCCTCTTGAGTCAAAGCCAGGGACTAAGCTCTCATCTCGAGTTGATTTGGGGTCCACGGAGCCCTTTTCTTTTGGTCCAGTGACCTCAGGATCCCTCTAGACTTGAGACAGTGATCTTGGGTTTTCTCTGGAGTGCCATCAAGGAAATCAAGGCTCCTTTCACGTTTGATGTGGAACACGGAATTGCTCTGCACGCAGTGCAGCGGAATCGGGCCTCACCTCGCGGCGAGGGGGAAGTCTCATGGTTTTTCTCGAGTTGCGTCCGGAACCTGGGGTATATTCTCGAGTTACGACGGGGAGGGCCCTTCCCGACACGTGTTTGTTCAGCGACGTCAGGACTCCTGCCTAGGTGCGAAGGACACCTCGGGATTCTCCTCGGGTCTTGGCATGGCAATTGGGACGCGTCTCCACGTGAGGCAGGAGACCCAGGGTCCCTTTCCACGTGCCACAGGGATCCTGGGACTCTTATCCATTTTCTTTTTTTTTTTTTATTTTTTTTTATTTTTTTTTTAATTTTTATTATTATTATTTTTTTTCCAGTGGGTTTTGTCATACATTGATATGAATCAGCCATGGATTTACATGTATTCCCAATCCCGATCCCCCCTCCCACCTCCCTCTCCACCCGATTCCTCTGGGTCTTCCCAGTGCACCAGGCCGGAGCACTTGTCTCGTGCATCCCACCTGGGCTGGTGATCTGTTTCACCATAGATAGTATACAGGCTGTTCTTTTGAAATATCCCACCCTCACATTCTCCCACAAAGTTCAAAAGTCTGTTCTGTATTTCTGTGTCTCTTTTTCTGTTCTGCATATAGGGTTATCGTTATCACCTTTCTAAATTCCATATACATGTGTCAGTATGCTGTAATGTTCTTTATCTTTCTGGCTTACTTCACTCTGTATAAGGGGCTCCAGCTTCATCCATCTCATTAGGACTAGTTCAAATGAATTCTTTTTAATGGCTGAGTAATATTCCTTGGTATATATGTACCACAGCTTCCTTATCCATTCATCTGCTGATGGGCATCTAGGTTGCTTCCATGTCCTGGCTATTATAAACAGTGCTGCAATGAACATTGGGGTGCACGTGTCTCTTTCAGATCTGGTTTCCTCAGTGTGTATGCCCAGAAGTGGGATTGCTGGGTCATATGGCAGTTCTATGTCCAGTTTTTTAAGAAATCTCCACACTGTTTTCCATAGCGGCTGTACTAGTTTGCATTCCCACCAACAGTGTAAGAGGGTTCCCTTTTCTCCACACCCTCTCCAGCATTTATTGCTTGTAGACTTTTGGATAGCAGCCATCCTGACTGGCGTGTAATGGTACCTCATTGTGGTTTTGATTTGCATTTCTCTAATAATGAGTGATGTTGAGCATCTTTTCATGTGTTTGTTAGCCATCTGTATGTCTTCCTTGGAGAAATGTCTGTTTAGTTCTTTGGCCCATTTTTTGATTGGATCATTTATTTTTCTGGAATTGAGCTGCAGGAGTTGCTTGTATATTTTTGAGATTAGTCCTTTGTCTGTTTCTTCATTTGCTATTATTTTCTCCCAATCTGAGGGCTGTCTTTTCATCTTACTTATAGTTTCCTTTGTAGTGCAAAAGCTTTTAAGTTTCATTAGGTCCCATTTGTTTAGTTTTGCTTTTATTTCCAATATTCTGGGAGGTGGGTCATAGAGGATCTTGCTTTGATTTATGTCGGAGAGTGTTTTGCCTATGTTCTCCTCTAGGAGTTTTATAGTTTCTGGTCTTACATTTAGATCTTTAATCCATTTTGAGTTTATTTTTTGTGTATGGTGTTAGAAAGTGTTCTAGTTTCATTCTTTTACAAGTGGTTGACCAGTTTTCCCAGCACCACTTGTTAAAGAGGTTGTCTTTTTTCCATTGTATATCCTTGCCTCCTTTGTCAAAGATAAGGTGTCCATAGGTTCGTGGATTTATCTCTGGGCTTTCTATTCTGTTCCATTGATCTATATTTCTGTCTTTGTGCCAGTACCATACTGTCTTGATGACTGTGGCTTTGTAGTAGAGTCTGAAGTCAGGCAGGTTGATTCCTCCAGTTCCATTCTTCTTTCTCAAGATTACTTTGGCTATTCGAGGTTTTTTGTATTTCCATACAAATTGTGAAATTCTTTGGTCTAGTTCTGTGAAAAATACCGTTGGTAGCTTGATAGGGATTGCATTGAATCTATAGACTGCTTTGGGTAGAATAGCCATTTTGACAATATTAATTCTTCCAATCCATGAACACGGTATGTTTCTCCATCTGTTTGTGTCCTCTTTGATTTCTTTCATCAGTGTTTTATAGTTTTCTATGTATAGGTCCTTTGTTTCTTTAGGTAGATATACTCCTAAGTATTTTATTCTTTTTGTTGCAATGGTGAATGGTATTGTTTCCTTAATTTCTCTGTCTGTTTTTTCATTGTTAGTATATAGGAATGCAAGGGATTTCTGTGTGTTAATTTTATATCCTGCAACTTTACTATATTCATTGATTAGCTCTAGTAATTTTCTGGTAGAATCTTTAGGGTTTTCTATGTAGAGGATCATGTCATCTGCAAACAGTGAGAGTTTTACTTCTTCTTTTCCTATCTGGATTCCTTTTACTTCTTTTTCTGCTCTGATTGCTGTGGCCAGCACTTCCAACACTATGTTGAATAGTAGTGGTGAGAGTGGGCACCCTTGTCTTGTTCCTGATTTCAGGGGAAATGCCTTCAATATTTCACCATTGAGGGTGATGCTTGCTGTGGGTTTGTCATATATAGCTTTTATTATGTTGAGGTATGTTCCTTCTATTCCTGCTTTTTGGAGAGTTTTAATCATAAATGAGTGTTGAATTTTGTCAAAGGCTTTCTCTGCATCTATTGAGATAATCATATGGTTTTTATCTTTCAATTTGTTAATGTGGTGTATTACATTGATTGATTTGCGGATATTAAAGAATCCTTGCATTCCTGGGATAAAGCCCACTTGGTCATGGTGTATGATTTTTTTAATATGTTGTTGGATTCTGTTTGCTAGAATTTTGTTAAGGATTTTTGCATCTATGTTCATCAGTGATATTGGCCTGTAGTTTTCTTTTTTTGTGGCATCTTTGTCTGGTTTTGGAATTAGGGTGATGGTGGCCTCATAGAATGAGTTTGGAAGCTTACCTTCTTCTGCAATTTTCTGGAAGAGTTTGAGTAAGATAGGTGTTAGCTCTTCTCTAAATTTTTGGTAGAATTCAGCTGTGAAGCCATCTGGTCCTGGGCTTTTGTTTGCTGGAAGATTTTTGATGACAGTTTCGATTTCCTTGCTTGTGATGGGTCTGTTAAGATCTTCTATTTCTTCCTGGTTCAGTTTTGGAAAGTTATACTTTTCTAAGAATTTGTCCATT
The DNA here is from genome assembly GCF_033118175.1 of Dama dama. Taxonomy (NCBI): domain Eukaryota; kingdom Metazoa; phylum Chordata; class Mammalia; order Artiodactyla; family Cervidae; genus Dama; species Dama dama. The sequence goes on from NC_083709.1 coordinate 5,167,177, forward strand.
TCATCCAAGTTGTCCATTTTATTGGCATAGAGCTGCTGGTAGTAGTCTCTTATGATCCTTTGTATTTCAGTGTTGTCTGTTGTGATCTCTCCATTTTCATTTCTAATTTTGTTAATTTGGTTTTTCTCTCTTTGTTTCTTAATGAGTCTTGCTAATGGTTTGTCAATTTTGTTTATTTTTTCAAAAAACCAGCTTTTAGCTTTGTTGATTTTTGCTATGGTCTCTTTAGTTTCTTTTGCATTTATTTCTGCCCTGATTTTTAAGATTTCTTTCCTTCTGCTAACTCTGGGGTTCTTCATTTCTTCCTTCTCTAATTGCTTTAGGTGTAGAGTTAGGTTATTTAATTGGTTTTTTTCCTGTTTCTTGATGTAAGCCTGTAATGCTATGAACCTTCCCCTTAGCACTGCTTTTACAGTGTCCCATAGGTTTTGGGTTGTTGTGTTTTCATTTTCATTCATTTCTATACATATTTTGATTTCTTTTTTGATTTCTTCTATGATTTGTTGGTTATTCAGAAGCGTGTTATTTAGCCTCCATATGTTTGAAGTTTTAACAATTTTTTCCCTGTAATTGAGATCTAATCTTACTGCACTGTGGTCAGAAAAGATAACTGGAATGATTTCAATTTTTTTGAATTTTCCAAGACCAGATTTATGGCCCAGGATGTGATCTATTCTGGAGAATGTTCCGTGTGCACTTGAGAAAAAGGTGAAGTTGATTGTTTTGGGGTGAAATGTCCTATAGATATCAATTAGGTCTAGCTGGTCCATTGTGTCATTTAAGGTTTGTGTTTCCTTGTTAATTTTCTGTTTAGTTGATCTATCCATAGTTGTGAGTGGGGTATTAAAGTCTCCCACTATTATTGTGTTACTATTAATTTCCTCTTTCATACTTGTTAGTGTTTGCCGTACATATTGCGGTGCTCCTATGTTGGGTGCATATATATTTATAATTGTTATATCTTCTTTTTTGATTGATCCTTTGATCATTATGTAGTGTCCTTCTTTGTCTCTTTTCACTTCCTTTATTTGAAAGTCTATTTTATCTGATATGAGTATTGCGACTCCTGCTTTCTTTTGGTCTCCGTTTGCATGAAATATTTTTTTCCAGCCCTTCACTTTTAGTCTGTATGTGTCTCTTGTTTTGAGGTGGGTCTCTTGTAGACAGCATATATAGGGGTCTTGTTTTTGTATCCATTCAGCCAATCTTTGTCTTTTGGTTGGGGCATTCAACCCATTTACATTTAGGGTAATTATTGATAGGTGTGTTCCCGTTGCCATTTACTTTGTTGTTTTGGGTTCACATTTATAAAACCTTTCTGCATTTCCTGTCTAGAGAAGATCCTTTAGCATTTGTTGAAGAGCTGGTTTGGTGGTGCTGAATTCTCTCAGCCTTTGCTTATCTGTAAAGCTTTTGAATTCTCCTTCATATCTGAATGAGATCCTTGCTGGATACAGTAATCTAGGTTGTAGGTTATTCTCTTTCATTACTTTCAGTACGTCCTGCCATTCCCTTCTGGCCTGGAGGGTTTCTATTGATAGATCAGCTGTTATCCTTATGGGAATCCCTTTGTGTGTTATTTGTTGTTTTTCCCTTGCTGCTTTTAATATTTGTTCTTTGTGTTTGATCTTTGTTAATTTGATTAATATGTGTCTTGGGGTGTTTCGCCTTGGGTTTATCCTGTTTGGGACTCTCTGGGTTTCTTGGATTTGGGTGGCTATTTCCTTCCCCATTTTAGGGAAGTTTTCAGCTATTATCTCCTCGAGTATTTTCTCATGGCCCTTCTTTTTGTCTTCTTCTTCTGGAACTCCTATGATTCGAATGTTGGGGCGTTTCACAGTGTCCCAGAGGTCCCTGAGGTTGTCCTCATTTCTTTTGATCCTTTTTTCTTTTTTCCTCTCTGCTTCATTTACTTCCACCATTTTATCTTCTACCTCACTTATCCTATCTTCTGCCTCCGTTATTCTACTCTTGGTTCCCTCCAAAGTGTTTTTGATCTCATTCATTGCATTATTCATTTGTAATTGACTCTTTTTTATTTCTTCTAGGTCTTTATTAAACAGTTCTTGAATCTTTTCAATCTTTGTTTCCAGGCTATTTATCTGTAACTCCATTTTGTTTTCAAGATTTTGGATCATTTTTATTATCATTATTCTAAATTCTTTTTCAGGTAGATTCCCTATCTCCTCCTCTTTTGTTTGACTTGGTGGGCATTTTTCATGTTCCTTTACCTGTTGGGTATTTCTTTGCCTTTTCATCTTGTTTAGATTGCTGTATCTGGAGTGGGCTTTCTGTATTCTGGAGGTCTGTGGTTCCTTTTTGTTGTGGAGGATTAACCCAGTGGATGGGGTTAGACGATTGGCTTGTCAAGGTTTCCTGGTTAGGGAAGCTTGCATCAGTGTTCTGGTGTGTGGAACTTGATTTCTTCTCTTTGGAAAGCAATGGAGTGCCCAGTAATGAGTTTTGAGATGGGTCTATGTGTTAGGTGTGACCTTGGGCAGCCTGTATGTTGATGTTCAGGGCTATGTTCCTGCGTTGCTGGAGAATTTGCGTGGTATGTCTTGCTCTAAAACTTATTGGCTCTTGTGTGGTAGTTGGTTTCAGTGTAGGTATGGAGGCTTTTGGACAGTCACTTATCACTTAAAGTTCCTTGTAGTCAGGAGTTTTCTGGTGTTCTCAGGTTTTGGGCTTAAGTCTCCTGCCTCTGGATTTCAGTTTTATTCTTCCTGTAGTCTCAGGACTTCTCCAACTATGCAGCCCTGATAAGAAAACTTCTAGGTTAATGGCTAAAAGATTCTCCCCCGTTAGGGACACCCAGAGAGGTTCACAGAGTCACATGAAGAAGAGGAGAGGGAGGAGGGAGATAGAGATGAACAGGAGGAGAAAAAGGGGGACTCAAGAGGAGAGAGACAGATCTACACAGCTGTCTGTTCCCAGAGTGTTCTCCGTAGCCCAGTCACCTACAAAGATTCACAGAATTGGATTGGGAAGAGAAGGGGAAAGGAGGAAATAGAGGTGTTCTGAGGTAGAAAACAGAGAGTCAAGATTGGGAGAGAATAATCTTCAGTTTAAAAATAGGGCTTCTCTTCTTTTTTTTTTTTTTGTAAGGTTATAGTGCATTGAAAATGAAAATTAAGGAGTAGTAGAGGAGTACTAGAGGAATTTAAAAGAAATAAGAGAAAAAGAAAAATAGAAAATAGAAGAGAAAAAGGAAAGAAAAAAAAGAAAAAAAAAAGAAAGAAAAAGAAAAAAAACAGAAAAAAAAGAAAAAAAAAAAGGAAAAAAAAAATTTTTTTTCCCCCTAATTAAAAAATCGTAAAAGTCTATGGAAATGAAAGTTAAGGAGTAATGGGGGAGTAATAGGGGATTTTAAAGGAAAATAAAAGAGAAAAAAGAAAAAAGAAAAAAAGAAAAAAAAATTAAAAAAAGAGAAAAAAGTAAAATTATATCTACGAGTTTCTCTGGAGCTGTTGCGGTCAGTGTGGGTTCGGCTCAGTTTCAGATAGCTCCTCGTTCCAGCTTACGCTTCTCGATATCTACAGGCTCCTCCGGTGTAGTCAATGTTTCCTAGAGGGATTTTAATCTGTTGCACCAGTCCCTTCTGAAGCGGTTCCCTTGGTTTATTTGGCTTCTGTTTGCCGGTCTCTTCAGAGCCTCATTTCCGCCCTGACACAGGCGGGCGGAGGTGGACTCTTATTCAGGTAGCTAGTTCCGTCGCTCCGGGGGGAGGGGCTTGTGCTGCGGGGACGGGCTGGCGCTGCGGGGAGGGGCTGGCGCTGCTCTCTCCGTCTGCGCTGCTCAGGAATTGCTCTGCACGCAGTGCAGGGGAATCGGGCCTCATCTCGCGGCGAGGGGGAAGTCTCATGGTTTTTCTCGAGTTGCGGCCGGAACACAGGGTATATTCTCGAGTTACCACGGGGAGGGCCCTTCCAGACACGTGTTTGTTCAGCAACGTCAGGACTCCTGCCTAGGTGCGAGGGACACCTCGGGATTTTCCTCGAGTCTTGGCATGGCAATTGGGAGGCGTCTCCACGTGAAGCAGGAGACCCAGGGTCCCCGTCCATGTGGACCGGGATCCTGGGACTCCTAACCATTTTCAAGAGGAGTCAGGCATCGTCTCCTTTCGAAGCATTGATCTCCGCGGACCTCTCGAGTTTTCAAAGAATGTGAGGCCTCCGGTCACGATAAGGCGGAGGACTAGGTCTTTCTCTGTGGTCTCCACAGGGGATTCAGACATCCCTTCGTCTTGGGAGATGCAAGACGAGCCTGCATTCAATTCACTGCAGGGATATCCGGCCTTACTTCGAGTCAGAGCATCTCGGTGTCCATTCCATTTGAGGCCACAAACTCAGGGTCCCTCTCACATACCTGTAGCTGAGAGAAGCCTCCTCTTGAGGTGCTTGTGGAAAGTTGGTATTCCTCTTGAGTCGAAGCCAGGGACTAAGCTCTCATCTCGAGTTGATTTGGGGTCCACGGAGCCCTTTCGTCTTGCTACAGTGACCACAGGATCCCTCTAGACTTGAGACAGTGACTTTGAGTTTTCTCTGGAGTGGCATCAAAGGAAATCAAGTCTCTTTTCACGTTTGATGTGGAACACGGAATTGCTCTGCACGCAGTGCAAGGGAATCGGGCCTCATCTCGCAGCAGGGGGAAGTCTCATGGTTTTTCTCGAGTTGCGGCCGGAACCTGGGGTATATTCTCGAGTTACGATGGGGAGGGCCCTTCCAAACACGTGTTTGTTCAGCGACTTCAGGACTCCTGCCTAGGTGCGAGGGATACCTCGGGATTCTCCTCGAGTCGTGGCATGGCAATTGGGACGCGTCTCCATGTGAAGCCGGAGACCCAGAGTCCCCGTCCATGTGGACAGGGATCCTGGGACTCCTAACCATTTTCAAGAGGAGTCAGGCATCATCTCCTTTGGAAGCATTGATCTCCGCGGACCTCTCGAGTTTTCAGAGGATGTGAGGCCTCCGGTCGCGATGAGGCGGAGAACTAGGTCTTTCTCTGATGTCTCAACGGGGGATTCAGACATCCCTTCGTCTTGGGAGATGCAAGACGAGCTTGCATTCAATTCACTGCAGGGATATCCGGCCTTACTTCGAGTCAGAGCATCTCGGTGTCCATTCCACTTGAGGCCACAAACTGAGGGTCCCTCTCACATACCAGTAGCTGAGAGAAGACTCCTCTTGAGGTGCTTGTGGAAAGTTGGTATTCCTCTTAAGTCGAAGCCAGGGACTAAGCTCTCATCTCGAGTTGATTTGCGGTCCACGGAGACCTTTCATGCTGCTACAGTGGCCTCAGGATCCCTCTAGACTAGAGACAGTGACTTTGGGTTTTCTCTGGAGTGCCATCAAGGAAATCAAGGCTCCTTTCCCGTTTGATGTGGAACACGGAATTGCTCTGCACGCAGTGCAGGGGAATCGGGCCTCATGTCGCGGTGATGGGGAATTCTCATGGTTTTTTTCGAGTTGCGGCCGGAACCTTGGGTATATTCTCAAGTTACGACGGGGAGGGCACTTCCAGACACGTGTTTGTTCAGCGACGTCAGGACTCCTGCCTAGGTGCGAGGGACACTTCGGGATTCTCCACGATTGTTGGCATGGCAATTGGGACGCGTCTCCACGTGAGGCGGGAGACCCAGGGTCCCTTTCCATGTGCCACAGGGATCCTGGGACTCCTATCCACTTTCAATAGGAGTCAGGCATCGTCTCCTTTTGAAGCATTGATCTCCGTGGACCTCTCCAGTTTTCAAAGGATGTGAGGCCTCCGGTCGCGATGAGGCGGAGAACTAGGTCTTTCTCTGTGGTCTCCACAGGGGATTCAGACATCCCTTCGTCTTGGGAGATGCAAGAAGAGCCTGCATTCAATTCACTGCAGGGATATCCGGCCTTACTTCGAGTCAGAGCATCTCGGTGTCCATTCCACTTGAGGCCACAAACTCAGGGTCCCTGTCACATACCTGTAGCTGAGAGAAGCCTCCTCTTGAGGTGCTTATAGAAAGTTGCTATTCCTCTTGAGTCGAAGCCAGGGACTAAGCTCTCATCTCGAGTTGATTTGGGGTCCAAGGGGAAATTTCGTGTTGCTCCAGTGACCTCAGCATCCCTCTAGACTTGAGACAGTGATCTTGGGTTTTCTCTGGAGTGCCATCAAGGAAATCAAGGCTCCTTTCATGTTTCATGTGGAACACGGAATTGCTCTGCACGCAGTCCAGGGGAATCGGGCCTCAACTCACGGCGAGGGGGAAATCTCATGGTTTTTCTCGAGTTGCGGACGGAACCTGGGGTATATTCTCGAGTTACGACGGGGAGGGCCCTTCCAGACACGTGTTTGTTCAGCGACGTCAGGACTCCGGCCTAGGGGCGAGGGACACCTCGGGATTCTCCTCGAGTCCTGGCATGGCAATTGGGACGCGTGTCCACGTGAGGCCGGAGACCCAGGGTCCCTTTCCACGTGCCACAGGGATCGTGGGACTCCTATCCATTTTCAAGAGGAGTCAGGCATCGTCTCCTTTGGAAGCATTGATCTCCGTGGACCTCTTGAGTTTTCAAAGGATGTGAGGCCTTCGGTCGCGATGAGGCCGAGGACTAGGACTTTCTTTGTGGTCTCCACAGGGGATTCAGACATCCCGTCGTCTTGGGAGATGCAAGACGAGCCTGCTTTCAATTCACTGCAGGGATATCCGGCCTTACTTCGAGTCAGAGCATCTCGGTGTGCATTCCACTTGAGGCCACAAATTCAAGGTCCCTCTCACATACCTGTAGCTGAGAGAAGCCTCCTCTTAAGGTGCTTATGGAAAGTTGGTAGTCCTCTTGAGTCGAAGCCAGGGACTAAGCTCTCATCTCGAGTTAATTTGGGGTCCACGGAGCCCTTTCGTATTGCTCCAGTGACCTCAGGATCCCTATAGACTTGAGACAGTGATCTTGGGTTTTCTCTGGAGTGCCATCAAAGAAAGCAAGGCTCCTTTCACGTTTGATGTGGAACACGGAATTGCTCTGCACGCAGTGCAGGGGAATCGGGCCTCATCTCGCGGCGAGGGGGAAGTCTCATGGTTTTTCTCGAGTTGCGGCCGGAACCTTGGGTATATTCTCGAGTTACGACGGGGAGGGCCCTTCCAGACACGTGTTTGTTCAGCGACGTCGGACTCCTGCTTAGGTGCGAGGGACACCTCGGGATTCTCCTCGAGTCTTCCATGGCAATTGGGACGTGTTCCACGGGAGCCGGGAGACCCAGGGTCACTTTCAACGTGCCACAGGGATCGTGGGACTCCTATCCATTTTCAAGAAGAGTCAGGCATCGTCTCCTTTGGAAGCATTGATCTCCGCAGACCTCTCGAGTTTTCAAAGGATGTGAGGCCTCCGGTCTTGATGAGGCAGAGGACTAGGTCTTTCTCTGTGGTCCCCACAGCGGATTCAGACATCCCTTCGTCTATGGAGATGCAAGACGAGCCTGCATTCAATTCACTGCAGGCATATCCGGCCTTACTTCGAGTCAGAGCATCTCGGTGTCCATTCCACTTGAGGCCACAAACTCAGGGTCCCTCTCACATACCTGTAGCTGAGAGAAGCCTCCTCTTGAGGTGCTTGTGGAAAGTTGGTATTCCTCTTGAGTCGAAGCCAGGGACTAAGCTCTCATCTAGAGTTGATTTGGGGTCCACGGAGCCCTTTCGTGTTGCTCCAGTAACCTCAGGATCCCTCTAGACTTGAAACAGTGATCTTGCGTTTTCTCTGGAGTGCCATTAAGGAAATCAAGGCTCCTTTCACTTTTGATGTGGACCACGGAATTGGTCTGCACGCAGTGCAGGGGTTCGGGCCTCATCTCGCGGGGAGGGGGAAGTCTCATGGTTTTTCTCGAGTTGCGGCCGGAACCTAGGGTATATTCTCGAGTTACGACGGGGAGGGCCCTTCCAGACACAGGTTTGTTCAGCGACGTGAGGACTCCTGCCTAGGTGCGAGGGACACCTCGGGATTCTCCTCGAGTCTTGGCATGGCAATTTGGACGCGTCTCCACGTGAGGCGGGAGACCCAGTGTCCCTTTCCACGTGCCACAGGGATCCTGGGACTCCTATCCATATTCAAGAGGAGTCAGGCATCGTCTCCTTTGGAAGCATTGATCTCCGCGGACCTCTCGAGTTTTCAAAGGATGTGAGGCCTCCGGTCGCGATGAGGCGGAGAACTCGGTCTTTCTCTGTGGTCTCCACAGGGGATTCAGACATCCCTTCGTCTGGGGAGATGCAAGACGAGCCTGCATTCACTTCACTGCAGGGATATCCGGCCTTACTTCGAGTCAGAGTATCTCCGTGTCCATTCCACTTGAGGCCACAAACTCAGGGTCCCTCTCACATAGCTGTAGCTGAGAGAAGCCTCCTCTTGTGGTGCTTGTGGAAAGTTGGTATTCCTCTTGAGTTGAAGCCAGGGACTAATCTCTCATCTCGAGTTGATTTGGGGTCCACGGAGCCCTTTCGTGTTGCTCCAGTGACCTCGGGATCCCTCTAGACTTGAGACAGTGATCTTGGGTTTTCTCTAGAGTGCCATCAAGGAAATCAAGGCTCCTTTCACGTTTGATGTGGAACACGGAATTGCTCTGCACGCATTGCAGGGGAATCGGGCCTCATCTCGCGGCGAGGGGGAAGTCTCATGGTTTTTCTCGAGTTGCGGCCGGAACCTGGGGTATATTCTTGACTTACGACGGGGAGGGCCCTACCAGACACGGGTTTGTTCAGCGATGTCAGGACTCCTGCCTAGGTGCGAGGGACACCTCGGGATTCTCCTCGAGTCTTGGCATGGTAATTTGGACGCGTCTCCACGTGAGGCGGGAGACCCAGGGTCCCTTTCCACGTGCCACAGGGATCCTGGGACTCCTATCCATTTTCAAGAGGAGTCAGGCATCGTCTCCTTTGGAAGCATTGATCTCCGCGGACCTCTCGAGTTTTCAAAGGATGTGAGGCCTCCGGTCGCGATGAGGCAGAGGACTAGGTCTTTCTCTGTGGTCTCCACAGGGGCTTCAGACATCCCTTCGTCTTGGGAGATGCAAGACGAGCCTGCATTCAATTCGCTGCAGGGATATCCGGCCTTACTTCGAGTCAGAGCATCTCGGTGTCCATTCCACTTGAGGCCACAAACTCAGGGTCCCTCTCACATACATGTAGCTGAGAGAAGCCTCCTCTTGAGGTGCTTGTGGAAAGTTGGTATTCCTCTTGAGTCAAAGCCAGGGACTAAGCTCTCATCTCGAGTTGATTTGGGGTCCACGGAGACCTTTCGTGTTGCTCCAGTGACCTCAGGATCCCTCTAGACTTGAGACAGTGATCTTGGGTTTTCTCTGGAGTGCCATGAAGGAAATCAAGGCTCCTTTCACGTTTGATGTGGAACACAGAACTGCTCTGCACGCAGTGCAGGGGAATCGGGCCTCATCTCGCGGCGAGGGGGAAGTCTCATGGTTTTTCTCGAGTTGCGGCCGAAACATGGGGTATATTCTCGAGTTACGACGGGGAGGGCCCTTCCAGACACGTGTTTGTTCAGCGACGTCAGGACTCCTGCCTAGGTGCGAGGGACACCTCGGGATTCTCCTCGAGTCTTGGCATCGCAATTGGGACGCGTCTCCACGTGAGGCGGGAGACCCAGGGTCCCTTTCCACGTGCCACAGGGATCCTGGGACTCCTATCCATTTTCAAGAGGAGTCAGGCATCGTCTCCTTCGGAAGTATTGATCTCCGCGGGCCTCTCGAGTTTTCAAAGGATGTGAGGCCTCTGGTCGCCTTGAGGTGGAGGACTAGGTCTTTCTCTGTGTTCTGCACAGGGGATTCAGACATCCCTTCGTCTTGGGAGATGCAAGATGAGCCTGCATTCAATTCACTGCAGGGATATCCGGCCTTACTTCGAGTCAGAGCATCTCGGTGTCCATTCCACTTGAGGCCACAAACTCAGGGTCCCTCTCACATACCTGTAGCTGAGACAAGCCTCCTCTTGAGGGGCTTGTGGAAAGTTCGTATTCCTCTTGAGTTGAAGCCAGGGATTAATCTCTCATCTCGAGTTGATTTGGGGTCCACGGAGCACTTTCTTGTTGCTCCAGTGACCTCAGGATCCCTCTAGACTTGAGACAGTGATCTTGGGTTTTCTCTGGAGTGCCATCAAGGAAATCAAGGCTCCTTTCAAGTTTGATGTGGAACACGGAATTGGTCTGCACGCATTGCAGGGGAATCGGGCCTCATCTCGGGGCGAGGGGGAAGTCTCATGGTTTTTCTCGAGTTGCGGCCGGAACCTGCGGTATATTCTCGAGTTACGACGGGGAGGGCCCTTCCAGACACGTGTTTGTTCAGCGACGTGAGGACTCTTGCCTAGGTGCGAGGGACACCTCGGGATTCTCCTCGAGTCTTGGCATGGCAATTTGAACGCATCTCCACGTGAGGAGGGAGAACCAGGGTCCCTTTCCACGTGCCACAGGGATCCTGGGACTCCTATCCATTTTCAAGAGGAGTCAGGCATCGTCTCCTTTGGAAGCATTGATCTATGCGGACCTCTCGAATTTTCAAAGGATGTGAGGCCACCGGACGCGCTGAGGCGGAAAATTAGGTCTTTCTCTGTGGTCTCCACAGGGGATTCAGACATCCCTTCATCTTGGGAGATGCAAGACGAGCCTGCATTCAATTCACAGCAGGGATATCCGGCCTTACTTCGAGTCAGAGCATCTCGGTGTCCATTCCACTTGAGGCCACAAACTCAGGGTCCCTCTCACATACCTGTAGCTGAGAGAAGCCTCCTCTTGAGGTGCTTGTGGAAAGTTGGTATTCCTCTTGAGTCGAAGCCAGGGACTAAGCTCTCTTCTCGAATTGATTTGGGGTCCACGGAGCCCTTTCGTGTTGCTCCAGTGACCTCAGGATCCCTCTAGACTTGAGACAGTGATCTTGGGTTTTCTCTGGAGTGCCATCAAGGAAATCAAGGCTCCTTTCATGTTTGATGTGGAACACGGAATTGCTCTGCACGCAGTGCAGGGGAATCGGGCTTCATCCAGCGGCGAGGGGGAAGTCTCATGGTTTTTCTCGAGTTGCGGCCGGAACCTGGGGTATATTCTCGAGTTACGACGGGGAGGGCCCTTCCAGACACGTGTTTGTTCAGCGACGTCAGGAATCCTGCCTAGGTGCGAGGGACACCTCGGGATTCTCCTCGAGTCTTGGCATCGCAATTGGGACGCGTCTCCACGTGAGGCGGGAGACCCAGGGTCCCTTTCCACGTGCCACAGGGATCCTGGGACTCCTATCCATTTTCAAGAGGAGTCAGGCATCGTCTCCTTTGGAAGCATTGATCTCCGCGGACCTCTCGAGTTTTCAAAGGATGTGAGGCCTCCGGTCGCGATGAGGCGGAGAACTCGGTCTTTCTCTGTGGTCTCCACAGGGGATTCAGACATCCCTTCGTCTTCGGAGATGCAAGACGAGCCTGCATTCAATTCACTGCAGGGATATCCGGCCTTACTTCGAGTCAGAGCATCTCGGTGTCCATTCCACTTGAGGCCACAAATTCAGGGTCCCTCTCACATACATGTAGCTGAGAGAAGCCTCCTCTTGAGGGGCTTGTGGAAAGTTCGTATTCCTCTTGAGTTGAAGCCAGGGACTAATCTCTCATCTCGAGTTGATTTGGGGTCCATGGAGCCATTTCATGTTGGTCCAGTGACCTCAGGATCCCTCTAGACTTGAGACAGTGATCTTGGGTTTTCTCTGGAGTGCCATCAAGGAAATCAAGGCTCCGTTTACGTTTGATGTGGAACACGGAATTGCTCTGCACGCAGTGCAGGGGAATCGGGCCTCATCTCGCGGCGAGGGGGAAGTCTCATGGTTTTTCTCGAGTTGTGGCCGGAACCTGGGGTATATTTTCAAGTTACGACGGGGAGGGCCCGTCCAGACACGTGTTTGTTCAGCGACGTCAGGACTCCTGCCTAGGTGTGAGGGACACCTCGGGATTCTCCTCGAGTCTTGGCATGGCAATCGGGACGCGTCTCCAGATGAGGCGGGAGACCCAGTGTCTATTTTAACGTGCCACAGGGATCCTGGGACTCCTATCTATTTTCAAGAGGAGTCAGGCATTGTCTCCTTTGGAAGCATTGATCTCCACAGACCTCTCGAGTTTTCAGAGGATGTGAGGCCTCCGGTCGCGATGAGGCGGAGAACTAGTTCTTTCTCTGTCGTCTCCACAGGGGATTCACATCCCTTCTTCTTGGGAGATGCAAGACGAGCCTGCATTCAATTCACTGCAGGGATATCCGGCCTTACTTCGAGTCAGAGCATCTCGGTGTCCATTCCACTTGAGGCCAAGAACTCAGTGTCCCTTTCACATACCTGTGGCTGCGAGAAGCCGCCTTTTCACGTGCTTGTGGAAAGTTGGTATTCCTCTTGAGTCGAAGCCAGGGAATAAGTTCTCATCTCGAGTTGATTTGGGGTCCACGGAGCACTTTGGTGTTGTTCCAGTGACCTCAGGATCCCTCTAGGCTTGAGACAGTGATCTTGGGTTTTCTCTGGAGTGCCATCAAGGAAATCAAGGCTCCTTTCACGTTTGATGTGGAAAACGGAATTGCTCTGCACGCAGTGCAGGGGAATCGGGCCTCATCTCGCGGCGAGGGGGAAGTCTCATGGTTTTTCTAGAGTTGCGGCTGGAACCTGGGGTATATTCTCGAGTTACGACGGGGAGGGCCCTTCCAGACACGTGTTTGTTCAGCGACGTCAGGACCCCTACCTAGGTGCGAGGGACACCTCGGGATTCTCCTCGAGTCTTTGCATTGCAATTTGGACGCGACTCCACGTGAGGCGGGAGACCCAGGGTCCCTTTCCACGTGCCACAGATATCCTGGGACTCCTATCCATTTTCAAGAGGTGTCAGGCATCGTCTCCTTCGGAAGTCTTGATCTCAGCGGACGTCTCGAGTTTTCAAAGGATATGAGGCCTCCGGTCGCGAGGAGGCGGAGGACTAGGTCTTTCTCTGTGGTCTCCACAGGGGATTCAGACAACCCTTCGTCTTGGGAGATGCAAGACGATCCTGCATTCAATTCACTGCAGGGATATCCGGCCTTACTTGAAGTCAGAGCATCTCGGTGTCCATTCCACTTGAGGCCACAAACTCAGGGTCCCTCTCACATACCTGTAGCTGAGAGAAGCCTCCTCTTGAGGTGCTTGTGGAAAGTTGGCTTTCCTCTTGAGTCGATGTCAGGGACTAAGCTCTCATCTCGAGTAGATTTGGGGTCCACGGAGCCCTTTCGTGTTGCTCCAGAGACCTCAGGATCTCTCTAGACTTGAGACAGTGATCTTGGGTTTTCTCTGGAGTGCCATCAAGGAAATCAAGGCTCCTTTCACGTTTGATGTGGAACTCGGAATTGCTCTGCACGCAGTGCAGGGGAATCGGGCCTCATCTTTTGGCGAGGGGGTAGTCTCATGGTTTTTCTCGAGTTGCGGCTGGAACCTGTGGTATATTCTCGAGTTATGACGGGGAGGGCCCTTCCAGACACGTGTTTGTTCAGCGACGTCAGGACTCCTGCCTAGGTGCGAGGGACACCTCGGGATTCTCCACGATTCTTGGCATGGCAATTGGGATGCGTCTCCACGTGAGGCGGGAGACCCAGGGTCCCTTTCCAAGTGCCACAGGGATCCTGGGACTCCTATCCATTTTCAAGAAGAGTCAGGCATCGTCTCCTTTGGAAGCATTGATCTCCGCAGACCTCTTGAGTTTTCAAAGGATGTGATGCCTCCGGTCTCGATGAGGCGGAGGACTAGGTCTTTCTCTGTCGTCTCCACAGGGGATTCACATCCCTTCTTCTTGGGAGATGCAAGACGAGCCTGCATTCAATTCACTGCAGGGATATCCGGCCTTACTTCGAGTCAGAGCATCTCGGTGTCCATTCCACTTGAGGCCAAGAACTCAGTGTCCCTTTCACATACCTGTGGCTGCGAGAAGCCGCCTTTTCACGTGCTTGTGGAAAGTTGGTATTCCTCTTGAGTGGAAGCCAGGGACTAAGCTCTCATCTCGAGTTGATTTGGGGTCCACGGAGCCCTTTCGTGTTCTTCCCGTGACCTCAGGATCCCTCTAGACTTGAGACAGTGATCTTGGGTTTTCTCTGGAGTGCCGTCAAGGAAATCAAGGCTCCTTTCACTGCTGATGTGGAACGGGGAATTGCTCTGCACGCAGTGCAGGGGAATCAGGGCTAATCTCGCGGCGAGGGGGAATTCTCATGGTACTTCTCGAGTTGCGGCCGGAACCTGGGGTATATTCTTGAGTTACGACGGGGAGGGCCCTTCCAGACACGTGTTTGTTCAGCGACGTCAGGACTCCAGCCTATGTGCGAGGGAAAACTCGGGATTCTCCTTGAGTGTTGGCATGACAATTGGGACTCTTCTCCACGTGAGGCGGGAGACCCAGGGTCCCTTTCCACGTGCCACAGGGATCCTGGGACTCCTATCCATTTTCAAGAGGAGTCAGGCATCGTCTCCTTTGGAAGCATTGTTTTCTGCGGACCTCTCGAGTTTTCAAAGGATGTCAGGCCTCTGGTTGCGATGAGGCGGACAACTAAGTCTATCTCTGTGGTCTCCACAGGGGATTCCGACACCATTCGTCTTGGGAGATGAAAGACGAGCCTGCATTCAATTCACTGCAGCGATATCTGGCCTTACTTCGAGTCAGAGCATCTCGGTGTCCATTCCACTTGAGGCCACAAACTCAGGGTCCCTCTCACATACATGTTGCTGAGAGAAGCCTCCTCTTGAGGTGCTTGTGGAAAGTTGGGATTTCACTTGAGTCGAAGCCAGGGACTAAGCTCTCATCTCGAGTTGATTTGCGGTCCACGGAGGCCTTTCGTGTTGCTACATTGACCTCAGGATCCCTCTAGACTTGAGACAGTGATCTTGGGTTTTCTCTGGAGTGCCATCAAGGAAATCAAGACTCCTTTCACGTTTGATGTGGAACACGGAATTGCTCGGCACGCAGGGGAGGGGAATGGGGCCTCATCTCGCGTCAAGAGGGAAGTCTCATGGTTTTTCTCGAGTTACGGCCGGAACCTGTGGTATATTCTCGAGTTACGACGGGGAGGGGCCCTTCCAGACACTTGTTTGTTCACCGACGTCATGACTCCTCCCTAGGTGCGAGGGACACCTCGAGATTCTCCTCGAGTATTGGCATGGCAATTGGGACGCGTCTCCACGTGAGGCGGGAGACCCAGGGTCCCTTTCCACGTGCCACAGGGATCCTGGGACTCCTATCCATTTTCAAGAGGAGTCAGGCATCGTCTCCTTTGGAATCATTGATCTCCGCTGACCTCTCGAGTTTTCAGAGGATGTGAGGCCTCCGTTCGCGATGAGGCGGAGAACTACGTCTTTCTCTTTGGTCTCCACAGGGGATTCAGACATCCCTTCGTCTTGGGAGATGCAAGAGGAGCCTGCATTCAATTCACTGCAGGGATATCCGGCCTTACTTCGAGTCAGAGCATCTCGCTGTCCATTCCACTTTAGGCCACAAACTCAGGGTCCCTCTCACATACCTGTAGCTGAGAGAAGCCTCCTCTTGAGGTGCTTGTGGAAAGTTGGTATTCCTCTTGAGTCGAAGCCAGGGACTAAGCTCTCATCTCGAGTTGATTTGGAGTCCACGGAGCCCTTTCGTGTTGCTCCAGTGACCTCAGGATCCCTCTAGACTTGAGACAGTGATCTTGGATTTTCTCTGGAGTGCCGTCAAGGAAATCGAGGCTCCTTTCACGTTTGATGTGGAACACGGAATTGCTCTGCACGCAGTGCAGGGGAATCGGGCCTCATCTCGCGGCGAGGGGGAAGTCTCATGGTTTTTCTCGAGTTGCGGCCTGAACCTGGGGTATATTCTCGAGTTACAACGGGGAGGGCCCTTCCAGACACGTGTTTGTTCAGCGACGTCAGGATTCCTGCCTAGGTGCGAGGGACACCTCGGTATTCTCCTCGAGACTTGGCATGGCAAGTGGGATGCGCCTCCATGTGAGGCGGGAGACCCAGGGTCTCTTTCCTCGTGCCAGAGGTATCCTGTGATTCCTATCAAATTTCAAGAGGAGTCAGGCATCCTCTCCTTTGGAAGCATTGATCTCCGCGGACCTCTCAAGTTTTCAAAGAATGTGAGGCCTCCGGTCGCGATGAAGAGGAGAACTAGGTCTTTCTCTGTGGTCTCCACAGGGGATTCAGACATCCCTTCGTCTTGGGAGATGCAAGACGAGCCTGCATTCAATTCACTGCAGGGATATCTGGCCTTACTTTGAGTCAGAGCATCTCGGTGTCCATTTCACCTGAGGCCACAAACTCAGGGTCCCTCTCACATACCTGTAGCTGAGAGAAGCCTCCTCTTGAGGTGCTTGTGGAAAGTTGGTATTCCTCTTGAGTGGAAGCCAGGGACTAAGCTCTCATCTCGAGTTGATTTGGGGTCAACGGAGCCCTTTCGTGTTCTTCCCGTGACCTCAGGATCCCTCTAGACTTGAGACAGTGATCTTGGGTTTTCTCTGGAGTGCCGTCAAGGAAATCAAGGCTCCTTTCACTGCTGATGTGGAACGGGGAATTGCTCTGCACGCAGTGCAGGGGAATCAGGGCTAATCTCGCGGCGAGGGGGAATTCTCATGGTACTTCTCGAGTTGCGGCCGGAACCTGGGGTATATTCTCGAGTTACGACGGGGAGGGCCCTTCCAGACACGTGTTTGTTCAGCGACGTCAGGACTCCAGCCTATGTGCGAGGGAAAACTCGGGATTCTCCTTGAGTGTTGGCATGACAATTGGGACTCTTCTCCACGTGAGGCGGGAGACCCAGGGTCCCTTTCCACGTGGCACAGGGATCCTGGGACTCCTATCCATTTTCAAGAGGAGTCAGGCATCGTCTCCTTTGGAAGCATTTATCGCCGCGGACCTCTCGAGTTTTCAAAGGATGTGAGGACTCCGGTCGCGATGATGCGGAGAACTAGGTCTTTATCTGTTGTTTCCACAGGGGATTCAGACATCCCTTCGTCTTGGGAGATGCAAGACGAGCCTGCATTCAATTCACTGCAGGGATATCTGGCCTAACTTCGATTCAGAGCATCTCGGTGGACATTCCACTTGAGGCCACAAACTCAGGGTCCCTCTCACATACCTGTAGCTGAGAGAAGGCTCCTCTTGAGGTGCTTGTGCAAACTTGGTATTCCTCTTGAGTTGAAGCCAGGGACTAATCTCTCATCTCGAGTTGATTTGGGGTCCACGAAACCATTTCATGTTGGTCCAGTGACCTCAGGATCCCTCTAAACTTGAGACAGTGATCTTGGGTTTTCTCTGGAGTTCCATCAAGGAAATCAAGGCTCCGTTTACGTTTGATGTGGAACACAGAATTGCTCTGCACGCAGTGCAGGGGAATCGGGTCTCATCTCGCGGCGAGGGGGAAGTCTCATGGTTTTTCTCGAGTTGTGGCCGGAACCTGGGGTATATTTTTAAGTTACGACGGGGAGGGCCCTTCCAGACACGTGTTTGTTCAGCGACGTCAGGACTCATGCCTAGGTGTGAGGGACACCTCGGGATTCTCCTCGAGTCTTGGCATGGCAATCGGGACGCGTCTCCACATGAGGCGGGAGACCCAGTGTCAATTTCCACGTTCCACAGGGATCCTGGGACACCTATCTATTTTCAAAAGGAGTCAGGCATTATCTCCTTTGGAAGCATTGATCTCCGCGGACCTCTCGAGTTTTCAAAAGATGTGAGGCCTCCGGTCGCGATGAGGCGGAGAACTCGGTCTTTCTCTGTGTTCTCCACAGGGGATTCAGACATCCCTTCGTCTTGGGAGATGCAAGACGAGCCTGCATTCAATTCACTTCAGGGATATCCGGTCTTACTTCGAGTCAGAGCATCTCGGTGTCCATTCCACTTGAGGCCACAAACTCAGGGTCCCTCTCACATACCTGTAGCTGAGAGAAGCCTCCTCTTGAGGTGCTTGTGGAAAGTGGGTATTCCTCTTGAGGCGAAGCCAGGGACTAAGCTCTCATCTCGAGTTGATTTGGGGTCCACGGAGCCCTTTCCTGTTGGTCCAGTAACCTCAGGATCCCTCTAGACTTGAGACAGTGATCTTGGGTTTTCTCTGCAGTGCCATCAAGGAAATCAAGGCTCCGTTTACGTTTGATGTGGAACACGGAATTGCTCTGCACGCAGTGCAGGGGAATCGGGCCTCATCTCGCGGCGAGGGGGAAGTCTCATGGTTTTTCTCGAGTTGTGGCCGGAACCTGGGGTATATTTTCAAGTTACGATGGGGAGGGCCCGTCCAGACACGTGTTTGTTCAGCGACGTCAGGACTCCTGCCTAGGTGCGAGGGACACCTCGGGATTCTCCTCGAGTCTTGGCATGGCAATTTGGACGGGTCTCCACGTGAGGCGGGAGACCCAGGGTCCCTTTCCACGTGCCACAGGGATCCTGGGACTCCTATCCATTTTCAAGAGGATTCAGGCATCGTCTCCTTTGGAAGCATTGATCTCCGTGGACCTCTCGAATTTCCAAAGGATGTGAGGCCTCCTGTCGCGATGAGGCGGAGACTCGGTCTTTCTCTGTGGTCTCCACAGGGGATTCAGGCATCCCTTCGTCTTGGGAGATGCAAGACGAGCCTGCATTCAGTTCACTGCAGGGATATCCGGCCTTACTTCGAGTCAGAGCATCTCGGTGTCTATTCCACATGAGGCCACAAACTCAGGGTCCCTGTCACATACCTGTAGCTGAGAGAAGCCTCCTCTTGAGGTGCTTGTGGAAAGTTGGTATTCATCTTGAGTCAAAGCCAGGGACTAAGCTCTCATCTCGAGTTGATTTGGGGTCCACGGAGCCCTTTCGTGTTTCTCCAGTGACCTCAGGATCCCTCTAGACTTGAGACAGTGATCTTGGGTTTTCTCTGGAGTGCCATCAAGGAAATCGAGGCTCCTTTCACGTTTGATGTGGAACACGGAATTGCTCTGCACGCAGTGCAGGGGAATCGGGCCTCATCTCGCGGCGACGTGGAAGTCTCATGGTTTTTCTCGAGTTGCGGCCAGAACCTGGGGTATATTCTCGAGTTACGACGGGGAGGGCCCTTCCAGACACGTGTTTGCTCAGCGACGTCAGGACTCCTGCCTAGGTGCGAGGGACACCTCGGGATTCTCCTCGAGTCTTGGCATGGCAATTGGGACGCGTCTCCACGTGAGGCGGGAGAAACAGGGTACCTTTCCACGTGCCATATGGATCCTGGGACTCCTATCTATTTTCAAGAGGCGTCAGGCATCGTCTCCTTTGGAAGCATTGATCTCCGCGGACCTCTCGAGTTTTCAAAGGATGTCAGGCCTCCGGTCGCGTTGAGGCGGAGGACTAGGTCTTCTCTGTGGTCTCCACAGGGGATTCAGACATCCTTTCGTCTTTGGAGATGGAAGACGAGCCTGCATTCAATTCACTGCAGGGATATCCGGCCTTATTTCGAGTCAGAGCATCTCGGTGTCCATTCCACTTGAGGCCACAAACTCAGGGTCCCTCTCACATACCTGTAGCTGAGAGAAGCCTCCTCTTGAGGTGCTTGTGGAAGTTGGTATTCCTCTTGAGTCGAAGCCAGGGACTAAGCTCTCATCTCGAGTTGATTTGGGGTCCCTGGAGCCCTTTCGTGTTGCTCCCGTGACCTCAGGATCCCTCTAGACTTGAGACAGTGATCTTGGGTTTTCTCTGCAGTGCCATCAAGGAAATCGAGGCTCCTTTCACGTTTGATGTGGAACACGGAATTGCTCTGCACGCAGTGCAGGGGAATCGGGCCTCATCTCGTGGCGAGTTGGAAGTCTCATGGTTTTGCTCGAGTTGCGGCCGAAACCTGGGGTATATTCTCGAGTTCCGACGGGGAGGGCCCTTCCAGACACGTGTTTGTTCAGCGACGTCAGGACTCCTGCCTAGGATCGAGGGACACCTCGGGATTCTCCTCGAGTCTTGGCATGGCAATTGGGACGCGTCTCCACGTGAGGCGGGAGACCCAGGTCCCTTTCCACGTGCCACAGGGATCCTGGGACTCCCATCCATTTACAAGAGGAGTCAGGCATCGTCTCCTTTGGAAGCATTGATCTCCGCGGACCTCTCGAATTTTCAAATGATGTGAGGCCTCAGGTCGCAATGAGGCGGAGGAATAGGTCTTTCTCTGTCGTCTCCACAGGGGATTCAGACATCCCTTTCCCTTGGGAGATGCAGGACAAGCCTGCATTCAATTCACTGCAGTGATATCCGGCCTTAGTTCGAGTCAGAGCATCTCGGTGTCCATTCCACTTGAGGCCACAAACTCAGGGTCCCTGTCACATACCTGTAGCTGAGAGAAGCCTCCTCTTGAGGTGCTTGTGGAAAGTTGGTATTCCTCTTGAGTCGAAGTCAGGGACTAAGCTCTCATCTCGAGTTGATATGGGGTCCACGGAGCCCTTTCGTGTTGCTCCAATGACCTCCGGATCCCTCTAGACTTGAGACAGTGATCTTGGGTTTTCTCTGGAGTGCCATCAAGGAAATCAAGGCTCCTTTCACGTTTGATGTGGAACACGGAATTGCTCTGCACGCAGTGCAGGGGAATCGGGCCTCATCTCGCGACGAGGGGGAAGTCTCATGGTTTTTCTCGAGTTGCGGCCGGAACCTGGGGTATATTCTCGAGTTACGACGGGGAGGGCCCTTCCAGACACTTGTTTCTTCAGCGACGTGAGGACTCCTGCCTAGGTGCGTGGGACATCTTGGGATTCTCCTCGAGTCTTGGCATGGCAATTGGGACGCGTCTCCACGTGAGGCGGGAGACCCAGGGTCCCTTTCCACGTGCCACATGGATCCTGGGACTCCTATCCATTTTCAAGAGGAGTCAGGCATCGTCTCCTTTGGAAGCATTGATCTCCGCGGACATCTCTAGTTTTCAAAGGATGTGAGGCCTCCGGTCGCGATGAGGCTGAGGACTAGGTCTTTCTCTGTGGTCTCCACAGGGGATTCAGACATCCCTTCGTCTTGGGAGATGCAACACGAGCCTGCATTCAATTCACTGCAGGGATATCCAGTCTTACTTCGAGTCAGAGCATCTCGGTGTCCATTCCACATGAGGCCACAAACTCAGGGTCCCTGTCACATACCTGTAGCTGAGAGAAGCCTCCTCTTGAGGTGCTTGTGGAAAGTTGGTATTCCTCTTGACTCGAAGACAGGGACTAAGCTCTCATCTCGAGTTGATTTGGGGTCCACGGAGCCCTTTCGTGTTGCTCCAGTGACCTCAGGATCCCTCTAGACTTCAGACAGTGATCTTGGGTTTTCTCTGGAGTGCCATCAAGGAAATCAAGGCTCCTTTCACGTTTGATGTGGAACACGGAATTGCTCTTCACGCAGTGCAGGGGAATCGGGCCTCATCTGGCGACGAGGGGGAAGTCTCATGGTTTTTCTCGAGTTGCGGCCGGAACCTGGGGTATATTCTCGAGTTACGACGGGGAGGGCCCTTCCAGACACGTGTTTGTTCAGCGACGTCAGGACTCCTGCCTAGGTGCGAAGGACACCTCGGGATTCTCCTCGAGTCTTGGCATGGCAATTGGGCCGCGTCTCCACGTGAAGTGGGAGACCCAGGATCCCCGTCCATGTGGACAGGGATCCTGGGACTCCTAACCATTTTCAAGAGGAGTCAGGCATCGTCTCCTTTGGAAGCATTGATCTCCGCTGACCTCTGGAGTTTTCAAAGGATGTGAGGCCTCCGGTCGCGATGAGGCGGAGAAATAGGTCTTTCTCTGTGGTCTCCACAGGGGATTCAGACATCCCTTCGTATTGGGAGATGCAAGACGAGCTTGCATTCAACTCACTGTTGGTATATCCGGCCTTACTTCGAGTCAGAGCATCTCGGTGTCCATTCCTCTTGAGGCCACAAACTCAGGGTACCTCTCACATACATGTATCTGAGAGAAGCCTCCTCTTGAGGTGCTTGTGGAAACTTGGTATTCCTCTTGAGTCGAAGCCAGGGACTAAGCTCTCATCTCGAGTTGATTTGGGGATCCATGGAGCCCTTTTGTGTTGCTCCAGTGACCTCAGGATCTCTCTAGACTTGAGACAGTGACTTTGGGTTTTCTCTGGAGTGGCATCAAGGAAATCAAGGCTCCTTTCACGTTTGATGTGGAACACGGAATTGCTCTGCACGCAGTGCAGGGGAATCGGGCCTCATCTCTCGGCGAGGGGGACGTCTCATGGTTTTTCTCGAGTTGCGGACGGAACCTGGGGTATATTCTCGAGTTACGACGGGGAGGGCCCTTCCAGACACGTGTTTGTTCAGCGACGTCAGGACTCCTGCCTAGGTGCGAGGGACACCTCGGGAATCTCCTCGAGTCTTGGCATGGCAATTGGGATGCGTCTCCACGTGAGGCGGGAGACCCAGGGTCCCTTTCCACGTGCCACAGGGATCCTGGGACTCCTATCCATTTTCAAGAGGAGTCAGGCATCGTCTCCTTTGGAAGCATTGATCTCCGTGGACCTCTCGAGTTTTCAAAGGATGTGAGGCCTCCGTTCGCGTTGAGGCGGAGGACTAGGTCTTTCTCTGTGGTCTACCCAGGGGATTCAGACATCCCTTCGTCTTGGGAGAAGCAAGACGAGCCTGCATTCAATTCACTGCCGAGATATCCGGCCTAACTTCGAGTCAGAACATCTCGGTGTCCATTCGACTTGAGGCCACAAACTCAGTGTCCCTCTCACATACCTATAGCTGAGAGAAGCCTCCTCTTGAGGTGCTTGTGGAAACTTGGTATTCCTCTTGAGTCGAAGCCAGGGACTAAGCTCTCATCTCGGGTTGATTTGGGGTCCAAGGAGCCCTTTGGTGTTGCTCCAGTGACCTCAGGATCCCTCTAGACTTGAGACAGTGATCTTGGGTTTTCTCTGGAGTGCCATCAAGTAAATGAAGGTTCCTTTCAAGTTTGATGTGGAACACGGAATTGCTCTGCACGCAGTGCAGGGGAATCGGGACTCATGTCGGGGCCAGGGGGAAGTCTCATGGTTTTTCTCGAGTTGCGGCCGGAACCTGGGGTATATTCTCAAGTTAATACGGGGAGGGCCCTTCCAGGCAAGTGTTTGTTCAGAGACGTCAGGACTCCTGCCTAGGTGCGAAGGACACCTCGGGATTCTCCTCGAGTCTTGGCATGGCAATTGGGACGCGTCTCCACGTGAAGCGGGAGAACCAGGGTACCATTCCACGTGCCACAGGGATCCTGGGAATCCTATCTATTTTCAAGAGGCGTCAGGCATCGTCTCCTTTGGAAGCATTGATCTCCGCGGACCTCTCGAGATTTCAAAGGATGTGAGGCCTCCGGTCGCGTTGAGGCGGAGGACTAGGTCTTTCTCTGTGGTCTCCACAGGGGATTCAGACATCCCTTCGTCTTGGGATGCAAGACGAGCCTGCATTCAATTCACTGCAGGGATATCCGACCTTACTTCGAGTCAGAGCATCTCGGTGTCCATTCCACTTGAGGCCACAAGCTCAGGGTCCCTCTCACCTACCTGTAGCTGAGAGAAGCCTCCTCTTGAGGTGCTTGTGGAAAGTTGGTATTCCTCTTGAGTCGAAGCCAGGGACTAAGCTCTCATCTCGAGTTGATTTGGGGTCAACGGATCCCTTTCGTGTTGCTCCAATGACCTCAGGATCCCTCTAGACTTGAGACAGTGATCTTGGGTTTTCTCTGGAGTGACATCAAGGAAATCAAGGCTCCTTTCACGTTTGATGTGGAACACGGAATTGCTCTGCACGCAGTGCAGGGGAAGCGGGCCTCATCTCGCGACGAGGGGGAAGTCTCATGGTTTTTCTCGAGTTGCGGCCGGAACCTGGGGTATATTCTCGAGTTACGACGGGGAGGGCCTTTCCAGACACGTGTTTGTTCAGCGACGTCAGGACTCCTGCCTAGGTGCGAGGGACACCTCGGGATTCTCCTCGAGTCTTGGCATGGCAATTGGGACGCGTCTCCACGTGAGGCGGGAGAACCAGGGTCCCTTTCCACGTGCCACAGGGATCCTGGGACTCCTATCCATTTTCAAGAGGAGTCAGGCATCGTCTCCTTTGGAAGCATTGATCTCCGCGGACATCTCTAGTTTTCAAAGGATGTGAGGCCTCCGGTCGCGATGAGGCGGAGGACTAGGTCTTTCTCTCTGGTCTCCACAGGGGATTCAGACATCCCTTCGTCTTGGGAGATGCAAGACGAGCCTGCATTCAATTCACTGCATGGGTATCCGACCTTACTTCGAGTCAGAGCATCTCGGTGTCCATTCCACTTCAGGGTCCCTGTCACATACCTGTAGCTGAGAGAAGCCTCCTCTTGAGGTGCTTGTGGAAAGTTGGTATTCCTCTTGAGTCGAAGCCAGGGACTAAGCTCTCATCTCGAGTTGATTTGGGGTCCACGGAGCCCTTTCGTGTTGCTCCAGTGACCTCAGGATCCCTCTAGACTTGAGACAGTGATCTTGGGTTTTCTCTGGAGTGCCATCAAGGAAATCAAGTCTCCTTTCACTTTTGATGTGGAACACGGAATTGCTCTGCATGCAGTGCAGGGGAAACGGGCCTCATCTCGCGGCGAGGGGGAAGTCTCATGGTTTTATTCGAGTTGCGGACGGAACCTGGGGTGTATTCTCGAGTTACGACGGGGAGGGCCCTTCCAGACACGTGTTTGTTCAGCGACGTCAGGACTCCTGCCTAGGTGCGAGGGACACCTCGGGAATCTCCTCGAGTCTTGGCATGGCAATTGGGATGCGTCTCCACGTGAGGCGGGAGACCCAGGGTCCCTTTCCACGTGCCACAGGGATCCTGGGACTCCTATCCATTTTCAAGAGGAGTCAGGCATCGTCTCCTTTGGAAGCATTGATCTCCGTGGACCTCTCGAGTTTTCAAAGGATGTGAGGCCTCCGTTCGCGTTGAGGCGGAGGACTAGGTCTTTCTCTGTGGTCTACCCAGGGGATTCAGACATCCCTTCGTCTTGGGAGAAGCAAGACGAGCCTGCATTCAATTCACTGCCGAGATATCCGGCCTTACTTCGAGTCAGAACATCTCGGTGTCCATTCGACTTGAGGCCACAAACTCAGGGTCCCTCTCACATACCTGTAGCTGAGAAAAGCCTCCTCTTGAGGTGCTTGTGGAAAGTTGGTATTCCTCTTGAGTCGAAGCCAGGGACTAAGCTCTCATCTCGAGTTGATTTGGGGTCCACGGAGCCCTTTCGTGTTGCTCCAGTGACCTCAGGATCCCTCTAGACTTGAGACAGTGATCTTGGGTTGTCTCTGGAGTGCCATCAAGGAAATCGAGGCTCCTTTCACGTTTGATGTGGAACACGGAATTGCTCTGCACGCAGTGCAGGGGAATCGGGCCTCATCTCGCGGCAAGGGGGAAGTCTCATGGTTTTTCTCGAGTTGCGGCCGGAACACAGGGTATATTCTCGAGTTACGACGGGGAGGGCCCTTCCAGACACGTGTTTGTTCAGCGACGTCAGGACTCCTGCCTAGGATCGAGGGCCACCTCGGTATTCCCCTCGAGTCTTAGCATGTCAATTGGGACGCGTATCCACGTGAGGCGGGAGACCCAGTGTCCCTTTCCACGTGCCACAGGGATCCTGGGACTCCTATCCATTTTCAAGTTGAGTCAGGCATCGTCTCCTTTGGAAGCATTGATCTCCGCGGACCTCTCGAGTTTTCAAAGGATGTGAGGCCTCCGGTCGCGTTAAGGCGGAGGACTAGGTCTTTCTCTGTGGTCTCCACAGGGGATTCAGACAACCCTTCTTCTTGGGAGATGCAAGACGAGCCTGCATTCAATTCACTGCAGGGATATCCGGCCTTACTTCGAGTCAGAGCATCTCGGGGTCCATTCCACTTGAGGCCACAAACTCAGGGTCGCTCTCACATACCTATAGCTGAGAGAAGCCTCCTCTTGAGGTGCTTGTGGAAACTTGGTATTCCTCTTGATTCGAAGCCAGGGACTAAGCTCTCATCTCGGGTTGATTTGGGGTCCAAGGAGCCCTTTGGTGTTGCTCCAGTGACCTCAGGATCCCTCTAGACTTGAGACAGTGATCTTGGGTTTTCTCTGGAGTGCCATCAAGTAAATGAAGGTTCCTTTCAAGTTTGATGTGGAACACGGAATTGCTCTGCACGCAGTGCAGGGGAATCGGGACTCATGTCGGGGCCAGGGGGAAGTCTCATGGTTTTTCTCGAGTTGCGGCCGGAACCTGGGGTATATTCTCAAGTTAATACGGGGAGGGCCCTTCCAGGCAAGTGTTTGTTCAGAGACGTCAGGACTCCTGCCTAGGTGCGAAGGACACCTCGGGATTCTCCTCGAGTCTTGGCATGGCAATTGGGACGCGTCTCCACGTGAAGCGGGAGAACCAGGGTACCATTCCACGTGCCACAGGGATCCTGGGAATCCTATCTATTTTCAAGAGGCGTCAGGCATCGTCTCCTTTGGAAGCATTGATCTCCGCGGACCTCTCGAGATTTCAAAGGATGTGAGGCCTCCGGTCGCGTTGAGGCGGAGGACTAGGTCTTTCTCTGTGGTCTCCACAGGGGATTCAGACATCCCTTCATCTTGGGATGCAAGACGAGCCTGCATTCAATTCACTGCAGGGATATCCGACCTTACTTCGAGTCAGAGCATCTCGGTGTCCATTCCACTTGAGGCCACAAGCTCAGGGTCCCTCTCACCTACCTGTAGCTGAGAGAAGCCTCCTCTTGAGGTGCTTGTGGAAAGTTGGTATTCCTCTTGAGTCGAAGCCAGGGACTAAGCTCTCATCTCGAGTTGATTTGGGGTCAACGGATCCCTTTCGTGTTGCTCCAATGACCTCAGGATCCCTCTAGACTTGAGACAGTGATCTTGGGTTTTCTCTGGAGTGACATCAAGGAAATCAAGGCTCCTTTCACGTTTGATGTGGAACACGGAATTGCTCTGCACGCAGTGCAGGGGAAGCGGGCCTCATCTCGCGACGAGGGGGAAGTCTCATGGTTTTTCTCGAGTTGCGGCCGGAACCTGGGGTATATTCTCGAGTTACGACGGGGAGGGCCTTTCCAGACACGTGTTTGTTCAGCGACGTCAGGACTCCTGCCTAGGTGCGAGGGACACCTCGGGATTCTCCTCGAGTCTTGGCATGGCAATTGGGACGCGTCTCCACGTGAGGCGGGAGAACCAGGGTCCCTTTCCACGTGCCACAGGGATCCTGGGACTCCTATCCATTTTCAAGAGGAGTCAGGCATCGTCTCCTTTGGAAGCATTGATCTCCGCGGACATCTCTAGTTTTCAAAGGATGTGAGGCCTCCGGTCGCGATGAGGCGGAGGACTAGGTCTTTCTCTGTGGTCTCCACAGGGGATTCAGACATCCCTTCGTCTTGGGAGATGCAAGACGAGCCTGCATTCAATTCACTGCATGGGTATCCGACCTTACTTCGAGTCAGAGCATCTCGGTGTCCATTCCACTTCAGGGTCCCTGTCACATACCTGTAGCTGAGAGAAGCCTCCTCTTGAGGTGCTTGTGGAAAGTTGGTATTCCTCTTGAGTCGAAGCCAGGGACTAAGCTCTCATCTCGAGTTGATTTGGGGTCCACGGAGCCCTTTCGTGTTGCTCCAGTGACCTCAGGATCCCTCTAGACTTGAGACAGTGATCTTGGGTTTTCTCTGGAGTGCCATCAAGGAAATCAAGTCTCCTTTCACTTTTGATGTGGAACACGGAATTGCTCTGCATGCAGTGCAGGGGAAACGGGCCTCATCTCGCGGCGAGGGGGAAGTCTCATGGTTTTATTCGAGTTGCGGCCGGAACCTGGGGTATATTCTCGAGTTACGAAGTGGAGGGCCCTTCCAGACACGTGTTTGTTCAGCGACGTCAGGACTCCTGCCTAGGTGTGAGGGACACCTCGGGATTCTCCTCGAGTCATGGCATGGCAATTGCGACGCGTCTCCACGTGAGGCGGGAGACCCAGGGTCCCTTTCCACGTGCCACAGGGATCCTGGGACTCTTATCCATTTTCAAGAGGAGTCAGGCATCGTCTCCTTTGGAAGCATTGATCTCCGCGGACCTCCCGAGTTTTCAAAGGATGTGAGGCCTCCGGTCGAGATGAGGCGGAGGACTAGGTCTTTCTCTGTGGTCTCCACAGGGGATTCAGACAACCCTTCTTCTTGGGAGATGCAAGACGAGCCTGCATTCAATTCACTGCAGGGATATCCGGCCTTACTTCGAGTCAGAGCATCTCGGGGTCCATTCCACTTGAGGCCACAAACTCAGGGTCGCTCTCACATAGCTATAGCTGATAGAAGCCTCCTCTTGAGGTGCTTGTGGAAAGTTGGTATTCCTCTTGAGTCGAAGCCAGGGACTAAGCTCTCATCTCGAGTTGATTTGGGGTCCACGGAGCCCTTTCGTGTTGCTCCAGTGACCTCAGGATCCCTCTAGATTTGAGACAGTGAGCTTGGGTTTTCTCTGGAGTGCCATCAAGGAAACCAAGGCTCCTTTCACGTTTAATGTGGAACACGGAATTGCTCTGCACGCAGTGCGGGGGAATCGGGCCTCATCTCGCGGCGAGGGGGAAGTCTCATGGTTTTTCTCGAGTTGCGGCCGGAACCTGGGGTATATTCTCGAGTTACGACGGGGAGGGCCCTTCCAGACACGTGTTTGTTCAGCGACGTAGGACTCCTGCCTAGGTGCGAGGGACACCTCGGGATTCTCCTCGAGTCATGGCATGGCAATTGCGACGCGTCTCCACGTGAGGCGGGAGACCCAGGGTCCCTTTCCACGTGCCACAGGGATCCTGGGACTCGTATCCATTTTCAAGAGGAGTCAGGCATCGTCTCCTTTGGAAGCATTGATCTCCGCGGACCTCTCGAGTTTTCAAAGGATGTGAGGCCTCCGGTCGCGATGAGGCGGAGAACTAAGTCTTTCTCTGTGGTCTCTAGAGGGGATTCAGACATCCCTTCGTCTTGGGAGATACAAGACGAGCTTGCATTCAATTCACTGCAGGGATATTCGGCCTTCCTTCGAGTCAGAGCATCTCGGTGTCCATTCCACTTGAGGCCACAAACTCATTGTACCTCTCACATCCATGTAGCTGGGAGAAGCCTCCTCTTGAGGTGCTTGTGGAAACTTGGTATTCCTCTTGAGTCGAAGCCAGGGACTAAGCTCTCATCTCGGGTTGATTTGGGGTCCACGGAGCCCTTTCGTGTTGCTCCAGTGACCTCAGGATCCCTCTAGACTTGAGACAGTGATCTTGGGTTTTCTCTGGAGTGCCATCAAGTAAATGAAGGTTCCTTTCACGTTTGATGTGGAACACGGAATTGCTCTGCACGCAGTGCAGGGGAATCGGGACTCATGTCGGGGCCAGGGGGAAGTCTCATGGTTTTTCTCGAGTTGCGGGCGGAACCTGGGGTATATTCTCAAGTTAATACGGGGAGGGCCCTTCCAGGCACGTGTTTGTTCAGAGACGTCAGGACACCGGCCTAGGTGCGAAGGACACCTCGGGATTCTCCTCGAGTCTTGGCATGGCAATTGGGACGCGTCTCCACGTGAAGCGGGAGAACCAGGGTACCATTCCACGTGCCACAGGGATCCTGGGAATCCTATCTATTTTCAAGAGGCGTCAGGCATCGTCTCCTTTGGAAGCATTGATCTCCGCGGACCTCTCGAGTTCTCAAAGGATGTCAGGCCTCCGGTCGCGTTGAGGCGGAGGACTAGGTCTTTCTCTGTGGTCTCCACAGGGGATTCAGACATCCCTTCGTCTTGGGAGATGCAAGACGAGCCTGCATTCAATTCACTGCAGGGATATCCAGCCTTACTTCGAGTCAGAGCATCTCGGTGTCCATTCCACTTGAGGCCACAAACTCAGGGTCCCTCTCACATACCTGTAGCTGAGAGAAGCCTCCTCTTGAGGTGCTTGTGGAAAGTTGGTATTCCTCTTGAGTCGAAGCCAGGGACTAAGCTCTCATCTCGAGTTGATTTGGGGTCCACGGAGCCCTTTGTGTTGCCCAGTGACCTCAGGATCCCTCTAGACTTGAGACAGTGATCTTGGGTTTTCTCTGGAGTGACATCAAGGAAATCAAGGCTCCTTTCACGTTTGATGTGGAACACGGAATTGCTCTGCACGCAGTGCAGGGGAAGCGGGCCTCATCTCGCGACGAGGGGGAAGTCTCATGGTTTTTCTCGAGTTGCGGCCGGAACCTGGGGTATATTCTCGAGTTACGACGGGGAGGGCCCTTCCAGACACGTGTTTGTTCAGCGACGTCAGGACTCCTGCCTAGGTGCGAGGGACACCTCAGGATTCTCCTCGAGTCTTGGCATGGCAATTGGGACGCGTCTCCACGTGAGTCGGGAGACCCAGGGTCCCTTTCCACGTGCCACAGGGATCCTGGGACTCCTATCCATTTTCAAGAGGAGTCAGGCATCGTCTCCTTTGGAAGCATTGATCTCCGCGGACATCTCTAGTTTTCAAAGGATGTGAGGCCTCCGGTCGCGATGAGGCGGAGGACTAGGTCTTTCTCTCTGGTCTACACAGGGGATTCAGACATCCCTTCGTCTTGGGAGATGGAAGACGAGCCTGCATTCAATTCACTGCAGGGGTATCCGACCTTACTTCGAGTCAGAGCATCTCGGTGTCCATTCCACTTGAGGCCACAAACTCAGGGTCCCTATCACATACCTGTAGCTGAGAGAAGCCTCCTCCTGAGGTGCTTGTGGAAAGTTGGTATTCCTCTTGAGTTGAAGCCAGGGACTAAGCTCTCATCTCGAGTTGATTTGGGGTCCACGGAGCCCTTTCGTGTTGCTCCAGTGACCTCAGGATCCCTCTAGACTTGAAACAGTGATCTTGGGTTTTCTCTGGAGTGCCATCAAGGAAATCAAGTCTCCTTTCACTTTTGATGTGGAACACGGAATTGCTCTGCATGCAGTGCAGGGGAAACGGGCCTCATCTCGCGGCGAGGGGGAAGTCTCATGGTTTTATTCGAGTTGCGGCCGGAACCTGGGGTATATTCTCGAGTTACGAAGTGGAGGGCCCTTCCAGACACGTGTTTGTTCAGCGACGTCAGGACTCCTGCCTAGGTGCGAGGGACACCTCGGGATTCTCCTCGAGTCATGGCATGGCAATTGGGACGCGTCTCCACGTGAGGCGGGAGACCCATGGTCCCTTTCCACGTGCCACAGGGATCCTGGGACTCGTATCCATTTTCAAGAGGAGTCAGGCATCGTCTCCTTTGGAAGCATTGATCTCCGCGGACCTCCCGAGTTTTCAAAGGATGTGAGGCCTCCGGTCGAGATGAGGCGGAGAACTAGGTCTTTCTCTGTGGTCTCTAGTGGGGATTCAGACATCCCTTCGTCTTGGGAGATGCAAGACGAGCTTGCATTGAATTCACTGCAGGGATATCCGGCCTTACTTCGAATCAGAGCATCTCGGTGTCCATTCCACTTGAGGCCACAAACTCATTGTACCTCTCACATCAATGTAGCTGGGAGAAGCCTCCTCTTGAGGTGCTTGTGGAAACTTGGTATTCCTCTTGAGTCGAAGCCAGGGACTAAGCTCTCATCTCGAGTTGATTTGGGGTCCACGGATCCCTTTCATGTTGCTCCAATGACCTCAGGATCCCTCTAGACTTGAGACAGTGATCTTGGGTTTTCTCTGGAGTGCCATCTAGGAAATCAAGGCTCCTTTCACGTTTGATGTAGAACACGGAATTGCTCTGCACGCAGTGCAGGGGAATCGGGCCTCATCTCGCGACGAGGGGGAAGTCTCATGGTTTTTCTCGAGTTGCCGCCGGAACCTGGGGTATATTCTCGAGTTACGACGGGGAGGGCCCTTCCAGACACGTGTTTTTTCAGCGACGTCAGGACTCCTGCCTAGGTGTGAGGGACACCTCGGGATTCTCCTCGAGTCTTGGCATGGCAATTGGGACGCGTCTCCACGTGAAGTGGGAGACCCAGGGTCCCCGTCCATGTGGACAGGGATCCTGGGTCTCCTAACCATTTTCAAGAGGAGTCAGGCATCGTCTCCTTTGGAAGCATTGATCTCCGCAGACCTCTCGAGTTTTCAAAGGATGTGAGGCCTCCGGTCGCGATGAGGCGGAGGACTAGGTCTTTCTCTGTGGTCTCCACAGCCGATTCAGACATCCCTTCGTGTTGGGAGATGCAAGACGAGCCTGCATTCAATTCACTGCAGGGATATCCAGCCTTACTTCGAGTCAGACCATCTCGGTGTCCATTCCACTTGAGGCCACAAACTCAGGGGTCCTCTGACATACCTGTAACTGAGAGAAGCCTTCTCTTGAGGTGCTTGTGTAAATTTGGTATTCCTCTTGAGTCGAAGCCAGGGACTAAATTCTCATCTCGAGTTGATTTGGGGTCCACGGAGCCCTTTCGTGTTGCTACAGTGACCTCAGGATCCCTCTAGACTTGAGACAGTGATCTTGGGTTTTCTCTGGAGTGGCATCAAGGAAGTCAAGGCTCCTTTCACGTTTGATGTGGAACACGGAATTGCTCTGCACGCATTGCAGGGGAATCGGGTCTCATCTCGCGGCGAGGGGAAAGTCTCATGGTTTATCTCGAGTTGCGGCCGGAACCTGGGGTATATTCTCGAGTTACGACTGGGAGGGCCCTTCCAGACACGTGTTTGTTCAGCGACGTGAGGACCCCTGCCTAGGTGCGATGGACACCTCGGGACTCTCCTCGAGTCTTTGCATTGCAATTGGAACGCGTCTCCACGTGAGGAGGGAGACCCAGGGTCCCTTTCCACGTGCCACAGGGATCCTGGGACTCGTATCCATTTTCAAGAGGAGTCAGGCATCGTCTCCTTTGGAAGCATTGATCTCCGCGGACGTCTCGAATTTTCAAAGAATGTGATTCCTCCGGTCGAGATAAGGCGTAAAATTGGGTCTTTCTCTGTGGTCTCCATAAGGTATTCAGACATCCCTTCATCTTGCGAGATGCAAGACGAGTCTGCATTCAATTCACTGCAGGGATATCCGGCCTTACTTCGAGTCAGAGCATCTCGGTGTCCATTCCACTTGAGGCCACAAACTCAGGGTCCCTCTCACATACCTGTAGCTGAGAGAAGCCTCCTCTTGAGGTGCTTGTGGAAAGTTGGTATTCCTCTTGAGTCGAAGCCAGGGACTAAGCTCTCATCTCGAGTTGATTTGGGGTCCACTGAGCATTTTCGTGTTGCTCCAGTGACCTCAGGATCCCTCTAGACTTGAGACAGTGATCTTGGGTTTTCTCTGGAGTGCCATCAAGGAAATCAAGGCTCCTTTCACGTTTGATGTGGAACACGGAATTGCTCTGCATTCAGTGCAGGGGAATCGGTTTTCATCTCGCGGCGAGGGGGAAGTCTCATGGTTTTTCTCGAGTTGCGGCCGGAACCTGGGGTATATTCTCGAGTTACGACGGGGAGGGCCCTTCCAGACACGTGTTTGTACAGCGACGTCATGACTCCTGCGTAGGTGCGAGGGACACCTCGGGATTCTCCTCGAGTCTTGGCATGGCAATTGGGACTCGTCTCCACGTGAGGCGGGAGACCCAGGGTCCCTTTCCATGTGCCACAGGGATCCTGGGACTCCTATCCATTTTCAAGAGGAGTCAGGCATCGTCTCCTTTGGAAGCATTGATCTCCGCGGACCTCTCGAGTTTTCAAAGGATGTGAGGCCTCCGGTCTCGATGAGGCGGAGAACTAGGTCTTTCTCTGTGGTCTCCACAGGGGATTCAGACATCCCTTCGTCTTGGGAGATGCAAGAGGAGCCTGCATTCAATTCACTGCAGGGATATCCGGCCTTACTTCGAGTCAGAGCATCTCGGTGTCCATTCCACTTGAGGCCACAAACTCAGGGTCCTCTCACATACCTGTATCTGAGAGAAGCCTCCTCTTGAGGTGCTTGTGGAAAGTTGGTATTCCTCTTGAGTCGAAGCCAGGGACTAAGCTCTCATCTCGAGTTGATTTGGGGTCCAAGGTGCCCTTTCGTGTTGCTCCAGTGACCTCAGGATCCCTCTAGACTTGAGACAGTGATCTTGGGTTTTCTCTGGAGTGCCATCAAGGAAATCAAGGCTCCTTTCACGTTTGATGTGGAACACGGAATTGCTCTGCACGCAGTGCAGGGGAATCGGGCCTCATCTCGTGGCGAGGGGAAGTCTCATGGTTTTTCTCGAGCTGCGGCCGGAACATGGTTTATATTCTCGAGTTACGACGGGGAGGGTCCTTCCAGACACGTGTTTGTTCAGCAACGTCAGGACTCCTGCTTAGGTGCGAGGCACACCTTGGGATTCTCCTCGAGTCTTGGCATGGCAATTGGGACACATCTCCACGTGAGACGGGAGACCTAAGGTCCCTTTCCACGTGGGACAGGGATCCTGGGACTCCTATCCATTTTCTTTTTTTTTTTTTTTATTTTTTTTTATTTTTTTTTTAATTTTTATTATTATTATTTTTTTTTCCAGTGGGTTTTGTCATACATTGATATGAATCAGCCATGGATTTACATGTATTCCCAATCCCGATCCCCCCTCCCACCTCCCTCTCCACCCGATTCCTCTGGGTCTTCCCAGTGCACCAGGTCGGAGCACTTGTCTCGTGCATCCCACCTGGGCTGGTGATCTGTTTCACCATAGATAGTATACATGCTGTTCTTTTGAAATATCCCACCCTCACATTCTCCCACAAAGTTCAAAAGTCTGTTCTGTATTTCTGTGTCTCTTTTTCTGTTCTGCATATAGGGTTATCGTTATCACCTTTCTAAATTCCATATACATGTGTCAGTATGCTGTAATGTTCTTTATCTTTCTGGCTTACTTCACTCTGTATAAGGGGCTCCAGCTTCATCCATCTCATTAGGACTGGTTCAAATGAATTCTTTTTAATGGCTGAGTAATATTCCATGGTATATATGTACCACAGCTTCCTTATCCATTCATCTGCTGATGGGCATCTAGGTTGCTTCCATGTCCTGGCTATTATAAACAGTGCTGCAATGAACATTGGGGTGCACGTGTCTCTTTCAGATCTGGTTTCCTCAGTGTGTATGCCCAGAAGTGGGATTGCTGGGTCATATGGCAGTTCTATGTCCAGTTTTTTAAGAAATCTCCACACTGTTTTCCATAGCGGCTGTACTAGTTTGCATTCCCACCAACAGTGTAAGAGGGTTCCCTTTTCTCCACACCCTCTCCAGCATTTATTGCTTGTAGACTTTTGGATAGCAGCCATCCTGACTGGCGTGTAATGGTACCTCATTGTGGTTTTGATTTGCATTTCTCTAATAATGAGTGATGTTGAGCATCTTTTCATGTGTTTGTTAGCCATCTGTATGTCTTCCTTGGAGAAATGTCTGTTTAGTTCTTTGGCCCATTTTTTGATTGGATCATTTATTTTTCTGGAATTGAGCTGCAGGAGTTGCTTGTATATTTTTGAGATTAGTCCTTTGTCTGTTTCTTCATTTGCTATTATTTTCTCCCAATCTGAGGGCTGTCTTTTCATCTTACTTATAGTTTCCTTTGTAGTGCAAAAGCTTTTAAGTTTCATTAGGTCCCATTTGTTTAGTTTTGCTTTTATTTCCAATATTCTGGGAGGTGGGTCATAGAGGATCTTGCTTTGATTTATGTCGGAGAGTGTTTTGCCTATGTTCTCCTCTAGGAGTTTTATAGTTTCTGGTCTTACATTTAGATCTTTAATCCATTTTGAGTTTATTTTTGTGTATGGTGTTAGAAAGTGTTCTAGTTTCATTCTTTTACAAGTGGTTGACCAGTTTTCCCAGCACCACTTGTTAAAGAGGTTGTCTTTTTTCCATTGTATATCCTTGCCTCCTTTGTCAAAGATAAGGTGTCCATAGGTTCGTGGATTTATCTCTGGGCTTTCTATTCTGTTCCATTGATCTATATTTCTGTTTTTGTGCCAGTACCATACTGTCTTGATGACTGTGGCTTTGTAGTAGAGTCTGAAGTCAGGCAGGTTGATTCCTCCAGTTCCATTCTTCTTTCTCAAGATTACTTTGGCTATTCGAGGTTTTTTGTATTTCCATACAAATTGTGAAATTCTTTGGTCTAGTTCTGTGAAAAATACCGTTGGTAGCTTGATAGGGATTGCATTGAATCTATAGACTGCTTTGGGTAGAATAGCCATTTTGACAATATTAATTCTTCCAATCCATGAACACGGTATGTTTCTCCATCTGTTTGTGTCCTCTTTGATTTCTTTCATCAGTGTTTTATAGTTTTCTATGTATAGGTCCTTTGTTTCTTTAGGTAGATATACTCCTAAGTATTTTATTCTTTTTGTTGCAATGGTGAATGGTATTGTTTCCTTAATTTCTCTGTCTGTTTTTTCATTGTTAGTATATAGGAATGCAAGGGATTTCTGTGTGTTAATTTTATATCCTGCAACTTTACTATATTCATTGATTAGCTCTAGTAATTTTCTGGTAGAATCTTTAGGGTTTTCTATGTAGAGGATCATGTCATCTGCAAACAGTGAGAGTTTTACTTCTTCTTTTCCTATCTGGATTCCTTTTACTTCTTTTTCTGCTCTGATTGCTGTGGCCAGCACTTCCAACACTATGTTGAATAGTAGTGGTGAGAGTGGGCACCCTTGTCTTGTTCCTGATTTCAGGGGAAATGCCTTCAATATTTCACCATTGAGGGTGATGCTTGCTGTGGGTTTGTCATATATAGCTTTTATTATGTTGAGGTATGTTCCTTCTATTCCTGCTTTTTGGAGAGTTTTAATCATAAATGAGTGTTGAATTTTGTCAAAGGCTTTCTCTGCATCTATTGAGATAATCATATGGTTTTTATCTTTCAATTTGTTAATGTGGTGTATTACATTGATTGATTTGCGGATATTAAAGAATCCTTGCATTCCTGGGATAAAGCCCACTTGGTCATGGTGTATGATTTTTTTAATATGTTGTTGGATTCTGTTTGCTAGAATTTTGTTAAGGATTTTTGCATCTATGTTCATCAGTGATATTGGCCTGTAGTTTTCTTTTTTTGTGGCATCTTTGTCTGGTTTTGGAATTAGGGTGATGGTGGCCTCATAGAATGAGTTTGGAAGCTTACCTTCTTCTGCAATTTTCTGGAAGAGTTTGAGTAAGATAGGTGTTAGCTCTTCTCTAAATTTTTGGTAGAATTCAGCTGTGAAGCCATCTGGTCCTGGGCTTTTGTTTGCTGGAAGATTTTTGATGACAGTTTCGATTTCCTTGCTTGTGATGGGTCTGTTAAGATCTTCTATTTCTTCCTGGTTCAGTTTTGGAAAGTTATACTTTTCTAAGAATTTGTCCATTTCATCCAAGTTGTCCATTTTATTGGCATAGAGCTGCTGGTAGTAGTCTCTTATGATCCTTTGTATTTCAGTGTTGTCTGTTGTGATCTCTCCATTTTCATTTCTAATTTTGTTAATTTGGTTTTTCTCTCTTTGTTTCTTAATGAGTCTTGCTAATGGTTTGTCAATTTTGTTTATTTTTTCAAAAAACCAGCTTTTAGCTTTGTTGATTTTTGCTATGGTCTCTTTAGTTTCTTTTGCATTTATTTCTGCCCTGATTTTTAAGATTTCTTTCCTTCTGCTAACTCTGGGGTTCTTCATTTCTTCCTTCTCTAATTGCTTTAGGTGTAGAGTTAGGTTATTTAATTGGTTTTTTTCCTGTTTCTTGATGTAAGCCTGTAATGCTATGAACCTTCCCCTTAGCACTGCTTTTACAGTGTCCCATAGGTTTTGGGTTGTTGTGTTTTCATTTTCATTCATTTCTATACATATTTTGATTTCTTTTTTGATTTCTTCTATGATTTGTTGGTTATTCAGAAGCGTGTTATTTAGCCTCCATATGTTTGAAGTTTTAACAATTTTTTCCCTGTAATTGAGATCTAATCTTACTGCACTGTGGTCAGAAAAGATAACTGGAATGATTTCAATTTTTTTGAATTTTCCAAGACCAGATTTATGGCCCAGGATGTGATCTATTCTGGAGAATGTTCCGTGTGCACTTGAGAAAAAGGTGAAGTTGATTGTTTTGGGGTGAAATGTCCTATAGATATCAATTAGGTCTAGCTGGTCCATTGTGTCATTTAAGGTTTGTGTTTCCTTGTTAATTTTCTGTTTAGTTGATCTATCCATAGTTGTGAGTGGGGTATTAAAGTCTCCCACTATTATTGTGTTACTATTAATTTCCTCTTTCATACTTGTTAGCGTTTGCCGTACATATTGCGGTGCTCCTATGTTGGGTGCATATATATTTATAATTGTTATATCTTCTTTTTTGATTGATCCTTTGATCATTATGTAGTGTCCTTCTTTGTCTCTTTTCACTTCCTTTATTTGAAAGTCTATTTTATCTGATATGAGTATTGCGACTCCTGCTTTCTTTTGGTCTCCGTTTGCATGAAATATTTTTTTCCAGCCCTTCACTTTTAGTCTGTATGTGTCTCTTGTTTTGAGGTGGGTCTCTTGTAGACAGCATATATAGGGGTCTTGTTTTTGTATCCATTCAGCCAATCTTTGTCTTTTGGTTGGGGCATTCAACCCATTTACATTTAGGGTAATTATTGATAGGTGTGTTCCCGTTGCCATTTACTTTGTTGTTTTGGGTTCACATTTATAAAACCTTTCTGCATTTCCTGTCTAGAGAAGATCCTTTAGCATTTGTTGAAGAGCTGGTTTGGTGGTGCTGAATTCTCTCAGCTTTTGCTTATCTGTAAAGCTTTTGAATTCTCCTTCATATCTGAATGAGATCCTTGCTGGATACAGTAATCTAGGTTGTAGGTTATTCTCTTTCATTACTTTCAGTACGTCCTGCCATTCCCTTCTGGCCTGGAGGGTTTCTATTGATAGATCAGCTGTTATCCTTATGGGAATCCCTTTGTGTGTTATTTGTTGTTTTTCCCTTGCTGCTTTTAATATTTGTTCTTTGTGTTTGATCTTTGTTAATTTGATTAATATGTGTCTTGGGGTGTTTCGCCTTGGGTTTATCCTGTTTGGGACTCTCTGGGTTTCTTGGATTTGGGTGGCTATTTCCTTCCCCATTTTAGGGAAGTTTTCAGCTATTATCTCCTCGAGTATTTTCTCATGGCCCTTCTTTTTGTCTTCTTCTTCTGGAACTCCTATGATTCGAATGTTGGGGCGTTTCACAGTGTCCCAGAGGTCCCTGAGGTTGTCCTCATTTCTTTTGATCCTTTTTTCTTTTTTCCTCTCTGCTTCATTTATTTCCACCATTTTATCTTCTACCTCACTTATCCTATCTTCTGCCTCCGTTATTCTACTCTTGGTTCCCTCCAAAGTGTTTTTGATCTCATTCATTGCATTATTCATTTGT
Source organism: Dama dama (assembly GCF_033118175.1). NCBI lineage: Eukaryota > Metazoa > Chordata > Mammalia > Artiodactyla > Cervidae > Dama > Dama dama. The sequence continues at coordinate 5,206,396 of NC_083709.1, forward strand.
AATTGACTCTTTTTTATTTCTTCTAGGTCTTTATTAAACAGTTCTTGAATCTTTTCAATCTTTGTTTCCAGGCTATTTATCTGTAACTCCATTTTGTTTTCAAGATTTTGGATCATTTTTATTATCATTATTCTAAATTCTTTTTCAGGTAGATTCCCTATCTCCTCCTCTTTTGTTTGACTTGGTGGGCATTTTTCATGTTCCTTTACCTGTTGGGTATTTCTTTGCCTTTTCATCTTGTTTAGATTGCTGTATCTGGAGTGGGCTTTCTGTATTCTGGAGGTCTGTGGTTCCTTTTTGTTGTGGAGGATTAACCCAGTGGATGGGGTTAGACGATTGGCTTGTCAAGGTTTCCTGGTTAGGGAAGCTTGCATCAGTGTTCTGGTGTGTGGAACTTGATTTCTTCTCTTTGGAAAGCAATGGAGTGCCCAGTAATGAGTTTTGAGATGGGTCTATGTGTTAGGTGTGACCTTGGGCAGCCTGTATGTTGATGTTCAGGGCTATGTTCCTGCGTTGCTGGAGAATTTGCGTGGTATGTCTTGCTCTAAAACTTATTGGCTCTTGTGTGGTAGTTGGTTTCAGTGTAGGTATGGAGGCTTTTGGACAGTCACTTATCACTTAAAGTTCCTTGTAGTCAGGAGTTTTCTGGTGTTCTCAGGTTTTGGGCTTAAGTCTCCTGCCTCTGGATTTCAGTTTTATTCTTCCTGTAGTCTCAGGACTTCTCCAACTATGCAGCCCTGATAAGAAAACTTCTAGGTTAATGGCTAAAAGATTCTCCCCCGTTAGGGACACCCAGAGAGGTTCACAGAGTCACATGAAGAAGAGGAGAGGGAGGAGGGAGATAGAGATGAACAGGAGGAGAAAAAGGGGGACTCAAGAGGAGAGAGACAGATCTACACAGCTGTCTGTTCCCAGAGTGTTCTCCATAGCCCAGTCACCTACAAAGATTCACAGAATTGGATTGGGAAGAGAAGGGGAAAGGAGGAAATAGAGGTGTTCTGAGGTAGAAAACAGAGAGTCAAGATTGGGAGAGAATAATCTTCAGTTTAAAAATAGGGCTTCTCTTCTTTTTTTTTTTTTTTTTTTTGTAAGGTTATAGTGCATTGAAAATGAAAATTAAGGAGTAGTAGAGGAGTACTAGAGGAATTTAAAAGAAATAAGAGAAAAAGAAAAATAGAAAATAGAAGAGAAAAAGGAAAGAAAAAAAAGAAAAAAAAAAGAAAGAAAAAGAAAAAAAACAGAAAAAAAAGAAAAAAAAAAAGGAAAAAAAAATTTTTTTTTTCCCCCTAATTAAAAAATCGTAAAAGTCTATGGAAATGAAAGTTAAGGAGTAATGGGGGAGTAATAGGGGATTTTAAAGGAAAATAAAAGAGAAAAAATAAAAAAGAAAAAAGAAAAAAAGAAAAAAAAATTAAAAAAAGAGAAAAAAGTAAAATTATATCTACGAGTTTCTCTGGAGCTGTTGCGGTCAGTGTGGGTTCGGCTCAGTTTCAGATAGCTCCTCGTTCCAGCTTACGCTTCTCGATATCTACAGGCTCCTCCGGTGTAGTCAATGTTTCCTAGAGGGATTTTAATCTGTTGCACCAGTCCCTTCTGAAGCGGTTCCCTTTGTTTATTTGGCTTCTGTTTGCCGGTCTCTTCAGAGCCTCATTTCCGCCCTGACACAGGCGGGCGGAGGTGGACTCTTATTCAGGTAGCTAGTTCCGTCGCTCCGGGGGGAGGGGCTTGTGCTGCGGGGACGGGCTGGCGCTGCGGGGAGGGGCTGGCGCTGCTCTCTCCGTCTCCGCTGCTCAGGAATTGCTCTGCACGCAGTGCAGGGGAATCGGGCCTCATCTCGCGGTGAGGGGGAATTCTCATGGTTTTTCTCGAGTTGCGGCCGGAACCTGGGGTATATTCTCGAGTTAAGACGGGGAGGGCCCTTCCAGACACGTGTTTGTTCAGCGAAGTCAGGACTCCTGCCTAGGTGCGTGGGACACTTCGGGATTCTCCACGAGTCTTGGCATGGCAATTGGGAGGCGTCTCCACGTGAGGCGGGAGACCCAGGGTCCCTTTCCACGTGCCACAGGGATCCTGGGACTCCTATCCATTTTCAAGAGGAGTCAGGCATCGTCTCCTTTGGAAGCATTGATCTCCGCGGAGCTCTCGAGTTTTCAAAGGATGTGAGGCCTCCGGTCGCGATGAGGCGGAGAACTAGGTCTTTCTCGGTGGTCTCCACAGGGGATTCAGACATCCCTTCGTCTTGGGAGATGCAAGACGAGCCTGCATTCAATTCACTGCAGGGATATCCAGCCTAACTTCGAGTCAGAGCATCTCGGTGTCCATTCAATTTGAGGCCACAAACTCAGGGTCCCTCTCACATACCTGTGGCTGAGAGAAGCCTCCTCTTGAGGTGCTTGTGGAAAGTTGGTATTCCTCTTGAGTCGAAGCCAGGGACTAAGCTCTCATCTCGAGTTGATTTGGGGTCCACGGAGCCCTTTCGTGTTGCTCCAGTGACCTCAGGATCCCTCTAGACTTGAGACAGTGATCTTGGGTTTTCTCTGGAGTGCCATCAAGGAAATCAAGGCTCCTTTCACGTTTGATGTGGAACACGGAATTGCTCTGCACGCAGTGCAGGGGAATCGGGCCTCATCTCGCGACGAGGGGGAAGTCTCATGGTTTTTCTCGAGTTGCGGCCGGAACACAGGGTATATTCTCGAGTTACCACGGGGAGGGCCCTTCCAGACAAGTGTTTGTTCAGCGACGTCAGGACTCCTGCCTAGGTGCGAGGGACACCTCGGGATTCTCCTCGAGTCTTGGCATGGCAATTGGGAGGCGTCTCCACGTGAAACGGGAGACCCACGGTCCCTTTCCATGTGCCACAGGGATCCTGGTACTCCTATCCATTTTCAAGAGGAGTCAGGCATCGTCTCCTTTGGAAGCATTGATCTCCGCGGACCTCTCCAGTTTTCAAAGGATTTGAGGCCTCCGGTCGCGATGAGGCGGAGGACTAGGTCTTTCGCTGTGGTCTCCACAGGGGATTCAGACATCCCTTCGTCTTGGGAGATGCAAGACTAGCCTGCATTCACTTCACTGCAGGGATATCCGGCCTTACTTCGAGTCAGAGCATCTCGGTGTCCATTCCATTTGAGGCCACAAACTCAGGGTCCCTCTCACATACCTGTAGCTGAGAGAAGCCTCCTCTTGAGGTGCTTGTGGAAACTTGGTATTCCTCTTGAGTCGAAGCCAGGGACTAAGCTCTCATCTCGAGTTGATTTGGGGTCCACGGAGCCCTTTCGTCTTGCTACAGTGACCACAGGATCCCTCTAGACTTGAGACAGTGATCTTGGCTTTTCTCTGGAGTGCCATCAAGGAAATCAAGGCTCCTTTCTCGTTTGATGTGGAACTCGGAATTGCTCTGCACGCAGTGCAGGGGAATCGTGCCTCATCTCGCGAAGAGGGGGAAGTCTCATGGTTTTTCTCGAGTTGCGGCCGAAACCTGGGTTATATTCTCGAGTTACGATGGGGAGGGCCCTTCCAGACACGTGTTTGTTCAGCGACTTCAGGACTCCTGCCTAGGTGCGAGGGATACCTCGGGATTCTCCTCGAGTCTTGGCATGGCAATTGGGACGCGTCTCCATGTGAAGCGGGAGACCCAGAGTCCCCGTCCATGTGGACAGGGATCCTGGGACTCCTAACCATTTTCAAGAGGAGTCAGGCATCATCTCCTTTGGAAGCATTGATCTCCGCGGACCTCTCGAGTTTTCAGAGGATGTGAGGCCTCCGGTCGCGATGAGGCGGAGAACTAGGTCTTTCTCTGATGTCTCCACAGGGGATTCAGACATCCCTTCGTCTTCGGAGATGCAAGACGAGCTTGCATTGAATTCACTGCAGGGATATCCGGCCTTACTTCGAGTCAGAGCATCTCGGTGTCCATTCCACTTGAGGCCACACACTCAGGGTCCCTCTCACATACCTGTAGCTGAGAGAAGACTCCTCTTGAGGTGCTTGTGGAAAGTTGGTATTCCTCTTAAGTCGAAGCCAGGGACTAAGCTCTCATCTCGAGTTGATTTGCGGTCCACGGAGACCTTTCATGCTGATACAGTGGCCTCAGGATCCCTCTAGACTTGAGACAGTGACTTTGGGTTTTCTCTGGAGTGCCATCAAGGAAATCAAGGCTCCTTTCCCGTTTGATGTGGAACACGGAATTGCTCTGCACGCAGTGCAGGGGAATCGGGCCTCATGTCGCGGTGATGGGGAATTCTCATGGTTTTTTTCGAGTTGCGGCCGGAAGCTTGGGTATATTCTCGAGTTACGACGGGGAGGGCACTTCCAGACACGTGTTTGTTCAGCGACGTCAGGACTCCTGCCTAGGTGCGAGGGACACTTCGGGATTCTCCACGATTGTTGGCATGGCAATTGGGACGCGTCTCCACGTGAGGCGGGAGACCCAGTGTCCCTTTCCACGTGCCACAGGGATCCTGGGACTCATATCCATTTTCAAGAGGAGTCAGGAATCGTCTCCTTTGGAAGCATTGATCTCCGCGGACCTCTCGAGTTTTCAAAGGATGTGAGGCCTCCGGTCGCGTTGAGGCGGAGGACTAGGTCTTTCTCTGTGGTCTCCACAGGGGATTCAGACAACCCTTCGTCTTGGGAGATGCAAGACGAGCCTGCATTCAATTCACTGCAGGGATATCCGGCCTTACTTCGAGTCAGAGCATCTCGGTGTCCATTCCACTTGAGGCCACAAACTCAGGGTCCCTCTCACATACCTGTAGCTGAGAGAAGCCTCGTCTTGAGGTGCTTGTGAAAAGTGGGTATTCCTCTTGAGTCGAAGCCAGGGTCTAAGCTCTCATCTCGAGTTGATTTGGGGTCCACGGAGCCCTTTCGTGTTGCTCCAGTGACCTCAGGATCCCTCTAGACTTGAGACAGTGATCTTGGGTTTTCTCTGGAGTGCCATCAAGGAAATCAAGGCTCCTTTCACGTTTGATGTGGAACACGGAATTGCTCTGCACGCAGTGCAGGGGAATCAGGCCTCATCTCGCGGCGAGGGGGAATTCTCATGGTTTTTCTCGAGTTGTGGCCGGAACCTGGGGTATATTCTCGAGTTACGACGGGGAGGGCCCTTCCAGACACGTGTTTGTTCAGTGACGTCAGGGCTCCTGCCTAGGTGCGAGGGACACCTCGGGATTCTCCTCGAGTCTTGGCATGGCAATTGGGACGCGTCTCCACGTGAGGCGGGAGACCCAGGGTCCCTTTCCACGTGCCACAGGGATCCTGGGACTCCTATCCATTTTCAAGAGGAGTCAGGCATCATTTCCTTTGGAAGCATTGATCTCCGCAGACCTCTCGAGTTTTCAAAGGATGTGAGGCCCCCGGTCGCAATGAGGCGGAGAAGTCGGTCTTTCTCTGAGGTCTCCACAGGGGATTCAGACATCCCTTCGTCTTGGGAGATGCAAGACGAGCCTGCATTCAATTCACTGCAGGGATATCCGGCCTTACTTCGAGTCAGAGCATCTCGGTGTCCATTCAACTTGAGGCCACAAACTCAGGGTCCCTCTCAGACACCTGTAGCTGAGAGAAGCCACCTCTTGAGGTGCTTATGGAAAGTTGGTATTCCTCTTGAGTCGAAGCCAGGGACTAAGCTCTCATCTCGAGTTGATTCGGGGTCCAAGAGGAAATTTCGTGTTGCTCCAGTGACCTCAGGATCCCTCTAGACTTCAGACAGTGATCTTGGGTTTTCTCTGGAGTGCCATTAAGGAAATCAAGGCTCCTTTCACGTTTGATGTGGAACACGGAATTGCTCTGCATGCAGTGCAGGGGAATCGGGCCTCAACACGCGGCGAGGGGGAAATCTCATGGTTTTTCTCGAGTTGCGGCCGGAACCTGGGGTATATTCTCGAGTTACGACGGGGAGGGCCCTTCCAGACACGTGTTTCTTCAGCAACATCGGGACTCCTGCCTAGGTGCGAGGGACACCTCGGGATTCTCCTCGAGTCTTGGCATGGGAATTGGGACGCGTCTCCACGTGAGGCGGGAGACCCAGGGTCCGTTTACACGTGCCACAGGGATCCTGGGACTCCTATCCATTTTCAAGAGGAGTCAGGCATCGTCTCCTTTGGAAGCATTGATCTCCGCAGACCTCTCGAGATTTCAAAGGATGTGAGGCCTCCGGTCGCAATGAGGTGGAGAAGTCGGTCTTTCTCTGAGGTCTCCACAGGGGATTCAGACATCCCTTCATCAAGGGAGATGCAAGACGAGCCGGCATTCAATTCACTGCAGGGATATCCGGCCTTACTTCGAGTCAGAGCATCTCATTGTCCATTCCACTTGAGGCCACAAACTCAGGGTCCCTGTCACACACCTGTAGCTGAGAGAAGCCTCCTTTTGAGGTGCTTATGGAAGGTTGGTATTCCTCTTCAGTCGAAGCCAGGGACTAAGCTCTCATCTCGAGTTGATTTGGGGTCCAAGGGGAAATTTCGTGTTGCTCCAGTGACCTCAGGATCCCTCTAGACTTGAGACAGTGATCTTGGGTTTTCTCTGGAGTGCCATCAAGGAAATCAAGGCTCCTTTCACGTTTGATGTGGAACACGGAATTGCTCTGCATGCAGTGCAGGGGAATCGGGCCTCAACTCGCAGCGAGGGGGAAATCTCATGGTTTTTCTCGAGTTGCGGCCGGAACCTGGGGTATATTCTCGAGTTACGACGGGGAGGGCCCTTCCAGTCACGTGTTTGTTCAGCGACGTCTGGACTCCTGCCTAGGTGCGAGGGACACCTCGGGATTCTCCTCGAGTCTTGGCATGGCAATTGGGACGCGTCTCCACGTGAGGCGGGAGACCCAGGGTCCCTTTCCACGTGCCACAGAGATCCTGGGACTCCTATCCATTTTCAAGAGCAGTCAGGCATCGTCTCATGCCTTACTTCGAGTCAGCGCATCTCGGTGTCCATTCCACTTGAGGCCACAAACTCAGGGTCCCTCTCACATACCTGTAGCTGAGAGAAGCCTCCTCTTGAGGTGCCTGTGGAAAGTTGGTATTCCTCTTGAGTCGAAGCCAGGGACTAAGCTCTCATCTCGAGTTGATTTGGGGTCCACAGAGCCCTTTCGTGTTGCTCCAGTGACCTCAGGATCCCTCTAGACTTGAGACAGTGATCTTGGGTTTTCTCTGGAGTGCCATCAAGGAAATCAAGGCTCTTTCACGTTTGATGTGTAACACGGAATTGCTCTGCACGCAGTGCAGGGGAATCGGGCCTCATCTCGCGGCGAGGGGGAAGTCTCATGGTTTTTCTCGAGTTGCGGCCGGAACCTGGGGTATGTGCTCGAGTTACATTGGGGTGCCCTTCCAGACACGTGTTTGTTTAGCGACGTCAAACCCATGCCTAGGTTCGATGGACACCTCGGTATTCTCCCCGAGGCTTGGCATGGCATTTGGGACGCGTCTCCACATGAGGCGGGAGACCAAGGGTCCCTTTCCAACTGCCACAGGGATCCTGGGACTCCTATCCATTTTCAAGAGGAGTCAGGCATCGTCTCCTTTGGAAGCACTATTCTCCGCGGACCTCTCGAGTTTTCAAAGGATGTGAGGACTCCGGTCGCGATGAGGCGGAGAACTAGTTCCTTCTCTGTTGTCTCCACAGGGGATTCAGACATCCCTTCGTCTTGGGAGATGCAAGAAGAGCCTGCATTCAATTCACTGCAGGGATATCCGGCCTTACTTCGTGTCAGAGCATCTCGGTCTCCATTCCACTTGAGTCCACAAACTGAGTGTCCCTCTCACATACCTGTAGCTGAGAGAAGCCTCCTCTTGAGGAGCTTGTGGAAAGTTGGTATTCCTCGTGATTCGAAGCCAGGGACTAAGCTCTCATCTCGAGTTGATTTGGGGTCCACGAAACCCTTTCCTGTTCTTACAGTGACCTCAGGATCCCTCTAGACTTGAGACAGTGATCTTGGGTTTTCTCTGGAGTGCCATCAAGGAAATCAAGGCTCCTTTCACGTTTGATGTGGAACACGGAATTGCTCTGCACGTAGTGCAGGGGAATCGGGCCTCATCTCGGGGCGAGGGGGAAGTCTCATGGTTTTTCCGAGTTGCGGCCAGAACCTGGGGTATATTCTCGAGTTGTGACGGGGAGGGTCCTTCCAGACACGTGTTTGTTCAGAGACATCAGGACTCCTGCCTAGGTGCGAGGGACACCTCGGGATTCTCCACGAGTCTTAGCATGGCAATTGGGACGCGTCTCCACGTCAGGCGGGAGACCCAGGGTCCCTTTCCACGTGCCACAGGGATCCTGGAACTCCTATCCATTTTCAAGAGGAGTCAGGCATCGTCTCCTTTGGAAGCATTGATCTCCGCGGACCTCTCGAGTTTTCAAAGGATGTGAGGCCTCCTGTCGCGATGAGGAAGAGAATTAGGTCTTTCTCTGTGGTCTCCACAGGGGATTCAGACATCCCTTCCTCTTGGGAGATGCAAGACGAGCCTGCATTCAATTCACTGCAGGGATATCCTACCTTACTTCGAGTCAGAGCATCTCGGTGTCCATTCCACTTGAGGCCACAAACTCAGGGTCCCTCTCACATACCTGTAGCTGAGAGAAGCCTCCTCTTGAGGTGCTTGTGGAAAGTTGGTATTCCTCTTGAGTCGAAGCCAGGGACTAAGCTCTCATCTCGAGTAGATTTGTGGTCCACGGAGCCCTTTCGTGTTGCTCCAGTGACCGCAGGATCCCTCTAGACTTGAGACAGTTATCTTGGGTTTTCTCTGGAGTGCCATCAAGGAAATCAAGGCTCCTTTCAAGTTTGATGTGGAACACGAAATTGCTCTTCACGCAGTGCAGGGGAATCGGGCCTAATCTCGCGGCGAGGTGGAAGTCTCATGGTTTTTCTCAAGTTGGGGCCGGAACTTGGGGTATATTCTCGAGTTACGACGGGGAGGGCCCTTCCAGACACGTGTTTTTTTCAGAGACATCAGGACTCCTGCCTAGGTGCGAGGGACACCTCGGGATTCTAATCGACTCTTGGCATGGCAAATGGGACGCGTCTCAACGTGAGGCAGGAGACCCAGGGTCCCTTTCCACGTGCCACAGGGATCCTGGGACTCCTATCCATTTTCAAGAGTAGTCAGGCATCGTCTCCTTTGGAAGCATTGATCTCTGCGGACCTCTCGAGTTTTCAAAGGATGTGAGGCCTCCGGTCGCCATGAGGCTGAGAACTATGTCTTTCTCTGTGGTCTCCACAGGGGATTCAGACATCCCTTCGTCTTGGGAGATGCAAGACGAGCCTGCATTCAATTCACTCTAGGGGTATCCGGCCTTACTTCGAGTCAGAGCATCTCGGTGTCCATTCTACTTGAGGCCACAAACTCAGGGTCCCACTCACATACTTGTAGCTGAGAGAAGCCTCCTCTTGAGGTGCTTGTTTAAAGTTGGTATGACTGTTGAGTCGAAGCCAGGGACTAAGCTCTCATCTCGAGTTGATTTGGGGTCCACGGAGCCCTTTCGTGTTGCTCCAGTGACCTCAGGATCCCTCTAGACTTGAGACAGTGAACTTGGGTTTTCTCTGGAGTGCCATCAAGGAAATCAAGGCTCCTTTCACGTTTGATGTGGAACACGGAATTGCTCTGCACGCAGTGCAGGGGAATCAGGCCTCATCTCGCGGCGAAGGGGAAGTCTCATGGTTTTTCTCGAGTTGCGGCCGGAACCTGGGGTATATTCTCGAGTTACGACGGGGAGGGCACTTCCAGACACGTGTTTGTTCAGCGACGTCAGGACTCCTGCCTAGGTGCGAGGGACACCTCGGGATTCTCCTCGAGTCTTGGCATGGCAATTGGGACTCGTCTCCACGTGAGGCGAGAGACCCAGGGTCCCTTTACACGTGCCACAGGGATCCTGGGACTCCTATCCATTTTAAAGAGGAGTCAGGCATCGTCTTCTTTGGAAGTATTGATCTCCGTGGACCTCTCGAATTTTCAAAGGATGTGAGGCCTCCAGTCGCGATGAGCCGCAGAACTAGTTCTTTCTCTGTGGTCTCCACAGGGGATTCAGACATCCCTTCGTCTTGTGAGATGCAAGACGAGTCTGTATTCAATTCACTGCAGGGATATCCGGCCTTACTTCGAGTCAGAGCATCTCGGTGTCCATTCCACTTGCGGCCACAAACTCAGGGTCCCTCTCACATACCTGTAGCTGAGAGAAGCCTCCTCTTGAGGTGCTTGTGGAAAGTTGGTATTCCTCTTGAGTTGAAGCCAGGGACTAAGCTCTCATCTCGAGTTGATTTGGGGTCCACGGAGACCTTTCCTGTTGCTCCAGTGACCTCAGGATCCCTCTAGACTTGAGACAGTGATCTTGGGTTTTCTCTGGAGTGCCATCAAGGAAATCAAGGCTCCTTTCACGTTTGATGTGTAACACGGAATTGCTCTGCACGCTGTGCAGGGGAATCGGGCCTCATCTCGCGGCGAGGGGGAAGTCTCATGGTTTTTCTCGAGTTGCAGCCGGAACCTGGGGTACATTCTCAACTTACTACGGGGAGGGCCCTTCCAGACACGTGATTGTTCAGCGGCGTCAGGACTCCTGCCTAGGTGCGAGGGACACCTCGGGATACTCGTCGAGTCTTGGCATGGCAATTGGGACGGGTCTCCACGTGAGGCGGAAGACCGAGTGTCTCTTTCCACGTTCCAAAGGGATCCTGGGACTCCTATCCATTTTCAAGAAGAGTCAGGCATCGTCTCCGTTGGAAGCATTGATCTCCCCATACCTCTCGAGTTTTCAAAGATGTGAGACCTCCGGTCGCGATGAGGCAGAGAACTAGGTCTTTCTCTGTGGTCTCCACAGGGGATTCAGACATCCCTTCGTCTTGGGAGATGCAAGACGAGCCTGCATTCTATTCACTGCACGGATATCCGGCCTTACTTCGAGTCAGAGCATCTCGGTGTCCATTCCACTTGAGGCCACAAACTCAGGGCCCCTCTCACATACCTGTAGCTGAGAGAAGCCTCCCCTTGAGGTGCTTGTGGAAAGTTGGTATTCCTCTTGAGTCGAAGCCAGGGACTAAGCTCTCATCTCGAGTTGATTTGGGGTCCATGGAGCCCTATCATGTTGCTCCAGTGACCTCAGGATCCCTCTAGACTTGAGACAGTGATCTTGAGTTTTCTCTGGAGTGCCATCAAGGAAATGAAGGCTCCTTTCAAGTTTGATGTGGAACACGGAATTGCTCTGCACGCAGTGCAGGGGAATCCGGCCTCATCTCGCGGCGAGGGGGAAGTCTCATGGTTTTTCTCGAGTTGCGGCCGGAACCTGGGGTATACTCTCGAGTTACGACGGGGAGGGCCCTTCCAGACACGTGTTTGTTCAGCGATGTCAGGACTCCTGCCTAGGTGCTAGGGAAAACTCGGGATTCTCCTCGAGTCTTGGCATGGCAATTGGGACGCGTCTTCACGTGAGGCGGGAGACCCATTGTCCCTTTCCACGTGCCACAGGGATCCTGGGACTCCTATCCATTTTGAAGAGGAGTCAGGCATCGTCTCCTTTGGAAGCATTGATCTCCGCGGACCTCTCGAGTTTTCAAAAGATGTGAGGCCTCCAGTAGCGATGAGGCGGAGGCCTAGGTCATTCTCTGTGGTCTCCACAGGGGATTCAGACATCCCTTCGTCTTAGGAGATGCAAGACGAGCCTGCATTCAATTCACTGCAGGGATATCCGGCCTTACTTCGAGTCAGAGCATCTCGGTGTCCATTCCACTTGAGGCCACAAACTCAGGGTCCCTCTCACATACCTGTAGCTGAGAGAAGCCTCCTCTTGAGGTGCTTGTGCAAAGTTGGTATTCCTCTTGAGTCGAAGCCAGGGACTAAGCTCTCATCTCGAGTTGATTTGGGGTCCACGGAGCCCTTTCGTGTTGCTCCAGTGACCTCAGGATCCCTCTAGACTTGAGACAGTGATCTTGGGTTTCTCTGGAGTGCCATCAAGGAAATCAAGGCTCCTTTCACGTTTGATGTGTAACACGGAATTGCTCTGCACGCAGTGAAGGGGAATCGGGCCTCATCTCGCGGCGAGGGGGAAGTCTCATGGTTTTTCTCGAGTTGCGGCCAGAACCTGGGGTATGTGCTCTAGTTACTTTGGGGTGCCCTTCCAGACACGTGTTTGTTTAGCGACGTCAAACCCATGCCTAGGTTCGATGGACACCTCGGTATTCTCCCCGAGGCTTGGCATGGCATTTGGGACGCGTCTCCACATGAGGCGGGAGACCAAGGGTCCCTTTCCACCTGCCACAGGGATCCTGGGACTCCTATCCATTTTTAAGAAGAGTCAGGCATCGTCTCCTTTGGAAGCATTGATCTCCGCAGACCTCTCGATTATTCAAAGGATGTGAGGCCTCCGGACGCGATGAGGCGGAGGACTAGGTCTTTCTCTGTGGTCTCCACAGGGGATTCAGACATCCCTTCGTCTTGGGAGATGCAAGGCGAGCCTGCATTCAATTCACTGCAGGGATATCCGGCCTTACTTCGAGTTAGAGCATCTCGGTGTCCATTCCACTTGAGGCCACAAACACAGGGTCCCTCTCACATACTTGTAGCTGAGAGAAGCCTCCTCTTGAGGTGCTTGTGGAAAGTTGGTATTCATCTTGAGTCGAAGCCAGGGACTAAGCTCTCATCTCGAGTTGATTTGGGGTCCACGGAGCCCTTTCGTGTTGCTCCAGTGACCTCAGGATCCCTCTAGACTTGAGACAGTGATCTTGGGTTTTCTCTGGAGTGCCATCAAGGAAATCAAGGCTCCTTTCACGTTTGTTGTGGAACACGGAATTGCTCTGCACGCAGTGCAGGGGAATCGGGCCTCATCTCGCTGCGAGGGGGAAGTCTCATGATTTTTCTCGAGTTGCGGCCGGAACCTGGGGTATATTCTCGAGTTAAGATGGGGAGGGCCCTTACAGACACGTGTTTGTTCAGCGACGTCAGGACTCCTGCCTAGGTGCGAGGGACACCTCGGGATTCTCCTCGAGTCTTGGCATGGCAATTGGGACGCGTCTCCACGTGAGGCGGGAGACCCAGGGTCCCTTTCCACGTGCCACAGGGATCCTGGGACTCCTATCCATTTTCAAGAGGAATCAGGCATCGTCTCCTTTGGAAGCATTGATCTCCGAGGACCTCTCGAGTTTTCAAAGGATGTGAGGCCTCCGGTCGCGAGGAGGTGGAGGATTAGGTCTTTCTCTGTGGTCTCCAAGGGTGATTCAGACAACCCTTCGTCTTGGGAGATGCAAGACGAGCCTGCATTCAATTCACTGCAGGGATATCCGGCCTTACATCGAGTCAGAGCATCTCGGTGTCCATTCCACTTGAGGCCAGCAACTCAGGGTCCCTCTCACATACCTGTAGCTGAGAGAAGCCTCCTCTTGAGGTGCTTGTGGAAAGTTGGTATTCCTCTTGACTCGAAGCCAGGGACTAAGCTCTCATCTCGAGTTGATTTGGGGTGCACGGAGCCTTTTTGTGTTGCTCCAGTGACCTCAGGATCCCTCTAGACTTGAGACAGTGATTTTGGGTTTTCTCTGGAGTGCCATCAAGGAAATCAAGGCTCCTTTCACGTTTGAAGTGGAACACGGAATTGCTCTGCACGCAGTGCACGGGAATCGGTCCTCATCTCGCGACGAGCGGGAAGTCTCATGGTTTTTCTCGAGTTGCGGCCGGAACCTGGGGTATATTCTCGAGTTACGACGGGGAGGGCCCTTCCAGACACGTGTTTGTTCTGCGACATCACGACTCCTGCCTAGGTGCGAGGGACACCTCGGGATTCTCCTCGAGTCTTGGCATGGCAATTCGGACCCGTCTCCACGTGAGGCGGGAGACCCAGTGTCCCTTTCCACGTGCCACAGGAATCCTGGAACTCCTATCGATTTTCAAGAGGAGTCAGGCATCGTCTCCTTTGGAAGCATTGATCTCCGCGGACCTCTCGAGTTTTCAAAGGATGTGAGGCCTCCGGTCGCGAGGAGGCGGAGAATTAGGTCTTTCTCTGTGGTCTCCACAGGGGATTCAGACAACCCTTCGTCTTGGGAGATGCAAGACGAGCCTGCATTCAATTCACTGCCGGGATATCCGGCCTTACTTCGAGTCAGAGCATCTCGGTGTCCATTCCACTTGAGGCCACAAACTCAGGGTACCTCTCACATACCTGTAGCTGAGAGAAGCCTCCTCTTGAGGTGCTTGTGGAAAGTTGGTATTCCTCTTGATTCGAAGCCAGGGACTAAGCTCTCATCTCGAGTTGATTTGGGGTCCACGGAGCCCTTTCGTGTTGCTCCAGTGACCTCAGGATCCCTCTAGACTTGAGACAGTGATCTTGGGTTTTCTCTGGAGTGCCATCAAGGAAATCAAGGCTCCTTTCACGTTTGATGTGGAACACGGTATTGCTCTGCATGCAGTACCGGGGTATCGGGTCTCATCTCGCGGCGAGTTGGAAGTCTCATGGTTTTTCTCGAGTTGCGGCCGGAACCTGGGGTATATTCTCGAGTTACGACGGGGAGGGCCCTTCCAGACATGTATTTGTTCAGCGAAGTCAGGACTCCTGCCTAGGTGCGAGGGACACCTCGGGATTCTCCTCGAGTCTTGGCAAGGCAATTGGGACGCGTCTCCACGTGAGGCGGGAGACCCAGGGTCCCTTTCCACGTGGCACAGGGATCCTGGGACTTCTATCCATTTTCAAGAGGAGTCAGGCATCATCTCCTTTGGATGCATTGATCTCCGTGGACCTCTCGAGTTTTCAAAGGATGTGAGGCCTCCGGTCGCGATGAGGCGGAGAATTAGGTCTTTCTCTGTGGTCTCCACAGGGGATTCAGACATCCCTTCGTCTTGGGAGATGCAAGACGAGCCTGCATTCAATTCACTGCAGCGATATCCTGCCTTACTTCGAGTCAGAGCATCTCGGTGTCCATTCCACTTGAGGCCACAAACTCAGGGTCCCTCTCACATACCTGTAGCTGAGAGAAGCCTCCTCTTGAGGTGCTTGTGGAAAGTTGGTATTCCTCTTGAGTCCAAGCCAGGGACTAAGCTCTCATCTCGAGTTGATTTGGGGTCCACGGAGCCCTTTCGTGTTGCTCCAGTGACCTCAGGATCCCTCTAGACTTCAGACAGTGATCTTGGGTTTTCTCTGGAGTGCCATCAAGGAAATCAAGGCACCTTTCACGTTTGATGTGGAACACGGAATTGCTCTGCACGCAGTGCAGGGGAATCTGACCTCATCTCGAGGCGAGGGGGAAGTCTCATGGTTTTTCTCGAGTTGCGGCCGGAACCTGGGGTATATTCTCGAGTTACGACGGGGAAGGCCCTTCCAGACACGAGTTTGTTCAGCGACGTCAAGACTCCTGCCTAGGTGCGAGGGACACCTCGGGATTCTCCTCGAGTCTTGGCATGGCAATTGGGACGCGTCTCCACGTGAGGCGGGAGACCCAGGATCCCTTTCCACATGCCACAGGGATCCTGGGACTCCTATCCATTTTCAAGAGGAGTCAGGCATCGTCTCCTTTGGAAGCATTGACCTCCGCAGACCTCTCGAGTTTTGAAAGGATGTGAGGCCTCCGGTCCCGATGAGGCGGAGGACTAGGTCTTTCTCTGTGGTCTCCACAGGGGATTCAGACATCCCTTCGTCTTGGGAGATGCAAGACGAGCCTGCATTCAATTCACTGCAGGGATATCCGGCCTTACTTCGAGTCAGAGCATCTCGGTGTCCATTCCACATGAGGCAACAAACTCCGGGTCCCTCTCACATACCTGTAGCTGAGAGAAGCCTCCTCTTGAGGTGCTTGTGGAAAGTTGGTATTCCTCTTGAGTCAAAGCCAGGGACTAAGCTCTCAACTCGAGTTGATTTGGGGTCCACGGAGCCCTTTCGTGTTGCTCCAGTGACCTCAGGATCCTCCTAGACTTGAGACAGTGATCTTGGGTTTTCTCTGGAGTGCCATCAAGGAAATCAAGGCTCCTTTCACGTTTGATGTGGAACACGGAATTGCTCTGCACGCAGTGCACGGGAATCGGGCCTCATCTCGCGGCGAGGGGGAAGTCTCATGGTTTTTCTAGAGTTGCGGCCGGAACCTGGGGTATATTCTCGAGTTACGACGGAAAGGGCCATTCCAGACACGTGTTTGTTCAGCGACGTCAGGACTCCTGCCTAGGTGCGAGGGACACATCGGGATTCTCCTCGAGTCTTGGCATGGCAATTGGGACGTGTCTCCACGTGAGGCGGGAGACCAAGGGTCCATTTCCACGTGCCACGGGGATCCTGGGACTCCTATTCATTTTCAAGAGGAGTCAGGCATCGTCTCCTTTGGAAGCATTGATCTCCGCGGACCTCTCGAGTTTTCAAAGGATGTGAGGCCTCCGGTCGCGATGAGGCGGAGAACTAGGTCTTTCTCTGTGGTCTCCACAGGGGATTCAGACATCCCTTCGTCTTGAGAGATTCAAGAGGGGCCTGCATTCTATTCACTGCAGGGATATCCGGCCTTACTTCGAGTCAGAGCATCTCGGTGTCCATTCCACTTGAGGCCACAAACTCAGGGTCCCTCTCACATACCAGTAGTTGAGAGAAGCCTCCTCTTGAGGTGCTTGTGGAAACTTGGTATTCCTCTTGAGTCAAAGCCAGGGACTAAGCTCCCATCTGGAGTTGATTTGACGTCCACGGGGCCCTTTCGTGTTGCTACAGTGACTTCAGGATCCCTCTAGACTTGAGACAGTGATCTTCGGTTATCTCTGGAGTGCGATCAAGGAAATCAAGGCTCTTTTCATGTTTGATGTGGAACACGGAATTGCTCTGCATGCAGTGCAGGGGAAGCGGGCCTCATCTCGTGGTGAGGGGAAGTCTCATGGTTTTTCTCGAGTTGCGGCCGGAACCTGGCTTATATTCTCGAGTTACGAAGGGGAGGGCCCTTCCAGACACGTGTTTGTTCAGCGACGTCAGGACACTTGCCTAGGTGCGAGGGACACCTCGGGATTCTCCTTCACTCCTGGCATGGCAATTGGGCCCCGTCTCCACGTGAGGCAGGAGACCACGGGTCCCTTTCCATTTGCCACAGGGATCCTGGAACTGCTATCCAATTTCAAGAGAGTCAGCAACGTCTCCTTTGGAAGCATTGATCTCCGCGGACCTCTCGAGTTTTCAAAGGAAGTGAGGCCTCTGGTCGCGATGAGGTGGAGGACTAGGTCTTTCTCTGTGGTCTCCACAGGGGATTCAGACATCCCTTCCTCTTGGGAGATGCAGGACGAGCCTGCATTCAATTCACTGCAGGGATATCCGGCCTTACTTCGAGTCAGAGCATCTCGGTGTCCATTCCACTTGAGGCCACAAATTCAGTGTCCCTCTCACATACCTGTAGCTGAGAGAAGCCTCCTCTTGAGGTGCTTGTGGAAACTTGGTATTCCTCTTGAGTCCAAGCCAGGGACTAAGCTCTCATCTTGAGTTGATTTGGGGTCCACGGAGCCCTTTCGTATTGCTACAGTGACCTCAGGATCCCTCTAGAATTGACACAGTGATCTTGGGTATTCTAGGAGTGCCACCAAGGAAATCAAGGCTCCTTTCACGTTTGATGTGGAACACGGAATTGATCTGCACGCAGTGCAGTGCAATTGGGCCTCATCTCGGGGCAAGTGGGAAGTCTCATGGTTTTTCTCGAGTTGCGGCTGGAACCTGGGGTATATTCTCGAGTTACGACGAGAAGGGCCCTTCCAGACACGTGTTGGTGCAGCGACGTCAGCACTCCTGCCTAGGTGCGAGGGCCACTTCGGGATTCTCCTCGAGTCTTGGCATGGCAATTGGGACGCGTCTCCACGTGAGGCGGGAGACCCAGGGTCCCTTTCCACGTGCCACAGGGATCCGGGAATCCTATCCATTTTCAAGGGGAGTCAGGCATCGTCTCCTTTGGAAGCATTGATCTCCGCGGACCTTCGAGTTTTCAAAGGATGTGAGGCCTTCGGTCGCGATGAGGCGGAGGACTAGGTATTTCTCTGTGGTCTCCACAGCGGATTCAGACATCCCTTCGTCTTGGGAGAGGCAAGACGAGCCTGCATTCAATTCACTGCAGGGATATCCGGCCTTACTTCGAGTCAGAGCATCTCGGTGTCCATTCCACTTGAGGCCACAAACTCAGGGTCCCTCTCACATAAATGTAGCTGAGAGAAGCCTCCTCTTGAGGTGCTTGTGGAAAGTTGGTATTCCTCTTGAGTCGAAGCCAGGGACTAAGCTCTCATCTCGAGTTGATTTGGGGTCCACGGAGCCCTTTCCTGTTGCTCCAGTGACCTCAGGATCCCTCTAGACTTGAGACAGTGATCTTGGGTTTTCTCTGGAGTGCCATCAAGGAAATCAAGGCTCCTTTCCCGTTTGATGTGGAACACAGAATTGCTCTGCACGCAGTGCAGGGGAATCGGGCCTCATGTCGCGGCGAGGGGGAATTCTCATGGTTTTTCTCGAGATGCGGCCGGAACCTGGGGTATATTCTCGAATTACGACGGGGAGGGCCCTTCCAGACATGTGTTTGTTCAGAGACGTCAGGACTCCTGCCTAGGTGCGAGGGACACTTCGGGATTCTCCGCGAGTCTTGGCATGGCAATTGGGACGCGTCTCCACGTGAGGCGGGAGACCCAGGGTCCCTTTCCACGTGCCACAGGGATCCTGGGACTCCTATCCATTTTCAAGAGGAGTCAGGCATCGTCTCCTTTGGAAGCATTGATCTCCGTGGACCTCTCGAGTTTTCAAAGGATGTGAGGCCTCCGCTCGCGATGAGGCGGAGGACTAGGTCTTTCTCTTTGGTCTCCACAGGGGATTCAGACATCCCTTCGTCTTGGGAGATGCAAGACGAGCCTGCATTCAATTCACTGCAGGGATATCCGGCCTTACTTCGAGTTAGAGCATCTCGGTGTCCATTCCACTTGAGGCCACAAACTCAGGGTCCCTCTCACATACCTGTAGCTGAGAGAAGCCTCCTCTTGAGGTGCTTGTGGAAAGTTGGTATTCCAGTTGAGTCGAAGCCAGGGACTAAGCTCTCATCTCGAGTTGATTTGGGGTCCACGGAGCCCTTTCGTGTTGCTCCAGTGACCTCAGGATCCCTCTAGACTTGAGACAGTGATCTTGGGTTTTCTCTGGAGTGCCATCAAGGAAATCAAGGCTCCTTTCCCGTTTGATATGGAACACGGAATTGCTCTGCACGCAGTGCAGGGGAATCGGGCCTCATGTCGCGGCGAGGGGGAAGTCTCATGGTTTTTCTCGAGTTGCGGCCGGAACCTGGGGTATATTCTCGAGTTACGACGGGGAGGGATCTTCCAGACACGTGTTTGTTCAGCGACGTCAGGACTCCTGCCTAGGAGCGAGGGACACCTCGGGATTCTCCTCGAGTCTTGGCATGGCAATTGGGAGGCGTCTCCACGTGAGGCGGGAAACCCAGGGTCCCTTTCCACGTGCCACAGAGATCCTGGGACTCCTATCCATTTTCAAGAGGAGTCAGGCATCGTCTCCTTCGGAGGTACTGATCTCCGCAGACCTCTCGAGTTTTCAAAGGATATGAGGCCTCCGGTTGCGTTGAGGTGGAGGACTAGGTCTTTCTCTGTGGTCTCCACAGGGGATTCAGACATCCCTTCGTCTTGGGAGATGCAAGACGAGCCTGCATACAATTCACTGCAGGGATATCCGGCCTTACTTCGAGTCAGAGCATCTCGGTGTCCATTCCATTTGAGGCCACAAACTCGGGGTCCCTCAAATATACATGTAGCTGAGAGAAGCCTCCTCTTGATGTGTTTGTGGAAAGTTGGTATTCCTCTTGAGTCTAAGCCAGGGACTAAGCTCTCATATCGAGTTGATTTGGGGTCCACGGAGCCCTTTCCTGTTGGTCCAGTGACCTCAGGATCCCTATAGACTTGAGACAGTGATCTTGGGTTTTCTCTGGAGTGCCATCAAGGAAATCAAGTCTCCTTTCACGTTTGATGTGGAACACGGAATTGCTCTGCACGCAGTGCAGGGGAATCGGGCCTCATGTCGAAGCGAGCGGGAAGTCTCATGGTTTTTCTCGAGTTGCGGCCGGAACCTGGGGTATATTCTCGAGTTACGACGGGGAGGGCCCTTCCAGACACGTCTTTGTTCAGCGGCGTCAGGACTCCTGCCTAGGTGCGAGGGACACCTCGGGATTTTCCTCGAGTCTTGGCATGGCAATTGGGAGGCATCTCGACGTGAGGCGGGAGACCCAGGGTCCCTTTCCACGTTCCACAGGGATCCTGGGACTCCTATCCATTTTCAAGAGGAGTCAGGCATCGTCTCCTTTGGAAGCATTGATCTCCGCACATCTCTCGAGTTTTCAAAGGATGTGAGGTCTCAATTCGGGATGAGGCGGAGAACTAGGTCTTTCTCTGTGGTCGCCACAGTGGATTCAGACATCCCTTCCTCTTGGGAGATGCAAAACGAGCCTGCATTCAATTCACTGCAGGGATATCCGGCCTTACTTCAAGTCAGAGCATCACGCTATCCATTCGACTTGAGGCCACCAGCTCAGGGTCCCTCTCACATACCTGAAGGTGACAGAAGCCTCCTCTTGAGGTGCTTGTGGAAAGTTGGTATGACTCTTGAGTCGAAGCCAGGGAAGAAGCCTTCATCTCGAGTTGACTTGCTGCCCACGAAGCCCTTTCGTGTTGCTACAGTGACCTCAGGATCCCTCTAGAATTGAGACAGTGATCTTGGGTTTTCTCTGGAGTGCCATCAAGGAAATCAAGTCTCCTTTCACGTTTGATGTGGAACACGGAATTGATTTGCTCGCAGTGCAGGGGAATCGGGCCTCATCTTGCCACGAGGGGGAAGTCTCATGGTTTTTCTCGAGGTGCGGCCGGAACATGGGGTATATTCTGGAGTTACGACGGGGAGGGCCTTCCGGACAAGTGTTTGTTCAGCGACGTCAGGACTCCTGCCTAGGTGCGAGGGACACCTCGGGATTCTCCTCGAGTCGTAACATGGAAATTGGGACGCGTCTCCACGTGAGGCAGGAGACCCAGGGTCCCTTTCCACGTGCCACAGGGATCCTGGGACTCCTATCCCTTTTCAAGAGGAGTCAGGCATCGTCTCCTTTGGAAGCATTGATCTCCGCGGACCTCTCGAGTTTTCAAAGGATGTGAGGCCTCCGGTCGCGATGAGGCAGAGAACTAGGTCTTTCTCTGTGGCCTCCACAGGGGATTCAGACATCATTTCGTCTTGGGAGATGCAAGACGAGCCTGCATTCAATTCACTGGAGGAATATCTGGCCTTACTTCGAGTCAGAGCATCTCGGTGTCCATTCAACATGAGTCCACAAACTCAGGGTCCCTCTCACATACCTGTAGCTGAGAGAAGCCCCCTCTTGAGGTGCTTGTGGACAAATGGTATTCCTCTTGAGTCGAAGCCAGGGGTTAAGCTCTCATCTCGAGTTGATTTTGGGTCCACGGAGACCTTTCGTGTTGCTACTGTGAACTCAGGATCCCTCTAGACTAGAGACAGTGATCTTGGATTTTCTCTGGAGTGCCATCAAGGAAATCAAGGCTCCTTTCACGTTTCATGTGGAACAAAGAATTGCTCTGCATGCAGTGCAGGGGAATCGGGCCTCATCTTGCGGCGAGGGGGAAGTCTCTTGGTTTTTCTCGAGTTGCGACCGGAACCTGGGGTATATTCTCGAGTTACGACGGGGAGGGCCCTTCCAGACACGTGTTTGTTCAGCGACGTCAGGACTCCTGCCTAGGTGCGAGGGACACCTCGGTATAATCCTCGAGTCTTGGCATGGCAATTGGGACGCGTCTCCACGTGAGGCGGGGGACCCACTGTCCCTTTCCACGTGCCACAGGGATCCTGGGACTCCTATCCATTTTGAAGAGGAGTCAGGCATCGTCTCCTTTGGAAGCATTGATCTCCGCAGACCTCTCGAGATTTGAAAGCATGTGAGGCCTCCGGGCGCGATGAGGCGGAGAACTAGGTCTTTCTCTGTGGTTTCCACAGGGGTTTCAGACATCCCTTAGTCTTGGGAGATGCAAGACGAGCCTGCATTCAATTCACTGCAGGGATATCCGGCCTTACTTCGAGTCAGAGCATCTCGGTGTCCTATCCCCTTGAGGCCACAAACTCAGGGTCCCTCTCACATACCTGTAGCTGAGAGAAGCCTCCTCTTGAGGTGCTTGTGGAAAGTTGCTATTCCTCTTGAGTCGAAGCCAGGGACGAAGCTCTCATCTCGAGTTGATTTGGGGTCCATGGAGCCCTTTCGTGTTGCTACAGTGACCTCAGGATCCCTCTAGACTTGAGACAGTGATCTTGGGTTTTCTCTGGAGTGCCTTCAAGGAAATCAAGGCTCCTTTCACCTTTGATGTGGAACAGGGAATTGCTCTGCACGCTGTGCTGGGGAATCGGGCCTCATCTCGCGGTGAGGGGGAAGTCTCATGGTTTTTCTCGAGTTGCGGCCGGAACCTGGGGTACATTCTAAAGTTACTACGGGGTGGGCCCTTCCAGACACGTGTTTGCTCAGCGAAGTCAGGACTCCTGCCTAGGTGCGAGGGACACCTCGGGATACTCGTCGAGTCTTGGCATGGCAATGGGACGGGTCTCCACGTGAGGCGGAAGACCCAGTGTCTCTTTCCACGTGCCAAAGGGATCCTGGGACTCCTATCCATTTTCAAGAATAGACAGGCATCGTCTCCTTTGGAAGCATTGATCTCCACGGACCTCTCGAGTTTTCAAAGGATGTGAGGCATTCGGTCGCGATGAGGCGGAGAACTAGGTCTTTCTCTGTGGTCTCCACAGGAGATTCAGACATCACTTCGTCTTGGGAAATGCAAGACGAGCCTGCATTCAATTCACTGCAGGTATATCCGGCCTTACTTCGAGTCAGAGCATCTCGGTGTCCATTCCACTTGAGGCCACAAACTCAGGGTCCCTCTCACATACCTGTAGCTGAGAGAAGCCTCCTCTTGAGGTGCTTATGGAAAGTTGGTATTCCTCTTGAGTTGAAGCCAGGGACTAAGCACTCATCTCGAGTTGATTTGGGGTCCTTGGAGCCCTTTCCTGTTGCTACAGTGACCTCAGGATCCCTCTAGACTTGAGACAGTGATCTTGGGTTTTCTCTGGAGTGCCATCAATAAAATCAAGGCTCCTTTCACGTTTGATGTCGATCACGGAATTGTGCTGCACGCAGTGCAGGGGAATCGGGCCTCATCTCGCGGCGAGGGGGAAGTCTCATGGTTTTTCTCGAGTTGCGGCCGGAACCTGGGGTATATTCTCGAGTTATGACGGGGAGGGCCCTTCCAGACACGTGTTTGTTAAGCGATGTCAGGATTCCTGCCTAGGTGCGAGGGAGAACTAGGGATACTCGTCGAGTCTTGGCATGGCAATTCGGACGAGACTCCACGTGAGGCGGAAGACCCAGTGTCCCTTTCCACGTGCCACAGGGTTCCTGGGACTCCTATCCATTTTCAAGAGGAGTCAGGCATCGTCTCCTTTGGAAGCATTGATCTCCGCGGACCTCTCGAGTTTTCAAAGGATGTGAGGCCTCCGGTCGCGATGAGGCGGAGAACTAGGTCTTTCTCTGTGGTCTCCACAGGGGACTCAGACATCCCTTCGTCTTGGGAGATGCAAGGCGAGCCTGCATTCAATTCACTGCAGGGATATCCGGCCTTACTTCGAGTCTGAGCATCTCCGTGTCCATTCCACTTGAGGCCACAAACTCAGGGTCCCTCTCATATACCTGTAGCTGAGAGAAGCCTCCTCTTGAGGTGCTTGTGGAAAGTTGGTATGACTCTTGAATCGAAGCCAGGGACTAAGCTCTCATCTCGAGTTGATTTGGGGTCCACGGAGCCCTTTCCTGTTGCTCCAGTGACCTCAGGATCCCTCTAGAATTGAGACAGTGATCTTGGGTTTTCTCTGGAGTGCCATCAAGGAAATCAAGGCTCCTTTCACGTTTGATGTGGAACACGGAATTGCTCTGCACGCTGTGCAGGGGAATCGGGCCTCATCTCGCGGCGACGGGGAAGTCTCATGGTTTTTCTCGAGTTGCGGCCGGAACCTGGGGTACATTCTAAAGTTACTACGGGGTGGGCCCTTCCAGACACGTGTTTGTTCAGCGAAGTCAGGACTCCTGCCTAGGTGCGAGGGACACCTCGGGATACTCGTCGAGTCTTGGCATGGCAATAGGGACGGGTCTCCACGTGAGGCGGAAGACCCAGTGTCTCTTTCCACGTGCCAAAGGGATCCTGAGACTCCTATCCATTTTCAAGAAGAGACAGGCATCGTCTCCTTTGGAAGCATTGATCTCCACGGACCTCTCGAGTTTTCAAAGGATTTGAGGCCTTCGGTCGCGATGAGGCGGAGAACTAGGTCTTTCTCTGTGGTCTCCACAGGGGATTCAGACATCACTTCGTCTTGGGAGATGCAAGACTAGCTTGCATTCAATTCACTGCAGGGATATCCGGCCTTACTTCGAGTCAGAGCATCTCGGTGTCCATTCCACTTGAGGCCACAAACTCAGGGGCCCTCTCACATACCTGTAGCTGAGAGAAGCCTCCTCTTGAGGTGCTTGTGGAAAGTTGGATTTCCTCTTGAGTCGAAGCCAGGGACTAAGCTCTCATCTCGAGTTGATTTGGCGTGCACGGAGCCCTTTCGTGTTGCTCCAGTGACCTCAGGATCCCTCTAGACTTGAGACAGTGATCTTGGGTTTTCTCTGGAGTGCCATCAAGGAAATCAAGGCTCCTTTCACGTTTGATGTGGAACACGGAATTGCTCTGCACGCAGTGCAGGGGAATCAGGCCTCATCTCGCGGCGAAGGCGAAGTCTCATGGTTTTTCTCGAGTTGCGGTCGGAACCTGGGCTATATTCTCGAGTTACGACGGGGAGGGCCCTTCCAGACACGTGTTTGTTCAGCGACGTCAGGACTCCTGCCTAGGAGCGAGGGACACCTCGGGATTCTCCTCGAGTCTTGGCATGGCAATTGGGAGGCGTCTCCACGTGAGGCGGGAGACCCAGGATCCCTTTCCACGTGCCACAGGGATCCTGGGACTCCTATCCATTTTCAAGAGGAGTCAGGCATCGTCTCCTTTGAAAGCATTGATCTCCGCGGACCTCTCGAGTTTTCAAAGGATGTGAGGCCTCCGGTCGCGATGAAGCGGGGGACTAGGTCTTTCTCTGTGGTCTTCACAGGGGATTCAGACATCCCTTCGTCTTGGGAGATGCAAGACGAGCCTGCATTCAATTCACTGCAGGGATATCCGGCCTTACTTCGATTCAGAGCAACTCGGTGTCCATTCCACTTGAGGCCACAAACTCAGGGTCCCTCTCATATACCTGTAGCTGAGAGAAGCCTCCTCTTGTGCTTGTGGAAAGTTGGTATGACTCTTGAGTCGAAGCCAGGGACTAAGCTCTCATCTCGAGGTGATTTGGGGTCCACGGAGCCCTTTCCTGTTGCTCCAGGGACCTCAGGATCCGTGTAGAATTCAGACAGTGATCTTGGGTTTTCTCTGGAGTGCCATCAAGGAAATCAAGGCTCCTTTCACGTTTGATGTGGAACACGGAATTGTTCTGCACGCTGTGCTGGGGAATCGGGACTCATGTCGCGGCGAGGGGGAAGTCTCATGGTTTTTATCGAATTGCGGCCGGAACCTGGGGTAAATTCTAAAGTTTCTTTGGGGAGGGCCCTTCCAGACACGTGTTTGTTCAGCGAAGTCAGGACTCCTGCCTAGGTGCGAGGGACACCTCGGGATACTCGTCGAGTCTTGGCATGGCAATTAGGACGGGTCTCCACGTGAGGCGGAAGACCCAGTGTCTCTTTCCACGTGCCAAAGGGATCCTGGGACTCCTGTCCATTTTCAAAAAGAGACAGGCATCGTCTCCTTTGGAAGCATTGATCTCCACGGACCTCTCGAGTTTTCTAAGGATGTGAGGCCTTCGGTCGCGATGAGGCGGAGAACTAGGTCTTTCTCTGTGGTCTCCACAGGAGATTCAGACATCACTTCGTCTTGGGAGATGCAAGACGAGCCTGCATTCAATTCACTGCAGGGATATCCGGCCTTACTTCGAGTCAGAGCATCTCGGTGTCCATTCGACTTGAGGCCACAAACTCAGGGTCCCTCTCACATACCTGTAGCTGAGAGAAGCCTCCTCTTTAGGTGCTTGTGGAAAGTTGGTATTCCTCTTGAGTTGAAGCCAGGGACTAAGCTCTCATCTCGAGTTGATTTGGGGTCCTTGGAGCCCTTTCCTGTTGCTACAGTGTCCTCAGGATCCCTCTAGACTTGAGACAGTGATCTTGGGTTTTCTCAGGAGTGCCATCAATAAAATCAAGGCTCCTTTCACGTTTGATGTCGATCACGGAATTGTGCTGCACGCAGTGCAGGGGAATCGGGCCTCATCTCGCGGCGAGGAGTAAGTCTCATGGTTTTTCTCGAGTTGCGGCCGGAACCTGGGGTATAGTCTCGAGTTATGACGGGGAGGGCCCTTCCAGACACGTGTTTGTTCAGCGAAGTCACGACTCCTGCCTAGGTGCGAGGGAGACCTCGGGATTCTCCTCGAGTCTTGGCATGGCAATTGCGACGCATCTCCACGTGAGGCGGAAGACCCAGTGTCCCTTTCCACGTGCCACAGGGATCCTGGGACTCCTATCCATTTTCAAGAGGAATCAGGCATCGTCTCCTTTGGAAGCATTCATCTCCACGGACCTCTCGAGTTTTCAAAGGATGTGAGGCCTCCGGTCGCGATGAGGCGGAGAACTAGGTCTTTCTCTGTGGTCTCCACAGGGGATTCAGACATCCCTTTGTCTTGGGAGATGCAAGGCGAGCCTGCATTCAATTGACTGCAATGATATCCGGCCTTACTTCGAGTCTGAGCATCTCCGTGTCCATTCCACTTGAGGCCACAAACTCAGGGTCCCTCTCACATAATTGTAGCTGAGAGAAGCCTCCTCTTGAGGTGCTTGTGGAAAGTTGGTATGACTCTTGAGTCGAAGCCAGGGACTAAGCTCTCATCTCGAGTTGATTTGGGGTCCACGGAGCCCTTTCCTGTTGCTCCAGTGACCTCAGGATCCCTCTAGAATTGAGACAGTGATCTTGGGTTTTCTCTGGAGTGCCATCAAGGAAATAAAGGCTCCTTTCACGTTTGATGTGGAACACGGAATTGCTCTGCACGCTGTGCAGGGGAATCGGGTCACATCTCGCGGCGACGGGGAAGTCTCATGGTTTTTCTCGAGTTGCGGCCGGAACCTGGGGTATGTTCTCGAGTTACGACGGGGAGGGCCCTTCCAGACAAGTGTTTGTTTAGCGACGTCAGGAATCATGCCTAGGTGCTGGGACACCTCGGGATTCTCCTCGATTCTTGGCATGGCATTTGGGACGCGTCTCCACCTGAGGCGGGAGACCCAGGGTCCCTTTCCACATGCCACACGGATCCTGGGACTCCTATCCATTTTCAAGAGGAGTCAGGCATCGTCTCCTTTGGAAGCATTGATCTCCGCGGACCTCTCGAGTTTTCAAAGGATGTGAGGCCTCCTGTCGCGATGAGGCGGAGAACTAGGTCTTTCTCTGTGGTCTCCACAGGGGATTCAGACATCCGTTCTTCTTGGGAGATGCAAGACGGGCCGGCATTCAATTCACTGCAGGGATATCCGGCCTTACTTCGAGTCAGAGCATCTCGGTGTCCATTCCACTTGAGGCCACAAACTCAGGGTCCCTCTCACATACCTGTACCTGAAAGAAGCCTCCTCTTGCGGTGCTTGTGAAAAGTTGGTATCCCTCTTTAGTCGAAGCCAGGGACTAAGCTCTCATCTCGAGTTGATTTGGGGTCCACGGAGCCCTTTCGTGTTGCTCCAGTGACCTCAGGATCCCTCTAGACTTGAGACAGTGATCTTGGGTTTTCTCTGGAGTGCCATCAAGGAAATCAAGGCTCCTTTCACGTTTGATGTGGAACACGGAATTGCTCTGCACGCAGTGCAGGGGAATCGGGCCTCATCTCGCGGCGAGGGCGAAGTCTCATTGTTTTTCTCGAGTTGCGGCCGGAACCTGGTGTATATTCTCGAGTTACGACGGGGAGGGCCCTTCCAGACACGTGTTTGTTCAGCGACGTCAGGACTCCTGCCTAGGTGCGAGGGACACCTCGGGATTCTCCTCGAGTCTTGGCATGGCAATGGGGACGCGTCTCCACGTGAGGCGGAACACCCAGTGTCCCTTTCCACGTGCCTCAGGGATCCTGGGACTCCTATCCATTTTCAAGAGGAGTCAGGCATCGTCTCCTTTGGAAGCATTCATCTCCACGGACCTCTCGAGTTTTCAAAGGATGTGAGGCCTCCGGTCGCGATGAGGCGGAGAACTAGGTCTTTCTCTGTGGTCTCCACAGGGGATTCAGACATCACTTCGTCTTGGAAGATGCAAGACTAGCCTGCATTCAATTCACTGCAGGGATATCCGGCCTTACTTCGAGTCAGAGCATCTCGGTGTCCATTCCACTTGAGGCCACAAACTCAGCGTCCCTCTCACATACCTGTAGCTGAGAGAAGCCTCCTCTTGAGGTGCTTGTGGAAAGTTGGTATTCCTCTTGAGTTGAAGCCAGGGACTAAGCTCTCATCTCGAGTTGATTTGGGGTCCTTGGAGCCCTTTCCTGTTGCTACAGTGTCCTCAGGATCCCTCTAGACTTGAGACAGTGATCTTGGGTTTTCTCAGGAGTGCCATCAATAAAATCAAGGCTGCTTTCACGTTTGATGTCGATCACGGAATTGCTCTGCACGCAGTGCAGGGGAATCGGTCCTCATCTCGCGGTGCGGGGGAAGTCTCATGGGTTTTCTCGAGTTGCGGGCGCAACCTGGGGTATATTCTCGAGTTACGACGGGGAGGGCCCTTCCAGACACGTGTTTGTTCAGCGACGTCAGGACTCCTGCCTAGGTGCGAGGGACACCTCGGGATTCTCCTCGAGTCTTGGCATGGCAATTGGGACGCGTCTCCACGTGAGGCGGGTGACCCAGGGTCCCTTTCCACGTGCCACAGGGATCCTCGGACTCCTATCCATTTTCAAGAGGAGTCAGGCATCGTCTCCTTAGGAAGCATTGATCTCCGCAGACCTCTCGAGTTTTCAAAGGATGTGAGGCCTCCGGTCGCGATGAGGGGGAGATCTAGGTCTTTCTCTGTGGTCTAAACAGGGTATTCAGACATCCCTTCGTCTTGGGAGATGCAAGACGAGCCTGCATTCAATTCACTGCAGGCACATCCAGCCTTACTTCGAGTCAGAGCATCTCGGAGTCCATTCCACTTGAGGCCACAAACTCAGGGTCCCTCTCACATACCTGTAGCTGAGAGAAGCCTCCTCTTGAGGTGCTTGTGGAAAGTTGGTATTCCTCTTGAGTCGAAGCCAAGGACTAAGCTCTCTTCTCGAGTTGATTTGGGGTCCACGGAGCCCTTTCGTGTTGCTCCAGTGACCTCAGGATCCCTCTAGACTTGAGACAGTGATCTTGGGTTTTCTCTGGAGTGCCATCAAGGAAATCAAGGCTCCTTTCACGTTTGATGTGGAACACGGAATTGCTCTGCTCGCAGTGCAGGGGAATCGGGCCTCATCTCGCCGCGAGGGGGAAGTCCTATGGTTTTTCTCGAGTTGCGGCTGGAACCTGGGGTATATTCTCGAGTTACGATGGGGAAGGCCCTTCCAGACACGTGTTTGTTCAGGGACGTCTGGACTCCTACCTAGGTGCGAAGGACACCTCGGGATTCTCCTCGAGTCTTGGCATGGCAATTGGGACGCGTCTCCATGTGAGGCGGAAGAACCAGGGTACCTTTCCACGTGCTACAGGGATCCTGGGACTCCTATCCATTTTCAAGAGGAGTCAGGCATCGTCTCCTTTGGAAGCATTGATCTCTGCGGACCTCTCGAGTTTTCAAAGGATGTGAGGCCTCCGGTCGCATTGAGGCGGAGGACTAGGTCTTTCTCTGTGGTCTCCACAGGGGATTCAGACATCCCTTCGTCTTGGGAGATGCAAGACGAGCCTGCATTCAATTCACTGCAGGGATATCCGGCCTTACTTCGAGTCAGAGCATCTCGGTGTCCATTCCACTTGAGGCCACAAACTCAGGGTCCCTCTCACATACCTGTAGCTGAGAGAAGCCTCCTCTTGAGGTGCTTGTGGAAAGTTGGTATTCCTCTTGAGTCGAAGCCAGGGACTAAGCTCTCATCTCGAGTTGATTTGGGGTCCACGGAGAACTTTTGCGTTGCTCCAGTGACCTCAGGATCCATCTAGACATGGGACAGTGATCTTGGGTTTTCTCTGGAGTGCCATCAAGGAAATCAAGGCTCCTTTCACGTTTGATGTGTAACGCGGAATTCCTCTGCACGCATTGCAGGGGAATCGGGCCTCATGTCGCGGCGAGGGGGAAGTCTCATAGTTTTTCTCGAGTTGCGGCCGGAACCTGTGGTATATTCTCGAGTTACAACGGGGAGGGCCTTTTCAGACACGTGTTTTTCAGCGACGTCAGGACTCCTGCCTAGGAGCGAGGGACACTTCGGGATTCTCCTCGAGTCTTGGCATGGCAATAGGGACCCGTCTCCACGTGAGGCGGGAGACCCAGTGTCCCTTTCCACGTGCCACAGGGATCCAGTGACTCCTATCCATTTTCAAGAGGAGTCAGGCATCGTCTCCTTTGGAAGCATTGATCTCCGTGGACCTCTCGAATTTTCAAAGGATGTGAGGCCTCCGGTCGCGATGAGGCAGACGACTAGGTCTTTCTCTGTGGTCTCCACAGGGATTCAGACATCCCTTTGTCTTGGGAGATGCAAGTCGAGCCTGCATTCAATTCACTGCAGGGATATCCGGCCTTACTTCGAGTCAGAGCATCTCGGTGTCCATTCCACTTGAGGCCACAAACTCAGGGTCCCTCTCACATACCTGTAGCTGAGAGAAGCCTCCTCTTGAGGTGCTTGTGGAAAGTTGGTATTCCTCTTGAGTCGAAGCCAGGGACTAAGCTCTCATCTCGAGTTGATTTGGGGTCCACGGAGCCCTTTCGTGTTGCTCCAGTGACCTCAGGATCCCTCTAGACTTCAGACAGTGATCTTGGGTTTTCTCTGGAGTGCCATCAAGGAAATCAAGGCTCCTTTCACGTTTGATGTGGAACACGGAATTGCTCTGCACGCAGTGCAGGGGATTCGGGCCTCATGTCGCGGCGAGGGGGAAGTCTCATGGTTTTTCTCGAGTTGCGGCCGGAACCTGGGGTATATACTCGAGTTACGACGGGGGGGGGCCCTTCCGGACACGTGTTTGTTCAGCGTCGTTAGGCCTCCTGCCTAGGTGCGAGGGACACCTGGGGATTCTCCTCGAGTCTTGGCATGGCAATTGGGAGGCATCTCCACGTGAAGCGGGAGACCCAGGAACCCTTTCCACATGCCACAGGGATCCTGGGACTCCTATCCATTTTCAAGAGGAGTCAGGCATCGTCTCCTTTGGAAGCATTGATCTCCGCAGACCTCTCGAGTTTTCAAAGGATGTGAGGCCTCAGGTCGCGATGAGACGGAGGACTAGGTCTTTATTTGTGGCCTCCACAGGGGATTCAGACATCCCTTCGTCTTGGGAGATGCAAGACGAGCCTGCATTCAATTCACTGCAGGGATATCCGGCCTTACTTCGAGTCAGAGCATCTCAGTGTCCATTCCACTTGAGGCCACAATCTCAGGGTCCCTCTCACATACCTGTAGCTGAGAGAAGCCTCCTCTTGAGGTGCTTGTGGAAAGTTGGTATTCCTCTTGAGTCGAAGCCAAGGACTAAGCTCTCTTCTCGAGTTGATTTGGGGTCCACGGAGCCCTTTCGTGTTGCTCCAGTGACCTCAGGATCCCTCTAGACTTGAGACAGTGATCTTGGGTTTTCTCTGGAGTGCCATCAAGGAAATCAAGGCTCCTTTCACGTTTGATGTGGAACACGGAATTGCTCTGCTCGCAGTGCAGGGGAATCGGGCCTCATCTCGCGGCGAGAGGGAAGTCCTATGGTTTTTCTCGAGTTGCGGCTGGAACCTGGGGTATATTCTCGAGTTACGACGGGGAAGGTCCTTCCAGACACGTGTTTTTTTCAGGGACGTCTGGACTCCTACCTAGGTGCGAAGGACACCTCGGGATTCTCCTCGAGTCTTGGCATGGCAATTGGGATGCGTCTCCATGTGAGGCGGAAGAACAAGGGTACCTTTCCACGTGCTACAGGGATCCTGGGACTCCTATCCATTTTCAAGAGGAGTCAGGCATCCTTTCCTTTGGAAACATTGATCTCCGCGTACCTCTCGAGTTTTCAAAGGATGTGAGGCCTCCGGTCGCATTGAGGCGGAGGACTAGGTCTTTCTCTGTGGTCTCCACAGGGGATTCAGACATCCCTTCGTCTTGGGAGATGGAAGACGAGCCTGCATTCAATTCACTGCAGGGATATCCGGCCTTACTTCGAGTCAGAGCATCTCGGTTTCCATTCCACTTGAGGCCACAAACTCAGGGTCCCTCTCACATACCTGTAGCTGAGAGAAGCCTCCTCTTGAGGTGCTTGTGGAAAGTTGGTATTCCTCTTGAGTCGAAGCCAGGGACTAAGCTCTCATCTCGAGTTGATTTGGGGTCCACGGAGCCCTTTCATGCTGCTACAGTGGCCTCACGATCCCTCTAGACTTGAGACAGTGATCTTGGGTATTCTCTGGAGGGCCATCTAGTAAATCAAGGCTCCTTTCACGTTTGATGTGGAACACGGAATTGCTCTGCACGCAGTGCAGGGGAATCGGGCCTCATGTCGCGGTGAGGGGGAAGTCTCATAGTTTTTCTCGAGTTGCGGCCGGATCCTGTGGTACATTCTCGAGTTACGACGGGGAGGGCCCTTCCAGACACGTGTTTGTTCAGCGACGTCAGGACTCCTGCCTAGGTGCGAGGGACACCTCTGGATTCTCCTCGAGTCTTGGCATGGCAATTTTGACGCGTCTCCACGTGAGGCGGGAGACCCAGGGTCCCTTTCCACGTTCCACAGGCATTCTGGGACTCCTATCCATTTTCAGGAGGAGTCAGGCATCGTCTCCTTTGGAAGCATTGATCTCCGCGGACCTCTCGAGTTTTCAAAGGATGTGAGGCCTCCGGTCGCCATGAGGCGGAGAACTAGGTCTTTCTCTGTGGTCTCCACAGGGGATGCAGACATCCCTTCGTCAGGGGAGATGCAAGACGAGCCTGCTTTCAATTCACTGCAGGGATATCCGGCCTTACTTCGAGTCAGAGCATCTCGGTGTCCATTCCACTTGAGGCCACAAACTCAGGGTCCCTCTCACATACCTGTAGCTGAGAGAAGCCTCCTCTTGAGTTGCTTGTGGAAAGTTGGTATTCCTCTAGAGTCGAAGCCAGGGAATAAGCTCTCATGTAGAGTGAATTGGGGTCCATGGAGCCCTTTCATGTTGCTCCAGTGACCTCAGGATCCCTCTAGCCTTGAGACAGTGATCTTGGGTTTTCTCTGGAGTGCCATCAAGGAAATCAAGGCACCTTTCTCGTTTATGTGGAACACGGAATTGCTCTTCACGCAGTGCAGGGGAATCGGGCTTCATCTCGCGGCGAGGGGGAAGTCTCATGGTTTTTCGATAGTTGCGGCCGGAACCTGGGGTATATTCTCGAGTTACGACGGGGAGGGCCCTTCCAGACACGTCTTTGGTCAGCGACCTCAGGACTCCTGCCTAGGTGAGAGGGACACCTCGGGATTCTCCTCGAGTCTTGGCATGGCAATTGGGACGCGTCTCCACGTGAGGCGGGAGACCCAGGGTCCCTTTCCACGTGCCACAGGGATCCTGGGACTCCTATCCATTTTCAAGAGGAGTCAGGCATCGTCTCCTTTGGAAGCATTGATCTCCGCGGACCTCTCGAGTTTTCAAAGGATGTGAGGCCTCCGGTCGCAATGAGGCGGAGGACTAGGTCTTTCTCTGTGGTTTCCACAGGGGATTCACACATACCTTTGTCTTGGGAGATGCAAGACGGGCCTGCATTCAATTCACTGCAGGGATATCCGGCCTTACTTCCAGTCAGAGCATCTCGGTGTCCTTTCCACTTGAGGCCACAAACTCAGGGTCCCTCTCACATACCTGTAGCTGAGAGAAGCCTCCTCTTGAGGTGCTTGTGGAAAGTTGGTATTCCCCTTGACTCGAAGCCAGGGACTAAGCTCTCATCTCGAGTTGATTTGGGGTCCACGGAGCCCTTTCGTGTTGCTCCACTGACCTCAGGATCCCTCTAGACTTGAGACAGTGACTTTGGGTTTTCTCTGGAGTGCCATCAAGGAAATCAAGTCTCCTTTCACGTTTGATGTGGAACACGGAATTGCTCTGCATGCAGTGCTGGGGAATCGGGCCTCATCTCGCGGCGAGGGGGAAGTCTCATGGTTTTTCTCGAGGTGCGGCCGGAACCTGGGGTATACTCTCGAGTTACGACGGGGAGGGCCCTTCCAGACACGTGTTTGTTCAGTGACGTCAGGACTCCTGCCTAGGTGCGAGGGACAACTCGGGATTCTCCTCGAGTCTTGGCATGGCAATTGGGACGTGTCTCCACGTGAGGCGGGTGACCCAGGGTCCCTTTCCACGTGCCACAGGGATCCTGGGACTCCTATCCATTTTCAAGAGGAGTCAGGCATCGTCTCCTTTGGAAGCATTGATCTCCGTGCACCTCTCGAGTTTTCAAAGGATGTGAGGCCTCTGGTCTCGAGGAAGCGGAGAACTAGGTCTTTCTCTGCGGTCTCCACAGGGGATGCAGACATCCCTTCGTCTTGGGAGATGCAAGACGAGCCTGCTTTCAATTCACTGCAGGGATATCCGGCCTTACTT
The DNA here is from genome assembly GCF_033118175.1 of Dama dama. Classification (NCBI taxonomy): domain Eukaryota; kingdom Metazoa; phylum Chordata; class Mammalia; order Artiodactyla; family Cervidae; genus Dama; species Dama dama. Next base: position 5,241,132 of record NC_083709.1, read on the forward strand.
CGAGTCAGAGCATCTCGGTGTCCATTCCACTTGAGGCCACAAACTCAGGGTCCCTCTCACATACCAGTAGCTGAGAGAAACCTCCTCTTGAGGTGCTTGTGGAACGTTGATATGACTCTTGAGTCGAAGCCAGGGACTAAGCTCTCATCTCGAGGTGATTTGGGGTCCACGGAGCCCTTTTGTGTTGCTCCAGTGACCTCAGGATCCCTCTAGACTTGAGACAGTGATCTTGGGTTTTCTCTGGAGTGCCATCAAGGAAATGAAGGCTCCTTTCACGTTTGATGTGGAACACGGAATTGCTCTGCACGCTGTGCAGGGGAATAGGGCCTCATCTCGCGGCGAGGGGGAAGTCTCATGGTTTTTCTCGAGTTGCGGCCGGAACCTGGGGTATATTCTCGAGTTGAGACGGGGAGGGCCCTTCCAGACACGTGTTTGTTCAGCGACGTCAGGACTCCTGCCTAGGTGCGAGGGATACCTCGGGATTCTCCTCGAGTCTTGGCATGGCAATTGGGACGCGTCTCCAGGTGAGGCGGGAGACCCAGTGTCCCTTTCCACGTGCCAAAAGGATCCTGGGACTCCTATCCATTTTCAAGTGGAGTCAGGCATCGTCTCCTTTGGAAGCATTCATCTCCGTGGACCTCTCGAGTTTTCAAAGGATGTGAGGCCTCCTTTCGCGATGAGGCGGAGAACTTGGTCTTTCTCTGTGGTCTCCACAGGGGATTCAGACATCCCTTCGTCTTGGGAGATGCAAGGCGAGCCTGCATTCAATTCACTGCAGGGATATCCGGCCTTACTTCGAGTCAGAGCATCTCCGTGTCCATTCCACTTGAGGCCACAAACTCAGGGTCCCTCTCATATACCTGTAGCTGAGAGAAGCCTCCTCTTGAGGTGCTTGTGGAAAGTTGGTATGACTCTTGAATCGAAGCCAGGGACTAAGCTCTCATCTCGAGTTGATTTGGGGTCCACGGAGCCCTTTCGTGTTGCTCCAGTGACCTCAGGATCCCTCTAGAATTGAGACAGTGATCTTGGGTTTTCTCTGGAGTGCCATCAAGGAAATCAAGGCTCCTTTCACGTTTGATGTGGAACACGGAATTGCTCTGCACGCTGTGCTGAGGAATCGGGCCTCATGTCGCGGCGAGGGGGAAGTCTCATGGTTTTTCTCGAGTTGCGGCCGGAACCTGGGGTACATTCTAAAGTTACTACGGGGAGGGCCCTTCCAGACACGTGTTTGTTCAGCGAAGTCAGGACTCCTGCCTAGGTGCGAGGGACAGCTTGGGATACTCGTCGAGTCTTGGCATGGCAATTGGGACGGGTCTCCACGTGAGGCGGTAGACCCAGTGTCTCTTTCCACGTGCCAAAGGGATCCTGACTCTCCTATCCATTTTCAAGAGGAGTCAGGCATCGTCTCCTTTGGAAGCATTGATCTCCGCGGACCTCTCGAGTTTTCAAAGATGTGAGGCCTTCGGTCGCGATGAGGCGGAGAACTAGGTGTTTCTCTGTGGTCTCCACATGGGATTCAGACATCACTTCGTCTTGGGAGATACAAGACGAGCCTGCATTCAATTCACTGCAGGGATATCCGGCCTTACTTCGAGTCAGAGCATCTCGGTGTCCATTCCACTTGAGACAACAAACTCAGGGTCCCTCTCACATACCTGTAGCTGAGAGAAGCCTCCTCTTTAGGTGCTTGTTTAAAGTTGGTATTCCTCTTGAGTTGAAGTCAGGGACTAAGCTCTCATCTCGAGTTGATTTGGGGTGCACGGAGCCCTTTCGTTTTGCTCCAGTGACCTCAGGATCCCTCTAGACTTGAGACAGTGATCTTGGGTTTTCTCTGGAGTGCCATCAAGGAAATCAAGTCTCCTTTCACGTTTGATGTGGAACACGGAATTGCTCTGCATGCAGTGCAGGGGAATCGGGCCTCATCTCGCGGCGAGGGGGAAGTCTCATGGTTTTTCTCGAGTTGCGGCCGGAACCTGGGGTATATTCACGAGTTACGACGGGGAGGGCCCTTCCAGACACGTGTTTGTTCAGCGACGTCAGGACTCCTGCCTAGGTGGGAGGACACCTCGGGATTCTCCTCGAGTCTTGGCATGGCAATTGGGACGCGTCTCCACGTGAAGCGGGAGACCCAAATTCCCCGTCCTTGTGGACAGGGATCCTGGGACTCCTATCCATTTTCAAGAGGAGTCAGGCATCGTCTCCTTTGTCAGCATTGATCTCCGCAGACCTCTCGAGTTTTCAAAGGATGTGAGGACTCCGGTCGCGATGAGGCAGAGGACTAGGTCTTTCTCTGTGGCCTCCACAGGGGATTCAGACATCCCTTCTTCTTGGGAGATGCAAGACGAGCCTGCATTCAATTCACTGCAGGGATATCCGGCCTTACTTCGAGTCAGAGCATCTCGGTGTCCATTCCACTTGAGGCCACAAACTCAGGGTCCCTCTCACATACCTGTAGCTGAGAGAAGCCTCCTCTTGAGGTGCTTGTGGAAAGTTGGTATTCCTCTTGAGTCGAAGCCAAGGACTAAGCTCTCTTCTCGAGTTGATTTGGGGTCCACGGAGCCCTTTCGTGTTGCTCCAGTGACGTCAGGATCCCTCTAGACTTGAGACATTTATCTTGCATTTTCTGTGGAGTGCCATCAAGGAAATCAAGGCTCCTTTCACGTTTGATGTGGAACACGGAATTGCTCTGCACGCAGTGCAGGGGAATCGGGCCTCATCTCGCGGCGAGGGGGAAGTCTCATGGTTTTTCTCGAGTTGCGGCCGGAACCTGGGGTATATTCTCGAGTTACGACAGGGAGGGCCCTTCCGGACACGTGTTTGTTCAGCGACGTCAGGACTCCTGCCTAGGTGCGAGGGACACCTCGGATTTTCCTCGAGTCTTGGCATGGCAATAGGGACGGGTCTCCACGTGAAGCGGGAGACCCAGGGTCCCTTTCCACGTGCCACAGGGATCCTGGGACTCCTATCCATTTTCAAGAGGAGTCAGGCATCGTCTCCTTTGGAAGCATTGATCTCCGCGGACCTCTCGAGTTTTCAAAGGATGTGAGGCCTCCGGTCGCGATGAGGCGGAGGACTAGGTCTTTCTCTGTGGTCTCCACAGCAGATTCAGACATCCCTTCGTCTTGGGAGATGCAAGACGAGCCTGCATTCAATTCACTGCAGGGATATCCGGCCTTACTTCGAGTCAGACCATCTCGGTGTCCATTCCACTTGACGCCACAAACTCAGGGTCCCTCTCACATCCATGTAGCTGAGAGAAGCCTCTTCTTGAGGTGCTTGTGGAAAGTTGGTATTCCCCTTGACTCGAAGCCAGGGACTAAGCTCTCATCTCGAGTTGATTTGGGGTCCACGGAGCCCTTTCGTGTTGCTCCAGTGACCTCAGGATCCCTCTAGACTTGAGACAGTGACTTTGGGTTTTCTCTGGAGTGCCATCAAGGAAATCAAGGCTCCTTTCACTTTTGATGTGGAACACGGAATTGCTCTGCATGCAGTGCTGGGGAATCGGGCCTCATCTCACGGCAAGGGGGAAGTCTCATGGTTTTATTCGAGTTGCGGCCGGAACCTGGGGTATATTCTCGAGTTACGACGGGGAGGGCCCTTCCAGACACGTGTTTGTTCAGCGACGTCAGGACTCCTGCCCAGGAGCGAGGGACACCTCGGGATTTTCCTCGAGTCTTGGCATGGCAATTGGGAGGCATCTCCACGTGAGTCGGGAGACCCAGTGTCCCTTTCCACGTTCCACAGGGATCCTGGGACTCCTATCCATTTTCTTTTTTTTTTTTTTTTTGCCTTTTGATTAGTTTAATTAAAATTTCTGCTTCACAGTCTCTAAAGAAGAGAAACTTAAGGAGTAGGAAAAGGTCAAAAAGTTACCTTATGATTTATGTATTCAACAGAGAACAACATAAAAGTTGTTTAAATATTGGAAGGTAACTAATTTTTAAAAGCATAATTTCTTTCCTGAACAACTTGTTTTTCTTATAAAATATTTAATAGACTCCTAACTTAAAATTTTGTGAGTCTCTTCATCTTTTGAAACAATACTTTCTTCTTCACTCTTCTAACATAGCTATTGCTTTTATAATTTTATGTTTATCTTTTTTTTTATCAAAACACTACATGTACAATATAGGAGTCATGGGTAGCAATTATCTATGTTTTCATTATCTTACTCATGTATTTACCTGAATCCTTTCGGTTCTTAAAAAGAAAGCAGTGTCAGTACAAAATTGAAAAGTATTCAAATTGTGCTTACAAAAGAAAAATTTTAAAATGTCTAATTTAAGAGGAGTTTCAAATTCCATTTTCTAAGAATTCACATGTCTAATGTATAAAATATATATATTATATATATAAGTGATTTTTTTTTAGTTTTTTTTTTTAAATTATTATTATTATTTTTTTCCAGTGGGTTTTGTCATACATTGATATGAATCAGCCATGGATTTACATGTATTCCCAATCCCGATCCCCCCTCCCACCTCCCTCTCCACCCGATTCCTCTGGGTCTTCCCAGTGCACCAGGCCGGAGCACTTGTCTCGTGCATCCCTCCTGGGCTGGTGATCTGTTTCACCATAGATAGTATACATGCTGTTCTTTTGAAATATCCCACCCTCGCATTCTCCCACAAAGTTCAAAAGTCTGTTCTGTATTTCTGTGTCTCTTTTTCTGTTCTGCATATAGGGTTATCGTTATCACCTTTCTAAATTCCATATACATGTGTCAGTATGCTGTAATGTTCTTTATCTTTCTGGCTTACTTCACTCTGTATAATGGGCTCCAGCTTCATCCATCTCATTAGGACTGGTTCAAATGAATTCTTTTTAATGGCTGAGTAATATTCCATGGTGTATATGTACCACAGCTTCCTTATCCATTCATCTGCTGATGGGCATCTAGGTTGCTTCCATGTCCTGGCTATTATAAACAGTGCTGCAATGAACATTGGGGTGCACGTGTCTCTTTCAGATCTGGTTTCCTCAGTGTGTATGCCCAGAAGTGGGATTGCTGGGTCATATGGCAGTTCTATGTCCAGTTTTTTAAGGAATCTCCACACTGTTTTCCATAGCGGCTGTACTAGTTTGCATTCCCACCAACAGTGTAAGAGGGTTCCCTTTTCTCCACACCCTCTCCAGCATTTATTGCTTGTAGACTTTTGGATAGCAGCCATCCTGGCTGGCGTGTAATGGTACCTCATTGTGGTTTTGATTTGCATTTCTCTAATAATGAGTGATGTTGAGCATCTTTTCATGTGTTTGTTAGCCATCTGTATGTCTTCTTTGGAGAAGTGTCTGTTTAGTTCTTTGGCCCATTTTTTGATTGGGTCATTTATTTTTCTGGAATTGAGCTGCAGGAGTTGCTTGTATATTTTTGAGATTAATCCTTTGTCTGTTTCTTCATTTGCTATTATTTTCTCCCAATCTGAGGGCTGTCTTTTCACCTTACTTATAGTTTCCTTTGTAGTGCAAAAGCTTTTAAGTTTCATTAGGTCCCATTTGTTTAGTTTTGCTTTTATTTCCAATATTCTGGGAGGTGGGTCATAGAGGATCTTGCTTTGATTTATGTCGGAGAGTGTTTTGCCTATGTTCTCCTCTAGGAGTTTTATAGTTTCTGGTCTTACATTTAGATCTTTAATCCATTTTGAGTTTATTTTTGTGTATGGTGTTAGAAAGTGTTCTAGTTTCATTCTTTTACAAGTGGTTGACCAGTTTTCCCAGCACCACTTGTTAAAGAGGTTGTCTTTTTTCCATTGTATATCCTTGCCTCCTTTGTCAAAGATAAGGTGTCCATAGGTTCGTGGATTTATCTCTGGGCTTTCTTTTCTGTTCCATTGATCTATATTTCTGTCTTTGTGCCAGTACCATACTGTCTTGATGACTGTAGCTTTGTAGTAGAGTCTGAAGTCAGGCAGGTTGATTCCTCCAGCTCCATTCTTCTTTCTCAAGATTACTTTGGCTATTTGAGGTTTTTGTATTTCCATACAAATTGTGAAATTCTTTGGTCTAGTTCTGTGAAAAATACCGTTGGTAGCTTGATAGGGATTGCATTGAATCTATAGACTGCTTTGGGTAGAATAGCCATTTTGACAATATTAATTCTTCCAATCCATGAACACGGTATGTTTCTCCATCTGTTTGTGTCCTCTTTGATTTCTTTCATCAGTGTTTTATAGTTTTTTATGTATAGGTCCTTTGTTTCTTTAGGTAGATATACTCCTAAGTATTTTATTCTTTTTGTTGCAATGGTGAATGGTATTGTTTCCTTAATTTCTCTGTCTGTTTTTTCATTGTTAGTATATAGGAATGCAAGGGATTTCTGTGTGTTAATTTTATATCCTGCAACTTTACTATATTCATTGATTAGCTCTAGTAATTTTCTGGTAGAATCTTTAGGGTTTTCTATGTAGAGGATCATGTCATCTGCAAACAGTGAGAGTTTCACTTCTTCTTTTCCTATCTGGATTCCTTTTACTTCTTTTTCTGCTCTGATTGCTGTGGCCAGCACTTCCAACACTATGTTGAATAGTAGTGGTGAGAGTGGGCACCCTTGTCTTGTTCCTGATTTCAGGGGAAATGCCTTCAATTTTTCACCATTGAGGGTGATGCTTGCTGTGGGTTTGTCATATATAGCTTTTATTATGTTGAGGTATGTTCCTTCTATTCCTGCTTTTTGGAGAGTTTTAATCATAAATGAGTGTTGAATTTTGTCAAAGGCTTTCTCTGCATCTATTGAGATAATCATATGGTTTTTATCTTTCAATTTGTTAATGTGGTGTATTACATTGATTGATTTGCGGATATTAAAGAATCCTTGCATTCCTGGGATAAAGCCCACTTGGTCATGGTGTATGATTTTTTTAATATGTTGTTGGATTCTGTTTGCTAGAATTTTGTTAAGGATTTTTGCATCTATGTTCATCAGTGATATTGGCCTGTAGTTTTCTTTTTTTGTGGCATCTTTGTCTGGTTTTGGAATTAGGGTGATGGTGGCCTCATAGAATGAGTTTGGAAGCTTACCTTCTTCTGCAATTTTCTGGAAGAGTTTGAGTAAGATAGGTGTTAGCTCTTCTCTAAATTTTTGGTAGAATTCAGCTGTGAAGCCATCTGGTCCTGGGCTTTTGTTTGCTGGAAGATTTTTGATGACAGTTTCGATTTCCTTGCTTGTGATGGGTCTGTTAAGATCTTCTATTTCTTCCTGGTTCAGTTTTGGAAAGTTATACTTTTCTAAGAATTTGTCCATTTCATCCAAGTTGTCCATTTTATTGGCATAGAGCTGCTGGTAGTAGTCTCTTATGATCCTTTGTATTTCAGTGTTGTCTGTTGTGATCTCTCCATTTTCATTTCTAATTTTGTTAATTTGGTTTTTCTCTCTTTGTTTCTTAATGAGTCTTGCTAATGGTTTGTCAATTTTGTTTATTTTTTCAAAAAACCAGCTTTTAGCTTTCTTGATTTTTGCTATGGTCTCTTTAGTTTCTTTTGCATTTATTTCTGCCCTGATTTTTAAGATTTCTTTCCTTCTGCTAACTCTGGGGTTCTTCATTTCTTCCTTCTCTAATTGCTTTAGGTGTAGAGTTAGGTTATTTAATTGGTTTTTTTCCTGTTTCTTGATGTAAGCCTGTAATGCTATGAACCTTCCCCTTAGCACAGCTTTTACAGTGTCCCATAGGTTTTGGGTTGTTGTGTTTTCATTTTCATTCATTTCTATACATATTTTGATTTCTTTTTTGATTTCTTCTATGATTTGTTGGTTATTCAGAAGCGTGTTATTTAGCCTCCATATGTTTGAAGTTTTAACAATTTTTTCCCTGTAATTGAGATCTAATCTTACTGCACTGTGGTCAGAAAAGATGACTGGAATGATTTCAATTTTTTTGAATTTTCCAAGACCAGATTTATGGCCCAGGATGTGATCTATTCTGGAGAATGTTCCGTGTGCACTTGAGAAAAAGGTGAAGTTGATTGTTTTGGGGTGAAATGTCCTATAGATATCAATTAGGTCTAGCTGGTCCATTGTGTCATTTAAGGTTTGTGTTTCCTTGTTAATTTTCTGTTTAGTTGATCTATCCATAGTTGTGAGTGGGGTATTAAAGTCTCCCACTATTATTGTGTTACTATTAATTTCCTCTTTCATACTTGTTAGCGTTTGCCGTACATATTGCGGTGCTCCTATGTTGGGTGCATATATATTTATAATTGTTATATCTTCTTTTTTGATTGATCCTTTGATCATTATGTAGTGTCCTTCTTTGTCTCTTTTCACTTCCTTTATTTGAAAGTCTATTTTATCTGATATGAGTATTGCGACTCCTGCTTTCTTTTGGTCTCCGTTTGCATGAAATATTTTTTTCCAGCCCTTCACTTTTAGTCTGTATGTGTCTCTTGTTTTGAGGTGGGTCTCTTGTAGACAGCATATATAGGGGTCTTGTTTTTGTATCCATTCAGCCAATCTTTGTCTTTTGGTTGGGGCATTCAACCCATTTACATTTAGGGTAATTATTGATAGGTGTGGTCCCGTTGCCATTTACTTTGTTGTTTTGGGTTCACATTTATAAAACCTTTCTGCATTTCCTGTCTAGAGAAGATCCTTTAGCATTTGTTGAAGAGCTGGTTTGGTGGTGCTGAATTCTCTCAGCTTTTGCTTATCTGTAAAGCTTTTGAATTCTCCTTCATATCTGAATGAGATCCTTGCTGGATACAGTAATCTAGGTTGTAGGTTATTCTCTTTCATTACTTTCAGTACGTCCTGCCATTCCCTTCTGGCCTGGAGGGTTTCTATTGATAGATCAGCTGTTATCCTTATGGGAATCCCTTTGTGTGTTATTTGTTGTTTTTCCCTTGCTGCTTTTAATATTTGTTCTTTGTGTTTGATCTTTGTTAATTTGATTAATATGTGTCTTGGGGTGTTTCGCCTTGGGTTTATCCTGTTTGGGACTCTCTGGGTTTCTTGGATTTGGGTGGCTATTTCCTTCCCCATTTTAGGGAAGTTTTCAGCTATTATCTCCTCGAGTATTTTCTCATGGCCCTTCTTATTGTCTTCTTCTTCTGGAACTCCTATGATTCGAATGTTGGGGCGTTTCACAGTGTCCCAGAGGTCCCTGAGGTTGTCCTCATTTCTTTTGATCCTTTTTTCTTTTTTCCTCTCTGCTTCATTTACTTCCACCATTTTATCTTCTACCTCACTTATCCTATCTTCTGCCTCCGTTATTCTACTCTTGGTTCCCTCCAAAGTGTTTTTGATCTCATTCATTGCATTATTCATTTGTAATTGACACTTTTTTATTACTTCTAGGTCTTTATTAAACAGTTCTTGAATCTTTTCAATCTTTGTTTCCAGGCTATTTATCTGTAACTCCATTTTGTTTTCAAGATTTTGGATCATTTTTATTATCATTATTCTAAATTCTTTTTCAGGTAGATTCCCTATCTCCTCCTCTTTTGTTTGACTTGGTGGGCATTTTTCATGTTCCTTTACCTGTTGGGTATTTCTTTGCCTTTTCATCTTGTTTAGATTGCTGTATCTGGAGTGGGCTTTCTGTATTCTGGAGGTCTGTGGTTCCTTTTTGTTGTGGAGGATTAACCCAGTGGGTGGGGTTAGACGATTGGCTTGTCAAGGTTTCCTGGTTAGGGAAGCTTGCATCAGTGTTCTGGTGCGTGGAACTTGATTTCTACTCTTTGGAGAGCAATGGAGTGCCCAGTAATGAGTTTTGAGATGGGTCTATGTGTTAGGTGTGACCTTGGGCAGCCTGTATGTTGATGTTCAGGGCTATGTTCCTGCGTTGCTGGAGAATTTGCGTGGTATGTCTTGCTCTGAAACTTATTGGCTCATGGGAGGTGGTTGGTTTCAGTGTAGGTATGGAGGCTTTTGGACAGTCACTTATTACTTAAAGTTCCTTGTAGTCAGGAGTTTTCTGGTGTTCTCAGGTTTTGGGCTTAAGTCTCCTGCCTCTGGATTTCAGTTTTATTCTTCCTGTAGTCTCAGGACTTCTCCAACTATGCAGCCCTGATAAGAAAACTTCTAGGTTAATGGCTAAAAGATTCTCCCCCGTTAGGGACACCCAGAGAGGTTCACAGAGTCACATGAAGAAGAGGAGAGGGAGGAGGGAGATAGAGATGAGCAGGAGGAGAAAAAGGGGGACTCAAGAGGAGAGAGACAGATCTACACAGCTGTCTGTTCCTAGAGTGTTCTCCGTAGCCCAGTCACCTCCAAAGATTCACAGAATTGGATTGGGAAGAGAAGGGGAAAGGAGGAAATAGAGGTGTTCTGAGGTAGAAAACAGAGAGTCAAGATTGGGAGAGAATAATCTTCGGTTTAAAAATAGGGCTTCTCTTCTTTTTTTTTTTTTGTAAGGTTATAGTGTATTGAAAATGAAAATTAAGGAGTAGTAGAGGAGTACTAGAGGACTTTAAAAGAAATAAGAGAAAAAGAAAAATAGAAAATAGAAGAGAGAAAGGAAAGAAAAAAAAGAAAGAAAAAGAAAAAAAAAGAAAAAAAAGAAAAAAAAAAAAAGGAAAAAAAAATTTTTTTTTCCCCCTAATTAAAAAATCGTAAAAGTCTATGGAAATGAAAGTTAAGGAGTAATGGGGGAGTAATAGGGGATTTTAAAGGAAAATAAAAGAGAAAAAATAAAAAAGAAAAAAAGAAAAAAAAATAAAAAAAAGAGAAAAAAGTAAAATTATATCTAGGAGTTTCTCTGGAGCTGTTGCGGTCAGTGTGGGTTCGGCTCAGTTTCAGATAGCTCCTCGTTCCAGCTTATGCTTCTCGATATCTACAGGCTCCTCTGGTGTAGACAATGTTTCCTAGAGGAATTTTAATCTGTTGCACCAGTCCCTTCTGAAGCGGTTCCCTTTGTTTATTTGGCTTCGGTTTGCCGGTCTCTTCAGAGCCTCATTTCCGCCCTGACACAGGCGGGCGGAGGTGGACTCTTATTCAGGCAGCTAGTTCCGTCGCTCTGCGGGGAGGGGCTTGCGCCGCGGGGCTTGCGCCGCGGGGATGGGCTGGGGCTGCCAGGAGGGGCTGACGCTGCTCTCTCCTCTGCGCTGCTCGGGCTCCCGGCTGTTCTATATGGAGCGCGCCCCACGCTGCGCGAGGTTCCAGCCCTCGGGTGTTCCACAAAAGCACGGACGGGAAAGCTGCGCCTGCTCTCAGTGCCTTCCCCGTCAGAGCGGTCCAGGCAGCCAGGGGCTCGGTGGGCACACTCTCCCCAGGTGTGGCGCGCCCCCTCCCTTCCGCGGACCCAGTCTCAGTTTCCGCTGCCGCCAGTCGGGTGTGCACGCCTTCTGCCCTCCGCGTCCCCAGCCCCAGTCCCCGCCCGCGCCGGTCGGGTGCCTGCGCCCTGTGTCTCGCCGCGACCTTCCCCTCCCCCCTGCCTCCTGCCTCCAGCGGGGCTGGGCCGGTCCGCAGCCTGCGAGCTCCTCTCTGGACCCTCTCGGTCTCTTTGTTCTGCGAACGGCCGGCAGTGTGTTCGGGCCGGCTAATTTACTCTCTCTCCTTTGGTCTCCCACAGTTCAAGTTGGCAACTCACAGAAGCTCCCTCCGATTGTCTTCAGGGCACTCAGGCCCGGACCCTACCCCAAGCAATGCCGCCTAAGAGCTCCCGGGACGGATCTCTGTCCTTAGCACTTTTGTTTCACTTTTTATCTTTTATATTTTGTCCTACCTCCTTTCGAAGACAATGGGTTGCTTTTCTGGGCACCTGATGACCTCAGCTAGTGATCAGAAGTTGTTTTGCGAAGTTTGCTCTGCGTTCAGTTATTCTTTTGATGAATTTGTAGGAGAGAAAGTGGTCTCCCCATCCTACTCCTCCGCCATCTTGGCTCCTCCCCCTCTCCTATCCATTTTCAAGAGGAGTCAGGCATCGTCTCCTTTGGAAGCATTGATCTCCGCGGACCTCTCGAGTTTTCAAAGGATATGAGGCCTCCGGTTGCGTTGAGGTGAAGGACTAGGTCTTTCTCTGTGGTCTCCACAGGGGATTCAGACATCCCTTCGTCTTGGGAGATGCAAGAGGAGCCTGCATTCAATTCAATGCAGGGATATCCGGCCTTACTTCGAGTCAGAGCATCTCGGTGTCCATTCCACTTGAGGCCACAAACTCAGGGTCCCTCTCACATACCTGTAGCTGAGAGAAGCCTCCTCTTGAGGTGCTTGTGGAAAGTTGGTATTCCTCTTGAGTCGAAGCCAGGGACTAAGCTCTCATCTCGAGTTGATTTGGTGTCCACGGAGCCCTTTCGTGTTGCTCCAGTGACCTCAGGATCCCTCTAGACTTGAGACAGTGATCTTGGGTTTTCTCTGGAGTGCCATCAAGGAAATCAAGGCTCCTTTCACTTTAGATGTGGAAAACGGAATTGCTCTGCACGCAGGGAAGGGGAATCGGGCTTCATCTCGCGGCGAGGGGGAAGTCTCATGGTTTTTCTCGCGTTGAGGCCAGAACCTGGGGTATATTCTCGAGTTACGACGGGGAGGGCCCTTCCAGACACGTGTTTGTTCAGCAACGTCAGGACTCCTGCCTAGGTGCGAGGGACACCTCGGGATTCTCCTCGAGTCTTGGCATGGCATGGGACCTGTCTCCACGTGAGGCGGGAGACCCAGGGTCCCTTTCCACGTTCCACAGGGATCCTGGGACTCCTATCCATTTTAAAGAGGAATCAGGCATCGTCTCCTTCGGAAGTATTGATCTCCGCGGACCTCTGGAGTTTTCAAAGGATATGAGGCCTCCGGTTGCGTTGAGGTGGAGGACTAGGTCTTTCTCTGTGGTCTCCACAGGGGATTCAGACATCCCTTCGCCTTGGGAGATGCAAGACGAGCCTGCATTCAATTCACTGAAGGGATATCCGGCCTTACTTCGAGTCACAGCATCTCGGTGTTAATTCCACTTGAGGCCACAAACTCGGGGTCCCTCAAATATACCTGTAACTGAGAGAAGCCTCATGTTGAGGTGCTTGTGGAAAGTTGGTATTCCTCTTGAGTCTAAGCCAGGGACTAAGCTCTCATCTCGAGTTGATTTGGGGTCCACAGAACCCTTGCCTGTTGGTCCTGTAACCTCAGGATCCCTCTAGACTTGAGACAATGATCTTGGGTTTTCTCTGGAGTGCCATCAAGGAAATCAAGGCTCCTTTCACGTTTGATGTGGAACATGGAATTGCTCTGCATGCAGTGCAGGGGAATCGGGTCTCAACTCGCGGCGAGGGGGAAATCTCATGGTTTTTCTCGAGTTGCGGCCCGAACCTGGGTTATATTCTCGAGTAACGACGGGGAGGGCCCTTCCAGAAACGTGTTTGTTCAGCGACGTCAGGACTCCTGCCTAGGTGCGAGGGACACCTCGGGATTCTCCTCGAGTCTTGGCATGGCAATTTGGACGCGTCTCCACGTGAGGCGGGAGACCCAGGGTCCCTTTCCACGTGCCACAGGGATCCTGGGACTCCTATCCATTTTCAAGAGGAGTCAGGCATCGTCTACTTTGGAAGCATTGATCTCCGCGCACCTCTCGAGTTTTCAAAGGATGTGAGGCCTCCGCTCGCGATGAGGCGGAGAACTCGGTCTTTCTCTGTGGTCTCCACAGGGGATTCAGACATCCCTTCGTCTTGGGAGATGCAAGACGAGCCTGCATTCAATTCACTGCAGGGATATCCGGCCTTACTTCGAGTCAGAGCATCTCGGTGTCCATTCCACTTGAGGCCACAAATTCAGGGTCCCTCTCACATACCTGTAGCTGAAAGAAGCCTCCTCTTGAGGTGCTTGTGGAAAGTTGGTATTCCTCTTGAGTCGAAGCCAGGGACTAAGCTCTCATCTCGAGTTGATTTGGGGTCCACGGAGCCCTTTCGTGTTGCTCCAGTGACCTCAGGATCCCTCTAGACTTGAGATAGTGATCTTGGGTTTTCTTTGGAGTGCCATCAAGGAAATCAAGTCTCCTTTCACGTTTGATGTGGAACACGGAATTGCTCTGCACGCAGTGCAGGGGAATCGTGCCTCATGTCGCAGCGAGCGGGAAGTCTCATGGTTTTTCTCGAGTTGCGGCCGGAACCTGGGGTATATTCTCGAGTTACGACGGGGAGGGCCCTTCCAGGCACGTGTTTGTTCAGCGACGTCAGGACTCCTGCCTAGGTGCCAGGGACACCTCTGGATTCTCCTCAAGTCTTGGCATGGCAATTGGGACGTGTCTCCACGTGAGGCGGGAGACCCATGGTCCCTTTCCACGTGCCACAGGGATCCTGGGACTCCTATCCATTTTCAAGAGGAGTCAGGCATCGTCTCCTTCGGAAGGATTGATCTCCGCGGACCTCTCGAGTTTTCAAAGGATATGAGGCCTCTGGTTGCGTTGAGGTGGAGGACTAGGTCTTTCTCTGTGGTCTCCACAGGGGATTCAGACATCCCTTCGTCTTGGGAGATGCAAGACGAGCCTGCATTCAATTCAATGCAGGGATATCCGGCCTTACTTCGAGTCAGAGCATCTCGTTGTCCATTCCACTTGAGGCCACAAACTCAGGGTCCCTCTCACATACCTGTAGCTGAGAGAAGCCTCCTCTTGAGGTGCTTGTGGAAAGTTGGTATTCCTCTTGAGTCGAAGCCAGGGACTAAGCTCTCATCTCGAGTTGATTTGTGGTCCACGGAGCCCTTTCGTGTTGCTCCAGTGACCTCAGGATCCCTCTAGACTTGAGACAGTGATCTTGGGTTTTATCTGGAGTGCCATCAAGGAAATCAAGGCTCCTTTCACGTTTGATGTGGAACACGGAATTGCTCTGCACTCAGTTCAGTGGAATCGGGCCTCATCTCACGGCGAGGGGAAGTCTCATGGTTTTTCTCGAGTTGAGGCCGGAAACTGGGGTATATTCTCGAGTTACGACGGGGAGGGCCCTTCCAGACACGTGTTTGTTCAGCGACGTCACGACTCCTGCCTAGGTGCGAGGGACACCTCGGTATTCTCCTCGAGTCTTGGCATGGCAATTTGGACGCGTCTCCACGTGAGGGGGGGGGACCCAGGGTCCCTTTCCACGTGCCACAGGGATCCTGGGACTCCTATCCATTTTCAAGAGGAGTCGGGCATCGTCTCCTTTGGAAGCATTGATATCTGCAGACCTCTCGAGTTTTCAAAGGATGTGAGGCCTCCGGTAGCGATGAGGCAGAGGATAAGGTCTTTCTCTGTGGACTCCACAGGGGATTCAGACATCCCTTCGTCTTGGGAGATGCAAGACGAGCCTGCATTCAATTCACTGCAGGGATATCTGGCCTTACTTCGAGTCAGAGCATCTCGGTGTCCATTCCACTTGAGGCAACAAACTCGGGGTCCCTCAAATATACCTGTAGCTGAGAGTAGCCTCCTGTTGAGGTGTTTGTGGAAAGTTGGTATTCCTCTTGAGTCTAAGCCAGGGACTAAGCTCTCATCTCGAGTTGATTTGGGGTCCACGGAGCCCTTTCCTGTTGGTCCAGTGACCTCAGGATCCCTCTAGACTTGAGACAGTGATCTTGGGTTTTCTCTGGAGTGCCATCAAGGAAATCAAGTCTCCTTTCACGTTTGATGTGGAACATGGAATTGCTCTGCATGCAGTGCAGGGGAATCGGGTCTCAACTCGCGGCGAGGGGGAAATCTCATGGTTTTTCTCGAGTTGCGGCCCGAACCTGGGTTATATTCTCGAGTTACAACGGGGAGGGCCCTTACAGACACGTGTTTGTTCAGCGACGTCAGGACTCCTGCCTAGGTGCGAGGGACACCTCGGGATTCTCCTCGAGTCTTGTCATGGCAATTTGGATGCTACTCCACGTGAGGCGGGAGACCCAGGGTCCCTTTCCACGTGCCACAGGGATCCTGGGACTCCTATCCATTTTCAAGAGGAGTCAGGCATCGTCTCCTTTGGAAGCATTGATCTCCGCAGACCTCTCGAGTTTTCAAAGGATATGAGGCCTCCGGTCACGATGAGGCGGAGAACTCGGTCTTTCTCTGTGGTCTCCACAGGGGATTCATACATCCCTTCGTCTTGGGAGATGCAGGACGAGCCTGCATTCAATTCACTGCAGGGATAACAGGCCTTACTTCGAGTCAGAGCATCTCGGTGTCCATTCCACTTGAGGCCACAAACTCAGGGTCCCTCTCACATACCTGTAGCTGAGAGAAGCCTCCTCTTGAGGTGCTTGTGGAAAGTTGGTATTCCTCTTGAGTCGAAGCCAGGGACTAAGCTCTCATCTCGAGTTGATTTGGGGTCCACGGAGCCCTTTCGTGTTGCTCCAGTGACCTCAGGATACCTCTAGACTTGACATAGTGATCTTGGGTTTTCTCTGGAGTGCCATCAAGGAAATCAAGTCTCCTTTCACGTTTGATGTGCAACACGGAATTGCTCTGCACGCAGTCCAGGGGAATCGGGCCTCATGTCGCGGCGAGGGGGAAGTCTCATGGTTTTTCTCGAGTTGCGGCCGGAACCTGGGGTATATTCTCGAGTTACGACGGGGAGGGATCTTCCAGACACGTGTTTGTTCAGCGACGTCAGGACTCCTGCGTAGGAGCGAGGGACACCTCGGGATTCTCCTCGAGTCTTGGCATGGCAATTGGGAGGCGTCTCCACGTGAGGCGGGAAACCCAGGGTTACTTTCCACGTGCCACAGAGATCCTGGGACTCCTATCCATTTTCAAGAGGAGTCAGGCATCGTCTCCTTCGGAGGTACTGATCTCCGCAGACCTCTCGAGTTTTCAAAGGATATGAGGCCTCCGGTTGCGTTGAGGTGGAGGACTAGGTCTTTCTCTGTGGTCTCCACAGGGGATTCAGACATCCCTTCGTCTTGGGAGATGCAAGACGAGCCTGCATACAATTCACTGCAGGGATATCCGGCCTTACTTCGAGTCAGAGCATCTCGGTGTCCATTCCATTTGAGGCCACAAACTCGGGGTCCCTCAAATATACATGTAGCTGAGAGAAGCCTCCTCTTGATGTGTTTGTGGAAAGTTGCTATTCCTCTTGAGTCTAAGCCAGGGACTAAGCTCTCATATCGAGTTGATTTGGGGTCCACGGAGCCCTTTCCTGTTGGTCCAGTGACCTCAGGATCCCTATAGACTTGAGACAGTGATCTTGGGTTTTCTCTGGAGTGCCATCAAGGAAATCAAGTCTCCTTTCACGTTTGATGTGGAACACGGAATTGCTCTGCACGCAGTGCAGGGGAATCGGGCCTCATGTCGAAGCGAGCGGGAAGTCTCATGGTTTTTCTCGAGTTGCGGCCGGAACCTGGGGTATATTCTCGAGTTACGACGGGGAGGGCCCTTCCAGACAAGTCTTTGTTCAGCGGCGTCAGGACTCCTGCCTAGGTGTGAGGGACACCTCGGGATTTTCCTCGAGTCTTGGCATGGCAATTGGGAGGCATCTCGACGTGAGGCGGGAGACCCAGGGTCCCTTTCCACGTTCCACAGGGATCCTGGGACTCCTATCCATTTTCAAGAGGAGTCAGGCATCGTCTACTTTGGAAGCATTGATCTCCGCGGACCTCTCGAGTTTTAAAAGGATATGAGGCCTCCGCTCGCCATGAAGCGGAGAACTCAGTCTTTCTCTGACATCTCCACAGGGGATTCAGACATCCCTTCGTCTTGGGAGATGCAAGACGAGCCTGCATTCAATTCACTGCAGGGATATCAGGCCTTACTTCGAGTCAGAGCATCTCGGTGTCCATTCCACTTGAGGCAACAAACTCAGGGGCCCTCTCACATACCTGTAGCTGAGAGAAGCCTCCTCTTGAGGTGCTGGTGAAAACTTGGGATTCCTCTTGAGTCGAAGCCAGGGACTAAGCTCTCATATCGAGTTGATTTGTGGTCCACGGAGCCCTTTCGTGTTGCTCCAGTGACCTCAGGATACCTCTAGACTTGAGACAGTGAACTTGGGTTTTCTCTGGAGTGCCATCAAGGAAATCAAGGCTCTTTTCACGTTTGATGTGGGAAACGGATTTGCTCTGCACGCAGGGCAGGGGAATCGGGCCTCATCTCGCGGCGAGGGGGAAGTCTCATGGTTTTTCTCGAGTTGAGGCCGGAACCTGGGGTATATTCTCGAGTTACGACGGGGAGGCCCTTCCAGACACGTGTTTGTTCAGCGACGTCAGGACTCCTGCCTAGGTGCGAGGGACACCTCGGCATTCTCCTCGAGTCTTGTCATGGCAATTTGGACGCTACTCCACGTGAGGCGGGAGACCCAGGGCCGCTTTCCACGTGCCACAGGGATCCTGGGACTCCTATCCATTTTCAAGAGGAGTCAGGCATCGTCTCCTTTGGAAGCATTGATCTCCGCGGACCTCTCGAGTTTTCACAGGATGTGAGGCCTCCGGTCACGATGAGGCGGAGAACTCGGTCTTTCTCTGTGGTCTTCACAGGGGATTGAGACATCCCTTCGTCTTGGGAGATGCAAGACGAGCCTGCATTCAATTCACTGCAGGGATATCCGGCCTTACTTCGAGTCAGAGCATCTCGGTGTCCATTCCACTTGAGGCCACAAACTCAGGGTCCCTCTCACATAACCGTAGCTGAGAGAAGCCTCCTCTTGAGGTGCTTGTGGAAAGTTGGTATTCCTCTTGAGTCGAAGCCAGGGACTAAGCTCTCATCTCGAGTTGATTTGGGGTCCACGGAGCCCTTTCGTGTTGCTCCAGTGACCTCAGGATCCCTCTAGACTTGAGATAGTGATCTTGGGTTTTCTCTGGAGTGCCATCAAGGAAATCAAGTCTCCTTTCACGTTTGATGTGGAACACGGAATTGCTCTGCACGCAGTGCAGGGGAATCGGGCCTCATGTCGCAGCGAGCGGGAAGTCTCATGGTTTTTCTCGAGTTGCGGCCGGAACCTGGGGTATATTCTCGAGTTACGATGGGGAGGGCCCTTCCAGACACGTGTTTGTTCAGCGACGTCAGGACTCCTGCCTAGGTGCGAGGGACACCTCGGGAATCTCCTCGAGTCTTGGCATGGCAATTTGGACGCGTCTCCACCTAAGGCGGGAGACCCAGGGTCCCTTTCAACGTGCCACAGGGATCCTGGGACTCCTATCCATTTTCAAGAGTAGTCAGGGATCGTCTCCTTTGGATGCATTTCTCTCCTCGGACCTCTCGAGTTTTCAAAGAATGTGAGGCCTCCGGTCGCTTTGAGGTGTGGGCTAGGTCTCTCTCTGTGTTCTGCACAGGGGATTCACACATCCCTTCGTCTTGGGAGGTGCAAGACGAGCCTGCACTCAATTCACTGCAGGGATATCCGGCCTTACTTCGAGTCAGAGCATATCGGTGTCCATTCCACTTGAGGCCACAAACTCAGGGGCCCTCTCACATACCTGTTGCTGAGAGAAGCCACCTCTTGAGGTGCTTGTGGAAAGTTGGTATTCCTCTTGACTCGAAGCCAGGGACTAAGCTCTCATCTCGAGTTGATTTGGGGTCCACGGAGCCCTTTCGTGTTGCTCCAGTGACCTCAGGATCACTCTAGACTTAAGACAGTGATCTTGGGTTTTCTCTGGAGTGCCATCAAGGAAATCAAGGCTCCTTTCACGTTTGATGTGGAACTTGGAATTGCTCTGCACGCATTGCAGGGGAATCGAGCCTCATCTCGCGGCGAGGAGGAAGTCTCATGTTTTTTCTCGAGTTGCGGCCGGAACCTGGGGTATATTCTCGAGTTACGACGAGGAGGGCCCTTCCAGACACGTGTTTGTTCAGCGACGTCAGGACTCCTGCCTAGGTGCGAGGGACACCTCGGGATTGTCCTCGAGTCTTGGCATGGCAATTGGGACGCGTCTCCACGTGAGGGGGGGGGACCCAGGGTCCCTTTCCACGTGCCACAGGGATCCTGGGACTCCTATCCATTTTCAAGAGGAGTCGGGCATCGTCTCCTTTGGAAGCATTGATATCTGCAGACCTCTCGAGTTTTCAAAGGATGTGAGGCCTCCGGTAGCGATGAGGCAGAGGATAAGGTCTTTCTCTGTGGACTCCACAGGGGATTCAGACATCCCTTCGTCTTGGGAGATGCAAGACGAGCCTGCATTCAATTCACTGCAGGGATATCTGGCCTTACTTCGAGTCAGAGCATCTCGGTGTCCATTCCACTTGAGGCAACAAACTCGGGGTCCCTCAAATATACCTGTAGCTGACAGAAGCCTCCTGTTGAGGTGTTTGTGGAAAGTTGGTATTCCTCTTGAGTCTAAGCCAGCGACTAAGCTCTCATCTCGAGTTGAGTTGGGGTCCACGGAGCCCTTTCCTGTTGGTCCAGTGACCTCAGGATCCCTCTAGACTTGAGACAGTGATCTTGGGTTTTCTCTGGAGTGCCATCAAGGAAATCAAGTCTCCTTTCACGTTTGATGTGGAACACGGAATTGCTCTGCATGCAGTGCAGGGGAATCGGGTCTCAACTCGCGGCGAGGGGGAAATCTCATGGTTTTTCTCGAGTTGCGGCACGAACCTGGGTTATATTCTCGAGTTACAACGGGGAGGGCCCTTACAGACACGTGTTTGTTCGGCGACGTCAGGACTCCTGCCTAGGTGCGAGGGACACCTCGGGATTCTCCTCGACTCTTGGCATGGCAATTTGGATGCTACTCCACGTGAGGCGGGAGACCCAGGGTCCCTTTCCACGTGCCACAGGGATCCTGGGACTCCTATCCATTTTCAAGAGGAGTCAGGCATCGTCTCCTTTGGAAGCATTGATCTCCGCAGACCTCTCGAGTTTTCAAAGGATATGAGGCCTCCGGTCACGATGAGGCGGAGAACTCGGTCTTTCTCTGTGGTCTCCACAGGGGATTCAGACATCCCTTCGTCTTGGGAGATGCAGGACGAGCCTGCATTCAATTCACTGCAGGGATAACAGGCCTTACTTCGAGTCAGAGCATCTCGGCGTCCATTCCACTTGAGGCCACAAACTCAGGGGCGCTCTCACATACCTGTAGCTGAGAGAAGCCTCCTCTTGAGGTGCTTGTGGAAAGTTGGTATTCCTCTTGAGTCGAAGCCAGGGACTAAGCTCTCATCTCGAGTTGATTTGGGGTCCACGGAGCCCTTTCGTGTTGCTCCAGTGACCTCAGGATACCTCTAGACTTGACATAGTGATCTTGGGTTTTCTCTGGAGTGCCATCAAGGAAATCAAGTCTCCTTTCACGTTTGATGTGCAACACGGAATTGCTCTGCACGCAGTCCAGGGGAATCGGGCCTCATGTCGCGGCGAGGGGGAAGTTTCATGGTTTTTCTCGAGTTGAGGCCGGAACCTGGGGTATATTCTCGAGTTACGACGGGGAGGGATCTTCCAGACACGTGTTTCTTCAGCGACGTCAGGACTCCTGCCTAGGAGCGAGGGACACTTCGGGATTCTCCTCGAGTCTTGGCATGGCAATTGGGAGGCGTCTCCACGTGAGGCGGGAGACCCAGGCTCCCTTTCCACGTGCCACAAAGATCCTGGGACTCCTATCCATTTTCAAGAGGAGTCAGGCATCGTCTCCTTCGGAGGTACTGATCTCCGCACACCTCTCGAGTTTTCAAAGGATGTGAGGCATCCGGACGAGATGAGGCGGAGTACTAGTTTTTTCTCTGTGGTCTCCACAGGGGATTCAGACATCCCTTCGTC
Organism: Dama dama; assembly: GCF_033118175.1. NCBI lineage: Eukaryota > Metazoa > Chordata > Mammalia > Artiodactyla > Cervidae > Dama > Dama dama. The sequence continues at coordinate 5,262,669 of NC_083709.1, forward strand.
TTGGGAGATGCAAGACGAGCCTGCATTCAATTCACTGCAGAGATATCCGGGCTTACTTCGAGTCAGAGCATCTCAGTTTCCATTCCACTTGAGGCCACAAACTCAGGGGCCCTCTAACATACCTGTAGCTGAGAGAAGCCTCCTCTTGAGGTGCTTGTGGAAAGTTGGTATTCCTCTTGAGTCGAAGCCAGGGACTAAGCTCTCATCTCGAGTTGATTTGGGGTCCACGGAGCCCTTTCCTGTTGCTCCAGTGACCTCAGGATCCCTCTAGACTTGAGACTGTGATCTTGGGTTTTCTCTGGAGTGCCATCATGGAAATCAAGGCTCCTTTCCCGTTTGATGTGGAACACGGAATTGCTCTGCACGCAGTGCAGGGGAATCGGGCCTCATGTCGCGGCGAGGGGGAAGTCTCATGGTTTTTCTCGAGTTGCGGCCGAAACCTGGGGTATATTCTCGAGTTACGACGGGGAGGGCCCTTTCAGACATGTGTTTGTTCAGCGACGTCAAGGCTCCTGCCTAGGTGGGAGGGACACCTCGGGATTCTCCTCGAGTCTTGGCATGGCAATTGGAACGCGTCTCCACGTGAGGCGGGAGACCCAGGGTCCCTTTCCACGTGCCATAGGGATCCTGGGACTCCTATCCATTTTCAAGAGGAGTCAGGCATCGTCTCCTTTGGAAGCATTGATCTCCGAGGACCTCTCGAGTTTTCAAAGGATGTGAGGGCTCCGGTCGCGATGAGGTGGAGAACTAGTTCTTTCTCTGTGGTCTCCACAGGGGACTCAGGCATCCCTTCGTCTTGGGAGATGCAAGACGAGCCTGCATTCACTTCACTGCAGGGATATCCGGCCTTACTTCGAGTCAGAGCATCTCGGTGCCCATTCCACTTGAGGCCACAAACTCAGGGTCCCTCTCACATACCTGTAGCTGAGAGAAGCTTCCTCTTGAGATGCTTGTGGAAAGTTGGTATTCCTCTTGAGTCGAAGCCAGGGACTAAGTTCTCATCTCGAGTTGATTTCGGTTCCACGGAGCCCTTTCGTGTTGCTACAGTGACCTCAGGATCCCTCTAGACTTGACACAGTGATCTTGGGTTTTCTCTGGAGTGCCATCAAGGAAATCAAGGCTCTTTTCACGTTTGATGTGGAACACGGAATTGCTCTGTACGCAGTGCAGGGGAATCGGGCCTCATCTCGCGGTGAGGGGGAAGTCTCATGGTTTTTCTCGAGTTGGGGCCGGAACCTGGGGTATATTCTCGAGTTATGACGGGGAGGGCCTTTCCAGACACGTGTTTGTTCAGCGACATCAGGACTCCTGCCTAGGTGCGAGGGACACCTCGGGATTCTCCTCGAGTCTTGCCATGGCAATTGGGACGCGTCTCGACGTGAGGCGGGATACCCAGGGTCCCTTTCCACGTGGCACAGGGATCCTGGGACTCCTATCCATTTTCAAGAGGAGTCAGGCATCGTCTCCTTTGGAAGCATTGATCTCCGCGGACCTCTCGAGTTTTCAAAGGATGTGAGGCCTCAGGTCGCGATGAGGCTGAGAACTAGGACTTTCTCTGTGGTGTCCACAGGGGATTCAGACATCCCTTCGTCTTGGGAGATGCAAGACGAGCCTGCATTCAATTCACTGCAGGTATATCCGGCCTTACTTCGAGTCAGAGCATCTCGGGGTCCATTCCACTTGAGGCCACAAACTCAGGGGCCCTCTCACATACCTGTAGCTGAGAGAAGCCTCCTCTTGAGGTGCTTGTGGAAAGTTGGTATTCCTCTTGAGTCGAAGCCAGGGACTAAACTCTCATCTCGAGTTGATTTGGGTTCCACGGAGCCCTTTCGAGTTGCTACAGTGACCTCAGGATCCCTCTAGACTTGAGACAGTGATCTTGGGATTTTTCTGGAGTGCCATCAAGGAAATCAAGGCTCCTTTCACGTTTGATGTCGAACACGGAATTGCTCTGCACGCAGTGCAGGGGAATCGGGCCTCATCTCGTGGCGAGGGGGAAGTCTCATGGTTTTTCCCGAGTTGCGGCCGGAACCTGGGATATATTCTCGAGTTACGACGGGGAGGGCCCTTCCAGACACGTGTTTGTTCAGCGACGTCAGGACTCCTGCCTAGGTGCGAGGGACACCTTGGGATTCTCTTCGAGTCTTGGCATGGCAATTGGGACGCGTCTCCACTCGAGGAGGGAGACCCAGGGTCCCTTTCCCCATGCCACAGGGATCCGGGGACTCCTATCCATTTTAAAGAGGAGTCAGGCATCCTCTCCTTCGGAAGTATTGATCTCCGCGGAACTCTCGAGTTTTCAAAGGATATGAGGCCTCCGGTTGCGTTGAGGCGGAGGACTAGGTCTTTCTCTGTCGTCTCCACAGGGGATTCAGACAACCGTTCATCTTGGGAGATGCAAGACGAGCCTGCATTCAATTCACTGCAGGGATATCCGGCCTTACTTCGATTCAGAGCATCTTGGTGTCCATTCCACTTGAGGCCACAAACTCAGGGGCCCTCTCACATACCTGTAGCTGAGAGAAGCCTCCTCTTGAGGTGCTTGTGGAAAGTTGGTATTCCTCTTGAGTCGAAGCCAGGGACTAAGCTCTCATCTCGATTTGATTTGGGGTCCACGGAGTCCTTTCGTGTTGCTACAGTGACCTCAGGATCCCTCTATACTTGAGACAGTGATCTTGGGTTTTCTCTGGAGTGCCATCAAGGAAATCAAGGCTCCTTTCACGTTTGATGTGGAACACGGAATTGCTCTGCACGCAGTGCAGGGGAATCGGGCCTCATCTCGCGGCGAGGGGGAAGTCTCATGGTTTTTCTCGAGTTGCGGCCGGAACCTAGGGTATATTCTCGAGTTACGACGAGGAGGGCCCTTCCAGACACGTGTTTGTTCAGCGATGTCAGGACTCCTGCCTAGGTGCGAAGGACACCTCGGGATTCTCCTCGAGTCTTGGCATGGCAATGGGGACGCGTCTCCACGTGAGGCGGGAGACCCAGGGTCCCTTTCCACGTGCCACAGTGATCCTGGGACTCCTATCCATTTTCAAGAGGAGTCAGGCATCGTCTCCTTTGGAAGCATTGATCTCCGCGGACCTCTCGAGTTTTCAAAGGATGTGAGGCCCCCGCTCGCGGTGAGGCGGAGATTTATGTCTTTCTCTGTGGTCTCCACAGGGGATTCAGACATCCCTTCGTCTTGGGAGATGCAAGACGAGCCTGCATTCAATTCACTGCAGGTATATCCGGTCTTACTTCGAGTCAGAGCATCTCGGTGTCCATTCCACTTGAGGCCACAAACTCAGGGGCCCTCTCACATACCTGTAGCTGAGAGAAGCCTCCTCTTGAGGTGCTTGTGGAAAGTTGGTATTCCTCTTGAGTCGAAGCCAGGGACTAAGCTCTCATCTCAAGTTGATTTGGGGTCCACGGAGCCCTTTCGTGTTGCTCCAGTGACCTCAGGATCCCTCTAGACTTGAGACAGTGATCTTGGGATTTCTCTGGAGTGCCATCAAGGAAATCAAGGCTCCTTTCACTTTTGATGTGGAATAAGGAATTGCTCTGCATGCAGTGCAGGGGAATCGGGCCTCATCTCGCGGCGAGGGGGAAGTCTCATGGTTTTTCTCGAGTTGCGGCCGGAACCTGGGTTATGTTCTCGAGTTAGGATGGGGAGGGCCCTTCCAGACACGTGTTTGTTCAGCGACGTCAGGACTCCTGCCGAGGTGCGAGGGACACCTCGGGATTCTCCTCGAGTCTTGACATGGCAATTGGGATGCGTCTCCACGTGAGGCGGGAGACCCAGTGTTCCTTTCCACGTGCCACAGGGATCCTGGGACTCCTATCCATTTTCAAGAGGAGTCAGGCATCGTCTCCTTTGGAAGCATTGATCTCCGCAGACCTCTCGAGCTTTCAAAGGATGTCAGGCCTCCGATCGCATTGAGGCGGAGGACTAGGTCTTTCTCTGTGTTCTCCACAGGGGATTCAGACATCCCTTCTTCTTGGGAGATGCAAGACGAGCCGGCATTCAATTCACTGCAGGGATATCCGGCCTTAATTCGAGTCAGAGAATCTCGGTGTCCATTACACTTGAGGCCACAAATTCGGCGTTCCTCAAATATACTTGTAGCTGAGAGAAGCCTCCTCTTGAGGTGCTTGTGGAAAGTTGGTGTTCCTCTTGAGTCGAAGCCAGGGACTAAGCTCTCATCTCGAGTTGATTTGGTGTCCACGTAGCCCTTTCCTGTTGCTACAGTGACCTCAGGATCGCTCTAGACTTGAGACAGTGATTTTGGGTTTTATCTGGAGTGCCATCAAGGAAACCAAGGCTCCTTTCACGTTTGATGTGGAACTCGGAATTGATCTGCACGCAGTGCAGGGGAATCGGGCCTCATCTCGCGGCGAGGGGGAAGTCTCATGGTTTTTCTCGAGTTGCGGCCGGAACCTGGGGTATATTCCTGAGTTCCAACGGGGAGGGCCCTTCCAGACATGTGTTTTTCAGCGACGTCAGGACTCCTGCTTAGGTGCGAGGGACACCTCGGGATTCTCCTCCAGTCTTGGCATGGCAATTGGGACGCGTTTCCACGTGAGGCGGGAGACCCAGGGTGCCTTTCCACGTGGCACAGGGATCCTGGGACTCCTATCCATTTTCAAGAGGAGTCAGGCATCATCTCCTTTGGAAGCATTGATCTCTGTGGACCTCTTGAATTTTCAAAGGATGTGAGGCCTCAGTTCGTGATGAGGGGGAGAACTAGGTCTTTCTATGTGGTCGCCACAGGGGATTCAGACATACCTTCATCTTGGGAGATGCAAGACGAGCCTGCATTCAATTCACTGCAGGGATATCCGGCCTTACTTCGAGTCAGAGCATCTTGGTGTCCATTCCACTTGCGGCCACAAACTCAGGGTCCCTCTCACAAACCTGTAGCTGAGAGAAGCCTCCTCTTGAGGTGCTTGTGGAAATTTGGTATTCCTCTTGAGTCGAAGCCAGGGTCTATGCTCGCATCTCCAGTTGATTTGGGGTCCACGGAGCGCTTTCGTGTTGCTACAGTGACCTCAGGATCCCTCTAGACTTGAGACAGTGATCTTGGGTTTTCTCTGGAGTGCCATCAAGGAAATCAAGGCTCCTTTCACGTTTGATGTGGAACACGGAATTGCTCTGCACGCAGTGCTGGGGAACCGGGCCTCATCTCTCGGCGAGGGGGAAGTCTCATGGTTTTTCTCGAGTTGCGGCCGGAAACTGGGGTATATTCTGGAGTTACGACGTGGAGGGCCCTTCCAGACCCGTGTTTGTTCAGCGACGTCAGGACTCCTGCCTAGGTGCGAGGGACACCTCTGGATTCTCCTCGAGTCTTGACATGGCAATTGGGACGCGTCTCCACGTGAGGCGGGAGACCCAGGGTCCCTTTCCACGTGCCACAGGGATCCTGGGACTCCTATCCATTTTCAAGAGGAGTCAGGCATCGTCTCCTTTGGAAGCATTGATCTCCGCGGACCTCTCGAGTTTTCAAAGGATGTGAGGCCTCCGGTCGCGATGAGGCGGAGGACTAGGTCTTTCTCTGTGGTCTCCACAGGGGATTCAGACATCCCTTCGTCTTGGGAGATGCAGGACGAGCCTGCATTCACTTCACTGCAGGGATATCCGGCCTTACTTCGAGTCAGAGCATCTCGGTGTCCATTCCACTTGAGGCCACAAACTCAGGGTCCCTCTCACATACCTGTAGCTGAGAGAAGCCTCCTCTTGAGGTGCTTGTGGAAAGTTAGTATTCCTCTTGAGTCGAAGCCAGGGACTAAGCTCTCATCTCGAGTTGATTTGGGGTCCACGGAGCCCTTTCGTGTTGCTCCAGTGACCTCAGGATCCCTCTAGACTTGAGACAGTGATCTTGGGTTTTTTCTGGAGTGCCATCAAGGAAATCAAGGCTCCTTTCACGTTTGATGTGGAACACGGAATTGCTCTGCACGCAGTGCAGGGGAATCGGGCCTCATGTCGCGGCGAGGGGGAATTCTCATGGTTTTTCTCGAGTTGCGGCCGGAACCTGGGGTATATTCTCGAGTTACGACGCGGAGGGCCCCTCCAGACCCGTGTTTGTTCAGCGACGTCAGGACTCCTGCCTAGGTGCGAGGGACACCTCGGGATTCTCCTCGAGTCTTGGCATGGCAATTGGCACGCGTCTAAACATGAAGAAGGAGAACCAGTGTCCACGTCCATGTGGACAGGGATCCTGGGAATTCTAACCATTTTCAACAGCAGTCAGGCATCTTCTCCTTTGGAAGCATTGATCTCCGCGGACCTCTCGAGTTTTCAAAGGATGTGAGGCCTCCGGTCGCGATGAGGCGGAGAAGTAGGTCTTTCTCTGTGGTCTCCACATGGGATTCAGACATCCCTTCGTCTTGGGAGATGCAAGACGAGCCTGCATTCAATTAACTGCAGGAATATCCGGCCTTACTTCGAGTCAGAGCATCTCGGTGTCCATTCCACTTGAGGTCACAAACTCAGGGTCCCTCTAACATACCTGTAGCTGAGAGAAGCCTCCTCTTGAGGTGCTTGTGGAAATTTGGTATTCCTCTTGAGTCGAAGCCAGGGACTAAGCTCTCATCTCGAGTTGATTTGGGGTCCACGGAGCCCTTTCGTGTTGCTCCAGTGACCTCAGGATCCCTCTAGACTTGAGACAGTGATCTTGGGTTTTCTCTGGAGTGCCATCAAGGAAATCAAGGCTCCTTTCACGTTTGATGTGGAACACGGAATTGCTCTGCATGCAGTGCAGGGGAATCGGGCCTCATCTCATGGCGAGGGGGAAGTCTCATGGTTTTTCTTGAGTTGCGGCCGGAACCTGGGGTATATTCTCGAGTTACGACGGGGAGGGCCCTTCCAGACACATGTTTCTTCAGCGACGTCAGGACTCCTGCCTAGGTGGGAGGGACACCTCGGGATTTTCCTCGAGTCTTGGCATGGCAATTGGGACGCATCTCCACGTGAAGAAGGAGACCCAGGGTCCCCTTCCACGTGGACAGGGATCCTGGGACTCCTATCCATTTTCAAGAGGAGTCAGGCATCGTCTCCTTTGGAAGCATTGATCTCCGCGGACCTCTCGAGTTTTCAAAGGATGTGAGGCCTCAGGTCGCCATGAGGCTGAGAACTAGGTCTTTCTCTGTGGTCTCCACAGGGGATTCAGACATCACTTCGTCTTGGGAGATGCAAGAGGAGCCTGCATTCAATTCACTGCAGGAATTTCCGGCCTTACTTCGAGTCAGAGCATCTCGGTGTCCATTCTACTTGAGGCCCCAAACTCAGGGTCCCTCTCACATACCTGTAGCTGAGAGAAGCCTCCTCTTGAGGTGCTTGTGGAAAATTGGTATTCCTGTTCAGTCGAAGCCAGGGACTAAGCTCTCATCTCGAGTTGATTTGGGTTCCACGGAGCCCTTTCGTGTTGCTCCAGAGACCTCAGGATCCGTCTAGACTGGAGACAGTGACCTTGGGTTTTCTCTGGAGTGCCATCAAGGAAATCAAGGCTCCTTTCACGTTTAATGTGGAACACGGAATTGCTCTGCACGCAGTGCAGGGGAATCGGGCCTCATCTCGCGGCGAGGGGGAAGTCTCATTGTTTTTCTCGAGTTGCGGCCGGACCCTGCGGTATATTCTCGAGTTACGACGGGGAGGGCCTTTCCAGACACGTGTTTGTTCAGCGACGTCAGGACTCCTGCCTAGGTGTGAGGGACACCTCGGGATTCTCCTGGAGTCTTGGCATGGCAATGGGGACGCGGCTCCACGTGATGCGGGAGACCCAGGGTCCGTTTCCACGTGCCACAGGGATCCTGGGACTCCTATCCATTTTCAAGAAGAGTCAGGCATCGTCTCCTTTGGAAGCATTGATCTCCGCGGACCTCTCGAGTTTTCAAAGGATATGAGGCCTCCGGTCGTGATGAAGGTGAGAACTAGGTCTTTCTCTGTGGTCTCCACAGGGGATTCAGACAACCCTTCGTCTTGGGAGATGCAAGACGAGCCTGCATTCAATTCACTGCAGGGATATCCGGCCTTACTTCGAGTCAGAGCATCTCGGTGTTCATTCCACTTGAGGCCACAAACTCAGGGTCCCTCTCACATACCTGTAGCTGAGAGAAGCCTCCTCTTGAGGTGCTTGTGGAAAGTTCGTATTCCTCTTGAGTCGAAGCCAGGGACTAAGCTCTCATCTCGAGTTGATTTGGGGTCCACGGAGAATGTTCGTGTTGCTCCAGTGACCTCAGGATCCCTCTAGACATGAGACAGTGATCTTGGGTTTTCTCTGGAGTGCCATCAAGGAAATCAAGGCTCCTATTACGTTTGATGTGGAACTCGGAATTGCTCTGCACGCAGTGCAGGGGAATCGGGCCTCATCTCGTGGCGAGGGGGAAGTCTCATGGTTTTCTCGAGTTGCGGCCAGAACCTGGGGTGGATTCTCCAGTTACGACGGGGAGGGCCGTTCCAGACACGTGTTTGTTCAGCGACATCAGGACTCCTGCCTAGGTGCTAGGGACACCTCGGGATTCTACTCGAGTCTCGGCATGGCAATTGGGACGCCTTTCCACGTGAGGCGGGTGACGCAGGGTCCCTTACCACGTGCCATAGGGATCCTGGGACTCCTATCCATTTTCAAGAGGAGTCAGGCATCGTCTCTTTGGAAGCATTGATCTCCTCGGACCTCTTCAGTTTTCAAAGGATGTGAGGTCTCCGGTCGCAATGAGGCGGAGAACTAGGTCTTTCTCTGTGGTCTCCACAGGGGATTCAGACATCCCTTCATCTTGGGAGATGCAAGACAGGCCTGCATTCAATTCACTGCAGGAATATCCGGCCTTACTTCGAGTGAGAGCATCTCGGTGTCCATTCCACTTGAGGCCACAAACTCAGGGTCCCTCTCACATACCTATAGCTGAGAGAAGCCTCCTCTTGAGGTGCTTATGGAAAGTTGGTATTCCTCTTGTGTCGAAGCCAGGGACTAAGCTCTCATCTTGAGTTGATTTGGTGTCCACGGAACACTTTCGTGTTGCTCCAGTGACCTCAGGATCCCTCTAGACTTGAGTCAGTGATCTTGGGTTTTCTCTGGAGTGCCATCAAGGAAATCAAGGCTCCTTTCACGTTTGATGTGGAACACGGAATTGCTCTGCACGCAGTGCAGTGGAATCGGGCCTCATCTCGCGGCGAGGGGGAAGTCTCATGGTTTTTCTCGAGTTGCGGCCGGAACCTGGGGTATATTCTCGAGTTACGACGGGTAGGGCCCTTCCAGACACGTGTTTGTTCAGCGACGTCAGGATTCCTGCCTAGGTGCGAGGGACACCTCGGGATTCTCCTCGAGTCTTGGCATGGCAATTGGGACGCGTCTCCACATGAGGCGGGAGACCCAGGGTCCCTTTCCACGTGCCACAGGGATCCTGGGACGCCTATCCATTTTCAAGAGGAGACAGGCATCGTCTCCTTTGGAAGCATTGATCTCCGCGGACCTCTCGAATTTTCAAAGGATGTGAGGCCTCCGGTCGCTGTGTGGCGAGAACTAGGTCTTTCTCTGGGGTCTCCACAGGGGATTCAGACATCCCTTCGTCTTGGGAGATGAAAGACAAGCCTGCATTCAATTCACTGCAGGGATATACGGCCTTACTTCGAGTCAGAGCATCTCGGTGTCCATTCCACTTGAGGCCACAAACTCAGGGTCCCTCTCACATATCTGTAGCTGAGAGAAGCCTCCGCTTGAGGTGCTTGTGGAAAGTTGGTATTCCTCTTGAGTCGAAGCCAGGGACTAAGCTCTCATCTCGAGAAGATTTGGGGTCCACAGAGCCCTTTTGTGTTGCTCCAGTGACCTCAGGATCCCTCTAGACTTGAGCCAGTGATCTTGGGTTTTCTATGGAGTGCCATCAAGGAAATCAAGGCTCCTTTCAAGTTTGATGTGGAACACGGAATTGCTCTGCAGCCAGTCCAGGGAAATCGGGCCTCATCTCACGGCGAGGGGGAAGTCTCATGGTTTTTCTCGAGTTGTGGCCGGAGCCTGGGGTATATTTTCGAGTTACGACGGGGAGGGCCCTTCCAGACACGTGTTTGTTCAGCGACGTCAGGACTCCTGCCTAGGTGCGAGGGACACCTCGGGATTCTCCTCGAGTCTTGGCGTGGCAATTGGGACGCGTCTCCACGTGAGGCGAGAGACCCAGGTTCCCTTTCCACGTTCCACAGGGATCCTGGTACTCCTATCCATTTTCAAGAGGAGTCAGGCATCGTCTCCTTTGGAAGCATTGATCTCCGCGGACCTCTCGAGTTTTCAAAGATGTGAGGCCTCCGGTCGCGATGAGGTGGAGAACTAGGTCTTTCTCTGTGGTCTCCACAGGGCATTCAGACATCCCTTCGTCTTGGGAGATGCAAGACGAGCCTGCATTCAATTCACTACAGGGATCTCCAGCCTTACTTCGAGTCAGAGCATCTCGGTGTCCATTCCACTTTAGGCCACAAACTCAGGGTCCCTCTCACATACCTGTAGCTGAGAGAAGCCTCCTCTTGAGGTGCTTGTGGAAAGTTGGTATTCCTCTTGAGTCGAAGCCATGGACGAAGTTCTCATCTCGAGTTGATTTGGGGTCCATGCAGCCCTTTCATGTTGCTCCAGTGACCTCAGAATCCCTCTAGACTTGAGACAGTCTTCTTGGGTTTTCTCTGGAGTGCCACGATGGAAATCAAGGCTCCTTTCACGTTTGATGTGGAAAACGGAATTGCTCTGCACGCAGTGCAGGGGAATCGGTCCTCATCGCGCGGCGAGGGGGATGTCTCATGTTTTTTCTCGAGTTGCGGCCAGAACCTGGGGTATATTATGGAGTTACGACGGGGAGGGCCCTTCCACATACGTGTTTGTTCAGCGACGTCAGGACTCCTGCCTAGGTGCGAGGGACACCTCGGGATTATCCTCGAGTCTTGGCATGGCAATTGGGACGCGTATCCACGTGAGGCGGGAGACCCAGGGACCCGTTCCAAGTGCCACAGGGATCCTGGGACTCCTATCCATTTTCAACAGGAGTAAGGCATCGTCTCCTTTGGAAGCATTGATCTCCGCGGACCTCTCGAGTTTTCAAAGGATGTGAGGCCTCCGATCACGATGAGGCGGAGAACTATGCCTTTCTCTGTGGTCTCCACAGATGATTCAGACATCGCTTCGTCTTGGGAGATGCAAGACGAGCCTGCATTCAATTCACTGCATGGATATCCGGCCTTACTTCGAGTCAGAACATCTCGGTGTCCATTCCACTTGAGGACACAAATTCAGGGTCCCTCTCATATACCTGTAGCTGAGAGAAGCCTCCTCTTGAGGTGCTTGTGGAAAGGTGGTATTCCTTTTGAGTCGAAGCCATGGACTAAGCTCTCATCTCGAGTTGATGTGGCGTCCACGGAACCCTTTCGCGTTGCTCCAGTGACCTTAGGATCCCTCTAGACTTGAGACAGTGATCTTGGGTTTTCTCTGGAGTGCCATCAAGGAAATCAAGGCTCCTTTCAAGTTTGATGTGGAACACGGAATTGCTCTTCACGCAGTGCAGGGGAATCGGGACTCATCTCGGGGCGAGGGAGCAGTCTCATGGTTTTTCTCGAGTTGCGGCCGGAACCTGGGGTATATTCTCGAGTTACGACGGGGAGGGCCCTTCCAGACACGTGTTTGTTCAGCGACGTCAGGACTCCTGCCTAGGTGCGAGGGACACCTCGGGATTCTCCTCGAGTCTTGGCATGGAAATTGGGACGCGTCTCCACGTGAGGCAGGAGATCCAGGGTCCCGTTCCACGTGCCACAGGGATCCTGGGACTCCTATCCATTTTCAAGACGAGTCAGGCATCGTCTCCTTTGGAAGCATTGATCTCCGCAGACCTCTCGAGTTTTCAAAGGATGTGAGGCCTCCGGTCGCGATGAGGCGGAGAACTAGGTCTTTCTCTGTGGTCTCCACAGGGGATTCAGACACCCCTTCATCTTGGGAGATGCAAGACGAGCCTGCATTCCATTCAATGCAGGGATATCCGGCCTTACTTCGAGTCAGAGCATCTCGTTGTCCATTCCACTTGAGGCCACAAACTCAGGGTCCCTCGCACATACCTGTAGCTGAGAGAAGCCTCCTCTTGAGGTGCTTGTGGAAAGTTGGTATTCCTCTTGAGTTGAAGCCAGGGACTAAGCTCTCATCTCGAGTTGATTTGGGGTCCACGGAGCCCTTTCTTGTTGCTCCAGTGACCTCAGGATCCCTCTAGCCAAGAGACAGTGATCTTGTGTTTTCTCCGGAGTGCCATCAAGGAAATCAAGGCTCCTTTCACGTTTGATGTGGAACACGGAATTGCTCTGCACGCAGTGCAGGGGAATCGGGCCTCATCTCGTGGCGAGGGGGAAGTCTCATGGTTTTCTCGAGTTGCGGCCGGAACCTGGGGTATATTTTCCAGTTACGACGGGGAGGGCCATTCCAGGCACGTGTTTGTTCCGCGATGTCAGGACTCCTGCCTAGGTGCCAGGGACACCTCAGGATTCTCCTCGAGTCTTGGCATGGCAATTGGGACGCGTCTCCACGTGAGGCGGGAGACCCAGTGTCCCTTTCCACGTGCCACAGGGATCCTGGGACTCCTATCGATTTTCAAGAGGAGTCAGGCTTCGTCTCCTTTGGAACCATTCATCTCCGCGGACCTCTTGAGTTTTCAAAGGATGTGAGGCCTCCGGTCGCAATGAGGCGGAAAACTAGGTCTTTCTCTGTGGTGTCCACAGGGGATTCAGACATCCCTTCGTCTTGGGAGATGCAAGACGAGCCTGCATTCAATTCACTGCAGGGATATCCGGACTTATTTCGAGTCAGAGCATCTTGGTGTCCATTCCACCTGAGGCCACAAACTCAGGGTCCCTCTCAAATACATGAAGCTGAGAGAAGCCTCCTCTTGAGGTGCTTGTGGAAAGTTGGTATTCCTCTTGAGTCGAAGCCAGGGAATAAGCTCTCATCTCGAGTTGATTTGGGGTCCAGGGAGCCCTTTCTTGTTGCTCCAGTGACCTCAGGATCCCTCTAGACTTGAGACAGTGATCTTGGGTTTTCTCTGGAGTGCCATCAAGGAAATCAAGGTTCCTTTCAAGTTTGATGTGGAACACGGAACTGCTCTGCACGAAGTGCAGGAGAATCGGGCCTCATCTCGCGGCGAGGGGGAAGTCTCATGGTTTTTCTCGAGTTGCGGCCGGAACCTGGGGTATATTCTCGAGTTACGACGTGGAGGGCCCTTCCAGATACGTGTTTGTTCAGCGACGTCAGGACTCCTGCCCAGGTGCGAGGGACACCTCGGGATTCTCCTCGAATCTTGGCATGGCAATTGGGACGCGTCTCCACGTGAGGCAGGAGATCCAGTGTCCCGTTCCACGTGCCACAGGGATCCTGGGACTCCTATCCATTTTCAAGAGGAGTCAGGCATCGTCTCCTTTGGAAGCATTGATCTCCGCAGACCTCTCGAGTTTTCAAAGGATGTGAGGCCTCCGGTCGCGATGAGGCGGAGAACTAGGTCTGTCTCTGTGGTCTCCACAGGGGATTCAGACATCCCTTCATCTTGGGAGATGCAAGATGAGCCTGCAATCCATTCACTGCAGGGATATCCGGCCTTACTTCGAGTCAGAGCATCTCGTTGTCCATTCCACTTGAGGCCACAAACTCAGGGTCCCTCGCACATACCTGTAGCTGTGAGAAGCCTCCTCTTGAGGTGCTTGTGGAAAGTTGGTATTCCTCTTGAGTCGAAGCCAGGGACTAAGCTCTCATCTCGAGTTGATTTGGGGTCCACGGAGCCCTTTCGTGTTGCTCCAGTGACCTCAGGATCCCTCTAGCCTAGAGACAGTGATCTTGGGTTTTCTCCGGAGTGCCATCAAGGAAATCAAGGCTCCTTTCACGTTTGATGTGGAACACGGAATTGCTCTGCATGCAGTGCAGGGGAATCGGGCCTCATCTCGTGGCGAGGGGGAAGTCTCATGGTTTTCTCGAGTTGCGGCCGGAACCTGGGGTATATTCTCGAGTTACGACGGCGAGGGCCATTCCAGACACGTGTTTGTTCCGCGATGTCAGGACTCCTGCCTAGGTGGGATGGACACCTCAGGATTCTCCTCGAGTCTTGGCATGGCAATTGGGACGCGTCTCCACGTGAGGCGGGAGACCCAATGTCCCTTTCCACGTGCCACAGGGATCCTGGGACTCCTATCCATTTTCAAGAGGAGTCAGGCATCGTCTCCTTTGGAAGCATTGACCTCCGCGGACCTCTCGCGTTTTCAAAGGATGTGAGGCCTCCGGTCGGGATGAGGTGGAGAACTAGGTCTTTCTCTGTGGTCTCCACAGGGGATTCAGACATCCGTTCGTTTTGGGAGATGCAAGACGAGCCTGCATTCAATTCACTGCAGGGATATCCGGCGTTACTTCGAGTCAGAGCATCTCGGTGTCCATTCCAATTGATGATAAAAACTCAGGGTCCCTCGCACATTCCTGTAGCTGAGAGAAGCCTCCTCTTGAGGTGCTTGTGGAAAGTTGGTATTCCTCTTGAGTCGAAGCCAGGGACTAAGATCTCATCTCGAGTTGATTTGGGGTCCACGGAGCCCTTTCGTGTTGCTCCAGTGACCTCAGGATCCCTCTAGACTTGAGACAGAGATCTTCGGTATTCTCTGGAGTGCCATCAAGGAAATCAAGCCTCCTTTCACGTTTGATGTGGAACACGGAATTGCTCTGCACGCAGTTCAAGGAATCGGGTCTCATCTCGAGGCGAGGGGGAAGTCTCATGGTTTTTCTCGAGTTGCGGCCGGAACCTGGGGTATATTCTCGAGTTACGACGGGGAGGGCCCTTCCAGACACGTGTTTGTTCAGCGACGTCAGGACTCCTGCCTAGGTGCGAGGGACACCTCGGGATTCTCCTCGAGTCTTGGCATGGCAATTGGGATGCGTGTCCACGTGAGGCGGGAGACCCAGTGTCCCTTTCCACGTGCCACAGGGATCCTGGGACTCCTATCCATTTTCATGAGGAGTCAGGCATCGTCTCCTTTGCAAGAATTGATCTCCATGGACCTCTCGAGTATTCAAAGAATGTGAGGTCTCCGGTCGCGATGACGCGGAGAACTAGGTCTTTCTCTGTGGTCTCCACAGGGGATTCAGACATCCCTTCGTCTTGGGAGATGCAAGACGAGCCTGCATTCAATTCACTGCAGGGATATCCGGCCTTACCTCGAGTCAGAGCATCTCGGTGTCCATTCTACTTGAGGCCACAAACTCAGGGTCCCTCTCACATACCTGTAGCTGAGAGAAGCCTCCTCTTGAGATGCTTGTGGAAAGTTGGTATTCCTCTTGAGTTGAAGCCAGGGACTAAGTTCTCATTTCGAGTTGATTTGGGATTCACGCAGCCCTTTCGTGTTGCTCCAGTGACCTCAGGATCCCTCTAGACTTGAGACAGTGATCTTGGGTTTTCTCTGGAGTGCCATCAAGGAAATCAAGGCTCCTTTCAGGTTTGATGTGGAACTCGGAATTGCTCTGCACGCAGTGCAGGGTAATCGGGCCTCATCTCGTGGCGAGGGGGAAGTCTCATGGTTCTCTCGAGTTGCGGCCAGAACCTGTGGTGGATTCTCCAGTTACGACGGGGAGGGCCGTTCCAGACACGTGTTTGTTCAGCGACATCAGGACTCCTGCCTAGGTGCTAGGGACACCTCGGGATTCTCCTCGAGTCTCGGCATGGCAATTGGGACGCCTTTCCACGTGAGGCGGGTGACGCAGTGTCCCTTTCCACATGCCATAGGGATCCTGGGACGCCAATTCATTTTCAAGAGGAGTCAGGCATCGTCTCCTTTGGAAGCATTGATCTCCGCGGACCTCTCGAGTTTTCAAAGGATGTGAGGCCTCCGGTCGCTGTGTGGCGAGAACTAGGTCTTTCTCTGGGGTCTCCACAGGGGATTCAGACATCCCTTCGTCTTGGGAGATGAAAGACAAGCCTGCATTCAATTCACTGCAGGGATATCCGGACTTATTTTGAGTCAGAGCATCTTGGTGTCCATTCCAACTGAGGCCACAAACTCAGGGTCCCTCTCCCGTACCTGTAGCTGAGAGAAGCCTCCTCTTGAGGTGCTTGTGGAAAGTTGGTATTCCTCTTGAGTCGAAGCCAGGGAATAAGCTCTCATCTCGAGCTGATTTGGGGTCCAGGGAGCCCTTTCGTGTTGCTCCAGTGACCTCAGGATCACTCTAGACTTGAGACAGTGATCTTGGGTTTTCTCTGGAGTGCCATCAAGGAAATCAAGGCTCCTTTCACGTTTGATGTGGAACACGGAATTGCTCTGCACGCAGTCCAGGGGAATCG
Organism: Dama dama; assembly: GCF_033118175.1. Taxonomy (NCBI): domain Eukaryota; kingdom Metazoa; phylum Chordata; class Mammalia; order Artiodactyla; family Cervidae; genus Dama; species Dama dama. The sequence continues at coordinate 5,278,959 of NC_083709.1, forward strand.
GGCCATATCTCGCGGCGAGGGGGAAGTCTCACTGTTTTTCTCGAGTTGCGGCCGGAACCTGGGGTATATTCTCGAGTTACGACGGGGAGGGCCCTTCCAGACACGTGTTTGTTCAGCGACGTCAGGACTCCTGCCTAGGTGCGAGGGACACCTCGGGATTCTCCTCGAGTCTTGGCATGGCAATTGGGACCCGTCTCCACGTGAGGCGGGAGACCCAGGGTCCGTTTCCACGTGCCACAGGGATCCTGGGACTCCTATACATTTCAAGAGGAGTCAGGCATTGCCTCCTTTGGACGCATTGATCTCTGCGGACCTCTCGAGTTTTCAAAGGATGTGAAGCCTCCGGTCGCGATGAGTCGGAGGACTGGGTCTTTCTCTGTGGTCTCCACAGCAGATTCAGACATCCCTTCGTCTTGGGAGATGCAAGACGAGCCTGCATTCAATTCACTGCAGGGATATCCGGACTTACTTCGAGTCAGAGCATCTCGGTGTCCATTCCACTCGAGGCCACAAACTCAGGGTCCCTCTCACATAACTGTAGCTGAGAGAAGCCTCCTCTTGAGGTGCTTGTGGAAAGTTGGCATTCCTCTTGAGTCGAAGCCAGGGACTAAGCTCTCATCTCGAGTTGATTTGGGGTCCACGGAGCCCTTTCGTGTTGCTACAGTGACCTCAGGATCCCTCTAGACTAGAGACAGTGATCTTGGGTTTTCTCTCGAGTGCCATCAAGGAAATCAAGGCTCCTTTCACGTTTGATGTGGAACCCGGAATTGCTCTGCATGCAGTTCACGGGAATCGAGCCTCAACTCGCGGCAAGGGGGAAATCTCATGGTTTTTCTCGAGTTGCGGCCGGAACCTGGGGTATATTCTCGAGTTACGACGGGTAGGGCCCTTCCAGACACGTGTTTGTTGAGCGACGTCAGGACTCCTGCCTAGGTGCGAGGGACACCTCGGGATTCTCCTCGAGTCTTGGCATGGCAATTGGGACGCGTCTTCACGTGAGGCGGGAGACCCAGGGTCCCTTTCCACGTGCCACAGGGTTCCTGGGACTCGTATCCATTTTCAAGAGGTGTCAGGCATCGTCTGCTTTGGAAGCATTGATCTCCGCGGACCTCTCGAGTTTTCAAAGGATGTGAGGCCTCCGGTCATGATGAGGCGGAGAACTCGGTCTTTCTCTGTGGTCTCCACAGGGGATTCAGACATCCCTTCGTCTTGGGAGATGCAAGACGAGCCTGCATTCAATTCACTGCAGGGATATCCGGCCTTATTTCGAGTCAGAGCATCTCGGTGTCCATTGCACTTGAGGCCACAAACTCAGGGTCCCTCTCACATACCTGTAGCTGAGAGAAGCCTCCTCTTGAGGTGCTTATGGAAAGTTGGTATTCCTCTTGAGTCGAAGACAGGGACTAAGCTCTCATCTCGAGTTGATTTGTGGTCCTCGGAGCCCTTTCGTGTTGCTCCAGTGACCTCAGGATCCCTCTAGACTTGAGACAGTGATCTTGGGTTTTCTCTGGAGTGCCATGAAGGAAATCAAGGCTCCTTTCACGTTTGATGTGGAACACGGAATATTTCTGCACGCAGTGCAGGGGAATGGGGCCTCATCCAGCGGCGAGGGGGAAGTCTCATGGTTTTTCTCGAGTTGCGGCCAGAACCTGGGGAATATTCTCGAGTTACGATGGGGAGGGCCCTTCCAGACACGTGTTTGTTCAGCAATGTCAGGACTCTTGCCTAGGTGCGAGGGACACCTCGGGATTCTCCTCGAGTCTTGGTATGGCAATGGGGACGCGTCTCCACGTGAATCGGGAGACCCAGGGTCCCTTTCCACGTGCCACAGGGATCCTGGGACTCCTATCCATTTTCAAGAGGAGTCAGGCATCGTCTCCTTTGGAAGCATTGATATCCGCGGACCTCTCGAGTTTTCAAAGGATGTGAGGCTTCCGCTCGCGATGAGGCGGAGAACTCGGACTTTCTCTGTCATCTCCACAGGGGATTCAGACATCCCTTTGTCTTGGGAGAGGTAAGACGAGCCTGCATTCAATTCACTGCAGGGTTATCTGGCCTTACTTCGAGTCAGAGCATCTCGGTGTCCATTCCACTTGAGGCAAAAAAATCAGGGGCCCTCTCACATACCTGTAGCTGAGAGAAGCCTCCTCTTAAGGTGCTTGTGGAAAGTTGGTATTCCTCTTGAGTCGAAGCCAGGGACTAAGCTCTCATCTCGAGTTGATTTGTGGTCCACGGAGCCCTTTCGTGTTGCTCCAGTGACCTCAGGGTCCCTCTAGACTTGAGACAGTGAAGTTGGGTTTTCTCTGGAGTGCCATCAAGGAAATCAAGGCTCCTTTCATTTTTGATGTGGAATACGGAATTGCTCTGCACGCAGGGCAGGGGAATCGGGCCTCATCTCGCGGCGAGGGGGAAGTCTCATGGTTTTTCTCGAGTTGCGGCCGGAACCTGTGGTATATTCTCGAGTTACGACGGGTAGGGCCCTTCCAGACACGTGTTTGTTCAGCGACGTCAGGACTCCTGCCTAGGTGCCAGGGACACCTCGGGATTCTCCTCGAGTCTTGGCATGGCAATTGGGACGCGTCTCCACGTGAGGCGGGAGACCCAGGGTCCCTTTCCACGTGCCACAGGGATCCTGGGACTCCTATCCATTTTCAAGAAGAGTCAGGCATCTTCTCCTTTGGAAGCATTGATCTCCGCGGACCTCTCGAGTTTTCAAAGGATGTGAGGCCTCCGGTTTCGATGAGGCGGAGAATTAGGTCTTTCTCTGTGGTCTCCAAAGGGGATTCAGACAACCCTTTGTCTTGGGAGATGCAAGACGAGCCTGCATTCAATTCAATGCAGGGATATCTGGCCTTACTTCGAGTCAGAGAATCTCGGTGTCCATTCCATTTGAGGCAAAAAAATCAGGGGCCCTCTCACTTACCTGTAGCTGAGAGAAGCCTCCTCTTGAGGTGCTTGTGGAAAGTAGGTATTCCCCTTGAGTCGAAGCCAGGGACTAAGATCTCCTCTCGAGTTGATTTGGGGTCCACGGAGCCCTTTCCTGTTGCTCCAGTGACCTCAGGATCCCTCAAGACTTGAGACAGTGATCTTGGGTTTTCTCTGAAGTGCCATCAAGGAAAGCAAGGCTCCTATCACGTTTGATGTGGAACACGGAATTGCTCTGCACGCAGTGCAGGGGAATCGGGCCTCATCTCGTGGCGAGGGGGAAGTCTCATGGTTTTTCTCGAGTTGTGGCCGGAACCTGGGGTATATTCTCGTGTTACAATGGGGGGAGCCCTTCCAGACATGTGCTTGTTCAGCGACTTCAGGACTCCTGCCTAGGCGCATGGGACACCTCGGGGTTCTCCTCGAGTCTTGTCATGGCAATTGGGACGCGTCTCCACGTGAGGCGGGAGACCCAGGGTCCCTTTCCACGTGGCACAGGGATCCTGGGACTCCTATCCATTTTCAAGAGGAGTCAGGCATCGTCTCCTTTAGAAGCATTGATCTCTGTGGACCTCTTGAATTTTCAAAGGATGTGAGGCCTCAGGTCCTGATGAGGGGGAGAACTAGGTCTTTCTATGTGGTCGCCACAGGGGATTCAGACATACCTTCATCTTGCGAGATGCAAGACGAGCCTGCATTCAATTCACTGCAGGGATATCCGGCCTTACTTCGAGTCAGAGCATCTTGGTGTCCATTCCACTTGCGGCCACAAACTCAGGGTCCCTCTCACATACCTGTAGCTGAGAGAAGCCTCCTCTTGAGGTGCTTGTGGAAAGTTGGTATTCCTCTTGAGTCGAAGCCAGGGTTTATGCTCTCATCTCCAGTTGATTTGGGGTCCACGGAGCCCTTTCCTGTTACTACAGTGACCTCAGGATCCCTCTAGACTTGAGACAGTGATTTTGGGTTTTATCTGGAGTGCCATCAAGGAAATCAAGGCTCCTTTCACGTTTGATGTGGAATACGGAATTGATCTGCATGCAGTGCAGGGGAATCGGGCCTCATCTCGCAGCGAGGGGGCAGTCTCATGGTTTTTCTCGAGTTGCGGCCGGAACCTGGGGTATATTCTCGCTACGATGGGGAGGGCCCTTCCATTCACGTGTTTTTTCAGCGACATCAGGACTCCTGCCTAGGTGTGAGGGACACCTCGGGATTCTCCTCGAGTCTTGGCATGGCAATTGGGATGCGTCTCCACGTGAGGCGGGAGTCGCAGGTTCCCTTTCCACGTGCCACAGGGATCCTGGGACTCCTATCCATTTTCAAGAGGAGTCAGGCATCGTATCCTTTGGAAGCATTGATCTCTGCAGACTTCTCGAGTTTTCAAATGATGTGAAGCCTGCGGTCGCGATGAGGCGGAGAACTAGGTCTTTCTCTGTGGTCTCCACAGGGGATTCAGACATCCCTTCGTCTTGGGAGATGCAAGACGAGCCTGCATTCAATTCTCTGCAGGGATATCCGGCCTTACTTAGAGTCAGAGCATCTCGGTGTCCATTCCACTTGAGGCCACAAACTCAGGGTTCCTCTCACATACCTGTAGCTGAACAAAGCCTCCTCTTGAGGTGCTTGTGGAAAGTTGGTATTCCTCTTGAGTCGAAGCCAGGGACTAAGCTCTCATCTCGAGTTGAATTGGGGTCCACGGGGCCCTTTCTTGTTGCTACAGGGACCTCAGGATCCCTCTAGACTTGAGACAGTGATCTTGGATTTTCTCTGGAGTGCCATCAAGGAAATCAAGGCTCCTTTCACGTTTGATGTGGTACACGGAATTGCTCTGCACGCAGTGCACGGGAATCGGGCCTCATCTCGTGGGGAGAGGGAAGTCTCATGGTTTTTCTCGAGTTGCGGCCGGAAACTGGGGTATATTCTCGAGTTAAGACAGGGAGGGCCCTTCCAGACATGTGTTTGTTCAGCGACATCAGCACTCCTGCCTAGGTGCTAGGGACACCTCGGGATTCGCCTGGAGTCTTGGCATGGCAATTGGGACGCGTCTCCACGTGAGGCGGGAGACCAAGGTTCCCTTAACACGTGCCACAGGGATCCTGGAACTCCTATCCATTTTCACGTGGAGTCAGGCATCGTCTCCTTTGGAAGCATTGATCTCCCCGGACCTCTCGAGTTTTCACAGGATGTGAGGCCTCCGGTCGCGATGAGGCGGAGAACTAGGTCTTTCTCTGTGGTCTCCACAGGGGATTCAGACATCCCTTCATCTTGGGAGATGCAAGACGAGCCTGCATTCAATTCACTGCAGGGATATCCGGCCTTACTTCGAGTCAGAACATCTCGGTGTCCATTCCACTTGAGGCCACAATCTCAGTGTCCCTCTCACATACCTGTAGCTGAGAGAAGCCTCCTCTTGAAGTGCTTGTGAAAAGTTGGTATTCCTCTTGAGTCGAAGCCAGGGACTAAGCTCTCATCTCGAGTTGATTTGGCGTCCACGGAGCCCTTTCGTGTTGCACCAGTGACCTCACGATCCCTCTAGACTTGAGACAGTGATCTTGGGTTTTCTCTGGAGTGCCATGAAGGAAATCAAGGCTCCTTTCACGTTTAATGTGGAACACGGAATATTTCTGCACGCAGTGCAGGGGAATGGGGCCTCATCCAGCGGCGAGGGGGAAGTCTCATTGTTTTTCTCGAGTTGCGGCCAGAACCTGGGGAATATTCTCGAGTTACGATGGGGAGGGCCCTTCCAGACACGTGTTTGTTCAGCAATGTCAGGACTCTTGCCTAGGTGCGAGGGACACCTCGGGATTCTCCTCGAGTCTTGGTATGGCAATGGGGACGCGTCTCCACGTGAGGCGGGAGACCCAGGGTCCCTTTCCACGTGCCACAGGGATCCTGGGACTCCTATCCATTTTCAAGAGGAGTCAGGCATCGTCTCCTTTGGAAGCATTGATATCCGCGGACCTCTCGAGTTTTCAAAGGATGTGAGGCTTCCGCTCGCGATGAGGCGGAGAACTCGGACTTTCTCTGTCATCTCCACAGGGGATTCAGACATCCCTTTGTCTTGGGAGAGGTAAGACGAGCCTGCATTCAATTCACTGCAGGGTTATCTGGCCTTACTTCGAGTCAGAGCATCTCGGTGTCCATTCCACTTGAGGCAAAAAAATCAGGGGCCCTCTCACATACCTGTAGCTGAGAGAAGCCTCCTCTTAAGGTGCTTGTGGAAAGTTGGTATTCCTCTTGAGTCGAAGCCAGGGACTAAGCTCTCATCTCGAGTTGATTTGTGGTCCACGGAGCCCTTTCGTGTTGCTCCAGTGACCTCAGGGTCCCTCTAGACTTGAGACAGTGAAGTTGGGTTTTCTCTGGAGTGCCATCAAGGAAATCAAGGCTCCTTTCATTTTTGATGTGGAATACGGAATTGCTCTGCACGCAGGGCAGGGGAATCGGGCCTCATCTCGCGGCGAGGGGGAAGTCTCATGGTTTTTCTCGAGTTGCGGCCGGAACCTGTGGTATATTCTCGAGTTACGACGGGTAGGGCCCTTCCAGACACGTGTTTGTTCAGCGACGTCAGGACTCCTGCCTAGGTGCCAGGGACACCTCGGGATTCTCCTCGAGTCTTGGCATGGCAATTGGGACGCGTCTCCACGTGAGGCGGGAGACCCAGGGTCCCTTTCCACGTGCCACAGGGATCCTGGGACTCCTATCCATTTTCAAGAAGAGTCAGGCATCTTCTCCTTTGGAAGCATTGATCTCCGCGGACCTCTCGAGTTTTCAAAGGATGTGAGGCCTCCGGTTTCGATGAGGCGGAGAATTAGGTCTTTCTCTGTGGTCTCCAAAGGGGATTCAGACAACCCTTTGTCTTGGGAGATGCAAGACGAGCCTGCATTCAATTCAATGCAGGGATATCTGGCCTTACTTCGAGTCAGAGAATCTCGGTGTCCATTCCATTTGAGGCAAAAAAATCAGGGGCCCTCTCACATACCTGTAGCTGAGAGAAGCCTCCTCTTGAGGTGCTTGTGGAAAGTTGGTATTCCCCTTGAGTCGAAGCCAGGGACTAAGATCTCCTCTCGAGTTGATTTGGGGTCCACGGAGCCCTTTCCTGTTGCTCCAGTGACCTCAGGATCCCTCAAGACTTGAGACAGTGATCTTGGGTTTTCTCTGAAGTGCCATCAAGGAAAGCAAGGCTCCTATCACGTTTGATGTGGAACACGGAATTGCTCTGCACGCAGTGCAGGGGAATCGGGCCTCATCTCGTGGCGAGGGGGAAGTCTCATGGTTTTTCTCGAGTTGTGGCCGGAACCTGGGGTATATTCTCGTGTTACAATGGGGGGAGCCCTTCCAGACATGTGCTTGTTCAGCGACTTCAGGACTCCTGCCTAGGCGCATGGGACACCTCGGGGTTCTCCTCGAGTCTTGTCATGGCAATTGGGACGCGTCTCCACGTGAGGCGGGAGACCCAGGGTCCCTTTCCACGTGGCACAGGGATCCTGGGACTCCTATCCATTTTCAAGAGGAGTCAGGCATCGTCTCCTTTAGAAGCATTGATCTCTGTGGACCTCTTGAATTTTCAAAGGATGTGAGGCCTCAGGTCCTGATGAGGGGGAGAACTAGGTCTTTCTATGTGGTCGCCACAGGGGATTCAGACATACCTTCATCTTGCGAGATGCAAGACGAGCCTGCATTCAATTCACTGCAGGGATATCCGGCCTTACTTCGAGTCAGAGCATCTTGGTGTCCATTCCACTTGCGGCCACAAACTCAGGGTCCCTCTCACATACCTGTAGCTGAGAGAAGCCTCCTCTTGAGGTGCTTGTGGAAAGTTGGTATTCCTCTTGAGTCGAAGCCAGGGTTTATGCTCTCATCTCCAGTTGATTTGGGGTCCACGGAGCCCTTTCCTGTTACTACAGTGACCTCAGGATCCCTCTAGACTTGAGACAGTGATTTTGGGTTTTATCTGGAGTGCCATCAAGGAAATCAAGGCTCCTTTCACGTTTGATGTGGAATACGGAATTGATCTGCATGCAGTGCAGGGGAATCGGGCCTCATCTCGCAGCGAGGGGGCAGTCTCATGGTTTTTCTCGAGTTGCGGCCGGAACCTGGGGTATATTCTCGCTACGATGGGGAGGGCCCTTCCATTCACGTGTTTTTTCAGCGACATCAGGACTCCTGCCTAGGTGTGAGGGACACCTCGGGATTCTCCTCGAGTCTTGGCATGGCAATTGGGATGCGTCTCCACGTGAGGCGGGAGTCGCAGGTTCCCTTTCCACGTGCCACAGGGATCCTGGGACTCCTATCCATTTTCAAGAGGAGTCAGGCATCGTATCCTTTGGAAGCATTGATCTCTGCAGACTTCTCGAGTTTTCAAATGATGTGAAGCCTGCGGTCGCGATGAGGCGGAGAACTAGGTCTTTCTCTGTGGTCTCCACAGGGGATTCAGACATCCCTTCGTCTTGGGAGATGCAAGACGAGCCTGCATTCAATTCACTGCAGGGATATCCGGCCTTACTTCGAGTCAGAGCATCTCGGTGTCCATTCCACTTGAGGCCACAAACTCAGGGTTCCTCTCACATACCTGTAGCTGAACAAAGCCTCCTCTTGAGGTGCTTGTGGAAAGTTGGTATTCCTCTTGAGTCGAAGCCAGGGACTAAGCTCTCATCTCGAGTTGAATTGGGGTCCACGGGGCCCTTTCTTGTTGCTACAGGGACCTCAGGATCCCTCTAGACTTGAGACAGTGATCTTGGATTTTCTCTGGAGTGCCATCAAGGAAATCAAGGCTCCTTTCACGTTTGATGTGGTACACGGAATTGCTCTGCACGCAGTGCACGGGAATCGGGCCTCATCTCGTGGGGAGAGGGAAGTCTCATGGTTTTTCTCGAGTTGCGGCCGGAAACTGGGGTATATTCTCGAGTTAAGACAGGGAGGGCCCTTCCAGACATGTGTTTGTTCAGCGACATCAGCACTCCTGCCTAGGTGCTAGGGACACCTCGGGATTCGCCTGGAGTCTTGGCATGGCAATTGGGACGCGTCTCCACGTGAGGCGGGAGACCAAGGTTCCCTTAACACGTGCCACAGGGATCCTGGAACTCCTATCCATTTTCACGTGGAGTCAGGCATCGTCTCCTTTGGAAGCATTGATCTCCCCGGACCTCTCGAGTTTTCAAAGGATGTGAGGCCTCCGGTCGCGATGAGGCGGAGAACTAGGTCTTTCTCTGTGGTCTCCACAGGGGATTCAGACATCCCTTCATCTTGGGAGATGCAAGACGAGCCTGCATTCAATTCACTGCAGGGATATCCGGCCTTACTTCGAGTCAGAACATCTCGGTGTCCATTCCACTTGAGGCCACAATCTCAGTGTCCCTCTCACATACCTGTAGCTGAGAGAAGCCTCCTCTTGAAGTGCTTGTGAAAAATTGGTATTCCTCTTGAGTCGAAGCCAGGGACTAAGCTCTCATCTCGAGTTGATTTGGCGTCCACGGAGCCCTTTCGTGTTGCACCAGTGACCTCACGATCCCTCTAGACTTGAGACAGTGATCTTGGGTTTTCTCTGGAGTGCCATCAAGGAAATCAAGGCTCCTTTCACGTTTGATGTCGAACACGGAATTGCTCTGCACACAGTGCAGGGGAATCGGGCCTCATCTCGCGGCGAGGGGGAAGTCTCATGATTTTTCTCGAGTTGCGGCCAGAACCTGGGGTATATTCTCGAGTAACGACGGGGAGGGCCCTTCCAGACACGTGTTTGTTCAGCGACGTCAGGACTCCTGCCTAGGTGCGAGGGACACCTCGGGATTCTCCTCGAGTCTTGGCATGGCAATTGGGACGCGTCTCCACGTGAGGCGGGAGACCCAGAGTCCCTTTGCACGTGCCACAAGGGTCCTGGGACTCCTATCCATTTTCAAGAGGAGTCAGGCATCGTCTCCTTTGGAAGCATTAATCTCCGCATACGTCTCGAATTTTCAAAGGATGTGAGGCCTCCGATCGCGATGAGGCTGAGAACTAGGTCTTTCTCTGTGGTCTCCACAGCGGATTCAGACATCTCTTCGTCCTGGGAGATGCAAGAAGAGCCTGCATTCACTTCACTGCAGGGATATCCGGCCTTACTTCGAGTCAGAGCATCTCGGTGTCCATTCCACTTGAGGCCACAAACTCAGGGTCCCTCTCACATACCTGTAGCTGAGAGAAGCCTCCTCTTGAGGGGCTTGTGGAAAGTTGGTATTCCTCTTGAGTTGAAGCCAGGGACTAATCTCTCATCTCGAGTTGATTTGGGGTCCACGGAGCACTTTCGTGTTGCTCCAGTGGCCTCAGGATCCCTCTAGACTTGAGACAGTGATCTTGGGTTTTCTCTGGAGTGCCATCAAGGAAATCAAGGCTCCTTTCACGTTTGATGTGGAACACGGAATTGCTCTCCACGCATTGCAGGGGAATCGGGCCTCATGTCGCGACGAGGGGGAAGTCTCATGGTTTTTCTCGAGTTGCGGCTGGAACCTGGGGTATATTCTCGAGTTACGACAGGGAGGGCCCTTCCAGACACGTGTTTGTTCAGCGACGTCAGGACTCCTGCCTAGGTGCGAGGGACACCTCGGATTCTCCTCGAGTCTTGGAATGGCAATTGGGACGCGTCTCCACGTGAGGCTGAAGACCCAGGGTCCCTTTCCACGTGCCACAGGGATCCTGGGACTCCTATCCATTTTCAAGAGGAGTCAGGCATCGTCTTCTTTGGAAGCATTGATCTCCGCGGACCTCTCCAGTTTTCAAAGGATGTGAGTCCTCCGGTCGCGAAGAAGCGGAGAACTAGGTCTTTCTCTGTTGTCTCCACATGGGATTCAGACATCCCTTCGTCTTGGGAGATGCAAGACGAGCCTGCATTCAATTCACTGCAGGGATATCCGGCCTTACTTCGAGTCAGAGCATCTCGGTGTCCATTCCACGTGAGGCCACAAACTAAGGGTCCCTCTCACATACCTGTAGCTGAGAGAAGACTCCTCTTGAGGTGCTTAGGGAATGTTGGTATTCCTCTTGAGTCTAAGCCAGGGACTAAGCTCTCATCTCGAGTAGATTTGGGGTCCACGGAGACCTTTCGTGTTTCTACAGTGACCTCAGGATCCCTCTAGACTAGAGACAGTGATCTTGGGTTTTCTCTGGAGTGCCATCAAGGAAAACCAAGGCTCCTTTCACGTTTGATGTGGAACACGGAATTGCTCTGCACGCAGTGCAGGGGAATCGGGCCTCATCTCGCGGCGAGGGGGAAGTCTCATGGTTTTTCTCGAGTTGCGGCTGGAACCTGGGGTATATTCTCGAGTTACGACGGGGAGGGCCCTTCGAGACACGTGTTTGTTCAGCGACGTCAGGACTCCTGCCTAGGTGCGAGGGACACCTCGGGATTCTCCTCGAGTCTTGGCATGGCAATTGGGACGCGTCTCCACATGAGGCGGGATACGCAGGGTCCCTTTCCACGTGCTACAGTGATCCTGGGACTCCTATCCATTTTCAAGAGGAGTCAGGCATCGTCTCCTTTGGACGCATTGATCTCCGCGGAAATTTCGAGTTTTCAAAGGATGTGAGGCCTCCGGTCGCGATGAGGCGGAGAATTAGGTCTTTATCTGTGGTTTCCACAGGGGATTCAGTCATCCCTTCGTCTTGGGAGATGCAAGACGAGCCTGCCTTCAATTCAATGCAGGGATATCCGGCCTAACTTCGAGTCAGAGCATCTCGGAGTCCATTCCACTTGAGGCCACAACCTCAGGGTCCCTCTCACATACCTGTAGCTGAGAGAAGGCTCCTCTTGAGGTGCTTGTGGAAACTTGGTATTCCTCTTGAATCGAAGCCAGGGACTAAGCTCTCATCTCGAGTTGATTTGGGGTCCACGGAGCACTTTCGTGTTGCTCCAGTGACCTCAGGATCCCTCTAGACTTGATCCAGTGATCTTGGGTTTTCTCTGGAGTGCCATCAAGGAAATCAAGGCTCCTTTCACGTTTGATGTGGAACACGGAATTGTTCTGCACGCAGTGGAGGGAAATCAGGCCTTATCTCGCGGCGAAGGGGAATTCTCATGGTTTTTCTCGAGTTGCGGCTGGAACCTGGGGTATACTCTCGAGTTAAGACTGGGAGGGCCCTTCCAGACACGTGTTTGTTCAGCGACGTCAGGACTCCTGCCTAGGTGTGAGGGACACCTCGGGATTCTCCTCGAGTCTTGGCATGGCAAAGGGTACGCGGCTCCACATGATGCGGGAGACCCAGGGTCCCTTTCCAAGTTCCACAGGGATCCTGGGACTCCTATCCATTTTCAAGAGGAGTCAGGAATCGTCTCCTTTGGAAGCATTGATCTCCGTGGACCTCTCGAGTTTTCAAAGGATGTGAGGCCTCCGGTCGCGATGAGGCTGAGGACTAGGACTTTCTGGGTGTTCTCCACAGGGGATTCCGACATCCCTTCGTCTTGGGAGATGCAAGACGAGCCTGCATTCAATTCCCTGCAGGGATATCCGGCCTTACTTCGAGTCAGAGCATCTCGGTGTCCATTCCACTTGAGGCCACAAACTCAGGGTCCTGTCACATACCTGTAGCTGAGAGAAGCCTCCTCTTGTGTGCTTGTGGAAAGTTAGTATTCCTCTTGAGACGAAGCCTGGGACTAAGCTCTCATCTCGAGTTGATTTGGGGTCCACGGAGCCCTTTCGTGTTGCTCCAGTGACCTCAGGATCCCTCTAGACTTGACACAGTGATCTTGGGTTTTCTCTGGAGTGCCATCAAGGAAATCAAGGCTCATTTCACGTTTGATGTGGAAAACAGAATTGCTCTGCACGCAGTGCAGGGGAATCGGGCCTCATGTCGCGGCGAGGGGGAATTCTCATGGTTTTTCTCGAGTTGCGGCCGGAACCTGGGGTATATTCTCGAGTTACGACGGGGAGGGCCCTTCCAGACCCGTGTTTGTTCAGCGACGTCAGGACTCCTGCCTAGGTGCGAGGGACACCTCGGGATTCTCCTCGAGTCTTGGCATGGCAATTGGCACGCGTCTAAACGTGAAGAAGGAGACCCAGTGTCCACGACCATGTGGACAGGGATCCTGGGAATTCTAACCATTTTCAACAGGAGTCAGGCATCTTCTCCTTTGGAAGCATTGATCTCCGCGGACCTCTCGAGTTTTCAAAGGATGTGAGGCCTCCGGTCGCGATGAGGCGGAGAAATAGGTCTTTCTCTGTGGTCTCCACATGGGATTCAGACATCCCTTCTTCTTGGGAGATGCAAGACGAGCCTGCATTCAATTCACTGCAGGAATATCCGGCCTTACTTCGAGTCAGAGCATCTCGGTGTCCATTCCACTTGAGGTCACAAAATCAGGGTCCCTCTAACATACCTGTAGCTGAGAGAAGCCTCCTCTTGAGGTGCTTGTGGAAATTTGGTATTCCTCTTGAGTCGAAGCCACGGACTAAGATCTCATCTCGAGTTGATTTGGGGTCCACGGAGCCCTTTCGTGTTGCTCCAGTGACCTCAGGATCCCTCTAGACTTGAGACAGTGATCTTGGGTTTTCTCTGGAGTGCCATCAAGGAAATCAAGGCTCCTTTCACGTTTGATGTGGAACACGGAATTGCTCTGCACGCAGTGCAGGGGAATCGGGCCTCATCTCGCGGCGAGGGGGAAATCTCATGGTTTTTCTTGAGTTGCGGCCGGAACCTGGGGTATATTCTCGAGTTACGACGGGGAGGGTCCTTCCAGACACGTGTTTGTTCAGCGACGTCAGGACTCCTGCCTAGGTGCGAGGGACACCTCGGGATTCTCCTCGAGTCTTGGCATGGCAATTGGGACGCGTTTCCACGTGAGGCGGGAGACCCAGGGTCCCCTTCCACGTGGACAGGGATCCTGGGACTCCTATCCATTTTCAAGAGGAGTCAGGCATCGTCTCCTTTGGAAGCATTGATCTCCGCGGACCTCTCGAGTTTTCAAAGGATGTGAGGCCTCTGGTCGCCATGAGGCTGAGAACTAGGTCTTTCTCTGTCGTCTCAACAGGGGATTCAGACATCCCTTCGTCTTGGGAGATGCAAGACGAGCCTGCATTCAATTCACTGCAGGGATATCCGGCCTTACTTCGAGTCAGAGCATCTCGGTGTTCATTCCACTTGAGGCCACAAACTCAGGGTCCCTCTCACATACCTGTAGCTGAGAGAAGCCTCCTCTTGAGGTGCTTGTGGAAAGTTGGTATTCCTCTTGAGTCGAAGCCAGGGACTAAGCTCTCATCTCGAGTTGATTTGGGGTGCACGGAGCCCTTTCGTGTTGCTCCAGTGACCTCAGGATCCCTCTAGTCCTGAGACAGTGATCTTGGGTTTTTTCTGGAGTGCCATCAAGGAAATCAAGGCTCCTTTCCCGTTTGATGTAGAACACGGAATTGCTCTGCACGCAGTGCTGGGGAGTCGGGTCTCATCTCACGGCGAGGGGGAAGTCTCATGGTTTTTCTCGAGTTGCGGCCGGACCCTGGGGTATATTCTCGAGTTACGGTGGGGAGGGCCCTTCCAGACACGTGTTTGTTCAGCGACGTCAGGACTCCTGCCTAGGTGCGAGGGACACCTCGGGATTCTCCTCGAGCCTTGGCATGGCAATTGGGACGCGTTTCCACGTGAGGCGGGAGACCCAGGGTACCTTTCCACGTGCCACAGGGATCCTGGGACTCCTATCTATTTTCAAGAGCCATCAGGCATCGTCTCCTTTGGAAGCATTGATCTCCGCGGACCTCTCGAGTTTTCAAAGGATGTGAGGCCTCCGGTCGCGATGAGGCGGAGGACTAGGTCTTTCTCTGTGGTCTCCACAGGGGATTCAGACATCCCTTCGTCTTGGGAGATGCAAGACGAGCCTGCATTCACTTCACTGCAGGGATATCCGGCCTTACTTCGAGTCAGAGCATCTCAGGGTCCATTCGACTTGAGGCCACAAACTCAGGGTCCCTCTCACCTACATGTAGCTGAGAGAAGCCTCCTCTTGAGGTGCTTGTGGAAAGTTGGTATTCCTCTTGAGTTGAAGCCAGGGACTAAGCTCTCATCTCGAGTTGATTTGGGGTCCACGGAGCCCTTTCGTGTTGCTCCAGTGACCTCAGGATCCCTCTAGACTTGAAACAGTGATCTTGGGTTTTCTCTGGAGTGCCATCAACGAAATCAAGGCTCCTTTCACGTTTGAAGTGGAACACGGAATTGCTCTGCACGCAGTGCAGGGGAATCGGGCCTCATCTCGCGGCGAGGGGGAAGTCTCATGGTTTTTCTCGAGTTGCGGCCGGAACCTGGGGTATATTCTCGAGTTACGACGGGGAGGGCTCTTCCAGACACGTGTTTGTTCAGCGACGTCAGGACTCCTGCCTAGGTGCGAGGGACACCTCGGGATTCTCCTCGAGTCTTGGCATTTCAATTGGGACGCGTCTCCACGTGAAGCGGGAGACCCAGGGTCCCCGTCCATGTGGACAGGGATCCTGGGACTCCTAACCATTTTCAAGAGGATTCAGGCATCGTCTCCTTTGGAAGCATTGATCTCCGTGGACCTCTCTAGTTTTCAAAGTATGTGAGGCCTCCGGTCGCGATGAGGCGGAGAACTAGGTCTTTCTCTGTGGTCTCCACAGGGGATTTAGACAATCCTTCGTCTTGGGAGATGCAAGACGAGCTTGCATTCAATTCACTGCAGGGATATCCGGCCTTACTTCGAGTCAGAGCATCTCGGTGTCTATTCCACTTGAGGCCACAAACTCAGGGTACCTCTCGCATACATGTAGCTGAGAGAAGCCTCCTCTTGAGGTGCTTGTGGAAAGTTGGTATTCCTCTTGAGTCGAAGCCAGGGACTAAGCTCTCATCTCGAGTTGATTTGGGGTCCACGGAGCCCTTTCGTGTTGCTCCAGAGACCTCAGGATCCGTCTAGACTGGAGACAGTGATCTTGGGTTTTCTCTAGAGTGCCATCAAGGAAATCAAGGCTCCTTTCACGTTTAATGTGGAACACGGAATTGCTCTGCACGCAGTGCAGGGGAATCGGGCCTCATCTCGCGGCGAGGGGGAAGTCTCATGGTTTTTCTAGAGTTGCGGCCGGACCCTGCGGTATATTCTCGAGTTACGACGGGGAGGGCCCTTCCAGACACGTCTTTGTTCAGCGACGTCAGGACTCCTGCCTAGGTGTGAGGGACACCTCGGGATTCTCCTCGAGTCTTGGCATGGCAATGGGGACGCGGCTCAACGTGATGCGGGAGACCCAGGGTCCCTTTCCACGTGCCACAGGGATCCTGGGACTCTTATCCATTTTCAAGAGGAGTCAGGCATCGTCTCCTTTGGAAGCATTGATCTCCGCGGACCTCTCGAGTTTTCAAAGGATGTGAGGCCTCCGGTTGCGATGAGGCGGAGAATGTGGTCTTTCTCTCTGGGCTCCACAGGGGATTCAGACATCCCTTCGTCTTGGGAGATGTAAGACGAGCCTGCATTCAATTCACTGCAGGGATATCAGGCCTTACTTCGAGTCAGAGCATCTCGGTGTCCATTTCATTTGAGGCCACAAACTCAGGGTCCCTCTCACATACCTGTAGCTGAGAGAAGCCTCCTCTTCAGGTGCTTGTGGAAAGTTGGTATTCCTCTTGAGTCGACGCCAGGGACTAAGCTCTCGTCTCGAGTTGATTTGGGGTCCGGGAGCCCTTTTGTTTTGCTCCAGTGACCTCAGAATCCCTCTAGACTTGAGACAGTGATCTTGGGTTTTCTCTGGAGTGCCATTAAGGAAATCAAGGCTCCTTTCACGTTTGATATGGAACACGGAATTGCTCTGCACGCAGTCCAGGGGAATCGGGCCTCATGTAGCGGCGAGGGGGAAGTCTCATGGTTTTTCTCGAGTTGCGTCCGGAACGTGGGGTATATTCTCGAGTTACGACGGGGAGGGCCCTTCCGGACACGTGTTTGTTCAGCGACGTCTGGACTCCTGCCCAGGAGCGAGGGACACCTCGGGATTCTCCTCGAGTCTTGGCATGGCAATTGGGAGGCGTCTCCACGTGAGGTGGGAGATCCAGGGTTCCTTTCCACGTGCCACAGGGATCCTGGGACTCCTATCCATTTTCAAGAGGAGTCAGTCATCTTCTCTTTGGAAGCATTAATCTCCGCGGACCTCTCGAATTTTCAAAGGATGAGAGGCCTCCGCTAGCGATGAGGCGGAGAACTCGGTCTTTCTCTGTCATCTCCACAGGGGATTCAGACATCCTTTCGTCTTGGGAGATGCAAGACGAGCCTGCATTCAATTCATGGCAGGGATATCCGGCCTTACTTCGAGTCAGAGCATCTCGGTGTCCATTCCACTTGAGGCAACAAACTCAGGGGCCCTCTCACATACCTGTAGCTGAGAGAAGCCTCCTCTTGAGGTGCTTTTGGAAAGTTGGTATTCCTCTTGAGGGGAAGCCAGGGACTAAGCTCTCATCTCGAGTTGATTTGTGGTCCACGGAGCCCTTTAGTGTTGCTCCAGTGACCTCAGGATCCCTCTAGACTTGAGACAGTGATCTTGGGTATTCTCTGGAGTGCCATCAAGGAAATCAAGGCTCCTTTCACGTTTGATGTGGAAAACGGAATTGCTCTGCACGCAGTGCAGCGGAATCGGGCCTCATCTCGCGGTGAGGTTGAGGTCTCATGGTTTTTCTCGAGTTGCGGCCGGAACCTGGGGTATATTCTCGAGTTACGACAGGGAGGGCCCTTCCAGACACGTGTTTGTTCAGCGACGTCAGGACTCCTGCCTAGGTGCGAGGGACACCTCGGGATTCTCCTCGAGTCTTGGCATGGCAATTGGGATGCGTCTCCACGTGAGGCGGGAGACCCAGGGTCCCTTTCCACGTGCCACAGGGATCCTGGGACTCCTATCCATTTTCAAGAGGAGTCAGGCATCGTCTCCTTTGGAAGCATTGATCTCGGCGGACCTCTCGAATTTTCAAAGGATGTTAGGCCTCCGGTTGCTTTGAGGTGGAGGACTAGGTCTTTCTCTGTGGTCTCCACTGGGGATTCAGACAACCCTTCGTCTTGGGAGATGCAAGACGAGCCTGCATTCAATTCACTGCAGGGATATCCGGCCTTACTTCGAGTCAGAGCATCTCGGTGTCCATTCCACTTGAGGTCACAAACTCAGGGTCCCTCTCACATACGTGTAGCTGAACAGAAGCCTCCTCTTGGGGTGCTTGTGAAAAGTGGGTATTCCTCTTGAGTCGAAGCCAGGGACTTAGCTCTCATCTCGAGTTGATTTGGGGTCCACGGAGAATGTTCGTGTTGCTCAAGTGACCTCAGGATCCCTCTAGACTTGAGACAGTGAATTTGGGTTTTCTCTGGAGTGCCATCAAGGAAATCAAGGCTCCTTACACGTTTGATGTGGAACACGGAATTGCTCTGCACGCAGTGCAGGGGAATCGGACCTCATGTTACGGCGAGGGGGAAGTCTCATGCTTTTTCTCGAGTTGTGGCCGGAACCTGGGATATATTCTCGAGTTACGACGGGGAGGGCCCTTCCAGACACGTGTTTGTTCAGCGATGTCAGGATCCCTGCCTAGGTGGGAGGGACACCTCGGGATTCTCCTCGAGTCTTTGCATTGCAATTGGGACTCGTCTCCACGTGAGGCGGGAAACCCAGGGTCCCTTTCCACGTGCCACGGATATCCTGGTACTCCTATCCATTTTCAAGAGGAGTCAGGCATCGTCTCCTTCGGAAGTATTGATCTCAGCGGACCTCTCGAGTTTTCAAAGGATATGAGGCCTCCGGTCGCGAGGAGGCGGAGGACTAGGTCTTTCTCTGTGGTCTCCACAGGGGATTCAGACAACCCTTCGTCTTGGGAGATGCAAGACGAGCCTGCATTCTATTCACTGCAGGGATATCCGGCCTTACTTCGAGTCAGAGCATCTCGGTGTCCATTGCACTTGAGGCCACAAACTCAGGGTCCCTCTCACATACCTGTAGCTGAGAGAAGCCTCCTCTTGAGTTGCTTGTGGAAAGTTGGTATTCCTCTTGAGTCGAAGCCAGGGACTAAGCTCTCATCTCGAGTTGATTTCGGTCCACGGAGCCCTTTCGTGTTGCTCCAGTGACCTCAGGATCCCTCTAGACTTGATACAGTGATGTTGGGTTTTCTCTGGAGTGCCATCAAGGAAATCAAGGCTCCTTTCACGTTTGATGTGGAACACGGAATTGCTCTTCATGCAGTGCAGGGGAATCGGGCCTCAACTCGCGGCGAGGGGGAATTCTCATGGTTTTTCTCGAGTTGCGGCCGGAACCTGGGGTATATTCTCGAGTTACGACGGGGAGGGCCCTTCCAGACACGTGTTTGTTCAGCGACGTCTGGACTCCTGCCTAGGTGCGAGGGACACCTCGGGATTCTCCTCGAGTCTTGGCATGGCAATTGGGACGCGTATCCATGTCAGGCGGGAGACCCAGGGTCCCTATCCACGTGCCACAGGGATCCTGGGACTCCTATCCATTTTCAAGAGGAGTCAGGCATGTTCTCCTTTGGAAGCATTGATCTCCGCGGACCTCTCGAGTTTTCAAAGGATGTGAGGCCTCCGGTCGCGATGAGGCGGAGGACTAGTTCATTCTCTGTGGTCTCCACAGGGGATTCAGACATCCCTTCGTCTTGGGAGATGCAAGACGAGCCTGCATTCAATTCACTGCAGGGATATCCGGACTTACTTCGAGTCAGAGCATCTCGGTGTCCATTCCACTTGAGGCCACAAACTCAGGGTCCCTCTCACATACCTGTAGCTGAGAGAAGCCTCCTCTTGAGGTGCTTGTGGAAAGTTGGTATTCCTCTTTAGTCGAAGCCAGGGACTAAGCTCTCATCTCGAGTTGATTTGGGGTCCACGGAGAATGTTCGTGTTGCTCCAGTGACCTCAGGATCCCTCTAGACATGAGACAGTGATCTTGGGTTTTCTCTGGAGTGCCATCAAGGAAATCAAGGATCCTTTCACCTTTGATGTGGAACTCGGAATTGCTCTGCACACAGTGCAGGGGAATCGGGCCTCATGTTACGGCGAGGGGGAAGTCTCATGGTTTTTCACGAGTTGCGGCCGGAACCAGGGGTATATTCTCGAGTTACGACGGGGAGGGCCCTTCCAGACACGTGTTTGTTCAGCGAAGTCAGGACTCCTGCCTAGGAGCGTGGGACACCTCGGGATTCTCCTCGAGTCTTGGCATGGCAATTAGGAGGCGTCTCCACGTGAGGCGGGAGACCCAGGGTCCCTTTCCACGTGCCACAGGGATCCTAGGACTCCTATCCATTTTCAAGAGGAGTCGGGCATCGTCTCCTTTGTAAGCATTGATCTCTGCAGACCTCTCGAGTTTTCAAAGGATGTGAGGACTCCGGTCGCGATGAGGTGGAGGACTAGGTCTTTCTCTGTGGTCTCCACAGGGGATTCAGCCATCCCTTCGTCTTGGGAGATGCAAGACGAGCCTGCATTCAATTCACTGCAGGGATATCCGGCCTTACTTCGAGTCAGAGCATCTCGGTGTCCATTCCACTTGAGGCCACAAACTCGGGGTCCCTCAAATATACCTGTAGCTGATAGAAGCCTCCTCTTGAGGTGCTTGTGGAAAGTTGGTATTCCTCTTGAGTCGAAGCCAGGGACTAAGATCTCATCTCGAGTTGATTTGGGGTCCACGGAGCCCTTTCGTGTTGCTCCAGTGACCTCAGGATCCCTCTAGACTTGAGACAGAGATCTTCAGTATTCTCTGGAGTGCCATCAAGGAAATCAAGCCTCCTTTCACGTTTAATGTGGAACACGGAATTGCTCTGCATGCAGTGCAGGGGAATCGGGCCTCATCTCGTGGCGAGGGGGAAGTCTCATGGTTTTTCTCGAGTTGCGGCCGGAACCTGGGGTATATTCTCGAGTTACGACGGGGAGGGTCCTTCTAGACACGTGTTTGTTCAGCGACGACAGGACTCCTGCCTAGGTGCGACAGACACCTCGGGATTCTCCTCGAGTCTTGGCATGGAAATTGGGAGGCGTCTCCACGTGAGGCGGGAGACCCAGGGTCCCTTTCCACGTGCCACAGGGATCCTGGGACTCCTATCCATTTTCAAGAGGAGTCAGGCATCGTCTCCTTTGCAAGAATTGATCTCTGTGGACCTCTCGAATATTCAAAGGATGTGAGGTCTCCGGTCGCGATGACGCGGAGAACTAGGTCTTTCTCTGTGGTCTCCTCAGGGGATTCACACATCCCTTCGTCTTAGGAGATGCAAGACGGGCCTGCATTCAAATCACTGCAGAGATACCCGGCCTTACTTCGAGTCAGAGCATCTCGATGTCCATTACACTTGAGGCCACAAACTCAGGGTCCCTCTCACATATCTGTAGCTGAGAGAAGCCTTCTCTTGAGGTGGTTGTGGAAAGTTGGTATTCCTCTTGAGTCGAAGCCAGGGACTAAGTTCTCATTTCGAGTTGATTTGGGATTCACGCAGGCCTTTCGTGTTGCTCCAGTGACCTCAGGATCCCTCTAGATTTGAGACAGTGATCTTGGGTTTTCTCTGGAGTGCCATCAAGGAAATCAAGGCTCCTATTACGTTTGATGTGGAACTCGGAATTGCTCTGCACGCAGTGCAGGGGAATCGGGCCTCATCTCGTGGCGAGGGGGAAGTCTCATGGTTTTCTCGAGTTGCGGCCAGAACCTGGGGTGGATTCTCCAGTTACGACGGGGAGGGCCGTTCCAGACACGTGTTTGTTCAGCGACATCAGGACTCCTGCCTAGGTGCTAGGGACACCTCGGGATTCTACTCGAGTCTCGGCATGGCAATTGGGACGCCTTTCCACGTGAGGCGGGTGACGCAGGGTCCCTTACCACGTGCCATAGGGATCCTGGGACTCCTATCCATTTTCAAGAAGAGTCAGGCATCGTCTCTTTGGAAGCATTGATCTCCTCGGACCTCTTCAGTTTTCAAAGGATGTGAGGTCTCCGGTCGCAATGAGGCGGAGAACTAGGTCTTTCTCTGTGGTCTCCACAGGGGATTCAGACATCCCTTCATCTTGGGAGATGCAAGACAGGCCTGCATTCAATTCACTGCAGGAATATCCGGCCTTACTTCGAGTGAGAGCATCTCGGTGTCCATTCCACTTGAGGCCACAAACTCAGGGTCCCTCTCACATACCTATAGCTGAGAGAAGCCTCCTCTTGAGGTGCTTATGGAAAGTTGGTATTCCTCTTGTGTCGAAGCCAGGGACTAAGCGCTCATCTCGAGTTGATTTGGTGTCCACGGAACACTTTCGTGTTGCTCCAGTGACCTCAGGATCCCTCTAGACTTGAGACAGTGATCTTGGGTTTTCTCTGGAGTGCCATCAAGGAAATCAAGGCTCCTTTCACGTTTGATGTGGAACACGGAATTGCTCTGCACGCAGTGCAGTGGAATCGGGCCTCATCTCGCGGCGAGGGGGAAGTCTCATGGTTTGTCTCGAGTTGCGGCCGGATCCTGGGGTATATTCTCGAGTTACGCCGGGAAGGGCCCTTCCAGACACGTGTTTATTCAGCGACGTCAGGACTCCTGCCTAGGTGCGAGGGACACCTCGGGATTATCCTCGAGTCTTGGCATGGCAATTGGGACGCGTATCCACGTGAGGCGGGAGACCCAGGGACCCGTTCCACGTGCCACAGGGATCCTGGGACTCCTATCCATTTTCAACAGGAGTAAGGCATCGTCTCCTTTGGAAGCATTGATCTCCGCGGACCTCTCGAGTTTTCAAAGGATGTGAGGCCTCCGATCACGATGAGGCGGAGAACTATGCCTTTCTCTGTGGTCTCCACAGATGATTCAGACATCCCTTCGTCTTGGGAGATGCAAGACGAGCCTGCATTCAATTCACTGCATGGATATCCGGCCTTACTTCGAGTCAGAACATCTCGGTGTCCATTCCACTTGAGGACACAAATTCAGGGTCCCTCTCATATACCTGTAGCTGAGAGAAGCCTCCTCTTGAGGTGCTTGTGGAAAGGTGGTATTCCTTTTGAGTCGAAGCCATGGACTAAGCTCTCATCTCGAGTTGATGTGGCGTCCACGGAACCCTTTCGCGTTGCTCCAGTGACCTTAGGATCCCTCTAGACTTGAGACAGTGATCTTGGGTTTTCTCTGGAGTGCCATCAAGGAAATCAAGGCTCCTTTCAAGTTTGATGTGGAACACGGAATTGCTCTTCACGCAGTGCAGGGGAATCGAGACTCATCTCGGGGCGAGGGAGCAGTCTCATGGTTTGTCTCGAGTTGCGGCCGGAACCTGGGGTATATTCTCGAGTTACGACGGGGAGGGCCCTTCCAGACACGTGTTTGTTCAGCGACGTCAGGACTCCTGCCTAGGTGCGAGGGACACCTCGGGATTCTCCTCGAGTCTTGGCATGGCTATTGGGACGCGTCTCCACATTAGGCGGGAGATCCAGTGTCCCGTTCCACGTGCCACAGGGATCCTGGGACTCCTATCCATTTTCAAGACGAGTCAGGCATCGTCTCCTTTGGAAGCATTGATCTCCGCAGACCTCTCGAGTTTTCAAAGGATGTGAGGCCTCCGGTCGCGATGAAGCGGAGAACTAGGTCTTTCTCTGTGGTCTCCACAGGGGATTCAGACATCCCTTCATCTTGGGAGATGCAAGACGAGCCTGCATTCCATTCAATGCAGGGATATCCGGCCTTACTTCGAGTCAGAGCATCTCGTTGTCCATTCCACTTGAGGCCACAAACTCAGGGTCCCTCGCACATACCTGTAGCTGAGAGAAGCCTCCTCTTGAGGTGCTTGTGGAAAGTTGGTATTCCTCTTGAGTTGAAGCCAGGGACTAAGCTCTCATCTCGAGTTGATTTGGGGTCCACGGAGCCCTTTCTTGTTGCTCCAGTGACCTCAGGATCCCTCTAGCCAAGAGACAGTGATCTTGTGTTTTCTCCGGAGTGCCATCAAGGAAATCAAGGCTCCTTTCACGTTTGATGTGGAACACGGAATTGCTCTGCACGCAGTGCAGGGGAATCGGGCCTCATCTCGTGGCGAGGGGGAAGTCTCATGGTTTTCTCGAGTTGCGGCCGGAACCTGGGGTATATTTTCCAGTTACGACGGGGAGGGCCATTCCAGGCACGTGTTTGTTCCGCGATGTCAGGACTCCTGCCTAGGTGCCAGGGACACCTCAGGATTCTCCTCGAGTCTTGGCATGGCAATTGGGACGCGTCTCCACGTGAGGCGGGAGACCCAGTGTCCCTTTCCACGTGCCACAGGGATCCTGGGACTCCTATCCATTTTCAAGAGGAGTCAGGCTTCGTCTCCTTTGGAACCATTCATCTCCACGGACCTCTTGAGTTTTCAAAGGATGTGAGGCCTCCGGTCGCAATGAGGCAGAAAACTAGGTCTTTCTCTGTGGTGTCCACAGGGGATTCAGACATCCCTTCGTCTTGGGAGATGCAAGACGAGCCTGCATTCAATTCACTGCAGGGATATCCGGACTTATTTCGAGTCAGAGCATCTTGGTGTCCATTCCACCTGAGGCCACAAACTCACGGTCCCTCTCAAATACATGAAGCTGAGAGAAGCCTCCTCTTGAGGTGGTTGTGGAAAGTTGGTATTCCTCTTGAGTCGAAGCCAGGGAATAAGCTCTCATCTCGAGTTGATTTGGGGTCCAGGGAGCCCTTTCTTGTTGCTCCAGTGACCTCAGGATCCCTCTAGACTTGAGACAGTGATCTTGGGTTTTCTCTGGAGTGCCATCAAGGAAATCAAGGTTCCTTTCAAGTTTGATGTGGAACACGGAACTGCTCTGCACGAAGTGCAGGAGAATCGGGCCTCATCTCGCGGCGAGGGGGAAGTCTCATGGTTTTTCTCGAGTTGCGGCCGGAACCTGGGGTATATTCTCGAGTTACGACGGGGAGGGCCCTTCCAGATACATGTTTGTTCAGCGACGTCAGGACTCCTGCCCAGGTGCGAGGGACACCTCGGGATTCTCCTCGAGTCTTGGCATGGCAATTGGGACGCGTCTCCACGTGAGGCAGGAGATCCAGTGTCCCGTTCCACGTGCCACAGGGATCCTGGGACTCCTATCCATTTTCAAGAGGAGTCAGGCATCGTCTCCTTTGGAAGCATTGATCTCCGCAGACCTCTCGAGTTTTCAAAGGATGTGAGGCCTCCGGTCGCGATGAGGCGGAGAACTAGGTCTGTCTCTGTGGTCTCCACAGGGGATTCAGACATCCCTTCATCTTGGGAGATGCAAGATGAGCCTGCAATCCATTCACTGCAGGGATATCCGGCCTTACTTCGAGTCAGAGCATCTCGTTGTCCATTCCACTTGAGGCCACAAACTCAGGGTCCCTCGCACATACCTGTAGCTGTGAGAAGCCTCCTCTTGAGGTGCTTGTGGAAAGTTGGTATTCCTCTTGAGTCGAAGCCAGGGACTAAGCTCTCATCTCGAGTTGATTTGGGGTCCACGGAGCCCTTTCGTGTTGCTCCAGTGACCTCAGGATCCCTCTAGCCTAGAGACAGTGATCTTGGGTTTTCTCCGGAGTGCCATCAAGGAAATCAAGGCTCCTTTCACGTTTGATGTGGAACACGGAATTGCTCTGCATGCAGTGCAGGGGAATCGGGCCTCATCTCGTGGCGAGGGGGAAGTCTCATGGTTTTCTCGAGTTGCGGCCGGAACCTGGGGTATATTCTCGAGTTACGACGGCGAGGGCCATTCCAGACACGTGTTTGTTCCGCGATGTCAGGACTCCTGCCTAGGTGGGATGGACACCTCAGGATTCTCCTCGAGTCTTGGCATGGCAATTGGGACGCGTCTCCACGTGAGGCGGGAGACCCAATGTCCCTTTCCACGTGCCACAGGGATCCTGGGACTCCTATCCATTTTCAAGAGGAGTCAGGCATCGTCTCCTTTGGAAGCATTGACCTCCGCGGACCTCTCGCGTTTTCAAAGGATGTGAGGCCTCCGGTCGGGATGAGGTGGAGAACTAGGTCTTTCTCTGTGGTCTCCACAGGGGATTCAGACATCCCTTCGTTTTGGGAGATGCAAGACGAGCCTGCATTCAATTCACTGCAGGGATATCCGGCGTTACTTCGAGTCAGAGCATCTCGGTGTCCATTCCAATTGATGATAAAAACTCAGGGTCCCTCGCACATTCCTGTAGCTGAGAGAAGCCTTCTCTTGAGGTGCTTGTGGAAAGTTGGTATTCCTCTTGAGTCGAAGCCAGGGACTAAGATCTCATCTCGAGTTGATTTGGGGTCCACGGAGCCCTTTCG
Source organism: Dama dama (assembly GCF_033118175.1). NCBI lineage: Eukaryota > Metazoa > Chordata > Mammalia > Artiodactyla > Cervidae > Dama > Dama dama. Next base: position 5,305,069 of record NC_083709.1, read on the forward strand.
TGTTGCTCCAGTGACCTCAGGATCCCTCTAGACTTGAGACAGAGATCTTCGGTATTCTCTGGAGTGCCATCAAGGAAATCAAGCCTCCTTTCACGTTTGATGTGGAACACGGAATTGCTCTGCACGCAGTTCAAGGAATCGGGTCTCATCTCGAGGCGAGGGGGAAGTCTCATGGTTTTTCTCGAGTTGCGGCCGGAACCTGGGGTATATTCTCGAGTTACGACGGGGAGGGCCCTTCCAGACACGTGTTTGTTCAGCGACGTCAGGACTCCTGCCTAGGTGCGAGGGACACCTCGGGATTCTCCTCGAGTCTTGGCATGGCAATTGGGATGCGTGTCCACGTGAGGCGGGAGACCCAGTGTCCCTTTCCACATGCCACAGGGATCCTGGGACTCCTATCCATTTTCATGAGGAGTCAGGCATCGTCACCTTTGCAAGAATTGATCTCCATGGACCTCTCGAGTATTCAAAGAATGTGAGGTCTCCGGTCGCGATGACGCGGAGAACTAGGTCTTTCTCTGTGGTCTCCACAGGGGATTCAGACATCCCTTCGTCTTGGGAGATGCAAGACGAGCCTGCATTCAATTCACTGCAGGGATATCCGGCCTTACCTCGAGTCAGAACATCTCGGTGTCCATTCTACTTGAGGCCACAAACTCAGGGTCCCTCTCACATACCTGTAGCTGAGAGAAGCCTCCTCTTGAGATGCTTGTGGAAAGTTGGTATTCCTCTTGAGTTGAAGCCAGGGACTAAGTTCTCATTTCGAGTTGATTTGGGATTCACGCAGCCCTTTCGTGTTGCTCCAGTGACCTCAGGATCCCTCTAGACTTGAGACAGTGATCTTGGGTTTTCTCTGGAATGCCATCAAGGAAATCAAGGCTCCTTTCAGGTTTGATGTGGAACTCGGAATTGCTCTGCACGCAGTGCAGGGTAATCGGGCCTCATCTCGTGGCGAGGGGGAAGTCTCATGGTTCTCTCGAGTTGCGGCCAGAACCTGGGGTGGATTCTCCAGTTACGACGGGGAGGGCCGTTCCAGACACGTGTTTGTTCAGCGACATCAGGACTCCTGCCTAGGTGCTAGGGACACCTCGGGATTCTCCTCGAGTCTCGGCATGGCAATTGGGACGCCTTTCCACGTGAGGCGGGTGACGCAGTGTCCCTTTCCACATGCCATAGGGATCCTGGGACGCCAATTCATTTTCAAGAGGAGTCAGGCATCGTCTCCTTTGGAAGCATTGATCTCCGCGGACCTCTCGAGTTTTCAAAGGATGTGAGGCCTCAGGTCGCTGTGTGGCGAGAACTAGGTCTTTCTCTGGGGTCTCCACAGGGGATTCAGACATCCCTTCGTCTTGGGAGATGAAAGACAAGCCTGCATTCAATTCACTGCAGGGATATCCGGACTTATTTTGAGTCAGAGCATCTTGGTGTCCATTCCAACTGAGGCCACAAACTCAGGGTCCCTCTCCCGTACCTGTAGCTGAGAGAAGCCTCCTCTTGAGGTGCTTGTGGAAAGTTGGTATTCCTCTTGAGTCGAAGCCAGGGAATAAGCTCTCATCTCGAGTTGATTTGGGGTCCAGGGAGCCCTTTCGTGTTGCTACAGTGACCTCAGGATCCCTCTAGACTTGAGACAGTGATCTTGGGTTTTCTCTGGAGTGCCATCAAGGAAATCAAGGCTCATTTCAAGTTTGATGTGGAACACGGAACTGCTCTGCACGCAGTGCAGGGTAATCGGGCCTCATCTCGTGGCGAGGGGGAAGTCTCATGGTTTTCTCGAGTTGCGGCCAGAACCTGGGGTGGATTCTCCAGTTACGACGGGGAGGGCCGTTCCAGACACGTGTTTGTTCAGCGACATCAGGACTCCTGCCTAGGTGCTAGGGACACCTCGGGATTCTCCTCGAGTCTCGGCATGGCAAATGGGACGCCTTTCCACGTGAGGCGGGTGATGCAGGGTCCCTTTCCACGTGCCATAGGGATCCTGGGACGCCTAACATTTTCAAGAGGAGTCAGGCATCGTCTCTTTGGAAGCATTGATCTCCGCGGACCTCTCGAGTTTTCAAAGGATGTGAGGCCTCCGGTCGCAATGAGGCGGAGAACTAGGTCTTTCTCTGTGGTCTCCACAGGGGATTCAGACAACCCTTCGTCTTGGGAGATCCAAGACGAGCCTGCATTCAATTCACTGCAGGGATATCTGGCCTTACTTTGAGTCAGAGCATCGCGGTGTCCATTCCACTTGAGGCGACAAACTCAGGGTCCCTCTCACATACCATTAGCAGAGAGTAGCCTCCTCTTCAGATGCTTGTGGAAAGTTGGTATTCCTCTTGAGTCGAAGCCAGGGACTAAGCTCTCATCTCGAGTTGATTTGGGGTCCAAGGAGCCCTTTCGTGTTGCTCCAGTGACCTCAGGATCCCTCTAGACTTGAGACAGTGATCTTGGGTTTTCTCTGGAGTGCCATCAAGGAAATCAAGGCTCCTTTCACGTTTGATGTGGATCACGGAATTGCTCTGCACGCAGTGCAGGGGAATCGGGCCTCAATTCGGGGCGAGCGGGAAGTCTCATGGTTTTTCTCGAGTTGCGGCCGGAACCTGGGGTATATTCTCGAGTTACGACGGGGAGGGCCCTTCCAGACACGAGTTTGTTCAGCGACGTCAGGACTCCTGCCTAGGTGCGAGGGACACCTCGGGATTCTCCTCGAGTCTTGGCATGGAAATTGGGACGCTTCTCCACGTGAGGCGGGAGACCCAGTGTCCCTTTCCACGTGCAACAGGGATCCTGGGACTCCTATCCATTTTCAAGAGGAGTCAGGCATCGTCTCCTTTGGAAGCATTGATCTCCGCGGACCTCTAGAGTTTTCAAAGGATGTGAGGCCTCCGGTCGCGAGGAGGCAGAGAATTAGGTCTTTCTCTGTGGCCTCCACAGGGGATTCAGACAACCTTTCGTCTTGGGAGATGCAAGACGAGCCTGCATTCAATTCACTGCAGGGATATCCGGCCTTACTTCGAATCAGAGCATTTCGGTGTCCATTCCACTTGAGGTCACAAACTCAGGTTCCCTCTCACATACCTGTAGCTGAGAGAAGCCTTCTCTTGAGGTGCTTGTGGAAAGTTGGTATTCCTCTTGAGTCGAAGCCAGGGACTAAGCTCTCATCTCGAGTTGATTTGGGGTCCACAGAGCCCTTTCGTGTTGCTCCAGTGACCTCAGGATCCCTCTAGACTTGAGACAGTGATCTTGGGTTTTCTCTGGAGTGCCATCAAGGAAATCAAGGCTCCTTTCACGTTTGATGTGGAACACGGAATTGTTCTGCATGCAGTGCAGGGGAATCGGGCCTCACCTCGTTGCAAGGGGGAAGTCTCATGGTTTTTCTCGAGTTGCGGCCGGAACCTGGGGTATATTCTCGAGTTACGACGGGGAGGGCCCCTCCAGACACATGTTTGTTCAGCGACGTCAGGACTCCTGCCTACGTGCGAGGGACACCTCGGGATTCTCCTCGAGTCTTGGCATGGCAATTGGGACGCGTCTCCATGTGAGGCGGGAGACCCAGTGTCCCTTTCCACGTGCCACAGGGATCCGGGGACTCCTATCCAATTTCAAGAAGAGTCAGGCATCGTCTCCTTTGGAAGCATTGATCTCCGTGGACCTCTCGAGTCTTCAAAGGATGTGAGGCTTCCGGTTGCGAGGAGGCGGAGAATTAGGTCTTTCTCTGTGGTCTCCACAGGGGATTCAGACAACCCTTCGTCTTGGGAGATGCAAGACGAGCCTGAATTCAATTCACTGCAGGGATATCCGGCCTTACTTCGAGTCAGAGCATCTCGGTGTCCATTCCACTTGAGGCCACAATCTCAGGGTCCCTCTCACATACCTGTAGCTGACAGAAGCCTCCTCTTGAGGTGCTTGTGGAAAGTTGGTATTCCTCTTGAGTCGAAGCCAGGGACTAAGCTCTCATCTCGTGTTGATTTGGGGTCCACAGATCCCTTTCCTTTTGCTCCAGTGACCTCAGGATCCCTCTAGACTTGAGACAGTGATCTTGGGTTTTCTCTGGAGTGCCATCAAGGAAATCAAGGCTCCTTTCAGTTTTGATGTGGAACTCGGAATTGCTCTGCATGCAGTGCAGGGGAATCGGGCCTCATGTCGCGGCGAGGGGAAGTCTCATGGTTTTTCTCGAGTTGCGGCCGGAACCTGGGGTATATTCTCGAGTTACGACGGGGAGGGCTCATCCAGACACGTGTTTGTTCAGCGACGTCAGGACTCCTGCCTAGGTGCGAGGGACACCTCGGGATTCTCCTCGCGTCTTGGCATGGCAATTGGGACGCGTCTCCACGTGTGGCGGGAGACCCAGGGTCCCTTTCCACGTGCCACAGGGATCCTGGGACTCCTATCCATTTTGAAGAAGAGTCAGGCATCGTCTCCTTTGGAAGCATTTATCTCCGCGGACCTCTCGAGTTTTCAAAGGGTGTGAGGCCTCCGGTCGCCATGAGGCTGAGAACTAGGTCTTTCTCTGTGGTCTCCACAGGGGATTCAGACATCCCTTCGTCTTGGGAGATGCAAGACGAGCCTGCATTCAATTCACTGCAGGGATATCCGGCCATACTTCGAGTCAGAGCATCTCGGTGTCCATTCTACTTGAGGCCACAAACTCAGGGTCCCTCTCACATACCTGTAGCTGAGAGAAGCCTCCTCTTGAGGGGCTTGTGGAAAGTTCGTATTCCTCTTGAGTCGAAGCCAGGGACTAAGCTCTCATCTCGAGTTGATTTGGGGTCCACGGAGCCCTTTCTTTTTGCTCCAGTGACCTCATGATCCCTCTAGATTGAAGAGTGATCTTGGGTTTTCTCTGGAGTGCCATCAAGGAAATCAAGGCTCCTTTCACGTTTGATGTGGAACACGGAATTGCTCTGCACGCAGTGCAGGGGAATCGGGCCTTATCTCACGGCGAAGGGGAAGTCTCATGGTTTTTCTCGAGTTGCGGCCGGAACCTGGGGTATATTCTCGAGTTACGACGGGGAGGGCCCCTCCAGACACGTGTTTGTTCAGCGACATCAGGACTCCTGCCTAGGTGCGAGGGACACCTCGGGATTCTCCTGGAGTATTGGCATGGCCTTTGGGACTCGTCTCCACGTGAGGCGGGAGACCCAGGGTCCCTTTCCATGAGCTACAGGGATCCTGGGACTCCTATCCACTTTCAAGAGGAGTCAGGCATCGTCTCCTTTGGAAGCATTGATCTCCGTGGACCTCTCGAGTTTTCAAAGGATATGAGGCCTCCGGTCGCGATGAGGCGGAGAACTAGGTCTTTCTCTGTGGTCTCCACATGGGCTTCAGACATCCCTTCGTCTTGGGAGATGCAAGACGAGCCTGCATTCAATTCACTGCAGGGATATCCGGCCGAACTTCGAGTCAGAGCATCTCTGTGTCCATTCCACTTGAGGCCACAAACTCAGGGTCCCTCTCACATACCTGTAGCTGAGAGAAGCCTCCTCTTGAGGTGCTTGTGGAAAGTTGGTATTCCTCTTGAGTCGAATCCAGGGACAAAGCTCTCATCTCGAGTTGATTTGGGGTCCACGGAGCCCTTTCGTGTTGCTCCAGTAACCTCAGGATCCCTCTAGATTGAGACAGTGATCTTGGCTTTTCTCTGGAGTGCCATCAAGGAAATCAAGGCTCCTTTCATTTTTGATGTGGAACACGGAATTGCTCTGCATGCAGTGCAGGAGAATCGGGCCTCATCTCGCGGCGAGGGAGAAGTCTCATGGTTTTTCTCGAGTTGCGGCCGGAACCTGGGGTATATTCTCGAGTTACGACGGGAGGGCCCTTCCAGACACGTGTTTGTTCAGCGACGTCAGGACTCATACCTAGGTGCGAGGGACACCTCGGGATTCTCCTCGAGTCTTGGCATGGCAATTGGGACACGTCTCCACGTGAGCTGGGAGACCCAGGTTCCCTTTCCACGTGCCAAAGGGATCCTGGGACTCCTATCCATTTTCAAGAGGAGTCAGTTATCTTCTCCTTCGGAAGTATTGATCTCCGCGGACCTCTCGAGTTTTCAAAGGATATGAGGCCTCCGGTTGCGTTGAGGTGGAGGACTAGGTCTTTCTCTGTGGTCTCCACAGGGGATTCAGACAACCCTTCGTCTTGGGAGATGCAAAACGAGCCTGCATTCAATTCACTGCATGGATATATGGCCTTACTTCGAGTCAGAGCATCTCGGTGTCCATTCCACTTGAGGCCACAAACTCTGGGTCCCTCAAATATACCTGTAGCTGAGAGAAGCCTCCTCTTGAGGTGCTTGTGGAAAGTTGGTATTCCTCTTGATTCGAAGCCAGGGACTAAGCTCTCATCTCGAGTTGATTTGGGGTCCACGGAGCCTTTTCCTGTTGGTCCAGTGACCTCAGGATCCCTCTAGACTTGAGACAGTGATCTTGGGTTTTCTCTGGAGTGCCATCAAAGAAATCAAGGCTCCTTTCACGTTTGATTTTGGAACACGGAATTGCTCTGCATGCAGTCCAGGGGAATCGGGCCTCACCTCGCGGCGAGGGGGAAGTCTCATGGTTTTTCTCGAGTTGCGGCCGGAACCTGGGGTATATTCTCGAGTTACGACGGGGAGGGCCCTTCCAGACACGTCTTTGTTCAGCGACGTCAGGACTCCTGCCTAGGTGCGAGGGACACCTCGGCATTCTCCTCGAGTTTTGGCATGGCAATTGGGTCGCGTCTCCACGTGAGGCGGGAGACCCAGGGTCCCTTTCCACGTGCCACAGGGATTCTGGGACTCCTATCCATTTTCAAGAGGAGTCAGGCATCTTCTCCTTTGGAAGCATTGATCTCCACGGACCTCTCAAGTTTTCAAAGGATGTGAGGCTTCAAGTCTCGATGAGGCGGAGAACCAGGTCTTTCTCTGTGGACTCCACAGGGGATTCAGACAACCCTTCGTCTTGGGAGATGCAAGACGAGCCTGCATTCAATTCACTGCAGGGATATTCGGCCGTACTTCGAGTCAGAGCATCTCGGAGTCCATTCCACTTGAGGCCACAAACTCAGGGTCCCTCTCACATACCGGTAGCTGAGAGAAGCCTCCTCTTGAGGTGCTTGTGGAAAGTTGGTATTCCTCTTGAGTCGAAGTCAGGGACTAAGCTCTCATCTCGAGTTGATTTGGGGTCCACGGAGCCCTTTCATGTTGCTCCAGTGACCTCAGGATCCCTCTAGACTTGAGACAGTGAACTTGCGTTTTCTCTGGAGTGCCATCAAGGAAATCAAGGCTCCTTTCACGTTTGATGTGGAACACGGAATTGCTCTGCTCGCAGTGCAGGGGAATCAGATCTCATCTCGCGGCGAAGGGGAAGTCTCATGGTTTTTCTCGAGTTGTGGCCGGAACCTTGGGTATATTCTCGAGTTACGACGGGGAGGGCCCTTCCAGACACGTGTTTGTTCAGCGACCTTAGGACTATTGCCTTGGTGCGAGGGACACCTCGGGATTCTCCTCGAGTCTTGGCATGGCAATTGGGACGCGTCTCCACGTTAGGCGGGAGACACAGTGTCCCTTTCCACGTGCCACAGGGATCCTGGGACTCCTATCCATTTTCAAGAGGAGTCAGGCATCGTCTCCTTTGGAAGCATTGATCTCCGCAGACCTCTCGAGTTTTCAAAGGATGCGAGGCCTCCGGTCGCGAAGAAGCGGAGGACTAGGACTTTCTCTGTGGTCTCCACAAGGGATTCTGAAATCCCTTCGTCTTGGGAGATGCAAGATGAGCCTGCATTCAATTCACTGCAGGGATATCCGGCCTTACTTCGAGTCAGAGCATCTCGGTGTCCATTGCACTTGAGGCCACAAACTCAGGGTCCCTCTCATATACATGTAGCTGCGAGAAGCCGCCTCTTGAGGTGCTTGTGGAAAGTTGGTATTCCTCTTGAGTCGAAGCCAGGGACTAAGGTCTCATCACGAGTTGATTTGGGGTCCACGGAACCCTTTCTTGTTGCTCCAGTGACCTCAGGATCCCTCTAGGCTTGAGACAGTGATCTTGGGTTTTCTCTGGAGTGCCATCAAGGAAATCAAGGCTCCATTCACGTTTGATGTGGAACACGGAATTGCTCTGCATGCAGTGCAGGGGAATCGGGCCTCATCTCGCGGCGAGGGGAGGTCTCATGGTTTTTCTCGAGTTGCGACCAGAACCTGGGGTATATTCTCGAGTTAAGACGGGGAGGGCCCTTCCAGACACGTGTTTGTTCAGCGACGTCAGGACTCCTGCCTAGGTGTGAGGGACACCTCGGGATTCTCCTCGCGTCTTGGCATGGCAATTGGGACGCGTCTTCACGTGAGGCGGGAGACCCAGGGTCCCTTTCCACGTGCCACAGGGATCCTGGGACTCCTATCCATTTTCAAGAGGAGTCAGGCATCGTCTCCTTTGGATGCATTGATCTCCGCGGACCTCCCGAGTTTTCAAAGGATGTGAGGCCTCCAGTAGTGAAGAGGTGGAGAACTAGGTCTGTTCTGTGGTCTCCACAGCGGATTCAGACATCCCTTCCTCTTGAGAGATGAAAGACGAGCCTGCATTCAATTCACTGCAGGGATATCCTGCCTTACTTCGAATCAGAGCATCTTGGTGTCCATTCCACTTGAGGCCACAAAATCAGGGTCCGTCTCACATACCTGTAGCTGAGAGAAGCCTCCTCTTGAGGTGCTTGTGGAAAGTTGGTATTCCTCTTGAGTCGAAGCCAGGGACTAAGCTCTCATCTCGAGTTGATTTGGGGTCCACGGAGCCCTTTCGTGTTGCTCCAGTGACCTCAGGATCCTTCTAGACTTGAGACAGTGATCTTGGGTTTTCTCTGGAGTACCATCAAGGAAATCAAGGCTCCATTCACGTTTGATGTGGAACACGGAATTGCTCTGCATGCAGTGCAGGGGAATCGGGCCTCATCTCGCGGCGAGGGGAAGTCTCATGGTTTTTCTCGAGTTGCGGCCAGAACCTGGGGTATATTCTCGAGTTAAGACGGGGAGGGCCCTTCCAGACACGTGTTTGTTCAGCGACGTCAGGACTCCTGCCTAGGTGTGAGGGACACCTCGGGATTCTCCTCGCGTCTTGGCATGGCAATTGGGACGCGTCTTCACGTGAGGCGGGAGACCCAGGGTCCCTTTCCACGTGCCACAGGGATCCTGGGACTCCTATCCATTTTCAAGAGGAGTCAGGCATCGTCTCCTTTGGAAGCATTGATCTCCGCGGACCTCTCGAGTTTTCAAAGGATGTGAGGCAACCGGTCGCCATGAGGCTGAGAACTAGGTCTTTCTCTGTGGTCTCCACAGGGGATTCAGACATCCCTTCGTCTTGGGAGATGCAAGACGAGCCTGCATTCAATTCACTGCAGGGATATCCGGCCTTACTTCGAGTCAGAGCATCTCGGTGTCCATTCTACTTGAGGCCACAAACTCAGGGTCCCTCTCACATACTTGTAGCTGAGAGAAGCCTCCTCTTGAGGGGCTTGTGGAAAGTTCGTATTCCTCTTGAGTCGAAGCCAGGGACTAAGCTCTCATCTCGAGTTGATTTGGGGTCCACGGAGCCCTTTCCTTTTGCTCCAGTGACCTCTTGATCCCTCTAGACTTGAGACAGTGATCTTGGGTTTTCTCTGGAGTGCCATCAAGGAAATCAAGGCTCCTTTCACGTTTGATGTGGAACACGGAATTGCTCTGCACGCAGTGCAGGGGAATCGGGCCTCATCTCGCAGCGAGGGGGAAGTTTCATGGTTTTTCTCGAGTTGCGGCCAGAACCTGGGGTATATTCTCGAGTTACGAAGGGGAGGGCCCCTCCAGACACGTGTTTGTTCAGCGACATCAGGACTCCTGCCTAGGGCGAGGGACACCTCGGTATTCTCCTCGAGTCTTGGCATGGCAATTGGGACGCGTCTCTACGTGAGGCGGGAGACCCAGGGTCCCTTTCCACGTGCCACAGGGATCCTGGACTCATATCCATTTTCAAGAGGAGTCAGGAATCGTCTCCTTTGGAAGCATTGATCTCCGCAGACCTCTCGAGTTTTCAAAGAATGTGAGGCCTCTGGTCACGATGAGGCGGAGAACTCGGTCTTTCTCTGTGGTCTCCACAGGGGATTCAGACATCCCTTCGTCTTGGGAGATGCAAGACGAGCCTGCTTTCAATTCACTGCAGGGATATCCGGCCTTACTTCGAGTCAGAGCATCTCGGTGAGCATTCCACTTGAGGCCACAAACTCAGGGTCCGTCTCACATGCCTGTAGCTGAGAGAAGCCTCCTCTTGAGGTGCTTGTGGAAAGTTGGTATTCCTCTTGAGTCGAAGCCAGGGACTAAGCTCTCATCTCGAGTTGATTTCGGGTCCACGGAGCCCTGTCGTGTTGCTCCAGTGACCTCAGGATCCCTCTAGACTTGAGACAGTGATCTTGGGTTTTCTCTGGCATGCCATCAAGGAAATCAAGGCTCCTTTCACGTTTGATGTGGAACACGGAATTGCTCTGCATGCAGTGCAGGGGAATCGGGCCTCATCTCGCAGCGAGGGGGAAGTCTCATGGTTTTTCTCGAGTTGCGGCCGGAACCTGGGGTATATTCTCGAGTTCCGACGGGAGGTCCCTTCCAGACACGTGTTTGTTCAGCGACGTCAGGACTCCTGCCTAGGTGCGAGGGACACCTCGGGATTCTCTTCGAGTCTTGGCATGGCAATTGGGACGCGTCTGCACGTGAGGCGGGAGACCCAGGGTCCCTTTCCAAGTTCCACAGGGATCCTGGATCTCCTATCCATTTTCAAGAGGAGTCAGGCATCATCTCCTTTGTAAGCATTGATCTCCGCGGACCTCTCGAGTTTTCAAAGGATGTGAGGCCTCCGGACGGGATGAGGTGTAGAACTAGGTCTTTCTCTGTGGTCTCCACAGGGGATTCAGACATCCCTTCGTCTTGGGAGATGCAAGACGAGCCTGCATTCAATTCACTGCAGGGATATCCGGCCTTACTTCGAGTCAGAGCATCTCGGTGTCCATTCCACTTGAGGCCACAAACTCAGGGTCCCTCTCACATACCATTAGCTGAGAGTAGCCTCCTCTTGAGGTGCTTGTGGAAAGTTGGTATTCCTCTTGAGTCTAAGCCAGGGTCTAAGCTCTCATCTCGAGTTGATTTGGGGTCCACGGAGCCCTTTCGTGTTGCTCCAGTGACCTCAGGATCCCTCTAGACTTGAGACAGTGATCTTGGGTTTTCTCTGGAGTGCCATCAAGGAAATCAAGGCTCCTTTCACGTTTGATATTGGAACACGGAATTGCTCTGCATGCAGTCCAGGGGAATCGGGCCTCACCTCGCGGCGAGGGGGAAATCTCATGGGTTTTCTCGAGTTTCGGCCGGAACCTTGGGTATATTCTCGAGTTACGACGGGGAGGGCCCTTCCAGACACGTCTTTGTTCAGTGACGTCAGGACTCCTGCCTAGGTGCGAGGGACACCTCGGGATTCTCCTCGAGTCTTGGCATGGCAATTGGGTCGCGTCTCCACGTGAGGCGGGAGACCAGGGTCCCTTTCCACGTGCCACAAGGATTCTGGGACTCCTATCCATTATCAAGAGGAGTCAGGCATCTTCTCCTTTGGAAGCATTGATCTCCACGGACCTCTCGAGTTTTCAAAGGATGTGAGGCTTCAGGTCTCGATGAGGCGGAGAACGAGGTCTTTCTCTGTGGTCTCCACAGGGGATTCAGACATCCCTTCATCTTGGGAGATGCAAGACGAGCCTGCATTCAATTCACTGCATGGATATCCGGCCTTACTTCGAGTCAGAGCATCTCGTTGTCCATTCCACTTGAGGCCACAAACTCAGGGTCCCTCAAATATACCTGTAGCTGAGAGAAGCCTCCTCTTGAGGTGCTTGTGGAAAGTTGGTATTCCTCTTGAGTCGAACCCAGGGACTTAGCTCTCATCTCGAGTTGATTTGGGGTCCTCGGAGCCCTTTCCTTTTGGTCCAGTGACCTCAGGATCCCTCTAGACTTGAGACAGTGATCTTGGGTTTTCTCTGGAGTGCCATCAAGGAAATCAAGGATCCTTTCACGTTTGATTTTGGAACACGGAATTGCTCTGCATGCAGTGCAGGGGAATCGGGCCTCAACTCGCGGCGAGGGGTAAATCTCATGGTTTTTCTCGAGTTGCGGCCGGAACCTGGGGTATATTCTCGAGTTACGACGGGGAGGGCCCTTCCAGACACGTGTTTGTTCAGCGACGTCAGGACTCCTGCCTAGGTGCGAGGGACACCTCGGTATTCTCCTCGAGTCTTGGCATGGCAATTGGGACGCGTCTCCACATTAGGCGGGAGACCCAGTGTCCCTTTCCACGTGCCACAGGGATCCTGGGACTCTTATCCATTTTCAAGAGGAGTCAGGCATCGTCTCCCTTGGAAGCATTGATCTCTGCAGACCTCTCGAGTTTTCAAAGGATGTGAGGCCTCCGGTCACGATGAGGCGGAGGACTAGGTCTTTCTCTGTGGTCTCCATAGGGGATTCAGACATCCCTTCTTCTTTGGAGATGCATGACGAGCCTGCATTCAATTCACTGCAGGGATATCCGGCCTTACTTCGAGTCAGAGCATCTCGGTGTCCATTGCACTTGAGGCCACAAACTCAGGGTTCCTCTCACATACCTGTAGCAGAGTGAAGCCTCCTCTTGAGGTTCTTGTGGAAAGTTGGTATTCCTCTTGAGTCGAAGCCAGGGACTAAGCTCTCATCTCGAGTTGATTTGGGGTCCACGGAGCCCTTTCGTGTTGCTACAGTGACCTCAGGATCCCTCTAGACTTGAGACAGTGATCTTGGGTTTTCTCTGGAGTGCCATCAAGGAAATCAAGGATCCTTTCACGTTTGATTTTGGAACACGGAATTGCTCTGCATGCAGTGCAGGCGAATCGGGCCTCAACTCGCGGCGAGGGGTAAATCTCATGGTTTTTCTCGAGTTGCGGCCCGAACCTGGGGTATATTCTCGAGTTACGACGGGGAGGGTCCTTCTAGACACGTGTTTGTTCAGCGACGTCAGGACTCCTGCCTAGGTGCGACAGACACCTCGTTATTCTCCTCGAGTCTTGGCATGGCAATTGGGACGCGTCTCCACGTGAGGCGGGAGACCCAGTGTCCCTTTCCACGTGCCAAAGGGATCCTGGGACTCCTATCCATTTTCAAGAGAATTCAGGCATCGTCTCCTTTGGAAGCATTGATCTCCGCGGACCTCTCGAGTTTTCAAAGGATATGAGGCCTCCGGTCGCGATGAGGCGGAGAACTAGGTCTTTATCTGTGGTTTCCACAGGGGCTTCAGACATCCCTTCGTCTTGGGAGATGCAAGACGAGCCTGCATTCAATTCAATGCAGGGATATCCGGCCTAACATCAAGTCAGAGCATCTCGGTGTCCATTCCACTTGAGGCCACAAACTCAGGGTCCCTCTCACATACCTGTAGCTGAAAGAAGGCTCCTCTTGAGGTGCTTGTGGAAACTTGGTATTCCTCCTGAGTCGAAGCTAGGGAATAAGCTCTCATCTCGAGTTGATTTGGGGTCCACGGAGCCCTTTCGTGTTGCTCCAGTGACTTCAGGATCCCTCTAGACTTGAGACAGTGATCTTGGGTTTTCTCTGGAGTGCCATCAAGGAAATCAAGGCTCCTTTCACGTTTGATGTGGAACACGGAATTGCTCTGCATGCACTGCAGGGGAATTGGGCCTCATCTCGCGTCGAGGGGGAAGTCTCATGGTTTTTCTCGAGTTGTGGCCGGAACCTTGGGTATATTCTCGAATTACGACGGGGAGGGCCCTTCCAGACACGTGTTTGTTCAGTGACCTTAGGACTATTGCCTAGGTGCGAGGGACACCTCGGGATTCTCCTCGAGTCTTGGCATGGCAATTGGGACGCGTCTCCACGTGAGGCGGGAGACACAGTGTCCCTTTCCACGTGCCACAGGGATCCTGTGACTCCTATCCATTTTCAAGAGGAGTCAGGCATCGTCTCCTTTGGAAGCATTGATCTCCGCAGACCTCTCGAGTTTTCAAAGGATGTGAGGCCTCCGGTCGCGAAGAGGCGGAGGACTAGGACTTTCTCTGTGGTCTCCAAAGGGGATTCAGAAATCCTTTCGTCTTGGGAGATGCAAGACGAGCCTGCATTCAATTCATTGCAGGGATATCCGGCCTTACTTCGAGTCAGAGCATCTCGGTGTCCATTGCACTTGAGGCCACAAACTCAGGGTCCCTCTCATATACATGTAGCTGCGAGAAGCCTCCTCTTGAGGTGCTTGTGGAAAGTTGGTATTCCTCTTGAGTCGAAGCCAGGGACTAAGGTCACATCACGAATTGATTTGGGGTCCACGGAACCCTTTCTTGTTGCTCCAGTGACCTCAGGATCCCTCTAGACTTGAGACAGTGATCTTGGGTTTTCTCTGGAGTGCCATCAAGGAAATCAAGGCGCCGTTCACGTTTGATGTGGAACACGGAATTGCTCTGCACGCATTGCAGGGGAATCGGGGCTCATCTCGCGGCGAGGGGGTAGTCTCATGGCTTTTCTCGAGTTGCTGCCGGAACCTGCGGTATATTCTCGAGTTACGACGGGGAGGGCCCTTCCAGACACGTCTTTGTTCAGCAACGTCAGGACTCCTGCCTAGGTTCGAGGGACACCTCGGGATTCTCCTCGAGTCATGGCATGGCAATTGGGACGCGTCTCCACGTGAGGCGGGAGACCCAGGGACCCTTTCCACATGCCACAGGGATCCTGGGACTCCTATCCATTTTCAAGAGGAGTCAGGCATCGTCTCCTTTGGAAGCATTGATCTCCGCGGACCTCTCGAGTTTTCAAAGGATGTGAGGCCTCCGGTCGCGATGAGGCGGAGAACTAGGTCTTTCTCTGTGGTCTCCACAGGGGATTCAGACATCCCTTCGTCTTGGGAGATGCAAGACGAGCCTGCATTCAATTCACTGCAGGGATATCTGGCCTTACTTCGAGTCAGAGCATCTCGGTGTCCATTCCACTTGAGGCCACAAACTCAGGGTCCCTCTCACATACCATTAGCTGAGAGTAGCCTCCTCTTGAGGTTCTTGTGGAAAGTTGGTATTCCTCTTGAGTCGAAGCCAGGGACTAAGCTCTTATCTCGAGTTGATTTGGGGTCCACGGAGCCCTTTCGTGTTGCTCCAGTGACCTCAGGATCCCTCTAGACTTGAGACAGTGATCTTGGGTTTTCTCTGGAGTGCCATCAAGAAAATCAAGGCTCCTTTCAGGTTGAATGTGGAACACGGAATTGCTCTGCACGCAGTCCAGGGGAATCGGGCCTCATCTCGCGGCGAGGGGGAAGTCTCATGGTTTTTCTCGAGTTGCGGCCGGAACCTGGGGTATATTCTCGAGTTACGACTGTGAGGGCCCTACCAGACACGTGTTTGTTCAGCGACGTCAGGACTCCTGCCTAGGTGCGAGGGACACCTCGGGATTCTCCTCGAGTCTTGGCATAGCAATTGGGATGCGTCTCCATGTGAGGCGGGAGACCCAGGGTCCCTTTCCACGTGCCACAGGGATCCTGGGACTCCTATCCATTTTCAAGAGGAGTCAGGCATCGTCTCCTTTGGAAGCATTGATCTCCGCGGACCTCTTGAGTTTTCAAAGGATGTGAGGCCTCCGGTCTCCATGAGGCTGAGAACTAGGTCTTTCTCTGTCGTCTCCACAGGGCATTCAGACATCCCTTTGTCTTGGGAGATGCAAGACGAGCCTGCGTTCAATTCACTTCAGGGATATCTGGCCTTACTTCGACTCAGAGCATCTCGGTGTCCATTCCACTTGAGGCCACAAACTCAGGGTCCCTCTCACATACCATTAGCTGAGAGTAGCCTCCCTTTGAGGTGCTTGTGGAAAGTTAGTATTCCTCTTGAGTTGAAGCCAGGGACTATGCTCTCATCTCGAGTTGATTTGGGGTCCACGGAGCCCTTTCGTGTTGCTCCAGTGACCTCACGATCCCTCTAGACTTGAGACAGTGATCTTGGGTTTTCTCTGGAGTGCCATCAAGGAAATCAAGGCTCCTTTCATTTTTGATGTGGAATACGGAATTGCTCTGCACGCATTGCAGGGGAATCGGGCCTCATCTCGCGGCGAGGGGGAAGTCTCATGGTTTTTCTCGAGTTGCGACCAGAACCTGGGGCATATTCTCGAGTTACGACGGGGAGGGTCCTTCCAGACACGTGTTTGTTCAGCCACGTCAGGACTCCTGCCTAGGTGCGAGGGACACCTCGGGATTCTCCTCGAGTCTTGACATGGCAATTGGGACGCGTCTTCACGTGTGGCAGGAGACCCAGTGTCCCTTTCCACGTGCCACAGGGATCCTGGGACTCCTATCCATTTTCAAGAGGAGTCAGGCATCGTCTCCTTTGGAAGCACTGATCTCCGCAGACCTCTCGAGTTTTCAAATGATGTGAGGCCTCTGCTCGCGATGAAGTAGAGAACTAGGTCTTTCTCTGTGGTCTCCACAGGGGATTCAGACATCCCTTCGTCTTGGGAGATGCATGACGAGCCTGCATTCAATTCACTGCAGGGATATCTGGCCTTATTTCGAGTCAGAGCATCCCGGTGTCCATTCCACTTGAGGCCACAAATTCAGGGTCCCTCTCACATACGTGTAGCTGAGAGAAGCCTCCTCTTGAGGTGCTTGTGGAAAGTTGGTATTCCTCTTGAGTCGAAGCCAGGGAATAAGCTCTCATCTCGAGTTGATTTGGGGTCCAAGGAGCCCTTTCCTTTTGCTCCAGTGACTTCAGGATCCCTCTAGACTTGAGACAGTGATCTTGGGTTTTCTCTGGAGTGCCATCAAGGAAATCAAGGCTCCTTTCATTTTTTATGTGGAATACAGAATTGCTCTGCACGCAGTGCAGGGGAATCGGGCCTCATCTCGCGGCGAGGGGTAAGTCTCATGGTTTTTCTCGAGTTCCGGCCGGAACCTGGGGTATATTCTCGAGTTACGACGGGGAGGGCCCTTCCAGACACGTGTTTATTCAGCGACGTCAGGACTCCAGCCTAGGTGCGCGGGACACCTCGGGATTCTCCTCGAGTCTTGGCATGGCAATTAGGACGTGTCTCCACGTGAAGCGGTAGACCAAGGGTCCCTTTCCACGTGCCACAGGGATCCTGGGACCCCTATCCATTTTCAAGAAGAGTCAGGCATCATCTCCTTTGGAAGCATTGATCTCTGCAGACCTCTCGAGTTTTCAAAGGATGTGAGGCCTCCGGTCTCCATGAGGCTGAGAACTAGGTCTTTCTCTGTCGTCTCCACAGGGCATTCAGACATCCCTTCATCTTGGGAGATGCAAGACGAGCCTGCATTCAATTCACTGCAGGGATATCCGGCCTTACTTCGAGTCAGAGCAAATCGGTGTCCATTCCACTTGAGGCCACAAACTCAGGGTCCCTCTCACATACCTGTAGCTGAGAGAAGCCTCCTCTTGAGGTGCTTGTGGAAACTTGGTATTCCTCTTGAGTCGAAGCCAAGGACTAAGCTCTCATCTCGAGTTGATTTGGGGTCCACGGAGCCCTTTAGTGTTGCTCCAGTGACTTCAGGATCCCTCTAGACTTGAGACAGTGATCTTGGGTTTTCTCTGGAGTGCCATCAAGGAAATCAAGGCTCCTTTCACGTTTGATGTGGAACACGGAATTGCTCTGCATGCAGTGCAGGGGAATCGGGCCTCATCTCGCGGCGAGGGGAAGTCTCATGATTTTTCTCGAGTTGCGTCCGGAACCTGGGGTATATTCTCGAGTTACGACGGGGAGGGCCCTTCCAGACAAGTGTTTGTTCAGCGACGTCAGGACTCCTGCCTACGTGCGAGGGACACCTCGGGATTCTCCTCGTGTCTTGGCATGGCAATTGGGACGCGTCTCCACGTGAGGCGGGAGACCCAGGGTCCCTTTCCACGTGCCACAGGGATCCCGGGACTCCTATCCATTTTCAAGAGGAGTCAGGCATCGTCTCCTTTGGAAGCATTGATCTCCGCGGACCTCTCGAGTTTTCAAAGGATGTAGGGCCTCCGGTCGCCATGAGGCTGAGAACTAGGTCTTTCTCTGTGGTCTCCACAGGGGATTCAGACACCCTTCGTCTTGGGAGATGCAAGAAGAGCCTGCATTCAATTCACTGCAGGGATATCCGGCCTTACTTCGAGTCAGAGCATCTCGGTGTCCATTCTACTTGAGGCCACAAACTCAGGGTCCCTCTCACATACCTGTAGCTGAGAGAAGCCTCCTCTTGAGGGGCTTGTGGAAAGTTCGTATTCCTCTTGAGTCGAAGCCAGGGACTAAGTTCTCATCTCGAGTTGATTTGGGTTCCACGGAGCCCTTTCCTTTTCCTCCAGTAACCTCATGATCCCTCTAGACTTGAGACAGTGATCTTGGGTTTTCTCTGGAGTGCCATCAAGGAAATCAAGGCTCCTTTCACGTTTGATGTGGAACATGGAATTGCTCTGCACGCAGTTTAGGGAAATCGGGCCTTATCTCGCGGCGAAGGGGAAGTCTCATGGTTTTTCTCGAGTTGCGGCCGGAACCTGGGGTATATTTTCGAGTTACGACGGGGAGGTCCCCTCCAGACACGTGTTTGTTCAGCGACGTCAGGACTCCTGCCTAGGTGCGACAGACACCTCGGGATTCTCCTCGAGTCTTGGCATGGCAATTGGGACGCGTCTCCACGTAGCCGGGAGACCCAGTGTCCCTTTCCACGTGCCACAGGGATCCTGGGACTCCTATCCATCTTCAAGAGGAGTCAGTCATCCTCTCCTTTGGAAGCATTGATCTCCGCGGACCTCTCGAGTTTTCAAAGGATGTGAGTCCTCCGGTCGCGATGAGGCGGAGAACTAGGTCTTTCTCTGTGGTCTCCACAGTGGATTCAGACATCCCTTCGTCTTGGGAGATGCAAGACGAGCCTGCATTCAATTCACTGCAGGGATATCCGGCCTTACTTCGAGTCAGAGCATCTCGGTGTCCATTCCACTTGAGGCCACAAATGCAGGGTCCCTCTCACTTACCTGTAGCTGAGAGAAGCCTCCTCTTGAGCTGCTTGTGAAAACTTGGTATTCCTCTTGAGTCGAAGCCAGGGACTGAGCTCTCATCTCGAGTTGATTTGGGGTGCACGGAGCCCTTTCTTCTTGCTCCAGTGACCTCAGGATCCCTCTAGACTTGAGACAGTGATCTTGGGTTTTCTCTGGAGTGCCATCAAGGAAATCAAGGCTCCTTTCACGTTTGATGTGGAACACGGAATTGCTCTGCACGCAGTGCAGGGGAATCGGGCCTCATGTCGGGGCGAGGGAGAAGTCTCATGGTTTTTCTCGAGTTGCGGCCGGAACCTGGGGTATATTCTCGAGTTACGACGGGGAGGGCCCTTCCAGACACGTGTTTGTTCAGCGACGTCAGGACTCCTGCCTAGGTGCGAGGGACACCTCGGTATTCTCCTCGAGTTTTGGCATGGCAATTGGGACGCGTCTCCACGTGAGGCGGGAGACCCAGTGTCCCTTTCCTCGTGCCACAGGGATCCTGGGACTCCTATCCAATTTCAAGAGGAGTCAGGCATCGTCTCCTTTGGAAGCATTGATCTCCGTGGACCTCTCGAGTTTTCAAAGGATGTGAGGCCTCCGGACGTGATGAGGCGGAGAACTAGGTCTTTCTCTGTGGTCTCCACAGGGGATTTAGACATCCCTTCCTCTTGGGAGATGCAAGACGAGCCTGCATTCAATTCACTGCAGGGATATCCGGCCTTACTTCGAGTCAGAGCATCTCGGTGTCCATTCCACTTGAGGCCACAAACTCAGGGTCCCTCTCACATACCTGTAGCTGAGAGAAGCCTCCTCTTGAGGTGCTTGTGGAAAGTTGGTATTCCTCTTGAGTCGAAGCCAGGGACTAAGCTCTCATCTCGAGTTGATTTGGGGTCCATGGAGCCCTTTCGTGTTGCTCCAGTGACCTCAGGATCCCTCTAGACTTGAGACAGTGATCTTGGGTTTTCTCTGGAGTGCCATCAAGGAAATCAAGGCTCCTTTCACGTTTGATGTGGAACACGGAATTGCTCTGCATGCAGTGCAGGGGAATCGGGCCTCATCTAGCGGCGAGGGGAAGTCTCATGGTTTTTCTCGAGTTGCGGCCGGAACCTGGGGTATATTCTCGAGTTACGACGGGGAGGGCCCTTCCAGACACGTGTTTGTTCAGCGACGTCAGGACTCCTGCCTAGGTGCGAGGGACACCTCGGGATTCTCCTCGCGTCTTCGCATGGCAATGGGGACGCGTCTCCACGTGAAGCGGGAGACCCAGTGTCCCTTTCCACGTGCCACAGGGATCCTGCGACTCCTATCCATTTTCAAGAGGAGTCAGGCATCCTCTCCTTTGGAAGCATTGATCTCCGCGGACCTCTCGAGTTTTCAAAGGATGTGAGGCCTCCGGTCGCCATGAGGCTGAGAACTAGGTCTTTCTCTGTGGTCTCCACAGGCGATTCAGACATCCCTTCGTCTTGGGAGATGCAAGACGAGCCTGCATTCAATTCACTGCAGGGATATCCGGCCTTACTTCGAGTCAGAGCATCTCGGTGTCCATTCTACTTGAGGCCACAAACTCAGGGTCCCTCTCACATACCTGTAGCTGAGAGAAGCCTCCTCTTGAGGGACTTGTGGAAAGTTCGTATTCCTCTTGAGTCGAAGCCAGGGACTAAGCTCTCATCTCGAGTTGATTTGGGGTCCACGGAGCCCTTTCCTTTTGCTCCAGTGACCTCATGATCCCTCTAGACTTGAGACAGTGATCTTGGGTTTTCTCTGGAGTGCCATCAAGGAAATCAAGGCTCCTTTCACGTTTGATGTGGAACACGGAATTGCTCTGCACGCAGTGCAGGGGAATCGGGCCTTATCTCGCGGCGAAGGGCAAGTCTCATGGTTTTTCTCGAGTTGCGGCCGGAACCTGGGGTATATTCTCGAGTTACGACGGGGAGGGCTCTTCCAGACACGTGTTTGTTCAGCGACGTCAGGACTCCTGCCTAGGTGCGAGGGACACCTCGGGATTCTCCTCGCGTCTTGGCATGGCAATTGGGTCGCGTCTCCACGTGAGGCGGGAAACCCAGGGTCCCTTTCCTCGTGCCACAGGGATCCTGGGACTCCTATCCACTTTCAAGAGGAGTCAGGCATCGTCTCCTTTGGAAGCATTGATCTCCGCGGACCTCTCGACTTTTCAAAGGATGTGAGGCCTCCGGACGTGATGAGGCGGAGAACTAGGTCTTTCTCTGTGGTCTCCACAGGGGATTCAGACATCCCTTCGTATTGGGAGATGCAAGACGAGCCTGCATTCAATTCACTGCAGGGATATCCGGCCTTACCTCGAGTCAGAGCATCTCGGTGTCCATTCTATGAGGCCACAAACTCAGGGTCCCTCTCACATACCTGTAGCTGAGAGAAGCCTCCTCTTGAGGGGCTTGTGGAAAGTTGGTATTCCTCTTGAGTCGAAGCCAGGGACTAAGCTCTCATCTCGAGTTGATTTGGGGTCCATGGAGCCCTTTCGTGTTGCTCCAGTGACCTCAGGATCCCTCTAGACTTGAGAAGGTGATCTTGGGTTTTCTCTGGAGTGCCATCAAGGAAATCAAGGCTCCTTTCACGTTTGATGTGGAACACGGAATTGCTCTGCACGCAGTGCAGGGGAATCGGGCCTCGTGTCGGGGCGAGGGAGAAGTCTCATGGTTTTTCTCGAGTTGCGGCCGGAACCTGGGGTATATTCTCGAGTTACGACGGGGAGGGCCCTTCCAGACACGTGTTTGTTCAGCGACGTCAGGACTCCTGCCTAGGTGCGAGGGACACCTCGGGATTCTCCTCGAGTTTTGGCATGGCAATTGGGACGCGTCTCCACGTGAGGCGGGAGACCCAGTGTCCCTTTCCTCGTGCCACAGGGATCCTGGGACTCCTATCCACTTTCAAGAGGCGTCAGGCATCGTCTCCTTTGGAAGCATTGATCTCCGCGGACCTCTCGAGTTTTCAAAGGATGTGAGGCCTCCGGTCGCCATGAGGCTGAGAACTAGGTCTTTCTCTGTGGTCTCCACAGGGGATTCAGACATCCCTTCGTCTTGGGAGATGCAAGACGAGCCTGCATTCAATTCACTGCAGGGATATCCGGCCTTACCTCGAGTCAGAGCATCTCGGTGTCCATTCTACTTGAGGCCACAAACTCAGGGCCCCTCTCACATACCTGTAGCGGAGAGAAGCCTCCTCTTGAGGGGCTTGTGGAAAGTTCGTATTCCTCTTGAGTCGAACCCAGGAACTAAGCTCTCATCTCGAGTTGATTTGGGGTCCACGGAGCCCTTTCCTTTTGCTCCAGTGACCTAATGATCCCTCTCGACTTGAGACAGTGATCTTGGGTTTTCTCTGGACTGCCATCAAGGAAATCAAGGCTCCTTTCACGTTTGATGTGGAACACGGAATTGCTCTGCACGCAGTGCAGGGGAATCGGGCCTTATCTCGCGGCGAAGGGGAAGTCTCATGGTTTTTCTCGAGTTGCGGCCGGAACCTGGGGTATATTCTCGAGTTACGACGGGGAGGGCCCCTCCAGACACGAGTTTGTTCAGCGACATCAGGACTCCTGCCTAGGTGCGAGGGACACCTCGGGATTCTCCTGGAGTATTGGCATGGCAATTGGGACGCGTCTCCACGTGAGGCGGGAGACCCAGGGTCCCTTTCCACGTGCCACAGTGATCCTGGGACTCCTATCCACTTTCAAGAGGAGTCAGGCATCGTCTCCTTTGGAAGCATTGATCTCCGTGGACCTCTCGAGTTTTCAAAGGATGTGAGGCCTCCGGTCGCGAGGAGGCGGAGAATTAGGTCTTTCTCTGTGGTCTCCACAGGGGATTCAGACATCCGTTCCTCTTGGGAGATGCAAGACGAGCCTGCATTCAATTCACTGCAGGGATATCCGGCCTTACTTCGAGTCAGAGCATCTCGGTGTCCATTCCACTTGAGGCCACAAACTCAGGGTCCCTCTCACATACCTGTAGCTGAGAAAAGCCTCCTCTTGAGGTGCTTGTGGAAAGTTGGTATTCCGCTTGACTCGAAGCCAGGGACTAAGCTCTCATCTCGAGTTGATTTGGGGTCCACGGAGCCCTTTCGTGTTGCTCCAGTGACCTCAGGATCCCTCTAGACTTGAGACAGTGATCTTGGGTTTTCTCTGGAGTGCCATCAAGGAAATCAAGGCTCCTTTCACGTTTGATGTGGAACACGGAATTGCTCTGCATGCACTGCAGTGGAATCGGGCCTCATGTCGGGTCGAGGGGAAGTCTCATGGTTTTTCTCGAGTTGCGGTCGGAACCTGGGGTATATTCTTGAGTTACGACGGGGAGGGGCCTTCCAGACACGTGTTTGTTCAGCGACGTCAGGACTCCTGCCTAGGTGCGAGGGACACCTCGGGATTCTCCTCGCGTCTTGGCATGGCAATTAGGACGCGTCTCCACGTGAAGCGGGAGACACAGGGTCCCTTTCCACGTGCCACAGGGATCCTGGGACTCCTATCCATTTTCAAGAGGAGTCAGGCATCGTCTCCTTTGGAAGCATTGATCTCCGCGGACCTCTCGAATTTTCAAAGGATGTGAGGCCTCCTGTCTCCATGAGGCTGAGAACCAAGTCTTGCTCTGCGACTCCACAGGGGATCAGACATCCCTTCGTCTTGGGAGATGCAAGACGAGCCTGCATTCAATTCACTGCAGGGATATCCGGCCTTACCTCGAGTCAGAGCATCTCGGTGTCCATTCTACTTGAGGCCACAAACTCAGGGACCCTCTCACATACCTGTAGCTGAGAAAAGCCTCCTTTTGAGGGGCTTGTGGAAAGTTCGTATTCCTCTTGAGTCGAAGCCAGGGACTAAGCTCTCATCTCGAGTTGATTTGGGGTCCACGGAGCCCTTTCGTGTTGCTCCAGTGACCTCAGGATCCCTCTAGACTTGAGACAGTGATCTTGGGTTTTCTCTGGAGTGCCATCAAGGAAATCAAGGCTCCTTTCACGTTTGATGTGGAACACGGAATTGCTCTGCACGCAGTGCAGGGGAATCGGGCCTCATGTCGGGGCGAGGGAGAAGTCTCATGGTTTTTCTCGAGTTGCGGCCGGAACCTGGGGTATATTCTCGAGTTACGACGGGGAGGGCCCCTCCAGACACGAGTTTGTTCAGCGACATCAGGACTCCTGCCTAGGTGCGAGGGACACCTCGGGATTCTCCTGGAGTATTGGCATGGCAATTGGGACGCGTCTCCACGTGAGGCGGGAGACCCAGGGTCCCTTTCCACGTGCCACAGTGATCCTGGGACTCCTATCCACTTTCAAGAGGAGTCAGGCATCGTCTCCTTTGGAAGCATTGATCTCCGTGGACCTCTCGAGTTTTCAAAGGATGTGAGGCCTCCGGTCGCGAGGAGGCGGAGAATTAGGTCTTTCTCTGTGGTCTCCACAGGGGATTCAGACATCCGTTCCTCTTGGGAGATGCAAGACGAGCCTGCATTCAATTCACTGCAGGGATATCCGGCCTTACTTCGAGTCAGAGCATCTCGGTGTCCATTCCACTTGAGGCCACAAACTCAGGGTCCCTCTCACATACCTGTAGCTGAGAAAAGCCTCCTCTTGAGGTGCTTGTGGAAAGTTGGTATTCCTCTTGAGTCGAAGCCAGGGACTAAGCTCTCATCTCGAGTTGATTTGGGATCCACGGAGCCCTTTCGTGTTGCTCCAGTGACCTCAGGATCCCTCTAGACTTGAGACAGTGATCTTGGGTTTTCTCTGGAGTGCCATCAAGGAAATCAAGGCTCCTTTCACGTTTGATGTGGAACACGGAATTGCTCTGCATGCAGTGCAGGGGAATCGGGCCTCATCTAGCGGCGAGGGGAAGTCTCATGGTTTTTCTCGAGTTGCGGCCGGAACCTGGGGTATATTCTCGAGTTACGACGGGGAGGGCCCTTCCAGACACGTGTTTGTTCAGCGACGTCAGGACTCCTGCCTAGGTGCGAGGGACACCTCGGGATTCTCCTCGAGTCTTGGCATGGCAATTGGGACGCGTCTCCACGTGAGGCGGGAGACCCAGGGTCCCTTTCCACGTGCCACAGGGATCCTGGGACTCCTATCCACTTTCAAGAGGAGTCAGGCATCGTCTCCTTTGGAAGCATTGATCTCCGCGGACCTCTCGAGTTTTCAAAGGATGTGAGGCCTCCGGTCTCCATGAGGCTGAGAACTAGGTCTTTCTCTGTGGTCTCCACAGGGGATTCAGACATCCCTTCGTCTTGGGAGATGCAAGACGAGACTGCATTCAATTCACTGCAGGGATATCCGGCCTTACCTCGAGTCAGAGCATCTCGGTGTCCATTCTACTTGAGGCCACAAACTCAGGGTCCCTCTCACATACCTGTAGCTGAGAGAAGCCTCCTCTTGAGGGGCTTGTGGAAAGTTCGTATTCCTCTTGAGTCGAAGCCAGGGACTAAGCTCTCATCTCGAGTTGATTTGGGGTTCACGGAGCCCTTTCTTGTTGCTCCAGTGACCTCAGGATCCCTCTAGACTTGAGACAGTGATCTTGGGTTTTCTCTGGAGTGCCATCAAGGAAATCAAGGCTCCTTTCACGTTTGATGTGGAACACGGAATTGCTCTGCATGCAGTGCAGGGGAATCGGGCCTCATCTAGCGGCGAGGGGAAGTCTCATGGTTTTTCTCGAGTTGCGGCCGGAACCTGGGGTATATTCTCGAGTTACGACGGGGAGGGCCCTTCCAGACACGTGTTTGTTCAGCGACGTCAGGACTCCTGCCTAGGTGCGAGGGACACCTCGGGATTCTCCTCGATTCTTGGCATGGCAATTGGGACGCGTCTCCACGTGAGGCGGGAGACCCAGGGTCCCTTTCCACGTGCCACAGGGATCCTGGGACTCCTATCCATTTTCAAGAGGAGTCAGGCATCGTCTCCTTTGGAAGCATTGATCTCCGCGGACCTCTCGAGTTTTCAAAGATGTGAGCCCTCCGGTCGCGATGAGGCGGAGAACTAGGTCTTTCTCTGTGGTCTCCACAGGGGATGCAGACATCCCTTCGTCTTGGGAGATGCAAGACAAGCCTGCATTCAATTCACTGCAGGGATATCCGGCCTGACTTCGCGTCAGAGCATCTCGGTGTCCATTCCACTTGAGGCCACAAACTCAGGGTCCCTCTCACATATCTGTAGCTGAGAGAAGACTCCTCTTGAGGTGCTTGTGGAAAGTTGGTATTCCTCTTGAGTCGAAGCCAGGGACTAAGCTCTCATCTCGAGTTGATTTGGGGTCCACGGAGCCCTTTCGTGTTGCTCCAGTGACCTCAGGATCCCTCTAGACTTGAGACAGTGATCTTGGGTTTTCTCTGGAGTGCCATCAAGGAAATCAAGGCTCCTTTCACTTTTGATGTGGAACACGGAATTGCTCAGCACGCAGTGCAGGGGAATCGGGCCTAATGCGCGGCGAGGGGAAGTCTCATGGTTTTTCTCGAGTTGCGGCCGAAACCTGGGGTATATTCTCGAGTTACCACGGGGAGGGCCCTTCCAGAAACGTGTTTGTTCAGAGACGTCAGGACTCCTGCCTAGGTGCGAGGGACACCTCGGGATTCTCCTCGCGTCTTGGCATGGCAATTGGGACGCGTCTCCACGTGAGGCGGGAGACCCAGGGTCCCTTTCCACGTGCCACAGGGATCCTGGGACTCCTATCCATTTTCAAGAGGAGTCAGGCATCGTCTCCTTTGGAAGCATTGATCTCCGCGGACCTCTCGAGTTTTCAAAGGATGTGAGGCCTCCGGTCTCCATGAGGCTGAGAACTAGGTCTTTCTCTGTGGTCTCCACAGGGGATTCAGACATCCCTTCGTCTTGGGAGATGCAAGACGAGCCTGCATTCAATTCACTGCAGGGATATCCGGCCTTACCTCGAGTCAGAGCATCTCGGTGTCCATTCTACTTGAGGCCACAAACTCAGGGTCCCTCTCACATACCTGTAGCTGAGAGAAGCCTCCTCTTGAGGGGCTTGTGGAAAGTTCGTATTCCTCTTGAGTCGAAGCCAGGGACTAAGCTCTCATCTCGAGTTGATTTGGGGTCCAGGGAGCCCTTTCGTGTTGCTCCAGTGACCTCAGGATCCCTCTAGACTTGAGACAGTGATCTTGGGTTTTCTCTGGAGTGCCATCAAGGAAATCAAGGCTCCTTTCACATTTGATGTGGAACACGGAATTGCTCTGCACGCAGTGCAGGGGAATCGGGCCTCATGTCGGGGCGAGGGGGAAGTCTCATGGTTTTTCTCGAGTTGCGGCCGGAACCTGGGGTATATTCTCGAGTTACGACGGGGAGGGCCCTTCCAGAAACGTGTTTGTTCAGCGACGTCAGGACTCCTGCCTAGGTGCGAGGGACACCTCGGGATTCTCCTCGAGTTTTGGCATGGCAATTGGGACGCGTCTCCACGTGAGGCGGGAGACCCAGGGTCCCTTTCCTCGTGCCACAGGGATCCTGGGACTCCTATCCACTTTCAAGAGGAGTCAGGCATCGTCTCCTTTGGAAGCATTGATCTCCGCGGACCTCTCGAGTTTTCAAAGGATGTGAGGCCTCCGGTCTCCATGAGGCTGAGAACTAGGTCTTTCTCTGTGGTCTCCACAGGGGATTCAGACATCCCTTCGTCTTGGGAGATGCAAGACGAGCCTGCATTCAATTCACTGCAGGGATATCCGGCCTTAACTCGAGTCAGAGCATCTCGGTGTCCATTCTACTTGAGGCCACAAACTCAGGGTCCCTCTCACATACCTGTAGCTGAGAGAAGCCTCCTCTTGAGGGGCTTGTGGAAAGTTCGTATTCCTCTTGAGTCAAAGCCAGGGACTAAGCTCTCATCTCGAGTTGATTTGGCGTCCACGGAGCCCTTTCCTTTTGCTCCAGTGACCTCATGATCCCTCTAGACTTGAGACAGTGATTTTGGGTTTTCTCTGGAGTGCCATCAAGGAAATCAAGGCTCCTTTTACGTTTGATGTGGAACACGGAATTGCTCTGCACGCAGTGCAGGGGAATCCGGCCTTATCTCGCGGCGAAGGGGAAGTCTCATGGTTTTTCTCGAGTTGCGGCCGGAACCTGGGTATATTCTCGAGTTACGACGGGGAGGGCTCTTCCAGACACGTGTTTGTTCAGCGACGTCAGGACTCCTGCCTAGGTGCGAGGGACACCTCGGGATTCTCCTCGCGTCTTGTCATGGCAATTGGGACGCGTCTCCACGT
The DNA here is from genome assembly GCF_033118175.1 of Dama dama. Lineage (NCBI taxonomy): Eukaryota > Metazoa > Chordata > Mammalia > Artiodactyla > Cervidae > Dama > Dama dama. The sequence continues at coordinate 5,333,244 of NC_083709.1, forward strand.
GAGGCGGGAGACCCAGGGTCCCTTTCCACGTGCCACAGGGATCCTGGGACTCCTATCGATTTTCAAGAGGAGTCAGGCATCGTCTCCTTTGGAAGCATTGATCTCCGTGGACCTCTCGAGTTTTCAAAGGATGTGAGGACTCCGGTCGCCATGAGGCTGAGAACTAGGTCTTTCTCTGTGGTCTCCACAGGGGATTCAGACATCCCTTCGTCTTGGGAGATGCAAGACGAGCCTGCATTCAATTCACTGCAGGGATATCCGGCCTTACCTCGAGTCAGAGCATCTCGGTGTCCATTCTACTTGAGGCCACAAACTCAGGGTCCCTCTCACATACCTGTAGCTGAGAGAAGCCTCCTCTTGAGGGGCTTGTGGAAAGTTCGTATTCCTCTTGAGTCGAACCCAGGAACTAAGCTCTCATCTCGAGTTGATTTGGGGTCCACGGAGCCCTTTCGTGTTGCTCCAGTGACCACAGGATCCCTCTAGACTTGAGACAGTGATCTTGGGTTTTCTCTGGAGTGCCATCAAGAAAATCAAGGCTCCTTTCACGTTTGATGTGGAACACGGAATTGCTCAGCACGCAGTGCAGGGGAATCGGGCCTTATCTCGCGGCGAAGGGGAAGTCTCATGGTTTTACTCAAGTTGCGGCCGGAACCTGGGGTATATTCTCGAGTTACGACGGGGAGGGCCCCTCCAGGCACGTGTTTGTTCAGCGACATCAGGACTCCTGCCTAGGTGCGATGGACACCTCGGGATTCTCCTCGAGTATTGGCATGGCAATTGGGACGCATCTCCACGTGAGGCGGGAGACCCAGGGTCCCTTTCCACGTGCCACAGGGATCCTGGGACTCCTATCCACTTTCAAGAGGAGTCAGGCATCGTCTCCTTTGGAAGCATTGATCTCCGTGGATCTCTCGTGTTTTCAAAGGATGTGAGGCCTCCGGTCGCGATGAGGCGGAGAATTAGGTCTTTCTCTGTGGTCTCCACAGGGGATTCAGACAACCCTTCGTCTTGGGAGATGCAAGACGAGCCTGCATTCAATTCACTGCAGGGATATCCGGCCTTACTTCGAGTCAGAGCGTCCCAGTGTCCATTCCACTTGAGGCCACAAACTCAGGGTCCGTCTCACATACCTGTAGCTGAGAGAAGCCTCCTCTTGAGGTGCTTGTGGAAAGTTGGTATTCCTCTTTAGTCGACGCCAGGGACTAAGCTCTCACCTCGAGTTGATTTGGGGTCCACGGAGCCCTTTCCTTTTGCTCCAGTGACCTCAGGATCCCTCTAGACTTGAGACAGTGATCTTGGGTTTTCTCTGGAGTGCCATCAAGGAAATCAAGGCTCCTTTCACTTTTGATGTGGAACACGGAATTGCTCAGCACGCAGTGCAGGGGAATCGGGCCTTATCTCGCGGCGAAGGGGAAGTCTCATGGTTTTACTCAAGTTGCGGCCGGAACCTGGGGTATATTCTCGAGTTACGACGGGGAGGGCTCTTCCAGACACGTGTTTGTTCAGCGACGTCAGGACTCCTGCCTAGGTGCGAGGGACACTTCGGGATTCTCCTCGCGTCTTGGCATGGCAATTGGGACGCGTCTCCACGTGAGGCGGGAGACCCAGGGTCCCTTTCCACGTGCCACAGGGATCCTTGGTCTCCTATCCATTTTCAAGAGGAGTCAGGCATCGTCTCCTTTGGAAGCATTGATCTCCGTGGACCTCTCGAGTTTTCAAAGGATGTGAGGACTCCGGTCGCCATGAGGCTGAGAACTAGGTCTTTCTCTGTGGTCTCCACAGGAGATTCAGACATCCCTTCGTCTTGGGAGATGCAAGACGAGCCTGCATTCAATTCACTGCAGGGATATCCGGCCTTACCTCGAGTCAGAGCATCTCGGTGTCCATTCTACTTGAGGCCACAAACTCAGGGTCCCTCTCACATACCTGTAGCTGAGAGAAGCCTCCTCTTGAGGGGCTTGTGGAAAGTTCGTATTCCTCTTGAGTCGAACCCAGGGACTAAGCTCTCATCTCGAGTTGATTTGGGGTCAACGGAGCCCTTTCGTGTTTCTCCAGTGACCTCATGATCCCTCTCGACTTGAGACAGTGATCTTGGGTTTTCTCTGGAGTGCCATCAAGGAAATCAAGGTTCCTTTCACGTTTGATGTGGAACACGGAATTGCTCTGCACGCAGTGCAGGGGAATCGGGCCTTATCTCGCGGCGAAGGGGAAGTCTCATGGTTTTTCTCGAGTTGCGGCCGGAACCTGGGGTATATTCTCGAGTTACGACGGGGAGGGCCCCTCCAGACACGGGTTTGTTCAGCGACATCAGGACTCCTGCCTAGGTGCGAGGGACACCTCGGGATTCTCCTGGAGTATTGGCATGGCATTTGGGACGCGTCTCCACGTGAGGCGGGAGACCCAGGGTCCCTTTCCACGTGTCACAGTGATCCTGGGACTCCTATCCACTTTCAAGAGGAGTCAGGCATCGTCTCCTTTGGAAGCATTGATCTCCGTGGACCTCTCGAGTTTTCAAAGGATGTGAGGCCTCCGGTCGCGATGAGTCGGAGAATTAGGTCTTTACCTGTGGTCTCCACAGGGGATTCAGACATCCCTTCCTCTTGGGAGATGCAAGACGAGCCTGCATTCAATTCACTGCAGGGATATCCGGCCTTACTTTGAGTCAGAGCATCTCGGTGTCCATTCCACTTGAGGCCACAAAATCAGGGTCCCTCTCACATACCTGTAGCTGAGAGAAGCCTCCTCTTGAGGTGCTTGTGGAAAGTTGGTATTCCTCTTGAGTCGAAGCCAGGGACTATGTTCTCATCTGGAGTTGATTTGGGTTCCACGGAGCCCTTTCATGTTTCTCCAGTGACCTCAGGATCCCTCTAGACTTGAGACAGTGATCTTGGGTTTTCTCTGGAGTGCCATCAAGGAAATCAAGGCTCCTTTCACGTTTGATGTGGAACACGGAATTGCTCTGCACGCAGTGCAGGGGAATCTGGCCTCATGTCGCGGCGAGGGGGAAGTCTCATCGTTTTTCTCGAGTTGTGGCCAGAACCTGGGGTATATTCTCCAGTTAGGACGGGGAGGGCCCTTCCAGACTCGTGTTTGTTCAGCGAAGTCAGGACTCCTGCCTAGGTGCGATGGACACCTGGGGATTCTCCTCGATTCTTGGCATGGCAATTGGGACGCGTCTCCACGTGAGGCGGGAGACCCAGGGTCCCTTTCCACGTGCCACAGGGATCCTGGGACTCCTATCCATTTTCAAGAGGAGTCAGGCATCGTCTCCTTTGGAAGCATTGATCTCCGCGGACCTCTCGAATTTTCAAAGATGTGAGCCCTCCGGTTGCGATGAGGCGGAGAACTAGGTCTTTCTCTGTGGTCTCCACAGGGGATGCAGACATCCCTTCGTCTTGGGAGATGCAAGACAAGCCTGCATTCAATTCACTGCAGGGATATCCGGCCTGACTTCGCGTCAGAGCATATCGGTGTCCATTCCACTTGAGGCCACAAACTCTGGGTCCCTCTCACATATCTGTAGCTGAGAGAAGACTCCTCTTGAGGTGCTTGTGGAAAGTTGGTATTCCTCTTGAGTCGAAGCCAGGGACTAAGCTCTCATCTCGAGTTGATTTGGGGTCCACGGAGCCCTTTCGTGTTGCTCCAGTGACCTCAGGATCCCTCTAGACTTGAGACAGTGATCTTGGGTTTTCTCTGGAGTGCTTTCAAGGAAATCAAGGCTCCTTTCACTTTTGATGTGGAACACGGAATTGCTCAGCACGCAGTGCAGGGGAATCGGGCCTAATGCGCGGCGAGGGGAAGTCTCATGGTTTTTCTCGAGTTGCGGCCGGAACCTGGGGTATATTCTCGAGTTACGACGGGGAGGGCTCTTCCAGACACGTGTTTGTTCAGCGACGTCAGGACTCCTGCCTAGGTGCGAGGGACACCTCGGGATTCTCCTCGCGTCTTGGCATGGCAATTGGGACGCGTCTCCACGTGAGGCGGGAGACCCAGTGTCCCTTTCCACGTGCCACAGGGATCCTGGGACTCCTATCCATTTTCAAGAGGAGTCAGGCATCGTCTCCTTTGGAAGCATTGATCTCCGCGGACCTCTCGAGTTTTCAAAGGATTTGAGGCCTCCGGTCTCCATGAGGCTGAGAACTAGGTCTTTCTCTGTGGTCTCCACAGGGGATTCAGACATCCCTTCGTCTTGGGAGATGCAAGACGAGCCTGCATTCAATTCACTGCAGGGATATCCGGCCTTACCTCGAGTCAGAGCATCTCGGTGTCCATTCTACTTGAGGCCACAAACTCAGGGTCCCTCTCACATACCTGTAGCTGAGAGAAGCCTCCTCTTGAGGGGCTTGTGGAAAGTTCGTATTCCTCTTGAGTCGAAGCCAGGGACTAAGCTCTCATCTCGAGTTGATTTGGGGTCCAGGGAGCCCTTTCGTGTTGCTCCAGTGACCTCAGGATCCCTCTAGACTTGAGACAGTGATCTTGGGTTTTCTCTGGAGTGCCATCTAGGAAATCAAGGCTTCTTTCACGTTTGATGTGGAACACGGAATTGCTCTGCACGCAGTGCAGGGCAATCGGGCCTCATGTCGGGGCGAGGGGGAAGTCTCATGGTTTTTCTCGAGTTGCGGCCGGAACCTGGGGTATATTCTCGAGTTACGACGGGGAGGGCCCTTCCAGACACGTGTTTGTTCAGCGACGTCAGGACTCCTGCCTAGGTGCGAGGGACACCTCGGGATTCTCCTCGAGTCTTGGCATGGCAATTGGGACGCGTCTCCACGTGAGGCGGGAGACCCAGTGTCCCTTTCCTCGTGCCACAGGGATCCTGGGACTCCTATCCACTTTCAAGAGGAGTCAGGCATCGTCTCCTTTGGAAGCATTGATCTCCGCGGACCTCTCGAGTTTTCAAAGGATGTGAGGCCTCCGGTCGCCATGAGGCTGAGAACTAGGTCTTTCTCTGTGGTCTCCACAGGGGATTCAGACATCCCTTCGTCTTGGGAGATGCAAGACGAGCCTGCATTCAATTCACTGCAGGGATATCCGGCCTTACTTCGAGTCAGAGCATCTCGGTGTCCATTCTACTTGAGGCCACAAACTCAGGGTCGCTCTCACATACCTGTAGCTGAGAGAAGCCTCCTCTTGAGGGGCTTGTGGAAAGTTCGTATTCCTCTTGAGTCGAAGCCAGGGACTAAGCTCTCATCTCGAGTTGATTTGGTTTCCACGGAGCCCTTTCCTTTTGCTCCAGTGACCTCATGATCCCTCTAGACTTGAGACAGTGATCTTGGGTTTTCTCTGGAGTGCCATCAAGGAAATCAAGGCTCCTTTCACTTTTGATGTGGAACACGGAATTGCTCTGCACGCAGTGCAGGGGAATCGGGCCTTATCTCGCGACGAAGGGGAAGTCTCATGGTTTTTCTCGAGTTGCGGCCGGAACCTGGGGTATATTCTCGAGTTACGACGGGGAGGGCCCCTCCAGACACGAGTTTGTTCAGCGACATCAGGACTCCTTCCTAGGTGCGAGGGACACCACGGGATTCTCCTGGAGTATTGGCATGGCATTTGGGACGCGTCTCCACGTGAGGCGGGAGACCCAGGGTCCCTTTCCACGTGCCACAGGGATCCTGGGACTCCTATCCACTTTCAAGAGGAGTCAGGCATCGTCTCCTTTGGAAGCATTGATCTCCGCGGCCCTCTCGAGTTTTCAAAGGATGTGAGGCCTCCGGTCGCGATGAGGCGGAGAATTAGGTCTTTACCTGTGGTCTCCACAGGGGATTCAGACATCCCTTCCTCTTGGGAAATGCTAGACGAGCCTGCATTCAATTCACTGCAGGGATATCCGGCATTACTTTGAGTCAGAGCATCTCGGTGTCCATTCCACTTGAGGCCACAAACTCAGGGTCCCGCTCACATACCTGTAGCTGAGAGAAGCCTCCTCTTGAGGTGCTTGTGGAAAGTTGGTATTCCTCTTGAGTCGAAGCCAGGGACTAAGCTCTCATCTCGAGTTGATTTGGGGTCCACGGAGCCCTTTCCTGTTGGTCCAGTGACCTCAGGATCCCTCTAGACTTGAGACAGTGATCTTGGGTTTTCTCTGGAGTGCCATCAAGGAAATCAAGGCTCCTTTCACGTTTGATGTGGAACACTGAATTGCTCTGCATGCAGTGCAGGGGAATCGGGCCTCAACTCGCGGCGAGGGGGAAATTTCATTTTTTTTCAGGAGTTGCGGCCGGAACCTGGGGTATATTCTCGAGTTACGACGGGGAGGGCCCTTCCAGACACGTGTTTGTTCAGCGACGTCAGGACTCCTGCCTAGGTGCGAGGGACACCTCTGGATTCCCCTCGAGTCTTGGCATGGCAATTGGGACGCGTCTCCACGTGAGGCGGGAGACCCAGGGTCCCTTTCCACGTGCCACAGGGATCCTGGGACTCCTATCCATTTTCAAGAAGAGTCAGGCATCGTCTCCTTTGGAAGCATTGATCTCCGCAGACCTCTCGAGTTTTCAAAGGATATGAGGCCTCCGGTTGCGTTGAGGTCGAGGAATAGGTCTTTCTCTGTGGTCTCCACAGGGGATTCAAACAACCCTTCGTCTTGGGAGATCCAAGACGAGCCTGCCTTCAATTCACTGCACGGATATCTGGCCTTACTTCGAGTCAGAGCATCGCGGTGTCCATTCCACTTGAGGCGACAAACTCAGGGTCCCTCTCACATACCATTAGCAGAGAGTAGCCTCCTCTTCAGATGCTTGTGGAAAGTTGGTATTCCTCTTGAGTCGAAGCCAGGGACTAAGCTCTCATCTCGAGTTGATTTGGGGTCCAAGGAGCCCTTTCGTGTTGCTCCAGTGACCTCAGGATCCCTCTAGACTTGAGACAGTGATCTTGGGTTTTCTCTGGAGTGCCATCAAGGAAATCAAGGCTCCTTTCACGTTTGATGTGGAACACGGAATTGCTCTGCACGCAGTGCAGGGGAATCGGGCCTCATCCAACGGCGAGGGGGAAGTCTCATGGTTTTTCTTGAGTTGCGGCCGGAACCTGGGGTATATTCTCGAGTTACGACGGGAGGGCCCTTCCAGACACCTGTTTGTTCAGCGACGTCAGGACTACTGCCTAGGTGCTAGGGACACCTCGGGATTCTCCTCGAGTCTTGGCATGGCAATTGGGACGCGTCTCCACGTGAGGCGGGAGACCCAGGGTCCCTTTCCACGTGCCACAGGGATCCTGGGACTCCTATCCATTTTCAAGAAGAGTCAGGCATTGTCTCCTTTGGAAGCATTGATCTCCGCGGACCTCTCGAGTTTTCAAAGGATGTGAGGCCTCCGCTCGCGATGAGGCGGAGAATTAGGTCTTTCTCTGTGGTCTCCACAGGGGATTCAGACATCCCTTCGTCTTGGGAGATGCAAGACGAGCCTGCATTCAATTCACTGCAGGGATATCCGGCCTTACTTCGATTCAGAGCATCTCGGTGTCCATTCCATTTGAGGCCACAAACTCAGGGTCCCTCTCACATACCTGTGGCTGCGAGAAGCCTCCTCTTGAGGTGCTTGTGGAAAGTTGGTATTCCTCTTGAGTCGAAGTCAGGGACTAAGCTCTCATCTCGAGTTTATTTGGGGTCCACGGAGCCCTTTCGTGTTGCTCCATTGACGTCAGGATCCCTCTAGACATGAAACAGTGATCTTGGGTTTTCTCTGGAGTGCCATTAAGGAAATCAAGGCTCCTTTCACGTTTGATGTGGAACACGGAATTGGTCTGCACGCAGTGCAGGGTCATCGGGCCTCATCTCGCGGCGAGGGGGAAGTCTCATGGTTTTTCTCGAGTTGCGGCCGGAACCTGGGGTATATTCTCGAGTTACGACGGGGAGGGCCCTTCCAGACACAGGTTTGTTCAGCGACGTGAGGACTCCTGCCTAGCTGCGAGGGACACCTCGGGATTCTCCTCGAGTCTTGGCATGGCAATTTGGACGCGTCTCCACGTGAGGCGGGAGACCCAGTGTCCCTTTCCACGTGCCACAGGGATCCTGGGACTCCTATCCATTTTCAATAGGAGTCAGGCATCGTTTCCTTTGGAAGCATTGATCTCCGCGGACCTCTCGAGTTTTCAAAGGATGTGAGGCCTCCGGTCGCGATGAGGCTGAGAACTCGGTCTTTCTCTGTGGTCTCCACAGGGGATTCAGACATCCCTTCGTCTTGGGAGATGCAAGACGAGCCTGCATTCAATTCACTGCAGGGATATCCGGCCTTACTTCGAGTCAGAGCATCTCCGTGTCCATTCCACTTGAGGCCACAAACTCAGGGTCCCTCTCACATACCTGTAGCTGAGAGAAGCCTCCTCTTGAGGTGCTTGTGGAAAGTTGGTATTCTTCTTGAGGCGAAGCCAGGGACTAAGCTCTCATCTCGAGTTGATTTGGGGTCCACGGAGCCCTTTCGTGTTGCTCCAGTGACCTCAGGATCCCTCTAGACTTGAGACAGTGATCTTGGGTTTTCTCTGGAGTGCCATCAAGGAAATCAAGGTTCCTTTCACGTTTGATGTGGAACACGGAATTGCTCTGCACGCAGTGCAGGGGAATCGGGCCTCATCCAGCGGCGAGGGGGAAGTTTCATGGTTTTTCTCGAGTTGCGGCCGGAACCTGGGGTATATTCTCGAGTTACGACGGGGAGGGCCCTTCCAGACACGTGTTTGTTCAGCGACCTCAGGAATCCTGCCTAGGTGCGAGGGACACCTCGGGATTCTCCTCGAGTCTTGGCATGGCAATGGGGACGCGTCTCCACGTGAGGCGGAAGACCCAGGGTCCCTTTCCACGTGCCACAGGGATCCTGGGACTCCTATCCATTTTCAAGAGGAATCAGGCATCGTCTCCTTTGGAAGCATTGATCTCCGCGGACATCTCGAATTTTCAAAGGATGTGAGGCCTCCCGTCTCGATGAGGCGGAGGACTAGGTCTTTCTCTGTCGTCTCCACAGGGGATTCAGACATCCCTTCGTCTTGGGAGATGGAAGACGAGCCTGCATTCAAATCACTGCAGGGATATCTGGCCTTACTTCGAGTCAGAGCATCTCGGTGTCCATTCCCCTTGAGGCCGCAAACTCAGGGTTCCTCTCACATACCTGTAGCTGAGAGAAGCCTCCTCTTGAGGTGCTTGTGGAAAGTTGGTATTCCTCTTGAGTCTAAGCCAGGGACTAAGCTCTCATCTCGAGTTGATTTGGGGTCCACGGAGCCCTTTCGTGTTGCTCCAGTGACCTCAGGATCCCTCTAGACTTGAGACAGTGATCTTGGGTTTTCTCTGGAGTGCCATCAAGGAAATCAAGGCTCCTTTCACGTTTGATGTGGAACACGGAATTGCTCTGCACGCAGTGCAGGGGAATCGGGCCTCATCTCGCGGCGAGGGGGATGTCTCATGGTTTTTCTCGAGTTGCGGCCTGAACCTGGGGTATATTCTCGAGTTACGACGGGGAGGGCCCTTCCAGACACGTGTTTGTTCAGCGACGTCAGGACTCCTGCCTAGGTGCGAGGGACACCTCGGGATTCTCCTCGAGTCTTGGCATGGCAATTGGGACGCGTCTCCACGTGAAGCGGGAGACCCAGGGTCCCCGTCCATGTGGACAGGGATCCTGGGACTCCTAACCATTTTCAAGAGGAGTCAGGCATCGTCTTCTTTGGAAGCATTGATCTCCGCGGACCTCTCGAGTTTTCAAAGGATGTGAGGCTTCCGCTCGCGATGAGGCGGAGGACTAGGTCTTTCTCTGTGGTCGCCACAGGGGATTCAGGCAACCCTTCGTCTTGGGAGATGCAAGACGAGCCTGCATTCAATTCACTGCAGGGATATCCGGCCTTACTTCGAGTCAGAGCATCTCGGTGTCCATTCCACTTGAGGCCACAAACTCAGGGTCCCTCTCACATACCTGTAGCTGAGAGAAGCCTCCTCTTGAGGTGCTTGAGGAAAGTTGGTATTCCTCTTGAGTCGAAGCCAGGGACTAAGCTCTCATCTCGAGTTGATTTGGGGTCCACGGAGCCCTTTCGTGCTACTACAGTGACCTCAGGATCCCTCTAGACTTGAGACAGTGACTTTGGGTTTTCTCTGGAGTGACATCAAGGAAATCAAGGCTCCTTTCACTTTTGATGTGGAACACGGAATTGCTCTGCAAGCAGTGCAGGGGAATCCGGCCTCATCTCGCGGCGAGGGGGATGTCTCATGGTTTTTCTCGAGTTGCGTCCGGAACCTGGGGTATATTCTCGAGTTATGACGGGGAGGGCCCTTCCAGACAAGTGTTTGTTCAGCGACGTCAGGACTCCTGCCTAGGTCCGAGGGACACCTCGGGATTCTCCTCGAGTCTTGGCATGGCAAATGGGACGCGTCTCCACGTGAAGCGGGAGACCCAGTGTCCCTTTCCACGTGCCACAGGGATCCTGGGACTCCTATCCATTTTCAAGAGGAGTCAGGCATCGTCTCCTTTGGAAGCATTGATCTCCGTGGACCTCTCGAGTTTTCAAAGGATGTGAGGCCTCCGCTCGCGATGAGGCGGAGAACTAGGTCTTTCTCTGTAGTCTCCACAGGGGATTCAGACACCCCTTCGTCTTGGGAGATGCAAGACGAGCCTGCATTCAATTCACTGCAGGGATATCCGGCCTTACTTCGAGTCAGAGCATCTCGGTGTCCATTCCACTTGAGGCCACAAACTCAGGGTCCCTCTCACATACATGTAGCTGAGAGAAGACTCCTCTTGAGGTGCTTGTGGAAAGTTGGTATTCCACTTGATTCGAAGCCAGGGACTAAGCTCTCATCTCGAGTTGATTTGGGGTACACGGAGCTCTTTCGTGTGGCTCCAGTGACCTCAGGATCCCTCTAGACTTGAGACAGTGATCTTGGGTTTTCTCTGGAGTGCCATCAAGGAAATCAAGGCTCCTTTCACGTTTGATGTGGAACACGGAATTGCTCTGCACGCAGTGCAGGGGAATCGGGCCTCATCTCGCGGCGAGGGGGATGTCTCATGGTTTTTCTCGAGTTGCGGCCGGAACCTGGGGTATATTCTCGAGTTACGACGGGGAGGGCCCTTCCAGACACGTGTTTGTTCAGCGACGTCAGGACTCCTGCCTAGGTGCGAGGGGCACCTCGGGATTCTCCTCGAGTCTTGGCATGGCAATTGGGACGCGTCTCCACGTGAAGCGGGAGACCCAGGGTCCCCGTCCATGTGGACAGGGATCCTGGGACTCCTAACCATTTTCAAGAGGAGTCAGGCATCGTCTCCTTTGGAAGCATTGATCTCTGCAGACCTCTCGAGTTTTCAAAGGATGTGAGGCCTCCGGTCGCGATGAGGCGGAGAACTAGGTCTTTCTCTGTGGTCTCCACAGGGGATTCAGACATCCCTTCGTCTTGGGAGATGCAAGACGAGCTTGCATTCAATTCACTGCAGGGATATCTGGCCTTACTTCGAGTTAGAGCATCTCGGTGTCCATTCCACTTGAGGCCACAAACTCAGGGTACCTCTCACATACATGTAGCTGAGAGAACCCTCCTCTTGAGGTGCTTGTGGAAAGTTGGTATTCCTCTTGAGTCGAAGCCAGGGACTAAGCTCTCATCTCGAGTTGATTTGGGTTCCACGGAGCCCTTTCGTGTTGCTCCAGTGACCTCAGGATCCCTCTAGACTTGAGACAGTGACTTTGGGTTTTCTCTGGAGTGGCATCAAGGAAATCAAGGCTCCTTTCACGTTTGATGTGGAACACGGAATTGCTCTGCACGCAGTGCAGGGGAATCAGGCCTCATCTCGCGGCGAGGGCGAAGTCTCATGGTTTTTCTCGAGTTGCGGCCGGAACCTGGGGTGTATTCTCGAGTTACGACGGGGAGGGCCCTTCCAAACACGTGTTTGTTCAGCGACGTCAGGACTCCTGCCTAGGTGCGAGGGACACCTCGGGATTCTCCTCGAGTCTTGGCATGGCAATTGGGACGCGTCTCCACGTGAGGCGGGAGACCCAGGGTCCCTTTCCACGTGCCACAGGGATCCTGGGACTCCTATCCATTTTCAAGAGGATTCAGGCATGGTCTCCTTTGGAAGCATTGATCTCCGCTGACCTCTCGAGTTTTCAAAGGATGTGAGGCCTCCGATCGCGATGAGGCGGAGGACTAGGTCTTTCTCTGTGGTCTCCACAGGGGATTCAGACATCCCTTCGTCTTGGGAGATGCAAGACGAGCCTGCATTCACTTCACTGCAGGGATATCCGGCCTTACTTCGAGTCAAAGCATCTCGGTGTCCATTCGACTTGAGGCCACAAACTCAGGGTCCTTCTCACCTACCTGTAGCTGAGAGAAGCCTCCTCTTGAGGTGCTTGTGGAAAGTTGGTATTCCTCTTGAGTCGAAGCCAGTGACTAAGCTCTCATCTCGAGTTGATTTGGGGTCCACGGAGACCTTTCGTGTTGCTCCAGTGACCTCAGGATCCCTCTAGACTTGAGACAGTGATCTTGGGTTTTCTCTGGAGTACCATCAAGAAAATCAAGGCTCCTTTCACGTTTGATGTGGAACACGGAATTGCTCTGCACGCAGTGCAGGGGAATCGGGCCTCATCCAACGGCGAGGGGGAAGTCTCATGGTTTTTCTTGAGTTGCGGCCGGAACCTGGGGTATATTCTCGAGTTACGACGGGAGGGCCCTTCCAGACACCTGTTTGTTCAGCGACGTCAGGACTACTACCTAGGTGCTAGGGACACCTCGGGATTCTCCTCGAGTCTTGGCATGGCAATTGGGACGCGTCTCCACGTGAGGCGGGAGACCCAGGGTCCCTTTCCACGTGCCACAGGGATCCTGGGACTCCTATCCATTTTCAAGAAGAGTCAGGCATTGTCTCCTTTGGAAGCATTGATCTCCGCGGACCTCTCGAGTTTTCAAAGGATGTGAGGCCTCCGCTCGCGATGAGGCGGAGAATTAGGTCTTTCTCTGTGGTCTCCACAGGGGATTCAGACATCCCTTCGTCTTGGGAGATGCAAGACGAGCCTGCATTCAATTCACTGCAGGGATATCCGGCCTTACTTCGATTCAGAGCATCTCGGTGTCCATTCCATTTGAGGCCACAAACTCAGGGTCCCTCTCACATACCTGTGGCTGCGAGAAGCCTCCTCTTGAGGTGCTTGTGGAAAGTTGGTATTCTTCTTGAGGCGAAGCCAGGGACTAAGCTCTCATCTCGAGTTGATTTGGGGTCCACGGAGCCCTTTCGTGTTGCTCCAGTGACCTCAGGATCCCTCTAGACTTGAGACAGTGATCTTGGGTTTTCTCTGGAGTGCCATCAAGGAAATCAAGGCTCCTTTCACGTTTGATGTGGAACACGGAATTGCTCTGCACGCAGTGCAGGGGAATCGGGCCTCATCTCGCGGCGAGGGGGATGTCTCATGGTTTTTCTCGAGTTGCGGCCTGAACCTGGGGTATATTCTCGAGTTACGACGGGGAGGGCCCTTCCAGACACGTGTTTGTTCAGCGACGTCAGGACTCCTGCCTAGGTGCGAGGGACACCTCGGGATTCTCCTCGAGTCTTGGCATGGCAATTGGGACGCGTCTCCACGTGAAGCGGGAGACCCAGGGTCCCCGTCCATGTGGACAGGGATCCTGGGACTCCTAACCATTTTCAAGAGGAGTCAGGCATCGTCTTCTTTGGAAGCATTGATCTCCGCGGACCTCTCGAGTTTTCAAAGGATGTGAGGCTTCCGCTCGCGATGAGGCGGAGGACTAGGTCTTTCTCTGTGGTCGCCACAGGGGATTCAGACAACCCTTCGTCTTGGGAGATGCAAGACGAGCCTGCATTCAATTCACTGCAGGGATATCCGGCCTTACTTCGAGTTAGAGCATCTCGGTGTCCATTCCACTTGAGGCCACTAACTCAGGGTCCCTCTCACATACCTGTAGCTGAGAGAAGCCTCCTCTTGAGGTGCTTGAGGAAAGTTGGTATTCCTCTTGAGTCGAAGCCAGGGACTAAGCTCTCATCTCGAGTTGATTTGGGGTCCACGGAGCCCTTTCGTGCTACTACAGTGACCTCAGGATCCCTCTAGACTTGAGACAGTGACTTTGGGTTTTCTCTGGAGTGACATCAAGGAAATCAAGGCTCCTTTCACTTTTGATGTGGAACACGGAATTGCTCTGCAAGCAGTGCAGGGGAATCCGGCCTCATCTCGCGGCGAGGGGGATGTCTCATGGTTTTTCTCGAGTTGCGTCCGGAACCTGGGGTATATTCTCGAGTTATGACGGGGAGGTCCCTTCCAGACAAGTGTTTGTTCAGCGACGTCAGGACTCCTGCCTAGGTGCGAGGGACACCTCGGGATTCTCCTCGAGTCTTGGCATGGCAAATGGGACGCGTCTCCACGTGAAGCGGGAGACCCAGGGTCCCTTTCCACGTGCCACAGGGATCCTGGGACTCCTATTCATTTTCAAGAGGAGTCAGTCATCGTCTCCTTTGGAAGCATTGATCTCCGTGGACCTCTCGAGTTTTCAAAGGATGTGAGGCCTCCGCTCGCGATGAGGCGGAGAACTAGGTCTTTCTCTGTAGTCTCCACAGGGGATTCAGACACCCCTTCGTCTTGGGAGATGCAAGACGAGCCTGCATTCAATTCACTGCAGGGATATCCGGCCTTACTTCGAGTCAGAGCATCTCGGTGTCCATTCCACTTGAGGCCACAAACTCAGGGTCCCTCTCACATACATGTAGCTGAGAGAAGACTCCTCTTGAGGTGCTTGTGGAAAGTTGGTATTCCACTTGATTCGAAGCCAGGGACTAAGCTCTCATCTCGAGTTGATTTGGGGTACACGGAGCTCTTTCGTGTGGCTCCAGTGACCTCAGGATCCCTCTAGACTTGAGACAGTGATCTTGGGTTTTCTCTGGAGTGCCATCAAGGAAATCAAGGCTCCTTTCACGTTTGATGTGGAACACGGAATTGCTCTGCACGCAGTGCAGGGGAATCGGGCCTCATCTCGCGGCGAGGGGGATGTCTCATGGTTTTTCTCGAGTTGCGGCCGGAACCTGGGGTATATTCTCGAGTTACGACGGGGAGGGCCCTTCCAGACACGTGTTTGTTCAGCGACGTCAGGACTCCTGCCTAGGTGCGAGGGGCACCTCGGGATTCTCCTCGAGTCTTGGCATGGCAATTGGGACGCGTCTCCACGTGAAGCGGGAGACCCAGGGTCCCCGTCCATGTGGACAGGGATCCTGGGACTCCTAACCATTTTCAAGAGGAGTCAGGCATCGTCTCCTTTGGAAGCATTGATCTCTGCAGACCTCTCGAGTTTTCAAAGGATGTGAGGCCTCCGGTCGCGATGAGGCGGAGAACTAGGTCTTTCTCTGTGGTCTCCACAGGGGATTCAGACATCCCTTCGTCTTGGGAGATGCAAGACGAGCTTGCATTCAATTCACTGCAGGGATATCTGGCCTTACTTCGAGTTAGAGCATCTCGGTGTCCATTCCACTTGAGGCCACAAACTCAGGGTACCTCTCACATACATGTAGCTGAGAGAACCCTCCTCTTGAGGTGCTTGTGGAAAGTTGGTATTCCTCTTGAGTCGAAGCCAGGGACTAAGCTCTCATCTCGAGTTGATTTGGGTTCCACGGAGCCCTTTCGTGTTGCTCCAGTGACTTCAGGATCCCTCTAGACTTGAGACAGTGACTTTGGGTTTTCTCTGGAGTGGCATCAAGGAAATCAAGGCTCCTTTCACGTTTGATGTGGAACACGGAATTGCTCTGCACGCAGTGCAGGGGAATCAGGCCTCATCTCGCGGCGAGGGCGAAGTCTCATGGTTTTTCTCGAGTTGCGGCCGGAACCTGGGGTGTATTCTCGAGTTACGACGGGGAGGGCCCTTCCAGACACGTGTTTGTTCAGCGACGTCAGGACTCCTGCCTAGGTGCGAGGGACACCTCGGGATTCTCCTCGAGTCTTGGCATGGCAATTGGGACGCGTCTCCACGTGAGGCGGGAGACCCAGGGTCCCTTTCCACGTGCCACAGGGATCCTGGGATTCCTATCCATTTTCAAGAGGATTCAGGCATGGTCTCCTTTGGAAGCATTGATCTCCGCGGACATCTCTAGTTTTCAAAGGATGTGAGGCCTCCGGTCGCGATGAGGCGGAGGACTAGGTCTTTCTCTGTGGTCTCCACAGGGGATTCAGACATCCCTTCATCTTGGGAGATGCAAGACGAGCCTGCATTCAATTCACTGCAGGGATATCCGGCCTTACTTTGAGTCAGAGCATCTCGGTGTCCATTCCACTTGAGGCCACAAACTCAGGGTCCCTCTCACATACCTGTAGCTGAGAGAAGCCTCCTCTTGAGGGGCTTCGGGAAATTTCGTATTCCTCTTGTGTTGAAGCCAGGGACTAATCTCCCATCTCGAGTTGATTTGGGGTCCACGGAGCCCTTTCGTGTTGCTCCAGTGACCTCAGGATCCCTCTAGACTTGAGACAGTGATCTTGGGTTTTCTCTGGAGTGCCATCAAGGAAATCAAGGCTCCTTTCACGTTTGATGTGGAACACGGAATTGGTCTGCACGCCGTGCAGGGGAATCGGGCCTCATCTCACGGCGAGGGGGAAGTCTCATGGTTTTCTCGAGTTGCGGTCGGAACCTGGGGCATATTCTCGAGTTACGACGGGGAGGGCCCTTCGAGACACGTGTTTGTTCAGCGACGTCAGGACTCCTGCCTAGGTGCGAGGGACACCTCGGGATTCTCCTAGAGTCTTGGCATGGCAATTGGGAGGCGTCTCCACGTGAGGCGGGAGACCCAGGGTCCCTTTCCACGTGCCACACGGATCCTGGGACTCCTATCCATTTTCAAGAGGAGTCAGGCATCGTATCCTTGGGAAGTATTGATCTCCGCGGACCTCTCGAATTTTCAAAGGATGTGAGGCCTCCGGTCGCGTTGAGGCGGAGGACTAGGTCTTTCGCTGTGGTCTCCACAGGGGATTCAGACAACCCTTCGAATTGGGAGATGCAAGACGAGCCTGCATTCAATTCACTGCAGGGATATCCGGCCTTACTTCGAGTCAGAGCATCTCGGTGTCCATTCCACTTGAGGCCACAAACTCAGGGTCCCTCTCACATACCTGTAGCTGAGAGAAGCCTCCTCTTGAGGGGCTTGTGGAAAGTTCGTATTCCTCTTTAGTTGAAGCCAGGGACTAATTTCTCATCTCGAGTTGATTTGGTGTCCACGGAGCCCTTTCGTGTTGCTCCAGTGACCTCAGGATCCCTCTAGACTTGAGACAGTGATCTTGGGTTTTCTCTGGAGTGCCATCAAGGAAATCAAGGCTCCTTTCACGTTTGATGTGGAACACGGAATTGCTCTGCACGCATTGCAGGGGAATCGGGCCTCATCTCGCGGCGAGGGGGAAGTCTCATGGTTTTTCTCGAGTTGCGGCCGGAACCTGGGGTATATTCTCGAGTTACGACGGGGAGGGCCCTTCCAGACACGTGTTTGTTCAGCGACGTCAGGACTCCTGCCTAGGTGCGAGGGACACCTCGGGATTCTCCTCAAGTCTTGGCATGGCAATTGGGACGCGTCTCCACGTGAGGCGGGAGACCCAGGGTCCCTTTCCACGTGCCACAGTCATCCTGGGACTCCTATCCATTTTCAAGAGGCGACAGGCATCGTTTCCTTTGGAAGCATTGATCTCCGCGGACCTCTCGAGTTTTCAAAGGATGTGAGGCCTCCGGTCGCGATGAGGCGGAGGACTAGGTCTTTCTCTGTGGTCTCCACAGGGGATTCAGACATCCCTTCGTCTTGGGAGATGCAAGACAAGCCTGCATTCAATTCACTGCAGGGATATCTGGCATTACTTTGGGTCAGAGCATCTCGGTGTCCATTCCACTTTAGGCGACAAACTCAGGGTCCCTCTCACATACCATTAGCTGAGAGTAGCCTCCTCTTGAGGTGCTTGTGGAAAGTTGGTATTCCTCTCGATTTGAAGCCAGGGACTAAGCTCTTATCTCGAGTTGATTTGGGGTCCACGGAGCCCTTTCGTGATGCTCCAGTGACCTCAGGATCCCTCTAGACTTGAGACAGTGATCTTGGGTTTTCTCTGGAGTGCCATCAAGGAAATCAAGGCTCCTTTCATTTTTGATGTGGAGTACGGAATTGCTCTGCACGCAGGGCAGGGGAATCGGGCCTCATCTCACGGCGAGGGGGAAGTCTCATGGTTTTTCTCGAGTTGCGCCCGGAACCTGGGATATATTCTCGAGTTACGACGGGGAGGGCCCTTCCAGACACGTGTTTGTTCAGCGACGTCAGGACTCCTGCCTAGGTGCGAGGGACACCTCGGGATTCTCCTCGAGTCTTGGCATGGCAATGGGGACGCGTCTCCACGTGAGGCGGGAGACCCAGGATCCCTTTCCACGGGCCACAGGGATCCTGGGACTCCTATCCATTTTCAAGAAGAGTCAGGCATCGTCTCCTTTGGAAGCATTGATCTCCGCAGACCTCTCGAGTTTTCAAAGGATGTGAGGCCTCCAGTAGTGAAGAGGTGGAGAACTAGGTCTTCTCTGTGGTCTCCACAGCGGATTCAGACAATCCTTCATCTTGGGAGATGAAAGATGAGCCTGCATTCAATTCACTGCAGGGATATCCGCCCTTACTTCGAGTCAGAGCATCTCGGTGTCCATTCCACTTGAGGCCACAAACTCAGGGTCCCTCTCACATACCTGTAGCTGAGAGAAGCCTCCTCTTGAGGTGCTTGTGGAAAGTTGGTATTCCTGTTGAGTCGAAGCCAGGGACTAAGCTCTCATCTCGAGTTAATTTGGGGTCCACGGAGCCCTTTCGTGTTGCTCCAGTGACCTCAGGATCCCTCTAGACTTGAGACAGTGATCTTGGGTTTTCTATGGAGTGCCATCAAGGAAATTAAGGCTCCTTTCACGTTTGATGTGGAACACGGAATTGCTCTGCACGCAGTGCAGGGGAATCGGGCCTCATCTTGCGGCGAGGGGGAAGTCTCATGGTTTTTCTCGAGTTGCGGCCGGAACCTGGGGTATATTCTCGAGTTACGACGGGGAGGGCCCTTAAAGACACGTGTTTATTCAGCGACGTCAGGACTCCTGCCTAGGTGCGAGGGACACCTCGGGATTCTCCTCGAGTCTTGGCATGGCAATTGGGACGCGTCTCCAGGTGAGGCCGGAGACCCAGGGTCCCTTTCCACGTGCCACAGGGATCCTGGGACTCCTATCCATTTTCAAGAAGAGTCAGGCATCTTCTCCTTTGGAAGCATTGATCTCCGCGGACATCTCTAGTTTTCAAAGGATGTGAGGCCTCCGGTCGCGATGAGGCGGAGGACTAGGTCTTTCTCTGTGGTCTCCACAGGGGATTCAGACATCCCTTCATCTTGGGAGATGCAAGACGAGCCTGCATTCAATACACTGCAGGGATATCCGGCCTTATTTTGAGTCAGAGCATCTCGGTGTCCATTCCACTTGAGGCCACAAACTCAGGGTCCGTCTCACATACCATTAGCTGAGAGAAGCCTCCTCTTGAGGTGCTTGTGGAAAGTTGGTATTCCTCTTGAGTCGAAGCCAGGGACTAAGCTCTCATCTCGAGTTGATTTGGGTTCCAGGAGGCTTTTCGTGTTACTCCAGTGACCTCAGGATCCCTCTAGATTTGAGACAGTGATCTTGGGTTTTCTCTGGAGTGCCATCAAGGAAATCAAGGCTCCTTTCACGTTTGATGTGGAACACGGAATTGCTCTGCACGCAGTGCAGGGGAATCGGTCCTTATCTCGCGGCGAGGGGGAAGTCTCATGGTTTTTCTTGTGTTCCGGCCGGAACCTGGGGTATATTATCGAGTTACGACGGGGAGGGCCCTTCCAGACACGTGTTTGTTCAGCGACGTCAGGACTCCTGCCTAGGTGCGAGGGACACCTCGGGATTCTCCTCGAGCCTTGGCATGGCAATTGGGACGCGTCTCCACGTGAGGCGGGAAACCCAGGGTCCCTTTCCACGTGCCACGGGGATCCTGGGACTCCTATCCATTTTCAAGAGGAGTCAGGCATCGTTTCCTTTGGAAGCATTGATCTCCGCGGACCTCTCGAGTTTTCAAAGGATGTGAGGCCTCCGGTCGCGATGATGCGGAGAACTAGGTCTTTCTCTGTGGTCTCCACACCGGATTCAGACATCCCTTCGTCTTGGGAGATGCAAGACGAGCCTGCATTCAATTCACTGCAGGGATATCCGGCCTTACTTCGAGTCAGAGCATCTCGGTGTCCATTCCACTTGAGGCCACATAATCAGGGTCCCTCTCACATACCTGTAGCTGAGAGAAGCCTCCTCTTGAGGTGCTTGTGGAAAGTTGGTATTCCTCTTTATTCGAAGCCAGGGACTAAGCTATCATCTCGAGTTGATTTGGGGTCCCCGGAGCCCTTTCGTGTTGCTCCAGTGACCTGAGGATCCCTCTAGACTTGAGACAGTGATCTTGGGTTTGCTCTGGAGTGCAATCATGGAAATCAAGGCTCCTTTCACGTTTGATGTGGAACACGGAATTGCTCTTCACGCAGTGCAGGGGAATCGGGCCTCTTCTCGCGGCGAGGGGGAAGTCTCTTGGTTTTTCTCGAGTTGCGGCCGGAACCCAGGGTATATTCTCGAGTTACGACGGGGAGGGCCCTTCCAGACACGTGTTTGTTCAGCGACGTCAGGATTCCTGCCTAGGTGCGAGGGACACCTCGGTATTCTCCTCGAGTCTTGGTATGGCAATTGGGACGCGTCTCCACGTGAGGCGCGAGACCCAGGGTCCCTTTCCACGTGCCTCAGGGATCCTGGGACTCCTATCCATTTTCAAGAGGAGTCAGGCATCGTCTCCTTTGGAAGCATTGATCTCCGCGGACCTCTCGAGTTTTCAAAGGTTGTGAGGCCTCCGTTCGCGTTGAGGCGGATGACTAGGTCTTTCTCTGTGGTCTCCACAGGGGATTCAGACATCCCTTCGTCTTGGGAGATGCAAGACGAGCCTGCATTAAATTCACTGCAGGGATATCCGGCCTTACTTCGAGTCAGAGCATCTCGGTGTCCATTCCACTTGAGGCCACATAATCAGGGTCCCTCTCACATACCTGTAGCTGAGAGAAGCCTCCTCTTGAGGTGCTTGTGGAAAGTTGGTATTCCTCTTTATTCGAAGCCAGGGACTAAGCTATCATCTCGAGTTGATTTGGGGTCCCCGGAGCCCTTTCGTGTTGCTCCAGTGACCTGAGGATCCCTCTAGACTTGAGACAGTGATCTTGGGTTTGCTCTGGAGTGCAATCAAGGAAATCAAGGCTCCTTTCACGTTTGATGTGGAACACGGAATTGCTCTTCACGCAGTGCAGGGGAATCGGGCCTCTTCTCGCGGCGAGGGGGAAGTCTCTTGGTTTTTCTCGAGTTGCGGCCGGAACCCAGGGTATATTCTCGAGTTACGACGGGGAGGGCCCTTCCAGACACGTGTTTGTTCAGCGACGTCAGGATTCCTGCCTAGGTGCGAGGGACACCTCGGTATTCTCCTCGAGTCTTGGTATGGCAATTGGGACGCGTCTCCACGTGAGGCGCGAGACCCAGGGTCCCTTTCCACGTGCCTCAGGGATCCTGGGACTCCTATCCATTTTCAAGAGGAGTCAGGCATCGTCTCCTTTGGAAGCATTGATCTCCGCGGACCTCTCGAGTTTTCAAAGGTTGTGAGGCCTCCGTTCGCGTTGAGGCGGATGACTAGGTCTTTCTCTGTGGTCTCCACAGGGGATTCAGACATCCCTTCGTCTTGGGAGATGCAAGACGAGCCTGCATTAAATTCACTGCAGGGATATCCGGCCTTACTTCGAGTCAGAGCATCTCGGTGTCCATTCCAATTGAGGCCACAAACTCAGGGTCCCTCTCACATACCTGTTGCTGAGAGAAGCCTCCTCTTGAGGTGCTTTTGGAAAGCTGGTATTCCTCTTGAGTCGAAGCCAGGGACTAAGCTCTCATCTCGAGTTGATTTGGGTTCCAGGAGGCTTTTCGTGTTACTCCAGTGACCTCAGGATCCCTCTAGACTTGAGACAGTGATCTTGGGTTTTCTCTGGAGTGCCATCAAGGAAATCAATGCTCCTTTCACGTTTGATGTGGAACACGGAATTGCTCTGCACGCAGTGCAGGGGAATCGGGCCTTATCTCGCGGCGAGGGGGAAGTCTCATGGTTTTTCTCGAGTTGGGCCAGAACCTGGGGTATATTCTCGAGTTACGACGGGGAGGGCGCTTCCATACACGTGTTTGTTCAGCGACGTCAGGACTCCTGCCTAGGTGCGAGGGACACCTCGGGATTTTCCTCGAGACTTGGCATGGCAATTGGGACTCGTCTCCACGTGAGGCGGGAGACCCAGGGTCCCTTTCCACGTGCCACAGGGATCCTGGGACTCCTATCCATTTTCAAGAGGAGTCAGGCATCGTCTCCTTTTTAAGCATGGTTCTCGGCGGACCTCAAGAGTTTTCAAAGGATGTCAGGCCTCCGGTCGCGATGAGGCGGAGAACTAGGTCTTTCTCTGTGGTCTCCAAAAGGGATTCAGACATCCCTTCGTCTTGGGAGATGCAAGACGAGCCTGCATTCAATTCACTGCAGGGATATACGGACTTACTTCGAGTCAGAGCATCTCGGGGTCCATTCCACTTGAGGCCACAAACTCAGGGTCCCTCTCACATACCTGTAGCTGAGAGAAGCCTCTTCTTGAGGTGCTTGTGGAAAGTTGGGATTCCTCTTGAGTCGAAGCCAGGGACTAAGTCTCATCTCGAGTTGATTTAGGGACCACAGAGCCCTTTCGTGTTGCTACAGTGACCTCAGGATCCTTCTAGACTTGAGACAGTGATCTTGGGTTTTCATTGGAGTGCCATCAAGAAATCAAGGCTCCTTTCACGTTTGATGTGGAACACGGAATTGCTCTGCACACAGTGCACGGGAATCGGGCCTCATCTCGCGGCGAGGGGGAAGTCTCATGGTTTTTCTCGAGTTGCGGCCGGAACCTGGGGTATATTCTCGAGTTAAGACGGGGAGGGCCCTTCCAGACACGTGTTTGTTCAGCGACGTCATGACTCCTGCCTAGGTGCTAGGAACACCACGGTATTCTCCTCGAGTCTTGGCATGGCAATTGGGACGCGTATGCACGTGAGGCGGGAGACCCAGGGTCTCTTTCCACGTGCCACAGGGATCCTGGGACTGCTATCCATTTTCAGGAGGATTCAGGCATGGTCTCCTTTGGAAGCATTGATCTCCGCTGACCTCTCGAGTTTTCAAAGGATGTGAGGCCTCCGATCGCGATGAGGCGGAGAACTAGGTCTTTCTCTGTGGTCTCCACAGGGAATTCAGACATCCCTTCGTCTTGGGAGATGCAAGACAAGCCTGCATTCAATTCACTGCAGGGATATCCGGCCTTACTTCCAGTCAGAGCATCTCGGTATCCATTCCACTTGAGGCCACAAACTCAGTGTCCCTCTCACATTCCTGTAGCTGAGAGAAGCCTCCTCTTGAGGTGCTTGTGGAAAGTTGGTATTCCTCTTGAGTCGAAGCCAGGGACTAAGCTCTCATCTCGAGTTGATTTGGGGTCCACGGAGCCCTTTCGTGTTGCGACAGTGACCTCAGGATCCCTCTAGACTTGAGCCAGTGATCTTGGGTTTTCTCTGGAGTGCCATCAAGGAAATCAAGGCTCCTTTCACGTTTGATGTGGAACACGGAATTGCTCTGCACGCAGTGCAGGGGATTCGGGCCTCATCTCGCGGCGAGGGGGAAGTCTCATGGTTTTTCTCGACTTGCGGCAGGAACCGGGGGTATATTCTCGAGGTACGACGGGAAGGGCCCTTCCAGTCACGTGTTTGTTCAGCGATGTCTGGACTACTGCCTAGGTGCGAGGGACACCTCGGGTTTCTTCTCGAGTCTTGGCATGGCAATTGGGACGCGTCTCCACATGAGGCGGGAGACCCACTGTCCCTTTCCACATGCCACAGGGATCCTGGGACTCCTATCCATTTTCAAGAGGAGTCAGGCATCGTCTCCTTTGGAAACATTGATCTCCGCGGACCTCTCGAGTTTTCAAAGGATGTGAGGCCCCCGGTCACGATAAGGCGGAGAACTAGGTCTTTTTCTGTTGTCTCCACACGGGATTCAGACAACCCTTCGTCTTGGGAGATGCAAGACGAGCCTGCATTCAATTCACTGCAGGGATATCCGGCCTTACTTCAAGTCAGAGCATCTCGGTGTCCATTCCACTTGAGGCCACAAACTCAGGGTCCCGCTCACATACCTGTAGCTGAGAGAAACCTCCTCTTGAGGTGCTTGTGGAAAGTTGGTAATCCTCCTGAGTCAAAGCCAGGGACTAAGCTCTCATCTCGATTTGATTTGGGGTCCACGGAGCCTTTTCGTGTTGCTACAGTCACCTCAGGATCCCTCTAGACTTGAGACAGTGATCTTGGGTTTTCTCTGGAGTGCCATCAAGGAAATCAAGGCTCCTTTCACGTTTGATGTGGAACACGGAATTGCTCTGCACGCAGTCCAGGGGAATAGGGCCTCATCTCACAGCTAGGGGGAAGTCTCATGGTTTTTCTCGAGTTGCGGCCGGAACCTGGGGTATATTCTTGAGTTACAACGGGGAGTGCCCTTCCAGACACGTGTTTGTTCAGCGACGTCAGGACTACTGCCTAGGTGCGAAGGACACCTCGGCATTCTCCTCGAGTCTTGGCATGGCAATTCTGACGCGTCTCCACGTGAGGCGGGAGACCCAGGGTCCCTTTCCACGTGCCACAGGGATCCTGGGACTCCTATCCTTTTTCAAGAGGAGTCAGGCATCGTCTCCTTTGGAAGCATTGATCTCCGCGGACCTCTTGAGTTTTTAAAGGATGTGAGGCCTCCGGTCGCGATGAGGAGGAGAACTAGGTCTTTCTCTGTGGTCTCCACAGGGGATTCAGACATCCCTTCGACTTGGGAGATGCGAGACGAGCCTGCATTCAATTCACTGCAGGGATATCCGGCCTTACTTCGAGTCAGAGCATCTCGGTGTCCATTCCACTTGAGGCCACAAACTCAGGGTCCCTCTCACATACCTGTAGCTGAGAGAAGCCTCCTCTTGAGGTGCTTGTGGAAAGTTGGTATGCCTGTTGAGTCGAAGCCAGGGACTAAGCTCTCATCTCGAGTTGATTTGGGGTTCATGGAGCCCTTTCGTGATGCTCCAGTGACCTCAGGATCCCTCTAGACTTGAGACAGTGATCTTGGGTTTTCTCTGGAGTGCCATCAAGGAAATCAAGGCTCCTTTCACGTTTGATGTGGAACACGGAATTACTCTGCACGCAGTGCAGGGGAATCGGGCCTCATCTCGCGGCGAGGAAGAAGTTTAATGGTTTTTCTCGAGTTGCGGCCGGAACCTGGGGTATATTCTCGAGTTACGACGGGGAGGGCCCTTCCAGACACGTGTTTGTTCAGCGACGTCAGGACTCCTGCCTAGGTGCGAGGGACACCTCGGGATTCTCCTCAAGTCTTGGCAAGGCAATTGGGACGCGTCTCCACGTGAGGCGGGAGACCCAGGGTCCCTTTCCACGTGCCACAGTGATCCTGGGACTCCTATCCATTTTCAAGAGGCGACAGGCATCGTTTCCTTTGGAAGCATTGATCTCCGCGGACCTCTCGAGTTTTCAAAGGATGTGAGGCCTCCGGTCGCGATGAGGCGGAGGACTAGGTCTTTCTCTGTGGTCTCCACAGGGGATTCAGACATCCCTTCGTCTTGGGAGATGCAAGACGAGCCTGCATTCAATTCACTGCAGGGATATCTGGCCTTACTTTGAGTCAGAGCATCTCGGTGTCCATTCCACTTGAGGCGACAAACTCAGGGTCCCTCTCACATACCATTAGCTGAGAGTAGCCTCCTCTTGAGGTGCTTGTGGAAAGTTGGTATTCCTCTCGATTTGAAGCCAGGGACTAAGCTCTTATCTCGAGTTGATTTGGGGTCCACGGAGCCCTTTCGTGATGCTCCAGTGACCTCAGGATCCCTCTAGACTTGAGACAGTGATCTTTGGTTTTCTCTGGAGTGCCATCAAGGAAATCAAGGCTCCTTTCATTTTTGATGTGGAGTACGGAATTGCTCTGCACGCAGGGCAGGGGAATCGGGTCTCATCTCACGGCGAGGGGGAAGTCTCATGGTTTTTCTCGAGTTGCGCCCGGAACCTGGGTTATATTCTCGAGTTACGACGGCGAGGGCCCTTCCAGACACGTGTTTGTTCAGCGACGTCAGGACTCCTGCCTAGGTGCGAGGGACACCTCGGGATTCTCCTCGAGTCTTGGCATGGCAATGGGGACGCGTCTCCACGTGAGGCGGGAGACCCAGGGTCCCTTTCCACGTGCCACAGGGATCCTGGGACTCCTATCCATTTTCAAGAGGAGTCAGGCATCGTCTCCTTTGGATGCATTGATCTCCGCGGACCTCCCGAGTTTTCAAAGGATGTGAGGCCTCCAGTAGTGAAGAGGTGGAGAACTAGGTCTGTTCTGTGGTCTCCACAGCGGATTCAGACATCCCTTCATCTTGGGAGATGAAAGACGAGCCTGCATTCAATTCACTGCAAGGATATCCGCCCTTACTTCGAGTCAGAGCATCTCGGTGTCCATTCCACTTGAGGCCACAAACTCAGGGTCCCTCTCACATACCTGTAGCTGAGAGAAGCCTCCTCTTGAGGTTCTTGTGGAAAGTTCGTATTCCTCTTGAGTCGAAGCCAGGGACTAAGCTCTCATCTCGAGTTAATTTGGGGTCCACGGAGCCCTTTCGTGTTGCTCCAGTGACCTCAGGATCCCTCTAGACTTGAGACAGTGATCTTGGGTTTTCTCTGGAGTGCCATCAAGGAAATCAAGGCTCCTTTCACGTTTGATGTGGAACACGGAATTGCTCTGGACGCAGTGCAAGGGAATCGGGCCTCATCTCGGGGCGAGGGGGAAGTCTCATGGTTTTTCTCGAGTTGCGGCCGGAACCTGGTATATATTCTCGAGTTACGACGGGGAGGGCCCTTCCAGACACGTGTTTATTCAGCGACGTCAGGACTCCTGCCTAGGTGCGAGGGACACCTCGGGATTCTCCTCGAGTCTTGGCATGGCAATTGGGACGCGTCTCCTCGTGAGGCGGGAGACCCAGGGTCCCTTTCCACGTGCCACAGGGATCCTGGGACTCCTATCCATTTTCAAGAGGAGTCAGGCATCGTCTCCTTTGGAAGCATTGATCTCCGCGGACATCTCTAGTTTTCAAAGGATGTGAGGCCTCCGGTCGCGATGAGGCGGAGGACTAGGTCTTTCTCTGTGGTCTCCACAGGGGATTCAGACATCCCTTCATCTTGGGAGATGCAAGACGAGCCTGCATTCAATTCACTGCAGGGATATCCGGCCTTACATCGAGTCAGAGCATCTCGGTGTCGATTCCACTTAAGGCCACGAACTCAGGGTCCTCTCACATACTTGTAGCTGAGAGAAGCCTCCTCTTGAGGTGCTTGTGGAAAGTTGGTATTCCTCTTGAGTCGAAGCCAGGGTCTAAGCTCTCTTCTCTAGTCGATTTGGGGTCCACGAAGCCCTTCGTGTTGCTCCATTGACCTCACGATCCCTCTAGACTTGAGACAGTGATCTTGGGTTTTCTCTGGAGTGGCATCAAGGAAATCAAGGCTCCTTTCACGTTTGATGTGGAACACGGAATTGCTCTGCACGCATTGCAGGGGAATCGGGCCTCATCTCGCGGCGAGGGGGAAGTCTCATGGTTTTTCTCGAGTTGCGGCCGGAACCTGGGGTATATTCTCGAGTTACGACGGGGAGGGCCCTTCCAGACACGTGTTTGTTCATCGAAGTCAGGACTCCTGCCTAGGTGCGAGGGACTCCTCGGGATTTTCCTCGAGTCTTGGCATGGCAATTGGGACGCGTCTCCACGTGAGGCGGGAGACCCAGATTCCCTTCCCACGTGCCACAGGGATCCTGGGACTACTATCCATTTTCAAGAGGAGTCAGGCATCGTCTCCTTTGGAAGCATTGATCTCCGCAGACCTCTCGAGTTTTCAAAGAATGTGAGGCCTCCGGTCGCGATGAGGCGGAGGACTAGGTCTTTCTCTGTGGTCTCCACAGGGGATTCAGACATCCCTTCGTCTTGGGAGACGCAAGACGAGACTGCATTCAATTCACTTCAGGGATATCCGGTCTTACTTCGAGTCAGAGCATCTCGGTGTCCATTCCACTTGAGGCCACAAACTCAGGGTCCCTCTCACATACCTGTAGCTGAGAGAAGCCTCCTCTTGAGGTGCTTGTGGAAAGTTGGTGTTCCTCTTGAGTCGAGGCCAAGGACTAAGCTCTCATCTCGAGTTGACTTGGGGTCCACGGAGCCCTTTCGTGTTGCTCCAGTGACTTCAGGAACCCTCTAGACTTGAGACAGTGATCTTGGGTTTTCTCTGGAGTGCCATCAAGCAAATCAAGGCTCCGTTCACGTTTGATGTGGAACACGGAATTGCTCTGCACGCAGTGCAGGGGAATCGGGCCTCATCTCGCGGCGAGGGGGAAGTCTCATGGTTTTTCTCGAGTTGCGGCCGGAACCTGTGGTATATTCTCGAGTTACGACGGGGAGGGCCCTTCCAGACACGTGTTTGTTCAGCGACATCAGGAATCCTGCACAGGTGCGAGGGACACGTCGGGATTCTCCACGAGTCTTGGCATGGCAATTGGGACTCGTCTCCACGTGAGGCGGGAGACCCAGGGTCCCTTTCCACGTGCCACAGGGATCCTGGGACTCCTATCCATTTTCAAGAGGAGTCAGGCATCGTCTCTTTTGGAAGCATTGATCGCCTCGGACCTCTTGAGTTTTCAAAGAATGTGAGGCTTCCGTTCGCGTTGAGGCGGAGGACTAGGTCTTTCTCTGTGGTCTCCACAGGGGATTCAGACATCCCTTCGTCTTGGGAGATGCAAGACGAGCCTGCATTCAATTCACTGCAGGGATATCCGGCCTTACTTCGAGTCAGAGCATCTCGGTGTCCATTCCACTTGAGGCCACAAACTCAGGGTCCCTCTCACATTCCTGTATCTGAGAGAAGCCTCCTCTTCAGGTGCTTGTGAAAAGTTGGTATTCCTCTTGAGTCGAAACCAGGGACTAAGCTCTCATCTCGAGTTGATTTGGGTTCCACGGAGCCCTTTCGTGTTGCTCCATTGACCTCAGGATCCCTCTAGACTTGAGACAGTGAACCTGGGTTTTCTCTGGAGTGCCATCAAGGAAATCAAGGCTCCTTTCACGTTTGATGTGGAACACGGAATTGCTCTGCACGCAGTGCAGGGGAATCGGGCCTCATCTCACGGCGAGGGGGAAGGCTCATGGTTTTTCTCGAGTTGCGGCCGGAACCGTTTGTATATTCTCGAGTTACGACGGGGAGGGCCCTTCCAGACACGTGTTTGTTCAGCGAGGTCAGACTCCTGCCTAGGTGCGAGGGACACCTCGGGATTCTCCTCGAGTCTTGGTATGGCAATGGGGACGCGTCTCCACGTGAGGCGGGAAACCCAGGGTCCCTTTACACGTGCCACAGGGATCCTGGGACTCCTATCCATTTTCCAGAGGAGTCAGGCATCGTCTCCTTTGGAAGCATTGATCTCCGCGGACCTCTCGAGTTTTCAAAGGATGTGAGGCCTTCGTTCGCAATGAGGAGGAGGACTAGGTCTTTCTCTGTGGCCTCCACAGGGGATTCAGACAACCCTTCGTCTTTTGAGATGCAAGACGAGCCTGCATTCATTTCACTGCAGGGATATCCGGGCTTACTTCGAGTCAGAGCATCTCGGTGTCCATTCCACTTGAGGCCACAAACTCAGGGTCCCTCTCACCTACCTGTTGCTGAGAGAAGCCTCCTCTTGAGGTGCTTGTGGAAAGTTGGTATTCCTCTTGAGTCGAAGCCAGGGAATAAGCTCTCATCTCGAGTTGATTTGGGGTCCACGGAGCCCTTTCGTGTTGCTCCAGTGACCTCAGGATCCCTCTAGACTTGAGACAGTGATCTTGGGTTTTCTCTGGAGTGCCATCAAGGAAATCAAGGCTCCTTTCACGTTTGATGTGGAACATGGAATTACTCTGCATGCAGTGCAGGGGAATCGGGCCTCATCTTGCGGCGAGGGGGAAGTCTCATGGTTTTTCTCGAGTTGCGGCCGGAACCTGGGGCATATTCTCGAGTTACGACGGGGAGGGCCCTTCCAGACACGTGTTTGATCAGCGACGTCAGGACTCCTGCCTAGGTGCGAGGGACACCTCGGGATTCTGCTCGAGTCTTGGCATGGCAATTGGGACGCGTCTCCACGTGAGGCGGGAGACCCAGTGTCCCTTTCCACGTGCCACAGGGATCCTGGGACTCCTATCCATTTTCAAGAGGAGTCAGGCATCGTCTCCTTCGGAAGCATTGATCTCCGCGGACCTCTCGAGTTTTCAAAGGATGTGAGGCCTCCGGTCGCGATGAGGCGGAGAACTAGGTCTTTCTCTGTGGTCTCCACAGGGGATTCAGACATCCTTTCGTCTTGGGAGATGCAAGACGAACCTGCATTCAATTCACTGCAGGGATATCCGGCCTTACATCGAGTCAGAGCATCTCGGTGTCCATTCCAATTAAGGCCACGAACTCAGGGTCCTCTCACATACCTGTAGCTGAGAGAAGCCTCCTCTTGAGGTGCTTGTGGAAAGTTGGTATTCCTCTTGAGTCGAAGCCAGGGACTAAGCTCTCATCTCGAGTCGATTTGGGGTCCACGGAGCCCTTCGTGTTGCTCCATTGACCTCAGGATCCCTCTAGACTTGAGCCAGTGATCTTGGGTTTTCTCTGGAGTGCCATCAAGGAAATCAAGGCTCCTTTCACGTTTGATGTGGAACACGAAATTGCTCTGCATGCAGTGCAGGGGAATCGGGCCTCATCTCGCGGCGAGGGGGAAGTCTCATGGTTTTTCTCGAGTTGCGGCCGGAACCTGGGGTATATTCTCGAGTTACGACGGGGAAGGCCCTTCCAGACACGTGTTTGTTCAGCGACGTCAGGACTCCTGCCTAGGTGCGAGGGACACCTCGGGATTTTCCTCGAGTCTTGGCATGGCAATTGGGACGCGTCTCCACGTGAGGCGGGAGACCCAGGGTCCCTTTCCACGTGCGACAGGGATCCTGGGACTCCTATCCATTTTCAAGAGGAGTCAGGCATCGTCTCCTTTGGAAGCATTCATCTCCGCAGACCTCTCGAGTTTTCAAAGAATATGAGGCCTCCGGTCGCGATGAGGCGGAGGACTAGGTCTTTCTCTGTGGTCTCCACAGGGGATTCAGACATCCCTTCGTCTTGGGAGATGCAAGACGAGCCTGCATTCAATTCACTGCAGGGATATCCGGTCTTACTTCGAGTCAGAGCATCTCGGTGTCCATTCCACTTGAGGCCACAAACTCAGGGTCCCTCTCACATACCTGTAGCTGAGAGAAGCCTCCTCTTGAGGTGCTTGTGGAAAGTTGGTGTTCCTCTTGAGTCGAGGCCAAGGACTAAGCTCTCATCTCTAGTTGACTTGGGGTCCACGGAGCCCTTTCGTGTTGCTCCAGTGACCTCAGGATCCCTCTAGACTTGAGACAGTGATCTTGGGTTTTCTCTGGAGTGCCATCAAGGAAATCAAGGCTCCGTTCACGTTTGATGTGGAACACGGAATTGCTCTGCACCCAGTGCAGGGGAATCGGGCCTCATCTCGCGGCGAGGGGGAAGTCTCATGGTTTTTCTCGAGTTGCGGCCGGAACCTGGGGTATATTCTCGAGTTACGACGGGGAAGGCCCTTCCAGACACGTGTTTGTTCAGCGACGTCAGGACTCCTGCCTAGGTGAGAGGGACACCTGGGATTCTCCTCGAGTCTTGTAATGGCAATTGGCACGCGTCTCCACGTGAGGCGGGAGACCCAGGGTCCCTTTCCACGTGCCACAGGGATCCTGGGACTCCTATCCATTTGCAAGAGGAGTGAGGCATCATCTTCTTTGGAAGCATTGATCTCCGCGGACCTCTCAAGTTTTCAAAGGAGTTGAGGCTTCCGATCGCGATGAGGAGGAGGACTAGGTCTTTCTCTGTGGTCTCCACAGGGGATTCAGACAACCCTTCGTCTTGGGAGATGCAAGACGAGCCTGCATTCAATTCACTGCAGGGATATCCGGCCTTACTTCGAGTCAGAGCATCTCGGTGTCCATTCCACTTGAGGCCACAAACTCAGGGTCCCTCTCACATACCTGTAGCTGAGAGAAGCCTCCTCTTGAGGTGCTTGTGGAAAGTTGGTGTTCCTCTTGAGTCGAAACCAAGGACTAAGCTCTCATCTCGAGTTGACATGGGGTCCACAGAGCCCTTTCGTGTTGCTCCAGTGACCTCAGGATTGCTCTAGACTTGAGACAGTGATCTTGGGTTTTCTCTGGAGGGCCATCAAAGAAATCAAAGCTCCTTTCACGTTTAATGTGGAACACGGAATTGCTCTGCATGCAGTGCAGGGGAATCGGGCCTCATCTCGCGGCGAGGGGGAAGTCTCATGGTTTTTCTCGAGTTGCGGCCGGAACCTGTTGTGTATTCTCGAGGTACGACGGGGAGGGCCCTTCCAGACACGTGTTTGTTCAGCGAGGTCAGACTCCTGCCTAGGTGCGAGGGACACCTCGGGATTCTCCTCGAGTCTTGGTATGGAAATTGGGACGCGTCTCCAAGTGAGGCGGGAGACCCAGGGTCACTTTACACGTGCCACAGGGTTCCTGGGACCCCTATCCATTTTCAAGAGGAGTCAGGCATCGTCTCCTTTGGAAGCATTGATCTCCGCGGACCTCTCGAGTTTTCAAAGGATGTGAGGCCTCCGTTCGCAATGAGGAGGAGGACTAGGTCTTTCTCTGTGGTCTCCACAGGGGATTCAGACAACCCTTCGTCTTGGGAGATGCAAGACGAACCTGCATTCATTTCACTGAAGGGATATCCGGGCTTACTTCGAGTCAGAGCATCTCGGTGTCCATTCCACTTGAGGCCACAAACTCAGGGTCCCTCTCACATACCTGTTGCTGAGAGAAGCCTCCTCTTGAGGTGCTTGTGGAAAGTTGGTATTCCTCTTGAGTCGAAGCCAGGGAATAATCTCTCATCTCGAGTTGATTTGGGGTACACAGAGCCATTTCGTGTTGCTCCAGTGACCTCAGGATCCCTCTAGACTTGAGACAGTGATCTTGGGTTTTCTCTGGAGTGCCATCAAGGAAATCAAGGCTCCTTTCACGTTTGATGTGGAACATGGAATTGCCCTGCATGCAGTGCAGGGGAATCGGGCCTCATCTTGCGGTGAGGGGGAAGTCTCATGGTTTTTCTCGAGTTGCGGCCGGAACCTGGGGCATATTCTCGAGTTACGACGGGGAGGGACCTTCCAGACACGTGTTTGTTCAGCGACGTCAGGACTCCTGCCTAGGTGCGAGGGACACCTCGGGATTCTCCTCGAGACTTGGCATGGCAATTTTGACGCGTCTCCACGTGAGGCGGGAGACCCAGGTTCCCTTTCCACGTGCCACAGGGATCCTGGGACTCCTATCCATTTTCAAGAGGAGTCAGGCATCGTCTCCTTTGGAAGCATTGATCTCCGCAGACCTCTCGAGTTTTCAAAGAATGTGAGGTCTCCGGTCGCGATGAGGCGGAGGCCTAGGTCTTTCTCTGTGGTCTCCACAGGGGATTCAGACATCCCTTCGTCTTGGGAGACGCAAGACGAGACTGCATTCAATTCACTTCAGGGATATCCGGTCTTACTTCGAGTCAGAGCATCTCGGTGTCCATTCCACTTGAGACCACAAACTCAGGGGCCCTCTCACATACCTGTAGCTGAGAGAAGCCTCCTCTTGAGGTGCTTGTGGAAAGTTGGTATTCCTCTTGAGGCGAAGCCAGGGACTAAGCTCTCATCTCGAGTTGATTTGGGGTCCACGGAGCCCTTTCGTGTTGCTCCAGTGACCTAAGGATCCCTCTAGACTTGAGCCAGTCATCTCGGGTTTTCTCTGGAGTGCCATCAAGGAAATCAAGGTTCCTTTCACGTTTGATGTGGAACACGGAATTGCTCTGCACGCAGTGCAGGGGAATCGGGCCTCATCTCGCGGCGAGGGGGAAGTCTCATGGTTTTTCTCGAGTTGCGGCCGGAACCTGTGGTATATTCTCGAGTTACAATGGGGAGGGCCCTTCCAGACACGAGTTTGTTTAGCGACGTCAGGACTCCTGCCTAGGTGCGAGGGACACCTCGGGATTCTCCTCGAGTCTTGGCATGGCAATTGGGACGCGTCTCCACGTGAGGCGGGAGACCCAGGGTCCCTTTCCACGTGCCACAGGGATCCTGGTACTCCTATCCACTTTCAAGAGGAGTCAGGCATCGTCTCCTTGGGAAGCATTGATCTCCGCGGACCTCTTGAATTTTCAAAGGATGTGAGGCCTCCGGTCGCGTTGAGGTGGAGGACTAGGTCTTTCTCTGTGGTCTCCACATGGGATTCAGACAACCCTTGTCCTGGGAGATGCAAGACGAGCCTGCATTCAATTCACTGCAGGGATATCCGGCCTTACTTCGAGTCAGAGCATCTCGGTGTCCATTCCACTTGAGGCCACAAACTCAGGGTCTCTCTCACATACCTGTAGCTGAGAGAAGCCTCCTCTTGAGGTGCTTGTGGAAAGTTGGTATTCCTCTTGAGTCGAAGACAGGGACTAAGCTCTCATCTCGAGTTGATTTGGCGTCCACTGAGCCTTTTCGTGTTGCTCCAGTGACCTCAGGATCCCTCTAGACTTGAGACAGTGATCTTGGGTTTTCTCTGGAGTGCCATCAAGGAAATCAAGGCTCCTTTCACGTTTGATGTGGAACACGGAATTGCTCTGCACGCAGTGCAGGGGAATCGGGCCTCATCTCGCGGCGAGGAGAAGTCTCATGGTTTTTCTCGAGCTGCGGCCGGAACATGGTTTATATTCTCGAGTTACGACGGGGAGGGCCCTTCCAGACACGTGTTTGTTCAGCAACGTCAGGACTCCTGCCTAGGTGCGAGGCACTCCTCGGGATTCTCCTCGAGTCTTGGCATGGCAATTGGGACACATCTCCACGTGAGGCGGGATACCCAGTGTCCCTTTCCACGTGGGACAGGGATCCTGGGACCCCTATCCATTTTCAAGAGGATTCAGGCGTCGTCTCCTTTGGAAGCATTGATCTCCGCGGACCTCTTGAGTTTTCAAAGGATGTGAGGCCTCGTGTCGCGTTGAGGCGGAGGACTAGGTCTTTCTCTCTGGTCTCCACACGGAATTCAGACAACCCTTCGTCTTGGGAGATGCAAGTCGAGCCTGCATTCAATTCACTGCAGGGATATCCGGCCTTACTTCGAGTCAGAGCATCTCGGTGTCCATTCCACTTGAGGCCACAAACTCAGGGTCCCTCTCACATACCTGTAGCTGAGAGAAGCCTCCTCCTGAGGTGCTTGTGGAAAGTTGGTATTCCTCTTGAGTCGAAGCCAGGGACTAAGCTCTCATCTCGAGTTGATTTGGGGTCCACGGAGCCCTTTTCTTTTGCTCCAGTGACCTCAGGATCCCTCTAGACTTGAGACAGTGATCTTGGGTTTTCTCTGGAGTGCCATCAAGGAAATCAAGGCTCCTTTCACGTTTGATGTGGAACACGGAATTGCTCTGCACGCAGTGCAGGGGAATCGGGCCTCATCTCGCGGCGAGGGGGAAGTCTCATGGTTTTTCTCGACTTGCGGCAGGAACCGGGGGTATATTCTCGAGTTACGACGGGGAGGGCCCTTCCCGACACGTGTTTGTTCAGCGACGTCAGGACTCCTGCCTAGGTGCGAGGGACACCTCGGGATTCTCCTCAGGTCTTGGCATGGCAATTGGGACGCGTCTCCACGTGAGGCGGGAGACCCAGGGTCCCTTTTCACGTGCCACAGGGATCCTGGGACTCCTATCCATTTTCTTTTTTTTTTTTCTTTTTTTTTTTTTTAATTTTTGTTATTATTATTTTTTTTTCCAGTGGGTTTTGTCATACATTGATATGAATCAGCCATGGATTTACATGTATTCCCAATCCCGATCCCCCCTCCAACCTCCCTCTCCACCCGATTCCTCTGGGTCTTCCCAGTGCATCAGGCCGGAGCACTTGTCTCGTGCATCCCACCTGGGCTTGTGATCTGTTTCACCATAGATTGTATACATGCTGTTCTTTTGAAATATCCCACCCTCACATTCTCCCACAAAGTTCAAAAGTCTGTTCTGTATTTCTGTGTCTCTTTTTCTGTTCTGCATATAGGGTTATCGTTATCACCTTTCTAAATTCCATATACATGGGTAAGTATGCTGTAATGTTCTTTATCTTTCTGGCTTACTTCACTCTGTATAAGGGGCTCCAGCTTCATCCATCTCATTAGGACTGGTTCAAATGAATTCTTTTTAATGGCTGGGTAATATTCCATGGTATATATGTACCACAGCTTCCTTATCCATTCATCTGCTGATGGGCATCTAGGTTGCTTCCATGTCCTGGCTATTATAAACAGTGCTGCAATGAACATTGGGGTGCACGTGTCTCTTTCAGATCTGGTTTCCTCAGTGTGTATGCCCAGAAGTGGGATTGCTGGGTCATATGGCAGTTCTATGTCCAGTTTTTTAAGAAATCTCCACACTGTTTTCCATAGCGGCTGTACTAGTTTGCATTCCCACCAACAGTGTAAGAGGGTTCCCTTTTCTCCACACCCTCTCCAGCATTTATTGCTTGTAGACTTTTGGATAGCAGCCATCCTGACTGGCGTGTAATGGTACCTCATTGTGGTTTTGATTTGCATTTCTCTAATAATGAGTGATGTTGAGCATCTTTTCATGTGTTTGTTAGCCATCTGTATGTCTTCCTTGGAGAAATGTCTGTTTAGTTCTTTGGCCCATTTTTTGATTGGGTCATTTATTTTTCTGGAATTGAGCTGCAGGAGTTGCTTGTATATTTTTGAGATTAGTCCTTTGTCTGTTTCTTCATTTGCTATTATTTTCTCCCAATCTGAGGGCTGTCTTTTCATCTTACTTATAGTTTCCTTTGTAGTGCAAAAGCTTTTAAGTTTCATTAGGTCCCATTTGTTTAGTTTTGCTTTTATTTCCAATATTCTGGGAGGTGGGTCATAGAGGATCTTGCTTTGATTTATTTCGGAGAGTGTTTTGCCTATGTTCTCCTCTAGGAGTTTTATAGTTTCTGGTCTTACATTTAGATCTTTAATCCATTTTGAGTTTATTTTTGTGTATGGTGTTAGAAAGTGTTCTAGTTTCATTCTTTTACAAGTGGTTGACCAGTTTTCCCAGCACCACTTGTTAAAGAGGTTGTCTTTTTTCCATTGTATATCCTTGCCTCCTTTGTCAAAGATAAGGTGTCCATAGGTTCGTGGATTTATCTCTGGGCTTTCTATTCTGTTCCATTGATCTATATTTCTGTTTTTGTGCCAGTACCATACTGTCTTGATGACTGTGGCTTTGTAGTAGAGTCTGAAGTCAGGCAGGTTGATTCCTCCAGTTCCATTCTTCTTTCTCAAGATTACTTTGGCTATTCGAGGTTTTTTGTATTTCCATACAAATTGTGAAATTCTTTGGTCTAGTTCTGTGAAAAATACCGTTGGTAGCTTGATAGGGATTGCATTGAATCTATAGACTGCTTTGGGTAGAATAGCCATTTTGACAATATTAATTCTTCCAATCCATGAACACGGTATGTTTCTCCATCTGTTTGTGTCCTCTTTGATTTCTTTCATCAGTGTTTTATAGTTTTCTATGTATAGGTCCTTTGTTTCTTTAGGTAGATATACTCCTAAGTATTTTATTCTTTTTGTTGCAATGGTGAATGGTATTGTTTCCTTAATTTCTCTGTCTGTTTTTTCATTGTTAGTATATAGGAATGCAAGGGATTTCTGTGTGTTAATTTTATATCCTGCAACTTTACTATATTCATTGATTAGCTCTAGTAATTTTCTGGTAGAATCTTTAGGGTTTTCTATGTAGAGGATCATGTCATCTGCAAACAGTGAGAGTTTTACTTCTTCTTTTCCTATCTGGATTCTTTTTACTTCTTTTTCTGCTCTGATTGCTGTGGCCAGCACTTCCAACACTATGTTGAATAGTAGTGGTGAGAGTGGGCACCCTTGTCTTGTTCCTGATTTCAGGGGAAATGCCTTCAATATTTCACCATTGAGGGTGATGCTTGCTGTGGGTTTGTCATATATAGCTTTTATTATGTTGAGGTATGTTCCTTCTATTCCTGCTTTTTGGAGAGTTTTAATCATAAATGAGTGTTGAATTTTGTCAAAGGCTTTCTCTGCATCTATTGAGATAATCATATGGTTTTTATCTTTCAATTTGTTAATGTGGTGTATTACATTGATTGATTTGCGGATATTAAAGAATCCTTGCATTCCTGGGATAAAGCCCACTTGGTCATGGTGTATGATTTTTTTAATATGTTGTTGGATTCTGTTTGCTAGAATTTTGTTAAGGATTTTTGCATCTATGTTCATCAGTGATATTGGCCTGTAGTTTTCTTTTTTTGTGGCATCTTTGTCTGGTTTTGGAATTAGGGTGATGGTGGCCTCATAGAATGAGTTTGGAAGCTTACCTTCTTCTGCAATTTTCTGGAAGAGTTTGAGTAAGATAGGTGTTAGCTCTTCTCTAAATTTTTGGTAGAATTCAGCTGTGAAGCCATCTGGTCCTGGGCTTTTGTTTGCTGGAAGATTTTTGATGACAGTTTCGATTTCCTTGCTTGTGATGGGTCTGTTAAGATCTTCTATTTCTTCCTGGTTCAGTTTTGGAAAGTTATACTTTTCTAAGAATTTGTCCATTTCATCCAAGTTGTCCATTTTATTGGCATAGAGCTGCTGGTAGTAGTCTCTTATGATCCTTTGTATTTCAGTGTTGTCTGTTGTGATCTCTCCATTTTCATTTCTAATTTTGTTAATTTGGTTTTTCTCTCTTTGTTTCTTAATGAGTCTTGCTAATGGTTTGTCAATTTTGTTTATTTTTTCAAAAAACCAGCTTTTAGCTTTGTTGATTTTTGCTATGGTCTGTTTAGTTTCTTTTGCATTTATTTCTGCCCTGATTTTTAAGATTTCTTTCCTTCTGCTAACTCTGGGGTTCTTCATTTCTTCCTTCTCTAATTGCTTTAGGTGTAGAGTTAGGTTATTTAATTGGTTTTTTTCCTGTTTCTTGATGTAAGCCTGTAATGCTATGAACCTTCCCCTTAGCACTGCTTTTACAGTGTCCCATAGGTTTTGGGTTGTTGTGTTTTCATTTTCATTCATTTCTATACATATTTTGATTTCTTTTTTGATTTCTTCTATGATTTGTTGGTTATTCAGAAGCGTGTTATTTAGCCTCCATATGTTTGAAGTTTTAACAATTTTTTCCCTGTAATTGAGATCTAATCTTACTGCACTGTGGTCAGAAAAGATAACTGGAATGATTTCAATTTTTTTGAATTTTCCAAGACCAGATTTATGGCCCAGGATGTGATCTATTCTGGAGAATGTTCCGTGTGCACTTGAGAAAAAGGTGAAGTTGATTGTTTTGGGGTGAAATGTCCTATAGATATCAATTAGGTCTAGCTGGTCCATTGTGTCATTTAAGGTTTGTGTTTCCTTGTTAATTTTCTGTTTAGTTGATCTATCCATAGTTGTGAGTGGGGTATTAAAGTCTCCCACTATTATTGTGTTACTATTAATTTCCTCTTTCATACTTGTTAGCGTTTGCCGTACATATTGCGGTGCTCCTATGTTGGGTGCATATATATTTATAATTGTTATATCTTCTTTTTTGATTGATCCTTTGATCATTATGTAGTGTCCTTCTTTGTCTCTTTTCACTTCCTTTATTTGAAAGTCTATTTTATCTGATATGAGTATTGCGACTCCTGCTTTCTTTTGGTCTCCATTTGCATGAAATATTTTTTTCCAGCCCTTCACTTTTAGTCTGTATGTGTCTCTTGTTTTGAGGTGGGTCTCTTGTAGACAGCATATATAGGGGTCTTGTTTTTGTATCCATTCAGCCAATCTTTGTCTTTTGGTTGGGGCATTCAACCCATTTACATTTAGGGTAATTATTGATAGGTGTGTTCCCGTTGCCATTTACTTTGTTGTTTTGGGTTCACATTTATAAAACCTTTCTGCATTTCCTGTCTAGAGAAGATCCTTTAGCATTTGTTGAAGAGCTGGTTTGGTGGTGCTGAATTCTCTCAGCTTTTGCTTATCTGTAAAGCTTTTGAATTCTCCTTCATATCTGAATGAGATCCTTGCTGGATACAGTAATCTAGGTTGTAGGTTATTCTCTTTCATTACTTTCAGTACGTCCTGCCATTCCCTTCTGGCCTGGAGGGTTTCTATTGATAGATCAGCTGTTATCCTTATGGGAATCCCTTTGTGTGTTATTTGTTGTTTTTCCCTTGCTGCTTTTAATATTTGTTCTTTGTGTTTGATCTTTGTTAATTTGATTAATATGTGTCTTGGGGTGTTTCGCCTTGGGTTTATCCTGTTTGGGACTCTCTGGGTTTCTTGGATTTGGGTGGCTATTTCCTTCCCCATTTTCGGGAAGTTTTCAGCTATTATCTCCTCGAGTATTTTCTCATGGCCCTTCTTTTTGTCTTCTTCTTCTGGAACTCCTATGATTCGAATGTTGGGGCGTTTCACAGTGTCCCAGAGGTCCCTGAGGTTGTCCTCATTTCTTTTGATCCTTTTTTCTTTTTTCCTCTCTGCTTCATTTATTTCCACCATTTTATCTTCTACCTCACTTATCCTATCTTCTGCCTCCGTTATTCTACTCTTGGTTCCCTCCAAAGTGTTTTTGATCTCATTCATTGCATTATTCATTTGTAATTGACTCTTTTTTATTTCTTCTAGGTCTTTATTAAACAGTTCTTGAATCTTTTCAATCTTTGTTTCCAGGCTATTTATCTGTAACTCCATTTTGTTTTCAAGATTTTGGATCATTTTTATTATCATTATTCTAAATTCTTTTTCAGGTAGATTCCCTATCTCCTCCTCTTTTGTTTGACTTGGTGGGCATTTTTCATGTTCCTTTACCTGTTGGGTATTTCTTTGCCTTTTCATCTTGTTTAGATTGCTGTATCTGGAGTGGGCTTTCTGTATTCTGGAGGTCTGTGGTTCCTTTTTGTTGTGGAGGATTAACCCAGTGGATGGGGTTAGACGATTGGCTTGTCAAGGTTTCCTGGTTAGGGAAGCTTGCATCAGTGTTCTGGTGTGTGGAACTTGATTTCTGCTCTTTGGAAAGCAATGGAGTGCCCAGTAATGAGTTTTGAGATGGGTCTATGTGTTAGGTGTGACCTTGGGCAGCCTGTATGTTGATGTTCAGGGCTATGTTCCTGCGTTGCTGGAGAATTTGCGTGGTATGTCTTGCTCTAAAACTTATTGGCTCTTGTGTGGTAGTTGGTTTCAGTGTAGGTATGGAGGCTTTTGGACAGTCACTTATCACTTAAAGTTCCTTGTAGTCAGGAGTTTTCTGGTGTTCTCAGGTTTTGGGCTTAAGTCTCCTGCCTCTGGATTTCAGTTTTATTCTTCCTGTAGTCTCAGGACTTCTCCAACTATGCAGCCCTGATAAGAAAACTTCTAGGTTAATGGCTAAAAGATTCTCCCCCGTTAGGGACACCCAGAGAGGTTCACAGAGTCACATGAAGAAGAGGAGAGGGAGGAGGGAGATAGAGATGAACAGGAGGAGAAAAAGGGGGACTCAAGAGGAGAGAGACAGATCTACACAGCTGTCTGTTCCCAGAGTGTTCTCCATAGCCCAGTCACCTACAAAGATTCACAGAATTGGATTGGGAAGAGAAGGGGAAAGGAGGAAATAGAGGTGTTCTGAGGTAGAAAACAGAGAGTCAAGATTGGGAGAGAATAATCTTCAGTTTAAAAATAGGGCTTCTCTTCTTTTTTTTTTTTTTTTTTGGTAAGGTTATAGTGTATTGAAAATGAAAATTAAGGAGTAGTAGAGGAGTACTAGAGGAATTTAAAAGAAATAAGAGAAAAAGAAAAATAGAAAATAGAAGAGAAAAAGGAAAGAAAAAAAAGAAACAAAAAAGAAAGAAAAAGAAAAAAAACAGAAAAAAAAGAAAAAAAAAAGGAAAAAAATTTTTTTTTTCCCCCTAATTAAAAAATCGTAAAAGTCTATGGAAATGAAAGTTAAGGAGTAATGGGGGAGTAATAGGGGATTTTAAAGGAAAATAAAAGAGAAAAAATAAAAAAGAAAAAAGAAAAAAAGAAAAAAAATTAAAAAAAGAGAAAAAAGTAAAATTATATCTAGGAGTTTCTCTGGAGCTGTTGCGGTCAGTGTGGGTTCGGCTCAGTTTCAGATAGCTCCTCGTTCCAGCTTATGCTTCTCGATATCTACAGGCTCCTCCGGTGTAGTCAATGTTTCCTAGAGGGATTTGAATCTGTTGCACCAGTCCCTTCTGAAGCGGTTCCCTTTGTTTATTTGGCTTCTGTTTGCCGGTCTCTTCAGAGCCTCATTTCCGCCCTGACACAGGCGGGCGGAGGTGGACTCTTATTCAGGTAGCTAGTTCCGTCGCTCCGGGGGGAGGGGCTTGTGCTGCGGGGACGGGCTGGCGCTGCGGGGAGGGGCTGGCGCTGCTCTCT
Source organism: Dama dama (assembly GCF_033118175.1). Lineage (NCBI taxonomy): Eukaryota > Metazoa > Chordata > Mammalia > Artiodactyla > Cervidae > Dama > Dama dama. Next base: position 5,375,787 of record NC_083709.1, read on the forward strand.
CCGTCTGCGCTGCTCAGGAATTGCTCTGCACGCAGTGCAGGGGAATCGGGCCTCATCTCGCGGTGAGGGGGAATTCTCATGGTTTTTCCCGAGTTGCGGCCGGAACCTGGGGTATATTCTCGAGTTACGACGGGGAGGGCCCTTCCAGACACGTGTTTGTTCAGCGACGTCAGGACTTCTGCCTAGGTGCGTGGGACACTTCGGGATTCTCCACGAGTCTTGGCATGGCAATTGGGAGGCGTCTCCACTTGAGGCGGGAGACCCAGGGTCCCTTTCCACGTGCCACAGGGATCCTGGGTCTCCTATCCATTTTCAAGAGGAGTCAGGCACCGTCTCCTTTGGAAGCATTGATCTCCGCGGACCTCTCGAGGTTTCAAAGGATGTGAGGCCTCAGGTCGCGATGAGGCGGAGGACTAGGTCTTTCTCTGTGGTCTCCACAGGGGATTCAGACATCCCTTCGTCTTGAGAGATGCAAGACGAGCCTGCATTCACTTCACTGCAGGGATATCCGGCCTTACTTCGAGTCAGAGCATCTCGGTATCCATTCCACTTGAGGCCACAAACTCAGGGTCCCTCTCACCTACCTGTAGCTGAGAGAAGCCTCCTCTTGAGGTGCTTGTGGAAAGTTGGTATTCCTCTTGAGTCGAAGCCAGGGACTAAGCTCTCATCTCGAGTTGATTTGGGTTCCACGGAGCCCTTTCGTGTTGCTACAGTGACCTCAGGATCCCTCTAGACTTGAGACAGTGATCTTGGGTATTCTCTGGAGTGCCATCAAGGAAATCAAGGCTCCTTTCACGTTTGATGTGGAACATGGAATTGCTCTGCATGCAATGCAGGGGAATCGGGCCTCATCTCGCGTCGAGGGGGAAGTCTCATGGTTTTTCTCGAGTTGCGGCCGGAATCTGGGGTATATTCTCGAGTTACGATGGGGAGGGCCCTTCGAGACACGTGTTTGTTCAGCGACGTCAGGACTCCTGCCTAGGTGCGAGGGACACCTCGGGATTCTCCTCGAGTCTTGGCATGGCAATTGGGACGCGACTCCACGTGAAGCGGGAGACCCAGGGACCCGTCCATGTGGACAGGGATCCTGGGACTCCTAACCATTTTCAAGAGGAATCAGGCATCGTCTCCTTTGGAAGCATTGATCTCCGCCGACCTCTCGAGTTTTCAAAGGATGTGAGGCCTCCGGTCACGATAAGGCGGAGGACTAGGTCTTTCTCTGTGGTCTCCACAGGGGATTCAGACATCCCTTCGTCTTGGGAGATGCAAGACGAGCCTGCATTCAATTCACTGCAGGGATGTCTGGCCTTACTTCGAATCAGAGCATCTCGGTGTCCATTCCATTTGAGGCCACAAATTCAGGGTCCCTCTCACATACCTGTAGCTGAGAGAAGCCTCCTCTTGAGGTGCTTGTGGAAACTTGGTATTCCTCTTGAGTCAAAGCCAGGGACTAAGCTCTCATCTCGAGTTGATTTGGGGTCCACGGAGCCCTTTCGTCTTGCTACAGTGACCACAGGATCCCACCAGACTTGAGACAGTGACTTTGGGTTTTCTCTGGAGTGGCATCAAGGAAATCAAGGTTCCTTTCACGTTTGATGTGGAACACGGAATTGCTCTGCACGCAGTGCAGGGGAATCGGGCCTCATCTCGCAACAGGGGGAAGTCTCATGGTTTTTCTCGAGTTGCGGCCGGAACCTGGGGTATATTCTCGAGTTACGACGGGGAGGGCCCTTCCAGACACGTGTTTGTTCAGCGACGTCAGGACTCCTGTCTAGGTGCGAGGGACACCTCGGGATTCTCCTCGAGTCTTGGCATGGCAATTGGAACGCGTTTCCACATGAGGTGGGAGACCCAGGGTCCCTTTCCACGTGCCACAGGGATCCTGGGACTCCTATCCATTTTCAAGAGGAGTCAGGCATCGTCTCCTTTGGAAGCATTGATCTCCGCGGATCTCTCGAGTTTTCAAAGGATGTGAGGCCTCCGGTCGCGATGAGGCGGAGGACTAGGTCTTTCTCTGTGGTCTCCACAGGGGATTCAGACATCCCTTCGTCTTGGGAGATGCAAGACGAGCCTGCATTCACTTCACTGCAGGGATATCCGGCCTTACTTCGAGTCAGAGCATCTCGGTGTCCATTCGATTTGAGGCCACAAACTCAGGGTCCCTCTCACCTACCTGTAGCTGAGAGAAGCCTCCTCTTGAGGTGCTTTTGGAAAGTTGGTATTCCTCTTGAGGCGAAGCCAGGGACTAAGCTCTCATCTCGAGTTGATTTGGGGTCCACGGAGCCCTTTCGTGTTGCTCCAGTGACCTCAGGATCCCACTAGACTCTAGACAGTGATCTTGGGTTTTCTCTGGAGTGCCATCAAGGAAATCAAGGCTCCTTTCACGTTTGATGTGGAACACGGAATTGCTCTGCATGCAGTGCAGGGGAATCGGGCCTCATCTCGCTGCGAGGGTGAAGTCTCATGGTTTTTCTCGAGTTGCGGCCAGAACCTGGGGTATATTCTGGAGTTACGACGGGGAGGGCCCTTCCTGACACGTGTTTGTTCAGCGATGTCTGGACTCCTGCCTAGGTGCGAGGGACACCTCGGGATTCTCCTCCACTCTTAGCATGGCAATTGGGACGCGTCTCCACGTGAATCGGGAGACCCAGGGTCCCCGTCCATGTGGACAGGGATCCTGGGACTCCTAACCATTTTCAAGAGGAGTCAGGCAACGTCTCCTTTGGAAGCATTGATCTCCGCGGACCTCTCTAGTTTTCAAAGGATGTGAGGCCTCCGGTCTTGATGAGGCGGAGGACTAGGTCTTTCTCTGTGGTCTCCACAGGGGATTCAGACATCCCTTCGTCTTGGGAGATGCAAGACGAGCTTGCATTCAATTCACTGCAGGGATAACTGGCCTTACGTCGAGTCAGAGCATCTCGGTGTCCATTCCACTTGAGGCCACAAACTCAGGGTCCCTCTCACCTACCTGTAGCTGAGAGAAGCCTCCTCTTGAGGTGGTTGTGGAAACTTGGTATTCCTCTTGAGTCGAAGCCAGGGACTAAGCTCTCATCTCGAGTTGATTTGGGGTCCATGGAGCCCTTTCGTGTTGCTCCAGTGACCTCAGGATCCCTCTAGACTTGAGACAGTGACTTTGGGTTTTCTCTGGAGTGGCATCAAGGAAATCAAGGCTCCTTTCACTTTTGATGTGCAACACGGAATTGCTCTGCACGCAGTGCAGGGGAATCGGGCCTCATCTTGCGGCGAGGGGGAAGTCTCATGGTTTTTCTCGAGTTGCGGCCGGAACCTGGGGTATATTCTCGAGTTACGACGGGGAGGGCCCTTCCAGACTCGTGTTTGTTCAGCGACGGCAGGACTCCGGCCTAGGTGCGAGGGACACCTCGGTATTCTCCTCGAGTCTTGGCATGGCAATTGGAAGGCGTCTCCACGTGAGGCGGGAGACCCAGGGTCCCTTTCCACGTGCCACAGGGATCCTGGGACTCCTATCCATTTTCAAGAGGAGTCAGGCATCGTCTCCTTTGGAAGCATTGATCTCCGCGGACCTCTCGAGTTTTCAAAGGATGTGAGGCCTCCGGTCGCCTTGAGGTGGAGGACTAGGTCTTTCTCTGTCGTCTCCACAGGGGATTCAGACATCCCTTTGTCTTGGGAGATGGAAGACGAGCCTGCATTCAATTCACTGCAGGGATATCCGGCCTTACTTCGAGTCAGAGCATCTCGGTGTTCATTCAAATTGAGGCCACAAACTCAGGGTCCCTCTCACATACATGTAGCTGAGAGAAACCTCCTCTTGAGGTGCTTGTGGAAAGTTGGTATTCCTCTTGAGTCGAAGCCAGGGACTAAGCTCTAATCTCGAGTTGATTTGGGTTCCACAGAGCCCTTTCATTTTGCTCCAGTGACCTCAGGATCCCTCTAGACTTGAGCCAGTGATCTTGGGTTTTCTCTGGAGTGCCATCAAGGAAATCAAGGCTCCTTTCACGTTGGATGTGGAACACAGAATTGCTCTGCACGCAGTGCAGTGGAATCAGGCCTCATCTCGCGGCGAGGGGGAAGTCTCATGGTTTTTCTCGAGTAGAGGCCGGAACCTGGTGTATATTCTCGAGTTATGACGGGGAGGTCCCTTCCAGACACGTGTTTGTTCAGCGAGGTCAGGACTCCTGCCTAGTGCGAGGGACACCTCGGGATTCTCCTCGAGTCTTGGCATGGCTATTGGGACGCATCTCCACGTGAGGCGGGAAACCCAGGGTGCCTTTCCACGTGCCACTGCAATCCTGGAACTCCTATCCATTTTCAAGAGGAGTCAGGCATCGTCTCCTTTGGAAGCATTGATCTCCGCGGACCTCTCGAGTTTTCAAAGGATGTGAGGCCTCCGGTCGCGATGAGGCGGAGGACTAGGTCTTTCTCTGTGGTCTCCACAGGGGATTCAGACATCCCTTCGTCTTGGGAGATGCAAGACGAGCCTGGATTCAATTCACTGCGGGATATCCGGCCTTACTTCGAGTCAGAGCATCTCGGTGTCCATTCCACTTGAGGCCACAAACTCAGGGTCCCTCTCACATACCTGTAGCTGGGAGAAGCCTCCTCTTGAGGTGCTTCTGGAAAGTTGGTGTTCCTCTTGAGTCGAAGCCAAGGACTAAGCTCTCATCTCGAGTTGACTTGGGGTCCACAGAGACCTTTCATGTTGCTCCAGTGACCTCAGGATCCCTCTAGGCTTGAGACAGTGATCTTGGGTTTTCTCTGGAGTGCCATCAAGGAAATCAAGGCTCCTTTCACGTTTGATGTGGAACACGGAATTGCTCTGCACAGAGTGCAGGGGAATCGGGCCTCATCTCGCGGCGAGGGGGAAGTCTCATGGTTTTTCTCGAGTTGCGGCCGGAACCTGGGGTATATTCTCGAGTTACGAGGGGGAGGGCCCTTCCAGACACGTGTTTGTTCAGCGACGTCAGGACTCCTGCCTAGGTGCGAGGGACACCTCGGGATTCTCCTCGAGTCTTGGCATGGCAATTGGGACGCGTCTCCACGTGAGGCGGGAGACCCAGGGTCCCATTCCAGGTGCCACAGGGATCCTGGGACTCCTATCCACTTTCAAGAGGAGTCAGGCATCGTCTCCTTGGGAAGCATTGATCTCCTCGGACCTCTCGAGTTTTCAAAGGATGTGAGGCCTCTGTTCGCGTTGAGGCGGAGGATTAGGTCTTTCTCTGTGGTCTCCACAGGGGATTCAGACAACTCTTCGTTTTGGGAGATGCAAGAGGAGCCTGCATTCAATTCACTGCAGGGATATCCGGCCTTACTTCGAGTCAGAGCATCTCGGTGTCCATTCCACTTCAGGCCACAAACTCAGGGTCCCTCTCACATACCTGTAGCTGAGAGAAGCCTCCTCTTGAGGTGCTTGTGGAAAGTTGGTATTCCTCTTGAGTCGAAGCCAGGGACTAAGCTCTCATCTCGAGTTGATTTGGGGTCCACGGATCCGTTTCATGTTGCTCCAGTGACCTTAGGATCCCTCTAGACTTGAGACAGTGTTTTGGGTTTTCTCTGGAGTGCCATCAAGGAAATCAAGGCTCCTTTCTCGTTTGATGTGGAACACGGAATTGCTCTGCACGCAGTGCAGGGGATTCGGGCCTCATCTCTCGGCGAGGGGGAAGTCTCATGGTTTTTCTCGAGTTGCGGCCGGAACCTGGGGTATATTCTCGAGTTACGACGGGGAGGGCCCTTCCAGACACGTGTTTGTTAAGCGACGTCAGAACTCCTGCCTAGGTGCGAGGGACACCTCGGGATTCTCCTCGAGTCTTGACATGGCAAATGGGACGCGTCTCCACGTGAGGCGGGAGACCAAGGGTCCCTTTCCACGTGCCACAGGGACCCTGGGACTCCTTTCCATTTTCAAGAGGAGTGAAGCATCGTTTCCTTTGGAAGCATTGTTCTCCGTGGACCTCTCGAGTTTTCAAAGGATGTGAGGCCTCCGGTCGCGATGAGGCGGAGGACTAGGTCTTTCTCTGTGGTCTCCACAGGGGATTCAGACATCCCTTCGTCTTGAGAGATGCAAGACGAGCCTGCATTCAATTCACTGCAGGGATATCCGGCCTTACTTCGGGTCAGAGCATCTCCGTGTCCATTCCACTTGAGGCCACAAATTCAGGGTCCCTCCCACATACATGTAGCTGAGAGAAGCCTCCTCTTGAGGGGCTTATGGAAAGTTGGTATTCCTCTTGAGTCGAAGCCAGGGACTAAGCACTCATCTCGAGTTGATTTGGGGTCCACGGAGACCTTTCGTGTTGCTCCAGTGACCTCAGGATCCCTCTAGACTTGAGACAATGATCTTGGGTTGTCTCTGGAGTGCCATCAAGGAAATCAAGGTTCGTTTAACATTTAATGTGGTACACGGAATTGCTCTGCACGCAGTGCAGGGAAATCGGGCCTCATCTCGCGGCGAGGCGAAGTCTCATGGTTTTTCTCGAGTTGTGGCCGGAACCTGGGGTATATTCTCGAGTTACGACGGGGAGGGCCCTTCCAGACACGTGTTTGTTCAGCGACGTCAGGACTCCTGCCTAGGTGCGAGGGGCACCTCGGGATTCTCCTCGAGTCTTGGCATGGCAATTGGGACGTGTCTCCACGTGAGGCGGGAGACCCAGTTTCCCTTTCAACTTGCCACAGGGATCCTGGGACTTCTATCTATTTTCAAGAGGAGTCAGGCATCGTCTCCTTTGGAAGCATTGATCTCCGCGGACCTCTCGAGTTTTCAAAGGATGTGAGGCCTCCGGTCGCTTTGAGGTGGAGTACTAGGTCTCTCTGTGGTCTCCACAGGGGATTCAGACATCCCTTCGTCTTGGGAGATGCAAGACGAGCCTGCTTTCAATTCACTGCAGGGACATCCAGCATTACTTCGAGTCAGAGCATCTCGGTGTCCATTCCACTTGAGGCCACAAACTCAGGGTCCCTCTCACATACCTGTAGCTGAGAGAAGCCTCCTCTTGAGGTGCTGGTGGAAAGTTGGTATTCCTCTTGAGTCGAAGCCAGGGACTTAGATATCATCTCGAGTTGATTTGGTGTATACGGAGCATTTTCGTGTTGCTCCAGTGACTTCAGGATCCCTCTAGACTTGAGACAGTGATCTTGGGTTTTCTCTGGAGTGCCATCAAGGAAATCAAGGCTCCTTTCACGTTTGATGTGGAACACGTAATTGCTCTGCACGCAGTGCAGGGGAATCGGGCCTCATCTCGCGGTGAGGGGAAATCTCATGGTTTTTCTCGAGTTGCGGCCGAACCTGGGGTATATTCTCGAGTTACGACGGGGAGGGCCCTTCCAGACACGTGTTTGTTCAGCGATGTCAGGACTCCCGTCTAGGTGCGAGGGACACCTCGGGATTCTCCTCGAGTCTTGGCATGGCAATTGGCACACGTCTCCACGTGAGGCGGGAGACACAGGGTCCCTTTCCACGTGCCACAGGGATCCTGGGACTCCTATCCATTTTCAAGAGGAGTCAGGCATCGTCTCCTTTGGAAGCATTGATCTCCGCAGACCTCTCAAGTTCTCATAGGATGTGAGGCCTCCGGTCGCGATGAGGCAGAGGACTAGGTCTTTCTCTGTCGTCTCCACAGGGGATTCAGACATCCCTTCGTCTTGGGAGATGCAAGACGAGCCTGCATTCAATTCACTGCAGGGATATCCGGGCTTACTTCGAGTCAGAGCATCTCGGTGTCCTTTCCACTTGAGGCCACACACTCAGGGTCCCTCTCACATACCTGTAGCTGAGAGAACCCTCCTCTTGAGGTGCTTGTGGAAAGTTGGTATTCCTCTTGCGTCTAAGCCAGGGACTAAGCTCTCATCTCTAGTTGATTTGGGGTAAACGGAGCCCTTTCATGTTGCTAAAGTGACCTCAGAATCCCTCTAGACTTGAGACAGTGATCCTGGGTTTTCTCTAGAGTGCCATCAAGGAAATCAAGGCTCCTTTCACGTTTGATGTGGAACACGGAATTGCTCTGCACGCAGCCCAGGGGAATCGGGCCTCATCTTGCAATGAGAGGGAAGTCTCATGGTTTTTCTCGAGTTGCGGCCGGAACCTGGGGTATATTCTCGAGTTACGACGGGGAGTGCCCTTCCAGACACGTGTTTGTTCAGCGATGTCAGGACTCCTGCGTAGGTGCCAGGGACACCTCGGGATTCTCCTCGAGTCTTGGCATGGCAATTGGGACGCGTCTCCACGTGAGGCGGGAGACCCAGGTTCCCTTTCCACGTTCCACAGGGATCCTGGGACTCCTATCCATTTTCAAGAGGAGTCAGGCATTGTCTCCTTTGGAAGCATTGATCTCCGCAGGCCTCTCGAGTTTTCAAATGATGTGAGGCCTCCGGTCGCGATGAGGCAGAGGACTAGGTCTTTCTCTGTCGTCTCCACAGGGGATTCAGACATCCCTTCGTCTTGGGAGATGCAAGACGAGCCTGCATTCAATTCACTGCAGGCATATCCGGCCTTAATTTGAGTCAGAGCATCTCGGTGTCCATTCCACTTGAGGCCACAAACTCAGGGACCCTCTCACATACCTGTAGCTGAGAGAAGCCTCTTCTTGAGGTGCTTGTGGAAATTGGTATTCCTCTTGAGTCGAAGCCAGGGACTAAGCTCTCATCTCGAGTTGATTTGGGGTCCACGGAGCCCTTTCGTGTTGCTCCAGTGACCTCAGGATCCCTCTAGACTTGAGACAGGGATATTGGGTTTTCTCTGGAGTGCCATCAAGGAAATCAAGGCTCCTTTCAAGTTTGCTTTGGAACACGGAATTGCTCTGCACGCAGTGCAGGGGAATCAGGCCTCATCTCGCGGCGAGGGGGATCTCTCATTGTTTTTCTCGAGTTGCGGCCGGAACCTGGGGTATATTCTCGAGTTTCGACGGGGAGGGCCCTTCCAGACACGTGTTTGGTCAGCGACGTCAGGACTCATGCCTAGGTGCGAGGGACACCTCTGGATTCTCCTCGAGTCTTGGCATGGCCATTGGGACGCGTCTCCACGTGAGGCGGGAGACCCAGGGTCCCTTTCCAAGTGCCACAGGGATCCTGGGACTCCTATCCATTTTCAAGAGGAGTCAGGCATCGTCTCCTTTGGAAGCATTGATCTCCGCGGACCTCTCGAGTTTTCAAAGGATGTGAGGCCTCCGGTCGCGATGAGGCGGAGGACTAGGTCTTTCTCTGTGGTCTCCACAGGGGATTCAGACAACCCTTCGTCTTGGGAGATGCAAGTCGAGCCTGCATTCAATTCACTGCAGGGATATCCGGCCTTACTTCAAGTCAGAGCATCTCGGTGTCCATTCCACTTGTGGCCACAAACTAAGGGTCCCTCTCACATACCTGTAGCTGAGAGAAGCCTCCTCTTGAGGTGCTTGTGGAAAGTTGGTATTCCTCTTGAGTCGAAGCCAGGGACTAAGCTCTCATCTCGAGTTGATTTGGGGTCCACGGAGCCCTTTCGTGTTGCTCCAGTGACCTCAGGATCCGTCTAGACTTGAGACAGTGATCTTGGGTTTTTCTGGAGTGCCATCAAGGAAGTCAAGGCTCCTTTCACGTTTGATGTGGAACACGAAATTGCTCTGCACGCAGTGCACGGTAATCGGGCCTCATCTCGTGGCGAGGGGGAAGTCTCATGGTTTTTCTCGAGTTGCGGCCCGAACCTGGGGTATATTCTCGAGTTACGACGGGGCGGGCCCTTCCAGACACGTGTTTGTTCAGCGACTTCAGGACTCCTGCCTAGGTGCGAGGGACACCTCGGGATTCTCCTCGAGTCTTGGCATTGCAATTGGGACGCGTCTCCACGTGAGGCGGGAGACCCAGTGTCCCTTTCCACGTGCCACAGGGATCCTGGGACTCCTATCCATTTTCAAGAGGAGTCAGGCATCGTCTCCTTTGGAAGCATTGATCTCCGCGGACCTCTCGAGTTTTCAAAGGATGTGAGGCCTCCGGTCGCGATGAAGCGGAGGACTAGGTCTTTCTCTGTGGTCTCCACAGGGGATTCAGACATCTCTTCGTCTTGGGAGATGCAAGACGAGCCTGCATTCAATTCACTGCAGGGATATCCGGCCTTACTTCGTGTCAGAGCATCTCGGTGTCCATTCCACTTGAGGCCACAAACTCAGGGTCCTTCTCACATACCTGTAGCTGAGAGAAGCCTCCTCTTGCGGTGCTTGTGGAAAGTTGGTATTACTTTTGAGTCGAAGCGAGGGACTAAGCTCTCATCTCGAGTTGATTTGGCATCCACGGAGCCCTTTCGTGTTGCTCCAGTGACCTCAGGATCCCTCTAGACTTGAGACAGTGATCTTGGGTTTTCTCTAGAGTGCCATCAAGGAAATCAAGGATCCTTTCACGTTTGATGTGGAACACGGCATTGCTCTGCACGCAGTGCAGGGAAATCGGGCCTCATCTCGCGGCGAGGGGATGTCTCATGGTTTTTCTCGAGTTGCGGCCGTAACCTGGGGTATATTCTCGAGTTACGATGGGGAGGGCCCTTCCAGACACGTGTTTGTACAGCGACCTCAGGACTCCTGCCTAGGTGCGAGGGACACCTAAGGATTCTCTTCCAGTCTTGGCATGGCAATTGGGACGCGTCTCCACGTGAGGCGGGAGACCCAGGGTCCCTTTCCACATGCCACAGGGATCCTGGGACTCCTATCCATTGTCAACAAGAGTCAGGCATCGTTTCCTTTGAAAGCATTGATCTCCGCGGACCTCTCGAGTTTTCAAAGGATGTGAGGCCTCCGGTCTCGATGAGGCGGAGGACTAGGTCTCTCTGTGGTCTCCACAGGGGATTCAGACATCCCTTCTTCTTGGGAGATGCAAGACGAGCCTGCATTCAATTCACTGCAGGGATATCCGGCCTTACTTCGAGTCAGAGCATCTCGGTGTCCATTCCACTTGAGGCCACAAACTCAGGGTCCCTCTCACATACCTGTAGATGAGAGAAGCCTCCTCTTGAGGTGCTTGTGGAAAGTTGGTATTCCTCTTGAGTCGAAGCCAGGGACTAAGATATCATCTCGAGTGGATTTGGGGTACACGGAGCCTTTTCGTGTTGCTCCAGTGACCTCAGCATCCCTCTAGACTTGAAACAGTGATCTTGGGTTTTCTCTGGAGTGCCATCAAGGAAATCAAGGCTCCTTTCACGTTTGATGTGGAACACGGAATTGCTCTGCACGCAGTGCAGGGGAATCGGGCCTCATCTCGCGGTGAAGGGGAAATCTCATGGATTTCTCGAGTTACGGCCGGAACCTGGGGTATATTCTCGAGTTACGACGGGGAGGTCCCTTCCAGACACGTGTTTGTTCAGCGATGTCAGGACTCCTGCCTAGGTGCGATGCACACCTCGGGATTCTCCTCGAGTCTTGGCATGGCAATTGGGACGCGTCTCCACGTGAGGCGGGAGACCCAGGGTCCCTTTCCACGTGCCACAGTGATCCTGGGACTCCTATCCATTTTCAAGAGGAGTCAGGCATCGTCTCCTTTGGAAGCACTGATCTCCGCAGACATCTCGAGTTTTCAAAGAATGTGAGTCCTCCCGTCGCGATGAGGAGGAGGACTAGGTCTTTCTCTGTCGTCTCCACAGGGGATTCAGACATCCCTCCGACTTGGGAGATGCAAGACAGGCCTGCATTCAATTCACTGCAGGGATATCCGGCCTTACTTCGAGTCAGAGCATCTCGGTGTCCATTCCACTTGAGGCCACATACTCAGGGTCCCTCTCACATACCTGTAGCTGAGAGAAGCCTCCTCTTGAGGTGCTTGTCTAAATTGGTATTCCTCTTGAGTCGAAGCCAGTGACTAAGCTCTCATCTCGACATGATTTGGGGTCGACGGAGCCCTTTCGTGTTGCTCCAGTGACCTCAGGATCCGTCTAGACTTGAGACAGTGATCTTGTGTTTTCTCTGGAGTACCATCAAGGAAATCAAGGCTCCTTTCACGTTTGATGTGTAACACGGAATTGCTCTGCACGAGGTGCAAGGGAATCTGGACTCATCTCGCGGCGAGGGGGAAGTCTCATGGTTTTTCTCGAGTTGCGGCCGGAACCTGGGGTATATTCTCGAGTTACGACGGGGAGGGCCCTTCCAGACACGTGTTTGTTCAGCGACGTCAGGACTCCTGCCTAGGTGCGAGGGACACCTCGGGATTCTCCTCGAGTCTTGGCATGGCAATTGGGACGCGTCTCCACCTGAGGCGGGAGACCCAGGGTCCCTTTCGACGTGCCAAAGGGATCCTGGGACGCCTATCCATTTTCAAGAGGACTCAGGCATAGTCTCCTTTGGAAGCATTGATCTCCGCGGACCTCTCGAGTTTTCAAAGGATGTGAGGCCTCCGGTCGCATTGAGGTGGAGGACTAGGTCTCTCTGTGCTGTCCACAGGGGATTCAGACATCCCTTCGTCTTGGGAGATGCAAGACGAGCCTGCATTCAATTCACTGCAGGGACATCCAGCTTTACTTCGAGTCAGAGCATCTCGGTGTCCATTCCACTTGAGGCCACAAACTCAGGGTCCCTCTCACATACCTGTAGCTGAGAGAAGCCTCCTCTTGAGGTGCTTGTGGAAAGTTGGTATTCCTCTTGAGTCGAAGCCAGGGACTAAGATATCATCTCGAGTTGATTTGGCGTACACGGAGCGTTTTCGTGTTGCTCCAGTGACCTCAGGATCCCTCTAGACTTGAGACAGTGATCTTGGGTTTTCTCTGGAGTGCCATCAAGGAAATCAAGGCTCCTTTCACGTTTGATGTGGAACACGTAATTGCTCTGCACGCAGTGCAGGGGAATCGGGCCTCATCTCGCGGTGAGGGGAAATCTCATGGTTTTTCTCGAGTTGCGGCCGGAACCTGGGGTATATTCTCGAGTTACGACGGGGAGGTCCCTTCCAGACACGTGTTTGTTCAGCGATGTCAGGACTCCAGTCTAGGTGCGAGGGACACCTCGGGATTCTCCTCGAGTCTTGGCATGGCAATTGACACACGTCTCCACGTGAGGCGGGAGACACAGGGTCCCTTTCCACGTGCCACAGGCATCCTGGGACTCCTATCCATTTTCAAGAGGAGTCAGGCATCGTCTCCTTTGGAAGCATTGATCTCCGCAGACCTCTCAAGTTCTCATAGGATGTGAGGCCTCCGGTCGCGATGAGGCAGAGGACTAGGTCTTTCTCTGTCGTCTCCACAGGGGATTCAGACATCCCTTCGTCTTGGGAAATGCAAGACGAGCCTGCATTCAATTCACTGCAGGGATATCCGGGCTTACTTCGAGTCAGAGAATCTCGGTGTCCTTTCCACTTGAGGCCACACACTCAGGGTCCCTCTCACATACCTGTAGCTGAGAGAAGCCTCCTCTTGAGGTGCTTGTGGAAAGTTGGTATTCCTCTTGAGTCGAAGCCAGGGACTAAGCTCTCATCTCGAGTTGATTTGGGGTACACGGAGCCCTTTCATGTTGCTAAAGTGACCTCAGGATCCCTCTAGACTTGAGACAGTGATCTTGGGTTTTCTCTAGAGTGCCATCAAGGAAATCAAGGCTCCTTTCACGTTTGATGTGGAACACGGAATTGCTCTGCACGCAGTCCAGGGGAATCGGGCCTCATCTTGCAACGAGGGGGAAGTCTCATGGTTTTTCTCGAGTTGCGGCCGGAACCTGGGGTATATTCTCGAGTTACGACGGGGAGGGCCCTTCCAGACACGTGTTTGTTCAGCGACGTCAGGACTCCTGCCTAGGTGCGAGGGACACCTCGGGATTCTCCTAGAGTCTTGGCATGGCAATTGGCACACGTCTCCACGTGAGGCGTGACACCCAGGGTCCCTTTCCACGTGCCACAGGGATCCTGGGCCTCCTATCCATTTTCAAGAGGAGTCAGGCATTGTCTCCTTTGGAAGCATTGATCTCCGCAGGCCTCTCGAGTTTTCAAATGATGTGAGGCCTCCTGTCGTGATGAGGCAGAGGACTAGGTCTTTCTCTGTCGTCTCCACAGGGGATTCAGACATCCCTTCGTCTTGGGAGATGCAAGACGAGCCTGCATTCAATTCACTGCAGGCATATCCGGCCCTAATTTGAGTCAGAGCATCTCGGTGTCCATTCAACTTGAGGCCACAAACTCAGGGTCCCTCTCACATACCTGTAGCTGAGAGAAGCCTCTTCTTGAGGTGCTTGTGGAAATTGGTATTCCTCTTGAGTCGAAGCCAGGGACTAAGCTCTCATCTCGAGTTGATTTGCGGTCCACAGAGCCCTTTCGTGTTGCTCCAGTGACCTCAGGATCCCTCTAGACTTGAGACAATGATCTTGGGTTGTCTCTAGAGTGCCATCAAGGAAATCAAGGCTCGTTTTAAATTTAATGTGGAACACGGAATAGCTCTGCACGCAGTGCATGGGAATCGGGCCTCATCTCGCGGCGAGGGGAAATCTCATGGTTTTTCTAGAGTTGCGGCCGGAACCTGGGGTATATTCTCGAGTTACGACGGGGAGGGCCCTTCCAGACACGTGTTTGTTCAGCGATGTCAAGACTCCCGTCTAGGTGCGAGGGACACCTCGGGATTCTCCTCGAGTCTTGGCATGGCAATTGGCACACGTCTCCACGTGAGGCGGGAGACACAGTGTCCCTTTCTACGTGCCACAGGGATCCTGGGACTCCTATCCATTTTCAAGAGGAATCAGGCATCGTATCCTTTGGAAGCATTGATCTCCGCAGACCTCTCAAGTTCTCATAGGATGTGAGGCCTCTGGTCGCGATGAGGCAGTGGACTAGGTCTTTCTCTGTCGTCTCCACAGGGGATTCAGACATCCCTTCGTCTTGGGAGATGCAAGACGAGCCTGCATTCAATTCACTGCAGGGATATCCGGGCTTACTTCGAGTCAGAGAATCTCGGTGTCCTTTCCACTTGAGGCCACACACTCAGGGTCCCTCTCACATACCTGTAGCTGAGAGAAGCCTCCTCTTGATGTGCTTGTGGAAAGTTGGTATTCCTCTTGAGTCGAAGCCAGGGACTAAGCTCTCATCTCGAGTTGATATGGGGTACACGGAGCCCTTTCATGTTGCTAAAGTGACCTCAGCATCCCTCTAGACTTGAGACAGTGATCTTGGGTTTTCTCTAGAGTGCCATCAAGGAAATCAAGGCTCCTTTCACGTTTGATGTGGAACACGGAATTGCTCTGCACGCAGTCCAGGGGAATCGGGCCTCATCTTGCAACGAGGGGGAAGTCTCATGGTTTTTCTCGAGTTGCGGCCGGAACCTGGGGTATATTCTCGAGTTACGACGGGGAGGGCCCTTCCAGACACGTGTTTGTTCAGCGATGTCCGGACTCCTGCGTAGGTGCGAGGGACACCTCGGGATTCTCCTCGAGTCTTGGCATGGCAATTGGGACGCGTCTCCACGTGAGGCGGGAGACCCAGGGTCCCTTTTCACGTGCCACAGGGATCCTGGGACTCCTATCCATTTTCAAGAAGAGTCAGGCATCGTCTCCTTTGGAAGCATTGATCTCCGTGGACTCTCTATGTTTCAAAGGATGTGAGGCCTCCGGTCATGATGAGGCGGAGAACTAGTGCTTTCTCTGTGGTCCCCACAGGGGATTCATACATCCCTTCTTCTTAGGAGATGCAAGACGAGCCTGCATTCAATTCACTGCAGGGATATCCGGCCTTTCTTCGAGTCAGAGCATCACGCTATCCATTTGACTTGAGGCCACCAGCTCAGGGTCCCTCTCACATACCTGAAGGTGACAGAAGCCTCCTCTTGAGGTGCTTGTGGAAAGTTGGTATTCCTCTTGAGTGGAAGGCAGGGACGAAGCTCTCATCTCGAGTTGATTTGCGGCCCTCGAAGCCCTTTCGTGTTGCTACAGTGACCTCAGGATCCCTCTAGAATTGAGACAGTGATCTTGGGTTTTCTCTGGAGTGCCATCAAGGAAATCAAGGCTCCTTTCACGTTTGATGTGGAACACGGAATTGCTTTGCTCGCAGTGAAGGGGAATCGGGCATCATCTTGCCGCGAGGGGGAAGTCTCATGGTTTTTCTCGAGTTGCGGCCGGAACCTGGGGTATATTCTGGAGTTACGACGGGGAGGGCCCTTCCAGACACGTGTTTGTTCAGCAACGTCAGGACACCTGCCTAGGTGCGAGGGACACCTCGGGATTCTCCTCGAGTCTTGGAATGGCAATTGGGACCCGTCTCCACGTGAGGCGGGAGACCAAGGCTCCCTTTCCACGTGCCACACGGATCCTGGGACTCCTATCCATTTTCAAGAGGAGTCAGGCATTGTATCCTTTGTAAGCATTGATCTCCATGGACCTGTCGAGTTTTCAAAGGATCTGAGGCCTCCGGTCGCGATGAGGCGGAGATCGAGGTCTTTCTCTGTGGTCTCCACAGGGGATTCAGACATCCCTTCGTCTTGGGAGATGCAAGACCAGCCTGCA
Organism: Dama dama; assembly: GCF_033118175.1. NCBI lineage: Eukaryota > Metazoa > Chordata > Mammalia > Artiodactyla > Cervidae > Dama > Dama dama. The sequence continues at coordinate 5,392,169 of NC_083709.1, forward strand.
TTCAATTCACTGCAGGGATATCCGGCCTTACTTTGAGTCAGAGCATCTCGGTGTCCGTTCCACTTGAGGCCACAAACTCAGGGTCCCTCTCACATACCTGTAGCTGAGAGAAGCCTCCTCTTCAGGTGCTTGTGGAAAGTTGGTATTCCTCTTGAGTCGAAGCCAGGGACTAAGCTCTCATCTCGAGTTGATTTGGGGTCCACAAAGCCCTTTCGTGTTGCTCCAGTGACCTCAGGAACCCTCTAGACTTGAGACAGGATCTTGGGTTTTCTCTGGAGTGCCATCAAGGAAATCAAGGCTCCTTTCACGTTTGATGTGGAACACGGAATTGCTCTGCACGCAGTGCAGGGGAATCGGGCCTCATCTCGTGGCGAGGGGGAAGGCTCATGGTTTTTCTCGAGTTGCGGCCGGAACCTGGGGTATATTCTGGAGTTACGAAGGGGAGGACCCTTCCAGACACGTGTTTGTTCAGCGACGTGAGGACTCCAGCCTAGGTGTGAGGGACAACTCGGGATTCTCCTCGAGTCTTGGCATGGCAATTGGGACGCGTCTCCACGTGAGGCGGGAGACCCAGGGACCCTTTCCACGTGCCACAGGGATCCTGGGACTCCTATCCATTTTCAAGAGGAGTCAGGCATCGTCTCCTTTGGAAGCATTGATCTCCGAACACCTCTCGAGTTTTCAAAGGATGTGAGGCCTCCGGTCGCGATGAGGCGGAGAACTAGGTTTTCTCTGTGGTCTCCACAGTGGATTCAGACATCCCTTCGTCTTGGGAGATGCAAGACGAGCCTGCATTCAATTCACAGCAGGGATATCCGGCCTTACTTCGAGTCAGAGCATCACAGTGTCCATTGCACTTGAGGCCACAAACTCAGGGTTTCTCTCACATACCTGTATCTCAGAGAAGCCTCCACTTGAGGTGCTTGTGGAAAGTTGGTATTCCTCTAGAGTAGAAGCCAGGGACGAAGCTCTCATCTCGAGTTGATTTGGGGTCCACGGAGCCTTTTCGTGTTGCTACAGTGACCTCAGGATCCCTCTAGACTTGAGACAGTGATCTTGGGTTTTCTCTGGAGTGCCATCAAGGAAATCAAGTCTCCTTTAACGTCTGATGTGGAACACGGAATTGCTGTGCAGGCAGTGCAGGGGAATCGGGCCTCATCTCTTGGCGAGGGGGAAGTCTCATGGTTTTCCTCGAGTTGCGGCCGGAACCTGGGGTATATTCTCGAGTTACGACGGGGAGGGCCCTTCCAGACACGTGTTTGTTCAGCGACGTCAGGACTCCTGCCTAGGTGCGAGGGACACATCGGGATTCTCCTCGAGCCTTGGCATGGCAATTGGGACGCGTCTCCACGTGAGGCGGGAGACCCAGTGTGCCTTTCCACGAGACACAGGGATCCTGGGACTCCTATCCATTTTCAAGAGGAGTCAGGCATCGTCTCCTTTGGAAGCATTGATCTCCGCGGACCTCTCGAGTTTTCAAAGATGTGAGGCCTCCGGTCGCGATGAGGCGGAGAACTAGGTCTTTCTCTGTGGTCTCCTCAGGGGATTAAGACAACCCTTCGTCTTGGGAGATGCAAGACGAGCCTGCATTCAATTCACTGCAGGGATATCCAGCCTTACTTCGAGTCAGAGCATCTCGGTGTCCATTCCACTTGAGGCCACAAACTCAGGGTCCCTCTCACATACCTGTAGATGAGAGAAACCTCCTCTTGAGGTGCTTGTGGAAAGTTGGTATTCCTCTTGAGTCGAAGCCAGGGACTAAGATATCATCTCGAGTTGATTTGGGGAACACGGAGCCTTTTCGTGTTGCTCCAGTGACCTCAGGATCCCTCTAGACTTGAGACAGTGGTCTTGGGTTTTCTCTGGAGGGCCATCAAGGAAATCAAGGCTCCTTTCACGTTTGCTGTGGAACACGGAATTGCTCTGCACGCAGTGCAGGGGAATCGGGCCTCATCTCGCGGTGAAGGGGAAATCTCATGGTTTTTCTCGAGTTGCGGCCGGAACCTGGGGTATATTCTCGAGTTACGACGGAGAGGGCCCTTCCAGACACGTATTTGTTCAGCGATGTCAGGACTCCTGCCTAGGTGCGAGGGACACCTCGGGATTCTCCTCGAGTCTTGGCATGGCAATTGGGTCGCGTCTCCACGTGAGGCGGGAGACCCAGGGTCCCTTTCCACGTGCCACAGGGATCCTGTGACTCCTATCCGTTTTCAAGAGGAGTCAGGCATCGTCTCCTTTGGAAGCATTGAACTCCGTGGACTCTCTATGTTTCAAAGGATGTGAGGCCTCCGGTCGTGATGAGGCGGAGAACTAGTGCTTTCTCTGTGGTCCCCACAGGGGATTCATACATCCCTTCTTCTTAGGAGATGCAAGACGAGCCTGCATTCAATTCACTGCAGGGATATCCGGCCTTTATTCGAGTCAGAGCATCACGCTATCCATTCGACTTGAGGCCACCAGCTCAGGGTCCCTCTCACATACCTGAAGGTGACAGAAGCCTCCTCTTGAGGTGCTTGTGGAAAGTTGGTATTCCTCTTGAGTTGAAGGCAGGGACGAAGCTCTCATCTCGAGTTGATTTGCGGCCCTCGAAGCCCTTTCGTGTTGCTACAGTGACCTCAGGATCCCTCTAGAATTGAGACAGTGATCTTGGGTTTTCTCTGGAGTGCCATCAAGGAAATCAAGGCTCCTTTCACGTTTGATGTGGAACACGGAATTGCTTTGCTCGCAGTGAAGGGGAATCGGGCATCATCTTGCCGCGAGGGGGAAGTCTCATGGTTTTTCTCGAGTTGCTGCCGGAACCTGGGGTATATTCTCGAGTTACGACGGGGAGGGCCCTTCCAGACACGTGTTTGTTCAGCGACGTCAGGACTCCTGCCTAGGTGGGAGGGACACCTCGTGATTCTCCTCGAGTCTTGGCATGGCAATTGGGACGCGTCTCCACGTGAGGCGGGAGACCCAGGGTCCCTTTCCACGTGCCACAGGGATCCTGGGACTCCTATCCATTTTCAAGAGGAGTCAGGCATCGTCTCCTTTGGAAGCATTGATCTCCGTGGACCTCTCGAGTTTTCAAAGGATGTAACGCCTCCGGTCGTTATGAGGCGGAGAACTAGGTCTTTCTCTGTGGTCTCCACAGGGGATTCAGACATCCCTTCGTCTTGGGAGATGCAAGACGAGCCAGCATTCAATTCACAGCAGGGATATCCGGCCTTACTTCTAGCCAGAGCATCTCGGTGTCCATTCCACTTGAGGCCACAAACTCAGGGTCCCTCTCACATACCTTTAGCTGAGAGAAGCCTCCTCTTTAGGTGCTTGTGGCAAGTTGATATGACTCTTGAATCGAATCCAGGGACCAAGCTCTCATCTCGAGTTGACTTGGGGTCCACGGAGCCCTTTCGAGTTGCTACAGTGACCTCAGGATCCCTTCAGACTTGAGACAGTGATCTTGGGTTTTCTCTGGAGTGCATCAAGGAAATCAAGGCTCCTTTCACGTTTGATGTGGAACACGGAATTGCTCTGCACGCAGTGCAAGGGAATCGGGCCTCATCTCTTGGCGAGGGGGAAGTCTCATGGTTTTTCTCGAGTTGCGGCCGGAACCTGGGGTATATTCTCGAGTTACGACGGGGATGGCCCTTCCAGACACGTGTTTGTTCAGCGACGTCAGGACTCCTGCCTAGGTGCGAGGGACACCTCGGGATTCTCCTCGAGTCTTGGCATGGAAATTGGGACGCGTCTCCACGTGAGGCGGGAGACCCAGGGTCCCTTTCCACGTGCCACAGTGATCCTGGGACTCCTATCCATTCTCAAGAGTAGTCAGGCATCGTCTCCTTTGGAAGCATTGATCTTCGCAGACCTCTTGAGTTTTCAAAGGATGTGAGGCCTCCGGTCGCGTTGAGGTGGATTACTAGGTCTTTCTCTGTGGTCTCCACAGGGGATTCAGACATCCCTTCGTCTTGCGAGATGCAAGACGAGCCTGCATTCAATTCACTGCAGGGATATCCGGCCTTACTTCAAGTCAGAACATCTCGGTGTCCATTCCACTTGAGGGCACAAACTCAGGGTCCCTCTCACATACCTGTAGCTGAGAAAAGCCTCCTCTTGAGGTGCTTGTGGAAAGTTGATATTCCTCTTGAGTCGAAGCCAGGGACTAAGCTCTCATCTCGAGTTGATTTGGGGTCCACGGAGCCCTTTCGTGTTGCTCCAGTGACCTCAGGATCCCTCTAGACTTGAGACAGTGATCTTGGGTTTTCTCTGGAGTGCCATCAAGGAAATCAAGGCTCCTTTCACGTTTGATGTGGAACACGGAATTGCTCTGTATGCAGTGCAGGGGAATCGGTCCTCATCTCGCGGCGAGGGGGAAGTCTCATATTTTTTCTCGAGTTACGGCCGGAACCTGATTTATATTCTCGAGTTACGACGGGGTGGGCCCTTCCAGACACGTGTTTGTTCAGCGACGTCAGGACTCCTGCCTAGGTGCGAGGGACACCTCGGGATTCTCCTCGAGTCTTGGCATGGCAATTGGGACGCGTCTCCACGTGAGGAGGGAGACCCAGGGTCCCTTTCCACGTGCCACAGGGATCCTGGGACTCCTATCCATTTTCAAGAGGAGTCAGGCATCGTCTCCTTTGGAAGCATTGATCTCCGCGGACCTCTCGAGTTGTCAAAGGATGTGAGGCCTCCGGTCGCGTTGAGGCGTAGGACTAGGTCTTTCTCTGTGGTCTCCACAGGGGATTCAGACATCCCTTCGTCTTGGGAGATGCAAGACGAGCCTGCATTCAATTCACTGCAGGGATATCTGGCCTTACTTCAAGTCAGAGCATCTCGGTGTCCATTCCACTTGAGGCCACAAACTCAGGGTCCTCTCACATACCTGTAGCTGAGAGAAGCCTCCTCTTGAGGTGCTTGTGGAAAGTTGGTATTCCTCTTGAGTCGAAGCAAGGGACTAAGCTCTCATCTCGAGTTGATTTGGGGTCCACGGAGCCCTTTCGTGTTGCTCCAGTGACCTCAGGATCCCTCTAGACTTGAGACAGTGATCTTGGGATTTCTCTGGAGTGCCATCAAGGAAATCAAGGCTCCTTTCACGTTTGATGTGGAACACGGAATTGCTCTGCACGCAGTGCATGGGAATCGGGCCTCATCTCGCGGCGAGGGTGAAGTCTCTTGTTTTTTCTCGAGTTGCGGCCGGAACCTGGGGTATATTCTCGAGTTACGACGGGGAGGGCCCTTCCAGACACGTGTTTGTTCAGCGACGTCAGGACTCCTGCCTAGGTGCGAGGGACACCTGGGGATTCTCCTCGAGTCTTGGCATGGCAATTGGGACGCGTCTCCTAGTGAGGCGGGAGACCCAGGGTCCCTTTCCACGTGCCACAGGGATCCTGGGACTCCTATCCATTTTCAAGAGTAGTCAGGCATCGTCTCCTTTGGAAGCATTGTTCTGCGCGGACCTCTCGAGTTTTCAAAGGATGTGAGGCCTCCGGTCGGGATGAGGCGGAGAACTAGGTCTTTCTCTGTGGTCTCCAGAGGGGATTCAGACATCCCTTCGTCTTGGGAGATGCAAGACGAGCCTGCATTCAATTCACTGCAGGGATATCCGTCCTTACTTCGAGTCAGAGCATCTCGGTGTCCATTCCACTTGAGGCCACAAACTCAGGGTCCTCTCACATACCTGTAGCTGAGAGAAGCCTCCTCTTGAGGTGCTTGTGGAAAGTTGGTATTCCTCTTGAGTCGAAGCCAGGGATTAAGCTCTCATCTCGTGTTGATTTGGAGTCCACGGAGCCCTTTTGTGTTGCTTCAGTGACCTCAGGAACCCTCTAGATTTGAGACAGTGATCTTGGGTTTTCTCTGGAGTGCCATCAAGGAAATCACGGCTCCTTTCACGTTTGATGTGGAACACGGAATTGCTCTGCACGCAGTGCAGGGGAATCGGGCCTCATCTCGCGGCGAGGGGGAAGTCTCATGGTTTTTCTCGAGTTGCGGCCGGAACCTGGGGTATATTCTCGAGTTACGATGGGGAGGGACTTCCAGACACGTGTTTGTTCAGCGACGTCAGGACTCCTGTCTAGGTGCGAGGGACACTTCGGGATTCTCCTCGAGTCTTGGCATGGCAATTGGGACGGGTCTCCACGTGAGGCGGGAGATCCAGTGTCCCTTTCCACGTGCCACAGGGATCCTGGGACTCCTATCCATTTTCAAGAGGAGTCAGGCATCGTCCTCTTTGGAAGCATTGATCTCCGCGGACCTCTCGACTTTTAAAAGGATGTGAGGTTTCCGGTCGCGATGATGCGGAGAACTAGGTCTTTGTCTGTGGTCTCCACAGGGGATTGAGACATCCCTTCGTCTTGGGAGATGCAAGACGAGCCTGCATTCAATTCACTGCAGGGATATCCGGCCTAACTTCGAGTCAGAGCTTCTCCGTGTCCATTCCACTGGAGGCCACAAACTCAGGGTCCCTCTCACATACCTGTAGCTCAGGGAAGCCTCTTCTTGAGGTGCTTGTGGAAAGTTGATATTCCTCTTGAGTCGAAGCCAGGGACTAAGCTCTCATCTCGAGTTGATTTGGGGTCCACGGAGCCCTTTCGTGTTGCTACAGTTACCTCAGGATCCCTCTCGACTTGAGACAGTGATCTTGGGTTTTCTCTGGAGTAAAATCAAGGAAATCAAGGCTCCTTTCACGTTTGATGTGGAACACGGAATTTCTCTGCATGCAGTGCAGGGGAATCGGGCCTCATCTCGTGTCGAGTGGGAAGTCTCATGGTTTTTCTCGAGTTGCGGCTAGAACCTGGGATATATTCGCGAATTACGACGGGGAGGGCCCTTTCAGACACGTGTTTGTTCAGCGACGTCAGGACTCCTGCCTAGGTGCGAGGGACACCTCGGGATTCTCCTCGAGAATTTGCATGGCAATTGGGACGCGTCTCCACGTGAGGTGGAGAGCCAGTGTCCCTTTCCACGTGCCACAGGGATCCTGGGACTCCTATCCATTTTCAAGAGGAGTCAGGCATCGTCTCTATCGGAAGTATTGATCTCTTCGGACCTCTCGAGATTTCAATGAATATGAGGCCTCCTATTGCGTTGAGGCGGAGGACTAGGTCTTTTTCTGTGATCTCCACAGGGGATTCAGACAACCCTTCATCTTGGGAGATGCAAGACGAGCCTGCATTCAATTCACAGCAGGGATATCCGTCCTTACTTCGAGTCAGAGCATCTCGTTGTCCATTCCACTTGAGGCCACAAACTCAGGGTCCCTCTCACATACCTGTAGCTGAGAGAAGCCTCCTCTTGAGGTGCTTCTGGAAAGTTGGTATTCCTCTTGAGTCGAAGCCAGGGAGTAAGCTCTCATCTCAAGTTGATTTGGGGTCCACAGAGCCCTTTCGTCTTGCTCCAGTGACCTCAAGATCCCTCTAGACTTGAGACAGTGATCTTGGGTTTTCTCTGGAGTGCCATCAAGGAAATCAAGGCTCCTTTCACGTTTGATGTGGAACACGTATTTGCTCTGCAGGCAGTTCAGGGGAATCAGGCCTCATCTCGCGGCGACGGCGATGTCTCATGGTTTTTCTCGAGTTGCGGCCAGAACCTGGGGTATATTCTCGAGTTACGACGGGGAGGGCCTTTCCAGACACGTGTTTGTTCAGCGAAGTCAGGACTCCTGCCTAGGTGCGAGGGACACCTCGGGATTCTCCTCGAGTCTTGTCATGGCAATTGGGACGCGTCTCCACGTGATGCTGGAGACCCAGGGTCCCTTTCCACGTGCCACAGGGATCCTGGGACTCCTATCCATTTTCAAGAGGAGTCAGGCATTGTTTCCTTTGGAAGCATTGTTCTCCGTGGACCTCTCGAGTTTTCAAAGGATGTGAGGCCTCTGTTCGAGATGAGGCGGTGAACTAGGTCTTTCTCTGTGGTCTCCAGAGGGGATTCAGAGATCCCTTCATCTTGGGAGATGCAAGACGAGCCTGCATTCAATTCACTGCTCGGATATCCGGCCTTACTTCGAGTCAGAGCATCTCGGTGCCATTGCACTTGAGGCCACAAACTCAGGGTCCCTCTCACATACCTGTAGCTGAGAGAAGCCTCCTCTTGAGGTGCTTCTGGAAAGCTGGTATTCCTCTTGAGTCGAAGCCAGGGACTAAGCTCTCATCTCGAGTTGATTTGGGGTCCACGGAGCCCTTTCGTGTTGCTCCAGTGACCTCAGGATCCCTCTAGACTTGAGACAGTGATCTTGGGTTTTCTCTGGAGTGCCATCAAGCAAATCAAGGCTCCTTTCACGTTTTGATGTGGAACACGGAATTGCTCTGCATGCAGTGCAGGGGAATCGGTCCTCATCTCGCGGCGAGGGGGAAGTCTCATGGTTTTTCTCGAGTTGCGGCCGGAACCTGGGGTATATTCTCGAGTTACGACGGGGAGGGCCTTTCCAGACACGTGTTTGTTCAGCGAAGTCAGGACTCCTGCCTAGGTGCGAGGGACACCTCGGGATTCTCCTCGAGTCTTGGCATGGCAATTGGGACGCGTCTCCACGTGAGGCGGGAGACCCAGGGTCCCTTTCGACGTGCCACAGGGATCCTGGGACTCCTATCAATTTTCAAAAGGACTCAGGCATCGTCTCCTTGGGAAGCATTGATCTCCGCGGACCTCTCGAGTTTTCAAAGGATGTGAGGGCTCTGGTCGCGATGAGGAGGAGAACTAGGTCTTTCTCTGTGGTCTCCACAGGGGATTCAGACATCCCTTCGTCTTGGGAGATGCAAGACGAGCCTGCATTCAATTCACTGCAGGGATATCCGGCCTAACTTCGAGTCAGACCTTCTCCGTGTCCATTCCACTGGAGGCCACAAACTCAGGGTCCCTCTCACATACCTGTAGCTCAGGGAAGCCTCTTCTTGAGGTGCTTGTGGAAAGTTGATATTCCTCTTGAGTCGAAGCCAGGGACTAAGCTCTCATCTCGTGTTGATTTGGGGTCCACGGAGCCCTTTCGTGTTGCTACAGTGACCTCAGGATCCCTCTCGACTTGAGACAGTGATCTTGGGTTTTCTCTGGAGTAAAATCAAGGAAATCAAGGCTCCTTTCACGTTTGATGTGGAACACGGAATTGCTCTGCACGCAGAGCAGGGAAATCGGGCCTCATCTCGCGTCGAGTGGGAAGTCTCATGGTTTTTCTGGAGTTGCGGCTGGAACCTGGGATATATTCTCGAATTACGATGGGGAGGGCCCTTCCAGACACGTGTTTGTTCAGCGACGTCAGGACTCCTGCCTAGGTGCGAGGGACACCTCGGGATTCTCCTCGAGACTTTGCATGGCAATTGGGACGCGTCTCCACGTGAGGCGGAGACCCAGTGTCCCTTTCCACGTGCCACAGGGATCCTGGGACTCCTATCCATTTTCAAGAGGAGTCAGGCATCGTCTCTATCGGAAGTATTGATCTCTTCAGACCTCTCGAGATTTCAATGAATATGAGGCCTCCTATTGCGTTGAGGCGGAGGACTAGGTCTTTTTCTGTGCCCTCCACAGGGGATTCAGACAACCCTTCGTCTTGGGAGATGCAAGACGAGCCTGCATTCAATTCACAGCAGGGATATCCGTCCTTACTTCGAGTCAGAGCATCTCGGTGTCCATTCCACTTGAGGCCACAATCTCAGGGTCCCTCTCACATACCTGTAGCTGAGAGAAGCCTCCTCTTGAGGTGCTTGTGGAAAGTTGGTATTCCTCTTGAGTCGAAGCCAGGGAGTAAGCTCTCATCTCAAGTTGATTTGGGGTCCACAGAGCCCTTTCGTGTTGCTCCAGTGACCTCAAGATCCCTCTAGACTTGAGACAGTGATCTTGGGTTTTCTCTGGAGTGCCATCAAGGAAATCAAGGCTCCTTTCACGTTTGATGTGGAACACGTATTTGCTCTGCAGGCAGTTCAGGGGAATCAGGCCTCATCTCGCGGCGACGGCGAAGTCTCATGGTTTTTATCGAGTTGCGGCCGGAACCTGGGGTATATTCTCGAGTTACGACGGGGAGGGCCTTTCCAGACACGTGTTTGTTCAGCGACGTCAGGACTCCTGCCTAGGTGCGAGGGACACCTCGGGATTCTCCTCGAGTCTTGGCATGGCAATTGGGACGCGTCTCCACGTGATGCGGGAGACCCAGGGTCCCTTTCCACGTGCCACAGGGATCCTGGGACTCCTATCCATTTTCAAGAGGAGTCAGGCATTGTTTCCTTTGGAAGCATTGTTCTCCGTGGACCTCTCGAGTTTTCAAAGGATGTGAGGCCTCTGGTCGAGATGAGGCGGTGAACTAGGTCTTTCTCTGTGGTCTCCAGAGGGGATTCAGAGATCCCTTCGTCTTGGGAGATGCAAGACGAGCCTGCATTCAATTCACTTCAGGGATATCCAGCCTTACTTCGAGTCAGAGCATCTCGGTGTCCATTCCACTTGAGGCCACAAACTCAGGGTCCCTCTCACATACCTGTAGCTGAGAGAAGCCTCCTCTTGAGGGGCTTGTGGAAAGTTGGTATTCCGCTTGATTCGAAGCCAGGGACTAAGCTCTCATCTCGAGTTGATTTGGGGTCCACGGAGCCCTTTCGTGTTGCTCCAGTGACCTCAGGATCCCTCTAGACTTGAGACAGTGATCTTGGGTTTTCTCTGGAGTGCCATCAAGGTAATCAAGGCTCCTTTCACGTTTGATGTGGAACACGGAATTGCTCTGCACGCAGTGCAGGGGAAACGGGCCTCATCTCGCGGCGAGGGGGATGTCTCATGGTTTTTCTCGAGTTGCGGCCGGAACCTGGGGTATATTCTCGAGTTACGACGGGGAGGGCCCTTCCAGACACGTGTTTGTTCAGCGACGTCAGCACTCCTGCCTAGGTGCGAGGGACACCTCGGGATTCTCCTCGAGTCTTGGCATGGCAATTGGGACGCGTCTCCACGTGAGGCGGGAGGCCCAGGGTCCCTTTCCACGTGCCACAGGGATCCTGGGACTCCTATCCATTTTCAAGAGGAGTCGGGCATGGTCTCCTTTGGAAGCATTGATCTGCGCGGACCTCTCGAGATTTCAAAGGATGTGAGGCCTCCGGTCTCGATGAGGCGGAGAACTAGGTCTTTCTCTGTGGTCTCCACAGGGGATTCAGACATCCCTTCGTCTTGGGAGATGCAAGAGGAGCCTGCATTCAATTCACTGCAGGGATATCCGGCCTTACTTCGAGTCAGAGCATCTCGCTGTGCATTCCACTTGAGGCCACACACTCAGGGTCCCTCTCACATACCTGTAGCTGAGAGAAGCCTCCTCTTGAGGTGCTTGTGGAAAGTTGGTATTCCTCTTGAGTCGAAGCCAGGGAGTAAGCTCTCATCTCAAGTTGATTTGGGGTCCACAGAGCCCTTTCGTGTTGCTCCAGTGACCTCAAGATCCCTCTAGACTTGAGACAGTGATCTTGGGTTTTCTCTGGAGTGCCATCAAGGAAATCAAGGCTCCTTTCACGTTTGATGTGGAACACGTATTTGCTCTGCAGGCAGATCAGGGGAATCAGGCCTCATCTCGCGGCGACGGCGATGTCTCATGGTTTTTCTCGAGTTGCGGCCGGAACCTGGGGTATATTCTCGAGTTACGAAGGGGAGGGCCTTTCCAGACACGTGTTTGTTCAGCGAAGTCAGGACTCCTGCCTAGGTGCGAGGGACACCTCGGGATTCTCCTCGAGTCTTGGCATGGCAATTGGGACGCGTCTCCCCGTGATGCGGGAGACCCAGGGTCCCTTTCCACGTGCCACACGGATCCTGGGACTCCTATCCATTTTCAAGAGGAGTCAGGCATTGTTTCCTTTGGAAGCATTGTTCTCCGTGGACCTTTCGAGTTTTCAAAGGATGTGAGGCCTCTGGTCGAGATGAGGCGGTGAACTAGGTCTTTCTCTGTGGTCTCCAGAGGGGATTCAGAGATCCCTTCGTCTTGGGAGATGCAAGACGAGCCTGCATTCAATTCACTGCAGGGATATCTGGCCTTACTTCGAGTCAGAGCATCTCGGTGCCATTGCACTTGAGGCCACAAACTCATGGTCCCTCTCACATACCTGTAGCTGAGAGAAGCCTCCTCTTGAGGTACTTCTGGAAAGCTGGTATTCCTCTTGAGTCGAAGCCAGGGACTAAGCTCTCATCTCGAGTTGATTTGGGGTCCACGGAGCCCTTTCGTGTTGCTCCAGTGACCTCAGGATCCCTCTAGACTTGAGACAGTGATCTTGGGTTTTCTCTGGAGTGCCATCAAGGAAATCAAGGCTCCTTTCACGTTTGTTGTGGAACACGGAATTGCTCTGCATGCAGTGCAGGGGAATCGGTCCTCATCTCGCGGCGAGGGGGAAGTCTCATGGTTTTTCTCGAGTTGCGGCCGGAACCTGGGGTATATTCTCGAGTTACGACGGGGAGGGCCCTTCCAGACACGTGTGTGTTCAGCGACGTCAGGACTCCTGCCTAGGTGCGAGGGACACTTCGGGATTCTCCTCGAGTCTTGGCATGGCAATTGGGACGCGTGTCCACGTGAGGCGGGAGACCCAGGGTCCCTTTCCACGTGCCACAGGGATCCTGGGACTCCTATCCATTTTCAAGAGGAGTCAGGCATCGTCTCCTTTGGAAGCATTGATCTCCGCGGACCTCTCGAGTTTTCAAAGGATGTGAGGACTCCGGTCGCGATGAGGCGGAGGACAAGGTCTTTCTCTGTGGTCTCCACAGGGGATTCAGACATCCCTTCGTCTTGGGAGAAGGAAGACGAGCCTGCATTCAATTCACTGCAGGGGTATCTGGCCTTACTTCGAGTCAGAGAATCTCGGTGTCCATTCCACTTGAGGCCACAAACTCAGGGTCCTCTCACATACCTGTAGCTGAGAGAAGCCTCCTCTTGAGGTGCTTGTGGAAAGTTGGTATACCTCTTGAGTCGAAGCCAGGGACTAAGCTCTCATCTCGTGTTGATTTGGAGTCCACGGAGCCCTTTTGTTTTGCTACAGTGACCTCAGGAACCCTCTAGATTTGAGAAAGTTATCTTCAGTTTTCTCTGGAGTGCCATCAAGGAAATCAAGGCTCTTTTCACGTTTGATGTGGGATACGGAATTGCTCTGCACGCAGTGCAGGGGAATCGGGACTCATCTCGCGGCGAGGGGGAAGTCTCATGGTTTTTCTCGAGTTGGGGCCGGAACCTGGGGTATATTCTCGAGTTACGACGGGGAGGGCCCTTCCAGACCCGTGTTGTTCAGCGACGTCAGGCTTCCTGCCTAGGTGCTAGGGACACCTCGGGATTCTCCTCGAGTCTTGGCATGGCAATTGGGACACGTCTCCACGTGAGGCGGGAGACCCAGGGTCCCTTTCCACGTGCCACAGGGATCCTGGGACTCCTATCAATTTTCAAAAGGACTCAGGCATCGTCTCCTTGGGAAGCATTGATCTCCGCGGACCTCTCGAGTTTTCAAAGGATGTGAGGGCTCCGGTCGCGATGAGGAGGAGAACTAGGTTTTCTCTGTGGTCTCCACAGGGGATTCAGACATCCCTTCGTCTTGGGAGATGCAAGACGAGCCTGCATTCAATTCACTGCAGGGATATCCGGCCTAACTTCGAGTCAGAGCTTCTCCGTGTCCATTCCACTGGAGGCCACAAACTCAGGGTCCCTCTCACATACCTGTAGCTCAGGGAAGCCTCTTCTTGAGGTGCTTGTGGAAAGTTGATATTCCTCTTGAGTCGAAGCCAGGGACTAAGCTCTCATCTCGTGCTGATTTGGGGTCCACGGAGCCCTTTCGTGTTGCTACAGTGACCTCAGGATCCCTCTCGACTTGAGACAGTGATCTTGGGTTTTCTCTGGAGTAAAATCAAGGAAATCAAGGCTCCTTTCACGTTTGATGTGGAACACGGAATTGCTCTGCACGCAGTGCAGGGGAATCGGGCCTCAACTCGCCGCGAGGGGGAAATCTCATGGTTTTTCTCGAGTTGCGGCCGGAACCTGGGGTATATTCTCGAGTTACGACGGGGAGGTCCCTTCCAGACAAGTGTTTGTTCAGCGATGTCAGGACTCCTGCCTAGGTGCGAGGGACACCTCGGGATTCTCCTCGAGTCTCGGCATGGCAATTGGGACGCGTCTCCACGTGAGGCGGAGACCCAGTGTCCCTTTCCACGTGCCACAGGGATCCTGGGACTCCTATCCATTTTCAAGAGGAGTCAGGCATCGTCTCTATCGGAAGTATTGATCTCTTCGGACCTCTCGAGATTTCAATGAATATGAGGCCTCCTATTGCGTTGAGGCGGAGGACTAGGTCTTTTTCTGTGCCTTCCACAGGGGATTCAGACAACCCTTCGTCTTGGGAGATGCAAGACGAGCCTGCATTCAATTCACAGCAGGGATATCCGTCCTTACTTCGAGTCAGAGCATCTCGGTGTCCATTCCACTTGAGGCCACAATCTCAGGGTCCCTCTCACATACCTGTAGCTGAGAGAAGCCTCCTCTTGAGGTGCTTGTGGAAAGTTGGTATTCCTCTTGAGTCGAAGCCAGGGAGTAAGCTCTCATCTCAAGTTGATTTGGGGTCCACAGAGCCCTTTCGTGTTGCTCCAGTGACCTCAAGATCCCTCTAGACTTGAGACAGTTATCTTGGGTTTTCTCTGGAGTGCCATCAAGGAAATCAACGCTCCTTTCACGTTTGATGTGGAACACGTATTTGCTCTGCAGGCAGTTCAGGGGAATCAGGCCTCATCTCGCGGCGACGGCGAAGTCTCATGGTTTTTATCGAGTTTCGGCCGGAACCTGGGGTATATTCTCGAGTTACAATGAGGAGGTCCCTTCCAGACCCATGTTTCTTCAGCGACTTCAGGACTCCTGCCTAGGTGCGAGGGACACCTCGGGATTCTCCTCAAGTCTTGGCATGGCAATTTGGACGCGTCTCCATGTGAGGCGGGAGACCCATGGTCCCTTTCCACGTGCCATAGGGATCCTGGGACTTCTATCCATTTTCAAGAGGAGTCAGGCATCCTCTCCTTTGGAAGCATTGATCTCCGCGGACCTCTCGAGTTTTCAAAGGATGTGAGGCCTCCGGTCGCGATGAGGCGGAAAACTAGGTCTTTCTCTGTGGTCTCCACAAGGGATTCACACATCCCTTCGTCTTGGGAGATGCAAGACGAGCCTGCATTCAATTCACTGCAGGGATATCTGGCCTTACTTCGAGTCAGAGCATCTCGGTGTTCATTCCACTTGAGGCCACACACTCAGGGTCCCTCTCACATACCTGTAGCTGAGAGAAGCCTCCTCTTGAGGTGCTTGTGGAAAGTTGGTATTCCTCTTGAATCGAAGCAAGGGACTTGCTCTCCTCTCGAGTTGATTTGGGGTCCACGGAGCCCTTTCCTGTTGCTACAGTGACCTCAGGATCCCTCTAGACTTGAGACAGTGATCTTGGGGTTTCTCTGGAGTGCCATCAAGGAAATTAAGGCTCCTTTCACGTTTGATGTGGAGCACGGAATTGCTCTGCACACAGTGCAGGGGAATCGGGCCTCATCTCTCGGCGAGGGGGAAGTCTCATGGTTTTTCTCGAGTTGCGGCCGGAACCTAGGGTATATTCTCGAGTTATGACGGGGAGGCCCCTTTCAGACACGTGTTTGTTCAGCGACTTCAGTACTTCTGCCTAGGTGCGAGGGACACCTCGTGATTCTCCTCGAGTCTTGGCATGGCAATTGGGAAGCCTCTCTACGTGAGGCGGGAGAACCAGGGTCCCTTTCCACGTGCCACAGGGATCCTGGGACTCCTGTCCATTTTCAAGAGGAGTCAGGCATCGTCTCCTTTGGAAGCATTGATCTCCGCGGACCTCTCGAGTTTTCAAAGGATGTGAGGCCTCCGGTCGCAATGAGGTGTAGAACTACGTCTTTCTCTGTGATCTCCACAGGGGATTCAGTCATCCCTTCGTTTTGGGAAATGCAAGAAGAGCCTGCATTCAATTCACTGCAGGGATATCCGGCCTTACATCGAGTCAGAGCATCTCGGTGTCCATTCGACTTGAGGCCACAAAATCCGGGTCCCTCTCACATACCTGTAGCTGAGAGAAGCCTCCTCTTGAGGTGCTTGTGAAAAGTTGGTATTCCTCTTGAGTCGAAGCCAGGGACTAAGCTCTCATCTCGAGTTGATTTGGGGTCCACGGAGCCCTTTCGTGTTGCTCCAGTGACCTCAGGTTCCCTCTAAACTTGAGACAGTGATCTTGGGTTTTCTCTGGAGTGCCATCACGGAAATCAAGGCTCCTTTCACGTTTGATGTGGAACACGGAATTGCTCTGCACGCAGTGCAGGGGAATCGGGTCTCACCTCGCGGCGAGGGGGAAGTCTCATGGTTTTCCTCGAGTTGCGGCCGGAACCTGGGGTATATTCTCGAGTTACGATGGGGAGGGCCCTTCCAGACACGTGTTTGTTCAGCGACGTCAGGACTCCTGCCTAGGGGCGAGGGACACCTCGGGATTCTCCTCGAGTTTTGGCATGGCAATTGGGACGTGTATCTATGTGAGGGGGGGACCCAGGGTCCCTTTCCACGTGCCACAGGGATCCTGGGACTCCTATCCATTTTCAAGAGGAGTCAGGCATCGTCTCCTTTGGAAGCTTTGATCTCCGGGGACCTCTCGAGTTTTCAAAGGACGTGAGGCCTTCGGTCGCGATGAGGCAGTGAACTAGGTCTGTCTCTGTGGTCTGCACAGGGGATTCAGACATCCCTTCGTCTTGGGAGATGCAAGACCAGCCTGCATTCAATTCACTGCAGGGATATCCGGCCTTACTTCGAGTCAGAGCATCTCGGTGTCCATTCCACTTGAGGCCACACACTCAGGGTCCCTCTCACATACCTGTAGCTGAGAGAAACCTCCTCTTGAGGTGCTTGTGGAAAGTTGGTATTCCTCTTGAGTCGAAGCCAGGGACTAAGCTCTCATCTCGAGTAGATATGTGGTCCACAGAGCCCTTTGGTGTTGCTCCAGTGACCTCAGGATCCCTCTAGACTTGAGACAGTGATCTTGGGTTTTCGCTGGAGTGCCATCAAGGAAATCAAGGCTCCTTTCACGTTTGATGTGGAGCACGGAACTGCTCTGCACGCAGTGCAGGGGAATCAGGCCTCATCTCGCGGCGAGGGGGAAGTCTCATGGTTGTTCTCGAGTTGCGGCTGGAACCTGGGGTATATTCTCGAGTTACGTCAGGGACGGCCCTTCCAGACACGTGTTTTTTCAGCGACGTCACGACTCCTGCCTAGGTGCGAGGGCCAACTCGGGATTCTCCTCGATTCTTGGCTTGGCAATTATGACGCATCTCCATGTGATGCGGGAAACTCAGGGTCCCTTTCCTCGTGCCACAGGGATCCTGGGACTCCTATCCCTTTTCAAGATGAGTCAGGCATCGTCTCCTTTGGAAGCATTGATCTCCGCGGACCTCTCGAGGTTTCAAAGGATGTGAGGCCTCTGGTCGCGATGAGGCGGAGAACTAGGTCTTTCTCTGTGGTCTCCACAGGGGATTCAGACATCCCTTCGTCTTGGGAGATGCAAGACGAGCCTGCATTCAATTCACTGCAGGGATATCCGGCCTTACTTCGAGTCAGAGCATCTCGGTGTCCATTCCACTTGAGGTCACAAACTCAGGGTCCCTCTCACATACCTGTAGCTGTGAGAAACCTCCTCTTGAGGTGCTTGTGGAAAGTTGGTATTCCTCTTGAGTTGTAGCCAGGGACTAAGCTCTCATCTCGAGTTGATTTGGGGTCCACGGAGGACTTTCGTGTTGCTCCAGTGACCTCAGGATCCCTCTAGACTTGAGACAGTGATCTTGTGTTTTCTCTGGAGTGTCATTAGGAAATCAAGGCTCCTTTTATGTTTGATGTGGAAAACGGAATTGCTCTGCACGCAGTGCAGGAGAATCGGGCCTCATCTCACGGCGAGGGGGAAGTCTCATGGTTTTTCGCGAGTTGCGGCCGGAACCTGCGGTATATTCTCGAGTTACGACGGGGAGGGCCCTTCCAGACACGTGTTTGTTCAGCGACGTCGGGACTCCTGCCTCTGTGCGAGGGACACCTCGGGATACTCCTCGAGTTGGCATGTCAATTGGGACGCGTCTCCACGTGACGCCGGAGACGCAGGGTCCCTTTCCACGTGCCACAGGGATCCTGGCACTCCTATCCATTTTCAAGAGGAGTCAGGCATCGTCTCCTTTGGAAGCATTGATCTCCGCGGACCTCTCGAGTTTTCAAAGGATGTGAGGCCTCCGGTCCCGATGAGGCATAGAACTAGGTCTTTCTCTGTGGTCTCCACAGGGGATTCACACATCCCTTCGTCTTGGGAGATGCAAGATGAGCCAGCATTCATTTCATTGCAGGGATATCTGGCCTTACTTCAAGTCAGAGCATCTCGGTGTCCAATCCACTTGAGGCCACAAACTCAGGTTCCCTCTCACATACCTGTAGCTGAGAGAAGCCTCCTCTTGAGGTGCTTGTGGAAAATTGATATTCCTCTTGAGTCAAAGCCAGGGAATAACCTCTCATCTCGAGTTGATTTGGGGTCATGTAGCACTTTCTTGTTGCTACACTGACCTCAGGATCCCTCTAGACTTGAGACAGTGATCTTGGGTTTTCTCTGGAATGCCATCAAGGAAATCAAAGCTCCTTTCACGTTTGATGTGGAACACGGAATTGTGAAATATATGTAGAGATTCAAAAGGTGTCAAAAATATGAGGAGCACGAAACGCTCTGAAAAACAGGAGGATCATGAAGTGGTGTTGAAAAACATGAACAGCCTGAAAAGGTTTGAAAAATATGAAGAGTTTCAAAAGGTGTGAAAATATGAGGAGCATGAAGTGGTCTGAAAAATAGGAGGAGCATGAAGCGGTGTTCAAAAACAAGAAGAGCATGAAAAGGTGTGAAATATATGAAGAGCTTAAAAAGGTGTGAAAAATAGGAGGAGCATGAAACGGTGTTCAAAAACATGAAGAGCCTGAAAAAGTGTGAAATATATGAAGAGCTTAAAAAGGTGTGAAAAATAGGAGGAGCATGAAACGGTGTTCAAAAACATGAAGAGCATGAAAAAGTGTGAAATATATGAAGAGCTTCAAAAGGTGTCAAAAATATGAGGAGCATGAAACGGTGTTCAAAAACATGAAGAGCATGAAAAGGTGTGAAATATATGAAGAGCTTAAAAAGGTGTGAAAAATAGGAGGAGCATGAAACGGTGTTCAAAAACATGAAGAGCATGAAAAAGTGTGAAAAATATAAAGAGCTTCAAAAGGTGTCAAAAATATGAGGAGCATGAAACGGTGTTCAAAAACATGAAGAGCCTGAAAAAGTGTGAAAAATATGAAGAGCTTAAAAAGGTATGAAAAATAGGAGGAGCATGAAATGGTGTTTAAAAACATGAAGAGCATGAAAAGGTGTGAAAAATATGAAAAGCCTCAAATCGTGTCAAAAATATGAGGAGCATGTAACGGTCTGAAAAATAGAAGGAGCATGAAGCGGTGTTGAGAAACATGAACAGAATGAAAACTTTTGAAAAATATGAAGAGCTTCAAAAGGTGTGAAAAATATGAAGAGCTTCCAGAGGTGTGAAAAATGAGATGAGCATGAAACGTTTTGAAAAATAGAAGGAGCATGAAGCGGTGTTGAGAAACATGAAGAGAATGAAAACTTTTGAAAAATATGAAGAGCTTCAAAAGGTGTGAAAAATATGAAAGGCTTCCAGAGGTGTGAAAAATGAGATGAGCATGAAACGTTTTGAAAAATAGGAGGAGCATGAAGTGGTGTTGAATAACATGAAGTGCCTGAAAAAGTGTGAAATATAGGAAGAGCTTCAAAAGGTGTGAAAAATATGAAGAGCTTCAAATGGTGAGAAATACATGAGGAGCATGAAACGGTCTGAAAAATAGGAAGATCAAGAAGCGGTGTTGAAAAACATGAAGAGCCTGAAAAGGTGTGAAAAATGTGAAGAGCTTCCAAAGGTGTAAAAATATGAGGAGCATGAAACGTTCTGAAAAATAGGAGGAGCATGAAACCATGTTCAAAAATATGAAGAGCCTGAAAAGGTGTGAAAAATATGAAGAGCTTTAAAAGGTGTGAAATACATGAGGAGCATGAAACGGTCTGAAAAATAGGAGGAGCATGAAGCGGTGTTCAAAAACATGAACAGCCTGAAAAGGTGTGAAAAATATGAAGAGCTTCAAAAGATGTGGAAAATATGAGGAGCATGAAACGGTCTGAAAAATAGGAGGAGAATGAAGCGGTGTTGAAAAACATGAAGAGTCTGAAAGGTGTGAAAAATACAAAGAGTTTCAAAAGGTGTCAAAAGTATGAGGAGAATGAATCGGTCTGAAAAATAGGAGGAGCATGAATTGGTGTTGAAAAACATGAAGAGCCTGAAAAGGTGTGAAAAATATGAAGAGATACAAAAGGTGTGAAAAATATGAAGAGCATGAAGCGGTGTTGAAAAACATGAAGAGCTTGAAAAGGCGTGAAAAATAAGAAGAGCTTCAAAAGGTGTCAAAAATAGGAGGAGCATGAAACGGTCTGAAAAATAGGAGGCTCATGAAGCGGTGCTAAAAATCATGAAGAGCCTGAAAAGGTGTGAAAAATCTGAAGAGCTTCAAAAGGTGTCAAAAATATGAGGCGCATGAAACGGTCTGAAAAATAGCAGGAGCATGAAGCTGTGGTCAAAAACATAAAGAGCCTGAAAAGGTGTGAATAATATGAAGAGCTTCAAAAGGTGAGAAATATATGAGGAGCATGAAACGGTCTGAAAAATAGGAGGAGCGTGAAGCGGTGTTCAAAAACATGAAGAGCCTGAAAAGGTGTGAAAAATATGAAGAGATTCAAAGTTGTCAGAAAAATGAGGAGCATGACATGGTCTGAAAAATAGGAGGATCATGAAACAGTGTTCAAAAACATGAAGAGCATGAAAAGGTGTGAAAAATATGAAGAGCTTCAAACGGTGTGAAAATTAGGAGGAGCATGAAACGGTGTTCAAAAACATGAAGAGCATGAAAAAGTGTAAAAAATATGAAGAGCTTCACACGATGTCAAAAATATGAGGAGCATGAAACGGTGTTCAAAAACATGAAGAGCCTGAAAAAGTGTGAAAAATATGAAGAGCTTCAAAAGGTGTGAAAAATAGGAGGAGCATTAAATGTTGTTCAAAAACATGAAAAGCATGAAAAGGTGTGAAAAATATGAAAAGCCTCAAAACGTGTCAAAAATATGAGGTGCATGTAACTGTCTGAAAAATAGAAGGAGTGTGAAGCGGTGTTGAAAAACATGAAGAGAATGAAAACTTTGAAAAATATGAAGAGCTTCAAAAGGTGTGAAAAATATGAAGAGCTTCCAGAGTTGTCAAAAATGAGATGAGCATGAAACGTTTTGAAAAATAGGAGGAGCATGAAGTGGTGTTGTAAAACCTGAAGTGCCTGAAAAGGTGTGAAATATATGAAGAGCTTCAAAAGGTGTAAAAATATGAGGAGCTTCAAATGGTGAGAAATACATGAGGAGCATGAAACGGTCTGAAAAATAGGAAGATCAAGAAGCGGTGTTGAAAAACATGAAGAGCCTGAAAAGGTGTGAAAAATGTGAAGAGCTTCCAAAGGTATAAAAATATGAGGAGCACGAAACGTTCTGAAAAATAGGAGGAGCATGAAACTGTGTTCAAAAATATGAAGAGACTGAAAAGGTGTGAAAAATATGAAGAGTTACAAAAGGTGTCAAAAATAGGAGGAGCATGAAACGGTCTGAAAGATAGGAGGATCATGAAGCGGTTCTGAAAAACATGAAGAGCCTAAAAAGATGTGAAATATATGAAGAGTTTGGAAAGATGTCAAAAATATGAGGAGCATGAAACGGTCTGAAAAATAGGAGGAGCATGAAACAGTGTTCAAAAACATGAAGAGCCTGAAAAGGTGTGAAAAATCTGAAGAGCTTCAAAAGGTGTCAAAAATATGAGGCGCATGAAACGCTCTGAAAAACAGGAGGATCATGAAGTGGTGTTGAAAAACATGAAGAGCCTGAAAAGGTTTGAAAAATATGAAGAGTTTCAAAAGGTGTGAAAATATGAGGAGCATGAAGCGGTCTGAAAAATAGGAGGAGCATGAAGCGGTGTTCAAAAACAAGAAGAGCATGAAAAGGTGTGAAATATATGAAGAGCTTAAAAAGGTGTGAAAAATAGGAGGAGCATGAAACGGTGTTCAAAAACATGAAGAGCATGAAAAAGTGTGAAAAATATAAAGAGCTTCAAAAGGTGTCAAAAATATGAGGAGCATGAAACGGTGTTCAAAAACATGAAGAGCCTGAAAAAGTGTGAAATATATGAAGAGCTTAAAAAGGTGTGAAAAATAGGAGGAGCATGAAACGGTGTTCAAAAACATGAAGAGCATGAAAAAGTGTGAAAAATATAAAGAGCTTCAAAAGGTGTCAAAAATATGAGGAGCATGAAACGGTGTTCAAAAACATGAAGAGCATGAAAAGGTGTGAAATATATGAAGAGCTTAAAAAGGTGTGAAAAATCGGAGGAGCATGAAACGGTGTTCAAAAACATGAAGAGCATGAAAAAGTGTGAAAAATATAAAGAGCTTCAAAAGGTGTCAAAAATATGAGGAGCATGAAACGGTGTTCAAAAACATGAAGAGCCTGAAAAAGTGTGAAAAATATGAAGAGCTTAAAAAGGTATGAAAAATAGGAGGAGCATGAAACGGTCTGAAAAATAGCAGGAGCATGAAGCTGTGGTCAAAAACATAAAGAGCCTGAAAAGGTGTGAATAATATGAAGAGTTTCAAAAGGTGAGAAATATATGAGGAGCATGAAACGGTCTGAAAAATAGGAGGAGCGTGAAGCGGTGTTCAAAAACATGAAGAGCCTGAAAATGTGTGAAAAATATGAAGAGATTCAAAAGTTGTCAAAAAAATGAGGAGCATGACATGGTCTGAAAAATAGGAGGATCATGAAACGGTGTTCAAAAACATGAAAAGCATGAAAAGGTTTGAAAAATATGAAGAGCTTCAAAAGGTGTGAAAAATAGGAGGAGCATGAAACGGTGTTCAAAAACATGAAGAGCATGAAAAAGTGTGAAAAATATGAAGAGCTTCACACGATGTCAAAAATATGAGGAGCATGAAACGGTATGAAAAATAGGAGGATCATGAAACGGTGTTCAAAAACATGAAGAGCATGAAAAGGTGTGAAATATATGAAGAGCTTAAAAAGGTGTGAAAAATAGGAGGAGCATGAAACGGTGTTCAAAAACATGAAGAGCCTGAAAAAGTGTAAAAAATATGAAGAGCTTAAAAAGGTATGAAAAATAGGAGGAGCATGAAATGGTGTTTAAAAACATGAAGAGCATGAAAAGGTGTGAAAAATATGAAAAGCCTCAAATTGTGTCAAAAATATGAGGAGCATGTAACGGTCTGAAAAATAGAAGGAGCATGAAGCGGTGTTGAGAAACATAAACAGAATGAAAACTTTTGAAAAATATGAAGAGCTTCAAAAGGTGTGAAAAATATGAAGAGCTTCCAGAGGTGTGAAAAATGAGATGAGCATGAAACGCTTTGAAAAATAGGAGGAGCATGAAGTGGTGTTGAATAACATTAAGTGCCTGAAAAAGTGTGAAATATAGGAAGAGCTTCAAAAGGTGTGAAAAATATGAAGAGCTTCAAATGGTGAGAAATACATGAGGAGCATGAAACGGTCTGAAAAATAGGAAGATCAAGAAGCGGTGTTGAAAAACATGAAAAGCCTGAAAAGGTGTGAAAAATGTGAAGAGCTTCCAAAGGTGTAAAAATATGAGGAGCATGAAACGTTCTGAAAAATAGGAGGAGCATGAAACCATGTTCAAAAATATGAAGAGCCTAAAAAGGTGTGAAAAATATGAAGAGCTTTAAAAGGTGTGAAATACATGAGGAGCATGAAACGGTCTGAAAAATAGGAGGAGCATGAAGCGGTGTTCAAAAACATGAAGAGCCTGAAAAGGTGTGAAAAATATGAAGAGCTTCAAAAGATGTGGAAAATATGAGGAGCATGAAACGGTCTGAAAAATAGGAGGAGAATGAAGCGGTGTTGAAAAACATGAAGAGTCTGAAAGGTGTGAAAAATACAAAGAGTTTCAAAAGGTGTCAAAAGTATGAGGAGAATGAATCGGTCTGAAAAATAGGAGGAGCATGAATCGGTGTTGAAAAACATGAAGAGCCTGAAAAGGTGTGAAAAATATGAAGAGATACAAAAGGTGTGAAAAATATGAAGAGCATGAAGCGGTGTTGAAAAACATGAAGAGCTTGAAAAGGCGTGAAAAATAAGAAGAGCTTCAAAAGGTGTCAAAAATAGGAGGAGCATGAAACGGTCTGAAAAATAGGAGGATCATGAAGCGGTGCTAAAAATCATGAAGAGACTGAAAAGGTGTGAAAAATCTGAAGAGCTTCAAAAGGTGTCAAAAATATGAGGCGCATGAAACAGTCTGAAAAATAGCAGGAGCATGAAGCTGTGGTCAAAAACATAAAGAGCCTGAAAAGGTGTGAATAATATGAAGAGCTTCAAAAGGTGAGAAATATATGAGGAGCATGAAACGGTCTGAAAAATAGGAGGAGCGTGAAGCGGTGTTCAAAAACATGAAGAGCCTGAAAAGGTGTGAAAAATATGAAGAGATTCAAATGGTGAGAAATACATGAGGAGCAAGAAACGGTCTGAAAAATAGGAAGATCAACAAGCGGTGTTGAAAAACATGAAGAGCCTGAAAAGGTGTGAAAAATGTGAAGAGCTTCCAAAGGTGTAAAAATATGAGGAGCATGAAATGTTCTGAAAAATAGGAGGAGCATGAAACGGTGTTCAAAAACATGAAGAGCATGAAAAAGTGTGAAAAATATGAAGAGCCTCACACGATGTCAAAAATATGAGGAGCATGAAACGGTATGAAAAATAGGAGGATCATGAAACGGTGTTCAAAAACATGAAGAGCATGAAAAGGTGTGAAATATATGAAGAGCTTAAAAAGGTGTGAAAAATAGGAGGAGCATGAAACGGTGTTCAAAAACATGAAGAGCATGAAAAAGTGTGAAAAATATAAAGAGCTTCAAAAGGTGTCAAAAATGTGAGGAGCATGAAACGTTCTGAAAAATAGGAGGAGCGTGAAGCGGTGTTCAAAAACATGAAGAGCCTGAAAAGGTGTGAAAAATATGAAGAGATTCAAAAGTTGTCAAAAAAATGAGGAGCATGACATGGTCTGAAAAATAGGAGGATCATGAAATGGTGTTCAAAAACATGAAAAGCATGAAAAGGTTTAAAAAATATGAAGAGCTTCAAAAGGTGTGAAAAATAGGAGGAGCATGAAACGGTGTTCAAAAACATGAAGAGCATGAAAAAGTGTGAAAAATATGAAGAGCTTCAAAAAGTGTGAAAAATAGGAGGAGCATTAAATGGTGTTCAAAAACATGAAAAGAATGAAAAGGTGTGAAAAATATGAAAAGCCTCAAAAAGTGTCAAAAATATGAGGTGCATGTAACGGTCTGAAAAATAGAAGGAGTATGAAGCGGTGTTGAAAACATGAAGAGAAAGAAAACTTTGAAAAATATGAAGAGCTTCAAAAGGTGTGAAAAATATGAAGAGCTTCCAGAGGTGTCAAAAATGAGATGAGCATGAAACGTTTTGAAAAATAGGAGGAGCATGAAATGGTGTTGAAAAACATGAAGTGCCTGAAAAGGTGTGAAATATATGAAGAGCTTCAAAAGGTGTCAAAAATATGAGGAGCTTCAAATGGTGAGAAATACATGAGGAGCATGAAACGGTCTGAAAAATAGGAAGATCAAGAAGCGGTGTTGAAAAACATGAAGAGCCTGAAAAGGTGTGAAAAATGTGAAGAGCTTCCAAAGGTATAAAAATATGAGGAGCATGAAACGTTCTGAAAAATAGGAGGAGCATGAAACCGTGTTCAAAAATATGAAGAGACTGAAAAGGTGTGAAAAATATGAAGAGCTTCAGAAGGTGTAAAAATATGAGGAGCATGAAACGCTCAGAAAAATAGGAGGAGCATGAAGTGTTGTTGAAAAACATGAAGAGCCTGAAAAGGTGTGAAAAATATGAAGAGCTTCAAAAGGTGTCAAAAATAGCAGGAGCATGAAACGGCCTGAAAAATACGAGGAGCATGAAGTGGTGTTGAGAAACATGAAGATCCTGAAAAGGTGTGAAAAATATGAAGAGCTTCAAAAGGAGTCAAAAATACGAGGAGCATGAAACGGTCTGAAAAATAGGAGGAGCATGAAACAGTGTTCAAAAACATGAAGAGCCTGAAAAGGTGTGAAAAATATGAAGAGCTTCAAAAGGTGTGAAATGCATGAGGAGCATGAAACGATCTAAAAAATAGGAGGAGCATGAGCGAAGTTGAAAAACATGAAGAGCCTGAAAAGGTGTGAAAAATATGAAGAGCTTCTAAAGGTGTGAAAAATATGAAGAGCTTCCAAAGGTGTCAAAAATATGAGGCGTATGAAACGGTCTGAAAAATAGGAGGAGCATGAAGCGGTGGTCAAAAACATAAAGAGCCTGAAAAGGTATGAAAAATGTGAAGAGCTTCAAAAGGTGAGAAATACATGAGGAGCATGAAACGGTCTGAAAAATAGGAGGAGCATGAAGCGGTGTTCAAAAACATGAAGAGCCTGAAAAGGTGTGAAAAATATGAAGAGATTCAAAAGGTGTCAAAAAAATGAGGAGCATGAAACGGTATGAAAAATAGGAGGATCATGAAACGGTGTTCAAAAACATGAAGAGCCTGAAAAGGTGTGAAAAATATGAAGAGATTCAAAAGGTGTCAAAAATATGAGGAGCATGAATCGGTGTTGAAAAACATGAAGAGCCTGAAAAGATGGGTAAAATATGAAGAGCTTCAAAGGTGTCAAAAAAATGAGGAGCATGAAACGGTCTGAAAAATAGGAGGAGCATTAAACGGTGATCAAAAATATGAAGAGCCTGAAATGGTGTGAAATATGAAGAGCTTCAAAAGGTGTCAAAAACAGGAGGAGCATGAAACAGTCTGAAAAATGGGAGGAGCATGAAATGGTGTAAAAAACATGAAGACCCTGAAAAGGTGTGAAAAATATGACGAGCTTCAAAAGGTGTCAAAAATATGAGGAGCATGAAACGGTCTGAAAAATAGGAGGAGCATGAAACGGTGTTCAAAAACATGAAGAGCCTGAAAAGGTGTGAAAAATATGAAGAGCTTCAAAAGGTGTCAAAAATAGGAGGAGCATGAAACGGTCTGAAAAATAGGAGCAGCATGAAGCGGTGTAAAAAACATGAAGAGCCTGAAGGTGTGAAAGATATGAAGACCTTCAAAAGGTGTCAAAAATATGAGGAGCATGAAACGGTCTGAAAAATAGGAGCAGCATGAAGCGGTGTAATAAACATGAAGAGCCTGAAAAGGTGTGAAAAATATGAAGAGCTTCAAAAGGTGTGAAAAAAATGAAGAGCTTCAAAATGTGTCAAAAATATGAGGAGCATGAAAAGATCTGAAAAATAGGAGCAGCATGAAACGGTGTTCAAAGACATGAAGAGCCTGAAAACGTGTGAAAAACATGAAGAGCTTCAAAACGTGTCAAAAATATGAGGAGCATGAAACGGTCTGAAAAATAGGAGGAGAATGAAACGGTATACAAAAACATGAAGAGCCTGAAAAGGTGTGAAAAATATGAAGAGCTTTAAAAGTTGTGAAATACATGAGGAGCATGAAACGGTCTGAAAAATAGGAGGAGCATGAAACCGTGTTCAAAAACATGAAGAGCCTGAAAAGTTGTGAAAAATATGAAGAGCTTCAAACGGTTGGAAATACATGAGGAGCATGAAACCGTCTGGAAAAACATGACGATCCTGAAAAGGTGTGAAATATATGAAGAGCTTCAAAAGGTGTGAAATACATGAGGAAATTGAATCGGTCTGAAAAATAGGAGGACCATGAAGTAGTGTTTAAAAACATGAAGAGACTGAATAGGTGTGAAAAATATGAAGAGCTTCAAAAGGTGTCAAAATATGAGGAGCATGAAACGTTCTGAAACATAGGAGGAGCATGAACCGGTTTTGAAAAACATGAAGAGCCTGAAAATGTGTGAAAAATATGAAGATCTTCAAAACGTGTCAAAATATGAGGAGCATGAAACGGTCTGAAAAACAGGAGGATCATGAAGCCGTGTTGAAAAACATGGGGAGCCTGCAAAGGTGTGAAAAATATGAAGAGCTTCAAAAGGTTGGAAATACATGAGGAGCATGTAACGGTCTGGAAAATAGGAAGAGCATGAAGCGGTGTTGAAAAACATGAAGAGCCTGAAAAGGTAGATAAACTATGAAGAGCTTCAAAAGGTGTCAAAAATATGAGGAGCATGAAACGGTCTGAAAAATAGGAGAAATATGAAGTGGTGTTGAAAAACATGAAGAGTCTGAAAACGTGTGAAAAATACGAAGAGCTTCAAAAGGTGTGAAAAATATGAAGAGCTTCAAAAGGTGATAAAAATGAGATGAGCATGAAACGGTCTGAAAAATAGGAGGAGCATGAAGCGGTGTTGGAAATCATGAAGAGTAAAAAAAGGTGTGAAAAATATGAAGAGCTTCAAAAGGTGTCAAAAATATGAGGAGCATAAAACGGTCTGAAAAATAGGAGAAGCATCAAGTGGTGTTGAAAAACATGAAGAGCCTGAAAACGTGTGAAATATATGAAGAGCTTCAAAAGGTGTCAAAAATATGAGGAGCATGAAACGGTCTGAAAATTAGGAGGAACACAAGTGGTGTTCAAAAACATGAAGAGCCTGAAAAGGTGGGAAAAATAAGAAGAGCTTCAAAAGGTGTCAGAAATGAGACTAGATGAAACGGTCTGGAAAATAGGACGAGCATGAAGCGGTGTTGAAAACATGGGGAGCCTGAAAAGGTGTGAAAAATATGAAGAGCTTTAAAAGGTGTGAAATACATGAGGAGCATGAAACGGTCTGAAAAATAGGAGGAGCATGAAACCGTGTTCAAAAACATGAAGAGCCTGAAAAGTTGTGAAAAATATGAAGAGCTTCAAACGGTTGGAAATACATGAGGAGCATGACGGTGTTGAAAAACATGAAGAGCCTGAAAAGGTGGGTAAAATATGAAGAGCTTCAAAAGGTGTCAAAAATATGAGGAGCATGAAACTGTCTGAAAAATAGGAGGAGCATTAAACGGTGTTCAAAAACATGAAGAGCCTGAAATGGTGTGAAATATGAAGAGCTTCAAAAGGTGTCAAAAATAGGAGGAGCATGAAACAGTCTGAAAAATAGGAGGAGCATGAAGCGGTGTAAAAAACATGAAGAGCCTGAAAAGGTGTGAAAAATATGAAGAGCTTCAAAACGTGTAAAAATATGAGGAGCATGAAACGGTCCGAAAAATAGGAGGAGCAAGAAGCGGTGTTGAAAAAGATTAAGGGCCTGAAATGGTGTGAAAAATATGAAGAGCTTCAAAAGGTGTGAAAAAAATGAAGAGCTTCAAAATGTGTCAAAAATATGAGGAGCATGAAAAGATCTGAAATATAGGAGCAGCATGAAACGGTGTTCAAAGACATGAAGAGCCTGAAAAGGTGTGAAAAATATGAAGAGCTTCAAAACGTGTCAAAAATATGAGGAGCATGAAACGTTCTGAAAAATAGGAGGAGCAAGAAGCAGTG
Organism: Dama dama; assembly: GCF_033118175.1. Taxonomy (NCBI): domain Eukaryota; kingdom Metazoa; phylum Chordata; class Mammalia; order Artiodactyla; family Cervidae; genus Dama; species Dama dama. The sequence goes on from NC_083709.1 coordinate 5,421,773, forward strand.
TTGAAAAAAATGAAGAGCCTGAAAACGTTTGAAAAATATGAAGAGCTTCAAAATGTGTCAAAAGCGAGATGAGTATGAAACGGTCTGAAAAATAGGAGGAGCATGAAGTGGTGTTGAAAAACATGAAGAGCCTGAAAATGTGTGAAATATATGAAGAGCTTCAAAATGTGTCAGAAATGAGAGAAGCATGAAACGGTCTGAAAAATAGGATGAGCAAGGAGGGATGTTGAAAAACATGAAGAGCCTGAAAACGTTTGAGAAATATGAAGAGCTTCAAAAGCTGTGAAAAATATGAAGACTTCAAAAGTTGTTAAAAATGAGATGAGCATGACACAGTTTGAAAAATAGAAGGAGCATGAAACCGTGTTCAAAAACATGAAGAGCCTAAAAAGGTTGAAAAATATGAAGAGCTTCAAAAGGTGTGAAAAATACGAGGAGCATAAAACGGTCTGAAAAATAGGAGAAGCATGAAGTGGTGTTGAAAAACATGAAGAGCCTGAAAACGTGTGAAAAATATGAAGAGATTCAAAAGGTGTCAAAAATATGAGGAGCATGAAACGGTCTGAAAAATAGGAGAAGCATGAAGCGGTGTTGAAAAACATGAAAAGTTGTGAAAAATCTGAAGAGCTTCAAAAGGTGTCAAAAATATGAGGAGCATGAACCGGTCTGAAAAATAGGAGGAGCATGAAGCGGTGTTCAAAAACATGAAGAGCATGAAAAGGTGTGAAAAATATGAAGAGCTTCAAAGGGTGTCAAAAATATGAGGAGCATGAAACGGTCTGAAAAATAGGAAGAGCATGAAGCGGTGTTGAAAAACATGAAGAACCTGAAAAGGTGTGAAAAACATGAAGAGCTTCAAAAGTTGTGAAAAATATGAAGAGCTTCAAAAGGTGATAAAAGTGAGATGAGCATGAAACGGTCTGAAAAATATGAGGAGCATGAAGCGGTGCTGGAAATCATGAAGAGTCTGAAAAGGTGTGAAATATATTAAGAGCTTCAAAAGGTGTCAAAAATATGAGGAGCATGAAACGGTCTGAAAAATAGGAGGAAAATGAAGCGGTGTTGATAAACATGAAGAACCTGAAAAGGTGTGAAAAATATGAAGAGCTTCAAAAGGTGTCAAAACTATGAGGAGAAAGAAACGGTCTGAAAAATAGGAGGAGCATGAAAGGTTGTTCAAATGCATGAAGAGCCTGAAAAGGTGTGAAAAACATGAAGAGCCTGAAAACGTTTGAGAAATATGAAGAGCTTCTAAAGGTGTGAAAAATATGAAGAGTTTCAAAAGGTGTCAAAAATGAGATGAGCATGAAACAGTCTGAAAAATAGGAGGAGCCTGAAATCGTGTTCAAAAACATGAAGAGCCTAAAAAGGTGTGAAAAATATAAAGAGCTTCAAAAGGTGTGAAATACATGAGGAGCATGAAACGGTCTGAAAAATAGTAGGAGCATGAAGTGGTGTTGAAAAACATGAAGAGCCTGAAAATGTGTGAAATATATGAAGAGCTTCAAAAGGTGTCAGAAATGAGAGGAGCATGAAACGGTCTGAAAAATAGGAGAAGCATGTAGTGGCTTTGAAAAACATGAAGAGCCTGAAAAGGTGTGAAAAATATGAAGAGCTTCAAAAGGTGTCAAAAATATGAGGAGCATGAAACGGTCTGAAAAATACGAGGAGCATGAAACGGTGTTCAAAAACATGAAGAGCCTGAAAAGGTGTGAAAGATATGAAGACCTTCAAAAGGTGTCAAAAATATGAGGAGCATGAAACGGTCTGAAAAATAGGAGCAGCATGAAGCGGTGTAAAAAACATGAAGAGCCTGAAAAGGTGTGAAAAGTATGAAGAGCTTCAAAAGGTGTGAAAAAAATGAATAGCTTCAAAATGTGTCAAAAATATGAGGAGCATGAAAAGATCTGAAAAATAGGAGCAGCATGAAACGGTGTTCAAAGACATGAAGAGCCTGAAAAGGAGTGAAAAATATGAAGAGCTTCAAAAGGTGTCAAAAATATGAGGAGCATGAAACGGTCTGAAAAATAGGAGGAGCATGAAACGGTCTGAAAAATGGGAGGAGCATGAAGCGGTGTTGAAAAACATGAAGAGCCTGAAAACGTGTGAAAAACATGAAGAGCTTAAAAGTTGTGAGAAATATGAAGAGCTTCAAAAGGTGTCAAAAATGAGACGAGCATGAAACGGTCTGGAAAATTGGACGAGCATGAAGCGGTGTTGAAAACATGAAGAGCCAGAAAAGGTGTGAAAAATATGAAGAGCTTCAAAAAGTGTCAAAAATATGAAGAGCATGAAACGGTCTGAAAAATAGGAGGAGCAGGAAGTTATGTTGAAAAACATGAAGAGCCTAAAAAGGTGCGAAAAATATGAAGAGCTTCAAAAAGTGTCAAAAATATGAGGAGCATGAAACGGTCTGAAAAACAGTAGGATCATGAAGCCGTGTTGAAAAACATGGGGAGCCTGAAAAGGTGTGAAAAATATGAAGAGCTTTTAAAGGTGTGAAATACATGAGGAGCATGAAACGGTCTTAAAAATAGGAGGAGCATGAAACCGTGTTCAAAATCATGAAGAGCCTGAAAAGTTGTGAAATATATGAAGAGCTTCAAACGGTTGGAAATACATGAGGAGCATGAAACGGTGTTGAAAAACATGAAGAGCCTGAAAAGGTGGGTAAAATATGAAGAGCTTCAAAAGGTGTGAAATACAGGAGGAGCATGAATCGGTCTGAAAAATAGGAGGAGCATGAAGCGGTGTTGGAAATCATGAAGAGTCTGAAAAGGTGTGAAATATATTAAGAGCTTCAAAAGGTGTCAAAAATATGAGGAGCATGAAACGGTCTGAAAAATAGGAGGAGCATGAAGCGGTGTTGAAAAATATGAAGAACCTGAAAAGGTGTGAAAAATATGAAGAGCTTCAAAAGGTGTCAAAACTATGAGGAGCATGAAACGGTCTGAAAAATAGGAGGAGCATGAAAGGGTGTAAAAATGCATGAAGAGCCTGAAAAGGTGTGAAAAATATGAAGAGCTTCAAAAGGTGTAAAATACATGAGGAACATGAAACGGTCTGGAAAATAGGATGAGCATGAAGTTGTGTTGAAAAACATGAAGAGACTGAAAAGGTGTGAAAAATATGAAGAGGTTCAAAAGGTGTGAAAAATATGACGAGCATGATACGGTCTGAAAAATAGGAGGAGCATGAAGCTCTGTTCAAAAACATGAAGATCCTGAAAAGTTGTGAAAAATATGAAAAGCTTCAAAAGTTGTCAAAAATATGAGGAACATGAAACATTCTGAAAAATAGGAGGATCATGAAGCGGTGTTCAAAATCATGAAGAGGTTGAAAAGGTGTGAAAAATATGAAGAGCCTCAAAACTTGTGAAATACATGAGGAGCATGAAAAAGTCTGAAAAATAGGAGGAGCATCAAGCGGTGTTCCAAAACATGAAGAGCCTGAAAAGGTGTGAAAAATGTAAAGAGCTTCAAAAGGTGTGAAAAATAGGAGGAGCATGAAACGGGCTGAAAAATAGCAGGAGCATGAAGCGGTGTTCAAAAACATGAAGAGCCTGAAAAGGTGTGAAAAATATGAAGAGCTTCAAAAAATGTCAAAAATATGAGGAGCATTAAACGGTCTGAAAAATTGGAGCAGCATGAAACGGTGTTCAAAAACATGAACAGCCTGAAAAGTTGTGAAAAATATGAAGAGATTCAAGACGTGTGAAATACATGAGGAGCATGAAACTCTCTGAAAAATAGGAGGAGCATGAAGCGGTTTTGAAAAACATGAAGAGTCTGAAAACGTGTGAAAATATGAAGAGCTTCAAAAATATGAAAAATATGAAGAGCTTCAAAAGGTGTTGAAAATATGAGGAGCTTCAAAATGTGTCAAAAGTGAGATGAGCATGAAACGGTCTGAAAAATAGGAGGAGCATGAAGTGGTGTTGAAAAACATGAAGAGCCTGAAAATGTGTGAAATATATGAAGAGCTTCAAAAGTTGTCAGAAATGATAGAAACATGAAACGGTCTGAAAAATAGAATGAGCAAGAAGGGGTGTTGAAAAACATGAAGAGCCTGAAAACGTGTGAAAAATACGAAGAGCTTCAAAAGATGTGGTAAAATATGACGAGCTTCAAAAGGTGGCAAAAATGAGATGATCATGAAACGGTTTGAAAAATAGGAGGAGCATGAAGCGGTGTTGAAAAACATGAAGAACCTGAAAAGCTGTGAGAAATTTGAAGAGCTTCAAATGGTGTCAATAATATGAGGAGCATGAAACGGTCTGAAAAATGGAGGAGCATGAAGCGGTGATGAAAAAAAAGAAGAGCATGAAATGGTTTGAAGAATATAAGGAGCTTCAAAAGGTATGAAAAATAGTAGTAGCATGAAACGGTGTTCAAAAAATTGAAGAGCCTGAAAATGTGTAAAATATGAACAGCTTAAAAGGTGTCAAAATATTAGGAGCATGAAACGTTCTGAAAAATAGGAGGAGCATGAAGCGGTGTTCAAAAACATAAAGAGCCTGAAAAGGTGTGAAAAATATGAAGAGCGTTAAAACGTGTTAAAAATATGAGGAGCATGAAACGTTCTCAAAAATAGGAGGAGCAGCAAACGGTGTTCAAAAATATGAAGAGCCTGAAAATGTGTGAAAAATATGAAGTGCATGAAACGGTCTGAAAAATAGGAGGAGCGTGAAGCGGTGTTCAGAAACATGAAGAACCTGAGAACTGTGAAAAATATGAAGAGCTTCAAAAAGTGTGAAAAATATGAAGAGCTTCAAAAGGTGTGAAAAATATGAGGAACATGAAACGGTCTGAAAAATAGGAGGAGCATGAAACAGTGTGGAAAAAATGAAGAGCATGAATAGGTGTGAAAATTATGAAGAGCTTTAAAAGTTTTGAAAAATATGACGAGCATGAAACGGTCTGAAAATAGGAGGAGCATGAAGTGGTGTTGAAAAATATGAAGAGCCTGAAAAGGTGTGAAAAATATGAAGAGTTTCAAAGGTGTCAAAAATATGAGGAGCATGAAACGGTCTGAAAAATAGGAGGAGCATGAAACGGTGTTCAAAAATATGAAGAGCCAGAAAAGGTGTGAAAAATATGAAAGCTTCAAAAGGTATCAAAAATATTAGGAGCATGATATGGTCTGAAAAATAGGAGGAGCATGAAACGATGTTCAAAAACTTGAAGAGTCTGAAAGGTGTGAAAAATATGAAGAGCTTCAAAAGGTGTCAAAAATATGAGGAGCATGAAACGGTATGAAAAATAGGAGGAGAATGAGGCGGTGTTGAAAAACATGAAGAGCCTGAAAAGGTGTGAAATATATGAAGAGCTTCAAAACGTGTCAAAATGATGAGGAGCAGGAAACGGTCTGAAAAATAGGAGGAGCATGAAGCGGTGTTGAAAAACATGAAGAGCCTGAAAAGGTGTGAAAAACATGAAGAGTTTGAAAAGGTGTGAAATTTATGAAGAGCTTCAAAAGGTGTCAAAAATATGAGGAGCATGAAACGGTCTAAAAATTTAGAGGAGCATGATGTGGTATTGAAAAATTGAAGAGCCTGAAAAGGTGTGAAAATTATGAAGAGATTCAAAAGGTGTCAAAAATATGAGGAGCATGAAATGGCCTGAAAAATAGGAGGAGAATGAAACCGTGTTCAAAATCATGAAGAGCCTGAAAATGTGGAAATATATGAAGTGCTTCAAAAGGTGTCAAAAATATGAGGAGCATGAAACGATCTGAAAAATGGAGGACCATGAAGCGGTGATGAAAAAAAAGAAGAGCATGAAATGGTTTGAAGAATATGAGGAGCTTCAAAAGTTATCAAAAATAGGAGTAGCATGAAGCCGTGTTGAAAAACATCAAGAGCCTGAAAAGGTGTGAAAAATATGAAGAGCTGCAAAACGTGTCAAAAATATGAGGGGCATGAAACGTTCTCAAAAATAGGAGGTGAAGCAAACGGTGTTCAAAAATATGAAGAGCCTGAAAAGGTGTGAAAAATATGAAGAGCATGAAACGGTCTGAAAAAAAGGAGGAGCATGAAGCGGTGTTCAGAAACATGAAGAGCCTGAAAACTGTGAAAAATATGAAGAGCTTCAAAAAGTGTGAAAAATATGAAGAGCTTCAAAAGGTGTGAAAAATATGAGGAGCATGAAACGGTCTGAAAAATATGAGGAGCATGAAACAGTGTGGAAAAAATGAAGAGCATGCATAGGTGTGAAAATTATGAAGAGCTTTAAAAGGTTTGAAAAATATGACGAGAATGAAACGGTCTCACAAATGGGAGGAGCATGAAGCGGTGTTGAAATATATGAAGAGCCTGAAAAGGTGTGAAAAATATGAAGAGCTTCAAAAGGTGTCAAAAATATGAGGAGCATGATAACGGTCTGAAAAATAGGAAGAGCATGAAGCGGTGTTGAAAAACATGAAGAGCCTGAAAACGTGTGAAACACATGAAGAGCTTAAAAGCTGTGAGAAATATGAAGAGCTTCAGAAGGTGTCAAAAATGAGACGAGCATGAAACGGTCTGGAAAATAGGACGAGCATGAAGCGGTGTTGAAAACATGAAGAGCCAGAAAAGGTGTGAAAAATATGAAGAGCTTCAAAAAGTGTCAAAAATATGAAGAGCTTGAAACGGTCTGAAAAATCGGAGGAGCATGAAGTGATGTTGAAATACATGAAGAGCCTAAAAAGGTGTGAAAAATATGAAGAGCTTCAAAACGTGTCAAAAATATGAGGAGCATGAAACGGTCTGAAAAACAGGAGGATCATGAAGCCGTGTTGAAAAACATGGGGAGACTGAAAAGGTGTGAAAAATATGAAGAGCTTCAAAAGGTGTCAAAAATATGAGGAGCATGAAACGGTCTGAAAAATAGGAGGAATATGAAGCGGTGTTCAAAAACATGAAGAGGCTCAAAAGGTGTGAAAATATAAAGAGCTTCAAAAGGTGTCAAAAATATGAGGAGCATGAAACGGTCTGATAAATAGGAGGAGCATGAAACGGTGTTCAAAAACATGTAGAGCATGAAAAGGTGTGAAAAATATGAAGAGCTTCAAAAGGTGTAAAAATAAGAGGAGCATGAAACGGTCTGAAAAATAGGAGCAGCATGAAACGGTGTAAAAAACATGAAGAGCCTGAAAAGGTGTGAAAGATATGAAGATCTTCCAAAGGTTTCAAAAATATGAGGAGCATGAAACGGTCTGAAAAATAGGAGCAGCATGAAGCGGTGTAATAAACATGAAGAGCCTGAAAAGGTGTGAAAAATATGAAGAGCTTCAAAAGGTGTGAGAAATATGAGGAGCATGAAACGATCTGAAAAATAGGAGGAACAAGAAGCAGTGTTGAAAAAAATGAAGAGCCTGAAAACGTTTGAAAAATATGAAGAGCTTCGAAAGGTGTGGAAAATATGAAGAGCTTCAAAATGTGTCAAAGTGAGATGAGCATGAAACGGTCTGAAAAATAGGAGGAGCATGAAGTTGTGTTGAAAAATATGAAGAGCCTGAAAATGTGTGAAATATATGAAGAGCTTCAAAAGGTGTCAGAAAGGAGAGGAGCATGAAACGGTCTGGAAAATAGGAGAAGCATGAAGTGGCTTTGAAAAACATGAAGAGCCTGAAAAGGTGTGAAAAATATGAAGAGCTTCAAAAGGTGTCAAAAATATGAGGAGCATGAAACGGTCTGAAAAATACGAGGAGCATGAAACGGTGTTCAAAAACATGAAGAGCCTTAAAAGGTGTGAAAAATATGAAGAGCTTCAAAACGTGTCAAAAATATGAGGAGCATGAAACGGTCTGAAAAATAGGAGGAGCAAGAAGCGGTGTTGAAAAAGATTAAGAACCTGAAAACGTTTGATAATATGAAGAGTTTCAAAAGGTGTGGAAAATATGAAGAGCTTCAAAATGTGTCAAAAGCGAGATGAGTATGAAATGGTCTCAAAAATAGGAGGAGCATGAAGTGGTGTTGAAAAACATGAAGAGCCTGAAAAGGTGGGTAAAATATGAAGAGCTTCAAAAGGTGTCAAAAATATGAGGAGCATGAAACGGTCTGAAAAATAGGAGGAGCATTAAACGGTGTTCAAAAACAAGAAGAGCCTGAAATGGTGTGAAATATGAAGAACTTCAAAAGGTGTCAAAAATAGGAGGAGCATGAAACAGTCTGAAAAATAGGAGGAGCATGAAGCGGTGTAAAAAACATGAAGAGCCTGAAAAGGTGTCAAAAATATGAAGAGCTTCAAAACGTGTCAAAAATATGAGGAGCATGAAATGGTCCGAAAAATAGGAGGAGCAAGAAGCGGTGTTGAAAAAGATTAAGAGCCTGAAAACGTTTGAAAAATATGAAGAGCTTCAAAAGGTGTGGAAAATATGAAGAGCTTCAGAAGGTGTCAAAAATGAGACGAGCATGAAACGGTCTGGAATATAGGACGAGCATGAAGCGGTGTTGAAAACATGAAGAGCCAGAAAAGGTGTGAAAAATATGAAGAGCTTCAAAAAGTGTCAAAAATATGAAGAGCTTGAAACGGTCTGAAAAATCGGAGGAGCATGAAGTGATGTTGAAATACATGAAGAGCCTAAAAAGGTGTGAAAAATATGAAGAGCTTCAAAACGTGTCAAAAATATGAGGAGCATGAAACGGTCTGAAAAACAGGAGGATCATGAAGCCGTGTTGAAAAACATGGGGAGACTGAAAAGGTGTGAAAAATATGAAGAGCTTCAAAAGGTGTCAAAAATATGAGGAGCATGAAACGGTCTGAAAAATAGGAGGAACATGAAGCGGTGTTCAAAAACATGAAGAGGCTCAAAAGGTGTGAAAATATAAAGAGCTTCAAAAGGTGTCAAAAATATGAGGAGCATGAAACGGTCTGAAAAATAGGAGGAGCATGAAACGGTGTTTAAAGACATGTAGAGAATGAAAAGGTGTGAAAAATATGAAGAGCTTCAAAAGGTGTCAAAAATATGAGGAGCATAAAACGGTCTGAAAAATAGGAGAAGCATGAAGTGGTGTTGAAAAACATGAAGAGCCTGAAAACGTGTGAAATATATGAAGAGGTTCAAAAGGTGTCAAAAATATGAGGAGCATGAAACGGTCTGAAAATGAGGAGGAACACAAGTGGTGTTCAAAAACATGAAGAGCCTGAATAGGTGGGAAAAATATGAAGAGATTCAAAAGGTGTCAAATATATGAGGAGCATGAATCGGTGTTGAAAAACATGAAGAGCCTGAAAAGGTGTGAAAAATATGAAGAGCTTCAAAAGGTGTCAAAAATGAGACTAGAATGAAACGGTCTGGAAAATAGGACGAGCATGAAGCGGTGTTGAAAACATGGGGAGCCTGAAAAGGTGTGAAAAATATGAAGAGCTTTAAAAGGTGTGAAATACATGAGGAGTATGAAACGGTCTGAAAAATAGGAGGAGCATGAAACCGTGTTCAAAAACATGAAGAGCCTGAAAAGTTGAGAAAAATATGAAGAGCTTCAAACGGTTGGAAATACATGAGGAGCATGACGGTGTTGGAAAACATGAAGAGCCTGAAAAGTTGGGTAAAATATGAAGAGCTTCAAAAGGTGTCAAAAATATGAGGAGCATGAAACGGTCTGAAAAATAGGAGGAGCATTAAACGGTGTTCAAAAACATGAAGAGCCTGAAATGGTGTGAAATATGAAGAGCTTCAAAAGGTGTCAAAAATAGGAGGAGCATGAAACAGTCTGAAAAATAGGAGGAGCATGAAGCGGTGTAAAAAACATGAAGAGCCTGAAAAGGTGTGAAAAATATGAAGAGCTTCAAAATGTTTCAAAAATATGAGGAGCATGAAACGGTCCGAAAAATAGGAGGAGCAAGAAGCGGTGTTGAAAAAGATTAAGAGCCTGAAAACGTTTGAAAAATATGAAGAGCTTCAAAAGGTGTGGAAAATATGAAGAGCTTCAAAATGTGTCAATGCGAGATGAGTATGAAACAGTCTGAAAAATAGGAGGAGCATGAAGTGGTGTTGAAAAACATGAAGAGCCTGAAAATGTGTGAAATATATGAAGAGCTTCAAAATGTGTCAGAAATGAGAGAAGCATGAAACGGTCTGAAAAATAGAATGAGCAAGAAGGGGTGTTGAAAAACATGAAGAACTTGAAAAGGTGGGTAAAATATGAAGAGCTTCAAAATGTGTCAAAAATATGAGGAGCATGAACCGGTCTGAAAAAGAAGAGGAGCATGAAGCGGTGTTCAAAAACATGAAGAGCATGAAAAGGTGTGAAAAATATGAAGAGCTTCAAAAGGTGTAAAAAATAGGAGGAGCATGAAACGGTCTGAAAAATAGGAGCAGCATGAAGCGGTGAAAAAAACATGAAGTGCCGGAAAAGGTGTGAAAGATATGAAGATCTTCAAAAGTTGTCAAAAATATGAAGAGCATGAAACGGTCTGAAAAATAGGAGCAGCATGAAGCGGTGTAATAAATATGAAGAGCCTGAAAAGGTGTGAAAAATATGAAGAGCTACAAAAGGTGTGAAAAAAATGAAGAGCTTCAAAATGTGTCAAAAATATGAGGAGCATGAAAAGATCTGAAAAATAGGAGCAGCATGAAACGGTGTTCAAAGACATGAAGAGCCTGAAAAGGTGTGAAAAATATGAAGAGCTTCAAAACGTGTCAAAAATATGAGGAGCATGAAACGATCTGAAAAATAGGAGGAGCAAGAAGCAGTGTTGAAAAAAATGAAGAGCCTGAAAACGTTTGAAAAATATGAAGAGCTTCAAAATTTGTCAAAAGCGAGATGAGTATGAAACGGTCTGAAAAATAGGAGGAGCATGAAGTGGTGTTGAAAAACATGAAGAGCCTGAAAATGTGTGAAATATATGACGAGCTTCAAAATGTGTCAGAAATGAGAGAAGCATGAAACGGTCTGAAAAATAGGATGAGCAAGGAGGGGTGTTGAAAAACATGAAGAGCCTGAAAATGTTTGAGAAATATGAAGAGCTTCAAAAGGTGTGAAAAATATGAAGAGGTTCAAAAGTTGTTAAAAATGAGATGAGCATGACACAGTTTGAAAAATAGGAGGACCATGAAACCGTGTTCAAAAACATGAAGAGCCTAAGAAGGTTGAAAAATATGAAGAGCTTCAAAAGGTGTCAAAAATACGAGGAGCATAAAACGGTCTGAAAAATAGGAGAAGCATGAAGTGGTGTTGAAAAACATGAAGAGCCTGAAAACGTGTGAAATACATGAAGAGCTTCAAAAGGTGTCAAAAATATGAGGAGCATGAATCAGTGTTGAAAAACATGAAGAGCCTGAAAATGCATGAAAAATATTAAGAGCTTCAAAAGGTGTCAAAAATATGAGGAGCATGAAAAGGTCTGAAAAATAGGAGAAGCATGAAACGGTGTTGAAAAACATGAAGAACATGAAAAGGTGTGAAAAATATGAAGAGCTTCAAAAGGTGTCAAATATATGAGGAGCATGAACCGGTCTGAAAAATAGGAGGAGAATGAAGCGGTGTTCAAAAACATGAAGAGCATGAAAAGGTGTGAAAAATATGAAGAGCTTCAAAAGGTGTCAAAAATATGAGGAGCATGAACCGGTCTGAAAAATAGGAGGAGCATGAAGCGGTGTTCAAAAACATGAAGAGTATGAAAATGTGAAAAATATGAAGAGCTTCAAAAGGTGTCAAAAATATGAGGAGCATGAACCGGTCTGAAAAATAGGAGGAGCATGAAGCGGTGTTCAAAAACATGAAGAGCATGAAAAGGTGTGAAAAACATGAAGAGCTACAAAAGGTGTCAAAAATGAGACGAGCATGAAAAGGTCTGGAAAATAGGAGAAGCATGAAGTGATGTTGAAAAACATGAAGAGCCTAAAAAGGTGTGAAAAATATGAAGAGCTTCAAAAGGTGTCAAAAATATGAGGAGCATGAAACGTTCTGAAAAACCATAGGATCATGAAGCCGTGTTGAAAAACATGGGGAACCTGAAAAGGTGTGAAAAATATGAAGAGCTTCAAAAGGTGTCAAAAATATGAGGAGCATGAAATGGTCTGAAAAATAGGAGGAGAATGAAACGGTGTTCAAAAACATGAAGAGCCTGAAAAGTTGTGAAAAATATGAAGAGCTTTAAGAGGTGTGAAATACATGAGGAGCATGAAACGGTCTGAAAAATAGGAGGAGCAAGAAACCGTGTTCAAAAACATGAAGAGCCTGAAAATTTGTGCAAAATATGAAGAGCTTCAAACGGTTGGAAATACATGAGGAGCATGAAACGGTGTTGAAAAACATGAAGAGCCTGAAAAGGTGGGTAAAATATGAAGAGCTTCAAAAGGTGTGAAATAGATGAGGAGCATGAATCGGTCTGAAAAATAGGAGGAGCATGAAGTGGTGTTTAAAAACATGAAGAGACTGAATAGGTGTGAAAAATATGAAGAGCTTCAAAAGGTGTCAAAATATGAGGAGCATGAAACGGTCTGAAACATAGGAGGAGCATGAATCGGTTTTGAAAAACATGAAGAGCCTGAAAATGTGTGAAAAATATGAAGATCTTCAAAACGTGTCAAAATATGAGGAGCATGAAACAGTCTGAAAAACAGGAGGATCATGAAGCCGTGTTGAAAAACATGGGGAGCCTGCAGAGGTGTGAAAAATATGAAGAGCTTCAAAAGGTTGGAAATACATGAGGAGCATGAAACGGTCTGGAAAATAGGAGAAGCATGAAGTGGTGTTGAAAACCATGAAGAGCCTGAAAACGTGTGAAAAATATGAAGAGCTTCAAAAGTTGTGAAAAATATGAAGAGCTTCAAAAGGTGATAAAAATGAGATGAGCATGCAACGGTCTGAAAAATAAGAGGATCATGAAGCGGTGTTGGAAATCATGAAGAGTCTGAAAAGGTGTGAAATATATTAAGAGCTTCAAAAGGTGTCAAAATATGAGGAGCATGAAACGGTCTGAAAAATAGGAGGAGAATGAAGCGGTGTTGAAAAACATGAAGAACCTGAAAAGGTGTGAAAAATATGAAGAGCTTCAAAAGGTGTCAAAACTATGAGGAGAAAGAAACGGTCTGAAAAATAGGAAGAGCATGAAAGGGTGTTCAAATGCATGAAGAGCCTGAAAAGGTGTGAAAAATATGAAGAGCTTCACAAGGTGTAAAATACATGAGGAACATGAAACGGTCTGGAAAATAGGATGAGCATGAAGTTGTGTTGAAAAACATGAAGAGACTGAAAAGGTGTGAAAAATATGAAGAGGTTCAAAAGGTGTGAAAAATATGACGAGTATGATACGGTCTGAAAAATAGGAGGAGCATGAAGCTCTGTTCAAAAACATGAAGATGCTGAAAAGTTGTGAAAAATATGAAAAGCTTCAAAAGTTGTCAAAAATATTAGGAGCATGAAACATTCTGAAAAATTGGAGGATCATGAAGCGGTGTTCAAAATCATGAAGAGGCTGAAAAGGTGTGAAAAATATGAAGAGCTTCAAAACGTGTGAAATACATGAGGAGCATGAAAAAGTCTGAAAAATAGGAGGAGCATGAAGCGGTGTTCAAATACATGAAGAGCCTGAAAAGGTGTGAAAAATATGAAGAGCTTCAAAAAATGTCAAAAATATGAGGAGCATTAAACGGTCTGAAAAATAGGAGCAGCATGAAACGGTGTTCAAAAACATGAACAGCCTGAAAAGGTGTGGCAAATATGAAGAGCTTCAAAAGGTGTGAAATACATGACGAGCATGAAACTCTCTGAAAAATAGGAGGAGCATGAAGCGGTTTTGAAAAACATGAAGAGTCTGAAAACGTGTGAAAATATGAAGAGCTTCAAAAATATGAAAAATATGAAGAGCTTCAAAAGGTGTGGAAAATATGAAGAGCTTCAAAATGTGTCAAACGTGAGATGAGCATGAAACGTTCTGAAAAATAGGAGGAGCATGAAGTGGTGTTGAAAAACATGAAGAGCCTGAAAATGTGTGAAATATATGAAGAGCTTCAAAATGTGTCCGAAATGAGAGAAGCATGAAACGGTCTGAAAAATAGGATGAGCAAGAAGGGGTGTTGAAAAACATGAAGAGCTTGAAAACGTTTGAGAAATATGAAGAGCTTCAAAAGGTGTGAAAAATATGAAGACTTGAAAAGTTGTTAAAAATGAGATGAGCATGACACAGTTTGAAAAATAGAAGGAGCATGAAACCGTGTTCAAAAACATGAAGAGCCTAAAAAGGTTGAAAAATATGAAGAGCTTCAAAAGGTGTGAAAAATATGAGGAGCATGAAGTGGTGTTCAAAAACATGAAGAGCCTGAAAAGGTGTGAAAAATATGAAGAGCTTCAAAAGGTGTCAAAAATATGAGGAGCATGAAACAGTCTGAAAAATAGGAGGAGCAAGAAATGGTGTTGGAAAATATGAAGAGCCTGAAAAGGTGTGAAATATATGAAGAGGTTCAAAAGGTGTCAAAAATATGAGGAGCTTGAAACGGCCTGAAAAATAGGAGGAGAATGAAGAGGTGTTGAAAAACTTGAAGAGCCTGAAAAGGTTTGAAAAATATGAAGAGCTTCAAAAGGTGTCAAAAATATGAAGAGCATGAAACGGTCTGAAAAATAGGAGGAGCATGAAGCAGTGTTGAAAAACATGAAGAGCCTGAAAAGGTGTGAAAAATATGAAGAGCTTCAAAAAGTGTCAAAAATATGAGGAGCATGAAACGGTCTGAAAAATAAGAGGAGCATGAAATGGTGTTGAAAAATATGAAGAGCCTGAAATGAGTGAAATATACGAAGAGCTTCAAAAGGTGACAAAAATATGAGGAGCATGAAACGGTATGAAAAATAGGAGGAGCCTGAAGCGGTGTTGAAAAACATGAAGAGCCTGAAAAGGTGGGAACAATATGAAGAGCTTCAAAAGGTGTGAAAAATGTGAAGTGCTTCAAAAGTTGTCAAAATATGAGGTGCATGAAACGATTTGAAAAATAGTAGCAGCATGAAGCGGTTTTGAAAAACATAAAGAGCCTGAAAAGGTGTGAAAAATATGAACAGCTTAAAAACGTGTCAAAAATATGAGGAGTTTGAAAAGGTGTTCAAAAACATGAAGAGCATGAAAATGTGTGAAAAATATGAACAGCTTCAAAAGGTGTCAAAAATATGAGAAGCATGAAACGGTCTGAAAAATAGGAGGAGCATGAAGTTGTGTTGAAAAACATGAAGAGCCTGAAAAGGAGTGAAAAGTATGAAGAGCTTCAAAAGGTGTCAAAAGTATGAGGAGCATGAAACGGCCTGAAAAATAGGAGGAGCATGAAAAGGTGTTCAAAACCATGAAGAGCTTGAAAAGTTGTGAAATATATGAAGAGCTTCAAAAGGTGTGAAAAATAGGAGGAGCATGAAGCGTTTTTTAAAAATATGAAGAGCTTGAAAAGGTGTGAAATATATGAAGAGCTTCAATAGATGTGAAAAATAGGAGGAGCATGAAGCTTTGTTCAAAAACATGAAGAACCTTAAGGTATGAAATATATGAAGAGCTTGAAAATGTGTCAAAAATATGAGGAGCATGAAACGGTCTGAAAAATAGGAGGAGCATGAAGGGGTGTTGAAAAACATGAAAAGCCTGAAAAGGTGTGAAAAACATGAAGAGATCGAAAAGGTGTGAAATATATGAAGAGCTTCAAAAGGTGTCAAAAATATGAGGTGCATGAAACGGTCTGAAAAATAGGAGGTGCATGAAGCGATGTTCAAAAACATGAAGATCCTGAAAAGGTGTGAAATAAATGAAGAGCTTCAAAAGTGGTCAAAAATTTGAGGAGCATGAAACTGTCTGAAATATAGGAGGAGCATGAAGCGGTGTTGAAAAGCATGAAGAGCCTGAAAAGGTGTGAAAAGTATGAAGAGCTTCAAAAGGTGTCAAAAATATGAGGAGCATGAAACGGTATGAAAAATAGGAGGAGAATGAGGCGGTGTTGAAAAACATGAAGAGCCTGAAAATGTGTGAAATATATGAAGAGCTTCAAAACGTGTCAAAAAGATGAGGCGCACAAAACGGTCTGAAAAATAGGAGGAGCATGAAGCGGTGTTGAAAAACATGAAGAGCCTGAAAAGGTGTGAAAAACATGAAGAGTTTGAAAAGGTGTGAAATATATGAAGAGCTTCAAAAGGTGTCGAAAATATGAGGAGCATGAAACGGTCTGAAAAAGAGGAGGAGTATGAAGCGGTCTTGAAAGACATGAAGAGTGTGAAAAGGTGTGAAAATTATGAAGAGATTCAAAAGGTGTCAAAAATATGAGGAGCATGAAATGGCCTGAAAAATAGGAGGAGAATGAAACCGTGTTCAAAATCATGAAGAGCCTGAAAATTTGGAAATATATGAAGTGCTTCAAAAGGTGTCAAAAATAGGAGGAGCATGAAACGATCTGAAAAATGGAGGAGCATGAAGCGGTGATGAAAAAAAAGAAGAGCATGAAATGGTTTGAAGAATATAAGGAGCTTCAAAAGGTATCAAAAATAGTAGTAGCATGAAACGGTGTTCAAAAACTTGAAGAGCCTGAAAATGTGTAAAATATGAACAGCTTAAAAGGTGTCAAAATATTAGGAGCATGAAACGTTCTGAAAAATAGGAGGAGCATGAAGCGGTGTTCAAAAACATAAAGAGCCTGAAAAGGTGTGAAAAGTATGAAGAGCTTCAAAAAAGTGTCAAAAATATGAGTAGCATGAAACGGTCTAAAAAATAAGAGGAGCATGAAGCAGTGTTGCAAAACTTGAAGAGCCTGAAAAGGTGTGAAAAATAGGAGGAGCTTCAAAATGTGTCAAAAATATGAGGAGCATGAAACGGTCTGAAAAATAGGAGGAGCATGAAATGGTGTTGAAAAATATGAAGAGCCTAAAAAGGTGTGAAAAATATGAAGAGTTTCAAAGGTGTCAAAAATATGAGGAGCATGAAACGGTCTGAAAAATAGGAGGAGCATGAAACGGTGTTCAAAAATAGGAAGTGCCAGAAAAGGTGTGAAAAATATGAAAGCTTTAAAAGGTGTCAAAAATATGAGGAGCATGAAACGGTCTGAAAAATAGGAGGAGCATGACGCGGTGTTCAAAAACATGAAGAACCTGAAAAGGTGTGAAAAATATGAAGAGCTTCAAAAGGTGTCAGAAATATGAGGAGCATGAAACGGTATGAAAAATAGG
Organism: Dama dama; assembly: GCF_033118175.1. Lineage (NCBI taxonomy): Eukaryota > Metazoa > Chordata > Mammalia > Artiodactyla > Cervidae > Dama > Dama dama. The sequence continues at coordinate 5,438,883 of NC_083709.1, forward strand.
AGGAGAATGAGGCGGTGTTGAAAAACATGAAGAGCCTGAAAATGTGTGAAATATATGAAGAGCTTCAAAACGTGTCAAAAAGATAAGGAGCACAATACGGTCTGAAAAATAGGAGGAGCATGAAGCGGTGTTGAAAAACATGAAGAGCCTGAAAAGGTGTAAAAACATGAAGAGCCTGTAAAGGTTTGAAATATATGAAGAGCTTCAAAAGGTGTCAAAAGTATAAGGAGCAGGATACGGTCTGAAAAATAGGAGGAGCATGAAGCGGTGTTGAAAAACATGAAGAGCCTGAAAAGGTGTGAACAACATGAAGAGTTTGAAAAGGTGTGAAATATATGAAGAGCTTCAAAAGGTGTCAAAAATATGAGGAGCATGAAACGGTCTGAAAAAGAGGAGGAGTATGAAGCGGTCTTGAAAGACATGAAGAGTGTGAAAAGGTGTGAAAATTATGAAGAGATTCAAAAGGTGTCAAAATATGAGGAGCATGAAATGGCCTGAAAAATAGGAGGAGAATGAAACCGTGTTCAAAATCATGAAGAGCCTGAAAATGTGGAAATATATGAAGTGCTTCAAAAGGTGTCAAAAATAGGAGGAGCATGAAACGATCTGAAAAATGGAGGAGCATGAAGCGGTGATGAAAAAAAAGAAGAGCATGAAATGGTTTGAAGAATATAAGGAGCTTCAAAAGGTATCAAAAATAGTAGTAGCATGAAACAGTGTTCAAAAACTTGAAGAGCCTGAAAATGTGTAAAATATGAACAGCTTAAAAGGTGTCAAAATATTAGGAGCATGAAACGTTCTGAAAAATAGGAGGAGCATGAAGCGGTGTTCAAAAACATAAAGAGCCTGAAAAGGTGTGAAAAATATGAAGAGCGTTAAAACGTGTTAAAAACATGAGGAGCATGAAACGTTCTCAAAAATAGGAGGAGCAGCAAACGGTGTTCAAAAATATGAAGAGCCTGAAAAGGTGTGAAAAATATGAAGAGCATGAAACGGTCTGAAAAATAGGAGGAGCGTGAAGCGGTGTTCAGAAACATGAAGAGCCTGAAAACTGTGAAAAATATGAAGAGCTTCAAAAAGTGTGAAAACTATGAAAAGCTTCAAAAGGTGTGAAAAATATGAGGAGCATGAAACGGTCTGAAAAATAGGAGGAGCATGAAACAGTGTGGAAAAAATGAAGAGCATGAATAGGTGTGAAAATTATGAAGAGCTTTAAAAGGTTTGAAAAATATGACGAGCATGAAACGGTCTGAAAAATAGGAGGAGCATGAATTGGTGTTGAAAAATATGAAGAGCCTGAAAAGGTGTGAAAAATATGAAGAGTTTCAAAGGTGTCAAAAATATGAGGAGCATGAAACGGTCTGAAAAATAGGAGGAGCATGAAACGGTGTTCAAAAATAGGAAGTGCCAGAAAAGGTGTGAAAAATATGAAAGCTTCAAAAGGTATCAAAAATATTAGGAGCATGATACGGTCTGAAAAATAGGAGGAGCATGAAACGATGTTCAAAAACTTGAAGAGTCTGAAAGGTGTGAAAAATATGAAGAGCTTCAAAAGGTGTCAAAAATATGAGGAGCATGAAACGGTATGAAAAATAGGAGGAGAATGAGGCGGTGTTGAAAAACATGAAGAGCCTGAAAAGGTGTGAAATATATGAAGAGCTTCAAAACGTGTCAAACAGATGAGGAGCAGGAAACGGTCTGAAAAATAGGAGGAGCATGAAACAGTGTGGAAAAAATGAAGAGCATGAATAGGTGTGAAAATTATGAAGAGCTTTAAAAGGTTTGAAAAATATGATGAGCATGAAACGGTCTGAAAAATAGGAGGAGCATGAAGTGGTGTTGAAAAACATGAAGAGCATGAAATGGTGTGAAAAAAATGAAGAGCTTCAAAAGGTGTTTGAAATATGAGGAGCATGAAGGGGTGTTCAAATACATGAAGAACTTGAAAAGGTATGAAAAATATGAAGAGCCTCAAAAGGTGTCAAAAATATGAGGAGCATGAAACGGTCTGAAAAATATGAGGAGCATGAAGCGGTGTTGAAAAACATGAAGAGCCTGAAAAGGTGAAAAAAACAAGAAGAGCCTGAAAAGGTGTGACATATACGAAGAGCTTCAAAAGGTGTCAAAAATATGAGGAGCATGAAACGGTCTGAAAAATAGGAGGAGCATGAGGCGGTGTTGAAAAACATGAAGAGCCTGAAAAGGTGTGAAAAACATGAAGAGATCGAAAAGGTGTGAAATATATGAAGAGCTTCAAAAGGTGTCAAAAATATTAGGAGCATGAAACGGTCTGAAAAATAGGAGGTGCATGAAGCGATGTTCACAAACATGAAGATCCTGAAAAGGTGTGAAATAAATGAAGAGCTTCAAAAGGTGTCAAAAATTTGAGGAGCATGAAACGGTCTGAAATATAGGAGGAGCATGAAGCGGTGTTTAAAAGCATGAAGAGCCTGAAAAGGTGTGAAATATATGAAGAGCTTCAAAAGGTGTCAAAAATATTAGGAGCATGAAACGGTCTGAAAAACAGGACAAGCATGAAGCGGTCTTGAAGGAAATGAAGAGCCTGAAAAGGTGTGAAAAATAGGAGGAGCATGAAATGGTCTGAAAAATAGGAGGAGCATGAAGTGGTGTTGAAAAACATGAAGAGCCTGAAAAAGCGTGAAATATATGAAGAGCTTCAAAAGGTGTCAAACAGATGAGGAGGATGAAAAGGTCTGAAAAATAGGAGGAGCATGAAGCGGTGTTGAAAAACATGAAGAACCTGAAAAGGTGTGAAAAATATGAAGAGCTTCAAAAGGTGTCAAAAATAAAAGGAGCATGAAATGGTCTGAAAAACAGGAGGAGCATGAAGCGGTGTTGAAAAACATGAAGAGCCTGAAAAGGTGTGAAAAATATAAAGAGCTTCAAAAGGTGTGAAATACATGAGGCCATGAAACGGTCTGAAAAATAGGAGGAGCATGAAGCGGTGTTCAAAAACATGAAGAGCCTGAAAAGGTGTGAAAAATATGAAGAGCTTCAAAAGGTTTCAAAAATATGAGGAACATGAAACAATCTGAAAAATAGGAGGAACATGAAACGGTGTTGAAAATCATGAAGAGCCTGAAAAGGTGTGAAAAATTTGAAGAGCTTCAAAAGGTGTAAAATACATGAGGAGAATGAAACGGTGTGAAAAATAGGAGGAGCATGAAGTGGTGTTCAAAAACATGAAGAGTCTGAAAAGAAGTGAAATATATGAAGAGCTTCAAAGGTTGTCAAAAATATGAGGAGCATGAAACGGTCTGAAAAATAGGAGGCGCATGAAGCTGTGTTCAAAAACATGAAGAGCCTGAAAAGTTGTGAAAAATATGAAGAGCTTCAAAAGGTGTCAGAAATGAGATGAGCATGAAGCGGTCTGAAAAATAGGAGGAGCATGAAGTGGCGTTGAAAAACATGAAGAGCCTGAAAAGGTGTGAAAAATATGAAGAGCTTCAAAAGGTGTGACAAATATGAGGAGCATGAAACGGTCTGAAAAATAAGAGGAGCAAGAAGCGGTGTTCAAGAACATGAAGAGCCTGAAAAGCTTCAAAAAATATGAAGAGCTTCAAAAAGTGTGAAAAATATGAAGAGCTTCAAAATGTGTGGAATACATGAGGAGCATGAAACGGTCTCAAAAATAAGAGGAGCGTGAAGCGGTGTTCAAAAACATGAAGAGCCTGAAAAGGTGTGAAATATATGAAGAGATTCAAAAGGTTTCAATAATATGAGGAGCATGAAACGCTCAGAAAAGTATGAGGATCATGAAGCGATGTTGAAAAACATGAAAAGCCTGAAAAGGCATGAAAAATATGAAGAGCTTCAAAAGGTGTCAAAAATATGAGGAGCATGAAACGGTCTGAAAAATAGGAGGAGCAAGAAATCATGTTCAAAAACATGAGGAGCCTGAAAACGTGTGAAAAATATAAAGAGCTTCAAAATGTGTGGAATACATGAGGAGCATGAAACGGTCTGAAAAATAGGAGGAGCGTGAAGCGGTGTTGAAAAACATGAAGAGCCTGAAAAGGTGTGAAAAATGTGAAGAGCTTCAAAAGTTGTGAAATACAAGAGGAGCATGAAAGGGTCTGAAAAAAAGGAGGAGCATAAAGCGGTGTTGAAAAACATGAAGAACCTGAAAAGTTGTGAAAATTATGAAGAACTTGAAAAGGTGCCAAAAATATGAGGAGCATGAAACGGTCTGAAATAAAGGAGGAGCATGAAACGGTCTGAAAAATAGGAGGAGCATGAAGGGGTGTTGAAAAACATGAAGAGCCTGAAAAGGTGTGAAATATATGAAGAGCTTCAAAAGGTGTCAAAAATGAGATGAGCTTAAAACGGTCTGAAAAATAGGAGGAGCATGAAGTGGTGTTGAAAAAAAAGAATAGCCTGAAAAGGTGTGAAATATATGAAGAGCTTCCAAAGGTGTCAAAAATATGAGGAGAAGGAAAGGGTCTGAAAAATAGGAGGAGCATGAAGCTGTGTTGAAAAACATGAAGAGCCTGAAAAGGTGTGAAAAATATGAAGAGCTTCTAAAGGTGTCAAAAATATGAGGAGCATGAAATGGTCTGAAAAATAGATGCGGCATGAAATGGTGTTGAAAACATGAAGAGAGTGAAAAGGTGTGAAAAATATGAAGAGCTTCAAAAGGTGTGAAATACATGAGGAGCATGAAACGAGCTGAAAAATAGAAGCATGAAGTGGAGTGGAAAAACATGAAGAGCCTGAAAAGGTGTGAAAAATATGAAGAGCTTCAAAAGGAGTGAAATACATTTGGAGCATGAAACTCTCTGAAAAATAGGAGGAGCATGAAGTGGTGTTCAAAAACATGAAGAGCCTAAAAAGTTGTGAAAAATATGAAAGGCTTCAAAAGGTGTCAAAAATGAGATGAGCATGAAACGGTCTGAAAAATAGGAGGATCATGAAACGGTGTTGAAAAACATGTAGAGCCCGAAAAGCTGTGAAAAATATGAAGAGCTTCTAAAGGTGTTAAAAATATGAGGAGCATGAAACAGTCTGAAAAATAGGAGGAGCATGAAGCAGTGTTCAAAAACATGAAGAGCCTGAAAAGGTGTGAAAAATATGAAGAGCATCGAAAGGTGTGAAAAAAATTAGGAGCAAGAAACGGTCTGAAAAATAGGAGGAGCATGAAGCGGTGATGAAAAACATGAAGAGCCTGAAAAGGTTTGAAAAATATCAGGAGCTTCAAAAGGTGTGAAAAATATGAGGAGCATGAAACGGTCTGAAAAATCGGAGGAGCACGAAGCTTTGCTCAAACACATGAAGAGCCTAAAAAGGTGTGAAAAACAGGAGGAGCTTCAAAAGGTGTCAAAAATATGAGCAGCATGAAACGGTCTGAAAAATAGGAGGAGCATGAAACGGTGTTCAAAAACATGAAGAGCCTGGAAAAGTGTGAAGAATATGAAGAGCCTCAAAACGTGTCAAAAATAAGCGGAGCATGAAACGCTCTGAAAAATAGGAGCAGCATGAAATGGTGTTCAAAAATTTGAAGAGCCTGAAAAGGTGTGAAAAATATGAAGAGCTTCAAAAGGTGTCAAAAATATGAGGAGCATGAAACGGTCTGAAAAATATGAGGAGCATGAAATTGTGTTCAAAAACCTAAAGAGCCTGAAAAGGTGTGAAAAATATGAAGAGCTTCAAAAGGTGTGAAATACACGAGGAGCATGAAACGGTCTGAAGAATAGGAGGAGCATGAAGCGGTGTTAAAAATATGAAGAGCCCGAAAAGGTATGAAAAATATGAAGAGCTTCAAAAGTTTTCAAAAATATGAGGAGCATGAAATGCTCTGAAAAATAGGAGAAGCATGAAGTTCTGTGGAAAAACATGAAGAGCCTGAAAAGTTGTGAATAATATGAAGAGCTTCAAAAAGTGTCAATTATAAGAGGTGCATGAAACGGCCTGAAAAAAAAAGAGAGGCATGAATCGGTGTGAAAAACCGGAGAAGCATGAAGCGGTGTTGAAAAAAATGAAGAGCCTGAAAAGGTGTGACAAATATAAAGACTTTTAAAAGGTGTCAATAATATGAGGAGCATGAAAAGGTCTCAAAATAGGAGGAGCATGAAACGGTCTGAAAAAGAGGAGGAGCATGAAACGGTGTTCAAAAACATGAAGAGCCGGAAAAGGTGTGAAAAATAGGAGGAGCTTCAAAAGGTTTCAAAAATATGAGGAGCATGAAACGGTCTGAAAAATAGGAGGAGCATGAAGCGGTGATGAAAAACATGAAGAGCCTGAAAAGGTTTGAAAAATATTAGGAGCTTCAAAACGTGTTAAAAATATGAGGAGCATGAAACGGTCTGAAAAATCGGAGGAGCATGCAGCTTTGCTCAAACACATGAAGAGCCTGAAAAGGTGTGAAAAATATGAAGAGCTTCAAAAGGTGTGAAATACATGAGGAGCATGAAACGAGCTGAAAAATACAAGGAGCATGAAGTGGTGTTGAAAAAAATGAAAAGCCTGAAAAGGTGTGAAATATATGAAGTGCTTCAAAAGGTGTCAAAAATATGAGGAGAAAGAAACGGTCTGCAAAATAGGAGGAGCATGAAATGGTGTTCAAAAACACGAAGAGCATGAAAAGCTTTGAGAAATATGAAGAGCTTCAAAAGGTGTGAAAATATGAGGAGCATGAAATGGTCTGAAAAATAGGAGGAGCATGAAGCGGTGTTCAAAAACATGACGAGCCTAAAAAGGTGTGAAATATATGAAGAGCTTCAAAAGGTGTCAAAAATGAGATGAGCTTAAAACGGTCTGAAAAATAGGAGGAGCATGAAGTGGTGTTGAAAAAAAAGAAGAGACTGAAAAGGTGTGAAATATACGAAGAGCTTCAAAAGGTGTCAAAAATATGAGGAGAAGGAAAGGGTCTGAAAAATAGGAGGAGCATGAAGCTGTGTTGAGAAACATGAAGAGCCTGAAAAGGTATGAAAAATATGAACAGCTTCTAAAGGTGTCAAAAATATGAGGAGCATGAAACGGTCTGAAAAATTGATGCGGCATGAAATGGTGTTGAAAAACATGAAGAGAGTGAAAAGGTGTGAAAAATATGAAGAGCTTCAAAAGGTGTGAAATACATGAGGAGCATGAAACGAGCTGAAAAATAGAAGCATGAAGTGGTGTGGCAAAATATGAAGAGGCTGAAAAGGTGTGAAAAATATGAAGAGCTTCAAAAGGAGTGAAATACATTAGGAGCATGAAACTCTCTGAAAAATAGGAGGAGCATGAAGCGGTGTTCAAAAACATGAAGAGCCTAAAAAGTTGTGAAAAATATGAAAAGCTTCAAAAGGTGTCAAAAATGAGATGAGCATGAAACGGTCTGAAAAATAGGAGGATCATGAAACGGTGTTGAAAAACATGAAGAGCCTGAAAAGGTGTGAAAAATATGAAGAGTTTCAAAAGGTGTTAAAAATATGAGGAGCATGAAACAGTCTGAAAAATAGGAGGAGCATGAAGCTGTGTTCAAAAATATGAAGAGCCTGAAAAGGTGTGAAAAATATGAAGAGCTTCAAAAGGTGTGAAAAATATGAGGAGCATGAAACGGTCTGAAATATAGAAGCAGCATGAAACGGTGTTGAAAAACATGAAGAGACTGAAAAGGTGTGAAAAATATGAAGAGCTTCAAAAGGTGTGAAATAAATGAGGAGCATGAAACGGTCTGAAAAATAGGAGGAGCATGAAGCGGTGTTCAAAAACATGATGAGCCTGAAAAGGTGTGAATAATATGAAGAGCTTCAAAAGGTGTGAAATAAATGAGGAGCATGAAACGGTCTGGAATATAGGAGGAGCATGAAGCGGTGTTCAAAAACATGAAGAGCCTGAAAAGGTGTGAAAAATATGAAGAGCTTCTAAAGGTTTCAAAAATATGAGGAGCATGTAATGTTCTGAAAAACAGGAGTAGCATGAAGTGGTGTTGAATAACATCAAGAGCCTGAGAAGGTGTGAAAAATATGAAGAGCTTCAAAAGGGGTGAAATACATGAGGAGAATGAAACGGGCTGAAAAATAGGAGAAGCATGAAGTGCTGTGGAAAAACATGAAGAGCCATGAAAGGTGTGAAAAATATGAAGAGCTGCAAATGGTGTCAAAAATATGAGGAGCATGTAATGTTCTGAAAAATAGGAGGAGCATGAAACGGTGATCAAAAATATGAGGAGCCTGAAAAGGTGTGATAAATATGAAGAGCTTCAAATCGTGTCAAAAATATGAGAAGCATGAAACAGTCTGAAAGATAGGAGGAGCATGAAACGGTGATCAGAAACATGAAGAGCCTGAAGAGTTGTGAAAAATATGAAGAGCTTCAAAAGGTGTGAAATTCATGAGGAGCATGAAAAGGTCTGAAAAATAGGAGAAGCATGAAGTGGTGTGGAAAAACATGAAGAGCCTGAAAAGGTGTGAAAAATATGAAGAGCTTCAAAAGGTGTCAAAAATATGAAGAGCATGAAACGGTCTAAAAATTTGGAAGATCATGAGCAGTGTTCAAAAATATGAAGAGCCTGAAAAGGTGTGAAAAATATGAAGAGCTTCAAATGGTGTCAAAAATATGAGAAGCATGAAACGGTCTGAAAGATAGGAGGAGCATGAAACGGTGATCAGAAACATGAAGAGCCTGAAAAGTTGTGAAAAATATGAAGAGCTTCAAAAGGTGTCAAAAATATGAGGAGCATGAAACGGTCTGAAAAATAGGAGAAGCATGAAGTGGTGTGGAAAAACATGAAGAGCCTGAAAAGCTGTGAAAAATATGAAGAGCTTCAAAAGGTGTGAAATACATGAGGAGCATGAAACTCTCTGAAAAATAGGAGGAGCATGAAGTAGTGTTCAAAAACATGAAGAGCCTGAAAAGTTGTGAAAAATATGAAGAGCTTCAAAAGGTGTTAAAAATATGAAGATCATGAAACGGTCTGAAAAATATATGCGGCATGAAATGGTGTTGAAAAACATGAAGAGCCTGAAAAGGTGTAAAAAATATGAAGAGCTTCAAAAGCTGTGAAATACATGAGGAGTATGAAATGGGCTGAAAAATAGAAGCATGAAGTCGTGTGGAAAAACATGAAGAGCCTGAAAAGGTGTAAAAAATATGAAGAGCTTCAAAAGGAGTGAAATACATTAGGAGCATGAAACTCTCTGAAAAATAGGAGGATCATGAAGCGGTGTTCAAAATCATGAAGAGCCTGAAAAGGTGTGAAAAATATGAAGAGCTTCAAAACTTGACAAAAATATGAGGAGCATGAAACGGTCTGAAAAATAAAAGCATAAAGTGGTGTGGAAAAACATGAAGAGTCTGAAAAGGTGTGAAAAATATGAAGAGATTCAATAGGTGTGAAAAATATGAGGAGCAGTATACGGTGTGAAAAATAGGAGAAGCATGAAGCGGTGTTCAAAAACATGAAGAGCCTGATAAGGTGTGAAAAATATGAAAAGTTTGAAAAGGTGTCAAAAATGAGATGAGCATGAAACGGTCTGAAAAATAGGAGGAGCATGAAGTGGAGTTGAAAAACCTGAAGAGCCTGAAAAGATGTGAAAAATATGAAGAGCTTCAAAATGTGTCAAAAATATGAGGAGCATGAAACGGTCTGGAAAATAGGAGGAGCATGAAGCGGTGTTCAAAAACATGAAGAGTCTGAAAACGTGTGAAAAATATGAAGAGCTTCAAAAGGTGTCAAAACTATTAGGGGCATGAAACGGTCTGAAAAATACGAGGAGCATGAAGTGGTGTTGAAAAACATGAAGAGCCTGAAAAGGTGTGAAAAATATGAAGAGCTTCAAAAGGTGTGAAAAATATGAGGAGCATGAAATGGTCTGAAAAATAGGAGGAGCATGAAGCGGTGTTCAAAAACATGACGAGCCTGAAAAGGTGTGAAAAATATGAAGAGCTTCAAAAGGTGTTAAAAATATGAAGAGCATGAAACGGTCTGAAAATTTGGAGGACCATGAGTGGTGTTCAAAAACATGAAGAGCCTGAAAAGGTGTGAAAAATATGAAGAGCTTCAAATGGTGTCAAAATATGAGAAGAATGAAACGGTCTGAAAGATAGATGCGGCATGAAATGGTGTTGAAAAACATGAAGACCCTGAAAAGGTGTGAAAAATATGAAGAGCTTCAAAAGGTGTGAAATACATGAGGACCATGACGGGCTGAAAAATAGAAGCATGAAGTGGTGTGGAAAAACATGAAGAGCCTGAAAAGGTGTGAAAAATATGAGGAGCTTCAAAAGGAGTGAAATATATTAGGAGCATGAAACTCTCTGAAAAATATGAGGAGCATGAAGCGGTGTTCAAAAACATGAAGAGCCTAAAAAGTTGTGAAAAATATGAAAAGCTTCAAAAGGTGTCAAAAATGAGATGAGCATGAAACGGTCTAAAAAATAGGAGGATCATGAAACGGTGTTGAAAAACATGAAGAGCCTGAAAAGGTATGAAAAATATGAAGAGTTTCAAAAGGTGTCAAAAATATGAGGAGCATGAAACGGTCTGAAAAATAGGAGGAGCATGAAGCTGTGTTCAAAAATATGAAGAGCCTGAAAAGGGGTGAAAAATATGAAGAGCTTCAAAGGTGTGAAAAATATGAGGAGCATGACACGGTCTGAAAAATAGAAGCAGCATGAAACGGTGTTGAAAACATGAAGAGCCTGAAAAGGTGTGAAAAATATGAAGAGCTTCAAAAGGTGTCAAAAATATGAGGAGCATGAAACGTTCTGAAAAATAGGAGGAGCATGAAACGGTGATCAAAAACATGAGGAGCCTGAAAAGGTGTGAGAAATAGGAAGAGCTTCAAAAGGGGTGAAATTCATGAGGAGCATGAAACGGTCTGAAAAATATAAGAAGCATGAAGTCGTGTGGAAAAACATGAAGAGCCTGAAAAGGTGTGAAAAATATGAATAGCTTCAAAAGGTGTCAAAAATATGAAGAGCATGAATCGCTCTGAAATTTTCGAGGATCATGATCGGTGTTCAAAAACATGAAGAGCCTGAAAAGGTGTGAAAAATATGAAGAGCTTCAAATGGTGTCAAAAATATGAGAGGCATGAAACGGTGTGAAAGATAGGAGGAGCATGAAACGGTGATCAGAAACATGAAGAGCCTGAAAAGTTGTGAAAAATATGAAGAGCTTCAAAAGGTGTGAAATTCATGAGAAGCATGAAAAGGTTTGAAAAATACGAGAAGCATGAAGTGGTGTGGAAAAACATGAAGAACCTGAAGAGGTGCGAAAAATATGAAGAGTTTCAAAAGGTGTCAAAAATATGAAAAGCATGAAACGGTCTGAAAATTCGGAGGATCATGAGCAGTGTTCAAAAACATGAGGAGCATGAAAAGGTGTGAAAAATATGAAGAGCTTCAAATGGTATCAAAAATATGAGAAGCATGAAACAGTCTGAAAGATAGGAGGAGCATGAAATGGTGATCAGAAACATGAAGAGCCTGAAAAGTTGTGCAAAATATGAAGAGCTTCAAAAGGTGTGAAATTCATGAGGAGCATGAAACGGTCTGAAAAATAGAAGCATGAAGTGGTGTGGAAAAACATGAAGAGCCTGAAAAGGTGTGAAAAATATGAAGAGCTTGAAAAGGTGTGAAATATATGAGGAGCATGAAACTCTCTGAAAAATAGGAGGAGCATGAAGTGGTATTCAAAAACATGAAGAGTCTGAAAAGTTGTGAAAAATATGACGAGTTTCAATAGGTGTGAAAAATATGAGGAGCAGTATATGGTGTGAAAAATAGGAGAAGCATGAAGCGGTGTTGAAAAACATGAAGAGCCTGAAAAGGAGTGAAAAATATGAAAAGTTTGAAAAGGTGTCAAAAATGAGATGAGCATGAAACGGTCTGAAAAATAGGAGGAGCATGAAGCGGTGTTCAAAAACATGAAGAGCCTGAAATGTGGTGAAAATTTGAAAAGCTTCAAAAGGTGTCAAAAATGAGATGAGCATGAAACTGTCTGAAAAATAGGAGGACCATGAAGCGGTGTTGAAAAACATGAAGAGCCTGAAAAGGAGTGAAAAATATGAAGAGCTTCAATAATTGTCAAAAATGTGAGGACCATGAAAAGGTCTGAAAAATAGGAGGAGCATGAAACGGTGATCAAAAACATGAAGAGTCTGAAAAGGTGTGAAAAATATGAAGAGCTTCAAAAGGTGTCAAAAATATGAGGAGCATGAAAGGTCTAAAAAATAGGACGAGCATGAAGCAGTGATAAAACACATGAAGAGCCTGAAAAGTTGTGAAATAATGAAGAGCTTCTAAAGGTGTCAAAAATATGAGGAGGATGAAACGGTCTGAAAAATAGGAGGAGCATGAAGTGGTGTTGAAAACCCTGAGGAGCCTGAAAAGGTGTGAAAAATATGAAGAGCTTCAAAATGTTTCAAAAATATGAGGAGCATGAAACGGTCTGGAAAATAGGAGGAGCATGAAGCGGTGTTCAAAAACATGAGGAGCCTGAAAACGTGTTGAAAATATGAAGAGCTTCTAAAGGTGTCAAAACTATTAGGGGCATGAAACGGTCTGAAAAATACGAGGAGCATGAAGTGGTGTTGAAAAACATGAAGAGGCTGAAAAGGTGTGAAAATTATGAAGAGCTTCAAAAGGTGTCAAAAATATGAGGAGCATGAAACGGTCTGAAAAACAGAAGCAGCATGAAATGGTGTTGAAAAACATGAAGAGCCTGAAAAGGTGTGAAAAATATGAAGAGCTTCAAAAATGTGAAAAATATGGAGAGCTTCAAAAGGTGTGAAATATATGAAGAGTTTCAAAAGGTGTTAAAAATTAGATGAGCATGAACGGTCTGAAAAATGGGAGGAGCATGAAGTGGTGTTGAAAAACATGAAGAGCCTGAAAAGGTGTGAAAAATATGAAGAGCTTCAAAAGGTGTTAAAAATATGAAGAGCATGAAACGGTCTGAGAATTTGGAGGATCATGAGCGGTTTCAAAAATATGAAGAGCCTGAAAAGGTGAGAAAAATATGAAGAGCTTCAAATGGTTTCAAAAATATGAGAAGAATGCCACGGTCTGAAAGATAGATGCGGCATGAAATGGTGTTGAAAAACATGAAGAGCCTGAAAAGGTGTGAAAAATATGAAGAGCTTCAAAAGGTGTGAAATACATGAGGACCATGAAACGGGCTGAAAAATAGAAGCATGAAGTCGTGTGGAAAAACATGAAGAGCCTGAAAAGGTGTGAAAAATATGAAGAGCTTCAAAAGGTGTCAAAAATATGAAGAGCATGAAACGGTGTGAAAATTCGGAGGATCATGAGCAGTGTTCAAAAACATGAGGAGCCTGAAAAGGTGTGAAAAATATGAAGAGCTTCAAATGGTGTCAAAAATATGAGAAGCATGAAACGGCCTGAAAGATAGGAGGAGCATGAAATGGTGATCAGAAACATGAAGAGCCTGAAAAGTTGTGAAAAATATGAAGAGCTTCAAAAGGTGTGAAATTCATGAGGAGCATGAAACGGTCTGAAAAATAGAAGCATGAAGTGGTGTCGAAAAACATGAAGAGTCTGAAAAGGTGTGAAAAATATGAAGAGCTTCAATAGGTGTGAAAAATATGAGGAGCAGTATACGGTGTGAAAAATAGGAGAAGCATGAAGCGGTGTTCAAAAACATGAAGAGCCTGATAAGGTGTGAAAAATATGAAAAGTTTGAAAAGGTGTCAAAAATGAGATGAGCATGAAACGGTCTGAAAAATAGGAGGAGCATGAAGTGGAGTTGAAAAACCTGAAGAGCCTGAAAAGATGTGAAAAATATGAAGAGCTTCAAAATGTGTCAAAAATATGAGGAGCATGAAACGGTCTGGAAAATAGGAGGAGCATGAAGCGGTGTTCAAAAACATGAAGAGTCTGAAAAAGTGTGAAAAATATGAAGAGCTTCAAAAGGTGTCAAAACTATTAGGGGCATGAAACGGTCTGAAAAATACGAGGAGCATGAAGTGGTGTTGAAAAACATGAAGAGCCTGAAAAGGTGTGAAAAATATGAAGAGCTTCAAAAGGTGTGAAAAATATGAGGAGCATGAAATGGTCTGAAAAATAGGAGGAGCATGAAGCGGTGTTCAAATACATGACGAGCCTGAAAAGGTGTGAAAAATATGAAGAGCTTCAAAAGGTGTTAAAAATATGAAGAGCATGAAACGGTCTGAAAATTTGGAGGAACATGAGTGGTGTTCAAAAACATGAAGAGCCTGAAAAGGTGTGAAAAATATGAAGAGCTTCAAATGGTGTCAAAATATGAGAAGAATGAAACGGTCTGAAAGATAGATGCGGCATGAAATGGTGTTGAAAAACATGAAGACCCTGAAAAGGTGTGAAAAATATGAAGAGCTTCAAAAGGTGTGAAATACATGAGGACCATGACGGGCTGAAAAATAGAAGCATGAAGTGGTGTGGAAAAACATGAAGAGCCTGAAAAGGTGTGAAAAATATGAGGAGCTTCAAAAGGAGTGAAATATATTAGGAGCATGAAACTCTCTGAAAAATAGGAGGAGCATGAAGCGGTGTTCAAAAACATGAAGAGCCTAAAAAGTTGTGAAAAATATGAAAAGCTTCAAAAGGTGTCAAAAATGAGATGAGCATGAAACGGTCTAAAAAATAGGAGGATCATGAAACGGTGTTGAAAAACATGAAGAGCCTGAAAAGGTATGAAAAATATGAAGAGTTTCAAAAGGTGTCAAAAATATGAGGAGCATGAAACGGTCTGAAAAATAGGAGGAGCATGAAGCTGTGTTCAAAAATATGAAGAGCCTGAAAAGGGGTGAAAAATATGAAGAGCTTCAAAGGTGTGAAAAATATGAGGAGCATGACACGGTCTGAAAAATAGAAGCAGCATGAAACGGTGTTGAAAAACATGAAGAGCCTGAAAAGGTGTGAAAAATATGAAGAGCTTCAAAAGGTGTCAAAAATATGAGGAGCATGAAACGTTCTGAAAAATAGGAGGAGCATGAAACGGTGATCAAAAACATGAGGAGCCTGAAAAGGTGTGAGAAATAGGAAGAGCTTCAAAAGGGGTGAAATTCATGAGGAGCATGAAACGGTCTGAAAAATATAAGAAGCATGAAGTCGTGTGGAAAAACATGAAGAGCCTGAAAAGGTGTGAAAAATATGAATAGCTTCAAAAGGTGTCAAAAATATGAAGAGCATGAAACGCTCTGAAATTTTCGAGGATCATGATCGGTGTTCAAAAACATGAAGAGCCTGAAAAGGTGTGAAAAATATGAAGAGCTTCAAATGGTGTCAAAAATATGAGAGGCATGAAACGGTGTGAAAGATAGGAGGAGCATGAAACGGTGATCAGAAACATGAAGAGCCTGAAAAGTTGTGAAAAATATGAAGAGCTTCAAAAGGTGTGAAATTCATGAGAAGCATGAAAAGGTTTGAAAAATACGAGAAGCATGAAGTGGTGTGGAAAAACATGAAGAACCTGAAGAGGTGCGAAAAATATGAAGAGTTTCAAAAGGTGTCAAAAATATGAAAAGCATGAAACGGTCTGAAAATTCGGAGGATCATGAGCAGTGTTCAAAAACATGAGGAGCATGAAAAGGTGTGAAAAATATGAAGAGCTTCAAATGGTATCAAAAATATGAGAAGCATGAAACAGTCTGAAAGATAGGAGGAGCATGAAATGGTGATCAGAAACATGAAGAGCCTGAAAAGTTGTGCAAAATATGAAGAGCTTCAAAAGGTGTGAAATTCATGAGGAGCATGAAACGGTCTGAAAAATAGAAGCATGAAGTGGTGTGGAAAAACATGAAGAGCCTGAAAAGGTGTGAAAAATATGAAGAGCTTGAAAAGGTGTGAAATATATGAGGAGCATGAAACTCTCTGAAAAATAGGAGGAGCATGAAGTGGTGTTCAAAAACATGAAGAGTCTGAAAAGTTGTGAAAAATATGACGAGTTTCAATAGGTGTGAAAAATATGAGGAGCAGTATATGGTGTGAAAAATAGGAGAAGCATGAAGCGGTGTTGAAAAACATGAAGAGCCTGAAAAGGAGTGAAAAATATGAAAAGTTTGAAAAGGTGTCAAAAATGAGATGAGCATGAAACGGTTTGAAAAATAGGAGGAGCATGAAGCGGTGTTCAAAAACATGAAGAGCCTGAAATGTGGTGAAAATTTGAAAAGCTTCAAAAGGTGTCAAAAATGAGATGAGCATGAAACTGTCTGAAAAATAGGAGGACCATGAAGCGGTGTTGAAAAACATGAAGAGCCTGAAAAGGAGTGAAAAATATGAAGAGCTTCAATAATTGTCAAAAATGTGAGGACCATGAAAAGGTCTGAAAAATAGGAGGAGCATGAAACGGTGATCAAAAACATGAAGAGTCTGAAAAGGTGTGAAAAATATGAAGAGCTTCAAAAGGTGTCAAAAATATGAGGAGCATGAAAGGTCTAAAAAATAGGACGAGCATGAAGCAGTGATAAAACACATGAAGAGCCTGAAAAGTTGTGAAATAATGAAGAGCTTCTAAAGGTGTCAAAAATATGAGGAGGATGAAACGGTCTGAAAAATAGGAGGAGCATGAAGTGGTGTTGAAAACCCTGAGGAGCCTGAAAAGGTGTGAAAAATATGAAGAGCTTTAAAATGTTTCAAAAATATGAGGAGCATGAAACGGTCTGGAAAATAGGAGGAGCATGAAGCGGTGTTCAAAAACATGAGGAGCCTGAAAACGTGTTGAAAATATGAAGAGCTTCTAAAGGTGTCAAAACTATTAGGGGCATGAAACGGTCTGAAAAATACGAGGAGCATGAAGTGGTGTTGAAAAACATGAAGAGGCTGAAAAGGTGTGAAAATTATGAAGAGCTTCAAAAGGTGTCAAAAATATGAGGAGCATGAAACGGTCTGAAAAACAGAAGCAGCATGAAATGGTGTTGAAAAACATGAAGAGCCTGAAAAGGTGTGAAAAATATGAAGAGCTTCAAATGGTGTCAAAAATATGAGAAGAATGCAACGGTCTGAAAGATAGATGCGGCATGAAATGGTGTTGAAAAACATGAAGAGCCTGAAAAGGTGTGAAAAATATGAAGAGCTTCAAAAGGTGTGAAATACATGAGGACCATGAAACGGACTGAAAAACAGAAGCATGAAGTCGTGTGGAAAAACATGAAGAGCCTGAAAAGGTGTGAAAAATATGAAGAGCTTCAAAAGGTGTCAAAAATATGAAGAGCATGAAACGGTGTGAAAATTCGGAGGATCATGAGCAGTGTTCAAAAACATGAGGAGCCTGAAAAGGTGTGAAAAATATGAAGAGCCTCAAATGGTGTCAAAAATATGAGAAGCATGAAACGGCCTGAAAGATAGGAGGAGCATGAAATGGTGATCAGAAACATGAAGAGCCTGAAAAGTTGTGAAAAATATGAAGAGCTTCAAAAGGTGTGAAATTCATGAGGAGCATGAAACGGTCTGAAAAATAGAAGCATGAAGTGGTGTCGAAAAACATGAAGAGTCTGAAAAGGTGTGAAAAATATGAAGAGCTTCAATAGGTGTGAAAAATATGAGGAGCAGTATACGGTGTGAAAAATAGGAGAAGCATGAAGCGGTGTTCAAAACATGAAGAGCCTGAAAAGGAGTGAAAAATATGAAAAGTTTGAAAAGGTGTCAAAAATGAGATGAGCATGAAACGGTCTGAAAAATAGGAGGAGCATGAAACGATGTTGAAAAACATAAAGAGCCTGAAAGGGTGTGAAAAATATGAAGAGATTCTAAAGGTTTGAAAAATGAGATGAGCATGAAACGGTCTGAAAAATAGGAGAAGCATGAAGTGGTGGTGCAAAACATGAAGAGCCTGAAAAGGAGTGAAAAATATGAAAAGCTTGAAAAGGTGTCAAAAATGAGATGAGGATGAAACGGTCTGAAAAATAGGAGGAGCATGAAGTGGTGTTGAAAAACCTGAAGAGCCTGAAAAGGTGTGAAAAATATGAAGAGCTTCAAAATGTGTCAAAAATATGAGGAGCATGAAACGGTCTGGAAAATAGGAGGAGCATGAAGTGGTGTTCAAAAACATGAAGAGTCTGAAAACGTGTGAAAAATATGAAGAGCTTCAAAAGGTGTCAAAACTATTAGGGGCATGAAACGGTCTGAAAAATACGAGGAGCATGAAGTGGTGTTGAAAAACATGAAGAGCCTGAAAAGGTGTGAAAATTATGAAGAGCTTCAAAAGTTGTCAAAAATATGAGGAGCATGAAACGGTCTGAAAAATAGGAGAAGCGTGAAGCTGTGTTCAAAAACATGAAGAGCCTGAAAAGGTGTGAAAAATATGAAGAGCTTCAAAAAATGTGAAAAATATGAGGAGCATGGAAAGGTCTGAAAAATAGAAGCAGAATGAAATGGTGTTGAAAAACATGAAGAGCCTGAAAAGGTGTGAAAAATATGAAGAGCTTCAAAAGGAGTGAAATATATTAGGAGCATGAAACTCTCTGAAAAATAGGAGGAGCTTGAAGCGGTGTTCAAAAACATGAAGAGCCTAAA
Organism: Dama dama; assembly: GCF_033118175.1. Lineage (NCBI taxonomy): Eukaryota > Metazoa > Chordata > Mammalia > Artiodactyla > Cervidae > Dama > Dama dama. The sequence continues at coordinate 5,457,342 of NC_083709.1, forward strand.
AAGTTTGAAAAATATGAAAAACTTCAAAAGGTGTCAAAAATGAGATGAGCATGAAACGGTCTGAAAAATAGGAGGATCAGGAAACGGTGTTGAAAAACATGAAGAGCCTGAGAAGGTGTGAAAAATATGAAGAGTTTCAAAAGGTGTGAAAAATATGAGGAGCATGAAACGGTCTGAAAAATAGAAGCAGCATGAAACGGTGTTGAAAAACATGAAGAGCCTGAAAAGGTGTGAAAAATATGAAGAGCTTCAAAAGGTGTGAAAAATACGAGGAGCATGAAACGGCCTGAAAAATAGAAGCAGCATGAAACGGTGTTGAAAAATATGAAGAGCCTGAAAAGGTGTGAAAAATATGAAGAGCTTCAAAAGGGGTCAAAAATATAAAGAGCATGAAACGGTCTGTAAAATGGGAGGTTCATGAAGCGGTGTTCAAAATCATGAAGAGCCTGAAAACGTGTGAAAAATATGAAGTGCTTCAAAAGGTGTGAAATATATGAAGAGTTTCAAAAGGTGTTAAAAATTAGATGAGCATGAAACGGTCTGAAAAATATTAGGAGCATGAAGTGGTGTTGAAAAACATGAAGAGCCTGAAAAGGTGTGAAAAATATAAAGAGCTTCAAAAGGTGTGAATTACATGAGGAGCATGAAAAAGTCTGAAAAAAAGGAGGAGCATAAGGCGGTGTTGAAAAACATGAAGAGCCTGAAAAGGTGTGAAAAATATGAAGAGATTCAAAAGGTGTCAATAATATGAGGAGCATGAAACGGTCTGAAAAATGGGAGGAGCATGAAGCTGTGTTCAAAAACATGAAGAGCCTGAAAAGGTGTGAAAAATATGAGGAGCATGAAATTGTCTGAAAAATAGGAGGAGCATGAAGCGTTGTTTAAAAACGTGAAGAGCCTGAAAAGGTATGAAAAATATGAAGAGCTTCAAAAGGTGTCAAAAATATGAGGAGCATGAAACGGTCTGAAAAAATGAAGAGCAAGAAAGGGTGTTGAAAAACATGAAGAGACTGAAAACGTGTGAAAAATATGAAGAGCTTCCAAAGATGTGAAAAATATGAAGAGCTTCAAAAGGTGTCAAAAATGAGATGAGCATGAAATGGTCTGAAAAATACGAAGAGCATGAAGGTGTGTTGAAAATCATGAAAAGCCTGAAAAGGCGTGAAAAATATGAAGAGCTTCAAAAGATGTGAAAAATTAGAAGAGCATCAAAAGATGTCAAAATGAGATGAGCATGAAACGGTCTGAAAAAAAGGAGGAGCATGAAGTGGTGTTGAAAAAAATGAGAAGCCTGAAAAGATGTGAAATATATGAAGAGCTTCAAAAGGTGTTAAAAATATGAGGAGAAAGAACCGGTCTGCAAAATAGGAGGAGCATGAAATGGTGTTCAAAAACACGAAGAGCATGAAAACCTGTGAGAAATATGAAGAGCTTCAAAAGGTGTGAAAAATATGAGGAGCATGAAATGGTCTGAAAAATAGGAGGAGCATGAAGCGGTGTTCAAAAACATGACGAGCCTGAAAAGGTGTGAAAAATATGAAGAGCTTCAAAAGGTGTGAAATAAATGAGGAGCATGAAACGGTCGGAAAAACAGGAGTAGCATGAAGTGGTGTTGAATAACATCAAGAGCCTGAAAAGGTGTGAAAAATATGAAGAGCTTCAAAAGGTGTTAAAAATATGAAGAGCATGAAACGGTCTGAAAATTTGGAGGACTATGAGCGGTGTTCAAAAACATGAAGAGCCTGAAAAGGTGTGAAAAATATGAAGAGCTTCAAATGGTGTCAAAATATGAGAAGAATGAAACGGTCTGAAAGATAGATGCGGCATGAAATGGTGTTGAAAAACATGAAGACCCTGAAAAGGTGTGAAAAATATGAAGGGCTTCAAAAGGTGTGAAATACATGAGGACCATGACGGGCTGAAAAATAGAAGCATGAAGCGGTGTTGAAAAACATGAAGAGCCTGAAAATGTGTGAAAAATATGAAGAGCTTCAAAAGGTGTGAAAAATATGAGGAGCATGAAGCGGTCTGTAAAATAGGAGGAGCATGAAGCGGTGTTGAGAAACATGGAGAGCCTGAAAAGGTGTGAAAAATATGAAGAGCTTCAAAAGGTGTGAAATACATGAGGAACGTGAAACGGTCTGAAAAATAGGAGGAGCATGAAGCGGTGTTGAGAAACATGGGCAGCCTGAAAAGGTGTGAAAAATATGAAGAGCTCAAAAGGTGTGAAATACATGAGGAGCATGAAACGGTCTGAAAAATAGGAGGACCATGAAGCGGTGTTGAAAAACATGAAGAGCCTGAAAAGTTGTGAAAAATATGAAGAGCTTCAATAGGTGTGATAAACATGAGGAGCAACAAGCGGTCTGAAAAATAGGAGGAGCATGAAGCGGTGTTCAAAAACATGAAGAGCCTGAAAAGGTGTGAAAAATGTGAAGAGCTTCAAAAGGTGTGAAACAAGAGAGGAGGATGAAACGGTCTGAAAAAAAGGAGGAGCATAAAGCGGTGTTGAAAAAAATGAAGAACCTGAAAAGTTGTGAAAAATATGAAAAACTTCAAAAGGTGCCAAAAATATGAGGAGCATGAAACGGTCTGAAATAAAGGAGGAGCATGAAACGGTCTGAAAAATAGAAGGAGCATGAAACGGTGTTCAAAAACATGAAGAGCCTGAAAAGCTGTGAAATATATGAAGAGTTTCAAAAGGTGTGAAATATATGAAGAGCTTCAAAAGGTGTGAAATACAGGAGGAGCAGGAAACAGTCTGAAAAATAGGAGGAGCATGAAACGGTGTTCAAAAACATGAAGAGCCTGAAAAGGTGTGAAATATATAAAGAGATTCAAAAGGTGTCAAAAATATGAGGAGCATGAAACGCTCTGAAAAATAGGAGCATAATGAAGCGGTGTTGAAAAACATGAAGAGCCTGAAAAGGCGTGAAAAATATGAAGAGCTTCAAAAGGTGTCATATATATGAGGAGCATGAAACGGTCTGAAAAATAGGAAGAGCCTGAAGTGGTATTCAAAAACATGAAGAGCCTGAAAAGATGTGAAAAACATGAAGAGCTTCAAATGGTGTGAAAAATACGAGGAGCATTAAACGGTTTGAAAAATAGGAGGAGCATGAAACGGTGTTCAAAAACATGAAGAGCCTGAAAAGCTGTGAAATATATGAAGAGTTTCAAAAGGTGTGAAATATATGAAGAGCTTCAAAAGGTGTGAAATACATGAGGAGCATGAAACGGTCTGAAAAATAGGAGGAGCATGAAGCGGTGTTGAAAAACATGAAGAGCCTGAAAAGGTGTGAAAAATATGAAGAGCTTCAAAAGGTGTCAAATATATGAAGAGAAAGTTAAGATCTGAAAAATAGGAGGAGCATGAAGCGGTGTTGAAAAACATGAAGAGCCTGAAAAGCTGTGAAAAATATGAAGAGCATCAAAAACTGTCAAAATATGAGGAGCATGAAACGGTGTTCAAAAACATGAAACGCCTGCAAAGGTGTGAAATATATGAACAGCTTCAAAAGGTATCAAAAATAGGAGGAGCATGAAGCGGTGTTGAAAAACATGAAGACCCTGAAAAGGTGTGAAAAATATGAAGAGCTTCAAAAGGTGTTAAAAATATGAAGAGCATGAAACGGTCTGAAAATTTGGAGGACTATGAGCGGTGTTCAAAAACATGAAGAGCCTGAAAAGGTGTGAAAAATATGAAGAGCTTCAAATGGTGTCAAAATATGAGAAGAATGAAACGGTCTGAAAGATAGATGCGGCATGAAATGGTGTTGAAAAACATGAAGACCCTGAAAAGGTGTGAAAAATATGAAGGGCTTCAAAAGGTGTGAAATACATGAGGACCATGACGGGCTGAAAAATAGAAGCATGAAGCGGTGTTGAAAAACATGAAGAGCCTGAAAATGTGTGAAAAATATGAAGAGCTTCAAAAGGTGTGAAAAATATGAGGAGCATGAAGCGGTCTGTAAAATAGGAGGAGCATGAAGCGGTGTTGAGAAACATGGAGAGCCTGAAAAGGTGTGAAAAATATGAAGAGCTTCAAAAGGTGTGAAATACATGAGGAACGTGAAACGGTCTGAAAAATAGGAGGAGCATGAAGCGGTGTTGAGAAACATGGGCAGCCTGAAAAGGTGTGAAAAATATGAAGAGCTCAAAACGTGTGAAATACATGAGGAGCATGAAACGGTCTGAAAAATAGGAGGACCATGAAGCGGTGTTGAAAAACATGAAGAGCCTGAAAAGTTGTGAAAAATATGAAGAGCTTCAATAGGTGTGATAAACATGAGGAGCAACAAGCGGTCTGAAAAATAGGAGGAGCATGAAGCGGTGTTCAAAAACATGAAGAGCCTGAAAAGGTGTGAAAAATGTGAAGAGCTTCAAAAGGTGTGAAACAAGAGAGGAGGATGAAACGGTCTGAAAAAAAGGAGGAGCATAAAGCGGTGTTGAAAAAAATGAAGAACCTGAAAAGTTGTGAAAAATATGAAGAACTTCAAAAGGTGCCAAAAATATGAGGAGCATGAAACGGTCTGAAATAAAGGAGGAGCATGAAACGGTCTGAAAAATAGAAGGAGCATGAAACGGTGTTCAAAAACATGAAGAGCCTGAAAAGCTGTGAAATATATGAAGAGTTTCAAAAGGTGTGAAATATATGAAGAGCTTCAAAAGGTGTGAAATACAGGAGGAGCAGGAAACAGTCTGAAAAATAGGAGGAGCATGAAACGGTGTTGAAAAACATGAAGAGCCTGAAAAGGTGTGAAATATATAAAGAGATTCAAAAGGTGTCAAAAATATGAGGAGCATGAAATGCTCTGAAAAATAGGAGCATAATGAAGCGGTGTTGAAAAACATGAAGAGCCTGAAAAGGCGTGAAAAATATGAAGAGCTTCAAAAGGTGTCATATATATGAGGAGCATGAAACGGTCTGAAAAATAGGAAGAGCCTGAAGTGGTATTCAAAAACATGAAGAGCCTGAAAAGATGTGAAAAACATGAAGAGCTTCAAATGGTGTGAAAAATACGAGGAGCATTAAACGGTTTGAAAAATAGGAGGAGCATGAAACGGTGTTCAAAAACATGAAGAGCCTGAAAAGCTGTGAAATATATGAAGAGTTTCAAAAGGTGTGAAATATATGAAGAGCTTCAAAAGGTGTGAAATACATGAGGAGCAGGAAACAGTCTGAAAAATAGGAGGAGCATGAAGCGGTGTTGAAAAACATGAAGAGCCTGAAAAGCTGTGAAAAATATTAAGAGCTTCAAAAGGTGTCAAAAATATGAGGAGCATGAAACGGTCTGGAAAATAGGAGGAGCATGAAACCGTGTTCAAAAACATGAAGAGCCTGAAAATGTGTGAAAAATATGAAGAGCTTCAAAAGGTGTGAAATACATGAGGAGCATGAAACGGTCTGAAAAATAGGAGGAGCATGAAGTGGTATTCAAAAACATGAAGAGCCTGAAAAGTTGTGAAAAAAATGAAGAGCTTCAAATGGTGTGAAAAATATGAGGAGCATTAAACGGTTTGAAAAATAGGAGGAGCATAAAACGGTGTTCAAAAACATGAAGAGCCTGAAAAGCTGTGAAATATATGAAGAGTTTCAAAAGGTGTGAAATATATGAAGAGCTTCAAAAGGTGTGAAATACATGAGGAGCAGGAAACAGTCTGAAAAATAGGAGGAGCATGAAGCGGTGTTGAAAAACATGAAGAGCCTGAAAAGCTGTGAAAAATATTAAGAGCTTCAAAAGGTGTCAAAAATATGAGGAGCATGAAACGGTCTGGAAAATAGGAGGAGCATGAAACCGTGTTCAAAAACATGAAGAGCCTGAAAATGTGTGAAAAATATGAAGAGCTTCAAAATGTGTGAAATACATGAGGAGCATGAAACGGTCTGAAAAATAGGAGGAGCATGAAGCGGTGTTGAAAAACATGAAGAGCCTGAAAAGGTGTCAAATATATGAAGAGAAAGTTAAGATCTGAAAAATAGGAGGAGCATGAAGCGGTGTTGAAAAACATGAAGAGCCTGAAAAGCTGTGAAAAATATGAAGAGCATCAAAAACTGTCAAAATATGAGGAGCATGAAACGGTGTTCAAAAACATGAAACGCCTGCAAAGGTGTGAAATATATGAACAGCTTCAAAAGGTATCAAAAATAGGAGGAGCATGAAGCGGTGTTGAAAAACATGAAGACCCTGAAAAGGTGTGAAAAATATGAAGAGCTTCAAAAGGTGTCAAATATATGAGGAGCATGAAACGGTCTGAAAAATAGGAAGAGCATGAAGTGGTATTCAAAAACATGAAGAGCCTGAAAAGTTGTGAAAAAAATGAAGAGCTTCAAATTGTGTGAAAAATACGAGGAGCATTAAACGGTTTGAAAAATAGGAGGAGCATAAAACGGTGTTCAAAAACATGAAGAGCCTGAAAAGGTGTGAAATATATGAAGAGCTTCAAATGGTGTCAAAAATAGAGGGGGCATGAAACTATCTGAAAAATAGGAGGAGCATGAAGCGGTATTGAAATACATGAAGAACCTGAAAAGGTTTGAAAAATATGAAGAGCTTCAAAAGGTGTCAAAAATATGAGGAGTATGAACCGGTTTGAAAAATAGGAGGAGCATGAAGCGGTGTTCAAAAACATGAAGAGCATGAAAAGGTGTGAAAAATATGAAGAGCTTCAAAAGGTGTCAAAAATATGAGGAGCATGAAACGATCTGAAAAATAGGAGCAGCATGAAACGGTGTGCAAAAACATGAAGAGCCTGAAAAGGTGTGAAAAATATGAAGAGCTTTAAAAGGTGTGAAATACATGAGGAGCATGAAACGGTCTGAAAAATAGGAGGAGCATGAAACCGTGTTCAAAAACATGAAGAGCCTGAAAATTTGTGAAAAATATGAAGAGCTTCACATGGTTGGAAATACATGAGGTGCATGAAACGGTGTTGAAAAACATGAAGAGCCTGAAAAGGTGGGTAAAATATGAAGAATTTCAAAAGGTGTCAAAAATTTGAGGAGCATGAAACGGTCTGAAAAATAGGAGGAGCATTAAACGGTGTTCAAAAACATAAAGAGCCTGAAATGGTGTGAAATATGAAGAGCTTCAAAAGGTGTCAAAAATAGGAGGAGCATGAAACAGTCAGAAAAATAGGAGGAGCATGAAGCGGTGTAAAAAACATGAAGACCCTGAAAAGGTGTGAAAAATATGAAGAGCTTCAAAAGGTGTCAAAAATATGAGGAGCATGAAACGGTTCGAAAAATAGGAGGAACATGAAGCGGTGTTCAAAAATATGAAGAGGCTCAAAAGGTGTGAAAAATATGAAGAGCTTCAAAAGGAGTCAAAAATATGAGGAGCATGAAACGGTCTGAAAAATAGGAGGAGCATGAAACGGTGTTCAAAAACATGTAGAGCATGAAAAGGTGTGAAAAATATGAAGAGCTTCAAAAGGTGTAAAAAATAGGAGGAGCATGAAACGAGCTGAGAAATAGGAGTAGCATTAAGCGGTGTAAAAAACATGAAGAGCCTGAAAAGGTGTGAAAGATATGAAGATCTTCAAAAGGTGTCAAAAATTTGAGGAGCATGAAACGGTCTGAAAAATAGGAGCAGCATGCAGCGTTGTAATAAACATGAAGAGCCTGAAAAGGTGTGAAAAATATGAAGAGCTTCAAAAGGTGGGAAAAATATGAGGAGCATGAAACGATCTGAAAAATAGGAGGAGCAAGAAGCAGTGTTGAAAAAAATGAAGAGCCTGAAAACGTTTGAAAAATATGAAGAGCTTCAAAAGGTGTGGAAAATATGAAGAGCTTCAAAATGTGTCAAAGTGAGATGAGCATGAAACGGTCTGAAAAATAGGAGGAGCATGAAGTGGTGTTGAAAAACATGAAGAGCCTGAAAATGTGTGAAATATATGAAGAGCTTCAAAAGTTGTCAGAAATGATAGAAACATGAAACGGTCTGAAAAATAGGATGAGCAAGAAGGGGTGTTGAAAAACATGAAGAGCCTGAAAACGATTGAGAAATATGAAGAGATTCAAAAAGTGTGAAAAATATGAAGAGCTTCAAAAGGTGTCAAAAATGAGATGAGCCTGAAACAGTCCGAAAAATAGGAGGAGCCTGAAATCATGTTCAAAAACATGAAGAGCCTAAAAAGGTGTGAAAAATATAAAGAGCTTCAAAAGGTGTGAAATACATGAGGAGCATGAAACGGTCTGAAAAATAGGAGGAGCATGAAGTGGTGTGGAAAAACATGAAGAGCCTGAAAATGTGTGAAATATATGAAGAGCTTCAAAAGGTGTCAGAAATGAGAGGAGCATGAAACGGTCTGAAAAATAGGAGAAGCATGAAGTGGCTTTGAAAAACATGAAGAGCCTGAAAAGGTGTGAAAAATATGAAGAGCTTCAAAAAGTGTCAATAATATGAGGAGCATGAAACGGTCTGAAAAATAGGAGGAGCAAGAAGCGGTGTTGAAAAGGATTAACAACCTGAAAACGTTTGATAATATGAAGAGCTTCAAAAGGTGTGGAAAATATGAAGAGCTTCAAAATGTGTCAAAAGCGAGATGAGTATGAAACGGTCTGAAAAATAGGAGGAGCATGAAGTGGTGTTGAAAAACATGAAGAGCCTGAAAATGTGTGAAATATATGAAGAGCTTCAAAATGTGTCAGAAATGAGAGAAGCATGAAACGGTCTGAAAAATAGGATGAGCAAGAAGGGGTGTTGAAAAACATGAAGAGCCTGAAAACGTTTGAGAAATATGAAGAGCTTCAAAAGGTGTGAAATATATGAAGAGCTTCAAAAGTTGTTAAAAATGAGATGAGCATGACACAGTTTGAAAAATAGGAGGAGCATGAAACCGTGTTCAAAAACATAAAGAGCCTATAAAGGTTGAAAAATATGAAGAGCTTCAAAAGGTGTGAAAAATACGAGGAGCATAAAACGGTCTGAAAAATAGGAGAAGCATGAAGTGGTGTTGAAAAACATGAAGAGCCTGAAAATGTGTGAAAAATATGAAGAGCTTCAAAAGGTGACAAAAATATGAGGAGCATGAATCGGTGTTGAAAAACATGAAGAGCCTGAAAATGTGTGAAATATATGAAGAGCTTCAAAAGGTGACAAAAATATGAGGAGCATGAAGCGGTGTTGAAAAACATGAAGAACATGAAAAGGTGTGAAAAATATGAAGAGCTTCAAAAGGTGTCAAAAATGAGATGAGCATGAAACGGTCTAAAAAATAGGAGGAGGATTAAGCGGTGTTCACAAACATGAAGAGCATGAAAAGGTGTGAAAAATATGAAGAGCTTCAAAAGGTGTCAAAAATATGAGGAGCATGAAACGGTCTGAAAAATAGGAGGAGAATGAAACGGTGTTCAAAAACATGAAGAGCCTGAAAAGGTGTGAAAAACATGAAGAGCTTTAAAAGGTGTGAAATACATGAGGAGCATGAAACGCTCTGAAAAATAGGAGGATCATGAAGCAGTGTTGAAAAACATGAAGAACCTGAAAAGGTGTGAAAAATATGAAGAGCTTCAAAAGGTGTCAAAATTATGAAGAGCTTCAAAGGTGTCAAAAATATGAGAAGCATGAAACGGTCTGAAAAATAGGAGGAGCATGAAGTGGCATTGAAAAACATGAAGAGACTGAAAAGGTGTGAAATATATGAAGAGCTTCAAAAGGTGTCAAAATTTTGAAGAGCTTCAAAGGTGTCAAAAATATGAGGAGCATGAAACGGTGTTCAAAAACATGGAAAGCAAGAAAAGGTGTGAAAAATATGAAGAGCTTCAAAAGGTGTCAAAAATATGAGGAGCATGAAACGGTCTGAAAAATAGGAGGAAAATGAAGCGGTGTTGAAAAACATGAAGAGCTTGAAAAGGTTTGAAAAATATGAAGAGCTTCAAAAGGTGTCAAAAATAGGAGGAGCATGAAGCGGTATGAAAAATAGGAGGAGCATAAACCGGTGTTGAAAAACATGAAGAGCCTGAAAAGGTGTGAAAAATATGAAGAGTTTGAAAATGTGACAAAAATATGAGGAGCAGGAAACGGTCTGAAAAATAGGAGCATGAAGTGGTGTTGAAAAACATGAAGAGCCTGAAAAGCTGTGAAAAATATGAAGAGCATCAAAAACTGTCAACATATGAGGAGCATGAAACGGTGTTCAAAAACATGAAACGCCTGCAAAGGTGTGAAATATATGAACAGCTTCAAAAGGTATCAAAAATAGGAGGAGCATGAAGCGGTGTTGAAAAACATGAAGACCCTGAAAAGGTGTGAAAAATATGAAGAGCTTCAAAAGGTGTCAAATATATAATGAGCATGAAACGGTCTGAAAAATAGGAAGAGCATGAAGTGGTATTCAAAAACATGAAGAGCCTGAAAAGTTGTGAAAAATATGAAGAGCTTCAAATGGTGTGTAAAATATGAGGAGCATTAAACGGTTTGAAAAATAGGAGGAGCATAAAACGGTGTTCAAAAACATGAAGAGCCTGAAAAGGTGTGAAATATATGAAGAGCTTCAAAAGGTGTCAAAAATAGAGGGGGCATGAAACTATCTGAAAAATAGGAGGAGCATGAAGCGGTGTTGAAAAACATGAAGAACCTGAAAAGGTTTCAAAAATATGAAGAGCTTCAAAAGGTGTCAAAAATATGAGGAGTATGAACCGGTTTGAAAAATAGGAGGAGCATGAAGCGGTGTTCAAAAACATGAAGAGCATGAAAAGGTGTGAAAAAAATGAAGAGCTTCAAAAGGTGTCAAAAATATGAGGAGCATGAAACGATCTGAAAAATAGGAGCAGCATGAAACGGTGTGCAAAATCATGAAGAGCCTGAATAGGTGTGAAAAATATGAAGAGCTTTAAAAGGTGTGAAATACATGAGGAGCATGAAACGGTCTGAAAAATAGGAGGAGCATGAAACCGTGTTCAAAAACATGAAGAGCCTGAAAAGTTGTGAAAAATATGAAGAGCTTCACACGGTTGGAAATACATGAGGTGCATGAAACGGTGTTGAAAAACATGAAGAGCCTGAAAAGGTGGGTAAAATATGAAGAACTTCAAAAGGTGTCAAAAATATGAGGAGCATGAAACGGTCTGAAAAATAGGAGGAGCATTAAACAGTGTTCACAAACATAAAGAGCCTGAAATGGTGTGAAATATGAAGAGCTTCAAAAGGTGTCAAAAATAGGAGGAGCATGAAACAGTCAGAAAAATAGGAGGAGCATGAAGCGGTGTAAAAAACATGAAGACCCTGAAAAGGTGCGAAAAATATGAAGAGCTTCAAAAGGTGTCAAAAATATGAGGAGCATGAAACGGTTCGAAAAATAGGAGGAACATGAAGCGGTGTTCAAAAACATGAAGAGGCTCAAAAGGTGTGAAAAATATGAAGAGCTTCAAAAGGAGTCAAAAATATGAGGAGCATGAAACGGTCTGAAAAATAGGAGGAGCATGAAACGGTGTTCAAAAACATGTAGATCATGAAAAGGTGTGAAAAATATGAAGAGCTTCAAAAGGTGTAAAAAATAGGAGGAGCATGAAACGGGCTGAGAAATAGGAGCAGCATTAAGCGGTGTAAAAAACATGAAGAGCCTGAAAAGGTGTGAAAGATATGAAGATCTTCAAAAGGTGTCAAAAATTTGAGGAGCATGAAACGGTCTGAAAATAGGAGCAGCATGCAGCGTTGTAATAAACATGACGAGCCTGAAAAGGTGTGAAAAATATGAAGAGCTTCAAAAGGTGTGAAAAATATGAGGAGCATGAAACGATCTGAAAAATAGGAGGAGCAAGAAGCAGTGTTGAAAAAAATGAAGAGCCTGAAAACGTTTGAAAAATATGAAGAGCTTCAAAAGGTGTGGAAAATATGAAGAGCTTCAAAATGTGTCAAAGTGAGATGAGCATGAAACGGTCTGAAAAATAGGAGGAGCATGAAGTGGTGTTGAAAAACATGAAGAGCCTAAAAATGTGTGAAATATATGAAGAGCTTCAAAAGTTGTCAGAAATGATAGAAACATGAAACGGTCTGAAAAATAGGATGAGCAAGAAGGGGTGTTGAAAAACATGAAGAGCCTGAAAACGTTTGAGAAATATGAAGAGATTCAAAAAGTGTGAAAAATATGAAGAGCTTCAAAAGGTGTCAAAAATGAGATGAGCCTGAAACAGTCCGAAAAATAGGAGGAGCCTGAAATCATGTTCAAAAACATGAAGAGCCTAAAAAGGTGTGAAAAATATAAAGAGCTTCAAAAGGTGTGAAATACATGAGGAGCATGAAACGGTCTGAAAAATAGGAGGAGCATGAAGTGGTGTTGAAAAACATGAAGAGCCTGAAAATGTGTGAAATATATGAAGAGCTTCAAAAGGTGTCAGAAATGAGAGGAGCATGAAACGGTCTGAAAAATAGGAGAAGCATGAAGTGGCTTTGAAAAACATGAAGAGCTTCAAAACGTGTCAAAAATATGAGGAGCATGAAACGGTCTGAAAAATAGGAGGAGCAAGAAGCGGTGTTGAAAAGGATTAAGAACCTGAAAACGTTTGATAATATGAAGAGCTTCAAAAGGTGTGGAAAATATGAAGAACTTCAAAATGTGTCAAAAGCGAGATGAGTATGAAACGGTCTGAAAAATAGGAGGAGCAAGAAGTGGTGTTGAAAAACATGAAGAGCCTGAAAATGTGTGAAATATATGAAGAGCTTCAAAATGTGTCAGAAATGAGAGAAGCATGAAACGGTCTGAAAAATAGGATGAGCAAGAAGGGGTGTTGAAAAACATGAAGAGCCTGAAAACGTTTGAGAAATATGAAGAGATTCAAAAGGTGTGAAAAATATGAAGAGCTTCAAAAGGTGTCAAAAATGAGATGAGCATGAAACAGTCCGAAAAATAGGAGGAGCATGAAACCGTGTTCAAAAACATAAAGAGCCTAAAAAGGTTGAAAATTATGAAGAGCTTCAAAAGGTGTGAAAAATACGAGGAGCATAAAACGGTCTGAAAAATAGGAGAAGCATGAAGTGGTGTTGAAAAACATGAAGAGCCTGAAAACGTGTGAAATATATGAAGAGCTTCAAAAGGTGACAAAAATATGAGGAGCATGAATCGGTGTTGAAAAACATGAAGAGCTTGAAAATGTGTGAAAAATATGAAGAGCTTCAAAAGGTGTTAAAAATATGAGGAGCATGAAACGGTTTGAAATATAGGAAAAGCATGAAGCGGTGTTGAAAAACATGAAGAACATGAAAAGGTGTGAAAAATATGAAGAGCTTCAAAAGGTGCCAAAATATGAGGAGCATGAACAGGTCTGAAAAATAGGAGGAGGATTAAGCGGTGTTCACAAACATGAAGAGCATGAAAAGGTGTGAAAAATATGAATAGCTTCAAAAGGTGTCAAAAATATGAGGAGCATGAAACGGTCTGAAAAATAGGAGGAGAATGAAACGGTGTTCAAAAACATGAAGAGCCTGAAAAGGTGTGAAAAATATGAAGAGCTTTAAAAGGTGTGAAATACATGAGGAGCATGAAAAGCTCTGAAAAATAGGAGGATCATGAAGCAGTGTTGAAAAACATGAAGAACCTGAAAAGGTGGGAAAAATATGAAGAACTTCAAAAGGTGTCAAAATTATGAGAAGCATGAAACGGTCTGAAAAATAGGAGGAGCATTAAGTGGCATTGAAAAACATGAAGAGACTGAAAAGGTGTGAAATATATGAAGAGCTTCAAAAGGTGTCAAAATTTTGAAGAGCTTCAAAGGTGTCAAAAATATGAGGAGCATGAAACGGTGTTCAAAAACATGGAAAGCAATTAAAGGTGTGAAAAATATGAAGAGCTTCAAAAGGTGTCAAAAATATGAGGAGCATGAAACGGTCTGAAAAATAGGAGGAAAATGAAGCGGTGTTGAAAAACATGAAGAGCTTGAAAAGGTTTGAAAAATATGAAGAGCTTCAAAAGGTGTCAAAAATAGGAGGAGCATGAAGCGGTATGAAAAATAGGAGGAGCATAAACCGGTGTTGAAAAACATGAAGAGCCTGAAAAGGTGTGAAAAATATGAAGAGTTTGAAAATGTGACAAAAATATGAGGAGCAGGAAACGGTCTGAAAAATAGGAGCATGAAGTGGTGTTGAAAAACATGAAGAGCCTGAAAAGCTGTGAAAAATATGAAGAGCATCAAAAACTGTCAACATATGAGGAGCATGAAACGGTGTTCAAAAACATGAAACGCCTGCAAAGGTGTGAAATATATGAACAGCTTCAAAAGGTATCAAAAATAGGAGGAGCATGAAGCGGTGTTGAAAAACATGAAGACCTTGAAAAGGTGTGAAAAATATGAAGAGCTTCAAAAGTTGTGAAAGATAGGAGGAGCATGAAACGGACTGAAAAATAGCAGGAGCATGAAGCGATGTTCAAAAACATGAAGAGCCTGAAAAGGTGTGAAAAATATGAAGAGCTTCAAAAGGTGTGAAATACATGAGGAGCATGAAACTCTCTGAAAAATAGGAGGCGTTTGAAGCGGTTTTGAAAAACATGAAGAGTCTGAAAACGTGTGAAAATATGAAGAGCTTCAAAAATATGAAAAATATGAAGAGCTTCAAAAGGTGTGGAAAATATGAAGAGCTTCAAAATGTGTCAAAAGTGAGATGAGCATGAAACGGTCTGAAAAATAGGAGGAGCATGAAGTGGTGTTGAAAAACATGAAGAGCCTGAAAATGTGTGAAATATATGAAGAGCTTCAAAAGTTGTCAGAAATGATAGAAACATGAAACGGTCTGAAACATAGGATGAGCAAGAAGGGGTGTTGAAAAACATGAAGAGCCTGAAAACGTTTGAGAAATATGAAGAGATTCAAAAGGTGTGAAAAATATGAAGAGCTTCAAAAGGTGTCAAAAATGAGATGAGCATGAAACAGTCCGAAAAATAGGAGGATCCTGAAATCGTGTTCAAAAACATGAAGAGCCTAAATAGGTGTGAAAAATATAAAGTGCTTCAAAAGTTGTGAAATACATGAGGAGCATGAAACGGTCTGAAAAATAGGAGGAGGATGAAGTGGTGTTGAAAAACATGAAGAGCCTGAAAATGTGTGAAATATATGAAGAGCTTCAAAAGGTGTCAGAAATGAGAGGAGCATGAAACGGTCTGAAAAATAGGAGAAGCATGAAGTGGCTTTGAAAAACATGAAGAGCCTGAAAAGGTGTGAAAAATATGAAGAGCTTCAAAAGGTGTCAAAAATATGAGGAGAATGAAACGGTCTGAAAAATAGAAGGAGCATGAAACGGTGTTCAAAAACATGAAGAGCCTGAAAAGTTGTGAAAAATATGAAGAGCTTTAAGAGGTGCGAAATACATGAGGATCATGAAACGGTCTGAAAAATAGGAGGAGCAAGAAACCGTGTTCAAAAACATGAAGAGCCTGAAAAGTTGTGAAAAATATGAAGAGCTTTAAACGGTTGGAAATACATGAGGAGCATGAAACGGTGTTGAAAAACATGAAGAGCCTGAAAAGGTGGGTAAAATATGAGGAGCTTCAAAAGGTGTGAAATAGATGAGGAGCATGAATCTGTCTGAAAAATAGGAGGAGCATGAAGTGGTGTTTTAAAACATGAAGAGACTGAATAGGTGTGAAAAATATGAAGAGCTTCCAAAGGTGTCAAAATATGAGGAGCATGAAACGGTCTGAAACATAGGAGGAGCAAGAAGGGGTGTTGAAAAACATGAAGAGCCTGAAAATGTGTGAAAAATATGAAGATCTTCAAAACGTGTCAAAATATGAGGAGCATGAAACAGTCTGAAAAACAGGAGGATCATGAAGCCGTGTTGAAAAACATGGGTAGCCTGCAGAGGTGTGAAAAATATGAAGAGCTTCAAAAGGTTGGAAATACATGAGGAGCATGAAACGGTGTTGAAAAACATGAAGAGCCTGAAAAGGTGGGTAAAATATGAGGAGCTTCAAAAGGTGTGAAATAGATGAGGAGCATGAATCGGTCTGAAATATAGGAGGAGCATGAAGTGCTGTTTAAAAACATGAAGAGACTGAATAGGTGTGAATAATATGAAGAGCTTCCAAACGTGTCAAAATATGAGGAGCATGAAACGGTCTGAAACATAGGAGGAGCATGAATCGGTGTTGAAAAACATGAAGAGCCTGAAAAGGTGTGAAAAATATGAAGAGGTTCAAAAGGTATGAAAAATATGACGAGTTGATACGGTCTGAAAAATAGGAGGAGCATGAAGCTCTGTTCAAAAACATGAAGATGCTGAAAAGTTGTGAAAAATATGAAAAGCTTCAAAAGTTGTCAAAAATATTAGGAGCATGAAACATTCTGAAAAATAGGAGGATCATGAAGCGGTGTTCAAAATCATGAAGAGGCTGAAAAGGTGTGAAAAATATGAAGAGCTTCAAAACGTGTGAAATACATGAGGAGCATGAAAAAGTCTGAAAAATAGGAGGAGCATCAAGCGGTGTTCAAAAACATGAAGAGCCTGAAAAGGTGTGAAAAATATGAAGAGCTTCAAAAGGTGTGAAAAATAGGAGGAGCCTGAAACGGGCTGAAAAATAGCAGGAGCATGAAGCGGTGTTCAAATACATGAAGAGCCTGAAAAGGTGTGAAAAATATGAAGAGCTTCAAAAAATGTCAAAAATATGAGGAGCATTAAACGGTCTGAAAAATAGGAGCAGCATGAAACGGTGTTCAAAAACATGAACAGCCTGAAAAGGTGTGGAAAATATGAAGAGCTTCAAAAGGTGTGAAATACATGAGGAGCATGAAACTCTCTGAAAAATAGGAGGAGCATGAAGCGGTTTTGAAAAACATGAAGAGTCTGAAAACGTGTGAAAATATGAAGAGCTTCAAAAATATGAAAAATATGAAGAGCTTCAAAAGGTGTGGAAAATATGAAGAGCTTCAAAATGTGTCAAAAGTGAGATGAGCATGAAACGGTCTGAAAAATAGGAGGAGCATGAAGTGGTGTTGAAAAACATGAAGAGCCTGACAACGTGTGAAATATATGAAGAGCTTCAAAAGGTGTCAAAAATATGAGGAGCATGAACCGGTCTGAAAAAGAAGAGGAGCATGAAGCGGTGTTCAAAAACATGAAGAGCATGAAAAGGTGTGAAAAATATGAAGAGCTTCAAAAGGTGTAAAAAATAGGAGGAGCATGAAACGGTCTGAAAAATAGGAGCAGCATGAAGCGGTGTAAAAAACATGAAGAGCCTGAAAAGGTGTGAAAGATATGAAGATCTTCAAAAGGTGTCAAAAATAAGAGGAGCATGAAACGGTCTGAAAAATAGGAGCAGCATCAAGCGGTGTAATAAACATGAAGAGCCTGAAAAGGTGTGAAAAATATGAAGAGCTTCAAAAGGTGTGAAAAAAATGAAGAGCTTCAAAATGTGTCAAAAATATGAGGAGCATGAAAAGATCTGAAAAATAGTAGCAGCATGAAACGGTGTTCAAAGACATGAAGAGCCTGAAAAGGTGTGAAAAATATGAAGAGCTTCAAAACGTGTCAAAAATATGAGCAGCATGAAACGATCTGAAAAATAGGAGGAGCAAGAAGCAGTGTTGAAAAACATGAAGAGCCTGAAAACGTTTGAAAAATATGAAGAGCTACAAAATGTGTCAAAAGCGAGATGAGTATGAAACGGTCTGAAAAATAGGAGGAGCATGAAGTGGTGTTGAAAAACATGAAGAGCCAGAAAATGTGTGAAATATATGAAGAGCTTCAAAATGTGTCAGAAATGAGAAAAGCATGAAACGGTCTGAAAAATAGGATGAGCAAGGAAGGGTGTTGAAAAACATGAAGAGCCTGAAAACGTTTGAGAAATAAGAAGAGCTTCAAAAGTTGTGAAAAATATGAAGAGCTTCAAAAGTTGTTAAAAATGAGATGAGCATGACACAGTTTGAAAAATAGGAGGAGCATGAAACCGTGTTCAAAAACATAAAGAGCCTAAAAAGGTTGAAAAATATGAAGAGCTTCAAAAGGTGTGAAAAATACGAGGAGCATAAAACGGTCTGAAAAATAGGAGAAGCATGAAGTGGTGTTGAAAAACATGAAGAGCCTGAAAACGTGTGAAATATATGAAGAGCTTCAAAAGGTGTCAAAAATATGAGGAGCATGAATCGGTGTTGAAAAACATGAAGAGCCTGAAAATGTGTGAAAAATATGAAGAGCTTCAAAAGGTGTCAAAAATATGAGGAGCATGAAACGGTCTGAAATATAGGAGAAGCATGAAGCGGTGTTGAAAAACATGAAGAACATGAAAAGGTGTGAGAAATATGAAGAGCTTCAAAAGGTGTCAAAATATGAGGAGCATGAACAGGTCTGAAAAATAGGAGGAGGATTAAGCGGTGTTCAAAAACATGAAGAGCATGAAAAGGTGTGAAAAATATGAAGAGCTTCAAAAGGTGTCAAAAATATGAGGAGCATGAAACGGTCTGAAAAATAGGAGGAGAATGAAACGGTGTTCAAAAACATGAAGAGCCTGAAAAGGTGTGAAAAATATGAAGAGCTATAAAAGGTGTGAAATACATGAGGAGCATGAAACGGTCTGAAAAATAGGAGAGGAATGAAACCGTGTTCAAAAACATGAAGAGCCTGAAAAGTTGTGAAAAATATGAAGAGCTTCAAACGGTTGGAAATACATGAGGACCATGAAACGGTGTTGAAAAACATGAAGAGCCTGAAAAGGTGGGTAAAATATGAAGAGCTTCAAAAAATGTCAAAAATATGAGGAGCATGAAACGGTCTGAAAATTAGGAGGAACACAAGTGGTGTTCAAAAACATGAAGAGCCTGAAAAGGTGGGAAAAATATGAAGAGATTCAAAAGGTGTAAAAATATGAGGAGCATGAATCGGAGTTGAAAAACATGAAGAGCCTGAAAAGGTGTGAAAAATATGAAGAGCTTCAAAAGGTGTCAAAAATGAGACTAGAATGAAACGGTCTGAAAAATAGGAGGAGCAAGAAGCGGTGTTGAAAAACGATTAAGAACCTGAAAACGTTTGATAATATGAAGAGCTTCAAAAGGTGTGGAAAATATGAAGAGCTTCAAAATGTGTCAAAAGCGAGATGAGTATGAAACGGTCTGAAAAATAGGAGGAGCATGAAGTGGTGTTGAAAAACATGAAGAGCCTGAAAATGTGTGAAATATATGAAGAGCTTCAAAATGTGTCAGAAATGAGAAAAGCATGAAACGGTCTGAAAAATAGGATGAGCAAGAAGGGGTGTTGAAAAACATGAAGAGCCTGAAAACGTGTGAAATATATGAAGAGCTTCAAAAGGTGTCACAAATATTAGGAGCATGAAACGGTCTGAAAATTAGGAGGAACACAAGTGGTGTTCAAAAACATGAAGAGCCTGAAAAGGTGGGAAAAATATGAAGAGATTCAAAAGGTGTCAAAAATATGAGGAACATGAATCGGTGTTGAAAAACATGAAGAGCCTGAAAAGGTGTGAAAAATATGAAGAGCTTCAAAAGGTGACAAAAATGAGACTAGAATGAAACGGTCTGGAAAATAGGACGAGCATGAAGCGGTGTTGAAAACATGGGGAGCCTGAAAAGGTGTGAAAAATATGAAGAGCTTTAAAAGGTGTGAAATACATGAGGAGCATGAAACGGTCTGAAAAATAGGAGGAGCATGAAACCGTGTTCAAAAACATGAAGAGCCTGAAAAGTTGTGAAAAATATGAAGAGCTTCAAACGGTTGGAAATACATGAGGAGCATGACGGTGTTGAAAAACATGAAGAGCCTGAAAAGGTGGGTAAAATATGAAGAGCTTCAAAAGGTGTCAAAAATATGAGGAGCATGAAACGGTCTGAAAAATAGGAGGAGCATTAAACGGTGTTCAAAAACATGAAGAGCCTGAAATGGTGTGAAATATGAAGAGCTTCAAAAGGTGTCAAAAATAGGAGGAGCATGAAACAGTCTGAAAAATAGGAGGAGCATGAAGCGGTGTAAAAAACATGAAGAGCCTGAAAAGGTGTGAAAAATATGAAGAGCTTCAAAACGTGTCAAAAATATGAGGAGCATGAAACGGTCCGAAAAATAGGAGGAGCAAGAAGCGGTTTTGAAAAAGATTAAGAGCCTGAAAACGTTTGAAAAATATGAAGAGCTTCAAAAGGTGTGGAAAATATGAAGAGCTTCAAAATGTGTCAAATGCGAGATGAGTATGAAAAGGTCTGAAAAATAGGAAGAGCATGAAGTGGTGTTGAAAAACATGAAGAGCCTGAAAATGTGTGAAATATATGAAGAGCTTCAAAATGTGTCAGAAATGAGAGAAGCATGAAACGGTCTGAAAAATAGAATGAGCAAGAAGGGGTGTTGAAAAACATGAAGAGCCTGAAAAGGTGGGTAAAATATGAAGAGCTTCAAAAGGTGTCAAAAATATGAGGAGCATGAACCGGTCTGAAAAAGAAGAGGAGCATGAAGCGGTGTTCAAAAACATGAAGAGCATGAAAAGGTGTGAAAAATATGAAGAGCTTCAAAAGGTGTAAAAAATAGGAGGAGCATGAAACGGTCTGAAAAATAGGAGCAGCATGAAGCGGTGTAAAAAACATGAAGAGCCTGAAAAGGTGTGAAAGATATGAAGATCTTCAAAAGGTGTCAAAAATATGAGGAGCATGAAACGGTCTTAAAAATAGGAGCAGCATCAAGCGGTGTAATAAACATGAAGAGCCTGAAAAGGTGTGAAAAATATGAAGAGCTTCAAAAGGTGTGAAAAAAATGAAGAGCTTCAAAATGTGTCAAAAATATGAGGAGCATGAAAAGATCTGAAAAATAGGAGCAGCATGAAACCGTGTTCAAAGACATGAAGAGCCGGAAAAGGTGTGAAAAATATGAAGAGCTTCAAAACGTGTCAAAAATATGAGGAGCATGAAACGATCTGAAAAATAGGAGGAGCAAGAAGCAGTGTTGAAAAAAATGAAGAGCCTGAAAACGTTTGAAAAATATGAAGAGCTTCAAAATGTGTCAAAAGCGAGATGAGTATGAAACGGTCTGAAAAATAGGAGGAGCATGAAGTGGTGTTGAAAAACATGAAGAGCCTGAAAATGTGTGAAATATATGAAGAGCTTTAAAATGTGTCAGAAAAGAGAGAAGCATGAAACGGTCTGAAAAATAGGATGAACAAGGAGGGGTGTTGAAAAACATGAAGAGCCTGAAAACGTTTGAGAAATATGAAGAGCTTCAAAAGTTGTGAAAAATATGAAGAGCTTCAAAAGTTGTTAAAAATGAGATGAGCATGACACAGTTTGAAAAATAGGAGGAGCATGAAACCGTGTTCAAAAACATGAAGAGCTTAAGAAGGTTGAAAAATATGAAGAGCTTCAAAAGGTGTGAAAAATACGAGGAGCATAAAACGGTCTGAAAAATAGGAGAAGCATGAAGTGGTGTTGAAAAACATGAAGAGCCTGAAAACGTGTGAAATATATGAAGAGCTTCAAAAGGTGTCAAAAATATGAGGAGCATGAATCGGTGTTGAAAAACATGAAGAGCCTGAAAATGCGTGAAAAATATGATGAGCTTCAAAAGGTGTCAAAAATATGAGAAGCATGAAACGGTCTGAAAAATAGGAGAAGCATGAAACGGTGTTGAAAAACATGAAGAACATCAAAAGGTGTGAAAAATATGAAGAGCTTCAAAAGGTGTCAAAAATATGAGGAGCATGAACCGGTCAGAAAAATATGAGGAGCATGAAGTGGTGTTCAAAAACCTGAAGAGCATGAAAAGGTGTGAAAAATATGAAGAGCTTCAAAAGGTGTCAAAAATATGAGGAGCATGAACCGGTCTGAAAAATAGGAGGAGCATGAAGCGGTGTTCAAAAACATGAAAAGCCTGAAAAGGTGTGAAAATATGAAGAGTTTCAAAAGGTGTCAAAAATATGAGGAGCATGAAACGGTCTGAAAAATAGGAGCATGAAACGGTCTGAAAAATGGGAGGAGCATGAAGCGGTGTTGAAAAACAAGAAGAGCCTGAAAATGTGTGAAAAACATGAAGAGCTTAAAAGTTGTGAGAAATATGAAGAGCTTCAAAAGGTGTCAAAAATGAGACGAGCATGAAACGGTCTGGAAAATAGGACGAGCATGAAGCGGTGTTGAAAACATGAAGAGCCAGAAAAGGTGTGGAAAATATGAAGAGCTTCAAAAAGTGTCAAAAATATGAAGAGCATGAAACGGTCTGGAAAATAGGACGAGCATGAAGTGATGTTGAAAAACATGAAGAGCCTAAAAAGGTGTGAAAAATATGAAGAGCTTCAAAACGTGTCAAAAATATGAGGAGCATGAAACGGTCTGAAAAATAGGAGGAGAATGAAGCCGTGTTGAAAAACATGGGGAGCCTGAAAAGGTGTGAAAAATATGAAGAGCTTCAAAAGGTGTCAAAAATATGAGGAGCACGAAACGGTCTGAAAAAGAGTAGGATCATGAAGCCGTGTTGAAAAACATGGGGAGCCTGAAAAGGTGTGAAAAATATGAAGAGCTTCAAAAGGTGTCAAAATATGAGGAGCATGAAGAGGTCTGAAAAATAGGAGGAGTATTAAGCGGTGTTCAAAAACATGAAGAGCATGAAAAGGTGTGAAAAATATGAAGAGCTTCAAAAGGTGTCAAAAATATGAGGAGCATGAAACAGTCTGAAAAATAGGAGGAGAATGAAACGGTGTTCAAAAACATGAAGAGCCTGAAAAGGTGTGAAAAATATGAAGAGCTTTAAAAGGTGTGAAATACATGAGGAGCATGAAACGGTCTGAAAAATAGGAGAGGAATGAAACCGTGTTCAAAAACATGAAGAGCCTGAAAAGTTGTGAAAAATATGAAGAGCTTCAAACGGTTGGAAATACATGAGGACCATGAAACGGTGTTGAAAAACATGAAGAGCCTGAAAAGGTGGGTAAAATATGAAGAGCTTCAAAAGGTGTCAAAAATATGAGGAGCATGAAACGGTCTGAAAATTAGGAGGAACACAAGTGGTGTTCAAAAACATGAAGAGCCTGAAAAGGTGGGAAAAATATGAAGAGATTCAAAAGGTGTCAAAAATATGAGGAGCATGAATCGGAGTTGAAAAACATGAAGAGCCTGAAAAGGTGTGAAAAATATGAAGAGCTTCAAAAGGTGTCAAAAATGAGACTAGAATGAAACGGTCTGAAAAATAGGAGGAGCAAGAAGCGGTGTTGAAAAAGATTAAGAACCTGAAAACGTTTGATAATATGAAGAGCTTCAAAAGGTGTGGAAAATATGAAGAGCTTCAAAATGTGTCAAAAGCGAGATGAGTATGAAACGGTCTGAAAAATAGGAGGAGCATGAAGTGGTGTTGAAAAACATGAAGAGCCTGAAAATGTGTGAAATATATGAAGAGCTTCAAAATGTGTCAGAAATGAGAAAAGCATGAAACGGTCTGAAAAATAGGATGAGCAAGAAGGGGTGTTGAAAAACATGAAGAGCCTGAAAACGTGTGAAATATATGAAGAGCTTCAAAAGGTGTCACAAATATTAGGAGCATGAAACGGTCTGAAAATTAGGAGGAACACAAGTGGTGTTCAAAAACATGAAGAGCCTGAAAAGGTGGGAAAAATATGAAGAGATTCAAAAGGTGTCAAAAATATGAGGAACATGAATCGGTGTTGAAAAACATGAAGAGCCTGAAAAGGTGTGAAAAATATGAAGAGCTTCAAAAGGTGTCAAAAATGAGACTAGAATGAAACGGTCTGGAAAATAGGACGAGCATGAAGCGGTGTTGAAAACATGGGGAGCCTGAAAAGGTGTGAAAAATATGAAGAGCTTTAAAAGGTGTGAAATACATGAGGAGCATGAAACGGTCTGAAAAATAGGAGGAGCATGAAACCGTGTTCAAAAACATGAAGAGCCTGAAAAGTTGTGAAAAATATGAAGAGCTTCAAACGGTTGGAAATACATGAGGAGCATGACGGTGTTGAAAAACATGAAGAGCCTGAAAAGGTGGGTAAAATATGAAGAGCTTCAAAAGGTGTCAAAAATATGAGGAGCATGAAACGCTCTGAAAAATAGGAGGAGCATTAAACGGTGTTCAAAAACATGAAGAGCCTGAAATGGTGTGAAATATGAAGAGCTTCAAAAGCTGTCAAAAATAGGAGGAGCATGAAACAGTCTGAAAAATAGGAGGAGCATGAAGCGGTGTAAAAAACATGAAGAGCCTGAAAAGGTGTGAAAAATATGAAGAGCTTCAAAACGTGTCAAAAATATGAGGAGCATGAAACGGTCCGAAAAATAGGAGGAGCAAGAAGCGGTTTTGAAAAAGATTAAGAGCCTGAAAACGTTTGAAAAATATGAAGAGCTTCAAAAGGTGTGGAAAATATGAAGAGCTTCAAAATGTGTCAAATGCGAGATGAGTATGAAACGGTCTGAAAAATAGGAAGAGCATGAAGTGGTGTTGAAAAACATGAAGAGCCTGAAAATGTGTGAAATATATGAAGAGCTTCAAAATGTGTCAGAAATGAGAGAAGCATGAAACGGTCTGAAAAATAGAATGAGCAAGAAGGGGTGTTGAAAAACATGAAGAGCCTGAAAAGGTGGGTAAAATATGAAGAGCTTCAAAAGGTGTCAAAAATATGAGGAGCATGAACCGGTCTGAAAAAGAAGAGGAGCATGAAGCGGTGTTCAAAAACATGAAGAGCATGAAAAGGTGTGAAAAATATGAAGAGCTTCAAAAGGTGTAAAAAATAGGAGGAGCATGAAACGGTCTGAAAAATAGGAGCAGCATGAAGCGGTGTAAAAAACATGAAGAGCCTGAAAAGGTGTGAAAGATATGAAGATCTTCAAAAGGTGTCAAAAATATGAGGAGCATGAAACGGTCTTAAAAATAGGAGCAGCATCAAGCGGTGTAATAAACTTGAAGAGCCTGAAAAGGTGTGAAAAATATGAAGAGCTACAAAAGGTGTGAAAAAAATGAAGAGCTTCAAAATGTGTCAAAAATATGAGGAGCATGAAAAGATCTGAAAAATAGGAGCAGCATGAAACCGTGTTCAAAGACATGAAGAGCCGGAAAAGGTGTGAAAAATATGAAGAGCTTCAAAACGTGTCAAAAATATGAGGAGCATGAAACGATCTGAAAAATAGGAGGAGCAAGAAGCAGTGTTGAAAAAAATGAAGAGCCTGAAAACGTTTGAAAAATATGAAGAGCTTCAAAATGTGTCAAAAGAGAGATGAGTATGAAACGGTCTGAAAAATAGGAGGAGCATGAAGTGGTGTTGAAAAACATGAAGAGACTGAAAATGTGTGAAATATATGAAGAGCTTCAAAATGTGTCAGAAAAGAGAGAAGCATGAAACTGTCTGAAAAATAGGATGAGCAAGGAGGGGTGTTGAGAAACCTGAAGAGCCTGAAAACGTTTGAGAAATATGAAGAGCTTCAAAAGGTGTGAAAAATATGAAGAGCTTCAAAAGTTGTTAAAAATGAGATGAGCATGACACAGTTTGAAAAATAGGAGGAGCATGAAACCGTGTTCAAAAACATGAAGAGCTTAAGAAGGTTGAAAAATATGAAGAGCTTCAAAAGGTGTGAAAAATACGAGGAGCATAAAACGGTCTGAAAAATAGGAGAAGCATGAAGTGGTGTTGAAAAACATGAAGAGCCTGAAAACGTGTGAAATATATGAAGAGCTTCAAAAGGTGTCAAAAATATGAGGAGCATGAAACTGTGTTGAAAAACATGAAGAGCCTGAAAATGCGTGAAAAATATGATGAGCTTCAAAAGGTGTCAAAAATATGAGGAGCATGAAACGGTCTGAAAAATAGGAGAAGCATGAAACGGTGTTGAAAAACATGAAGAACATCAAAAGGTGTGAAAAATATGAAGAGCTTCAAAAGGTGTCAAAAATATGAGGAGCATGAACCGGTCAGAAAAATAGGAGGAGCATGAAGTGGTGTTCAAAAACCTGAAGAGCATGAAAAGGTGTGAAAAATATGAAGAGCTTCAAAAGGTGTCAAAAATATGAGGAGCATGAACCGGTCTGAAAAATAGGAGGAGCATGAAGCGGTGTTCAAAAACATGAAAAGCCTGAAAAGGTGTGAAAAATATGAAGAGTTTCAAAAGGTGTCAAAAATATGAGGAGCATGAAACGGTCTGAAAAATAGGAGCATGAAACGGTCTGAAAAATGGGAGGAGCATGAAGCGCTGTTGAAAAACAAGAAGAGCCTGAAAATGTGTGAAAAACATGAAGAGCTTAAAAGTTGTGAGAAATATGAAGAGCTTCAAAAGGTGTCAAAAATGAGACGAGCATGAAACGGTCTGGAAAATAGGACGAGCATGAAGCGGTGTTGAAAACATGAAGAGCCAGAAAAGGTGTGGAAAATATGAAGAGCTTCAAAAAGTGTCAAAAATATGAAGAGCATGAAACGGTCTGGAAAATAGGACGAGCATGAAGTGATGTTGAAAAACATGAAGAGCCTAAAGAGGTGTGAAAAATATGAAGAGCTTCAAAACGTGTCAAAAATATGAGGAGCATGAAACGGTCTGAAAAATAGGAGGAGAATGAAACGGTGTTCAAAAACATGAAGAGCCTGAAAATGTGTGAAAAATATGAAGAGCATTAAAAGGTGTGAAATACATGAGGAGCATGAAACGGTCTGAAAAATAGGAGGAGCATGAAACCGTGTTCAAAAACATGAAGAGCCTGAAAAGTTGTGAAAAATATGAAGAGCTTCAAACGGTTGGAAATACATGAGGAGCATGAAACGGTCTGAAAAATAGGAGGAGAATGAAACGGTG
The DNA here is from genome assembly GCF_033118175.1 of Dama dama. Lineage (NCBI taxonomy): Eukaryota > Metazoa > Chordata > Mammalia > Artiodactyla > Cervidae > Dama > Dama dama. Next base: position 5,484,028 of record NC_083709.1, read on the forward strand.
TTCAAAAACATGAAGAGCCTGAAAATGTGTGAAAAATATGAAGAGCTTTAAAAGGTGTGAAATACATGAGGAGCATGAAACGGTCTGGAAAATAGGAAGAGCATGAAGCGGTGTTGAAAAACATGAAGAGCCTGAAAAGGTGAATAAAATATGAAGAGCTTCAAAAGGTGTCAATAATATGAGGAGCATGAAATGGTCTGAAAAATAGGAGAAGCATGAAGTGGTGTTGAAAACATGAAGAGCCTGAAAACGTGTGAAAAATATGAAGAGCTTCAAAAGGTGTGAAAAATGTGAAGAGCTTCAACAGCTGATCAAAATAAGATGAGATTGAAACGGTCTGAAAAATAGGAGGAGCATGGAGCGGTGTTGGAAATCATGAAGAGTATGAAAAGGTGTGAAAAACATGAAGAGCTTCAAAAGGTGTCAAAAATATGAGGAGCATGAAACGGTCTGAAAAATAGGAGGAACATGAAGCGGTGTTGAAAAACATGAAGAGCCTGAAAAGGTGTGAAAAATATGAAGAGCTTCAAAAGGTGTGAAAGATAGGAGGAGCATGAAACGGGCTGAAAAATAGCAGGAGCATGAAGCGATGTTCAAAAACATGAAGAGCCTGAAAAGGTGTGAAAAATATGAAGAGCTTCAAAAGGTGTGAAATACATGAGGAGCATGAAACTCTCTGAAAAATAGGAGGGGTTTGAAGCGGTTTTGAAAAACATGAAGAGTCTGAAAACGTGTGAAAATATGAAGAGCTTCAAAAATATGAAAAATATGAAGAGCTTCAAAAGGTGTGGAAAATATGAAGAGCTTCAAAATGTGTCAAAAGTGAGATGAGCATGAAACGGTCTGAAAAATAGGAGGAGCATGAAGTGGTGTTGAAAAACATGAAGAGCCTGAAAATGTGTGAAATATATGAAGAGCTTCAAAAGTTGTCAGGAATGATAGAAACATGAAACGGTCTGAAAAATAGGATGAGCAAGAAGGGGTGTTGAAAATCATGAAGAGCCTGAAAACGTTTGAGAAATATGAAGAGACTCAAAAGGTGTGAAAAATATGAAGAGCTTCAAAAGGTGTCAAAAATGAGATGAGCATGAAACAGTCCGAAAAATAGGAGGAGCCTGAAATCGTGTTCAAAAACATTAAGAGCCTAAAAAGGTGTGAAAAATATAAAGAGCTTCAAAAGGTGTGAAATACATGAGGAACATGAAACGGTCTGAAAAATAGGAGGAGCATGAAGTGGTGTTGAAAAACATGAAGAGCCTGAAAATGTGTGAAATATATGAAGAGCTTCAAAAGGTGTCAGAAATGAGAGGAGCATGAAACGGTCTGAAAAATAGGAGAAGCATGAAGTGGCTTTGAAAAACATGAAGAGCCTGAAAAGGTGTGAAAAATATGAAGAGCTTCAAAAGGTGTCAAAAATATGAGGAGCATGAAACGGTCTGAAAAATAGGAGGAGCATGAAACGGTGTTCAAAAACATGAAGAGCCTGAAAAGTTGTGAAAAATATGAAGAGCTTTAAGAGGTGCGGAATACATGAGGAGCATGAAACGGTCTGAAAAATAGGAGGAGCAAGAAACCGTGTTCAAAAACATGAAGAGCCTGAAAAGTTGTGAAAAATATGAAGAGCTTCAAACGGTTGGAAATACATGAGGAGCATGAAACGGTGTTGAAAAACATGAAGAGCCTGAAAAGGTGGGTAAAATATGAAGAGCTTCAAAAGGTGTGAAATAGATGAGGAGCATGAATCGGTCTGAAAAATAGGAGGAGCATGAAGTGGTGTTTAAAAACATGAAGAGACTGAATAGGTGTGAAAAATATGAAGAGTTTCCAAAGGTGTCAAAATATGAGGAGCATGAAACGGTCTGAAACAGAGGAGGAGCATGACTCGGTTTTGAAAAACATGAAGAGCCTGAAAATGTGTGAAAAATATGAAGATCTTCAAAACGTGTCAAAATATGAGGAGCATGAAACAGTCTGAAAAACAGGAGGATCATGAAGCCGTGTTGAAAAACATGGGGAGCCTGCAGAGGTGTGAAAAATATGAAGAGCTTCAAAAGGTTGGAAATACATGAGGAGCATGAAACGGTCTGGAAAATAGGAGAAGCATGAAGTGGTGTTGAAAAACATGAAGAGCCTGAAAACGTGTGAAAAATATGAAGAGCTTCAAAAGTTGTGAAAAATATGAAGAGCTTCAAAAGGTGATAAAAATGAGATGAGCATGAAACGGTCTGAAAAATAAGAGGATCATGAAGCGGTGTTGGAAATCATGAAGAGTCTGAAAAGGTGTGAAATATATTAAGAGCTTCAAAAGGTGTCAAAAATATGAGGAGCATGAAACGGTCTGAAAAATAGGAGGAGAATGAAGCGGTGTTGAAAAACATGAAGAACCTGAAAAGGTGTGAAAAATATGAAGAGCTTCAAAAGGTGTCAAAACTATGAGGAGAAAGAAACGGTCTGAAAAATAGGAGGAGCATGAAAGGGTGTTCAAATGCATGAAGAGCCTGAAAAGGTGTGAAAAATATGAAGAGCTTCAAAAGGTGTAAAATACATGAGGAACATGAAACGGTCTGGAAAATAGGATGAGCATGAAGTTGTGTTGAAAAACATGAAGAGACTGAAAAGGTGTGAAAAATATGAAGAGGTTCAAAAGGTGTGAAAAATATGACGAGTATGATACGGTCTGAAAAATAGGAGGAGCATGAAGCTCTGTTCAAAAACATGAAGATCCTGAAAAGTTGTGAAAAATATGAAAAGCTTCAAAAGTTGTCAAAAATATTAGGAGCATGAAACATTCTGAAAAAAAGGAGGATCATGAAGCGGTGTTCAAAATCATGAAGAGGCTGAAAAGGTGTGAAAAATATGAAGAGCTTTAAAACGTGTGAAATACATGAGGAGCATGAAAAAGTCTAAAAATAGGAGGAGCATCAAGCGGTGTTCAAAAACATGAAGAGCCTGAAAAGGTGTGAAAAATATGAAGAGCTTCAAAAGGTGTGAAAAATAGGAGGAGCATGAAACGGGCTGAAAAATAGCAGGAGCATGAAGCGGTGTTCAAATACATGAAGAGCCTGAAAAGGTGTGAAAAATATGAAGAGCTTCAAAAAATGTCAAAAATATGAGGAGCATTAAACGGTCTGAAAAATAGGAGCAGCATGAAACGGTGTTCAAAAACATGAAGAGCCTGAAAAGGTGTGGAAAATATGAAGAGCTTCAAAAGGTGTGAAATACATGAGGAGCATGAAACTCTCTGAAAAATAGGAGGAGCATGAAGCGGTTTTGAAAAACATGAAGAGTCTGAAAACGTGTGAAAATATGAAGAGCTTCAAAAATATGAAAAATATGAAGAGCTTCAAAAGGTGTGGAAAATATGAAGAGCTTCAAAATGTGTCAAAAGTGAGATGAGCATGAAACGGTCTGAAAAATAGGAGGAGCATGAAGTGGTGTTGAAAAACATGAAGAGCCTGAAAATGTGTGAAATATATGAAGAGCTTCAAAAGTTGTCAGAAATGATAGAAACATGAAACGGTCTGAAAAATAGGATGAGCAAGAAGTGGTGTTGAAAAACATGAAGAGCCTGAAAACGTTTGAGAAATATGAAGAGATTCAAAAGGTGTGAAAAATATGAAGAGCTTCAAAAGGTGTCAAAAATGAGATGAGCATGAAACAGTCCGAAAAATAGGAGGAGCCTGAAATCGTGTTCAAAAACATGAAGAGCCTAAAAAGGTGTGAAAAATATAAAGAGCTTCAAAAGGTGTGAAATACATGAGGAGCATGAAACGGTCTGAAAAATAGGAGGAGCATGAAGTGGTGTTGAAAAACATGAAGAGCCTGAAAATGTGTGAAATATATGAAGAGCTTCAAAAGGTGTCAGAAATGAGAGGAGCATGAAACGGTCTGAAAAATAGGAGAAGCATGAAGTGGCTTTGAAAAACATGAAGAGCCTGAAAAGGTGTGAAAAATATGAAGAGCTTCAAAAGGTGTCAAAAATATGAGGAGCATGAAACGGTCTGAAAAATACGAGGAGCATGAAACGGTGTTCAAAAACATGAAGAGCCTGAAAAGGTGTGAAAGATATGAAGACCTTCAAAAGGTGTCAAAAATATGAGGAGCATGAAACGGTCTGAAAAATAGGAGGAGCATGAAGTTGTGTTGAAAAACATGAAGAGCCTGAAAATGTGTGAAATATATGAAGAGCTTCAAAATGTGTCCGAAATGAGAGAAGCATGAAACGGTCTGAAAAATAGGATAGGCAAGAAGGGGTGTTGAAAAACATGAAGAGCCTGAAAACGTTTGAGAAATATGAAGAGCTTCAAAAGGTGTGAAAAATATGAAGACTTCAAAAGTTGTTAAAAATGAGATGAGCATGACACAGTTTTAAAAATAGAAGGAGCATGAAACCGTGTTCAAAAACATGAAGAGCCTAAAAAGGTTGAAAAATATGAAGAGCTTCAAAAGGTGTGAAAAATACGAGGAGCATAAAACGGTCTGAAAAAGAGGAGAAGCATGAAGTGGTGTTGAAAAACATGAAGAGCCTGAAAACGTGTGAAATATATGAAGAGCTTCAAAAGGTGTGAAAAATATGAAGACTTCAAAAGTTGTTAAAAATGAGATGAGCATGACACAGTTTTAAAAATAGAAGGAGCATGAAACCGTGTTCAAAAACATGAAGAGCCTAAAAAGGTAGAAAAATATGAAGAGCTTCAAAAGGTGTGAAAAATACGAGGAGCATGAAACGGTCTGAAAAATAGGAGGAACACAAGTGGTGTTCAAAAACATGAAGAGCCTGAAAAGGTGTGAAAAATATGAAGAGATTCAAAAGGTGTCAAAAATATGAGGAGCATGAATCGGTGTTGAAAAACATGAAGAGCCTGAAAATGTGTGAAAAATATGAAGATCTTCAAAACGTGTCAAAATATGAGGAGCATGAAACAGTCTGAAAAACAGGAGGATCATGAAGCCGTGTTGAAAAACATGGGGAGCCTGCAGAGGTGTGAAAAATATGAAGAGCTTCAAAAGGTTGGAAATACATGAGGAGCATGAAACGGTCTGGAAAATAGGAGAAGCATGAAGTGGTGTTGAAAAACATGAAGAGCCTGAAAACGTGTGAAAAATATGAAGAGCTTCAAAAGTTGTGAAAAATATGAAGAGCTTCAAAAGGTGATAAAAGTGAGATGAGCATGAAACGGTCTGAAAAATATGAGGAGCATGAAGCGGTGTTGGAAATCATGAAGAGTCTGAAAAGGTGTGAAATATATTAAGAGCTTCAAAAGGTATCAAAAATATGAGGAGCATGAAACGGTCTGAAAAATAGGAGGAGAATGAAGCGGTGTTGAAAAACATGAAGAACCTGAAAAGGTGTGAAAAATATGAAGAGCTTCAAAAGGTGTCAAAACTATGAGGAGAAAGAAACGGTCTGAAAAATAGGAGGAGCATGAAAGGGTGTTCAAATGCATGAAGAGCCTGAAAAGGTGTGAAAAATATGAAGAGCTTCAAAAGGTGTAAAATACATGAGGAAAATGAAACGGTCTGGAAAATAGGATGAGCATGAAGTTGTGTTGAAAAACATGAAGAGACTGAAAAGGTGTGAAAAATATGAAGAGGTTCAAAAGGTGTGAAAAATATGACGAGTATGATACGGTCTGAAAAATAGGAGGAGCATGAAGCTCTGTTCAAAAACATGAAGATGCTGAAAAGTTGTGAAAAATAGGAAAAGCTTCAAAAGTTGTCAAAAATATTAGGAGCATGAAACTTTCTGAAAAATAGGAGGATCATGAAGCGGTGTTCAAAATCATGAAGAGCCTGAAAAGGTGTGAAAAATATGAAGAGCTTCAAAACGTGTGAAATACATGAGGAGCATGAAACGATCTGAAAAATAGGAGGAGCAAGAAGCAGTGTTGAAAAAAATGAAGAGCCTGAAAACGTTTGAAAAATATGAAGAGCTTCAAAATGTGTCAAAAGCGAGATGAGTATGAAACGGTCTGAAAAATAGGAGGAGCATGAAGTGGTGTTGAAAAACATGAAGAGCCTGAAAATGTGTGAAATATATGAAGAGCTTCAAAATGTGTCAGATATGAGAGAAGCATGAAACGGTCTGAAAAATAGGATGAGCAAGGAGGGGTGTTGAAAAACATGAAGAGCCTGAAAACGTTTGAGAAATATGAAGAGTTTCAAAAGGTGTGAAAAATATGAAGAGCTTCAAAAGTTGTTTAAAATGAGATGAGCATGACACAGTTTGAAAAATAGGAGGAGCATGAAACCGTGTTCAAAATCATGAAGAGCCTGAGAAGGTAGAAAAATATGAAGAGCTTCAAAAGGTGTGAAAAATACGAGGAGCATAAAACGGTCTGAAAAATAGGAGAAGCATGAAGTGGTGTTGAAAAACATGAAGAGCCTGAAAACGTGTGAAATATATGAAGAGCTTCAAAAGGTGTCAAAAATATGAGGAGCATGAATCGGTGTTGAAAAACATGAAGAGCCTGAAAATGCGTGAAAAATATGATGAGCTTCAAAAGGTGTCAAAAATATGAGGAGCATGAAACGGTCTGAAAAATAGGAGAAGCATGAAACGGTGTTGAAAAACATGAAGAACATGAAAAGGTGTGAAAAATATGAAGAGCTTCAAAAGGTGTCAAAAATATGAGGAGCATGAACCGGTCAGAAAAATAGGAGGAGCATGAAGCGGTGTTCAAAAACCTGAAGAGCATGAAAAGGTGTGAAAAATATGAAGAGCTTCAAAAGGTGTCAAAAATATGAGGAGCATGAACCGGTCTGAAAAATAGGAGGAGCATGAAGCGGTGTTCAAAAACATGAAAAGCCTGAAAAGGTGTGAAAAATATGAAGAGTTTCAAAAGGTGTCAAAAATATGAGGAGCATGAAACGGTCTGAAAAATAGGAGCATGAAACGGTCTGAAAAATGGGAGGAGCATGAAGCGGTGTTGAAAAACAAGAAGAGCCTGAAAACGTGTGAAAAACATGAAGAGCTTAAAAGTTGTGAGAAATATGAAGAGCTTCAAAAGGTGTCAAAAATGAGACGAGCATGAAACGGTCTGGAAAATAGGACGAGCATGAAGCGGTGTTGAAAACATGAAGAGCCAGAAAAGGTGTGGAAAATATGAAGAGCTTCAAAAAGTGTCAAAAATATGAAGAGCATGAAACGGTCTGGAAAATAGGACGAGCATGAAGTGATGTTGAAAAACATGAAGAGCCTAAAAAGGTGTGAAAAATATGAAGAGCTTCAAAACGTGTCAAAAATATTAGGAGCACGAAACGGTCTGAAAAAGAGTAGGATCATGAAGCCGTGTTGAAAAACATGGGGAGCCTGAAAAGGTGTGAAAAATATGAAGAGCTTCAAAAGGTGTCAAAAATATGAGGAGCATGAAACGGTCTGAAAAATAGGAGGAGAATGAAACGGTGTTCAAAAACATGAAGAGCCTGAAAATGTGTGAAAAATATGAAGAGCATTAAAAGGTGTGAAATACATGAGGAGCATGAAACGGTCTGAAAAATAGGAGGAGCATGAAACCGTGTTCAAAAACATGAAGAGCCTGAAAAGTTGTGAAAAATATGAAGACCTTCAAACGGTTGGAAATACATGAGGAGCATGAAACGGTCTGAAAAATAGGAGGAAAATGAAACGGTGTTCAAAAACATGAAGAGCCTGTAAATGTGTGAAAAATATGAAGAGCTTTAAAAGGTGTGAAATACATGAGGAGCATGAAACGGTCTGGAAAATAGGAAGAGCATGAAGCGTTGTTGAAAAACATGAAGAGTCTGAAAAGGTGGATAAAATATGAAGAGCTTCAAAAGGTGTCAATAATATGAGGAGCATGAAATGGTCTGAAAAATAGGAGAAGCATGAAGTGGTGTTGAAAACATGAAAAGCCTGAAAACGTGTGAAAAATATGAAGAACTTCAAAAGGTGTGAAAAATGTGAAGAGCTTCAACAGCTGATCAAAATAAGATGAGATTGAAACGGTCTGAAAAATAGGAGGAGCATGGAGCGGTGTTGGAAATCATGAAGAGTATGAAAAGGTGTGAAAAACATGAAGAGCTTCAAAAGGTGTCAAAAATATGAGGAGCATGAAACGGTCTGAAAAATAGGAGGAACATGAAGCGGTGTTGAAAAACATGAAGAGCCTGAAAAGGTGTGAAAAATATGAAGAGCTTCAAAAGGTGTGAAAGATAGGAGGAGCATGAAACGGGCTGAAAAATAGCAGGAGCATGAAGCGATGTTCAAAAACATGAAGAGCCTGAAAAGGTGTGAAAAATATGAAGAGCTTCAAAGGTGTGAAATACATGAGGAGCATGAAACTCTGAAAAATAGGAGGGGTTTGAAGCGGTTTTGAAAAACATGAAGAGTCTGAAAACGTGTGAAAATATGAAGAGCTTCAAAAATATGAAAAATATGAAGAGCTTCAAAAGGTGTGGAAAATATGAAGAGCTTCAAAATGTGTCAAAAGTGAGATGAGCATGAAACGGTCTGAAAAATAGGAGGAGCATGAAGTGATGTTGAAAAACATGAAGAGCCTGAAAATGTGTGAAATATATGAAGAGCTTCAAAAGTTGTCAGAAATGATAGAAACATGAAACGGTCTGAAACATAGGATGAGCAAGAAGGGGTGTTGAAAAACATGAAGAGCCTGAAAACGTTTGAGAAATATGAAGAGATTCAAAAGGTGTGAAAAATATGAAGAGCTTCAAAAGGTGTCAAAAATGAGATGAGCATGAAACAGTCCGAAAAATAGGAGGAGCCTGAAATCGTGTTCAAAAACATGAAGAGCCTAAAAAGGTGTGAAAAATATAAAGAGCTTCAAAAGGTGTGAAATACATGAGGAGCATGAAACGGTCTGAAAAATAGGAGGAGCATGAAGTGGTGTTGAAAAACATGAAGAGCCTGAAAATGTGTGAAATATATGAAGAGCTTCAAAAGGTGTCAGAAATGAGAGGAGCATGAAACGGTCTGAAAAATAGGAGAAGCATGAAGTGGCTTTGAAAAACATGAAGAGCCTGAAAAGGTGTGAAAAATATGAAGAGCTTCAAAAGGTGTCAAAAATATGAGGAGCATGAAACGGTCTGAAAAATAGGAGGAGCATGAAACGGTGTTCAAAAACATGAAGAGCCTGAAAAGTTGTGAAAAATATGAAGAGCTTTAAGAGGTGCGGAATACATGAGGAGCATGAAACGGTCTGAAACATAGGATGAGCAAGAAGGGGTGTTGAAAAACATGAAGAGCCTGAAAACGTTTGAGAAATATGAAGAGATTCAAAAGGTGTGAAAAATATGAAGAGCTTCAAAAGGTGTCAAAAATGAGATGAGCATGAAACAGTCCGAAAAATAGGAGGAGCCTGAAATCGTGTTCAAAAACATGAAGAGCCTAAAAAGGTGTGAAAAATATAAAGAGCTTCAAAAGGTGTGAAATACATGAGGAGCATGAAACGGTCTGAAAAATAGGAGGAGCATGAAGTGGTGTTGAAAAACATGAAGAGCCTGAAAATGTGTGAAATATATGAAGAGCTTCAAAAGGTGTCAGAAATGAGAGGAGCATGAAACGGTCTGAAAAATAGGAGAAGCATGAAGTGGCTTTGAAAAACATGAAGAGCCTGAAAAGGTGTGAAAAGTATGTAGAGCTTCAAAAGGTGTGAAAAAAATGAAGAGCTTCAAAATGTGTCAAAAATATGAGGAGCATGAAAAGATCTAAAAAATAGGAGCAGCATGAAACGGTGTTCAAAGACATGAAGAGCCTGAAAAGGTGTGAAAAATATGAAGAGCTTCAAAACGTGTCAAAAATATGAGGAGCATGGAACGGTCTGAAAAATAGGAGGAGCATGAAACTGTCTGAAAAATGGGAGGAGCATGAAGCGGTGTTGAAAAACATGAAGAGCCTGAAAACGTGTGAAAAACATGAAGAGCTTAAAATTGTGAGAAATATGAAGAGCTTCAAAAGGTGTCAAAAATGAGACGAGTATGAAACTGTCTGGAAAATTGGACGAGCATGAAGCGGTGTTGAAAACATGAAGAGCCAGAAAAGTTGTGAAAAATATGAAGAGCTTCACAAAGTGTCAAAAATATGAAGAGCATGAAACGGTCAGAAAAATAGGAGGAGCAGGAAGTTATGTTGGAAAACATGAAGAGCCTAAAAAGGTGTGAAAAATATGAAGAGCTTCAAAATGTGTCAAAAATATGAGGAGCATGAAACGGTCTGAAAAACAGTAGGATCATGAAGCCGTGTTGAAAAACATGGGGAGCCTGAAAAGGTGTGAAAAATATGAAGAGATTTAAAAGTTGTGAAATACATGAGGAGCATGAAACGGTCTTCAAAATAGGAGGAGCATGAAACCGTGTTCAAAAACATGAAGAGCCTGAAAAGTTGTGAAATATATGAAGAGCTTCAAACGGTTGGAAATACATGAGGAGCATGAAACGGTGTTGAAAAACATGAAGAGCCTGAAAAGGTGGGTAAAATATGAAGAGCTTCAAAAAGTGTCAAAAATATGAGGAGCATGAAACGGTCTGAAAATTAGGAGGAACACAAGTGGTGTTCAAAAACATGAAGATCCTGAAAAGGTGGGGAAAATATGAAGAGCTTCAAAAGGTGTCAAAACTATGAGGAGAAAGAAACGGTCTGAAAAATAGGAGGAGCATGAAAGGGTGTTCAAATGCATGAAGTGCCTGAAAAGGTGTGAAAAATATGAAGAGCTTCAAAAGGTGTAAAATACATGAGGAACATGAAACGGTCTAAAAAATAGGATGAGCATGAAGTTGTGTTGAAAAACATGAAGAGACTGAAAAGGTGTGAAAAATATGAAGAGGTTCAAAAGGTGTGAAAAATATGACGAGTATGATACGGTCTGAAAAATAGGAGGAGCATGAAGCTCTGTTCAAAAACATGAAGATCCTGAAAAGTTGTGAAAAATATGAAAAGCTTCAAAAGTTGTCAAAAATATGAGGAGCATGAAACATTCTGAAATATAGGAGGATCATGAAGCGATGTTCACAATCATGAAGAGGTTGAAAAGGTGTGAAAAATAGGAAGAGCTTCAAAACGTGTGAAATACATGAGGAGCATGAAAAAGTCTGAAAAATAGGAGGAGCATCAAGCGGTGTTCAAAAACATGAAGAGCCTGAAAAGGTGTGAAAAATATAAAGAGCTTCAAAAGGTGTGAAAAATAGGAGGAGCATGAAACGGGCTGAAAAATAGCAGGAGCATGAAGCGGTGTTCAAAAACATGAAGAGCCTGAAAAGGTGTGAAAAATATGAAGAGCTTCAAAAAATGTCAAAAATATGAGGAGCATTAAACGGTCTGAAAAATAGGAGCAGCATGAAACGGTGTTCAAAAACATGAAGAGCCTGAAAAGTTGTGAAAAATATGAAGAGATTCAAAACGTGTGAAATACATGAGGAGCATGAAACTCTCTGAAAAATAGGAGGAGCATGAAGCGGTTTTGAAAAACATGAAGAGTCTGAAAACGTGTGAAAATATGAAGAGCTTCAAAAATATGAAAAATATGAAGAGCTTCAAAAGGTGCTGAAAATATGAAGAGCTTCAAAATGTGTCAAAAGTGAGATGAGCATGAAACGGTCTGAAAATTAGGAGGAGCATGAAGAGGTGTTGAAAAACATGAAGAGCCTGAAAATGTGTGAAATATATGAAGAGCTTCAAAAGTTGTCAGAAATGATAGAAACATGAAACGGTCTGAAAAATAGGATGAGCAAGAAGGGGTGTTGAAAAACATGAAGAGCCTGAAAACGTGTGAAAAATACGAAGAGCTTCAAAAGATGTGGTAAAATATGACGAGCTTCAAAAGGTGGCAAAAATGAAATGAGCATGAAACGGTCTGAAAAATAGGAGGAGCATGAAGCGGTGTTGAAAAACATGAAGAACCTGAAAAGCTATGAGAAATATGAAGAGCTTCAAATGGTGTCAAAAATATGAGGAGCATGAAACGGTCTGAAAAATAGGAGGAGCATGAAGCGGTGTTGAAAAACATGAAGTACCTGAAAAGTTGTGAGAAATATGAAGAGCTTCAAATGGTGTCAAAAATATGAGGAGCATGAAACGATCTGAAAAATAGGAGCAGCATGAAGCGGTGTTCAAAAACATGAAGAGCCTGACAAGGTTTGAAATATATGAAGAGTTTCAAAAGGTGTCAAAAATATGAGGAGCATGAAACGGTCTGAAAAATAGGAGTGTTATGAAACGGTGTTGAAAAACATGAAGACCCTGAAAAGGTGTGAAATATATGAAGAGTTTCAAAAGGTGTCAAAGATATGAGGAGCTTGAAACGGTCTGAAAAATAGGAGGAGCATGAAGCGGTGTGCAAAAACATGAAGAGCCTGAAAGATGTGAAAAATATGAAGAGCTTCAAAAGGTGTCAAAAATATGAGAAGCATGAAACGGTCTGAAAAATAGGAGGAGCAGGAAGCGATGTTCAAAAACATGAAGAGCCTGAAAACGTGTGAAAAATATGAACATCTTCAAAAGGTGTGAAATACATGAGGAGCATGAAACGGTCTGAAAAATAGGAGGAGCATGAAGCGGTGTTCAAAAACATGAAGAGCCTGAAAACGTGTGAAAAATATGAAGAGCTTCAAAAGGTGTGAAATGCATGAGGAGCATTAAACGGTCTGAAAAATAGGAGGAGCATGAAGCATGTTCAAAAACAGGAAGAGACTGAAAAATTGTGAAAAATATGAAGAGTTTCAAAAGGTGTCAAAAATAAGAGGAGCATGAAACGGTCTGAGAAATAGGAGGAGCATGAAGCGGTGTTCAAAAACATGAAAAGCCTGAAATGGTGTGAAATATATGAAGAGCTTCAAAAGGTGTCAAAAATGAGATGAGCTTAAAACGGTCTGAAAAATAGGAGGAGCATGAAGTGGTGTTGAAAAAAAGAAGAGACTGAAAAGGTGTGAGAAATATGAAGAGCTTCAAAAGGTGTGAAAATTATGAGGAGAATGAAACGGTCTGAAAAATAGGAGGAGCATGAAGCGGTGTTCAAAAATATGAAGAGCCTGAAAAATTGTGAAAAATATGAAGAGTTTCAAAAGGTGTCAAAAATATGAGGAGCATGAAACGGTCTGAAAATTAGGAGGAACACAAGTGGTGTTCAAAAACATGAAGATCCTGAAAAGGTGGGGAAAATATGAAGAGCTTCAAAAGGTGTCAAAACTATGAGGAGAAAGAAACGGTCTGAAAAATAGGAGGAGCATGAAAGGGTGTTCAAATGCATGAAGAGCCTGAAAAGGTGTGAAAAATATGAAGAGCTTCAAAAGGTGTAAAATACATGAGGAACATGAAACGGTCTAAAAAATAGGATGAGCATGAAGTTGTGTTGAAAAACATGAAGAGACTGAAAAGGTGTGAAAAATATGAAGAGGTTCAAAAGGTGTGAAAAATATGACGAGTATGATACGGTCTGAAAAATAGGAGGAGCATGAAGCTCTGTTCAAAAACATGAAGATCCTGAAAAGTTGTGAAAAATATGAAAAGCTTCAAAAGTTGTCAAAAATATGAGGAGCATGAAACATTCTGAAATATAGGAGGATCATGAAGCGATGTTCACAATCATGAAGAGGTTGAAAAGGTGTGAAAAATAGGAAGAGCTTCAAAACGTGTGAAATACATGAGGAGCATGAAAAAGTCTGAAAAATAGGAGGAGCATCAAGCGGTGTTCAAAAACATGAAGAGCCTGAAAAGGTGTGAAAAATATAAAGAGCTTCAAAAGGTGTGAAAAATAGGAGGAGCATGAAACGGGCTGAAAAATAGCAGGAGCATGAAGCGGTGTTCAAAAACATGAAGAGCCTGAAAAGGTGTGAAAAATATGAAGAGCTTCAAAAAATGTCAAAAATATGAGGAGCATTAAACGGTCTGAAAAATAGGAGCAGCATGAAACGGTGTTCAAAAACATGAAGAGCCTGAAAAGTTGTGAAAAATATGAAGAGATTCAAAACGTGTGAAATACATGAGGAGCATGAAACTCTCTGAAAAATAGGAGGAGCATGAAGCGGTTTTGAAAAACATGAAGAGTCTGAAAACGTGTGAAAATATGAAGAGCTTCAAAAATATGAAAAATATGAAGAGCTTCAAAAGGTGCTGAAAATATGAAGAGCTTCAAAATGTGTCAAAAGTGAGATGAGCATGAAACGGTCTGAAAATTAGGAGGAGCATGAAGAGGTGTTGAAAAACATGAAGAGCCTGAAAATGTGTGAAATATATGAAGAGCTTCAAAAGTTGTCAGAAATGATAGAAACATGAAACGGTCTGAAAAATAGGATGAGCAAGAAGGGGTGTTGAAAAACATGAAGAGCCTGAAAACGTGTGAAAAATACGAAGAGCTTCAAAAGATGTGGTAAAATATGACGAGCTTCAAAAGGTGGCAAAAATGAAATGAGCATGAAACGGTCTGAAAAATAGGAGGAGCATGAAGCGGTGTTGAAAAACATGAAGAACCTGAAAAGCTATGAGAAATATGAAGAGCTTCAAATGGTGTCAAAAATATGAGGAGCATGAAACGGTCTGAAAAATAGGAGGAGCATGAAGCGGTGTTGAAAAACATGAAGTACCTGAAAAGTTGTGAGAAATATGAAGAGCTTCAAATGGTGTCAAAAATATGAGGAGCATGAAACGATCTGAAAAATAGGAGCAGCATGAAGCGGTGTTCAAAAACATGAAGAGCCTGACAAGGTTTGAAATATATGAAGAGTTTCAAAAGGTGTCAAAAATATGAGGAGCATGAAACGGTCTGAAAAATAGGAGTGTTATGAAACGGTGTTGAAAAACATGAAGACCCTGAAAAGGTGTGAAATATATGAAGAGTTTCAAAAGGTGTCAAAGATATGAGGAGCTTGAAACGGTCTGAAAAATAGGAGGAGCATGAAGCGGTGTGCAAAAACATGAAGAGCCTGAAAGATGTGAAAAATATGAAGAGCTTCAAAAGGTGTCAAAAATATGAGAAGCATGAAACGGTCTGAAAAATAGGAGGAGCAGGAAGCGATGTTCAAAAACATGAAGAGCCTGAAAACGTGTGAAAAATATGAACATCTTCAAAAGGTGTGAAATACATGAGGAGCATGAAACGGTCTGAAAAATAGGAGGAGCATGAAGCGGTGTTCAAAAACATGAAGAGCCTGAAAACGTGTGAAAAATATGAAGAGCTTCAAAAGGTGTGAAATGCATGAGGAGCATTAAACGGTCTGAAAAATAGGAGGAGCATGAAGCATGTTCAAAAACAGGAAGAGACTGAAAAATTGTGAAAAATATGAAGAGTTTCAAAAGGTGTCAAAAATAAGAGGAGCATGAAACGGTCTGAGAAATAGGAGGAGCATGAAGCGGTGTTCAAAAACATGAAAAGCCTGAAATGGTGTGAAATATATGAAGAGCTTCAAAAGGTGTCAAAAATGAGATGAGCTTAAAACGGTCTGAAAAATAGGAGGAGCATGAAGTGGTGTTGAAAAAAAGAAGAGACTGAAAAGGTGTGAGAAATATGAAGAGCTTCAAAAGGTGTGAAAATTATGAGGAGAATGAAACGGTCTGAAAAATAGGAGGAGCATGAAGCGGTGTTCAAAAATATGAAGAGCCTGAAAGGATGTGAAAAATATGACGTGCCTCAAAAGGTGTCAAAAATATGAGGAGCATGAAACGTTCTCAAAATAATAGGAGCATGAAGCGGTGTTGAAAAACATGAAGAGCCTGAAAAAGTGTGAAAAATAGGAAGAGCTTCAAAAGGTGTCAATAATAAGAGGTGCATGAAACAGTCTGAAAAAAAAGGAGGAGCATGAAACGGTCTGAAAAATAGGAGGAGCTTGAAGCTGTGTTGAAAAACATGAAGAGCCTGAAAAGGTGTGACAAATATAAAGACCTTCAAAAGGTTTCAAAAATATGAGGAGCATGAAACGGTCTGAAAAATAGGAGGAGCAAGAAGCGGTGTTAAAAAAAAATGAACAGACTGAAAACGTTTGAAAAATATGAAGAGCTTCAAAAGGTGTGAAATTAATGAGGAGCATGAAACGGTCTGAAAAATACGAGAAGCATGAAGTGGTGTGGAAAAACATGAAGAACCTGAAAACGTGTGAAAAATATGAAGAGTTTCAAAAGGTGTCAAAAATATGAAGAGCATGAAACGGTCTGAAAATTTGAAGGATCATGAGCGGTGTTCAAAAACATGAGGAGCCTGAAAAGGTGTGAAAAATATGAAGAGCTTCAAAAGGTTTCAAAAATATGAGGAACATGAAACAATCTGAAAAATAGGAGGAGCATGAAACAGTGTTCAAAAACATGAAGAGCCTGAAAAGGTGTGAAAAATATGAAGAGCTTCAAAACGTGTCAAAAATATGAGGAGCATGAAAAGGTCTGAAAAACAGGAGGAGCAAGAAGCGGTGTTGAAAAACATGAAGAGCCTGAAAACGTGTGAAAAATATGAAGAGCTTCAAAAGATGTGAAAAATATGAAGCGCTTCAAAAGGTGTCAAAAATGAGATGAGCATGAAACGGTCTGAAATATAGGAGGAGCATGAAGCGGTGTTGAAAAACAAGAGGAGTCTGAAAAAGTGTGAAAAATATGAAGAGCTTCAAAAGGTGTCAAAAATATGAGGAGAAGGAAAGGGGCTGAAAAATAGGAGGAGCATGAAGCTGTGTTGAGAAACATGAAGAGCCTGAAAAGGTGTGACAAATATAAAGACCTTCAAAAGGTTTCAAAAATATGAGGAGCATGTAACGGTCTGAAAAAAAGGAGGAGCATGAAGCGGTGTTGAAAAATATGAAGAGCTTCAAAAGGTGTGAAAAATATGAAGAGCTTCAAAAGGTGTCAAAAATATGAGGAGCATGAAACGGTCTGAAAAATAGGAGCAGCTTGAAATGGTGTTCAAAAACATGAAGAGCCTGAAAAGGTGTGAAAAATATGAAGAGCTTCAATAGGGGTGAAAGACATGAGGAACATGAAACGGTCTGAAAACTAGGAGGAGCATGAAGCTGTGCTCAAAAACATGAAGAGCCTGAGATGGTGTGAGAAATATGAAGAGCTTCAAAAGGTGTGAAAATTATGAGGAGAATGAAACGGTCTGAAAAATAGGAGGAGCATGAAGCGGTGTTCAAAAATATGAAGAGGCTGAAAGGATGTGAAAAATATGACGTGCCTCAAAAGGTGTCAAAAATATGAGGAGCATGAAACGTTCTCAAAATAATAGGAGCATGAAGCGGTGTTGAAAAACATGAAGAGCCTGAAAAAGTGTGAAAAATAGGAAGAGCTTCAAAAGGTGTCAATAATAAGAGGTGCATGAAACAGTCTGAAAAAAAAGGAGGAGCATGAAACGGTCTGAAAAATAGGAGCATGAAGCTGTGTTGAAAAACATGAAGAGCCTGAAAAGGTGTGACAAATATAAAGACCTTCAAAAGGTTTCAAATATATGAGGTGCATGTAACGGTCTGAAAAATAGGAGGAGCATGAAGCGGTGTTGAAAAACATGAAGAGCCTGAAAAGGTGTGAAATATATGAAGAGCTCCAAAAGGTGTCAAAAATATGAGGAGCATGAAACCGTCTCAAAAATAGGAGGAACATAAAGCGGTGTTGAAAAACTTGGAGAGCCTGAAAAGCTCTGAAAATTATGAAGAGCTACAAAATTTGTCAAAAATATGAGGAGCATGAAACGGTCTCAAAAATAGGAGGAGTGAGATCGATGTTGAAAAACAACGAGAGCCTAAAAACGTGTGAAAAATACGAAGAGCTTCCAAAGGTGTCAAAAATATGAGGAACATGAAACGGTCTCAAAAATAGGAGGAGCATGAAGGGGTGTTGAAAAACATGAAGAGCCTGAAAAGGTGTGACAAATATAAAGAGCTTCAAAACGTGTCAATAATATGAGGAGCATGAAACGGTCTGAAATATAGGAGGAGCATGAAACGGTGTAGAAAAACATGAAGAGCATGAAAAGGTGTGAAAAATAGGAAAAGCTTCAAAAAGTGTCAAAAATATGAGGAGCATGAAACGATTTGAAAAATAGGAGCAGCATGAAGCGGTTTTGAAAAACATAAAGAGCCTGAAAAGGTGTTAAAAATATGAACAGCTTAAAAACGTGTCAAAAATATGAGGAGTTTGAAAAGGTGTTCAAAAACATGAAGAGCATGAAAATGTGTGAAAAATATGAACAGCTTCAAAAGGTGTCAAAAATATGAGGAGCATGAAACGGTATGAAAAATAGGAGGAGAATGAGGCGGTGTTGAAAAACATGAAGAGCCTGAAAAGGTGTGAAATATATGAAGAGCTTCAAAACGTGTCAAAAAGATGAGGAGCAGGAAACGGTCTGAAAATTGGGAGGAGCATGAAGCGGTGTTGAAAAACATGAAGAGCCTGAAAAGGTGTGAAAAACATGAAGAGTTTGAAAAGGTGTGAAATTTATGAAAAGCTTCAAAAGGTGTCAAAAATATGAGGAGCATGAAACGGTCTAAAAAATAAGAGGAGCATGATGTGGTGTTGAAAAATTGAAGAGCCTGAAAAGGTGTGAAAATTATGAAGAGATTCAAAAGGTGTCAAAAATATGAGGAGCATGAAATGGCCTGAAAAATAGGAGGAGAATGAAACCGTGTTCAAAATCATGAAGAGCCTGAAAATGTGGAAATATTTGAAGTGCTTCAAAAGGTGTCAAAAATATGAGGAGCATGAAACGATCTGAAAAATGGAGGACCATGAAGCGGTGATGAAAAAAAAGAAGAGCATGAAATGGTTTGAAGAATATGAGGAGCTTCAAAAGTTATCAAATACAGGAGTAGCATGAAGCCGTGTTGAAAAACATCAAGAGCCTGAAAAGGTGTGAAAAATAGGAAGAGCTGCAAAACGTGTCAATAATAAGAGGTGCATGAAACAGTCTGAAAAAAAAGGAGGAGCATGAAACGGTCTGAAAAATAGGAGCATGAAGCTGTGTTGAAAAACATGAAGAGCCTGAAAAGGTGTGACAAATATAAAGACCTTCAAAAGGTTTCAAAAATTTGAGGTGCATGTAACGGTCTGAAAAATAGGAGGAGCATGAAGCGGTGTTGAAAAACATGAAGAGCCTGAAAAGGTGTGAAATATATGAAGAGCTCCAAAAGGTGTCAAAAATATGAGGAGCATGAAACCGTCTCAAAAATAGGAGGAACATAAAGCGGTGTTGAAAAACTTGGAGAGCCTGAAAAGCTCTGAAAATTATGAAGAGCTACAAAATTTGTCAAAAATATGAGGAGCATGAAACGGTCTCAAAAATAGGAGGAGTGAGATCGATGTTGAAAAACAACGAGAGCCTAAAAACGTGTGAAAAATACGAAGAGCTTCAAAAGGTGTCAAAAATATGAGGAACATGAAACGGTCTCAAAAATAGGAGGAGCATGAAGGGGTGTTGAAAAACATGAAGAGCCTGAAAAGGTGTGACAAATATAAAGAGCTTCAAAACGTGTCAATAATATGAGGAGCATGAAACGGTCTGAAATATAGGAGGAGCATGAAACGGTGTAGAAAAACATGAAGAGCATGAAAAGGTGTGAAAAATAGGAAAAGCTTCAAAAAGTGTCAAAAATATGAGGAGCATGAAACGATTTGAAAAATAGGAGCAGCATGAAGCGGTTTTGAAAAACATAAAGAGCCTGAAAAGGTGTTAAAAATATGAACAGCTTAAAAACGTGTCAAAAATATGAGGAGTTTGAAAAGGTGTTCAAAAACATGAAGAGCATGAAAATGTGTGAAAAATATGAACAGCTTCAAAAGGTGTCAAAAATATGAGGAGCATGAAACGGTATGAAAAATAGGAGGAGAATGAGGCGGTGTTGAAAAACATGAAGAGCCTGAAAAGGTGTGAAATATATGAAGAGCTTCAAAACGTGTCAAAAAGATGAGGAGCAGGAAACGGTCTGAAAAATAGGAGGAGCATGAAGCGGTGTTGAAAAACATGAAGAGCCTGAAAAGGTGTGAAAAACATGAAGAGTTTGAAAAGGTGTGAAATTTATGAAAAGCTTCAAAAGGTGTCAAAAATATGAGGAGCATGAAACGGTCTAAAAAATAAGAGGAGCATGATGTGGTGTTGAAAAATTGAAGAGCCTGAAAAGGTGTGAAAATTATGAAGAGATTCAAAAGGTGTCAAAAATATGAGGAGCATGAAATGGCCTGAAAAATAGGATGAGAATGAAACCGTGTTCAAAATCATGAAGAGCCTGAAAATGTGGAAATATTTGAAGTGCTTCAAAAGGTGTCAAAAATATGAGGAGCATGAAACGATCTGAAAAATGGAGGACCATGAAGCGGTGATGAAAAAAAAGAAGAGCATGAAATGGTTTGAAGAATATGAGGAGCTTCAAAAGTTATCAAATACAGGAGTAGCATGAAGTCGTGTTGAAAAACATCAAGAGCCTGAAAAGGTGTGAAAAATATGAAGAGCTGCAAAACGTGTCAAAAATATAAGGAGCATGAAACGTTCTCAAAAATAGGAGGTGAAGCAAACGGTGTTCAAAAATATGAAGAGCCTGAAAAGGTGTGAAAAATATGAAGAGCATGAAACGGTCTGAAAAATAGGAGGAGCATGAAGCGGTGTTCAGAAACATGAAAAGCCTGAAAACTGTGAAAAATATGAAGAGCTTCAAAAAGTGTGAAAAATATGAAGAGCTTCAAAAGGTGTGAAAAATATGAGGAGCATGAAACGGTCTGAAAAATAGGAGGAGCATGAAACAGTGTGGAAAAAATGAAGAGCATGAATAGGTGTGAAAATTATGAAGAGCTTTAAAAGGTTTGAAAAATATGACGAGCGTGAAACGGTCTGAAAAATTGGAGGAGCATGAAGCGGTGTTGAAATATATGAAGAGCCTGTAAAGGTTTGAAAATAATGAAGAGCTTCAAAAGGTGACAAAAATTTGAGGAGCATGAAACAGTCTGAAAAATAGGAGGAGCATGAAACGGTGTTGAAAAACATGAAGAGCATGAAATGGTGTGAAAAAAATGAAGAGCTTCAAAAGGTGTTTGAAATATGAGGAGCATGAAGGGGTGTTCAAATACATGAAGAACTTGAAAAGGTATGAAAAATATGAAGAGCCTCAAAAGGTGTCAAAAATATGAGGAGCATGAAACGGTCTGAAAAATATGAGGAGCATGAAGCGGTGTTGAAAAACATGAAGAGCCTGAAAAGGTGAAAAAAACAAGAAGAGCCTGAAAAGGTGTGACATATACGAAGAGCTTCAAAAGGTGTCAAAAATATGAGGAGCATGAAACGGTTTGAAAAATAGGAGGAGCATTAGGCTGTGTTGAAAAACATGAAGAGCCTGAAAAGGTGTGAAAAACATGAAGAGATCGAAAAGGTGTGAAATATATGAAGAGCTTCAAAAGGTGTCAAAAATATTAGGAGCATGAAACGGTCTGAAAAATAGGAGGTGCATGAAGCGATGTTCACAAACATGAAGATCCTGAAAAGGTGTGAAATAAATGAAGAGCTTCAAAAGGTGTCAAAAATTTGAGGAGAATGAAACGGTCTGAAATATAGGAGGAGCATGAAGCCGTGTTGAAAAGCATGAAGAGCCTGAAAAGGTGTGAAATATATGAAGAGCTTCAAAAGGTGTCAAAAATATTAGGAGCATGAAACGGTCTGAAAAACAGGACGAGCATGAAGCGGTCTTGAAGGACATGAAGAGCCTGAAAAGGTGTGAAAAATAGGAGGAGCTTCAAAATGTGTCAAAAATATGAGGAGCATGAAATGGTCTGAAAAATAGGAGGAGCATGAAGTGGTGTTGAAAAACATGAAGAGCCTGAAAAAGTGTGAAATATATGAAGAGCTTCAAAAGGTGTCAAACAGATGAGGAGGATGAAAAGGTCTGAAAAATAGGAGGAGCATGAAGCGGTGTTGAAAAACATGAAGAACCTGAAAAGGTGTGAAAAATATGAAGAGCTTCAAAAGGTGTCAAAAATAAAAGGAGCATGAAATGGTCTGAAAAACAGGAGGAGCATGAAGCGGTATTGAAAAACATGAAGAGCCTGAAAAGGTGTGACAAATTTGAAGAGCTTCAAAAGGTTTCAAAAATATGAGGAACATGAAACAATCTGAAAAATAAGAGGAGCATGAAACGTTGTTGAAAATCATGAAGAGCCTGAAAAGGTGTGACAAATTTGAAGAGCTTCAAAAGGTGTAAAATACATGAGGAGAATGAAACGGTGTGAAAAATAGGAGGAGCATGAAGTGGTGTTCAAAAACATGAAGAGTCTGAAAAGAAGTGAAATATATGAAGAGCTTCAAACGTTGTCAAAAATATGAGGAGCATGAAACGCTCTGAAAAATAGGATGTGCATGAAGCGGTGTTGAGAAACATGGAGAGCCTCAAAAGTTGTGAAAAATATGAAGAGCTTCAAAAGGTGTGAAATACATGAGGAGCATGAAACGGTCTGAAAAATAGGAGGAGCATGAAACGGTGTTCAAAAACCTGAAGAGAATGAAAAGGTGTGAAAAATATGAAGAGCTCAAAAGGTGTGAAATACATGAGGAGCATGAAACGGTCTGAAAAATAGGAGGACCATGAAGCGGTGTTGAAAAACATGAAGAGCCTGAAAAGTTGTGAAAAATATGAAGAGCTTCAATAGATGTGATAAACATGAGGAGCAACAAGCGGTCTGAAAAATAGGAGTAGCATCAAGCGGTGTTCAAAAACATGAAGAGCCTGAAAAGGTGTGAAAAATGTGAAGAGCTTCAAAAGGTGTGAAATAAGAGAGGATGAAACGGTCTGAAAAAAAGGAGGAGCATAAAGCGGTGTTCAAAAACATGAACAGCCTGAAAAGCTGTGAAATATATGAAGAGTTTCAAAAGGTGTGAAAAATATGAAGAGCTTCAAACAGTTGGAAATACATGAGGTGCATGAAACGGTGTTGAAAAACATGAAGAGCCTGAAAAGGTGGGTAAAATATGAAGAGCTTCAAAAGGTGTCAAAAATATGAGGAGCATGAAACGGTCTGAAAAATAGGAGGAGCATTAAACGGTGTTCAAAAACATGAAGAGCCTGAAATGGTGTGAAATATGAAGAGCTTCAAAAGGTGTCAAAAATAGGAGGAGCATGAAACAGTCTGAAAAATAGGAAGAGCAAGAAGCGGTGTTGAAAAAGATTAAGAGCCAGAAAACGTTTGAAAAATATGAAGAGCTTCAAAAGGTGGGGAAAATATGAAGAGCTTCAAAATGTGTCAAATGCGAGATGAGTATGAAACGGTCTGAAAAATAGGAGGAGCATGAAGTGGTGTTGAAAAACATGAAGAGCCTGAAAATGTGTGAAATATATGTAGAGCTTCAAAATGTGTCAGAAATGAGAGAAGCATGAAACGGTCGGAAAAATAGAATGAGCAAGAAGGGGTGTTGAAAAACATGAAGAACCTGAAAAGGTGTGAAAGATATGACGATCTTAAAAAGGTGTCAAAAATATGAGGAGCATGAAACGGTCTGAAAAATAGGAGCAGCATCAAGCGGTGTAATAAACATGAAGAGCCTGAAAAGGTGTGAAAAATATGAAGAGATTCAAAAGGTGTGAAAAAAATGAAGAGCTTCAAAATGTGTCAAAAATATGAGGAGCATGAAAAGATCTGAAAAATAGGAGCAGCATGAAACAGTGTTCAAAGACATGAAGAGCCTGAAAACGTGTGAAAAATATGAAGAGCTTCAAAACGTGTCAAAAATATGAGGAGCATGAAACGATCTGAAAAATAGGAGGAGCAAGAAGCAGTGTTGAAAAAAATGAAGAGCCTGAAAACGTTTGAAAAATATGAAGAGCTTCAAAATGTGTCAAAAGCGAGATGAGTATGAAACGGTCTGAAAAATAGGAGGAGCATGAAGTGGTGTTGAAAAACATGAAGAGCCTGAAAATGTGTGAAATATATGAAGAGCTTCAAAATGTGTCAGAAATGAGAGAAGCATGAAACGGTCTGAAAAATAGGAGAAGCATGAAGTGGCTTTGAAAAACATGAAGAGCCTGAAAAGGTGTGAAAAATATGAAGAGCTTCAAAAGGTGTCAAAAATATGAGGAGCATGAAACGGTCTGAAAAATAGGAGGAGCATGAAACTGTGTTCAAAAACATGAAGAGCCTGAAAAGTTGTGAAAAATATGAAGAGCTTCAAACGGTTGGAAATACATGAGGAGCATGAAACGGTCTGAAAAATAGGAGGAGAAAGAAACGGTGTTCAAAAACATGAAGAGCCTGAAAATGTGTGAAAAATATGAAGAGCTTTAAAAGGTGTGAAATACATGAGGAGCATGAAACGGTCTGAAAAATAGGAGGAGCATGAAACCGTGTTCAAAAACATGAAGAGCCTGAAAAGTTGTGAAAAATATGAAGAGCTTCAAACGGTTGGAAATACATGAAGAGCATGAAACGGTCCGAAAAATAGAAGCAGCCTGAAATCGTGTTCAAAAACATGAAGAGCCTGAAAACGTGTGAAAAATATGAAGAGATTCAAAAGGTGTGAAAAATATGAAGAGCTTCAAAAGGTGTCAAAAATGAGATGAGCATGAAACAGTCCGAAAAATAGGAGCAGCCTGAAATCGTGTTCAAAAACATGAAGAGCCTGAAAACGTGTGAAAAATATGAAGAGATTCAAAAGGTGTGAAATATATGAAGAGCTTCAAAAGGTGTCAGAAATGAGAGGAGCATGAAACGATCTGAAAAATAGGAGAAGCATGAAGTGGCTTTGAAAAACATGAAGAGCCTGAAAAGGTGTGAAAAATATGAAGAGCTTCAAAAGGTGTCAAAAATATGAGGAGCATGAAACGGTCTGAAAAATACGAGGAGCATGAAACGGTGTTCAAAAACATGAAGAGCCTGAAAAGGTGTGAAATATATGAAGAGCTTCAAAACGTGTCAAAAATATGAGGAGCATGAAACGGTCCGAAAAATAGGAGGAGCAAGAAGCGGTGTTGAAAAAGATTAAGAGCCTGAAAACGTTTGAAAAATATGAAGAGCTTCAAAAGGTGTGGAAAATAGGAAGAGCTTCAAAATGTGTCAAAGCGAGATGAGTATGAAACGGTCTGAAAAATAGGAGGAGCATGAAGTTGTGTTGAAAAACATGAAGAGCCTGAAAACGTTTGAGAAATATGAAGAGCTTCAAAAGGTGTGAAAAATATGAAGAGCTTCAAAAGTTGTTAAAAATGAGATGAGCATGACACAGTTTGAAAAATAGAAGGAGCATGAAACCGTGTTCAAAAACATGAAGAGCCTAAAAAGGTTGAAAAATATGAAGAGCTTCAAAAGGTGTAAAATACATGAGGAACATGAAACGGTCTGGAAAATAGGATGAGCATGAAGTTGTGTTGAAAAACATGAAGAGACTGAAAAGGTGTGAAAAATATGAAGAGCTTCAAAAGTTGTGAAAAATATGAAGAGCTTCAAAAGGTGATAAAAGTGAGATGAGCATGAAACGGTCTGAAAAATATGAGAAGCATGAAGCGGTGTTGGAAATCATGAAGAGTCTGAAAAGGTGTGAAATATATTAAGAGCTTCAAAAGGTGTCAAAAATATGAGGAGCATGAAACGGTCTGAAAAATAGGAGGAGAATGAAGCGGTGTTGAAAAACATGAAGAACCTGAAAAGGTGTGAAAAATATGAAGAGCTTCAAAAGGTGTCAAAACTATGAGGAGAAAGAAACGGTCTGAAAAATAGGAGGAGCATGAAAGGGTGTTCAAATGCATGAAGAGCCTGAAAAGGTGTGAAAAATATGAAGAGCTTCAAAAGGTGTAAAATACATGAGGAACATGAAACGGTCTGGAAAATAGGATGAGCATGAAGTTGTGTTGAAAAACATGAAGAGACTGAAAAGGTGTGAAAAATATGAAGAGGTTCAAAAGGTGTGAAAAATATGACGAGTATGATACGGTCTGAAAAATAGGAGGAGCATGAAGCTCTGTTCAAAAACATGAAGATGCTGAAAAGTTGTGAAAAATATGAAAAGCTTCAAAAGTTGTCAAAAATATGAGGAGCATGAAACATTCTGAAAAATAGGAGGATCATGAAGCGGTGTTCAAAATCATGAAGAGCCTGAAACGGTGTGAAAAATATGAAGAGCTTCAAAACGTGTGAAATACATGAGGAGCATGAAAATGTCTGAAAAATAGGAGGAGCATCAAGCGGTGTTCAAAAACATGAAGAGCCTGAAAAGGTGTGAAAAATATGAAGAGCTTCAAAAGGTGTGAAAAATAGGAGGAGCATGAAACGGGCTGAAAAATAGCAGGAGCATGAAGCGGTGTTCAAATACATGAAGAGCCTGAAAAGGTGTGAAAAATATGAAGAGCTTCAAAAAATGTCAAAAATATGAGGAGCATTAAACGGTCTGAAAAATAGGAGCAGCATGAAACGGTGTTCAAAAACATGAACAGCCTGAAAAGGTGTGGAAAATATGAAGAGCTTCAAAAGGTGTGAAATACATGAGGAGCATGAAACTCTCTGAAAAATAGGAGGAGCATGAAGCGGTTTTGAAAAACATGAAGAGTCTGAAAACGTGTGAAAATATGAAGAGCTTCAAAAATATGAAAAATATGAAGAGCTTCAAAAGGTGTGGAAAATATGAAGAGCTTCAAAATGTGTCAAAAGTGAGATGAGCATGAAACGGTCTGAAAAATAGGAGGAGCATGAAGTGGTGTTGAAAAACATGAAGAGCCTGAAAATGTGTGAAATATATGAAGAGCTTCAAAAGTTGTCAGAAATGATAGAAACATGAAACGGTCTGAAAAATAGGATGAGCAAGAAGGGGTGTTGAAAAACATGAAGAGCCTGAAAACGTTTGAGAAATATGAAGAGCTTCAAAAGGTGTGAAAAATATGAAGAGCTTCAAAAGTTGTTAAAAATGAGATGAGCATGACACAGTTTGAAAAATAGAAGGAGCATGAAACCGTGTTCAAAAACATGAAGAGCCTAAAAAGGTTGAAAAATATGAAGAGCTTCAAAAGGTGTGAAAAATACGAGGAGCATAAAACGGTCTGAAAAAGAGGAGAAGCATGAAGTGGTGTTGAAAAACATCAAGAGCCTGAAAACGTGTGAAATATATGAAGAGCTTCAAAAGGTATCAAAAATATGAGGAGCATGAAACGGTCTGAAAAATGGGAGGAGCATGAAACCGTGTTGAAAAACATGAAGAGCCTGAAAACGTGTGAAAAACATGAAGAGCTTAAAAGTTGTGAGAAATATGAAGAGCTTCAAAAGGTGTCAAAAATGAGACGAGCATGGAACGGTCTGGAAAATAGGACGAGCATGAATCGGTGTTGAAAAACATGGGGAGCCTGAAAAGGTGTGAAAAATATGAAGAGCTTCAAAAGGTGTCAAAATATGAGGAGCATGAAACGGTCTGAAACATAGGAGGAGCATGAATCGGTTTTGAAAAACATGAAGAGCCTGAAAATGTGTGAAAAATATGAAGATCTTCAAAACGTGTCAAAATATGAGGAGCATGAAACAGTCTGAAAAACAGGAGGATCATGAAGCCATGTTGAAAAACATGGGGAGCCTGTAAAGGTGTGAAAAATATGAAGAGCTTCAAAAGGTTGGAAATACATGAGGAGCATGAAACGGTCTGGAAAATAGGAGAAGCATGAAGTGGTGTTGAAAAACATGAAGAGCCTGAAAACGTGTGAAAAATATGAAGAGCTTCAAAAGTTGTGAAAAATATGAAGAGCTTCAAAAGGTGATAAAAGTGAGATGAGCATGAAACGGTCTGAAAAATATGAGAAGCATGAAGCGGTGTTGGAAATCATGAAGAGTCTGAAAAGGTGTGAAATATATTAAGAGCTTCAAAAGGTGTCAAAAATATGAGGAGCATGAAACGGTCTGAAAAATAGGAGGAGAATGAAGCGGTGTTGAAAAACATGAAGAACCTGAAAAGGTGTGAAAAATATGAAGAGCTTCAAAAGGTGTCAAAACTATGAGGAGAAAGAAACGGTCTGAAAAATAGGAGGAGCATGAAAGGGTGTTCAAATGCATGAAGAGCCTGAAAAGGTGTGAAAAATATGAAGAGCTTCAAAAGGTGTAAAATACATGAGGAACATGAAACGGTCTGGAAAATAGGATGAGCATGAAGTTGTGTTGAAAAACATGAAGAGACTGAAAAGGTGTGAAAAATATGAAGAGGTTCAAAAGGTGTGAAAAATATGACGAGTATGATACGGTCTGAAAAATAGGAGGAGCATGAAGCTCTGTTCAAAAACATGAAGATGCTGAAAAGTTGTGAAAAATATGAAAAGCTTCAAAAGTTGTCAAAAATATGAGGAGCATGAAACATTCTGAAAAATAGGAGGATCATGAAGCGGTGTTCAAAATCATGAAGAGCCTGAAACGGTGTGAAAAATATGAAGAGCTTCAAAACGTGTGAAATACATGAGGAGCATGAAAATGTCTGAAAAATAGGAGGAGCATCAAGCGGTGTTCAAAAACATGAAGAGCCTGAAAAGGTGTGAAAAATATGAAGAGCTTCAAAAGGTGTGAAAAATAGGAGGAGCATGAAACGGGCTGAAAAATAGCAGGAGCATGAAGCGGTGTTCAAATACATGAAGAGCCTGAAAAGGTGTGAAAAATATGAAGAGCTTCAAAAAATGTCAAAAATATGAGGAGCATTAAACGGTCTGAAAAATAGGAGCAGCATGAAACGGTGTTCAAAAACATGAACAGCCTGAAAAGGTGTGGAAAATATGAAGAGCTTCAAAAATATGAAAAATATGAAGAGCTTCAAAAGGTGTGGAAAATATGAAGAGCTTCAAAATGTGTCAAAAGTGAGATGAGCATGAAACGGTCTGAAAAATAGGAGGAGCATGAAGTGGTGTTGAAAAACATGAAGAGCCTGAAAATGTGTGAAATATATGAAGAGCTTCAAAAGTTGTCAGAAATGATAGAAACATGAAACGGTCTGAAAAATAGGATGAGCAAGAAGGGGTGTTGAAAAACATGAAGAGCCTGAAAACGTTTGAGAAATATGAAGAGCTTCAAAAGGTGTGAAAAATATGAAGAGCTTCAAAAGTTGTTAAAAATGAGATGAGCATGACACAGTTTGAAAAATAGAAGGAGCATGAAACCGTGTTCAAAAACATGAAGAGCCTAAAAAGGTTGAAAAATATGAAGAGCTTCAAAAGGTGTGAAAAATACGAGGAGCATAAAACGGTCTGAAAAAGAGGAGAAGCATGAAGTGGTGTTGAAAAACATCAAGAGCCTGAAAACGTGTGAAATATATGAAGAGCTTCAAAAGGTATCAAAAATATGAGGAGCATGAAACGGTCTGAAAAATGGGAGGAGCATGAAACCGTGTTGAAAAACATGAAGAGCCTGAAAACGTGTGAAAAACATGAAGAGCTTAAAAGTTGTGAGAAATATGAAGAGCTTCAAAAGGTGTCAAAAATGAGACGAGCATGGAACGGTCTGGAAAATAGGACGAGCATGAATCGGTGTTGAAAAACATGGGGAGCCTGAAAAGGTGTGAAAAATATGAAGAGCTTCAAAAGGTGTCAAAATATGAGGAGCATGAAACGGTCTGAAACATAGGAGGAGCATGAATCGGTTTTGAAAAACATGAAGAGCCTGAAAATGTGTGAAAAATATGAAGATCTTCAAAACGTGTCAAAATATGAGGAGCATGAAACACTCTGAAAAACAGGAGGATCATGAAGCCATGTTGAAAAACATGGGGAGCCTGCAAAGGTGTGAAAAATATGAAGAGCTTCAAAAGGTTGGAAATACATGAGGAGCATGTAACGGTCTGGAAAATAGGAGAAGCATGAAGTGGTGTTGAAAAACATGAAGAGCCTGAAAACGTGTGAAAAATATGAAGAGCTTCAAAAGTTGTGAAAAATATGAAGAGCTTCAAAAGGTGATAAAAGTGAGATGAGCATGAAACGGTCTGAAAAATATGAGAAGCATGAAGCGGTGTTGGAAATCATGAAGAGTCTGAAAAGGTGTGAAATATATTAAGAGCTTCAAAAGGTGTCAAAAATATGAGGAGCATGAAACGGTCTGAAAAATAGGAGGAGAATGAAGCAGTGTTGAAAAACATGAAGAACCTGAAAAGGTGTGAAAAATATGAAGAGCTTCAAAAGGTGTCAAAACTATGAGGAGAAAGAAACGGTCTGAAAAATAGGATGAGCATGAAGTTATGTTGAAAAACATGAAGAGACTGAAAAGGTGTGAAAAATATGAAGAGGTTCAAAAGGTGTGAAAAATATGACGAGTATGATACGGTCTGAAAAATAGGAGGAGCATGAAGCTCTGTTCAAAAACATGAAGATGCTGAAAAGTTGTGAAAAATATGAAAAGCTTCAAAAGTTGTCAAAAATATAAGGAGCATGAAACATTCTGAAAAATAGGAGGATCATGAAGCGGTGTTCAAAATCATGAAGAGCCTGAAACGGTGTGAAAAATATGAAGAGCTTCAAAACGTGTGAAATACATGAGGAGCATGAAAATGTCTGAAAAATAGGAGGAGCATCAAGCGGTGTTCAAAAACATGAAGAGCCTGAAAAGGTGTGAAAAATATGAAGAGCTTCAAAAGGTGTGAAAAATAGGAGGAGCATGAAACGGGCTGAAAAATAGCAGGAGCATGAAGCGGTGTTCAAATACATGAAGAGCCTGAAAAGGTGTGAAAAATATGAAGAGCTTCAAAAAATGTCAAAAATATGAGGAGCATTAAACGTTCTGAAAAATAGGAGCAGCATGAAACGGTGTTCAAAAACATGAACAGCCTGAAAAGGTGTGGAAAATATGAAGAGCTTCAAAAGGTGTGAAATACATGAGGAGCATGAAACTCTCTGAAAAATAGGAGGAGCATGAAGCGGTTTTGAAAAACATGAAGAGTCTGAAAACGTGTGAAAATATGAAGAGCTTCAAAAATATGAAAAATATGAAGAGCTTCAAAAGGTGTGGAAAATATGAAGAGCTTCAAAATGTGTCAAAAGTGAGATGAGCATGAAACGGTCTGAAAAATAGGAGGAGCATGAAGTGGTGTTGAAAAACATGAAGAGCCTGAAAATGTGTGAAATATATGAAGAGCTTCAAAAGTTGTCAGAAATGATAGAAACATGAAACGGTCTGAAAAATAGGATGAGCAAGAAGGGGTGTTGAAAAACATGAAGAGCCTGAAAACGTTTGAGAAATATGAAGAGATTCAAAAGGTGTGAAAAATATGAAGAGCTTCAAAAGGTGTCAAAAATGAGATGAGCATGAAACAGTCCGAAAAATAGGAGGAGCCTGAAATCGTGTTCAAAAACATGAAGAGCCTAAAAAGGTGTGAAAAATATAAAGAGCTTCAAAAGGTGTGAAATACATGAGGAGCATGAAACGGTCTGAAAAATAGGAGGAGCATGAAGTGGTGTTGAAAAACATGAAGAGCCTGAAAATGTGTGAAATATATGAAGAGCTTCAAAAGGTGTCAGAAATGAGAGGAGCATGAAATGGTCTGAAAAATAGGAGAAGCATGAAGTGGCTTTGAAAAACATGAAGAGCCTGAAAAGGTGTGAAAAATATGAAGAGCTTCAAAAGGTGTCAAAAATATGAGGAGCATGAAACGGTCTGAAAAATGGGAGGAGCATGAAACCGTGTTGAAAAACATGAAGAGCCTGAAAACGTGTGAAAAACATGAAGAGCTTAAAAGTTGTGAGAAATATGAAGAGCTTCAAAAGGTGTCAAAAATGAGACGAGCATGGAACGGTCTGGAAAATAGGACGAGCATGAATCGGTGTTGAAAAACATGGGGAGCCTGAAAAGGTGTGAAAAATATGAAGAGCTTCAAAAGGTGTCAAAATATGAGGAGCATGAAACGGTCTGAAACATAGGAGGAGCATGAATCGGTTTTGAAAAACATGAAGAGCCTGAAAATGTGTGAAAAATATGAAGATCTTCAAAACGTGTCAAAATATGAGGAGCATGAAACAGTCTGAAAAACAGGAGGATCATGAAGCCATGTTGAAAAACATGGGGAGCCTGCAAAGGTGTGAAAAATATGAAGAGCTTCAAAAGGTTGGAAATACATGAGGAGCATGAAACGGTCTGGAAAATAGGAGAAGCATGAAGTGGTGTTGAAAAACATGAAGAGCCTGAAAACGTGTGAAAAATATGAAGAGCTTCAAAAGTTGTGAAAAATATGAAGAGCTTCAAAAGGTGATAAAAGTGAGATGAGCATGAAACGGTCTGAAAAATATGAGAAGCATGAAGCGGTGTTGGAAATCATGAAGAGTCTGAAAAGGTGTGAAATATATTAAGAGCTTCAAAAGGTGTCAAAAATATGAGGAGCATGAAACGGTCTGAAAAATAGGAGGAGAATGAAGCGGTGTTGAAAAACATGAAGAACCTGAAAAGGTGTGAAAAATATGAAGAGCTTCAAAAGGTGTCAAAACTATGAGGAGAAAGAAACGGTCTGAAAAATAGGAGGAGCATGAAAGGGTGTTCAAATGCATGAAGAGCCTGAAAAGGTGTGAAAAATATGAAGAGCTTCAAAAGGTGTAAAATACATGAGGAACATGAAACGGTCTGGAAAATAGGATGAGCATGAAGTTGTGTTGAAAAACATGAAGAGACTGAAAAGGTGTGAAAAATATGAAGAGGTTCAAAAGGTGTGAAAAATATGACGAGTATGATACGGTCTGAAAAATAGGAGGAGCATGAAGCTCTGTTCAAAAACATGAAGATGCTGAAAAGTTGTGAAAAAAATGAAAAGCTTCAAAAGTTGTCAAAAATATGAGGAGCATGAAACATTCTGAAAAATAGGAGGATCATGAAGCGGTGTTCAAAATCATGAAGAGCCTGAAACGGTGTGAAAAATATGAAGAGCTTCAAAACGTGTGAAATACATGAGGAGCATGAAAATGTCTGAAAAATAGGAGGAGCATCAAGCGGTGTTCAAAAACATGAAGAGCCTGAAAAGGTGTGAAAAATATGAAGACCTTCAAAAGGTGTGAAAAATAGGAGGAGCATGAAACGGGCTGAAAAATAGCAGGAGCATGAAGCGGTGTTCAAATACATGAAGAGCCTGAAAAGGTGTGAAAAATATGAAGAGCTTCAAAAAATGTCAAAAATATGAGGAGCATTAAACGGTCTGAAAAATAGGAGCAGCATGAAACGGTGTTCAAAAACATGAACAGCCTGAAAAGGTGTGGAAAATATGAAGAGCTTCAAAAGGTGTGAAATACATGAGGAGCATGAAACTCTCTGAAAAATAGGAGGAGCATGAAGCGGTGTTGAAAAACATGAAGAGCCTGAAAATGTGTGAAATATATGAAGAGCTTCAAAAGTTGTCAGAAATGATAGAAACATGAAACGGTCTGAAAAATAGGATGAGCAAGAAGGGGTGTTGAAAAACATGAAGAGCCTGAAAACGTTTGAGAAATACGAAGAAATTCAAAAGGTGTGAAAAATATGAAGAGCTTCAAAAGGTGTCAAAAATGAGATGAGCATGAAACAGTCCGAAAAATAGGAGGAGCCTGAAATCATGTTCAAAAACATGAAGAGCCTAAAAAGGTGTGAAAAATATAAAGAGCTTCAAAAGGTGTGAAATACATGAGGAGCATGAAACTTTCTGAAAAATAGGAGGAGCATGAAGTGGTGTTGAAAAACATGAAGAGCCTGAAAATGTGTGAAATATATGAAGAGCTTCAAAAGGTGTCAGAAATGAGAGGAGCATGAAATGGTCTGAAAAATAGGAGAAGCATGAAGTGGCTTTGAAAAACATGAAGAGCCTGAAAAGGTGTGAAAAATATGAAGAGCTTCAAAAGGTGTCAAAAATATGAGGAGCATGAAACGGTCTGAAAAATACGAGGAGCATGAAACGGTGTTCAAAAACATGAAGAGCCTGAAAAGGTGTGAAAGATATGAAGACCTTCAAAATTGTCAAAAATATGAGGAGCATGAAACGGTCTGAAAGATAGGAGGAGCATGACGTTGTGTTGAAAAACATGAAGAGCCTGAAAAGGTGTGAAAACTATTAAGAGCTTCAAAAGGTGTCAAAAATATGAGAAACCTGAAACGGTCTGAAAAATAGGAGAAAATTGAAGCAGTGTTGAAAAACATGAAGAGTCTGAAAAGTTGTGAACAATATGAAAAGCTTCAAAAGTTGTCAAAAATATTAGGAGCATGAAACATTCTGAAAAATAGGAGGATCATGAAGCGGTGTTCAAAATCATGAAGAGCCTGAAACGGTGTGAAAAATATGAAGAGCTTCAAAACGTGTGAAATACATGAGGAGCATGAAAATGTCTGAAAAATAGGAGGAGCATCAAGCGGTGTTCAAAAACATGAAGAGCCTGAAAAGGTGTGAAAAATATGAAGAGCTTCAAAAGGTGTGAAAAATAGGAGGAGCATGAAACGGGCTGAAAAATAGCAGGAGCATGAAGCGGTGTTCAAATACATGAAGAGCCTGAAAAGGTGTGAAAAATATGAAGAGCTTCAAAAAATGTCAAAAATATGAGGAGCATTAAACAGTCTGAAAAATAGGAGCAGCATGAAACGGTGTTCAAAAACATGAACAGCCTGAAAAGGTGTGGAAAATATGAAGAGCTTCAAAAGGTGTGAAATACATGAGGAGCATGAAACTCTCTGAAAAATAGGAGGAGCATGAAGCGGTTTTGAAAAACATGAAGAGTCTGAAAACGTGTGAAAATATGAAGAGCTTCAAAAATATGAAAAATATGAAGAGCTTCAAAAGGTGTGGAAAATATGAAGAGCTTCAAAATGTGTCAAAAGTGAGATGAGCATGAAACGGTCTGAAAAATAGGAGGAGCATGAAGTGGTGTTGAAAAACATGAAGAGCCTGAAAATGTGTGAAATATATGAAGAGCTTCAAAAGTTGTCAGAAATGATAGAAACATGAAACGGTCTGAAAAATAGGATGAGCAAGAAGGGGTATTGAAAAACATGAAGAGCCTGAAAACGTTTGAGAAATATGAAGAGATTCAAAAGGTGTGAAAAATATGAAGAGCTTCAAAAGGTGTCAAAAATGAGATGAGCATGAAACAGTCCGAAAAATAGGAGGAGCCTGAAATCGTGTTCAAAAACATGAAGAGCCTAAAAAGGTGTGAAAAATATAAAGAGCTTCAAAAGGTGTGAAATACATGAGGAGCATGAAACTTTCTGAAAAATAGGAGGAGCATGAAGTGGTGTTGAAAAACATGAAGAGCCTGAAAATGTGTGAAATATATGAAGAGCTTCAAAAGGTGTCAGAAATGAGAGGAGCATGAAATGGTCTGAAAAATAGGAGAAGCATGAAGTGGCTTTGAAAAACATGAAGAGCCTGAAAAGGTGTGAAAAATATGAAGAGCTTCAAAAGGTGTCAAAAATATGAGGAGCATGAAACGGTCTGAAAAATACGAGGAGCATGAAACGGTGTTCAAAAACATGAAGAGCCTGAAAAGGTGTGAAAGATATGAAGACCTTCAAAATTGTCAAAAATATGAGGAGCATGAAACGGTCTGAAAAATAGGAGCAGCATGAAGCGGTGTAAAAAACATGAAGAGCCTGAAAAGGTGTGAAAAGTATGAAGAGCTTCAAAAGGTGTGAAAAAAATGAAGAGCTTCCAAATGTGTCAAAAATATGAGGAGCATGAAAAGATCTGAAAAATACGAGCAGCATGAAACGGTGTTCAAAGACATGAAGAGCCTGAAAAGGTGTGAAAAATATGAAGAGCTTCAAAACGTGTCAAAAATATGAGGAGCATGGAACGATCTGAAAAATAGGAGGAGAAAGAAGCGGTGTTGAAAAAAATGAATAACCTGAAAACGTTTGAAAAATATGAAGAGCTTCAAAAGGTGAGGAAAATATGAAGAGCTTCAAAATGTGTCAAAAGTGAGATGAGCATGAAACGGTCTGAAAAAGGAGGAGCATGAAGTGGTGTTGAAAAACATGAAGAGCCTGAAAATGTGTGACATACATGAAGAGCTTCAAAAGTTGTCAGAAATGATAGAAACATGAAACGGTCTGAAAAATAGGATGAGCAAGAAGGGGTGTTGAAATACATGAAGAGCGTGAAAACGTTTGAGAAATATGAAGAGATTCAAAAGGTGTGAAAATTATGAAGAGCTTCAAAAGGTTTCAAAAAGGAGATGAGCATGAAACAGTCCGAAAAATAGGAGGAGCCTGAAATCGTGTTCAAAAACATGAAGAGCCTAAAAAGGTGTGAAAAATATAAAGAGCTTCAAAAGGTGTGAAATACAGGAGGAGCATGAAACAGTCTGAAAAATAGGAGGAGCATGAAGTGGTGTTGAAAAACATGAAGAGCTTGAAAATGTGAGAAATATATGAAGAGCTTCAAAAGGTGTCAGAAATGAGAGGAGCATGAAACGGTCTGAAAAATAGGAGAAACATGAAGTGGCTTTGAAAAACATGAAGAGCCTGAAAAGGTGTGAAAACTATGAAGAGCTTCAAAAGGTGTCAAAAATATGAGGAGCATGAAACGGTCTGAAAAATAGGAGGAGCATGAAACGGTCTGAAAAATGGGAGGAGCATGAAGCGGTGTTGAAAAACATGAAGAGCCTGAAAACGTGTGAAAAACATGAAGAGCTTAAAAGTTGTGAGAAATATGAAGAGCTTCAAAAGGTGTCAAAAATGAGATGAGCATGAAATGGTCTGGAAAATTGGACGAGCATGAAGTGGTGTTGAAAACATGAAGAGCCAGAAAAGGTGTGAAAAATATGAAGAGCTTCAAAAAGTGTCAAAAATATGAAGAGCATGAAACGGTCTGAAAAATAGGAGGAGCAGGAAGTTATGTTGAAAAACATGAAGAGCCTAAAAAGGTGTGAAAAATATGAAGAGCTTCAAAAAGTGTCAAAAATATGAGGAGCATGAAATGGTCTGAAAAAGAGTAGGATCATGAAGCCGGGTTGAAAAACATGGGGAGCCTGAAAAGGTGTGAAAAATATGAAGAGCTTTAAAAGGTGTGAAATACATGAGGAGCATGAAACTGTCTTAAAAATAGGAGGAGCATGAAACCGTGTTCAAAAACATGAAGAGCCTGAAAAGTTGTGAAATATATGAAGAGTTTCAAACGGTTGGAAATACATGAGGAGCATGAAACGGTGTTGAAAAACATGAAGAGCCTGAAAAGTTGGGTAAAATATGAAGAGCTTCAAAAGGTGTGAAATACAGGAGGAGCATGAATCGGTCTGAAAAATAGGAGGAGCATGAAGAGGTGTTTAAAAACATGAAGAGACTGAATAGGTGTGAAAAATATGAAGAGCTTCAAAAGGTGACAAAAATGAGATGAGCATGAAACGGTCTGAAAAATATGAGGAGCATGAAGCGGTGTTGGAAATCATGAAGAGTCTGAAAAGGTGTGAAATATATTAAGAGCTTCAAAAGGTGTCAAAAATATGAGGAGCATGAAACGGTCTGAAAAATAGGAGGAGCATGAAGCGGTGTTGAAAAACATGAAGAACCTGAAAAGGTGTGAAAAATATGAAGAGCTTCAAAAGGTGTCAAAACTATGAGGAGCATGAAACGGTCTGAAAAATAGGAGGAGCATGAAAAGGTGTTCAAATGCATGAAGAGCCTGAAAAGGTGTGAAAAATATGAAGAGCTTCAAAAGCTGTAAAATACATGAGGAACAAGAAACGGTCTGGAAAATAGGATGAGCATGAAGTTGTGTTGAAAAACATGAAGAGACTGAAAAGGTGTGAAAAATATGAAGAGGTTCAAAAGGTGTGAAAAATATGACAAGTATGATACGGTCTGAAAAATAGGAGAAGCATGAAGCTCTGTTCAAAAACATGAAGACCCTGAAAAGTTGTGAAAAATATGAAAAGCTTCAAAAGTTGTCAAAAATATGAGGAGCATGAAACATTCTGAAAAATAGGAGGATCATGAAGCGATGTTCACAATCATGAAGAGTTTGAAAAGGTGTGAAAAATATGAAGAGCTTCAAAACGTGTGAAATACATGAGGATCATGAAAAAGTCTGAAAAATAGGAGGAGCATCAAGCGGTGTTCAAAAACATGAAGAGCCTGAAAAGGTGTGAAAAATATAAAGAGCTTCAAAAGGTGTGAAAAATAGGAGGAGCATGAAACGGTCTGAGAAATAGGAGGAGCATGAAGCGGTGTTCAAAAACATGAAGAGCATGAAAAGGTGTGAAAAATATGAAGAGCTTCAAAAGGTGTCAAAAATGAGATGAGCTTAAAACGGTCTGAAAAATAGGAGGAACATGAAGTGGTGTTGAAAAAAAAGAAGAGAATGAAAAGGTGTGAAATATATGAAGAGCTTCAAAAGGTGTCAAAAATATGAGGAGAAGGAAAGGGTCTGAAAAATAGGAGTAGCATGAAGCTGTGTTGAGAAACATGAAGAGCCTGAAAAGGTGTGAAAAATATGAAGAGCTTCTAAAGGTGTCAAAAATATGAGGAGCATGAAACGGTCTGAAAAATAGATGCGGCATCAAATGGTGTTGAAAACATGAAGAGAGTGAAAAGGTGTGAAAAATATGAAGAGCTTCAAAAGGTGTGAAATACATGAGGAGCATGAAACGAGCTGAAAAATAGAAGGATGAAGTGGTGTGGCAAAACATGAAGAGCCTGAAAAGGTGTGAAAAATATGAAGAGCTTCAAAAGGAGTGAAATACATTAGGAGCATGAAACTCTCTGAAAAATAGGAGGAGCATGAAGCTGTGTTCAAAAATATGAAGAGCCTGAAAAGGTGTGAAAAATATGAAGAGCTTCAAAAGGTGTCAAAAATATGAGGAGCATGAAACGGTCTGAAAAATAGAAGCAGCATGAAAAGGTGTTGAAAAACATGAAGAGCCTGAAAAGGTGTGAAAAATAAGAAGAGCTTCAAAAGGTATGAAAAATATGAGGAGCATGAAACGGCCTGAAAAATAGAAGCAGCATGAAACGGTGTTGAAAAATATGATGAGCCTGAAAATGTGTGAAAAATATGAAGAGCTTCAAAAGGGGTCAAAAATATGAAGAGCATGAAACGATCTGTAAAATAGGAGGAGCATGAAGCGGTGTTCAAAAACATGAAGAGCCTGAAAAGGTGTGAAAAATATGAAGAGCTTCAAAAAGTGTCAAAAATATGAAGAGCATGAAACGGTCTGAAAAATAGGAGGAGCAGGAAGTTATGTTGAAAAACATGAAGAGCCTAAAAAGGTGTGAAAAATATGAAGAGCTTCAAAAGGGGTCAAAAATATGAAGAGCATGAAACGGTCAGAAAAATAGGAGGAGCATGAAACGGTGTTCAAAAAAAAAGAGCCTGGAATGGTGTGAAAAATATGAAGAGCCTTAAAACGTGTCAAAAATATGAGGAGCATGAAACGGTCTGAAAAATAGGAGCAGCATGAAATGGTGTTCAAAAACATGAAGAGCCTGAAAAGGTGTGAAAAATATGAAGAGCTTCAATAGCGGTAAAAGACATGAGGAACATGAAATGGTCTGAAAACTAGGAGGAGCATGAAGCTGTGCTCAAAAACATGAAGAGCCTGAGAAGGTGTGAGAAATATGAAGAGCTTCAAAAGGTGTGAAAATTATGAGGAGAATGAAACGGTCTGAAAAATAAGAGGAGCATGAAGCGGTGTTCAAAAATATGAAGAGCCTGAAAGGATATGAAAAATATGACGTGCCTCAAGAGGTGTCAAAAATATGAGGAGCATGAAGCGGTGTTGAAAAACATGAAGAGCCTCGAAAAGTGTGAAAAATAAGAAGAGCTTCAAAAGGTGTCAATAATAAGAGGTGCATGAAACAGTCTGAAAAAAAAGGAGGAGCATGAAACGGTCTGAAAAATAGGAGGAGCATGAAGCTGTGTTGAAAAACATGAAGAGCCTGCAAAGGTGTGAAATATATGAAGAGCTCCAAAAGGTGTCAAAAATATGAGGAGCATGAAACGGTCTCAAAAATAGGAGGAACATAAAGCGGTGTTCAAAAACTTGGAGAGCCTGAAAAGGTCTGAAAAATATGAAGAGCTACAAAATTTGTCAAAAATATGAGGAGCATGAAACGGTCTCAAAAATAGGAGGAGTGAGATCGATGTTGAAAAACAAGAAGAGCCTAAAAACGTGTGAAAAATATGAAGAGCTTCAAAAGGTGTCAAAAATATGAGGAACATGAAACGGTCTCAAAAATAGGAGGAGCATTAAGCGGTGTTGAAAAACATGAAGAGCCTGAAAAGATGTGAAAAATATGAAGAGCTTCAAAATATGTCAATAATAAGAGTTGCATGAAACAGTCTGAAAATTAGGAGAAGCATGAAACGGTCTGACAAATAGGAGGAGCATGAAGCGTTCTTCAAAAACATGAAGAGCGTGAAAAGGTATGAAAAATATGAAGAGCTTCAAAAGGTGTCAAAAATATGAGGAGCATGAAACGGTCTGAAAAATAGGAGGAGCATGAAACGGTGTTCAAAAACATGAAGAGCCTGAAAAGGTATGAAAAATATGAAGAGCTTCAAAAGGTGTCAAAAATATGAGGAGCATGAAACGGTCTGAAAAATAGGAGGAGCATGAAACGGTGTAGAAAAACATGAAGAGCATGAAAAGGTGTGAAAAATAGGAAAAGCTTCAAAAAGTGTCAAAAATATGAGGAGCATGAAACGGTCTGAGAAACAGAAGGAGCATGAAGCGGTATTCAAAAACATGAAGAGCCTGAAAGGGGAGAAAAATATGAAGAGCTTCAAATGTGTCAAACATATGAGGAGCATGATACGGTCTCAAAAATAGGAGGAGCATGAAGCGTTCTTCAAAAACATGAAGAGCCTGAAAAGGTATGAAAAATATGAAGAGCTTCAAAAGGTGTCAAAAATATGAGGAGCATGAAACGGTCTGAAAAATAGGAGGAGCATGAAACGGTGTTCAAAAACATGAAGAGCCGGAAAAGGTGTGAAAAATAGGAGGAGCTTCAAAAGGTTTCAAAAATATGAGGAGCATGAAACGGTCTGAAAAATAGGAGGAGCATGAAGCGGTCTTGAAAAACGTGAAGAGTCAGAAAAGGTGTGAAAAATATGAAGAGCTTCGAAAGGTGTGAAAAATATGAGAAGCATGAAACGGTCTGAAAAATAGGAGGAGCATGAAGCGGTGATGAAAAACATGAAGAGCCTGAAAAGGTTTGAAAAATATTAGGAGCTTCAAAACGTGTTAAAAATATGAGGAGCATGAAACGGTCTGAAAAAAAGGAGGAGCAAGAGGTGATGTTGAAAAACATGAAGCGCCTGAAAATGTGTGAAATCTATGAAGAGCTTCAAAAGGTGTCAAAAATATGAGGAGCATGAAACGGTATGATGAATAAGAGGAGCATGGAGCGGTGTTGAAAAACATGAAGAACCTGAAAA
Source organism: Dama dama (assembly GCF_033118175.1). Classification (NCBI taxonomy): domain Eukaryota; kingdom Metazoa; phylum Chordata; class Mammalia; order Artiodactyla; family Cervidae; genus Dama; species Dama dama. Next base: position 5,525,244 of record NC_083709.1, read on the forward strand.
AGTGTGAAAAATATGAAGAGCTTCAAAAGGTGTGAAAAATATGAGGCGCATGAAACGGTCTGAAAATTAGAACCAGCATGAAGCGGTGTTGAAAAACATGAAGAGCCTGAAGGTGTGAAATATAAGAAGAGCTTCAAAAGGTGTCAAAAATATGAGGAGCATGAAACCGTCTGAAAAATAGGAGGAGCATGAATAGGTGTTCAAAAACATGACAGCCTGAAAAGGTGTGAAAAATATGAAGAGCTTCAAAACGTGAGAAAAATATGAGGACCATGAAACCGTCTGAAAAATAGGAGGAGCATGAAACGGTATGGAAAACATGAAGAGCCTGAAAACGTGTGAAAAATATGAAGAGCTTCAAAAGGTGTCAAAAATATGACGAGCATGAAACGGTCTGAAAAATAGGAGGAGCATGAATCATTGTTGAAAAACATTAAGAGCCTGAAAAGGTGTGAAAAATATGAAGAGCTTCAAAAAGTGTCAAATATATGAGGAGCATGAAACGGTCTGAAAAATAGGAGGAGCATGAAGTGGTGTTGAAAAACATGAAGAGCCTGAAATGAGTGAAATATATGAAGAGCTTCAAAAGGTGTCAAAAATATGAGGAACATGAAACGGTCTGAAAAAGAGGAGGAGCATGAAGCTGTGTTGAAAAACATGAAGAGCCTGAAAAGGTGTTAAAACTATTAAGAGCTTCAAAAGGTGTCAAAAATATGAGAAACATGAAACGGTCTGAAAAATAGGAGAAAATTGAAGCGGAGTTGAAAAACATGAAGAGTCTGAAAAGTTGTGAACAATATGAAGAACTTCAAAGGTGTCAAAAATATGAGGAGGATGAAATGGTATTCAAAAACATGAAAGCCTGAAAAGGTGTGAAAAATATGAACAGCTTAAAAAGGTGTCAAAGTATGAGGAGCTTGAAAAGGGTTCAAAAACATGAAGAGCATGAAAATGTATGAAAAATATGCAGAGTTTCAAATGGTGTCAAAAATATGAGAGCATGAAACGGTCTGAAAAATAGGAGGAGCATGAAATAATGTTCAAAAACATGAAGAGACTGAAAACCTGTGAAAAATATGAAGAGCTTCAAAAGTTGTGGAAAATATGAGGAGCATGAAACGGTCTGAAAAATAGGAGCATGAAACTGTGTTGAAAAATATGAAGAGCCTGAAAAGGTGTGAAATACATGAATAGGTTCAGAACGTGTCAAAAATATGAGAAGCATGAAACGGCCTGAAAAATAGAAGGAGCATGAAAAGGTGTTCAAAAACATGAAGAGCTTGAAAAGGTGTGAAATATATGAAGAGCTTCAAAAGGTGTGAAAAATAGGAGGAGCATGAAGCGTTTTTCAAAAACATGAAGAGCTTGAAAAGGTGTGAAATATATGAAGAGCTTCAATAGATGTGAAAAATAGGAGGAGCATGAAGCTTTGTTCAGAAACATGAAGAACCTTAAAAATATGAAATATATGAAGAGCTTGAAAATGTGTCAAAAATATGAGGAGCATGAAACGGTCTGAAAAATAGGAGGAGCATGAAGGGGTGTTGAAAAACATGAAGAGCCTGACAAGGTGTGAAAAACATGAAGAGATCGAAAAGGTGTGAAATATATGAAGAGCTTCAAAAGGTGTCAAAAATATGAGGAGCATGAAACGGTCTGAAAAATAGGAGGTGCATGAAGCGATGTTCAAAAACATGAAGATCCTGAAAAGGTGTGAAATAAATGAAGAGCTTCAAAAGTTGTCAAAAATTTGAGGAGCATGAAACTGTCTGAAATATCGGAGGAGCATGAAGCGGTGTTGAAAAGCATGAAGAGCCTGAAAAGATGTGAAAAATAGGAGGAGCTTCAAAATGTGTCAAAAATATGAGGAGCATGAAACGGTCTGAAAAATAGGAGGAGCATGAAGTGGTGTTGAAAAATATGAAGAGCCTAAAAAGGTGTGAAAAATATGAAGAGTTTCAAAGGTGTCAAAAATATGAGGAGCATGAAACGGTCTGAAAAATAGGAGGAGCATGAAACGGTGTTCAAAAACATGAAGAGCCAGAAAAGCTGTGAAAAATATGAAAGCTTTAAAAGGTGTCAAAAATATGAGGAGCATGAAACGGTCTGAAAAATAGGAGGAGCATGACGCGGTGTTCAAAAACATGAAGAACCTGAAAAGGTGTGAAAAATATGAAGAGCTTCAAAAGGTGTCAAAAATATGAGGAGCATGAAACGGTATGAAAAATAGGAGGAGAATGAGGCGGTGTTGAAAAACATGAAGAGCCTGAAAATGTGTGAAATATATGAAGAGCTTCAAAACGTGTCAAAAAGATGAGGAGCACAAAACGGTCTGAAAAATAGGAGGAGCATGAAGCGGTGTTAAAAAACATGAAAAGCCTGAAAAGGTGTAAAAACATGAAGAGCCTGTAAAGGTTTGAAATATATGAAGAGCTTCAAAAGGTGTCAAAAATATGAGGAGCAGGATACGGTCTGAAAAATAGGAGGAGCTTGAAGCGGTGTTGAAAAACATGAAGAGCATGAAAAGGTGTGAAAAACATGAAGAGTTTGAAAAGGTGTGAAGTATATGAAGAGCTACAAAAGGTGTCAAAAATATGAGGAGCATGAAACGGTCTGAAAAAGAGGAGGAGTATGAAGCGGTCTTGAAAGACATGAAGAGCGTGAAAAGGTGTGAAAATTATGAAGAGCTTCAAAAGGTGTCAAAAATATGAGGAGCATGAAATGGCCTGAAAAATAGGAGGAGAATGAAACCGTGTTCAAAATCATGAAGAGCCTGAAAATGTGGAAATATATGAAGTGCTTCAAAAGGTGTCAAAAATAGGAGGAGCATGAAACGATCTGAAAAATGGAGGAGCATGAAGCGATGATGAAAAAAAAGAAGAGCATGAAATGGTTTGAAGAATATAAGGAGCTTCAAAAGGTATCAAAAGTAGTAGTAGCATGAAACGGTGTTCAAAAACTTGAAGAGCCTGAAAATGTGTAAAATATGAACAGCTTAAAAGGTGTCAAAATATTAGGAGCATGAAACGTTCTGAAAAATAGGAGGAGCATGAAGCGGTGTTCAAAAACATAAAGAGCCTGAAAAGGTGTGAAAAATATGAAGAGCGTTAAAACGTGTTAAAAATATGAGGAGCATGAAACGTTCTCAAAAATAGGAGGAGCAGCAAACGGTGTTCAAAAATATGAAGAGCCTGAAAAGGTGTGAAAAATATGAAGAGCATGAAACGGTCTGAAAAATAGGAGGAGTGTGAAGCGGTGTTCAGAAACATGAAGAGCCTGAAAACTGTGAAAATATGAAGAGCTTCAAAAAGTGTGAAAAATATGAAGAGCTTCAAAAGGTGTGAAAAATATGAGGAGCATGAAACGGTCTGAAAAATAGGAGGAACATGAAACAGTGTGGAAAAAATGAAGAGCATGAATAGGTGTGAAAATTATGAAGAGCTTTAAAAGGTTTGAAAAATATGACGAGCATGAAACGGTCTGAAAAATAGGACGAGCATGAAGTGGTGTTGAAAAATATGAAGAGCCTGAAAAGGTGTGAAAAATATGAAGAGTTTCAAAGGTGTCAAAAATATGAGGAGCATGAAACGGTCTGATGAATAAGAGGAGCATGGAGCGGTGTTGAAAAACATGAAGAGCCTGAAAAGGTGTGAAAAATATGAAGAGCTTCAAAAGGTGTGAAAAATATGAGGCGCATGAAACGGTCTGAAAATTAGAAGCAGCATGAAGCGGTGTTCAAAAACATGACAGCCTGAAAAGGTGTGAAAAATATGAAGAGCTTCAAAAGGTGTCAAAAATATGACGAGCATGAATCTGTCTGAAAAATAGGAGGAGCATGAAGCTGTGTTGAAAAACATGAAGAGCCTGAAAAGGTGTGAAAAATATGAAGAGCTTCAAAAGGTGTCAAAAATGAGATGAGCTTAAAACGGTCTGAAAAATAGGAGGAACATGAAGTGGTGTTGAAAAAAAAGAAGAGAATGAAAAGGTGTGAAATATATGAAGAGCTTCAAAAGGTGTCAAAAATATGAGGAGAAGGAAAGGGTCTGAAAAATAGGAGTAGCATGAAGCTGTGTTGAGAAACATGAAGAGCCTGAAAAGGTGTGAAAAATATGAAGAGCTTCTAAAGGTGTCAAAAATATGAGGAGCATGAAACGGTCTGAAAAATAGATGCGGCATCAAATGGTGTTGAAAACATGAAGAGAGTGAAAAGGTGTGAAAAATATGAAGAGCTTCAAAAGGTGTGAAATACATGAGGAGCATGAAACGAGCTGAAAAATAGAAGGATGAAGTGGTGTGGCAAAACATGAAGAGCCTGAAAAGGTGTGAAAAATATGAAGAGCTTCAAAAGGAGTGAAATACATTAGGAGCATGAAACTCTCTGAAAAATAGGAGGAGCATGAAGCTGTGTTCAAAAATATGAAGAGCCTGAAAAGGTGTGAAAAATATGAAGAGCTTCAAAAGGTGTCAAAAATATGAGGAGCATGAAACGGTCTGAAAAATAGAAGCAGCATGAAAAGGTGTTGAAAAACATGAAGAGCCTGAAAAGGTGTGAAAAATAAGAAGAGCTTCAAAAGGTATGAAAAATATGAGGAGCATGAAACGGCCTGAAAAATAGAAGCAGCATGAAACGGTGTTGAAAAATATGATGAGCCTGAAAATGTGTGAAAAATATGAAGAGCTTCAAAAGGGGTCAAAAATATGAAGAGCATGAAACGATCTGTAAAATAGGAGGAGCATGAAGCGGTGTTCAAAAACATGAAGAGCCTGAAAAGGTGTGAAAAATATGAAGAGCTTCAAAAAGTGTCAAAAATATGAAGAGCATGAAACGGTCTGAAAAATAGGAGGAGCAGGAAGTTATGTTGAAAAACATGAAGAGCCTAAAAAGGTGTGAAAAATATGAAGAGCTTCAAAAGGGGTCAAAAATATGAAGAGCATGAAACGGTCAGAAAAATAGGAGGAGCATGAAACGGTGTTCAAAAAAAAAGAGCCTGGAATGGTGTGAAAAATATGAAGAGCCTTAAAACGTGTCAAAAATATGAGGAGCATGAAACGGTCTGAAAAATAGGAGCAGCATGAAATGGTGTTCAAAAACATGAAGAGCCTGAAAAGGTGTGAAAAATATGAAGAGCTTCAATAGCGGTAAAAGACATGAGGAACATGAAACGGTCTGAAAACTAGGAGGAGCATGAAGCTGTGCTCAAAAACATGAAGAGCCTGAGAAGGTGTGAGAAATATGAAGAGCTTCAAAAGGTGTGAAAATTATGAGGAGAATGAAACGGTCTGAAAAATAAGAGGAGCATGAAGCGGTGTTCAAAAATATGAAGAGCCTGAAAGGATATGAAAAATATGACGTGCCTCAAGAGGTGTCAAAAATATGAGGAGCATGAAGCGGTGTTGAAAAACATGAAGAGCCTCGAAAAGTGTGAAAAATAAGAAGAGCTTCAAAAGGTGTCAATAATAAGAGGTGCATGAAACAGTCTGAAAAAAAAGGAGGAGCATGAAACGGTCTGAAAAATAGGAGGAGCATGAAGCTGTGTTGAAAAACATGAAGAGCCTGCAAAGGTGTGAAATATATGAAGAGCTCCAAAAGGTGTCAAAAATATGAGGAGCATGAAACGGTCTCAAAAATAGGAGGAACATAAAGCGGTGTTCAAAAACTTGGAGAGCCTGAAAAGGTCTGAAAAATATGAAGAGCTACAAAATTTGTCAAAAATATGAGGAGCATGAAACGGTCTCAAAAATAGGAGGAGTGAGATCGATGTTGAAAAACAAGAAGAGCCTAAAAACGTGTGAAAAATATGAAGAGCTTCAAAAGGTGTCAAAAATATGAGGAACATGAAACGGTCTCAAAAATAGGAGGAGCATTAAGCGGTGTTGAAAAACATGAAGAGCCTGAAAAGATGTGAAAAATATGAAGAGCTTCAAAATATGTCAATAATAAGAGTTGCATGAAACAGTCTGAAAATTAGGAGAAGCATGAAACGGTCTGACAAATAGGAGGAGCATGAAGCGTTCTTCAAAAACATGAAGAGCGTGAAAAGGTATGAAAAATATGAAGAGCTTCAAAAGGTGTCAAAAATATGAGGAGCATGAAACGGTCTGAAAAATAGGAGGAGCATGAAACGGTGTTCAAAAACATGAAGAGCCTGAAAAGGTATGAAAAATATGAAGAGCTTCAAAAGGTGTCAAAAATATGAGGAGCATGAAACGGTCTGAAAAATAGGAGGAGCATGAAACGGTGTAGAAAAACATGAAGAGCATGAAAAGGTGTGAAAAATAGGAAAAGCTTCAAAAAGTGTCAAAAATATGAGGAGCATGAAACGGTCTGAGAAACAGAAGGAGCATGAAGCGGTATTCAAAAACATGAAGAGCCTGAAAGGGGAGAAAAATATGAAGAGCTTCAAATGTGTCAAACATATGAGGAGCATGATACGGTCTCAAAAATAGGAGGAGCATGAAGCGTTCTTCAAAAACATGAAGAGCCTGAAAAGGTATGAAAAATATGAAGAGCTTCAAAAGGTGTCAAAAATATGAGGAGCATGAAACGGTCTGAAAAATAGGAGGAGCATGAAACGGTGTTCAAAAACATGAAGAGCCGGAAAAGGTGTGAAAAATAGGAGGAGCTTCAAAAGGTTTCAAAAATATGAGGAGCATGAAACGGTCTGAAAAATAGGAGGAGCATGAAGCGGTCTTGAAAAACGTGAAGAGTCAGAAAAGGTGTGAAAAATATGAAGAGCTTCGAAAGGTGTGAAAAATATGAGAAGCATGAAACGGTCTGAAAAATAGGAGGAGCATGAAGCGGTGATGAAAAACATGAAGAGCCTGAAAAGGTTTGAAAAATATTAGGAGCTTCAAAACGTGTTAAAAATATGAGGAGCATGAAACGGTCTGAAAAAAAGGAGGAGCAAGAGGTGATGTTGAAAAACATGAAGCGCCTGAAAATGTGTGAAATCTATGAAGAGCTTCAAAAGGTGTCAAAAATATGAGGAGCATGAAACGGTATGATGAATAAGAGGAGCATGGAGCGGTGTTGAAAAACATGAAGAACCTGAAAAGGTGTGAAAAATATGAAGAGCTTCAAAAGGTGTGAAAAATATGAGGCGCATGAAACGGTCTGAAAATTAGAACCAGCATGAAGCGGTGTTGAAAAACATGAAGAGCCTGAAGGTGTGAAATATAAGAAGAGCTTCAAAAGGTGTCAAAAATATGAGGAGCATGAAACCGTCTGAAAAATAGGAGGAGCATGAATAGGTGTTCAAAAACATGACAGCCTGAAAAGGTGTGAAAAATATGAAGAGCTTCAAAACGTGAGAAAAATATGAGGACCATGAAACCGTCTGAAAAATAGGAGGAGCATGAAACGGTATGGAAAACATGAAGAGCCTGAAAACGTGTGAAAAATATGAAGAGCTTCAAAAGGTGTCAAAAATATGACGAGCATGAAACGGTCTGAAAAATAGGAGGAGCATGAATCATTGTTGAAAAACATTAAGAGCCTGAAAAGGTGTGAAAAATATGAAGAGCTTCAAAAAGTGTCAAATATATGAGGAGCATGAAACGGTCTGAAAAATAGGAGGAGCATGAAGTGGTGTTGAAAAACATGAAGAGCCTGAAATGAGTGAAATATATGAAGAGCTTCAAAAGGTGTCAAAAATATGAGGAACATGAAACGGTCTGAAAAAGAGGAGGAGCATGAAGCTGTGTTGAAAAACATGAAGAGCCTGAAAAGGTGTTAAAACTATTAAGAGCTTCAAAAGGTGTCAAAAATATGAGAAACATGAAACGGTCTGAAAAATAGGAGAAAATTGAAGCGGAGTTGAAAAACATGAAGAGTCTGAAAAGTTGTGAACAATATGAAGAACTTCAAAGGTGTCAAAAATATGAGGAGGATGAAATGGTATTCAAAAACATGAAAGCCTGAAAAGGTGTGAAAAATATGAACAGCTTAAAAAGGTGTCAAAGTATGAGGAGCTTGAAAAGGGTTCAAAAACATGAAGAGCATGAAAATGTATGAAAAATATGCAGAGTTTCAAATGGTGTCAAAAATATGAGAGCATGAAACGGTCTGAAAAATAGGAGGAGCATGAAATAATGTTCAAAAACATGAAGAGACTGAAAACCTGTGAAAAATATGAAGAGCTTCAAAAGTTGTGGAAAATATGAGGAGCATGAAACGGTCTGAAAAATAGGAGCATGAAACTGTGTTGAAAAATATGAAGAGCCTGAAAAGGTGTGAAATACATGAATAGGTTCAGAACGTGTCAAAAATATGAGAAGCATGAAACGGCCTGAAAAATAGAAGGAGCATGAAAAGGTGTTCAAAAACATGAAGAGCTTGAAAAGGTGTGAAATATATGAAGAGCTTCAAAAGGTGTGAAAAATAGGAGGAGCATGAAGCGTTTTTCAAAAACATGAAGAGCTTGAAAAGGTGTGAAATATATGAAGAGCTTCAATAGATGTGAAAAATAGGAGGAGCATGAAGCTTTGTTCAGAAACATGAAGAACCTTAAAAATATGAAATATATGAAGAGCTTGAAAATGTGTCAAAAATATGAGGAGCATGAAACGGTCTGAAAAATAGGAGGAGCATGAAGGGGTGTTGAAAAACATGAAGAGCCTGACAAGGTGTGAAAAACATGAAGAGATCGAAAAGGTGTGAAATATATGAAGAGCTTCAAAAGGTGTCAAAAATATGAGGAGCATGAAACGGTCTGAAAAATAGGAGGTGCATGAAGCGATGTTCAAAAACATGAAGATCCTGAAAAGGTGTGAAATAAATGAAGAGCTTCAAAAGTTGTCAAAAATTTGAGGAGCATGAAACTGTCTGAAATATCGGAGGAGCATGAAGCGGTGTTGAAAAGCATGAAGAGCCTGAAAAGATGTGAAAAATAGGAGGAGCTTCAAAATGTGTCAAAAATATGAGGAGCATGAAACGGTCTGAAAAATAGGAGGAGCATGAAGTGGTGTTGAAAAATATGAAGAGCCTAAAAAGGTGTGAAAAATATGAAGAGTTTCAAAGGTGTCAAAAATATGAGGAGCATGAAACGGTCTGAAAAATAGGAGGAGCATGAAACGGTGTTCAAAAACATGAAGAGCCAGAAAAGCTGTGAAAAATATGAAAGCTTTAAAAGGTGTCAAAAATATGAGGAGCATGAAACGGTCTGAAAAATAGGAGGAGCATGACGCGGTGTTCAAAAACATGAAGAACCTGAAAAGGTGTGAAAAATATGAAGAGCTTCAAAAGGTGTCAAAAATATGAGGAGCATGAAACGGTATGAAAAATAGGAGGAGAATGAGGCGGTGTTGAAAAACATGAAGAGCCTGAAAATGTGTGAAATATATGAAGAGCTTCAAAACGTGTCAAAAAGATGAGGAGCACAAAACGGTCTGAAAAATAGGAGGAGCATGAAGCGGTGTTAAAAAACATGAAAAGCCTGAAAAGGTGTAAAAACATGAAGAGCCTGTAAAGGTTTGAAATATATGAAGAGCTTCAAAAGGTGTCAAAAATATGAGGAGCAGGATACGGTCTGAAAAATAGGAGGAGCTTGAAGCGGTGTTGAAAAACATGAAGAGCATGAAAAGGTGTGAAAAACATGAAGAGTTTGAAAAGGTGTGAAGTATATGAAGAGCTACAAAAGGTGTCAAAAATATGAGGAGCATGAAACGGTCTGAAAAAGAGGAGGAGTATGAAGCGGTCTTGAAAGACATGAAGAGCGTGAAAAGGTGTGAAAATTATGAAGAGCTTCAAAAGGTGTCAAAAATATGAGGAGCATGAAATGGCCTGAAAAATAGGAGGAGAATGAAACCGTGTTCAAAATCATGAAGAGCCTGAAAATGTGGAAATATATGAAGTGCTTCAAAAGGTGTCAAAAATAGGAGGAGCATGAAACGATCTGAAAAATGGAGGAGCATGAAGCGATGATGAAAAAAAAGAAGAGCATGAAATGGTTTGAAGAATATAAGGAGCTTCAAAAGGTATCAAAAGTAGTAGTAGCATGAAACGGTGTTCAAAAACTTGAAGAGCCTGAAAATGTGTAAAATATGAACAGCTTAAAAGGTGTCAAAATATTAGGAGCATGAAACGTTCTGAAAAATAGGAGGAGCATGAAGCGGTGTTCAAAAACATAAAGAGCCTGAAAAGGTGTGAAAAATATGAAGAGCGTTAAAACGTGTTAAAAATATGAGGAGCATGAAACGTTCTCAAAAATAGGAGGAGCAGCAAACGGTGTTCAAAAATATGAAGAGCCTGAAAAGGTGTGAAAAATATGAAGAGCATGAAACGGTCTGAAAAATAGGAGGAGTGTGAAGCGGTGTTCAGAAACATGAAGAGCCTGAAAACTGTGAAAATATGAAGAGCTTCAAAAAGTGTGAAAAATATGAAGAGCTTCAAAAGGTGTGAAAAATATGAGGAGCATGAAACGGTCTGAAAAATAGGAGGAACATGAAACAGTGTGGAAAAAATGAAGAGCATGAATAGGTGTGAAAATTATGAAGAGCTTTAAAAGGTTTGAAAAATATGACGAGCATGAAACGGTCTGAAAAATAGGACGAGCATGAAGTGGTGTTGAAAAATATGAAGAGCCTGAAAAGGTGTGAAAAATATGAAGAGTTTCAAAGGTGTCAAAAATATGAGGAGCATGAAACGGTCTGATGAATAAGAGGAGCATGGAGCGGTGTTGAAAAACATGAAGAGCCTGAAAAGGTGTGAAAAATATGAAGAGCTTCAAAAGGTGTGAAAAATATGAGGCGCATGAAACGGTCTGAAAATTAGAAGCAGCATGAAGCGGTGTTCAAAAACATGACAGCCTGAAAAGGTGTGAAAAATATGAAGAGCTTCAAAAGGTGTCAAAAATATGACGAGCATGAATCTGTCTGAAAAATAGGAGGAGCATGAAGCTGTGTTGAAAAACATGAAGAGCCTGAAAAGGTGTGAAAAATATGAAGAGCTTCAAAAGGTGTCAAAAATGAGATGAGCTTAAAACGGTCTGAAAAATAGGAGGAACATGAAGTGGTGTTGAAAAAAAAGAAGAGAATGAAAAGGTGTGAAATATATGAAGAGCTTCAAAAGGTGTCAAAAATATGAGGAGAAGGAAAGGGTCTGAAAAATAGGAGTAGCATGAAGCTGTGTTGAGAAACATGAAGAGCCTGAAAAGGTGTGAAAAATATGAAGAGCTTCTAAAGGTGTCAAAAATATGAGGAGCATGAAACGGTCTGAAAAATAGATGCGGCATCAAATGGTGTTGAAAACATGAAGAGAGTGAAAAGGTGTGAAAAATATGAAGAGCTTCAAAAGGTGTGAAATACATGAGGAGCATGAAACGAGCTGAAAAATAGAAGGATGAAGTGGTGTGGCAAAACATGAAGAGCCTGAAAAGGTGTGAAAAATATGAAGAGCTTCAAAAGGAGTGAAATACATTAGGAGCATGAAACTCTCTGAAAAATAGGAGGAGCATGAAGCTGTGTTCAAAAATATGAAGAGCCTGAAAAGGTGTGAAAAATATGAAGAGCTTCAAAAGGTGTCAAAAATATGAGGAGCATGAAACGGTCTGAAAAATAGAAGCAGCATGAAAAGGTGTTGAAAAACATGAAGAGCCTGAAAAGGTGTGAAAAATAAGAAGAGCTTCAAAAGGTATGAAAAATATGAGGAGCATGAAACGGCCTGAAAAATAGAAGCAGCATGAAACGGTGTTGAAAAATATGATGAGCCTGAAAATGTGTGAAAAATATGAAGAGCTTCAAAAGGGGTCAAAAATATGAAGAGCATGAAACGATCTGTAAAATAGGAGGAGCATGAAGCGGTGTTCAAAAACATGAAGAGCCTGAAAAGGTGTGAAAAATATGAAGAGCTTCAAAAAGTGTCAAAAATATGAAGAGCATGAAACGGTCTGAAAAATAGGAGGAGCAGGAAGTTATGTTGAAAAACATGAAGAGCCTAAAAAGGTGTGAAAAATATGAAGAGCTTCAAAAGGGGTCAAAAATATGAAGAGCATGAAACGGTCAGAAAAATAGGAGGAGCATGAAACGGTGTTCAAAAAAAAAGAGCCTGGAATGGTGTGAAAAATATGAAGAGCCTTAAAACGTGTCAAAAATATGAGGAGCATGAAACGGTCTGAAAAATAGGAGCAGCATGAAATGGTGTTCAAAAACATGAAGAGCCTGAAAAGGTGTGAAAAATATGAAGAGCTTCAATAGCGGTAAAAGACATGAGGAACATGAAACGGTCTGAAAACTAGGAGGAGCATGAAGCTGTGCTCAAAAACATGAAGAGCCTGAGAAGGTGTGAGAAATATGAAGAGCTTCAAAAGGTGTGAAAATTATGAGGAGAATGAAACGGTCTGAAAAATAAGAGGAGCATGAAGCGGTGTTCAAAAATATGAAGAGCCTGAAAGGATATGAAAAATATGACGTGCCTCAAGAGGTGTCAAAAATATGAGGAGCATGAAGCGGTGTTGAAAAACATGAAGAGCCTCGAAAAGTGTGAAAAATAAGAAGAGCTTCAAAAGGTGTCAATAATAAGAGGTGCATGAAACAGTCTGAAAAAAAAGGAGGAGCATGAAACGGTCTGAAAAATAGGAGGAGCATGAAGCTGTGTTGAAAAACATGAAGAGCCTGCAAAGGTGTGAAATATATGAAGAGCTCCAAAAGGTGTCAAAAATATGAGGAGCATGAAACGGTCTCAAAAATAGGAGGAACATAAAGCGGTGTTCAAAAACTTGGAGAGCCTGAAAAGGTCTGAAAAATATGAAGAGCTACAAAATTTGTCAAAAATATGAGGAGCATGAAACGGTCTCAAAAATAGGAGGAGTGAGATCGATGTTGAAAAACAAGAAGAGCCTAAAAACGTGTGAAAAATATGAAGAGCTTCAAAAGGTGTCAAAAATATGAGGAACATGAAACGGTCTCAAAAATAGGAGGAGCATTAAGCGGTGTTGAAAAACATGAAGAGCCTGAAAAGATGTGAAAAATATGAAGAGCTTCAAAATATGTCAATAATAAGAGTTGCATGAAACAGTCTGAAAATTAGGAGAAGCATGAAACGGTCTGACAAATAGGAGGAGCATGAAGCGTTCTTCAAAAACATGAAGAGCGTGAAAAGGTATGAAAAATATGAAGAGCTTCAAAAGGTGTCAAAAATATGAGGAGCATGAAACGGTCTGAAAAATAGGAGGAGCATGAAACGGTGTTCAAAAACATGAAGAGCCTGAAAAGGTATGAAAAATATGAAGAGCTTCAAAAGGTGTCAAAAATATGAGGAGCATGAAACGGTCTGAAAAATAGGAGGAGCATGAAACGGTGTAGAAAAACATGAAGAGCATGAAAAGGTGTGAAAAATAGGAAAAGCTTCAAAAAGTGTCAAAAATATGAGGAGCATGAAACGGTCTGAGAAACAGAAGGAGCATGAAGCGGTATTCAAAAACATGAAGAGCCTGAAAGGGGAGAAAAATATGAAGAGCTTCAAATGTGTCAAACATATGAGGAGCATGATACGGTCTCAAAAATAGGAGGAGCATGAAGCGTTCTTCAAAAACATGAAGAGCCTGAAAAGGTATGAAAAATATGAAGAGCTTCAAAAGGTGTCAAAAATATGAGGAGCATGAAACGGTCTGAAAAATAGGAGGAGCATGAAACGGTGTTCAAAAACATGAAGAGCCGGAAAAGGTGTGAAAAATAGGAGGAGCTTCAAAAGGTTTCAAAAATATGAGGAGCATGAAACGGTCTGAAAAATAGGAGGAGCATGAAGCGGTCTTGAAAAACGTGAAGAGTCAGAAAAGGTGTGAAAAATATGAAGAGCTTCGAAAGGTGTGAAAAATATGAGAAGCATGAAACGGTCTGAAAAATAGGAGGAGCATGAAGCGGTGATGAAAAACATGAAGAGCCTGAAAAGGTTTGAAAAATATTAGGAGCTTCAAAACGTGTTAAAAATATGAGGAGCATGAAACGGTCTGAAAAAAAGGAGGAGCAAGAGGTGATGTTGAAAAACATGAAGCGCCTGAAAATGTGTGAAATCTATGAAGAGCTTCAAAAGGTGTCAAAAATATGAGGAGCATGAAACGGTATGATGAATAAGAGGAGCATGGAGCGGTGTTGAAAAACATGAAGAACCTGAAAAGGTGTGAAAAATATGAAGAGCTTCAAAAGGTGTGAAAAATATGAGGCGCATGAAACGGTCTGAAAATTAGAACCAGCATGAAGCGGTGTTGAAAAACATGAAGAGCCTGAAGGTGTGAAATATAAGAAGAGCTTCAAAAGGTGTCAAAAATATGAGGAGCATGAAACCGTCTGAAAAATAGGAGGAGCATGAATAGGTGTTCAAAAACATGACAGCCTGAAAAGGTGTGAAAAATATGAAGAGCTTCAAAACGTGAGAAAAATATGAGGACCATGAAACCGTCTGAAAAATAGGAGGAGCATGAAACGGTATGGAAAACATGAAGAGCCTGAAAACGTGTGAAAAATATGAAGAGCTTCAAAAGGTGTCAAAAATATGACGAGCATGAAACGGTCTGAAAAATAGGAGGAGCATGAATCATTGTTGAAAAACATTAAGAGCCTGAAAAGGTGTGAAAAATATGAAGAGCTTCAAAAAGTGTCAAATATATGAGGAGCATGAAACGGTCTGAAAAATAGGAGGAGCATGAAGTGGTGTTGAAAAACATGAAGAGCCTGAAATGAGTGAAATATATGAAGAGCTTCAAAAGGTGTCAAAAATATGAGGAACATGAAACGGTCTGAAAAAGAGGAGGAGCATGAAGCTGTGTTGAAAAACATGAAGAGCCTGAAAAGGTGTTAAAACTATTAAGAGCTTCAAAAGGTGTCAAAAATATGAGAAACATGAAACGGTCTGAAAAATAGGAGAAAATTGAAGCGGAGTTGAAAAACATGAAGAGTCTGAAAAGTTGTGAACAATATGAAGAACTTCAAAGGTGTCAAAAATATGAGGAGGATGAAATGGTATTCAAAAACATGAAAGCCTGAAAAGGTGTGAAAAATATGAACAGCTTAAAAAGGTGTCAAAGTATGAGGAGCTTGAAAAGGGTTCAAAAACATGAAGAGCATGAAAATGTATGAAAAATATGCAGAGTTTCAAATGGTGTCAAAAATATGAGAGCATGAAACGGTCTGAAAAATAGGAGGAGCATGAAATAATGTTCAAAAACATGAAGAGACTGAAAACCTGTGAAAAATATGAAGAGCTTCAAAAGTTGTGGAAAATATGAGGAGCATGAAACGGTCTGAAAAATAGGAGCATGAAACTGTGTTGAAAAATATGAAGAGCCTGAAAAGGTGTGAAATACATGAATAGGTTCAGAACGTGTCAAAAATATGAGAAGCATGAAACGGCCTGAAAAATAGAAGGAGCATGAAAAGGTGTTCAAAAACATGAAGAGCTTGAAAAGGTGTGAAATATATGAAGAGCTTCAAAAGGTGTGAAAAATAGGAGGAGCATGAAGCGTTTTTCAAAAACATGAAGAGCTTGAAAAGGTGTGAAATATATGAAGAGCTTCAATAGATGTGAAAAATAGGAGGAGCATGAAGCTTTGTTCAGAAACATGAAGAACCTTAAAAATATGAAATATATGAAGAGCTTGAAAATGTGTCAAAAATATGAGGAGCATGAAACGGTCTGAAAAATAGGAGGAGCATGAAGGGGTGTTGAAAAACATGAAGAGCCTGACAAGGTGTGAAAAACATGAAGAGATCGAAAAGGTGTGAAATATATGAAGAGCTTCAAAAGGTGTCAAAAATATGAGGAGCATGAAACGGTCTGAAAAATAGGAGGTGCATGAAGCGATGTTCAAAAACATGAAGATCCTGAAAAGGTGTGAAATAAATGAAGAGCTTCAAAAGTTGTCAAAAATTTGAGGAGCATGAAACTGTCTGAAATATCGGAGGAGCATGAAGCGGTGTTGAAAAGCATGAAGAGCCTGAAAAGATGTGAAAAATAGGAGGAGCTTCAAAATGTGTCAAAAATATGAGGAGCATGAAACGGTCTGAAAAATAGGAGGAGCATGAAGTGGTGTTGAAAAATATGAAGAGCCTAAAAAGGTGTGAAAAATATGAAGAGTTTCAAAGGTGTCAAAAATATGAGGAGCATGAAACGGTCTGAAAAATAGGAGGAGCATGAAACGGTGTTCAAAAACATGAAGAGCCAGAAAAGCTGTGAAAAATATGAAAGCTTTAAAAGGTGTCAAAAATATGAGGAGCATGAAACGGTCTGAAAAATAGGAGGAGCATGACGCGGTGTTCAAAAACATGAAGAACCTGAAAAGGTGTGAAAAATATGAAGAGCTTCAAAAGGTGTCAAAAATATGAGGAGCATGAAACGGTATGAAAAATAGGAGGAGAATGAGGCGGTGTTGAAAAACATGAAGAGCCTGAAAATGTGTGAAATATATGAAGAGCTTCAAAACGTGTCAAAAAGATGAGGAGCACAAAACGGTCTGAAAAATAGGAGGAGCATGAAGCGGTGTTAAAAAACATGAAAAGCCTGAAAAGGTGTAAAAACATGAAGAGCCTGTAAAGGTTTGAAATATATGAAGAGCTTCAAAAGGTGTCAAAAATATGAGGAGCAGGATACGGTCTGAAAAATAGGAGGAGCTTGAAGCGGTGTTGAAAAACATGAAGAGCATGAAAAGGTGTGAAAAACATGAAGAGTTTGAAAAGGTGTGAAGTATATGAAGAGCTACAAAAGGTGTCAAAAATATGAGGAGCATGAAACGGTCTGAAAAAGAGGAGGAGTATGAAGCGGTCTTGAAAGACATGAAGAGCGTGAAAAGGTGTGAAAATTATGAAGAGCTTCAAAAGGTGTCAAAAATATGAGGAGCATGAAATGGCCTGAAAAATAGGAGGAGAATGAAACCGTGTTCAAAATCATGAAGAGCCTGAAAATGTGGAAATATATGAAGTGCTTCAAAAGGTGTCAAAAATAGGAGGAGCATGAAACGATCTGAAAAATGGAGGAGCATGAAGCGATGATGAAAAAAAAGAAGAGCATGAAATGGTTTGAAGAATATAAGGAGCTTCAAAAGGTATCAAAAGTAGTAGTAGCATGAAACGGTGTTCAAAAACTTGAAGAGCCTGAAAATGTGTAAAATATGAACAGCTTAAAAGGTGTCAAAATATTAGGAGCATGAAACGTTCTGAAAAATAGGAGGAGCATGAAGCGGTGTTCAAAAACATAAAGAGCCTGAAAAGGTGTGAAAAATATGAAGAGCGTTAAAACGTGTTAAAAATATGAGGAGCATGAAACGTTCTCAAAAATAGGAGGAGCAGCAAACGGTGTTCAAAAATATGAAGAGCCTGAAAAGGTGTGAAAAATATGAAGAGCATGAAACGGTCTGAAAAATAGGAGGAGTGTGAAGCGGTGTTCAGAAACATGAAGAGCCTGAAAACTGTGAAAATATGAAGAGCTTCAAAAAGTGTGAAAAATATGAAGAGCTTCAAAAGGTGTGAAAAATATGAGGAGCATGAAACGGTCTGAAAAATAGGAGGAACATGAAACAGTGTGGAAAAAATGAAGAGCATGAATAGGTGTGAAAATTATGAAGAGCTTTAAAAGGTTTGAAAAATATGACGAGCATGAAACGGTCTGAAAAATAGGACGAGCATGAAGTGGTGTTGAAAAATATGAAGAGCCTGAAAAGGTGTGAAAAATATGAAGAGTTTCAACGGTGTCAAAAATATGAGGAGCATGAAACGGTCTGATGAATAAGAGGAGCATGGAGCGGTGTTGAAAAACATGAAGAGCCTGAAAAGGTGTGAAAAATATGAAGAGCTTCAAAAGGTGTGAAAAATATGAGGCGCATGAAACGGTCTGAAAATTAGAAGCAGCATGAAGCGGTGTTCAAAAACATGACAGCCTGAAAAGGTGTGAAAAATATGAAGAGCTTCAAAAGGTGTCAAAAATATGACGAGCATGAATCTGTCTGAAAAATAGGAGGAGCATGAAGCTGTGTTGAAAAACATGAAGAGCCTGAAAAGGTGTGAAAAATATGAAGTGCTTCAAAAAGTGTCAAATATATGAGGAGCATGAAACGGTCTGAAAAATGGGAGGAGCATGAAGTGGTGTTGAAAAACATGAAGAGCCTGAAATGAGTGAAATATATGAAGAGCTTCAAAAGGTGTCAAAAATATAAGGAGCATGAAACAGTCTGAAAAATAGGAGGAGCATGAAGCTGTGTTGAAAAACATGAAGAGCCTGAAAAGGTGTGAAAACTATTAAGAGCTTCAAAAGGTGTCAAAAATATGAGAAACATGAAACGGTCTGAAAAATAGGAGAAAATTGAAGCAGTGTTGAAAAACATGAAGAGTCTGAAAAGTTGTGAACAATACGAAGAGCTTCAAAGGTGTCAAAAATATGAGGAGAATGAAATGGTATTCAAAAACATGAAGAGCTTGAAAATGTGTGAAAAATATGAAGAGCTTCAAAAGGTGTCAAAAATATGAGGAGCTTGAAAAGGTGTTCAAAAACATGAAGAGCATGAAAATGTGTGAAAAATATGAAGAGTTTCAAATGGTGTCAAAAATATGAGGAGCATGAAACTCTCTGAAAAATAGGAGGAGCATGAAATGGTGTTCAAAAACATGAAGAGACTGAAAACCTGTGAAAATTATTAAGAGCTTCAAAAGGTGTGAAAAATATGAAGAGCTTCAAAAGGTGTGAAAAATATGAGGAGCATGAAACGGTCTGAAAAATAGGAGGAGCATGAAACTGTATTGAAAAATATGAAGAGCCTGAAAAGGTGTGAAATATATGTATAGGTTCAGAACGTGTCAAAAATATGAGGAGCATGAAACAAACTGAAAAATAGGAGAAGATTGAAGCGGTGTTGAAAAACATGAAGAGCCTGAAAAGGTGTGAAAAATATGAAGAGGTTCAAAAGGTGTCAAAAATATGAGGAGCATGAAACGGTCTGAAAAATAGGAGGAGCATGAAAAGGTGTTCAAAAACCTGAAGCGCCTGAAAATGTGTGAAAAATATGAAGAGCTTCAAAAGGTGTGAAAAATATGAGGAGCATGAAGTGGTGTTCAAAAACATGAAGAGCTTGAAAAGGTATGAAATATACGAAGAGCTTCAAAAGGTGTGAAAAATAGGAGGCGCAAAAAGCGGTGTTCAAAAACATGAAAAGCCTGATAAAGTGTGAAATATATGAAGAGCTTCAAAAGGTGTCAAAAGTATGAGGAGCATGAAACGGTCTGAAAATAGGAGGAGGATGTAAGGGTGTTGAAAACATGAAGAGCAAGAAAAGGTGTGAAAAATATGAAGAGCTTCAAAAGGTGTCAAAAAATGAGGAGCATGAAACGGTCTGAAAAATAGGAGGAGCACGAATTAGTGTTCAAAAACATGAAGAGCCTGAAAAGGTGTGAAAAATATGAAGAGCGTCAAAAGGTGTCAAAAATATGTGGAGCATGAAACGGTCTGAAAAATAGGAGGAGCATGAAAAGGTGTTCAAAAACATGAAGCGCCTGAAAATGTGTGAAAAATATGAAGAGCTTCAAAACGTGTGAAAAATATGAGGAGCATGAAGTGGTGTTCAAAAACATGAAGAGCTTGAAAAGGTATGAAATATACTAAGAGCTTCAAAAGGTGTGAAAAATAGGAGGCGCAAAAAGCGGTGTTCACAAACATGAAAAGCCTGATAAGGTGTGAAATATATGAAGAGCTTCAAAAGGTGTCAAAAGTATTAGGAGCATGAAACGGTCTGAAAATAGGAGGAGGATGTAAGGGTGTTGAAAACATGAAGAGGAAGAAAAGGTGTGAAAAATATGAAGAGCTTCAAAAGGTGTCAAATATATGAGGAGCATGAAACGGTCTGAAAAACAGGAGGAGCACGAATCGGTGTTCAAAAACATGAAGAGCCTGAAAAGGTGTGAAAAAAATGAAGAGCTTCAAAAGGTGTCAAAAATATGAGGAGCATGAAACAGTCTGAAAAATAGGAGGAGCAAGAAACGGTGTTGAAAAATATGAAGAGCCTTAAAAGGTGTGAAATATATGAAGAGGTTCAAAGTGTGTCAAAAATATGAGGAGCTTGAAACGGCCTGAAAAATAGGAGGGAGAATGAAGAGGTGTTGAAAAACTTGAAGAGCCTGAAAAGGTTTGAAAAATATGAAGAGCTTCAAAAGGTGTCAAAAATATGAGGAGCATGAAACGGTCTGAAAAATAGGAGGAGCATGAAGCAGTGTTGAAAAACATGAAGAGCCTGAAAAGGTGTGAAAAATATGAAGAGCTTCAAAAAGTGTCAAAAATATGAGGAGCATGAAACGGTCTGAAAAATAAGAGGAGCATGAAATGGTGTTGAAAAACATGAAGAGCCTGAAATAAGTGAAATATACGAAGAGCTTCAAAAGGTGACAAAAATATGAGGAGCATGAAACGGTATGAAAAATAGGAGGAGCCTGAAGCGGTGTTGAAAAACATGAAGAGCCTGAAAAGGTGGGAAAAATATGAAGAGCTTCAAAAGGTGTGAAAAATGTGAAGTGCTTCAAAAGTTGTCAAAATATGAGGTGCATGAAACGCTTTGAAAAATAGGAGCAGCATGAAGCGGTTTTGAAAAACATAAAGAGCCTGAAAAGGTGTTAAAAATATGAACAGCTTAAAAAAGTGTCAAAAATATGAGGAGTTTGAAAAGGTGTTCAAAAACATGAAGAGCATGAAAATGTGTGAAAAATATGAACAGCTTCAAAAGGTGTCAAAAATATGAGGAGCATGAAACGGTCTGAAAGATAGGAGGAGCATGAAGTTGTGTTGAAAAACATGAAGAGCCTGAAAAGGAGTGAAATGTATGAATAGCTTCAAAAGGTGTCAAAAGTATGAGGAGCATGAAAAGGCCTGAAAAATAGAAGGAGCATGAAAAGTTGTTCAAAAACATGAAGAGCTTGAAAAGGTGTGAAATATATGAAGAGCTTCAAAAGGTGTGAAAAATAGGAGGAGCATGAAGCGTTTTTCAAAAACATGAAGAGCTTGAAAAGGTGTGAAATATATGAAGAGCTTCAATAGATGTGAAAAATAGGAGGAGCATGAAGCTTTGTTCAGAAACATGAAGAACCTTAAAAGATATGAAATATATGAAGAGCTTGAAAATGTGTCAAAAATATGAGGAGCATGAAACGGTCTGAAAAATAGGAGGAGCATGAAGGGGTGTTGAAAAACATGAAGAGCCTGAAAAGGTGTGAAAAACATGAAGAGATCGAAAAGGTGTGAAATATATGAAGAGCTTCAAAAGGTGTCAAAAATATGAGGAGCATGAAACGGTCTGAAAAATAGGAGGAGCATGAAGTTGTGTTGAAAAACATGAAGAGCCTGAAAAGGAGTGAAATGTATGAAGAGCTTCAAAAGGTGTCAAAAGTATGAGGAGCATGAAACTGTCTGAAATATAGGAGGAGCATGAAGCGGTGTTGAAAAGCATGAAGAGCCTGAAAAGGTGTGAAAAATAGGAGGAGCTTCAAAATGTGTCAAAAATATGAGGAGCATGAAACGGTCTGAAAAATAGGAGGAGCATGAAGTGGTGTTGAAAAATATGAAGAGCCTAAAAAGGTGTGAAAAATAAGAAGAGTTTCAAAGGTGTCAAAAATATGAGGAGCATGAAACGGTCTGAAAAATAGGAGGAGCATGAAACGGTGTTCAAAAACATGAAGAGCCAGAAAAGCTGTGAAAAATATGAAAGCTTTAAAAGGTGTCAAAAATATGAGGAACATGGAACAATCTGAAAAATAGGAGGAGAATGAAACCGTGTTCAAAATCATGAAGAGCCTGAAAAGGTGTGAAAAATATGAAGAGCTTCAAAAGGTTTCAAAAATATGAGGAACATGGAACAATCTGAAAAATAGGAGGAGCATGAAACGGTGTTGATAATTATGAAGAGCCTGAAAAGGTGTGAAAAATTTGAAGAGCTTCAAAAGGTGTAAAATACATGAGGAGAATGAAACGGTCTGAAAAATAGGAGGAGCATGAAGTGGTGTTCAAAAACATGAAGAGTCTGAAAAGAAGTGAAATATATGAAGAGCTTCAAAGGTTGTCAAAAATATGAGGAGCATGAAACGGTCTGAAAAATAGGAGGAGCATGAAGCTGTGTTCAAAAACATGAAGAGCCTGAAAAGTTGTGAAAAATATGAAGAGCATCAAAAGGTGTGAAAAATGAGATGAGCATGAAGCGGTCTGAAAAACAGGAGGAGCATGAAGTGGCGTTGAAAAATATGAAGAGCCTGAAAAGGTGTGAAAAATATGAAGAGCTTCAAAAGGTGTGACAAATATGAGGAGAATGAAACGGTCTGAAAAATAAGAGGATCAAGAAGCGGTGTTGAAAAACATGAAGAGCTTCAAAAGTTGTGAAAAATATGAAAAATTTCAAAAGCTGTCAAAAATGAGATGAGTTGAAACGGTCTGAAAAATAGGTGGAGTATGAAACGGTCTGAAAAATAGGAGGAGCTTGAAACGGTGTTCAAGAACATGAAGAGCCTGAAAAGCTTCAAAAAATATGAAGAGCTTCAAAAGGTGTGAAAAATATGAAGAGCTTCAAAATGTGTGGAATACATGAGGAGCATGAAACGGTCTGAAAAATAAGAGGAGCAAGAAATCATGTTCAAAAACATGAGGAGCCTGAAAACGTGTGAAAAATATAAAGAGCTTCAAAATGTGTGGAATACATGAGGAGCATGAAACGGTCTGAAAAATAGGAGGAGCATGAAGCGGTGTTGAAAAACTTGAAGAGCCTGAAAAGGTGTGAAAAATGTGAAGAGCTTCAAAAGTTGTGAAATACAAGAGGAGCATGAAAAGGTCTGAAAAAAAGGAGGAGCATAAAGCGGTGTTGAAAAACATGAAGAACCTGAAAAGTTGTGAAAAATATGAAGAACTTCAAAAGGTGCCAAAAATATGAGGAGCATGAAACGGTCTGAAATAAAGGAGGAGCATGAAACGGTCTGAAAAATAGGAGGAGCATGAAACTGTGTTCAAAAACATGAAGAGCCTGAAAAGCTGTGAAATATATGAAGAGTTTCAAAAGGTGTGAAAGATATGAAGAGCTTCAAAAGGTGTGAAATACATCAGGAGCAGGAAACAGTCTGAAAAATAGGAGGAGCATGAAGCGGTGTTCAAAAACATGAAGAGCCTGAAAAGGTGTGAAATATATTAAGAGATTCAAAAGGTGTCAAAAATATGAGGAGCATGAAACGCTCTGGAAAATAGGAGGAGCATGAAACCGTGTTGAAAAACATGAAGAGCCTGAAAAGGTCTGAAAAATATGAAGAGCTTCAAAAGGTGTCAAAAATATGAGGAGCATGAAACTGTCTGAAAAATAGGAGGAGCATGAAGTGGTGTTGAAAAACATGAAGAGCCTGAAAAGGTGTGAAAAATATGAAGAGCTTCAAAAGGTGTCAAAAATATGAGGAGCATGAAATGGCCTGAAAAATAGGAGGAGAATGAAACCGTGTTCAAAATCATGAAGAGCCTGAAAATGTGGAAATATATGAAGTGCTTCAAAAGGTGTCAAAAATAGGAGGAGCATGAAACGATCTGAAAAATGGAGGAGCATGAAGCGATGATGAAAAAAAAGAAGAGCATGAAATGGTTTGAAGAATATAAGGAGCTTCAAAAGGTATCAAAAGTAGTAGTAGCATGAAACGGTGTTCAAAAACTTGAAGAGCCTGAAAATGTGTAAAATATGAACAGCTTAAAAGGTGTCAAAATATTAGGAGCATGAAACGTTCTGAAAAATAGGAGGAGCATGAAGCGGTGTTCAAAAACATAAAGAGCCTGAAAAGGTGTGAAAAATATGAAGAGCGTTAAAACGTGTTAAAAATATGAGGAGCATGAAACGTTCTCAAAAATAGGAGGAGCAGCAAACGGTGTTCAAAAATATGAAGAGCCTGAAAAGGTGTGAAAAATATGAAGAGCATGAAACGGTCTGAAAAATAGGAGGAGTGTGAAGCGGTGTTCAGAAACATGAAGAGCCTGAAAACTGTGAAAATATGAAGAGCTTCAAAAAGTGTGAAAAATATGAAGAGCTTCAAAAGGTGTGAAAAATATGAGGAGCATGAAACGGTCTGAAAAATAGGAGGAACATGAAACAGTGTGGAAAAAATGAAGAGCATGAATAGGTGTGAAAATTATGAAGAGCTTTAAAAGGTTTGAAAAATATGACGAGCATGAAACGGTCTGAAAAATAGGACGAGCATGAAGTGGTGTTGAAAAATATGAAGAGCCTGAAAAGGTGTGAAAAATATGAAGAGTTTCAACGGTGTCAAAAATATGAGGAGCATGAAACGGTCTGATGAATAAGAGGAGCATGGAGCGGTGTTGAAAAACATGAAGAGCCTGAAAAGGTGTGAAAAATATGAAGAGCTTCAAAAGGTGTGAAAAATATGAGGCGCATGAAACGGTCTGAAAATTAGAAGCAGCATGAAGCGGTGTTCAAAAACATGACAGCCTGAAAAGGTGTGAAAAATATGAAGAGCTTCAAAAGGTGTCAAAAATATGACGAGCATGAATCTGTCTGAAAAATAGGAGGAGCATGAAGCTGTGTTGAAAAACATGAAGAGCCTGAAAAGGTGTGAAAAATATGAAGTGCTTCAAAAAGTGTCAAATATATGAGGAGCATGAAACGGTCTGAAAAATGGGAGGAGCATGAAGTGGTGTTGAAAAACATGAAGAGCCTGAAATGAGTGAAATATATGAAGAGCTTCAAAAGGTGTCAAAAATATAAGGAGCATGAAACAGTCTGAAAAATAGGAGGAGCATGAAGCTGTGTTGAAAAACATGAAGAGCCTGAAAAGGTGTGAAAACTATTAAGAGCTTCAAAAGGTGTCAAAAATATGAGAAACATGAAACGGTCTGAAAAATAGGAGAAAATTGAAGCAGTGTTGAAAAACATGAAGAGTCTGAAAAGTTGTGAACAATACGAAGAGCTTCAAAGGTGTCAAAAATATGAGGAGAATGAAATGGTATTCAAAAACATGAAGAGCTTGAAAATGTGTGAAAAATATGAAGAGCTTCAAAAGGTGTCAAAAATATGAGGAGCTTGAAAAGGTGTTCAAAAACATGAAGAGCATGAAAATGTGTGAAAAATATGAAGAGTTTCAAATGGTGTCAAAAATATGAGGAGCATGAAACTCTCTGAAAAATAGGAGGAGCATGAAATGGTGTTCAAAAACATGAAGAGACTGAAAACCTGTGAAAATTATTAAGAGCTTCAAAAGGTGTGAAAAATATGAAGAGCTTCAAAAGGTGTGAAAAATATGAGGAGCATGAAACGGTCTGAAAAATAGGAGGAGCATGAAACTGTATTGAAAAATATGAAGAGCCTGAAAAGGTGTGAAATATATGTATAGGTTCAGAACGTGTCAAAAATATGAGGAGCATGAAACAAACTGAAAAATAGGAGAAGATTGAAGCGGTGTTGAAAAACATGAAGAGCCTGAAAAGGTGTGAAAAATATGAAGAGGTTCAAAAGGTGTCAAAAATATGAGGAGCATGAAACGGTCTGAAAAATAGGAGGAGCATGAAAAGGTGTTCAAAAACCTGAAGCGCCTGAAAATGTGTGAAAAATATGAAGAGCTTCAAAAGGTGTGAAAAATATGAGGAGCATGAAGTGGTGTTCAAAAACATGAAGAGCTTGAAAAGGTATGAAATATACGAAGAGCTTCAAAAGGTGTGAAAAATAGGAGGCGCAAAAAGCGGTGTTCAAAAACATGAAAAGCCTGATAAAGTGTGAAATATATGAAGAGCTTCAAAAGGTGTCAAAAGTATGAGGAGCATGAAACGGTCTGAAAATAGGAGGAGGATGTAAGGGTGTTGAAAACATGAAGAGCAAGAAAAGGTGTGAAAAATATGAAGAGCTTCAAAAGGTGTCAAAAAATGAGGAGCATGAAACGGTCTGAAAAATAGGAGGAGCACGAATTAGTGTTCAAAAACATGAAGAGCCTGAAAAGGTGTGAAAAATATGAAGAGCGTCAAAAGGTGTCAAAAATATGTGGAGCATGAAACGGTCTGAAAAATAGGAGGAGCATGAAAAGGTGTTCAAAAACATGAAGCGCCTGAAAATGTGTGAAAAATATGAAGAGCTTCAAAACGTGTGAAAAATATGAGGAGCATGAAGTGGTGTTCAAAAACATGAAGAGCTTGAAAAGGTATGAAATATACTAAGAGCTTCAAAAGGTGTGAAAAATAGGAGGCGCAAAAAGCGGTGTTCACAAACATGAAAAGCCTGATAAGGTGTGAAATATATGAAGAGCTTCAAAAGGTGTCAAAAGTATTAGGAGCATGAAACGGTCTGAAAATAGGAGGAGGATGTAAGGGTGTTGAAAACATGAAGAGGAAGAAAAGGTGTGAAAAATATGAAGAGCTTCAAAAGGTGTCAAATATATGAGGAGCATGAAACGGTCTGAAAAACAGGAGGAGCACGAATCGGTGTTCAAAAACATGAAGAGCCTGAAAAGGTGTGAAAAAAATGAAGAGCTTCAAAAGGTGTCAAAAATATGAGGAGCATGAAACAGTCTGAAAAATAGGAGGAGCAAGAAACGGTGTTGAAAAATATGAAGAGCCTTAAAAGGTGTGAAATATATGAAGAGGTTCAAAGTGTGTCAAAAATATGAGGAGCTTGAAACGGCCTGAAAAATAGGAGGGAGAATGAAGAGGTGTTGAAAAACTTGAAGAGCCTGAAAAGGTTTGAAAAATATGAAGAGCTTCAAAAGGTGTCAAAAATATGAGGAGCATGAAACGGTCTGAAAAATAGGAGGAGCATGAAGCAGTGTTGAAAAACATGAAGAGCCTGAAAAGGTGTGAAAAATATGAAGAGCTTCAAAAAGTGTCAAAAATATGAGGAGCATGAAACGGTCTGAAAAATAAGAGGAGCATGAAATGGTGTTGAAAAACATGAAGAGCCTGAAATAAGTGAAATATACGAAGAGCTTCAAAAGGTGACAAAAATATGAGGAGCATGAAACGGTATGAAAAATAGGAGGAGCCTGAAGCGGTGTTGAAAAACATGAAGAGCCTGAAAAGGTGGGAAAAATATGAAGAGCTTCAAAAGGTGTGAAAAATGTGAAGTGCTTCAAAAGTTGTCAAAATATGAGGTGCATGAAACGCTTTGAAAAATAGGAGCAGCATGAAGCGGTTTTGAAAAACATAAAGAGCCTGAAAAGGTGTTAAAAATATGAACAGCTTAAAAAAGTGTCAAAAATATGAGGAGTTTGAAAAGGTGTTCAAAAACATGAAGAGCATGAAAATGTGTGAAAAATATGAACAGCTTCAAAAGGTGTCAAAAATATGAGGAGCATGAAACGGTCTGAAAGATAGGAGGAGCATGAAGTTGTGTTGAAAAACATGAAGAGCCTGAAAAGGAGTGAAATGTATGAATAGCTTCAAAAGGTGTCAAAAGTATGAGGAGCATGAAAAGGCCTGAAAAATAGAAGGAGCATGAAAAGTTGTTCAAAAACATGAAGAGCTTGAAAAGGTGTGAAATATATGAAGAGCTTCAAAAGGTGTGAAAAATAGGAGGAGCATGAAGCGTTTTTCAAAAACATGAAGAGCTTGAAAAGGTGTGAAATATATGAAGAGCTTCAATAGATGTGAAAAATAGGAGGAGCATGAAGCTTTGTTCAGAAACATGAAGAACCTTAAAAGATATGAAATATATGAAGAGCTTGAAAATGTGTCAAAAATATGAGGAGCATGAAACGGTCTGAAAAATAGGAGGAGCATGAAGGGGTGTTGAAAAACATGAAGAGCCTGAAAAGGTGTGAAAAACATGAAGAGATCGAAAAGGTGTGAAATATATGAAGAGCTTCAAAAGGTGTCAAAAATATGAGGAGCATGAAACGGTCTGAAAAATAGGAGGAGCATGAAGTTGTGTTGAAAAACATGAAGAGCCTGAAAAGGAGTGAAATGTATGAAGAGCTTCAAAAGGTGTCAAAAGTATGAGGAGCATGAAACTGTCTGAAATATAGGAGGAGCATGAAGCGGTGTTGAAAAGCATGAAGAGCCTGAAAAGGTGTGAAAAATAGGAGGAGCTTCAAAATGTGTCAAAAATATGAGGAGCATGAAACGGTCTGAAAAATAGGAGGAGCATGAAGTGGTGTTGAAAAATATGAAGAGCCTAAAAAGGTGTGAAAAATATGAAGAGTTTCAAAGGTGTCAAAAATATGAGGAGCATGAAACGGTCTGAAAAATAGGAGGAGCATGAAACGGTGTTCAAAAACATGAAGAGCCAGAAAAGCTGTGAAAAATATGAAAGCTTTAAAAGGTGTCAAAAATATGAGGAACATGGAACAATCTGAAAAATAGGAGGAGAATGAAACCGTGTTCAAAATCATGAAGAGCCTGAAAAGGTGTGAAAAATATGAAGAGCTTCAAAAGGTTTCAAAAATATGAGGAACATGGAACAATCTGAAAAATAGGAGGAGCATGAAACGGTGTTGATAATTATGAAGAGCCTGAAAAGGTGTGAAAAATTTGAAGAGCTTCAAAAGGTGTAAAATACATGAGGAGAATGAAACGGTCTGAAAAATAGGAGGAGCATGAAGTGGTGTTCAAAAACATGAAGAGTCTGAAAAGAAGTGAAATATATGAAGAGCTTCAAAGGTTGTCAAAAATATGAGGAGCATGAAACGGTCTGAAAAATAGGAGGAGCATGAAGCTGTGTTCAAAAACATGAAGAGCCTGAAAAGTTGTGAAAAATATGAAGAGCATCAAAAGGTGTGAAAAATGAGATGAGCATGAAGCGGTCTGAAAAACAGGAGGAGCATGAAGTGGCATTGAAAAATATGAAGAGCCTGAAAAGGTGTGAAAAATATGAAGAGCTTCAAAAGGTGTGACAAATATGAGGAGAATGAAACGGTCTGAAAAATAAGAGGATCAAGAAGCGGTGTTGAAAAACATGAAGAGCTTCAAAAGTTGTGAAAAATATGAAAAATTTCAAAAGCTGTCAAAAATGAGATGAGTTGAAACGGTCTGAAAAATAGGTGGAGTATGAAACGGTCTGAAAAATAGGAGGAGCTTGAAACGGTGTTCAAGAACATGAAGAGCCTGAAAAGCTTCAAAAAATATGAAGAGCTTCAAAAGGTGTGAAAAATATGAAGAGCTTCAAAATGTGTGGAATACATGAGGAGCATGAAACGGTCTGAAAAATAAGAGGAGCAAGAAATCATGTTCAAAAACATGAGGAGCCTGAAAACGTGTGAAAAATATAAAGAGCTTCAAAATGTGTGGAATACATGAGGAGCATGAAACGGTCTGAAAAATAGGAGGAGCATGAAGCGGTGTTGAAAAACTTGAAGAGCCTGAAAAGGTGTGAAAAATGTGAAGAGCTTCAAAAGTTGTGAAATACAAGAGGAGCATGAAAAGGTCTGAAAAAAAGGAGGAGCATAAAGCGGTGTTGAAAAACATGAAGAACCTGAAAAGTTGTGAAAAATATGAAGAACTTCAAAAGGTGCCAAAAATATGAGGAGCATGAAACGGTCTGAAATAAAGGAGGAGCATGAAACGGTCTGAAAAATAGGAGGAGCATGAAACTGTGTTCAAAAACATGAAGAGCCTGAAAAGCTGTGAAATATATGAAGAGTTTCAAAAGGTGTGAAAGATATGAAGAGCTTCAAAAGGTGTGAAATACATCAGGAGCAGGAAACAGTCTGAAAAATAGGAGGAGCATGAAGCGGTGTTCAAAAACATGAAGAGCCTGAAAAGGTGTGAAATATATTAAGAGATTCAAAAGGTGTCAAAAATATGAGGAGCATGAAACGCTCTGGAAAATAGGAGGAGCATGAAACCGTGTTGAAAAACATGAAGAGCCTGAAAAGGTCTGAAAAATATGAAGAGCTTCAAAAGGTGTCAAAAATATGAGGAGCATGAAACTGTCTGAAAAATAGGAGGAGCATGAAGTGGTGTTGAAAAACATGAAGAGCCTGAAAAGGTGTGAAAAATATGAAGAGCTTCAAAAGGTGTGAAAAATGTGAAGAGCTTCAAAAGGTGTCAAAAATATGAGGAGTATGAAACGTTTTGAAAAATAGGAGGAGCATGAAACGGTGATCAAAAACATGAGGAGTCTGAAAAGGTGTGAGAAATATGAAGAGCTTCAAAAGGTGTGAAATTCATGAGGAGCATGAAACGGTCTGAAAAATATGAGAAGCATGAAGTGGTGTGGAAAAACATGAAGAGCCTGAAAAGGCGTGAAAAATGTGAAGAGCTTCAAAAGGTGTGAAAAATATGAAGAGCTTCAAAAGGTGTCAAAAATATGAGGAGCATGAAACGGTCTGAAAAATAGGAGGAGCATGAAGCTGTGTTCAAAAATATGAAGAGCCTGAAAACGTGTGAAAAATATGAAGAGCTTCAAAAGTGTCAAATATTAGATGAGCATGAAACGGTCTGAAAAATAGGAGAAGCATGAAGTGGTGATGAAAAACATGAAGAGCCTGAAAAGGTGTGAAATATATGAAGAGGTTCAAAATTGTGAAAAATATGAAGAGCTTCAAAAGGTGTCAAAAATATGAGGAGCATGAAAGGGTCTGAAAACTAGGAGGAGAATGAAACCGTGTTCAAAAACATGAAGAGCCTGTAAAGGTGTGAAAAATGTGAAGAGCTTCAAAAGGTGTGAAAAATATGAAGAGCTTCAAAAGGTGTGAAAAATATGAAGAGCTTCAAAAGGTGTGAAATACATGAGGAGCATGAAACATTCTGAAAAATAGGAAGAGCATGATGAGGTGTTCAAAAACATGAAGAGCCTGAAAAGGTGTGAAAAAATGAAGAGCTTCAAAAGGTGTGAAAAATATGAAGAGCTTCAAAAGGTGTGAAAAATATGAAGAGCTTCAAAAGGTGTCAAATATATGAGGAGCATGAAACGTTCTGAAAAATAGGAGGAGGATGAAGCGGTGTTCAAAAACATGAAGAGCCTGAAAAGGTGTGAAAAATATGAAGAGCTTCAAAAGGTGTGAAAAAAATGAGGAGCATGAAACGGTCTGAAAGATTGATGCGGCATGAAATGGTGTTGAAAAACATGAAGAGCCTGAAAAGGTGTGAAAAATATGAAGAGCTTCAAAAGGTGTGAAATACATGAGGACCATGAAACGGGCTGAAAAACAGAAGCATGAAGTGGTGTGGAAAAACATGAACAGCCTGAAAAGCTGTGAAAAATATGAAGAGCTTCAAAAGGAGTGAAATATATTAGGAGCATGAAACTCTCTGAAAAATAGGAGGAGCATGAAGCGGTGTTCAAAAACATGAAGAGTCTACAAAGTTGTGAAAAATATGAAAAGCTTCAAAAGGTGTCAAAAATGAGATGAGCATGTAACGGTCTGAAAAATAGGATGATCATGAAACGGTGTTGAAAAACATGAAGAGCCTGAAAAGGTGTGAAAAAATATGAAGAGTTTCAAAAGGTGTCAAAAATATGAGGAGCATGAACAGGTCTGAAAAATAGGAGGAGCATGAAGCTGTGTTCAAAAATATGAAGAGCCTGAAAAGGTGTGAAAAATATGAAGAGCTTCA
The DNA here is from genome assembly GCF_033118175.1 of Dama dama. Lineage (NCBI taxonomy): Eukaryota > Metazoa > Chordata > Mammalia > Artiodactyla > Cervidae > Dama > Dama dama. The sequence goes on from NC_083709.1 coordinate 5,556,715, forward strand.
AAAGGTGTGAAAAATATGAAGAGCTTCAAAAGGTGTGAAATACATGAGGAGCATGAAACATTCTGAAAAATAGGAAGAGCATGATGAGGTGTTAAAAAACATGAACAGCCTGAAAAGGTGTGAAAAATATGAAGAGCTACAAAAGGTGTGAAAAATATGAAGAGCTTCAAAAGGTGTCAAAAATATGAAGAGCTTCAAAAGGTGTCAAAAATATGAGGAGCATGAAACGTTCTGAAAAATAGGAGGAGCATGAAGCGGTGTTCAAAAACATGAAGAGACTGTAAAGGTGTGAAAAATATGAAGAGCTTCAAATGGTGTCAAAATATGAGAAGAATGAAACGGTCTGAAAGATAGATGAGGCATGAAATGGTGTTCAAAAACATGAAGAGCCTGAAAAGGTGTGAAAAATATGAAGAGCTTCAAAAGGTGTGAAATAAATGAGGACCATGTAACGGGCTGAAAAATAGAAGCATGAAGTGGTGTGGAAAAACATGCAGAGCCTGAAAAGCTGTGAAAAATATGAAGAGCTTAAAAAGGAGTGAAATATATTAGGACCATGAAACTCTCTGAAAAATAGGAGGAGCATGAAGCGGTGTTCAAAAAAATGAAGAGCCTAAAAAGTTGTGAAAAATATGAAAAGCTTCAAAAGGTGTAAAAAATATGAGGAGCATGAAACCGTCTGAAAAATAGAAGCAGCATGAAACGGTGTTGAAAAACATGAAGAGCCTGAAAAGGTGTGAACAATATGAAGAGCTTCAAAAGGTGTCAAAAATATGAGGAGCATGAAACGGTCTGAAAAATAGGAGGAGCATGAAGCTGTGTTCAAAAATATGAAGAGCCTGAAAAGGGGTGAAAAATAGGAAGAGCTTCAAAAGGTGTGAAAAATATGAGGAGCATGAAACGGTCTGAAAAATAGAAGCAGCATGAAACGGTGTTGAAAAACATGAAGAGCCTGAAAAGGTGTGAAAAATATGAAGAGCTTCAAAAGGTGTGAAAATATGAGGAGCATGAAATGGCCTGAAAAATAGAAGCAGCAAGAAATGGTGTTGAAAAATATGAAGAGCCTGAAAAGGTGTGAAAAATAGGAAGAGCTTCAAAAGGATTTAAAAATACGAAGAGCATGAAAAGGTTTGAAAATTCGGAGGATCATGAGCAGTGTTCAAAAACATGAGGAGCCTGAAAAGGTGTGAAAAATATGAAGAGCTTCAAATGGTGTCAAAAATATGAGAAGCATGAAAAGTTCTGAAAGATAGGAAGAGCATGAAACGGTGATCAGAAACATGAAGAGCCTGAAAAGTTGTGAAAAATATGAAGAGCTTCAAAAGGTGTGAAATTCATGAGGAGCATGAAACGATCTGAAAAATATGAGAAGCATGAAGTGGTGTGGAAAAACATGAAGAGCCTGAAAAGGTGTGAAAAATATGAAGAGCTTCAAAAGGTGTTAAAAATATGAAGAGCATGAAACGGTCTGAAAGATAGGAGGAGCATGAAACGGTGATCAGAAACATGAAGAGCCTGAAAAGTTGTGAAAAATATGAATATCTTCAAAAGGTGTGAAATACATGAGGACATGAAATCTTTCTGAAAATTAGGAGAAGCATGAAGTGGTGTGGAAAAACATGAAGAGCCTGAAAAGGTGTGAAAAATATGAAGAGCTTCAAAAGTTGTTAAAAATATGAGGAGCAGGAAACGGTCTGAAAAATAGGAGAAGCATGAAGCGGTGTTGAAAAACATGAAGAGCCTGAAAAGGTGTGAAAAATATGAAGAGCTTCAAAAGGTGTCAAAAATGAGATGAGCATGAAACGGTCTGAAAAATAGGAGGATCATGAAACGGTGTTGAAAAACATGAAGAGCCTGAAAAGGTGTGAAAAACATGAAGAGTTTCAAAAGGTGTCAATAATATGAGGAGCATGAAACGGTCTGAAAAATAGGAGGAGCATGAAGCTGTGTTCAAAAATATGAAGTGCCTGAAAAGGTGTGAAAAATATGAAGAGCTTCAAAAGGTGTGAAATACATGAGGACCATGAAACGGTCTGAAAAATAGAAGCAGCATGAAACGGTGTTGAAAAACATGAAGAGCCTGAAAAGGTGTGAAAAATATGAAGAGCTTCAAAAGGTGTGAAAAATATGAGGAGCATGAAACGGCCTGAAAAATAGAAGCAGCATGAAACGGTGTTGAAAAATATGAAGAGCCTGAAAAGGTGTGAAAAATATGAAGAGCTTCAAAAGGGGTCAAAAATATGAGGAGCATGAAACGTTCTGAAAAATAGGAGGAGCATGAAACTGTGATCAAAAACATGAGGAGCCTGAAAAGGTGTGAGAAATATGAAGAGCTTCAAAAGGTGTGAAATTAATGAGGAGCATGAAACGGTCTGAAAAATATGAAAAGCATGAAGTGGTGTGGAAAAACAGGAAGAGCCTGAAAAGGTGTGAAAAATATGAAGAGCTTCAAAAGGTTTTAAAAATACGAAGAGCATGAAAAGGTTTGAAAATTCGGAGGACCATGAGCAGTGTTCAAAAACATGAGGAGCCTGAAAAGGTGTGAAAAATATGAAGAGCTTCAAATGGTGTCAAAAATATGAGAAGCATGAAAATGTCTGAAAGATAGGAGGAGCATGACACGGTGATCAGAAACATGAAGAGCCTGAAAAGTTGTGAAAAATATGAAGAGCTTCAAAAGGTGTGAAATTCATGAGGAGCATGAAAAGATCTGAAAAATATGAGAAGCATGAAGTGGTGTGGAAAAACATGAAGATCCTGAAAAAGTGTGAAAAATATGAAGAGCTTCAAAAGGTGTTAAAACTATGAAGAGCATGAAACGGTCTGAAAGATAGGAGGAGCATGAAACGGTGATCAGAAACATGAAGAGCCTGAAAAGTTGTGAAAAATATGAATAGCTTCAAAAGGTGTGAAATACATGAGGAGCATGAAATCTTTCTGAAAAATAGGAGAAGCATGAAGTGGTGTGGAAAAACATGAAGAGCCTGAAAAGGTGTGAAAAATATGAAGAGCTTCAAAAGGTGTTAAAAATATGAAGAGCATGAAACGGTCTGAAAGATAGGAGGAGCATGAAACGGTGATCAGAAACATGAAGAGCCTGAAAAGTTGTGAAAAATATGAAGAGCTTCAAATGGTGGCAAAAATATGAGAAGAATGAAACGGTCTGAAAGATAGATGCGGCATGAAATGGTGTTGAAAAACATGAAGAGCCTGAAAAGGTGTGAAAAATATGATGAGCTTCAAAAGGTGTGAAATACATGAGGACCATGAAACGGACTGAAAAATAGAAGCATGAAGTGGTGTGGAAAAACATGAAGAGCCTGAAAAGGTGTGAAAAATATGAAGAGCCTCAAAAGGAGTGAAATATATTAGGAGCATGAAACTCTCTGAAAAATAGGAGGAGCATGAAGCGGTGTTCAAAAACATGAAGAGCCTAAAAAGTTGTGAAAAATATGAAAAGCTTCAAAAGGTGTCAAAAATGAGATGAGCATTAAACGGTCTGAAAAATAGGAGGATCATGAAACGGTGTTGAAAAACATGAAGAGCCTGAAAAGGTGTGAAAAATATGAAGAGTTTCAAAAGGTGTCAAAAATATGAGGAGCATGAAACGGTCTGAAAAATAGGAGGAGCATGAAGCTGTGTTCAAAAATATGAAGAGCCTGAAAAGGTGTGAAAAATATGAAGAGCTTCAAAAGGTGTGAAATACATGAGGACCATGAAACGGTCTGAAAAATAGAAGCAGCATGAAACGGTGTTGAAAAACATGAAGAGCCTGAAAAGGTGTGAAAAATATGAAGAGCTTCAAAAGGTGTGAAAAATATGAGGAGCATGAAACGGCCTGAAAAATAGAAGCAGCATGAACCGGTGTTGAAAAATATGAAGAGCCGGAAAAGGTGTGAAAAATATGAAGAGCTTCAAAAGCGGTCAAAAATATGAGGAGCATGAAACGTTCTGAAAAATAGGAGGAGCATGAAACTGTGATCAAAAACATGAGGAGCCTGAAAAGGTGTGAGAAATATGAAGAGCTTCAAAAGGTGTGAAATTAATGAGGAGCATGAAACGGTCTGAAAAATATGAGAAGCATGAAGTGGTGTGGAAAAACAGGAAGAGCCTGAAAAGGTGTGAAAAATATGAAGAACTTCAAAAGGTTTTAAAAATACGAAGAGCATGAAAAGGTGTGAAAATTCGGAGGATCATGAGCAGTGTTCCAAAACATGAGGAGCCTGAAAAGGTGTGAAAAATATGAAGAGCTTCAAATGGTGTCAAAAATGTGAGAAGCATGAAAAGGTCTGAAAGATAGGAGGAGCATGAAACGGTGATCAGAAACATGAAGAGCCTGAAAAGTTGTGAAAAATATGAAGAGCTTCAAAAGGTTTGAAATTCATGAGGAGCATGAAACGATCTGAAAAATATGAGAAGCATGAAGTGGTGTGGAAAAACATGAAGAGCCTGAAAAGGTGTGAAAAATATGAAGAGCTTCAAAAGGTGTTAAAAATATGAAGAGCATGAAACGGTCTGAAAGATAGGAGGAGCATGAAACGGTGATCAGAAACATGAAGAGCCTGAAAAGTTGTGAAAAATATGAAGAGCTTCAAAAGGGGTCAAAAATATAAAGAGCATGAAACGGTCTGTAAAATAGGAGGTTCATGAAGCGGTGTTCAAAATCATGAAGAGAATGAAAACGTGTGAAAAATATGAAGAGCTTCAAAAGGTGTCAAAAATATGAGGAGCATGAAATGTTCTGAAAAATAGGAGGAGCATGAAACGGTGATCAAAAACATGAGGAGCCTGAAAAGGTGTGAGAAATATGAAGAGCTTCAAAAGGTGTGGAATTCATGAGGAGCATGAAACGGTCTGAAAAATATGAGAAGCATGAAGTGGTGTGGAAAAACATGAAGAGCCTGAAAAGTTGTGAAAAATATGAATAGCTTCAAAAGGTGTGAAATTCATAATGAGCATGAAACAGTCTGAAAAATATGAGAAGCATGAAGTGGTGTGGAAAAACATGAAGAAATTGAAAAGGTGTCAAAAATATGAAGAGCATGAAACGGTTTGAAAATTCGGAGGATCATGAGCAGTGTTCAAAAACATGGGGAGCCTGAAAAGGTGTGAAAAATATGAAGAGCTTCAAATGGTGTCAAAAATATGAGAAGCATGAAACGGTCTGAAAGTTAGGAGGAGCATGAAACGGTGATCAGAAACATGAAGAGCCTGAAAAGTTGTGAAAAATATGGAGAGCTTCAAAATGTCTGAAATACATGAGGAGCATGAAACATTCTGAAAAATAGGAGGAGCATGATGTGGTGTTCAAAAACATGAAGAGCCTGAAAAGGTGTGAAAAATATGAAGAGCTTCAAAAGGTGTGAAATACATGAGGAGCATGAAACATTCTGAAAAATAGGAAGAGCATGATGAGGTGTTCAAAAACATGAACAGCCTGAAAAGGTGTGAAAAATATGAAGAGCTTCAAAAGGTGTGAAAAATATGAAGAGCTTCTAAAGGTGTCAAAAATATGAAGAGCTTCAAAAGGTGTCAAAAATATGAGGAGCATGAAACGTTCTGAAAAATAGGAGGAGCATGAAGCGGTGTTCAAAAACATGAAGAGCCTGTAAAGGTGTGAAAAATATGAAGAGCTTCAAATGGTGTCAAAATATGAGAAGAATGAAACGGTCTGAAAGATAGATGAGGCATGAAATGGTGTTCAAAAACATGAAGAGCCTGAAAAGGTGTGAAAAATATGAAGAGCTTCAAAAGGTGTGAAATACATGAGGACCATGTAACGGGCTGAAAAATAGAAGCATGAAGTGGTGTGGAAAAACATGAAGAGCCTGAAAAGGTGTGAAAAATATGAAGAGCTTCAAAAGGTGTTAAAAATATGAAGAGCATGAAACGGTCTGAAAGATAGGAGGAGCATGAAACGGTGATCAGAAACATGAAGAGCCTGAAAAGTTGTGAAAAATATGAATAGCTTCAAAAGGTGTGAAATACATGAGGAGCATGAAATCTTTCTGAAAAATAGGAGAAGCATGAAGTGGTGTGGAAAAACATGAAGAGCCTGAAAAGGTGTGAAAATATGAAGAGCTTCAAAAGGTGTTAAAAATATGAAGAGCATGAAACGGTCTGAAAGATAGGAGGAGCATGAAACGGTGATCAGAAACATGAAGAGCCTGAAAAGTTGTGAAAAATATGAATAGCTTCAAAAGGTGTGAAATACATGAGGAGCATGAAATCTTTCTGAAAAATAGGAGAAGCATGAAGTGGTGTGGAAAAACATGAAGAGCCTGAAAAGGTGTGAAAAATATGAAGAGCTTCAAAAGGTGTTAAAAATATGAAGAGCATGAAACGGTCTGAAAGATAGGAGGAGCATGAAACGGTGATCAGAAACATGAAGAGCCTGAAAAGTTGTGAAAAATATGAATAGCTTCAAAAGGTGTGAAATACATGAGGAGCATGAAATCTTTCTGAAAAATAGGAGAAGCATGAAGTGGTGTGGAAAAACATGAAGAGCCTGAAAAGGTGTGAAAAATATGAAGAGCTTCAAAAGGTGTTAAAAATATGAAGAGCATGAAACGGTCTGAAAGATAGGAGGAGCATGAAACGGTGATCAGAAACATGAAGAGCCTGAAAAGTTGTGAAAAATATGAAGAGCTTCAAATGGTGTCAAAAATATGAGAAGAATGAAACGGTCTGAAAGATAGATGCGGCAAGAAATGCTGTTGAAAAACATGAAGAGCCTGAAAAGGTGTGAAAAATATGATGAGCTTCAAAAGGTGTGAAATACATGAGGACCATGAAACGAGCTGAAAAATAGAAGCATGAAGTGGTGTGGAAAAACATGAAGAGCCTGAAAAGATGTGAAAAATATAAAGAGCTTCAAAAGAAGTGAAATATATTAGGAGCATGAAACTCTCTGAAAAATAGTAGGAGCATGAAGCGGTGTTCAAAAACATGAAGAGCCTAAAAAGTTGTGAAAAATATGAAAAGCTTCAAAAGGTGTCAAAAATGAGATGAGCATGAAACGGTCTGAAAAATAGGAGGATCATGAAACGGTGTTGAAAAACATGAAGAGCCTGAAAAGGTGTGAAAAATATGAAGAGTTTCAAAAGGTGTCAAAAATATGAGGAGCATGAAACGGTCTGAAAAATAGGAGGAGCATGAAGCTGTGTTCAAAAATATGAAGAGCCTGAAAAGGTGTGAAAAATATGAAGAGCTTCAAAAGGTGTGAAATACATGAGGACCATGAAACAGTCTGAAAAAAAGAAGCAGCATGAAACGGTGTTGAAAAACATGAAGAGCCTGAAAAGGTGTGAAAAATATGAAGAGCTTCAAAAGGTGTGAAAAATATGAGGAGCATGAAACGGCCTGAAAAATAGAAGCAGCATGAAACGGTGTTGAAAAATATGAAGAGCCTGAAAAGGTGTGAAAAATATGAAGAGCTTCAAAAGCGGTCAAAAATATGAGGAGCATGAAACGTTCTGAAAAATAGGAGGAGCATGAAACTGTGAACAAAAACATGAGGAGCCTGAAAAGGTGTGAGAAATATGAAGAGCTTCAAAAGGTGTGAAATTAATGAGGAGCATGAAACGGTCTGAAAAATATGAGAAGCATGAAGTGGTGTGGAAAAACAGGAAGAGCCTGAAAAGGTGTGAAAAATATGAAGAACTTCAAAAGGTTTTAAAAATACGAAGAGCATGAAAATGTTTGAAAATTCGGAGGATCATGAGCAGTGTTCAAAAACATGAGGAGCCTGAAAAGGTGTGAAAAATATGAAGAGCTTCAAATGGTGTCAAAAATATGAGAAGCATGAAAAGGTCTGAAAGATAGGAGGAGCATGAAACGGTGATCAGAAACATGAAGAGCCTGAAAAGTTGTGAAAAATATGAAGAGGTTCAAAAGGTGTGAAATTCATGAGGAGCATGAAACGATCTGAAAAATATGAGAAGCATGAAGTGGTGTGGAAAAACATGAAGAGCCTGAAAAGGTGTGAAAAATATGAAGAGCTTCAAAAGGTGTTAAAAATATGAAGAGCATGAAATGGTCTGAAAGATAGGAGGAGCATGAAACGGTGATCAGAAACATGAAGAGCCTGAAAAGTTGTGAAAAATATGAAGAGCTTCAAAAGGGGTCAAAAATATAAAGAGCATGAAACGGTCTGTAAAATAGGAGGTTCATGAAGCGGTGTTCAAAATCATGAAGAGAATGAAAACGTGTGAAAAATATGAAGAGCTTCAAAAGGTGTCAAAAATATGAGGAGCATGAAATGTTCTGAAAAATAGGAGGAGCATGAAACGGTGATCAAAAACATGAGGAGCCTGAAAAGGTGTGAGAAATATGAAGAGCTTCAGAAGGTGTGAAATTCATGAGGAGCATGAAACGGTCTGAAAAATATGAGAAGCATGAAGTGGTGTGGAAAAACATGAAGAGCCTGAAAAGGTGTGAAAAATATGAATAGCTTCAAAAGGTGTGAAATTCATAATGAGCATGAAACAGTCTGAAAAATATGAGAAGCATGAAGTGGTGTGGAAAAACATGAAGAAACTGAAAAGGTGTCAAAAATATGAAGAGCATGAAACGGTCTGAAAATTCGGAGGATCATGAGCAGTGTTCAAAAACATGGGGAGCCTGAAAAGGTGTGAAAAATATGAAGAGCTTCAAATGGTGTCAAAAATATGAGAAGCATGAAACGGTCTGAAAGATAGGAGGAGCATGACACGGTGATCAGAAACATGAAGAGCCTGAAAAGTTGTGAAAAATATGGAGAGCTTCAAAATGTCTGAAATACATGAGGAGCATGAAACATTCTGAAAAATAGGAGGAGCATGATGCGGTGTTCAAAAACATGAAGAGCCTGAAAAGGTGTGAAAAATATGAAGAGCTTCAAAAGGTGTGAAATACATGAGGAGCATGAAACATTCTGAAAAATAGGAAGAGCATGATGAGGTGTTCAAAAACATGAACAGCCTGAAAAGGTGTGAAAAATATGAAGAGCTTCAAAATGTGTGAAAAATATGAAGAGCTTCTAAAGGTGTCAAAAATATGAAGAGCTTCAAAAGGTGTCAAAAATATGAGGAGCATGAAACGTTCTGAAAAATAGGAGGAGCATGAAGCGGTGTTCAAAAACATGAAGAGCCTGTAAAGGTGTGAAAAATATGAAGAGCTTCAAATGGTGTCAAAATATGAGAAGAATGAAACGGTCTGAAAGATAGATGAGGCATGAAATGGTGTTCAAAAACATGAAGAGCCTGAAAAGGTGTGAAAAATATGAAGAGCTTCAAAAGGTGTGAAATACATGAGGAGCATGAAATCTTTCTGAAAAATAGGAGAAGCATGAAGTGGTGTGGAAAAACATGAAGAGCCTGAAAAGGTGTGAAAAATATGAAGAGCTTCAAAAGGTGTTAAAAATATGAAGAGCATGAAACGGTCTGAAAGATAGGAGGAGCATGAAACGGTGATCAGAAACATGAAGAGCCTGAAAAGTTGTGAAAAATATGAATAGCTTCAAAAGGTGTGAAATACATGAGGAGCATGAAATCTTTCTGAAAAATAGGAGAAGCATGAAGTGGTGTGGAAAAACATGAAGAGCCTGAAAAGGTGTGAAAATATGAAGAGCTTCAAAAGGTGTTAAAAATATGAAGAGCATGAAACGGTCTGAAAGATAGGAGGAGCATGAAACGGTGATCAGAAACATGAAGAGCCTGAAAAGTTGTGAAAAATATGAATAGCTTCAAAAGGTGTGAAATACATGAGGAGCATGAAATCTTTCTGAAAAATAGGAGAAGCATGAAGTGGTGTGGAAAAACATGAAGAGCCTGAAAAGGTGTGAAAAATATGAAGAGCTTCAAAAGGTGTTAAAAATATGAAGAGCATGAAACGGTCTGAAAGATAGGAGGAGCATGAAACGGTGATCAGAAACATGAAGAGCCTGAAAAGTTGTGAAAAATATGAATAGCTTCAAAAGGTGTGAAATACATGAGGAGCATGAAATCTTTCTGAAAAATAGGAGAAGCATGAAGTGGTGTGGAAAAACATGAAGAGCCTGAAAAGGTGTGAAAATATGAAGAGCTTCAAAAGGTGTTAAAAATATGAAGAGCATGAAACGGTCTGAAAGATAGGAGGAGCATGAAACGGTGATCAGAAACATGAAGAGCCTGAAAAGTTGTGAAAAATATGAATAGCTTCAAAAGGTGTGAAATACATGAGGAGCATGAAATCTTTCTGAAAAATAGGAGAAGCATGAAGTGGTGTGGAAAAACATGAAGAGCCTGAAAAGGTGTGAAAAATATGAAGAGCTTCAAAAGGTGTTAAAAATACGAAGAGCATGAAACGGTCTGAAAGATAGGAGGAGCATGAAACGGTGATCAGAAACATGAAGAGCCTGAAAAGTTGTGAAAAATATGAATAGCTTCAAAAGGTGTGAAATACATGAGGAGCATGAAATCTTTCTGAAAAATAGGAGAAGCATGAAGTGGTGTGGAAAAACATGAAGAGCCTGAAAAGGTGTGAAAAATATGAAGAGCTTCAAAAGGTGTTAAAAATATGAAGAGCATGAAACGGTCTGAAAGATAGGAGGAGCATGAAACGGTGATCAGAAACATGAAGAGCCTGAAAAGTTGTGAAAAATATGAAGAGCTTCAAATGGTGTCAAAAATATGAGAAGAATGAAACGGTCTGAAATATAGATGCGGCATGAAATGGTGTTGAAAAACATGAAGAGCCTGAAAAGGTGTGAAAAATATGATGAGCTTCAAAAGGTGTGAAATACATGAGGACCATGAAACGGGCTGAAAAATAGAAGCATGAAGTGGTGTGGAAAAACATGAAGAGCCTGAAAAGGTGTGAAAAATATGAAGAGCTTCAAAAGGAGTGAAATATATTAGCAGCATGAAACTCTCTGAAAAATAGTAGGAGCATGAAGCGGTGTTCAACAACATGAAGAGCCTAAAAAGTTGTGAAAAATATGAAAAGCTTCAAAAGGTGTCAAAAATGAGATGAGCATGAAACGGTCTGAAAAATAGGAGGATCATGAAACGGTGTTGAAAAACATGAAGAGCCTGAAAAGGTGTGAAAAATATGAAGAGTTTCAAAAGGTGTCAAAAATATGAGGAGCATGAAACGGTCTGAAAAATAGGAGGAGCATGAAGCTGTGTTCAAAAATATGAAGAGCCTGAAAAGGTGTGAAAAATATGAAGAGCTTCAAAAGGTGTGAAATACATGAGGACCATGAAACGGTCTGAAAAATAGAAGCAGCATGAAACGGTGTTGAAAAACATGAAGAGCCTGAAAAGGTGTGAAAAATATGAAGAGCTTCAAAAGGTGTGAAAAATATGAGGAGCATGAAACGGCCTGAAAAATAGAAGCAGCATGAAACGGTGTTGAAAAATATGAAGAGCCTGAAAAGGTGTGAAAAATATGAAGAGCTTCAAAAGGGGTCAAAAATATGAGGAGCATGAAACGTTCTGAAAAATAGGAGGAGCATGAAACTGTGATCAAAAACATGAGGAGCCTGAAAAGGTGTGAGAAATATGAAGAGCTTCAAAAGGTGTGAAATTAATGAGGAGCATGAAACGGTCTGAAAAATATGAGAAGCATGAAGTGGTGTGGAAAAACAGGAAGAGCCTGAAAAGGTGTGAAAAATATGAAGAACTTCAAAAGGTTTTAAAAATACGAAGAGCATGAAAATGTTTGAAAATTCGGAGGATCATGAGCAGTGTTCAAAAACATGAGGAGCCTGAAAAGGTGTGAAAAATATGAAGAGCTTCAAAAGGTGTGAAATTCATGAGGAGCATGAAACGATCGAAAAATATGAGAAGCATGAAGTGGTGTGGAAAAACATGAAGAGCCTGAAAAGGTGTGAAAAATATGAAGAGCTTCAAAAGGTGTTAAAAATATGAAGAGCATGAAATGGTCTGAAAGATAGGAGGAGCATGAAACTGTGATCAGAAACATGAAGAGCCTGAAAAGTTGTGAAAAATATGAAGAGCTTCAAAAGGGGTCAAAAATATAAAGAGCATGAAACGGTCTGTAAAATAGGAGGTTCATGAAGCGGTGTTCAAAATCATGAAGAGAATGAAAACGTGTGAAAAATATGAAGAGCTTCAAAAGGTGTCAAAAATATGAGGAGCATGAAATGTTCTGAAAAATAGGAGGAGCATGAAACGGTGATCAAAAACATGAGGAGCCTGAAAAGGTGTGAGAAATATGAAGAGCTTCAAAAGGTGTGAAATTCATGAGGAGCATGAAACGGTCTGAAAAATATGAGAAGCATGAAGTGGTGTGGAAAAACATGAAGAGCCTGAAAAGGTGTGAAAAATATGAATAGCTTCAAAAGGTGTGAAATTCATAATGAGCATGAAACAGTCTGAAAAATATGAGAAGCATGAAGTGGTGTGGAAAAACATGAAGAAACTGAAAAGGTGTCAAAAATATGAAGAGCATGAAACGGTCTGAAAATTCGGAGGATCATGAGCAGTGTTCAAAAACATGGGGAGCCTGAAAAGGTGTGAAAAATATGAAGAGCTTCAAATGGTGTCAAAAATATGAGAAGCATGAAACGGTCTGAAAGATAGGAGGAGCATGACACGGTGATCAGAAACATGAAGAGCCTGAAAAGTTGTGAAAAATATGGAGAGCTTCAAAATGTCTGAAATACATGAGGAGCATGAAACATTCTGAAAAATAGGAGGAGCATGATGCGGTGTTCAAAAACATGAAGAGCCTGAAAAGGTGTGAAAAATATGAAGAGCTTCAAGAGGTGTGAAATACATGAGGAGCATGAAACATTCTGAAAAATAGGAAGAGCATGATGAGGTGTTCAAAAACATGAACAGCCTGAAAAGGTGTGAAAAATATGAAGAGCTTCAAAATGTGTGAAAAATATGAAGAGCTTCTAAAGGTGTCAAAAATATGAAGAGCTTCAAAAGGTGTCAAAAATATGAGGAGCATGAAACGTTCTGAAAAATAGGAGGAGCATGAAGCGGTGTTCAAAAACATGAAGAGCCTGTAAAGGTGTGAAAAATATGAAGAGCTTCAAATGGTGTCAAAATATGAGAAGAATGAAAAGGTCTGAAAGATAGATGAGGCATGAAATGGTGTTCAAAAACATGAAGAGCCTGAAAAGGTGTGAAAAATATGAAGAGCTTCAAAAGGTGTGAAATACATGAGGACCATGTAACGGGCTGAAAAATAGAAGCATGAAGTGGTGTGGAAAAACATGAAGAGCCTGAAAGGGTGTGAAAAATATGAAGAGCTTCAAAAGGTGTTACAAATATGAAGAGCATGAAACGGTCTGAAAGATAGGAGGAGCATGAAACGGTGATCAGAAACATGAAGAGCCTGAAAAGTTGTGAAAAATATGAATAGCTTCAAAAGGTGTGAAATACATGAGGAGCATGAAACATTCTGAAAAATAGGAGGAGCATGATGCGGTGTTCAAAAACATGAAGAGCCTGAAAAGGTGTGAAAAATATGAAGGGCTTCAAAAGGTTTGAAATACATGAGGAGCATGAAACATTCTGAAAAATAGGAGGAGCATGATGCGGTGTTCAAAAACATGAAGAGCCTGTAAAGGTGTGAAAAATATGAAGAGCTTCAAATGGTGTCAAAATATGAGAAGAATGAAATGGTCTGAAAGATAGATGAGGCATGAAATGGTGTTCAAAAACATGAAGATCCTGAAAAGGTGTGAAATATACAAAGAGCTTCAAAAGGTGTGAAAAATATGAAGAGCATCAAAAGGTGTCAAAAATATGAGGAGCATGAAACGGTCTGAAAAATAGGAGGAGCATGAAGCGGTGTTCAAAAACATGAAGAGCCTGATAAGGTGTGAAAAATATGAATAGCTTTAAAAGGTGTCAAAATTATGAGGAACATGAAACGTTCTGAAAAATAGGAGGATCATGAAACGTTGTTCAAAATCATGAAGAGGCTGAAAAGGTGTGAAAAATATGAAGAGCCTCAAAACGTGTCAAAAATATGAGGAGTAAGAAACTGTCTGAAAAATAGGAGGAGAATGAAACGGTGTTCAAAAACATGAAGAGCCTGAAAAGGTGTGAAAAATGTGAAGAGCTTCAAAAGGTGTCAAAAATATGAAGAGCTTCAAAAGTGTCAAATATTAGATGAGCATGAAACGGTCTGAAAAATGGGAGAAGCATGAAGTGGTGATGAAAAACATGAAGAGCCTGAAAAGGTGTGAGAAATATGAAGAACTTCAAAAGGTGTGAAAATTATGAGGAGCCTGAAACGGTCTGAAAAATAGGAGGAGCATGAAGCGGTGTTCAAAAACATGAAGAACCTGAAAAGGTGTGAAAAATATGAAGAGCTTCAAAAGGTGTCAAAAATGAGATGAGCATGAAACAATCTCAAAAATAGGTGGAGCATGAAGCGGTGTTCAAAAATATGAAGGGCCTGAAAAGGTGTGAAATATATGAAGAGATTCAAAAGGTGTCAAAAATATGAGGAGCATGAAACGGTCTTAAAAATAGGAGGAGCATGAAGCTGTGTTCAAAAATATGAAGAGCCTGAAAAGGGGTGAAAACTATGAAGAGCTTCAAAAGGTGTGAAAAATATGAGGAGCAAGAAACGGTCTGAAAAATAAAAGCAGCATGAAACGGTGTTGAAAAACATGAAGAGCCTGAAAAGGTGTGAAAAATATGAAGAGCTTCAAAAGGGGTCAAAAATATAAAGAGCATGAAACGGTCTGTAAATTAGGAGGTTCATGAAGCGGTGTTCAAAATCATGAAGAGCCTGAAAAGTTGTGAGAAATATGAAGAGCTTCAAAAGGTGTGAAATTCATGAGGAGCATGAAACGGTCTGAAAAATATGAGAAGCATGAAGTGGTGTGGAGAAACATGAAGAGCCTGAAAAGGTGTGAAAAATATGAAGAGCTTCAAAAGGTGTCAAACATATGAAGAGCATGAAACGGTCTGAAATTTTGGAGGATCATGGGCGGTGTTCAAAAACGTGAAGTACCTGAATATGTATGAAAAATATGAAGAGCTTCAAATGGTGTCAAAAATATGAGAAGCATGAAACGCTCTGAAAGATAGGAGGAGCATGAAACGGTGATCAGAAACATGAAGAGCCTGAAAAGTTGTGAAAAATATGAATAGCTTCAAAAGGAGTGAAATACATGAGGAGCATGAAACCTTTCTGAAAAATAGGAGAAGCATGAAGTGGTGTGGAAAAACATGAAGAGCCTGAAAAGGTGTGAAAAATATGAAGAGCTTCAAAAGGTGTTAAAAATATGAAGAACATGAAACGGTCTGAAAATTTGGAGGATGATGAGCGGTGTTCAAAAACATGAAGAGCCTGAAAAGGTGTGAAAAATATGAAGAGCTTCAAAAGGTGTGAAATACATGAGGAGCATGAAACTCTCTGAAAAATAGGAGGAGCATGAAGTGGTGTTCAAAAACATGAAGAGCCTGAAAAGGTGTGAAAAATATGAAGAGCTTCAAAAGGGGTCAAAAATATGAAGAGCATGAAACGGTCTGAAAATTTGGAGGATCATGAGCGGTGTTCAAAAACATGAAGAGCCTGAAAAGGTGTGAAAAATATGAAGAGCTTCAAATGGTGTCAAAAATATGAGAAGAATGAAACGGTCTGAAAGATTGATGCGGCATGAAATGGTGTTGAAAAACATGAAGAGCCTGAAAAGGTGTGAAAAATATGAAGAGGTTCAAAAGGTGTGAAATACATGAGGACCATGAAACGGGCTGAAAAATAGAAGCATGAAGTGGTGTGGAAAAACATGAACAGCCTGAAAAGCTGTGAAAAATATGAAGAGCTTCAAAAGGAGTGAAATATATTAGGAGCATGAAACTCTCTGAAAAATAGGAGGAGCATGAAGCGGTGTTCAAAAACATGAAGAGCCTAAAAAGTTGTGAAAAATATGAAAAGCTTCAAAAGGTGTCAAAAATGAGATGAGCATGAAACGGTCTGAAAAATAGGAGGATCATGAAACGGTGTTGAAAAACATGAAGAGCCTGAAAAGGTGTGAAAAAATATGAAGAGTTTCAAAAGGTGTCAAAAATATGAGGAGCATGAAACGGTCTGAAAAATAGGAGGAGCATGAAGCTGTGTTCAAAAATATGAAGAGCCTGAAAAGGTGTGAAAAATATGAAGAGCTTCAAAAGGTGTGAAAAATATGAGGAGCATGAAACGGTCCGAAAAATAGAAGCAGCATGAAACGGTGTTGAAAAACATGATGAGCCTGAAAAGGTGTGAAAAATATGAAGAGCTTCAAAAGGTGTGAAAAATATGAGGAGCAAGAAACTGCCTGAAAAATAGAAGCAGCATGAAACGGTGTTGAAAAATATGAAGAGCCTGAAAAGGTGTGAAAAATATGAAGAGCTTCAAAAGGGGTCAAAAATATAAAGAGCATGAAACGGTCTGTAAATAGGAGGTTCATGACGCGGTGTTCAAAATCATGAAGAGCCTGAAAACGTGTGAAATATATGAAGAGCTTCAAAAGGTGTCAAAAATATGAGGAGCATGAAACGTTCTGAAAAATAGGAGGAGCATGAAACGGTGATCAAAAACATGAGGAGCCTAAAAAGGTGTGAGAAATATGAAGAGCTTCAAAAGGTGTGAAATTCATGAGGAGCATGAAACGGTCTGAAAAATATGAGAAGCATGAAGTGGTGTGGAAAATCATGAAGAGCCTGAAAAGGTGTGAAAATATGAATAGCTTCAAATGGTGTCAAAAATATGAAGAGCATGAAACGGTCTGAAATTTTGGAGGATCATGATCGGTGTTCAAAAACATGAAGAGCATTAAAAGGTGTGAAAAATATGAAGAGCTTCAAATGGTGTCAAAAATATGAGAAACATGAAACGCTGTGAAAGATAGGAGGAGCATGAAACGGTGATCAGAAACATGAAGAGCCTGAAAAGTTGTGAAAAATATGAAGAGCTTTAAAAGTTGTGAAATTCATGAGGAGCATGAAACCTTTCTGAAAAATAGGAGAAGCATGAAGTGGTGTGGAAAAACATGAAGAGCCTGAAAAGGTATGAAAAATATGAAGAGCTTCAAAAGGTGTTAAAAATATGAAGAGCATGAAACGGTCTGAAAATTTGGAGGATCATGAGCGGTGTTCAAAAACATGAAGATCCTGAAAAGGTGTGAAAAATATGAAGAGCTTCAAATGGTGTCAAAATATGAGAAGAATGAAACGGTCTGAAAGATAGATGCGGCATGAAATGGTGTTGAAAAACATGAAGAGCCTGAAAAGGTGTGAAAAATATGAAGAGCTTCAAAAGGTGAGAAATACATGAGGACCATGAAAAGGGCTGAAAAATAGAAGCATGAAGTGGTGTGGAAAAATATGAGGAGCCTGAAAAGGTGTGAAAAATATGAAAAGCTCCAAAAGGAGTGAAATATATTAGGAGCAGGAAACTCTCTGAAATATAGGAGGAGCATGAAGCGGTGTTCAAAAACATGAAGAGCCTGAAAAGGTGTGAAAAATATGAAGAGTTTCAAAAGGTGTCAAAAATATGAGGAGCATGAAACGGTCTGAAAAATAGGAGGAGCATGAAGCTGTGTTCAAAAATATGAAGAGCCTGAAAAGGGGTGAAAAATATGAAGAGCTTCAAAAGGGGTCAAAAATATAAAGAGCATGAAACTGTCTGAAAAATAGAAGCAGCATGAAACGGTGTTGAAAAACATGAAGAGCCTGAAAAGGTGTGAAAAATATGAAGAGCTTCAAAAGGTGTCAAAAATATGAGGAGCATGAAACGTTCTGAAAAATAGGAGGAGCATGAAACGGTGATCAAAAACATGAGGAGCCTGAAAAGGTGTGAGAAATATGAAGAGCTTCAAAAGGTGTGAAATTCATGAGGAGCATGAAACGGTCTGAAAAATATGAGAAGCATGAAGTGGTGTGGAAAAACATGAAGAGCCTGAAAAGGTGTGAAAAATATGAATAGCTTCAAAAGGTGTGAAATTCATGAGGAGCGTGAAACGGTCTGAAAAATATGAGAAGCATGAAGTGGTGTGGAAAAACATGAAGAACCTGATAAGGTGTGAAAAATATGAAGAGTTTCAAAAGGTGTCAAAAATATGAAGAGCATGAAACGGTCTCAAAATTCGGAGGATCATGAGCAGTGTTCAAAAACATGGGGAGCCTGAAAAGGTGTGAAAAATATGAAGAGCTTCAAATGGTGTCAAAAATATGAGAAGCATGAAACGGTCTGAAAGATAGGAGGAGCATGAAACGGTGATCAGAAACATGAAGAGCCTGAAAAGTTGTGAAAAATATGCAGAGCTACAAAAGGTGTGAAATTCATGAGGAGCATGAAACGGTCTGAGAAATAGAAGCATGAAGTGGTGTGGAAAAACATGAAGAGCCTGAAAAGGGGTGAAAAATATGAAGAGCTTCAAAAGGGGTCAAAAATATAAAGAGCATGAAACTGTCTGAAAAATAGAAGCAGCATGAAACGGTGTTGAAAAACATGAAGAGCCTGAAAAGGTGTGAAAAATATGAAGAGCTTCAAAAGGTGTCAAAAATATGAGGAGCATGAAACGTTCTGAAAAATAGGAGGAGCATGAAACGGTGATCAAAAACATGAGGAGCCTGAAAAGGTGTGAGAAATATGAAGAGCTTCAAAAGGTGTGAAATTCATGAGGAGCATGAAACGGTCTGAAAAATATGAGAAGCATGAAGTGGTGTGGAAAAACATGAAGAGCCTGAAAAGGTGTGAAAAATATGAATAGCTTCAAAAGGTGTGAAATTCATGAGGAGCGTGAAACGGTCTGAAAAATATGAGAAGCATGAAGTGGTGTGGAAAAACATGAAGAACCTGAAAAGGTGTGAAAAATATGAAGAGTTTCAAAAGGTGTCAAAAATATGAAGAGCATGAAACGGTCTCAAAATTCGGAGGATCATGAGCAGTGTTCAAAAACATGGGGAGCCTGAAAAGGTGTGAAAAATACGAAGAGATTCAAAAGGTGTGGAATACATGAGGAGGATTAAACGGTCTGAAACAAAGGAGGAGCATGAAGCGGTGTGGAAAAACATGAAGAGCCTGAAAAGGTGTGAAAAATATGAAGAGCTTCAAAATGTGTGAAATACATGAGGAGTATGAAATGGTCAGAAAAATAGCAGGAGCATGAAGCGGTGTTGAAAAACATGAAGAGTTTGAACACGTGTGAAAAGTATGAAGAGCTTCAAAAGTGTGAAAAATATGAAGAGCTTCAAAAGGTGTGAAAAATATGAAGAGCTTCAAAAGGTGTCAAAAAAGAGATGAGCATGAAAATGTCTGAAAAACACAAGGAGCATGAAGCGGTGTTGAAAATGATGAAGAGCCTGAAAAGGTATGAAAATTATGAAGAGTTTCATAAGGTGTGAAATATATGAGGAGAATGAAACAGTCTGAAAAATAGGCGGAGCATGAAGCGGTGATCAAAAACATGAAGAGCCTGAAAAGGTGTGAATAATATGAAGAGCTTCTAAAGGTGTCAAAAATATGAGGAGCATGAAACGGCCTGAAATATAGGCGGAGCATGAAGCGGTGTTGAAAAACATCAAGAGACTGAAAAGTGTGAAATATATGAAGAGCTTCAAAAGGTGTGATATACATGAGGAGCATGAAACGGTCTGAAAAATAGGAGGAGCATGAAGCGGTGTTCAAAAACTTGAAGAGCCTGAAAAGGTGTGAAAAATATGAAGAGCTTCAAAAGGTGTCAAAAATATGAGGAGCATGAAACGGTCTGAAAAATAGGAGGATTATGAAACGGTGTTCAAAAACATGAAGAGACTTAAAAGGTGTTAAAAATATGAAGAGCCTCAAAACGTGTCAAACATATGAGGAGTATGAAACGGTATGATAAATAGCAGAAGCATGAACCGGTGTTGAAAAACATGAAGAGTCTGAAATCGTGTGAAAAATATGAAGAGCTTGTAAAATGGGAAAAATATGAAGAGCTTCAAAAGATGTGAATAATATGTAAAGCTTCAAAAGATGTCAAAAATGTGATGAGCATGAAACAGTCTGAAAAATAAGAGGGGCATGAAGTCGTGTTCAAAAATATGAAGAGCCTGAAAAGGTGTGAAAAATATGAAGAGCTTCAAAAGGTGTGAAAAATATGAGGAGCATGATACGGTCTGAAAAATAGGAGGAGCATGAAGCGGTGTTCAATAACATGAACAGCCTGAAAAGGTGTGGAAAATATGTATAGCTTCAAAAGGTGTTAAATGCATGAGGAGCATGAAACCGTCTGAAAAATAGGAGGAGCATGAAACGGTGATCAAAAACATGAAGAGCCTGAAAAGGTGTGAAAAATATGAAGAGCTTTAAAAGGTGTCAAAAATATGAGGAGCATGAAACGGTCTGAAAAATAGGAGGATTATGAAACGGTGTTCAAAAACATGAAGAGCCTGAAAAGGTGTGAAAAATATGAATAGCCTCAAAACGTGTCAAAAATATGAGGAGAACGAAATGGTTGGAAAAATAGGAGGAGCATGAAGCAGTGCTGAAAAACATAAAGAGCCTGAAAAGGTGTGAGAAATATGAAGAGCTTCAAAAGGTGTGAAAAATATGAGGAGCATGTAATGGTCTGAAAAATAGGAGGAGCATGAAGCGGTGTTGAAAAACATGACGAGCCTGAAAACGTGTGAAAAATATGAAGAGCTTCAAAAGGTGTAAAAAATATGAAGAGCTTCAAAAGGTGTCAAAAATGAGATGAGCATGAAACGGTCTGAAAAATAGGAGGAGCATGAAGTGGTGTTGAAAAAAATGAAGAGCCTGAAAAGGTGTGACATATATGAAGAGCTTCAAACGGTGTCAAAAACATTAGGAGATAGATACGGTCTGAAAAATAGGAGGAGCATGAAGCGGTGTAGAAAAACATGAAGAGCCTGAAAAGGTGTGAAAAATATGAAGAGCTTCAAAAGGTGTGAAAAATATGAGGTGCATGTAATGGTCTGAAAAATAGGAGGAGCATGAAGCGGTGTTGAAAAACATGACGAGCCTGAAAACGTGTGAAAAATATGAAGAGCTTCAAAAGGTGTGAAAAATATGAAGAGCTTCAAAAGGTGTCAAAAATGAGATGAGCATGAAACGGTCTGAAAAATAGGAGGAGCATGAAGTGGTGTTGAAAAAAATGAAGAGCCTGAAAAGGTGTGACATATATGAAGAGCTTCAAACGGTGTCAAAAATATTAGGAGATAGATACGGTCTGAAAAATAGGAGGAGCATGAAGTGGTGATGAAAAACATGAAGAGCCTGAATAGCTGTGAGAAATATGAAGAGCTTCAAACGGTGTCAAAAATATGAGGAGCATGAAACGGTCTGAAAAATATCAGGAGCATGAAACGGTGCTGAAAAACATGAAGAGCCTGAAAAGGTGTGAAAAATATGAAGAGCTTCAAAAGGTGTCAAAAATATGAGGAGCATGAAACGGTCTGAAAAATAAAAGCAGCATGAAACGGTGTTGAAAAACATGAAGAGCCTGAAAAGGTGTGAAAAATATGAAGAGCTTCAAAAGGTGTGAAATACATGAGGACCAAGAAACGGGCTGAAAATAGAAGCATGAAGTGGTGTGGAAAAACATGCAGAGCCTGAAAAGCTGTGAAAAATATGAAGAGCTTCAAAAGGAGTGAAATATATTAGGAGCATGAAACTCTCTGAAAAATAGGAGGAGCATGAAGCGGTGTTCAAAAACATGAAGAGCCTAAAAACTTGTGAAAAATATGAAAAGCATCAAAAGGTGTCAAAAATGAGATGAGCATGAAACGGTCTGAAAAATAGGAGGATCATGAAACGGTGTTGAAAAACATGAAGAGCCTGAAAAGGTGTGAAAAATATGAATAGTTTCAAAAGGTGTCAAAAATATGAGGAGCATGAAACGGTCTGAAAAATAGGAGGAGCATGAAGCTGTGTTCAAAAATATGAAGAGCCTGAAAAGGGGTGAAAAATATGAAGAGCTTCAAAAGGTGTGAAAAATATGAGGAGCATGAAACGGTCTTAAAAATAGAAGCAGCATGAAACGGTGTTGAAAAACATGAAGAGCCTGAAAAGGTGTGAAAAATATGAAGAGCTTCAAAAGGTGTGAAAAATATGAGGAGCATGAAACGGCCTGAAAAATAGAAGCAGCAAGAAACGGTGTTGAAAAATATGAAGAGCCTGAAAAGGTGTGAAAAATATGAAGAGCTTCAAAAGGGGTCAAAAATATAAAGAGCATTAAACGGTCTGTAAAAGAGGAGGTTCATGAAGCGTTGTTCAAAATCATGAAGAGCCTGAAAAGGTGTGAGAAATATGAAGAGCTTCAAAAGGTGTCAAAAATATGAGGAGCGTGAAACGGTCTGAAAAATAGAAGCAGCATGAAACGGTGTTGAAAAACATGAAGAGCCTGAAAAGGTGTGAAAAATATGAAGAGCTTCAAAAGGTGTGAAAAATATGAGGAGCATGAAACGGCCTGAAAAATAGAAGCAGCATGAAACGGTGATCAAAAACATGAGGAGCCTGAAAAGGTGTGAAAAATATGAAGAGCTTCAAAAGGGGTCAAAAATATAAAGAGCATGAAACGGTCTGTAAAATAGGACGTTCATGAAGCGGTATTCAAAATCATGAAGAGCCTGAAAACGTGTGAAAAATATGAAGAGCTTCAAAAGGTGTCAAAAATATGAGGAGCATGAAACGTTCTGAAAAATAGGAGGAGCATGAAACGGTGATCAAAAACATGAGGAGCCTGAAAAGGTGTGAGAAATATGAAGAGCTTCAAAAGGTGTGAAATTCATGAGGAGCATGAAACGGTCTGAAAAATATGAGAAGCATGAAGTGGTGTGGAAAAACATGAAGAGCCTGAAAAGGTGTGAAAAATATGAATAGCTTCAAAAAGTGTGAAATTCATGAGGAGCATGAAACAGTCTGAAAAAAAAGAGAAGCATGAAGTGGTGTGGAAAAACATGAAGAAACTGAAAAGGTGTGAAAAATATGAAGAGTTTCAAAAGGTGTCAAAAATATGAAGAGCATGAAACGGTCTGAAAATTCGGAGGATCATGAGCAGTGTTCAAAAACATGGGGAGCCTGAAAAGGTGTGAAAAATATGAAGAGCTTCAAATGGTGTCAAAAATATGAGAAGCATGAAACAGTCTGAAAGATAGGAGGAGCATGAAACGGTGATCAGAAACATGAAGAGCCTGAAAAGTTGTGAAAAATATGGAGAGCTTCAAAATGTCTGAAATACATGAGGAGCATGAAACATTCTGAAAAATAGGAGGAGCATGATGAGGTGTTCAAAAACATGAACAGCCTGAAAAGGTGTGAAAAATATGAAGAGCTTCAAAAGGTGTGAAAAATGTGAAGAGCTTCAAAAGGTGTCAAAAATATGTAGAGCTTCAAAAGGTGTCAAAAATATGAGGAGCATGAAACGTTCTGAAAAATAGGAGGAGCATGAAGCGGTGTTCAAAAACATGAAGAGCCTGTCAAGGTGTGAAAAATATGAAGAGCTTCAAATGGTGTCAAAATATGAGAAGAATGAAACGGTCTGAAAGATAGATGAGGCATGAAATGGTGTTCAAAAACATGAAGAGCCTGAAAAGTTGTGAAAAATATGAAGAGCTTCAAAAGGTGTGAAATACATGAGGACCATGAAACGGGCTGAAAAATAGAAGCATGAAGTGGTGTGGAAAAACATGCAGAGCCTGAAAAGCTGTGAAAAATATGAAGAGCTTCAAAAGGAGTGAAATATATTAGGAGCATGAAACTCTCTGAAAAATAGGAGGAGCATGAAGCGGTGTTCAAAAACAAGAAGAGCCTAAAAACTTGTGAAAAATATGAAAAGCATCAAAAGGTGTCAAAAATGAGATGAGCATGAAACGGTCTGAAAAATAGGAGGATCATGAAACGGTGTTGAAAAACATGAAGAGCCTGAAAAGGTGTGAAAAATATGAAGAGCTTCAAAAGGTGTCAAAAATATGAGGAGCATGAAACGGTCTGAAAAATAGGAGGAGCATGAAGCTGTGTTCAAAAATATGAAGAGCCTGAAAAGGGGTGAAAAATATGAAGAGCTTCAAAAGGTGTGAAAAATATGAGGAGCATGAAACGGTCTTAAAAATAGAAGCAGCATGAAACGGTGTTGAAAAACATGAAGAGCCTGAAAAGGTGTGAAAAATATGAAGAGCTACAAAAGGTGTGAAAAATATGAGGAGCATGAAAGGGCCTGAAAAATAGAAGCAGCAAGAAACGGTGTTGAAAAATATGAAGAGCCTGAAAAGGTGTGAAAAATATGAAGACCTTCAAAAGGGGTCAAAAATATAAAGAGCATGAAACGGTCTGTAAAATAGGAGGTTCATGAAGCGTTGTTCAAAATCATGAAGAGCCTGAAAAGGTGTGAGAAATATGAAGAGCTTCAAAAGGTGTGAAATTCATGAGGAGCATGAACCGGTCTGAAAAATATGAGAAGCATGAAGTGGTGTGGAAAAACATGAAGAGCCTGAAAAGGTGTGAAAAATATGAAGAGCTTCAAAAGGTGTCAAACATATGAAGAGCATGAAACGGTCTGAAATTTTGGAGGATCATGGGCGGTGTTCAAAAACGTGAAGAGCCTGAAAATGTATGAAAAATATGAAGAGCTTCAAATGGTGTCAAAAATATGAGAAGCATGAAACGGTCTGAAAGATAGGAGGAGCATGAAACGGTGATCAGAAACATGAAGAGCCTGAAAAGTTGTGAAAAATATGAATAGCTTCAAAAGGTGTGAAATACATGAGGAGCATGAAACCTTTCTGAAAAATAGGTGAAGCATGAAGTGGTGTGGAAAAACATGAAGAGCCTGAAAAGGTGTGAAAAATATGAAGAGCTTCAAAAGGTGTTAAAAATATGAAGAGCATGAAACGGTCTGAAAATTTGGAAGATCATGAGCGGTGTTCAAAAACATGAAGAGCCTGAAAAGGTGTGAAAAATATGAAGAGCTTCAAATGGTGTCAAAAATATGAGAAGAATGAAACGGTCTGAAAAATAGGAGGAGCATGAAGCGGTGTTGAAAAACATGAAGAGCCTGAAAAGGTGTGAAAAATATGAAGAGATTCTAAAGGTTTCAAAAACGAGATGAGCATGAAACGGTCTGAAAAATAGGAGGAACATGAAGCGGTGTTGATAAACATGAAGAGCCTTAAAATGTGTGAAAAATATGACGAGCTTCAAAAGGTGTGAAAAATATGAAGAGCTTCAAAAGGTGTGAAAAATATGAGGTGCCTGAAAAGTTCTGAAAAATAGGAGGAGCATGCAGCGGTGTTGAAAATCATGAAGAGCCTGAAAAGGTGTGAAAAATATGAAGAGCTTCACAAGGTGTCAAAAATATGAGGAGTCTGAAACGGTCTGAAATATAGGAGGAGCATGAAGCGGTGTTGAAAAACATGAAGAGCCTGAAATGTTGTCAAAAATATGAAGAGCTTCAAAATGTGTCAAAAATATGAGGAGCAAGAAACGGTCTGAAATATCTGAGGAGCATGATGCGGCGTTGGAAAACATGAAGAGCCTGAAAACGTGTGAAAAATTTGAAGAGCTTCAAAGGTGTGAAAAATATGAAGAGCTTCAAAAGGTGTCAAAAATGAGATGAGCATGAAACGGTCTGAAAAAAAGGAGGAGCAAGAAGTGGTGTTGAAAAAAAAGAAGAGCCTGAAAAGGTGTGAAATATATGAAGAGCTTCAAAAGGTGTTAAAAATATGAGGAGAATGAAACGGTCTGAAAAATAGGAGGAGCATGAAGCGGTCTTGAACAACATGCAGAGCCTGAAAAGGTGAGAAAAATATAAAGAGCCTCAAAACGTGTCAAATATACGAGGAGCATGAAATGGTCTGAAAAATAGGAGGAGCAGGAAGTGGTGTTGAAAAACATGAAGTGTCTGAAAAGTTGTGAAAAATATGAAGAGCTTCAAAAGGTGTGAAACACATGAGGAGCATTAAACGGTCTGAAAATTAGGAGGAGCATGAAGCGTTGTTCAGAAACATGAAGAGCCTGCAAAGGTCTGAAAAATATGAAGAGCTTCAAAAGGTTTGAAAAATATGAGGAGCATGAAACGGTCTGAAAAATAGGAGGAGCATGAAGCGGTGTTCAAAAACATGAAGAGCCTGAAAAGGTGTGAAAAATATGAAGAACTTCAAAAGGTGTCAAAATTATGAGGAGCATGAAATGGTCTGAAAAATGGGAGGAGCATGAAGTGGTTGTGAAAAACATGAAGAGCCTGAAAATGTGTGCAAAATATGAAGAGCTTCAAAAGGTGTGAAATACATGTGGAGCATGAAACGGTCTGAAAAATAGGAGGATCATGAAGCGGTGTTCAAAAAAATGCAGAGACTGAAATGGTGTGAATACTATGAAGAGCTTCAAAAGGTGTCAAAATTATGAGGAACATGAAACGTTCTGAAAAGTAGGAGGATCATGAAACGTTGTTCAAAATCATGAAGAGCCTGAAAAGGTGTGAAAAATATGAAGAGCCTCAAAACGTGTCAAAAATATGAGGAGTAAGAAACTGTCTGAAAAATAGGAGGAGAATGAAACTGTGTTCAAAATCATGAAGAGCCTGAAAAGGTGTGAAAAATGTGAAGAGCTTCAAAAGGTGTCAAAAATATGAAGAGCTTCAAAAGTGTCAAATATTAGATGAGCATGAAACGGTCTGAAAAATAGGAGAAGCATGAAGTGATGATGAAAAACATCAAGAGCCTGAAAAGGTGTGAAATATATGAAGAGGTTCAAAATTGTGAAAAATATGAAGAGCTTCAAAAGGGGTCAAAAATATAAAGAGCATGAAACGGTCTGTAAAATAGGAGGTTCATGAAGCGGTGTTCAAAATCATGAAGAGCCTGAAAACGTGTGAAAAATATGAAGAGCTTCAAAAGGTGTCAAAAATATGAGGAGCATGAAACGTTCTGAAAAATAGGAGGAGCATGAAACGGTGATCAAAAACATGAGGAGCCTGAAAAGGTGTGAGAAATATGAAGAGCTTCAAAAGGTGTGAAATTCATGAGGAGCATGAAACGGTCTGAAAAATATGAGAAGCATGAAGTGGTGTGGAAAAACATGAAGAGCCTGAAAAGGTGTGAAAAATATGAATAGCTTCAAAAGGTGTGAAATTCATGAGGAGCATGAAACAGTCTGATAATTACGAGAAGCATGAAGTGGTGTGGAAAAACATGAAGAAACTGAAAAGGTGTGAAAAATATCAAGAGTTTCAAAAGGTGTCAAAAATATGAAGAGCATGAAACGGTCTGAAAATTCGGAGGATCATGAGCAGTGTTCAAAAACATGGGGAGCCTGAAAAGGTGTGAAAAATATGAAGAGTTTCAAATGGTGTCAAATATATGAGAAGCATGAAACGTTCTGAAAGATAGGAGGAGCATGAAACGGTGATCAGAAACATGAAGAGCCTGAAAAGTTGTGAAAAATATGAAGAGCTTCAAAAGGTGTGAAATTCATGAGGAGCATGAAACGGTCTGAAAAATAGAAGCATGAAGTGGTGTGGAAAAACATGAAGATCCTGAAAAGGTGTGAAAAATATGAAGAGCTTCAATAGGTGTGAAAAATATGAGGAGCTGTATACCGTGTGAAAAATAGCAGAGGCATGAAGCGGTGTTCAAAAACATGAAGAGCCTGAAAAGGTGTGAAAAATATGAAAAGTTTGAAAAGGTGTCAAAAATGAGATGAGCATGAAACGGTCTGAAAAATAGGAGGAGCATGAAGCGGTGTTGAAAAACATGAAGAGCCTGAAAAGGTGTGAAAAATATGAAGAGATTCTAAAGGTTTCAAAAACGAGATGAGCATGAAACGGTCTGAAAAATAGGAGGAGCATGAAGTGGTGGTGCAAACCATGAAGAGCCTGAAAATGCGTGAAAAATATGAAGAGGTTCAAAAGGTGTGAAATACATGAGGAGCAAGAAACTCTCTGAAAAATAGGAGGAGCATTAAGCGGTGTTCAAAAACATGAAGAGCCTGAAATGTTGTGAAAAATTAGAAAAGCTTCAAAAGGTGTCAAAAATGAGATGAGCATGAAACTGTCTGAAAAATAGGAGTACCATGAAGCGGTGTTGAAAATCATGAAGAGCCTGAAAAGGAGTGAAAAATATGAAGAGATTCAATAAGTGTCAAAAATATGAGGAGCATGAAACGGTCTGAAAAATAGGAGGAGCATGAAATGGTGTTGGAAAACTTGAAGAGCCTGAAAAGGTGTGAAAAATATGAACAGCTTCAAAAGGTGTCAAATATATGAGGAGCATGAAAAGGTCTGAAAAATAGGAGGAGCATGAAGAGGTGTTGATAAACATGAAGAGCCTTAAAACGTGTGAAAAATATGACGAGCTTCAAAAGGTGTGAAAAATATGAAGAGCTTCAAAAGGTGTGAAAAATATGAGGTGCATGAAAAGTTCTGAAAAATAGGAGGAGCATGCAGCGGTGTTAAAAATCATGAAGAGCCTGAAAAGGTGTGAAAAATATGAAGAGATTCTAAAGGTTTCAAAAACGAGATGAGCATGAAACGGTCTGAAATAGAGAAGGAGCATGAAGCGGTGTTGAAAAACATGAAGAGTCTGAAAACGTGTGAAAATATGAAGAGCTTCAAAAATATGAAAAATAAGAAGAGCTTCAAAAGGTTTCAAAAATGAGATGAGCATGAAACGGTCTGAATAATAGGAGGAGCATGAAGCGGTGTTGAAAAAAATGAAGAGCGTGAAAAGGTCTGAAAAATATGAAGAGCTTCATAAGGTGTCAAAATTAGTTTAGCATGAAAGGGTCTGAACTATAGGAGGCGTATGAAGTGATGTTGAAAACATGAAGAGCCTGAAATGGTGTGAAATATATAAAGAGCTTCAAAAGGTGTGAAAAATATGAAGAGCATCAAAAGGTGTCAAAAATATGAGGAGAATGAAACGGTCTGAAAAATAGGAGGAGCATGAAGCGGTGTTCAAAAACGTGAAGAGCCTGAAAAGGTGTGAAAAATATGAATAGCTTTAAAAGGTGTCAAAATTATGAGGAACATGAAACGTTCTGAAAAATAGGAGGATCATGAAACGTTGTTCAAAATCATGAAGAGGCTGAAAAGGTGTGAAAAATATGAAGAGCCTCAAAACGTGTCAAAAATATGAGGAGTAAGAAACTGTCTGAAAAATAGGAGGAGAATGAAACGGTGTTCAAAAACATGAAGAGCCTGAAAAGGTGTGAAAAATGTGAAGAGCTTCAAAAGGTGTCAAAAATATGAAGAGCTTCAAAAGTGTCAAATATTAGATGAGCATGAAACGGTCTGAAAAATCGGAGAAGCATGAAGTGGTGATGAAAAACATGAAGAGCCTGAAAAGGTGTGAGAAATATGAAGAGCTTCAAAAGGTGTGAAAATTATGAGGAGCCTGAAACGGTCTGAAAAATAGGAGGAGCATGAAGCGGTGTTCAAAACATGAAGAACCTGAAAAGGTGTGAAAAATATGAAGAGCTTCAAAAAGTGTCAAAAATATGAGGAGCATGAAACGGTCTGAAAAATAGGAGGAGCATGAAACTGTGATCAGAAACATGAAGAGCCTGAAAAGTTGTGAAAAATATGAAGAGCTACAAAAGGTGTGAAATTCATGAGGAGCATGAAACGGTCTGAAAAATAGAAGCATGAAGTGGTGTGGAAAAACATGAAGAGCGTGAAAAGGTGTGAAAAATATGAAGAGCTTGAAAAGGTGTGAAATACATGAGGAGCATGAAACTCTCTGAAAAATAGGAGGAGCATTAAGTGGTGTTCAAAAACATGAAGAGTCTGAAAAGGTGTGAAAAATATGAAGAGCTTCAATAGGTGTGAAAAATATGAGGAGCTGTATACGGTGTGAAAAATAGGAGAGGCATGAAGCGGTGTTCAAAAACATGAAGAGCCTGAAAAGGTGTGAAAAATATGAAAAGTTTGAAAAGGTGTCAAAAATGAGATGAGCACGAAACCGTCTGAAAAATAGGAGGAGCATGAAGCGGTGTTTAAAATCATGAAGAGCCTGTAAATGCGTGAAAAATATGAAGAGCTTCAAAAGGTGTCAAAAATATGAGGAGCATGAAACGGTCTGAAAAATAGCAGGAGCATGAAGCGGTGTTGAAAAACATGAAGAGTCTGAAAACGTGTGAAAATATGAAGAGCTTCAAAAATATGAAAAATAAGAAGAGCTTCAAAAGGTTTCAAAAATGAGATGAGCATGAAACGGTCTGAATAATAGGAGGAGCATGAAGCGGTGTTGAAAAAAATGAAGAGCGTGAAAAGGTGTGAAATATATGAAGAGCTTCAAAAGGTGTCAAAAATATGAGGAGCATGAAACGGTCTGAAAAATAGGAGGAGCATGAAACCGTGTTGAAAAACATGAAGAGCCTGAAAAGTTGTGAAAAATATGAAGAGCTTCAAAAGGTGTGAAATATATGAGGAGCATGAAAATTTCTGAAAAATAGGAGGAGCATGAAGTGGTGTTGTAAAACATATAGAGCCTGAAAAATTGTGAAAAATATGAAGAGCTTCAAAAGTTGTCAATTATATGAGGAGTATGAAACGGTCTGAAAAATAGGAGGAGCATGAAGCGGTGTTCAAAAACATGAAGAGCCTGAAAAGGTGAGAAAAATATGAAGAGCTTCAAAATGTGTCTAAAATATGACGAGCATGAAACCCTCTTAAAGTTAGGAGGAGGATAGCGGTGTTCAAAAACATGAAGAGCCTGAAAAGGTGTGCAAAATATGAAGAGCTTCGAAAGGTGTGAAATACATGAGGAGCATGAAACGGTGTTCAAAAATATGCAGAGACTAAAAAGGTGTGAAAAATATGAGGAGCTTCAAAAAGTGTCAAAAATTAGATTAGCATGAAAGGGTCTGAAAAATAGGAGGAGCATGAAGTGGTGTTTAAAAACATGAAGAGCTTGAAGGTGTGAAAAATATGAAGAGCTTCAAAAGGTGTCAAAAATATGAGGAGCATGAAACGGTCTGAAAAATAACAGGATCATGAAGCGTTGTTGAAAAACATGAAGAGCCTGGAAAGGTGTGAAAAATATGAAGAGCTTCAAAAGGTGTCAAAAATATGAGGAGCATGAAACGGTCTGAAAAATAGGAGGAGCATAAGCAGTGTTCAAAAACATGAACAGCCTGAAAAGGTGTGAAAAATATGAAGAGCTTCAAAAGGTGTGAAAAATATGAAGAGCTTCAAAATGTGTCAAAAATTAGATTAGCTTGAACCGGTCTGAAAAATAGGAGGAGCATGAAGCGGTGTTTAAAACATGAACAGACTGAAAAGGTGTGAAAAATATGAAGAGCTTCAAAAGGTGTGAAAAATATGAAGAGCTTCAAAAGGTGTCAAAAATTAGTTAGCATGAAAGGGTCTGAAAAATAGGAGGAGCATGAAGTGCTTTTGAAAAACATGAAGAGCCTGAAAAGGTGTGAAATATATGAAGAGCTTCAAAAGGTGTAAAAAATATGAGGAGCATGATATGGTTTGAAAAATAGGATTAGCATGAAGCGGTGTTCAAAACATGAAGAGCCTGAAAAGTTGTGAAAAATATGAAAATCATGAAAAGGTGTCAAAAATGAGATGAGCATGAAACGTTCTGAAAAATAGGAGGTGCATGAAGCGGTGTTGAAAAACATGAAGACCCTGAAAAGGTGTGAAAAATATGAAGAGCGTCAAAAGATGTCAAAAATATGAGGAGTATGAAACGGTCTCAAAAATAGGAGGAGCATGAAGCGATGTTGAAGAACATGAAGAGTCTGAAAAGGTGTGAAAAATATGAAGAGCTTCAAAATGTGTGAAATACATGAGTAGCGTGAAACGATTGAAAAATAGGATGATCATGAATTGGTGTTGAAAAAAATGAAGAGCCTGAAAAGGTGTGAAATATCTGAAGAGCTTCAAAAGGTGTCAAAGATGTGAGGAGAATGAAACTGTCTGAAAAATAGGCGGAGCATGAAGCGGTGATCAAAAACATGAAGAGCCTGAAAAGGTGTGAATAATATGAAGAGCTTCTATCGGTGTCAAAAATATGAGGAGCATGAAACGGCCTGAAAAGTAGGCGGAGCATGAAGCGGTGTAGAAAATCATGAAGAGCCTGAAAAGGTGTGAAAAATATGAAGAGCTTCTAAAGGTGTGAAAAAGAAATGAGCATGAAAAGGTCTGAAAAATAGGAGGAGCATGAAGCGGTGTTGAAAATCATGAAGAGCCTGAAATGGTGTGAAAAATATGAAGAGCTTCAAAAGGTGTGAAATACATGAAGAGCATGAAACTCTCTGAAAAATAGAAGGAGCATGAAGTGGTGTTGAAAAGCATTAAGAGCCTGAAAAGGTGTGAAAAATATGAAGAGCTTCAAAAGGTGTCCAAAATATGAGGAGCATGAAACGGTCTGAAAAATAGGAAGAGCATGAAGCCGTGTTGAAAAACATGAAGAGCCTGAAAAGATGTGAAAAATATGAAGAGCTTCAAAATTTTCAAAATATGAGGAACATGAATCGGTCTGCAAAATAGGAGGGGCAAGAAAAGGTGTTCAAAACAAGAAGAGCCTGAAAATGTGTGAAAAATATGAAGAGCTTCAAAAGGTGTGAAATACATGAGGAGGATTAAACGGTCTGAAAAATAGGAGGAGCATGAAGTGTTGTTGAAAAACATGAAGAGCCTGAAAAGGTGTGAAATATATGAAGAGCTTCAAAAGATGTCAAATATATGAGGAGCATAAAACGGTCTTAAAAATACGAGGATCATGAAATGGTGTTGAAAAACATGAAGAGCCTGAAAAGGTGTGAAATATATGAAGAGCTTCAAAAGGTGTCAAATATATGAGGAGCATTAAACGGTCTGAAAAATAGGAGGATCATGAAATGGTGTTGAAAAACATGAAGAGCCTGAAAAGGTGTGAAAAATATGAAGAGCTACAAAAGGTGTCAAAAATATGAGCATGAAACGGTCTGAAAAATAGGAGTAGCATGAAGCTATTTTCAAAAACATGAAGAGCGTGAAAGGTGTGAAAAATATGAAGAGCTTCAAAAGGTGTGAAAAATATGAGGAGCATGAAACGGTCTGAAAATTAGGAGGAGCATGAAGTGGTGTTCAAAAACATGAAGAGCCTGAAAAGGTGTGAAAAATATGAAGAGCTTAAAAAGGTGTCAAATATATGAGGATCATGAAACGGTCTCAAAAATAGAAGCAGCATGAAGCGGTGTTCAAAAACATGAAGAGCCTGAAATGGTGTGAAAAATATGAAGAGTTTCTAAATGTGTCAAAATGAGATTAGCATGAAACGGTCTGAAGAATAGGAGGAGAATGAAGAGGTGTTGAAAATCATCAAGAGACTGAAAAGGTGTGAAAAATATGAAGAGCTTCAAAAGGTGTCAAAAAGAGATGAGCATGAAAAGTTCTGAAAAATAGGAGGAGCATGAAGTGGTGTTGAAAAAAATGAAAACCCAGAAAAGGTGTGAAATATATGAAGAGCTTCAAAAGGTGTGAGATACATGAGAGCATGAAACGATCTGCAAAATAGCAGGAGCATGAAGCGGTGTTGAAAAACAAGAGGAGCCCAAAAAGGTGTGAAAAATATGAAGAGCTTCAAATGGTGTGAAAAATATGTAGAGCATGAAACGGTGTGAAAAATAGAAGCAGCATGAAACGGTATGGAAAAACATGAAGAGCCTGAAAAGGTGTGAAAAATATGAAGAGGTTCAAACGGTGTCAAAAATATGAGGAGCATGAAACGTTCTGAAAAATAGGAGGAGCATGAAACGGTGATCAAAAACATGAAGAGCATGAAAAGGTGTGAAAAATATGAAGAGCTTCAAAAGGTGTCCAAAATATGAGGAGCATGAAACGGTCTGAAAAATAGGAGGAGCATGAAGCGGTGTTGAAAAACATGAAGAGCCTGAAAAGCTGTGAGAAATATGAAGAGTTTCAAAAGGTGTCAAAAATATGAGGAGCATGAAACTGTCTGAAAAATAGGAGGAGCATGACGCCGTGTTCAAAAATATGAAGAGCCTGAAAAGGTGTGAAAAATATGAGGAACTTCAAACGGTGTGAAATACATGAGGAGCATTAAACGGTCTGAAAAATAGGAGGAGCATGAAGCGGTGTTGAAAAACATGAAGAGCCTGAAAACTTGTGAAAAATATGAAGAGCTTCAAAAGGTGTGAAAAATATGAAGAGCTTCAAAAGGTGTCAAAATGAGATGAGAATGAAACGGTCTGAAAAACAGGAGGAGCATGAAGTGGTGTTAAAAAAAATGAAGAGCCTGAAAAGATGTGAAATATATGAAGAGCTTCAAAAGGTGTGAAAAATATGAGGAGAACGAAACGCTGTGAAAAATAGGAGGAGCATGGAGTGGTGTTGAAAAACATGAAGAGCCTGAAAAGCTGTGAGAAATATGAAGAGCATCAAAAGTTGTGAAAAATATGAAGAGCTTCAAAAGGTGTCAAAAATATGAGGAAAATGAAACGGTCTGCAACATAGGAGGAGCATGAAATGGTGTTCAAAAACATGAAGAGCCTGAAAACGTGTGAAAAATACGAAGAGCTTCAAAAGGTGTGAGAAATATGAAGAGCTTCAAAATGTGTGAAATACATGGGGAGCATGAAACGGTCTGAAAAATAGGAGGAGCATGAACCAGTGTTCAAAAACATGAAGAGCCTAGAAAGGTGTGAAAAATATGAAGAGCTTCAAAAGGTGTCAAAAATATGAAGAGGATGAAATGTTCTGAAAAATAGGAGGATCATGAAGCAGTGTTCAAAAACATGAAGTGCCTGAAAAGGTGTGTAAAATATGAAGAGCTTCAAAAGGTGTGAAAAATATGAGGAGCATGAAACGGTCTGAAAAATAGAAGCAGCATAAAATGGTGTTGAAAAACATAAAGAGCCTGAAAAGGTTTGATTAATATGAAGAGCTTCAAAACGTGTGAAATACAATAGGAGCATGAAACTCTCTGAAAAATAGGAGGAGCATGAAGTGGTGTTCAAAAACATGAAGAGCCTAAAAAGTTGTGAAAAATATGAAAAGCTTCAAAAGGTGTCAAAAATATGAGGAGCATGAAACGGTCTGAAAAATAGGAGGATCATGAAACGGTGTTGAAAGACATGAAGAGCCTGAAAAGGCATCAAAAATATGAAGAGTTTCAAAAGGTGTCAAAAATATGAGGAGCTTGAAACGGTCTGAAAAATAGGAGGAGCATGAAGCGGTGTTGAAAAACATGAATAGCCTGACAAGGTGTGAAATGTATGAAGAGCTACAAAAGGTGTAAAAAATATGATGAGCCTGAAACGGTCTAAAAAATAGGAGGAACATGAAGCTGTGTTCAAAAACATGAAGAGCCTGAAAAGGTGGGTAAAATATGAAGAGCTTCAAAAGGTGTGAAAAATATGGAGAGCATGAAACGGTGTGAAAAATAGAAGCAGCATGAAACGGTGTTGAAAAACATGAAGAGCCTGAAAAGGTGTGAAAAATATGAAGAGATTCAAAAGGTGTCAAAAATATGAGGAGCATGAAATGTTCTGAAAAATAGGAGGAGCATGAAACGGTGATCAAAAACATGAAGAGCCTGAAAAGGTGTGAAAAATATGAAGAGCTTCAAAAGGGGTCAAAAATATGAGGAGCATGAAACGTTCTGAATTAGGAGGATCATGAGCGGTGTTCAAAAACATGAAGAGCCTGAAAAGGTGTGAAAAATATGAAGAGCTTCAAAAGGTGTGAAATTCATGAGGAGCATGAAACGGTCTGAAAAATGGGAGAAGCATGAAGTGGTGTGGGAAAACATGAAGAGCCTGAAAAGCTGTGAGAAATATGAAGAGCATCAAAAGTTGTGAAAAATATGAAGAGCTTCAAAAGGTTTCAAAAATATGAGGAGCATGAAACGGTCTGAAAAAATCGGAGGAACATGAAACAGTGTTCCAAATCGTGAAGAGCCTGAAAAGTTGAGAAAAATATGAAGAGCTTCAAAAGATGTGAAAAATATGAAGAGGTTCAAAAGCTGTCAAAAATGAAATGAGCATGAAACGGTCTGAAAAATAGGAGGAGCATGAATAGGTGTTCTAAAACGTGAAGAGCCTGAACAGGTGTGAAACATATGAATAGCTTCCAAAGGTGTCAAAAATGAAATGAGAATGAAACGATCTGAAAAATAGGAGGAGCATGAAGCGGTGTTCAAAAACATGAAGAGTCTGAAAAGGTGTGAAATATATGAAGAGCTTCAAAATGTGTCAAAAATGAGATGACCATGAAACGGTCTGAAAAATAGGAGGAGCATGAAGTGGTGTTGAAAACATGAAGAGCCTAAAAAAGTGTGAAATATATGAAGAGCTTCAAAAGGTGTCAAAAATACGAGGAGCATGAAACGGTCAGAAAAATATGATCATCATGAAGCGGTGTTGAAAAACATGAAGAGCTTGAAATGTGTGAAAAATATGAAGAGCTTCAAAAGGTGTGAAAAATGAGCTGAGCATGAAACGGACTGAAAAATAGAAGAAGCATGAAGTGGTGTTGAAAACATGAAGAGCCTGAATACGTGTGAAAAATATGATGAGCTTCAAAAGTTGTGAAAATTACGAGGAGCCTGAAACGGTCTGAAAAATAGGAGGATCATGAAGCGGTGTTGAAAAACATGAAGAGAATCAAAGGTGTGAAAAATATGAAGAGCTTCAAAAGGTGTCAAAAATATGAGGAGCATGAAACGGTCTGAAAAATAGGAGGAGCATGAAACGGTGTTTCAAAACAAGAAGAGCCTGAAAAGGTGTGAAAAATATGAAGAGCTTCAAAAGGTGTCAAAAATAGGAGGAGAATGAAACGGTCTGAAAATTCGGAGGAGCATGAAACGGTGTTCAGAACATGAAGAGCCTGAAAAGGTGAGAAAAATATGAAGAGTTTCAAAAGGTGTCAAAATATGAGGAGCATTAAACGGTCTGAAAATAGGAGGAGCATGAAACGGTGTGGAAAAACATGAAGAGCATGAAAAGGTGTGAAAAATATGAAGAGTTTCAAAAGGTTTCAAAAGTATGAGGAGCATGAAACGGTCTGAAATATAGGAGGAGCATTAAGCCGTGTTCAAAAACATGAAGAGCCTGAAAAGGTGTGAAAAATATGAAGAGCTTCAAAAGGTGTCAAAATATGAGGAGCATGAAATTCTGAAAAATAGGAGGAGCATGAAACTGTCTGAAAAATAGGAGGAGCATGAAGTGGTGTTCAGAAACATTAAGAGCCTGAAAAGGTGTGAAATATATGAAGAGCTCCAAAAAGTGTCAAAAATAGGAGGAGCATGAAACGGTCTGAAAAATAGGAGGAGCATGAAGCAGTGTTGAAAAACCTGAATAGCCTGAAAAAGTGTGAAATATATGATGAGCTTCAAAAGGTGTCAAAAATAGGAGGAGCATGAGACGGTATGAAAAATAGGAGGAGCATGAAGCCGTGTTCAAAAACATGAAGAGCCTGGAAAGGTGTGAAAAATATGAAGAGCTTCAAAAGGTGTCAAAATATGAGGAGCATAAAATTGTCTGAAAAATAGGAGGAGCATGAAACGGTCTGAAAAATAGGAGGAGCATGAATCGGTGTTGAAAACATGAAGAGCATGAAAAGGTGTCAAAAAAATGAAGATTTTCAAAAGGTGTCAAAAATATGAGGAGCATGAAATTGTCTGAAAAATAGGAGGAGCATGAAGTGGTGTTCAAAACATGAAGAGCCTGAAAATGTGTGAAAAATACGTAGAGCTTCAAAAGGTGTGAAAAATATGAGGAGCATGAAACGGTCTGAAAAATAGGAGGAGCATGAAGCGGTGTTCAAAACCATGAAGAGCCTGAAAAAGTGTGAAAAATATGAAGAGCTTCAAAAGGTGTGAAAAATATGAGGAGCATGAAACGGTCTGAAAAAAAGGAGGAGCATGAAGCGGTGTTGAAAAACATGAAGAGCCTGAAAAGGTATGAAAAACATGAAGAGCATGAAAATGTGTGAAAAATATGAAGAGCTTCAAAAGGTGTCAAAAATATGAGGAGCAAGAAACGGCCTGAAAAATAGGAGGAGTATGAAGCCGTGTTCAAAAACATGAAGAGCCTGGAAAGGTGTGAAATATATGAAGAGCTTCAAAAGGTGTGTAATATATGAGGAGCATGAAACGGTCTAAAAAATAGGAGGAGCATGAAGCAATGTTGATAAACATGAAGAGCCTGGAAAGGTGTGCAATATATGAAGAGCTTCAAAAGGTGTCAACAATATGAGGAGTATGAAATGGTCTGAAAAAGAAGAGGAGCATGAAGGGGTGGTCGAAAACATGAAGACGCTGAAAAGGTGTGAAAAATATAAAGAGCTTCAAAAGGTGTCAAAAATATGAGAACTATGAAACGTTCTGAAAAATAGGAGGAACATGAAGCGGTTTTGAAAAACATGAAGAGACTGAAAACGTGTGAAAAATATGAAGAGCTGCAAAAGGTGTGAAAAATATGAGGAGCATGGAACGTACTGAAAAATAGGAGGAGCATGAAACGGTCTGAAAAATAGGAGGATCATGAAGCTGTGTTGAAAAACCTGAAGAGCCTGAAAAGGCGTGAAATATATGAAGAGCTTCAAAGGTGTCAAAAATAGGAGGAGCATGAAACGGTCTGAAAAATAGGAGGAGCATGAAGCGGTGTTGAAAAACCTGAAGAGCCTGAAAAGGCGTGAAATATATGAAGAGCTTCAAAAGGTGTCAAAAATAGGAGGAGCATGAAACGGTCTGAAAAACAGGAGGAACATGAAGCGGTGTTGAAAAACCTGAAGAGCCTGAAAAAGTGTGAAATATATGAAGAGCTTCAAAAAGTGTCAAAAATAGGAGGAGCATGAAATGATCTGAAAAATAGGAGGAGCATGAAGTGGTGTTGAAAAACATGAATAGACTGAAAACGTGTGAAATATATGAAGAGGTACAAAAGGTGTCAAAAATATGAGGAGCATGAAACGGTCTAAAAAATAAGAGGAGCATGAAGCGGTTTTCAAATACATGAAAGGCCTGAAAAGGTGTGAAAAATATGAAGAGCTTCAAAAGGTGTCAAAAATATGAGGAGCACGAAACGTTCTGAAATATAGGAGGAGCATGAAGCCGTGTTCAAAAAGATGAAGAGCCTGAAAAGGTGTGAAAAATATGAAGAGCTTCAAAAGGTGTCAAAATATGAGGAGCATGAAATTCTGAAAAATAGGAGGAGCATGAAACTGTCTGAAAAATAGGAGGAGCATGAATCGGTGTTGAAAACATGAAGAGCATGAAAAGGTGTGAAAAAACTGAAGATTTTCAAAAGGTGTCAAAAATATGAGGAGCATGAAATTTTCTGAAAAAGAGGAGGAGCATGAAGTGGTGTTCAAAACATGAAGAGCCTGAAAAGGTGTGAAAAATACGTAGAGCTTCAAAACGTGTGAAAAATATGAGGAGCATGAAACGGTCTGAAAAATAGGAGGAGCTAGAAACGGTGTTCAAAAACATGAAGAGCTTGAAAAGGTGTGAAAAATATGAAGAGCTTCAAAAGGTGTGAAAAATATGAAGAGATTCAAAAGCTGTCAAAAAAGAGCTGAGCATGTAACGGTCTGAAAAATAGAAGAAGCATGAAATGGTGTTGAAAAACATGAAGAGCCTGAAAAGGTGTGAAAAATATGAAGAGCTTCAAGAGGTGTGAAATACATGAGGAGCATTAAACGGTGTGAAAAAGAGGATGAGCATGAAGCGTTGTTGAAAAACATGAAGAGCCTGAAAAGGTGTGAAAAATATGAAGACCTTCAAGAGGTGTGAAATACATGAGGAGCATGAAACGGTCTGAAAAATAGGAGGAGCATGAAGCGGTGTTCAAAAAATGAAGAGCTTCAAAAGGTGTGAAAAATATGAAGAGCTTCGAAAGGTGTGAAAATATGAAGAGCTTCAACAGGTGTCAAAAATATGAGGAGCATGAAACGGTCTGAAAAATATGAGGAGCAAGAAGCGTTGTTGAAAAACATGAAGAACCTGAAAACGTGTGAAAAATATCACGAGCTTCAAAAGGTGTGAAAAATATAAAGAGCTTCAAAAGGTGTCAAAAATAGGAGGATCATGAAACGGTGTTCAAAAACATGAAGAGCCTGAAAAGGTGTGAAAAATATGAAGAGCATTAAAATGTGTGAAAAATATGAGGAGAATGAAACTGTGTTCAAAAACATGAAAATTCTGAAAAGGTGTGAAAAATATGAAGAGCTTCAAAACGTCTCAAAAACATGAGGAGCATGAAACAGTCTGAAAATAGAAGGAGCCTGAAGCGGTGTTCAAAAACATGAAGAGCCTGAAAAGGTGTGAATATTATGAAGAGCTTCAAAAGGTGTCAAAATATGAGGAGCATGATACGGTCTAAATATAGGAGGAGCATGAAACGGTGTTGAAAACATGAAGAGCCTGAAAAGGTGTGAAAAATATGAAGGGCTTCAAAAGGTGTCAAAAATATGAAGAACATGAAACGGTGTTCAAAAACATGAAGAGCCTGAAAAGGTGTGAAAAATATGAAGAGCTTCAAAAGGTGTCAAAAATATGAGGAGCATGAAACGGTCTGAAAAATAGGAGGAGCATGAAATGGTGTTCAAAAACATGAAGACTTGGAAAGGTGTGAAAAATATGAAGATCTTCAGAATGTGTCAAAAATATGAGGAGAATGAAACGGTCTGAAAAATAGTAGGAGCATGAAGTGGTGTTGAAAAACATGAAGAGCCTGAAAAGGTGTGAAAAATATGAAGAGCTTCAAAAGGTGTCAAAAATATCAGGAGCATGGAACGGTCTGAAAAATAGGAGGAGCATGAACCTGTGTTCAAAAACATGAAGAGCCAGAAAAGGTTTGAAAAATATGAAGAGCTTCAAAAGGTGTCAAAAATATGAGGAACATGAAACGGTTTAAAAAATAGAAGGAGCACGAAACGGTCTTCAAAAACATGAAGTGCCTGAAAAGGTGTGAAAAATATGAAGAGCTTCAAAAGGTGTCAAAAATATCAGGAGCATGGAACGGTCTGAAAAATAGGAGGAGCATGAAGTAGTATTGAAAAACAGAAAGAGCCTGAAAAGGTGTGATAAATATGAAGAGCTTCAAAAGGTGTCAAAAATATGAGGAGCATGAAACGGTTTAAAAAATAGAAGGAGCACGAAACGGTCTTCAAAAATATGAAGTGCCTGAAAAGGTGTGAAAAATATGAAGAGCTTCAAAAGGTGTCAAAAATATGAGGAGCATGAAACAGTGTTCAAAAACATGAAAAGCCTGAAAAGTTGTGAAATATATGAAGAGCTTCAAAGGTGTCAAAAATGTGAGTAGCATGAAACGGTCTGAAAAATAGGAGGAACATGAAGCGGTGTTGAAAAACATGAAGAACCTGAAAAGGTGTGAAGAATATGAAGAGCTTGAAAAGGTGTCAAAAATATGAGAAGCATGAACAGTCTGAAAAATAGGAGGAGCATGAAGTGGTGTTGAAAAACATGAAGAGTTTGAAAACGGTGTGAAACATATGAGTAGAATAAAACGGTCTGAAAAATAGGAGGAGCATTAAGTGGTGTAGAAAAACATGAAGAGCCTGAAAAGGTGTGAAAAATATGAAGAGCTTCAAAAGGTGTCAAAAATATGAGGAGCATGAAATGATCTGAAAAATAGGAAGAGCATGAAGCAGTGTTTAAAAATATGAAGAGCCTGAAAAGGTGTGAAAATTATAGAGAGCTTCAAAAGGTGTCAAAAATATGAGGAGCATGAAACGGTCTGAAATATATGTGGAGCATGAAGTGATGTTGAGAAACATGAAGAGCCTGATAAGGTGTGAAATATATGAAAAGCTTCAAAATGTGTCAAAAATATGAGGAGAATGAAACTGTCTGAAAAATAGGAGGAGCATGAAGCAGTTTTGAAAAACATGAAAAGACTGAAAGTGTGTGAAAAATATGAAGAGCTTCAAAAGGTGTCAAAAATATGAGGAGCATGAAACGGTCTGAAAAATAGGAAGAGCATGAAGTGGTGTTGAAAAACGTGAAGAGCCTATAAAGGTGTGAAAAATATGAAGAGCTTCCAAAGGTGTGAAAAATATGAGGAGCATTAATCGGGCTAAAAAATAGGAGGAGCGTGAAACGGTGTTCAAAAACATCAAGAGCCTGAAAAGGTGTGTAAAATATGAAGAGCTTCAAAAGATGTGAAATAAATGAGGAGCATTAAACGGTCTGAAAAATAGGAGAAGCATGAAGTAGTCTTGAAAAACATGAAGAGCCTGAAAAGGTGTGAAAAATATGAAGAGCTTCAAATCGTGTCAAAAATATGAGGAGTATGAAACAGTGTGAAAAATAGGAGGAGTATGAAGCGGTGTTGAAAAACATGAAGAGCGTAAAAAGGTGTGAAAAATATGAAGAGCATGAAAATGTGTGAAAAATATGAAGAGCATAAACTGTGTTCAAAAACATGAAGAGCCTGAAAAGGTGTGAAAAATATGAAGAGCTTCTAAACGTGTCAAAAATATGAGGAGCATGAAACCTTCTTAAAAATTGGAGGAGCATGAAGCGGTGTTCAAAAATCCAAAGAGCCTGAAAAGGTGTGAAAAATATGAAGAGCTTCAAAAGGTGTCAAAAATATGAGGAGCATGAAACGGTCTGAAATATAGGAGGAGCATGAAACGGTGTTGAATAACATGAAGAGCCTGAAAAGGTGTGAAAAATATGAAGAGCTTCAAAAAGTGTCAAAAATACGAGGAGCATGAAACAGTCTGAAAAATAGGAGGAGCATGAAACTGTGTTCAAAAACATGAAGAGCCTGAAAGGTGTCGAAAATATGAAGAGCTTCAAAATGTTTCAAAAATATGAGGAGCATGAAACGATCTGAATAATCGGAGGAGCATGAATGCGTGTTGAAAAACATGAAGAGCACGGAAAGGTGTGAAAAATATGAAGAGCTTCAAAACGTGTTAAAAATATGAGGACCATGAAACGTTCTGAAAAATAGGAGGAGCATGAAGCGTTGTTGAAAAACATGAAGAGCCTGAAAAGGTGTGAAATATAAGAAGAGCTTCAAAAGGTGTAAAAAATATGAGGAGTTTGCAACGGTCTGAAAAATAAGAGGATCTGGTTTCCTCAGTGTGTATGCCCAGAAGTGGAATTGCTGGGTCATATGGCAGTTCTATTTCCAGTTTTTTAAGAAATCTCTACACCGTTTTCCATAGCGGCTGTACTAGTGTGCATTCCCACCAACAGTATAAGAGGGTTCC
Source organism: Dama dama (assembly GCF_033118175.1). Classification (NCBI taxonomy): domain Eukaryota; kingdom Metazoa; phylum Chordata; class Mammalia; order Artiodactyla; family Cervidae; genus Dama; species Dama dama. Next base: position 5,599,856 of record NC_083709.1, read on the forward strand.
CTTTTCTCCACTCCCTCTCCAGCATTTATTGCTTGTAGACTTTTGGATAGCAGCCATCCTGACTGGCATATAATGGTACCTCATTGTGGTTTTGATTTGCATTTCTCTAATAATGAGTGATGTTGAGCATCTTTTCATGTGTTTGTTAGCCATCTGTATGTCTTCTTTGGAGAAATGTCTGTTTAGTTCTTTGGCTCATTTTTTATTGGGTCATTTATTTTTCTGGAATTGAGCTGCAGGATTTGCTTGTATATTTTTGAGATTAATCCTTTGTCTGTTTCTTCATTTGCTATTATTTTCTCCCAATCTGAGGGCTGTCTTTTCACCTTACTTATAGTTTCCTTTGTAGTGCAAAAGCTTTTAAGTTTCATTAGGTCCCATTTGTTTAGTTTTGCTTTTATTTCCATTATTCTGGGAGGTGGGTCATAGAGGATCTTGCTTTGATTTATGTCGGAGAGTGTTTTGCCTATCTTCTCCTCTAGGAGTTTTATAGTTTCTGGTCTTACATTTAGATTTTTAATCCATTTTGAGTTTATTTTTGTGTATGAAGTTAGAAAGTGTTCTATTTTCATTCTTTTACAAGTGGTTGACCAGTTTTCCCAGCACCACTTGTTAAAGAGGTTGTCTTTTTTCCATTGTATATCCTTGCCTCCTTTGTCAAAGATAAGGTGTCCATAGGTTCGTCTAAAAGAGACACGTGCACCCCAATGTTCATCGCAGCACTGTTTATAATAGCCAGGACATGGAAGCAACCTAGATGCCCGTCAGCAGATGAATGGATAAGAAAGCTGTGGTACATATACACCATGGAATATTACTCAGCCATTAAAAAGAATTCATTTGAATCAGTCCTAATGAGATGGATGAAGCTGGAGCCCATTATACAGAGTGAAGTAAGCCAGAAAGATAAAGAACATTACAGCATACTGACACATGTATATGGAATTTAGAAAGGTGACAACGATAACCCTATATGCAGAACAGAAAAAGAGACACAGAAATACAGAACAGACTTTTGAACTTTGTGGGAGAATGTGAGGGTGGGATATTTCAAAAGAACAGCATGTATGCTATCTATGGTGAAACAGATCACCAGCCCAGGTAGGATGCACGAGACAAGTGTTCCGGCTTGGTGCACTGGGAAGACCCAGAGGAATCGGGTGGAGAGGGAGGTGGGAGGGGGAATCGGGACTGGGAATACATGTAAATCCATGGCTGATTCATATCAAAGTATGACAAAACCCACTGGAAAAAAAAAATAAAAATAATGAAAAAAAAATTAAAAAAATAACAATAAAAAAAAAATAAGAGGAGCAGGAAACGGTGTTCAAAAACATGAAGAGCCTGAAAAGGTGTGGAAATTATGAAGAGCTTCAAAAGGTGTCAAATATATGAGGAGCATGAAACGGTCTGAAAGATAGGAGGAGCATGAAGTGGTGTTGAGAAACATGAAAAGCCTGAAAAAGTTGAGAAACATATGAGGAGAATGAAACGGTCTGAAAAATAGGAGGAGCATGAAGTGGTGTAGAAAAACATGAAGACCCTGAAAAAATGTGAAAAATATGAAGAGCTTCAAAAGGTGTCAAAAATATGAGGACCATGAAACGGTCTGAAAAATATGAGGAGCAAGAAACTGTTTTCAAAAACATGAAGAGCATCAAAAGGTGTGAAAAGTATGAAGAGCTTCAAACTGTGTCAAAAATATGATGAGCATGAAACGGTCAGAAAAATAGGAGGAGCATGAAGTGGTGTTGAAAAACATGAAGAGCCTGAAAAGGTGTGAAAAATATGAAGAGCTACAAAAGGTGTCAAAAAGATGAGGAGCATGAAACGGTCTGAAATAAAGGAGGAGAATGAAGCAGTGTTGAAAAACATGAAAAGCCTGAAAAGGTGTGAAAAATATGAAGAACTTCAAAAGGTGTCAAAAATATGAGGAGCATGAAACGGTCTGAAAAATAGGAGGAGCATGAAGTGGTGTTGAGAAACATGAAAAGCCTGAAAAAGTTGAGAAACATATGAGGAGAATGGAACGGTCTGAAAAATAGGAGGAGCATGAAGTGGTGTAGAAAAACATGAAGACCCTGAAAAAATGTGAAAAATATGAAGAGCTTCAAAAGGTGTCAAAAATATGAGGAGCTTGAAACGGTCTGAAATATAGGAGGAGCGTGAAAAGGTGTTAAAATATGAAGAGCTTAAAAAGGTGTGAAACATATGAGGAGCATGAAAAGGTCTGAAAAATAGTAGGAGCATGAAGCGGTGTTGAAAAACATGAAAAGCCTGAAAAGGTGTGAAAAATATGAAGAGCTTCAAAAGGTTTCAAAAATATGAGAGGCATGAACGGTCTGAAATATAGGGGGAGCATGAAGCGGTGTAGAAAAACATGAAGAACCTGAAAAGGTGTGGAAATTATGAAGAGCTTCAAAAGGTGTCAAATATATGAGGAGCATAAAACGGTCTGAAAAAAAGGAGGAGCATGAAATGGTGTTGAAAAACATGAAGAGCCTGAAAAGGTGTGTTAAATATGAAGAGTTTCAAAACGTGTCAAAATGATGAGGAGCATGAAACGGTCTCAAAAATAGGAGGAGCATGAAGCGGTGTTGAAAAATATGAAGAGCCTGAAGGTGTGAAAAATCTGAGGAGCTTCAAAAGGTGTCAAATATATGAGCAGCATGAAACGGTCTGAAAAATAGGAGGAGCATGAAGTGGTGTTGAAAACCATGAAGAGCCTGTAAGGTGTGAAAAATATGAAGAACTTCAAAACGTGTCAAAAATATAAGGAGCATGAAACGGCCTGAAAAATAGGAGGAGCATGAAGTGGTGTTGAAAAACGTGAGGAGCCTGAAAAGGTGTGAAAAATATGAAGAACTTCAAAAGGTGTCAAAAATATGAGCAGCATGAAACGGTCTGAAAAATAGGAGGAGGATGAAGTGGTGTTGAGAAACATGAAGAGCCTGAAAAAGGTGTGAAACATATGAGGAGCATGAAATGGTCTGAAAAATAGGAGGCTCATGAGACAGTGTTGAAATACATGAAAAGCCTGAAAAGGTGTGAAAAATATGAAGAGCTTCAAAGGATGTCAAAAATATGAGGAGCATGAAAAAGTCTGAAAAATAGGAAGAGAATGAAGCGGTGTAGAAAAACATGAAAAGCCTGAAAAGGTGTGAAAAATATAAAGAGCTTCAAAAGGTGTCAAAAAGATGAGGAGCATGAAACAGTCTGAAATAAAGGAGGAGAATGAAGCAGTGTTGAAAAACATGAAAAGCCTGAAAAGGTGTGAAAAATATGAAGAACTTCAAAAGGTGTCAAAAATATGAGGAGCATGAAAGGGTCTGAAAAGTAGGAGGAGCATGAAGTGGTGTTGAGAAACATGAAGAGCCTGAAAAAGTTGTGAAACATATGAGGAGAATGAAACGGTCTGAAAAATAGGAGGAGCATGAAATGGTGTAGAAAAACATGAAGACACAGAAAAAATGTGAAAAATATGAAGAGCTTCAAAAGGTGTCAAAAATATAAGGAGCATGAAATGGTCTGAAATTTAGGAGGAGCGTGAAAAGGTCTGAAAAATAGTAGAAGCATGAAGCGGTCTTGAAAAATATGAAAAGCCTGAAAAGGTGTGAAAAATATGAAGAGCTTCAAAAGGTGGCAAAAATATGAGGAGCATGAAAAGCTCTGAAAAATAGGAGGAGCAAGAAGCGGTGTAGAAAAACATGAAGAGCCTGAAAAGGTGTGAAATCTATGGAGAGCTTCAAAAGGTGTCAAAAATATGAGGCGCATGAAACGGTCTCAAATAAAGGAGGAGCATGAAGTTGTGTTGAAAAATATGAAGAGCCTGAAAAGGTGTGAAAAATATGAAGAGCTTCAAAAGGTGTCAAAAATATGTGGAGCAAGAAACGGTCTGAAAAATAGGAGGAGCATGACGTGGTGTTGAAATACATGAAGAGCCTGAAAAAGGTGTGAAGCATATGAGGAGCCTGAAACGGTCTGAAAGAGAGGAGGAGCATGAAACGGTGTTGAAAAACATGAGGAGCATGGAAAGGTGTGAAAAATATGAAGAGCTTCAAAAGGTGTCAAAAATATGAGGAGCATGAAACTGTCTGAAAAATAGGAGGAGCATGAAACCTTGTTGAAAAATATGAAGAGCCTGAAAAGGTGTGAAAAATATGAAGAGCTTCAAAAGATGTCAAAATATGAGGAGCATGAAACGGTCTGAAAAAATGGAGGAACATGAAACGGTGTTCAAAAACATGAGGAGCCTGAAAAATTGTGAAAAATATGAAGAGCTTCAAAAGGTGTCAAAATGATGAGGACCGTGAAACGGTCTGAAAAATATGAGGAGCATGAAACGGTGTTCAAAAACATGAAAACCCTGAAAAGGTGTGAAATATATTAAGAGCTTCAAAAGGTGTCAAAAATATGAGGAGCATGAAACGGTCTGAAAAATATGAGGAGCATGAAACGGTGTTCAAAAACATGAAAACCCTGAAAAGGTGTGAAATATATGAAGAGCTTCAAAAGATGTCAAAAATAGGAGGAGCATGAAACGGTGTAGAAAAACATGAAGAGCCTGAAAAGTTGTGAAAAATAGGAAGAGCATCAAAATTTGTCAAAAATATGAGGAGCATGACACGGTCAGAAATATAGGAGGAGCATGAAGTGGTGTTGAATACATGAAGAACCTGAAAAGTTGTGAAAAATATGAAGAGCTTCAAAAGTTGTCAAATATATGAGGAGCATGAAACGGTCTGAAAATTAGGAGGAGGATGAAACGGTGTTCAAAACATGAAGAGCCTGAAATGTTTTGAAAAATGTGAAGAGCTTGAATAGGTGTCAAAAATATGAGGGGCATGAAACTGTCTGAAAAATAGGAGGAGCATGAAACGTTGTTCAAAAACATGAAGAGCCTGAAAAGGTTTGAAAAATGTGAAGAGCTTGAAAAGGTGTCAAAAATATGAGGGGCATGAAACGGTCTGAAAAAGAGGATGAGCAAGAAGCGGTGTTGAAAAACATGAAGAGCCTGAAAATGTGTGAAAAATATGAAGAGCTTCAAAAGGAGTCAAAATATGAGGAGCATGAAACGGTCTGAAAAATAGGAGGAGCATGACACTGTGTTGAAAACATGAAGAGCCTGAAAAGTTGTTAGAAATATGACGAGCTTCAAAAGATATCCAAAATATGAGGAGCATGAAACGGTTTGAAAAATAGAAGGAGCATGATGTGGTGTTGAAAACAAGAAGTGCATAAAATGTGTGAAAAATATGAAGAGCTTCAAAAGATATCAAATATATGAGGAGCATGTAACGGTCTGAAAATTAGGAGGAGCATGAGGTGGTGTTCAAAAACATGAAGAGCCTGAAAAGGTGTGAAAAATATGAAGAGCTTCAAAAGATGTCAAAAATATGAGGAGCCTGAAACGGTCTGAAAAATATGAGGAGCATGAATCGGTGTTCAAAAACATGAAGAGCCTGAAAAGCTGTGAAAAATATGAAGAGCATCAAGAGGTGACAAAATATGAGGAGCATGAAATGGTCTAAAAAATAGGAGAAGCATGAAACGGTGTTCAAAATCATGAAGAGCCTGAAAAAGTGTGAAAAATATGAAGAGCTTCAAAAGGTGTCAAAAATATGAGGAGCATGAAACGGTCTGAAAAATATGAGGAGAATAAAGCGGTGTTGAAAAACATGAAGAGCATGAAAAGGTGTGAAAAATATGAAGAGCTTCAAAAGGTGTCAAAAATATGAGGAGCATGAAGCAGTCTGAAAAATAGGAGGAGCAGAAGCAGATTTGAAAAACATGAAGAGCCTGAAAAGGTGTGATAATTATGAAGCGCTTCAAAAGGTGTCAAAATTATGGGGAGCATTAAACGGTCTGAAAAATAGGAGGAGCATGAAACTTTGTTGAAAAATATGAAGAGCCTGAAAAGGTGTGAAAAATATGAAGAGCTTCAAAAGGTGTGAAAAATATGAGGAGCATGAAACGGTTTAAAAAATAGGAGGAGCATGAAATGGTGTTCAAAAACATGAAGAGCATGAAAAGGTGTGAAAAATATGAAGAGCTTCAAAAGGTGTCAAAATCATGAGGACCATGAAACGGTCTGAAAAATAGGAGGAGCATGAAGCGGTGTTGAAAAACATGAAGAGCCTGAAAAGGTGTGAAATATATGAAGAGCTTCAAAAGGTGTAAAAAATATGAGGAACTTGAAACGGTCTGAAAAATAAGAGGATCTGGTTTCCTCAGTTTGTATGCCCAGAAGTGGGATTGCTGGGTCATACGGCAGTTCTATTTCCAGTTTTTTAAGAAATCTCCACACTGTTTTCCATAGGGGATGTACTAGTGTGCATTCCCACCAACAGTGTAAGAGGGTTCCCTTTTCTCCACACCATCTCCAGCATTTATTGCTTGTAGACTTTTGGATAGCAGCCATCCTGACTGGCATATAATGGTACCTCATTGTGGTTTTGATTTGCATTTCTCTAATAATGAGTGATGTTGAGCATCTTTTCATGTGTTTGTTAGCCATCTGTATGTCTTCTTTGGAGAAATGTCTGTTTAGTTCTTTGGCTCATTTTTTATTGGGTCATTTATTTTTCTGGAATTGAGCTGCAGGATTTGCTTGTATATTTTTGAGATTAATCCTTTGTCTGTTTCTTCATTTGCTATTATTTTCTCCCAATCTGAGGGCTGTCTTTTCACCTTACTTATAGTTTCCTTTGTAGTGCAAAAGCTTTTAAGTTTCATTAGGTCCCATTTGTTTAGTTTTGCTTTTATTTCCAATATTCTGGGAGGTGGGTCATAGAGGATCTTGCTTTGATTTATGTCGGAGAGTGTTTTGCCTATCTTCTCCTCTAGGAGTTTTATAGTTTCTGGTCTTACATTTAGATCTTTAATCCATTTTGAGTTTATTTTTGTGTATGGTGTTAGAAAGTGTTCTATTTTCATTCTTTTACAAGTGGTTGACCAGTTTTCCCAGCACCACTTGTTAAAGAGGTTGTCTTTTTTCCATTGTATATCCTTGCCTCCTTTGTCAAAGATAAGGTGTCCATAGGTTCGTCTGAAAGAGACACGTGCACCCCAATGTTCATCGCAGCACTGTTTATAATAGCCAGGACATGGAAGCAACCTAGATGCCCGTCAGCAGATGAATGGATAAGAAAGCTGTGGTACATATACACCATGGAATATTACTCAGCCATTAAAAAATTCATTTGAATCAGTCCTAATGAGATGGATGAAGCTGGAGCCCATTATACAGAGTGAAGTAAGCCAGAAAGATAAAGAACATTAGAGCATGCTGACACATGTATATGGAATTTAGAAAGGTGATAACGATAACCCTATATGCAGAACAGAAAAAGAGACACAGAAATACAGAACAGACTTTTGAACTTTGTGGGAGAATGTGAGGGTGGGATATTTCAAAAGAACAGCATGTATGCTATCTATGGTGAAACAGATCACCAGCCCAGGTAGGATGCATGAGACAAGTGCTCCGGCTTGGTGCACTGGGAAGACGGAGAGGAATCGGGTGGAGAGGGAGGTGGGAAGGGGGAATGGAATTGGGAATACATGTAAATCCATGGCTGATACATATCAATGTATGACAAAACCCACTGGGAAAAAAAAATAAAAATAATAAAAAAAAATTAAAAAAATAACAATAAAAAAAAATAAGAGGAGCATGAAATGGTGTTCAAAAACATGAAGAGCCTGAAAAGGTGTGGAAATTATGAAGAGCTTCAAAAGGTGTCAAATATATGAGGAGCATATAATGGGCTGAAAAAAGGGAGGACCATGAAGCGGTGTTCAAACACATGAAGAGGCTGAAAAGGTGTGAAAAATATGAAGAGCTTCAAAACGTGTGAAGTACATGAGGAGCATGAAGCGGTCTGAAAAATAGGAGGAGCATCAAGCGGTGTTCAAAAATATGAAGAGCCTGAAAAGGTGTGAAAAATATGAAGAGCTTCAAAAGGTGTGAAAAATAGGAGGAGCATGAAACGGGCTGAAAAATAGGAGTAGCATGAAGCGGTTATCAAAAACATGAAGAGCCTGAAAAGTTGTGAAAAATATGAAGAGCTTCAAAAGGTGTCAAAAATATGAGGAGCATGAAACGGTCTGAAAAAAGGGAGGACCATGAAGCGGTGTTCAAAAACATGAAGAGCCTGAAAAGGTGTGAAAAATATGAAGAGCTTCAAAAGGTGTGAAAAATATGAAGACATTCAAAAGGTGTCAAAAATTAGATTAGCATGAAAGGGTCTGAAAAATAGGAGGAGCATGAAGTGATGTTGAAAAACATGAAGAGCCAGAGAAGGTGTGAAATATATGAAGAGCTTCAAAAGGTGTGAAAAATATGAAGAGATTCAAAAGGTGTCAAAAATGAGATGAGCATGAAACGATCTGAAAAATAGGAGGAGCATGAAGTGGTGTTCAAAAACCTGAAGAGCCTGAAAAGGTGTGAAAAATATGAACAGCTTCCAAACGGGTCAAAAATATGAGGAGCATGAAACGGTCTGAAAAATAGAAGCAGCATGAAGCGGTTTTGAAATACATGAAGAGCCTGAAAACGTGTGAAAAATATGAAGAGCTTCAAAAGGTGTGAAAAACATGAAGAACTTCAAAAGGTGTGAAATACATGAGGAACATTAAACGGTCTGAAAAGTAGGAGGAGCATGAAGAGGTGTTGAAAAACATGAGGAGACTGAAAAGGTGTGAAAAATATGAAGAGCTTCAAAAGGTGTCAAAAATGAGATGAGCATCAAACGGTCTGAAATATAGGAGGAGCATGAAGTTTTGTTGAAAAAAAAGAAGAGACTGAAAAGGTGTGAAATATATGAAGAGCTTCAAAAGGTGTGAAATACATGAGGAGCATGAAACGGTCTGAAAATTAGGAGAAGCATGAAGTGGTGTTGAAAAACATGAATAGCCTGAAAAGGTGTGAAAAATATGAAGAGCTTCAAAAGGTGTGAAAAATATGAGGAGCATGAAGCGGTCTGAAAAATAGGAGGAGCATGAAGTGGTGTTGAAAAACATGAAGAGCCTGAAAAGGTGTGATAAATATGAAGAGTTTCAAAACGTGTCAAAAAGATGAGGAGCATGAAACGGTCTGAAAAATAGGAGGAGCATGAAACGGTCTGAAAAATAGGAGGAGCATGAAGTGGTGTTGAAAACCATGAAGAGCCTGTAAGGTGTGAAAAATATGAAGAACTTCAAAAGGTGTCAAAAATATAAGGAGCATGAACGGCCTGAAAAATAGGAGGAGCATGAAGTGATGTTGAAAAACGTGAAGAGCCTGAAAAGGTGTGAAAAATATGAAGAACTTCAAAAGGTGTCAAAAATATGAGCAGCATGAAACGGTCTGAAAAACAGGAGGAGCATGAAACGGTGTTCAAAAACATGAAGAGCCTGGAGAAGTGTGAAAAATATGAAGAGCTTCAAAAGGCGTCAAAAATATGAGGAGCATGAAACGGTCTGAAAAAAAGGAGGAGCATGAAGCGGTGTTGAAAAACATGAAGAGCCTGAAAAGGTGTGAATAATATGAAGTGCTTCAAAAGGTGTCAAAAATATGAGGAGCAGGAAACGGTCTGAAAAATAGTAGGAGCATGAAGCGGTGTTGAAAACATGAAGAGCCTGAAAAGGTGTGAAATATATGAAGAGCTTCAAAAGGTGTAAAAAATATGAGGAACTTGAAACGGTCTGAAAAATAAGAGGATCTGGTTTCCTCAGTTTGTATGCCCAGAAGTGGGATTGCTGGGTCATACGGCAGTTCTATTTCCAGTTTTTTAAGAAATCTCCACACTGTTTTCCATAGGGGATGTACTAGTGTGCATTCCCACCAACAGTGTAAGAGGGTTCCCTTTTCTCCACACCATCTCCAGCATTTATTGCTTGTAGACTTTTGGATAGCAGCCATCCTGACTGGCATATAATGGTACCTCATTGTGGTTTTGATTTGCATTTCTCTAATAATGAGTGATGTTGAGCATCTTTTCATGTGTTTGTTAGCCATCTGTATGTCTTCTTTGGAGAAATGTCTGTTTAGTTCTTTGGCTCATTTTTTATTGGGTCATTTATTTTTCTGGAATTGAGCTGCAGGATTTGCTTGTATATTTTTGAGATTAATCCTTTGTCTGTTTCTTCATTTGCTATTATTTTCTCCCAATCTGAGGGCTGTCTTTTCACCTTACTTATAGTTTCCTTTGTAGTGCAAAAGCTTTTAAGTTTCATTAGGTCCCATTTGTTTAGTTTTGCTTTTATTTCCAATATTCTGGGAGGTGGGTCATAGAGGATCTTGCTTTGATTTATGTCGGAGAGTGTTTTGCCTATCTTCTCCTCTAGGAGTTTTATAGTTTCTGGTCTTACATTTAGATCTTTAATCCATTTTGAGTTTATTTTTGTGTATGGTGTTAGAAAGTGTTCTATTTTCATTCTTTTACAAGTGGTTGACCAGTTTTCCCAGCACCACTTGTTAAAGAGGTTGTCTTTTTTCCATTGTATATCCTTGCCTCCTTTGTCAAAGATAAGGTGTCCATAGGTTCGTCTGAAAGAGACACGTGCACCCCAATGTTCATCGCAGCACTGTTTATAATAGCCAGGACATGGAAGCAACCTAGATGCCCGTCAGCAGATGAATGGATAAGAAAGCTGTGGTACATATACACCATGGAATATTACTCAGCCATTAAAAAATTCATTTGAATCAGTCCTAATGAGATGGATGAAGCTGGAGCCCATTATACAGAGTGAAGTAAGCCAGAAAGATAAAGAACATTAGAGCATGCTGACACATGTATATGGAATTTAGAAAGGTGATAACGATAACCCTATATGCAGAACAGAAAAAGAGACACAGAAATACAGAACAGACTTTTGAACTTTGTGGGAGAATGTGAGGGTGGGATATTTCAAAAGAACAGCATGTATGCTATCTATGGTGAAACAGATCACCAGCCCAGGTAGGATGCATGAGACAAGTGCTCCGGCTTGGTGCACTGGGAAGACGGAGAGGAATCGGGTGGAGAGGGAGGTGGGAAGGGGGAATGGAATTGGGAATACATGTAAATCCATGGCTGATACATATCAATGTATGACAAAACCCACTGGGAAAAAAAAATAAAAATAATAAAAAAAAATTAAAAAAATAACAATAAAAAAAAATAAGAGGAGCATGAAATGGTGTTCAAAAACATGAAGAGCCTGAAAAGGTGTGGAAATTATGAAGAGCTTCAAAAGGTGTCAAATATATGAGGAGCATATAATGGGCTGAAAAAAGGGAGGACCATGAAGCGGTGTTCAAACACATGAAGAGGCTGAAAAGGTGTGAAAAATATGAAGAGCTTCAAAACGTGTGAAGTACATGAGGAGCATGAAGCGGTCTGAAAAATAGGAGGAGCATCAAGCGGTGTTCAAAAATATGAAGAGCCTGAAAAGGTGTGAAAAATATGAAGAGCTTCAAAAGGTGTGAAAAATAGGAGGAGCATGAAACGGGCTGAAAAATAGGAGTAGCATGAAGCGGTTATCAAAAACATGAAGAGCCTGAAAAGTTGTGAAAAATATGAAGAGCTTCAAAAGGTGTCAAAAATATGAGGAGCATGAAACGGTCTGAAAAAAGGGAGGACCATGAAGCGGTGTTCAAAAACATGAAGAGCCTGAAAAGGTGTGAAAAATATGAAGAGCTTCAAAAGGTGTGAAAAATATGAAGACATTCAAAAGGTGTCAAAAATTAGATTAGCATGAAAGGGTCTGAAAAATAGGAGGAGCATGAAGTGATGTTGAAAAACATGAAGAGCCAGAGAAGGTGTGAAATATATGAAGAGCTTCAAAAGGTGTGAAAAATATGAAGAGATTCAAAAGGTGTCAAAAATGAGATGAGCATGAAACGATCTGAAAAATAGGAGGAGCATGAAGTGGTGTTCAAAAACCTGAAGAGCCTGAAAAGGTGTGAAAAATATGAACAGCTTCCAAACGGGTCAAAAATATGAGGAGCATGAAACGGTCTGAAAAATAGAAGCAGCATGAAGCGGTTTTGAAATACATGAAGAGCCTGAAAACGTGTGAAAAATATGAAGAGCTTCAAAAGGTGTGAAAAACATGAAGAACTTCAAAAGGTGTGAAATACATGAGGAACATTAAACGGTCTGAAAAGTAGGAGGAGCATGAAGAGGTGTTGAAAAACATGAGGAGACTGAAAAGGTGTGAAAAATATGAAGAGCTTCAAAAGGTGTCAAAAATGAGATGAGCATCAAACGGTCTGAAATATAGGAGGAGCATGAAGTTTTGTTGAAAAAAAAGAAGAGACTGAAAAGGTGTGAAATATATGAAGAGCTTCAAAAGGTGTGAAATACATGAGGAGCATGAAACGGTCTGAAAATTAGGAGAAGCATGAAGTGGTGTTGAAAAACATGAATAGCCTGAAAAGGTGTGAAAAATATGAAGAGCTTCAAAAGGTGTGAAAAATATGAGGAGCATGAAGCGGTCTGAAAAATAGGAGGAGCATGAAGTGGTGTTGAAAAACATGAAGAGCCTGAAAAGGTGTGATAAATATGAAGAGTTTCAAAACGTGTCAAAAAGATGAGGAGCATGAAACGGTCTGAAAAATAGGAGGAGCATGAAACGGTCTGAAAAATAGGAGGAGCATGAAGTGGTGTTGAAAACCATGAAGAGCCTGTAAGGTGTGAAAAATATGAAGAACTTCAAAAGGTGTCAAAAATATAAGGAGCATGAACGGCCTGAAAAATAGGAGGAGCATGAAGTGATGTTGAAAAACGTGAAGAGCCTGAAAAGGTGTGAAAAATATGAAGAACTTCAAAAGGTGTCAAAAATATGAGCAGCATGAAACGGTCTGAAAAACAGGAGGAGCATGAAACGGTGTTCAAAAACATGAAGAGCCTGGAGAAGTGTGAAAAATATGAAGAGCTTCAAAAGGCGTCAAAAATATGAGGAGCATGAAACGGTCTGAAAAAAAGGAGGAGCATGAAGCGGTGTTGAAAAACATGAAGAGCCTGAAAAGGTGTGAATAATATGAAGTGCTTCAAAAGGTGTCAAAAATATGAGGAGCAGGAAACGGTCTGAAAAATAGTAGGAGCATGAAGCGGTGTTGAAAACATGAAGAGCCTGAAAAGGTGTGAAAAATATGAAGAGGATCAAAAGGTGTGAAAAATATGAGGAGCATGAAACGGTCTGAAAAATAGGAGGAGCATGAAACGGTTTGAAAAATAGGAGGAGCATGAATCGGTGTTCAAAAACATGAAGAGCCTGAAAAGGTGTGAAATATATGAAGAGCCTCAAAGGTGTCAAAAATATGAGGAGCAAGAAACGGTCTGAAAATAGGAGGAGCTTAAGCGGGTTGAAAAATATGAAGAGCCTGAAAAGATGTGAAAAATATGAAGAGCTTCAAAAGGTGTCAAATATATGAGGAGCATGAAACGGTCTGAAAAATTGGAGAAGCATGAAGTGGTGTTGAAAAATATGAAGAGCCTGAAAAGGTGCGAAAAATATGAAGAGCTTCAAAAGGTGTGAAACATATGAGGAGCATGAAACGGTCTGAAAATTAGGAGGATCATGAAACGGTGTTCAAAAATATGAAGAGCCTGAAAAGGTGTGAAAAATATGAAGAGCTTCAAAAGGTGTGAAAAATATGAGGAGCATGAAACGGTTTAAAAAATAGGAGGAGCATGAAATGGTGTTCAAAAACATGAAGAGCATGAAAAGGTGTGAAAAATATGAAGAGCTTCAAAAGGTGTCAAAATCATGAGGACCATGAAACGGTCTGAAAAATAGGAGGAGCATGAAGCGGTGTTGAAAAACATGAAGAGCCTGAAAAGGTGTGAAATATATGAAGAGCTTCAAAAGGTGTAAAAAATATGAGGAGCTTGAAACGGTCTGAAAAATAAGAGGATCTGGTTTCCTCAGTGTGTATGCCCAGAAGTGGGATTGCTGGGTCATACGGCAGTTCTATTTCCAGTTTTTTAAGAAATCTCCACACTGTTTTCCATGGGGGCTGTACTAGTGTGCATTCCCACCAACAGTGTAAGAGGGTTCCCTTTTCTCCACACCATCTCCAGCATTTATTGCTTGTAGACTTTTGGATAGCAGCCATCCTGACTGGCATATAATGGTACCTCATTGTGGTTTTGATTTGCATTTCTCTAATAATGAGTGATGTTGAGCATCTTTTCATGTGTTTGTTAGCCATCTGTATGTCTTCTTTGGAGAAATGTCTGTTTAGTTCTTTGGCTCATTTTTTATTGGGTCATTTATTTTTCTGGAATTGAGCTGCAGGATTTGTTTGTATATTTTTGAGATTAATCCTTTGTCTGTTTCTTCATTTGCTATTATTTTCTCCCAATCTGAGGGCTGTCTTTTCACCTTACTTATAGTTTCCTTTGTAGTGCAAAAGCTTTTAAGTTTCATTAGGTCCCATTTGTTTAGTTTTGCTTTTATTTCCAATATTCTGGGAGGTGGGTCATAGAGGATCTTGCTTTGATTTATGTCGGAGAGTGATTTGCCTATCTTCTCCTCTAGGAGTTTTATAGTTTCTGGTCTTACATTTAGATCTTTAATCCATTTTGAGTTTATTTTTGTGTATGGTGTTAGAAAGTGTTCTATTTTCATTCTTTTACAAGTGGTTGACCAGTTTTCCCAGCACCACTTGTTAAAGAGGTTGTCTTTTTTCCATTGTATATCCTTGCCTCCTTTGTCAAAGATAAGGTGTCCATAGGTTCATCTGAAAGAGACACGTGCACCCCAATGTTCATCGCAGCACTGTTTATAATAGCCAGGACATGGAAGCAACCTAGATGCCCGTCAGCAGATGAATGGATAAGAAAGCTGTGGTACATATACACCATGGAATATTACTCAGCCATTAAAAAATTCATTTGAATCAGTCCTAATGAGATGGATGAAGCTGGAGCCCATTATACAGAGTGAAGTAAGCCAGAAAGATAAAGAACATTAGAGCATGCTGACACATGTATATGGAATTTAGAAAGGTGATAACGATAACCCTATATGCAGAACAGAAAAAGAGACACAGAAATACAGAACAGACTTTTGAACTTTGTGGGAGAATGTGAGGGTGGGATATTTCAAAAGAACAGCATGTATGCTATCTATGGTGAAACAGATCACCAGCCCAGGTAGGATGCATGAGACAAGTGCTCCAGCTTGGTGCACTGGGAAGACAGAGAGGAATCGGGTGGAGAGGGAGGTGGGAGGGGGGATTGGGATTGGGAATACATGTAAATCCATGGCTGATTCATATCAATGTATGACAAAACCCACTGGGAAAAAAAAATAAGAATAATAAAAAAAAATTTAAAAAAATAACAATAAAAAAAAAAATTAGAGGAGCATGAAATGGTCTGAAAAATAGGAGGAGCATGAAGCGGTGTTGAAAAACATGAAGAGCCTGAAAAGGTGTGAAAAATATGAAGAGCTTCAAAATGTGTCAAAAATATGAGGATAATGAAACTGTCTGAAAAATAGGAGGAGCATGAAGGGGTGTTGAAAAACATGAAGAACCTGAAAAGGTGTCAAAAATATGAGGATAATGAAACGGTCTGAAAAATAGGAGGAGCAAGAAGTGGTGTTGAAAAACATGAAGAGCCTGAAAAGGTGTGAAAAATATGAAGAGCTTCAAACGGTGTGAAAAATATGAAGAGTTTCAAAAGGTGATAAAAATGAGATGAGCATCAAACGGTCTGAAAAATATGAGGAGCATGAAGCGGTGTTGGAAATCATGAAGAGTCTGAAAAGCTGTGAAATATATTAAGAGCTTCAAAAGGTGTCAAAAATATGAGGAGCATGAAACGGTCTGAAAAATAGGAGGAGCATGAAGCGGTGTTGAAAAACATGAAGAACCTGAAAAGGTGTCAAAACTATGAGGAGCATGAAACGGTCTGAAAAATAGGAGGAGTATGAAAAGGTGTTCAAATGCATGAAGAGCCTGAAAAGGTGTGAAAAATATGAAGAGCTTCAAAAGGTGTAAAATACATGAGGAACATGATACGGTCTGAAAAATAGGAGGAGCATGAAGCTCTGTTCAAAAACATGAAGAGCCTGAAAAGTTGTGAAAAATATGAAAAGCTTCAAAAGTTGTCAAAAATATGAGGAGCATGAAACATTCTGAAAAATAGGAGGATGATGAAGCGGTGTTCAAAATCATAAAGAGGCTGAAAAGGTGTGAAAAATATGAAGAGCTTCAAAACGTTTGAAGTACATGAGGAGCATGAAACGGTCTGAAAAATAGGAGGAGCATCAAGCGTTGTTCAAAAACATGAAGAGCCTGAAAAGGTGTGAAAAATATGAAAAGCTTCAAAAGGTGTGAAAAATATGAAGACCTTCTAAAGGTGTCAAAAATTAGATTAGCATGAAAGGGTCTGAAAAATAGGAGGAGCATGAAGAGATGTTGAAAAACATGAAGAGCCAGAAAAGGTATGAAATATATGAAGAGCTTCAAAAGGTGTGAAAAATATGAAGAGTTTCAAAAGCTGTCAAAAATGAGTTGAGCATGAAACGATCTGAAAAATAGGAGGAGCATGAAGTGGTGTTCAAAAACCTGAAGAGCCTGAAAAGGTGTGAAAAATATGAACAGCTTCCAAACGGGTGAAAAATATGAGGAGCATGAAACGGTCTGAAAAACAGAAGCAGCATGAAACGGTGTTGAAAAACATGAAGAGCATGAAAAGGTGTGAAAAATATGAAAAGCTTCAAAATGTGTGAAATACATGAGGAGCATTAAACGGTCTGAAAAATAAAAGCAGCATGAAACGGTGTTGAAAAATATGAAGAGCCTGAAAAGGAGTGAAAAATATGAAGATCTTCAAAAGGTGTGAAAAATATGATGAGCTTCAAAGGTGTCAAAAATGAGATGAGCATGAAACGGTCTGAAAAATAAGAGAAGCATGAAGTGGTGTTGAAAAACATGAAGAGCCTGAAAAGATGTGAAAAATATGAAGAGCTTCAAAAGGTGTGAAAAATATGAGGAGCATGAAACGGTCTGAAAAAGAGGAGGAGCATGAAACGGTGATCAAAAACATGAAGAGCCTGAAAGGGTGTGAAAAATATGAAGAGCTTCAAAAGGTGTGAAATACATGAGGAGCATTAAACTCTCTGAAAAATAGGAGGAGCTTGAAGCGGTGTTGAAAAACATGAAGAGTCTGAAAACATGTGAAAATATGAAGAGCTTCAAAAATATGAAAAATATGAAGAGCTTCAAAAGTTGTGAAAAATATGAAGAGCTTCAAAAGATGTCAAAAATTAGATGAGCATGAAAGGGTCTGAAAAATAGGAGGAGCATGAAGAGGCTTTGAAATTCATGAAGAGCCTGAAAAGTTGTGAAAAATATGAAGAGCTTCAAAACGTGTCAAAAATATGAGGAGCATGAAATGGTCTGAAAAGTAGGAGGAGCAAGAAGGGGTGTTGAAAAACAAGAAGAGCCTGGAATGGTGTGAAAAATACGAAGAGCTTCAAAAGATGTGGTAAAATATGAAGAGCTTCAAAAGGTGTCAAAAATGAGATGAGCATGAAACGGTCTGAAAAATAGGAGGAGCATGAAGCGGTGTTGAAAAACATGAAGAACCTGAAAAGCTGTGAAAAATATGAAGAGCTTCAAATGGTGTCAAAAATGTGAGGAGCATGAAACGGTCTGAAAAATAGGAGGAGCATGAAGCGGTGTTCAAAAACATGAAGAGTTTGAAAAGGTGTGAAATATATGAAGAGTTTCAAAAGGTGTCAACAATATGAGGAGCATGAAACGGTCTGAAAAATAGGAGTGTCATGAAACGGTGTTGAAAAACATGAAGACCCTGAAAAGGTGTGAAATATATGAAGAGCGTCAAAAGGTTTCAAAAAAATGAGGAGCTTGAAACGGTCTGAAAAATAGGTGGAGCATGAAGTGGTGTTCAGAAACATGAAGAGCCTGAAAAGGTGTGAAAAATATGAAGAGCTTCAAAAGGTGTCAAAAATTAGATGAGCATGAAAAGGTCTGCAAAATAGGAGGAACAAGAAGTAGTTTTGAAAAAAATGAAGAGGCTGAAAAGGTGTGAAAAATATGAAGAGCTTGAAAAGGTGTCAAAAATATGAGTAGCATGAAACGGTCTGAAAAATAGGAGGAGCATGAAGCGGTGTTCAAAAACATGAAGAGCCTGAAAACGTGTGAAAAATATGAAGAGCTTCAAAACGTGTCAAATATATAAGGAGCATGAAATGGTCTGAAAAATAGGAGGAGTAAGAAGGGGTGTTGAAAAACATGAAGAGCTTGAAATGGTGTGAAAAATATGAAGAGCTTCAAAAGGTGTGAAAAATATGAAGAGCTTCAAAGGTTTCAAAAATGAGATGAGCATGAAACGGTCTGAAAAATAGGAGTAGCATGAAGCTGTGTTCAAAAACATGTAGAGCCTGAAAACGTGTGAAAAATATGAAGATCTTCAAAAGGTGTGAAAAATATGAGGCTCATGAAACGGTCTGAAAAATAGAAGCAGCATGAAACGGTGTCGAAAAACATGAAGAGCCTGAAAGGTGTGAAAAATATGAAGAGCTTCAAAAGGTGTGAAAAATATGAGGAGCATGAAATGGTCTGAAAAATAGAATCAGCATGAAACGGTGTTGAAAAACATGAAGAGCATGAAAAGGTGTGAAAAATATGAAGAGCTTCAAAAGCTGTCAAAAATATGAAGAGCACGAAACGGTCTGAAAAATAGGAGGATCATGAAGCGGTGTTCAAAGACATGAAGAGCCTGAAAACGTGTGAAAAATATGAAGAGCTTCAAAAGGTGTCAAAAATATGAGGAGCATGAAACGGTGATCAAAAACATGAAGATGCTGAAAAGGTGTGAAAAATATGAAGAGCTTCAAAAGGTGTGAAATACATGAGGAGCATGAAACGGGCTGAAAAATAGGAGGAGCATGAATCTGTGTTCAAAAACATGAAGAGCCTGAAAAGGTGTGAAAAATATGAAGAGCTTCAAAAGGTGTCAAAAATATGAGGAGCATGAAACGGTCTGAAAAATAGGAGGAGCATGAAGCGGTGTTGAAAAACATGAAGAACCTGAAAAAGTGTGAAAAATATGAAGAGGTTCAAAAATGTGAAAAATATGAAGAGCTTCAAAAGGTGTGAAATATATGAAGAGCTTCAAAAGGTGTCAAAAATTAGATGAGCATGAAACGGTGTGAAAAATAGCAGGAGCATGAAGCGGTGTTCAAAACCATGAAAAGCCTGAAATGGTGTGAAAAATATGAAGAGCTTCAAAAGGTGTGAAATACATGAGGAGCATGAAACGGTCTGTAAATTAGGAGGAGCATGAAGCGGTGTTCAAAAACATAAAGAGCCCGAAAAGGTGTGAAAAATATGAAGAGCTTCAAAAGGTGTCAAAAATGAGATGAGCATGAAACGGTGTGAAAAATAGGAGGAGCATGAAGCGGTTTTGAAAATCATGAAGAGCTGGAAAATGTTTGAAATATATGAAGAGCTTCAAAATGTGTCAAAAATATGAGGAGCATGAAACGGTCTGAAAAATAGGGGAGTATGAAACGGTGTTCAAAAACATGAAGAGCCTGAAAAGGTGTGAAAAATATGAAGAGCTTCAGAAGGTGTGAAAAATATGAAGAGCTACAAAAGGTGTCACAATTTCGATGAGCATGAACGGTCTGAAAAATAGGAGGAGCATGAAGTGGTGTTGAAAAACACGAAGAGCCTGAAAAGGTGTGAAAAATATGAAGAGCTTCAAAATGTGTCAAAAATTTGAGGAGCATGAAACGGTCTGAAAAATAGGGGAGTATGAAACGGTGTTCAAAAACATGAAGAGCATGAAAAGGTGTGAAAAATATGAAGAGCTTCAAAATATGTGAAATACATGAGGATCATTAAACTCTCTGAAAAATAGGAGGAGCATGAAGTGGTGTTCAAAAACATGAAGAGCTTGAAAAGTTGTGAAAAATATGAAGAGCTTCAAAAGGAGTGAAAAATATGAGAGCATGAAACGGTCTGAAAATAGATGCTGCATGAAATGGTGTTGAAAAACATGAAGAGAGTGAAAAGGTGTGAAAAATATGAAGTGCTTCAAATGGTGTGAAATACATGAGGACCATGAAACGAGCTGAAAAATAGAAGCATGAAGTGGTGTGGAAAAACATGAAGAGCCTGAAAAGGTGTGAAAAATATGAAAAGCTTCAAAAGGAGTGAAATACATTAGGAGCATGACACACTCTGAAAAATAGGAGGAGCATGAAGCGGTGTTCAAAAACATAAAGAGCCTAAAAAGTTGTGAAAAATATGAAAAGCTTCAAAAGGTGTCAAAAATGTGATGAGCATGAAACGGTCTGAAAAATAGGAGGATCATGAAACGGTGTTGAAAAACATGAAGATCCTGAAAAGGTGTGAAAAATATGAAGAGTTTCAAAAGGTGTCAAAAATATGAGGAGCATGAAACGGTCTGAAAAATAGATGCGGCATGAAATGGTGTTGAAAAACATGAAGAGCCTGAAAAGGTGTGAAAAATATGAAAAGCTTCAAAACGTGTCAAAAATATGAGGAGCATGAAACGGTCTGAAAAATAGGAGGAGCAAGAACCGGTGTTGAAAAAAATGAACAGCCTGAAAAAGTTTGAAATATATGAAGAGCTTCAAAAGGTGTGAAATTAAGGAGGAGCATGAAACGGTCTGAAAAATACGAGAAGCATGAAGTGGTGTGGAAACACATGAAGAACCTGAAAAGGTGTGAAAAATATGAAGAGTTTCAAAAGGTGTCAAAAATATGAAGAGCATGAAACAGTCTGAAAATTTGAAGGATCATGAGCGGTGTTCAAAACATGAGGAGCCTGAGAAGGTGTGAAAAATATGAAGAGCTTCAAATGGTGTCAAAAATATGAGAAGCATGAAACGATCTGAAAGATAGGAGGAGCATGAAACGGTGATCAGAAACATGAAAAGACTGAAAAGTTGTGAAAAATATGAAGAGCTTCAAAAGGTGTGAAATTCATGAGGAGCATGAAACGGTCTGAAAAATAGGAGAAGCATGAAGTGGTGTGGAAAAACATGAAGAGCCTGAAAAGGTATGAAAAATATGAAGAGCTTCAAAAGGTGTGAAATACATGAGGAGCATGAAACGGTCTGAAAAATAGGAGGAGCATGAAACCGTGTACAAAAACATAAAGAGCCTGAAAAGTTGTGAAAAATATGAAGAGCTTCAAACGGTTGGAAATACATGAGGAGCATGAAACGGTGTTGAAAAACATGAAGAGCCTGAAAAGGTGGGTAAAATATGAAGAGCTTCAAAAGGTGTCAGAAATGATAGAAACATGAAACGGTCTGAAAAATAGGATGATCAAGAAGGGGTGTTGAAAAACATGAAGAGCCTGAAAACGTTTGAGAAATATGAAGAGATTCAAAAGGAGTGAAATATATGAAGAGCTTCAAAAGGAGTGAAATACATGAGGAGCAGGAAACAGTCTGAAAAATAGGAGGAGCATGAAGCAGTGTTGAAAAACATGAAGAGCCTGAAAAGCTGTGAAAAATATTAAGAGCTTCAAAAGGTGTCAAAAATATGAGGAGCATGAAACGGTCTGGAAAATAGGAGGAGCATGAAACCGTGTTCAAAAACATGAAGAGCCTGAAAATGTGTAAGAAATATTAAGAGCTTCAAAAGATGTGAAATACATGAGGAGCATGAAAAGGTCTGAAAAATAGGAGGAGCATGGAGCGGTGTTGAAAAACATGAAGAGCCTGAAAAGGTGTGAAAAATATGAAGAGCTTCAAAAGGTGTCAAATTATGAAGAGCTTCAAAGGTGTCAAAAATATGAGGAGCATGAAACGGTCTGAAAAATAGGAGGAGCATGAAGTGGCATCGAAAAACATGAAGAGACTGAAAAGGTGTGAAATATATGAAGAGCATCAAAAGGGGTCAAAATTTTGAAGAGCTTCAAAATTGTCAAAAATATGAGGAGCATGAAACGGTGTTCAAAAATATGGAAAGCAAGAAAATGTGTGAAAAATATGAAGAGCTTCAAAAAGTGTCAAAAATATGAGGAGCATGAAACGGTCGGAAAAATAGGAGGAAAATGAAGCGGTGTTGAAAAACATGAAGAGCTTAAAAAGGTTTGAAAAATATGAAGAGATTCAAAAGGTGTCAAAAATAGGAGGAGCATGAAGCGGTATGAAAAATAGGAGGAGCATGAACCGGTGTTGAAAAAAATGAAGAGCCTGAAAAGGTGTGTAAAATATGAAGAGTTTGAAAATGTGTCAAAAATATGAGGAGCAGGAAACGGTCTGAAAAATAGGAGCATGAAGTGGTGTTGAAAACCATGAAGAGCCTGAAAAGCTGTGAAAAATATGAAGAGCATCAAAAACTGTCAAAATATAAGGAGCATGAAACGGTGTTCAAAACCATGAAACGTCTGAAAAGGTGTGAAATATATGAACAGCTTCAAAATGTATCAAAAATAAGAGGAGCATGAAGCGGTGTTGAAAAACATGAAGACCCTGAAAATGTGTGAAAAATATGAAGAGCTTCAAATCGTGTCAAAAATATGAGGAGCATGAAACGGTCTGAAAAATTGGAGGAGCATGAAGCAGTGTTGAAAAACATGAAGAGCCTGAAAAGGTGTGAAATATATGAAGAGCTTCAAAAGGTGTCAAAAATATGAGGAGCATGAAACGGTTTGAAAAATAGGAGGAGCATGAAGCGGTGTTGAAAAACAAGAAGAGCCTGAAAAGGTGTGAAAATATGAAGAGCTTCAAAAGGTGTCAAATATATGAGGAGCATGAAACGGTCTGAAAAATAGGAAGAGCATGAAGTGGTATTCAAAAACATGAAGAGCCTGAAAAGTTGTGAAAAATATGAAGAGCTTCAAATGGTGTGAAAAATATGAGGAGCATGAAACGGTCTGAAAAATAGGAGGAGCAAGAAGCGGTGTTGAAAAACATGAAGAGCCTGAAAACGTTTGAAAAATATGAAGAGCTTCAAAAGGTGTGGAAAATATGAAGAGCTTCAAAATGTGTCAAAAATAAGAGGAGCATGAAACGGTCTGAAAAATAGGAGGAGCATGAAATGGTGTTGAAAAACGTGAAGAGCCTGAAAATGTGTGAAATATATGAAGAGCTTCAAAAGGTGTCAGAAATGAGAGGAGCATGAAACGGTCTGAAATATAGGAGGAGCATGAAGTGATGTTGAAAAACATGAAAAGCCTGAAAAGTTGTGAAAAATATGAAGAGCTTCAAAACGTGTCAAAAATATGAGGAGCATGAAACGGTCTGAAAAATAGGAGGAGCGTGAAACGGTCTGAAAAATGGGAGGAGCATGAAGCGGTGTTGAAAAACATGAAGAGCCTGAAAAAGTGTGAAAAACATGAAGAGCTTAAAAGTTGTGAGAAATATGAAGAGCTTCAGAAGGTGTCAAAAATGAGACGAGCATGAAACGGTCTGGAAAATAGGACGAGCATGAAGCGGTGTTGAAAACATGAAGAGCCAGAAAAGTTGTGAAAAATATGAAGAGCTTCAAAAGGTGTGAAAAAAATGAAGAGCTTCAAAAGGTTGAAAAAAATGAAGAGCTTCAAAATGTGTCAAAAATATGAGGAGCATGAAAAGATCTGAAAAATAGGAGCAGCATGAAACGGTGTTCAAAGACATGAAGAGCCTGAAAAGGTGTGAAAGATATAAAGAGCTTCAAAAGGTGTGAAAAAAATGAAGAGCTTCAAAATCTGTCAGAAATGAGAGAAGCATGAAACGGTCTGAAAAATAGGATGATCAAGAAGGGGTGTTGAAAAACATGAAGAGCCTAAATAGGTTGAAAAATATGAAGAGCTTCAAAAGGTGTGAAAAAAAAGGGGAGCATAAAACGGTCTGAAAAATAGGAGAAGCATGAAGTGGTGTTGAAAAACATGAAGAGCCTGAAAACGTGTGAAATATATGAAGAGCTTCAAAAGGTGTCAAAAATATGAGGAGCATGAAACGGTCTGAAAAATAGGAGGAACACAAGTGGTGTTCAAAAACATGAAGAGCCTGAAATGGTGTGAAATATGAAGAGCTTCAAATGATGTCAAAAATAGGAGGAGCATGAAACAGTCTGAAAAATAGGAGGAGCATGAAGCGGTGTAAAAAACATGAAGACCCTGAAAAGGTGTGAAAATTATGAAGAGCTT
This sequence comes from Dama dama, assembly GCF_033118175.1. Classification (NCBI taxonomy): domain Eukaryota; kingdom Metazoa; phylum Chordata; class Mammalia; order Artiodactyla; family Cervidae; genus Dama; species Dama dama. The sequence continues at coordinate 5,623,984 of NC_083709.1, forward strand.
CAAAAGGTGTGAAAAAATTGAAGAGCTTCAAAAGGTGTGAAAAAAATGAAGAGCTTCAAAATGTGTCAAAAATATGAGGAGCATGAAAAGATCTGAAAAATAGGAGCAGCATGAAACGGTGTTCAAAGACATGAAGAGCCTGAAAAGGTGTGAAAAATATGAAGAGCTTCAAAACGTGTCAAAAATATGAGGAGCATGAAACGATCTGAAAAATAGGAGGAGCAAGAAGTAGTGTTGAAAAAAATGAAGAGCCTGAAAACGTTTGAAAAATATGAAGAGCTTCAAAAGGTGTGGAAAATATGAAGAGCTTCAAAATGTGTCAAAGTGAGATGAGCATGAAACGGTCTGAAAAATAGGAGGAGCATGAAGTGGTGTTGAAAAACATGAAGAGCCTGAAAATGTGTGAAATATATGAAGAGCTTCAAAAGTTGTCAGAAATGATAGAAACATGAAACGGTGAAAAATAGGATGAGCAAGAAGCGGTGTTGAAAAACATGAAGAGCCTGAAAACGTTTGAGAAATATGAAGAGCTTCATAAGGTGTGAAAAATATGAAGAGCTTCAAAAGGTGTCAAAAATGAGATGAGCATGAAACAGTCCGAAAAATAGGAGGAGCCTGAAATCGTGTTCAAAAACATGAAGAGCCTAAAAAGGTGTGAAAGATATAAAGAGCTTCAAAAGGTGTGAAATACATGAGGAGCATGAAACGGTCTGAAAAATAGGAGTAGCATGAAACCGTGTTCAAAAACATGAAGAGCCTGAAAAGTTGTGAAAAATATGAAGAGCTTCAAACGGTTGGAAATACATGAGGAGCATGAAACGGTGTTGAAAAACATGAAGAGCCTGAAAAGGTGGGTAAAATATGAAGAGCTTCAAAAGGTGTCAGAAATGAGAGGAGCATGAAACGGTCTGAAAAATAGGAGAAGCATGAAGTGGCTTTGAAAAACATGAAGAGCCTGAAAAGGTGTGAAAAACATGAAGAGCTTCAAAAGGTGTCAAAAATATGAGGAGCATGAAACGGTCTGAAAAATAGGAGGAGCAAGAAGCGGTGTTGAAAAAATTAAGAGCCTGAAAGCGTTTGAAAAATATGAAGAGCTTCAAAAGGTGTGGAAAATATGAAGAGCTTCAAAATGTGTCAAAAGCGAGATGAGTATGAAACGGTCTGAAAAATAGGAGGAGCATGAAGTGGTGTTGAAAAACATGAGGAGCCTGAAAATGTGTGAAATATATGACGAGCTTCAAAATGTGTCAGAAATGAGAGAAGCATGAAACGGTCTGAAAAATATGATGAGCAAGAAGGGGTGTTGAAAAACATGAAGAGCCTGAAAACGTTTGAGAAATATGAAGAGCTTCATAAGGTGTGAAAAATATGAAGAGCTTCAAAGTTGTTAAAAATGAGATGAGCATGACACAGTTTGAAAAATAGGAGGAGCATGAAACCGTGTTCAAAAACATGAAGAGCCTAAATAGGTTGAAAAATATGAAGAGCTTCAAAAGGTGTGAAAAAAAAGAGGAGCATAAAACGGTCTGAAAAATAGGAGAAGCATGAAGTGGTGTTCAAAAACATGAAGAGCCTGAAAACGTGTGAAATATATGAAGAGCTTCAAAAGGTGTCAAAAATGTGAGGAGCATGAAACGGTCTGAAAAATAGGAGGAACACAAGTGGTGTTCAAAAACATGAAGAGCCTGAAAAGGTGTGAAAAATATGAAGAGATTCAAAAGGTGTCAAAAATATGAGGAGCATGAATCGGTGTTGAAAAACATGAAGAACATGAAAAGGTGTGAAAAATATGAAGAGCTTCAAAAGGTGTCAAAATATGAGCAGCATGAACCGGTCTGAAAAATAGGAGGAGCATGAAGCGGTGTTCAAAATCATGAAGAGCATGAAAAGGTGTGAAAAATATGAAGAGCTTCAAAAGGTGTCAAAAATATGAGGAGCATGAAACGGTCTGAAAAATAGGAAGAGCATGAAGCAGTGTTGAAAAACATGAAGAGCCTGAAAAGGTGTGAAAAATATGAAGAGCTTCAAAAGGTGTCAAAAATATGAGGAGCATGAAACGGTCTGAAAAATGGGAGGAGCATGAAGCGGTGTTGAAAAACATGAAGAGCCTGAAAACGTGTGAAAAACATGAAGAGCTTTAAAGTTGTGAGAAATATGAAGAGCTTCAAAAGGTGTCAAAAATGAGACGAGCATGAAACGGTCTGGAAAATATGACGAGCATGAAGCGGTGTTGAAAAACATTGGGAGCCTGAAAAGGTGTGAAAAATATGAAGAGCTTCAAAATGTGTCAAAAATATGAGGAGCATGAAACGGTCTGAAAAATAGGAGGAGAGTGAAACGGTGTTCAAAAATATGAAGATCCTGAAAAGGTGTGAAAAATATGAAGAGCTTTAAAAGGTGTGAAATACATGAGGAGCATGAAACGGTCTGAAAAATAGGAGGAGCATGAAACCGTGTTCAAAAACATGAAGAGCCTGAAAAGTTGTGAAAAATAAGAAGAGCTTCAAACGGTTGGAAATACATGAGGAGCATGAAACGGTGTTGAAAAACATGAAGAGCCTGAAAAGGTGGGTAAAATATGAAGAGCTTCAAAAGGTGTCAAAAATATGAGGAGCATGAAACGGTCTGAAAAATAGGAGGAGCATTAAACGGTGTTCAAAGACATGAAAAGCCTGAAATGGTGTGAAATATGAAGAGCTTCAAAAGGTGTCAAAAATAGGAGGAGCATGAAACAGTCTGAAAAATAGGAGGAACATGAAGCGGTGTAAAAAACATGAAGACCCTGAAAAGGTGTGAAAAATATGAAGAGCTTCAAAAGGTGTCAAAAATATGAGGAGCATGAAACGGTCTGAAAAATAGGAGGAACATGAAGTGGTGTTCAAAAACATGAAGAGCCTGAAAAGGTGTGAAAAATATGAAGAGCTTCAAAAGGTGTCAAAAATAGGAGGAGCATGAAACGGTCTGAAAAATAGGAGGAGCATGAAATGGTGTTCAAAAATATGAAAAGCGTGAAAATGTGTGAAAAATATGAAGAGCTTCAAAAGGTGTCAAAAATAGGAGGAGCATGAAACGGTCTGAAAAATAGGAGGAGCATGAATCGGTCTGAAAAATGGGAGGAGCATGAAGCGGTGTGGAAAAACATGAATAGCCTGAAAACGTATGAAAAACATGAAGAGCTTAAAAGTTGTGAGAAATATGAAGAGCTTCAAAAGGTGTCAAAAATGAGACGAGCATGAAACGGTCTGATAAATAGGACGAGCATGAAGCGGTGTTGAAAACATGAAGAGCCAGAAAAGGTGTGAAAAATATGAAGAGCTTCAAAAAGTGTCAAAAACATGAAGAGCATGAAACGGTCTGAAAAATAGGAGGAGCATGAAGTGATGTTGAAAAACATGAAGAGCCTAAAAAGGTGTCAAAATATGAAGAGCTTCAAAAGGTGTCAAAAATATGAGGAGCATGAAACGGTCTGAAAAATAGGAGGAGAATGAAACGGTGTTCCAAAACATGAAGAGCTTGAAAAGGTGTGAAAAACATGAAGAGCTTTAAAAGGTGTGAAATACATGAGGAGCATGAAACGATCTGAAAAATAGGAGGTGCATGAAACCGTGTTCAAAAACATGAAGAGCCTGAAAAGTTATGAAAATATGAAGAGCTTCAAACGGTTGGAAATACATGAGGAGCATGAAACCGTCTTGAAAAACATGACGAGCCTGAAAAGGTGGGTAAAATATGAAGAGCTTCAAAAGGTGTGACATACATGAGGAGCATGAATCGGTCTGAAAAATACAGGAGCATGAAGTAGAGTTTAAAAACATGAAGAGAATGAATAGGTGTGAAAAATATGAAGAGCTTCAAAAGGTGTCAAAATATGAGGAGGATGAAAGGGTTTGAAAGATAGGAGGAGCATGAATCGGTTTTGAAAAACATGAAGAGCCTGAAAATGTGTGAAAAATATGAAGATCTTAAAAACGTGTCAAAATATGAGGAGCATGAAACGGTCTGAAAATCAGGAGGATCATGAAGCCGTGTTGAAAAACATGGGGAGGCTGCAAAGGTGTGAAAAATATGAAGAGCTTCAAAAGGCTGGAAATACATGAGGAGCATGAAACGGTCTGCAAAATAGGAAGAGCATGAAGCGGTGTTGAAAAACATGAAGAGCCTGAAAAGGTGGATAAAATATGAAGAGCTTCAAAAGGTGTCAAAAATATGAGGAGCATGAAACGGTCTGAAAAATAGGAGAAGCATGAAGTGGTGTTGAAAACCATGAAGAGCCTGAAAACGTGTGACAAATATGAAGAGCTTCAAAAGGTGTGAAAAATATGAAGATCTTCAAAAGGTGATAAAAATGAGATGAGCATGAAACGGTCTGAAAAATATGAGGAGCTTGAAGCGGGGTTGGAAATCATGAAGAGTCTGAAAAGGTGTGAAATATATTAAGAGCTTCAAAAGGTGTCAAAAATATGAGGAGCATGAAACGGTCTGAAAAATCGGAGGAGCATGAAGCGGTGTTGAAAAACATGAAGAATCTGAAAAGGTGTGAAAAATATGAAGAGCTTCAAAGGGTGTCAAAACTATGAGGAGCATGAAACGGTCTGAAAAATAGGAGGAGCATGAAACCGTGTTCAAAAACATGAAGAGCCTGAAAAGTTGTGAAAAATATGAAGAGCTTCAAACGGTTGGAAATACATGAGGAGCATGAAACGGTGTTGAAAAACATGAAGAACATGAAAAGTTGTGAAAAACATGAAGAGCTTCAAAAGGTGTCAAAAATATGAGGAGCATGAACGTTCTGAAAAATAGGAGGAGCATCAAGCGGTGTTCAAAAACATGAAGAGCATGAAAAGGTGTGAAAAATATGAAAAGCTTCAAAAGGTGTCAAAAATATGAGGAGCATGAACCGGTCTGAAAAATAGGAGGAGCATGAAGCAGTGTTCGAAAACATGAATAGCATGAAAAGGTGTGAAAAATATGAAGAGCTTCAAAAGGTGTCAAAAATATGAGGAGCATGAAACGGTCTGAAAAATAGGAAGAGAATTAAGCGGTGTTGAAAAACATGAAAAGCCTGAAAAGGTGTGAAAAATATGAAGAGCTTCAAAATGTGTCAAAAATATGAGGAGCATGAAACGGTCTGAAAAATAGGAGGAGCATGAAACGGTCTGAAAAATGGGAGGAGCATGAAGCGCTGTTGAAAAACATGAAGAGCCTGAAAACGTGTGAAAAACATGAAGAGCTTAAAAGTTGTGAGAAATATGAAGAGCTTCAAAAGGTGTCAAAAATGAGACGAGCATGAAACGTCTGGAAAATAGGACGAGCATGAAGCGGTGTTGAAAACATGAAGAGCCAGAAAAGGTGTGAAAAATATGAAGAGCTTCAAAAAGTGTCAAAAATATGAAGAGCATGAAACGGTCTCAAAAATAGGAGGAGTATGAAGTGATGTTGAAAAACATGAAGAGCCTAAAAAGGTGTGAAAAATATGAAGAGCTTCAAAACGTGTCAAAAATATGAGGAGCATGAAACGGTCTGAAAAAGAGTAGGATCATGAAGCCGTTTTGAAAAACATGGGGAGCCTGAAAAGGTGTGAAAATATGAAGAGCTTCAAAAGGTGTAAAAATATGAGGAGCATGAAACGGTCTGAAAAATAGGAGGAGAATGAAACGGTGTTCAAAAACATGAAGAGCTTGAAAAGGTGTGAAAAATATGAAGAGCTTTAAAAGGTGTGAAATACATGAGGAGCATGAAACGATCTGAAAAATAGGAGGTGCATGAAACCGTGTTCAAAAACATGAAGAGCCTGAAAAGTTGTGAAAATATGAAGAGCTTCAAACGGTTGGAAATACATGAGGAGCATGAAACCGTCTTGAAAAACATGACGAGCCTGAAAAGGTGGGTAAAATATGAAGAGCTTCAAAAGGTGTGACATACATGAGGAGCATGAATCGGTCTGAAAAATACAGGAGCATGAAGTAGAGTTTAAAAACATGAAGAGAATGAATAGGCGTGAAAAATATGAAGAGCTTCAAAAGGTGTCAAAATATGAGGAGGATGAAAGGGTTTGAAAGATAGGAGGAGCATGAATCGGTTTTGAAAAACATGAAGAGCCTGAAAATGTGTGAAAAATATGAAGATCTTAAAAACGTGTCAAAATATGAGGAGCATGAAACGGTCTGAAAATCAGGAGGATCATGAAGCCGTGTTGAAAAACATGGGGAGGCTGCAAAGGTGTGAAAAATATGAAGAGCTTCAAAAGGCTGGAAATACATGAGGAGCATGAAACGGTCTGGAAAATAGGAAGAGCATGAAGCGGTGTTGAAAAACATGAAGAGCCTGAAAAGGTGGATAAAATATGAAGAGCTTCAAAAGGTGTCAAAAATATGAGGAGCATGAAACGGTCTGAAAAATAGGAGAAGCATGAAGTGGTGTTGAAAACCATGAAGAGCCTGAAAACGTGTGACAAATATGAAGAGCTTCAAAAGGTGTGAAAAATATGAAGATCTTCAAAAGGTGATAAAAATGAGATGAGCATGAAACGGTCTGAAAAATATGAGGAGCTTGAAGCGGGGTTGGAAATCATGAAGAGTCTGAAAAGGTGTGAAATATATTAAGAGCTTCAAAAGGTGTCAAAAATATGAGGAGCATGAAACGGTCTGAAAAATCGGAGGAGCATGAAGCGGTGTTGAAAAACATGAAGAGCCTGAAAAGGTGGATAAAATATGAAGAGCTTCAAAAGGTGTCAAAAATGGGAGGAGCATGAAACGGTCTGAAAAATAGGAGGAGTATGAAGTGATGTTGAAAAACATGAAGAGCCTAAAAAGGTGTGAAAAATATGAAGAGCTTCAAAACGTGTCAAAAATATGAGGAGCATGAAACGGTCTGAAAAAGAGTAGGATCATGAAGCCGTTTTGAAAAACATGGGGAGCCTGAAAAGGTGTGAAAATATGAAGAGCTTCAAAAGGTGTAAAAATATGAGAAGCATGAAACGGTCTGAAAAATAGGAGGAGAATGAAACGGTGTTCAAAAACATGAAGAGCCTGAAAAGGTGTGAAAAATATGAAGAGCTTTAACAGGTGTGAAATACATGAGGAGCATGAAACGGTCTGAAAAATAGGAGGAGCATGAAACCGTGTTCAAAAACATGAAGAGCCTGAAAAGTTGTGAAAATATGAAGAGCTTCAAACGGTTGGAAATACATGAGGAGCATGAAACCTTCTGAAAAACATGACGAGCCTGAAAAGGTGGGTAAAATATGAAGAGCTTCAAAAGGTGTGAAATACATGAGGAGCATGAATCGGTCTGAAAAATAGGAGGAGCATGAAGTAGTGTTTAAAAACATGAAGAGACTGAATAGGTGTGAAAAATATGAAGAGCTTCAAAAGGTGTCAAAATATGAGGAGGATGAAATGGTCTGAAACATAGGAGGAGCATGAATAGGTTTTGAAAAACATGAAGAGCCTGAAAATGTGTGAAAAATATGAAGATCTTAAAAACGTGTCAAAATATGAGGAGCATGAAACGGTCTGAAAAACAGGAGGATCATGAAGCCGTGTTGAAAAACATGGGGAGGCTGAAAAGGTGTGAAAAATATGAAGAGCTTCAAAAGGTTGGAAATACATGAGGAGCATGAAACGGTCTGGAAAATAGGAAGAGCATGAAGCGGTGTTGAAAAACATGAAGAGCCTGAAAAGGTGGATAAAATATGAAGAGCTTCAAAAGGTGTCAAAAATGTGAGAAGCATGAAACGGTCTGAAAAATAGGAGAAGCATCAAGTGGTGTTGAAAAGCATGAAGAGCCTGAAAACGTGTGAAAAATATGAAGAGCTTCAAAAGGTGTGAAAAATATGAAGAGCTTCAAAAGGTGATAAAAATGAGATGAGCCTGAAACGGTCTGAAAAATATGAGGAGCATGAAGCGGGGTTGGAAATCATGAAGAGTCTGAAAAGGTGTGAAATATATTAAGAGCTTCAAAAGGTGTCAAAAATATGAGGAGCATGAAACGGTCTGAAAAATAGGAGGAGCATGAAGCGGTGTTGAAAAACACGAAGAGCCTGAAAATGTGTGAAAAATATGAAGAGCTTCAAAAGGTATCAAAAATATGAGGAGCATCAAACCGTCTGAAAAATGGGAAGAGCATGAAGCGTTGTTGAAAAACATGAAGAGCCTGAAAAGGTGTGAGAAATATGAAGAGCTTCAAAAGGTGTCAAAAATATGACTAGCATGAAACGGTCTGCAAATAAGGAGGAGCATGAAGTGGTGTTGAAAAACATGAAGAGCCTGAAAAGGTGTGAAAAATATGAAAGCTTCAAAAGGTGTCAAATTTATGAGGAGCATGAAACGGTCTGAAAAATAGGAGGAGCATGAAGCGCTGTTGAAAATCATAAAGAGCCTGAAAAGTTGTGAAAAATATGACGAGCTTCAAAAGATGTGAAAAACATGAAGAGCTTCAAAAGGTGTCAAAATGAGATGAGCATGAAACGGTCTGAAAAATAGGAGGAGCATTAAGTCGTGTTGAAAAAAATGAAAAGTCTGAAAAGGTGTGAAAAATATGAAGAGCTTCAAAAGGTGTCAAAAATATGAGGAGCATGAAACGGTCTGAAAAATCGGAGGAGCATGAAGCGTTGTTGAAAAACATGAAGAGCCTGAAAATGTGTGAAAAATATGAAGAGCTTCAAAAGATGTCAAAAATATGAGCAGCATTAAACGGTCTGAAAAATAGGAGTAGCATGAAGCAGTGTTCAAAAACATGAAGAGCCTAAAAAGTTGTGAAAAATATGAAGAGCTTCAAACGGTTGGAAATACATGAGGAGCATGAAACGGTGTTGAAAAACATGAAGAGCCTGAAAATGTGTGAAAAATATGAAGAGCTTCAAAAGGTGTCAAAAATATGAAGAGCATGAAACAGTCTGAAAAATAGGAGAAGCATGAAGCGGTGTTGAAAAACATGAAGAACATGAAAAGGTGTGAAAAATATGAAGAGCTTCAAAAGGTGTCAAAAATATGAGGAGCATGAAACGGTCTGAAAAATAGGAGGAGCATGAAACGGTCTGAAAAATGGGAGGAGCATGAAGCGGGGTTGAAAAAAAGGAAGAGCCTGAAAACGTGTGAAAAACAAGAAGAGCTTAAAAGTTGTGAGAAATATGAAGAGCTTCAAAAGGTGTAAAAAATGAGACGAGCATGAAACCGTCTGGAAAATAGGACGAGCATGAAGCGGTGTTGAAAACATGAAGTGCCATAAAAGGTGTGAAAAATATGAAGAGCTTCAAAAAGTGTCAAAAATATGAAGAGCATGAAACGGTCTGAAAAATAGGAGGAGTATGAAGTGATGTTGAAAAACATGAAGAGCCTAAAAAGGTGTGAAAAATATGAAGAGCTTCAAAACGTGTCAAAAATATGAGGAGCATGAAACGGTCTGAAAAAGAGTAGGATCATGAAGCCGTTTTGAAAAACATGTGGAGCCTGAAAAGGTGTGAAAATATGAAGAGCTTCAAAAGGTGTAAAAATATGAGGAGCATGAAACGGTCTGAAAAATAGGAGGAGAATGAAACGGTGTTCAAAAACATGAAGAGCCTGAAAAGGTGTGAAAAATATGAAGAGCTTTAACAGGTGTGAAATACATGAGGAGCATGAAACGGTCTGAAAAATAGGAGGAGCATGAAACCGTGTTCAAAAACATGAAGAGCCTGAAAAGTTGTGAAAATATGAAGAGCTTCAAACGGTTGGAAATACATGAGGAGCATGAAACCTTCTGAAAAACATGACGAGCCTGAAAAGGTGGGTAAAATATGAAGAGCTTCAAAAGGTGTGAAATACATAAGGAGCATGAATCGGTCTGAAAAATAGGAGGAGCATGAAGTAGTGTTTAAAAACATGAAGAGACTGAATAGGTGTGAAAAATATGAAGAGCTTCAAAAGGTGTCAAAATATGAGGAGGATGAAAGGGTTTGAAAGATAGGAGGAGCATGAATCGGTTTTGAAAAACATGAAGAGCCTGAAAATGTGTGAAAAATATGAAGATCTTAAAAACGTGTCAAAATATGAGGAGCATGAAACGGTCTGAAAAACAGGAGGATCATGAAGCCGTGTTGAAAAACATGGGGAGGCTGAAAAGGTGTGAAAAATATGAAGAGCTTCAAAAGGTTGGAAATACATGAGGAGCATGAAACGGTCTGGAAAATAGGAAGAGCATGAAGCGGTGTTGAAAAACATGAAGATCCTGAAAAGGTGGATAAAAAATGAAGAGCTTCAAAATGTGTCAAAAATGTGAGGAGCATGAAACGGTCTGAAAAATAGGAGGAGTATGAAGTGATGTTGAAAAACATGAAGAGCCTAAAAAGGTGTGAAAAATATGAAGAGCTTCTAAACGTGTCAAAAATATGAGGAGCATGAACGGTCTGAAAAAGAGTAGGATCATGAAGCCGTTTTGAAAAACATGGGGAGCCTGAAAAGGTGTGAAAATATGAAGAGCTTCAAAAGGTGTAAAAATATGAGGAGCATGAAACGGTCTGAAAAATAGGAGGAGAATGAAACGGTGTTCAAAAACATGAAGAGCCTGAAAAGGTGTGAAAAATATGAAGAGCTTTAACAGGTGTGAAATACATGAGGAGCATGAAACGGTCTGAAAAAAAGGAGGAGCATGAAACCGTTTTCAAAAACATGAAGAGCCTGAAAAGTTGTGAAAATATGAAGAGCTTCAAACGGTTGGAAATACATGAGGAGCATGAAACCTTCTGAAAAACATGACGAGCCTGAAAAGGTGGGTAAAATATGAAGAGCTTCAAAAGGTGTGAAATACATGAGGAGCATGAATCGGTCTGAAAAATAGGAGGAGCATGAAGTAGTGTTTAAAAACATGAAGAGACTGAATAGGTGTGAAAAATATGAAGAGCTTCAAAAGGTGTCAAAATATGAGGAGGATGAAATGGTCTGAAACATAGGAGGAGCATGAATAGGTTTTGAAAAACATGAAGAGCCTGAAAATGTGTGAAAAATATGAAGATCTTAAAAACGTGTCAAAATATGAGGAGCATGAAATGGTCTGAAAAATAGGAGAAGCATGAAGCGGTGTTGAAAAACATGAAGAACATGAAAAGGTGTGAAAAATATGAAGAGCTTCAAAAGGTTGGAAATAAATTAGGAGCATGAAACGGTCTGGAAAATAGGAAGAGCATGAAGCGGTGTTGAAAAACCTGAAGAGCCTGAAAATGTGTGAAAAATATGAAGAGCTTCAAAAGGTGTCAAAAATATGAAGAGCATGAAATGGTCTGAAAAATAGGAGAAGCATGAAGCGGTGTTGAAAAACATGAAGAACATGAAAAGGTGTGAAAAATATGAAGAGCTTCAAAAGGTGTCAAAAATATGAGGAGCATGAACCGGTCTGAAAAAAAAGGGGAGCATGAAGCGGTGTTCAAAAACATGAAGAGCATAAAAAGGTGTGAAAAATATGAAGAGCTTCAAAAGGTGTCAAAAATATGAGGAGCATGAACCGGTCTGAAAAATAGGAGGAGCATGAAGCAGTGTTCGAAAACATGAATAGCATGAAAAGGTGTGAAAAATATGAAGAGCTTCAAAAGGTGTCAAAAATATGAGGAGCATGAAACGGTCTGAAAAATAGGAAGAGAATGAAGCGGTGTTGAAAAACATGAAAAGCCTGAAAAGGTGTGAAAAATATGAAGAGCTTCAAAAGGTGTCAAAAATATGAGGAGCATGAAACGGTCTGAAAAATAGGAGGAGCATGAAACGGTCTGAAAAATGGGAGGAGCATGAAGAGGTGTTGAAAAACATGAAGAGCCTGAAAACGTGTGAAAAACATGAAGAGCTTAAAAGTTGTGAGAAATATCAAGAGCTTCAAAAGGTGTCAAAAATGAGACGAGCATGAAACGGTCTGGAAATAGGACGAGCATGAAGCGCTGTTGAAAACATGAAGAGCCAGAAAAGGTGTGAAAAATATGAAGAGCTTCAAAAAGTGTCAAAAATATGAAGAGCATGAATCGGTCTGAAAAATAGGAGGAGTATGAAGTGATGTTGAAAAACATGAAGAGCCTAAAAAGGTGTGAAAATATGAAGAGCTTCAAACGGTTGGAAATACATGAGGAGCATGAAACCTTCTTGAAAAACATGACGAGCCTGAAAAGGTGGTAAAATATGAAGAGCTTCAAAAGGTGTCAAAATATGAGGAGGATGAAACGGTCTGAAACATAGGAGGAGCATGAACAGGTTTTGAAAAACATGAAGAGCCTGAAAACGTGGGAAAAATATGAAGATCTTAAAAACGTGTCAAAATATGAGGAGCATGAAACGGTCTGAAAAACAGGAGGATCATGAAGCCGTGTTGAAAAACATGGGGAGGCTGCAAATGTGTGAAAAATATGAAGAGCTTCAAAAGGTTGGAAATACATGAGGAGCATGAAAAGGTCTGAAAAATAGGAGGAGCATGAAGCGGTGTTGAAAAACATGAAGAGCCTGAAAAGGTGTGAAAAATATGAAGAGCTTCAAAAGGTGTCAAATATATGAGGTGAATGTTAAGATCTGAAAAATAGGAGGAGCATGAAGGGGTGTTGAAAAACATGAAGAGCCTGAAAAGGTGTGAAAAAATATGAAGAGCTTCAAAAGGTGTGAAAAATATGAGGAGCATGAAATGGTCTGAAAAATAGGAGCATGAAGTGGTGTTGAAAACCATGAAGAGCCTCAAAAGCTGTAAAAAATATGAAGAGCATCAAAAACTGTCAAAATATGAGGAGCATGAAACGGTGTTCAAAATCATGAAACGTCTGAAAAGGTGTGAAATATATGAACAGCTTCAAAATGTATCAAAAATAAGAGGAGCATGAAGCGGTGTTGAAAAACATGAAGAGCCTGAAAAGGTGTGAAAAATATGAAGAGTTTCAAAAGGTGTGAAAAATATGAGGAGCATGAAACGGTCTGAAAAATAGGAGAAGCATGAAGCGGTGTTGAAAAACATGAAGAGCCTGAAAAGGTGTGAAAAATATGAAGAGCTTCAAAAGGTGTGAAAAACATGAGGAGCATGAAACGGTCTGAAAATTAGGAGAAGCATGAAGCTTTGTTGAAAAACAGGAAGAGCATGAAAAGGTGGGAAATATATGAAGAGCTTCAAAAGGTGTCAAAAGTATGAGGAGCATGAAACGGTCTGAAAAATAGGAGGAGCATGAAGTGGTGTTGAAAAACATGAAGAGCCAGAAAAGGTGTGAAATATATGAAGAGCTTCAAAAGGTGTCAACAATATGAGGAGCATGAAACGGTCTGAAAAATAGGAGGAGCATGAAACGGTGTTCAAAAACATGAAGAGCCTGAAAAGGTGTGAAATATATGAACAGCTTCAAAAGGTATCACAAATAGGAGGAGCATGAAGCGGTGTTGAAAAACATGAAGACCCTGAAAAGGTGTGAAATATATGAAGAGCTTCAAAAGGTGTCAAATATAGAGGGGGCATGAAACTATCTGAAAAATAGGAGGAGCATGAAGCGGTGTTGAAAAACATTAGGAACCTGAAAAGGTTTGAAAAATATGAAGAGCTTCAAAAGGTGTCAAAAATAAGAGGAGCATGAAACGGTCTGAAAAAAAGGAGGAGCATGAAGTGGTGTTGAAAAACATAAAGAGCCTGAAAAGGTGTGCAAAATATGAAGAGCTTCAAAAGGTGTCAAAAATATGAGGAGCATGGAACGATCTGAAAAAAGGAAGAGCAGGAAGCGGTGCGGAAAAACATGAAGAGCCTGAAAAGGTGTGAAAAATATGAAGACCTTCAAAAGGTGTTAAAAAGAGGAGGCACATGAAACTGTCTGAAAAATACGAGGAGCATGAAGCGGTGTGGAAAAACATGAAGAGCCTGAAAAAGTTTGTAAAATATGAAGAGCTTCAAAAGGTGTCAAAAATATGAAGAGCTTCAAAAGGTGTCAAAAATATGAGGAGCATGTAACGGTCTGAATAATAGGAGGAGCATCAAGCGGTGTTCAAAATCATGAAGAGCATTAAAAGGTGTGAAAAATATGACGAGCTTCAAAAAGTGTCAAAAATATGAGGAGCATGAAACGATCTGAAAAATAGGAGCAGCATGAAACGGTGCGCAAAAACATGAAGAGCCTGAAAAGGTGTGAACAATATGAAGAGCTTCAAAATGTTTCAAAAATATGAGGAGCATGAAACGGTCTGAAAAATAGGAGGAGCAAGAAGCGGTGTTGAAAAACATGAAGAGCCTGAAAACGTTTGAAAAATATGAAGAGCTTCAAAAGGTGTGGAAAATATGAAGAGCTTCAAAATGTGTCAAAAATAAGAGGAGCATGAAACGGTCTGAAAAGTAGGAGGAGCATGAAGTGGTGATGAAAAACATGAAGAGCCTGAAAATGTGTGAAATATATGAAGAGCTTCAAAAGGTGTCAGAAATGAGAGGAGCATGAAACGGTCTGAAAAATAGGAGGAGCATGAAGTGGTGTTGAAAAACATGAAGAGCCTGAAAAGGTGTGAAAAATATGAAGAGCTTCAAAAGTTGTCAGAAATGATAGAAACATGAAACGGTCTGAAAAATAGGATGAGCAAGAAGGGGTGTTGAAAAACATGAAGGGCCTGAAAACGTTTGAGAAATATGAAGAGATTCAAAAGGTGTGAAATATATGAAGAGCTTCAAAAGGTGTGAAATGCATGAGGAGCAGGAAACAGTCTGAAAAATAGGAGGAGCATGAAGCGGTGTTGAAAAACATGAAGAGCCTGAAAAGCTGTGAAAAATATTAAGAGCTTCAAAAGGTGTCAAAAATATGAGGAGCATGAAACGGTCTGGAAAATAGGAGGAGCATGAAACCGTGTTCAAAAACATGAAGAGCCTGAAAATGTGTAAGAAATATTAAGAGCTTCAAAAGATGTGAAATACATGAGGAGCATGAAAAGGTCTGAAAAATAGGAGTAGCATGAAGCGGTGTTGAAAAACATGAAGAGCCTGAAAAGGTGTGAAAAATATGAAGAGCTTCAAAAGGTGTCAAATATATGAGGAGAATGTTAAGCTCTGAAAAATAGGAGGAGCATGAAGGGGTGTTGAAAAACATGAAGAGCCTGAAAAGGTGTGAAAAATATGAAGAGCTTCAAAAGGTGTGAAAAATATGAGGAGCATGAAACGGTCTGAAAAATAGGAGCCTGAAGTGGTGTTGAAAACCATGAAGAGCCTGAAAAGCTGTAAAAAATATGAAGAGCATCAAAAACTGTCAAAATATGAGGAGCATGAAACAGTGTTCAAAAACATGAAACGTCTGAAAAGGTGTGAAATATATGAACAGCTTCAAAATGTATCAAAAAGAAGAGGAGCATGAAGCGGTGTTGAAAAACATGAAGAGCCTGAAAAGGTGTGAAAAATATGAAGAGCTTCAAAAGGTGTGAAAAATATGAGGAGCATGAAACGGTCTGAAAAATAGGAGAAGCATGAAGCGGTGTTGAAAAACATGAAGAGCCTGAAAAGGTGTGAAAAATATGAAGAGCTTCAAAAGGTGTGAAAAATATGAGGAGCATGAAACGGTCTGAAAATTAGGAGGAGCATGAAGCTTTGTTGAAAAACAGGAAGAGCATGAAAAGGTGGGAAATATATGAAGAGCTTCAAAAGGTGTCAAAAGTATGAGGAGCATGAAACGGTCTGAAAAATAGGAGGAGCATGAAGTGGTGTTGAAAAACATGAAGAGCCAAAAAAGGTGTGAAATATATGAAGAGCTTCAAAAGGTGTCAACAATATGAGGAGCATGAAACGGTCTGAAAAATAGGAGGAGCATGAAACGGTGTTCAAAAACATGAAGAGCCTGAAAAGGTGTGAAATATATGAACAGCTTCAAAAGGTATCACAAATAGGAGGAGCATGAAGCGGTGTTGAAAAACATGAAGACCCTGAAAAGGTGTGAAATATATGAAGAGCTTCATAAGGTGTCAAATATAGAGGGGGCATGAAACTATCTGAAAAATAGGAGGAGCATGAAGCGGTGTTGAAAAACATTAGGAACCTGAAAAGGTTTGAAAAATATGAAGAGCTTCAAAAGGTGTCATAAATAAGAGGAGCATGAAACGGTCTGAAAAAAAGGAGGAGCATGAAGTGGTGTTGAAAAACATAAAGAGCCTGAAAAGGTGTGCAAAATATGAAGAGCTTCAAAAGGTGTCAAAAATATGAGGAGCATGGAACGATCTGAAAAAAAGGAAGAGCAGGAAGCGGTGCGGAAAAACATGAAGAGCCTGAAAAGGTGTGAAAAATATGAAGACCTTCAAAAGGTGTTAAAAAGAGGAGGCACATGAAACTGTCTGAAAAATACGAGGAGCATGAAGCGGTGTGGAAAAACATGATGAGCCTGAAAAAGTGTGTAAAATATGAAGAGCTTCAAAAGGTGTCAAAAATATGAAGAGCTTCAAAAGGTGTCAAAAATATGAGGAGCATGTAACGGTCTGAATAATAGGAGGAGCATCAAGCGGTGTTCAAAATCATGAAGAGCATTAAAAGGTGTGAAAAATATGAAGAGCTTCAAAAGGTGTCAAAAATATGAGGAGCATGAAACGATCTGAAAAATAGGAGCAGCATGAAACGGTGCGCAAAAACATGAAGAGCCTGAAAAGGTGTGAACAATATGAAGAGCTTCAAAATGTTTCAAAAATATGAGGAGCATGAAACGGTCTGAAAAATAGGAGGAGCAAGAAGCGGTGTTGAAAAACATGAAGAGCCTGAAAACGTTTGAAAAATATGAAGAGCTTCAAAAGGTGTGGAAAATATGAAGAGCTTCAAAATGTGTCAAAAATAAGAGGAGCATGAAACGGTCCGAAAAGTAGGAGGAGCATGAAGTGGTGATGAAAAACATGAAGAGCCTGAAAATGTGTGAAATATATGAAGAGCTTCAAAAGGTGTCAGAAATGAGAGGAGCATGAAACGGTCTGAAAAATAGGAGGAGCATGAAGTGGTGTTGAAAAACATGAAGAGCCTGAAAAGGTGTGAAAAATATGAAGAGCTTCAAAAGTTGTCAGAAATGATAGAAACATGAAACGGTCTGAAAAATAGGATGAGCAAGAAGGGGTGTTGAAAAACATGAAGAGCCTGAAAACGTTTGAGAAATATGAAGAGATTCAAAAGGTGTGAAATATATGAAGAGCTTCAAAAGGTGTGAAATGCATGAGGAGCAGGAAACAGTCTGAAAAATAGGAGGAGCATGAAGCGGTGTTGAAAAACATGAAGAGCCTGAAAAGCTGTGAAAAATATTAAGAGCTTCAAAAGGTGTCAAAAATATGAGGAGCATGAAACGGTCTGGAAAATAGGAGGAGCATGAAACCGTGTTCAAAAACATGAAGAGCCTGAAAATGTGTAAGAAATATTAAGAGCTTCAAAAGATGTGAAATACATGAGGAGCATGAAAAGGTGTGAAAAATAGGAGGAGCATGAAGCGGTGTTGAAAAACATGAAGAGCCTGAAAAGGTGTGAAAAATATGAAGAGCTTCAAAAGGTGTCAAATATATGAGGAGAATGTTAAGGTCTGAAAAATAGGAGGAGCATGAAGGGGTGTTGAAAAACATGAAGAGCCTGAAAAGGTGTGAAAAATATGAAGAGCTTCAAAAGGTGTGAAAAATATGAGGAGCATGAAACGGTCTGAAAAATAGGAGCATGAAGTGGTGTTGAAAACCATGAAGAGCCTGAAAAGCTGTAAAAAATATGAAGAGCATCAAAAACTGTCAAAATATGAGAAGCATGAAACGGTGTTCAAAAACATGAAACGTCTGAAAAGGTGTGAAATATATGAACAGCTTCAAAATGTATCAAAAATAAGAGGAGCATGAAGCGGTGTTGAAAAACATGAAGAGCCTGAAAAGGTGTGAAAAATATGAAGAGCTTCAAAAGGTGTGAAAAATATGAGGAGCATGAAACGGTCTGAAAAATAGGAGAAGCATGAAGCGGTGTTGAAAAACACGAAGAGCCTGAAAAGGTGTGAAAAATATGAAGAGCTTCAAAAGGTGTGAAAAACATGAGGAGCATGAAACGGTCTGAAAATTAGGAGGAGCATGAAGCTTTGTTGAAAAACAGGAAGAGCATGAAAAGGTGGGAAATATATGAAGAGCTTCAAAAGGTGTCAAAAGTATGAGGAGCATGAAACGGTCTGAAAAATAGGAGGAGCATGAAGTGGTGTTGAAAAACATGAAGAGTTAGAAAAGGTGTGAAATATATGAAGAGCTTCAAAAGGTGTCAACAATATGAGGAGCATGAAACGGTCTGAAAAATAGGAGGAGCATGAAACGGTGTTCAAAAACATGAAGAGCCTGAAAAGGTGTGAAATATATGAACAGCTTCAAAAGGTATCACAAATAGGAGGAGCATGAAGCGGTGTTGAAAAACATGAAGACCCTGAAAAGGTGTGAAATATATGAAGAGCTTCAAAAGGTGTCAAATATAGAGGGGGCATGAAACTATCTGAAAAATAGGAGGAGCATGAAGCGGTGTTGAAAAACATTAGGAACCTGAAAAGGTTTGAAAAATATGAAGAGCTTCAAAAGGTGTCATAAATAAGAGGAGCATGAAACGGTCTGAAAAAAAGGAGGAGCATGAAGTGGTGTTGAAAAACATAAAGAGCCTGAAAAGGTGTGCAAAATATGAAGAGCTTCAAAAGGTGTCAAAAATATGAGGAGCATGGAACGATCTGAAAAAAAGGAAGAGCAGGAAGCGGTGCGGAAAAACATGAAGAGCCTGAAAAGGTGTGAAAAATATGAAGACCTTCAAAAGGTGTTAAAAAGAGGAGGCACATGAAACTGTCTGAAAAATACGAGGAGCATGAAGCGGTGTGGAAAAACATGAAGAGCCTGAAAAAGTGTGTAAAATATGAAGAGCTTCAAAAGGTGTCAAAAATATGAAGAGCTTCAAAAGGTGTCAAAAATATGAGGAGCATGTAACGGTCTGAATAATAGGAGGAGCATCAAGCGGTGTTCAAAATCATGAAGAGCATTAAAAGGTGTGAAAAATATGAAGAGCTTCAAAAGGTGTCAAAAATATGAGGAGCATGAAACGATCTGAAAAATAGGAGCAGCATGAAACGGTGCGCAAAAACATGAAGAGCCTGAAAAGGTGTGAACAATATGAAGAGCTTCAAAATGTTTCAAAAATATGAGGAGCATGAAACGGTCTGAAAAATAGGAGGAGCAAGAAGCGGTGTTGAAAAACATGAAGAGCCTGAAAACGTTTGAAAAACATGAAGAGCCTGAAAAGGTGTGAAAAATGTGAAGAGCTTCAAAAGTTGTGAAATACAAGAGTAGCATGAAACGGTCTGAAAACTAGGAGGAGCATGAAGTGGTGTTCAAAAACATGAAGAGTCTGAAAAGGTGTGAAAAATATGAAGAACTTCAAAAGGTGCCAATAATATGAGGAGCATGAAACGGTCTGAAAAATAGGAGGGGCATGAAACGTTGTTCAAAAACATGAAGAGCCTAAAAAGGTATGAAAAATATGAGGAGCTTCAAAAGCTGTGAAATACATGAGGAACATGAAACGGTCTGAAAAATAGGAGGAGCATGAAAGGGTATTCAAAACATGAAGAGCTTGAAAAGGTGTGAAAAATATGAAGAGCTTCAAAAGGTGTGAAAAATATGAGGAGCTTCACAAGTTGTCAAAAATATGAGGAGCATGAAACGATCTGAAAAATAGGAGGAACATTAACTGGTGTTGAAAAACATGAAGAGCCTGAAAAGGTGTGAAAAATACGAAGAGATTCAAAAGATGTCAAAAATAGGAGGAGCCTGAAACGGTGTTGAAAAACATGAAGAGCATGAAAAGGTGTGAAAAATATGAAGAGCTTCAAAAGGTGTCAAAAATATGAGGAGCATGAAACGGTCTGAAATATAGGAGACGCATGAAGCGGTGTTGAAAAACATGAAGAGCCTGAAAAGGTGTGAAAAAAATGAAGAGCTTCAAAAGGTGTAAAAAATATGAGGAGTATGAAAAGGACTGAAAAATAGGAGGAGCATGAAGTGGTGTTGAAAAACATGAAAAGCCTGAAAAGGTGTGAAAAATATGAAGAGCTTCAAAAGGTGTGAAAATTATGAAGAGCTTCAAAAGGGTGAAAAATATGAGGAGCATGAAACGGTCTGAAAAATAGGAGGAGCATGAAGTGGTGTTGAAAAACATAAAGAGCCTGAAAAGGTGTGCAAAATATGAAGAGCTTCAAAAGGTGTCATAAATAAGAGGAGCATGAAACGGTCTGAAAAAAAGGAGGAGCATGAAGTGGTGTTGAAAAACATAAAGAGCCTGAAAAGGTGTGCAAAATATGAAGAGCTTCAAAAGGTGTCAAAAATATGAGGAGCATGGAACGATCTGAAAAAAAGGAAGAGCAGGAAGCGGTGCGGAAAAACATGAAGAGCCTGAAAAGGTGTGAAAAATATGAAGACCTTCAAAAGGTGTTAAAAAGAGGAGGCACATGAAACTGTCTGAAAAATACGAGGAGCATGAAGCGGTGTGGAAAAACATGAAGAGCCTGAAAAAGTGTGTAAAATATGAAGAGCTTCAAAAGGTGTCAAAAATATGAAGAGCTTCAAAAGGTGTCAAAAATATGAGGAGCATGTAACGGTCTGAATAATAGGAGGAGCATCAAGCGGTGTTCAAAATCATGAAGAGCATTAAAAGGTGTGAAAAATATGAAGAGCTTCAAAAGGTGTCAAAAATATGAGGAGCATGAAACGATCTGAAAAATAGGAGCAGCATGAAACGGTGCGCAAAAACATGAAGAGCCTGAAAAGGTGTGAACAATATGAAGAGCTTCAAAATGTTTCAAAAATATGAGGAGCATGAAACGGTCTGAAAAATAGGAGGAGCAAGAAGCGGTGTTGAAAAACATGAAGAGCCTGAAAACGTTTGAAAAACATGAAGAGCCTGAAAAGGTGTGAAAAATGTGAAGAGCTTCAAAAGTTGTGAAATACAAGAGTAGCATGAAACGGTCTGAAAACTAGGAGGAGCATGAAGTGGTGTTCAAAAACATGAAGAGTCTGAAAAGGTGTGAAAAATATGAAGAACTTCAAAAGGTGCCAATAATATGAGGAGCATGAAACGGTCTGAAAAATAGGAGGGGCATGAAACGTTGTTCAAAAACATGAAGAGCCTAAAAAGGTATGAAAAATATGAGGAGCTTCAAAAGCTGTGAAATACATGAGGAACATGAAACGGTCTGAAAAATAGGAGGAGCATGAAAGGGTATTCAAAACATGAAGAGCTTGAAAAGGTGTGAAAAATATGAAGAGCTTCAAAAGGTGTGAAAAATATGAGGAGCTTCACAAGTTGTCAAAAATATGAGGAGCATGAAACGATCTGAAAAATAGGAGGAACATTAACTGGTGTTGAAAAACATGAAGAGCCTGAAAAGGTGTGAAAAATACGAAGAGATTCAAAAGATGTCAAAAATAGGAGGAGCCTGAAACGGTGTTGAAAAACATGAAGAGCATGAAAAGGTGTGAAAAATATGAAGAGCTTCAAAAGGTGTCAAAAATATGAGGAGCATGAAACGGTCTGAAATATAGGAGACGCATGAAGCGGTGTTGAAAAACATGAAGAGCCTGAAAAGGTGTGAAAAATATGAAGAGCTTCAAAAGGTGTAAAAAATATGAGGAGTATGAAAAGGACTGAAAAATAGGAGGAGCATGAAGTGGTGTTGAAAAACATGAAAAGCCTGAAAAGGTGTGAAAAATATGAAGAGCTTCAAAAGGTGTGAAAATTATGAAGAGCTTCAAAAGGGTGAAAAATATGAGGAGCATGAAACGGTCTGAAAAATAGGAGGAGCATGAAGTGGTGTTGAAAAACATAAAGAGCCTGAAAAGGTGTGCAAAATATGAAGAGCTTCAAAAGGTGTCATAAATAAGAGGAGCATGAAACGGTCTGAAAAAAAGGAGGAGCATGAAGTGGTGTTGAAAAACATAAAGAGCCTGAAAAGGTGTGCAAAATATGAAGAGCTTCAAAAGGTGTCAAAAATATGAGGAGCATGGAACGATCTGAAAAAAAGGAAGAGCAGGAAGCGGTGCGGAAAAACATGAAGAGCCTGAAAAGGTGTGAAAAATATGAAGACCTTCAAAAGGTGTTAAAAAGAGGAGGCACATGAAACTGTCTGAAAAATACGAGGAGCATGAAGCGGTGTGGAAAAACATGAAGAGCCTGAAAAAGTGTGTAAAATATGAAGAGCTTCAAAAGGTGTCAAAAATATGAAGAGCTTCAAAAGGTGTCAAAAATATGAGGAGCATGTAACGGTCTGAATAATAGGAGGAGCATCAAGCGGTGTTCAAAATCATGAAGAGCATTAAAAGGTGTGAAAAATATGAAGAGCTTCAAAAGGTGTCAAAAATATGAGGAGCATGAAACGATCTGAAAAATAGGAGCAGCATGAAACGGTGCGCAAAAACATGAAGAGCCTGAAAAGGTGTGAACAATATGAAGAGCTTCAAAATGTTTCAAAAATATGAGGAGCATGAAACGGTCTGAAAAATAGGAGGAGCAAGAAGCGGTGTTGAAAAACATGAAGAGCCTGAAAACGTTTGAAAAACATGAAGAGCCTGAAAAGGTGTGAAAAATGTGAAGAGCTTCAAAAGTTGTGAAATACAAGAGTAGCATGAAACGGTCTGAAAACTAGGAGGAGCATGAAGTGGTGTTCAAAAACATGAAGAGTCTGAAAAGGTGTGAAAAATATGAAGAACTTCAAAAGGTGCCAATAATATGAGGAGCATGAAACGATCTGAAAAATAGGAGGGGCATGAAACGTTGTTCAAAAACATGAAGAGCCTAAAAAGGTATGAAAAATATGAGGAGCTTCAAAAGCTGTGAAATACATGAGGAACATGAAACGGTCTGAAAAATAGGAGGAGCATGAAAGGGTATTCAAAACATGAAGAGCTTGAAAAGGTGTGAAAAATATGAAGAGCTTCAAAAGGTGTGAAAAATATGAGGAGCTTCACAAGTTGTCAAAAATATGAGGAGCATGAAACGATCTGAAAAATAGGAGGAACATTAACTGGTGTTGAAAAACATGAAGAGCCTGAAAAGGTGTGAAAAATACGAAGAGATTCAAAAGATGTCAAAAATAGGAGGAGCCTGAAACGGTGTTGAAAAACATGAAGAGCATGAAAAGGTGTGAAAAATATGAAGAGCTTCAAAAGGTGTCAAAAATATGAGGAGCATGAAACGGTCTGAAATATAGGAGACGCATGAAGCGGTGTTGAAAAACATGAAGAGCCTGAAAAGGTGTGAAAAATATGAAGAGCTTCAAAAGGTGTAAAAAATATGAGGAGTATGAAAAGGACTGAAAAATAGGAGGAGCATGAAGTGGTGTTGAAAAACATGAAAAGCCTGAAAAGGTGTGAAAAATATGAAGAGCTTCAAAAGGTGTGAAAATTATGAAGAGCTTCAAAAGGGTGAAAAATATTAGGAGCATGAAACGGTCTGAAAAATAGGAGGAGCATGAAGTGGTGTTGAAAAACATAAAGAGCCTGAAAAGGTGTGCAAAATATGAAGAGCTTCAAAAGGTGTCATAAATAAGAGGAGCATGAAACGGTCTGAAAAAAAGGAGGAGCATGAAGTGGTGTTGAAAAACATAAAGAGCCTGAAAAGGTGTGCAAAATATGAAGAGCTTCAAAAGGTGTCAAAAATATGAGGAGCATGGAACGATCTGAAAAAAAGGAAGAGCAGGAAGCGGTGCGGAAAAACATGAAGAGCCTGAAAAGGTGTGAAAAATATGAAGACCTTCAAAAGGTGTTAAAAAGAGGAGGCACATGAAACTGTCTGAAAAATACGAGGAGCATGAAGCGGTGTGGAAAAACATGAAGAGCCTGAAAAAGTGTGTAAAATATGAAGAGCTTCAAAAGGTGTCAAAAATATGAAGAGCTTCAAAAGGTGTCAAAAATATGAGGAGCATGTAACGGTCTGAATAATAGGAGGAGCATCAAGCGGTGTTCAAAATCATGAAGAGCATTAAAAGGTGTGAAAAATATGAAGAGCTTCAAAAGGTGTCAAAAATATGAGGAGCATGAAACGATCTGAAAAATAGGAGCAGCATGAAACGGTGCGCAAAAACATGAAGAGCCTGAAAAGGTGTGAACAATATGAAGAGCTTCAAAATGTTTCAAAAATATGAGGAGCATGAAACGGTCTGAAAAATAGGAGGAGCAAGAAGCGGTGTTGAAAAACATGAAGAGCCTGAAAACGTTTGAAAAACATGAAGAGCCTGAAAAGGTGTGAAAAATGTGAAGAGCTTCAAAAGTTGTGAAATACAAGAGTAGCATGAAACGGTCTGAAAACTAGGAGGAGCATGAAGTGGTGTTCAAAAACATGAAGAGTCTGAAAAGGTGTGAAAAATATGAAGAACTTCAAAAGGTGCCAATAATATGAGGAGCATGAAACGGTCTGAAAAATAGGAGGGGCATGAAACGTTGTTCAAAAACATGAAGAGCCTAAAAAGGTATGAAAAATATGAGGAGCTTCAAAAGCTGTGAAATACATGAGGAACATGAAACGGTCTGAAAAATAGGAGGAGCATGAAAGGGTATTCAAAACATGAAGAGCTTGAAAAGGTGTGAAAAATATGAAGAGCTTCAAAAGGTGTGAAAAATATGAGGAGCTTCACAAGTTGTCAAAAATATGAGGAGCATGAAACGATCTGAAAAATAGGAGGAACATTAACTGGTGTTGAAAAACATGAAGAGCCTGAAAAGGTGTGAAAAATACGAAGAGATTCAAAAGATGTCAAAAATAGGAGGAGCCTGAAACGGTGTTGAAAAACATGAAGAGCATGAAAAGGTGTGAAAAATATGAAGAGCTTCAAAAGGTGTCAAAAATATGAGGAGCATGAAACGGTCTGAAATATAGGAGACGCATGAAGCGGTGTTGAAAAACATGAAGAGCCTGAAAAGGTGTGAAAAAAATGAAGAGCTTCAAAAGGTGTAAAAAATATGAGGAGTATGAAAAGGACTGAAAAATAGGAGGAGCATGAAGTGGTGTTGAAAAACATGAAAAGCCTGAAAAGGTGTGAAAAATATGAAGAGCTTCAAAAGGTGTGAAAATTATGAAGAGCTTCAAAAGGGTGAAAAATATGAGGAGCATGAAACGGTCTGAAAAATAGGAGGAGCATGAAGTGGTGTTGAAAAACATAAAGAGCCTGAAAAGGTGTGCAAAATATGAAGAGCTTCAAAAGGTGTCATAAATAAGAGGAGCATGAAACGGTCTGAAAAAAAGGAGGAGCATGAAGTGGTGTTGAAAAACATAAAGAGCCTGAAAAGGTGTGCAAAATATGAAGAGCTTCAAAAGGTGTCAAAAATATGAGGAGCATGGAACGATCTGAAAAAAAGGAAGAGCAGGAAGCGGTGCGGAAAAACATGAAGAGCCTGAAAAGGTGTGAAAAATATGAAGACCTTCAAAAGGTGTTAAAAAGAGGAGGCACATGAAACTGTCTGAAAAATACGAGGAGCATGAAGCGGTGTGGAAAAACATGAAGAGCCTGAAAAAGTGTGTAAAATATGAAGAGCTTCAAAAGGTGTCAAAAATATGAAGAGCTTCAAAAGGTGTCAAAAATATGAGGAGCATGTAACGGTCTGAATAATAGGAGGAGCATCAAGCGGTGTTCAAAATCATGAAGAGCATTAAAAGGTGTGAAAAATATGAAGAGCTTCAAAAGGTGTCAAAAATATGAGGAGCATGAAACGATCTGAAAAATAGGAGCAGCATGAAACGGTGCGCAAAAACATGAAGAGCCTGAAAAGGTGTGAACAATATGAAGAGCTTCAAAATGTTTCAAAAATATGAGGAGCATGAAACGGTCTGAAAAATAGGAGGAGCAAGAAGCGGTGTTGAAAAACATGAAGAGCCTGAAAACGTTTGAAAAACATGAAGAGCCTGAAAAGGTGTGAAAAATGTGAAGAGCTTCAAAAGTTGTGAAATACAAGAGTAGCATGAAACGGTCTGAAAACTAGGAGGAGCATGAAGTGGTGTTCAAAAACATGAAGAGTCTGAAAAGGTGTGAAAAATATGAAGAACTTCAAAAGGTGCCAATAATATGAGGAGCATGAAACGGTCTGAAAAATAGGAGGGGCATGAAACGTTGTTCAAAAACATGAAGAGCCTAAAAAGGTATGAAAAATATGAGGAGCTTCAAAAGCTGTGAAATACATGAGGAACATGAAACGGTCTGAAAAATAGGAGGAGCATGAAAGGGTATTCAAAACATGAAGAGCTTGAAAAGGTGTGAAAAATATGAAGAGCTTCAAAAGGTGTGAAAAATATGAGGAGCTTCACAAGTTGTCAAAAATATGAGGAGCATGAAACGATCTGAAAAATAGGAGGAACATTAACTGGTGTTGAAAAACATGAAGAGCCTGAAAAGGTGTGAAAAATACGAAGAGATTCAAAAGATGTCAAAAATAGGAGGAGCCTGAAACGGTGTTGAAAAACATGAAGAGCATGAAAAGGTGTGAAAAATATGAAGAGCTTCAAAAGGTGTCAAAAATATGAGGAGCATGAAACGGTCTGAAATATAGGAGACGCATGAAGCGGTGTTGAAAAACATGAAGAGCCTGAAAAGGTGTGAAAAATATGAAGAGCTTCAAAAGGTGTAAAAAATATGAGGAGTATGAAAAGGACTGAAAAATAGGAGGAGCATGAAGTGGTGTTGAAAAACATGAAAAGCCTGAAAAGGTGTGAAAAATATGAAGAGCTTCAAAAGGTGTGAAAATTATGAAGAGCTTCAAAAGGGTGAAAAATATGAGGAGCATGAAACGGTCTGAAAAATAGGAGGAGCATGAAGTGGTGTTGAAAAACATAAAGAGCCTGAAAAGGTGTGCAAAATATGAAGAGCTTCAAAAGGTGTCATAAATAAGAGGAGCATGAAACGGTCTGAAAAAAAGGAGGAGCATGAAGTGGTGTTGAAAAACATAAAGAGCCTGAAAAGGTGTGCAAAATATGAAGAGCTTCAAAAGGTGTCAAAAATATGAGGAGCATGGAACGATCTGAAAAAAAGGAAGAGCAGGAAGCGGTGCGGAAAAACATGAAGAGCCTGAAAAGGTGTGAAAAATATGAAGACCTTCAAAAGGTGTTAAAAAGAGGAGGCACATGAAACTGTCTGAAAAATACGAGGAGCATGAAGCGGTGTGGAAAAACATGAAGAGCCTGAAAAAGTGTGTAAAATATGAAGAGCTTCAAAAGGTGTCAAAAATATGAAGAGCTTCAAAAGGTGTCAAAAATATGAGGAGCATGTAACGGTCTGAATAATAGGAGGAGCATCAAGCGGTGTTCAAAATCATGAAGAGCATTAAAAGGTGTGAAAAATATGAAGAGCTTCAAAAGGTGTCAAAAATATGAGGAGCATGAAACGATCTGAAAAATAGGAGCAGCATGAAACGGTGCGCAAAAACATGAAGAGCCTGAAAAGGTGTGAACAATATGAAGAGCTTCAAAATGTTTCAAAAATATGAGGAGCATGAAACGGTCTGAAAAATAGGAGGAGCAAGAAGCGGTGTTGAAAAACATGAAGAGCCTGAAAACGTTTGAAAAACATGAAGAGCCTGAAAAGGTGTGAAAAATGTGAAGAGCTTCAAAAGTTGTGAAATACAAGAGTAGCATGAAACGGTCTGAAAACTAGGAGGAGCATGAAGTGGTGTTCAAAAACATGAAGAGTCTGAAAAGGTGTGAAAAATATGAAGAACTTCAAAAGGTGCCAATAATATGAGGAGCATGAAACGGTCTGAAAAATAGGAGGGGCATGAAACGTTGTTCAAAAACATGAAGAGCCTAAAAAGGTATGAAAAATATGAGGAGCTTCAAAAGCTGTGAAATACATGAGGAACATGAAACGGTCTGAAAAATAGGAGGAGCATGAAAGGGTATTCAAAACATGAAGAGCTTGAAAAGGTGTGAAAAATATGAAGAGCTTCAAAAGGTGTGAAAAATATGAGGAGCTTCACAAGTTGTCAAAAATATGAGGAGCATGAAACGATCTGAAAAATAGGAGGAACATTAACTGGTGTTGAAAAACATGAAGAGCCTGAAAAGGTGTGAAAAATACGAAGAGATTCAAAAGATGTCAAAAATAGGAGGAGCCTGAAACGGTGTTGAAAAACATGAAGAGCATGAAAAGGTGTGAAAAATATGAAGAGCTTCAAAAGGTGTCAAAAATATGAGGAGCATGAAACGGTCTGAAATATAGGAGACGCATGAAGCGGTGTTGAAAAACATGAAGAGCCTGAAAAGGTGTGAAAAATATGAAGAGCTTCAAAAGGTGTAAAAAATATGAGGAGTATGAAAAGGACTGAAAAATAGGAGGAGCATGAAGTGGTGTTGAAAAACATGAAAAGCCTGAAAAGGTGTGAAAAATATGAAGAGCTTCAAAAGGTGTGAAAATTATGAAGAGCTTCAAAAGGGTGAAAAATATGAGGAGCATGAAACGGTCTGAAAAATAGGAGGAGCATGAAGTGGTGTTGAAAAACATAAAGAGCCTGAAAAGGTGTGCAAAATATGAAGAGCTTCAAAAGGTGTCATAAATAAGAGGAGCATGAAACGGTCTGAAAAAAAGGAGGAGCATGAAGTGGTGTTGAAAAACATAAAGAGCCTGAAAAGGTGTGCCAAATATGAAGAGCTTCAAAAGGTGTCAAAAATATGAGGAGCATGGAACGATCTGAAAAAAAGGAAGAGCAGGAAGCGGTGCGGAAAAACATGAAGAGCCTGAAAAGGTGTGAAAAATATGAAGACCTTCAAAAGGTGTTAAAAAGAGGAGGCACATGAAACTGTCTGAAAAATACGAGGAGCATGAAGCGGTTTGGAAAAACATGAAGAGCCTGAAAAAGTGTGTAAAATATGAAGAGCTTCAAAAGGTGTCAAAAATATGAAGAGCTTCAAAAGGTGTCAAAAATATGAGGAGCATGTAACGGTCTGAATAATAGGAGGAGCATCAAGCGGTGTTCAAAATCATGAAGAGCATTAAAAGGTGTGAAAAATATGAAGAGCTTCAAAAGGTGTCAAAAATATGAGGAGCATGAAACGATCTGAAAAATAGGAGCAGCATGAAACGGTGCGCAAAAACATGAAGAGCCTGAAAAGGTGTGAACAATATGAAGAGCTTCAAAATGTTTCAAAAATATGAGGAGCATGAAACGGTCTGAAAAATAGGAGGAGCAAGAAGCGGTGTTGAAAAACATGAAGAGCCTGAAAACGTTTGAAAAACATGAAGAGCCTGAAAAGGTGTGAAAAATGTGAAGAGCTTCAAAAGTTGTGAAATACAAGAGTAGCATGAAACGGTCTGAAAACTAGGAGGAGCATGAAGTGGTGTTCAAAAACATGAAGAGTCTGAAAAAGTGTGAAAAATATGAAGAACTTCAAAAGGTGCCAATAATATGAGGAGCATGAAACGGTCTGAAAAATAGGAGGGGCATGAAACGTTGTTCAAAAACATGAAGAGCCTAAAAAGGTATGAAAAATATGAGGAGCTTCAAAAGCTGTGAAATACATGAGGAACATGAAACGGTCTGAAAAATAGGAGGAGCATGAAACGGTATTCAAAACATGAAGAGCTTGAAAAGGTGTGAAAAATATGAAGAGCTTCAAAAGGTGTGAAAAATATGAGGAGCTTCACAAGTTGTCAAAAATATGAGGAGCATGAAACGATCTGAAAAATAGGAGGAACATTAACTGGTGTTGAAAAACATGAAGAGCCTGAAAAGGTGTGAAAAATACGAAGAGATTCAAAAGATGTCAAAAATAGGAGGAGCCTGAAACGGTGTTGAAAAACATGAAGAGCATGAAAAGGTGTGAAAAATATGAAGAGCTTCAAAAGGTGTCAAAAATATGAGGAGCATGAAACGGTCTGAAATATAGGAGACGCATGAAGCGGTGTTGAAAAACATGAAGAGCCTGAAAAGGTGTGAAAAATATGAAGAGCTTCAAAAGGTGTAAAAAATATGAGGAGTATGAAAAGGACTGAAAAATAGGAGGAGCATGAAGTGGTGTTGAAAAACATGAAAAGCCTGAAAAGGTGTGAAAAATATGAAGAGCTTCAAAAGGTGTGAAAATTATGAAGAGCTTCAAAAGGGTGAAAAATATGAGGAGCATGAAACGGTCTGAAAAGTAGGAGAAGCATGAAGCGGAGTTGAAAAACATGAACAGCCTGAAAACGTGTGAAAAATATGAAGAGCTTCAAATGGTGTGAAAAATATGAGGTGCATGAAACGGTCTGAAAAATAGGAGGAGCATGAAGCTTTGTTGAAAAACATGAAGAGCCTGAAAAGGTGGGAAATATATGAAGAGCTTCAAAAGGTGTCAAAAATATGAGGAGCATGAAACGGTCTGATAAATAGGAGGAGCATGAAGTGGTGTGAAAAACATGAAGAGCCAGAAAAGGTGTGAAATATATGAAGAGCTTCAAAAGTTGTCAAAAATATGAGGAGCAGGAAATGGTCTGAAAAATAGGAGCATGAAGTGGTGTTGAAAACCATGAAGAGCCTGTAAGGTGTGAAAAATATGAAGAGCATCAAAAACTGTCAAAATATGAGGAGCATGAAACGGTGTTCAAAAACATGAAACGCCTGAAAAGGTGTGAAATATATGAACAGCTTCAAAAGGTATCACAAATAGGAGGAGCATGGAGCGGTGTTGAAAAACATGAAGACCCTGAAAAGGTGTGAAATATATGAAGAGCTTCAAAAGGTGTCAAATATAGAGGGGGCATGAAACTATCTGAAAAATAGGAGGAGCATGAAGCGGTGTTGAAAAACATTAGGAACCTGAAAAGGTTTGAAAATTATGAAGAGCTTCAAAAGGTGTCATAAATAAGAGGAGCATGAAACGGTCTGAAAAAAAGGAGGAGCATGAAGTGGTGTTGAAAAACATAAAGAGCCTGAAAAGGTGTGCAAAATATGAAGAGCTTCAAAAGGTGTCAAAAATATGAGGAGCATGGAACGATCTGAAAAAAAGGAAGAGCAGGAAGCGGTGCGGAAAAACATGAAGAGCCTGAAAAGGTGTGAAAAATGTGAAGACCTTCAAAAGGTGTTAAAAAGAGGAGGCACATGAAACTGTCTGAAAAATACGAGGAGCATGAAGCAGTGTGGAAAAACATGAAGAGCCTGAAAAAGTGTGTAAAATATGAAGAGCTTCAAAAGGTGTCAAAAATATGAAGAGCTTCAAAAGGTGTCAAAAATATGAGGAGCATGTAACGGTCTGAATAATAGGAGGAGCATCAAGCGGTGTTCAAAATCATGAAGAGCATTAAAAGGTGTGAAAAATATGAAGAGCTTCAAAAGGTGTCAAAAATATGAGGAGCATGAAACGATCTGAAAAATAGGAGCAGCATGAAACGGTGCGCAAAAACATGAAGAGCCTGAAAAGGTGTGAACAATATGAAGAGCTTCAAAATGTTTCAAAAATATGAGGAGCATGAAACGGTCTGAAAAATAGGAGGAGCAAGAAGCGGTGTTGAAAAACATGAAGAGCCTGAAAACGTTTGAAAAACATGAAGAGCTTCAAAAGGTGTGGAAAATATGAAGCGCTTCAAAATGTGTCAAAAATAAGAGGAGCATGAAACGGTCTGAAAAGTAGGAGGAGCATGAAGTGGTGATGAAAAACATGAAGAGCCTGAAAATGTGTGAAATATATGAAGAGCTTCAAAAGGTGTCAGAAATGAGAGGAGCATGAAACGGTCTGAAAAATAGGAGGAGCATGAAGTGGTGTTGAAAAACATGAAGAGCCTGAAAAGGTGTGAAAAATATGAAGAGCTTCAAAAGTTGTCAGAAATGATAGAAACATGAAACGGTCTGAAAAATAGGATGAGCAAGAAGGGGTGTTGAAAAACATGAAGAGCCTGAAAACGTTTGAGAAATATGAAGAGATTCAAAAGGTGTGAAATATATGAAGAGCTTCAAAAGGTGTGAAATGCATGAGGAGCAGGAAACAGTCTGAAAAATAGGAGGAGCATGAAGCGGTGTTGAAAAACATGAAGAGCCTGAAAAGCTGTGAAAAATATTAAGAGCTTCAAAAGGTGTCAAAAATATGAGGAGCATGAAACGGTCTGGAAAATAGGAGGAGCATGAAACCGTGTTCAAAAACATGAAGAGCCTGAAAATGTGTAAGAAATATTAAGAGCTTCAAAAGATGTGAAATACATGAGGAGCATGAAAAGGTGTGAAAAATAGGAGGAGCATGAAGCGGTGTTGAAAAACATGAAGAGCCTGAAAAGGTGTGAAAAATATGAAGAGCTTCAAAAGGTGTCAAATATATGAGGAGAATGTTAAGATCTGAAAAATAGGAGGAGCATGAAGGGGTGTTGAAAAACATGAAGAGCCTGAAAAGGTGTGAAAAAATATGAAGAGCTTCAAAAGGTGTGAAATATATGAGGAGCATGAAACGGTCTGAAAAATAGGAGCATGAAGTGGTGTTGAAAACCATGAAGAGCCTGAAAAGCTGTAAAAAATATGAAGAGCATCAAAAACTGTCAAAATATGAGGAGCATGAAACGGTGTTCAAAAACATGAAACGTCTGAAAAGGTGTGAAATATATGAACAGCTTCAAAATGTATCAAAAATAAGAGGAGGATGAAGTGGTGTTGAAAAACATGAAGAGCCTGAAAAGGTGTGAAATATATGAAGAGCTTCAAAAGGTGTGAAAAATATGAGGAGCATGAAACGGTCTGAAAATTAGGAGGAGCATGAAGCTTTGTTGAAAAACAGGAAGAGCATGAAAAGGTGGGAAATATATGAAGAGCTTCAAAAGGTGTCAAAGTATGAGGAGCATGAAACGGTCTGAAAAATAGGAGGAGCATGAAGTGGTGTTGAAAAACATGAAGAGCCAGAAAAGGTGTGAAATATATGAAGAGCTTCAAAAGGTGTCAACAATATGAGGAGCATGAAACGGTCTGAAAAATAGGAGGAGCATGAAACGGTGTTCAAAAACATGAAGAGCCTGAAAAGGTGTGAAATAAATGAACAGCTTCAAAAGGTATCACAAATAGGAGGAGCATGAAGCGGTGTTGAAAAACATGAAGACCCTGAAAAGGTGTGAAATATATGAAGAGCTTCAAAAGGTGTCAAATATAGAGGGGGCATGAAACTATCTGAAAAATAGGAGGAGCATGAAGCGGTGTTGAAAAACATTAGGAACCTGAAAAGGTTTGAAAAATATGAAGAGCTTCAAAAGGTGTCATAAATAAGAGGAGCATGAAACGGTCTGAAAAAAAGGAGGAGCATGAAGTGGTGTTGAAAAACATAAAGAGCCTGAAAAGGTGTGCAAAATATGAAGAGCTTCAAAAGGTGTCAAAAATATGAGGAGCATGGAACGATCTGAAAAAAAGGAAGAGCAGGAAGCGGTGCGGAAAAACATGAAGAGCCTGAAAAGGTGTGAAAAATATGAAGACCTTCAAAAGGTGTTAAAAAGAGGAGGCACATGAAACTGTCTGAAAAATACGAGGAGCATGAAGTGGTGTGGAAAAACATGAAGAGCCTGAAAAAGTGTGTAAAATATGAAGAGCTTCAAAAGGTGTCAAAAATATGAAGAGCTTCAAAAGGTGTCAAAAATATGAGGAGCATGTAACGGTCTGAATAATAGGAGGAGCATCAAGCGGTGTTCAAAATCATGAAGAGCATTAAAAGGTGTGAAAAATATGAAGAGCTTCAAAAGGTGTCAAAAATATGAGGAGCATGAAACGATCTGAAAAATAGGAGCAGCATGAAACGGTGCGCAAAAACATGAAGAGCCTGAAAAGGTGTGAACAATATGAAGAGCTTCAAAATGTTTCAAAAATATGAGGAGCATGAAACGGTCTGAAAAATAGGAGGAGCAAGAAGCGGTGTTGAAAAACATGAAGAGCCTGAAAACGTTTGAAAAACATGAAGAGCCTGAAAAGGTGTGAAAAATGTGAAGAGCTTCAAAAGTTGTGAAATACAAGAGTAGCATGAAACGGTCTGAAAACTAGGAGGAGCATGATGTGGTGTTCAAAAACATGAAGAGTCTGAAAAGGTGTGAAAAATATGAAGAATTTCAAAAGGTGCCAATAATATGAGGAGCATGAAACGGTCTGAAAAATAGGAGGGGCATGAAACGTTGTTCAAAAACACGAAGAGCCTAAAAAGGTATGAAAAATATGAGGAGCTTCAAAAGCTGTGAAATACATGAGGAACATGAAACGGTCTGAAAAATAGGAGGAGCATGAAACGGTATTCAAAACATGAAGAGCTTGAAAAGGTGTGAAAAATATGAAGAGCTTCAAAAGGTGTGAAAAATATGAGGAGCTTCACAAGTTGTCAAAAATATGAGGAGCATGAAACGATCTGAAAAATAGGAGGAACATTAACTGGTGTTGAAAAACATGAAGAGCCTGAAAAGGTGTGAAAAATACGAAGAGATTCAAAAGATGTCAAAAATAGGAGGAGCCTGAAACGGTGTTGAAAAACATGAAGAGCATGAAAAGGTGTGAAAAATATGAAGAGCTTCAAAAGGTGTCAAAAATATGAGGAGCATGAAACGGTCTGAAATATAGGAGACGCATGAAGCGGTGTTGAAAAACATGAAGAGCCTGAAAAGGTGTGAAAAATATGAAGAGCTTCAAAAGGTGTAAAAAATATGAGGAGTATGAAAAGGACTGAAAAATAGGAGGAGCATGAAGTGGTGTTGAAAAACATGAAAAGCCTGAAAAGGTGTGAAAAATATGAGGAGCTTCAAAAGGTGTGAAAATTATGAAGAGCTTCAAAAGGGTGAAAAATATGAGGAGCATGAAACGGTCTGAAAAATAGGAGAAGCATGAAGCGGAGTTGAAAAACATGAACAGCCTGAAAACGTGTGAAAAATATGAAGAGCTTCAAATGGTGTGAAAAATATGAGGTGCATGAAACGGTCTGAAAAATAGGAGGAGCATGAAGCTTTGTTGAAAAACATGAAGAGCCTGAAAAGGTGGGAAATATATGAAGAGCTTCAAAAGGTGTCAAAAATATGAGGAGCATGAAACGGTCTGATAAATAGGAGGAGCATGAAGTGGTGTGAAAAACATGAAGAGCCAGAAAAGGTGTGAAATATATGAAGAGCTTCAAAAGTTGTCAAAAATATGAGGAGCAGGAAATGGTCTGAAAAATTGGAGCATGAAGTGGTGTTGAAAACCATGAAGAGCCTGTAAGGTGTGAAAAATATGAAGAGCATCAAAAACTGTCAAAATATGAGGAGCATGAAACGGTGTTCAAAAACATGAAACGCCTGAAAAGGTGTGAAATATATGAACAGCTTCAAAAGGTATCACAAATAGGAGGAGCATGGAGCGGTGTTGAAAAACATGAAGACCCTGAAAAGGTGTGAAATATATGAAGAGCTTCAAAAGGTGTCAAATATAGAGGGGGCATGGAACTATCTGAAAAATAGGAGGAGCATGAAGCGGTGTTGAAAAACATTAGGAACCTGAAAAGGTTTGAAAAATATGAAGAGCTTCAAAAGGTGTCATAAATAAGAGGAGCATGAAACGGTCTGAAAAAAAGGAGGAGCATGAAGTGGTGTTGAAAAACATAAAGAGCCTGAAAAGGTGTGAAAAATATGAAGAGCTTCAAAAGGTGTGAAAAATATGAGGAGCATGAAACGGTCTGAAAAATAGGAGCATGAAGTGGTGTTGAAAACCATGAAGAGCCTGAAAAGCTGTAAAAAATATGAAGAGCATCAAAAACTGTCAAAATATGAGGAGCATGAAACGGTGTTCAAAAACATGAAACGTCTGAAAAGGTGTGAAATATATGAACAGCTTCAAAATGTATCAAAAATAAGAGGTGCATGAAGCGGTGTTGAAAAACATGAAGAGCCTGAAAAGGTGTGAAAAATATGAAGAGCTTCAAAAGTTGTCAGAAATGATAGAAACATGAAACGGTCTGAAAAATAGGATGAGCAAGAAGGGGTGTTGAAAAACATGAAGAGCCTGAAAACGTTTGAGAAATATGAAGAGATTCAAAAGGTGTGAAATATATGAAGGGCTTCAAAAGGTGTGAAATGCATGAGGAGCAGGAAACAGTCTGAAAAATAGGAGGAGCATGAAGCGGTGTTGAAAAACATGAAGAGCCTGAAAAGCTGTGAAAAATATTAAGAGCTTCAAAAGGTGTCAAAAATATGAGGAGCATGAAACGGTCTGGAAAATAGGAGGAGCATGAAACCGTGTTCAAAAACATGAAGAGCCTGAAAATGTGTAAGAAATATTAAGAGCTTCAAAAGATGTGAAATACATGAGGAGCATGAAAAGGTGTGAAAAATAGGAGGAGCATGAAGCGGTGTTGAAAAACATGAAGAGCCTGAAAAGGTGTGAAAAATATGAAGAGCTTCAAAAGGTGTCAAATATATGAGGAGAATGTTAAGATCTGAAAAATAGGAGGAGCATGAAGGGGTGTTGAAAAACATGAAGAGCCTGAAAAGGTGTGAAAAATATGAAGAGCTTCAAAAGGTGTGAAAAATATGAGGAGCATGAAACGGTCTGAAAAATAGGAGCATGAAGTGGTGTTGAAAACCATGAAGAGCCTGAAAAGCTGTAAAAAATATGAAGAGCATCAAAAACTGTCAAAATATGAGGAGCATGAAACGGTGTTCAAAAACATGAAACGTCTGAAAAGGTGTGAAATATATGAACAGCTTCAAAATGTATCAAAAATAAGAGGAGCATGAAGCGGTGTTGAAAAACATGAAGAGCCTGAAAAGGTGTGAAAAATATGAAGAGCTTCAAAAGGTGTGAAAAATATGAGGAGCATGAAACGGTCTGAAAAATAGGAGAAGCATGAAGCGGTGTTGAAAAACATGAAGAGCCTGAAAAGGTGTGAAAAATATGAAGAGCTTCAAAAGGTGTGAAAAATATGAGGAGCATGAAACGGTCTGAAAATTAGGAGGAGCATGAAGCTTTGTTGAAAAACAGGAAGAGCATGAAAAGGTGGGAAATATATGAAGAGCTTCAAAAGGTGTCAAAAGTATGAGGAGCATGAAACGGTCTGAAAAATAGGAGGAGCATGAAGTGGTGTTGAAAAACATGAAGAGCCAGAAAAGGTGTGAAATATATGAAGAGCTTCAAAAGGTGTCAACAATATGAGGAGCATGAAACGGTCTGAAAAATAGGAGGAGCATGAAACGGTGTTCAAAAACATGAAGAGCCTGAAAAGGTGTGAAATAAATGAACAGCTTCAAAAGGTATCACAAATAGGAGGAGCATGAAGCGGTGTTGAAAAACATGAAGACCCTGAAAAGGTGTGAAATATATGAAGAGCTTCAAAAGGTGTCAAATATAGAGGGGGCATGAAACTATCTGAAAAATAGGAGGAGCATGAAGCGGTGTTGAAAAACATTAGGAACCTGAAAAGGTTTGAAAAATATGAAGAGCTTCAAAAGGTGTCATAAATAAGAGGAGCATGAAACGGTCTGAAAAAAAGGAGGAGCATGAAGTGGTGTTGAAAAACATAAAGAGCCTGAAAAGGTGTGCAAAATATGAAGAGCTTCAAAAGTTGTCAAAAATATGAGGAGCATGGAACGATCTGAAAAAAAGGAAGAGCAGGAAGTGGTGCGGAAAAACATGAAGAGCCTGAAAAGTTGTGAAAAATATGAAGACCTTCAAAAGGTGTTAAAAAGAGGAGGCACATGAAACTGTCTGAAAAATACGAGGAGCATGAAGCAGTGTGGAAAAACATGAAGAGCCTGAAAAAGTGTGTAAAATATGAAGAGCTTCAAAAGGTGTCAAAAATATGAAGAGCTTCAAAAGGTGTCAAAAATATGAGGAGCATGTAACGGTCTGAATAATAGGAGGAGCATCAAGCGGTGTTCAAAATCATGAAGAGCATTAAAAGGTGTGAAAAATATGAAGAGCTTCAAAAGGTGTCAAAAATATGAGGAGCATGAAACGATCTGAAAAATAGGAGCAGCATGAAACGGTGCGCAAAAACATGAAGAGCCTGAAAAGGTGTGAACAATATGAAGAGCTTCAAAATGTTTCAAAAATATGAGGAGCATGAAACGGTCTGAAAAATAGGAGGAGCAAGAAGCGGTGTTGAAAAACATGAAGAGCCTGAAAACGTTTGAAAAACATGAAGAGCCTGAAAAGGTGTGAAAAATGTGAAGAGCTTCAAAAGTTGTGAAATACAAGAGTAGCATGAAACGGTCTGAAAACTAGGAGGAGCATGAAGTGGTGTTCAAAAACATGAAGAGTCTGAAAAGGTGTGAAAAATATGAAGAACTTCAAAAGGTGCCAATAATATGAGGAGCATGAAACGGTCTGAA
Organism: Dama dama; assembly: GCF_033118175.1. Classification (NCBI taxonomy): domain Eukaryota; kingdom Metazoa; phylum Chordata; class Mammalia; order Artiodactyla; family Cervidae; genus Dama; species Dama dama. Next base: position 5,662,187 of record NC_083709.1, read on the forward strand.
AAATAGGAGGGGCATGAAACGTTGTTCAAAAACATGAAGAGCCTAAAAAGGTATGAAAAATATGAGGAGCTTCAAAAGCTGTGAAATACATGAGGAACATGAAACGGTCTGAAAAATAGGAGGAGCATGAAACGGTATTCAAAACATGAAGAGCTTGAAAAGGTGTGAAAAATATGAAGAGCTTCAAAAGGTGTGAAAAATATGAGGAGCTTCACAAGTTGTCAAAAATATGAGGAGCATGAAACGATCTGAAAAATAGGAGGAACATTAACTGGTGTTGAAAAACATGAAGAGCCTGAAAAGGTGTGAAAAATACGAAGAGATTCAAAAGATGTCAAAAATAGGAGGAGCCTGAAACGGTGTTGAAAAACATGAAGAGCATGAAAAGGTGTGAAAAATATGAAGAGCTTCAAAAGGTGTCAAAAATATGAGGAGCATGAAACGGTCTGAAATATAGGAGACGCATGAAGCGGTGTTGAAAAACATGAAGAGCCTGAAAAGGTGTGAAAAATATGAAGAGCTTCAAAAGGTGTAAAAAATATGAGGAGTATGAAAAGGACTGAAAAATAGGAGGAGCATGAAGTGGTGTTGAAAAACATGAAAAGCCTGAAAAGGTGTGAAAAATATGAAGAGCTTCAAAAGGTGTGAAAATTATGAAGAGCTTCAAAAGGGTGAAAAATATGAGGAGCATGAAACGGTCTGAAAAATAGGAGAAGCATGAAGCGGAGTTGAAAAACATGAACAGCCTGAAAACGTGTGAAAAATATGAAGAGCTTCAAATGGTGTGAAAAATATGAGGTGCATGAAACGGTCTGAAAAATAGGAGGAGCATGAAGCTTTGTTGAAAAACATGAAGAGCCTGAAAAGGTGGGAAATATATGAAGAGCTTCAAAAGGTGTCAAAAATATGAGGAGCATGAAACGGTCTGATAAATAGGAGGAGCATGAAGTGGTGTGAAAAACATGAAGAGCCAGAAAAGATGTGAAATATATGAAGAGCTTCAAAAGTTGTCAAAAATATGAGGAGCAGGAAATGGTCTGAAAAATAGGAGCATGAAGTGGTGTTGAAAACCATGAAGAGCCTGTAAGGTGTGAAAAATATGAAGAGCATCAAAAACTGTCAAAATATGAGGAGCATGAAACGGTGTTCAAAAACATGAAACGCCTGAAAAGGTGTGAAATATATGAACAGCTTCAAAAGGTATCACAAATAGGAGGAGCATGGAGCGGTGTTGAAAAACATGAAGACCCTGAAAAGGTGTGAAATATATGAAGAGCTTCAAAAGGTGTCAAATATAGAGGGGGCATGAAACTATCTGAAAAATAGGAGGAGCATGAAGCGGTGTTGAAAAACATTAGGAACCTGAAAAGGTTTGAAAAATATGAAGAGCTTCAAAAGGTGTCATAAATAAGAGGAGCATGAAACGGTCTGAAAAAAAGGAGGAGCATGAAGTGGTGTTGAAAAACATAAAGAGCCTGAAAAGGTGTGCAAAATATGAAGAGCTTCAAAAGGTGTCAAAAATATGAGGAGCATGGAACGATCTGAAAAAAAGGAAGAGCAGGAAGCGGTGCGGAAAAACATGAAGAGCCTGAAAAGGTGTGAAAAATATGAAGACCTTCAAAAGGTGTTAAAAAGAGGAGGCACATGAAACTGTCTGAAAAATACGAGGAGCATGAAGCGGTGTGGAAAAACATGAAGAGCCTGAAAAAGTGTGTAAAATATGAAGAGCTTCAAAAGGTGTCAAAAATATGAAGAGCTTCAAAAGGTGTCAAAAATATGAGGAGCATGTAACGGTCTGAATAATAGGAGGAGCATCAAGCGGTGTTCAAAATCATGAAGAGCATTAAAAGGTGTGAAAAATATGAAGAGCTTCAAAAGGTGTCAAAAATATGAGGAGCATGAAACGATCTGAAAAATAGGAGCAGCATGAAACGGTGCGCAAAAACATGAAGAGCCTGAAAAGGTGTGAACAATATGAAGAGCTTCAAAATGTTTCAAAAATATGAGGAGCATGAAACGGTCTGAAAAATAGGAGGAGCAAGAAGCGGTGTTGAAAAACATGAAGAGCCTGAAAACGTTTGAAAAATATGAAGAGCTTCAAAAGGTGTGGAAAATATGAAGCGCTTCAAAATGTGTCAAAAATAAGAGGAGCATGAAACGGTCTGAAAAGTAGGAGGAGCATGAAGTGGTGATGAAAAACATGAAGAGCCTGAAAATGTGTGAAATATATGAAGAGCTTCAAAAGGTGTCAGAAATGAGAGGAGCATGAAACGGTCTGAAAAATAGGAGGAGCATGAAGTGGTGTTGAAAAACATGAAGAGCCTGAAAAGGTGTGAAAAATATGAAGAGCTTCAAAAGTTGTCAGAAATGATAGAAACATGAAACGGTCTGAAAAATAGGATGAGCAAGAAGGGGTGTTGAAAAACATGAAGAGCCTGAAAACGTTTGAGAAATATGAAGAGATTCAAAAGGTGTGAAATATATGAAGAGCTTCAAAAGGTGTGAAATGCATGAGGAGCAGGAAACAGTCTGAAAAATAGGAGGAGCATGAAGCGGTGTTGAAAAACATGAAGAGCCTGAAAAGCTGTGAAAAATATTAAGAGCTTCAAAAGGTGTCAAAAATATGAGGAGCATGAAACGGTCTGGAAAATAGGAGGAGCATGAAACCGTGTTCAAAAACATGAAGAGCCTGAAAATGTGTAAGAAATATTAAGAGCTTCAAAAGATGTGAAATACATGAGGAGCATGAAAAGGTGTGAAAAATAGGAGGAGCATGAAGCGGTGTTGAAAAACATGAAGAGCCTGAAAAGGTGTGAAAAATATGAAGAGCTTCAAAAGGTGTGAAAAATATGAGGAGCATGAAACTGTCTGAAAAATAGGAGAAGCATGAAGCGGTGTTGAAAAACATGAAGAGCCTGAAAAGGTGTGAAAAATATGAGGAGCATGAAACGGTCTGAAAATTAGGAGGAGCATGAAGCTTTGTTGAAAAACAGGAAGAGCATGAAAAGGTGGGAAATATATGAAGAGCTTCAAAAGGTGTCAAAAGTATGAGGAGCATGAAACGGTCTGAAAAATAGGAGGAGCATGAAGTGGTGTTGAAAAACATGAAGAGCCAGAAAAGGTGTGAAATATATGAAGAGCTTCAAAAGGTGTCAACAATATGAGGAGCATGAAACGGTCTGAAAAATAGGAGGAGCATGAAACGGTGTTCAAAAACATGAAGAGCCTGAAAAGGTGTGAAATATATGAACAGCTTCAAAAGGTATCACAAATAGGAGGAGCATGAAGCGGTGTTGAAAAACATGAAGACCCTGAAAAGGTGTGAAATATATGAAGAGCTTCAAAAGGTGTCAAATATAGAGGGGGCATGAAACTATCTGAAAAATAGGAGGAGCATGAAGCGGTGTTGAAAAACATTAGGAACCTGAAAAGGTTTGAAAAATATGAAGATCTTCAAAAGGTGTCATAAATAAGAGGAGCATGAAACGGTCTGAAAAAAAGGAGGAGCATGAAGTGGTGTTGAAAAACATAAAGAGCCTGAAAAGGTGTGCAAAATATGAAGAGCTTCAAAAGGTGTCAAAAATATGAGGAGCATGGAACGATCTGAAAAAAAGGAAGAGCAGGAAGCGGTGCGGAAAAACATGAAGAGCCTGAAAAGGTGTGAAAAATATGAAGACCTTCAAAAGGTGTTAAAAAGAGGAGGCACATGAAACTGTCTGAAAAATACGAGGAGCATGAAGTGGTGTGGAAAAACATGAAGAGCCTGAAAAAGTGTGTAAAATATGAAGAGCTTCAAAAGGTGTCAAAAATATGAAGAGCTTCAAAAGGTGTCAAAAATATGAGGAGCATGTAACGGTCTGAATAATAGGAGGAGCATCAAGCGGTGTTCAAAATCATGAAGAGCATTAAAAGGTGTGAAAAATATGAAGAGCTTCAAAAGGTGTCAAAAATATGAGGAGCATGAAACGATCTGAAAAATAGGAGCAGCATGAAACGGTGCGCAAAAACATGAAGAGCCTGAAAAGGTGTGAACAATATGAAGAGCTTCAAAATGTTTCAAAAATATGAGGAGCATGAAACGGTCTGAAAAATAGGAGGAGCAAGAAGCGGTGTTGAAAAACATGAAGAGCCTGAAAACGTTTGAAAAACATGAAGAGCCTGAAAAGGTGTGAAAAATATGAAGACCTTCAAAAGGTGTTAAAAAGAGGAGGCACATGAAACTGTCTGAAAAATACGAGGAGCATGAAGCGGTGTGGAAAAACATGAAGAGCCTGAAAAAGTGTGTAAAATATGAAGAGCTTCAAAAGGTGTCAAAAATATGAAGAGCTTCAAAAGGTGTCAAAAATATGAGGAGCATGTAACGGTCTGAATAATAGGAGGAGCATCAAGCGGTGTTCAAAATCATGAAGAGCATTAAAAGGTGTGAAAAATATGAAGAGCTTCAAAAGGTGTCAAAAATATGAGGAGCATGAAACGATCTGAAAAATAGGAGCAGCATGAAACGGTGCGCAAAAACATGAAGAGCCTGAAAAGGTGTGAACAATATGAAGAGCTTCAAAATGTTTCAAAAATATGAGGAGCATGAAACGGTCTGAAAAATAGGAGGAGCAAGAAGCGGTGTTGAAAAACATGAAGAGCCTGAAAACGTTTGAAAAACATGAAGAGCCTGAAAAGGTGTGAAAAATATGAAGACCTTCAAAAGGTGTTAAAAAGAGGAGGCACATGAAACTGTCTGAAAAATACGAGGAGCATGAAGCGGTGTGGAAAAACATGAAGAGCCTGAAAAAGTGTGTAAAATATGAAGAGCTTCAAAAGGTGTCAAAAATATGAAGAGCTTCAAAAGGTGTCAAAAATATGAGGAGCATGTAACGGTCTGAATAATAGGAGGAGCATCAAGCGGTGTTCAAAATCATGAAGAGCATTAAAAGGTGTGAAAAATATGAAGAGCTTCAAAAGGTGTCAAAAATATGAGGAGCATGAAACGATCTGAAAAATAGGAGCAGCATGAAACGGTGCGCAAAAACATGAAGAGCCTGAAAAGGTGTGAACAATATGAAGAGCTTCAAAATGTTTCAAAAATATGAGGAGCATGAAACGGTCTGAAAAATAGGAGGAGCAAGAAGCGGTGTTGAAAAACATGAAGAGCCTGAAAACGTTTGAAAAATATGAAGAGCTTCAAAAGGTGTGGAAAATATGAAGCGCTTCAAAATGTGTCAAAAATAAGAGGAGCATGAAACGGTCTGAAAAGTAGGAGGAGCATGAAGTGGTGATGAAAAACATGAAGAGCCTGAAAATGTGTGAAATATATGAAGAGCTTCAAAAGGTGTCAGAAATGAGAGGAGCATGAAACGGTCTGAAAAATAGGAGGAGCATGAAGTGGTGTTGAAAAACATGAAGAGCCTGAAAAGGTGTGAAAAATATGAAGAGCTTCAAAAGTTGTCAGAAATGATAGAAACATGAAACGGTCTGAAAAATAGGATGAGCAAGAAGGGGTGTTGAAAAACATGAAGAGCCTGAAAACGTTTGAGAAATATGAAGAGATTCAAAAGGTGTGAAATATATGAAGAGCTTCAAAAGGTGTGAAATGCATGAGGAGCAGGAAACAGTCTGAAAAATAGGAGGAGCATGAAGCGGTGTTGAAAAACATGAAGAGCCTGAAAAGCTGTGAAAAATATTAAGAGCTTCAAAAGGTGTCAAAAATATGAGGAGCATGAAACGGTCTGGAAAATAGGAGGAGCATGAAACCGTGTTCAAAAACATGAAGAGCCTGAAAATGTGTAAGAAATATTAAGAGCTTCAAAAGATGTGAAATACATGAGGAGCATGAAAAGGTGTGAAAAATAGGAGGAGCATGAAGCGGTGTTGAAAAACATGAAGAGCCTGAAAAGGTGTGAAAAATATGAAGAGCTTCAAAAGGTGTCAAATATATGAGGAGAATGTTAAGATCTGAAAAATAGGAGGAGCATGAAGGGGTGTTGAAAAACATGAAGAGCCTGAAAAGGTGTGAAAAAATATGAAGAGCTTCAAAAGGTGTGAAATATATGAGGAGCATGAAACGGTCTGAAAAATAGGAGCATGAAGTGGTGTTGAAAACCATGAAGAGCCTGAAAAGCTGTAAAAAATATGAAGAGCATCAAAAACTGTCAAAATATGAGGAGCATGAAACGGTGTTCAAAAACATGAAACGTCTGAAAAGGTGTGAAATATATGAACAGCTTCAAAATGTATCAAAAATAAGAGGAGCATGAAGCGGTGTTGAAAAACATGAAGAGCCTGAAAAGGTGTGAAAAATATGAAGAGCTTCAAAAGGTGTGAAAAATATGAGGAGCATGAAACTGTCTGAAAAATAGGAGAAGCATGAAGCGGTGTTGAAAAACATGAAGAGCCTGAAAAGGTGTGAAAAATATGAAGAGCTTCAAAAGGTGTGAAAAATATGAGGAGCATGAAACGGTCTGAAAATTAGGAGGAGCATGAAGCTTTGTTGAAAAACAGGAAGAGCATGAAAAGGTGGGAAATATATGAAGAGCTTCAAAAGGTGTCAAAAGTATGAGGAGCATGAAACGGTCTGAAAAATAGGAGGAGCATGAAGTGGTGTTGAAAAACATGAAGAGCCAGAAAAGGTGTGAAATATATGAAGAGCTTCAAAAGGTGTCAACCATATGAGGAGCATGAAACGGTCTGAAAAATAGGAGGAGCATGAAACGGTGTTCAAAAACATGAAGAGCCTGAAAAGGTGTGAAATATATGAACAGCTTCAAAAGGTATCACAAATAGGAGGAGCATGAAGCGGTGTTGAAAAACATGAAGACCCTGAAAAGGTGTGAAATATATGAAGAGCTTCAAAAGGTGTCAAATATAGAGGGGGCATGAAACTATCTGAAAAATAGGAGGAGCATGAAGCGGTGTTGAAAAACATTAGGAACCTGAAAAGGTTTGAAAAATATGAAGAGCTTCAAAAGGTGTCATAAATAAGAGGAGCATGAAACGGTCTGAAAAAAAGGAGGAGCATGAAGTGGTGTTGAAAAACATAAAGAGCCTGAAAAGGTGTGCAAAATATGAAGAGCTTCAAAAGGTGTCAAAAATATGAGGAGCATGGAACGATCTGAAAAAAAGGAAGAGCAGGAAGCGGTGCGGAAAAACATGAAGAGCCTGAAAAGGTGTGAAAAATATGAAGACCTTCAAAAGGTGTTAAAAAGAGGAAGCACATGAAACTGTCTGAAAAATACGAGGAGCATGAAGTGGTGTGGAAAAACATGAAGAGCCTGAAAAAGTGTGTAAAATATGAAGAGCTTCAAAAGGTGTCAAAAATATGAAGAGCTTCAAAAGGTGTCAAAAATATGAGGAGCATGTAACGGTCTGAATAATAGGAGGAGCATCAAGCGGTGTTCAAAATCATGAAGAGCATTAAAAGGTGTGAAAAATATGAAGAGCTTCAAAAGGTGTCAAAAATATGAGGAGCATGAAACGATCTGAAAAATAGGAGCAGCATGAAACGGTGCGCAAAAACATGAAGAGCCTGAAAAGGTGTGAACAATATGAAGAGCTTCAAAATGTTTCAAAAATATGAGGAGCATGAAACGGTCTGAAAAATAGGAGGAGCAAGAAGCGGTGTTGAAAAACATGAAGAGCCTGAAAACGTTTGAAAAACATGAAGAGCCTGAAAAGGTGTGAAAAATGTGAAGAGCTTCAAAAGTTGTGAAATACAAGAGTAGCATGAAACGGTCTGAAAACTAGGAGGAGCATGAAGTGGTGTTCAAAAACATGAAGAGTCTGAAAAGTTGTGAAAAATATGAAGAACTTCAAAAGGTGCCAATAATATGAGGAGCATGAAACGGTCTGAAAAATAGGAGGGGCATGAAACGTTGTTCAAAAACATGAAGAGCCTAAAAAGGTATGAAAAATATGAGGAGCTTCAAAAGCTGTGAAATACATGAGGAACATGAAACGGTCTGAAAAATAGGAGGAGCATGAAACGGTATTCAAAACATGAAGAGCTTGAAAAGGTGTGAAAAATATGAAGAGCTTCAAAAGGTGTGAAAAATATGAGGAGCTTCACAAGTTGTCAAAAATATGAGGAGCATGAAACGATCTGAAAAATACGAGGAACATTAACTGGTGTTGAAAAACATGAAGAGCCTGAAAAGGTGTGAAAAATACGAAGAGATTCAAAAGATGTCAAAAATAGGAGGAGCCTGAAACGGTGTTGAAAAACATGAAGAGCATGAAAAGGTGTGAAAAATATGAAGAGCTTCAAAAGGTGTCAAAAATATGAGGAGCATGAAACGGTCTGAAATATAGGAGACGCATGAAGCGGTGTTGAAAAACATGAAGAGCCTGAAAAGGTGTGAAAAATATGAAGAGCTTCAAAAGGTGTAAAAAATATGAGGAGTATGAAAAGGACTGAAAAATAGGAGGAGCATGAAGTGGTGTTGAAAAACATGAAAAGCCTGAAAAGGTGTGAAAAATATGAAGAGCTTCAAAAGGTGTGAAAATTATGAAGAGCTTCAAAAGGGTGAAAAATATGAGGAGCATGAAACGGTCTGAAAAATAGGAGAAGCATGAAGCGGAGTTGAAAAACATGAACAGCCTGAAAACGTGTGAAAAATATGAAGAGCTTCAAATGGTGTGAAAAATATGAGGTGCATGAAACGGTCTGAAAAATAGGAGGAGCATGAAGCTTTGTTGAAAAACATGAAGAGCCTGAAAAGGTGGGAAATATATGAAGAGCTTCAAAAGGTGTCAAAAATATGAGGAGCAGGAAATGGTCTGAAAAATAGGAGCATGAAGTGGTGTTGAAAACCATGAAGAGCCTGTAAGGTGTGAAAAATATGAAAAGCATCAAAAACTGTCAAAATATGAGGAGCATGAAACGGTGTTCAAAAACATGAAACGCCTGAAAAGGTGTGAAATATATGAACAGCTTCAAAAGGTATCACAAATAGGAGGAGCATGGAGCGGTGTTGAAAAACATGAAGACCCTGAAAAGGTGTGAAATATATGAAGAGCTTCAAAAGGTGTCAAATATAGAGGGGGCATGGAACTGTCTGAAAAATAGGAGGAGCATGAAGCGGTGTTGAAAAACATTAGGAACCTGAAAAGGTTTGAAAAATATGAAGAGCTTCAAAAGGTGTCATAAATAAGAGGAGCATGAAACGGTCTGAAAAAAAGGAGGAGCATGAGGTGGTGTTGAAAAACATAAAGAGCCTGAAAAGGTGTGGAAAATATGAAGAGCTTCAAAAGTTGTCAGAAATGATAGAAACATGAAACGGTCTGAAAAATAGGATGAGCAAGAAGGGGTGTTGAAAAACATGAAGAGCCTGAAAACGTTTGAGAAATATGAAGAGATTCAAAAGGTGTGAAATACATGAAGGGCTTCAAAAGGTGTCAAAAGTATGAGGAGCATGAAACGGTCTGAAAAATAGGAGGAGCATGAAGTGGTGTTGAAAAACATGAAGAGCCAGAAAAGGTGTGAAATATATGAAGAGCTTCAAAAGGTGTCAACAATATGAGGAGCATGAAACGGTCTGAAAAATAGGAGGAGCATGAAACGGTGTTCAAAAACATGAAGAGCCTGAAAAGGTGTGAAATAAATGAACAGCTTCAAAAGGTATCACAAATAGGAGGAGCATGAAGCGGTGTTGAAAAACATGAAGACCCTGAAAAGGTGTGAAATATATGAAGAGCTTCAAAAGGTGTCAAATATAGAGGGGGCATGAAACTATCTGAAAAATAGGAGCAGCATGAAGCGGTGTTGAAAAACATTAGGAACCTGAAAAGGTTTGAAAAATATGAAGAGCTTCAAAAGGTGTCATAAATAAGAGGAGCATGAAACGGTCTGAAAAAAAGGAGGAGCATGAAGTGGTGTTGAAAAACATAAAGAGCCTGAAAAGGTGTGCAAAATATGAAGAGCTTCAAAAGTTGTCAAAAATATGAGGAGCATGGAACGATCTGAAAAAAAGGAAGAGCAGGAAGTGGTGCGGAAAAACATGAAGAGCCTGAAAAGTTGTGAAAAATATGAAGACCTTCAAAAGGTGTTAAAAAGAGGAGGCACATGAAACTGTCTGAAAAATACGAGGAGCATGAAGCGGTGTGGAAAAACATGAAGAGCCTGAAAAAGTGTGTAAAATATGAAGAGCTTCAAAAGGTGTCAAAAATATGAAGAGCTTCAAAAGGTGTCAAAAATATGAGGAGCATGTAACGGTCTGAATAATAGGAGGAGCATCAAGCGGTGTTCAAAATCATGAAGAGCATTAAAAGGTGTGAAAAATATGAAGAGCTTCAAAAGGTGTCAAAAATATGAGGAGCATGAAACGATCTGAAAAATAGGAGCAGCATGAAACGGTGCGCAAAAACATGAAGAGCCTGAAAAGGTGTGAACAATATGAAGAGCTTCAAAATGTTTCAAAAATATGAGGAGCATGAAACGGTCTGAAAAATAGGAGGAGCAAGAAGCGGTGTTGAAAAACATGAAGAGCCTGAAAACGTTTGAAAAATATGAAGAGCTTCAAAAGGTGTGGAAAATATGAAGCGCTTCAAAATGTGTCAAAAATAAGAGGAGCATGAAACGGTCTGAAAAGTAGGAGGAGCATGAAGTGGTGATGAAAAACATGAAGAGCCTGAAAATGTGTGAAATATATGAAGAGCTTCAAAAGGTGTCAGAAATGAGAGGAGCATGAAACGGTCTGAAAAATAGGAAGAGCATGAAGTGGTGTTGAAAAACATGAAGAGCCTGAAAAGGTGTGAAAAATATGAAGAGCTTCAAAAGTTGTCAGAAATGATAGAAACATGAAACGGTCTGAAAAATAGGATGAGCAAGAAGGGGTGTTGAAAAACATGAAGAGCCTGAAAACGTTTGAGAAATATGAAGAGATTCAAAAGGTGTGAAATATATGAAGAGCTTCAAAAGGTGTGAAATGCATGAGGAGCAGGAAACAGTCTGAAAAATAGGAGGAGCATGAAGCGGTGTTGAAAAACATGAAGAGCCTGAAAAGCTGTGAAAAATATTAAAAGTTTCAAAAGGTGTCAAAAATATGAGGAGCATGAAACGGTCTGGAAAATAGGAGGAGCATGAAACCGTGTTCAAAAACATGAAGAGCCTGAAAATGTGTAAGAAATATTAAGAGCTTCAAAAGATGTGAAATACATGAGGAGCATGAAAAGGTGTGAAAAATAGGAGGAGCATGAAGCGGTGTTGAAAAACATGAAGAGCCTGAAAAGGTGTGAAAAATATGAAGAGCTTCAAAAGGTGTCAAATATATGAGGAGAATGTTAAGATCTGAAAAATAGGAGGAGCATGAAGGGGTGTTGAAAAACATGAAGAGCCTGAAAAGGTGTGAAAAATATGAAGAGCTTCAAAAGGTGTGAAAAATATGAGGAGCATGAAACGGTCTGAAAAATAGGAGCATGAAGTGGTGTTGAAAACAATGAAGAGCCTGAAAAGCTGTAAAAAATATGAAGAGCATCAAAAACTGTCAAAATATGAGGAGCATGAAACGGTGTTCAAAATCATGAAACGTCTGAAAAGGTGTGAAATATATGAACAGCTTCAAAATGTATCAAAAATAAGAGGAGGATGAAGCGGTGTTGAAAAACATGAAGAGCCTGAAAAGGTGTGAAAAATATGAAGAGCTTCAAAAGGTGTGAAAAATATGAGGAGCATGAAACGGTCTGAAAAATAGGAGAAGCATGAAGCGGTGTTGAAAAACATGAAGAGCCTGAAAAGGTGTGAAAAATATGAAGAGCTTCAAAAGGTGTGAAAAATATGAGGAGCATGAAACGGTCTGAAAATTAGGAGGAGCATGAAGCTTTGTTGAAAAACAGGAAGAGCATGAAAAGGTGGGAAATATATGAAGAGCTTCAAAAGGTGTCAAAATTATGAGGAGCATGAAACGGTCTGAAAAATAGGAGGAGCATGAAGTGGTGTTGAAAAACATGAAGAGCCAGAAAAGGTGTGAAATATATGAAGAGCTTCAAAAGGTGTCAACAATATGAGGAGCATGAAACGGTCTAAAAAATAGGAGGAGCATGAAACGGTGTTCAAAAACATGAAGAGCCTGAAAAGGTGTGAAATATATGAACAGCTTCAAAAGGTATCACAAATAGGAGGAGCATGAAGCGGTGTTGAAAAACATGAAGACCCTGAAAAGGTGTGAAATATATGAAGAGCTTCAAAAGGTGTCAAATATAGAGGGGGCATGAAACTATCTGAAAAAGAGGAGGAGCATGAAGTGGTGTTGAAAAACATGAAGAGCCAGAAAAGGTGTGAAATATATGAAGAGCTTCAAAAGGTGTCAACAATATGAGGAGCATGAAACGGTCTGAAAAATAGGAAGAGCATGAAACGGTGTTCAAAAACATGAAGAGCCTGAAAAGGTGTGCAAAATATGAAGAGCTTCAAAAGGTGTCAAAAATATGAGGAGCATGGAACGATCTGAAAAAAAGGAAGAGCAGGAAGCGGTGTGGAAAAACATGAAGAGCCTGAAAAGGTGTGAAAAATATGAAGACCTTCAAAAGGTGTTAAAAAGAGGAGGCACATGAAACTGTCTGAAAAATACGAGGAGCATGAAGCGGTGTGGAAAAACATGAAGAGCCTGAAAAAGTGTGTAAAATATGAAGAGCTTCAAAAGGTGTCAAAAATATGAAGAGCTTCAAAAGGTGTCAAAAATATGAGGAGCATGTAACGGTCTGAATAATAGGAGGAGCATCAAGCGGTGTTCAAAATCATGAAGAGCATTAAAAGGTGTGAAAAATATGAAGAGCTTCAAAAGGTGTCAAAAATATGAGGAGCATGAAACGATCTGAAAAATAGGAGCAGCATGAAACGGTGCGCAAAAACATGAAGAGCCTGAAAAGGTGTGAACAATATGAAGAGCTTCAAAATGTTTCAAAAATATGAGGAGCATGAAACGGTCTGAAAAATAGGAGGAGCAAGAAGCGGTGTTGAAAAACATGAAGAGCCTGAAAACGTTTGAAAAATATGAAGAGCTTCAAAAGGTGTGGAAAATATGAAGCGCTTCAAAATGTGTCAAAAATAAGAGGAGCATGAAACGGTCTGAAAAGTAGGAGGAGCATGAAGTGGTGATGAAAAACATGAAGAGCCTGAAAATGTGTGAAATATATGAAGAGCTTCAAAAGGTGTCAGAAATGAGAGGAGCATGAAACGGTCTGAAAAATAGGAGGAGCATGAAGTGGTGTTGAAAAACATGAAGAGCCTGAAAAGGTGTGAAAAATATGAAGAGCTTCAAAAGTTGTCAGAAATGATAGAAACATGAAACGGTCTGAAAAATAGGATGAGCAAGAAGGGGTGTTGAAAAACATGAAGAGACTGAAAACGTTTGAGAAATATGAAGAGATTCAAAAGGTGTGAAATATATGAAGAGCTTCAAAAGGTGTGAAATGCATGAGGAGCAGGAAACAGTCTGAAAAATAGGAGGAGCATGAAGCGGTGTTGAAAAACATGAAGAGCCTGAAAAGCTGTGAAAAATATTAAGAGCTTCAAAAGGTGTCAAAAATATGAGGAGCATGAAACGGTCTGGAAAATAGGAGGAGCATGAAACCGTGTTCAAAAACATGAAGAGCCTGAAAATGTGTAAGAAATATTAAGAGCTTCAAAAGATGTGAAATACATGAGGAGCATGAAAAGGTCTGAAAAATAGGAGGAGCATGAAGCGGTGTTGAAAAACATGAAGAGTCTGAAAAGGTGTGAAAAATATGAAGAGCTTCAAAAGGTGTCAAATATATGAGGAGAATGTTAAGATCTGAAAAATAGGAGGAGCATGAAGGGGTGTTGAAAAACATGAAGAGCCTGAAAAGGTGTGAAAAATATGAAGAGCTTCAAAAGGTGTGAAAAATATGAGGAGCATGAAACGGTCTGAAAAATAGGAGCATGAAGTGGTGTTGAAAACCATGAAGAGCCTGAAAAGCTGTAAAAAATATGAAGAGCATCAAAAACTGTCAAAATATGAGGAGCATGAAACGGTGTTCAAAAACATGAAACGTCTGAAAAGGTGTGAAATATATGAACAGCTTCAAAATGTATCAAAAATAAGAGGAGCATGAAGCGGTGTTGAAAAACATGAAGAGCCTGAAAAGGTGTGAAAAATATGAAGAGCTTCAAAAGGTGTGAAAAATATGAGGAGCATGAAACGGTCTGAAAAATAGGAGAAGCATGAAGCGGTGTTGAAAAACATGAAGAGCCTGAAAAGGTGTGAAAAATATGAAGAGCTTCAAAAGGTGTGAAAAATATGAGGAGCATGAAACGGTCTGAAAATTAGGAGGAGCATGAAGCTTTGTTGAAAAACAGGAAGAGCATGAAAAGGTGGGAAATATATGAAGAGCTTCAAAAGGTGTCAAAAGTATGAGGAGCATGAAACGGTCTGAAAAATAGGAGGAGCATGAAGTGGTGTTGAAAAACATGAAGAGCCAGAAAAGGTGTGAAATATATGAAGAGCTTCAAAAGGTGTCAACAATATGAGGAGCATGAAACGGTCTGAAAAATAGGAGGAGCATGAAACGGTGTTCAAAAACATGAAGAGCCTGAAAAGGTGTGAAATATATGAACAGCTTCAAAAGGTATGAGAAATAGGAGGAGCATGAAGCGGTGTTGAAAAACATGAAGACCCTGAAAAGGTGTGAAATATATGAAGAACTTCAAAAGGTGTCAAATATAGAGGGGGCATGAAACTATCTGAAAAATAGGAGGAGCATGAAGTGGTGTTGAAAAACATGAAGAGCCAGAAAAGGTGTGAAATATATGAAGAGCTTCAAAAGGTGTCAACAATATGAGGAGCATGAAACGGTCTGAAAAATAGGAAGAGCATGAAACGGTGTTCAAAAACATGAAGAGCCTGAAAAGGTGTGCAAAATATGAAGAGCTTCAAAAGGTGTCAAAAATATGAGGAGCATGGAACGATCTGAAAAAAAGGAAGAGCAGGAAGCGGTGCGGAAAAACATGAAGAGCCTGAAAAGGTGTGAAAAATATGAAGACCTTCAAAAGGTGTTAAAAAGAGGAGGCACATGAAACTGTCTGAAAAATACGAGGAGCATGAAGCGGTGTGGAAAAACATGAAGAGCCTGAAAAAGTGTGTAAAATATGAAGAGCTTCAAAAGGTGTCAAAAATATGAAGAGCTTCAAAAGGTGTCAAAAATATGAGGAGCATGTAACGGTCTGAATAATAGGAGGAGCATCAAGCGGTGTTCAAAATCATGAAGAGCATTAAAAGGTGTGAAAAATATGAAGAGCTTCAAAAGGTGTCAAAAATATGAGGAGCATGAAACGATCTGAAAAATAGGAGCAGCATGAAACGGTGCGCAAAAACATGAAGAGCCTGAAAAGGTGTGAACAATATGAAGAGCTTCAAAATGTTTCAAAAATATGAGGAGCATGAAACGGTCTGAAAAATAGGAGGAGCAAGAAGCGGTGTTGAAAAACATGAAGAGCCTGAAAACGTTTGAAAAACATGAAGAGCCTGAAAAGGTGTGAAAAATGTGAAGAGCTTCAAAAGTTGTGAAATACAAGAGTAGCATGAAACGGTCTGAAAAATAGGAGGAGCAGGAAGCGGTGTTGAAAAACATGAAGAGCCTGAAAAGCTGTGAAAAATATTAAGAGCTTCAAAAGGTGTCAAAAATATGAGGAGCATGAAACGGTCTGGAAAATAGGAGGAGCATGAAACCGTGTTCAAAAACATGAAGAGCCTGAAAATGTGTAAGAAATATTAAGAGCTTCAAAAGATGTGAAATACATGAGGAGCATGAAAAGGTGTGAAAAATAGGAGGAGCATGAAGCGGTGTGAAAAACATGAAGAGCCTGAAAAGGTGTGAAAAATATGAAGAGCTTCAAAAGGTGTCAAATATATGAGGAGAATGTTAAGATCTGAAAAATAGGAGGAGCATGAAGGGGTGTTGAAAAACATGAAGAGCCTGAAAAGGTGTGAAAAATATGAAGAGCTTCAAAAGGTGTGAAAAATATGAGGAGCATGAAACGCTCTGAAAAATAGGAGCATGAAGTGGTGTTGAAAACCATGAAGAGCCTGAAAAGCTGTAAAAAATATGAAGAGCATCAAAAATTGTCAAAATATGAGGAGCATGAAACGGTGTTCAAAAACATGAAACGTCTGAAAAGGTGTGAAATATATGAACAGCTTCAAAATGTATCAAAAATAAGAGGAGCATGAAGCGGTGTTGAAAAACATGAAGAGCCTGAAAAGGTGTGAAAAATATGAAGAGCTTCAAAAGGTGTGAAAAATATGAGGAGCATGAAACGGTCTGAAAATTAGGAGGAGCATGAAGCTTTGTTGAAAAACAGGAAGAGCATGAAAAGGTGGGAAATATATGAAGAGCTTCAAAAGGTGTCAAAAGTATGAGGAGCATGAAACGGTCTGAAAAATAGGAGGAGCATGAAGTGGTGTTGAAAAACATGAAGAGCCAGAAAAGGTGTGAAATATATGAAGAGCTTCAAAAGGTGTCAACAATATGAGGAGCATGAAACGGTCTGAAAAATAGGAGGAGCATGAAACGGTGTTCAAAAACATGAAGAGCCTGAAAAGGTGTGAAATATATGAACAGCTTCAAAAGGTATGAGAAATAGGAGGAGCATGAAGCGGTGTTGAAAAACATGAAGACCCTGAAAAGGTGTGAAGTATATGAAGAACTTCAAAAGGTGTCAAATATAGAGGGGGCATGAAACTATCTGAAAAATAGGAGGAGCATGAAGTGGTGTTGAAAAACATGAAGAGCCAGAAAAGGTGTGAAATATATGAAGAGCTTCAAAAGATGTCAACAATATGAGGAGCATGAAACGGTCTGAAAAATAGGAAGAGCATGAAACGGTGTTCAAAAACATGAAGAGCCTGAAAAGGTGTGCAAAATATGAAGAGCTTCAAAAGGTGTCAAAAATATGAGGAGCATGGAACGATCTGAAAAAAAGGAAGAGCAGGAAGCGGTGCGGAAAAACATGAAGAGCCTGAAAAGGTGTGAAAAATATGAAGACCTTCAAAAGGTGTTAAAAAGAGGAGGCACATGAAACTGTCTGAAAAATACGAGGAGCATGAAGCGGTGTGGAAAAACATGAAGAGCCTGAAAAAGTGTGTAAAATATGAAGAGCTTCAAAAGGTGTCAAAAATATGAAGAGCTTCAAAAGGTGTCAAAAATATGAGGAGCATGTAACGGTCTGAATAATAGGAGGAGCATCAAGCGGTGTTCAAAATCATGAAGAGCATTAAAAGGTGTGAAAAATATGAAGAGCTTCAAAAGGTGTCAAAAATATGAGGAGCATGAAACGATCTGAAAAATAGGAGCAGCATGAAACGGTGCGCAAAAACATGAAGAGCCTGAAAAGGTGTGAACAATATGAAGAGCTTCAAAATGTTTCAAAAATATGAGGAGCATGAAACGGTCTGAAAAATAGGAGGAGCAAGAAGCGGTGTTGAAAAACATGAAGAGCCTGAAAACGTTTGAAAAATATGAAGAGCTTCAAAAGGTGTGGAAAATATGAAGCGCTTCAAAATGTGTCAAAAATAAGAGGAGCATGAAACGGTCTGAAAAGTAGGAGGAGCATGAAGTGGTGATGAAAAACATGAAGAGCCTGAAAATGTGTGAAATATATGAAGAGCTTCAAAAGGTGTCAGAAATGAGAGGAGCATGAAACGGTCTGAAAAATAGGAGGAGCATGAAGTGGTGTTGAAAAACATGAAGAGCCTGAAAAGGTGTGAAAAATATGAAGAGCTTCAAAAGTTGTCAGAAATGATAGAAACATGAAACGGTCTGAAAAATAGGATGAGCAAGAAGGGGTATTGAAAAACATGAAGAGTCTGAAAACGTTTGAGAAATATGAAGAGATTCAAAAGGTGTGAAATATATGAAGAGCTTCAAAAGGTGTGAAATGCATGAGGAGCAGGAAACAGTCTGAAAAATAGGAGGAGCATGAAGCGGTGTTGAAAAACATGAAGAGCCTGAAAAGCTGTGAAAAATATTAAGAGCTTCAAAAGGTGTCAAAAATATGAGGAGCATGAAACGGTCTGGAAAATAGGAGGAGCATGAAACCGTGTTCAAAAACATGAAGAGCCTGAAAATGTGTAAGAAATATTAAGAGCTTCAAAAGATGTGAAATACATGAGGAGCATGAAAAGGTGTGAAAAATAGGAGGAGCATGAAGCGGTGTTGAAAAACATGAAGAGCCTGAAAAGGTGTGAAAAATATGAAGAGCTTCAAAAGGTGTCAAATATATGAGGAGAATGTTAAGATCTGAAAAATAGGAGGAGCATGAAGGGGTGTTGAAAAACATGAAGAGCCTGAAAAGGTGTGAAAAATATGAAGAGCTTCAAAAGGTGTGAAAAATATGAGGAGCATGAAACGGTCTGAAAAATAGGAGCATGAAGTGGTGTTGAAAACAATGAAGAGCCTGAAAAGCTGTAAAAAATATGAAGAGCATCAAAAACTGTCAAAATATGAGGAGCATGAAACGGTGTTCAAAAACATGAAACGTCTGAAAAGGTGTGAAATATATGAACAGCTTCAAAATGTATCAAAAATAAGAGGAGCATGAAGCGGTGTTGAAAAACATGAAGAGCCTGAAAAGGTGTGAAAAATATGAAGAGCTTCAAAAGGTGTGAAAAATATGAGGAGCATGAAACGGTCTGAAAAATAGGAGAAGCATGAAGCGGTGTTGAAAAACATGAAGAGCCTGAAAAGGTGTGAAAAATATGAAGAGCTTCAAAAGGTGTGAAAAATATGAGGAGCATGAAACGGTCTGAAAATTAGGAGGAGCATGAAGCTTTGTTGAAAAACAGGAAGAGCATGAAAAGGTGGGAAATATATGAAGAGCTTCAAAAGGTGTCAAAAGTATGAGGAGCATGAAACGGTCTGAAAAATAGGAGGAGCATGAAGTGGTGTTGAAAAACATGAAGAGCCAGAAAAGGTGTGAAATATATGAAGAGCTTCAAAAGGTGTCAACAATATGAGGAGCATGAAACGGTCTGAAAAATAGGAGGAGCATGAAACGGTGTTCAAAAACATGAAGAGCCTGAAAAGGTGTGAAATATATGAACAGCTTCAAAAGGTATCAAAAATATGAGGAGCATGAAACGCTCTGAAAAAAAGGAGGATCATGAAGCAGTGTTGAAAAACATGAAGAACCTGAAAAGGTGTGAAAAATATGAAGAGCTTCAAAAGGTGTCAAAATTATGAAGAGCTTCAAAGGTGTCAAAAATATGAGGAGGATGAAACGTTCTGAAAAATAGGAGGAGCATGAAGTGGCATTGAAAAACATGAAGAGACTGAAAAGGTGTGAAATATATGAAGAGCATCAAAAGGTGTCAAAATTTTGAAGAGCTTCAAAATTTTCAAAAATATGAGGAGCATGAAACGGTGTTCAAAAATATGGAAAGCAAGAAAAGGTGTGAAAAATATGAAGAGCTTCAAAAGGTGCCAAAAATATGAGGAGCATGAAACGGTCTGAAAAATAGGAGGAAAATGAAGCGGTGTTGAAAAACATGAAGAGCTTGAAAAGGTTTGAAAAATATGAAGAGCTTCAAAAGGTGTCAAAAATAGGAGGAGCATGAAGCGGTGTTGAAAAAGATGAAGAGCCTGAAAAGGTGTGAAATATATGAAGAGTTTGAAACTGTGTCAAAAATATGAGGAGCAGGAAACGGTCTGAAAAATAGGAGCATGAAGTGGTGTTGAAAACCATGAAGAGCCTGAAAAGCTGTGAAAAATATGAAGAGCATCAAAAACTGTCAAAATATGAGGAGCATGAAACGGTGTTCAAAACCATGAAACGTCTGAAAAGGTGTGAAATATATGAACAGCTTCAAAATGTATCAAAAATAAGAGGAGCATGAAGTGATGTTGAAAAACATGAAGAGCCTGAAAAGGTGTGAAAAATATGAAGAGCTTCAAAAGGTGTCAGAAATGAGAGGAGCATGAAACGGTCTGAAATATAGGAGGAGCATGAAGTGATGTTGAAAAACATGAAGAGCCTGAAAAGCTGTGAAAAATATGAAGAGCTTCAAAAGGTGTCAAATATATGAGAAGCATGAACCGGTCTGAAAAAAGGAGGAGCATGAAGCGGTGTTCAAAAACATGAAGAGCATGAAAAGGTGTGAAAAATATGAAGAGCTTCAAAAGGTGTCAAAAATATGAGGAGCATGAAACGGTCTGAAAAATAGGAAGAGCATGAAGCGGTGTTGAAAAACATGAAGAGCCTGAAAAGGTGTGAAAAATATGAAGAGCTTCAAAAGGTGTCAAAAATATGAGGAGCATGAAACGGTCTGAAAAATAGGAGAAGCATGAAACGGTCTGAAAAATGGGAGGAGCATGAAGCGGTGTTGAAAAACATGAAGAGCCTGAAAACGTGTGAAAAACATGAAGAGCTTAAAAGTTGTGAGAAATATGAAGAGCTTCAAAAGGTGTCAAAAATGAGACGAGCATGAAACGGTCTGGAAAATAGGACGAGCGGAAGCGGTGTTGAAATCATGAAGAGCCAGAAAAGGTGTGAAAAATATGAAGAGCTTCAAAAGTGTCAAAAATATGAGGAGCATGAAACGGTCTGAAAAACAGTAGGATCATGAAGCCGTGTTGAAAAACATGGGGAGCCTGAAAAGTTGTGAAAATATGAAGAGCTTCAAAATGTATCAAAAATATGAGCAGCATGAAACAGTGTGAAAAATAGGAGGAGAATGAAACGGTTTTCAAAAACATGAAGAGCCTGAAAAGTTGTGAAAAATATGAAGGGCTTTAAAAGGTGTGAAACACATGAGGAGCATGAAACGGTCTGAAAATTAGGAGGAGCATGAAACCGTGTTCAAAAACATGAAGAGCCTGAAAAGTTGTGAAAAATATGAAGAGCTTCAAACGGTTGGAAATACATGAGGAGCATGAAACGGTGTTGAAAAACATGAAGAGCCTGAAAAGGTGGGTAAAATATGAAGAGCTTCAAAAGGTGTCAAAAATATGAGGAGCATGAAACGGTCTGAAAAATAGGAGGAGCATTAAACGGTGTTCAAAAACATGAAGAGCCTAAAATGGTGTGAAATATGAAGAGCTTCAAAAGGTTTCAAAAATAGGAGGAGCATGAAACAGTCTGAAAAATAGGAGGAGCATGAAGCGGTGTAAAAAACATGAAGACCCTGAAAAGGTGTCAAAAATATAAAGAGCTTCAAAAGGTGTCAAAAATAGGAGGAGCATGAAACGGTCTGAAAAATAGGAGGAGCATGAAACGGTGTTCAAAAACATGAAAAGCCTGAATAGGTGTGAAAAATATGAAGAGCTTCAAAAGGTGTCAAAAATAGGAGGAGCATGAAACGGTCTGAAAAATAGGAGCAGCATGAAGCGGTGTAAAAAACATGAAGAGCCTGAAAAGGTGTAAAAGATATGAAGACCTTCAAAAGGTGTCAAAAATATGAGGAGCACGAAACGGTCTGAAAAATAGGAGCAGCATGAAGCGGTGCAATAAACATGAAGAGCCTGAAAAGGTGTGAAAAATATGAAGAGCTTCAAAAGGTGTGAAAAAAATGAAGAGCTTCAAAATGTGTCAAAAATATGAGGAGCATGAAACGATCTGAAAAATAGGAGCAGCATGAAACGGTGTTCAAAGACATGAAGAGCCTGAAAAGGTGTGAAAAATATGAAGAGCTTCAAAACGTGTCAAAAATATGAGGAGCATGAAACGATCTGAAAAATAGGAGGAGCAAGAAGCGGTGTTGAAAAACATGAAGAGCCTGAAAAGGTGTGAAATATATGAAGAGCTTCAAAAGGTGTCAAAAATATGAGGAGCATGAAACGGTTTGAAAAATAGGAGGCGCATGAAGCGTTGTTGAAAAACATGAAGAGCCTGAAAATGGTGTGAAAAATATGAAGAGCTTCAAAAGGTGTCAAATATATGAGGAGCATGAAACGGTCTGAAAAATAGGAAGAGCATGAAGTGGTATTCAAAAACATGAAGAGCCTGAAAAGTTGTGAAAAATATGAAGAGCTTCAAATGGTGTGAAAAATATGAGGAGCATGAAACGGTTTAAAAAATAAGAGGAGCATGAAATGGTGTTGAAAAACATAAAGAGCCTGAAAACGTTTGAAAAATATGAAGAGCTTCAAAAGGTGTGGAAAATATGAAGAGCTTCAAAATGTGTCAAAAATAAGAGGAGCATGAAACGGTCTGAAAAATAGGAGGAGCATGAAGTGGTGTTGAAAAACATGAAGAGCCTGAAAATGTGTGAAATATATGAAGAGCTTCAAAAGGTGTCAGAAATGAGAGGAGCATGAAACGGTCTGAAATATAGGAGGAGCATGAAGTGATGTTGAAAAACATGAAGAGCATGAAAAGGTGTGAAAAATATGAAGAGCTTCAAAAGGTGTCAAAAATATGAGGAGCATGAAACGGTCTGAAAAATAGGAAGAGCATGAAGCGGTGTTGAAAAACATGAAGAGCCTGAAAAGGTGTGAAAAATATGAAGAGCTTCAAAAGGTGTCAAAAATATGAGGAGCATGAAACGGTCTGAAAAATAGGAGGAGCATGAAACGGTCTGAAAAATGGGAGGAGCATGAAGCGGTGTTGAAAAACATGAAGAGCCTGAAAAATTGTGAAAAACATGAAGAGCTTAAAAGTTGTGAGAAATATGAAGAGCTTCAAAAGGTGTCAAAAATGAGACGAACATGAAACGGTCCTGAAAATAGGACGAGCATGAAGCGGTGTTGAAATCATGAAGAGCCAGAAAAGGTGTGAAAAATATGAAGAGCTTCAAAAGTGTCAAAAATATGAGGAGCATGAAACGGTCTGAAAAACAGTAGGATCATGAAGCCGTGTTGAAAAACATGGGGAGCCTGAAAAGGTGTGAAAAATATGAAGAGCTTCAAAATGTATCAAAAATATGAGCAGCATGAAACAGTCTGAAAAATAGGAGGAGAATGAAACGGTTTTCAAAAACATGAAGGGCCTGAAAAGTTGTGAAAATTATGAAGGGCTTTAAAAGGTGTGAAATACATGAGGAGCATGAAACGGTCTGAAAAGTAGGAGGAGCATGAAACTGTGTTCAAAAACATGAAGAGCCTGAAAAGTTGTGAAAAATATGAAGAGCTTCAAACGGTTGGAAATACATGAGGAGCATGAAACGGTGTTGAAAAACATGAAGAGCCTGAAAAGGTGGGTAAAATATGAAGAGCTTCAAAAGGTGTCAAAAATATGAGGAGCATGAAACGGTCTGAAAAATAGGAGGAGCATTAAACGGTGTTCAAAAACATGAAGAGCCTAAAATGGTGTGAAATATGAAGAGCTTCAAAAGGTGTCAAAAATAGGAGGAGCATGAAACAGTCTGAAAAATAGGAGGAGCATGAAGCGGTGTAAAAACATGAAGACCCTGAAAAGGTGTGAAAAATATAAAGAGCTTCAAAAGGTGTCAAAAATAGGAGGAGCATGAAACGGTCTGAAAAATAGGAGGAGCATGAAACGGTGTTCAAAAACATGAAAAGCCTGAAAAGGTGTGAAAAATATGAAGAGCTTCAAAAGGTGTCAAAAATAGGAGGAGCATGAAACGGTCTGAAAAATAGGAGCAGCATGAAGCGGTGTAAAAAACATGAAGAGCCTGAAAAGGTGTGAAAGATATGAAGACCTTCAAAAGGTGTCAAAAATATGAGGAGCATGAAACGGTCTGAAAAATAGGAGCAGCATGAAGCGGTGCAATAAACATGAAGAGCCTGAAAAGGTGTGAAAAATATGAAGAGCTTCAAAAGGTGTGAAAAAAATGAAGAGCTTCAAAATGTGTCAAAAATATGAGGAGCATGAAACGATCTGAAAAATAGGAGCAGCATGAAACTGTGTTCAAAGACATGAAGAGCCTGAAAAGGTGTGAAAAATATGAAGAGCTTCAAAACGTGTCAAAAATATGAGGAGCATGAAACGATCTGAAAAATAGGAGGAGCAAGAAGCGGTGTTGAAAAAAATGAAGAGCCTGAAAACGTTTGAAAAATATGAAGAGCTTCAAAAGGTGTGGAAAATATGAAGAGCTTCAAAATGTATCAAAAGTGAGAAGAGCATTAAACGGTCTGAAAAATAGGAGGAGCATGAAGTGGTGTTGAAAAACATGAAGAGCCTGAAAATGTGTGAAATATATGAAGAGCTTAAAAAGTTGTCAGAAATGATAGAAACATGAAACGGTCTGAAAAATAGTATGAGCAAGAAGGGGTGTTGAAAAACATGAAGAGCGTGAAAACGTTTGAGAAATATGAAGAGATTCAAAAGGTGTGAAAATTATGAAGAGCTTCAAAAGGTGTCAAAAATGAGATGAGCATGAAACAGTCCGAAAAATAGGAGGAGCCTGAAATCGTGTTCAAAAACATGAAGAGCCTGAAAACGTGTGAAAAATTTGAAGAGATTCAAAGGGAGTGAAAAATATGAAGAGGTTCAAAAGGTGTCAAAAATGAGATGAGCATGAAACGGTCTGAAAAAAAGGAGGAGCATGAAGTGGTGTTGAAAAAAAAGAAGAGCCTGAAAAGGTGTGAAATATATGAAGAGCTTCAAAAGGTGTGAAACACATGAGGAGCATTAAACGGTCTGAAAATTAGGAGGAGCATGAAGCGTTGTTCAGAAACATGAAGAGCCTGAAAAGGTGTGAAAAATATGAAGAGCTTCAAAAGGTGTGAAAATTATGAGGAGCATGAAACGGTCTGAAAAATAGGAGGAGCATGAAGTGGTGTTCAAAAACATGAAGAGCCTGAAAAGGTGTGAAAAATATGAAGAACTTCAAAAGGTGTCAAAAACATGAGGAGCATGAAACGGTCTGAAAAATAGGAGGAGCATGAAGTGGTTGTGAAAATCATGAAGAGCCTGAAAATGTGTGCAAAATATGAAGAGCTTCAAAAGGTTTGAAATACATGTGGAGCATGAAACGGTCTGAAAAATAGGATGATCATGAAGCGGTGTTCAAAAAAATGCAGAGACTGAAAAGGTGTGAAAAATATGAAGAGCTTCAAAACGTGTCAATAATATGAGGAGCCTGAAACGGTCTGAAAAATAGAAGCAGCATGAAGCGGTGTTCAAAAACATGAACAGCCTGAAAACGTGTGAAAAATATGAAGAGCTTCAGAAGGTGTGAAAAATATGAAGAGCTCAAAAGGTGTCAAAAATGAGATGAGCATGAAACGGTCTGAAAAATAGGAAGAGCATGAAGCGGTGTTGAAAAACATGAAGAGCCTGAAAAGGTGTGAAAAATATGAAGAGCTTCAAAAGGTGTAAAAAAAATGAGGAGAATGAAACGGTGTGAAAAATAGGAGGAGCATGAAGTGGTGTTGAAAAACATGAAGAGCCTGAAAAGGTGTGAAAAATATGAAGAGCTTCAAAAGTTGTCAAAAAAATGAGGAGCATGAAATGGTCTGAAAAATAGGAGGAGCATGACGCCGTGTTCAAAAACATGAAGAGCCTGAAAAGTTGTCAAAAATATGAAGAGCTTCAAAATGTGTCAAAAACATGAGGAGCAAGAAACGGTCTGAAATATATGAGGAGCTTGATGCGGTGTTGGATAACATGAAGAGCCTGAAAACGTGTGAAAAATTTGAAGAACTTCAAAAGGTGTCAAAAACATGAGGAGCATGAAACGGTCTGAAAAATAGGAAGAGCATGAAGCGGTGTTGAAAAACATGAAGAGCCTGAAAAGGTGTGAAAAATATGAAGAGCTTCAAAAGGTTTGAAATACATGTGGAGCATGAAACAGTCTGCAAAATAGGAGGAGCATGAAACGTTGTTCAAAAACATAAATAGCTTGAAAAGGTGTAACAAATATGAAGAGCTTCAAAAGGTGTGAAATACATGAGGAGGATTAAACGGTCTCAAAAATAGGAGGAGCATGAAGCGTTGTTGAAAAACATGAACAGCCTGAAAAGGTGTGAAAAATATGAAGAGCTCTAAAGGTGTCCAAAATATGAGGAGCATGAAACGGTCTGAAAAATAGGAGGAGCATGAAGCGGTGTTGAAAAACATGAAGAGCCTGAAAAGGTGTGAAAAATATGAAGAGCTTCAAAATTGTCCAAAATATGAGGAGCATGAATCGGTCTGCAAAATAGGAGGAGCAAGAAACGGTGTTCAAAACATGAAGAGCCTGAAAATGTGTGAAAAATATGAAGAGCTTCAAAAGGTGTGAAATACATGAGGAGGATTAAACGGTCTCAAAATAGGAGGAGCATGAAGCGGTGTTGAAAAACATGAAGAGCCTGAAAGGTGTGAAAAATATGAAGAGCTTCTAAGGTGTCAAAAATATCAGGAGCATAAAACGGTCTTAAAAACGTGAGGAGCATGAAGTGGTGTTGAAAAACATGAAGAACCTGAAAAGGTGTCAAAACTATGAGGAGCATGAAACGGTGTTGAAAAACATGAAGAGCCTGAAAATGCGTGAAAAATATGATGAGCTTCAAAAGGTGTGAAAAATATGAGGAGCAAGAAATGGTCTGAAAAATAGGAGGATTATGAAACGGTGTTCAAAAACAAGAAGAGCCCGAAAAGGTGTGAAAAATAGTAAAAGCCTCCAAAAGTGTCAAAAATATGAGGAGCATGAAACGGTCTGAAAAATTGCAGGAGCATGAAGTGGTGTTGAAAAACATGAAGAGTCTGAAAAAGTGTGAAAATAAGAAGAGCTTCAAAAATATGAGAAATATGAAGAGCTTCAAAAGGTATCAAAATGAGATGAGCATGAACCGGTCTGAAAAATAGGAGGAGCATGAAGTGGGGTTGAAAAAATGAAAAGCCTGAAAAGGTGTGAAATATATGAAGTGCTTCAAAGGTGTCAAAAATATGAGGAGAATGAAACGGTCTGAAAAATAAGAGGAGCATGAAGTGCTTTTGAAAAACATGAAGAGCCTGAAAACGTGTGAAAAATATGAAGACCTTCAAAAATTGTGAAAAATATGAAGAGTTTCAAAAGGTGTGAAAAAAGAGATGAGCATGATAAGGTCTGAAAAATAGGAGGAGCATGAAGCGGTGTTGTAAAACATGAAGAGCCTGAAAAGGTGTGAAAAATATGAAGAGCTTCAAAAGGTGTCAAAAAGGGATGAGCATGAAATGGTCTGAAAAATAGGAGGAGCATGACGCCGTGTTCAAAAACATGAAGAGCCTGAAAAGGTGTGAAATATATGAAGAGCTTCAAATGGTGTGAAATACATGAGGAGCATGAAACGGTCTGAAAAATAGGAGGAGCATGAAGCGGTGTTGAAAAACATGAAGAGCCTGAAAACTTGTGAAAAATATGAAGAGCTTCAAAAGGTGTGAAAGATATGAAGAGTTTCAAAAGGTGTCAAAATGAGATGAGAATGAAACGGTCTGAAAAACAGTAGGAGGATGAAGTTGTGTTGAAAAAAATGAAGAGCCTGAAAAGGTGAAATATATGAAGAGCTTCAAAAGGTGTGAAAAATATGAGGAGAACGAAACGGTGTGAAAAATAGGAGGAGCATGGAGTGGTGTTGAAAAACATGAAGAGCCTGAAAAGCTGTGAGAAATATGAAGAGCTTCAAAATGTGTGAAAAATATGAAGAGCTTCAAAAGGTGTCAAAAATATGAGGAGAATGAAACGGTCTGCAACATAGGAGGAGCATGAAATGGTGTTCAAAAACGTGAAGAGCCTGAAAAGGTGTGAAAAATATGAAGTGATTCAAAAGGTGTGAAATACATGAGGAGGATTAAACGGTCTGAAACAGAGGAGGAGCATGAAGCGGTGTTGAAAAACATGAAGAGCCTGAAAACGTGTGAAAAATATGAAGAGCTTCAAAAGGTGTGTAAAATATGAAGAGCTTCAAAAAGTGTCAAAAATTAGATGAGCATGAAACGGTCTGAAAAACAGGAGGAGCATGAAGCGGTGTTGAAAAACATGAAGAGCCTGAAAACGTGTGAAAAATATGAAGTGCTTCAAAAGGTGTCAAAAATATGAGGAGCATGAAACGGTCTGAAAAATAGGAGGAGCATGAAACGGTGATTAAAACATGACGAGCCTGAAAAGGTGTGAAAAATATGAAGAGCTTCAATAGGTGTGAAATACATGAGGAGCATGAAACGGTCTGAAAAATAGGAGGATCATGAACCGGTGTTCAAAAACATGAAGAGCCTGAAAAGGTGTGAAAAATATGAAAAGCTTCAAAATGTGTCAAAAATGAGATGTGCATGAAACGGTCTGAAAAATAGGAGGATCCTAAAACGGTGTTGAAAGACATGAATAGCCTGAAAAGGCATCAAAAATATGAAGAGTTTCAAAAGGTGTCAAAAATATGAGGAGCATGAAACGGTCTGAAAAATAGGAGGAGCATGTAGCTGTGTTCAAAAACATGAAGAGCCTGAAAAGGTGTGAAAAACATGAAGAGCTTCAAAAGTTGTGAAGAATATGGAGAGCATGAAACTGTGTGAAAAATAGAAGCAGCATGAAACGGTGTTGAAAAACATGAAGAGCCTGAAAAGGTGTGAAAAATATGAAGAGATTCAAAAGGTGTCAAAAATATGAGGAGCATGAAACGTTCTGAAAAATAGGAGGAGCATGAAACGGTGATCAAAAACATGAAGAGCCTGAAAAGGTGTGAAAAATATGAAGAGCTTCAAAAGGGGTCAAAAATATGAGGAGCATGAAACGTTCTGAAAATTAGGAGGATCATGAGCGGTGTTCAAAAACATGAAGAGCCTGAAAAGGTGTGAAAAATGTGAAGAGCTTCAAAAGGGGTCAAAAATATGAGGAGCATGAAACGGTCTGAAAAATAGGAGGAGAATGAAACGGTGATCAGAAACATGAAGAGCCTGAAAAGGTGTGAAAAATATGAAGAGCTTCAAAAGGTGTGAAATTCATGAGGAGCATGAAACGGTCTGAAAAATGGGAGAAGCATGAAGTGGTGTGGAAAAACATGAAGAGCCTGAAAAGGTGTGAAAAACATGAAGAGCTTAAAAAGGTGTGAAATACATGAGGAGCATGAAACTCTCTGAAAAATAGGAGGAGCATGAAGTGGTGTTCAAAAACATGAAGAGTCTTAAATGGTGTGAAAAATATGAAGAGCTTCAATAGGTGTGAATAATATGAGGAGCAGGATACGGTCTGAAAAATAGGAGGAGCATGAAGCGGTGTTCTAAAACATGAAGAGCCTGAAAAATTGTGAAAAATATGAAAAGCTTCAAAAGGTGTCAAAAATATGAGGAGCATGAAACGGTCTGCAAAAAAGGAGGAGCATGAAGTGGTGTTGAAAAACTTGAACAGCCAGAAAAGGTCTGAAAAATATGAAAAGCTTCAAAAGGTGGCAAAAATATGCGGATCATGAAATGGTCTGAAAAATAGGAGGAGACTGAAGCGGTGTTTAAAAACATGAAGAGTCTGAAAAGGTGTGAAAAATATGAAGAGCTTCAAAAGGTGTCAAAAATATGAGGAGCATGAAATGGTGTTGAAAAACATGAAGAGCTTGAAAAGGTATGAAAAACATGAACAGCTTCAAAAAGTGTCAAAAATATGAGGAGCATGAAACGGTCTGAAAAATAGTAGGAGCATGAAGCGGTGTTGAAAAACATGTAGAACCTGAAAACGTGTGAAAAATATGAAGAGCTTCAAAAGGTGTGAAAATTATGAAGAGCTTCAAATGTGTCAAAAATGAGATGAGCATGAAACGGTCTGAAAAATAGGAGGAGCATGAAGTGGATTTGAAAAAAAAGAAGAGACTGAAAAGGTGTGAAAAATATGAAAAGCTTCAAAAGGTGTCAAAAATGACATGAGCATGAAACGGTTTGAAAAAAAGGAGGAGCATGAAGTCGTGTTGAAAAAAAAAAAGAGACTAAAATGGTGTGAAAAATATGAGGATCATCGAAAGGTGTCAAAAATATGAGGAGCATGAAACGGTCTGAAAAATAGGAGGCGCATGAAGTGGTGTTCAAAAACATGACGAGCCTGAAAAGGTGTGAAAAATATGAAGAGCTTCAAAAGGTGTCAAAAATATGAGGACAATGAAACGGTCTGAAAAATAGGAGGAGCATGAAGCTGTGTTGAAAACATGAAGAGCCTGAAAAGGTGTGAAAAATAAGAAGAGCTTCTAAAAGTGTTAAAAATATGAGGAGCATGAAACGGTCTGAAAAATAGGAGCAGCAAGAGGCTGTGTTGAAAACCATGAAGAGCCTGAAAAGGTGTGAAAAATATGAGGAGCTTTAAAAGGTGTCAAAAATATGAGGAGCATGAAACGGTCTGAAAAATAGGAGAAGCATGAAATGGT
Organism: Dama dama; assembly: GCF_033118175.1. Classification (NCBI taxonomy): domain Eukaryota; kingdom Metazoa; phylum Chordata; class Mammalia; order Artiodactyla; family Cervidae; genus Dama; species Dama dama. The sequence goes on from NC_083709.1 coordinate 5,692,382, forward strand.
GATCAAAAACATGAAGAGCCTGAAAACGTGTGAAAAATATGAAGAGCTTCAAAACGTGTCAAATATATGAGGAGCATGAAACGGTCTGAAAAATAGAAGCAGCATGAAGCGGTGTTGAAAAACATGAAGAGCCTGAAAACGTGTGAAAAATATGAAGAGCTTCAAAGTTGTGAAAAATATGAAGAGCTTCTAAAGGTGTCAAAAATATGAGGAGCATGAAACAGTCTGAAAAATAATATGAGCATGAAGTGTTGTTGAAAACATGAAGAGATTGAAATGTTGTGAAAAATATGAAGAGCTTCAAAAGGTGTGAAAAATATGAAGAGCTTCAAATGTGTCAAAAATGAGATGAGCATGAATTGGTCTGAAAAATAAGAGGAGAATGAAGTGGTGTTGAAAAAAAAGAAGAGGCTGAAAAGGTGTGAAATATATGAAGACCTTCAAAAGGTGTCAAAAATATGAGGAGAATGAAACGTTCTGAATAATAGGAGGAGCATGAAGTGGTGTTGAAAAACATGAAGAGCATGAAAACGTGTGAAAAATATGAAGAGCTTCAAAAGGTGTGAAAAATATGAAGAGCTTCAAATGTGTCAAAAATGAGATGAGCATGAAACGGTCTAAAAAATAAGAGCATGAAGTGGTGTTGAAAAAAAAGAAGAGGCTGAAAAGGTGTGAAATATATGAAGAGCTTGAAAACGTGTCAAAAATATGAGGAGAATGAAACGGTCTGAAAAATAGGAGGAGCATGAAGAGGTGTTCAAAAACATGAAGAGCCTGAAAATGTGTGAAAAATATGAAGAGTTTCTAAAGGTGTCAAAAATATGAGGAGCATGAAACGGTCTCAAAAATCGGAGGAGCATGAATGGTCTTGAAAAACATGAAGAGCCTGAAAAGATGTGAAAAATATGAAGACCTTCAAAAGGTGTCAAAAATATGAGGAGCATGAAACGGTTTCAAAAAGAGGAGGAGCATGAAGCGGTGTTCAAAAACATGAAGAGCCTGAAAAGGTGTGAAAAATATGAAGAGCTTCAAAAGGTGTCAAGTATGAGGAGCATGAAACGGTATGATAAATAGCAAGAGCATGAAGCGGTGTTGAAAAACATGAAGAGTCTGAAGTCGTTTGAATTATGAAGAGCTTCAAAAATGTTAAAAATATGAAGAGCTTCAAAAGGTGTAAAAAATATGAAGAGCTTCAAAAGGTGTCAAAAATTAGATGAGCATGAAACGGTCTAAAAAATAGGAGGAGCAACAAGTAGTGTTCAAAAATATGAAGAGCCTGAAAAGGTGTGAAAAATATGAAGAGCTTCAAAAGGTGTAAAAATGAGATGAGCATGAAACTCTCTGAAAAATAGGAGGAGCATGAAGCGGTGTTCAAAAACATGAAGAGCCTGAAAAGTTGTGAAAAATATGAAAAGCTTCAAAAGGTGTCAAAAATGAGATGAGCATTAAACGGTCTGAAAAATAGGAATAACATGAAACGGTGTTGAAAATCATGAAGAGCCTGAAAAAGTGTGAAAAATATAAAGAGCTTCAAAGGTGAAAAAAATGAGATGAGCATGAAACGGCCTGAAAAATAGGAGGAGCATGAAACGGGCTGAAAAATAAGATAAGCATGTATTGCTGTGGAAAAACATGAAGAGCCTGAGAAGCTGTGAAATATATGAAGAGCTTCAAAAGATGTGAAATACATGAGGAGCATGAAACGGGCAGAAAAATAGGAGAAGCATGAAGTGGTGTGGAAAAATATGAAGAGCCTGAAAAGGTGTGAAAAATATGAAAAGCTTCAAAAGGTGTCAAAAATGAGATGAGAATGAAACGGTTTGAAAAATAGGAGGATCATGAAACGGTGTTGAAAAACATAAACAGTCTGAAAAGATGTGAAAAATATGAAGAGCTTCAAAAAGTGTCAAAAATATGAGGAGCATGAAACGGTCTGAAAAATAGGAGGAGCATGAAGCTGTGTTCAAAAACATGAAGAGCCTGAAAAGGTATGAAAAATATGAAGAGCTTCAAAAGGTGTGAAAAATATGAGGAGCATGAAACGGTCTGAAAAATAGAAGCAGCATGAAACGGTTTTGAAAAACATGAAGAGCCTGAAAACGTGTGAAAAATATGAAGAGCTTCAATAGGTGTGAAAAATATGAAGAGCTTCAAAGGTGTCAAAAATGAGATGAGCATGAAACGGTCTGAAAAATAGGAGGAGCATGAATTGGTTTTGAAAAACATGAAGAGATTGAAAAGGTGTGAAAATTATGATGAGCTTCAAAAGGTGTGAAATATATGAGGAGAATGAAACGCTCTGAAAAATAGGAGGATCATGAAGCGGTTTTCAAAAACATGAAGAGCATGAAAAGGTGTGAAAAATATGAAGAGCTTCAAAAGGTGTCATAAATATGAGGAGCATGAAACGGTCTGAAAAATAGGAGGAGCATGAAACGGTGATCAAAAACATGAAGAGCCTGAAAAGGTGTGAAAAATATGAAGAGCTTCAAAAGGTGTGAAATACATGAGGAGCATGAAACGGTCTGAAAAATAGGAGAAGCATGGAGTGATGTGGAAGAACATGAAGGGCTTGAAAAGGTGTGAAAAATATGAAGAGCTTCAAAAGGTGTGAAATACATGAGGAGCATGAAACGGTCTGAAAAATAGCAGGAGCATGAAGCGGTGTTCAAAAACATGAAGAGCCAGAAAAGGTGTGAAAAATATGAAAAGCCTCAAAACCTGTCAAAAATATGAGGAGCATGAAAAGGTCTGAAAAATAGCAGGGGCATGAAGCGGTGTTGAAAAAGATGAAGAGTCTGAAAATGTGTGAAAATATGAAGAGCTTCAAAAATATGAAAAATATGAAGAGCTTCAAAGGTGTGAAAAATATGAAGAGCTTCAAAAGGTGTCAAAAATGAGATGAGCATGAAACGGTCCGAAAAATACGAGGAGCATGAAGCGGTGTTGAAAATCATGAAGAACCTGAAAAGGCGTGAAAAATATGAAGAGCTTCAAAGATGTGAAAAATATGAAGAGCTTCAAAAGGTGTCAAAAATATGAGGAGCATGAAACTGTCTGAATAATAGAAGCAGCATGAAAAGGTGTTGAAAAACATGAAGAGCCTGAAAAGGCGTGAAAAATATGAAGAGCTTCAAAGATGTGAAAAATATGAAGAGCTTCAAAAAGTGTCAAAAATATGAGGAGCATGAAACTGTCTGAATAAAAGAAGCAGCATGAAACGGTGTTGAAAAACATGAAGAGCCTGAAAAGGTGTGAAAAATATGAAGAGCTTCAAAATGTGTCAAAAATATGAAGAGCATGAAACGGTCTGAAAAATAGCAGGAGCATGAAGCGGTGTTGAAAAACATGAAGAGTCTGAAAACGTGTGAAAAACATGAAGAGCCTAAATAGGTGTGAAAAATATGTAGAGTTTCTAAAGGTGTCTAAAATATGAGGAGCATGAAACGGTCTGAAAAATAGCAGGAGCATGAAGCGTTGTTGAAAAATATGAAGAGTCTGAAAACGTGTGAAAAACATGAAGAGCCTAAAAAGGTGTGAAAAATATGAAGAGTTTCTAAAGGTGTCAAAAATATGAGGAGCATGAAACTGTCTGAATAATAGAAGCAGCATGAAACGGTGTTGAAAAATATGAAGAGCCTGAAAACGTGTGAAAAATATGAAGAGCTTCAAAAGGTGGGAAAAATATGAGGAGCATGATACGGTCTGAAAAATAGGAGGAGCATGAAGCGGTGTTCAAAAACATGAAGAGCCTGAAAAGTTGTGAAAAACATGAAAAGCTTCAAAAGGTGTCAAAAATGAGATGAGCATGAAACGGTCTGAAAAATAGGAGAATCATGCAGTGGTGTTGAAAAAAAAGAAGAGACAGAAAAGGTGTGAAATATATGAAGAGCTTCAAAAATGTGAAAAATATGAAGAGGTTCAAAAGGTGTGAAATTCATGAGGTGTATGAAACGGTCTGAAAAATAGGAGCATGAAGTGATGTTGAAAAACATGAAGAGCCTGAAAAGGTAGAAAAATACGAAGAGCTTCAAAAGGTGTCAAAAATATGAGGAGCATGAAACGGTCTGAAATATATATTAGGAGCATGAACCGGTCTTCAAAAACATGAAGGCCTGAAAATGTGTGAAAAATATGAGGAGCTTCAAAAGGTGTGAAAAATATGAAGAGCTTCAAAAGGTGTCAAAAATGAGATGAGCATGAAACGGTCTGAAAAATAGGAGGAGCATGAAGTTGTGTTGAAAAACATGAAGAGCCTGAAAAGGTGTGATATATATGAGGAGCTTGAAAAGGTTTCAAAAATATGAGCAGCATGAAACGATCTGAAAAATAGGAGGTGCATGAAGTGGTGTTGAAAAACATGAAGAGTCTGAAAATGTGTGAAAAATATGAAGAGCTTCAAAAGTGTCAAAAATATGAGGAGCATGAAAAGTTCTGAAAAATAGGAGAATCATGCAGTGGTGTTGAAAAACATGAACAGCCTGAAAAGGTGTGAAAAATATGAAGAGCTTGAAAAGGTGTCAAAAATATGAGGAGCATGAAACGGTCTGAAAAATAGGAGCAGCATGAAACGGTGTTCAAAAACAAGAAGACATTGAAAAGGTGTAAAAATATGAAGAGGTTCAAAAGGTGTGAAATACATGAGGATCATGAAACGGTCTGAAAAATATGAGGAGCATGAACCGGTGTTGAAAAGATGAGGAGCCTGAAAACGTGTGAAAAATATGAAGAGCTTCAAAAGGTGTGAAAAATATGAGGAGCATGAAACGGTCTCAAAAATAGGAGGAACATGAAACGGTGTTCAAAAACATGAAGAGCCTGAAAAGGTGTGAAAAATATGAAGAGCTTTAAAATGTGTGAAATACATGAGGAGCATGAAACGGGCTGAAAAATAAGAGAAGCATGAAGTGCTGTGGAAAAACATGAAGAGCCTGAAAAGGTGTGAAAAATATGAAGAGCTTCAAAAGGTGTGAAATACATGAGGAACATGAAACGGACTGAAAAATAGGAGGAGCATTGTAGCATTGTTCAAAAACTTGAAGAGCCTGAAAAGGTGGGAAAAATATGAAGAGCTTCAAAAGTTGTCAAAATATGAAGAGCATGAAACGGTCTGAAAAACCGGAGGATCATGAAGCGGTGTTCAAAAACATGAAGAGCCTGAAAAGGTGTGAAAAATATGAAGAGCTTCAAAAGGTGTCAAAAATATGAGGAGCATGAAACGGTCTGAAAAATAGGAGGAGCATGAAACGGTGTTCAAAAACATGAAGAGCCTGAAAAGGTGTGAAATATATGAAGAGCTTCAAAAGGTGTCAAAATATGAGGAACATGAAACGGTCTGAAAAATTGGAGAAGCATGAAGTGGTGTTGAAAAACATGAAGAGCCTGAAAATGTGTGAAAATTCTGAAGAGCTTCAGAAGGTGTGAAATACATGAGGAGCACGAAACGGTCTGAAAAATAGGAGGAACATGAAACGGTGTTGAAAAACACGAAGAGACTGAAGAGGTGTGAAAAATATGATGAGGTTCAACGGTGTGAAATACATGAGGATCATGAAACGGTTTGAAAAAATGGAGGAGCATGAAGCAGAGTTCAAAAACAAGAAGAGCCTGAAAAGGTTTGAAAAATATGAAGAGGTTCAAAGGTGTGAAATATATGAGGATCATGAAACGGTTTGAAAAATTGGAGGAGCATGAAGCAGAGTTCGAAAACATGAAGAGCCTGAAAAGAAGTGAAAGAAATGAAGAGCTTCAAAACGTGTGAAAAATATGAGGAGCATGAAACGGTCTGAAAAATAGGAGAAGCAAGAAGCGGTGTTCAAAACCATGAGGAGCCTGAAAAGGTGTGAAAAATATGAAGAGCTTCAAAAGGGGTCAAAAATATGAGGAGCATGAAACGTTCCGAAAAATAGGAGGAGCATGAAACGGTGTTCAAAAATATGAATAGCCTGAAAAGGTGTCAAAAATATGAAGAGCTTCAAAAGCTGTGAGAAATAGGAGCATCAGGAAGCAGTGTTCAAAACATGAAGAGCCTGAGAAAGTGTGAAAAATATGAAGAGCTTCAAAAGGTGTCAAAAATACGAGGAGCATGAAACGGTCTGTAAATGGAGGAGCATGAAGCGGTGTTGAATAATATGAAGAGCCTGAAAACGTGTGAAAAATATGAAGAGCTTCAAAAGGTATGAAAAATATAAAGAGCTTCAAAAGGTGTCAAAAAAGATATGAGCATGAAACGGTCTGAAAAATAGGAGGAGCATGAAGCATTGTTGAAAAACATGAAGAGTCTGAAAAGGTGTGAAAAATACGAAGAGCTTCAAAGGTGTCAATAATATGAGGAGCATGAAGCAGTGTTCAAAAACATGAAGAGCCTGAAAAGGCGTGAAAAATAAGAAGAGCGTCAAAACGTGTCAAAAATATGAGGAGCATGAAACGGTCTGAAATATAGGAGGATCAGGAAGCGGTGTTGAAAAACATGAAGAGCCTGAAAAGGTGTGAAAAATGTGAAGAGCTTCAAAAGGTGTCAAAAATATGAGGAGCATGAAACGGTCTGAAAATTAGGAGGAGCATGAAACGGTGATCAAAAACATGAAGAGTCTGAAAAGGTGTGAAAAATATGAAGATCTTCAGAAGGTGTCAAAAATAAGAGGAGCATGAAACGGTCTGAAATATAGGAGGAGCATGAAACGGTGTTGAAAAACATGAAGAGCCTGAAAAGGTGTGAAAAATATGAAGAGCGTCAAAAGGTGTCAAAAATATGAGGAGCATGAAACGATCTGAAAAATATGAGAAGCATGAAGCGGTGTTAAAAACATGAGAAGCCTGAAAAGCTGTGAAATATATGAAGAGCTTCAAAGGTGTCAAAATTATGAGGAGCATGAAATGATCTGAAAAATATGAGGAGCATGAAGCAGTGTTCAAAAACATGAAGAGCCTGAAAAGGTGTGAAAAATATGAAGAGCGTCAAAACGTGTCAAAAATATGAGGAGCATGAAACGTTCTGAAAAATAGGAGAAGCATGAAGCGGGGTTGAAAAACATGAAGAGTCTGAAAAGGTGTGAAAAACACGAAGAGCTTCAAAACGTGTCAAAAATATGAGGAGCATGAAACGGTCTGAAATATAGGAGGATCAGGAAGCGGTGTTGAAAACCATGAAGAGCCTGAAAAGGTGTGAAAAATATGAAGAGCGTCAAAAGGTGTCAAAAATATGAGGAGCATGAAACGGTCTGAAATATAGGAGGATCAGGAAGCGGTGTTGAAAACCATGAAGAGCCTGAAAAGGTGTGAAAAATATGAAGAGCGTCAAAAGGTGTCAAAAATATGAGGAGCATGAAACGATCTGAAAAATATGAACAGCAAGAAGCGGTGTTCAAAAACATGAGAAGCCTGATAAGGTGTGAAAAATATGAAGAGCTTCAACGGTGTCAAAAACAAGAGTAGCATGAAACGGTCTGAAAAATAGGAGGAGCATGAAACTCTGTTCAAAAACTTGAAGAGCCTGAAAAGTTGTAAAAAATATGAAGAGCTTCAAAACATGTCAAAAATATGAGGAGCATGAAACTGTCTGAAATATAGTAGGAGCATGAAGTGGTGTTCAAAAACATGGACACCCTGAAACGGTCTGAAAAATACGAGGAGCATGAACGGTCTGAAAAATAGGAGGAGCATGGAGCTGTGTTCAAAAGCATGAAGAGCCTGAAAAGGTGTGAAAAATAGGAAGAGCTTCAAAAGGTGTGAAATATATGAGGAGCTTGAAACGCTCTGAAAAACAGGAGGAGCATGAAGCGGTGTTGAAAAACATGAAGAGCTTGAAAAAGAGTGAAAAATATGAAGAGCTTCAAAAGGTGTGAAAAATAAGAAGAGCTTCAAAATGTGTCAAAAATGAGATGAGCATGAAGCGGTCTGAAAAAACGAGGAGCATGAAGTGGTGTTGAAAAACATGAAGAGCCTGAAAAGGTGTGAAACATATGAAGAGTTTCAAAAGGTGTCAAAAATATGAGGAGCATGAAACGGTCTGAAAAATAGGAGGTGCATGAAGCGGTGTTCAAACACAAGAAGAGCCTGAAACGGTGTGAAAAATATGAAGACCTTCAATGGGTGTGGAAAATAGGAGGTGCATGAAGCGGTGTTCAAACACAAGAAGAGCCTGAAAAGGTGTGAAAAATATGAAGAGCTTCAAAAGGTGTCAAAAATATGTGGAGCATGAAACGGTCTGAAAAATAGGAGGAGCATGAAGCGGAGTTGAAAAACATGAAGAACCTGAAAACGTGTGAAAAATATGAACAGCTTCAAAAGGTGTGAAAAATGAGATGAGCATGAAGCGGTCTCAAAAATAGGAGGAGCATGAAGTGTAGTTTAAAAGCATGAAGAGCCTGAAAAGGTGTGAAATATATGAAGAGCTTCAAAATGTGGCAAAAATATGAGGAGCATGAAACGGTCTGAAAAATAGGAGGAGCATGAAACGTTGTTCAAAAATATGAAGAGCCTGAAAACGTGTGAAAAATATGAGGAGATTCAAAAGGTGTGAAAAATATGAAGAGCTTCAAAAGTTCTCAAAAATGAGATGAGCATGAATCGGTCTGAAAAATAGGAGGAGCATGAAGTGTTGTTGAAAAACATGAAGAGCCTGAAAAGGTGTGAAATACATGAAGAGCTTCAAAAGGTGTCAAAAATATGAGGAGCATGAAACGGTCTGAAAAATAGGAGCAGCATGAAACGGAGTTGAAAGACATGAAGAGCTTCAAAAGGTGTCAAAAATATGAGGAGCATGAAACGGTCTGAAAAATAAGAGGATCATGAAACGGTCTGAAAAATAGGAGCAGCATGAAACAGTGTTGAAAGACATGAAGAGCTTCAAAAGTGTCAAAAATATGAGGAGCATGAAACGGTCTGAAAAAAAGGAGGAGCATGAAGCGGTGTTGAAAACATGAAAAGCCTGAAAATGTGTGAAAAATATGAAGAGCTTCCAAAGGTGTGAAAAATATGAATTGCTTCAAAATGTGTCAATAATGAGAGGAGCATGAAACTGTGTGAAAAATAGGAGGAGCATGAAGCGGTGTGCAAAAAATGAAGAGCCTGAAAAGGTGTGAAAAATATGAAAAGCTTCAAAAGGTTTTAAAAATATGAGGAGCATGAAACGGTCTGAAAAAAAGGTGGAGCATGAAAAGGTGTTGAAAACATGAAGAGCCTGAAAAGGTGTGAAGAATATGAAGAGCTTCAAAAGATGTCAAAAATATGAGGAGCATGAAGCGGTCCGAAAAATAGGATGAGCATGAAGCGGTGTTGAAAACATTAAGTGCCTGAAAAGGTAGGAAATATATAAAGAGCTTGAAAAGTTGTCAAAAATATGAGGAGCATGAAACGGTGTGAAAAATAGGAGAAGCATGAAGTGATGTTGAGAAACCTGAAGAGACTGAAAAGGTGTGAAAAATATGAAGAGCGACAAAAGATGTGAAATATATGAGTAGCATGAAATGATCTGAAAAATAGGAGGAGCATGAAACGGTGTTGAAAAACATGAAGAGCCTGAAAAGGTGTGAAAATTATGAAGACCTTCAAAATGTGTCAAAAAAAAGGAGGAGCATGAAATGGTGTTCAAAAACATGAAGAGCCTGAAAAGTTGTGAAAAATATTAAGATTTTTAAAAGGTGTCAAAAATATGAGGAGCATGAAACGATCTGAAAAATAGGAGGAACATGGAGCACGGTTGAAAAACATGAAGAGCCTGAAAAGGTGTGAAAAATATGAAGAGCTTCAAAAGTTGTCAAAAATATGAGGAGCATGAAACTTTCTGAAAAATAGGAGAAGCATGAAGTGATGTTCAGAAACCTGAAGAGACTGAAAAGTTGTGAAAAATACGAAGAGCTACAAAAGATGTGAAATATATGAGGAGCATGAAATGATCTGAAAAATAGGAGGAGCATGAAGCGGTGTTGAAAAACATGAAGAGCCTGAAAAGGTGTGAAAAATATGAAGAGCATTAAAGGTGTCAAAAATATGAGGAGCATGAAACGGTCTGAAAAAGAGGAGGAGTATGAAGCGGTGTTGAAAATATGAAAAGCCTGAAAATGTGTGAAAAATATGAAGAGCTTCCAAAGGTGTGAAAAATATGAATAGCTTTGAAATGTGTCAATAATGAGAGGAGCATGAAACGGTGTGAAAAATAAGAGGAGCATGCAGCGGTGTGCAAAAAGATGGAGAGCCTGAAAATGTGTGAAATATATGAAGAGCTTCAAAAGGTGTCAAATATATGAGGAGAATGAAACAGTCTGAAAAATAGGAGGAGCATGAAGCGGTGTTGACAAACATGAAGAGCCTGAAAAGGTGTGAAATATATGAAGAGCTTCAAAATGTGTTAAAAATATGAGGAGCGTGAAATGGTCTGAAAAATTGGAGGAGCATGAAGCTGTGTCCAAAAACATGAAGAGCCTGAAAAGGTGTGAAAAATATGAAGAGCTTCAAAATGTGTTAAAAATATGAGGATCGTGAAAAGGTCTGAAATATTGGAGGAGCATGAAACGGTGTTCAAAAACATGAAGAACCTGAAAAGGTGTGAAAAATATGAAGAGCTTCAAAAGGTGTGAAAAATATGAAGAGCTTCAAAAGGTGTCAAAAATTAGATGAGCAAGAAAAGTTCTGAAAAATAGGAGGAGCATGAAGTGGTGTTGAAAAAATGAAGAGCCTGAAAAGGTGTGAAAAATATGAAGAGCTTCAAAAGGTGTCAAAAATATAGGAGAATGAAACTGTCTGAAAAATAGGAGGAGCATGAAACGGTGTTCAAAACATGAAGAGCTGAAAAGGTGTGAAAAATATGAAGAGCTTCAAAAGGTGTCAAAAATATTAGGAGCATGAAACTCTCTGAAAAATAGGAGGAGCATGAAGCTGTGTTCAAAAACATGAAGAGCCTGAAAAGGTGTGAAATATATGAAGAGCTTCAAAATGTGTTAAAAATATGAGGAGCGTGAAATGGTCTGAAAAATTGGAGGAGCATGAAGCTGTGTTCAAAAACATGAGGAGCCTGAAAAGGTGTGAAAAATATGAAGAGCTTCAAAATGTGTTAAAAATATGAGGATCGCGAAAAGGTCTGAAATATTGGAGGAGCATGAAACGGTGTTCAAATACATGAAGAACCTGAAAAGGTGTGAAAAATATGAAGAGCTTCAAAAGGTGTGAAAAATATGAAGAGCTTCAAAAGGTGTCAAAAATTAGATGAGCAAGAAAAGTTCTGAAAAATAGGAGGAGCATTAAGTGGTGTTGAAAAAATGAAGAGCCTGAAAAGGTGTGAAATATATGAAGAGCTTCAAAAGGTGTGAAAAATATGAAGAGCTTCAAAAGGTGTTAAAAATATGAGGAGCATGAAACGGTCTGAAAAATAGGAGGAGCATGAAAGGTTTTCAAAAACATGAAGTGCCTGCAAAGGTGTGAAAAATATGAAGAGCTTCAAAAACGTGAAAATATGAAGAGCTTCAAAGGTGTCAATAATACGAGGAGCATGAAACGGTCTGAAATATATATTAGGAGCATGAACCGGTCTTCAAAAACATGAAGGCCTGAAAATGTGTGAAAAATATGAGGAGCTTCAAAAGGTGTGAAAAATATGAAGAGCTTCAAAAGGTGTCAAAAATGAGATGAGCATGAAACGGTCTGAAAAATAGGAGGAGCATGAAGTTGTGTTGAAAAACATGAAGAGCCTGAAAAGGTGTGATATATATGAGGAGCTTGAAAAGGTTTCAAAAATATGAGCAGCATGAAACGATCTGAAAAATAGGAGGTGCATGAAGTGGTGTTGAAAAACATGAAGAGTCTGAAAATGTGTGAAAAATATGAAGAGCTTCAAAAGTGTCAAAAATATGAGGAGCATGAAAAGTTCTGAAAAATAGGAGAATCATGCAGTGGTGTTGAAAAACATGAACAGCCTGAAAAGGTGTGAAAAATATGAAGAGCTTGAAAAGGTGTCAAAAATATGAGGAGCATGAAACGGTCTGAAAAATAGGAGCAGCATGAAACGGTGTTCAAAAACAAGAAGACATTGAAAAGGTGTAAAAATATGAAGAGGTTCAAAAGGTGTGAAATACATGAGGATCATGAAACGGTCTGAAAAATATGAGGAGCATGAACCGGTGTTGAAAAGATGAGGAGCCTGAAAACGTGTGAAAAATATGAAGAGCTTCAAAAGGTGTGAAAAATATGAGGAGCATGAAACGGTCTCAAAAATAGGAGGAACATGAAACGGTGTTCAAAAACATGAAGAGCCTGAAAAGGTGTGAAAAATATGAAGAGCTTTAAAATGTGTGAAATACATGAGGAGCATGAAACGGGCTGAAAAATAAGAGAAGCATGAAGTGCTGTGGAAAAACATGAAGAGCCTGAAAAGGTGTGAAAAATATGAAGAGCTTCAAAAGGTGTGAAATACATGAGGAACATGAAACGGACTGAAAAATAGGAGGAGCATTGTAGCATTGTTCAAAAACTTGAAGAGCCTGAAAAGGTGGGAAAAATATGAAGAGCTTCAAAAGTTGTCAAAATATGAAGAGCATGAAACGGTCTGAAAAACCGGAGGATCATGAAGCGGTGTTCAAAAACATGAAGAGCCTGAAAAGGTGTGAAAAATATGAAGAGCTTCAAAAGGTGTCAAAAATATGAGGAGCATGAAACGGTCTGAAAAATAGGAGGAGCATGAAACGGTGTTCAAAAACATGAAGAGCCTGAAAAGGTGTGAAATATATGAAGAGCTTCAAAAGGTGTCAAAATATGAGGAACATGAAACGGTCTGAAAAATTGGAGAAGCATGAAGTGGTGTTGAAAAACATGAAGAGCCTGAAAATGTGTGAAAATTCTGAAGAGCTTCAGAAGGTGTGAAATACATGAGGAGCACGAAACGGTCTGAAAAATAGGAGGAACATGAAACGGTGTTGAAAAACACGAAGAGACTGAAGAGGTGTGAAAAATATGATGAGGTTCAACGGTGTGAAATACATGAGGATCATGAAACGGTTTGAAAAAATGGAGGAGCATGAAGCAGAGTTCAAAAACAAGAAGAGCCTGAAAAGGTTTGAAAAATATGAAGAGGTTCAAAGGTGTGAAATATATGAGGATCATGAAACGGTTTGAAAAATTGGAGGAGCATGAAGCAGAGTTCGAAAACATGAAGAGCCTGAAAAGAAGTGAAAGAAATGAAGAGCTTCAAAACGTGTGAAAAATATGAGGAGCATGAAACGGTCTGAAAAATAGGAGAAGCAAGAAGCGGTGTTCAAAACCATGAGGAGCCTGAAAAGGTGTGAAAAATATGAAGAGCTTCAAAAGGGGTCAAAAATATGAGGAGCATGAAACGTTCCGAAAAATAGGAGGAGCATGAAACGGTGTTCAAAAATATGAATAGCCTGAAAAGGTGTCAAAAATATGAAGAGCTTCAAAAGCTGTGAGAAATAGGAGCATCAGGAAGCAGTGTTCAAAACATGAAGAGCCTGAGAAAGTGTGAAAAATATGAAGAGCTTCAAAAGGTGTCAAAAATACGAGGAGCATGAAACGGTCTGTAAATGGAGGAGCATGAAGCGGTGTTGAATAATATGAAGAGCCTGAAAACGTGTGAAAAATATGAAGAGCTTCAAAAGGTATGAAAAATATAAAGAGCTTCAAAAGGTGTCAAAAAAGATATGAGCATGAAACGGTCTGAAAAATAGGAGGAGCATGAAGCATTGTTGAAAAACATGAAGAGTCTGAAAAGGTGTGAAAAATACGAAGAGCTTCAAAGGTGTCAATAATATGAGGAGCATGAAGCAGTGTTCAAAAACATGAAGAGCCTGAAAAGGCGTGAAAAATAAGAAGAGCGTCAAAACGTGTCAAAAATATGAGGAGCATGAAACGGTCTGAAATATAGGAGGATCAGGAAGCGGTGTTGAAAAACATGAAGAGCCTGAAAAGGTGTGAAAAATGTGAAGAGCTTCAAAAGGTGTCAAAAATATGAGGAGCATGAAACGGTCTGAAAATTAGGAGGAGCATGAAACGGTGATCAAAAACATGAAGAGTCTGAAAAGGTGTGAAAAATATGAAGATCTTCAGAAGGTGTCAAAAATAAGAGGAGCATGAAACGGTCTGAAATATAGGAGGAGCATGAAACGGTGTTGAAAAACATGAAGAGCCTGAAAAGGTGTGAAAAATATGAAGAGCGTCAAAAGGTGTCAAAAATATGAGGAGCATGAAACGATCTGAAAAATATGAGAAGCATGAAGCGGTGTTAAAAACATGAGAAGCCTGAAAAGCTGTGAAATATATGAAGAGCTTCAAAGGTGTCAAAATTATGAGGAGCATGAAATGATCTGAAAAATATGAGGAGCATGAAGCAGTGTTCAAAAACATGAAGAGCCTGAAAAGGTGTGAAAAATATGAAGAGCGTCAAAACGTGTCAAAAATATGAGGAGCATGAAACGTTCTGAAAAATAGGAGAAGCATGAAGCGGGGTTGAAAAACATGAAGAGTCTGAAAAGGTGTGAAAAACACGAAGAGCTTCAAAACGTGTCAAAAATATGAGGAGCATGAAACGGTCTGAAATATAGGAGGATCAGGAAGCGGTGTTGAAAACCATGAAGAGCCTGAAAAGGTGTGAAAAATATGAAGAGCGTCAAAAGGTGTCAAAAATATGAGGAGCATGAAACGGTCTGAAATATAGGAGGATCAGGAAGCGGTGTTGAAAACCATGAAGAGCCTGAAAAGGTGTGAAAAATATGAAGAGCGTCAAAAGGTGTCAAAAATATGAGGAGCATGAAACGATCTGAAAAATATGAACAGCAAGAAGCGGTGTTCAAAAACATGAGAAGCCTGATAAGGTGTGAAAAATATGAAGAGCTTCAACGGTGTCAAAAACAAGAGTAGCATGAAACGGTCTGAAAAATAGGAGGAGCATGAAACTCTGTTCAAAAACTTGAAGAGCCTGAAAAGTTGTAAAAAATATGAAGAGCTTCAAAACATGTCAAAAATATGAGGAGCATGAAACTGTCTGAAATATAGTAGGAGCATGAAGTGGTGTTCAAAAACATGGACACCCTGAAACGGTCTGAAAAATACGAGGAGCATGAACGGTCTGAAAAATAGGAGGAGCATGGAGCTGTGTTCAAAAGCATGAAGAGCCTGAAAAGGTGTGAAAAATAGGAAGAGCTTCAAAAGGTGTGAAATATATGAGGAGCTTGAAACGCTCTGAAAAACAGGAGGAGCATGAAGCGGTGTTGAAAAACATGAAGAGCTTGAAAAAGAGTGAAAAATATGAAGAGCTTCAAAAGGTGTGAAAAATAAGAAGAGCTTCAAAATGTGTCAAAAATGAGATGAGCATGAAGCGGTCTGAAAAAACGAGGAGCATGAAGTGGTGTTGAAAAACATGAAGAGCCTGAAAAGGTGTGAAACATATGAAGAGTTTCAAAAGGTGTCAAAAATATGAGGAGCATGAAACGGTCTGAAAAATAGGAGGTGCATGAAGCGGTGTTCAAACACAAGAAGAGCCTGAAACGGTGTGAAAAATATGAAGACCTTCAATGGGTGTGGAAAATAGGAGGTGCATGAAGCGGTGTTCAAACACAAGAAGAGCCTGAAAAGGTGTGAAAAATATGAAGAGCTTCAAAAGGTGTCAAAAATATGTGGAGCATGAAACGGTCTGAAAAATAGGAGGAGCATGAAGCGGAGTTGAAAAACATGAAGAACCTGAAAACGTGTGAAAAATATGAACAGCTTCAAAAGGTGTGAAAAATGAGATGAGCATGAAGCGGTCTCAAAAATAGGAGGAGCATGAAGTGTAGTTTAAAAGCATGAAGAGCCTGAAAAGGTGTGAAATATATGAAGAGCTTCAAAATGTGGCAAAAATATGAGGAGCATGAAACGGTCTGAAAAATAGGAGGAGCATGAAACGTTGTTCAAAAATATGAAGAGCCTGAAAACGTGTGAAAAATATGAGGAGATTCAAAAGGTGTGAAAAATATGAAGAGCTTCAAAAGTTCTCAAAAATGAGATGAGCATGAATCGGTCTGAAAAATAGGAGGAGCATGAAGTGTTGTTGAAAAACATGAAGAGCCTGAAAAGGTGTGAAATACATGAAGAGCTTCAAAAGGTGTCAAAAATATGAGGAGCATGAAACGGTCTGAAAAATAGGAGCAGCATGAAACGGAGTTGAAAGACATGAAGAGCTTCAAAAGGTGTCAAAAATATGAGGAGCATGAAACGGTCTGAAAAATAAGAGGATCATGAAACGGTCTGAAAAATAGGAGCAGCATGAAACAGTGTTGAAAGACATGAAGAGCTTCAAAAGTGTCAAAAATATGAGGAGCATGAAACGGTCTGAAAAAAAGGAGGAGCATGAAGCGGTGTTGAAAACATGAAAAGCCTGAAAATGTGTGAAAAATATGAAGAGCTTCCAAAGGTGTGAAAAATATGAATTGCTTCAAAATGTGTCAATAATGAGAGGAGCATGAAACTGTGTGAAAAATAGGAGGAGCATGAAGCGGTGTGCAAAAAATGAAGAGCCTGAAAAGGTGTGAAAAATATGAAAAGCTTCAAAAGGTTTTAAAAATATGAGGAGCATGAAACGGTCTGAAAAAAAGGTGGAGCATGAAAAGGTGTTGAAAACATGAAGAGCCTGAAAAGGTGTGAAGAATATGAAGAGCTTCAAAAGATGTCAAAAATATGAGGAGCATGAAGCGGTCCGAAAAATAGGATGAGCATGAAGCGGTGTTGAAAACATTAAGTGCCTGAAAAGGTAGGAAATATATAAAGAGCTTGAAAAGTTGTCAAAAATATGAGGAGCATGAAACGGTGTGAAAAATAGGAGAAGCATGAAGTGATGTTGAGAAACCTGAAGAGACTGAAAAGGTGTGAAAAATATGAAGAGCGACAAAAGATGTGAAATATATGAGTAGCATGAAATGATCTGAAAAATAGGAGGAGCATGAAACGGTGTTGAAAAACATGAAGAGCCTGAAAAGGTGTGAAAATTATGAAGACCTTCAAAATGTGTCAAAAAAAAGGAGGAGCATGAAATGGTGTTCAAAAACATGAAGAGCCTGAAAAGTTGTGAAAAATATTAAGATTTTTAAAAGGTGTCAAAAATATGAGGAGCATGAAACGATCTGAAAAATAGGAGGAACATGGAGCACGGTTGAAAAACATGAAGAGCCTGAAAAGGTGTGAAAAATATGAAGAGCTTCAAAAGTTGTCAAAAATATGAGGAGCATGAAACTTTCTGAAAAATAGGAGAAGCATGAAGTGATGTTCAGAAACCTGAAGAGACTGAAAAGTTGTGAAAAATACGAAGAGCTACAAAAGATGTGAAATATATGAGGAGCATGAAATGATCTGAAAAATAGGAGGAGCATGAAGCGGTGTTGAAAAACATGAAGAGCCTGAAAAGGTGTGAAAAATATGAAGAGCATTAAAGGTGTCAAAAATATGAGGAGCATGAAACGGTCTGAAAAAGAGGAGGAGTATGAAGCGGTGTTGAAAATATGAAAAGCCTGAAAATGTGTGAAAAATATGAAGAGCTTCCAAAGGTGTGAAAAATATGAATAGCTTTGAAATGTGTCAATAATGAGAGGAGCATGAAACGGTGTGAAAAATAAGAGGAGCATGCAGCGGTGTGCAAAAAGATGGAGAGCCTGAAAATGTGTGAAATATATGAAGAGCTTCAAAAGGTGTCAAATATATGAGGAGAATGAAACAGTCTGAAAAATAGGAGGAGCATGAAGCGGTGTTGACAAACATGAAGAGCCTGAAAAGGTGTGAAATATATGAAGAGCTTCAAAATGTGTTAAAAATATGAGGAGCGTGAAATGGTCTGAAAAATTGGAGGAGCATGAAGCTGTGTCCAAAAACATGAAGAGCCTGAAAAGGTGTGAAAAATATGAAGAGCTTCAAAATGTGTTAAAAATATGAGGATCGTGAAAAGGTCTGAAATATTGGAGGAGCATGAAACGGTGTTCAAAAACATGAAGAACCTGAAAAGGTGTGAAAAATATGAAGAGCTTCAAAAGGTGTGAAAAATATGAAGAGCTTCAAAAGGTGTCAAAAATTAGATGAGCAAGAAAAGTTCTGAAAAATAGGAGGAGCATGAAGTGGTGTTGAAAAAATGAAGAGCCTGAAAAGGTGTGAAAAATATGAAGAGCTTCAAAAGGTGTCAAAAATATAGGAGAATGAAACTGTCTGAAAAATAGGAGGAGCATGAAACGGTGTTCAAAACATGAAGAGCTGAAAAGGTGTGAAAAATATGAAGAGCTTCAAAAGGTGTCAAAAATATTAGGAGCATGAAACTCTCTGAAAAATAGGAGGAGCATGAAGCTGTGTTCAAAAACATGAAGAGCCTGAAAAGGTGTGAAATATATGAAGAGCTTCAAAATGTGTTAAAAATATGAGGAGCGTGAAATGGTCTGAAAAATTGGAGGAGCATGAAGCTGTGTTCAAAAACATGAGGAGCCTGAAAAGGTGTGAAAAATATGAAGAGCTTCAAAATGTGTTAAAAATATGAGGATCGCGAAAAGGTCTGAAATATTGGAGGAGCATGAAACGGTGTTCAAATACATGAAGAACCTGAAAAGGTGTGAAAAATATGAAGAGCTTCAAAAGGTGTGAAAAATATGAAGAGCTTCAAAAGGTGTCAAAAATTAGATGAGCAAGAAAAGTTCTGAAAAATAGGAGGAGCATTAAGTGGTGTTGAAAAAATGAAGAGCCTGAAAAGGTGTGAAATATATGAAGAGCTTCAAAAGGTGTGAAAAATATGAAGAGCTTCAAAAGGTGTTAAAAATATGAGGAGCATGAAACGGTCTGAAAAATAGGAGGAGCATGAAAGGTTTTCAAAAACATGAAGTGCCTGCAAAGGTGTGAAAAATATGAAGAGCTTCAAAAACGTGAAAATATGAAGAGCTTCAAAGGTGTCAATAATACGAGGAGCATGAAACGGTCTGAAAAATACGAGGAGCATGAAGCGGTGGTGAAAAACATGAAGAGTCTGAAAACGTGTGAAAAATATGAAGAGCTTCAATAATGTGAAAAATTTGAAGAGCTTCAAAAGGTGTGAAAAATATGAGAAGCATGCAACGGTCTGAAAAATAGCAGGAGCATGAAGCGGTGTTGAAAAACATGAAGAGCCTGAAAAGTTGTGAAAAATATGAAGAACTTCAAAAGGTGTCAAAAATTAGATGAGCAAGAAAAGGTCTGAAAAATAGGAGGAGTATGAAACGGTGTTGAAAAACATGAAGAGCCTGAAAACGTGTGAAAAATATCAAGAGCTTCAAAAGGTGTGAAAATATGAGGAGCATGAAACGGTCTGAAAAATAGGAGGAGCATGAAGCGGTGTTGAAAAACATGAAAAGCCTGAAAAGGTGTGAAAAATATGAAGAGCTTCTAAAGGTGTCAAAAATATGAGGTGCATGAAACGGTCTGAAAAATAGGAGTAGCAAGAAGCGGTGTTGAAAAACATGAAGAGCCTGAAAAGGTGTGAAAAATATGAAGAGCTTCAAAAGCTGTGAAAAATATCAAGAGCTTCAAAAAGTGTCAAAAATGAGATGAGCATGAAAGGGTCTGAAAAATAGGACGAGCAAGAAGCGTTTTTGAAAAACATGAAGAGCCTTAAAATGTGTGAAAAATATGAAAAGCTTCAAAAGATGTCAAAAATATGAGGAGCATGAAACGGTCTGAAATATAGGAGGAGCATGAAGCGGTGTTCAAAAACATGAAGAGCCTGAAAAGGTGAGAAAAATATGAAGACCTTCAAAAGGTGTCAAAAATATGAGGAGCATGAAACGGTCTGAAAAATAGGAGGATCATGAAGCGGTGTTCAAAAACATGAAGAGCCTGAAAAGATGTGAAAAATATGAAGAGCTTCAAAAGGTGTCAAAAATATGAGTAGCATGAAACGGTCTGCAAACATGGAGTAGCATGAAGTGGTGTTGAAAAACATGAAGAGCCTGAAAAGGTGTGAAAAATATGAAGAGCTTCAAAAATGTGAAAAATATGAGGAGCTTCAAAAGGTGTGAAAAATATGAGGAGCATGAAATGGTCTGAAAAATAGCAGGAGCATGAAGCGGTGTTGAAAAACATGAAGAGTCTGAAAACGTGTGAAAAACATGAAGAGCCTGAAAAGGTGTGAAAAATATGAAGAGCTTCAAAAATGTGAAAAATATGAAGAGCTTCAAAAAGTGTGAAAAATATGAGGAGTATGAAGCGGTCTGAAAAATAGCAGGAGCATGAAGCGGTGGTGAAAAACATGAAAGTCTGAAAACGTGTGAAAAATATGAAGAGCTTCAAAAATGTGAAAAATATGAAGAGTTTTAAAAGGTGTGAAAAATATGAGGAGCATGCCACGGTCTCAAAAATAGGAGGAGTATGAAGCAGTGTTGAAAAACATGAAGAGCCTGAAAATGTGTGAAAAATATGAAGAGCTTCAAAAGGTATGAAAAATAAGATGAGCAAGAAAAGGTCTGCAACATAGGAGGAGCATGAAATGGTGTTCAAAAACATGAAGAGCCTGAAAAGGTGTGAAAAATATGAAGTGATTAAAAAGGTGTGAAATACATGAGGAGGATTAAACGGTCTGAATCATAGGAGGAGCATGAAGCGGTGTTGAAAAACATGAAGAGCCTGAAAACGTGTGAAAAATATGAAGAGCTTCAAAAGGTGTGAAAAATATGAAGAGCTTCAAAAAGTGTCAAAAATTAGATGAGCATGAAATGGTCTGAAAAATAGGAGGAGCATGAAGCGGTGTTGAAAAACATGAAGAGCCTGAAAACGTGTGAAAAATATGAAGAGCTTCAAAAGGTGTGAAAAATATGAAGAGCTTCAAAGGGTGTCAAATATTAGATGAGCCTGAAACGGTCTGAAAAATAGGAGGAGCATGAAGTGGTGTTGAAAAAAATGAAGAGCCTGAAGATGTGTGAAAAATATGAAAAGCTTTAAAAGGTGTCAAAAATATGAGGAGCATGAAACTGTCTGAAAAATAGGAGGAGCATGAAGCAGTGTTCAAATATGAAGAGCCTGAAAAGGTGTGAAAAATATGAAGAGCTTCAAAAGGTGTGAAAAATATGTGGAGCATAAATCGGTCTGAAAAATAGGAGGAGCATGAAGTGGTATTGAAAAACATGAAAAGCCTGAAAAGGTGTGAATTATAGGAGGAGCTTTAAAAGGTGTCAAAAAAATGAAGAGAATGAAACGGTCTGTAAAATAGGCGGAGCATGAAGCGGTGTTGAAAAACATGAAGAGCCTGAAAAGGTGTGAAAAATATGAAGAGCTTCAAAACGTGTGAAAAATATGAAGAGCTTCAAAAGGTGTCAGAAATGAGATGAGCATGAAACGGTCTGAAAAATAGGAGGAGCATGAAGTGGTGTTGAAAAAAATGAAAGCCTGAAAAGGTGTGAATAATATGAAGAGCCTCAAAAGGTGTCAAAAATATGAGGAGTATGAAACGGTATGATAAATAGCAGGAGCATGAAGCGGTGTTGAAAAACATGAAGAGTCGGAAATCGTGTGAAAAATATGAAGAGCTTCAAAAATGTGACAAATATGAAGAGCTTCAAAAGGTGAGAAAAATATGAAGAGCTTCAAAAGGTGT
The DNA here is from genome assembly GCF_033118175.1 of Dama dama. Taxonomy (NCBI): domain Eukaryota; kingdom Metazoa; phylum Chordata; class Mammalia; order Artiodactyla; family Cervidae; genus Dama; species Dama dama. The sequence goes on from NC_083709.1 coordinate 5,713,950, forward strand.
CAAAAATGAGATGAGCATGAAACGGTCTGAAAAATAGGAGGAGCATGAAGCGGTGTTGAAAATCATGAAGATAAAGAAAAGGTGTGAAAAATATGAAGAGCTTCAAAAGGTGTCAAAATGAGATGAGCATGAAACGTCTGAAAAATAGGAGGAGCATGAAGTGGTGTTTAAAAACATGAAAAGCCTGAAAATGTGTGAAAAATATGAAGAGCTTGAAAAGGTGTGACATATATGAGGTGCAAGAAACGTTCTGAAAAATAGGAGGAGCATTAAGCGTTGTTGAAAAACATGAATAGCCTGAAAAGGTGTGAAAAATATGAAGAGCATCAAAAGGTGTCAAAAATATGAGGAGCATGAAACGTTCTGAAAAATAGGAGGTGCATGAAGCGGTGTTGAAAAACATGAAGAACCTGAAAAGGTGTGAAAAATATGAAGAGCTTAAAAAGGTGTCAAAAATATGAGGAGCATGAAACGGTCTGAAAAATAGGAGGATTATGAAACGGTGTTCAAAAACATGAAGAGCCTGAAAGGGTGTGAAAAATATGAAAGCGTCAAAACCTGTCAAAAATATGAGGAGCATGAAACCGTCTGAAAAATAGCTGGAGCATGAAGCGGTGTTGAAAAACATGAAGAGTCTGAAAACGCGTTAAAAAATGAAGAGCTTCAAAAATATGAAAAATATGAAGAGCTTAAAAATGTGTGAAAAATATGAAGAGCTTCAAAAGGTGTAAAATGTGAGATGAGCATGAAACGGTCTGAAATATACGAGGAGCATGAATCGGTGTTGAAAATCATGAAGAGCCTGAAAAGGCGAAAAAATATGAACGACTTCAAAAGATGTGAAATATATGAAGAGCTTCAAAAGGTGTCAAAAATATGAGGAGCATGAAACGGTCTGAAAAATAGGAGGAACAGGAAGCGGTGTTCAAAAACATGAAAAGCATGAAAAGGTGTGAAAAATATGAAGAGCTTCAAAATGTGTCAAAAATATGAGGAGCATGAAACGTTCTGAAAAATAGGAGGAGCAGGAAGAGTTGTTAAAAAACATGAAGAATCTGAAAAGGTGTGAAAAATATGAAGAGCTTCAAAAGGTGTCAAAAATATGAGAAGCATGAAACGGTTTGAAAAAGAGGAGGAGCATGAAGCGGTGTTGAAAAACATGAAGAGCCTGAAAAGGTGTGAAAAATATGAAGAGCTTCAAAAGGTGTCAAAAATATGAGAAGCATGAAACGGTTTGAAAAAGAGGAGGAGCATGAAGCGGTGTTGAAAAACATGAAGAGCCTGAAAAGGTGTGAAAAATATGAAGAGCTTCAAAAGGTGTCAAAAATATGAGGAGCCTGAAAGGGTCTGAAAAATAGGAGGAGCATGAAACGGTGATCAAAAACATGAAGAACCTGAAAAGGTGTGAAAAATATGAAGAGCTTCAAAAGGTGTCAAAAATATGAGGAGCATGAACGGGTCTGAAAAATAGGAGGAGCATGAAACGGTGATCAAAAACATGAAGAACCTGAAAAGGTGTGAAAAATATGAAGAGCTTCAAAAGGTGTCAAAAATATGAGGAGCATGAAAGGGTCTGAAAAATAGGAGGAGCATGAAACGGTGATCAAAACATGAAGAACCTGAAAAGGTGTGAAAAATATGAAGAGCTTCAAAATGTGTGAAATACATGAGGAGCATGAAACGGTCTGAAAAATAGGAGAAGCATGAAGTGGTGTGGAAAAACATGAAGAGCCTGAAAAGGTGTGAAAAATATGAAGAGCTTCAAAAGGTGTGAAATACATGAGGAGCATGAAACTTTCCAAAAAATAGGAGGAGCATGAATTGCTGTTCAAAAACATGAAGAGCCTGAAAAGGTGAGAAAAATATAAAGAGCTTCAAAAGGTGTGAAAAATATGAGGAGCATGATGCGGTCGAAAAAATAGGAGGAGCATGAAGCGGAGTTCAAAAACATGAAGAGCCTGAAAAGGTGTGAAAAATATGAAGAGCCTCAAAAGTTGTCAAAAATATGAAGAGTATGAAACCGTATGATAAATAGCAGGAGCATGAAGCGCTGTTGAAAAACATGAAGAGTATGAAATCGTTTGAAAACTATGAAGAGCTTCAAAAATGTTAAAAATATGAAGAGCTTCAAAAGGTGTAAAAAATATGAAGAGCTTCAAAAGGTGTCAAAATTAGATGAGCATGAAACGGTCTAAAAAATAGGAGGAGCAACAAGTAGTGTTGAAAAAAAATGAAGAGCCTGAAAAGGTGTGAAAAAATGAAGAGCTTCAAAAGGTGTGAAAAATATGAGGAGCATGATACGGTCTGAAAAAAGGAGGAACATGAAGTGGTGTTCAAAAACATGAAGAGCCTGAAAAGTTGTGAAAAATATGCAAAACTTCAAAAGGTGTCAAAAATCAGAGGAGCATGAAACGGTCTAAAAAATAGGAGGAGCATGAAGAAGTGTTCAAAAACATGAAGAGCCTGAAAAGGTGTGAAAAATATGAAGAGCATGAAACGGTCTGAAAAATAGGAGAAACATGAAGTGATGTGGAAAAACATGAAGAGCCTGAAAAGGTGTGAAAAATATGAAGACCTTCAAAACGTGTGATATACATGAGGAGCATGAAACTCTCTGAAAAATAGGAGGAGCATGAAGTGCTGTTCAAAAACATGAAGAGCCTGAAAAGGTGAGAAAAATATGAAGAGCTTCAAAAGGTGTGAAAAATATGAGGAGCATGATACGGTAGAAAAAATAGGAGGAGCATGAAGCGGAGTTAAAAAACATGAAGAGCCTGAAAAGGTGTGAAAAATATGAAGAGCCTCAAAACGTGTCAAAAATATGAGGAGTATGAAACGGTATGATAAATAGCAGGAGCATGAAGTGGTGTGGAAAAACATGAAGAGCCTGAAAAGTTGTGAAATATATTCAAAGCTTCAAAAGGTGTCAAAAATATGAGGAGCAAGAAACGGTCTGAAAAATAGGAGGAGCATGAAGCGCTGTTGAAACTCATAAAGAGCCTGAAAAGTTGTGCAAAATATGAAGAGCTTCAAAAGATGTGAAAAACATGAAGAGCTTCAAAAGGTGTGAAAAATATGAAGAGCTTCAAAAGGTGTCAAAAAAGAGATGAGCATGAAAATGTCTGAAAAATAGGAGGAGCATGAAGCGGTGTTGAAAATCATGAAGAGCCTGAAAAAGTGTGAAAAATATGAAGAACTTCATAATTTTCAAAAATATGAAGAGCTTCAAAAGGTGTCAAAAATATGAGGAGCATGAAACGGTCTGCAAAAAAGGAGGAGCATCAAGTGGTGTTGAAAAACATGAAAAGCCTGAAAAGGTGTGAAAAATATGAAGAGCTTCAAAAGGTGTCAAAAATATGAAGAGCTTCAAAAGGTGTCAAAATGAGATGAATATGAAACGATCTGAAAAATAGGAGGAGCATGAAGTGGTGTTGAAAAAATGAAGAGCGTGGAAAGGTGTGAAATATCTGAAGAGCTTCAAAAGTTGTCAAAAATATGAGGAGAATGAAACGGTCTGCAAAATATGAGGAGCATGAAGCGGTGTTGAAAAACATGAAGAGCCTGAAAAGATGTGAAAATACGAAGAGATTCAAAAGTTGTCAAAAATGAGATGAGCATGAACCCGTCTGAAAGATAGGAGGAGCATGAAGCAGGGTTGAAAGACATGAAGAGCCTGAAAAGATGTGAGAAATATGAAGAGCTTCAAAAGGTGTCAAAAATATGAGGAGCATGAAACGGTCTGCAAAAAAGTAGGAGCATGAAGTGATGTTGAAAAAAAAGAAGAGAATGTAAAGGTGTGAAGTATATGAAGAGCTTCTAACAGTGTCAAAAATATGAGGAGAGTGAAACGTTCTGAAAAATAGGAGGAGCATGAAGCAGTGTTCAAAAACATGAAGAGCCTGAAAACGTGTGAAAAATATGAAGAGCTTCAAAAGGTGTTAAAAATGAGATGAGCATGAAACGGTCTGAAAAATAGAAGCATCATGAAGCGGTGTTCAGAAACATGAAGAGCCTGAAAAGTTGTGAAAAATATGAAAAGCTTCAAAAGGTGTTAAAAATGAGATGAGCATGAAACGGTCTGAAAAATAAGAGGAGCATAAAGCGGTGTTCAAAAACATGAAGAGCCTGAAAAGGTGTGAAAATATGAAGAGCTTCAAAAGGTGTCAAAAATATGAGGAGCATGAAACGGTCTGAAAAATAGGAGGAGCATGAAGCGGTGTTCAAAAACATGAAGAGCCTGAAAAGGTGTGAAAAATATGAAGAGCTTCAAAAGGTGTGAAATACATGAGGAGCAAGAAACGGGCTGAAAAATAGGAGAAGCATGAAGTGGTGGGGAAAAACATGAAGAGCCTGAAAAGGTGTGAAAAATATGAAGAGCTTCAAAAGGTGTGAAAAATATGAAGAGCTTCAAAGGTGTCAAAAATGACATGAGCATGAAACGGTCTGAAAAATAGGAGCATCATGAAGCGGTGTTCAAAAACATGAAGAGCCTGAAAAGTTGTGAAAAATATGAAAAGCTTCAAAAGGTGTTAAAAATGAGATGAGCATGAAACGGTCTGAAAAATAGGAGGATCAAGAAACGGTGTTGAAAAACATTAAGAGCCTGAATATGTGTAAAATATGAAGAGCTACAAAAGGTGTCAAAAATGAGATGAGCATGAAACGGTCTGAAAAATAGAAGGAGCGAGAAGCGGAGTTCAAAAACATGACGAGCCTGAAAAGGTGTGAAAAATATGAAGAGCTTCAAAAGGTGTCAAAAATATGAGGAGCATGAAACGGTCTGAAAAATAGGAGGAGCATGAAGCGGTGTTCAAAACATGAAGAGCCTGAAAAGGTGTGAAAAATATGAAGAGCTTCAAAAGGTGTGAAATACATGAGGAGCAAGAAACGGGCTGAAAAATAGGAGAAGCATGAAGTGGTGTGGAAAAACATGAAGAGCCTGAAAAGGTGTGAAAAATATGAAGAGCTTCAAAAGGTGTGAAATACATGAGGAGCATGAAACTCTCTGAAAAATAAGAGGAGCATGAAGCGGGGTTCAAAAACATGAAGAGCCTGAAAATTTGTGAAAAATATGAAAATCTTCAAAAGGTGTCAAAAATGAGATGAGCATGAAAAGTTCTTAAAAATAGGAGGATCATAAAACGGTGTTGAAAAACATGAAGAGCCTGAAAAGGTGTGAAAAATATGAAGAGCTTCAAAAGGTGTCAAAAATGAGATGAGCATGAAACGGTCTGAAAAATAAGAGGAGCATGAAGCGGTGTTCAAAAACATGAAGAGCCTGAAAAGGTGTGAAAATATGAAGAGCTTCAAAAGGTGTCAAAAATATGAGGAGTATGAAACCGTCTGAAAAATAGGAGGAGCATGAAGCGGTGTTCAAAAACATTAAGAGCCTGAAAACTTGTGAAAAATATGAAGAGCTTCAAAAGGTGTAAAAATATGAGGAGCATGAAACGGTCTGAAAAATAGGTGGAGCATGAAGCGGTGTGGAAAAACATGAAGAGCCTGAAAAGGTGTGAAAAATATGAAGAGCTTCAAAAGGTGTGAAATACATGAGGAGCATGAAACGGGGTGAAAAATAGGAGAAGCATGATGTGGTGTGGAAAAAGATGAAGAGCCTGAAAAGGTGTGAAAAATATGAAGACATTCAAAAAGTGTGAAATACATGAGGAGCATGAAACTCTCTGAAAAATAGGAGGAGCATGAGGCGGTGTTCAAAAACATGAAGAGCCTGAAAAGTTGTGAAAAATATGAAAAGCTTCAAAAGGTGTAAAAATGAGATGAGCATGAAACGGTCTGAAAAATAGGAGGATCAAGAAACGGTGTTGAAAAACATGAAGAGCCTGAAAACGTGTGAAAAATATGAAGAGCTACAAAAGGTGTCAAAAATGAGATGAGCATGAAACGGTCTGAAAAATAGGAGGAGCAAGAAGCGGTGTTCAAAAACATGAAGAGCCTGAAAAGGTGTGAAAAATATGAAGAGCTTCAAAAGGTGTCAAAAATATGAGCAGCATGTAACGGTCTGAAAAATAGGTGAAGCTTTAAGCGGTGTTCAAAAACATGAATCGCCTGAAAAGTTGTGAAAAATATGAAGAGCTTCAAAAGGTGGCAAAAATATGAGGAGCATGAAACGGTCTGAAAAATAGGAGGAGCATGAAGTGGTGTTCAAAAACATGAAGAGCCTGAAAAGGTGTGAAAAATATGAAGAGCTTCAAAAGTTGTGAAAAATATGAAGAGCTTCAAAAGGTGGCAAAAATATGAGGAGCATGAAACGGTCTGAAAAATAGAAGCAGCATGAAACGTTCTGAAAAACATGAAGAGCCTGAAAACGTGTGAAATATATGAAGAGCTTCAAAAGTTGTGAAAAATATGAAGAGCTTCAAAATTGTCAAAAATGAGATGCGCAATAAACGGTCTGAAAAAGAAGAGAAGCATGAAGTTGTGTTGAAAAACATGAAGAGCCTGAAAAGATGTGAAAAATATGAAGAGCATGAACCGGTCTGAAAAATAGGAGGATAATGAAGCGGTGTTCAAAAACATGAAGAGCTTGAAAAGGTGTGAAAATTATGAAGAGCTTCAAAAGGTGTCAAAAATATGAGGAGCATGAAACGGTCTCAAAAATAGGAGGAGCATGAAGTGGTGTTCAAAAACATGAAGAGCCTGAAAAGGTGTGAAAAATATGAAGAGCTTCAAAAGGTGTGAAAAATATGAGGTGCATGAAACTGTTTGAAAAATAGGAGGAGCATGAAGCGGTGTTGAAACACATGAAGAGCCTGAAAAGGTGTGAAAAATATGAAGAGCTTCAAAATGTGTCAAAATTATGAGGAACAGGGAACGGTCTGAAAAATAGGAGGAGCATGAAGCTCTGTTAAAAAACATGAAGAGCCTGAAAAGGTGTGAAAAATATGAAGAGCTTGAAAGGTGTGAAAAATATGAGGAGCATGAAACGGTCTGAAAAATAGGAGGAGAGTGAAACTGTGATCAATATCTTGAAGAGCCTGACAAGGTGTGAAAAATATGACGAGCTTCAAAATGTGTGAAAAACATGAGGAGCATGAAACGGGTTGTAAAATAGGAGAAGCATGAAGTGGTGTTGAAAAACATAAAGAGCCTGAAAAAGTGTGAAAAATATGAAGAGCTTCAGAAGGTGTGAAAAATATGAAGAGCTTCAACAGGTGTCAAAAATTAGATGAGCATGAAACGGTCTGAAAAATTGGAGGAGCAAGAAGTAGTGTTGAAAAAAATGAAGAGCCTGAAAAGGTGTGAAAAATATGAAGAGCTTCAAAAGGTGTCAAAAATATGAGGAGCATGAAACGGTCTGAAAAATAGGAGGAGCATGAAGCGGTGTTGAAAAACATGAAGAGCCTGAAAAGGTGTGAAAAACATTAAGAGCTTCAAAAGGTGTCAAAAATATGAGGAGCATGTAACATTCTGAAAAATAGGAGGAGCATGAAGCGGTGTTGAAAAACATGAAGAGCCTGAAAAGGTGTGAAAAATATGAAGAGCTTCAAAAGGTGTCAAAATTACAAGGAGCATGAAACGGTCTGAAAAATAGGAGGAGCATGAAGCGGTGTTCAAAAGTATGAAGAGCCTGAAAAGGTGTGAAAAATATGAAGAGCTTCAAAAGTTGTCAAAAATATGAGCTGCATGAAACGGTCTGAAAAAGAGGAGGAGCATGAAGCGGTGTTCAAAACATGAAGAGCCTTAAAAGGTGTGAAAAATATGAAGAGCTTCACAAGGTGTCATAAATATGAGAAGCATGAAACGGTCTGAAAAATAGGAGGAGCATGAAGCGGTGTTGAAAAACATGAGGAGCCTGAGAACTTGAGAAAAATATGAAGAGCTTCAAAAGGTGTCAAAAATGAGATGAGCATGAAACGGTCTGAAACATAGGAGGAGCATGAAGTGGTGTTGAAAAAAATGAAGAGCCTGAAAAGTTGTGACAAATATGAAGAGCTTCAAAAGGTGTCAAAAATATGAGGAGCTTGAAACGGTCTGAAAAATAGGAGGAGCATGAAGCAGTGTTCAAAAACATGAAGTGCCTGAAAAGGTCTGAGAAATATGAAGAGCTTGAAAAGGTGTGAAATATATGAAGAGCTTCAAAAGGTGTGAAAAATATGAGGTGCATGAAACTGTTTGAAAAATAGGAGGAGCATGAAGCGGTGTTGAAAAACATGAATAGCCTGAAAAGGTGTGAAAAATATGAAGAGCTTCAAAATGTGTCAAAATTATGAGGAACAGGGAACGGTCTGAAAAATAGGAGGAGCATGAAGCTCTGTTAAAAAACATGAAGAGCCTGAAAAGGTGTGAAAAATATGAAGAGCTTGAAAGGTGTGAAAAATATGAGGAGCATGAAACGGTCTGAAAAATAGGAGGAGAGTGAAACTGTGATCAATATCTTGAAGAGCCTGACAAGGTGTGAAAAATATGACGAGCTTCAAAATGTGTGAAAAACATGAGGAGCATGAAACGGGCTGTAAAATAGGAGAAGCATGAAGTGGTGTTGAAAAACATAAAGAGCCTGAAAGAGTGTGAAAAATATGAAGAGCTTCAGAAGGTGTGAAAAATATGAAGAGCTTAAACAGGTGTCAAAAATTAGATGAGCATGAAACGGTCTGAAAAATTGGAGGAGCAAGAAGTAGTGTTGAAAAAAATGAAGAGCCTGAAAAGGTGTGAAAAATATGAAGAGCTTCAAAAGGTGTCAAAAATATGAGGAGCATGAAACGGTCTGAAAAATAGGAGGAGCATGAAGCGGTGTTGAAAAACATGAAGAGCCTGAAAAGGTGTGAAATACATTAAGAGCTTCAAAAGGTGTCAAAAATATGAGGAGCATGTAACATTCTGAAAAATAGGAGGAGCATGAAGCGGTGTTGAAAAACATGAAGAGCCTGAAAAGGTGTGAAAAATATGAAGAGCTTCAAAAGGTGTCAAAATTACAAGGAGCATGAAACGGTCTGAAAAATAGGAGGAGCATGAAGCGGTGTTCAAAAGTATGAAGAGCCTGAAAAGGTGTGAAAAATATGAAGAGCTTCAAAAGTTGTCAAAAATATGAGGTGCATGAAACGGTCTGAAAAAGAGGAGGAGCATGAAGCGGTGTTCAAAATATGAAGAGCCTTAAAAGGTGTGAAAAATATGAAGAGCTTCAAAAGGTGTCATAAATATGAGAAGCATGAAACGGTCTGAAAAATAGGAGGAGCATGAAGCGGTGTTAAAAAACATGAGGAGCCTGAGAACTTGAGAAAAATATGAAGAGCTTCAAAAGGTGTCAAAAATGAGATCAGCATGAAACGGTCTGAAACATAGGAGGAGCATGAAGTGGTGTTGAAAAAAATGAAGAGCCTGAAAAGTTGTGAAAAATATGAAGAGCTTCAAAAGGTGTCAAAAATATGAGCAGCTTGAAACGGTCTGAAAAATAGGAGGAGCATGAAGCAGTGTTCAAAAACATGAAGTGCCTGAAAAGGTCTGAGAAATATGAAGAGCTTGAAAAGGTGTGAAATATATGAAGAGCTTCAAAAGGTGTCAAAAATATGAAGAGCATGAAACGGTCTGAAAATTAGGAGGAGCATGAAGCGGAGTTCAAAAGTATGAAGAGCCTGAAAAGGTGTGAAAAATATGAAGAGCTTCAAAAGGTGTCAAAAATGAGATAAGCATGAAACGGTCTGAAAAATAAGAGGAGCATGAAGCCGTGTTCAAAAACATAAAGAGCCTGAAAAGATGTGAAAAATATGAAGAGCTTCAAAAGGTGTCAAAAAAATGAGGAGCATGAAACGGTCTGAAAAATAGGAGGAGCATGAAGCGCTGTTCAAAAACATGAAGAGCCTGAAAAGTTGTGAAAAATATGAAGAGCTTCAAAAGGTGTCAAAAATATGAGGAGCCTGAAACGGTCTGAAAAATAGGTGGAGCATGAAGCGGTGTTGAAAAACATGAAGAGCCTGAAAAGGTGTGAAAAATATGAAGAGCTTCAAAAGGTGTGAAAAATATGAGGTGCATGAAACTGTTTGAAAAATAGGAGGAGCATGAAGCGGTGTTGAAAAACACGAATAGCCTGAAAAGGTGTGAAAACTATGAAGAGCTTCAAAATGTGTCAAAATTATGAGGAACAGGGAACGGTCTGAAAAATAGGAAGAGCATGAAGCTGTGTTAAAAAACATGAAGAGCCTGAAAAGGTGTGAAAAATATGAAGAGCTTGAAAGGTGTGAAAAATATGAGGAGCATGAAACGGTCTGAAAAATAGAAGCAGCATGAAACGGTCTGAAAAACATGAAGAGCCTGAAAACGTGTGAAAAATATGAAGAGCTTCAAAAGTTGTGAAAAATATGAAGAGCTTCAAAATTGTTAAAAATGCGATGCGCAATAAACGGTCTGAAAAAGAAGAGAAGCATGAAGTTGTGTTGAAAAACATGAAGAGCCTGAAAAGATGTGAAAAATATGAAGAGCATGAACCGGTCTGAAAAATAGGAGGATCATGATGCAGTGTTCAAAAACATGAAGAGCTTGAAAAGGTGTGAAAATTATGAAGAGCTTCAAAAGGTGTCAAAAATATGAGGAGCATGAAACGGTCTGAAAAATAGGAGGAGAGTGAAACTGTGATCAAAATCTTGAAGAGCCTGACAAGGTGTGAAAAATATGACGAGCTTCAAAATGTGTGAAAAACATGAGGAGCATGAAACGGAATGAAAAATAGGAGAAGCATGAAGTGGTGTTGAAAAACATGAAGAGCCTGAAAATGTGTGAAATATATGAAGAGCTTCAAAAGGTGTCAGAAATGAGAGGAGCATGAAACGGTCTGAAATATAGGAGGAGCATGAAGTGATGTTGAAAAACATGAAGAGCCTGAAAAGGTGTGAAAAATATGAAGAGCTTCAAAAGGTGTCAAATATATGAGAAGCATGAACCGGTCTGAAAAAAGGAGGAGCATGAAGCGGTGTTCAAAAACATGAAGAGCATGAAAAGCTGTGAAAAATATGAAGAGCTTCAAAAGGTGTCAAAAATATGAGGAGCATGAAACGGTCTGAAAAATAGGAAGAGCATGAAGCGGTGTTGAAAAACATGAAGAGCCTGAAAAGGTGTGAAAAATATGAAGAGCTTCAAAAGGTGTCAAAAATATGAGGAGCATGAAACGGTCTGAAAAATAGGAGGAGCATGAAACGGTCTGAAAAATGGGAGGAGCATGAAGCGGTGTTGAAAAACATGAAGAGCCTGAAAAAGTGTGAAAAACATGAAGAGCTTAAAAGTTGTGAGAAATATGAAGAGCTTCAAAAGGTGTCAAAAATGAGACGAGCATGAAACGGTCCTGAAAATAGGACGAGCATGAAGCGGTGTTGAAAAATATGAAGAGCCTGAAAACGTTTGAAAAATATGAAGAGCTTCAAAAGGTGTGGAAAATATGAAGAGCTTCAAAATGTATCAAAAGTGAGATGAGCATTAAACGGTCTGAAAAATAGGAGGAGCATGAAGTGGTGTTGAAAAACATGAAGAGCCTGAAAATGTGTGAAATATATGAAGAGCTTAAAAAGTTGTCAGAAATGATAGAAACATGAAACAGTCTGAAAAATAGTATGAGCAAGAAGGGGTGTTGAAAAACATGAAGAGCGTGAAAACGTTTGAGAAATATGAAGAGATTCAAAAGGTGTGAAAATTATGAAGAGCTTCAAAAGGTGTCAAAAATGAGATGAGCTTGAAACAGTCCGAAAAATAGGAGGAGCCTGAAATCGTGTTCAAAAACATGAAGAGCCTAAAAAGGTGTGAAAAATATAAAGAGCTTCAAAAGGTGTGAAATGCAGGAGGAGCATGAAACGGTCTGAAAAATAGGAGGAGCATGAAGTGGTGTTGAAAAACATGAAGAGCCTGAAAATGTGTGAAATATATGAAGAGCTTCAAAAGGTGTCAGAAATGAGAGGAGCATGAAACGGTCTGAAAAATAGGAGGAGCATGAAGCGTTGTTCAAAAACGTGAAGAGCCTGAAAAGTTGTGAAAAATATGAAGAGCTTCAAAACGTGTCAAAAATATGAGGAGCATGAAACGGTCTGAAAAATAGAAGCAGCATGAAGTGGTGTTCAAAAACATGAACAGCCTGAAAACGTGTGAATAATATGAAGAGCTTCAGAAGGTGTGAAAAATATGAAGAGCTCAAAAGGTGTCAAAAATGAGATGAGCATGAAACCGTCTGAAAAATAGGAAGAGCATTAAGCGGTGTTGAAAAACATGAAGAGCCTGAAAAGGTGTGAAAAATATGAAGAGCTTCAAAAGGTGTAAAAAATATGAGGAGAATGAGACGGTGTGAAAAACAGGAGGAGCATGAAGTGGTGTTGAAAAACATGAAGAGCCTGAAAAGGTGTGAAAAATATGAAGAGCTTCAAAAGGTGTCAATAAAATGAGGAGCATGAAACGGTCTGAAATATAAGAGGAGGATGAAACGGTGTTGTAAAACATGAAGAGCCTGAAAAGTTCTGAAAAATAAGAAGAGCTTCAAAATGTGTCAAAAACATGAGGAGCAAGAAACGGTCTGAAATATATGAGGAGCATGATGCGGTGTTGGATAACATGAAGAGCCTGAAAACGTGTGAAAAATTTGAAGAGATTCAAAGGGAGTGAAAAATAAGAAGAGCTTCAAAAGGTGTCAAAAATGAGATGAGCATGAAACGGTCTGAAAAAAAGGAGGAGCATGAAGTGGTGTTGAAAAAAAAGAAGAGCCTGAAAAGGTGTGAAATATATGAAGAGCTTCAAAAGGTGTGAAACACATGAGGAGCATTAAACGGTCTGAAAATTAGGAGGAGCATGAAGCGTTGTTCAGAAACATGAAGAGCCTGAAAAGGTGTGAAAAATATGAAGAGCTTCAAAAGGTGTGAAAATTATGAGGAGCATGAAACGGTCTGAAAAATAGGAGGAGCATGAAGCGGTGTTCAAAAACATGAAGAGCCTGAAAAGGTGTGAAAAATATGAAGAACTTCAAAAGGTGTCAAAAACATGAGGAGCATGAAACGGTCTGAAAAATAGGAGGAGCATGAAGTGGTTGTGAAAATCATGAAGAGCCTGAAAATGTGTGCAAAATATGAAGAGCTTCAAAAGGTTTGAAATACATGTGGAGCATGAAACGGTCTGAAAAATAGGATGATCATGAAGCGGTGTTCAAAAAAATGCAGAGACTGAAAAGGTGTGAAAAATATGAAGAGCTTCAAAACGTGTCAATAATATGAGGAGCCTGAAACGGTCTGAAAAATAGAAGCAGCATGAAGCGGTGTTCAAAAACATGAACAGCCTGAAAACGTGTGAAAAATATGAAGAGCTTCAGAAGGTGTGAAAAATATGAAGAGCTCAAAAGGTGTCAAAAATGAGATGAGCATGAAACGGTCTGAAAAATAGGAAGCGCATGAAGCGGTGTTGAAAAACATGAAGAGCCTGAAAAGGTGTGAAAAATATGAAGAGCTTCAAAAGGTGTAAAAAAAATGAGGAGAATGAAACGGTGTGAAAAATAGGAGGAGCATGAAGTGGTGTTGAAAAACATGGAGAGCCTGAAAAGGTGTGAAAAATATGAAGAGCTTCAAAAGGTGTCAAAAAAATGAGGAGCATGAATTGGTCTGAAAAATAGGAGGAGCATGACGCCGTGTTCAAAAACATGAAGAGCCTGAAAAGTTGTCAAAAATATGAAGAGCTTCAAAATGTGTCAAAAACATGAGGAGCAAGAAACGGTCTGAAATATATGAGGAGCTTGATGCGGTGTTGGATAACATGAAGAGCCTGAAAACGTGTGAAAAATTTGAAGAGCTTCAAAGGGAGTGAAAAATATGAAGAGCTTCAAAAGGTGTCAAAAATGAGATGAGCATGAAACGGTCTGAAAAAAAGGAGGAGCATGAAATGGTGTTGAAAAAAAAGAAGAGCCTGAAAAGGTGTGTAATATATGAAGAGCTTCAAAAGATGTGAAACACATGAGGAGCATTAAACGGTCTGAAAATTAGGAGGAGCATGAAACGTTGTTCAAAAACATGAATAGCTTGAAAAGGTGTAACAAATATGAAGAGCTTCAAAAGGTGTGAAATACATGAGGAGGATTAAACGGTCTCAAAAATAGGAGGAGCATGAAGCGTTGTTGAAAAACATGAACAGCCTGAAAAGGTGTGAAAAATATGAAGAGCTTCTAAAGGTGTCCAAAATATGAGGAGCATGAAACGGTCTGAAAAATAGGAGGAGCATGAAGCGGTGTTGAAAAACATGAAGAGCCTGAAAAGGTGTGAAAAATATGAAGAGCTTCAAAATTGTCCAAAATATGAGGAGCATGAATCGGTCTGCAAAATAGGAGGAGCAAGAAACGGTGTTCAAAACATGAAGAGCCTGAAAATGTGTGAAAAATATGAAGAGCTTCAAAAGGTGTGAAATACATGAGGAGGATTAAACGGTCTCAAAAGAGGAGGAGCATGAAGCGGTGTTGAAAAACATGAAGAGCCTGAAAGGTGTGAAAAATATGAAGAGCTTCTAAGGTGTCAAAAATATCAGGAGCATAAAACGGTCTTAAAAACGCGAGGAGCATGAAGTGGTGTTGAAAAACATTAATAGCCTGAAAAGTTGTGAAATATATGAAGAGCTTCAAAAGGTGTCAAATATATGAGGAGTATGAAACGGTTGAAAAATAGGAGGATCATGAAATGGTGTTGAAAAATATGAAGAGCCTGAAAAGTTGTGAAAAATATGAAGAGCTTCTAAAGGTGTCAAAAATATGAGGAGCATGAAACGGTCTGAAAAATAGGAGGAGCATGAAGCTATTTTCAAAAACATGAAGAGCGTGAAAGGTGTGAAAAATATGAAGAGCTTCCAAAGGTGTGAAAAATATGAGGAGCATGAAACGGTCTGAAAATTAGGAGGAGCATGAATTGGTGTTCAAAAACATGAAGAGCCTGAAAAGGTGTGAAAAATATGAAGAGCTTAAAAAGGTATCAAATATATGAGGAGCATGAAATGGTCTGAAAAATAGGAGGAGCATGAAACGGTGTTGAAATACATGAAGTGCCGGAAAAGGTGTGAAAAATATGAAGAGCTTCAAAACGTTTCAAAAATATGAGGAGCATGAAACGGTCTCAAAATAGAAGCAGCATGAAGCGGTGTTCAAAAACATGAAGAGCCTGAAAAGGTGTGAAAATATGAAGAGATTCAAAAACATGAAAAATATGAAGAGCTTCAAAAGGTGTGACAAATATGAAGAGCTTCAAAAGGTATCAAAAATGAGATGAGCATGAAACGGTCTGAAAAATAGGAGGAGCATGAAGCGGTGTTGAAAATCATGAAGAGCCTGAAAAGGTGTGAAAAATATGAAGAGCTTCAAAAGGTGTGAAAAATATGAAGAGCTTCAAAAGGTGTCAAAATGAGATGAGCATGAAACCGTCTGAAAAATAGGAGGAGAATGATGCGGTGTTGAAAAACATGAAAAGCCTGAAAAGTTGTGAAAAATATGAAGAGCTTCAAAAGGTGTGAAAAATATGAGGAGCAAGAAATGGTCTGAAAATTAGGAGGATTATGAAACGGTGTTCAAAAACAAGAAGAGCCCGAAAAGGTGTGAAAAATAGTAAAAGCCTCCAAAAGTGTCAAAAATATGAAGAGCATGAAACGGTCTGAAAAATTGCAGGAGCATGAAGTGGTGTTGAAAAACATGAAGAGTCTGAAAAAGTGTGAAAATAAGAAGAGCTTCAAAAATATGAGAAATATGAAGAGCTTCAAAAGGTATCAAAATGAGATGAGCATGAACCGGTCTGAAAAATAGGAGGAGCATGAAGTGGGGTTGAAAAAATGAAAAGCCTGAAAAGGTGTGAAATATATGAAGTGCTTCAAAGGTGTCAAAAATATGAGGAGAATGAAACGGTCTGAAAAATAAGAGGAGCATGAAGTGGTGTTGAAAAACATGAAGAGCCTGAAAACGTGTGAAAAATATGAAGACCTTCAAAAATTGTGAAAAATATGAAGAGTTTCAAAAGGTGTGAAAAAAGAGATGAGCATGATAAGGTCTGAAAAATAGGAGGAGCATGAAGCGGTGTTGTAAAACATGAAGAGCCTGAAAAGGTGTGAAAAATATGAAGAGCTTCAAAAGGTGTCCAAAATAAGAGGAGCATGAAACGGTCTGAAAAATAGGAGGAGGATGAAGCGGTGTTGAAAAACATGAAGAGCCTGAAAAGGTGTGAAAAATATGAAGAGCTTCAAAAGGTGTCAAAAAGGGATGAGCATGAAATGGTCTGAAAAATAGGAGGAGCATGACGCCGTGTTCAAAAACATGAAGAGCCTGAAAAGGTGTGAAATATATGAAGAGCTTCAAACGGTGTGAAATACATGAGGAGCATGAAACGGTCTGAAAAATAGGAGGAGCATGAAGCGGTGTTGAAAAACATGAAGAGCCTGAAAACTTGTGAAAAATATGAAGAGCTTCAAAAGGTGTGAAAGATATGCAGAGCTTCAAAAGGTGTCAAAATGAGATGAGAATGAAACGGTCTGAAAAACAGTAGGAGGATGAAGTTGTGTTGAAAAAAATGAAGAGCCTGAAAAGGTGTGAAATATATGAAGAGCTTCAAAAGGTGTGAAAAATATGAGGAGAACGAAACAGTGTGAAAAATAGGGGGAGCATGGAGTGGTGTTGAAAAACATGAAGAGCCTGAAAAGCTGTGAGAAATATGAAGAGCTTCAAAATGTGTGAAAAATATGAAGAGCTTCAAAAGGTGTCAAATATATGAGGAGAATGAAACGGTCTGCAACATAGGAGGAGCATGAAATGGTGTTCAAAAACGTGAAGAGCCTGAAAAGGTGTGAAAAATATGAAGTGATTCAAAAGGTGTGAAATACATGAGGAGGATTAAACGGTCTGAAACAGAGGAGGAGCATGAAGCGGTGTTGAAAAACATGAAGAGCCTGAAAACGTGTGAAAAATATGAAGAGCTTCAAAAGGTGTGTAAAATATGAAGAGCTTCAAAAAGTGTCAAAAATTAGATGAGCATGAAACGGTCTGAAAAATAGGAGGAGCATGAAGCGGTGTTGAAAAACATGAAGAGCCTGAAAACGTGTGAAAAATATGAAGTGCTTCAAAAGGTGTCAAAAATATGAGGAGCATGAAACGGTCTGAAAAATAGGAGGAGCATGAAACGGTGATTAAAACATGACGAGCCTGAAAAGGTGTGAAAAATATGAAGAGCTTCAATAGGTGTGAAATACATGAGGAGCATGAAACGGTCTGAAAAATAGGACGATCATGAACCGGTGTTCAAAAACATGAAGAGCCTGAAAAGGTGTGAAAAATATGAAAAGCTTCAAAATGTGTCAAAAATGAGATGTGCATGAAACGGTCTGAAAAATAGGAGGATCCTAAAACGGTGTTGAAAGACATGAATAGCCTGAAAAGGCATCAAAAATATGAAGAGTTTCAAAAGGTGTCAAAAATATGAGGAGCATGAAACGGTCTGAAAAATAGGAGGAGCATGAAGCTGTGTTCAAAAACATGAAGAGCCTGAAAAGGTGTGAAAAATATGAAGAGCTTCAAAAGTTGTGAAGAATATGGAGAGCATGAAACTGTGTGAAAAATAGAAGCAGCATGAAACGGTGTTGAAAAACATGAAGAGCCTGAAAAGGTGTGAAAAATATGAAGAGATTCAAAAGGTGTCAAAAATATGAGGAGCATGAAACGTTCTGAAAAATAGGAGGAGCATGAAACGGTGATCAAAAACATGAAGAGCCTGAAAAGGTGTGAAAAATATGAAGAGCTTCAAAAGGGGTCAAAAATATGAGGAGCATGAAACGTTCTGAAAATTAGGAGGATCATGAGCGGTGTTCAAAAACATGAAGAGCCTGAAAAGGTGTGAAAAATGTGAAGAGCTTCAAAAGGGGTCAAAAATATGAGGAGCATGAAACGGTCTGAAAGATAGGAGGAGAATGAAACGGTGATCAGAAACATGAAGAGCCTGAAAAGGTGTGAAAAATATGAAGAGCTTCAAAAGGTGTGAAATTCATGAGGAGCATGAAACGGTCTGAAAAATGGGAGAAGCATGAAGTGGTGTGGAAAAACATGAAGAGCCTGAAAAGGTGTGAAAAATATGAAGAGCTTAAAAAGGTGTGAAATACATGAGGAGCATGAAACTCTCTGAAAAATAGGAGGAGCATGAAGTGGTGTTCAAAAACATGAAGAGTCTTAAATGGTGTGAAAAATATGAAGAGCTTCAATAGGTGTGAATAATATGAGGAGCAGGATACGGTCTGAAAAATAGGAGGAGCATGAAGCAGTGTTCAAAAACATGAAGAGCCTGAAAAATTGTGAAATATATGAAAAGCTTCAAAAGGTGTCAAAAATATGAGGAGCATGAAACGGTCTGCAAAAAAGGAGGAGCATGAAGTGGTGTTGAAAAACTTGAACAGCCAGAAAAGGTCTGAAAAATATGAAAAGCTTCAAAAGGTGGCAAAAATATGCGGATCATGAAATGGTCTGAAAAATAGGAGGAGACTGAAGCGGTGTTTAAAAACATGAAGAGTCTGAAAAGGTGTGAAAAATATGAAGAGCTTCAAAAGGTGTCAAAAATATGAGGAGCATGAAATGGTGTTGAAAAACATGAAGAGCTTGAAAAGGTATGAAAAACATGAACAGCTTCAAAAAGTGTCAAAAATATGAGGAGCATGAAACGGTCTGAAAAATAGTAGGAGCATGAAGCGGTGTTGAAAAACATGTAGAACCTGAAAACGTGTGAAAAATATGAAGAGCTTCAAAAGGTGTGAAATTTATGAAGAGCTTCAAATGTGTCAAAAATGAGATGAGCATGAAACGGTCTGAAAAATAGGAGGAGCATGAAGTGGATTTGAAAAAAAAGAAGAGACTGAAAAGGTGTGAAAAATACGAAAAGCTTCAAAAGGTGTCAAAAATGACATGAGCATGAAACGGTTTGAAAAAAAGGAGGAGCATGAAGTCGTGTTGAAAAAAAAAAGAGACTAAAATGGTGTGAAAAATATGAGGATCATCGAAAGGTGTCAAAAATATGAGGAGCATGAAACGGTCTGAAAAATAGGAGGCGCATGAAGCGGTGTTCAAAAACATGACGAGCCTGAAAAGGTGTGAAAAATATGAAGAGCTTCTAAAAGTGTCAAAAATATGAGGAGCATGAAACGGTCTGAAAAATAGGAGCAGCAAGAGGCTGTGTTGAAAACCATGAAGAGCCTGAAAAGGTGTGAAAAATATGAGGAGCTTTAAAAGGTGTCAAAAATATGAGGAGCATGAAACGGTCTGAAAAATAGGAGAAGCATGAAATGGTGATCAAAAACATGAAGAGCCTGAAAACGTGGGAAAAATATGAAGAGCTTCAAAACGTGTCTAATATATGAGGAGCATGAAACGGTCTGAAAAATAGAAGCAGCATGAAGCGGTGTTGAAAAACATGAAGAGCCTGAAAACGTGTGAAAAATATGAAGAGCTTCAAAGTTGTGAAAAATATGAAGAGCTTCTAAAGGTGTCAAAAATATGAGGAGCATGAAACAGTCTGAAAAATAATATGAGCATGAAGTGTTGTTGAAAACATGAAGAGATTGAAATGTTGTGAAAAATATGAAGAGCTTCAAAAGGTGTGAAAAATATGAAGAGCTTCAAATGTGTCAAAAATGAGATGAGCATGAATTGGTCTGAAAAATAAGAGGAGCATGAAGTGGTGTTGAAAAAAAAGAAGAGGCTGAAAAGGTGTGAAATATATGAAGACCTTCAAAAGGTGTCAAAAATATGAGGAGAATGAAACTTTCTGAATAATAGGAGGAGCATGAAGTGGTGTTGAAAAACATGAAGAGCATGAAAACGTGTGAAAAATATGAAGAGCTTCAAAAGGTGTGAAAAATATGAAGAGCTTCAAATGTGTCAAAAATGAGATGAGCATGAAACGGTCTAAAAAATAAGAGGAGCATGAAGTGGTGTTGAAAAAAAAGAAGAGGCTGAAAAGGTGTGAAATATATGAAGAGCTTGAAAACGTGTCAAAAATATGAGGAGAATGAAACGGTCTGAAAAATATGAGGAGCATGAAGAGGTGTTCAAAAACATGAAGAGCCTGAAAATGTGTGAAAAATATGAAGAGTTTCTAAAGGTGTCAAAAATATGAGGAGCATGAAACGGTCTCAAAAATCGGAGGAGCATGAATGGTCTTGAAAAACAAGAAGAGCCTGAAAAGATGTGAAAAATATGAAGACCTTCAAAAGGTGTCAAAAATATGAGGAGCATGAAACGGTTTCAAAAAGAGGAGGAGCATGAAGCGGTGTTCAAAAACATGAAGAGCCTGAAAAGGTGTGAAAAATATGAAGAGCTTCAAAAGGTGTCAAGTATGAGGAGCATGAAACGGTATGATAAATAGCAAGAGCATGAAGCGGTGTTGAAAAACATGAAGAGTCTGAAGTCGTTTGAATTATGAAGAGCTTCAAAAATGTTAAAAATATGAAGAGCTTCAAAAGGTGTAAAAAATATGAAGAGCTTCAAAAGGTGTCAAAAATTAGATGAGCATGAAACGGTCTAAAAAATAGGAGGAGCAACAAGTAGTGTTCAAAAATATGAAGAGCCTGAAAAGGTGTGAAAAATATGAAGAGCTTCAAAAGGTGTAAAAATGAGATGAGCATGAAACTCTCTGAAAAATAGGAGGAGCATGAAGCGGTGTTCAAAAACATGAAGAGCCTGAAAAGTTGTGAAAAATATGAAAAGCTTCAAAAGGTGTCAAAAATGAGATGAGCATTAAACGGTCTGAAAAATTGGAATAACATGAAACGGTGTTGAAAATCATGAAGAGCCTGAAAAAGTGTGAAAAATATAAAGAGCTTCAAAGGTGAAAAAAATGAGATGAGCATGAAACGGCCTGAAAAATAGGAGGAGCATGAAACGGGCTGAAAAATAAGATAAGCAAGTATTGCTGTGGAAAAACATGAAGAGCCTGAGAAGCTGTGAAATATATGAAGAGCTTCAAAAGGTGTGAAATACATGAGGAGCATGAAACGGGCAGAAAAATAGGAGAAGCATGAAGTGGTGTGGAAAAATATGAAGAGCCTGAAAAGGTGTGAAAAATATGAAAAGCTTCAAAAGGTGTCAAAAATGAGATGAGCATGAAACGGTTTGAAAAATAGGAGGATCATGAAACGGTGTTGAAAAACATAAACAGCCTGAAAAGATGTGAAAAATATGAAGAGCTTCAAAAAGTGTCAAAAATATGAGGAGCATGAAACGGTCTGAAAAATAGGAGGAGCATGAAGCTGTGTTCAAAAACATGAAGAGCCTGAAAAGGTGTGAAAAATATGAAGAGCTTCAAAAGGTGTGAAAAATATGAGGAGCATGAAACGGTCTGAAAAATAGGAGAAGCATGGAGTGATGTGGAAGAACATGAAGGGCTTGAAAAGGTGTGAAAAATATGAAGAGCTTCAAAAGGTGTGAAATACATGAGGAGCATGAAACGGTCTGAAAAATAGCAGGAGCATGAAGCGGTGTTCAAAAACATGAAGAGCCAGAAAAGGTGTGAAAAATATGAAAAGCCTCAAAACCTGTCAAAAATATGAGGAGCATGAAAAGGTCTGAAAAATAGCAGGGGCATGAAGCGGTGTTGAAAAAGATGAAGAGTCTGAAAATGTGTGAAAATATGAAGAGCTTCAAAAATATGAAAAATATGAAGAGCTTCAAAGGTGTGAAAAATATGAAGAGCTTCAAAAGGTGTCAAAAATATGAGGAGCATGAAATGGTGTTGAAAAACATGAAGAGCTTGAAAAGGTATGAAAAACATGAACAGCTTCAAAAAGTGTCAAAAATATGAGGAGCATGAAACGGTCTGAAAAATAGTAGGAGCATGAAGCGGTGTTGAAAAACATGTAGAACCTGAAAACGTGTGAAAAATATGAAGAGCTTCAAAAGGTGTGAAATTTATGAAGAGCTTCAAATGTGTCAAAAATGAGATGAGCATGAAACGGTCTGAAAAATAGGAGGAGCATGAAGTGGATTTGAAAAAAAAGAAGAGACTGAAAAGGTGTGAAAAATACGAAAAGCTTCAAAAGGTGTCAAAAATGACATGAGCATGAAACGGTTTGAAAAAAAGGAGGAGCATGAAGTCGTGTTGAAAAAAAAAAGAGACTAAAATGGTGTGAAAAATATGAGGATCATCGAAAGGTGTCAAAAATATGAGGAGCATGAAACGGTCTGAAAAATAGGAGGCGCATGAAGCGGTGTTCAAAAACATGACGAGCCTGAAAAGGTGTGAAAAATATGAAGAGCTTCTAAAAGTGTCAAAAATATGAGGAGCATGAAACGGTCTGAAAAATAGGAGCAGCAAGAGGCTGTGTTGAAAACCATGAAGAGCCTGAAAAGGTGTGAAAAATATGAGGAGCTTTAAAAGGTGTCAAAAATATGAGGAGCATGAAACGGTCTGAAAAATAGGAGAAGCATGAAATGGTGATCAAAAACATGAAGAGCCTGAAAACGTGGGAAAAATATGAAGAGCTTCAAAACGTGTCTAATATATGAGGAGCATGAAACGGTCTGAAAAATAGAAGCAGCATGAAGCGGTGTTGAAAAACATGAAGAGCCTGAAAACGTGTGAAAAATATGAAGAGCTTCAAAGTTGTGAAAAATATGAAGAGCTTCTAAAGGTGTCAAAAATATGAGGAGCATGAAACAGTCTGAAAAATAATATGAGCATGAAGTGTTGTTGAAAACATGAAGAGATTGAAATGTTGTGAAAAATATGAAGAGCTTCAAAAGGTGTGAAAAATATGAAGAGCTTCAAATGTGTCAAAAATGAGATGAGCATGAATTGGTCTGAAAAATAAGAGGAGCATGAAGTGGTGTTGAAAAAAAAGAAGAGGCTGAAAAGGTGTGAAATATATGAAGACCTTCAAAAGGTGTCAAAAATATGAGGAGAATGAAACTTTCTGAATAATAGGAGGAGCATGAAGTGGTGTTGAAAAACATGAAGAGCATGAAAACGTGTGAAAAATATGAAGAGCTTCAAAAGGTGTGAAAAATATGAAGAGCTTCAAATGTGTCAAAAATGAGATGAGCATGAAACGGTCTAAAAAATAAGAGGAGCATGAAGTGGTGTTGAAAAAAAAGAAGAGGCTGAAAAGGTGTGAAATATATGAAGAGCTTGAAAACGTGTCAAAAATATGAGGAGAATGAAACGGTCTGAAAAATATGAGGAGCATGAAGAGGTGTTCAAAAACATGAAGAGCCTGAAAATGTGTGAAAAATATGAAGAGTTTCTAAAGGTGTCAAAAATATGAGGAGCATGAAACGGTCTCAAAAATCGGAGGAGCATGAATGGTCTTGAAAAACAAGAAGAGCCTGAAAAGATGTGAAAAATATGAAGACCTTCAAAAGGTGTCAAAAATATGAGGAGCATGAAACGGTTTCAAAAAGAGGAGGAGCATGAAGCGGTGTTCAAAAACATGAAGAGCCTGAAAAGGTGTGAAAAATATGAAGAGCTTCAAAAGGTGTCAAGTATGAGGAGCATGAAACGGTATGATAAATAGCAAGAGCATGAAGCGGTGTTGAAAAACATGAAGAGTCTGAAGTCGTTTGAATTATGAAGAGCTTCAAAAATGTTAAAAATATGAAGAGCTTCAAAAGGTGTAAAAAATATGAAGAGCTTCAAAAGGTGTCAAAAATTAGATGAGCATGAAACGGTCTAAAAAATAGGAGGAGCAACAAGTAGTGTTCAAAAATATGAAGAGCCTGAAAAGGTGTGAAAAATATGAAGAGCTTCAAAAGGTGTAAAAATGAGATGAGCATGAAACTCTCTGAAAAATAGGAGGAGCATGAAGCGGTGTTCAAAAACATGAAGAGCCTGAAAAGTTGTGAAAAATATGAAAAGCTTCAAAAGGTGTCAAAAATGAGATGAGCATTAAACGGTCTGAAAAATTGGAATAACATGAAACGGTGTTGAAAATCATGAAGAGCCTGAAAAAGTGTGAAAAATATAAAGAGCTTCAAAGGTGAAAAAAATGAGATGAGCATGAAACGGCCTGAAAAATAGGAGGAGCATGAAACGGGCTGAAAAATAAGATAAGCAAGTATTGCTGTGGAAAAACATGAAGAGCCTGAGAAGCTGTGAAATATATGAAGAGCTTCAAAAGGTGTGAAATACATGAGGAGCATGAAACGGGCAGAAAAATAGGAGAAGCATGAAGTGGTGTGGAAAAATATGAAGAGCCTGAAAAGGTGTGAAAAATATGAAAAGCTTCAAAAGGTGTCAAAAATGAGATGAGCATGAAACGGTTTGAAAAATAGGAGGATCATGAAACGGTGTTGAAAAACATAAACAGCCTGAAAAGATGTGAAAAATATGAAGAGCTTCAAAAAGTGTCAAAAATATGAGGAGCATGAAACGGTCTGAAAAATAGGAGGAGCATGAAGCTGTGTTCAAAAACATGAAGAGCCTGAAAAGGTGTGAAAAATATGAAGAGCTTCAAAAGGTGTGAAAAATATGAGGAGCATGAAACGGTCTGAAAAATAGGAGAAGCATGGAGTGATGTGGAAGAACATGAAGGGCTTGAAAAGGTGTGAAAAATATGAAGAGCTTCAAAAGGTGTGAAATACATGAGGAGCATGAAACGGTCTGAAAAATAGCAGGAGCATGAAGCGGTGTTCAAAAACATGAAGAGCCAGAAAAGGTGTGAAAAATATGAAAAGCCTCAAAACCTGTCAAAAATATGAGGAGCATGAAAAGGTCTGAAAAATAGCAGGGGCATGAAGCGGTGTTGAAAAAGATGAAGAGTCTGAAAATGTGTGAAAATATGAAGAGCTTCAAAAATATGAAAAATATGAAGAGCTTCAAAGGTGTGAAAAATATGAAGAGCTTCAAAAGGTGTCAAAAATGAGATGAGCATGAAACGGTCCGAAAAATACGAGGAGCATGAAGCGGTGTTGAAAATCATGAAGAACCTGAAAAGGCGTGAAAAATATGAAGAGCTTCAAAGATGTGAAAAATATGAAGAGCTTCAAAAGGTGTCAAAAATATGAGGAGCATGAAACTGTCTGAATAATAGAAGCAGCATGAAAAGGTGTTGAAAAACATGAAGAGCCTGAAAAGGCGTGAAATATGAAGAGCTTCAAAGATGTGAAAAATATGAAGAGCTTCAAAAAGTGTCAAAAATATGAGGAGCATGAAACTGTCTGAATAAAAGAAGCAGTATGAAACGGTGTTGAAAAACATGAAGAGCCTGAAAAGGTGTGAAAAATATGAAGAGCTTCAAAATGTGTCAAAAATATGAAGAGCATGAAACGGTCTGAAAAATAGCAGGAGCATGAAGCGGTGTTGAAAAACATGAAGAGTCTGAAAACGTGTGAAAAACATGAAGAGCCTAAATAGGTGTGAAAAATATGTAGAGTTTCTAAAGGTGTCTAAAATATGAGAAGCATGAAACGGTCTGAAAAATAGCAGGAGCATGAAGCGTTGTTGAAAAATATGAAGAGTCTGAAAACGTGTGAAAAACATGAAGAGCCTAAAAAGGTGTGAAAAATATGAAGAGTTTCTAAAGGTGTCAAAAATATGAGGAGCATGAAACTGTCTGAATAATAGAAGCAGCATGAAACGGTGTTGAAAAACATGAAGAGCCTGAAAACGTGTGAAAAATATGAAGAGCTTCAAAAGGTGGGAAAAATATGAGGAGCATGATACGGTCTGAAAAATAGGAGGAGCATGAAGCGGTGTTCAAAAACATGAAGAACCTGAAAAGTTGTGAAAAACATGAAAAGCTTCAAAAGGTGTCAAAAATGAGATGACCATGAAACGGTCTGAAAAATAGGAGAATCATGCAGTGGTGTTGAAAAAAAAGAAGAGACAGAAAAGGTGTGAAATATATGAAGAGCTTCAAAAATGTGAAAAATATGAAGAGGTTCAAAAGGTGTGAAATTCATGAGGTGTATGAAACGGTCTGAAAAATAGGAGCATGAAGTGATGTTGAAAAACATGAAGAGCCTGAAAAGGTAGAAAAATACGAAGAGCTTCAAAAGGTGTCAAAAATATGAGGAGCATGAAACGGTCTGAAATATATATTAGGAGCATGAACCGGTCTTCAAATACATGAAGGCCTGAAAATGTGTGAAAAATATGAGGAGCTTCAAAAGGTGTGAAAAATATGAAGAGCTTCAAAAGGTGTCAAAAATGAGATGAGCATGAAACGGTCTGAAAAATAGGAGGAGCATGAAGTTGTGTTGAAAAACATGAAGAGCCTGAAAAGGTGTGATATATATGAGGAGCTTGAAAAGGTTTCAAAAATATGAGCAGCATGAAACGATCTGAAAAATAGGAGGTGCATGAAGTGGTGTTGAAAAACATGAAGAGTCTGAAAAGGTGTGAAAAATATGAAGAGCTTCAAAAGTGTCAAAAATATGAGGAGCATGAAAAGGTCTGAAAAATAGGAGAATCATGCAGTGGTGTTGAAAAACATGAACAGCCTGAAAAGGTGTGAAAAATATGAAGAGCTTGAAAAGGTGTCAAAAATATGAGGAGCATGAAACGGTCTGAAAAATAGGAGCAGCATGAAACGGTGTTCAAAAACAAGAAGACATTGAAAAGGTGTAAAAATATGAAGAGGTTCAAAAGGTGTGAAATACATGAGGATCATGAAACGGTCTGAAAAATATGAGGAGCATGAACCGGTGTTGAAAAGATGAGGAGCCTGAAAACGTGTGAAAAATATGAAGAGCTTCAAAAGGTGTGAAAAATATGAGGAGCATGAAACGGTCTCAAAAATAGGAGGAACATGAAACGGTGTTCAAAAACATGAAGAGCCTGAAAAGGTGTGAAAAATATGAAGAGCTTCAAAATGTGTGAAATACATGAGGAGCATGAAACGGGCTGAAAAATAAGAGAAGCATGAAGTGCTGTGGAAAAACATGAAGAGCCTGAAAAGGTGTGAAAAATATGAAGAGCTTCAAAAGGTGTGAAATACATGAGGAACATGAAACGGACTGAAAAATAGGAGGAGCATTGTAGCATTGTTCAAAAACTTGAAGAGCCTGAAAAGGTGGGAAAAATATGAAGAGCTTCAAAAGTTGTCAAAATATGAAGAGCATGAAACGGTCTGAAAAACCGGAGGATCATGAAGCGGTGTTCAAAAACATGAAGAGCCTGAAAAGGTGTGAAAAATATGAAGAGCTTCAAAAGGTGTCAAAAATATGAGGAGCATGAAACGGTCTGAAAAATAGGAGGAGCATGAAACGGTGATCAAAAACATGAAGAGCCTGAAAATGTGTGAAATATATGAAGAGCTTCAAAAGGTGTCAAAATATGAGGAACATGAAACGGTCTGAAAAATTGGAGAAGCATGAAGTGGTGTTGAAAAACATGAAGAGCCTGAAAATGTGTGAAAATTCTGAAGAGCTTCAGAAGGTGTGAAATACATGAGGAGCACGAAACGGTCTGAAAAATAGGAGGAACATGAAACGGTGTTGAAAAACACGAAGAGCCTGAAGAGGTGTGAAAAATATGATGAGGTTCAACGGTGTGAAATACATGAGGATCATGAAACGGTTTGAAAAAATGGAGGAGCATGAAGCAGAGTTCAAAAACAAGAAGAGCCTGAAAAGGTTTGAAAAATATGAAGAGGTTCAAAGGTGTGAAATATATGAGGATCATGAAACGGTTTGAAAAATTGGAGGAGCATGAAGCAGAGTTCGAAAACATGAAGAGCCTGAAAAGATGTGAAAGAAGTGAAGAGCTTCAAAACGTGTGAAAAATATGAGGAGCATGAAACGGTCTGAAAAATAGGAGAAGCAAGAAGCGGTGTTCAAAACCATGAGGAGCCTGAAAAGGTGTGAAAAATATGAAGAGCTTCAAAAGGGGTCAAAAATATGAGGAGCATGAAACGTTCCGAAAAATAGGAGGAGCATGAAACGGTGTTCAAAAATATGAATAGCCTGAAAAGGTGTGAAAAATATGAAGAGCTTCAAAAGCTGTGAGAAATAGGAGCATCAGGAAGCAGTGTTCAAAACATGAAGAGCCTGAGAAAGTGTGAAAAATATGAAGAGCTTCAAAAGGTGTCAAAAATACGAGGAGCATGAAACGGTCTGAAAAATGGAGGAGCATGAAGCGGTGTTGAATAATATGAAGAGCCTGAAAACGTGTGAAAAATATGAAGAGCTTCAAAAGGTATGAAAAATATGAAGAGCTTCAAAAGGTGTCAAAAAAGATATGAGCATGAAACGGTCTGAAAAATAGGAGGAGCATGAAGCATTGTTGAAAAACATGAAGAGTCTGAAAAGGTGTGAAAAATACGAAGAGCTTCAAAGGTGTCAATAATATGAGGAGCATGAAGCAGTGTTCAAAAACATGAAGAGCCTGAAAAGGCGTGAAAAATAAGAAGAGCGTCAAAACGTGTCAAAAATATGAGGAGCATGAAACGGTCTGAAATATAGGAGGATCAGGAAGCGGTGTTGAAAAACATGAAGAGCCTGAAAAGGTGTGAAAAATGTGAAGAGCTTCAAAAGGTGTCAAAAATATGAGGAGCATGAAACGGTCTGAAAATTAGGAGGAGCATGAAACGGTGATCAAAAACATGAAGAGTCTGAAAAGGTGTGAAAAATATGAAGATCTTCAGAAGGTGTCAAAAATAAGAGGAGCATGAAACGGTCTGAAATATAGGAGGAGCATGAAACGGTGTTGAAAAACATGAAGAGCCTGAAAAGGTGTGAAAAATATGAAGAGCGTCAAAAGGTGTCAAAAATATGAGGAGCATGAAACGATCTGAAAAATATGAGAAGCATGAAGCGGTGTTAAAAACATGAGAAGCCTGAAAAGCTGTGAAATATATGAAGAGCTTCAAAGGTGTCAAAAATATGAGGAGCATGAAACGTTCTGAAAAATAGGAGAAGCATGAAGCGGGGTTGAAAAACATGAAGAGCCTGAAAAGGTGTGAAAAACACGAAGAGCTTCAAAACGTGTCAAAAATATGAGGAGCATGAAACGGTCTGAAATATAGGAGGATCAGGAAGCGGTGTTGAAAACCATGAAGAGCCTGAAAAGGTGTGAAAAATATGAAGAGCGTCAAAAGGTGTCAAAAATATGAGGAGCATGAAACGATCTGAAAAATATGAAGAGCATGAAGCGGTGTTCAAAAACATGAGAAGCCTGATAAGGTTTGAAAAATATGAAGAGCTTCAACGGTGTCAAAAACAAGAGGAGCATGAAACGGTCTGAAAAATAGGAGGAGCATGAAACTGTGTTCAAAAACATGAAGAGCCTGAAAAGTTGTAAAAAATATGAAGAGCTTCAAAACATGTCAAAAATATGAGGAGCATGAAACTGTCTGAAATATAGTAGGAGCATGAAGTGGTGTTCAAAAACATGGACACCCTGAAACGGTCTGAAAAATACGAGGAGCATGAACGGTCTGAAAAATAGGAGGAGCATGGAGCTGTGTTCAAAAGCATGAAGAGCCTGAAATGGTGTGAAAAATAGGAAGAGCTTCAAAAGGTGTGAAATATATGAGGAGCTTGAAACGCTCTGAAAAACAGGAGGAGCATGAAGCGGTGTTGAAAAACATGAAGAGCTTGAAAAAGAGTGAAAAATATGAAGAGCTTCAAAAGGTGTGAAAAATAAGAAGAGCTTCAAAATGTGTCAAAAATGAGATGAGCATGAAGCGGTCTGAAAAAACGAGGAGCATGAAGTGGTGTTGAAAAACATGAAGAGCCTGAAAAGGTGTGAAACATATGAAGAGTTTCAAAAGGTGTCAAAAATATGAGGAGCATGAAACGGTCTGAAAAATAGGAGGTGCATGAAGCGGTGTTCAAACACAAATAGAGCCTGAAACGGTGTGAAAAATATGAAGAGCTTCAATGGGTGTGGAAAATAGGAGGTGCATGAAGCGGGGTTCAAACACAAGAAGAGCCTGAAAAGGTGTGAAAAATATGAAGAGCTTCAAAACGTGTCAAAAATATGTGGAGCATGAAACGGTCTGAAAAATAGGAGGAGCATGAAGCGGAGTTGAAAAACATGAAGAACCTGAAAACGTGTGAAAAATATGAACAGCTTCAAAAGGTGTGAAAAATGAGATGAGCATGAAGCGGTCTCAAAAATAGGAGGAGCATGAAGTGTAGTTTAAAAGCATGAAGAGCCTGAAAAGGTGTGAAATATATGAAGAGCTTCAAAATGTGGCAAAAATATGAGGAGCATGAAACGGTCTGAAAAATAGGAGGAGCATGAAACGTTGTTCAAAAACATGAAGAGCCTGAAAACGTGTGAAAAATATGAGGAGATTCAAAAGGTGTGAAAAATATGAAGAGCTTCAAAAGTTCTCAAAAATGAGATGAGCATGAATCGGTCTGAAAAATAGGAGGAGCATGAAGTGTTGTTGAAAAACATGAAGAGCCTGAAAAGGTGTGAAATACATGAAGAGCTTCAAAAGGTGTCAAAAATATGAGGAGCATGAAACGGTCTGAAAAATAAGAGGATCATGAAACGGTCTGAAAAATAGGAGCAGCATGAAACGGAGTTGAAAGACATGAAGAGCTTCAAAAGGTGTCAAAAATATGAGGAGCATGAAACGGTCTGAAAAATAAGAGGATCATGAAACGGTCTGAAAAATAGGAGCAGCATGAAACAGTGTTGAAAGACATGAAGAGCTTGAAAAGTGTCAAAAATATGAGGAGCATGAAACGGTCTGAAAAAAAGGAGGAGCATGAAGCGGTGTTGAAAACATGAAAAGCCTGAAAATGTGTGAAAAATATGAAGAGCTTCCAAAGGTGTGAAAAATATGAATTGCTTCAAAATGTGTCAATAATGAGAGGAGCATGAAACTGTGTGAAAAATAGGAGGAGCATGAAGCGGTGTGCAAAAAATGAAGAGCCTGAAAAGGTGTGAAAAAATATGAAAAGCTTCAAAAGGTTTTAAAAATATGAGGAGCATGAAACGGTCTGAAAAATAGGTGGAGCATGAAAAGGTGTTGAAAACATGAAGAGCCTGAAAAGGTGTGAAAAATATGAAGAGCTTCAAAAGATGTCAAAAATATGAGGAGCATGAAACGGTCTGAAATATAGGAGGATCAGGAAGCGGTGTTGAAAACCATGAAGAGCCTGAAAAGGTGTGAAAAATATGAAGAGCGTCAAAAGGTGTCAAAAATATGAGGAGCATGAAACGATCTGAAAAATATGAAGAGCATGAAGCGGTGTTCAAAAACATGAGAAGCCTGATAAGGTGTGAAAAATATGAAGAGCTTCAACGGTGTCAAAAACAAGAGGAGCATGAAACGGTCTGAAAAATAGGAGGAGCATGAAACTGTGTTCAAAAACATGAAGAGCCTGAAAAGTTGTAAAAAATATGAAGAGCTTCAAAACATGTCAAAAATATGAGGAGCATGAAACTGTCTGAAATATAGTAGGAGCATGAAGTGGTGTTCAAAAACATGGACACCCTGAAACGGTCTGAAAAATACGAGGAGCATGAACGGTCTGAAAAATAGGAGGAGCATGGAGCTGTGTTCAAAAGCATGAAGAGCCTGAAAAGGTGTGAAAAATAGGAAGAGCTTCAAAAGGTGTGAAATATATGAGGAGCTTGAAACGCTCTGAAAAACAGGAGGAGCATGAAGCGGTGTTGAAAAACATGAAGAGCTTGAAAAAGAGTGAAAAATATGAAGAGCTTCAAAAGGTGTGAAAAATAAGAAGAGCTTCAAAATGTGTCAAAAATGAGATGAGCATGAAGCGGTCTGAAAAAACGAGGAGCATGAAGTGGTGTTGAAAAACATGAAGAGCCTGAAAAGGTGTGAAACATAT
The DNA here is from genome assembly GCF_033118175.1 of Dama dama. Taxonomy (NCBI): domain Eukaryota; kingdom Metazoa; phylum Chordata; class Mammalia; order Artiodactyla; family Cervidae; genus Dama; species Dama dama. The sequence goes on from NC_083709.1 coordinate 5,745,667, forward strand.
GAAGAGTTTCAAAAGGTGTCAAAAATATGAGGAGCATGAAACGGTCTGAAAAATAGGAGGTGCATGAAGCGGTGTTCAAACACAAGAAGAGCCTGAAACGGTGTGAAAAATATGAAGAGCTTCAATGGGTGTGGAAAATAGGAGGTGCATGAAGCGGGGTTCAAACACAAGAAGAGCCTGAAAAGGTGTGAAAAATATGAAGAGCTTCAAAAGGTGTCAAAAATATGAGGAGCATGAAACGGTCTGAAAAATAGGAGGAGCATGAAACGGTCTGAAAAATAGGAGAAGCAAGAAGCGGTGTTCAAAACCATGAGGAGCCTGAAAAGGTGTGAAAAATATGAAGAGCTTCAAAAGGGGTCAAAAATATGAGGAGCATGAAACGTTCCGAAAAATAGGAGGAGCATGAAACGGTGTTCAAAAATATGAATAGCCTGAAAAGGTGTGAAAAATATGAAGAGCTTCAAAAGCTGTGAGAAATAGGAGCATCAGGAAGCAGTGTTCAAAACATGAAGAGCCTGAGAAAGTGTGAAAAATATGAAGAGCTTCAAAAGGTGTCAAAAATACGAGGAGCATGAAACGGTCTGAAAAATGGAGGAGCATGAAGCGGTGTTGAATAATATGAAGAGCCTGAAAACGTGTGAAAAATATGAAGAGCTTCAAAAGGTATGAAAAATATGAAGAGCTTCAAAAGGTGTCAAAAAAGATATGAGCATGAAACGGTCTGAAAAATAGGAGGAGCATGAAGCATTGTTGAAAAACATGAAGAGTCTGAAAAGGTGTGAAAAATACGAAGAGCTTCAAAGGTGTCAATAATATGAGGAGCATGAAGCAGTGTTCAAAAACATGAAGAGCCTGAAAAGGCGTGAAAAATAAGAAGAGCGTCAAAACGTGTCAAAAATATGAGGAGCATGAAACGGTCTGAAATATAGGAGGATCAGGAAGCGGTGTTGAAAAACATGAAGAGCCTGAAAAGGTGTGAAAAATGTGAAGAGCTTCAAAAGGTGTCAAAAATATGAGGAGCATGAAACGGTCTGAAAATTAGGAGGAGCATGAAACGGTGATCAAAAACATGAAGAGTCTGAAAAGGTGTGAAAAATATGAAGATCTTCAGAAGGTGTCAAAAATAAGAGGAGCATGAAACGGTCTGAAATATAGGAGGAGCATGAAACGGTGTTGAAAAACATGAAGAGCCTGAAAAGGTGTGAAAAATATGAAGAGCGTCAAAAGGTGTCAAAAATATGAGGAGCATGAAACGATCTGAAAAATATGAGAAGCATGAAGCGGTGTTAAAAACATGAGAAGCCTGAGAAGCTGTGAAATATATGAAGAGCTTCAAAGGTGTCAAAAATATGAGGAGCATGAAACGTTCTGAAAAATAGGAGAAGCATGAAGCGGGGTTGAAAAACATGAAGAGCCTGAAAAGGTGTGAAAAACACGAAGAGCTTCAAAACGTGTCAAAAATATGAGGAGCATGAAACGGTCTGAAATATAGGAGGATCAGGAAGCGGTGTTGAAAACCATGAAGAGCCTGAAAAGGTGTGAAAAATATGAAGAGCGTCAAAAGGTGTCAAAAATATGAGGAGCATGAAACGATCTGAAAAATATGAAGAGCATGAAGCGGTGTTCAAAAACATGAGAAGCCTGATAAGGTGTGAAAAATATGAAGAGCTTCAACGGTGTCAAAAACAAGAGGAGCATGAAACGGTCTGAAAAATAGGAGGAGCATGAAACTGTGTTCAAAAACATGAAGAGCCTGAAAAGTTGTAAAAAATATGAAGAGCTTCAAAACATGTCAAAAATATGAGGAGCATGAAACTGTCTGAAATATAGTAGGAGCATGAAGTGGTGTTCAAAAACATGGACACCCTGAAACGGTCTGAAAAATACGAGGAGCATGAACGGTCTGAAAAACAGGAGGAGCATGGAGCTGTGTTCAAAAGCATGAAGAGCCTGAAATGGTGTGAAAAATAGGAAGAGCTTCAAAAGGTGTGAAATATATGAGGAGCTTGAAACGCTCTGAAAAACAGGAGGAGCATGAAGCGGTGTTGAAAAACATGAAGAGCTTGAAAAAGAGTGAAAAATATGAAGAGCTTCAAAAGGTGTGAAAAATAAGAAGAGCTTCAAAATGTGTCAAAAATGAGATGAGCATGAAGCGGTCTGAAAAAACGAGGAGCATGAAGTGGTGTTGAAAAACATGAAGAGCCTGAAAAGGTGTGAAACATATGAAGAGTTTCAAAAGGTGTCAAAAATATGAGGAGCATGAAACGGTCTGAAAAATAGGAGGTGCATGAAGCGGTGTTCAAACACAAGAAGAGCCTGAAACGGTGTGAAAAATATGAAGAGCTTCAATGGGTGTGGAAAATAGGAGGTGCATGAAGCGGGGTTCAAACACAAGAAGAGCCTGAAAAGGTGTGAAAAATATGAAGAGCTTCAAAAGGTGTCAAAAATATGAGGAGCATGAAACGGTCTGAAAAATAGGAGGAGCATGAAACTGTGTTCAAAAACAGGAAGAGCCTAAAAAGGTGTGAAAAATATGAAGAGCTTCAAAACGTGTCAAAAATATGTGGAGCATGAAACGGTCTGAAAAATAGGAGGAGCATGAAGCGGAGTTGAAAAACATGAAGAACCTGAAAACGTGTGAAAAATATGAACAGCTTCAAAAGGTGTGAAAAATGAGATGAGCATGAAGCGGTCTCAAAAATAGGAGGAGCATGAAGTGTAGTTTAAAAGCATGAAGAGCCTGAAAAGGTGTGAAATATATGAAGAGCTTCAAAATGTGGCAAAAATATGAGGAGCATGAAACGGTCTGAAAAATAGGAGGAGCATGAAACGTTGTTCAAAAACATGAAGAGCCTGAAAACGTGTGAAAAATATGAGGAGATTCAAAAGGTGTGAAAAATATGAAGAGCTTCAAAAGTTCTCAAAAATGAGATGAGCATGAATCGGTCTGAAAAATAGGAGGAGCATGAAGTGTTGTTGAAAAACATGAAGAGCCTGAAAAGGTGTGAAATACATGAAGAGCTTCAAAAGGTGTCAAAAATATGAGGAGCATGAAACGGTCTGAAAAATAAGAGGATCATGAAACGGTCTGAAAAATAGGAGCAGCATGAAACGGAGTTGAAAGACATGAAGAGCTTCAAAAGGTGTCAAAAATATGAGGAGCATGAAACGGTCTGAAAAATAAGAGGATCATGAAACGGTCTGAAAAATAGGAGCAGCATGAAACAGTGTTGAAAGACATGAAGAGCTTGAAAAGTGTCAAAAATATGAGGAGCATGAAACGGTCTGAAAAAAAGGAGGAGCATGAAGCGGTGTTGAAAACATGAAAAGCCTGAAAATGTGTGAAAAATATGAAGAGCTTCCAAAGGTGTGAAAAATATGAATTGCTTCAAAATGTGTCAATAATGAGAGGAGCATGAAACTGTGTGAAAAATAGGAGGAGCATGAAGCGGTGTGCAAAAAATGAAGAGCCTGAAAAGGTGTGAAAAAATATGAAAAGCTTCAAAAGGTTTTAAAAATATGAGGAGCATGAAACCGTCTGAAAAATAGGTGGAGCATGAAAAGGTGTTGAAAACATGAAGAGCCTGAAAAGGTGTGAAAAATATGAAGAGCTTCAAAAGATGTCAAAAATATGAGGAGCATGAAACGGTCTGAAATATAGGAGGATCAGGAAGCGGTGTTGAAAACCATGAAGAGCCTGAAAAGGTGTGAAAAATATGAAGAGCGTCAAAAGGTGTCAAAAATATGAGGAGCATGAAACGATCTGAAAAATATGAAGAGCATGAAGCGGTGTTCAAAAACATGAGAAGCCTGATAAGGTGTGAAAAATATGAAGAGCTTCAACGGTGTCAAAAACAAGAGGAGCATGAAACGGTCTGAAAAATAGGAGGAGCATGAAACTGTGTTCAAAAACATGAAGAGCCTGAAAAGTTGTAAAAAATATGAAGAGCTTCAAAACATGTCAAAAATATGAGGAGCATGAAACTGTCTGAAATATAGTAGGAGCATGAAGTGGTGTTCAAAAACATGGACACCCTGAAACGGTCTGAAAAATACGAGGAGCATGAACGGTCTGAAAAATAGGAGGAGCATGGAGCTGTGTTCAAAAGCATGAAGAGCCTGAAAAGGTGTGAAAAATAGGAAGAGCTTCAAAAGGTGTGAAATATATGAGGAGCTTGAAACGCTCTGAAAAACAGGAGGAGCATGAAGCGGTGTTGAAAAACATGAAGAGCTTGAAAAAGAGTGAAAAATATGAAGAGCTTCAAAAGGTGTGAAAAATAAGAAGAGCTTCAAAATGTGTCAAAAATGAGATGAGCATGAAGCGGTCTGAAAAAACGAGGAGCATGAAGTGGTGTTGAAAAACATGAAGAGCCTGAAAAGGTGTGAAACATATGAAGAGTTTCAAAAGGTGTCAAAAATATGAGGAGCATGAAACGGTCTGAAAAATAGGAGGTGCATGAAGCGGTGTTCAAACACAAGAAGAGCCTGAAACGGTGTGAAAAATATGAAGAGCTTCAATGGGTGTGGAAAATAGGAGGTGCATGAAGCGGGGTTCAAACACAAGAAGAGCCTGAAAAGGTGTGAAAAATATGAAGAGCTTCAAAAGCTGTCAAAAATATGAGGAGCATGAAACGGTCTGAAAAATAGGAGGAGCATGAAACTGTGTTCAAAAACAGGAAGAGCCTAAAAAGGTGTGAAAAATATGAAGAGCTTCAAAACGTGTCAAAAATATGTGGAGCATGAAACGGTCTGAAAAATAGGAGGAGCATGAAGCGGAGTTGAAAAACATGAAAAACCTGAAAACGTGTGAAAAATATGAACAGCTTCAAAAGGTGTGAAAAATGAGATGAGCATGAAGCGGTCTCAAAAATAGGAGGAGCATGAAGTGTAGTTTAAAAGCATGAAGAGCCTGAAAAGGTGTGAAATATATGAAGAGCTTCAAAATGTGGCAAAAATATGAGGAGCATGAAACGGTCTGAAAAATAGGAGGAGCATGAAACGTTGTTCAAAAACATGAAGAGCCTGAAAACGTGTGAAAAATATGAGGAGATTCAAAAGGTGTGAAAAATATGAAGAGCTTCAAAAGTTCTCAAAAATGAGATGAGCATGAATCGGTCTGAAAAATAGGAGGAGCATGAAGTGTTGTTGAAAAACATGAAGAGCCTGAAAAGGTGTGAAATACATGAAGAGCTTCAAAAGGTGTCAAAAATATGAGGAGCATGAAACGGTCTGAAAAATAAGAGGATCATGAAACGGTCTGAAAAATAGGAGCAGCATGAAACGGAGTTGAAAGACATGAAGAGCTTTAAAAGGTGTCAAAAATATGAGGAGCATGAAACGGTCTGAAAAATAAGAGGATCATGAAACGGTCTGAAAAATAGGAGCAGCATGAAACAGTGTTGAAAGACATGAAGAGCTTGAAAAGTGTCAAAAATATGAGGAGCATGAAACGGTCTGAAAAATAGGAGGAGCATGAAGCGGTGTTGAAAACATGAAAAGCCTGAAAATGTGTGAAAAATATGAAGAGCTTCCAAAGGTGTGAAAAATATGAATTGCTTCAAAATGTGTCAATAATGAGAGGAGCATGAAACTGTGTGAAAAATAGGAGGAGAATGAAGCGGTGTGCAAAAAATGAAGAGCCTGAAAAGGTGTGAAAAAATATGAAAAGCTTCAAAAGGTTTTAAAAATATGAGGAGCATGAAACGGTCTGAAAAATAGGTGGAGCATGAAAAGGTGTTGAAAACATGAAGAGCCTGAAAAGGTGTGAAAAATATGAAGAGCTTCAAAAGATGTCAAAAATATGAGGAGCATGAAGCGGTCCGAAAAATAGGATGAGCATGAAGCGGTGTTGAAAACATTAAGTGCCTGAAAAGGTGGGAAATATATAAAGAGCTTGAAAAGTTGTCAAAAATATGAGGAGCATGAAACGGTGTGAAAAATAGGAGAAGCATGAAGTGATGTTGAGAAACCTGAAGAGACTGAAAAGGTGTGAAAAATATGAAGAGCTACAAAAGATGTGAAATATATGAGGAGCATGAAATGATCTGAAAAAAATAGGAGGAGCATGAAACGGTGTTGAAAAACATGAAGAGCCTGAAAAGGTGTGAAAATTATGAAGACCTTCAAAATGTGTCAAAAAAAAGGAGGAGCATGAAATGGTGTTCAAAAACATGAAGAGCCTGAAAAGTTGTGAAAAATATTAAGATCTTTAAAAGGTGTCAAAAATATGAGGAGCATGAAACGATCTGAAAAAAAAGAGGATCATGAAACGGTCTGAACAATAGGAGCAGCATGAAACAGTGTTGAAAGACATGAAGAGCTTCAAAAGTGTCAAAAATATGAGGAGCATGAAACGGTCTGAAAAAAAGGAGGAGCATGAAGCGGTGTTGAAAACATGAAAAGCCTGAAAATGTGTGAAAAATATGAAGAGCTTCCAAAGGTGTGAAAAATATGAATTGCTTCAAAATGTGTCAATAATGAGAGGAGCATGAAACTGTGTGAAAAATAGGAGGAGCATGAAGCGGTGTGCAAAAAATGAAGAGCCTGAAAAGGTGTGAAAAATATGAAAAGCTTCAAAAGGTTTTAAAAATATGAGGAGCATGAAACGGTCTGAAAAATAGGTGGAGCATGAAAAGGTGTTGAAAACATGAAGAGCCTGAAAAGGTGTGAAGAATATGAAGAGCTTCAAAAGATGTCAAAAATATGAGGAGCATGAAGCGGTCCGAAAAATAGGATGAGCATGAAGCGGTGTTGAAAACATTAAGTGCCTGAAAAGGTGGGAAATATATAAAGAGCTTGAAAAGTTGTCAAAAATATGAGGAGCATGAAACGGTGTGAAAAATAGGAGAAGCATGAAGTGATGTTGAGAAACCTGAAGAGACTGAAAAGGTGTGAAAAATATGAAGAGCTACAAAAGATGTGAAATATATGAGGAGCATGAAATGATCTGAAAAATAGGAGGAGCATGAAACGGTGTTGAAAAACATGAAGAGCCTGAAAAGGTGTGAAAATTATGAAGACCTTCAAAATGTGTCAAAAAAAAGGAGGAGCATGAAATGGTGATCAAAAACATGAAGAGCCTGAAAAGTTGTGAAAAATATTAAGATTTTTAAAAGGTGTCAAAAATATGAGGAGCATGAAACGATCTGAAAAATAGGAGGAACATGGAGCACGGTTGAAAAACATGAAGAGCCTGAAAAGGTGTGAAAAATATGAAGAGCTTCAAAAGTTGTCAAAAATATGAGGAGCATGAAACTTTCTGAAAAATAGGAGAAGCATGAAGTGATGTTGAGAAAGCTGAAGAGACTGAAAAGTTGTGAAAAATACGAAGAGCTACAAAAGATGTGAAATATATGAGGAGCATGAAATGATCTGAAAAATAGGAGGAGCATGAAGCGGTGTTGAAAAACATGAAGAGCCTGAAAAGGTGTGAAAAATATGAAGAGCATTAAAGGTGTCAAAAATATGAGGAGCATGAAACGGTCTGAAAAAGAGGAGGAGTATGAAGCGGTGTTGAAAATATGAAAAGCCTGAAAATGTGTGAAAAATATGAAGAGCTTCCAAAGGTGTGAAAAATATGAATAGCTTCGAAATGTGTCAATAATGAGAGGAGCATGAAACGGTGTGAAAAATAAGAGGAGCATGAAGCGGTGTGCAAAAAGATGGAGAGCCTGAAAATGTGTGAAATATATGAAGAGCTTCAAAAGGTGTCAAATATATGAGGAGAATGAAACAGTCTGAAAAATAGGAGGAGCATGAAGTGGTGTTGACAAACATGAAGAGCCTGAAAACGTGTGAAAAATATGAAGAGCTTCAAAACGTATCAAAAATGAGATGAGCATGAAACGGTCTGAAAAATAGGAGGAGCAAGAAGCGTTTTTGAAAAACATGAAGAGACTGAAAAGGTGTGAAAAATATGAAAAGCTTCAAAAGATATCAACAATATGAGGAGCATGAAACGGTCCGAAACATAGCAGGAGCATGAAGCGGTGTTCAAAAACATGATGAGCCTGAAAAGGTGAGAAAAATATGAAGAGCTTCAAAAAGTGTCAAAAATATGAGGAGCATGAAACGGTCTGAAAAATAGGAGGAGCATGAAGCGGTGTTAAAAAACATGAAAAGCCTGAAAAGGTGTGAAAAATATGAAGAGCAACAAAAGGTGTGAAAAATATGAGGAGCATGAAACAGTCTGCAAACCTGGAGGAGCTTGAAGTGGTGTTGAAAAACATGAAGAGCCTGAAAAGGTGTGAAAAATCTGAAAAGCTTCAAAAGGTTTCAAATATGTGATGAGCATGAAACAGTATGAAAAATAGGATAAGCATGAAGTGGTGTTCAAAAAATGAAGAGCCTGAAAAGGAGTGATATATATGAAGAGTTTCAAAAGGTGTCAAAAATATGAGGAGCATGAAACGGTCTGAAAAATAGGAGGAGCATGAAACTGTGTTCAAAAACAGGAAGAGCCTAAAAAGGTGTGAAAAATATGAAGAGCTTCAAAACGTGTCAAAAATATGTGGAGCATGAAACGGTCTGAAAAATAGGAGGAGCATGAAGCGGAGTTGAAAAACATGAAGAACCTGAAAACGTGTGAAAAATATGAACAGCTTCAAAAGGTGTGAAAAATGAGATGAGCATGAAGCGGTCTCAAAAATAGGAGGAGCATGAAGTGTAGTTTAAAAGCATGAAGAGCCTGAAAAGGTGTGAAATATATGAAGAGCTTCAAAATGTGGCAAAAATATGAGGAGCATGAAACGGTCTGAAAAATAGGAGGAGCATGAAACGTTGTTCAAAAACATGAAGAGCCTGAAAACGTGTGAAAAATATGAGGAGATTCAAAAGGTGTGAAAAATATGAAGAGCTTCAAAAGTTCTCAAAAATGAGATGAGCATGAATCGGTCTGAAAAATAGGAGGAGCATGAAGTGTTGTTGAAAAACATGAAGAGCCTGAAAAGGTGTGAAATACATGAAGAGCTTCAAAAGGTGTCAAAAATATGAGGAGCATGAAACGGTCTGAAAAATAAGAGGATCATGAAACGGTCTGAAAAATAGGAGCAGCATGAAACGGAGTTGAAAGACATGAAGAGCTTTAAAAGGTGTCAAAAATATGAGGAGCATGAAACGGTCTGAAAAATAAGAGGATCATGAAACGGTCTGAAAAATAGGAGCAGCATGAAACAGTGTTGAAAGACATGAAGAGCTTGAAAAGTGTCAAAAATATGAGGAGCATGAAACGGTCTGAAAAATAGGAGGAGCATGAAGCGGTGTTGAAAACATGAAAAGCCTGAAAATGTGTGAAAAATATGAAGAGCTTCCAAAGGTGTGAAAAATATGAATTGCTTCAAAATGTGTCAATAATGAGAGGAGCATGAAACTGTGTGAAAAATAGGAGGAGAATGAAGCGGTGTGCAAAAAATGAAGAGCCTGAAAAGGTGTGAAAAAATATGAAAAGCTTCAAAAGGTTTTAAAAATATGAGGAGCATGAAACGGTCTGAAAAATAGGTGGAGCATGAAAAGGTGTTGAAAACATGAAGAGCCTGAAAAGGTGTGAAAAATATGAAGAGCTTCAAAAGATGTCAAAAATATGAGGAGCATGAAGCGGTCCGAAAAATAGGATGAGCATGAAGCGGTGTTGAAAACATTAAGTGCCTGAAAAGGTGGGAAATATATAAAGAGCTTGAAAAGTTGTCAAAAATATGAGGAGCATGAAACGGTGTGAAAAATAGGAGAAGCATGAAGTGATGTTGAGAAACCTGAAGAGACTGAAAAGGTGTGAAAAATATGAAGAGCTACAAAAGATGTGAAATATATGAGGAGCATGAAATGATCTGAAAAAAATAGGAGGAGCATGAAACGGTGTTGAAAAACATGAAGAGCCTGAAAAGGTGTGAAAATTATGAAGACCTTCAAAATGTGTCAAAAAAAAGGAGGAGCATGAAATGGTGTTCAAAAACATGAAGAGCCTGAAAAGTTGTGAAAAATATTAAGATCTTTAAAAGGTGTCAAAAATATGAGGAGCATGAAACGATCTGAAAAAAAAGAGGATCATGAAACGGTCTGAACAATAGGAGCAGCATGAAACAGTGTTGAAAGACATGAAGAGCTTCAAAAGTGTCAAAAATATGAGGAGCATGAAACGGTCTGAAAAAAAGGAGGAGCATGAAGCGGTGTTGAAAACATGAAAAGCCTGAAAATGTGTGAAAAATATGAAGAGCTTCCAAAGGTGTGAAAAATATGAATTGCTTCAAAATGTGTCAATAATGAGAGGAGCATGAAACTGTGTGAAAAATAGGAGGAGCATGAAGCGGTGTGCAAAAAATGAAGAGCCTGAAAAGGTGTGAAAAATATGAAAAGCTTCAAAAGGTTTTAAAAATATGAGGAGCATGAAACGGTCTGAAAAATAGGTGGAGCATGAAAAGGTGTTGAAAACATGAAGAGCCTGAAAAGGTGTGAAGAATATGAAGAGCTTCAAAAGATGTCAAAAATATGAGGAGCATGAAGCGGTCCGAAAAATAGGATGAGCATGAAGCGGTGTTGAAAACATTAAGTGCCTGAAAAGGTGGGAAATATATAAAGAGCTTGAAAAGTTGTCAAAAATATGAGGAGCATGAAACGGTGTGAAAAATAGGAGAAGCATGAAGTGATGTTGAGAAACCTGAAGAGACTGAAAAGGTGTGAAAAATATGAAGAGCTACAAAAGATGTGAAATATATGAGGAGCATGAAATGATCTGAAAAATAGGAGGAGCATGAAACGGTGTTGAAAAACATGAAGAGCCTGAAAAGGTGTGAAAATTATGAAGACCTTCAAAATGTGTCAAAAAAAAGGAGGAGCATGAAATGGTGATCAAAAACATGAAGAGCCTGAAAAGTTGTGAAAAATATTAAGATTTTTAAAAGGTGTCAAAAATATGAGGAGCATGAAACGATCTGAAAAATAGGAGGAACATGGAGCACGGTTGAAAAACATGAAGAGCCTGAAAAGGTGTGAAAAATATGAAGAGCTTCAAAAGTTGTCAAAAATATGAGGAGCATGAAACTTTCTGAAAAATAGGAGAAGCATGAAGTGATGTTGAGAAAGCTGAAGAGACTGAAAAGTTGTGAAAAATACGAAGAGCTACAAAAGATGTGAAATATATGAGGAGCATGAAATGATCTGAAAAATAGGAGGAGCATGAAGCGGTGTTGAAAAACATGAAGAGCCTGAAAAGGTGTGAAAAATATGAAGAGCATTAAAGGTGTCAAAAATATGAGGAGCATGAAACGGTCTGAAAAAGAGGAGGAGTATGAAGCGGTGTTGAAAATATGAAAAGCCTGAAAATGTGTGAAAAATATGAAGAGCTTCCAAAGGTGTGAAAAATATGAATAGCTTCGAAATGTGTCAATAATGAGAGGAGCATGAAACGGTGTGAAAAATAAGAGGAGCATGAAGCGGTGTGCAAAAAGATGGAGAGCCTGAAAATGTGTGAAATATATGAAGAGCTTCAAAAGGTGTCAAATATATGAGGAGAATGAAACAGTCTGAAAAATAGGAGGAGCATGAAGTGGTGTTGACAAACATGAAGAGCCTGAAAACGTGTGAAAAATATGAAGAGCTTCAAAAGTTGTGAAAAATATGAAGAGCTTCAAAACGTATCAAAAATGAGATGAGCATGAAACGGTCTGAAAAATAGGAGGAGCAAGAAGCGTTTTTGAAAAACATGAAGAGACTGAAAAGGTGTGAAAAATATGAAAAGCTTCAAAAGATATCAACAATATGAGGAGCATGAAACGGTCCGAAACATAGCAGGAGCATGAAGCGGTGTTCAAAAACATGATGAGCCTGAAAAGGTGAGAAAAATATGAAGAGCTTCAAAAAGTGTCAAAAATATGAGGAGCATGAAACGGTCTGAAAAATAGGAGGAGCATGAAGCGGTGTTAAAAAACATGAAAAGCCTGAAAAGGTGTGAAAAATATGAAGAGCAACAAAAGGTGTGAAAAATATGAGGAGCATGAAACAGTCTGCAAACCTGGAGGAGCTTGAAGTGGTGTTGAAAAACATGAAGAGCCTGAAAAGGTGTGAAAAATCTGAAAAGCTTCAAAAGGTTTCAAATATGTGATGAGCATGAAACAGTCTGAAAAATAGGATAAGCATGAAGTGGTGTTCAAAAAATGAAGAGCCTGAAAAGGAGTGATATATATGAAGAGTTTCAAAAGGTGTCAAAAATATGAGGAGCATGAAACGGTCTGAAAAATACGAGCAGCATGATGTGGTCTTGAAAATCATGAATAACCTGAAAGGTGTGAAAAATATGAAAAGCTTCACAAGGTGTCAAAAATAGGAGGAGCATGATACGGTTTGAAAAAAATGAAGAGCTTTAAAGGTGTGAAAAATATGAAGAGCTACAAAAGGTGTGAAAAATATGAAGAGCTTCAAAAGGTGTCAAAAATATAGGAGAATGAAACGGTCTGAAAAATAGGAGGAGCATGAAACGGTGTTCAAAACATGAAGAGCTGAAAAGGTGTGAAAAATATGAAGGGCTTCAAAAGGTGTCAAAAATATTAGGAGCATGAAACTCTCTGAAAAATAGGAGGAGCATGAAGCTGTGTTCAAAAACATGAAGAGCCTGAAAAGGTGTGAAATATATGAAGAGCTTCAAAATGTGTTAAAAATATGAGGAGCGTGAAATGGTCTGAAAAATTGGAGGAGCATGAAGCTGTGTCCAAAAACTTGAAGAGCCTGAATAGGTGTGAAAAATATGAAGAGCTTCAAAATGTGTTAAAAATATGAGGATCGTGAAAAGGTCTGAAATATTGGAGGAGCATGAAACGGTGTTCAAAAACATGAAGAACCTGAAAAGCTGTGAAAAATATGAAGAGCTTCAAAAGGTGTGAAAAATATGAAGAGCTTCAAAAGGTGTCAAAAATTAGATGAGCAAGAAAAGTTCTGAAAAATAGGAGGAGCATGAAGTGGTGTTGAAAAAATGAAGAGCCTGAAAAGGTGTGAAAAATATGAAGAGCTTCAAAAGGTTTCAAAAATATAGGAGAATGAAACTGTCTGAAAAATAGGAGGAGCATGAAACGGTGTTCAAAACATGAAGAGCTGAAAAGGTGTGAAAAATATGAAGAGCTTCAAAAGGTGTCAAAAATATTAGGAGCATGAAACTCTCTGAAAAATAGGAGGAGCATGAAGCTGTGTTCAAAAACATGAAGAGCCTGAAAAGGTGTGAAATATATGAAGAGCTTCAAAATGTGTTAAAAATATGAGGAGCGTGAAATGGTCTGAAAAATTGGAGGAGCATGAAGCTGTGTCCAAAAACTTGAAGAGCCTGAATAGGTGTGAAAAATATGAAGAGCTTCAAAATGTGTTAAAAATATGAGGATCGTGAAAAGGTCTGAAATATTGGAGGAGCATGAAACGGTGTTCAAAAACATGAAGAACCTGAAAAGGTGTGAAAAATATGAAGAGCTTCAAAAGGTGTGAAAAATATGAAGAGCTTCAAAAGGTGTCAAAAATTAGATGAGCATTAAACGGTGTGAAAAATTGGAATAACATGAAACGGTGTTGAAAATCATGAAGAGCCTGAAAAAGTGTGAAAAATATAAAGAGCTTCAAAGGTGAAAAAAATGAGATGAGCATGAAACGGCCTGAAAAATAGGAGGAGCATGAAACGGGCTGAAAAATAAGATAAGCATGTATTGCTGTGGAAAAACATGAAGAGCCTGAGAAGCTGTGAAATATATGAAGAGCTTCAAAAGGTGTGAAATACATGAGGAGCATGAAACGGGCAGAAAAATAGGAGAAGCATGAAGTGGTGTGGAAAAATATGAAGAGCCTGAAAAGGTGTGAAAAATATGAAAAGCTTCAAAAGGTGTCAAAAATGAGATGAGCATGAAACGGTTTGAAAAATAGGAGGATCATGAAACGGTGTTGAAAAACATAAACAGCCTGAAAAGATGTGAAAAATATGAAGAGCTTCAAAAAGTGTCAAAAATATGAGGAGCATGAAACGGTCTGAAAAATAGGAGGAGCATGAAGCTGTGTTCAAAAACATGAAGGGCCTGAAAAGGTGTGAAAAATATGAAGAGCTTCAAAAGGTGTGAAAAATATGAGGAGCATGAAACTGTCTGAAAAATAGAAGCAGCATGAAACGGTTTTGAAAAACATGAAGAGCCTGAAAACGTGTGAAAAATATGAAGAGCTTCAATAGGTGTGAAAAATATGAAGAGCTTCAAAGGTGTCAAAAATGAGATGAGCATGAAACGGTCTGAAAAATAGGAAGAGCATGAATTGGTTTTGAAAAACATGAAGAGGTTGAAAAGGTGTGAAAAATATGATGAGCTTCAAAAGGTGTGAAATATATGAGGAGAATGAAACGCTCTGAAAAATAGGAGGATCATGAAGCGGTTTTCAAAAACATGAAGAGCATGAAAAGGTGTGAAAAATATGAAGAGCTTCAAAAGGTGTCATAAATATGAGGAGCATGAAACGGTCTGAAAAATAGGAGGAGCATGAAACGGTGATCAAAAACATGAAGAGCCTGAAAAGGTGTGAAAAATATGAAGAGCTTCAAAAGGTGTGAAATACATGAGAAGCATGAAACGGTCTGAAAAATAGGAGAAGCATGGAGTGATGTGGAAGAACATGAAGGGCTTGAAAAGGTGTGAAAAATATGAAGAGCTTCAAAAGGTGTGAAATACATGAGGAGCATGAAACGGTCTGAAAAATAGCAGGAGCATGAAGCGGTGTTCAAAAACATGAAGAGCCAGAAAAGGTGTGAAAAATATGAAAAGCCTCAAAACCTGTCAAAAATATGAGGAGCATGAAAATGTCTGAAAAATAGCAGGGGCATGAAGCGGTGTTGAAAAAGATGAAGAGTCTGAAAATGTGTGAAAATATGAAGAGCTTCAAAAATATGAAAAATATGAAGAGCTTCAAAGGTGTGAAAAATATGAAGAGCTTCAAAAGGTGTCAAAAATGAGATGAGCATGAAACGGTCCGAAAAATACGAGGAGCATGAAGCGGTGTTGAAAATCATGAAGAACCTGAAAAGGCGTGAAAAATATGAAGAGCTTCAAAGATGTGAAAAATATGAAGAGCTTCAAAAGGTGTCAAAAATATGAGGAGCATGAAACTGTCTGAATAATAGAAGCAGCATGAAAAGGTGTTGAAAAACATGAAGAGCCTGAAAAGGCGTGAAAAATATGAAGAGCTTCAAAGATGTGAAAAATATGAAGAGCTTCAAAAAGTGTCAAAAATATGAGGAGCATGAAACTGTCTGAATAAAAGAAGCAGCATGAAACGGTGTTGAAAAACATGAAGAGCCTGAAAAGGTGTGAAAAATATGAAGAGCTTCAAAATGTGTCAAAAATATGAAGAGCATGAAACGGTCTGAAAAATAGCAGGAGCATGAAGCGGTGTTGAAAAACATGAAGAGTCTGAAAACGTGTGGAAAACATGAAGAGCCTAAATAGGTGTGAAAAATATGTAGAGTTTCTAAAGGTGTCTAAAATATGAGGAGCATGAAACGGTCTGAAAAATAGCAGGAGCATGAAGCGTTGTTGAAAAATATGAAGAGTCTGAAAACGTGTGAAAAACATGAAGAGCCTAAAAAGGTGTGAAAAATATGAAGAGTTTCTAAAGGTGTCAAAAATATGAGGAGCATGAAACTGTCTGAATAATAGAAGCAGCATGAAACGGTGTTGAAAAACATGAAGAGCCTGAAAACGTGTGAAAAATATGAAGAGCTTCAAAAGGTGGGAAAAATATGAGGAGCATGATACGGTCTGAAAAATAGGAGGAGCATGAAGCGGTGTTCAAAAACATGAAGAGCCTGAAAAGTTGTGAAAAACATGAAAAGCTTCAAAAGGTGTCAAAAATGAGATGAGCATGAAACGGTCTGAAAAATAGGAGAATCATGCAGTGGTGTTGAAAAAAAAGAAGAGACAGAAAAGGTGTGAAATATATGAAGAGCTTCAAAAATGTGAAAAATATGAAGAGGTTCAAAAGGTGTGAAATTCATGAGGTGTATGAAACGGTCTGAAAAATAGGAGCATGAAGTGATGTTGAAAAACATGAAGAGCCTGAAAAGGTAGAAAAATACGAAGAGCTTCAAAAGGTGTCAAAAATATGAGGAGCATGAAACGGTCTGAAATATATATTAGGAGCATGAACCGGTCTTCAAAAACATGAAGGCCTGAAAATGTGTGAAAAATATGAGGAGCTTCAAAAGGTGTGAAAAATATGAAGAGCTTCAAAAGGTGTCAAAAATGAGATGAGCATGAAACGGTCTGAAAAATAGGAGGAGCATGAAGTTGTGTTGAAAAACATGAAGAGCCTGAAAAGGTGTGATATATATGAGGAGCTTGAAAAGGTTTCAAAAATATGAGCAGCATGAAACGATCTGAAAAATAGGAGGTGCATGAAGTGGTGTTGAAAAACATGAAGAGTCTGAAAAGGTGTGAAAAATATGAAGAGCTTCAAAAGTGTCAAAAATATGAGGAGCATGAAAAGGTCTGAAAAATAGGAGAATCATGCAGTGGTGTTGAAAAACATGAACAGCCTGAAAAGGTGTGAAAAATATGAAGAGCTTGAAAAGGTGTCAAAAATATGAGGAGCATGAAACGGTCTGAAAAATAGGAGCAGCATGAAACGGTGTTCAAAAACAAGAAGACATTGAAAAGGTGTAAAAATATGAAGAGGTTCAAAAGGTGTGAAATACATGAGGATCATGAAACGGTCTGAAAAATATGAGGAGCATGAACCGGTGTTGAAAAGATGAGGAGCCTGAAAACGTGTGAAAAATATGAAGAGCTTCAAAAGGTGTGAAAAATATGAGGAGCATGAAACGGTCTCAAAAATAGGAGGAACATGAAACGGTGTTCAAAAACATGAAGAGCCTGAAAAGGTGTGAAAAATATGAAGAGCTTCAAAATGTGTGAAATACATGAGGAGCATGAAACGGGCTGAAAAATAAGAGAAGCATGAAGTGCTGTGGAAAAACATGAAGAGCCTGAAAAGGTGTGAAAAATATGAAGAGCTTCAAAAGGTGTGAAATACATGAGGAACATGAAACGGACTGAAAAATAGGAGGAGCATTGTAGCATTGTTCAAAAACTTGAAGAGCCTGAAAAGGTGGGAAAAATATGAAGAGCTTCAAAAGTTGTCAAAATATGAAGAGCATGAAACGGTCTGAAAAACCGGAGGATCATGAAGCGGTGTTCAAAAATATGAAGAGCCTGAAAAGGTGTGAAAAATATGAAGAGCTTCAAAAGGTGTCAAAAATATGAGGAGCATGAAACGGTCTGAAAAATAGGAGGAGCATGAAACGGTGATCAAAAACATGAAGAGCCTGAAAAGGTGTGAAATATATGAAGAGCTTCAAAAGGTGTCAAAATATGAGGAACATGAAACGGTCTGAAAAATTGGAGAAGCATGAAGTGGTGTTGAAAAACATGAAGAGCCTGAAAATGTGTGAAAATTCTGAAGAGCTTCAGAAGGTGTGAAATACATGAGGAGCACGAAACGGTCTGAAAAATAGGAGGAACATGAAACGGTGTTGAAAAACACGAAGAGCCTGAAGAGGTGTGAAAAATATGATGAGGTTCAACGGTGTGAAATACATGAGGATCATGAAACGGTTTGAAAAAATGGAGGAGCATGAAGCAGAGTTCAAAAACAAGAAGAGCCTGAAAAGGTTTGAAAAATATGAAGAGGTTCAAAGGTGTGAAATATATGAGGATCATGAAACGGTTTGAAAAATTGGAGGAGCATGAAGCAGAGTTCGAAAACATGAAGAGCCTGAAAAGATGTGAAAGAAGTGAAGAGCTTCAAAACGTGTGAAAAATATGAGGAGCATGAAACGGTCTGAAAAATAGGAGAAGCAAGAAGCAGTGTTCAAAACCATGAGGAGCCTGAAAAGGTGTGAAAAATATGAAGAGCTTCAAAAGGGGTCAAAAATATGAGGAGCAGGAAACGTTCCGAAAAATAGGAGGAGCATGAAACGGTGTTCAAAAATATGAATAGCCTGAAAAGTTGTGAAAAATATGAAGAGCTTCAAAAGCTGTGAGAAATAGGAGCATCAGGAAGCAGTGTTCAAAACATGAAGAGCCTGAGAAAGTGTGAAAAATATGAAGAGCTTCAAAAGGTGTCAAAAATACGAGGAGCATGAAACGGTCTGAAAAATGGAGGAGCATGAAGCGGTGTTGAATAATATGAAGAGCCTGAAAACGTGTGAAAAATATGAAGAGCTTCAAAAGGTATGAAAAATATGAAGAGCTTCAAAAGGTGTCAAAAAAGATATGAGCATGAAACGGTCTGAAAAATAGGAGGAGCATGAAGCATTGTTGAAAAACATGAAGAGTCTGAAAAGGTGTGAAAAATACGAAGAGCTTCAAAGGTGTCAATAATATGAGGAGCATGAAGCAGTGTTCAAAAACATGAAGAGCCTGAAAAGGCGTGAAAAATAAGAAGAGCGTCAAAACGTGTCAAAAATATGAGGAGCATGAAACGGTCTGAAATATAGGAGGATCAGGAAGCGGTGTTGAAAAACATGAAGAGCCTGAAAAGGTGTGAAAAATGTGAAGAGCTTCAAAAGGTGTCAAAAATATGAGGAGCATGAAACGGTCTGAAAATTAGGAGGAGCATGAAACGGTGATCAAAAACATGAAGAGTCTGAAAAGGTGTGAAAAATATGAAGATCTTCAGAAGGTGTCAAAAATAAGAGGAGCATGAAACGGTCTGAAATATAGGAGGAGCATGAAACGGTGTTGAAAAACATGAAGAGCCTGAAAAGGTGTGAAAAATATGAAGAGCGTCAAAAGGTGTCAAAAATATGAGGAGCATGAAACGATCTGAAAAATATGAGAAGCATGAAGCGGTGTTAAAAACATGAGAAGCCTGAGAAGCTGTGAAATATATGAAGAGCTTCAAAGGTGTCAAAATTATGAGGAGCATGAAATGATCTGAAAAATATGAGGAGCATGAAGCAGTGTTCAAAAACATGAAGAGCCTGAAAAGGTGTGAAAAATATGAAGAGCGTCAAAACGTGTCAAAAATATGAGGAGCATGAAACGTTCTGAAAAATAGGAGAAGCATGAAGCGGGGTTGAAAAACATGAAGAGTCTGAAAAGGTGTGAAAAACACGAAGAGCTTCAAAACGTGTCAAAAATATGAGGAGCATGAAACGGTCTGAAATATAGGAGGATCAGGAAGCGGTGTTGAAAACCATGAAGAGCCTGAAAAGGTGTGAAAAATATGAAGAGCGTCAAAAGGTGTCAAAAATATGAGGAGCATGAAACGATCTGAAAAATATGAAGAGCATGAAGCGGTGTTCAAAAACATGAGAAGCCTGATAAGGTGTGAAAAATATGAAGAGCTTCAACGGTGTCAAAAACAAGAGGAGCATGAAACGGTCTGAAAAATAGGAGGAGCATGAAACTGTGTTCAAAAACATGAAGAGCCTGAAAAGTTGTAAAAAATATGAAGAGCTTCAAAACATGTCAAAAATATGAGGAGCATGAAACTGTCTGAAATATAGTAGGAGCATGAAGTGGTGTTCAAAAACATGGACACCCTGAAACGGTCTGAAAAATACGAGGAGCATGAACGGTCTGAAAAATAGGAGGAGCATGGAGCTGTGTTCAAAAGCATGAAGAGCCTGAAAAGGTGTGAAAAATAGGAAGAGCTTCAAAAGGTGTGAAATATATGAGGAGCTTGAAACGCTCTGAAAAACAGGAGGAGCATGAAGCGGTGTTGAAAAACATGAAGAGCTTGAAAAAGAGTGAAAAATATGAAGAGCTTCAAAAGGTGTGAAAAATAAGAAGAGCTTCAAAATGTGTCAAAAATGAGATGAGCATGAAGCGGTCTGAAAAAACGAGGAGCATGAAGTGGTGTTGAAAAACATGAAGAGCCTGAAAAGGTGTGAAACATATGAAGAGTTTCAAAAGGTGTCAAAAATATGAGGAGCATGAAACGGTCTGAAAAATAGGAGGTGCATGAAGCGGTGTTCAAACACAAGAAGAGCCTGAAACGGTGTGAAAAATATGAAGAGCTTCAATGGGTGTGGAAAATAGGAGGTGCATGAAGCGGTGTTCAAACACAAGAAGAGCCTGAAAAGGTGTGAAAAATATGAAGAGCTTCAAAAGGTGTCAAAATTATGAGGAGCATGAAACGGTCTGAAAAATAGGAGGAGCATGAAACTGTGTTCAAAAACAGGAAGAGCCTAAAAAGGTGTGAAAAATATGAAGAGCTTCAAAACGTGTCAAAAATATGTGGAGCATGAAACGGTCTGAAAAATAGGAGGAGCATGAAGTGGAGTTGAAAAACATGAAGAACCTGAAAACGTGTGAAAAATATGAACAGCTTCAAAAGGTGTGAAAAATGAGATGAGCATGAAGCGGTCTCAAAAATAGGAGGAGCATGAAGTGTAGTTTAAAAGCATGAAGAGCCTGAAAAGGTGTGAAATATATGAAGAGCTTCAAAATGTGGCAAAAATATGAGGAGCATGAAACGGTCTGAAAAATAGGAGGAGCATGAAACGTTGTTCAAAAACATGAAGAGCCTGAAAACGTGTGAAAAATATGAGGAGATTCAAAAGGTGTGAAAAATATGAAGAGCTTCAAAAGTTCTCAAAAATGAGATGAGCATGAATCGGTCTGAAAAATAGGAGGAGCATGAAGTGTTGTTGAAAAACATGAAGAGCCTGAAAAGGTGTGAAATACATGAAGAGCTTCAAAAGGTGTCAAAAATATGAGGAGCATGAAACGGTCTGAAAAATAAGAGGATCATGAAACGGTCTGAAAAATAGGAGCAGCATGAAACGGAGTTGAAAGACATGAAGAGCTTCAAAAGGTGTCAAAAATATGAGGAGCATGAAACGGTCTGAAAAATAAGAGGATCATGAAACGGTCTGAAAAATAGGAGCAGCATGAAACAGTGTTGAAAGACATGAAGAGCTTGAAAAGTGTCAAAAATATGAGGAGCATGAAACGGTCTGAAAAAAAGGAGGAGCATGAAGCGGTGTTGAAAACATGAAAAGCCTGAAAATGTGTGAAAAATATGAAGAGCTTCCAAAGGTGTGAAAAATATGAATTGCTTCAAAATGTGTCAATAATGAGAGGAGCATGAAACTGTGTGAAAAATAGGAGGAGCATGAAGCGGTGTGCAAAAAATGAAGAGCCTGAAAAGGTGTGAAAAAATATGAAAAGCTTCAAAAGGTTTTAAAAATATGAGGAGCATGAAACGGTCTGAAAAATAGGTGGAGCATGAAAAGGTGTTGAAAACATGAAGAGCCTGAAAAGGTGTGAAAAATATGAAGAGCTTCAAAAGATGTCAAAAATATGAGGAGCATGAAACGGTCTGAAATATAGGAGGATCAGGAAGCGGTGTTGAAAACCATGAAGAGCCTGAAAAGGTGTGAAAAATATGAAGAGCGTCAAAAGGTGTCAAAAATATGAGGAGCATGAAACGATCTGAAAAATATGAAGAGCATGAAGCGGTGTTCAAAAACATGAGAAGCCTGATAAGGTGTGAAAAATATGAAGAGCTTCAACGGTGTCAAAAACAAGAGGAGCATGAAACGGTCTGAAAAATAGGAGGAGCATGAAACTGTGTTCAAAAACATGAAGAGCCTGAAAAGTTGTAAAAAATATGAAGAGCTTCAAAACATGTCAAAAATATGAGGAGCATGAAACTGTCTGAAATATAGTAGGAGCATGAAGTGGTGTTCAAAAACATGGACACCCTGAAACGGTCTGAAAAATACGAGGAGCATGAACGGTCTGAAAAATAGGAGGAGCATGGAGCTGTGTTCAAAAGAATGAAGAGCCTGAAAAGGTGTGAAAAATAGGAAGAGCTTCAAAAGGTGTGAAATATATGAGGAGCTTGAAACGCTCTGAAAAACAGGAGGAGCATGAAGCGGTGTTGAAAAACATGAAGAGCTTGAAAAAGAGTGAAAAATATGAAGAGCTTCAAAAGGTGTGAAAAATAAGAAGAGCTTCAAAATGTGTCAAAAATGAGATGAGCATGAAGCGGTCTGAAAAAACGAGGAGCATGAAGTGGTGTTGAAAAACATGAAGAGCCTGAAAAGGTGTGAAACATATGAAGAGTTTCAAAAGGTGTCAAAAATATGAGGAGCATGAAACGGTCTGAAAAATAGGAGGTGCATGAAGCGGTGTTCAAACACAAGAAGAGCCTGAAACGGTGTGAAAAATATGAAGAGCTTCAATGGGTGTGGAAAATAGGAGGTGCATGAAGCGGTGTTCAAACACAAGAAGAGCCTGAAAAGGTGTGAAAAATATGAAGAGCTTCAAAAGGTGTCAAAAATATGAGGAGCATGAAACGGTCTGAAAAATAGGAGGAGCATGAAACTGTGTTCAAAAACAGGAAGAGCCTAAAAAGGTGTGAAAAATATGAAGAGCTTCAAAACGTGTCAAAAATATGTGGAGCATGAAACGGTCTGAAAAATAGGAGGAGCATGAAGTGGAGTTGAAAAACATGAAGAACCTGAAAACGTGTGAAAAATATGAACAGCTTCAAAAGGTGTGAAAAATGAGATGAGCATGAAGCGGTCTCAAAAATAGGAGGAGCATGAAGTGTAGTTTAAAAGCATGAAGAGCCTGAAAAGGTGTGAAATATATGAAGAGCTTCAAAATGTGGCAAAAATATGAGGAGCATGAAACGGTCTGAAAAATAGGAGGAGCATGAAACGTTGTTCAAAAACATGAAGAGCCTGAAAACGTGTGAAAAATATGAGGAGATTCAAAAGGTGTGAAAAATATGAAGAGCTTCAAAAGTTCTCAAAAATGAGATGAGCATGAATCGGTCTGAAAAATAGGAGGAGCATGAAGTGTTGTTGAAAAACATGAAGAGCCTGAAAAGGTGTGAAATACATGAAGAGCTTCAAAAGGTGTCAAAAATATGAGGAGCATGAAACGGTCTGAAAAATAAGAGGATCATGAAACGGTCTGAAAAATAGGAGCAGCATGAAACGGAGTTGAAAGACATGAAGAGCTTCAAAAGGTGTCAAAAATATGAGGAGCATGAAACGGTCTGAAAAATAAGAGGATCATGAAACGGTCTGAAAAATAGGAGCAGCATGAAACAGTGTTGAAAGACATGAAGAGCTTGAAAAGTGTCAAAAATATGAGGAGCATGAAACGGTCTGAAAAAATGGAGGAGCATGAAGCGGTGTTGAAAACATGAAAAGCCTGAAAATGTGTGAAAAATATGAAGAGCTTCCAAAGGTGTGAAAAATATGAATTGCTTCAAAATGTGTCAATAATGAGAGGAGCATGAAACTGTGTGAAAAATAGGAGGAGCATGAAGCGGTGTGCAAAAAATGAAGAGCCTGAAAAGGTGTGAAAAAATATGAAAAGCTTCAAAAGGTTTTAAAAATATGAGGAGCATGAAACGGTCTGAAAAATAGGTGGAGCATGAAAAGGTGTTGAAAACATGAAGAGCCTGAAAAGGTGTGAAAAATATGAAGAGCTTCAAAAGATGTCAAAAATATGAGGAGCATGAAACGGTCTGAAATATAGGAGGATCAGGAAGCGGTGTTGAAAACCATGAAGAGCCTGAAAAGGTGTGAAAAATATGAAGAGCGTCAAAAGGTGTCAAAAATATGAGGAGCATGAAACGATCTGAAAAATATGAAGAGCATGAAGCGGTGTTCAAAAACATGAGAAGCCTGATAAGGTGTGAAAAATATGAAGAGCTTCAACGGTGTCAAAAACAAGAGGAGCATGAAACGGTCTGAAAAATAGGAGGAGCATGAAACTGTGTTCAAAAACATGAAGAGCCTGAAAAGTTGTAAAAAATATGAAGAGCTTCAAAACATGTCAAAAATATGAGGAGCATGAAACTGTCTGAAATATAGTAGGAGCATGAAGTGGTGTTCAAAAACATGGACACCCTGAAACGGTCTGAAAAATACGAGGAGCATGAACGGTCTGAAAAATAGGAGGAGCATGGAGCTGTGTTCAAAAGCATGAAGAGCCTGAAAAGGTGTGAAAAATAGGAAGAGCTTCAAAAGGTGTGAAATATATGAGGAGCTTGAAACGCTCTGAAAAACAGGAGGAGCATGAAGCGGTGTTGAAAAACATGAAGAGCTTGAAAAAGAGTGAAAAATATGAAGAGCTTCAAAAGGTGTGAAAAATAAGAAGAGCTTCAAAATGTGTCAAAAATGAGATGAGCATGAAGCGGTCTGAAAAAACGAGGAGCATGAAGTGGTGTTGAAAAACATGAAGAGCCTGAAAAGGTGTGAAACATATGAAGAGTTTCAAAAGGTGTCAAAAATATGAGGAGCATGAAACGGTCTGAAAAATAGGAGGTGCATGAAGCGGTGTTCAAACACAAGAAGAGCCTGAAACGGTGTGAAAAATATGAAGAGCTTCAATGGGTGTGGAAAATAGGAGGTGCATGAAGCGGGGTTCAAACACAAGAAGAGCCTGAAAAGGTGTGAAAAATATGAAGAGCTTCAAAAGGTGTCAAAAATATGAGGAGCATGAAACGGTCTGAAAAATAGGAGGAGCATGAAACTGTGTTCAAAAACAGGAAGAGCCTAAAAAGGTGTGAAAAATATGAAGAGCTTCAAAACGTGTCAAAAATATGTGGAGCATGAAACGGTCTGAAAAATAGGAGGAGCATGAAGTGGAGTTGAAAAACATGAAGAACCTGAAAACGTGTGAAAAATATGAACAGCTTCAAAAGGTGTGAAAAATGAGATGAGCATGAAGCGGTCTCAAAAATAGGAGGAGCATGAAGTGTAGTTTAAAAGCATGAAGAGCCTGAAAAGGTGTGAAATATATGAAGAGCTTCAAAATGTGGCAAAAATATGAGGAGCATGAAACGGTCTGAAAAATAGGAGGAGCATGAAACGTTGTTCAAAAACATGAAGAGCCTGAAAACGTGTGAAAAATATGAGGAGATTCAAAAGGTGTGAAAAATATGAAGAGCTTCAAAAGTTCTCAAAAATGAGATGAGCATGAATCGGTCTGAAAAATAGGAGGAGCATGAAGTGTTGTTGAAAAACATGAAGAGCCTGAAAAGGTGTGAAATACATGAAGAGCTTCAAAAGGTGTCAAAAATATGAGGAGCATGAAACGGTCTGAAAAATAAGAGGATCATGAAACGGTCTGAAAAATAGGAGCAGCATGAAACGGAGTTGAAAGACATGAAGAGCTTCAAAAGGTGTCAAAAATATGAGGAGCATGAAACGGTCTGAAAAATAAGAGGATCATGAAACGGTCTGAAAAATAGGAGCAGCATGAAACAGTGTTGAAAGACATGAAGAGCTTGAAAAGTGTCAAAAATATGAGGAGCATGAAACGGTCTGAAAAAAAGGAGGAGCATGAAGCGGTGTTGAAAACATGAAAAGCCTGAAAATGTGTGAAAAATATGAAGAGCTTCCAAAGGTGTGAAAAATATGAATTGCTTCAAAATGTGTCAATAATGAGAGGAGCATGAAACTGTGTGAAAAATAGGAGGAGCATGAAGCGGTGTGCAAAAAATGAAGAGCCTGAAAAGGTGTGAAAAAATATGAAAAGCTTCAAAAGGTTTTAAAAATATGAGGAGCATGAAACGGTCTGAAAAATAGGTGGAGCATGAAAAGGTGTTGAAAACATGAAGAGCCTGAAAAGGTGTGAAAAATATGAAGAGCTTCAAAAGATGTCAAAAATATGAGGAGCATGAAACGGTCTGAAATATAGGAGGATCAGGAAGCGGTGTTGAAAACCATGAAGAGCCTGAAAAGGTGTGAAAAATATGAAGAGCGTCAAAAGGTGTCAAAAATATGAGGAGCATGAAACGATCTGAAAAATATGAAGAGCATGAAGCGGTGTTCAAAAACATGAGAAGCCTGATAAGGTGTGAAAAATATGAAGAGCTTCAACGGTGTCAAAAACAAGAGGAGCATGAAACGGTCTGAAAAATAGGAGGAGCATGAAACTGTGTTCAAAAACATGAAGAGCCTGAAAAGTTGTAAAAAATATGAAGAGCTTCAAAACATGTCAAAAATATGAGGAGCATGAAACTGTCTGAAATATAGTAGGAGCATGAAGTGGTGTTCAAAAACATGGACACCCTGAAACGGTCTGAAAAATACGAGGAGCATGAACGGTCTGAAAAATAGGAGGAGCATGGAGCTGTGTTCAAAAGCATGAAGAGCCTGAAAAGGTGTGAAAAATAGGAAGAGCTTCAAAAGGTGTGAAATATATGAGGAGCTTGAAACGCTCTGAAAAACAGGAGGAGCATGAAGCGGTGTTGAAAAACATGAAGAGCTTGAAAAAGAGTGAAAAATATGAAGAGCTTCAAAAGGTGTGAAAAATAAGAAGAGCTTCAAAATGTGTCAAAAATGAGATGAGCATGAAGCGGTCTGAAAAAACGAGGAGCATGAAGTGGTGTTGAAAAACATGAAGAGCCTGAAAAGGTGTGAAACATATGAAGAGTTTCAAAAGGTGTCAAAAATATGAGGAGCATGAAACGGTCTGAAAAATAGGAGGTGCATGAAGCGGTGTTCAAACACAAGAAGAGCCTGAAACGGTGTGAAAAATATGAAGAGCTTCAATGGGTGTGGAAAATAGGAGGTGCATGAAGCGGGGTTCAAACACAAGAAGAGCCTGAAAAGGTGTGAAAAATATGAAGAGCTTCAAAAGGTGTCAAAAATATGAGGAGCATGAAACGGTCTGAAAAATAGGAGGAGCATGAAACTGTGTTCAAAAACAGGAAGAGCCTAAAAAGGTGTGAAAAATATGAAGAGCTTCAAAACGTGTCAAAAATATGTGGAGCATGAAACGGTCTGAAAAATAGGAGGAGCATGAAGCGGAGTTGAAAAACATGAAGAAACTGAAAACGTGTGAAAAATATGAACAGCTTCAAAAGGTGTGAAAAATGAGATGAGCATGAAGCGGTCTCAAAAATAGGAGGAGCATGAAGTGTAGTTTAAAAGCATGAAGAGCCTGAAAAGGTGTGAAATATATGAAGAGCTTCAAAATGTGGCAAAAATATGAGGAGCATGAAACGGTCTGAAAAATAGGAGGAGCATGAAACGTTGTTCAAAAACATGAAGAGCCTGAAAACGTGTGAAAAATATGAGGAGATTCAAAAGGTGTGAAAAATATGAAGAGCTTCAAAAGTTCTCAAAAATGAGATGAGCATGAATCGGTCTGAAAAATAGGAGGAGCATGAAGTGTTGTTGAAAAACATGAAGAGCCTGAAAAGGTGTGAAATACATGAAGAGCTTCAAAAGGTGTCAAAAATATGAGGAGCATGAAACGGTCTGAAAAATAGGAGCAGCATGAAACAGTGTTGAAAGACATGAAGAGCTTGAAAAGTGTCAAAAATATGAGGAGCATGAAACGGTCTGAAAAAAAGGAGGAGCATGAAGCGGTGTTGAAAACATGAAAAGCCTGAAAATGTGTGAAAAATATGAAGAGCTTCCAAAGGTGTGAAAAATATGAATTGCTTCAAAATGTGTCAATAATGAGAGGAGCATGAAACTGTGTGAAAAATAGGAGGAGAATGAAGCGGTGTGCAAAAAATGAAGAGCCTGAAAAGATGTGAAAAAATATGAAAAGCTTCAAAAGGTTTTAAAAATATGAGGAGCATGAAACGGTCTGAAAAATAGGTGGAGCATGAAAAGGTGTTGAAAACATGAAGAGCCTGAAAAGGTGTGAAAAATATGAAGAGCTTCAAAAGATGTCAAAAATATGAGGAGCATGAAGCGGTCCGAAAAATAGGATGAGCATGAAGCGGTGTTGAAAACATTAAGTGCCTGAAAAGGTGGGAAATATATAAAGAGCTTGAAAAGTTGTCAAAAATATGAGGAGCATGAAACGGTGTGAAAAATAGGAGAAGCATGAAGTGATGTTGAGAAACCTGAAGAGACTGAAAAGGTGTGAAAAATATGAAGAGCTACAAAAGATGTGAAATATATGAGGAGCATGAAATGATCTGAAAAAAATAGGAGGAGCATGAAACGGTGTTGAAAAACATGAAGAGCCTGAAAAGGTGTGAAAATTATGAAGACCTTCAAAATGTGTCAAAAAAAAGGAGGAGCATGAAATGGTGTTCAAAAACATGAAGAGCCTGAAAAGTTGTGAAAAATATTAAGATCTTTAAAAGGTGTCAAAAATATGAGGAGCATGAAACGATCTGAAAAAAAAGAGGATCATGAAACGGTCTGAACAATAGGAGCAGCATGAAACAGTGTTGAAAGACATGAAGAGCTTCAAAAGTGTCAAAAATATGAGGA
This sequence comes from Dama dama, assembly GCF_033118175.1. NCBI lineage: Eukaryota > Metazoa > Chordata > Mammalia > Artiodactyla > Cervidae > Dama > Dama dama. Next base: position 5,773,889 of record NC_083709.1, read on the forward strand.
GCATGAAACGGTCTGAAAAAAAGGAGGAGCATGAAGCGGTGTTGAAAACATGAAAAGCCTGAAAATGTGTGAAAAATATGAAGAGCTTCCAAAGGTGTGAAAAATATGAATTGCTTCAAAATGTGTCAATAATGAGAGGAGCATGAAACTGTGTGAAAAATAGGAGGAGCATGAAGCGGTGTGCAAAAAATGAAGAGCCTGAAAAGGTGTGAAAAATATGAAAAGCTTCAAAAGGTTTTAAAAATATGAGGAGCATGAAACGGTCTGAAAAATAGGTGGAGCATGAAAAGGTGTTGAAAACATGAAGAGCCTGAAAAGGTGTGAAGAATATGAAGAGCTTCAAAAGATGTCAAAAATATGAGGAGCATGAAGCGGTCCGAAAAATAGGATGAGCATGAAGCGGTGTTGAAAACATTTAGTGCCTGAAAAGGTGGGAAATATATAAAGAGCTTGAAAAGTTGTCAAAAATATGAGGAGCATGAAACGGTGTGAAAAATAGGAGAAGCATGAAGTGATGTTGAGAAACCTGAAGAGACTGAAAAGGTGTGAAAAATATGAAGAGCTACAAAAGATGTGAAATATATGAGGAGCATGAAATGATCTGAAAAATAGGAGGAGCATGAAACGGTGTTGAAAAACATGAAGAGCCTGAAAAGGTGTGAAAATTATGAAGACCTTCAAAATGTGTCAAAAAAAAGGAGGAGCATGAAATGGTGATCAAAAACATGAAGAGCCTGAAAAGTTGTGAAAAATATTAAGATTTTTAAAAGGTGTCAAAAATATGAGGAGCATGAAACGATCTGAAAAATAGGAGGAACATGGAGCACGGTTGAAAAACATGAAGAGCCTGAAAAGGTGTGAAAAATATGAAGAGCTTCAAAAGTTGTCAAAAATATGAGGAGCATGAAACTTTCTGAAAAATAGGAGAAGCATGAAGTGATGTTGAGAAAGCTGAAGAGACTGAAAAGTTGTGAAAAATACGAAGAGCTACAAAAGATGTGAAATATATGAGGAGCATGAAATGATCTGAAAAATAGGAGGAGCATGAAGCGGTGTTGAAAAACATGAAGAGCCTGAAAAGGTGTGAAAAATATGAAGAGCATTAAAGGTGTCAAAAATATGAGGAGCATGAAACGGTCTGAAAAAGAGGAGGAGTATGAAGCGGTGTTGAAAATATGAAAAGCCTGAAAATGTGTGAAAAATATGAAGAGCTTCCAAAGGTGTGAAAAATATGAATAGCTTCGAAATGTGTCAATAATGAGAGGAGCATGAAACGGTGTGAAAAATAAGAGGAGCATGAAGCGGTGTGCAAAAAGATGGAGAGCCTGAAAATGTGTGAAATATATGAAGAGCTTCAAAAGGTGTCAAATATATGAGGAGAATGAAACAGTCTGAAAAATAGGAGGAGCATGAAGTGGTGTTGACAAACATGAAGAGCCTGAAAACGTGTGAAAAATATGAAGAGCTTCAAAAGTTGTGAAAAATATGAAGAGCTTCAAAACGTATCAAAAATGAGATGAGCATGAAACGGTCTGAAAAATAGGAGGAGCAAGAAGCGTTTTTGAAAAACATGAAGAGACTGAAAAGGTGTGAAAAATATGAAAAGCTTCAAAAGATATCAACAATATGAGGAGCATGAAACGGTCCGAAACATAGCAGGAGCATGAAGCGGTGTTCAAAAACATGATGAGCCTGAAAAGGTGAGAAAAATATGAAGAGCTTCAAAAAGTGTCAAAAATATGAGGAGCATGAAACGGTCTGAAAAATAGGAGGAGCATGAAGCGGTGTTAAAAAACATGAAAAGCCTGAAAAGGTGTGAAAAATATGAAGAGCAACAAAAGGTGTGAAAAATATGAGGAGCATGAAACAGTCTGCAAACCTGGAGGAGCTTGAAGTGGTGTTGAAAAACATGAAGAGCCTGAAAAGGTGTGAAAAATCTGAAAAGCTTCAAAAGGTTTCAAATATGTGATGAGCATGAAACAGTCTGAAAAATAGGATAAGCATGAAGTGGTGTTCAAAAAATGAAGAGCCTGAAAAGGAGTGATATATATGAAGAGTTTCAAAAGGTGTCAAAAATATGAGGAGCATGAAACGGTCTGAAAAATACGAGCAGCATGATGTGGTCTTGAAAATCATGAATAACCTGAAAGGTGTGAAAAATATGAAAAGCTTCACAAGGTGTCAAAAATAGGAGGAGCATGATACGGTTTGAAAAATTAAAGAGCTGTAAAGGTGTGAAAAATATGAAGAGCTACAAAAGGTGTGAAAAATATGAAGAGCTTCAAAAGGTGTCAAAAATATAGGAGAATGAAACGGTCTGAAAAATAGGAGGAGCATGAAACGGTGTTCAAAACATGAAGAGCTGAAAAGGTGTGAAAAATATGAAGAGCTTCAAAAGGTGTCAAAAATATTAGGAGCATGAAACTCTCTGAAAAATAGGAGGAGCATGAAGCTGTGTTCAAAAACATGAAGAGCCTGAAAAGGTGTGAAATATATGAAGAGCTTCAAAATGTGTTAAAAATATGAGGAGCGTGAAATGGTCTGAAAAATTGGAGGAGCATGAAGCTGTGTCCAAAAACTTGAAGAGCCTGAATAGGTGTGAAAAATATGAAGAGCTTCAAAATGTGTTAAAAATATGAGGATCGTGAAAAGGTCTGAAATATTGGAGGAGCATGAAATGGTGTTCAAAAACATGAAGAACCTGAAAAGGTGTGAAAAATATGAAGAGCTTCAAAAGGTGTGAAAAATATGAAGAGCTTCAAAAGGTGTCAAAAATTAGATGAGCAAGAAAAGTTCTGAAAAATAGGAGGAGCATGAAGTGGTGTTGAAAAAATGAAGAGCCTGAAAAGGTGTGAAAAATATGAAGAGCTTCAAAAGGTGTCAAAAATATAGGAGAATGAAACTGTCTGAAAAATAGGAGGAGCCTGAAACGGTGTTCAAAACATGAAGAGCTGAAAAGGTGTGAAAAATATGAAGAGCTTCAAAAGGTGTCAAAAATATTAGGAGCATGAAACTCTCTGAAAAATAGGAGGAGCATGAAGCTGTGTTCAAACACATGAAGAGCCTGAAAAGGTGTGAAATATATGAAGAGCTTCAAAATGTGTTAAAAATATGAGGAGCGTGAAATGGTCTGAAAAATTGGAGGAGCATGAAGCTGTGTCCAAAAACTTGAAGAGCCTGAATAGGTGTGAAAAATATGAAGAGCTTCAAAATGTGTTAAAAATATGAGGATCGTGAAAAGGTCTGAAATATTGGAGGAGCATGAAACGGTGTTCAAAAACATGAAGAACCTGAAAAGGTGTGAAAAATATGAAGAGCTTCAAAAGGTGTGAAAAATATGAAGAGCTTCAAAAGGTGTCAAAAATTAGATGAGCATTAAACGGTGTGAAAAATTGGAATAACATGAGACGGTGTTGAAAATCATGAAGAGCCTGAAAAAGTGTGAAAAATATAAAGAGCTTCAAAGGTGAAAAAAATGAGATGAGCATGAAACGGCCTGAAAAATAGGAGGAGCATGAAACGGGCTGAAAAATAAGATAAGCTTGTATTGCTGTGGAAAAACATGAAGAGCCTGAGAAGCTGTGAAATATATGAAGAGCTTCAAAAGGTGTGAAATACATGAGGAGCATGAAACGGGCAGAAAAATAGGAGAAGCATGAAGTGGTGTGGAAAAATATGAAGAGCCTGAAAAGGTGTGAAAAATATGAAAAGCTTCAAAAGGTGTCAAAAATGAGATGAGCATGAAACGGTTTGAAAAATAGGAGGATCATGAAACGGTGTTGAAAAGCATAAACAGCCTGAAAAGATGTGAAAAATATGAAGAGCTTCAAAAAGTGTCAAAAATATGAGGAGCATGAAACGGTCTGAAAAATAGGAGGAGCATGAAGCTGTGTTCAAAAACATGAAGAGCCTGAAAAGGTGTGAAAAATATGAAGAGCTTCAAAAGGTGTGAAAAATATGAGGAGCATGAAACTGTCTGAAAAATAGAAGCAGCATGAAACGGTTTTGAAAAACATGAAGAGCCTGAAAACGTGTGAAAAATATGAAGAGCTTCAATAGGTGTGAAAAATATGAAGAGCTTCAAAGGTGTCAAAAACGAGATGAGCATGAAACGGTCTGAAAAATACGAAGAGCATGAATTGGTTTTGAAAAACATGAAGAGGTTGAAAAGGTGTGAAAAATATGATGAGCTTCAAAAGGTGTGAAATATATGAGGAGAATGAAACGCTCTGAAAAATAGGAGGATCATGAAGCGGTTTTCAAAAACATGAAGAGCATGAAAAGGTGTGAAAAATATGAAGAGCTTCAAAAGGTGTCATAAATATGAGGAGCATGAAACGGTCTGAAAAATAGGAGGAGCATGAAACGGTGATCAAAAACATGAAGAGCCTGAAAAGGTGTGAAAAATATGAAGAGCTTCAAAAGGTGTGAAATACATGAGAAGCATGAAACGGTCTGAAAAATAGGAGAAGCATGGAGTGATGTGGAAGAAAATGAAGGGCTTGAAAAGGTGTGAAATATATGAAGAGCTTCAAAAGGTGTGAATTACATGAGGAGCATGAAACGGTCTGAAAAATAGCAGGAGCATGAAGCGGTGTTCAAAAACATGAAGAGCCAGAAAAGGTGTGAAAAATATGAAAAGCCTCAAAACCTGTCAAAAATATGAGGAGCATGAAAAGGTCTGAAAAATAGCAGGGGCATGAAGCGGTGTTGAAAAAGATGAAGAGTCTGAAAATGTGTGAAAATATGAAGAGCTTCAAAAATATGAAAAATATGAAGAGCTTCAAAGGTGTGAAAAATATGAAGAGCTTCAAAAGGTGTCAAAAATGAGATGAGCATGAAACGGTCCGAAAAATACGAGGAGCATGAAGCGGTGTTGAAAATCATGAAGAACCTGAAAAGGCGTGAAAAATATGAAGAGCTTCAAAGATGTGAAAAATATGAAGAGCTTCAAAAGGTGTCAAAAATATGAGGAGCATGAAACTGTCTGAATAATAGAAGCAGCATGAAAAGGTGTTGAAAAACATGAAGAGCCTGAAAAGGCGTGAAAAATATGAAGAGCTTCAAAGATGTGAAAAATATGAAGAGCTTCAAAAAGTGTCAAAAATATGAGGAGCATGAAACTGTCTGAATAAAAGAAGCAGCATGAAACGGTGTTGAAAAACATGAAGAGCCTGAAAAGGTGTGAAAAATATGAAGAGCTTCAAAATGTGTCAAAAATATGAAGAGCATGAAACGGTCTGAAAAATAGCAGGAGCATGAAGCGGTGTTGAAAAACATGAAGAGTCTGAAAACGTGTGGAAAACATGAAGAGCCTAAATAGGTGTGAAAAATATGTAGAGTTTCTAAAGGTGTCTAAAATATGAGGAGCATGAAACGGTCTGAAAAATAGCAGGAGCATGAAGCGTTGTTGAAAAATATGAAGAGTCTGAAAACGTGTGAAAAACATGAAGAGCCTAAAAAGGTGTGAAAAATATGAAGAGTTTCTAAAGGTGTCAAAAATATGAGGAGCATGAAACTGTCTGAATAATAGAAGCAGCATGAAACGGTGTTGAAAAACATGAAGAGCCTGAAAACGTGTGAAAAATATGAAGAGCTTCAAAAGGTGGGAAAAATATGAGGAGCATGATACGGTCTGAAAAATAGGAGGAGCATGAAGCGGTGTTCAAAAACATGAAGAGCCTGAAAAGTTGTGAAAAACATGAAAAGCTTCAAAAGGTGTCAAAAATGAGATGAGCATGAAACGGTCTGAAAAATAGGAGAATCATGCAGTGGTGTTGATAAAAAAGAAGAGACAGAAAAGGTGTGAAATATATGAAGAGCTTCAAAAATGTGAAAAATATGAAGAGGTTCAAAAGGTGTGAAATTCATGAGGTGTATGAAACGGTCTGAAAAATAGGAGCATGAAGTGATGTTGAAAAACATGAAGAGCCTGAAAAGGTAGAAAAATACGAAGAGCTTCAAAAGGTGTCAAAAATATGAGGAGCATGAAACGGTCTGAAATATATATTAGGAGCATGAACCGGTCTTCAAAAACATGAAGGCCTGAAAATGTGTGAAAAATATGAGGAGCTTCAAAAGGTGTGAAAAATATGAAGAGCTTCAAAAGGTGTCAAAAATGAGATGAGCATGAAACGGTCTGAAAAATAGGAGGAGCATGAAGTTGTGTTGAAAAACATGAAGAGCCTGAAAAGGTGTGATATATATGAGGAGCTTGAAAAGGTTTCAAAAATATGAGCAGCATGAAACGATCTGAAAAATAGGAGGTGCATGAAGTGGTGTTGAAAAACATGAAGAGTCTGAAAAGGTGTGAATAATATGAAGAGCTTCAAAAGTGTCAAAAATATGAGGAGCATGAAAAGGTCTGAAAAATAGGAGAATCATGCAGTGGTGTTGAAAAACATGAACAGCCTGAAAAGGTGTGAAAAATATGAAGAGCTTGAAAAGGTGTCAAAAATATGAGGAGCATGAAACGGTCTGAAAAATAGGAGCAGCATGAAACGGTGTTCAAAAACAAGAAGACATTGAAAAGGTGTAAAAATATGAAGAGGTTCAAAAGATGTGAAATACATGAGGATCATGAAACGGTCTGAAAAATATGAGGAGCATGAACCGGTGTTGAAAAGATGAGGAGCCTGAAAACGTGTGAAAAATATGAAGAGCTTCAAAAGGTGTGAAAAATATGAGGAGCATGAAACGGTCTCAAAAATAGGAGGAACATGAAACGGTGTTCAAAAACATGAAGAGCCTGAAAAGGTGTGAAAAATATGAAGAGCTTCAAAATGTGTGAAATACATGAGGAGCATGAAACGGGCTGAAAAATAAGAGAAGCATGAAGTGCTGTGGAAAAACATGAAGAGCCTGAAAAGGTGTGAAAAATATTAAGATTTTTAAAAGGTGTCAAAAATATGAGGAGCATGAAACGATCTGAAAAATAGGAGGAACATGGAGCACGGTTGAAAAACATGAAGAGCCTGAAAAGGTGTGAAAAATATGAAGAGCTTCAAAAGTTGTCAAAAATATGAGGAGCATGAAACTTTCTGAAAAATAGGAGAAGCATGAAGTGATGTTGAGAAAGCTGAAGAGACTGAAAAGTTGTGAAAAATACGAAGAGCTACAAAAGATGTGAAATATATGAGGAGCATGAAATGATCTGAAAAATAGGAGGAGCATGAAGCGGTGTTGAAAAACATGAAGAGCCTGAAAAGGTGTGAAAAATATGAAGAGCATTAAAGGTGTCAAAAATATGAGGAGCATGAAACGGTCTGAAAAAGAGGAGGAGTATGAAGCGGTGTTGAAAATATGAAAAGCCTGAAAATGTGTGAAAAATATGAAGAGCTTCCAAAGGTGTGAAAAATATGAATAGCTTCGAAATGTGTCAATAATGAGAGGAGCATGAAACGGTGTGAAAAATAAGAGGAGCATGAAGCGGTGTGCAAAAAGATGGAGAGCCTGAAAATGTGTGAAATATATGAAGAGCTTCAAAAGGTGTCAAATATATGAGGAGAATGAAACAGTCTGAAAAATAGGAGGAGCATGAAGTGGTGTTGACAAACATGAAGAGCCTGAAAACGTGTGAAAAATATGAAGAGCTTCAAAAGTTGTGAAAAATATGAAGAGCTTCAAAACGTATCAAAAATGAGATGAGCATGAAACGGTCTGAAAAATAGGAGGAGCAAGAAGCGTTTTTGAAAAACATGAAGAGACTGAAAAGGTGTGAAAAATATGAAAAGCTTCAAAAGATATCAACAATATGAGGAGCATGAAACGGTCCGAAACATAGCAGGAGCATGAAGCGGTGTTCAAAAACATGATGAGCCTGAAAAGGTGAGAAAAATATGAAGAGCTTCAAAAAGTGTCAAAAATATGAGGAGCATGAAACGGTCTGAAAAATAGGAGGAGCATGAAGCGGTGTTAAAAAACATGAAAAGCCTGAAAAGGTGTGAAAAATATGAAGAGCAACAAAAGGTGTGAAAAATATGAGGAGCATGAAACAGTCTGCAAACCTGGAGGAGCTTGAAGTGGTGTTGAAAAACATGAAGAGCCTGAAAAGGTGTGAAAAATCTGAAAAGCTTCAAAAGGTTTCAAATATGTGATGAGCATGAAACAGTCTGAAAAATAGGATAAGCATGAAGTGGTGTTCAAAAAATGAAGAGCCTGAAAAGGAGTGATATATATGAAGAGTTTCAAAAGGTGTCAAAAATATGAGGAGCATGAAACGGTCTGAAAAATACGAGCAGCATGATGTGGTCTTGAAAATCATGAATAACCTGAAAGGTGTGAAAAATATGAAAAGCTTCACAAGGTGTCAAAAATAGGAGGAGCATGATACGGTTTGAAAAATTAAAGAGCTGTAAAGGTGTGAAAAATATGAAGAGCTACAAAAGGTGTGAAAAATATGAAGAGCTTCAAAAGGTGTCAAAAATATAGGAGAATGAAACGGTCTGAAAAATAGGAGGAGCATGAAACGGTGTTCAAAACATGAAGAGCTGAAAAGGTGTGAAAAATATGAAGAGCTTCAAAAGGTGTCAAAAATATTAGGAGCATGAAACTCTCTGAAAAATAGGAGGAGCATGAAGCTGTGTTCAAAAACATGAAGAGCCTGAAAAGGTGTGAAATATATGAAGAGCTTCAAAATGTGTTAAAAATATGAGGAGCGTGAAATGGTCTGAAAAATTGGAGGAGCATGAAGCTGTGTCCAAAAACTTGAAGAGCCTGAATAGGTGTGAAAAATATGAAGAGCTTCAAAATGTGTTAAAAATATGAGGATCGTGAAAAGGTCTGAAATATTGGAGGAGCATGAAATGGTGTTCAAAAACATGAAGAACCTGAAAAGGTGTGAAAAATATGAAGAGCTTCAAAAGGTGTGAAAAATATGAAGAGCTTCAAAAGGTGTCAAAAATTAGATGAGCAAGAAAAGTTCTGAAAAATAGGAGGAGCATGAAGTGGTGTTGAAAAAATGAAGAGCCTGAAAAGGTGTGAAAAATATGAAGAGCTTCAAAAGGTGTCAAAAATATAGGAGAATGAAACTGTCTGAAAAATAGGAGGAGCCTGAAACGGTGTTCAAAACATGAAGAGCTGAAAAGGTGTGAAAAATATGAAGAGCTTCAAAAGGTGTCAAAAATATTAGGAGCATGAAACTCTCTGAAAAATAGGAGGAGCATGAAGCTGTGTTCAAACACATGAAGAGCCTGAAAAGGTGTGAAATATATGAAGAGCTTCAAAATGTGTTAAAAATATGAGGAGCGTGAAATGGTCTGAAAAATTGGAGGAGCATGAAGCTGTGTCCAAAAACTTGAAGAGCCTGAATAGGTGTGAAAAATATGAAGAGCTTCAAAATGTGTTAAAAATATGAGGATCGTGAAAAGGTCTGAAATATTGGAGGAGCATGAAACGGTGTTCAAAAACATGAAGAACCTGAAAAGGTGTGAAAAATATGAAGAGCTTCAAAAGGTGTGAAAAATATGAAGAGCTTCAAAAGGTGTCAAAAATTAGATGAGCATTAAACGGTGTGAAAAATTGGAATAACATGAGACGGTGTTGAAAATCATGAAGAGCCTGAAAAAGTGTGAAAAATATAAAGAGCTTCAAAGGTGAAAAAAATGAGATGAGCATGAAACGGCCTGAAAAATAGGAGGAGCATGAAACGGGCTGAAAAATAAGATAAGCTTGTATTGCTGTGGAAAAACATGAAGAGCCTGAGAAGCTGTGAAATATATGAAGAGCTTCAAAAGGTGTGAAATACATGAGGAGCATGAAACGGGCAGAAAAATAGGAGAAGCATGAAGTGGTGTGGAAAAATATGAAGAGCCTGAAAAGGTGTGAAAAATATGAAAAGCTTCAAAAGGTGTCAAAAATGAGATGAGCATGAAACGGTTTGAAAAATAGGAGGATCATGAAACGGTGTTGAAAAGCATAAACAGCCTGAAAAGATGTGAAAAATATGAAGAGCTTCAAAAAGTGTCAAAAATATGAGGAGCATGAAACGGTCTGAAAAATAGGAGGAGCATGAAGCTGTGTTCAAAAACATGAAGAGCCTGAAAAGGTGTGAAAAATATGAAGAGCTTCAAAAGGTGTGAAAAATATGAGGAGCATGAAACTGTCTGAAAAATAGAAGCAGCATGAAACGGTTTTGAAAAACATGAAGAGCCTGAAAACGTGTGAAAAATATGAAGAGCTTCAATAGGTGTGAAAAATATGAAGAGCTTCAAAGGTGTCAAAAACGAGATGAGCATGAAACGGTCTGAAAAATACGAAGAGCATGAATTGGTTTTGAAAAACATGAAGAGGTTGAAAAGGTGTGAAAAATATGATGAGCTTCAAAAGGTGTGAAATATATGAGGAGAATGAAACGCTCTGAAAAATAGGAGGATCATGAAGCGGTTTTCAAAAACATGAAGAGCATGAAAAGGTGTGAAAAATATGAAGAGCTTCAAAAGGTGTCATAAATATGAGGAGCATGAAACGGTCTGAAAAATAGGAGGAGCATGAAACGGTGATCAAAAACATGAAGAGCCTGAAAAGGTGTGAAAAATATGAAGAGCTTCAAAAGGTGTGAAATACATGAGAAGCATGAAACGGTCTGAAAAATAGGAGAAGCATGGAGTGATGTGGAAGAAAATGAAGGGCTTGAAAAGGTGTGAAATATATGAAGAGCTTCAAAAGGTGTGAATTACATGAGGAGCATGAAACGGTCTGAAAAATAGCAGGAGCATGAAGCGGTGTTCAAAAACATGAAGAGCCAGAAAAGGTGTGAAAAATATGAAAAGCCTCAAAACCTGTCAAAAATATGAGGAGCATGAAAAGGTCTGAAAAATAGCAGGGGCATGAAGCGGTGTTGAAAAAGATGAAGAGTCTGAAAATGTGTGAAAATATGAAGAGCTTCAAAAATATGAAAAATATGAAGAGCTTCAAAGGTGTGAAAAATATGAAGAGCTTCAAAAGGTGTCAAAAATGAGATGAGCATGAAACGGTCCGAAAAATACGAGGAGCATGAAGCGGTGTTGAAAATCATGAAGAACCTGAAAAGGCGTGAAAAATATGAAGAGCTTCAAAGATGTGAAAAATATGAAGAGCTTCAAAAGGTGTCAAAAATATGAGGAGCATGAAACTGTCTGAATAATAGAAGCAGCATGAAAAGGTGTTGAAAAACATGAAGAGCCTGAAAAGGCGTGAAAAATATGAAGAGCTTCAAAGATGTGAAAAATATGAAGAGCTTCAAAAAGTGTCAAAAATATGAGGAGCATGAAACTGTCTGAATAAAAGAAGCAGCATGAAACGGTGTTGAAAAACATGAAGAGCCTGAAAAGGTGTGAAAAATATGAAGAGCTTCAAAATGTGTCAAAAATATGAAGAGCATGAAACGGTCTGAAAAATAGCAGGAGCATGAAGCGGTGTTGAAAAACATGAAGAGTCTGAAAACGTGTGGAAAACATGAAGAGCCTAAATAGGTGTGAAAAATATGTAGAGTTTCTAAAGGTGTCTAAAATATGAGGAGCATGAAACGGTCTGAAAAATAGCAGGAGCATGAAGCGTTGTTGAAAAATATGAAGAGTCTGAAAACGTGTGAAAAACATGAAGAGCCTAAAAAGGTGTGAAAAATATGAAGAGTTTCTAAAGGTGTCAAAAATATGAGGAGCATGAAACTGTCTGAATAATAGAAGCAGCATGAAACGGTGTTGAAAAACATGAAGAGCCTGAAAACGTGTGAAAAATATGAAGAGCTTCAAAAGGTGGGAAAAATATGAGGAGCATGATACGGTCTGAAAAATAGGAGGAGCATGAAGCGGTGTTCAAAAACATGAAGAGCCTGAAAAGTTGTGAAAAACATGAAAAGCTTCAAAAGGTGTCAAAAATGAGATGAGCATGAAACGGTCTGAAAAATAGGAGAATCATGCAGTGGTGTTGAAAAAAAAGAAGAGACAGAAAAGGTGTGAAATATATGAAGAGCTTCAAAAATGTGAAAAATATGAAGAGGTTCAAAAGGTGTGAAATTCATGAGGTGTATGAAACGGTCTGAAAAATAGGAGCATGAAGTGATGTTGAAAAACATGAAGAGCCTGAAAAGGTAGAAAAATACGAAGAGCTTCAAAAGGTGTCAAAAATATGAGGAGCATGAAACGGTCTGAAATATATATTAGGAGCATGAACCGGTCTTCAAAAACATGAAGGCCTGAAAATGTGTGAAAAATATGAGGAGCTTCAAAAGGTGTGAAAAATATGAAGAGCTTCAAAAGGTGTCAAAAATGAGATGAGCATGAAACGGTCTGAAAAATAGGAGGAGCATGAAGTTGTGTTGAAAAACATGAAGAGCCTGAAAAGGTGTGATATATATGAGGAGCTTGAAAAGGTTTCAAAAATATGAGCAGCATGAAACGATCTGAAAAATAGGAGGTGCATGAAGTGGTGTTGAAAAACATGAAGAGTCTGAAAAGGTGTGAATAATATGAAGAGCTTCAAAAGTGTCAAAAATATGAGGAGCATGAAAAGGTCTGAAAAATAGGAGAATCATGCAGTGGTGTTGAAAAACATGAACAGCCTGAAAAGGTGTGAAAAATATGAAGAGCTTGAAAAGGTGTCAAAAATATGAGGAGCATGAAACGGTCTGAAAAATAGGAGCAGCATGAAACGGTGTTCAAAAACAAGAAGACATTGAAAAGGTGTAAAAATATGAAGAGGTTCAAAAGGTGTGAAATACATGAGGATCATGAAACGGTCTGAAAAATATGAGGAGCATGAACCGGTGTTGAAAAGATGAGGAGCCTGAAAACGTGTGAAAAATATGAAGAGCTTCAAAAGGTGTGAAAAATATGAGGAGCATGAAACGGTCTCAAAAATAGGAGGAACATGAAACGGTGTTCAAAAACATGAAGAGCCTGAAAAGGTGTGAAAAATATGAAGAGCTTCAAAATGTGTGAAATACATGAGGAGCATGAAACGGGCTGAAAAATAAGAGAAGCATGAAGTGCTGTGGAAAAACATGAAGAGCCTGAAAAGGTGTGAAAAATATGAAGAGCTTCAAAAGGTGTGAAATACATGAGGAACATGAAACGGACTGAAAAATAGGAGGAGCATTGTAGCATTGTTCAAAAACTTGAAGAGCCTGAAAAGGTGGGAAAAATATGAAGAGCTTCAAAAGTTGTCAAAATATGAAGAGCATGAAACGGTCTGAAAAACCGGAGGATCATGAAGCGGTGTTCAAAAACATGAAGAGCCTGAAAAGGTGTGAAAAATATGAAGAGCTTCAAAAGGTGTCAAAAATATGAGGAGCATGAAACGGTCTGAAAAATAGGAGGAGCATGAAACGGTGATCAAAAACATGAAGAGCCTGAAAAGGTGTGAAATATATGAAGAGCTTCAAAAGGTGTCAAAATATGAGGAACATGAAACGGTCTGAAAAATTGGAGAAGCATGAAGTGGTGTTGAAAAACATGAAGAGCCTGAAAATGTGTGAAAATTCTGAAGAGCTTCAGAAGGTGTGAAATACATGAGGAGCACGAAACGGTCTGAAAAATAGGAGGAACATGAAACGGTGTTGAAAAACACGAAGAGCCTGAAGAGGTGTGAAAAATATGATGAGGTTCAACGGTGTGAAATACATGAGGATCATGAAACGGTTTGAAAAAATGGAGGAGCATGAAGCAGAGTTCAAAAACAAGAAGAGCCTGAAAAGGTTTGAAAAATATGAAGAGGTTCAAAGGTGTGAAATATATGAGGATCATGAAACGGTTTGAAAAATTGGAGGAGCATGAAGCAGAGTTCGAAAACATGAAGAGCCTGAAAAGATGTGAAAGAAGTGAAGAGTTTCAAAACGTGTGAAAAATATGAGGAGCATGAAACGGTCTGAAAAATAGGAGAAGCAAGAAGCAGTGTTCAAAACCATGAGGAGCCTGAAAAGGTGTGAAAAATATGAAGAGCTTCAAAAGGGGTCAAAAATATGAGGAGCATGAAACGTTCCGAAAAATAGGAGGAGCATGAAACGGTGTTCAAAAATATGAATAGCCTGAAAAGGTGTGAAAAATATGAAGAGCTTCAAAAGCTGTGAGAAATAGGAGCATCAGGAAGCAGTGTTCAAAACATGAAGAGCCTGAGAAAGTGTGAAAAATATGAAGAGCTTCAAAAGGTGTCAAAAATACGAGGAGCATGAAACGGTCTGAAAAATGGAGGAGCATGAAGCGGTGTTGAATAATATGAAGAGCCTGAAAACGTGTGAAAAATATGAAGAGCTTCAAAAGGTATGAAAAATATGAAGAGCTTCAAAAGGTGTCAAAAAAGATATGAGCATGAAACGGTCTGAAAAATAGGAGGAGCATGAAGCATTGTTGAAAAACATGAAGAGTCTGAAAAGGTGTGAAAATACGAAGAGCTTCAAAGGTGTCAATAATATGAGGAGCATGAAGCAGTGTTCAAAAACATGAAGAGCCTGAAAAGGCGTGAAAAATAAGAAGAGCGTCAAAACGTGTCAAAAATATGAGGAGCATGAAACGGTCTGAAATATAGGAGGATCAGGAAGCGGTGTTGAAAAACATGAAGAGCCTGAAAAGGTGTGAAAAATGTGAAGAGCTTCAAAAGGTGTCAAAAATATGAGGAGCATGAAACGGTCTGAAATATAGGAGGAGCATGAAACGGTGATCAAAAACATGAAGAGTCTGAAAAGGTGTGAAAAATATGAAGATCTTCAGAAGGTGTCAAAAATAAGAGGAGCATGAAACGGTCTGAAATATAGGAGGAGCATGAAACGGTGTTGAAAAACATGAAGAGCCTGAAAAGGTGTGAAAAATATGAAGAGCGTCAAAAGGTGTCAAAAATATGAGGAGCATGAAACGATCTGAAAAATATGAGAAGCATGAAGCGGTGTTAAAAACATGAGAAGCCTGAAAAGCTGTGAAATATATGAAGAGCTTCAAAGGTGTCAAAATTATGAGGAGCATGAAATGATCTGAAAAATATGAGGAGCATGAAGCAGTGTTCAAAAACATGAAGAGCCTGAAAAGGTGTGAAAAATATGAAGAGCGTCAAAACGTGTCAAAAATATGAGGAGCATGAAACGGTCTGAAATATAGGAGGATCAGGAAGCGGTGTTGAAAACCATGAAGAGCCTGAAAAGGTGTGAAAAATATGAAGAGCGTCAAAAGGTGTCAAAAATATGAGGAGCATGAAACGATCTGAAAAATATGAAGAGCATGAAGCGGTGTTCAAAAACATGAGAAGCCTGATAAGGTGTGAAAAATATGAAGAGCTTCAACGGTGTCAAAAACAAGAGGAGCATGAAACGGTCTGAAAAATAGGAGGAGCATGAAACTGTGTTCAAAAACATGAAGAGCCTGAAAAGTTGTAAAAAATATGAAGAGCTTCAAAACATGTCAAAAATATGAGGAGCATGAAACTGTCTGAAATATAGTAGGAGCATGAAGTGGTGTTCAAAAACATGGACACCCTGAAACGGTCTGAAAAATACGAGGAGCATGAACGGTCTGAAAAATAGGAGGAGCATGGAGCTGTGTTCAAAAGAATGAAGAGCCTGAAAAGGTGTGAAAAATAGGAAGAGCTTCAAAAGGTGTGAAATATATGAGGAGCTTGAAACGCTCTGAAAAACAGGAGGAGCATGAAGCGGTGTTGAAAAACATGAAGAGCTTGAAAAAGAGTGAAAAATATGAAGAGCTTCAAAAGGTGTGAAAAATAAGAAGAGCTTCAAAATGTGTCAAAAATGAGATGAGCATGAAGCGGTCTGAAAAAATGAGGAGCATGAAGTGGTGTTGAAAAACATGAAGAGCCTGAAAAGGTGTGAAACATATGAAGAGTTTCAAAAGGTGTCAAAAATATGAGGAGCATGAAACGGTCTGAAAAATAGGAGGTGCATGAAGCGGTGTTCAAACACAAGAAGAGCCTGAAACGGTGTGAAAAATATGAAGAGCTTCAATGGGTGTGGAAAATAGGAGGTGCATGAAGCGGTGTTCAAACACAAGAAGAGCCTGAAAAGGTGTGAAAAATATGAAGAGCTTCAAAAGGTGTCAAAAATATGAGGAGCATGAAACGGTCTGAAAAATAGGAGGAGCATGAAACTGTGTTCAAAAACAGGAAGAGCCTAAAAAGGTGTGAAAAATATGAAGAGCTTCAAAACGTGTCAAAAATATGTGGAGCATGAAACGGTCTGAAAAATAGGAGGAGCATGAAGCGGAGTTGAAAAACATGAAGAACCTGAAAACGTGTGAAAAATATGAACAGCTTCAAAAGGTGTGAAAAATGAGATGAGCATGAAGCGGTCTCAAAAATAGGAGGAGCATGAAGTGTAGTTTAAAAGCATGAAGAGCCTGAAAAGGTGTGAAATATATGAAGAGCTTCAAAATGTGGCAAAAATATGAGGAGCATGAAACGGTCTGAAAAATAGGAGGAGCATGAAACGTTGTTCAAAAACATGAAGAGCCTGAAAACGTGTGAAAAATATGAGGAGATTCAAAAGGTGTGAAAAATATGAAGAGCTTCAAAAGTTCTCAAAAATGAGATGAGCATGAATCGGTCTGAAAAATAGGAGGAGCATGAAGTGTTGTTGAAAAACATGAAGAGCCTGAAAAGGTGTGAAATACATGAAGAGCTTCAAAAGTTGTCAAAAATATGAGGAGCATGAAACGGTCTGAAAAATAAGAGGATCATGAAACGGTCTGAAAAATAGGAGCAGCATGAAACGGAGTTGAAAGACCTGAAGAGCTTCAAAAGGTGTCAAAAATATGAGGAGCATGAAACGGTCTGAAAAATAAGAGGATCATGAAACGGTCTGAAAAATAGGAGCAGCATGAAACAGTGTTGAAAGACATGAAGAGCTTGAAAAGTGTCAAAAATATGAGGAGCATGAAACGGTCTGAAAAAAAGGAGGAGCATGAAGCGGTGTTGAAAACATGAAAAGCCTGAAAATGTGTGAAAAATATGAAGAGCTTCCAAAGGTGTGAAAAATATGAATTGCTTCAAAATGTGTCAATAATGAGAGGAGCATGAAACTGTGTGAAAAATAGGAGGAGCATGAAGCGGTGTGCAAAAAATGAAGAGCCTGAAAAGGTGTGAAAAAATATGAAAAGCTTCAAAAGGTTTTAAAAATATGAGGAGCACGAAACGGTCTGAAAAATAGGTGGAGCATGAAAAGGTGTTGAAAACATGAAGAGCCTGAAAAGGTGTGAAAAATATGAAGAGCTTCAAAAGATGTCAAAAATATGAGGAGCATGAAACGGTCTGAAATATAGGAGGATCAGGAAGCGGTGTTGAAAACCATGAAGAGCCTGAAAAGGTGTGAAAAATATGAAGAGCGTCAAAAGGTGTCAAAAATATGAGGAGCATGAAACGATCTGAAAAATATGAAGAGCATGAAGCGGTGTTCAAAAACATGAGAAGCCTGATAAGGTGTGAAAAATATGAAGAGCTTCAACGGTGTCAAAAACAAGAGGAGCATGAAACGGTCTGAAAAATAGGAGGAGCATGAAACTGTGTTCAAAAACATGAAGAGCCTGAAAAGTTGTAAAAAATATGAAGAGCTTCAAAACATGTCAAAAATATGAGGAGCATGAAACTGTCTGAAATATAGTAGGAGCATGAAGTGGTGTTCAAAAACATGGACACCCTGAAACGGTCTGAAAAATACGAGGAGCATGAACGGTCTGAAAAATAGGAGGAGCATGGAGCTGTGTTCAAAAGCATGAAGAGCCTGAAAAGGTGTGAAAAATAGGAAGAGCTTCAAAAGGTGTGAAATATATGAGGAGCTTGAAACGCTCTGAAAAACAGGAGGAGCATGAAGCGGTGTTGAAAAACATGAAGAGCTTGAAAAAGAGTGAAAAATATGAAGAGCTTCAAAAGGTGTGAAAAATAAGAAGAGCTTCAAAATGTGTCAAAAATGAGATGAGCATGAAGCGGTCTGAAAAAACGAGGAGCATGAAGTGGTGTTGAAAAACATGAAGAGCCTGAAAAGGTGTGAAACATATGAAGAGTTTCAAAAGGTGTCAAAAATATGAGGAGCATGAAACGGTCTGAAAAATAGGAGGTGCATGAAGCGGTGTTCAAACACAAGAAGAGCCTGAAACGGTGTGAAAAATATGAAGAGCTTCAATGGGTGTGGAAAATAGGAGGTGCATGAAGCGGGGTTCAAACACAAGAAGAGCCTGAAAAGGTGTGAAAAATATGAAGAGCTTCAAAAGGTGTCAAAAATATGAGGAGCATGAAACGGTCTGAAAAATAGGAGGAGCATGAAACTGTGTTCAAAAACAGGAAGAGCCTAAAAAGGTGTGAAAAATATGAAGAGCTTCAAAACGTGTCAAAAATATGTGGAGCATGAAACGGTCTGAAAAATAGGAGGAGCATGAAGCGGAGTTGAAAAACATGAAGAACCTGAAAACGTGTGAAAAATATGAACAGCTTCAAAAGGTGTGAAAAATGAGATGAGCATGAAGCGGTCTCAAAAATAGGAGGAGCATGAAGTGTAGTTTAAAAGCATGAAGAGCCTGAAAAGGTGTGAAATATATGAAGAGCTTCAAAATGTGGCAAAAATATGAGGAGCATGAAACGGTCTGAAAAATAGGAGGAGCATGAAACGTTGTTCAAAAACATGAAGAGCCTGAAAACGTGTGAAAAATATGAGGAGATTCAAAAGGTGTGAAAAATATGAAGAGCTTCAAAAGTTCTCAAAAATGAGATGAGCATGAATCGGTCTGAAAAATAGGAGGAGCATGAAGTGTTGTTGAAAAACATGAAGAGCCTGAAAAGGTGTGAAATACATGAAGAGCTTCAAAAGGTGTCAAAAATATGAGGAGCATGAAACGGTCTGAAAAATAGGAGGAGCATGAAACGTTGTTCAAAAACATGAAGAGCCTGAAAACGTGTGAAAAATATGAGGAGATTCAAAAGGTGTGAAAAATATGAAGAGCTTCAAAAGTTCTCAAAAATGAGATGAGCATGAATCGGTCTGAAAAATAGGAGGAGCATGAAGTGTTGTTGAAAAACATGAAGAGCCTGAAAAGGTGTGAAATACATGAAGAGCTTCAAAAGGTGTCAAAAATATGAGGAGCATGAAACGGTCTGAAAAATAAGAGGATCATGAAACGGTCTGAAAAATAGGAGCAGCATGAAACGGAGTTGAAAGACATGAAGAGCTTCAAAAGGTGTCAAAAATATGAGGAGCATGAAACGGTCTGAAAAATAAGAGGATCATGAAACGGTCTGAAAAATAGGAGCAGCATGAAACAGTGTTGAAAGACATGAAGAGCTTGAAAAGTGTCAAAAATATGAGGAGCATGAAACGGTCTGAAAAAAAGGAGGAGCATGAAGCGGTGTTGAAAACATGAAAAGCCTGAAAATGTGTGAAAAATATGAAGAGCTTCCAAAGGTGTGAAAAATATGAATTGCTTCAAAATGTGTCAATAATGAGAGGAGCATGAAACTGTGTGAAAAATAGGAGGAGCATGAAGCGGTGTGCAAAAAATGAAGAGCCTGAAAAGGTGTGAAAAAATATGAAAAGCTTCAAAAGGTTTTAAAAATATGAGGAGCATGAAACGGTCTGAAAAATAGGTGGAGCATGAAAAGGTGTTGAAAACATGAAGAGCCTGAAAAGGTGTGAAAAATATGAAGAGCTTCAAAAGATGTCAAAAATATGAGGAGCATGAAGCGGTCCGAAAAATAGGATGAGCATGAAGTGGTGTTGAAAACATTAAGTGCCTGAAAAGGTGGGAAATATATAAAGAGCTTGAAAAGTTGTCAAAAATATGAGGAGCATGAAACGGTGTGAAAAATAGGAGAAGCATGAAGTGATGTTGAGAAACCTGAAGAGACTGAAAAGGTGTGAAAAATATGAAGAGCCACAAAAGATGTGAAATATATGAGGAGCATGAAATGATCTGAAAAAAATAGGAGGAGCATGAAACGGTGTTGAAAAACATGAAGAGCCTGAAAAGGTGTGAAAATTATGAAGACCTTCAAAATGTGTCAAAAAAAAGGAGGAGCATGAAATGGTGTTCAAAAACATGAAGAGCCTGAAAAGTTGTGAAAAATATTAAGATCTTTAAAAGGTGTCAAAAATATGAGGAGCATGAAACGATCTGAAAAATAAGAGGATCATGAAACGGTCTGAACAATAGGAGCAGCATGAAACAGTGTTGAAAGACATGAAGAGCTTCAAAAGTGTCAAAAATATGAGGAGCATGAAACGGTCTGAAAAAAAGGAGGAGCATGAAGCGGTGTTGAAAACATGAAAAGCCTGAAAATGTGTGAAAAATATGAAGAGCTTCCAAAGGTGTGAAAAATATGAATTGCTTCAAAATGTGTCAATAATGAGAGGAGCATGAAACTGTGTGAAAAATAGGAGGAGCATGAAGCGGTGTGCAAAAAATGAAGAGCCTGAAAAGGTGTGAAAAATATGAAAAGCTTCAAAAGGTTTTAAAAATATGAGGAGCATGAAACGGTCTGAAAAATAGGTGGAGCATGAAAAGGTGTTGAAAACATGAAGAGCCTGAAAAGGTGTGAAGAATATGAAGAGCTTCAAAAGATGTCAAAAATATGAGGAGCATGAAGCGGTCCGAGAAATAGGATGAGCATGAAGCGGTGTTGAAAACATTAAGTGCCTGAAAAGGTGGGAAATATATAAAGAGCTTGAAAAGTTGTCAAAAATATGAGGAGCATGAAACGGTGTGAAAAATAGGAGAAGCATGAAGTGATGTTGAGAAACCTGAAGAGACTGAAAAGGTGTGAAAAATATGAAGAGCTACAAAAGATGTGAAATATATGAGGAGCATGAAATGATCTGAAAAATAGGAGGAGCATGAAACGGTGTTGAAAAACATGAAGAGCCTGAAAAGGTGTGAAAATTATGAAGACCTTCAAAATGTGTCAAAAAAAAGGAGGAGCATGAAATGGTGATCAAAAACATGAAGAGCCTGAAAAGTTGTGAAAAATATTAAGATTTTTAAAAGGTGTCAAAAATATGAGGAGCATGAAACGATCTGAAAAATAGGAGGAACATGGAGCACGGTTGAAAAACATGAAGAGCCTGAAAAGGTGTGAAAAATATGAAGAGCTTCAAAAGTTGTCAAAAATATGAGGAGCATGAAACTTTCTGAAAAATAGGAGAAGCATGAAGTGATGTTGAGAAACCTGAAGAGACTGAAAAGTTGTGAAAAATACGAAGAGCTACAAAAGATGTGAAATATATGAGGAGCATGAAATGATCTGAAAAATAGGAGGAGCATGAAGCGGTGTTGAAAAACATGAAGAGCCTGAAAAGGTGTGAAAAATATGAAGAGCATTAAAGGTGTCAAAAATATGAGGAGCATGAAACGGTCTGAAAAAGAGGAGGAGTATGAAGCGGTGTTGAAAATATGAAAAGCCTGAAAATGTGTGAAAAATATGAAGAGCTTCCAAAGGTGTGAAAAATATGAATAGCTTCGAAATGTGTCAATAATGAGAGGAGCATGAAACGGTGTGAAAAATAAGAGGAGCATGAAGCGGTGTGCAAAAACATGAAGAACCTGAAAAGGTGTGAAAAATATGAAGAGCTTCAAAAGGTGTGAAAAATATGAAGAGCTTCAAAAGGTGTCAAAAATTAGATGAGCAAGAAAAGTTCTGAAAAATAGGAGGAGCATGAAGTGGTGTTGAAAAAATGAAGAGCCTGAAAAGGTGTGAAAAATATGAAGAGCTTCAAAAGGTGTCAAAAATATAGGAGAATGAAACAGTCTGAAAAATAGGAGGAGCATGAAACGGTGTTCAAAACATGAAGAGCTGAAAAGGTGTGAAAAATATGAAGAGCTTCAAAAGGTGTCAAAACTATTAGGAGCATGAAACTCTCTGAAAAATAGGAGGAGCATGAAGCTGTGTTCAAAAACATGAAGAGCCTGAAAAGGTGTGAAATATATGAAGAGCTTCAAAATGTGTTAAAAATATGAGGAGCGTGAAATGGTCTGAAAAATTGGAGGAGCATGAAGCTGTGTTCAAAAACATGAAGAGCCTGAAAAGGTGTGAAAAATATGAAGAGCTTCAAAATGTGTTAAAAATATGAGGATCGTGAAAAGGTCTGAAATATTGGAGGAGCATGAAACGGTGTTCAAAAACATGAAGAACCTGAAAAGGTGTGAAAAATATGAAGAGCTTCAAAAGGTGTGAAAAATATGAAGAGCTTCAAAAGGTGTCAAAAATTAGATGAGCAAGAAAAGTTTTGAAAAATAGGAGGAGCATGAAGTGGTGTTGAAAAAATGAAGAGCCTGAAAAGGTGTGAAATATATGCAGAGCTTCAAAAGGTGTGAAAAATATGAAGAGCTTCAAAAGGTGTTAAAAATATGAGGAGCATGAAACGGTCTGAAAAATAGGAGGAGCATGAAAGGTTTTCAAAAACATGAAGTGCCTGCAAAGGTGTGAAAAATATGAAGAGCTTCAAAAACGTGAAAATATGAAGAGCTTCAAAGGTGTCAATAATACGAGGAGCATGAAACGGTCTGAAAAATACGAGGAGCATGAAGCGGTGGTGAAAAACATGAAGAGTCTGAAAACGTGTGAAAAATATGAAGAGCTTCAATAATGTGAAAAATTTGAAGAGCTTCAAAAGGTGTGAAAAATATGAGGAGCATGCAACGGTCTGAAAAATAGCAGGAGCATGAAGCGGTGTTGAAAAACATGAAGAGCCTGAAAAGTTGTGAAATATATGAAGAACTTCAAAAGGTGTCAAAAATTAGATGAGCAAGAAAAGGTCTGAAAAATAGGAGGAGTATGAAACGGTGTTGAAAAACATGAAGAGCCTGAAAACGTGTGAAAAATATCAAGAGCTTCAAAAGGTGTGAAAATATGAGGAGCATGAAACGGTCTGAAAAATAGGAGGAGCATGAAGCGGTGTTGAAAAACATGAAAAGCCTGAAAAGGTGTGAAAAATATGAAGAGCTTCTAAAGGTGTCAAAAATATGAGGTGCATGAAACGGTCTGAAAAATAGGAGTAGCAAGAAGCGGTGTTGAAAAACATGAAGAGCCTGAAAAGGTGTGAAAAATATGAAGAGCTTCAAAAGCTGTGAAAAATATCAAGAGCTTCAAAAAGTGTCAAAAATGAGATGAGCATGAAAGGGTCTGAAAAATAGGACGAGCAAGAAGCGTTTTTGAAAAACATGAAGAGCCTTAAAAGGTGTGAAAAATATGAAAAGCTTCAAAAGATGTCACAAATATGAGGAGCATGAAACGGTCTGAAATATAGGAGGAGCATGATGCGGTGTTCAAAAACATGAAGAGCCTGAAAAGGTGAGAAAAATATGAAGACCTTCAAAAGGTGTCAAAAATATGAGGAGCATGAAACGGTCTGAAAAATAGGAGGATCATGAAGCGGTGTTCAAAAACATGAAGAGCCTGAAAAGATGTGAAAAATATGAAGAGCTTCAAAAGGTGTCAAAAATATGAGTAGCATGAAACGGTCTGCAAACATGGAGTAGCATGAAGTGGTGTTGAAAAACATGAAGAGCCTGAAAAGGTGTGAAAAATATGAACAGCTTCAAAAGGTGTGAAAGATATGAGGAGCATGAAACGGTCTGAAAAAGAGGAGGAGCATGAAGCGGTGTTGAAAAACATGAAGAGCCTGAAAAGGTGTGAAAAATATGAAGAGCTTCAAAAATGTGAAAAATATGAGGAGCTTCAAAAGGTGTGAAAAATATGAGGAGCATGAAATGGTCTGAAAAATAGCAGGAGCATGAAGCGGTGTTGAAAAACATGAAGACTCTGAAAACGTGTGAAAAACATGAAGAGCCTGAAAAGGTGTGAAAAATATGAAGAGCTTCAAAAATGTGAAAAATATGAAGAGCTTCAAAAAGTGTGAAAAATATGAGGAGTATGAAACGGTCTGAAAAATAGCAGGAGCATGAAGCGGTGGTGAAAAACATGAAAGTCTGAAAACGTGTGAAAAATATGAAGAGCTTCAAAAATGTGAAAAATATGAAGAGTTTTAAAAGGTGTGAAAAATATGAGGAGCTTGCCACGGTCTCAAAAATTGAGGAGTATGAAGCAGTGTTGAAAAACATGAAGAGCCTGAAAATGTTTGAAAAATATGAAGAGCTTCAAAAGGTGTGAAAAATAAGATGAGCAAGAAAAGGTCTGCAACATAGGAGGAGCATGAAATGGTGTTCAAAAACATGAAGAGCCTGAAAAGGTGTGAAAAATATGAAGTGATTAAAAAGGTGTGAAATACATGAGGAGGATTAAACGGTCTGAATCATAGGAGGAGCATGAAGCGGTGTTGAAAAACATGAAGAGCCTGAAAACGTGTGAAAAATATGAAGAGCTTCAAAAGGTGTGAAAAATATGAAGAGCTTCAAAAAGTGTCAAAAATTAGATGAGCATGAAATGGTCTGAAAAATAGGAGGAGCATGAAGCGGTGTTGAAAAACATGAAGAGCCTGAAAACGTGTGAAAAATATGAAGAGCTTCAAAAGGTGTGAAAAATATGAAGAGCTTCAAAGGGTGTCAAATATTAGATGAGCCTGAAACGGTCTGAAAAATAGGAGGAGCATGAAGTGGTGTTGAAAAAAATGAAGAGCCTGAAGATGTGTGAAAAATATGAAAAGCTTTAAAAGGTGTCAAAAATATGAGGAGCATGAAACTGTCTGAAAAATAGGAGGAGCATGAGCGCTGTTCAAAAACATGAAGAGCCTGAAAAGGTGTGAAAAATATGAAGAGCTTCAAAAGGTGTCAAAAATATGAGGAGCATGAAAAGTTCTGAAAAATAGGAGGAGCATGAAGCGGTGTTCAAAAACATAAAGAGCCTGAAAAGGTGTGAAAAATATGAAGAGCTTCAGAAGGTGTGAAAAATATGAGGAGCATGAATCGGTCTGAAAAATAGGAGGAGCATGAGGCGGTGTTGAAAAACATGAAGAGCCTGAAAACGTGTGAAAAATATGAAGAGCTTCAAAAGGTGTGAAAAATATGAAGAGCTGCAAAAGGTGTGAAAAATGAGATGAGCATGAAACGGTCTGAAAAATAGGAGGAGCATGAAGTGGTGTTGAAAAAAACGAAGAGCCTGAAAAGGTGTGAAATATATGAGGAGCTTCTAAAGGTGTCAAAAATATGAGGAGAACGAAACGGTCTGAAAAATAGGAGGAGCATGAAGTGGTGTTGAAAAACATGAAGAACCTGAAAAGGTGTGAAAAATATGAAGAGTTTCTAAAGGTGTCAAAAATAGAGGAGCATAAAACGGTCTGAAAAATATGAGGAGCATGAACTGGTGTTGAAAAACATGAAGAGCCTGAAAAGGTATGAAAAATATGAAGAGCTTCAAAATATGTGAAAAATATGAGGAGCATGAAACGGTCTGAAAAATAGGAGGAGCATGAAGCGGTGTTGAAAAACATGAAGAGCCTGAAAATGTTTTAAAAATATAAAGAGCTTCAAAAGGTGTCAAAATTAAGAGGAGCATGAAACGGTCTGAAAAATATGAGGAGCATGAACTGGTGTTCAAAAACATGCAGAGACTGAAAAGGTGTGAAAAATATGAAGAGCTTCAAAAAGTGTCAAAAATTAGATTAGCATGAAAGGGTCTGAAAAATAGGAGGAGCCTGAAGTGGTGTTGAAAAACATGAAGAGCCTGAAAAAGTGTGAAAAATATGAAGAGCTTCAAAAATATGAAAATTATGAAGAGCTTCAAAAGGTGTTAAAAATATGAAGAGCTTCAAAAGGTGAAAAAAATGAGATGAGCATGAAACGGTCTGAAAAATAGGAGGAGCATGAAGCGTTGTTGAAAAACATGGAGAGCCTGAAAAGTTGTGAAAAATATGAAGAGCTTCAAAAGGTGTGAAAAATATGAAGAGCTTCAAATGTGTCAAAAATGAGATGAGCATGAAACGGTCTGAAAAATAAGAGGAGCATGAAGTGGAGTTGAAAAAAAAGAAGAGCCTGAAAAGGTGTGAAATATATGAAGACCTTCAAAAGGTGTCAAAAATATGAGGAGTATGAAACGGTCTGAAAAATAGGAGGAGCATGAAGCGGTGTTGAAAAACATGAAGAGCCTGAAAAGGTGTGAAAAATAT
This sequence comes from Dama dama, assembly GCF_033118175.1. NCBI lineage: Eukaryota > Metazoa > Chordata > Mammalia > Artiodactyla > Cervidae > Dama > Dama dama. Next base: position 5,799,900 of record NC_083709.1, read on the forward strand.
GAAGAGCTTCAAAAGGTGTCAAAAATATGAGGAGCATGGAACGGTGTTGAAAAACATGAAGAGCCTGAAAAGGTGTGAAAAATATGAACAGCTACAAAAAGTGTCAAAAATATGAGGAGCATGAAACGGTCTGAAAAATAGGAGGAGCATGAAGAGGTGTTGAAAAACATGAAGAGCCTGAAAAAGTGTGAAAAATATGAAGAGCTTCAAAAGGTGTGAAAAATATGAAGAGCTTCAAATGTGTCAAAAATTAGACGAGCATGAAACGTCCTGAAAAATAGGAGGAGCATGAAGTGGTGTTGAAAAAAATGAAGAGCCTGAAAAGGTGTGAAATATATGAAGAGCTTCAAAAGGTGTCAAAAATATGAGGAGAACGAAACGGAGTGAAAAATAGGAGGATCATGAAGTGGTGTTCAAAAACATGAACAGCCTGAAAAGCTGTGAGAAATATGAAGAGCTTCAAAAGGTGTCAAAAATATGAGGAGCATGAAACGGTCTGAAAAATAGGAGGAGCATTAAGCTGTGTTGAAAAACATGAAGAGCCTGAAAAGGTGTGAAAAATATGAAGAGCTTCAAAAGGTGTCAAAAATATGAGGAGCATGGAACGGTGTTGAAAAACATGAAGAGCCTGAAAGGTGTGAAAAATATGAACAGCTACAAAAAGTGTCAAAAATATGAGGAGCATGAAACGGTCTGAAAAATAGGAGGAGCATGAAGAGGTGTTGAAAAACATGAAGAGCCTGAAAAAGTGTGAAAAATATTAAGAGCTTCAAAAGGTGTGAAAAATATGAAGAGCTTCAAATGTGTCAAAAATTAGACGAGCATGAAACGTCCTGAAAAATAGGAGGAGCATGAAGTGGTGTTGAAAAAAATGAAGAGCCTGAAAAGGTGTGAAATATATGAAGAGCTTCAAAAGGTGTCAAAAATATGAGGAGAATGAAACGGAGTGAAAAATAGGAGGATCATGAAGTGGTGTTCAAAAACATGAAGAGCCTGAAAAGCTGTGAGAAATATGAAGAGCTTCAAAACGTGTCAAAAATATGAGGAGCATGAAACGGTCTGAAAAATAGGAGGAGCATGAAGCGGTGTTCAAAAACATGAAGAGCCTGAAAAGGTGTGAAAAATATGAAGAGCTTCAAAAGGTGTCAAAAATATGAGGAGCATGAAACGGTCTGAAAAATAGGAGGAGCATGAAGCGGTGTTCAAAAACATGAAGAGCCTGAAAAGGTTTGAAAAAAATGAAGACCTTCAAAAGGTGTCAAAAATATGAGGAGCTTGAAACGATCTGAACAATAGGACGATTATGAAACGGTGTTACAAAACATGAAGAGCCTGAAAAGGTGTGAAAAATATGAAAAGCCTCAAAACGTGTCAAAAATATGAGGAGCATGAAACGGTCTGAAAAATAGCAGGAGCATGAAGCGGTGTTGAAAAACATGAAGAGTCTGAAACCGTGCGAAAATATGAAGAGCTTCAAAAATATGAAAAATATGAAGAGTCTGAAAAGGTGTCAAAAATATGAAGGGCTTCAAAAGGTGTCAAAATTATGAGGAGCATGAAGCGGTCTGAAAAATAGGAGGAACATGAAACGGTGATCAAAAACATGAAGAGCCTGAAAAGGTGTGAAAAATATGAAGAGCTTCAAAAGGTGTGAAATACATGAGGAGCATGAAACGGGCTGAAAAATAGGAGAAGCATGAAGTGGTGTGGAAAAACATGAAGAACCTGAAAAGGTGTGAAAAATATGAAAAGCTTCAAAAGGTGTCAAAATATGAGGAGCATGAAACGGTCTGAAAAATAGGAGGAGCATGAAGTAGTGTTGAAAAACATGAAGAGCCTGAAGAGGTGTGAAAAATATGAAAAGCTTCAAAAGGTGTCAAAATGAGATGAGCATGAAACGGTCTGAAAAATAGGAGGAGAATGAACAGGTGTTTAAAATCATCAAGAGCCTGAAAAGGTGTGAAAAATATGAATAGCTTCAAAAGGTGTCAAAATTATGAGGAGCATGAAACCGTCTGAAAAATAGGAGAATTATGAAACGGTGTTCAAAAACATGAAGAGCCTGAATAGGTGTGAAAAATATGAAAAGCCTCAAAATTGTCAAAAATATGAGGAGCATGAAACGCTCTGAAAAAGAGGAGGAGCATGAAGCAGTGTTGAAAAACATGAAGAGCCTGAAAAGGTGTGAAAAATATGAAGAGTTTCAAAAGGTGTGAAATATATGAGGTGCAAGAAACTGTCTGAAAAATATTAGGAGCATGAAGCGGTGTTGAAAAACAAGAAGATCCTGAAAAGGTGTGAAAAATATGAAAAGCTTCAAAAGATATGAAAAATATGTAAAGCTTCAAAAGGTGTCAAAAATGAGATGAGCATGAAACGGTTTGAAAAATAGGAGGAGCATGAAGTGGTGTTGAAAAAAAAGAAGAGACTGAAAAGGTGTGAAAAATATGAGGATCATCAAAAGGTGTCAAAATATGAGTAGCAAGAAAAGGTCTGCAAAAGGAGGAGCATGAAGTGGTGTTGAAAAACTTGAAGAGCCTGAAAAGGTGTGAAAAATATGAAAAGCTTCAAAATCTGTCAAAAATATGAGGAGCATGAAACGGTCTGAAAAATAGGAGCAGCATGAAGCAGTGTTCAAAAATATGAAGAGCCTGAAAAGGTGTGAAAAATATGAAGAGCTTCAAAAGGTGTGAAAAATATGTGGAGCATAAATCGGTCTGAAAAATAGGAGGAGCATGAAGTGGTGTTGAAAAACATGAAAAGCCTGAAAAGGTGTGAATTATAGGAGGAGCTTTAAAAGGTGTCAAAAAAATGAAGAGAATGAAACGGTCTGTAAAATAGGCGGAGCATGAAGCGGTGTTGAAAAACATGAAGAGCCTGAAAAGGTGTGAAAAATATGAAGAGCTTCAAAAGGTGTGAAAAATATGAGGTGCATGAAACGGTCTGAAAAATAGGAGGAGCATGAAGCGGTGTTGAAAAACATGAAGAGCCTGAAAAGGTGTGAAAAATATGAAGAGCTTCAAAACGTGTGAAAAATATGAAGAGCTTCAAAAGGTGTCAGAAATGAGATGAGCATGAAACGGTCTGAAAAATAGGAGGAGCATGAAGTGGTGTTGAAAAAAATGAAAGCCTGAAAAGGTGTGAATAATATGAAGAGCCTCAAAAGGTGTCAAAAATATGAGGAGTATGAAACGGTATGATAAATAGCAGGAGCATGAAGCGGTGTTGAAAAACATGAAGAGTCGGAAATCGTGTGAAAAATATGAAGAGCTTCAAAAATGTGACAAATATGAAGAGCTTCAAAAGGTGTGAAAAATATGAAGAGCTTCAAAATGTGTCAAAAATGAGATGAGCATGAAACGGTCTGAAAAATAGGAGGAGCATGAAGCGGTGTTGAAAATCATGAAGGTAAAGAAAAGGTGTGAAAAATATGAAGAGCTTCAAAAGGTGTCAAAATGAGATGAGCATGAAACGTCTGAAAAATAGGAGGAGCATGAAGTGGTGTGGAAAAACATGAAAAGCCTGAAAATGTGTGAAAAATATGAAGAGCTTGAAAAGGTGTGACATATATGAGGTGCAAGAAACGGTCTGAAAAATAGGAGGAGCATTAAGCGTTGTTGAAAAACATGAATAGCCTGAAAAGGTGTGAAAAATATGAAGAGCATCAAAAGGTGTCAAAATATGAGGAGCATGAAACGTTCTGAAAAATAGGAGGTGCATGAAGCGGTGTTGAAAAACATGAAGAACCTGAAAAGGTGTGAAAAATATGAAGAGCTTAAAAAGGTGTCAAAAATATGAGGAGCATGAAACGGTCTGAAAAATAGGAGGATTATGAAACGGTGTTCAAAAACATGAAGAGCCTGAAAGGGTGTGAAAAATATGAAAGCCTCAAAACCTGTCAAAAATATGAGGAGCATGAAACCGTCTGAAAAATAGCTGGAGCATGAAGCGGTGTTGAAAAACATGAAGAGTCTGAAAACGCGTTAAAAAATGAAGAGCTTCAAAAATATGAAAAATATGAAGAGCTTAAAAATGTGTGAAAAATATGAAGAGCTTCAAAAGGTGTAAAATGTGAGATGAGCATGAAACGGTCTGAAATATACGAGGAGCATGAATCGGTGTTGAAAATCATGAAGAGCCTGAAAAGGCGGAAAAATATGAACGACTTCAAAAGATGTGAAAAATATGAAGAGCTTCAAAAGGTGTCAAAAATATGAGGAGCATGAAACGGTCTGAAAAATAGGAGGAGCAGGAAGAGTTGTTAAAAAACATGAAAAGCATGAAAAGGTGTGAAAAATATGAAGAGCTTCAAAAGGTGTCAAAAATATGAGAAGCATGAAACGGTTTGAAAAAGAGGAGGAGCATGAAGCGGTGTTGAAAAACATGAAGAGCCTGAAAAGGTGTGAAAAATATGAAGAGCTTCAAAAGGTGTCAAAAATATGAGAAGCATGAAACGGTTTGAAAAAGAGGAGGAGCATGAAGCGGTGTTGAAAAACATGAAGAGCCTGAAAAGGTGTGAAAAATATGAAGAGCTTCAAAAGGTGTCAAAAATATGAGGAGCATGAAAGGGTCTGAAAAATAGGAGGAGCATGAAACGGTGATCAAAAACATGAAGAACCTGAAAAGGTGTGAAAAATATGAAGAGCTTCAAAAGGTGTCAAAAATATGAGGAGCATGAACGGGTCTGAAAAATAGGAGGAGCATGAAACGGTGATCAAAAACATGAAGAACCTGAAAAGGTGTGAAAAATATGAAGAGCTTCAAAAGGTGTCAAAAATATGAGGAGCATGAAAGGGTCTGAAAAATAGGAAGAGCATGAAACGGTGATCAAAACATGAAGAACCTGAAAAGGTGTGGAAAATATGAAGAGCTTCAAAATGTGTGAAATACATGAGGAGCATGAAACGGTCTGAAAAATAGGAGAAGCATGAAGTGGTGTGGAAAAACATGAAGAGCCTGAAAAGGTGTGAAAAATATGAAGAGCTTCAAAACGTGTGAAATACATGAGGAGCATGAAACTTTCCAAAAAATAGGAGGAGCATGAATTGCTGTTCAAAAACATGAAGAGCCTGAAAAGGTGAGAAAAATATAAAGAGCTTCAAAAGGTGTGAAAAATATGAGGAGCATGATGCGGTCGAAAAAATAGGAGGAGCATGAAGCGGAGTTCAAAAACATGAAGAGCCTGAAAAGGTGTGAAAAATATGAAGAGCCTCAAAAGTTGTCAAAAATATGAGGAGTATGAAACGGTATGATAAATAGCAGGAGCATGAAGCGGTGTTGAAAAACATGAAGAGTATGAAATCGTTTGAAAATTATGAAGAGCTTCAAAAATGTTAAAAATATGAAGAGCTTCAAAAGGTGTAAAAAATATGAAGAGCTTCAAAAGGTGTCAAAAATTAGATGAGCATGAAACGGTCTAAAAAATAGGAGGAGCAACAAGTAGTGTTGAAAAAAAATGAAGAGCCTGAAAAGGTGTGAAAAAATGAAGAGCTTCAAAAGGTGTGAAAAATATGAGGAGCATGATACGGTCTGAAAAAAGGAGGAACGTGAAGTGGTGTTCAAAAACATGAAGAGCCTGAAAAGTTGTGAAAAATATGCAAAGCTTCAAAAGGTGTCAAAAATCAGAGGAGCATGAAACGGTCTAAAAAATAGGAGGAGCATGAAGAAGTGTTCAAAAACATGAAGAGCCTGAAAAGGTGTGAAAAATATGAAGAGCATGAAACGGTCTGAAAAATAGGAGAAACATGAAGTGATGTGGAAAAACATGAAGAGCCTGAAAAGGTGTGAAAAATATGAAGACCTTCAAAACGTGTGATATACATGAGGAGCATGAAACTCTCTGAAAAATAGGAGGAGCATGAAGTGCTGTTCAAAAACATGAAGAGCCTGAAAGGTGAGAAAAATATGAAGAGCTTCAAAAGGTGTGAAAAATATGAGGAGCATGATACGGTAGAAAAAAATAGGAGGAGCATGAAGCGGAGTTCAAAAACATGAAGAGCCTGAAAAGGTGTGAAAAATATGAAGAGCCTCAAAACGTGTCAAAAATATGAGGAGTATGAAACGGTATGATAAATAGCAGGAGCATGAAGTGGTGTGGAAAAACATGAAGAGCCTGAAAAGTTGTGAAATATATTCAAAGCTTCAAAAGGTGTCAAAAATATGAGGAGCAAGAAACGGTCTGAAAAATAGGAGGAGCATGAAGCGCTGTTGAAACTCATAAAGAGCCTGAAAAGTTGTGCAAAATATGAAGAGCTTCAAAAGATGTGAAAAACATGAAGAGCTTCAAAAGGTGTGAAAAATATGAAGAGCTTCAAAAGGTGTCAAAAAAGAGATGAGCATGAAAATGTCTGAAAAATAGGAGGAGCATGAAGCGGTGTTGAAAATCATGAAGAGCCTGAAAAAGTGTGAAAAATATGAAGAACTTCATAATTTTCAAAAATATGAAGAGCTTCAAAAGGTGTCAAAAATATGAGGAGCATGAAACGGTCTGCAAAAAGGAGGAGCATGAAGTGGTGTTGAAAAACATGAAGAGCCTGAAAAGGTGTGAAAAATATGAAGAGCTTCAAAAGGTGTCAAAAATATGAAGAGCTTCAAAAGGTGTCAAAATGAGATGAACATGAAACGATCTGAAAAATAGGAGGAGCATGAAGTGGTGTTGAAAAAATGAAGAGCGTGGAAAGGTGTGAAATATCTGAAGAGCTTCAAAAGGTGTCAAAAATATGAGGAGAATGAAACGGTCTGCAAAATATGAGGAGCATGAAGCGGTGTTGAAAAACATGAAGAGCCTGAAAAGATGTGAAAAATATGAAGAGATTCAAAAGTTGTCAAAAATGAGATGAGCATGAACCCGTCTGAAAGATAGGAGGAGCATGAAGCAGTGTTGAAAGACATGAAGAGCCTGAAAAGATGTGAGAAATATGAAGAGCTTCAAAAGGTGTCAAAAATATGAGGAGCATGAAACGGTCTGCAAAAAAGTAGGAGCATGAAGTGATGTTGAAAAACTTGAAGAGCAGAAAAGGTGTGAAAAATATGAAGAGGTTCAAAGGTGTGAAATACATGAGGATCATGAAACGGTTTGAAAAATTGGAGGAGCATGAAACAGAGTTCGAAAACATGAAGAGCCTGAAAAGGTTTGAAAAATATGAAGAGCTTCAAAAGGTGTCAAAAATATGAGGAGCATGAAACGGTCGGAAAAATAGGAGGAGCATGAGGCGGTGTTGAAAAACATGAAGAGCCTGAAAACGTGTGAAAAATATGAAGAGCTTCAAAGGTGTGATAAATATGAAGAGCTTCAAAAGGTGGCAAAAATGAGTTGAACGTGAAAAGTCTGAAAAATAGGCGGTGCATGAAGTGGTGTTGAAAAAAAAGAAGAGACTGAAAAGGTGTGAAATATATGAAGAGCTTCAAAAATGTGAAAAATATGAAGAGGTTCAAAAGGTCTGAAATTCATGAGGTGTATGAAACGGTCTGAAAAATAGGAGCATGAAGTGATGTTGAAAAATATGAAGAGCCTGAAAAGGTGGGAAAAATACAAAGAGCTTCAAAAGGTATCAAAAATATAAGGAGCATGAAACGGTCTGAAATATATATTAGGAGCATGAAACGGTCTTCAAAAACATGAAGGCCTGAAAAGGTGTGAAAAATACGAGGAGCTTTGAAAGATGTGAAAAATATGAAGAGCTTCAAAAGGTGTCAAAAATGAGATGAGCGTGAAACGGTCTGAAAAATAGGAGGAGCATGAAGTTGTGTTGAAAAACATGAAGAGCCTGAAAAGGTGTGATATATATGAGGAGCTTGAAATGGTGTCAAAAATATGAGGAGCATGAAACGATCTGAAAAATAGGAGGTGCATGAAGTGGTGTTGAAAAACATGAAGAGTCTGAAAAGGTGTGAAAAATATGCAAAGCTTCAAAAGGTGTCAAATATATGAGGAGCATGAAAAGGTCTGAAAAATAGGAGGAGCATGAAGTGTTGTTTAAAAGCATGAAGAGCCTGAAAAGGTGTGAAATATATGAAGAGCTTCAAAAGGTGTGAAAAAAAGAGAAGAGCTTCAAAAGGTGTCAAAAATATTGGAGCATGAAACGGTCTGAAAAATAGGAGGAGCATGAAACGGTGTTCAAATACATGAAGAGCATAAAAAGGTGTGAAAAATATGAACAGCTTCAAAAGGTGTGAAAATATGAAGACCTGCAAAAGGTGTAAAAATCGATGAGCATCAAATGATCTGAAAATTAGGAGCAGCACGAAGCTGTGTTGAAAAACATGAAGAACCTGAAAACGTGTAAAATATATGAAGAGCTTCAAAAGATATGAGAAATGTGAACAGCTTCAAAATGTGTCAAAAATGAGATGAGCATGAAGCGGTCTGAAAAAAGGAGGAGAATGAAGTTGTGTTGAAAAACATGAAGAGCCTGAAAAGGTGTGAAATATATGAAGAGTTTCAAAATATGTCAAAAATATGAGGAGGATGAAACGGTCTGAAAAATAGGAGGAGCATCAAACTGTGCTGAAAAACATGAAGAGCCTGAAAAGGTGTGAAAAATATGATGAGCTTCAAAACGTGTCAAAAATATGAGGAGCATGAAACGGTCTGAAAAATAGGAGGAGCATGAAACTGTGCTGAAAATCATGAAGAGCATGAAAACATGTGAAAAATATGAAGAGCTTCAAAAGGGAAGAATGATATTAAGAGCTTGAATAGGAGTCAAAAAGAGATGAGCATGAAACGTTCTGAAAAATAGGAGGAGCATGAAGTGCTGGTCAAAAAAATGAAGACGCTGAAAAGGTTTGAAATATATGAAGAGCTACAAAAGGTGTCAAAAATATGAGGAGCATGAAACGGTCTGAAAAATAGGAGGAGCATGACGTGGTGGTGAAAAACATGAAGAGCCTGAAAAGGTGTGAAATATATGAAGAGTTTCAAAAGGTTTCAAAAATATGAGGAGCATGAAACGGTCTGAAAAATAGGAGGAGCATGAAACGTTGTTCAAAAACATGAAAAGCCTGAAAAGGTGTGAAAATTAGTAAGAGCTTCAAAAGGTGTAAAAAATATGAGGATCATGAAAAGGTCTGAAAAACAGGAGGAGCATGAAGTGGTGTTGAAAAACATGAAGAGCCTGAAAAGTTGTGAAAAATATGAAGAGCTTCAAAAGGTGTCAAAAATATGAGGAGAATGAACCGGTCTGAAAAATAGGAGGAGCATGAAGTGGTGTTGAAAAACATGAAGTGCCTGAAAAGTTGTGAAATATATGAAGAGCTTCAAAAGTGTGAAAAAAATGAGGAGCTTCAAAAGGTGTCAAAAATATGAGGAGCCTGAAACGGTCTGAAAAATAGGAGGAGCATGATACGGTGTTCAAAAACATGAAGAGCCTGAAAAGGTGTGAAAAATATGAAGAGCTTGAAAAGATGTGAAATACATGTGGAGCATGAAACGGTCTGAAAAATACAAGAAGCATGAATCGGTGTTCAAAAAAAATGAAGAGCCTGAAAAGGTGTGAAAAACATGAAGAGCTTCAAAAGGTGTGAAAAATATGAAGAGCTTCCAAAGGTGTCAAAAATGAGATGAGCATGAAACGGTCTGAAAAATAGGAGGAGCATGAAGTGGTCGTGAAAATCATGAAGTGCCTGAAAAGGTGTGAAATATATGAAGAGCTTCAAAAGTTGTGAAAACATGAGGACGTTCAAATGGTGTCAAAAATATGAGGAGCATGAAACGGTCTGAAAAATAGGAGGAGCATGAAACGGTGTTCAAAAACATGAAGAGCCTGAAAAGGTGTGAAAAATATGAAGAGCTTGAAAAGGTGTGAAATACATGAGGAACCTGAAGCGGTCTGAAAAATAGGAGGAGCATAAAACGGTGTTGAAAAACATGAAGAGCCTGAAAAGGTGTGAAAAATAGGAAGAGCTTCACAAGGTGTCAAATATATGAGGAGCATGAAACGGTCTGAAAAATAGGAGAAGCATGAAGCAGTCGTCAAAAACATGAAGAACCTGAAAAGTTTTGAAAAATATGAAGAGTTTCAAAAGGTGTGAAAAATGTGAGGAACATGAAACGGTCTGAAAAATAGGAGGAGCATGAAACGGTCTGAAAAATAGGGGCAGCATGAAACAATGTTGAAAGACATGAAGAGCTTCAAAAGTGTCAAAAATATGAGGAGCATGAAACGGTCTGAAAAATTGGAGCAGCATGAAACGGTGTTGAAAGACATGAAGAGCTTCAAAAGTGTCAAAAATATGAGGAGAATGAAACGGTTTGAAAAATAAGAGTAGCATGAAACGGTCTGAAAAATAGAGGCAGCATGGAATGGTGTGGAAAAACATGAGGATCTTCAAAAGTTGTGAAAAAATGAGGAGGTTCAAAAGGTGTCAAAAATATGAGGAGCATGAAACGGTCTGAAAAATACGAGGGGCTTGAAAAGGTGTTCCAAAACATGAAGAGCCTGAAAAGATGTGAAAAATATGAACAGCTTCAAAAGCTGTGAAAAATATGAGGAGCATGAAACAGTTTGAAAAATAGGAGAAGCATGAAACAGTGTTGAAAACATGAAGAGCATGACAAGTGTGAAAAATATAAAGAGCATTAAAAGGTGTCAAAAATATGAGGAGCATGAAACGATCTGAAAAAAAGGAGGAGCATGAAGCGGTGTTGAAAAACATTAAGAGTGTGAAAAGGTTTTCAAAAACATGAAGAGCCTGAAAAGGTGTGAAAAATATGAAGAGCTTCAAAACATGTGAAAAATAAGAGGAGCATGAAACAGTTTGAAAAATAGGAGAAGCATAAAGCGGTGTTCAAAAACATGAAGAGCCTGAAAATTTGTGAAAAATATGAAGAGCTTCAAAAGGTGTCAAAAATATGAGGAGCATGAAACGGTCTGAAAAATAGGAGGAGCAAGAAGCGGTGTTGAAAAAGATTAAGAGCCTGAAAACTTTTGAAAAATATGAAGAGCTTCAAAAGTTGTGAAAATATGAAGAGCTTCAAAACGTGTCAAAAATGAAATGAGCATGAAACGGTCTGAAAAATAGGAGGAGCAAGAAGCGTTTTTGTAAAACATGACGAGACTGAAAAGGTGTGAAAAATATGAAAAGCTTCAAAAGATGTCAAATTATGAGGAGCATGAAACGGTCTGAAATATAACAGGAGCAGGAAGCGGTGTTCAAAAACATGAAGAGCCTGAAAAGGTGAGAAAAATATGAAGAGCTTCAAAAGGTGTCAAAAATATGAGGAGCCTGAAACGGTCTGAAAAATAGGAGGAGCATGAAGCGGTGTTCAAAAACATGAAAAGGCTGAAAAGATGTGAAAAATATGAAGAGCTTCAAAAGGTGTGAAAAATATGAGGAGCATGAAATGGTCTGCAAACCTGGAGGAGCTTGAAGTGGTGTTGAAAAACATGAAGAGCCTGAAAAGTTGTGAAAAATCTGAAAATCTTCAAAAGGTGTCAAAAATGTGATGAGCATGAAACGATCTGAAAAATAGGAGGAGCATGAAGTGGTGTTCAAAAAATGAAGAGCCTGAAAAGGAGTGATATATATGAAGAGTTTCAAAAGGTGTCAAAAATATGAGGAGCATGAAACGGTCTGAAAAAAAGGAGGATTATGAAACGGTGTTCAAAAACATGAAGAGCCTGAAAAGGTGAGAAAAATAGGAAAAGCCTCAAAATGTGTCAGAAATATAGGGGCATAAAACGGTCGGAAAAATTGCAGGAGCATGAAGTGGTGTTGAAAAACATGAAGAGTCTGAAAACTTGTGAAAATATGAAGAGCTTCAAAAATATTAAAAATATGAAGAGCTTCAAAAGTTGTGAAAAATATGAAGAGATTCCAAAGGTGTCAAAAATATGAGGAGCATGAAACGGTCTGAAAAATAGCAGGAGCATGAAGCGGTGTTCAAAAACATGAAAAGCCTGAAAATGTGTGAAAAATATAAAGAGCTTCAAAAGATGTGAAAAATATGAAGAGGTTCAAAAGGTGTCAAAAATGAGATGAGCATGAAACGGTCTGAAAAATAGGAGGAGCATGAAGCGGTGTTGAAAAACATGAAGAACCTGAAAAGGTGTGAGAAATATCAAGAGCTTCAAAAGGTGTCAAAAATGAGATGAGCATGAAACGGTCTGAAAAATAGGCGGAGCATGAAGTGGTGTTGAAAAAAAGAAGAGACTGAAAAGGTGTGAAATATATGAAGAGCTTCAAAAATGTGAAAAATATGAAGAGTTTCAAAAGGTCTGAAATTCATGAGGTGTATGAAACGGTCTGAAAAATAGGAGCATGAAGTGATGTTGAAAAACATGAAGAGCCTGAAAAGGTGGGAAAAATACGAAGAGCTTCAAAAGGTGTCAAAAATATGAGGAGCATGAAACGGTCTGAAAAATAGGAGGAGCAAGAAGCTGTGTTCAAAAACATGAGAGGCTGAAAATGTGTGAAATATATGAAGAGCTTCAAAAGGTGTGAAATACATGAGGATCATGAAACGGTCTGAACAATAGGAGGAGCATGAGGCGGTGTTCAAAAACATGAAGAGCCTGAAAAGGTGTGAAAAATATGAAGAGCTTCAAAAGGTGTCAAAAATATGAGGAGCACTTAACGGTCTGAAAAATAGGAGGACCATGAAGCGGTGTTCAAAAACATGAAGAGCCTGAAAAGGTGTGAAAAATATGAAGAGCTTCAAAAGGTGTCTAAAATATGAGGAGCATGAAACCGTCTGAAAAATAGGAGTAGCATGAAGCGGTGTTCAGAAACATGAAGAGCCTAAAAAGGTGTGAAAAATAGGAGGAGCTTCAAAAGGTGTCAAAAATATGAGGAGCATGAAACGGTCTGAAAAATAGGAGGAGCAAGAAGCTGTGTTCAAAAACATGATAGGCTGAAAATGTGTGAAATATATGAAGAGCTTCAAAAGGTGTGAAATACATGAGGATCATGAAACGGTCTGAACAATAGGAGGAGCATGAAGCGGTGTTCAAAAACATGAAGAGCCTGAAAAGGTGTGAAAAATAGGAGGAGCTTCAAAAGGTGTCACAAATATGAGGAGCATGAAACGGTCTGAAAAATAGGAGGAGCATGAAGCAGTGTTGAAAAACATGAAGAGCGTGAAAAGGTGTGAAAAATAGGAGGAGCTTCAAAAGGTGTCCAAAATATGAGGAGCATGAAACGGTCTGAACATACGAGGAGCATAAAGCGGTGTACAAAAACATGAAGAGCCTGAAAAGATGTGAAAAATATGAAGAGCTTCAAAACGTGTGAAAAATGAGATGAGCATGAAACGGTCTGAAAAATAGGAGGAGCATGAAGCGGTGTTCAAAATCATGAAGAGCCTGAAAAGGTGTGAAAAATATGAAGAGCTTCAAACGGTGTCAAAAATAAGAGGAGCATGAAACGGTCAGAAAAATAGGAGGAGCATGAAGCAGTGTTGAAAAACATGAAGAGCCTGAAAAGGTGTGAAAAATATGAAGAGCTTCAAAAGTTGTGAAAAATATGAAGAGCTTCAAAAGGTGTAAAAAATGAGATGAGCATGAAACGGTCTGTAAAATAGGAGGAGCATGAAGCAGTGTTCAAAATATGAAGAGCCTGAAAAGGTGTGAAATATATGAAGAGCTTTAAAATGTGTCAAAAATATGAAGAGCATGAAACGGTCTCAAAATTAGGAGGAGCATGAAGCGGTATTCAAATATATGGAGATCCTGAAAAGGTACTAAAAATATGAAGAGTTTCAAAACGTGTCAAAAATATGAAGAGCATGAAACGTTCTGAAAAAATAGTAGCATGAAACGGTGTTCAAAAACATGAAGAGTCTAGAAAGGTGTGAAAAATATGAAGAGCATCAAAACGTGTCAAAAATATGAGGAGCATGAAACTTTCTGAAAAATAGGAGGAGCATGAAGCAGTGTTAAAAACATGAAGAGCCTGAAAACCTGTGGAAAATATTAAGAGCTTCAAAAGGTGTGAAAAATATGAAGAGCTTAAAACGGTGTAATAGTGAGATGAGCATGAAACGGTCTGAAAAATAGGAGGAGCATGATGAGGTGTTGAAAAACATGAAGACACTGAAAAGGTGTGAAAAATATGAAGAGCTTTAAAAGATGTCAAAAATATGAGGAGCATGAAACGATCTGAAAAACAGCAGGAGCATGAAGTGGTGTTGAAAAACATGTAGAGCCTGAAAAGCTGTGAAATATATGAAGAGCTTCAAAATGTGTCAAAAATATGAGGAGCATGAAACTGTCTCAAAATTAGGAGGAACATGACGGTGTTCAAAAATCTGAAGAGACTGGAATGGTGTGAAAAATATGAAGAGGCTCAAAAGGTGTCAAAAATATGAGGAGCATGAAACGGTCTGAAATATAGGAGGATCATGAAGCAGTGTTGAAATACATGAAGAGCCTGAAAAGGTGTGAAAAATATGAAGAGCTTCAAAAGGTGTTAAAAATATGAAGAGCTCAAACGGTGTCAAAAATGAGAGTAGCAAGAAAAGGTCTGAAAAATAGGAGAAGCATGAAGTGGTCTTGAAAAACATGAAGAGCCTGAAAAGGTGTCAAATATATTAAGAGCTTCAAAAGGTGTCAAAAATACTAGGAGCATTAAACGGTCTGAAAAATAGGAGGAGCATGAAACGGTGATGAACATCATGAAGAGCAAGAAAGGTGTGAAAAATATGAAGAGCTTTAAAAGGTGTCAAAAATATGAGGAGCATGAAACGGTCTGAAAAATAGGAGGAGCATGAGGCGATGTTGAACATCATGAAAAGCACAAAAAGGTGTGAAATATATGAAGAGCTTCAAAAGGTGTCAAAAATATGAGGAGCATGAAACGGTCTGAAAAAATAGGAGGAGCATGAAGTCGTGTTGAACAACATGAAGAGCATGAAAAGGTGTGAAAAATATGAAGAGCTTCAAAAGGTGTCAAAAATATGAGGAGCATGAAACGGCCTGAAAGTAGGAGGAGAATGAAGCGGTGTTTAAAAACATGAAGAGCCTGAAAAGGTGTGAAATATATGAAGAGCTGCAAATCGTGTCAAATATATGAAGAGGATGACGATCTGAAAAATAGGAGAAGCATGAAACGGTGTTCAAAAACATGAAGAGCCTGAAAAGGTGTGAAAAATATGAAGACCTTCAAAAGGTGTCAAAAATATGAAGAGCATGAATCGGTCTGAAAAATCGGTGAAGCATGAATTGATGTTCCAAAACATTAAAGGTTGAAAAGGTGTGAAAAATATGAAGAGCTTCAAATCGTGTCAAAAATGTGAGAAGCATGAAATGGTCTCAAAAATAGGAGGAGCAAGAAGCGGTGTTGAAAAACATGAAGAGCCTGAAAACGTGTGAATCATATGAAGAGCTTCAAAAGGTGTGAAAAATATGAAAATCTTCAAAAGGTGTCAAAAATGACATGAGCATGTAACGGTCTGAAAAATAGGACGAGCATGAAGTGTTGTTCCGAAACATGAAGAGCCTGAAAAGGAGTGAAATATATGAAGAGCTTCAAAGGTGTCAAAAATATGAGGAGCATGAAACGGTCTGAAAAATAGGAGGAGCATGAAGGGTGTTGAACAACATGAATAGGCTGAAAAGGTGTGAAAAATATGAAGAGCTTCAAAGGTGTCAAAAATGACATGAGCATGAAACGGTCTGAAAAATAGGAGCATCATGAAGCGGTGTTCAAAAACATGAAGAGCCTGAAAAGTTGTGAAAAATATGAAAAGCTTCAAAAGGTGTTAAAAATGAGATAAGCATGAAACGGTCTGAAAAATAGGAGGATCAAGAAACGGTGTTGAAAAACATTAAGAGCCTGAATACGTGTAAAATATGAAGAGCTACAAAAGGTGTCAAAAATGAGATGAGCATGAAACGGTCTGAAAAATAGAAGGAGCGAGAAGCGGAGTTCAAAAACATGACGAGCCTGAAAAGGTGTGAAAAATATGAAGAGCTTCAAAAGGTGTCAAAAATATGAGGAGCATGAAACGGTCTGAAAAATAGGAGGAGCATGAAGCGGTGTTCAAAAACATGAAGAGCCTGAAAAGGTGTGAAAAATATGAAGAGCTTCAAAAGGTGTGAAATACATGAGGAGCAAGAAACGGGCTGAAAAATAGGAGAAGCATGAAGTGGTGTGGAAAAACATGAAGAGCCTGAAAAGGTGTGAAAAATATGAAGAGCTTCAAAAGGTGTGAAATACATGAGGAGCATGAAACGGGGTGAAAAATAGGAGAAGCATGATGTGGTGTGGAAAAAGATGAAGAGCCTGAAAAGGTGTGAAAAATATGAAGACATTCAAAAAGTGTGAAATACATGAGGAGCATGAAACTCTCTGAAAAATAGGAGGAGCATGAGGCGGTGTTCAAAAACATGAAGAGCCTGAAAAGTTGTGAAAAATATGAAAAGCTTCAAAAGGTGTAAAAATGACATGAGCATGAAACGGTCTGAAAAATAGGAGGATCAAGAAACGGTGTTGAAAAACATGAAGAGCCTGAAAACGTGTGAAAAATATGAAGAGCTACAAAAGGTGTCAAAAATGAGATGAGCATGAAACGGTCTGAAAAATAGGAGGAGCAAGAAGCGGTGTTCAAAAACATGAAGAGCCTGAAAAGGTGTGAAAAATATGAAGAGCTTCAAAAGGTGTCAAAAATATCAGCAGCATGAAACGGTCTGAAAAATAGGTGAAGCTTTAAGCGGTGTTCAAAAACATGAATCGCCTGAAAAGTTGTGAAAAATATGAAGAGCTTCAAAAGGTGGCAAAAATATGAGGAGCATGAAACGGTCTGAAAAATAGGAGGAGCATGAACTGGTGCTCAAAAACATGAAGAGCCTGAAAAGGTGTGAAAAATATGAAGAGCTTCAAAAGTTGTGAAAAATATGAAGAGCTTCAAAAGGTGGCAAAAATATGAGGAGCATGAAACGGTCTGAAAAATAGAAGCAGCATGAAACGTTCTGAAAAACATGAAGAGCCTGAAAACGTGTGAAATATATGAAGAGCTTCAAAAGTTGTGAAAAATATGAAGAGCTTCAAAATTGTCAAAAATGAGATGCGCAATAAACGGTCTGAAAAAGAAGAGAAGCATGAAGTTGTGTTGAAAAACATGAAGAGCCTGAAAAGATGTGAAAAATATGCAGAGCATGAACCGGACTGAAAAATAGGAGGATCCTGAAGCGGTGTTCAAAAACATGAAGAGCTTGAAAAGGTGTGAAAATTATGAAGAGCTTCAAAAGGTGTCAAAAATATGAGGAGCATGAAACGGTCTGAAAAATAGGAGGAGAGTGAAACTGTGATCAAAATCTTGAAGAGACTGACAAGGTGTGAAAAATATGACGAGCTTCAAAATGTGTGAAAAACATGAGGAGCATGAAACGGGCTGAAAAATAGGAGAAGCATGAAGTGGTGTTCAAAAACATGAAGAGCCTGAAAAGATGTGAAAAATATGAAGAGCTTCAAAAGGTGTGAAATTCATGAGGATCATGAAAAGGTCTGAAAAATAGGAGAAGCATGAAATGGTGTGGAAAAACATGAAGAGCCTGTAAAGGTGTGAAAAATATGAAGAGCTTCAAAATGTGTGAAAAATATGAGGTGCATGAAACTGTTTGAAAAATAGGAGGAGCATGAAGCCGTGTTGAAAAACATGAATAGCCTGAAAAGGTGTGAAAAATATGAAGAGCTTCAAAAGGTGTCAAAAATATGAGGAACAGGGAACAGTCTGAAAAATAGGAGGAGCATGAAGCTGTGTTCAAAAACATGAAGAGCCTGAAAAGGTGTAAAAAATATGAAGAGCTTCCAAGGTGTGAAAAATATGAGGAGCATGAAACGGTCTGAAAAATAGAAGCACCATGAAACTGTCTGAAAAACATGAAGAGCCTGAAAACGTGTGAAAAATATGAAGAGCTTCAAAAGGTGTGAAAAATATGAAGAGCTTCAAAATTGTCAAAAATGAGATGCGCAATAAACGGTCTGAAAAAGAAGAGAAGCATGAAGTTGTGTTGAAAAACATGAAGAGCCTGAAAAGATGTGAAAAATATGAAGAGCATGAACCGGTCTGAAAAATAGGAGGATCATGAAGCGGTGTTCAAAAACATGAAGAGCTTGAAAAGGTGTGAAAATTATGAAGAGCTTCAAAAGGTGTCAAAAATATGAGGAGCATGAAACGGTCTGAAAAATAGGAGGAGCGTGAAACTGTGATCAAAATCTTGAAGAGCCTGAAAAGGTGGGAAAAATATGAAGAGCTTCAAAACGTGTCAAAAATATGAGGAGCATGAATCTGTCTGAAAAATAGGAGGAGCATGATGCGGAGTTGAAAAATATGAAGAGCCTGAAAACGTGTGAAAAATATGAAGATCTTCAAAAGGTATGAAATATATGAGAGCTTCAAAAAGTGTCAAAAATGAGATGACCATGAAACGGTCTGAAAAATAGAAGGAGCATTAAGTTGTTTTCAAAAAAATGAAGAGCCTGAAAAGGTGTGGAGTATATGAAGATTTCAAAAGGTGTCAAAAATATGAGGAGCATGAAACAGTCTGAAAAATAGGAGGAGCATGAAGTCATGTTGAAAAACATGAAGAGCCTGAAAATGTGTGAAAAATACGAAGAGCTTCAAAAGGTGTCACAAATAAGAGGAGCATGAAACTGTCTGAAATATATGAGGAGCATGAAGTGGTGTTCAAAAACATGAAGAGCCTGAGAACGTGTGAAAAATATGAAGAGCTTCTAAAAGTGTGAAAAATATGAAGAGCTTCAAAAGGTGTCAAAAATGAGATGAGCATGAAAAGGTCTGAAAAATAGGAGGAGCATGAAGTGGTGTTGAAAAACATGATGAGCCTGAAAAAGTGTGAAATATATGAAGAGCTTCAAAAGTTGTCAAAAATATGAGGAGCATGAAACGGTCTGAAAAATAGGAGGAGCATGAAGCGGTGTTGAAAAACAAGAAGAGCCTGAAAAGGTGTGAAAAATATGAAGAGCTTCAAAAGGTGTCAAAATTATGAGGAGCATGTACGGTCTGGAAAATAGGAGGAGCATGAAGCGTTCTTGAAAACCATGAAGAGCCTGAAAAGGTGTGAAAAATAAGAAGAGCTTCAAAATGTTTCAAAATTATGAGGAGAATGAACGGTCTGAAAAATAGGAGGAGCATGAAGCGGTGTTGAAAAACAAGAAGAGCCTGAAAAGGTGTGAAAAATATGAAGACCTTCAAAAGGTGTGAAGTACATGAGGAGCATTAAACGCTCTGAAAAATAGGAGAAGCATGAAGTTTTTTTCAAAAACATGAAGAGCCTGAAATGGTGTGAAATATATGAAGATCTTCAAAAGTTGTGAAAAATATGAGGGGCATGAAACGATCTGAAAAATAGGAGGTGCATGAAGCGGTGTTGAAAACATGAAGAGCCTGAAAACGTGTGAAAAATATGAAAAGCTTCAAAAGGTGTGAAAAATATGAAGAGCTTCAAACGGTGTGAAAAATATGAAGAGCTTCAAACGGTGTCAAAAATGAGATGAGCATGAAATGGCCTAAAAAATAGGAGGAGCATGAAGTGTTGGTGAAAAACATGAAGAGCCTGAAAAAGTGTGAAGTATATGAAGAGATTCAAAAGGTGTCAAAAATATGAGGAGCATGAAACAGTCTGAAAAATAGAAGGAGAATGAAGTGGTGTTGAAAAACATGAAGAGTCTGAAAAGGTGTGCAAAATATGAAGATCTTCAAAAGGTGTGAAAAATATGAGGAGCATGAGACGGTCTGAAAAATAGGAGGAGCATGAAGCGGTGTTGAAAAACATGAAGACCGGAAAAGCTGTGAAAAATATGAAGAGCTTGAAAAGGTGTGAAAAATATGAGGAGCATGAAACCGTTTGAAAAATAGGAGGAGCATGAAGTGGTGTTCAATAATATGAAGAGCCTGAAAAAGTGTGAAAAATATGAAGAACTTCAAAATTTTCTAAAATATGAGGAGCATGAAAAGGTCTGAAAAATAGGAGGAGCATGAAACTGTGTTCAAAAATATGAAGAGCCTGGAATGGTGTGAAAAATATGACAGCCCCAAAACGTGTCAAAAATGTGAGGAGCATGAAACGGTCTGAAACACACGAGGAGCATGAAGTGGTGTTCAAAAACATAAAGAGCCTGAAAAGGTGTGAAATATATGAAGAGCATCAAAAGGTGTGAAAAATATGAGGAGCATGAAACGGTGTGAAAAATATGAGGATCATGAAGCGCTGTGCAAAAACATGATGAGCCTGAAAAGGTGTGAAAAATATGAAGAGCATGAAACGATCTGAAAAATAGGAGGAGCATGAAACGGTGTTCAAAAACATGAAGAGCCTGAAAAGGTGTGAAAAATATGACGAGCTTCAAAAGGTGTCATAAATATGAGGAGCATGAAACGGTCTGAAAAATATGAGAAGCATGAAGTAGTGTTAAAAACATGAAGAGCCTGAAAATGTTTGAAATATATGAAGCGCTTCAAAAGGTTTCAATAGTGAGACGAGCATGAAACTGTCTTAAAAATACGAGGATAATGAAGCAGTGTTGAAAAACATGAAGAGCCTGAAAAGGTGTGAAAAATATGAAGAGTTTCAAAAGGTGTGAAATACAAGAGAAGCAAGAAACAGCCTGAAAAATAGGAGGAGCATGAAGCGGTGTTGAAAAACATGACGAAACAGAAAAGGTGTGAAAAATATGAAGAGCTTCAAAATGTGTCAAAAATATGAGGAGCATGAAACTGTCTGAAAAATAGGAGTAACATGAAACGGTGTTGAAAAACATGAAGAGCCTGAAAAGGTGTGAAAAATATGAAGAGCTTCAAATGGTGTGAAATACATGAGGAGCTTGAAACTGTCTGAAAAATAGGAGGAGCATGAAGCGATGTTGAAAAACATGAAGAGCATGAAAAGCTGTGAAAAATATGAAGAGCTTCAAAAGGTGTCAAAATATGTGAGCATGAAACCGTCTGAAAAATAGGAGGACCATGAAGCGGTGTTGAAAAACATGAAGAGCCTGAAAAGGTGTGAAAAATATGAAGAGCTTCAAAAGGTGTCAAAAATATGAGGAGCATGAAACGGTCTGAAAAATAGGAGGAACATGAAACGGTGTTCAAAAACATGAAGAGCCTGAAAAGGTGTGAAAAATATGAAGAGCTTCAAAAGGTGTGAAATACAAGAGGAGCATGAAACGGTCTGAAAAATAGGAGGAGCATCAAGCGGTGTTGAAAAACATGAAGAGCCTGAAAAGGTGTGAAAAATATGAAGAGCTTCAAAAGGTGTCAAAAATATGAGAAGCATGAAACGGTGTGAAAAAAAGGAGGAGCTTGAAGTGTTGTTGAAAAACATGAATAGCCTGAAAAGGTATGAAAAATATGAAGAGCTTCAAAAGGTGTCAACATACGAGGAGCATGAAACGGTCTGAAAAACAGGAGGAGCATAAAACGGTGTTCAAAAACATGAAGTGCCTGAAAAGGTGTGAAATATATGAAGAGCCTCAAAACGTGGCAAAAATAAGAGGACCATCAAACGGTCTGAAAAATAGGAGGAGCATGAAGCGTTGTTGAAAAACATGAAGAGACTTAAAACGTGTGAAATATATGAAGAGCTTCAAAAAGTGTGAAAAATATAAAGAGACTCAAAGGTATCAAAATTATGAGAAGCAAGAAACGGTCTGAAAATAGGAGGAGCATGAAACGGTGTTCAAATACATGAAGAGCCCGAAAAGGTGTGAAAATATGAAGAGCTTCAAAAGGTGTCACAAATATGAGGAGTATGAAACGGTCTGAAACATAGGAGGAGCATAAAACGGTGTTCAAAAACATGAAGAGCCTGAAAAGGTGTGAAATATATGAAGAGCCTCAAAACGTGTCAAAAATAAGAGGAGCATGAAATGGTCTGAAAAATAGGAGGAGCATGAAGCGGTGTTGAAAAACATGAAGAGACTTAAAACGTGTGAAATATATGAAGAGCTTCAAAAAGTGTGAAAAATATAAAGAGATTCAAAGGTATCAAAATTATGAGGAGCAAGAAACGGTCTGAAAATAGGTGGAGCATGAAACGGTGTTCAAATAAATGAAGAGCATGAAAAGGTGTGAAAAACATGAAGAGCTTCAAAAGGTGTCAAAAATACGAGGAATGTGAAACGGTCTGAAATATAGGAGGAGCATGAAGTGGTGTTGAAAATCATGAAGAGCCTGAAAATGTGTGTAAAATATGAAGAGCTTCAAAAGGTGTGAAATACATGAGGAGCATGAAACGTTCTGAAAAAAAGGAGGAGCATGAAGCGGTGTTCAAAAACATGAAGAGCCTGAAAAGTTGTGAAAAATATGAAGAGCTTCAAAAGGTGTCAAAAATACGAGGAATGTGAAACGGTCTGAAATATAGGAGGAGCATGAAGTGGTGTTGAAAATCATGAAGCGCCTGAAAAGGTGTGTAAAATATGAAGAGCTTCAAAATGTGTGAAATACAAGAGGAGCATGAAACGGTCTGAAAAATAGGAGGAGCATGAAGTGGTGTTCAAAAATATGAAGAGCCTGAAAAGTTGTGAAATATATGAAGAGATTCATAAGGTGTCAAAAATATGAGGAGCATGAAACGGTCTGAAAAATAGGAGGAGCATGAAGCGGTGTTGAAAAACATGAAGAGCCTGAAAGGTGTGAAAAATATGAAGAGCTTCAAAAGGTGTCAAAACTATGAGGAGTATGAGACGGTCTGAAAAATAGGAGCAGCATGAAACGGTGTTCAAAAACGTGAAGAGCCTGAAAAGGTGTTAAAAATATGAAGAGCTTCAAAAGTTGTCAAAAATATGAGGAGCATGAAGCGATCTGAAAAATAGGAGGAGCATCAAGCGGTGTTCACAAACATGAAGAGCCAGAAAAGGTGTGAAAAATATGAAGAGCTTCTAAAGGTGTCAAAAATATGAGGAGCATGAAACGGTCTGAAAAATAGGAAGAGCATGAAGCCGTGTTCAAAAATATGAAGAGCCTGAAATGGTGTGAAAAACATGAAGAGCCTAAAAGGTGTGAAAAATATGAAAAGCTTCAAAAGATGTCACAAATATGAGGAGCATGAAACGGTCTGAAAAATTGGAGGAGCATGAAGCAGAGTTCAAAAACATGAAGAGCCTGAAAAGGTTTGAAAAATATGAAGAGCTTCAAAGGTGTGAAAAATATGAAGAGCTTCAAAAGGTGTCAAAAATGAGATGAGCATGAAACGGTCTGAAAAACAGGAGGAGCATGAAGCGTTGTTGAAAAACATGAAGAGCCTGAAAAGGTGTGTAAAATATGAAGAGCTTCAAAAGGAGTGAAATACATGAGGAGCATGAAACCGTCTGAATTATAGGAGGAGCATGAAACGGTGTTGAAAAACATGAAGAGCCTCAAAAGGTGTGAAAAATATGAAGAGCTCAAAAGGTGTCAAAAATATGAAGAGCTTCAAAAAGTGCGAAAAATGAGATGAGCATGAAATGGTCTGAAAAAGGAGGAGCATGAAGTGGTGTTGAAAAACATGAAGAGCCTGAAAAGGTGTGAAAAATTTGAAGAGCTTCAAAAATGTGAAAAATATGAAGAGCTTCAAAAGGTGTGAAATATATGAAGAGCTTCAAAAGGTGTCAAAAATTAGATGAGCATGAAACGGTCTGAAAAATAGGAGGAGCATGAAGTGGTGTTGAAAAACATGAAGAGCCTGAAAATGTGTGAAATATATGAAGAGCTTCAAAAGGTGTGAAAAATATGAAGAGCTTCAAAGGGTGTCAAAAATATGAAGAGCATGACACGGTCGCAAAAATAGGAGGAACTTGAAGTGGTGTTCAAAAACATGAAGAGTCTGAAAAGGTGTGAAATATAAGAAGAGCTTCAAAAGGTGTCAAAATTATGAGGAGTATGAAACGGTCTGAAAAATAGGAGGATCATGAAACAGTGTTGAAAACCATGAAGAGCCTGAAAAGGTGGGAAAAATATGAAGAGCTTCAAAACGTGTCAAAAATATGAGGAGCATGAATCTGTCTGAAAAATAGGAGGAGCATGATGCGGAGTTGAAAAATATGAAGAGCCTGAAAAAGTGTGAAAAATATGAAGATGTTCAAAAGGTATGAAATATATGAGAGCTTCAAAAAGTGTCAAAAATGAGATGACCATGAAACGGTCTGAAAAATAGAAGGAGCATTAAGTTGTTTTCAAAAAAATGAAGAGCCTGAAAAGGTGTGAAGTATATGAAGATTTCAAAAGGTGTCAAAAATATGAGGAGCATGAAACAGTCTGAAAAATAGGAGGAGCATGAAGTCATGTTGAAAAACATGAAGAGCCTGAAAATGTGTGAAAAATACGAAGAGCTTCAAAAGGTGTCACAAATAAGAGGAGCATGAAACTGTCTGAAATATATGAGGAGCATGAAGTGGTGTTCAAAAACATGAAGAGCCTGAGAACGTGTGAAAAATATGAAGAGCTTCTAAAAGTGTGAAAAATATGAAGAGCTTCAAAAGGTGTCAAAAATGAGATGAGCATGAAACGGTCTGAAAAATAGGAGGAGCATGAAGTGGTGTTGAAAAACATGATGAGCCTGAAAAAGTGTGAAATATATGAAGAGCTTCAAAAGTTGTCAAAAATATGAGGAGCATGAAACGGTCTGAAAAATAGGAGGAGCATGAAGCGGTGTTGAAAAACAAGAAGAGCCTGAAAAGGTGTGAAAAATATGAAGACCTTCAAAAGGTGTGAAGTACATGAGGAGCATTAAACGCTCTGAAAAATAGGAGAAGCATGAAGTTTTTTTCAAAAACATGAAGAGCCTGAAATGGTGTGAAATATATGAAGATCTTCAAAAGTTGTGAAAAATATGAGGGGCATGAAACGATCTGAAAAATAGGAGGTGCATGAAGCGGTGTTGAAAACATGAAGAGCCTGAAAACGTGTGAAAAATATGAAAAGCTTCAAAAGGTGTGAAAAATATGAAGAGCTTCAAAACGTGTGAAAAATATGAGGAGCATGTAACGGTCTGAAAAATAGGAAGAGCATGAAACGGTGTGAAAAACATGAAGAGCATGAAAAGGTGTGAAAAATATGAAGAGCTTCAAAAGGTGTCAAAAATATGAGGAGCATGAAACGGTCTCAAAAATAGGAGGAGCATGAAGCGGTGTTGAAAAACATGAAGAGCCTGAAAAGGTGTGAAAAAAATGAAGAGCTTCAAAAGGTGTCAAAAATATGAGGAGCATGAAACGGTCTGAAAAATAGGAGGAGCATGAATCTGTGCTCAAATACATGAAGCGCCTGAGAAGGTGCGAAAAATATGAAGAGCTTCAAAAGGTGTGAAAAATATGAGGAGCATGAAACGATCTCAAAAATAGGAGGAGCATGAAGCGGTGTTAAAAAACATGAACAGCCTGAAAAGGTGTGACAAATATAAAGAGCTTCAAGATGTGTGAAAAATATGAGGAGCATGAAACGGTCTGAAAAATAGGAGGAGCATGAAGCGGTGTTGAAAAATGCGAGGAGCATGAAGAGGTGTTGAAAAAAATGAAGAGCCTAAAAAGGTGTGAAAAATATGAAGATCTTCTAAACGTGTCAAAAATATGAGGAGCATGAAAAGGTCTGAAAAATAGGAGGAGCATGAAGTGGTGTTGAAAAACATGAAGAGCCTGAAAAGTGTGAAAAATATGGAGAGCTTCATAAGGTGTCAAAAGTATGAGGAGCATGAAACGGTCTGAAAAATAGGAGGAGCATGAAGCGGTGTTCAAAACATGAAGAGCCAGAAAATGTGTGAAAAATATGAAGAGCTTCAAAATTTGTCAAAAATATGAGGAGCATGAAACGGTCTGAAAAATAGAAGGAGCATGAAATGCTGATCAAAAACATGAAGAGCCTGAAAAGGTATGAAAAATATGAAGAGCTTCAAAAGGTGTGAAATAAATGAGGAGCATGAAACAGTCTGAAAAATAGGAGAAGCATGAAGTGGTGTGGAAAAAGATGAAGAGCCTGAAAAAGTGTGAAAAATATGAAGAGCTTCAAAAGATGTGAAATACATGAGGAGCTTCAAAATGTGTCAAAAATCGATGAGCAGGAAATGGTCTGAAAAATAGGAGAGCATGAAGTGGTTTTAAAAACATGAAGAGCCTGAAAAGGTGTGAAATATATGAAGAGCTTCAAAAGGTATCAAAAATATGAGGAGAATGAAACGGTCTGAAAAATAGGAGGGGCATGAAGACGTGTTGAAAAAACTGAAGAGCCTGAAAAGGTGTGAAAAATATGAAGAGCTTCAAAAGGTGTCAAAAAATGAGGAGCATGAAACGGTATGAAATATAAAGGAGCATGAAACGCTGAACAAATACATGAAGAGCCTGAAAAGGTGTGAAAAATATAAAGAGCTTCAAAAGGTTGAAATACATGAGGAGCATGACACGGTCTGAAAAATAGGAGAAGCATGAAGTGGTGTGGAAAAAGATGAAGAGCCTGAAAAAGTGTGAAAAATATGAAGAGCTTCAAAAGGTGTGAAATACATGAGGAGCTTCAAAATGTGTCAAAAATCGATGAGCAGGAAATGGTCTGAAAAATAGGAGAGCATGAAGTGGTTTTAAAAACATGAAGAGCCTGAAAAGGTGTGAAATATATGAAGAGCTTCAAAAGGTATCAAAAATATGAGGAGAACGAAATGGTCTGAAAAATAGGAGGGGCATGAAGACGTGTTGAAAAAACTGAAGAGCCTGAAAAGGTGTGAAAAATATGAAGAGCTTCAGAAGGTGTCAAAAAATGAGGAGCATGAAACGGTATGAAATATAAAGGAGCATGAAACGCTGAACAAATATATGAAGAGCCTGAAAAGGTGTGAAAAATATAAAGAGCTTCAAAAGGTTGAAATACATGAGGAGCATGACACGGTCTGAAAAATAGGAGAAGCATGAAGTGGTGTGGAAAAAGATGAAGAGCCTGAAAAAGTGTGAAAAATATGAAGAGCTTCAAAAGGTGTGAAATACATGAGGAGCATGAAACTCTCTGAAAAATAGGAGGAGCAAGAAGTGGTGTTCAAAAACATGAAGAGCCTGAAAATTTGTGAAAAATATGAAGAGCTTCAAAAGGTGTGAAAAATATGAGGAGCATGAAACGGTCTGAACAATAGGAGGAGAATGAAGCGGTGTTCAGTAACATGAAGAGCCTGAAAAGTTGTGAAAAATATGAAAAGCTTCAAAACGTGTCAAATATATGAGGAGCATGAAACGGTCTGAAAAATATGAGGAGCATGAAGCTGTGTTGAAAAACGTGAAGAGCCTGAAATGGTGTGAAATATATGAAGAGCTTCAAAACGTGTCAAAAATCGATGAGCAGGAAATGGTCTGAATAATAGAGAGCATGAAGTGGTGTTAAAAACATGAAGAGCCTGAAAAGGTGTGAAATATATGAAGAGCTTCAAAAGGTATCAAAAATATGAGGAGAATGAAGCGGTCTCAAAAATAGGAGGAGCATGAAGTGGTGTTGAAAAACATGAAGAGCCTGAGAAGGTGTGAAAAATATGAAGAGATTCAAAGGGTGTCAAAAATATGAGGAGCATGAAGCGGTCTCAAAAATAGGAGGAGCATGAAGCTGTGTTCAAAAACATGGAGAGTCTAAAAAGATGTGAAAAATATGAAGAGCTTCAAAAGCTGTCAAGTATATGAGTAGCATGAAAAGGTATGAAAACAAGCAGGAGCATGAAACGGTGTTGAAAAACTTGAAGAGCCTGAAAAGGTGTGGAAAATAGGAGGAGCTTCAAAAGGTGTCAAAAATATGTGCAGCGTGAAACGGTCTGAAAAATAGGAGGAGAATGAAGCGGTGTTCAAAAACATGAAGAGCCTGAAAAGGTGTGAAAAATCTGAAGAGCTTCAAAAGGTGTGAAAAATATAAGGAGCATGAAACGGTCTGAAATATAGGAGGAGCATGAAGCGTTGTTCAAAAACATGAAGAGACTGAAAAGGTGTGAAAAATATGAAGAGCTTCAAAAGGTGTCAAAAATATGAGAAGTATGAAACAGTCTCAAAAATAGGAGGAACATGAATCGGTGATCAAAAATATGGAGAGCCTGAAAGGGTGTGAAAAATATGAAGAGCTTAAAAAGGTTTCAAAATATGACGAGCATGAAACGGTCTGAAAAATAGGAGGAGCATGAAGCGGTGTTGAAAAACATGAGGAGCATGAAAAGGTGTGAAAAATATGAAGAGCTTGAAAATGTGTCAAAAATATGAGGAGCATGAAACGGTCTGAAAAATAGGAGGAGCATGAAACGGTCTGAAAAATAGGAGCAGCATGAAACGGTGTTCAAAAACATGAATAGCCTGAAAAGGTGTGAAAAAAATGAAGAGCTTCAAAAGGAGGGAAAAATATGAGGAGAATGAAACGTTCTGAAAAATAGGAGGAGCATAAAGCTATGCTCATAAACATGAAGAGCCTGAAAAGGTGTGAAAAATATGAAGAGATTAAAAAGGTGTGAAAAATATGAGGAGCATGAAACCGTCTGAAAAAGAGGAGGATCATGAAGCAGTGTTGAAAAACATGACGAGCCTGAAAATGTGTGAAAAATTTGAAGAGCATCAAAAGGTGTGAAAAATATGAAGAGCTTCAAAAGGTGTCAAAAATGAGATGAGCATGAAATGGTCTGAAAAATAGGAGGAGCATGAAGTGGTGTTGAAAAACATGAAGAGCCTAAAAGGTGTGAAGTATATGAAGAGCTTCAAAAGGTGTGAAAAATATGAGGAGCATGAAACGGTATGAAAAATAGGAGGAGCGTGAAGTGGTGTTCAAAAACATGAAGAGCCTGAAATGGTGTGAAAAATATGAAGAGTTTCAAAAGCTGTTAAAAATATGAGGAGCATGAAACGATTTGAAAAACATGAGGAGCAAGATGTGGTGTTGAAAAACATGAAGAGCCTGAAAAGGTGTGAAAAATTTGAAGTGCTTCAAAAGGTGTCATAAATGAGATGAGCATGAAACGGTCTGAAAAATAGGAGGAGTATGAAGTGGTGTTGAGAAAAAAGAAGAGCCTGAACACGTGTGAAAAATATGAAGAGCTCCAAAAAGTGTCAAAAATGACATGAGCATGAAACGGTCTGAAAGATAGGAGGAGCATGAAGTGGTGTTGAAAAACATTAAGAGCCTTTAAAGGTGTGAAAAATATGAAGAGCTTCAAAAGCTGTGAAAAATATGAAGAGCTTCAAAAGGTGTCAAAAATATGAGGAGCATGAAACGGTCTGAAAAATAGGAGGAGCGTGAAGTGGTGTTGAAAAACACGAAGAGCCTGAAAAGTTGTGAAAAATATGAAGAGCTTCAAAAGTTGTCAAAAATACGGCAAGCATGAAACGGTCTGAAAAATAGGAAGATCATGAAGCGGTGTTGAAAACATGAACAGCTTGAAAAGGTGTGAGAAATATGAAGGGCTTCAAAAGGTGTGAAATACATGAGGAGCATGAAATGGTCTGAAAATTAAGAGGAGCTTGAAGCGATGTTCAAAAACATGAAGAGCCTGTAAAGGTGTGAAAATTATGAAGAGCTTTAAAAGATGTCAAAAATAAGAGGAGCATGAAACGATCTGAAAAACAGCAGGAGCATGAAGTGGCGTTGAAAAACATGTAGAGCCTGAAAAGCTGTGAAATATATGAAGAGCTTCAAAATGTGTCAAAAATATGAGGAGCATGAAACGGTCAGAAAAATAGGAGGAGCATGAAGCGGTGTTGAAAAACATGAAGAGCCTGAAAAGTTGTGAAAAATATGAAGAGCTTCAAAATGTGTCAAAAATATAAGGAGCATGAAACTGTCTCAAAATTAGGAGGAACATAAAGGTGTTCAAAACCCTGAAGAGCATGGAATGGTGTGAAAAATATGAAGAGCCTCAAAAGGTGTCAAAAATATGAGGAGCATGAAACGGTCTGAAACATAGGAGGATCATGAAGCAGTGTTGAAATACATGAAGAGCCTGAAAATGTGTGAAAATTATGAAGAGCTTCAAAAGGTGTGAAAAATACGAAGAGCTTCAAAAGTTTTCAAAAATGAGATGAGCATGAAACGGTCTGAAAAATAGGAGGAGCATGAAGTCGTGTTGAAAAACATGAAGAGCCTAAAAGGTGTGAAATATACGAAGAGCATCAAAAGGTGTGAAATACATGAGGAGCATGAAATGGTCTGACAAAGTGGAGGAGCATGAAGCGGTGTTCAAAAATATGAAGAGCCTGAAAAGGTGTGAAAAATATGAAGACCTTTAAAAAGTGTCAAAAATATGAGGAGCATGAAACGGTCGCAAAAATAGGAGGAGCATGAAGCGGTATTCAAATACATGGAGATCCTGAAACAGTATGAAAAATATGAAGAGCTTCAAGAGGTGTCAAAAATATGAAGAGCATGAAACGTTCTGAAAAAGGAGTAGCATGAAACGGTGTTCAAAAATATGAAGAGCCTGGAAAGGTGTGAAAAATATGAAGAGCATCAAAACGTGTCAAAAATATGAGGAGCATGAAACGGTCTGAAAAATAGGAGGAGCATGAAGCAGTGTTAAAAACATGAAGAGCCTGAAAAGGTGTGAAAAATATGAATAGCTTCAAAAGGTGTCAAAAATATGAGGAGCATGAAACGGTCTGAAAAATAAGAGGAGCATGAATCTGTGCTCAAAAACATGAATAGCCTGAAAAGCTGTGAAAAGTGTGAAGAGCTTCAAAAGGGGTGAAAAATGTGAGGAGCATGAAATGGTCTGAAAAATAGGAGGAGCATGAAGCGGTGTTCAAAAACTTGAAGAGCCTGAAAAGGTGTGAAAAATAAGAAGAGCTTCAAAAATTGTCAAAAATATGAGGAGCATGATACGGACTAAAAAATAGGAGGAGCTTGAAACGGTGTTCAAAAACATGAAGAGCCTGGAAAGGTGTGAAAAATATGAAGAGCCTCAAAATGTGTCAAATATATGAGGAGCATGAAACGGTCTGAAAAATAGGAGGAACATGAAGCGGTGTTGAAAAACATGAAGAGCCTGAAAACGTGTGAAAAATATGAAGAGTTTCAAAAGGTGTGAAAAATATGAAGAGATTCAAAAGGTGTCAAAAAATGAGGAGCATTAAACGGTCTGAAAAATAGGAGAAGCATGAAACGGTGTTAAAAAAAACATGAAGAGCCTGAAAAGGTGTGAAATATATGAAGAGCTTCAAAAGGTGTCAAAAATATGAGGAGCATGAAACTGTCTGAAAAATAGGAGGAGCATTAAGCGGTGTTCAAAAACATGAAAAGCCTGAAAAGGTGTGAAAACTATGAAGAGCATCAAAAGTTGTCAAATATATGAGGAGCATGAAACGGTCTGAAAAATAGGAGGAGCATGAAACGGTGTTCAAAAGCATGAAGAGCCTGAAAAGGTGTGAAAAATATGAAGACGTTCAAAATGTGTAAAAAATATGAAGAGCTTCAAAAGGTGTCAAAAATATGAAGAGCTCAAACGGTGTCAAAAATGAGAGTAGCATGAAAAGGTCTGAAAAATAGGAGAAGCATGAAGTGGTCTTGAAAAACATGAAGAGCCTGAAAAGGTGTCAAATATATTAAGAGCTTCAAAAGGTGTCAAAAATACTAGGAGCATTAAACGGTCTGAAAAATAGGAGGAGCATGAAACGGTGATGAACATTATGAAGAGCAAGAAAGGTGTGAAAAATATGAAGAGCTTTAAAAGGTGTCAAAAATATGAGGAGCATGAAACGGTCTGAAAAATAGGAGGAGCATGAGGCGATGTTGAACATCATGAAAAGCACAAAAAGGTGTGAAAAATATGAAGAGCTTCAAATCGTGTCAAAAATGTGAGAAGCATGAAATGGTCTCAAAAATAGGAGGAGCAAGAAGCGGTGTTGAAAAACATGAAGAGCCTGAAAACGTGTGAAAAATATGAAGAGCTTCAAAAGGTGTGAAAAATATGAAAAACTTCAAAAGGTGTCAAAAATGACATGAGCATGTAACGGTCTGAAAAATAGGACGAGCATGAAGTGGTGTTCCGAAACATGAAGAGCCTGAAAAGGAGTGAAATATATGAAGAGCTTCAAAGGTGTCAAAAACATGAGGAGCATGAAACGGTCTGAAAAATAGGAGGAGCATGAATGGTGTTGAACAACATGAATAGGCTGAAAAGGTGTGAAAAATAAGAAGAGCTTCAAAAGGTGTCAAAAATATGAAGCGCTTCAACCGGTGTCAAAAATGAGAGTAGCATGAAATGGTCTGAAAAATAGGAAGAGCATGAAACGTTGTTCAAAAACATGAAGACCCTGAAAAGGTGTGAAAAATATGAAGAGCTTCAACAGGTGTGAAATACATGAGGAGCATGAAACGGTCTGAAAAATAGGAGGAGCATGAAGTGGTGTTGAAAAACATGAAGAGCCTGTAATGGCGTCAAAATTAGGAATAGCTTCAAAAGGTGTCAAAAATATGAGGAGCATGAAACGGTCTGAAAATAGGAGGAGCATGAAGCGGTGTTCAAAAACATGAAGAGCCTGAAAAAGTCTGAAAAGTATGAAGACTTCAAAAGCTGTCAAAAGTATGAGGAGCATGAAGCGGCGTTGAAAAATATGAAGAGCATGAAAAGGTGTGAAAAATATGAAGACACTCAAAAGGTGTGAAAAATATGAAAAGCTTCCAAAGTTGTCAAATATGAGATGTGCATGAAACGGTCTGGAAAATAGGACGAGCATGAAGCGGTGTGGAAAAACATGAAGAGCATGAAAACGTGTGAAAAATATGAAGAGCTTCAAAAGGTGTGAAATACATGAGGAGCATGAAACGGTCTGAAAAATATGAGGAGCATTAAGCGGTATTCAGAAATATGAAGAGCCTGAAAATGTATGAAAAATATGAAGAGCTTCAAAAAGTGTCAACAATATGAGGAGCATGAAACGGTCTGAAAAATAGGAGGAGCATGAAGTGCTGTTGAAAAATATGAAGTGCCTGAAAAGCTGTGAAAAATATAAAGAGCTTCAAAAGGTGTGAAAAATATGAAGAGCTTCAAAAGGTGTGAAAATTATGAAGAGCTTCAAAGGTGTCAAAAATGAGATGATCATGAAGAGGTCTGAAAAATAGGAGGAGCATGAAGTGGTGTTGAAAAGCATGAAGAGCCTGAAAAGGTGTGAAAAATATAAAGAGCTTTAAAAGTTGTCAAAAATATGAGGAGCTTGAAACGGTCTGAAAAATAGAAGGAGCATTGAAGCGTTGTTCAAAAACTTGAAGAGCCTGAAAAGGTGTGAAAAATATGAAGAGCTTCAAAAATTGTCAAAAATATGAGGAGCATGAAACGGTCTGAAAAATAAGAGGAGCATGAAGTAGTTTTGAAAAACATGAACAGCCTGAAAAGTGTGAAAAATATGAAGAGCTTCTAAAGGTGTCAAAAATATGAGGAGCATGAAACGGTCTGAAAAATAGGAGCAGCATGAAATGGTGTTCAAAAACTTGAAGAGCCTGAAAAGGTGTGAAACATATGAAGAGCTTCAAAAGGTGTGAAATAAATGAGGAGCATGAAACGGTCTGAAAAAGAGAAGGAGCATTAAACGATATTCAAAAATATAAAGAGCCTGAAAAGGTGTGAAAAATGTGAAGAGCTTCAAAGGTGTGAAATACAGGAGGAGCATGAAACGATCTGAAAAATAAGACGAGCATGAAGCGGTGTGGAAAAACATGAGGAACCTGAAAATGTGTGAAAAATATGTAGAGCTTCAAAAGGTGCCAAATATATGAGGAGCATGAAACGGTCTGAAAAAGAGGAGGAGCATTAAACGGTGTTCAAAAACATGAAGTGCCTGAAAAGGTGTGAAAAATATGAAGAGCTTCAAAAGGTGTGAAATACATGAGGAGCATGAAACGGTCTGAAAAATAGGAGGAGCATGAAGCGGTGTTCAAACACATGAAAAGCCTGAAAAGGTGTGAAAAATATGAAGAGCTTCAAAAGGTGTCAAAAATATGAGGAGCAAGAAACGGTCTGAAAAATAGGAGGAGCATGAAACGGTGTTCAAAAACATGAAGAGCCTGAAAAGCTGTGAAATATATGAAGAGCTTCAAAAGGTGTGAAAAATATGAAGAGCTTCAAAAGGGGTCAAAAATGAGATGATCCTGAATGGTTTGAAAAATAGGAGGAGCATGAAGTGGTGTTGTAAAACATGAAGAGCCTGAGGAGTGTGAAATATATGATGAGGTACAAAAGGTGTGAAAAATATGAAGAGCTTCAAAAGCTGTCAAAAATGAGATGAACATGAAACTGTCTGAAAATAGGAGGGGCATGAAGTGGTGTTGAAAAATATGAAGAGCCTGAAAAGGTGTGAAATATATGAAGAGCTTCAAAAAGTGTCAAAAATATGACGAGCATGAAACGATCTGAAAAATAGGAGGAGCATGAAGCGGTGTTGAAAAAGTGAAGAGCCTGAAAACGTGTGAAAAATATGAAGAGCTTCAAAAGGTGTGAAAATAGGAAGAGCTTCAAAAGGTGTGAAATATATGAGGAGCATGAAACGGTCTGAAAAATAGGAGGAGCATGAAGCGGTGTTCAAAAACATGAAGAGTCTGAAAAGGTGTGAAAAATATGAAGAGCTTCAAAAGTTGTCAAAAATATGAGGAGCATGAAACAGACTGAAAAATAGGAGGAGCGTGAAGCGCTGTTCAAAAACATGAAGAGTCTGAAAATGCGTGAAAAACATGAAGTGTTTCAAAAGGTGTCAAAAATATGAGGAGCATGAAACGGTCTGAAAAATAGGAGGAGCATGAAACGGTGTTGAAAAACATGAGGAGCCTGAAAATGTGTGAAAAATATGAAGAGCCTCAAAACCTGTCAAAAATATGAGGAGCATGAAACGCTCTGAAAAATAGGAGGAGCATGAAACGGTATTCAAAAACATGAAGAGCCTGAAAATCTGTGAAAAATATGAAGAGCTTCAAAAGGTGTGAAAAATATGAAGAGCCTGAAAATCTGTGAAAAATATGAAGAGCTTCAAAAGGTGTGAAAAATATGAAGAGCTTCAAAAGGTGTGAAAAATATGAAGAGCCTGAAATTGTGTGAAAAATATGAAGAGTTTCAAAAGGTTTCAAAATTATGAGGAGCATGAAACGGTCTGAAAAATAGGAGCAGCATGAAACGTTGTCCAAAATCTTGAAGAGCCTGAAAATGTGTGAAACATATGAAGAGCTTCAAAAGGTGTGAAATACAAGAGGAGCATGAATCTGTCTGAAAAATAGGAGGAGCATGAAGCGGTGTTGAAAAACATGAAAAGCCTGAAAAGGTGTGAAACATATGAAGAGCCTCAAAACGTGTCAAAATTATGAGGAGCATGAAACGGTCTGAAAAATAAGAGGAGCATGAAACGGTCTGAAAAATAGGAGAAGCATGAAACGGTGTTCAAAAACATGAAAAGCCTGAAAAGGTGTGAAACATATGAAGAGCCTCAAAACGTGTCAAAATTATGAGGAGCATGAAACGGTCTGAAAAATAAGAGGAGCATGAAACGGTCTGAAAAATAAGAAGAGAATGACGCGGTGTTGAAAAACATGAAGAGCCTGAAAAGGAGTGACAAATATAAAGAGTTTCAAAAGGTGTCAATAATAAGCGTTGCATGAAACAGTCTGAAAAATAGGAGGAGCGTGAAGCGGTGTTGAAAAACATGAAGAGCCTGAAAAGGTGTGAAAAATATGAAGAGCTTCAAAAGGTGTCAAAAATATGAGTAGCATGAAACGGTCTGAAAAAGAGGAGGAGAATGAAACGGTCTGAAAATAGGAGGAGCATGAAGCGGTGTTGAAAAACATGAAGAGCCTGAAACGGTGTGAAATATATGAAGAGCCTCAAAACGTGTCAAAATTATGAGGAGCATGAAACGGTCTGAAAAATAAGAGGAGCATGAAACGGTCTGAAAAATAAGGAGAGAATGACGCGGTGTTGAAAAACATGAAGAGCCTGAAAAGGTGTGACAAATATAAAGAGTTTCAAAAGGTGTCAATAATAAGCGTTGCATGAAACAGTCTGAAAAATAGGAGGAGCATGAAGCGGTGTTGAAATACATGAAGAGCCTGAAAAGGTGTGAAAAATATGAAGAGCTTCAAAAGGTGTCAAAAATATGAGTAGCATGAAACGGTCTGAAAAAGAGGAGGAGAATGAAACGGTCTGAAAATAGGAGGAGCATGAAGCGGTGTTGAAAAACCTGAAGAGCCTGAAAAGGTATGAAAAATATGAAGAGCTTCAAAAGGTGTGAAAAATATGAAGAGTTCAAAAGGTGTCATAAATGAGTTGAGCATGAAACGGTCTAAAAAACAGGAGGAGCATGAAGTGGTGTTGAAAAACATGAAGAGCCTGAAAAAGTGTGAAATATATGAAGAGATTCAAAAGGTGTCAAAAATATGAGGAGTATGAAACGGTCTGAAAAATAGGAAGAGCATGAAAAGGTCTGAAAAATAGGAGGAGCATGAAGCATTGTTCAAAAACATGAAGAAAATG
Organism: Dama dama; assembly: GCF_033118175.1. NCBI lineage: Eukaryota > Metazoa > Chordata > Mammalia > Artiodactyla > Cervidae > Dama > Dama dama. Next base: position 5,836,268 of record NC_083709.1, read on the forward strand.
AAAAAGTGTGAAATATATGAAGAGCTTCAAAAGGTGTGAAAAATATGAGGAGCATGAAACGGTCTGAAAAATAGGAGGAACATGAAGTGGTGTTGAAAAACATGAAGAGCCTGAAAAGGTGTGAAAAAGATGAAGAGCTTCAAAAATTGTCAAAAATATGAGGAGCATGAAACGGTCTGAAATATAAGAGGAGCATGAAGTAGTTTTGAAAAACATGAACAGCCTGAAAAGTGTGAAAAATATGAAGTGCTTTTAAAGGTGTCAAAATATGAGGAGCATGAAACAGTCTGAAAAATAGGAGCAGCATGAAATGGTGTTCAAAAACTTGAAGAGCCTGAAAAGATGTGAAACATATGAAGAGCTTCAAAAGGTGTGAAATAAATGAGGAGCATGAAACGTTCTGAAAAATAGGAGAAGCATGAAGCGGTATTCAAAAATATAAAGAGCCTGAAAAGGTGTGAAAAATATGAAGAGCTTCGAAGGTGTGAAATACAGGAGGAGCATGAAACGATCTGAAAAATAGGACGAGCATGAAGCGGTGTGGAAAAATATGAGGAACCTGAAAAGGTGTGAAAAATATGTAGAGCTTCAAAAGGTGCCAAATATATGAGGAGCATGAAACGGTCTGAAAAAGAGGAGGAGCATTAAACGGTGTTCAAAAACATGAAGTGCCTGAAAAGGTGTGAAAAATATGAAGAGCTTCAAAAGGTGTGAAATATATGAGGAGCATGAAACGGTCTGAAAAATAGGAGGAGCATGAAGCGGTGTTCAAACACATGAAAAGCCTGAAAATGTGTGAAAAATATGAAGAGCTTCAAAAGGTGTGAAAAATATGAGGAGCATGAAACGGTCTGAAAAATAGGAGGAACATGAAGTGGTGTTGAAAAACATGAAGAGCCTGAAAAGGTGTGAAAAAGATGAAGAGCTTCAAAAATTGTCAAAAATATGAGGAGCATGAAACGGTCTGAAATATAAGAGGAGCATGAAGTAGTTTTGAAAAACATGAACAGCCTGAAAAGTGTGAAAAATATGAAGAGCTTCTAAAGGTGTCAAAATATGAGGAGCATGAAACGGTCTGAAAAATAGGAGCAGCATGAAATGGTGTTCAAAAACTTGAAGAGCCTGAAAAGGTGTGAAACATATGAAGAGCTTTAAAAGGTGTGAAATAAATGAGGAGCATGAAACGTTCTGAAAAATAGGAGGAGCATGAAGCGGTATTCAAAAATATAAAGAGCCTGAAAAGGTGTGAAAAATGTGAAGAGCTTCGAAGGTGTCAAATACAGGAGGAGCATGAAACGATCTGAAAAATAGGACGAGCATGAAGCGGTGTGGAAAAATATGAGGAACCTGAAAAGGTGTGAAAAATATGTAGAGCTTCAAAAGGTGCCAAATATATGAGGAGCATGAAACGGTCTGAAAAAGAGGAGGAGCATTAAACGGTGTTCAAAAACATGAAGTGCCTGAAAAGGTGTGAAAAATATGAAGAGCTTCAAAAGGTGTCAAATATATGAGGAGCATGAAACGGTCTGAAAAATAGGAGGAGCATGAAGCGGTGTTCAAACACATGAAAAGCCTGAAAATGTGTGAAAAATATGAAGAGCTTCAAAAGGTGTCAAAAATATGAGGAGCATGAAACGGTCTGAAAAATAGGAGGAGCATGAAACGGTGTTCAAAAACATGAAGAGCCTGAAAAGCTGTGAAATATATGAAGAGCTTCAAAAGGTGTGAAAAATATGAAGAGCTTGAAAAGGGGTCAAAAATGAGATGATCCTGAAACGGTTTGAAAAATAGGAGGAGCATGAAGTGGTGTTGTAAAACATGAAGTGCCTGAGGAGTGTGAAATATATGATGAGGTTCAAAAGGTGTGAAAAGTATGAAGAGCTTCAAAAGCTGTCAAAAATGAGATGAACATGAAAATGTCTGAAAATAGGAGGGGCATGAAGTGGTGTTGAAAAATATGAAGAGCCTGAAAAGATGTGAAATATATGAAGAGCTTCAAAAAGTGTCAAAAATATGAGGAGCATGAAACGATCTGAAAAATAGGAGGAGCATGAAGCGGTGTTGAAAAACTGAAGAGCCTGAAAACGTGTGAAAAATATGAAGAGCTTCAAAAGGTGTGAAAATATGAAGAGCTTCAAAAGGTGTGAAATATATGAGGAGCATGAAACGGTCTGAAAAATAGGAGGAGCATGAAGCGGTGTTCAAAAACATGAAGAGCCTGAAAAGGTGTGAAAAAGATGAACAGCTTCAAAAGGTGTCAAAAATAGGAGGAGCATGAAGCGGTGTTCAAAAACATGAAGAGCCTGAAAAGGTGTGAAAAATATGAAGAGCTTCAAAAGGTGTCAAAAATATGAGGAGCAGGAAACGGTCTGAACAATAGGAAGAGTATGAAACGGTGTTCAAAAACATGAAGAGCCTCATAAGGTGTGAATAATATGAAGAGCTTCAAAAGGTGTCAAAAATATGAGGAGCATGAAACTATCTGAAAAATAGGAGGAACATGAAGCGGTGATCAATAACATGTAGAGCCTGAAAAGGTGTAAAAAATATGAAGAGTTTCAAAAGGAGTGAAAAATATGAAGATCTTACAAAGGTGTAAAAAATGAGATGAGTATGAAACGGTCTGAAAAATAGGAGGAGTATGAAGTGGTGTTGAAAAACCTGAAGAGACTGAAAACGTGTGAAATATATGAAGAGCTTCAAAAGGTGTCAAAATTATGAGGAGCATGAAACGGTCTGAAATATAGGAGGAGCATGAAGCTGTGTTCAAAAACATGAAGAGCCTGAAAAGGTGTGAAAAATATGAAGAGCTTCAAAAGGTTTCAAAATTATGAGGAGCATGAAACGGTCTGAAAATAGGAGGAGCATGAAGCTGTGTTCAAAAACATAAAGAGACTGAAAATGTGTGAAATATATGAAGAGCTTCAAAAGGTGTGTAATATATGAGGAGCATGAAACGGTCTGAAAAATAGGAGGAGCAAGAAGCTGTGTTCAAAAACATGAGAGCCTGAAAATGTGTGAAATATATGAAGAGCTTCAAAAGGTGTGAAATACATGAGGAGCATGAAACGTTCTGAAAAATAGGAGGAGCATGAAGCGGTGTTCAAAAACATGAAGAGCCTGAAAAAGTCTGAAAAGTATGAAGACTTCAAAAGCTGTCAAAAGTATGAGGAGCATGAAGCGGTGTTGAAAAATATGAAAAGAGCATGAAAAGGTGTGAAAAATATGAAGAGACTCAAAAGGTGTGAAAAATATGAAAAGCTTCCAAAGTTGTCAAATATGAGATGTGCATGAAACGGTCTGGAAAATAGGACGAGCATGAAGCGGTGTGGAAAAACATGAAGAGCATGAAAACGTGTGAAAAATATGAAGAGCTTCAAAAGGTGTGAAAAATATGAAGAGATTCAAAGCTGTCAAAAATGAGATGAGCATGAAGCAGTCTGAAAAATAGGAGGAGCATGAAGCGGTGTGGAAAAACATGAGGAACCTGAAAAGGTGTGAAAAATATGTAGAGCTTCCAAAGGTGCCAAATATATGAGGAGCATGAAACGGTCTGAAAAAGAGGAGGAGCATTAAACGGTGTTCAAAAACATGAAGAGCCTGAAAAGGTGAGAAAAATATGAAGAGCTTCAAAAGGTGTGAAATACATGAGGAGCATGAAACGGTCTGAAAAATAGGAGGAGCATGAAGCGGTGTTCAAACACATGTAAAGCCTGAAAAGGTGTGAAAAATATGAAGAGCTTCAAAAGGTGTCAAAAATATGAGAAGCAAGAAACGGTCTGAAAAATAGGAGGAGCATGAAACGGTGTTCAAAAACATGAAGAGCCTGAAAAGCTGTGAAATATATGAAGAGCTTCAAAAGGTGTGAAAAATATGAAGAGCTTCAAAAGGGGTCAAAAATGAGATGATCCTGAATGGTTTGAAAAATAGGAGGAGCATGAAGTGGTGTTGTAAAACATGAAGAGCCTGAGGAGTGTGAAATATATGATGAGGTTCAAAAGGTGTGAAAAATATGAAGAGCTTCAAAAGCTGTCAAAAATGAGATGAACATGAAACTGTCTGAAAATAGGAGGGGCATGAAGTGGTGTTGAAAAATATGAAGAGCTTGAAAGGGTGTGAAATATATGAAGAGCTTCAAAAAGTGTCAAAAATATGACGAGCATGAAACGATCTGAAAAATAGGAGGAGCATGAAGCGGTGTTGAAAAAGTGAAGAGCCTGAAAACGTGTGAAAAATATGAAGAGCTTCAAAAGGTGTGAAAATAGGAAGAGCTTCAAAAGGTGTGAAATATATGAGGAGCATGAAACGGTCTGAAAAATAGGAGGAGCATGAAGCGGTGTTCAAAAACATGAAGAGCCTGAAAAGGTGTGAAAAATATGAAGAGCTTCAAAAGGTGTCAAAAATATGAGGAGCATGAAACAGACTGAAAAATAGGAGGAGCATGAAGCGCTGTTCAAAAACATGAAGAGTCTGAAAATGTGTGAAAAACATGAAGTGTTTCAAAAGGTGTCAAAAATATGAGGAGCATGAAACGGTCTGAAAAATAGGAGGAGCATGAAACGGTGTTGAAAAACATGAGGAGCCTGAAAATGTGTGAAAAATATGAAGAGCCTCAAAACCTGTCAAAAATATGAGGAGCATGAAACGCTCTGAAAAATAGGAGGAGCATGAAGTGGTGTTGAAAAATATGAAGAGCATGAAAACGTGTGAAAAATACGACGAGCTTCAAAAGGTGTCAAAAATATGAGGAACATGAAACGGTCTGAAAAATAGGAAGATCATGAAGCGGTGTTGAAACACCTGAAGAGCCTAAAAAGTGTGAAAAATATGAAGAGCTTCAAAAAGTGTCAACAATGTGAGGAGCATGAAACGGTCTGAAAAATGAGAGGAGCATGAAGCGGTGTTAAAAAACATGAAGAGCCTGAAAATGTGTGAAAAATATGAAGAGCTTCAAAAGGTGTGAAATACATGAGGAGCATGAAACGGTCTGAAAAAGAGGAGGAGCATGAAGCGGTGTTCAAAAACATGAAGAGCCTGAAAATGTGTGAAAAATATGAAGAGTTTCAAAAGGTTTCAAAAATATGAGGAGCATGAAACGGTCTGAAAAATAGGAGGAGCATGAAACGGTATTCAAAAACATGAAGAGCCTGAAAATCTGTGAAAAATATGAAGAGCTTCAAAAGGTGTGAAAAATATGAAGAGCCTGAAAATCTGTGAAAAATATGAAGAGCTTCAAAAGGTGTGAAAAATATGAAGAGCTTCAAAAGGTGTGAAAAATATGAAGAGCTTCAAAAAGTGTCAAAAACATGAGGAGATTCAAAAGCTGTCAAAATTATGAGGAGCATGAAACGGTCTGAAAAATAGGAGCAGCATGAAACGTTGTCAAAAATCTTGAAGAGCCTGAAAATGTGTGAAACATATGAAGAGCTTCAAAAGGTGTGAAATACAAGAGGAGCATGAATCTGTCTGAAAAATAGGAGGAGCATGAAGCGGTGTTGAAAAACATGAAGAACCAGAAAAGGTGTGAAAAATATGAAGAGCTTCCAAAGATGTCAAAAATATGAGGAGCTTGAAACTGTCTGAAAAATAGGAGCAGCATGAAACGGTGTTCAAAAACATGAAGAGCCTGAAAAGGTGTGAAACATATGAAGAGCCTCAAAACGTGTCAAAATTATGAGGAGCGTGAAACGGTCTGAAAAATAAGAGGAGCATGAAACGGTCTGAAAAATAAGAAGAGAATGACGCGGTGTTGAAAAACATGAAGAGCCTGAAAAGGTGTGACAAATATAAAGAGTTTCAAAAGGTGTCAATAATAAGCGTTGCATGAAACAGTCTGAAAAATAGGAGGAGCGTGAAGCGGTGTTGAAAAACATGAAGAGCCTGAAAAGGTGTGAAAAATATGAAGAGCTTCAAAAGGTGTCAAAAATATGAGTAGCATGAAACGGTCTGAAAAAGAGGAGGAGAATGAAATGGTCTGAAAATAGGAGGAGCATGAAGCGGTGTTGAAAAACATGAAGAGCCTGAAACGGTGTGAAATATATGAAGAGCCTCAAAACGTGTCAAAATTATGAGGAGCATGAAACGGTCTGAAAAATAAGGAGAGAATGACGCGGTGTTGAAAAACATGAAGAGCCTGAAAGGTGTGACAAATATAAAGAGTTTCAAAAGGTGTCAATAATAAGCGTTGCATGAAACAGTCTGAAAAATAGGAGGAGCATGAAGCGGTGTTGAAATACATGAAGAGCCTGAAAAGGTGTGAAAAATATGAAGAGCTTCACAAGGTTTTCAAAAATATGAGTAGCATGAAACGGTCTGAAAAAGAGGAGGAGAATGAAACGGTCTGAAAATAGGAGGAGCATGAAGCGGTGTTGAAAAACATGAAGAGCCTGAAAAGGTATGAAAAATATGAAGAGCTTCAAAAGGTGTGAAAAATATGAAGAGGTTCAAAAGGTGTCATAAATGAGATGAGCATGAAACGGTCTAAAAAACAGGAGGAGCATGAAGTGGTGTTGAAAAACATGAAGAGCCTGAAAAAGTGTGAAATATATGAAGAGATTCAAAAGGTGTCAAAAATATGAGGAGTATGAAACGGTCTGAAAAATAGGAAGAGCTTGAAAAGGTCTGAAAAATAGGAGGAGCATGAAGCATTGTGCAAAAACATGAAGAAAATGAAAAAGTGTGAAATATATGAAGAGCTTCAAAAGGTGTGAAAAATATGAGGAGCATGAAACGGTCTGAAAAATAGGAGGAACATGAAGTGGTGTTGAAAAATATGAAGAGCCTGAAAAGGTGTGAAAAAGATGAACAGCTTCAAAAATTGTCAAAAATATGAGGAGCATGAAACGGTCTGAAATATAAGAGGAGCATGAAGTAGTTTTGAAAAACATGAACAGCCTGAAAAGTGTGAAAAATATGAAGAGCTTCTAATGGTGTCAAAATATGAGGAGCATGAAACGGTCTGAAAAATAGGAGCAGCATGAAATGGTGTTCAAAAACTTGAAGAGCCTGAAAAGGTGTGAAACATATGAAGAGCTTCAAACGGTGTGAAATAAATGAGGAGCATGAAACGTTCTGAAAAATAGGAGGAGCATGAAGCGGTATTCAAAAATATAAAGAGCCTGAAAAGGTGTGAAAAATGTGAAGAGCTTCGAAGGTGTGAAATACAGGAGGAGCATGAAATGATCTGAAAAATAGGACGAGCATGAAGCGGTGTGGAAAAATATGAGGAACCTGAAAAGGTGTGAAAAATATGTAGAGCTTCAAAAGGTTTCAAAATTATGAGGAGCATGAAACGGTCTGAAAATAGGAGGAGCATGAAGCTGTGTTCAAAAACATAAAGAGACTGAAAATGTGTGAAATATATGAAGAGCTTCAAAAGGTGTGTAATATATGAGGAGCATGAAACGGTCTGAAAAATAGGAGGAGCAAGAAGCTGTGTTCAAAAACATGAGAGCCTGAAAATGTGTGAAATATATGAAGAGCTTCAAAAGGTGTGAAATACATGAGGAGCATGAAACGTTCTGAAAAATAGGAGGAGCATGAAGCGGTGTTCAAAAACATGAAGAGCCTGAAAAAGTCTGAAAAGTATGAAGACTTCAAAAGCTGTCAAAAGTATGAGGAGCATGAAGCGGTGTTGAAAAATATGAAAAGAGCATGAAAAGGTGTGAAAAATATGAAGAGACTCAAAAGGTGTGAAAAATATGAAAAGCTTCCAAAGTTGTCAAATATGAGATGTGCATGAAACGGTCTGGAAAATAGGACGAGCATGAAGCGGTGTGGAAAAACATGAAGAGCATGAAAACGTGTGAAAAATATGAAGAGCTTCAAAAGGTGTGAAAAATATGAAGAGATTCAAAGCTGTCAAAAATGAGATGAGCATGAAGCAGTCTGAAAAATAGGAGGAGCATGAAGCGGTGTGGAAAAACATGAGGAACCTGAAAAGGTGTGAAAAATATGTAGAGCTTCCAAAGGTGCCAAATATATGAGGAGCATGAAACGGTCTGAAAAAGAGGAGGAGCATTAAACGGTGTTCAAAAACATGAAGAGCCTGAAAAGGTGAGAAAAATATGAAGAGCTTCAAAAGGTGTGAAATACATGAGGAGCATGAAACGGTCTGAAAAATAGGAGGAGCATGAAGCGGTGTTCAAACACATGTAAAGCCTGAAAAGGTGTGAAAAATATGAAGAGCTTCAAAAGGTGTCAAAAATATGAGTAGCAAGAAACGGTCTGAAAAATAGGAGGAGCATGAAACGGTGTTCAAAAACATGAAGAGCCTGAAAAGCTGTGAAATATATGAAGAGCTTCAAAAGGTGTGAAAAATATGAAGAGCTTCAAAAGGGGTCAAAAATGAGATGATCCTGAATGGTTTGAAAAATAGGAGGAGCATGAAGTGGTGTTGTAAAACATGAAGAGCCTGAGGAGTGTGAAATATATGATGAGGTTCAAAAGGTGTGAAAAATATGAAGAGCTTCAAAAGCTGTCAAAAATGAGATGAACATGAAACTGTCTGAAAATAGGAGGGGCATGAAGTGGTGTTGAAAAATATGAAGAGCTTGAAAGGGTGTGAAATATATGAAGAGCTTCAAAAAGTGTCAAAAATATGACGAGCATGAAACGATCTGAAAAATAGGAGGAGCATGAAGCGGTGTTGAAAAAGTGAAGAGCCTGAAAACGTGTGAAAAATATGAAGAGCTTCAAAAGGTGTGAAAATAGGAAGAGCTTCAAAAGGTGTGAAATATATGAGGAGCATGAAACGGTCTGAAAAATAGGAGGAGCATGAAGCGGTGTTCAAAAACATGAAGAGCCTGAAAAGGTGTGAAAAATATGAAGAGCTTCAAAAGGTGTCAAAAATATGAGGAGCATGAAACAGACTGAAAAATAGGAGGAGCATGAAGCGCTGTTCAAAAACATGAAGAGTCTGAAAATGTGTGAAAAACATGAAGTGTTTCAAAAGGTGTCAAAAATATGAGGAGCATGAAACGGTCTGAAAAATAGGAGGAGCATGAAACGGTGTTGAAAAACATGAGGAGCCTGAAAATGTGTGAAAAATATGAAGAGCCTCAAAACCTGTCAAAAATATGAGGAGCATGAAACGCTCTGAAAAATAGGAGGAGCATGAAGTGGTGTTGAAAAATATGAAGAGCATGAAAACGTGTGAAAAATACGACGAGCTTCAAAAGGTGTCAAAAATATGAGGAACATGAAACGGTCTGAAAAATAGGAAGATCATGAAGCGGTGTTGAAACACCTGAAGAGCCTAAAAAGTGTGAAAAATATGAAGAGCTTCAAAAAGTGTCAACAATGTGAGGAGCATGAAACGGTCTGAAAAATGAGAGGAGCATGAAGCGGTGTTAAAAAACATGAAGAGCCTGAAAATGTGTGAAAAATATGAAGAGCTTCAAAAGGTGTGAAATACATGAGGAGCATGAAACGGTCTGAAAAAGAGGAGGAGCATGAAGCGGTGTTGAAATACATGAAGAGCCTGAAAAGGTATGAAAAATATGAAGAGCTTCAAAAGGTGTGAAAAATATGAAGAGGTTCAAAAGGTGTCATAAATGAGATGAGCATGAAACGGTCTAAAAAACAGGAGGAGCATGAAGTGGTGTTGAAAAACATGAAGAGCCTGAAAAAGTGTGAAATATATGAAGAGATTCAAAAGGTGTCAAAAATATGAGGAGTATGAAACGGTCTGAAAAATAGGAAGAGCTTGAAAAGGTCTGAAAAATAGGAGGAGCATGAAGCATTGTGCAAAAACATGAAGAAAATGAAAAAGTGTGAAATATATGAAGAGCTTCAAAAGGTGTGAAAAATATGAGGAGCATGAAACGGTCTGAAAAATAGGAGGAACATGAAGTGGTGTTGAAAAATATGAAGAGCCTGAAAAGGTGTGAAAAAGATGAACAGCTTCAAAAATTGTCAAAAATATGAGGAGCATGAAACGGTCTGAAATATAAGAGGAGCATGAAGTAGTTTTGAAAAACATGAACAGCCTGAAAAGTGTGAAAAATATGAAGAGCTTCTAATGGTGTCAAAATATGAGGAGCATGAAACGGTCTGAAAAATAGGAGCAGCATGAAATGGTGTTCAAAAACTTGAAGAGCCTGAAAAGGTGTGAAACATATGAAGAGCTTCAAACGGTGTGAAATAAATGAGGAGCATGAAACGTTCTGAAAAATAGGAGGAGCATGAAGCGGTATTCAAAAATATAAAGAGCCTGAAAAGGTGTGAAAAATGTGAAGAGCTTCGAAGGTGTGAAATACAGGAGGAGCATGAAATGATCTGAAAAATAGGACGAGCATGAAGCGGTGTGGAAAAATATGAGGAACCTGAAAAGGTGTGAAAAATATGTAGAGCTTCAAAAGGTTTCAAAATTATGAGGAGCATGAAACGGTCTGAAAATAGGAGGAGCATGAAGCTGTGTTCAAAAACATAAAGAGACTGAAAATGTGTGAAATATATGAAGAGCTTCAAAAGGTGTGTAATATATGAGGAGCATGAAACGGTCTGAAAAATAGGAGGAGCAAGAAGCTGTGTTCAAAAACATGAGAGCCTGAAAATGTGTGAAATATATGAAGAGCTTCAAAAGGTGTGAAATACATGAGGAGCATGAAACGTTCTGAAAAATAGGAGGAGCATGAAGCGGTGTTCAAAAACATGAAGAGCCTGAAAAAGTCTGAAAAGTATGAAGACTTCAAAAGCTGTCAAAAGTATGAGGAGCATGAAGCGGTGTTGAAAAATATGAAAAGAGCATGAAAAGGTGTGAAAAATATGAAGAGACTCAAAAGGTGTGAAAAATATGAAAAGCTTCCAAAGTTGTCAAATATGAGATGTGCATGAAACGGTCTGGAAAATAGGACGAGCATGAAGCGGTGTGGAAAAACATGAAGAGCATGAAAACGTGTGAAAAATATGAAGAGCTTCAAAAGGTGTGAAAAATATGAAGAGATTCAAAGCTGTCAAAAATGAGATGAGCATGAAGCAGTCTGAAAAATAGGAGGAGCATGAAGCGGTGTGGAAAAACATGAGGAACCTGAAAAGGTGTGAAAAATATGTAGAGCTTCCAAAGGTGCCAAATATATGAGGAGCATGAAACGGTCTGAAAAAGAGGAGGAGCATTAAACGGTGTTCAAAAACATGAAGAGCCTGAAAAGGTGAGAAAAATATGAAGAGCTTCAAAAGGTGTGAAATACATGAGGAGCATGAAACGGTCTGAAAAATAGGAGGAGCATGAAGCGGTGTTCAAACACATGTAAAGCCTGAAAAGGTGTGAAAAATATGAAGAGCTTCAAAAGGTGTCAAAAATATGAGTAGCAAGAAACGGTCTGAAAAATAGGAGGAGCATGAAACGGTGTTCAAAAACATGAAGAGCCTGAAAAGCTGTGAAATATATGAAGAGCTTCAAAAGGTGTGAAAAATATGAAGAGCTTCAAAAGGGGTCAAAAATGAGATGATCCTGAATGGTTTGAAAAATAGGAGGAGCATGAAGTGGTGTTGTAAAACATGAAGAGCCTGAGGAGTGTGAAATATATGATGAGGTTCAAAAGGTGTGAAAAATATGAAGAGCTTCAAAAGCTGTCAAAAATGAGATGAACATGAAACTGTCTGAAAATAGGAGGGGCATGAAGTGGTGTTGAAAAATATGAAGAGCTTGAAAGGGTGTGAAATATATGAAGAGCTTCAAAAAGTGTCAAAAATATGACGAGCATGAAACGATCTGAAAAATAGGAGGAGCATGAAGCGGTGTTGAAAAAGTGAAGAGCCTGAAAACGTGTGAAAAATATGAAGAGCTTCAAAAGGTGTGAAAATAGGAAGAGCTTCAAAAGGTGTGAAATATATGAGGAGCATGAAACGGTCTGAAAAATAGGAGGAGCATGAAGCGGTGTTCAAAAACATGAAGAGCCTGAAAAGGTGTGAAAAATATGAAGAGCTTCAAAAGGTGTCAAAAATATGAGGAGCATGAAACAGACTGAAAAATAGGAGGAGCATGAAGCGCTGTTCAAAAACATGAAGAGTCTGAAAATGTGTGAAAAACATGAAGTGTTTCAAAAGGTGTCAAAAATATGAGGAGCATGAAACGGTCTGAAAAATAGGAGGAGCATGAAACGGTGTTGAAAAACATGAGGAGCCTGAAAATGTGTGAAAAATATGAAGAGCCTCAAAACCTGTCAAAAATATGAGGAGCATGAAACGCTCTGAAAAATAGGAGGAGCATGAAGTGGTGTTGAAAAATATGAAGAGCATGAAAACGTGTGAAAAATACGACGAGCTTCAAAAGGTGTCAAAAATATGAGGAACATGAAACGGTCTGAAAAATAGGAAGATCATGAAGCGGTGTTGAAACACCTGAAGAGCCTAAAAAGTGTGAAAAATATGAAGAGCTTCAAAAAGTGTCAACAATGTGAGGAGCATGAAACGGTCTGAAAAATGAGAGGAGCATGAAGCGGTGTTAAAAAACATGAAGAGCCTGAAAATGTGTGAAAAATATGAAGAGCTTCAAAAGGTGTGAAATACATGAGGAGCATGAAACGGTCTGAAAAAGAGGAGGAGCATGAAGCGGTGTTCAAAAACATGAAGAGCCTGAAAATGTGTGAAAAATATGAAGAGTTTCAAAAGGTTTCAAAAATATGAGGAGCATGAAACGGTCTGAAAAATAGGAGGAGCATGAAACGGTATTCAAAAACATGAAGAGCCTGAAAATCTGTGAAAAATATGAAGAGCTTCAAAAGGTGTGAAAAATATGAAGAGCCTGAAAATCTGTGAAAAATATGAAGAGCTTCAAAAGGTGTGAAAAATATGAAGAGCTTCAAAAGGTGTGAAAAATATGAAGAGCTTCAAAAAGTGTCAAAAACATGAGGAGATTCAAAAGCTGTCAAAATTATGAGGAGCATGAAATGGTCTGAAAAATAGGAGCAGCATGAAACGTTGTCAAAAATCTTGAAGAGCCTGAAAATGTGTGAAACATATGAAGAGCTTCAAAAGGTGTGAAATACAAGAGGAGCATGAATCTGTCTGAAAAATAGGAGGAGCATGAAGCGGTGTTGAAAAACATGAAGAACCAGAAAAGGTGTGAAAAATATGAAGAGCTTCCAAAGATGTCAAAAATATGAGGAGCTTGAAACTGTCTGAAAAATAGGAGCAGCATGAAACGGTGTTCAAAAACATGAAGAGCCTGAAAAGGTGTGAAACATATGAAGAGCCTCAAAACGTGTCAAAATTATGAGGAGCGTGAAACGGTCTGAAAAATAAGAGGAGCATGAAACGGTCTGAAAAATAAGAAGAGAATGACGCGGTGTTGAAAAACATGAAGAGCCTGAAAAGGTGTGACAAATATAAAGAGTTTCAAAAGGTGTCAATAATAAGCGTTGCATGAAACAGTCTGAAAAATAGGAGGAGCGTGAAGCGGTGTTGAAAAACATGAAGAGCCTGAAAAGGTGTGAAAAATATGAAGAGCCTCAAAACGTGTCAAAATTATGAGGAGCATGAAACGGTCTGAAAAATAAGGAGAGAATGACGCGGTGTTGAAAAACATGAAGAGCCTGAAAGGTGTGACAAATATAAAGAGTTTCAAAAGGTGTCAATAATAAGCGTTGCATGAAACAGTCTGAAAAATAGGAGGAGCATGAAGCGGTGTTGAAATACATGAAGAGCCTGAAAAGGTGTGAAAAATATGAAGAGCTTCACAAGGTTTTCAAAAATATGAGTAGCATGAAACGGTCTGAAAAAGAGGAGGAGAATGAAACGGTCTGAAAATAGGAGGAGCATGAAGCGGTGTTGAAAAACATGAAGAGCCTGAAAAGGTATGAAAAATATGAAGAGCTTCAAAAGGTGTGAAAAATATGAAGAGGTTCAAAAGGTGTCATAAATGAGATGAGCATGAAACGGTCTAAAAAACAGGAGGAGCATGAAGTGGTGTTGAAAAACATGAAGAGCCTGAAAAAGTGTGAAATATATGAAGAGATTCAAAAGGTGTCAAAAATATGAGGAGTATGAAACGGTCTGAAAAATAGGAAGAGCTTGAAAAGGTCTGAAAAATAGGAGGAGCATGAAGCATTGTGCAAAAACATGAAGAAAATGAAAAAGTGTGAAATATATGAAGAGCTTCAAAAGGTGTGAAAAATATGAGGAGCATGAAACGGTCTGAAAAATAGGAGGAACATGAAGTGGTGTTGAAAAATATGAAGAGCCTGAAAAGGTGTGAAAAAGATGAACAGCTTCAAAAATTGTCAAAAATATGAGGAGCATGAAACGGTCTGAAATATAAGAGGAGCATGAAGTAGTTTTGAAAAACATGAACAGCCTGAAAAGTGTGAAAAATATGAAGAGCTTCTAATGGTGTCAAAATATGAGGAGCATGAAACGGTCTGAAAAATAGGAGCAGCATGAAATGGTGTTCAAAAACTTGAAGAGCCTGAAAAGGTGTGAAACATATGAAGAGCTTCAAACGGTGTGAAATAAATGAGGAGCATGAAACGTTCTGAAAAATAGGAGGAGCATGAAGCGGTATTCAAAAATATAAAGAGCCTGAAAAGGTGTGAAAAATGTGAAGAGCTTCGAAGGTGTGAAATACAGGAGGAGCATGAAATGATCTGAAAAATAGGACGAGCATGAAGCGGTGTGGAAAAATATGAGGAACCTGAAAAGGTGTGAAAAATATGTAGAGCTTCAAAAGGTGCCAAATATATGAGGAGCATGAAACGGTCTGAAAAAGAGGAGGAGCATGAAGCGGTGTTCAAAAACATGAAGAGCCTGAAAAGGTGTGAAAAATATGAAGAGCTTCAAAAGGTGTCAAAAATATGAGGAGCAGGAAACGGTCTGAACAATAGGAAGAGTATGAAACGGTGTTCAAAAACATGAAGAGCCTCATAAGGTGTGAAAAATATGAAGAGCTTCAAAAGGTGTCAAAAATATGAGGAGCATGAAACTATCTGAAAAATAGGAGGAACATGAAGCGGTGATCAATAACATGTAGAGCCTGAAAAGGTGTGAAAAATATGAAGAGCTTCAAAAGGTGTGAAAAATATGAAGATCTTAAAAAGGTGTAAAAAATGAGATGAGTATGAAACGGTCTGAAAAATAGGAGGAGTATGAAGTGGTGTTGAAAAACCTGAAGAGACTGAAAACGTGTGAAATATATGAAGAGCTTCAAAAGGTGTCAAAATTATGAGGAGCATGAAACGGTCTGAAAATAGGAGGAGCATGAAGCTGTGTTCAAAAACATGAAGAGCCTGAAAAGGTGTGAAAAATATGAAGAGCTTCAAAAGGTTTCAAAATTATGAGGAGCATGAAACGGTCTGAAAATAGGAGGAGCATGAAGCTGTGTTCAAAAACATAAAGAGACTGAAAATGTGTGAAATATATGAAGAGCTTCAAAAGGTGTGTAATATATGAGGAGCATGAAACGGTCTGAAAAATAGGAGGAGCAAGAAGCTGTGTTCAAAAACATGAGAGCCTGAAAATGTGTGAAATATATGAAGAGCTTCAAAAGGTGTGAAATACATGAGGAGCATGAAACGTTCTGAAAAATAGGAGGAGCATGAAGCGGTGTTCAAAAACATGAAGAGCCTGAAAAAGTCTGAAAAGTATGAAGACTTCAAAAGCTGTCAAAAGTATGAGGAGCATGAAGCGGTGTTGAAAAATATGAAAAGAGCATGAAAAGGTGTGAAAAATATGAAGAGACTCAAAAGGTGTGAAAAATATGAAAAGCTTCCAAAGTTGTCAAATATGAGATGTGCATGAAACGGTCTGGAAAATAGGACGAGCATGAAGCGGTGTGGAAAAACATGAAGAGCATGAAAACGTGTGAAAAATATGAAGAGCTTCAAAAGGTGTGAAAAATATGAAGAGATTCAAAAGCTGTCAAAAATGAGATGAGCATGAAGCAGTCTGAAAAATAGGAGGAGCATGAAGCGGTGTGGAAAAACATGAGGAACCTGAAAAGGTGTGAAAAATATGTAGAGCTTCCAAAGGTGCCAAATATATGAGGAGCATGAAACGGTCTGAAAAAGAGGAGGAGCATTAAACGGTGTTCAAAAACATGAAGAGCCTGAAAAGGTGAGAAAAATATGAAGAGCTTCAAAAGGTGTGAAATACATGAGGAGCATGAAACGGTCTGAAAAATAGGAGGAGCATGAAACGGTGTTCAAAAACATGAAGAGCCTGAAAAGCTGTGAAATATATGAAGAGCTTCAAAAGGTGTGAAAAATATGAAGAGCTTCAAAAGGGGTCAAAAATGAGATGATCCTGAATGGTTTGAAAAATAGGAGGAGCATGAAGTGGTGTTGTAAAACATGAAGAGCCTGAGGAGTGTGAAATATATGATGAGGTTCAAAAGGTGTGAAAAATATGAAGAGCTTCAAAAGCTGTCAAAAATGAGATGAACATGAAACTGTCTGAAAATAGGAGGGGCATGAAGTGGTGTTGAAAAATATGAAGAGCTTGAAAGGGTGTGAAATATATGAAGAGCTTCAAAAAGTGTCAAAAATATGACGAGCATGAAACGATCTGAAAAATAGGAGGAGCATGAAGCGGTGTTGAAAAAGTGAAGAGCCTGAAAACGTGTGAAAAATATGAAGAGCTTCAAAAGGTGTGAAAATAGGAAGAGCTTCAAAAGGTGTGAAATATATGAGGAGCATGAAACGGTCTGAAAAATAGGAGGAGCATGAAGCGGTGTTCAAAAACATGAAGAGCCTGAAAAGGTGTGAAAAATATGAAGAGCTTCAAAAGGTGTCAAAAATATGAGGAGCATGAAACAGACTGAAAAATAGGAGGAGCATGAAGCGCTGTTCAAAAACATGAAGAGTCTGAAAATGTGTGAAAAACATGAAGTGTTTCAAAAGGTGTCAAAAATATGAGGAGCATGAAACGGTCTGAAAAATAGGAGGAGCATGAAACGGTGTTGAAAAACATGAGGAGCCTGAAAATGTGTGAAAAATATGAAGAGCCTCAAAACCTGTCAAAAATATGAGGAGCATGAAACGCTCTGAAAAATAGGAGGAGCATGAAGTGGTGTTGAAAAATATGAAGAGCATGAAAACGTGTGAAAAATACGACGAGCTTCAAAAGGTGTCAAAAATATGAGGAACATGAAACGGTCTGAAAAATAGGAAGATCATGAAGCGGTGTTGAAACACCTGAAGAGCCTAAAAAGTGTGAAAAATATGAAGAGCTTCAAAAAGTGTCAACAATGTGAGGAGCATGAAACGGTCTGAAAAATGAGAGGAGCATGAAGCGGTGTTAAAAAACATGAAGAGCCTGAAAATGTGTGAAAAATATGAAGAGCTTCAAAAGGTGTGAAATACATGAGGAGCATGAAACGGTCTGAAAAAGAGGAGGAGCATGAAGCGGTGTTCAAAAACATGAAGAGCCTGAAATTGTGTGAAAAATATGAAGAGTTTCAAAAGGTTTCAAAAATATGAGGAGCATGAAACGGTCTGAAAAATAGGAGGAGCATGAAACGGTATTCAAAAACATGAAGAGCCTGAAAATCTGTGAAAAATATGAAGAGCTTCAAAAGGTGTGAAAAATATGAAGAGCCTGAAAATCTGTGAAAAATATGAAGAGCTTCAAAAGGTGTGAAAAATATGAAGAGCTTCAAAAGGTGTGAAAAATATGAAGAGCTTCAAAAAGTGTCAAAAACATGAGGAGATTCAAAAGCTGTCAAAATTATGAGGAGCATGAAACGGTCTGAAAAATAGGAGCAGCATGAAACGTTGTCAAAAATCTTGAAGAGCCTGAAAATGTGTGAAACATATGAAGAGCTTCAAAAGGTGTGAAATACAAGAGGAGCATGAATCTGTCTGAAAAATAGGAGGAGCATGAAGCGGTGTTGAAAAACATGAAGAACCAGAAAAGGTGTGAAAAATATGAAGAGCTTCCAAAGATGTCAAAAATATGAGGAGCTTGAAACTGTCTGAAAAATAGGAGCAGCATGAAACGGTGTTCAAAAACATGAAGAGCCTGAAAAGGTGTGAAACATATGAAGAGCCTCAAAACGTGTCAAAATTATGAGGAGCGTGAAACGGTCTGAAAAATAAGAGGAGCATGAAACGGTCTGAAAAATAAGAAGAGAATGACGCGGTGTTGAAAAACATGAAGAGCCTGAAAAGGTGTGACAAATATAAAGAGTTTCAAAAGGTGTCAATAATAAGCGTTGCATGAAACAGTCTGAAAAATAGGAGGAGCGTGAAGCGGTGTTGAAAAACATGAAGAGCCTGAAAAGGTGTGAAAAATATGAAGAGCTTCAAAAGGTGTCAAAAATATGAGTAGCATGAAACGGTCTGAAAAAGAGGAGGAGAATGAAATGGTCTGAAAATAGGAGGAGCATGAAGCGGTGTTGAAAAACATGAAGAGCCTGAAACGGTGTGAAATATATGAAGAGCCTCAAAACGTGTCAAAATTATGAGGAGCATGAAACGGTCTGAAAAATAAGGAGAGAATGACGCGGTGTTGAAAAACATGAAGAGCCTGAAAGGTGTGACAAATATAAAGAGTTTCAAAAGGTGTCAATAATAAGCGTTGCATGAAACAGTCTGAAAAATAGGAGGAGCATGAAGCGGTGTTGAAATACATGAAGAGCCTGAAAAGGTGTGAAAAATATGAAGAGCTTCACAAGGTTTTCAAAAATATGAGTAGCATGAAACGGTCTGAAAAAGAGGAGGAGAATGAAACGGTCTGAAAATAGGAGGAGCATGAAGCGGTGTTGAAAAACATGAAGAGCCTGAAAAGGAATGAAAAATATGAAGAGCTTCAAAAGGTGTGAAAAATATGAAGAGGTTCAAAAGGTGTCATAAATGAGATGAGCATGAAACGGTCTAAAAAACAGGAGGAGCATGAAGTGGTGTTGAAAAACATGAAGAGCCTGAAAAAGTGTGAAATATATGAAGAGATTCAAAAGGTGTCAAAAATATGAGGAGTATGAAACGGTCTGAAAAATAGGAAGAGCTTGAAAAGGTCTGAAAAATAGGAGGAGCATGAAGCATTGTGCAAAAACATGAAGAAAATGAAAAAGTGTGAAATATATGAAGAGCTTCAAAAGGTGTGAAAAATATGAGGAGCATGAAACGGTCTGAAAAATAGGAGGAACATGAAGTGGTGTTGAAAAATATGAAGAGCCTGAAAAGGTGTGAAAAAGATGAACAGCTTCAAAAATTGTCAAAAATATGAGGAGCATGAAACGGTCTGAAATATAAGAGGAGCATGAAGTAGTTTTGAAAAACATGAACAGCCTGAAAAGTGTGAAAAATATGAAGAGCTTCTAATGGTGTCAAAATATGAGGAGCATGAAACGGTCTGAAAAATAGGAGCAGCATGAAATGGTGTTCAAAAACTTGAAGAGCCTGAAAAGGTGTGAAACATATGAAGAGCTTCAAACGGTGTGAAATAAATGAGGAGCATGAAACGTTCTGAAAAATAGGAGGAGCATGAAGCGGTATTCAAAAATATAAAGAGCCTGAAAAGGTGTGAAAAATGTGAAGAGCTTCGAAGGTGTGAAATACAGGAGGAGCATGAAATGATCTGAAAAATAGGACGAGCATGAAGCGGTGTGGAAAAATATGAGGAACCTGAAAAGGTGTGAAAAATATGTAGAGCTTCAAAAGGTGCCAAATATATGAGGAGCATGAAACGGTCTGAAAAAGAGGAGGAGCATGAAGCGGTGTTCAAAAACATGAAGAGCCTGAAAAGGTGTGAAAAATATGAAGAGCTTCAAAAGGTGTCAAAAATATGAGGAGCAGGAAACGGTCTGAACAATAGGAAGAGTATGAAACGGTGTTCAAAAACATGAAGAGCCTCATAAGGTGTGAAAAATATGAAGAGCTTCAAAAGGTGTCAAAAATATGAGGAGCATGAAACTATCTGAAAAATAGGAGGAACATGAAGCGGTGATCAATAACATGTAGAGCCTGAAAAGGTGTGAAAAATATGAAGAGCTTCAAAAGGTGTGAAAAATATGAAGATCTTAAAAAGGTGTAAAAAATGAGATGAGTATGAAACGGTCTGAAAAATAGGAGGAGTATGAAGTGGTGTTGAAAAACCTGAAGAGACTGAAAACGTGTGAAATATATGAAGAGCTTCAAAAGGTGTCAAAATTATGAGGAGCATGAAACGGTCTGAAAATAGGAGGAGCATGAAGCTGTGTTCAAAAACATGAAGAGCCTGAAAAGGTGTGAAAAATATGAAGAGCTTCAAAAGGTTTCAAAATTATGAGGAGCATGAAACGGTCTGAAAATAGGAGGAGCATGAAGCTGTGTTCAAAAACATAAAGAGACTGAAAATGTGTGAAATATATGAAGAGCTTCAAAAGGTGTGTAATATATGAGGAGCATGAAACGGTCTGAAAAATAGGAGGAGCAAGAAGCTGTGTTCAAAAACATGAGAGCCTGAAAATGTGTGAAATATATGAAGAGCTTCAAAAGGTGTGAAATACATGAGGAGCATGAAACGTTCTGAAAAATAGGAGGAGCATGAAGCGGTGTTCAAAAACATGAAGAGCCTGAAAAAGTCTGAAAAGTATGAAGACTTCAAAAGCTGTCAAAAGTATGAGGAGCATGAAGCGGTGTTGAAAAATATGAAAAGAGCATGAAAAGGTGTGAAAAATATGAAGAGACTCAAAAGGTGTGAAAAATATGAAAAGCTTCCAAAGTTGTCAAATATGAGATGTGCATGAAACGGTCTGGAAAATAGGACGAGCATGAAGCGGTGTGGAAAAACATGAAGAGCATGAAAACGTGTGAAAAATATGAAGAGCTTCAAAAGGTGTGAAAAATATGAAGAGATTCAAAAGCTGTCAAAAATGAGATGAGCATGAAGCAGTCTGAAAAATAGGAGGAGCATGAAGCGGTGTGGAAAAACATGAGGAACCTGAAAAGGTGTGAAAAATATGTAGAGCTTCCAAAGGTGCCAAATATATGAGGAGCATGAAACGGTCTGAAAAAGAGGAGGAGCATTAAACGGTGTTCAAAAACATGAAGTGCCTGAAAAGGTGTGAAAAATATGAAGAGCTTCAAAAGGTGTGAAATACATGAGGAGCATGAAACGGTCTGAAAAATAGGAGGAGCATGAAGCGGTGTTCAAACACATGTAAAGCCTGAAAAGGTGTGAAAAATATGAAGAGCTTCAAAAGGTGTCAAAAATATGAGGAGCAAGAAACGGTCTGAAAAATAGGAGGAGCATGAAACGGTGTTCAAAAACATGAAGAGCCTGAAAAGCTGTGAAATATATGAAGAGCTTCAAAAGGTGTGAAAAATATGAAGAGCTTCAAAAGGGGTCAAAAATGAGATGATCCTGAATGGTTTGAAAAATAGGAGGAGCATGAAGTGGTGTTGTAAAACATGAAGAGCCTGAGGAGTGTGAAATATATGATGAGGTTCAAAAGGTGTGAAAAATATGAAGAGCTTCAAAAGCTGTCAAAAATGAGATGAACATGAAACTGTCTGAAAATAGGAGGGGCATGAAGTGGTGTTGAAAAATATGAAGAGCTTGAAAGGGTGTGAAATATATGAAGAGCTTCAAAAAGTGTCAAAAATATGACGAGCATGAAACGATCTGAAAAATAGGAGGAGCATGAAGCGGTGTTGAAAAAGTGAAGAGCCTGAAAACGTGTGAAAAATATGAAGAGCTTCAAAAGGTGTGAAAATAGGAAGAGCTTCAAAAGGTGTGAAATATATGAGGAGCATGAAACGGTCTGAAAAATAGGAGGAGCATGAAGCGGTGTTCAAAAACATGAAGAGCCTGAAAAGGTGTGAAAAATATGAAGAGCTTCAAAAGGTGTCAAAAATATGAGGAGCATGAAACAGACTGAAAAATAGGAGGAGCATGAAGCGCTGTTCAAAAACATGAAGAGTCTGAAAATGTGTGAAAAACATGAAGTGTTTCAAAAGGTGTCAAAAATATGAGGAGCATGAAACGGTCTGAAAAATAGGAGGAGCATGAAACGGTGTTGAAAAACATGAGGAGCCTGAAAATGTGTGAAAAATATGAAGAGCCTCAAAACCTGTCAAAAATATGAGGAGCATGAAACGCTCTGAAAAATAGGAGGAGCATGAAGTGGTGTTGAAAAATATGAAGAGCATGAAAACGTGTGAAAAATACGACGAGCTTCAAAAGGTGTCAAAAATATGAGGAACATGAAACGGTCTGAAAAATAGGAAGATCATGAAGCGGTGTTGAAACACCTGAAGAGCCTAAAAAGTGTGAAAAATATGAAGAGCTTCAAAAAGTGTCAACAATGTGAGGAGCATGAAACGGTCTGAAAAATGAGAGGAGCATGAAGCGGTGTTAAAAAACATGAAGAGCCTGAAAATGTGTGAAAAATATGAAGAGCTTCAAAAGGTGTGAAATACATGAGGAGCATGAAACGGTCTGAAAAAGAGGAGGAGCATGAAGCGGTGTTCAAAAACATGAAGAGCCTGAAATTGTGTGAAAAATATGAAGAGTTTCAAAAGGTTTCAAAAATATGAGGACCATGAAACGGTCTGAAAAATAGGAGGAGCATGAAACGGTATTCAAAAACATGAAGAGCCTGAAAATCTGTGAAAAATATGAAGAGCTTCAAAAGGTGTGAAAAATATGAAGAGCCTGAAAATCTGTGAAAAATATGAAGAGCTTCAAAAGGTGTGAAAAATATGAAGAGCTTCAAAAGGTGTGAAAAATATGAAGAGCTTCAAAAAGTGTCAAAAACATGAGGAGATTCAAAAGCTGTCAAAATTATGAGGAGCATGAAACGGTCTGAAAAATAGGAGCAGCATGAAACGTTGTCAAAAATCTTGAAGAGCCTGAAAATGTGTGAAACATATGAAGAGCTTCAAAAGGTGTGAAATACAAGAGGAGCATGAATCTGTCTGAAAAATAGGAGGAGCATGAAGCGGTGTTGAAAAACATGAAGAACCAGAAAAGGTGTGAAAAATATGAAGAGCTTCCAAAGATGTCAAAAATATGAGGAGCTTGAAACTGTCTGAAAAATAGGAGCAGCATGAAACGGTGTTCAAAAACATGAAGAGCCTGAAAAGGTGTGAAACATATGAAGAGCCTCAAAACGTGTCAAAATTATGAGGAGTGTGAAACGGTCTGAAAAATAAGAGGAGCATGAAACGGTCTGAAAAATAAGAAGAGAATGACGCGGTGTTGAAAAACATGAAGAGCCTGAAAAGGTGTGACAAATATAAAGAGTTTCAAAAGGTGTCAATAATAAGCGTTGCATGAAACAGTCTGAAAAATAGGAGGAGCGTGAAGCGCTGTTGAAAAACATGAAGAGCCTGAAAAGGTGTGAAAAATATGAAGAGCTTCAAAAGGTGTCAAAAATATGAGTAGCATGAAACGGTCTGAAAAAGAGGAGGAGAATGAAACGGTCTGAAAATAGGAGGAGCATGAAGCGGTGTTGAAAAACATGAAGAGCCTGAAACGGTGTGAAATATATGAAGAGCCTCAAAACGTGTCAAAATTATGAGGAGCATGAAACGGTCTGAAAAATAAGAGGAGCATGAAACGGTCTGAAAAATAAGGAGAGAATGACGCGGTGTTGAAAAACATGAAGAGCCTGAAAGGTGTGACAAATATAAAGAGTTTCAAAAGGTGTCAATAATAAGCGTTGCATGAAACAGTCTGAAAAATCGGAGGAGCATGAAGCGGTGTTGAAATACATGAAGAGCGTGAAAAGGTGTGAAAAATATGAAGAGCTTCACAAGGTGTCAAAAATATGAGTAGCATGAAACGGTCTGAAAAAGAGGAGGAGAATGAAACGGTCTGAAAATAGGAGGAGCATGAAGCGGTGTTGAAAAACATGAAGAGCCTGAAAAGGTATGAAAAATATGAAGAGCTTCAAAAGGTGTGAAAAATATGAAGAGGTTCAAAAGGTGTCATAAATGAGATGACCATGAAACGGTCTAAAAAACAGGAGGAGCATGAAGTGGTGTTGAAAAACATGAAGAGCCTGAAAAAGTGTGAAATATATGAAGAGATTCAAAAGGTGTCAAAAATATGAGGAGTATGAAACGGTCTGAAAAATAGGAAGAGAATGAAAAGGTCTGAAAAATAGGAGGAGCATGAAGCATTGTGCAAAAACATGAAGAAAATGAAAAAGTGTGAAATATATGAAGAGCTTCAAAAGGTGTGAAAAATATGAGGAGCATGAAACGGTCTGAAAAATAGGAGGAACATGAAGTGGTGTTGAAAAACATGAAGAGCCTGAAAAGGTGTGAAAAAGATGAACAGCTTCAAAAATTGTCAAAAATATGAGGAGCATGAAACGGTCTGAAATATAAGAGGAGCATGAAGTAGTTTTGAAAAACATGAACAGCCTGAAAAGTGTGAAAAATATGAAGAGCTTCTAATGGTGTCAAAATATGAGGAGCATGAAACGGTCTGAAAAATAGGAGCAGCATGAAATGGTGTTCAAAAACTTGAAGAGCCTGAAAAGGTGTGAAACATATGAAGAGCTTCAAACGGTGTGAAATAAATGAGGAGCATGAAACGTTCTGAAAAATAGGAGGAGCATGAAGCGGTATTCAAAAATATAAAGAGCCTGAAAAGGTGTGAAAAATGTGAAGAGCTTCGAAGGTGTGAAATACAGGAGGAGCATGAAATGATCTGAAAAATAGGACGAGCATGAAGCGGTGTGGAAAAATATGAGGAACCTGAAAAGGTGTGAAAAATATGTAGAGCTTCAAAAGGTGCCAAATATATGAGGAGCATGAAACGGTCTGAAAAAGAGGAGGAGCATTAAACGGTGTTCAAAAACATGAAGTGCCTGAAAAGGTGTGAAAAATATGAAGAGCTTCAAAAGGTGTGAAATATATGAGGAGCATGAAACGGTCTGAAAAATAGGAGGAGCATGAAGCGGTGTTCAAACACATGAAAAGCCTGAAAATGTGTGAAAAATATGAAGAGCTTCAAAAGGTGTCAAAAATATGAGGAGCATGAAACGGTCTGAAAAACAGGAGGAGCATGAAACGGTGTTCAAAAACATGAAGAGCCTGAAAAGCTGTGAAATATATGAAGAGCTTCAAAAGGTGTGAAAAATATGAAGAGCTTGAAAAGGGGTCAAAAATGAGATGATCCTGAAACGGTTTGAAAAATAGGAGGAGCCTGAAGTGGTGTTGTAAAACATGAAGTGCCTGAGGAGTGTGAAATATATGATGAGGTTCAAAAGGTGTGAAAAATATGAAGAGCTTCCAAATCTGTCAAAAATGAGATGAACATGAAACTGTCTGAAAATAGGAGGGGCATGAAGTGGTGTTGAAAAATATGAAGAGCTTGAAAGGGTGTGAAATATATGAAGAGCTTCAAAAAGTGTCAAAAATATGACGAGCATGAAACGATCTGAAAAATAGGAGGAGCATGAAGCGGTGTTGAAAAAGTGAAGAGCCTGAAAACGTGTGAAAAATATGAAGAGCTTCAAAAGGTGTGAAAATAGGAAGAGCTTCAAAAGGTGTGAAATATATGAGGAGCATGAAACGGTCTGAAAAATAGGAGGAGCATGAAGCGGTGTTCAAAAACATGAAGAGCCTGAAAAGGTGTGAAAAATATGAAGAGCTTCAAAAGGTGTCAAAAATATGAGGAGCATGAAACAGACTGAAAAATAGGAGGAGCATGAAGCGCTGTTCAAAAACATGAAGAGTCTGAAAATGTGTGAAAAACATGAAGTGTTTCAAAAGGTGTCAAAAATATGAGGAGCATGAAACGGTCTGAAAAATAGGAGGAGCATGAAACGGTGTTGAAAAACATGAGGAGCCTGAAAATGTGTGAAAAATATGAAGAGCCTCAAAACCTGTCAAAAATATGAGGAGCATGAAACGCTCTGAAAAATAGGAGGAGCATGAAGTGGTGTTGAAAAATATGAAGAGCATGAAAACGTGTGAAAAATACGACGAGCTTCAAAAGGTGTCAAAAATATGAGGAACATGAAACGGTCTGAAAAATAGGAAGATCATGAAGCGGTGTTGAAACACCTGAAGAGCCTAAAAAGTGTGAAAAATATGAAGAGCTTCAAAAAGTGTCAACAATGTGAGGAGCATGAAACGGTCTGAAAAATGAGAGGAGCATGAAGCGGTGTTAAAAAACATGAAGAGCCTGAAAATGTGTGAAAAATATGAAGAGCTTCAAAAGGTGTGAAATACATGAGGAGCATGAAACGGTCTGAAAAAGAGGAGGAGCATGAAGCGGTGTTCAAAAACATGAAGAGCCTGAAATTGTGTGAAAAATATGAAGAGTTTCAAAAGGTTTCAAAAATATGAGGACCATGAAACGGTCTGAAAAATACGAGGAGCATGAAACGGTATTCAAAAACATGAAGAGCCTGAAAATCTGTGAAAAATATGAAGAGCTTCAAAAGGTGTGAAAAATATGAAGAGCCTGAAAATCTGTGAAAAATATGAAGAGCTTCAAAAGGTGTGAAAAATATGAAGAGCTTCAAAAGGTGTGAAAAATATGAAGAGCTTCAAAAAGTGTCAAAAACATGAGGAGATTCAAAAGCTGTCAAAATTATGAGGAGCATGAAACGGTCTGAAAAATAGGAGCAGCATGAAACGTTGTCAAAAATCTTGAAGAGCCTGAAAATGTGTGAAACATATGAAGAGCTTCAAAAGGTGTGAAATACAAGAGGAGCATGAATCTGTCTGAAAAATAGGAGGAGCATGAAGCGGTGTTGAAAAACATGAAGAACCAGAAAAGGTGTGAAAAATATGAAGAGCTTCCAAAGATGTCAAAAATATGAGGAGCTTGAAACTGTCTGAAAAATAGGAGCAGCATGAAACGGTGTTCAAAAACATGAAGAGCCTGAAAAGGTGTGAAACATATGAAGAGCCTCAAAACGTGTCAAAATTATGAGGAGCGTGAAACGGTCTGAAAAATAAGAGGAGCATGAAACGGTCTGAAAAATAAGAAGAGAATGGCGTGGTGTTGAAAAACATGAGGAGCCTGAAAAGGTGTGACAAATATAAAGAGTTTCAAAAGGTGTCAATAATAAGCGTTGCATGAAACAGTCTGAAAAATAGGAGGAGCGTGAAGCGGTGTTGAAAAACATGAAGAGCCTGAAAAGGTGTGAAAAATATGAAGAGCTTCAAAAGGTGTCAAAAATATGAGTAGCATGAAACGGTCTGAAAAAGAGGAGGAGAATGAAACGGTCTGAAAATAGGAGGAGCATGAAGCGGTGTTGAAAAACATGAAGAGCCTGAAACGGTGTGAAATATATGAAGAGCCTCAAAACGTGTCAAAATTATGAGGAGCATGAAACGGTCTGAAAAATAAGAGGAGCATGAAACGGTCTGAAAAATAAGGAGAGAATGACGCGGTGTTGAAAAACATGAAGAGCCTGAAAGGTGTGACAAATATAAAGAGTTTCAAAAGGTGTCAATAATAAGCGTTGCATGAAACAGTCTGAAAAATAGGAGGAGCATGAAGCGGTGTTGAAATACATGAAGAGCCTGAAAAGGTGTGAAAAATATGAAGAGCTTCACAAGGTGTCAAAAATATGAGTAGCATGAAACGGTCTGAAAAAGAGGAGGAGAATGAAACGGTCTGAAAATAGGAGGAGCATGAAGCGGTGTTGAAAAACATGAAGAGCCTGAAAAGGTATGAAAAATATGAAGAGCTTCAAAAGGTGTGAAAAATATGAAGAGGTTCAAAAGGTGTCATAAATGAGATGAGCATGAAACGGTCTAAAAAACAGGAGGAGCATGAAGTGGTGTTGAAAAACATGAAGAGCCTGAAAAAGTGTGAAATATATGAAGAGATTCAAAAGGTGTCAAAAATATGAGGAGTATGAAACGGTCTGAAAAATAGGAAGAGCATGAAAAGGTCTGAAAAATAGGAGGAGCATGAAGCATTGTGCAAAAACATGAAGAAAATGAAAAAGTGTGAAATATATGAAGAGCTTCAAAAGGTGTGAAAAATATGAGGAGCATGAAACGGTCTGAAAAATAGGAGGAACATGAAGTGGTGTTGAAAAACATGAAGAGCCTGAAAAGGTGTGAAAAAGATGAACAGCTTCAAAAATTGTCAAAAATATGAGGAGCATGAAACGGTCTGAAATATAAGAGGAGCATGAAGTAGTTTTGAAAAACATGAACAGCCTGAAAAGTGTGAAAAATATGAAGAGCTTCTAATGGTGTCAAAATATGAGGAGCATGAAACGGTCTGAAAAATAGGAGCAGCATGAAATGGTGTTCAAAAACTTGAAGAGCCTGAAAAGGTGTGAAACATATGAAGAGCTTCAAACGGTGTGAAATAAATGAGGAGCATGAAACGTTCTGAAAAATAGGAGGAGCATGAAGCGGTATTCAAAAATATAAAGAGCCTGAAAAGGTGTGAAAAATGTGAAGAGCTTCGAAGGTGTGAAATACAGGAGGAGCATGAAATGATCTGAAAAATAGGACGAGCATGAAGCGGTGTGGAAAAATATGAGGAACCTGAAAAGGTGTGAAAAATATGTAGAGCTTCAAAAGGTGCCAAATATATGAGGAGCATGAAACGGTCTGAAAAAGAGGAGGAGCATTAAACGGTGTTCAAAAACATGAAGTGCCTGAAAAGGTGTGAAAAATATGAAGAGCTTCAAAAGGTGTGAAATATATGAGGAGCATGAAACGGTCTGAAAAATAGGAGGAGCATGAAGCGGTGTTCAAACACATGAAAAGCCTGAAAATGTGTGAAAAATATGAAGAGCTTCAAAAGGTGTCAAAAATATGAGGAGCATGAAACGGTCTGAAAAACAGGAGGAGCATGAAACGGTGTTCAAAAACATGAAGAGCCTGAAAAGCTGTGAAATATATGAAGAGCTTCAAAAGGTGTGAAAAATATGAAGAGCTTAAAAAGGGGTCAAAAATGAGATGATCCTGAAACGGTTTGAAAAATAGGAGGAGCCTGAAGTGGTGATGTAAAACATGAAGTGCCTGAGGAGTGTGAAATATATGATGAGGTTCAAAAGGTGTGAAAAATATGAAGAGCTTCAAAATCTGTCAAAAATGAGATGAACATGAAACTGTCTGAAAATAGGAGGGGCATGAAGTGGTGTTGAAAAATATGAAGAGACTGAAAAGGTGTGAAATATATGAAGAGCTTCAAAAAGTGTCAAAAATATGACAAGCATGAAACAATCTGAAATATAGGAGGAGCATGAAGCGGTGTTGAAAAACTGAAGAGCCTGAAAACGTGTGAAAAATATGAAGAGCTTCAAAAGGTGTGAAATTATGAAGAGCTTCAAAAGGTGTGAAATATATGAGGAGCATGAAACGGTCTGAAAAATAGGAGGAGCATGAAGCGGTGTTCAAAAACATGAAGAGCCTGAAAAGGTGTGAAAAATATGAAGAGCTTCAAAAGGTGTCAAAAATAGGAGGAGCATGAAGCGGTGTTCAAAAACATGAAGAGCCTGAAAAGGTATGAAAAATATGAAGAGCTTAAAAAGGTGTCAAAAATATGAGGAGCAGGAAACGGTCTGAACAATAGGAAAAGTATGAAACGGTGTTTAAAAACATGAAGAGCCTCATAAGGTGTGAAAAATATGAAGAGCTTCAAAAGGTGTCAAAAATATGAGGAGCATGAAACTATCTGAAAAATAGGAGGAACATGAAGCGGTGATCAATAACATGTAGAGCCTGAAAAGGTGTGAAAAATATGAAGAGCTTCAAAAGGTGTAAAAAATGAGATGAGTATGAAACGGTCTGAAAAATAGGAGGAGTATGAAGTGGTGTTGAAAAACCTGAAGAGCCTGAAACGTGTGAAATATATGAAGAGCTTCAAAAGGTGTCAAAATTATGAGGAGCATGAAACGGTCTGAAAATAGGAGGAGCATGAAGCTGTGTTCAAAAACATGAAGAGCCTGAAAAGGTGTGAAAAATATGAAGAGCTTCAAAAGGTGTCAAAAATATGAGGAGCATGAAACGGTCTGAAATATAGGAGGAGCATGAAGCTGTGTTCAAAAACATGAAGAGCCTGAAAAGGTGTGAAAAATATGAAGAGCTTCAAAAGGTTTCAAAATTATGAGGAGCATGAAACGGTCTGAAAATAGGAGGAGCATGAAGCTGTGTTCAAAAACATAAAGAGACTGAAAATGTGTGAAATATATGAAGAGCTTCAAAAGGTGTGTAATATATGAGGAGCATGAAACGGTCTGAAAAATAGGAGGAGCAAGAAGCTGTGTTCAAAAACATGAGAGCCTGAAAATGTGTGAAATATATGAAGAGCTTCAAAAGGTGTGAAATACATGAGGAGCATGAAACGTTCTGAAAAATAGGAGGAGCATGAAGCGGTGTTCAAAAACATGAAGAGCCTGAAAAAGTCTGAAAAGTATGAAGACTTCAAAAGCTGTCAAAAGTATGAGGAGCATGAAGCGGCGTTGAAAAATATGAAGAGCATGAAAAGGTGTGAAAAATGTAAAGAGACTCAAAAGGTGTGAAAAATATGAAAAGCTTCCAAAGTTGTCAAATATGAGATGTGCATGAAACGGTCTGGAAAATAGGACGAGCATGAAGCGGTGTGGAAAAACATGAAGAGCATGAAAACGTGTGAAAAATATGAAGAGCTTCAAAAGGTGTGAAAAATATGAAGAGATTCAAAAGCTGTCAAAAATGAGATGAGCATGAAGCAGTCTGAAAAATAGGAGGAGCATGAAGCGGTGTTGAAAAGACGAAGAGACTGAAAAGGTGTGAAATATATGAAGAGCTTCAAAAGGTGTCAAAATTATGAAGAGCTTCAAAATGTGTCAAAATTGAGATGAGCATTAAGCGATCTGAAAAATAGGAGGAGCATGAAGTGGCATTGAAAAGATGTAGAGCCTGAAAAGGTGTGAAATATATGAAGAGCTTCAAAAGGTGTCAAAAATATGAAGAAGCAAGGAAAGGTCTGAAAAATAAAAGGAGCATGATGTAGTGTTGAAAAACATTAAAAGCCTGAAAAGGTGTGTAAAATATGAAGAGCTTCAAAAGGTGTTAAAAATATGAGGAGCATGAAACGGTCTAAAAAATTGGAGCAGCATGAAACGGTGTTCAAAAACTTGAAGAGTCTGAAAAGGTGTGAAACATATAAAGAGCTTCAAAAGGTGTGAAATACATGAGGAGCATGAAACGGTCTGAAAACTAAGAGGAGCATTAAGCGGTATTCAAAAATATGAAGAGCCTGAAAAGGTGTGAAAAATATGAAGAGCTTCAAAAAGTGTCAACAATATGAGGAGCATGAAACGGTCTGAAAAATAGGAGGAGCATGAAGTGCTGTTGAAAAATATGAAGTGCCTGAAAAGCTGTGAAAAATATGAAGAGCTTCAAAAGGTGTGAAAAATATGAAGAGCTTCAAAAGGTGTGAAAATTATGAAGAGCTTCAAAGGTGTCAAAAATGAGATGATCATGAAGAGTTCTGAAAAATAGGAGGAGCATGAAGTGGTGTTGAAAAGCATGAAGAGCCTGAAAAGGTGTGAAAAATATAAAGAGCTTTAAAAGTTGTCAAAAATATGAGGAGCTTGAAACGGTCTGAAAAATAGAAGGAGCATTGAAGCGTTGTTCAAAAACTTGAAGAGCCTGAAAAGGTGTGAAAAATATGAAGAGCTTCAAAAATTGTCAAAAATATGAGGAGCATGAAACGGTCTGAAAAATAAGAGGAGCATGAAGTAGTTTTGAAAAACATGAACAGCCTGAAAACTGTGAAAAATATGAAGAGCTTCTAAAGGTGTCAAAAATATGAGGAGCATGAAACGGTATTCAAAAATATAAAGAGCCTGAAAAGGTGTGAAAAATGTGAAGAGCTTCAAAGGTGTGTAATACAGGAGGAGCATGAAACGATTTGAAAAATAGGAGGAGCATGAAGCGGTGTGGAAAATCATGAGGAACCTGAAAAGGTGTGAAAAATATGAAGAGCATTAAAGGTGTCAAATATATGAGGAGCATGAAACGGTCTGAAAAAGAGGAGGAGCATTAAACGGTGTTCAAAAACATGAAGTGCCTGAAAAGGGGTGAAAAATATGAAGAGCTTCAAAAGGTGTGAAAATAGGAAGAGCTTCAAAAGGTGTGAAATATATGAGGAGCATGAAACGGTCTGAAAAATAGGAGGAGCATGAAGCGGTGTTCAAAAACATGAAGAGCCTGAAAAGGTGTGAAAAATATGAAGAGCTTCAAAAGGTGTCAAAATATGAGGAGCATGAAACAGACTGAAAAATAGGAGGAGCATGAAGCGCTGTTCAAAAACATGAAGAGTCTGAAAATGTGTGAAAAACATGAAGTGTTTCAAAAGGTGTCAAAAATATGAGGAGCATGAAACGGTCTGAAAAATAGGAGGAGCATGAAACGGTGTTGAAAAACATGAGGAGCCTGAAAATGTGTGAAAAATATGAAGAGCCTCAAAACCTGTCAAAAATATGAGGAGCATGAAACGCTCTGAAAAATAGGAGGAGCATGAAGTGGTGTTGAAAAATATGAAGAGCATGAAAACGTGTGAAAAATACGACGAGCTTCAAAAGGTGTGAAAAATATGAGGAACATGAAACGGTCTGAAAAATAGGAAGATCATGAAGCGGTGTTGAAACACCTGAAGAGCCTAAAAAGTGTGAAAAATATGAAGAGCTTCAAAAGGTGTCAACAATGTGAGGAGCATGAAACGGTCTGAAAAATGAGAGGAGCATGAAGCGTTGTTAAAAAACATGAAGAGCCTGAAAATGTGTGAAAAATATGAAGAGCTTCAAAAGGTGTGAAATACATGAGGAGCATGAAACGGTCTGAAAAAGAGGAGGAGCATGAAGCGGTGTTCAAAAACATGAAGAGCCTGAAATTCTGTGAAAAATATGAAGAGTTTCAAAAGGTTTCAGAAATATGAGGAGCATGAAACGGTCTGAAAAATAGGAGGAGCATGAAACGGTATTCAAAAACATGAAGAGCCTGAAAATCTGTGAAAAATATGAAGAGCTTCAAAAGGTGTGCAAAATATGAAGAGCCTGAAAATCTGTGAAAAATATGAAGAGCTTCAAAAGGTGTGAAAAATATGAAGAGCTTCAAAAGGTGTGAAAAATATGAAGAGCTTCAAAAAGTGTCAAAAACATGAGGAGCTTCAAAAGCTGTCAAAATTATGAGGAGCATGAAACGGTCTGAAAAATAGGAGCAGCATGAAACGTTGTCCAAAATCTTGAAGAGACTGAAAATGTGTGAAACATATGAAGAGCTTCAAAAGGTGTGAAATACAAGAGGAGCATGAATCTGTCTGAAAAATAGGAGGAGCATGAAGCGGTGTTGAAAAACATGAAGAACCAGAAAAGGTGTGAAAAATATGAAGAGCTTCCAAAGATGTCAAAAATATGAGGAGCTTGAAACTGTCTGAAAAATAGGAGCAGCATGAAGTGGTGTTCAAAAACATGAAGAGCCTGAAAAGGTGTGAAAATATGAAGAGCTTCACAAGGTGAGAAATACATGAGGAGCATGAAGCGGTCTGAAAAATAGGCGGAGCATGATGCAGTTTTGAAAAACAGAAAGGGCCTGAAAATGTGTGAAAAATATGAAGAGCTTCAAAAGGTGTGAAAAATATGAAGAGCTTCAAATGTGTCAAAAATGAGATGAGCATGAAACGGTCTGAAAAATAGGAGAAGCATGAAACGGTGTTCAAAAACATGAAGAGCCTGAAAAGGTGTGAAACATATGAAGAGCCTCAAAACGTGTCAAAATTATGAGGAGCATGAAACGGTCTGAAAAATAAGAGGAGCATGAAACGGTCTGAAAAATAAGAAGAGAATGACGCGGTGTTGAAAAACATGAAGAGCCTGAAAAGGTGTGACAAATATAAAGAGTTTCAAAAGGTGTCAATAATAAGCGTTGCATGAAACAGTCTGAAAGATAGGAGGAGCATGAAGCGGTGTTGAAAAACATGAAGAGCCTGAAAAGGTATGAAAAATATGAAGAGCTTCAAAAGGTGTGAAATATATGAAGAGGTTCAAAAGGTGTCATAAATGAGATGAGCATGAAACGGTCTAAAAAACAGGACGAGCATGAAGTGGTGTTGAAAAACATGAAGAGCCTGAAAAAGTGTGAAATAAATGAAGAGATTCAAAAGGTGTCAAAAATATGAGGAATATGAAACGGTCTGAAAAATAGGAAGAGCATGAAAAGATCTGAAAAATAGGAGGAGCATGAAGCATTGTTCAAAAACATGAAGAAAATGAAAAAGTGTGAAATATATGAAGAGCTTCAAAAGGTGTGAAAAATATGAGGAGCATGAAACGGTCTGAAAAATAGGAGGAACATGTAGTGGTGAAAAACTTGAAGAGCCTGAAAAGCTGTGAAAAAGAGGAAGAGCTTCAAAAATTGTCAAAAATATGAGGAGCATGAAACGGTCTGAAATATAAGAGGAGCATGAAGTAGTTTTGAAAAACATGAACAGCCTGAAAAGTGTGAAAAATATGAAGAGCTTCTAAAGGTGTCAAAATATGAGGAGCATGAAACGGTCTGAAAAATAGGAGCAGCATGAAATGGTGTTCAAAAACTTGAAGAGCCTGAAAAGGTGTGAAACATATGAAGAGCTTCAAACGGTGTGAAATAAATGAGGAGCATGAAACGTTCTGAAAAATAGGAGGAGCATGAAGCGGTATTCAAAAATATAAAGAGCCTGAAAAGGTGTGAAAAATGTGAAGAGCTTCGAAGGTGTGAAATACAGG
Source organism: Dama dama (assembly GCF_033118175.1). Taxonomy (NCBI): domain Eukaryota; kingdom Metazoa; phylum Chordata; class Mammalia; order Artiodactyla; family Cervidae; genus Dama; species Dama dama. The sequence continues at coordinate 5,870,874 of NC_083709.1, forward strand.
AGGAGCATGAAACGATCTGAAAAATAGGACGAGCATGAAGCGGTGTGGAAAAATATGAGGAACCTGAAAAGGTGTGAAAAATATGTAGAGCTTCAAAAGGTGCCAAATATATGAGGAGCATGAAACGGTTTGAAAAAGAGGAGGAGCATTAAACGGTGTTCAAAAACATGAAGTGACTGAAAAGGTGTGAAAAATATGAAGAGCTTCAAAAGGTGTGAAATACATGAGGAGCATGAAACGGTCTGAAAAATAGGAGGAGCATGAAGCGGTGTTCAAACACATGTAAAGCCTGAAAAGGTGTGAAAAATATGAAGAGCTTCAAAAGGTGTCAAAAATATGAGGAGCAAGAAACGGTCTGAAAAATAGGAGGAGCATGAAACGGTGTTCAAAAACATGAAGAGCCTGAAAAGCTGTGAAATATATGAAGAGCTTCAAAAGGTGTGAAAAATATGAAGAGCTTCAAAAGGGGTCAAAAATGAGATGATCCTGAATGGTTTGAAAAATTGGAGGAGCATGAAGTGGTGTTGTAAAACATGAAGAGCCTGAGGAGTGTGAAATATATGATGAGGTTCAAAAGGTGTGAAAAATATGAAGAGCTTCAAAAGCTGTCAAAAATGAGATGAACATGAAACTGTCTGAAAATAGGAGGGGCATGAAGTGGTGTTGAAAAATATGAAGAGCCTGAAAATGTGTGAAATATATGAAGAGCTTCAAAAAGTGTCAAAAATATGAGGAGCATGAAACGATCTGAAAAATAGGAGGAGCATGAAGCGGTGTTGAAAAAGTGAAGAGCCTGAAAACGTGTGAAAAATATGAAGAGCTTCAAAAGGTGTGAAAATAGGAAGAGCTTCAAAAGGTGTGAAATATATGAGGAGCATGAAACGGTCTGAAAAATAGGAGGAGCATGAAGCGGTGTTCAAAAACATGAAGAGCCTGAAAGGGTGTGAAAAATATGAAGAGCTTCAAAAGGTGTCAAAAATATGAGGAGCATGAAACAGACTGAAAAATAGGAGGAGCATGAAGCGCTGTTCAAAAACATGAAGAGTCTGAAAATGTGTGAAAAACATGAAGTGTTTCAAAAGGTGTCAAAAATATGAGGAGCATGAAACGGTCTGAAAAATAGGAGGAGCATGAAACGGTGTTGAAAAACATGAGGAGCCTGAAAATGTGTGAAAAATATGAAGAGCCTCAAAACCTGTCAAAAATATGAGGAGCATGAAACGCTCTGAAAAATAGGAGGAGCATGAAGTGGTGTTGAAAAATATGAAGAGCATGAAAACGTGTGAAAAATACGACGAGCTTCAAAAGGTGTCAAAAATATGAGGAACATGAAACGGGCTGAAAAATAGGAAGATCATGAAGCGGTGTTGAAACACCTGAAGAGCCTAAAAAGTGTGAAAAATATGAAGAGCTTCAAAAGGTGTCAACAATGTGAGGAGCATGAAACGGTCTGAAAAATGAGAGGAGCATGAAGCGGTGTTAAAAAACATGAAGAGCCTGAAAATGTGTGAAAAATATGAAGAGCTTCAAAAGGTGTGAAATACATGAGGAGCATGAAACGGTCTGAAAAAGAGGAGGAGCATGAAGCGGTGTTCAAAAACATGAAGAGCCTGAAATTGTGTGAAAAATATGAAGAGTTTCAAAAGGTTTCAAAAATATGAGGAGCATGAAACGGTCTGAAAAATAGGAGGAGCATGAAACGTATTCAAAAACATGAAGAGCCTGAAAATCTGTGAAAAATATGAAGAGCTTCAAAAGGTGTGAAAAATATGAAGAGCCTGAAAATCTGTGAAAAATATGAAGAGCTTCAAAAGGTGTGAAAAATATGAAGAGCTTCAAAAGGTGTGAAAAATATGAAGAGCTTCAAAAAGTGTCAAAAACATGAGGAGCTTCAAAAGCTGTCAAAATTATGAGGAGCATGAAACGGTCTGAAAAATAGGAGCAGCATGAAACGTTGTCCAAAATCTTGAAGAGACTGAAAATGTGTGAAACATATGAAGAGCTTCAAAAGGTGTGAAATACAAGAGGAGCATGAATCTCTCTGAAAAATAGGAGGAGCATGAAGCGGGGTTGAAAAACATGAAGAACCAGAAAAGGTGTGAAAAATATGAAGAGCTTCCAAAGATGTCAAAAATATGAGGAGCTTGAAACTGTCTGAAAAATAGGAGCAGCATGAAATGGTGTTCAAAAACATGAAGAGCCTGAAAAGGTGTGAAAATATGAAGAGCTTCACAAGGTGTGAAAAATATGAAGAGCTTCAAATGTGTCAAAAATGAGATGAGCATGAAACGGTCTGAAAAATAGGAGAAGCATGAAACGGTGTTCAAAAACATGAAGAGCCTGAAAAGGTGTGAAACATATGAAGAGCCTCAAAACGTGTCAAAATTATGAGGAGCATGAAACGGTCTGAAAAATAAGAGGAGCATGAAACGGTCTGAAAAATAAGAAGAGAATGATGCGGTGTTGAAAAACATGAAGAGCCTGAAAAGGTGTGACAAATATAAAGAGTTTCAAAAGGTGTCAATAATAAGCGTTGCATGAAACAGTCTGAAAAATAGGAGGAGCGTGAAGCGGTGTTGAAAAACATGAAAAGCCTGAAAAGTTGTGAAAAATATGAAGAGCTTCAAAAGGTGTCAAAAATATGAGTAGCATGAAACGGTCTGAAAAAGAGGAGGAGAATGAAACGGTCTGAAAATAGGAGGAGCATGAAGCGGTGTTGAAAAACATGAAGAGCCTGAAACGGTGTGAAATATATGAAGAGCCTCAAAACGTGTCAAAATTATGAGGAGCATGAAACGGTCTGAAAAATAAGAGGAGCATGAAACGGGCTGAAAAATAAGGAGAGAATGACGCGGTGTTGAAAAACATGAAGGGCCTGAAAAGGTGTGACAAATATAAAGCGTTTCAAAAGGTGTCAATAATAAGCGTTGCATGAAACACTCTGAAAAATAGGAGGAGCATGAAGCGGTGTTGAAATACATGAAGAGCCTGAAAAGGTGTGAAAACTATGAAGAGCTTCAAAAGGTGTCAAAAATATGAGTAGCATGAAACGGTCTGAAAAAGAGGAGGAGAATGAAACGGTCTGAAAATAGGAGGAGCATGAAGTGGTGTTGAAAAACATGAAGAGCCTGAAAAGGTATGAAAAATATGAAGAGCTTCAAAAGGTGTGAAAAATATGAAGAGGTTCAAAAGGTGTCATAAATGAGATGAGCATGAAACGGTCTAAAAAACAGGAGGAGCATTAAGTGTGTTGAAAAACATGAAGAGCCTGATAAAGTGTGAAATATATGAAGAGATTCAAAAGGTGTCAAAAATATGAGGAGTATGAAACGGTCTGAAAAATAGGAAGAGCATGAAAAGGTCTGAAAAATAGGAGGAGCATGAAGCATTGTGCAAAAACATGAAGAAAATGAAAAAGTGTGAAATATATGAAGAGCTTCAAAAGGTGTGAAAAATATGAGGAGCATGAAACGGTCTGAAAAATAGGAGGAACATGAAGTGGTGTTGAAAAACATGAAGAGCCTGAAAAGGTGTGAAAAAGATGAACAGCTTCAAAAATTGTCAAAAATATGAGGAGCATGAAACGGTCTGAAATATAAGAGGAGCATGAAGTAGTTTTGAAAAACATGAACAGCCTGAAAAGTGTGAAAAATATGAAGAGCTTCTAATGGTGTCAAAATATGAGGAGCATGAAACGGTCTGAAAAATAGGAGCAGCATGAAGCGGTGTGGAAAAATATGAGGAACCTGAAAAGGTGTGAAAAATATGTAGAGCTTCAAAAGGTGCCAAATATATGAGGAGCATGAAACGGTCTGAAAAAGAGGAGGAGCATTAAACGGTGTTCAAAAACATGAAGTGCCTGAAAAGGTGTGAAAAATATGAAGAGCTTCAAAAGGTGTGAAATATATGAGGAGCATGAAACGGTCTGAAAAATAGGAGGAGCATGAAGCGGTGTTCAAACACATGAAAAGCCTGAAAATGTGTGAAAAATATGAAGAGCTTCAAAAGGTGTCAAAAATATGAGGAGCATGAAACGGTCTGAAAAACAGGAGGAGCATGAAACGGTGTTCAAAAACATGAAGAGCCTGAAAAGCTGTGAAATATATGAAGAGCTTCAAAAGGTGTGAAAAATATGAAGAGCTTGAAAAGGGGTCAAAAATGAGATGATCCTGAAACGGTTTGAAAAATAGGAGGAGCCTGAAGTGGTATTGTAAAACATGAAGTGCCTGAGGAGTGTGAAATATATGATGAGGTTCAAAAGGTGTGAAAAATATGAAGAGCTTCAAAATCTGTCAAAAATGAGATGAACATGAAACTGTCTGAAAATAGGAGGGGCATGAAGTGGTGTTGAAAAATATGAAGAGCCTGAAAAGGTGTGAAATATATGAAGAGCTTCAAAAAGTGTCAAAAATATGACGAGCATGAAACGATCTGAAATATAGGAGGAGCATGAAGCGGTGTTGAAAAACTGAAGAGCCTGAAAACGTGTGAAAAATATGAAGAGCTTCAAAAGGTGTGAAAATATGAAGAGCTTCAAAAGGTGTGAAATATATGAGGAGCATGAAACGGTCTGAAAAATAGGAGGAGCATGAAGCGGTGTTCAAAAACATGAAGAGCCTGAAAAGGTGTGAAAAATATGAAGAGCTTCAAAAGGTGTCAAAAATAGGAGGAGCATGAAGCGGTGTTCAAAAACATGAAGAGCCTGAAAAGGTATGAAAAATATGAAGAGCTTAAAAAGGTGTCAAAAATATGAGGAGCAGGAAACGGTCTGAACAATAGGAAAAGTATGAAACGGTGTTTAAAAACATGAAGAGCCTCATAAGGTGTGAAAAATATGAAGAGCTTCAAAAGGTGTCAAAAATATGAGGAGCATGAAACTATCTGAAAAATAGGAGGAACATGAAGCGGTGATCAATAACATGTAGAGCCTGAAAAGGTGTGAAAAATATGAAGAGCTTCAAAAGGTGTAAAAAATGAGATGAGTATGAAACGGTCTGAAAAATAGGAGGAGCATGAAGCTGTGTTCAAAAACATGAAGAGCCTGAAAAGGTGTGAAAAATATGAAGTGCTTCAAAAGGTGTCAAAAATATGAGGAGCATGAAACGGTCTGAAATATAGGAGGAGCATGAAGCTGTGTTCAAAAACATGAAGAGCCTGAAAAGGTGTGAAAAATATGAAGAGCTTCAAAAGGTTTCAAAATTATGAGGAGCATGAAACGGTCTGAAAATAGGAGGAGCATGAAGCTGTGTTCAAAAACATAAAGAGACTGAAAATGTGTGAAATATATGAAGAGCTTCAAAAGGTGTGTAATATATGAGGAGCATGAAACGGTCTGAAAAATAGGAGGAGCAAGAAGCTGTGTTCAAAAACATGAGAGCCTGAAAATGTGTGAAATATATGAAGAGCTTCAAAAGGTGTTAAATACATGAGGAGCATGAAACGTTCTGAAAAATAGGAGGAGCATGAAGCGGTGTTCAAAAACATGAAGAGCCTGAAAAAGTCTGAAAAGTATGAAGACTTCAAAAGCTGTCAAAAGTATGAGGAGCATGAAGCGGCATTGAAAAATATGAAGAGCATGAAAAGGTGTGAAAAATGTAAAGAGACTCAAAAGGTGTGAAAAATATGAAAAGCTTCCAAAGTTGTCAAATATGAGATGTGCATGAAACGGTCTGGAAAATAGGACGAGCATGAAGCGGTGTGGAAAAACATGAAGAGCATGAAAACGTGTGAAAAATATGAAGAGCTTCAAAAGGTGTGAAAAATATGAAGAGATTCAAAAGCTGTCAAAAATGAGATGAGCATGAAGCAGTCTGAAAAATAGGAGGAGCATGAAGCGGTGTTGAAAAGACGAAGAGACTGAAAAGGTGTGAAATATATGAAGAGCTTCAAAAGGTGTCAAAATTATGAAGAGCTTCAAAATGTGTCAAAATTGAGATGAGCATTAAGCGATCTGAAAAATAGGAGGAGCATGAAGTGGCATTGAAAAGATGTAGAGCCTGAAAAGGTGTGAAATATATGAAGAGCTTCAAAAGGTGTCAAAAATATGAAGAAGCAAGGAAAGGTCTGAAAAATAAAAGGAGCATGATGTAGTGTTGAAAAACACTAAAAGCCTGAAAAGGTGTGTAAAATATGAAGAGCTTCAAAAGGTGTTAAAAATATGAGGAGCATGAAACGGTCTAAAAAATTGGAGCAGCATGAAACGGTGTTCAAAAACTTGAAGAGTCTGAAAAGGTGTGAAACATATAAAGAGCTTCAAAAGGTGTGAAATACATGAGGAGCATGAAACGGTCTGAAAACTAAGAGGAGCATTAAGCGGTATTCAAAAATATGAAGAGCCTGAAAAGGTGTGAAAAATATGAAGAGCTTCAAAAAGTGTCAACAATATGAGGAGCATGAAACGGTCTGAAAAATAGGAGGAGCATGAAGTGCTGTTGAAAAATATGAAGTGCCTGAAAAGCTGTGAAAAATATGAAGAGCTTCAAAAGGTGTGAAAAATATGAAGAGCTTCAAAAGGTGTGAAAATTATGAAGAGCTTCAAAGGTGTCAAAAATGAGATGATCATGAAGAGGTCTGAAAAATAGGAGGAGCATGAAGTGGTGTTGAAAAGCATGAAGAGCCTGAAAAGGTGTGAAAAATATAAAGAGCTTTAAAAGTTGTCAAAAATATGAGGAGCTTGAAACGGTCTGAAAAATAGAAGGAGCATTGAAGCGTTGTTCAAAAACTTGAAGAGCCTGAAAAGGTGTGAAAAATATGAAGAGCTTCAAAAATTGTCAAAAATATGAGGAGCATGAAACGGTCTGAAAAATAAGAGGAGCATGAAGTAGTTTTGAAAAACATGAACAGCCTGAAAACTGTGAAAAATATGAAGAGCTTCTAAAGGTGTCAAAAATATGAGGAGCATGAAACGGTATTCAAAAATATAAAGAGCCTGAAAAGGTGTGAAAAATGTGAAGAGCTTCAAAGGTGTGTAATACAGGAGGAGCATGAAACGATTTGAAAAATAGGAGGAGCATGAAGCGGTGTGGAAAATCATGAGGAACCTGAAAAGGTGTGAAAAATATGTAGAGCTTCAAAAGGTGCCAAATATATGAGGAGCATGAAACGGTCTGAAAAAGAGGAGGAGCATTAAACGGTGTTCAAAAACATGAAGTGCCTGAAAAGGGGTGAAAAATATGAAGAGCTTCAAAAGGTGTGAAAATAGGAAGAGCTTCAAAAGGTGTGAAATATATGAGGAGCATGAAACGGTCTGAAAAATAGGAGGAGCATGAAGCGGTGTTCAAAAACATGAAGAGCCTGAAAAGGTGTGAAAAATATGAAGAGCTTCAAAAGGTGTCAAAATATGAGGAGCATGAAACAGACTGAAAAATAGGAGGAGCATGAAGCGCTGTTCAAAAACATGAAGAGTCTGAAAATGTGTGAAAAACATGAAGTGTTTCAAAAGGTGTCAAAAATATGAGGAGCATGAAACGGTCTGAAAAATAGGAGGAGCATGAAACGGTGTTGAAAAACATGAGGAGCCTGAAAATGTGTGAAAAATATGAAGAGCCTCAAAACCTGTCAAAAATATGAGGAGCATGAAACGCTCTGAAAAATAGGAGGAGCATGAAGTGGTGTTGAAAAATATGAAGAGCATGAAAACGTGTGAAAAATACGACGAGCTTCAAAAGGTGTGAAAAATATGAGGAACATGAAACGGTCTGAAAAATAGGAAGATCATGAAGCGGTGTTGAAACACCTGAAGAGCCTAAAAAGTGTGAAAAATATGAAGAGCTTCACAAGGTGTCAACAATGTGAGGAGCATGAAACGGTCTGAAAAATGAGAGGAGCATGAAGCGTTGTTAAAAAACATGAAGAGCCTGAAAATGTGTGAAAAATATGAAGAGCTTCAAAAGGTGTGAAATACATGAGGAGCATGAAACGGTCTGAAAAAGAGGAGGAGCATGAAGCGGTGTTCAAAAACATGAAGAGCCTGAAATTGTGTGAAAAATATGAAGAGTTTCAAAAGGTTTCAGAAATATGAGGAGCATGAAACGGTCTGAAAAATAGGAGGAGCATGAAACGGTATTCAAAAACATGAAGAGCCTGAAAATCTGTGAAAAATATGAAGAGCTTCAAAAGGTGTGAAAAATATGAAGAGCCTGAAAATCTGTGAAAAATATGAAGAGCTTCAAAAGGTGTGAAAAATATGAAGAGCTTCAAAAGGTGTGAAAAATATGAAGAGCTTCAAAAAGTGTCAAAAACATGAGGAGCTTCAAAAGCTGTCAAAATTATGAGGAGCATGAAACGGTCTGAAAAATAGGAGCAGCATGAAACGTTGTCCAAAATCTTGAAGAGACTGAAAATGTGTGAAACATATGAAGAGCTTCAAAAGGTGTGAAATACAAGAGGAGCATGAATCTGTCTGAAAAATAGGAGGAGCATGAAGCGGTGTTGAAAAACATGAAGAACCAGAAAAGGTGTGAAAAATATGAAGAGCTTCCAAAGATGTCAAAAATATGAGGAGCTTGAAACTGTCTGAAAAATAGGAGCAGCATGAAGTGGTGTTCAAAAACATGAAGAGCCTGAAAAGGTGTGAAAATATGAAGAGCTTCACAAGGTGTGAAATACATGAGGAGCATGAAGCGGTCTGAAAAATAGGAGGAGCATGATGCAGTTTTGAAAAACAGAAAGGGCCTGAAAATGTGTGAAAAATATGAAGAGCTTCAAAAGGTGTGAAAAATATGAAGAGCTTCAAATGTGTCAAAAATGAGATGAGCATGAAACGGTCTGAAAAATAGGAGAAGCATGAAACGGTGTTCAAAAACATGAAGAGCCTGAAAAGGTGTGAAACATATGAAGAGCCTCAAAACGTGTCAAAATTATGAGGAGCATGAAACGGTCTGAAAAATAAGAGGAGCATGAAACGGTCTGAAAAATAAGAAGAGAATGACGCGGTGTTGAAAAACATGAAGAGCCTGAAAAGGTGTGACAAATATAAAGAGTTTCAAAAGGTGTCAATAATAAGCGTTGCATGAAACAGTCTGAAAAATAGGAGGAGCGTGAAGCGGTGTTGAAAAACATGAAGAGCCTGAAAAGGTGTGAAAAATATGAAGAGCTTCAAAAGGTGTCAAAATTGTGAGTAGCATGAAACGGTCTGAAAAAGAGGAGGAGAATGAAACGGTCTGAAAATAGGAGGAGCATGAAGCGGTGTTGAAAAACATGAAGAGCCTGAAACGGTGTGAAATATATGAAGAGCCTCAAAACGTGGCAAAATTATGAGGAGCATGAAACGGTCTGAAAATTAAGAGGAGCATGGAACGGTCTGAAAAATAAGGAGAGAATGACGCGGTGTTGAAAAACATGAAGAGCCTGAAAAGGTGTGACAAATATAAAGAGTTTCAAAAGGTGTCAATAATAAGCGTTGCATGAAACAGTCTGAAAAATAGGAGGAGCATGAAGCGGTGTTGAAATACATGAAGAGCGTGAAAAGGTGTGAAAAATATGAAGAGCTTCAAAAGGTGTCAAAAATATGAGTAGCATGAAACGGTCTGAAAAAGAGGAGGAGAATGAAACGGTCTGAAAATAGGAGGAGCATGAAGCGGTGTTGAAAAACATGAAGAGCCTGAAAAGGTATGAAAAATATGAAGAGCTTCAAAAGGTGTGAAATATATGAAGAGGTTCAAAAGGTGTCATAAATGAGATGAGCATGAAACGGTCTAAAAAACAGGACGAGCATGAAGTGGTGTTGAAAAACATGAAGAGCCTGAAAAAGTGTGAAATAAATGAAGAGATTCAAAAGGTGTCAAAAATATGAGGAATATGAAACGGTCTGAAAAATAGGAAGAGCATGAAAAGATCTGAAAAATAGGAGGAGCATGAAGCATTGTTCAAAAACATGAAGAAAATGAAAAAGTGTGAAATATATGAAGAGCTTCAAAAGGTGTGAAAAATATGAGGAGCATGAAACGGTCTGAAAAATAGGAGGAACATGAAGTGGTGTTGAAAAACATGAAGAGCCTGAAAAGCTGTGAAAAAGAGGAAGAGCTTCAAAAATTGTCAAAAATATGAGGAGCATGAAACGGTCTGAAATATAAGAGGAGCATGAAGTAGTTTTGAAAAACATGAACAGCCTGAAAAGTGTGAAAAATATGAAGAGCTTCTAAAGGTGTCAAAATATGAGGAGCATGAAACGGTCTGAAAAATAGGAGCAGCATGAAATGGTGTTCAAAAACTTGAAGAGCCTGAAAAGGTGTGAAACATATGAAGAGCTTCAAACGGTGTGAAATAAATGAGGAGCATGAAACGTTCTGAAAAATAGGATGAGCATGAAGCGGTATTCAAAAATATAAAGAGCCTGAAAAGGTGTGAAAAATGTGAAGAGCTTCGAAGGTGTGAAATACAGGAGGAGCATGAAACGATCTGAAAAATAGGACGAGCATGAAGTGGTGTGGAAAAATATGAGGAACCTGAAAAGGTGTGAAAAATATGTAGAGCTTCAAAAGGTGCCAAATATATGAGGAGCATGAAACGGTCTGAAAAAGAGGAGGAGCATTAAACGGTGTTCAAAAACATGAAGTGCCTGAAAAGGTGTGAAAAATATGAAGAGCTTCAAAAGGTGTGAAATATATGAGGAGCATGAAACGGTCTGAAAAATAGGAGGAGCATGAAGCGGTGTTCAAACACATGAAAAGCCTGAAAATGTGTGAAAAATATGAAGAGCTTCAAAAGGTGTCAAAAATATGAGGAGCATGAAACGGTCTGAAAAACAGGAGGAGCATGAAACGGTGTTCAAAAACATGAAGAGCCTGAAAAGCTGTGAAATATATGAAGAGCTTCAAAAGGTGTGAAAAATATGAAGAGCTTGAAAAGGGGTCAAAAATGAGATGGTCCTGAAACGGTTTGAAAAATAGGAGGAGCCTGAAGTGGTGTTGTAAAACATGAAGTGCCTGAGGAGTGTGAAATATATGATGAGGTTCAAAAGGTGTGAAAAATATGAAGAGCTTCAAAATCTGTCAAAAATGAGATGAACATGAAACTGTCTGAAAATAGGAGGGGCATGAAGTGGTGTTGAAAAATATGAAGAGCCTGAAAAGGTGTGAAATATATGAAGAGCTTCAAAAAGTGTCAAAAATATGACGAGCATGAAACGATCTGAAATATAGGAGGAGCATGAAGCGGTGTTGAAAAACTGAAGAGCCTGAAAACGTGTGAAAAATATGAAGAGCTTCAAAAGGTGTGAAAATATGAAGAGCTTCAAAAGGTGTGAAATATATGAGGAGCATGAAACGGTCTGAAAAATAGGAGGAGCATGAAGCGGTGTTCAAAAACATGAAGAGCCTGAAAAGGTGTGAAAAATATGAAGAGCTTCAAAAGGTGTCAAAAATAGGAGGAGCATGAAGCGGTGTTCAAAAACATGAAGAGCCTGAAAAGGTATGAAAAATATGAAGAGCTTAAAAAGGTGTCAAAAATATGAGGAGCAGGAAACGGTCTGAACAATAGGAAAAGTATGAAACGGTGTTTAAAAACATGAAGAGCCTCATAAGGTGTGAAAAATATGAAGAGCTTCAAAAGGTGTCAAAAATATGAGGAGCATGAAACTATCTGAAAAATAGGAGGAACATGAAGCGGTGATCAATAACATGTAGAGCCTGAAAAGGTGTGAAAAATATGAAGAGCTTCAAAAGGTGTAAAAAATGAGATGAGTATGAAACGGTCTGAAAAATAGGAGGAGTATGAAGTGGTGTTGAAAAACCTGAAGAGCCTGAAACGTGTGAAATATATGAAGAGCTTCAAAAGGTGTCAAAATTATGAGGAGCATGAAACGGTCTGAAAATAGGAGGAGCATGAAGCTGTGTTCAAAAACATGAAGAGCCTGAAAAGGTGTGAAAAATATGAAGAGCTTCAAAAGGTGTCAAAAATATGAGGAGCATGAAACGGTCTGAAATATAGGAGGAGCATGAAGCTGTGTTCAAAAACATGAAGAGCCTGAAAAGGTGTGAAAAATATGAAGAGCTTCAAAAGGTTTCAAAATTATGAGGAGCATGAAACGGTCTGAAAATAGGAGGAGCATGAAGCTGTGTTCAAAAACATAAAGAGACTGAAAATGTGTGAAATATATGAAGAGCTTCAAAAGGTGTGTAATATATGAGGAGCATGAAACGGTCTGAAAAATAGGAGGAGCAAGAAGCTGTGTTCAAAAACATGAGAGCCTGAAAATGTGTGAAATATATGAAGAGCTTCAAAAGGTGTTAAATACATGAGGAGCATGAAACGTTCTGAAAAATAGGAGGAGCATGAAGCGGTGTTCAAAAACATGAAGAGCCTGAAAAAGTCTGAAAAGTATGAAGACTTCAAAAGCTGTCAAAAGTATGAGGAGCATGAAGCGGCATTGAAAAATATGAAGAGCATGAAAAGGTGTGAAAAATGTAAAGAGACTCAAAAGGTGTGAAAAATATGAAAAGCTTCCAAAGTTGTCAAATATGAGATGTGCATGAAACGGTCTGGAAAATAGGACGAGCATGAAGCGGTGTGGAAAAACATGAAGAGCATGAAAACGTGTGAAAAATATGAAGAGCTTCAAAAGGTGTGAAAAATATGAAGAGATTCAAAAGCTGTCAAAAATGAGATGAGCATGAAGCAGTCTGAAAAATAGGAGGAGCATGAAGCGGTGTTGAAAAGACGAAGAGACTGAAAAGGTGTGAAATATATGAAGAGCTTCAAAAGGTGTCAAAATTATGAAGAGCTTCAAAATGTGTCAAAATTGAGATGAGCATTAAGCGATCTGAAAAATAGGAGGAGCATGAAGTGGCATTGAAAAGATGTAGAGCCTGAAAAGGTGTGAAATATATGAAGAGCTTCAAAAGGTGTCAAAAATATGAAGAAGCAAGGAAAGGTCTGAAAAATAAAAGGAGCATGATGTAGTGTTGAAAAACACTAAAAGCCTGAAAAGGTGTGTAAAATATGAAGAGCTTCAAAAGGTGTTAAAAATATGAGGAGCATGAAACGGTCTAAAAAATTGGAGCAGCATGAAACGGTGTTCAAAAACTTGAAGAGTCTGAAAAGGTGTGAAACATATAAAGAGCTTCAAAAGGTGTGAAATACATGAGGAGCATGAAACGGTCTGAAAACTAAGAGGAGCATTAAGCGGTATTCAAAAATATGAAGAGCCTGAAAAGGTGTGAAAAATATGAAGAGCTTCAAAAAGTGTCAACAATATGAGGAGCATGAAACGGTCTGAAAAATAGGAGGAGCATGAAGTGCTGTTGAAAAATATGAAGTGCCTGAAAAGCTGTGAAAAATATGAAGAGCTTCAAAAGGTGTGAAAAATATGAAGAGCTTCAAAAGGTGTGAAAATTATGAAGAGCTTCAAAGGTGTCAAAAATGAGATGATCATGAAGAGGTCTGAAAAATAGGAGGAGCATGAAGTGGTGTTGAAAAGCATGAAGAGCCTGAAAAGGTGTGAAAAATATAAAGAGCTTTAAAAGTTGTCAAAAATATGAGGAGCTTGAAACGGTCTGAAAAATAGAAGGAGCATTGAAGCGTTGTTCAAAAACTTGAAGAGCCTGAAAAGGTGTGAAAAATATGAAGAGCTTCAAAAATTGTCAAAAATATGAGGAGCATGAAACGGTCTGAAAAATAAGAGGAGCATGAAGTAGTTTTGAAAAACATGAACAGCCTGAAAACTGTGAAAAATATGAAGAGCTTCTAAAGGTGTCAAAAATATGAGGAGCATGAAACGGTATTCAAAAATATAAAGAGCCTGAAAAGGTGTGAAAAATGTGAAGAGCTTCAAAGGTGTGTAATACAGGAGGAGCATGAAACGATTTGAAAAATAGGAGGAGCATGAAGCGGTGTGGAAAATCATGAGGAACCTGAAAAGGTGTGAAAAATATGTAGAGCTTCAAAAGGTGCCAAATATATGAGGAGCATGAAACGGTCTGAAAAAGAGGAGGAGCATTAAACGGTGTTCAAAAACATGAAGTGCCTGAAAAGGGGTGAAAAATATGAAGAGCTTCAAAAGGTGTGAAAATAGGAAGAGCTTCAAAAGGTGTGAAATATATGAGGAGCATGAAACGGTCTGAAAAATAGGAGGAGCATGAAGCGGTGTTCAAAAACATGAAGAGCCTGAAAAGGTGTGAAAAATATGAAGAGCTTCAAAAGGTGTCAAAATATGAGGAGCATGAAACAGACTGAAAAATAGGAGGAGCATGAAGCGCTGTTCAAAAACATGAAGAGTCTGAAAATGTGTGAAAAACATGAAGTGTTTCAAAAGGTGTCAAAAATATGAGGAGCATGAAACGGTCTGAAAAATAGGAGGAGCATGAAACGGTGTTGAAAAACATGAGGAGCCTGAAAATGTGTGAAAAATATGAAGAGCCTCAAAACCTGTCAAAAATATGAGGAGCATGAAACGCTCTGAAAAATAGGAGGAGCATGAAGTGGTGTTGAAAAATATGAAGAGCATGAAAACGTGTGAAAAATACGACGAGCTTCAAAAGGTGTGAAAAATATGAGGAACATGAAACGGTCTGAAAAATAGGAAGATCATGAAGCGGTGTTGAAACACCTGAAGAGCCTAAAAAGTGTGAAAAATATGAAGAGCTTCAAAAGGTGTCAACAATGTGAGGAGCATGAAACGGTCTGAAAAATGAGAGGAGCATGAAGCGTTGTTAAAAAACATGAAGAGCCTGAAAATGTGTGAAAAATATGAAGAGCTTCAAAAGGTGTGAAATACATGAGGAGCATGAAACGGTCTGAAAAAGAGGAGGAGCATGAAGCGGTGTTCAAAAACATGAAGAGCCTGAAATTGTGTGAAAAATATGAAGAGTTTCAAAAGGTTTCAGAAATATGAGGAGCATGAAACGGTCTGAAAAATAGGAGGAGCATGAAACGGTATTCAAAAACATGAAGAGCCTGAAAATCTGTGAAAAATATGAAGAGCTTCAAAAGGTGTGAAAAATATGAAGAGCCTGAAAATCTGTGAAAAATATGAAGAGCTTCAAAAGGTGTGAAAAATATGAAGAGCTTCAAAAGGTGTGAAAAATATGAAGAGCTTCAAAAAGTGTCAAAAACATGAGGAGCTTCAAAAGCTGTCAAAATTATGAGGAGCATGAAACGGTCTGAAAAATAGGAGCAGCATGAAACGTTGTCCAAAATCTTGAAGAGACTGAAAATGTGTGAAACATATGAAGAGCTTCAAAAGGTGTGAAATACAAGAGGAGCATGAATCTGTCTGAAAAATAGGAGGAGCATGAAGCGGTGTTGAAAAACATGAAGAACCAGAAAAGGTGTGAAAAATATGAAGAGCTTCCAAAGATGTCAAAAATATGAGGAGCTTGAAACTGTCTGAAAAATAGGAGCAGCATGAAGTGGTGTTCAAAAACATGAAGAGCCTGAAAAGGTGTGAAAATATGAAGAGCTTCACAAGGTGTGAAATACATGAGGAGCATGAAGCGGTCTGAAAAATAGGAGGAGCATGATGCAGTTTTGAAAAACAGAAAGGGCCTGAAAATGTGTGAAAAATATGAAGAGCTTCAAAAGGTGTGAAAAATATGAAGAGCTTCAAATGTGTCAAAAATGAGATGAGCATGAAACGGTCTGAAAAATAGGAGAAGCATGAAACGGTGTTCAAAAACATGAAGAGCCTGAAAAGGTGTGAAACATATGAAGAGCCTCAAAACGTGTCAAAATTATGAGGAGCATGAAACGGTCTGAAAAATAAGAGGAGCATGAAACGGTCTGAAAAATAAGAAGAGAATGACGCGGTGTTGAAAAACATGAAGAGCCTGAAAAGGTGTGACAAATATAAAGAGTTTCAAAAGGTGTCAATAATAAGCGTTGCATGAAACAGTCTGAAAAATAGGAGGAGCGTGAAGCGGTGTTGAAAAACATGAAGAGCCTGAAAAGGTGTGAAAAATATGAAGAGCTTCAAAAGGTGTCAAAATTGTGAGTAGCATGAAACGGTCTGAAAAAGAGGAGGAGAATGAAACGGTCTGAAAATAGGAGGAGCATGAAGCGGTGTTGAAAAACATGAAGAGCCTGAAACGGTGTGAAATATATGAAGAGCCTCAAAACGTGGCAAAATTATGAGGAGCATGAAACGGTCTGAAAATTAAGAGGAGCATGGAACGGTCTGAAAAATAAGGAGAGAATGACGCGGTGTTGAAAAACATGAAGAGCCTGAAAAGGTGTGACAAATATAAAGAGTTTCAAAAGGTGTCAATAATAAGCGTTGCATGAAACAGTCTGAAAAATAGGAGGAGCATGAAGCGGTGTTGAAATACATGAAGAGCGTGAAAAGGTGTGAAAAATATGAAGAGCTTCAAAAGGTGTCAAAAATATGAGTAGCATGAAACGGTCTGAAAAAGAGGAGGAGAATGAAACGGTCTGAAAATAGGAGGAGCATGAAGCGGTGTTGAAAAACATGAAGAGCCTGAAAAGGTATGAAAAATATGAAGAGCTTCAAAAGGTGTGAAATATATGAAGAGGTTCAAAAGGTGTCATAAATGAGATGAGCATGAAACGGTCTAAAAAACAGGACGAGCATGAAGTGGTGTTGAAAAACATGAAGAGCCTGAAAAAGTGTGAAATAAATGAAGAGATTCAAAAGGTGTCAAAAATATGAGGAATATGAAACGGTCTGAAAAATAGGAAGAGCATGAAAAGATCTGAAAAATAGGAGGAGCATGAAGCATTGTTCAAAAACATGAAGAAAATGAAAAAGTGTGAAATATATGAAGAGCTTCAAAAGGTGTGAAAAATATGAGGAGCATGAAACGGTCTGAAAAATAGGAGGAACATGAAGTGGTGTTGAAAAACATGAAGAGCCTGAAAAGCTGTGAAAAAGAGGAAGAGCTTCAAAAATTGTCAAAAATATGAGGAGCATGAAACGGTCTGAAATATAAGAGGAGCATGAAGTAGTTTTGAAAAACATGAACAGCCTGAAAAGTGTGAAAAATATGAAGAGCTTCTAAAGGTGTCAAAATATGAGGAGCATGAAACGGTCTGAAAAATAGGAGCAGCATGAAATGGTGTTCAAAAACTTGAAGAGCCTGAAAAGGTGTGAAACATATGAAGAGCTTCAAACGGTGTGAAATAAATGAGGAGCATGAAACGTTCTGAAAAATAGGATGAGCATGAAGCGGTATTCAAAAATATAAAGAGCCTGAAAAGGTGTGAAAAATGTGAAGAGCTTCGAAGGTGTGAAATACAGGAGGAGCATGAAACGATCTGAAAAATAGGACGAGCATGAAGTGGTGTGGAAAAATATGAGGAACCTGAAAAGGTGTGAAAAATATGTAGAGCTTCAAAAGGTGCCAAATATATGAGGAGCATGAAACGGTCTGAAAAAGAGGAGGAGCATTAAACGGTGTTCAAAAACATGAAGTGCCTGAAAAGGTGTGAAAAATATGAAGAGCTTCAAAAGGTGTGAAATATATGAGGAGCATGAAACGGTCTGAAAAATAGGAGGAGCATGAAGCGGTGTTCAAACACATGAAAAGCCTGAAAATGTGTGAAAAATATGAAGAGCTTCAAAAGGTGTCAAAAATATGAGGAGCATGAAACGGTCTGAAAAACAGGAGGAGCATGAAACGGTGTTCAAAAACATGAAGAGCCTGAAAAGCTGTGAAATATATGAAGAGCTTCAAAAGGTGTGAAAAATATGAAGAGCTTGAAAAGGGGTCAAAAATGAGATGGTCCTGAAACGGTTTGAAAAATAGGAGGAGCCTGAAGTGGTGTTGTAAAACATGAAGTGCCTGAGGAGTGTGAAATATATGATGAGGTTCAAAAGGTGTGAAAAATATGAAGAGCTTCAAAATCTGTCAAAAATGAGATGAACATGAAACTGTCTGAAAATAGGAGGGGCATGAAGTGGTGTTGAAAAATATGAAGAGCCTGAAAAGGTGTGAAATATATGAAGAGCTTCAAAAAGTGTCAAAAATATGACGAGCATGAAACGATCTGAAATATAGGAGGAGCATGAAGCGGTGTTGAAAAACTGAAGAGCCTGAAAACGTGTGAAAAATATGAAGAGCTTCAAAAGGTGTGAAAATATGAAGAGCTTCAAAAGGTGTGAAATATATGAGGAGCATGAAACGGTCTGAAAAATAGGAGGAGCATGAAGCGGTGTTCAAAAACATGAAGAGCCTGAAAAGGTGTGAAAAATATGAAGAGCTTCAAAAGGTGTCAAAAATAGGAGGAGCATGAAGCGGTGTTCAAAAACATGAAGAGCCTGAAAAGGTATGAAAAATATGAAGAGCTTAAAAAGGTGTCAAAAATATGAGGAGCAGGAAACGGTCTGAACAATAGGAAAAGTATGAAACGGTGTTTAAAAACATGAAGAGCCTCATAAGGTGTGAAAAATATGAAGAGCTTCAAAAGGTGTCAAAAATATGAGGAGCAGGAAACTATCTGAAAAATAGGAGGAACATGAAGCGGTGATCAATAACATGTAGAGCCTGAAAAGGTGTGAAAAATATGAAGAGCTTCAAAAGGTGTAAAAAATGAGATGAGTATGAAACGGTCTGAAAAATAGGAGGAGTATGAAGTGGTGTTGAAAAACCTGAAGAGCCTGAAACGTGTGAAATATATGAAGAGCTTCAAAAGGTGTCAAAATTATGAGGAGCATGAAACGGTCTGAAAATAGGAGGAGCATGAAGCTGTGTTCAAAAACATGAAGAGCCTGAAAAGGTGTGAAAAATATGAAGAGCTTCAAAAGGTGTCAAAAATATGAGGAGCATGAAACGGTCTGAAATATAGGAGGAGCATGAAGCTGTGTTCAAAAACATGAAGAGCCTGAAAAGGTGTGAAAAATATGAAGAGCTTCAAAAGGTTTCAAAATTATGAGGAGCATGAAACGGTCTGAAAATAGGAGGAGCATGAAGCTGTGTTCAAAAACATAAAGAGACTGAAAATGTGTGAAATATATGAAGAGCTTCAAAAGGTGTGTAATATATGAGGAGCATGAAACGGTCTGAAAAATAGGAGGAGCAAGAAGCTGTGTTCAAAAACATGAGAGCCTGAAAATGTGTGAAATATATGAAGAGCTTCAAAAGGTGTTAAATACATGAGGAGCATGAAACGTTCTGAAAAATAGGAGGAGCATGAAGCGGTGTTCAAAAACATGAAGAGCCTGAAAAAGTCTGAAAAGTATGAAGACTTCAAAAGCTGTCAAAAGTATGAGGAGCATGAAGCGGCATTGAAAAATATGAAGAGCATGAAAAGGTGTGAAAAATGTAAAGAGACTCAAAAGGTGTGAAAAATATGAAAAGCTTCCAAAGTTGTCAAATATGAGATGTGCATGAAACGGTCTGGAAAATAGGACGAGCATGAAGCGGTGTGGAAAAACATGAAGAGCATGAAAACGTGTGAAAAATATGAAGAGCTTCAAAAGGTGTGAAAAATATGAAGAGATTCAAAAGCTGTCAAAAATGAGATGAGCATGAAGCAGTCTGAAAAATAGGAGGAGCATGAAGCGGTGTTGAAAAGACGAAGAGACTGAAAAGGTGTGAAATATATGAAGAGCTTCAAAAGGTGTCAAAATTATGAAGAGCTTCAAAATGTGTCAAAATTGAGATGAGCATTAAGCGATCTGAAAAATAGGAGGAGCATGAAGTGGCATTGAAAAGATGTAGAGCCTGAAAAGGTGTGAAATATATGAAGAGCTTCAAAAGGTGTCAAAAATATGAAGAAGCAAGGAAAGGTCTGAAAAATAAAAGGAGCATGATGTAGTGTTGAAAAACATTAAAAGCCTGAAAAGGTGTGTAAAATATGAAGAGCTTCAAAAGGTGTTAAAAATATGAGGAGCATGAAACGGTCTAAAAAATTGGAGCAGCATGAAACGGTGTTCAAAAACTTGAAGAGTCTGAAAAGGTGTGAAACATATAAAGAGCTTCAAAAGGTGTGAAATACATGAGGAGCATGAAACGGTCTGAAAACTAAGAGGAGCATTAAGCGGTATTCAAAAATATGAAGAGCCTGAAAAGGTGTGAAAAATATGAAGAGCTTCAAAAAGTGTCAACAATATGAGGAGCATGAAACGGTCTGAAAAATAGGAGGAGCATGAAGTGCTGTTGAAAAATATGAAGTGCCTGAAAAGCTGTGAAAAATATGAAGAGCTTCAAAAGGTGTGAAAAATATGAAGAGCTTCAAAAGGTGTGAAAATTATGAAGAGCTTCAAAGGTGTCAAAAATGAGATGATCATGAAGAGGTCTGAAAAATAGGAGGAGCATGAAGTGGTGTTGAAAAGCATGAAGAGCCTGAAAAGGTGTGAAAAATATAAAGAGCTTTAAAAGTTGTCAAAAATATGAGGAGCTTGAAACGGTCTGAAAAATAGAAGGAGCATTGAAGCGTTGTTCAAAAACTTGAAGAGCCTGAAAAGGTGTGAAAAATATGAAGAGCTTCAAAAATTGTCAAAAATATGAGGAGCATGAAACGGTCTGAAAAATAAGAGGAGCATGAAGTAGTTTTGAAAAACATGAACAGCCTGAAAACTGTGAAAAATATGAAGAGCTTCTAAAGGTGTCAAAAATATGAGGAGCATGAAACGGTATTCAAAAATATAAAGAGCCTGAAAAGGTGTGAAAAATGTGAAGAGCTTCAAAGGTGTGTAATACAGGAGGAGCATGAAACGATTTGAAAAATAGGAGGAGCATGAAGCGGTGTGGAAAATCATGAGGAACCTGAAAAGGTGTGAAAAATATGTAGAGCTTCAAAAGGTGCCAAATATATGAGGAGCATGAAACGGTCTGAAAAAGAGGAGGAGCATTAAACGGTGTTCAAAAACATGAAGTGCCTGAAAAGGGGTGAAAAATATGAAGAGCTTCAAAAGGTGTGAAAATAGGAAGAGCTTCAAAAGGTGTGAAATATATGAGGAGCATGAAACGGTCTGAAAAATAGGAGGAGCATGAAGCGGTGTTCAAAAACATGAAGAGCCTGAAAAGGTGTGAAAAATATGAAGAGCTTCAAAAGGTGTCAAAATATGAGGAGCATGAAACAGACTGAAAAATAGGAGGAGCATGAAGCGCTGTTCAAAAACATGAAGAGTCTGAAAATGTGTGAAAAACATGAAGTGTTTCAAAAGGTGTCAAAAATATGAGGAGCATGAAACGGTCTGAAAAATAGGAGGAGCATGAAACGGTGTTGAAAAACATGAGGAGCCTGAAAATGTGTGAAAAATATGAAGAGCCTCAAAACCTGTCAAAAATATGAGGAGCATGAAACGCTCTGAAAAATAGGAGGAGCATGAAGTGGTGTTGAAAAATATGAAGAGCATGAAAACGTGTGAAAAATACGACGAGCTTCAAAAGGTGTGAAAAATATGAGGAACATGAAACGGTCTGAAAAATAGGAAGATCATGAAGCGGTGTTGAAACACCTGAAGAGCCTAAAAAGTGTGAAAAATATGAAGAGCTTCAAAAGGTGTCAACAATGTGAGGAGCATGAAACGGTCTGAAAAATGAGAGGAGCATGAAGCGGTGTTAAAAAACATGAAGAGCCTGAAAATGTGTGAAAAATATGAAGAGCTTCAAAAGGTGTGAAATACATGAGGAGCATGAAACGGTCTGAAAAAGAGGAGGAGCATGAAGCGGTGTTCAAAAACATGAAGAGCCTGAAATTGTGTGAAAAATATGAAGAGTTTCAAAAGGTTTCAAAAATATGAGGAGCATGAAACGGTCTGAAAAATAGGAGGAGCATGAAACGGTATTCAAAAACATGAAGAGCCTGAAAATCTGTGAAAAATATGAAGAGCTTCAAAAGGTGTGAAAAATATGAAGAGCCTGAAAATCTGTGAAAAATATGAAGAGCTTCAAAAGGTGTGAAAAATATGAAGAGCTTCAAAAGGTGTGAAAAATATGAAGAGCTTCAAAAAGTGTCAAAAACATGAGGAGCTTCAAAAGCTGTCAAAATTATGAGGAGCATGAAACGGTCTGAAAAATAGGAGCAGCATGAAACGTTGTCCAAAATCTTGAAGAGACTGAAAATGTGTGAAACATATGAAGAGCTTCAAAAGGTGTGAAATACAAGAGGAGCATGAATCTGTCTGAAAAATAGGAGGAGCATGAAGCGGTGTTGAAAAACATGAAGAACCAGAAAAGGTGTGAAAAATATGAAGAGCTTCCAAAGATGTCAAAAATATGAGGAGCTTGAAACTGTCTGAAAAATAGGAGCAGCATGAAGTGGTGTTCAAAAACATGAAGAGCCTGAAAAGGTGTGAAAATATGAAGAGCTTCACAAGGTGTGAAATACAAGAGGAGCATGAATCTGTCTGAAAAATAGGAGGAGCATGAAGCGGGGTTGAAAAACATGAAGAACCAGAAAAGGTGTGAAAAATATGAAGAGCTTCCAAAGATGTCAAAAATATGAGGAGCTTGAAACTGTCTGAAAAATAGGAGCAGCATGAAATGGTGTTCAAAAACATGAAGAGCCTGAAAAGGTGTGAAAATATGAAGAGCTTCACAAGGTGTGAAAAATATGAAGAGCTTCAAATGTGTCAAAAATGAGATGAGCATGAAACGGTCTGAAAAATAGGAGAAGCATGAAACGGTGTTCAAAAACATGAAGAGCCTGAAAAGGTGTGAAACATATGAAGAGCCTCAAAACGTGTCAAAATTATGAGGAGCATGAAACGGTCTGAAAAATAAGAGGAGCATGAAACGGTCTGAAAAATAAGAAGAGAATGATGCGGTGTTGAAAAACATGAAGAGCCTGAAAAGGTGTGACAAATATAAAGAGTTTCAAAAGGTGTCAATAATAAGCGTTGCATGAAACAGTCTGAAAAATAGGAGGAGCGTGAAGCGGTGTTGAAAAACATGAAAAGCCTGAAAAGTTGTGAAAAATATGAAGAGCTTCAAAAGGTGTCAAAAATATGAGTAGCATGAAACGGTCTGAAAAAGAGGAGGAGAATGAAACGGTCTGAAAATAGGAGGAGCATGAAGCGGTGTTGAAAAACATGAAGAGCCTGAAACGGTGTGAAATATATGAAGAGCCTCAAAACGTGTCAAAATTATGAGGAGCATGAAACGGTCTGAAAAATAAGAGGAGCATGAAACGGGCTGAAAAATAAGGAGAGAATGACGCGGTGTTGAAAAACATGAAGGGCCTGAAAAGGTGTGACAAATATAAAGAGTTTCAAAAGGTGTCAATAATAAGCGTTGCATGAAACACTCTGAAAAATAGGAGGAGCATGAAGCGGTGTTGAAATACATGAAGAGCCTGAAAAGGTGTGAAAAATATGAAGAGCTTCAAAAGGTGTCAAAAATATGAGTAGCGTGAAACGGTCTGAAAAAGAGGAGGAGAATGAAACGGTCTGAAAATAGGAGGAGCATGAAGCGGTGTTGAAAAACATGAAGAGCCTGAAAAGGTATGAAAAATATGAAGAGCTTCAAAAGGTGTGAAAAATATGAAGAGGTTCAAAAGGTGTCATAAATGAGATGAGCATGAAACGGTCTAAAAAACAGGAGGAGCATGAAGTGTGTTGAAAAATATGAAGAGCCTGAAAAAGTGTGAAATATATGAAGAGATTCAAAAGGTGTCAAAAATATGAGGAGTATGAAACGGTCTGAAAAATAGGAAGAGCATGAAAAGGTCTGAAAAATAGGAGGAGCATGAAGCATTGTGCAAAAACATGAAGAAAATGAAAAAGTGTGAAATATATGAAGAGCTTCAAAAGGTGTGAAAAATATGAGGAGCATGAAACGGTCTGAAAAATAGGAGGAACATGAAGTGGTGTTGAAAAACATGAAGAGCAAGAAAAGGTGTGAAAAAGATGAAGAGCTTCAAAAATTGTCAAAAATATGAGGAGCATGAAACGGTCTGAAATATAAGAGGAGCATGAAGTAGTTTTGAAAAACATGAACAGCCTGAAAAGTGTGAAAAATATGAAGAGCTTCTAAAGGTGTCAAAATATGAGGAGCATGAAACGGTCTGAAAAATAGGAGCAGCATGAAATGGTGTTCAAAAACTTGAAGAGCCTGAAAAGGTGTGAAACATATGAAGAGCTTCAAACGGTGTGAAATAAATGAGGAGCATGAAACGTTCTGAAAAATAGGAGGAGCATGAAGCGGTATTCAAAAATATAAAGAGCCTGAAAAGGTGTGAAAAATGTGAAGAGCTTCGAAGGTGTGAAATACAGGAGGAGCATGAAACGATCTGAAAAATAGGACGAGCATGAAGCGGTGTGGAAAAATATGAGGAACCTGAAAAGGTGTGAAAAATATGTAGAGCTTCAAAAGATGCCAAATATATGAGGAGCACGAAACGGTCTGAAAAAGAGGAGGAGCATTAAACGATGTTCAAAAACATGAAGTGACTGAAAAGGTGTGAAAAATATGAAGAGCTTCAAAAGGTGTGAAATATATGAGGAGCATGAAACGGTCTGAAAAATAGGAGGAGCATGAAACGGTGTTCAAAAACATGAGGAGCCTGAAAAGCTGTGAAATATATGAAGAGCTTCAAAAGGTGTGAAAAATATGAAGAGCTTGAAAAGGGGTCAAAAATGAGATGATCCTGAAACGGTTTGAAAAATAGGAGGAGCATGAAGTGGTGTTGTAAAACATGAAGAGCCTGAGGAGTGTGAAATATATGATGAGGTTCAAAAGATGTGAAAAATATGAAGAGCTTCAAAAGCTCTCAAAAATGAGATGAACATGAAACTGTCTGAAAATAGGAGGGGCATGAAGTGGTGTTGAAAAATATGAAGAGCCTGAAAAGGTGTGAAATATATGAAGAGCTTCAAAAAGTGTCAAAAATATGAGGAGCATGAAACGATCTGAAAAATAGGAGGAGCATGAAGCGGTGTTGAAAAACTGAAGAGCCTGAAAACGTGTGAAAAATATGAAGAGCTTCAAAAGGTGTGAAAATATGAAGAGCTTCAAAAGGTGTGAAATATATGAGGAGCATGAAACGGTCTGAAAAATAGGAGGAGCATGAAGCGGTGTTCAAAAACATGAAGAGCCTGAAAAGGTGTGAAAAATATGAAGAGCTTCAAAAGGTGTCAAAATTATGAGGAGCATGGAACAGACTGAAAAATAGGAGGAGCAAGAAGCGCTGTTCAAAAACATGAAGAGTCTGAAAATGTGTGAAAAACATGAAGTGTTTCAAAAGGTGTCAAAAATATGAGGAGCATGAAACGGTCTGAAAAATAGGAGGAGCATGAAACGGTGTTGAAAAACATGAGGAGCCTGAAAATGTGTGAAAAATATGAAGAGCCTCAAAACCTGTCAAAAATATGAGGAGCATGAAACGCTCTGAAAAATAGGAGGAGCATGAAGTGGTGTTGAAAAATATGAAGAGCCTGAAAACGTGTGAAAAATACGACGAGCTTCAAAATGTGTCAAAAATATGAGGAACATGAAACGGTCTGAAAAATAGGAGGATCATGAAGCGGTGTTGAAACACCTGAAGAGTCTAAAAAGTGTGAAAAATATAAAGAGCTTCAAAAGGTGTCAACAATGTGAGGAGCATGAAACGGTCTGAAAAATGAGAGGAGCATGAAGCGGTGTTAAAAAACATGAAGAGCCTGAAAATGTTTGAAAAATATGAAGAGCTTCAAAAGGTGTGAAATACATGAGGAGCATGAAACGGTCTGAAAAAGAGGAGGAGCATGAAGCGGTGTTCAAAAACATGAAGAGCCTGAAATTGTGTGAAAAATATGAAGAGTTTCAAAAGGTTTCAAAAATATGAGGAGCGTGAAACGGTCTGAAAAATAGGAGGAGCATGAAACGGTATTCAAAAACATGAAGAGCCTGAAAATCTGTGAAAAATATGAAGAGCTTCAAAAGGTGTGAAAAATATGAAGAGCCTGAAAATCTGTGAAAAATATGAAGAGCTTCAAAAGGTGTGAAAAATATGAAGAGCTTCAAAAGTGTCAAAAACATGAGGAGCTCAAAAGCTGTCAAAATTATGAGGAGCATGAAACGGTCTGAAAAATAGGAGCAGCATGAAACGTTGTCCAAAATCTTGAAGAGCCTGAAAATGTGTGAAACATATGAAGAGCTTCAAAAGATGTGAAATACAAGACGAGCATGAATCGGTCTGACAAATAGGAGCAGCATGAAACGGTGTTCAAAAACATGAAGAGCCTGAAAAGGTGTGAAAAATATGAAGAGCTTCACAAGGTGTGAAATACATGAGGAGCATGAAGCGGTCTGAAAAATAGGAGGAGCATGATGCAGTTTTGAAAAACATGAAGGGCCTGAAAACGTGTGAAAAATATGAAGAGCTTCAAAAGGTGTGAAAAATATGAAGAGCTTCAAAAGGTGTCAATAATGAGATGAGCATGAAACGGTCTGAAAAATAGGAGAAGCATGAAACGGTGTTCAAAAACATGAAGAGCCTGAAAAGGTGTGAAACATATGAAGAGCCTCAAAACGTGTCAAAATTATGAGGAGCATGAAACGGTCTGAAAAATAAGAGGAGCATGAAACGGTCTGAAAAATAAGAAGAGAATGACGCGGTGTTGAAAAACATGAAGAGCCTGAAAAGGTGTGACAAATATAAAGAGTTTCAAAAGGTGTCAATAATAAGCGTTGCATGAAACACTCTGAAAAATAGGAGGAGCGTGAAGCGGTGTTGAAAAACATGAAGAGCCTGAAAAGGTGTGAAAAATATGAAGAGCTTCAAAATGTGTCAAAAATATGAGTAGCATGAAACGGTCTGAAAAAGAGGAGGAGAATGAAACGGTCTGAAAATAGGAGGAGCATGAAGCGGTGTTGAAAAACATGAAGAGCCTGAAATGGTATGAAAAATATGAAGAGCTTCAAAAGGTGTGAAAAATATGAGGAGCTTCAAAAGGTGTCAAAATTATGAGGAGCATGAAACGGTGTTCAAAACATGAAAAGCCTGAAAAAGTGTGAAAAAAATGATTAGCTTCAAAAGGTGTGAAGAATATGTGGAGCATGAAATGATCTGAAAAATAGGAGGAGAATGAATGGGTGTTGAAAAACATGAAGAGCCTGAAAAGATGTGAAAAATATGAAGACCTTCAAAATGTGTCAAAAATATGAGGAGCATGAAATGGTCTGAAATAGGAGGAGCATCAAACGTTGTTGAAAAACATGAAGAGCCTGAAAAGCTGTGAAAAATATGAAGAGCTACAAAAGGTGTAAAATATATGAGGAGCATGAAACGGTCTGAAAAATTGGAGAAGGATGAAGTGGTGTTCAAAATCAAGAAGAGCCTGAAAATGTGTGAAAAATATGAAGGGCTTCAAAACATGTCAAATATATGAGGAGCATGAAACTATCTGATATATAGGAGGAGCATGAAGCGGTGTTGAAAAACATGAAGAGCCTGAAAAGGTGTGAAAAATATGAAGAGCTTCAAAAGGTGTGAAAAATATGAGGAGCCTGAAACAGTTTGAAATATAGGAGGAGCATGAAACGGTGATGAAGAACATGAAGAGCCGGGAAGGGTGTCAAAAATATGAAGAGCTTCAAAGGTGTCAAAAATATGAGGAGCATGAAACAATCTGAAAAATAGGAGGAGCATGAAGCGGTGTTCAAAAACATGAAGAGCCTGAAAAGGTGTGAAAAATATGAAGAGCTTCAAAACGTGTCAAAAATATGAGGAGCATGAATCGTTCTGAAAAATAGGAGGAGCATGAAGCAGTGTTCAAAAACATGAAGAGACTGAAAAGGTGTGAAAAATATGAAGAGCTTCAAAATGCGTCAAAATATGAGGAGCATGAAACCGTCTGAAATATAGGAGGAGCATGAAGAGGTGTTGAAAAATATGAAGAGCCTGAAAAGGTGTGAAAAAGATGAAGAGCATGAAAATGTGTGAAAAATATGCGGAGCATGAAACTGTGTTCAAAAACATGAAGAGCCTGAAAAGGTGTGAAAAATATGAAGAGCTTCAAAAGGTGTCAAAAATATGAGGAGCATGAAACGGTCTGAAAAATAGGAGGAGCATGAAACGGTGTTCAAAAACATGAAGAGCCTGAAAAGGTGTGAAAAATATGAAGAGCATGAAAATGTGTGAAAAATACGAGGAGAATGAAACTGTGTTCAAAAACATGAAAATCCTGAAAAGGTGTGAAAAATATGAAGAGCTTCAAAACGTCTCAAAAACATGAGGAGCATGAAACAGTCTGAAAATAGAAGGAGCCTGAAGCGGTGTTAAAAAACATGAAGAGCCTGAAAAGGTGTGAAACATATGAAGAGCCTCAAAACGTGTCAAAATTATGAGGAGCATGAAACGGTCTGAAAAATAAGAGGAGCATGAAACGGTCTGAAAAATAAGAAGAGAATGACGCGGTGTTCAAAAACATGAAGAGCCTGAAAAGGTGTGACAAATATAAAGAGTTTCAAAAGGTGTCAATAATAAGCGTTGCATGAAACAGTCTGAAAAATAGGAGGAGCGTGAAACGGTCTGAAAAATAAGAGGAGCATGAAACGGTCTGAAAAATAAGAAGAGAATGACGCGGTGTTCAAAAACATGAAGAGCCTGAAAAGGTGTGAAAAATATGAAGAGCTTCAAAACGCGTCAAAATATGAGGAGCATGAAACCGTCTGAAATATAGGAGGAGCATGAAGAGGTGTTGAAAAATATGAAGAGCATGAAAATGTGTGAAAAATATGCGGAGCATGAAACTGTGTTCAAAAACATGAAGAGCCTGAAAAGGTATGAAAAATATGAAGAGCTTCAAAAGGTGTCAAAAATATGAGGAGCATGATACGGTCTAAAAATAGGAGGAGCATGAAACGGTGTTGAAAACATGAAGAGCCTGAAAAGGTGTGAAAAATATGAAGAGCTTCAAAAGGTGTCAGAATTATGAGGAACATGAAACGGTGTTCAAAAACATGAAGAGCCTGAAAAGGTATGAAAAATATGAAGAGCTTCAAAATGTGTCAAAAATATGAGGAGCATGAAACGGTCTGAAAAATAGGAGGAGCATGAAATGGTGTTCAAAACCATGAAGAGCCTGAAAAGGTGTGAAATATATAAAGAGATTCAAAGGGTGTCAAAAATATGAGGACCATGAAACGGTTTGAAAAATACGAGGAGCAAGAGACCGTGTTCAAAAACATGAAGAGCCGGAAAAAGTTTGAAAAATATGAAAAGCTTGAAAAGGTGGCAAAAATATGAGGAGCATTAAACGGTCTGAAATATAGGAGGAGCATGAAGTGGTGTTCAAAAACGTGAAGAGCCTGAAAAGGTGTGAAAAATATGAAGAGCTTCAAAAGGTGTCAAAAATATGAGGAGCATGAAACGGTCTGAAAAATAGGAAGAGCATGAAATGTTGTTCAAAAACATGAAGAATTGGAAAGGTGTGAAAAATATGAAGATCTTCAGAAGGTGTCAATAATATGAGGTGCATGAAACGGTCTGAAAAATAGTAGGAGCATGAAGTGGTGTTGAAAAACATGAAGAGCCTGAAAAGGTGTGAAAAATATGAAGAGCTTCAAAAGCTGTCAAAAATATGAAGAGCATGAAACAGTCTGAAACATAGGAGGAGCATGAAATGGTGTTCAAAGACATGAAGAATTGGAAAGGTGTGAAAAATATGAAGATCTTCAGAAGGTGTCAATAATATGAGGAGCATGACACGGTCTGAAAAATAGTAGGAGCATGAAGTGGTGTTGAAAAACATGAAGAGCCTGAAAAGGTGTGAAAAATATGAAGAGCTTCAAAAGGTGTCAAAAATATCAGGAGCATGGAACGGTATGAAAAATAGGAGGAGCATGAAGCTTTGTTGAAAAACATGAAGAGCCAGAAAAGGTGTGAAAAATATTAAGAGCATGAAAAGGTGTGAAAAATATGCGGAGCATGAAACTGTGTTCAAAAACATGAAGAGCCTGAAAAGTTGTGAAAAATATGAAGAGCTTCAAAAGGGGTCAAAAATATGAGGAGCACGAAACTGTCTGAAAAATAGGAGGAACATGAAACGGTGTTCCAAAACATGAAGAGCCTGAAAAGGTGTGAAAAATACGAAGAGCTTCAAAAGGTGTCAAAAATATGAGGAGCAAGAAACGGTTTGAAAATTAGGAGGAGCATGAAGCCGTGTTCAACAACTTGAAGAGCCTGAAATGGTGTGAAAAATATAAAGAGCTTCAAAAGGTGTCAAAGATATGAGGAGCATGAAACGGTCTGAAAAATAGGAGGAGCATTAAGCTGTGTTGAAATTCAGGAAGAGCATGAAAAGGTGTGAAATATATGAAGAGCTTCAAAAGGTGTCAAAAATATGAGGAGCATTAAACGGTCTGAAATATAGGAGGAGCATGAAGTGGTGTTCAAAAACGTGAAGAGCCTGAAAAGGTGTGAAAAATATGAAGAGCTTCAAAAGGTGTCAAAAATATGAGGAGCATGAAACGGTCTGAAAAATAGGAAGAGCATGAAATGGTGTTCAAAAACATGAAGAGCCTGAAAATGTGTGTAATATATGAAGAGCTTCAAAAGCTGTCAAAAATATGAAGATCATGAAACGGTCTGAAAAATAGGAGGAGCATGAAATGGTGGTCAAAAACATGAAGACTTGGAAAAGTGTGAAATATATGAAGATCTTCAGAAGGTGTCAAAAATATGAGGAGCATGGAACGGTCTGAAAAATAGGAGGAGCATGAAGCGTTGTTGAAAAACATGAAGAGCCTGAAAAGGTGTGAAAAATATTAAGAGCATGAAAAGGTGTGCAAAATATGCGGAGCATGAAACTGTGTTCCAAAACATGAAGAGCCTGAAAAGGTGTGAAAAATATGAAGAGCTTCAAAAGGTGTCAAAAATATGAGGAGCAAGAAACGGTCTGAAATTTAGGAGGAGCATGAAGCCGTGTTCAACAACTTGAAGAGCCTGAAATGGTGTGAAAAATATAAAGAGCTTCAAAAGGTGTCAAAGATATGAGGAGCATGAAACGATCTGAAAAATAGGAGGAGCATGATACGGCATTGAAAAACATAAAGAGCCTGAAAAGGTGTGAAAAATATGAAGAGCTTCAAAAGGTGTCAAAAATATGACGAGTATTAAATGGTATGAAAAATAGGAGGAGCATGTAACGGTGTTCAAAAACATGAAGAGCCTGAAAGGTATGAAAAATATGCAGAGCTTCCTGACACAGGCGGGCGGAGGTGGACTCTTATTCAGGCAGCCCAGCAATCCCACTTCTGGGCATACACACTGAGGAAACCAGATCTGAAAGAGACACGTGCACCCCAATGTTCACCGCAGCCCTGTTTATAATAGCCAGGACATGGAAGCAACCTAGATGCCCATCAGCAGATGAATGGATAAGGAAGCTGTGGTACATATACACCATGGAATATTACTCAGCCATTAAAAAGAATTCATTTGAACCAGTCCTAATGAGATGGATGAAGCTGGAGCCCATTATACAGAGTGAAGTAAGCCAGAAAGATAAAGAACATTACAGCATACTGACACATGTATATGGAATTTAGAAAGGTGATAACGATAACCCTATATGCAGAACAGAAAAAGAGACACAGAAATACAGAACAGACTTTTGAACTTTGTGGGAGAATGTGAGGGTGGGATATTTCAAAAGAACAGCATGTATACTATCTATGGAGAAACAGATCACCAGCCCAGGAGGGATGCACGAGACAAGTGCTCCGGCCTGGTGCACTGGGAAGACCCGGAGGAATCGGGTGGAGAGGGAGGTGGGAGGGGGGATCGGGATTGGGAATACATGTAAATCCATGGCTGATTGATATCAATGTATGACAAAACCCACTGGAAAAAAAAAAATAATAATAATAATAAAAAAAAACTAAAAAAAAAAAAAAAAAGAAAAATATGCAGAGCTTCAAAACGTCTCAAAAACATGAGGAGCCTGAAACGGTCTGAAAAATAGGAGGAGCTTGAAACGGTGTTCAAAACCATGAAGAGCCTGAAAAGGTTTGAAAAATATGAAGAGCATGAAAATGTGTGAAAAATATGAGGAGAATGAAACTGTGTTCAAAAACATGAAAATCCTGAAAAGGTGTGAAAAATATGAAGAGCTTCAAAACGTTTCAAAAATATGAGCAGCATGAAACAGTCAGAAAATAGAAGGAACCTGAAGCGGTGTTCAAAAACATGAAGAGCCTGAAAAGGTGTGAATAATATGAAGAGCTTCAAAAGGTGTCAAAATATGAGGAGCATGATACAGTCTAAAAATAGGAGGAGCATGAAACGGTGTTGAAAACATGAAGAGCCTGAAAAGGTGTGAAAAATATGAAGAGCTTCAAAAGGTGTCAAAAAGATGAGGAACATGAAACGGTGTTCAAAAACATGAAGAGCCTGAAAAGGTGTGAAAAATACGAAGAGCTTCAAAAGGTGTCAAAAATAAGAGGAGCATGAAACGGTCTGAAAAATAGGAGGAGCATGAAGCCGTGTTGAAAAATATGACGAGCCTGAAAAGGTGTGAAAAAATATGAAGAGCTTCAAATGGTGTCAAAAATTTGAGGAGCATGAAACGGTCTGAAAAAGAGGAGGAGCAAGAAGCGGTTTTGAAAAACATGAAGAGCCTGAAAAGGTGTGACAACTATGAAGCGCTTCAAAAGGTGTCAAAATTATGGGAAGCATTAAACGGTCTGAAAAACAGGAGGAGCATCAAATGGTGTTCAAAGACGTGAAGAGCATGAAAAGGTGTGCAATATAATAAGAGCTTCAAAAGGTGTCAAAAATATGAGGAGCATGAAACGGTGTTAAAAAACATGAAAAGCCTGAAAAGTTGTGAAAAATATGAAGAGCTTCAAAGGTGTGAAAAATATGAGGAGCATGAAACGGTCTGAAAAATAGGAGGAGAATCAAATGGTGTTCAAAGACGTGAAGAGCATGAAAAGGTGTGCAATATAAGAAGAGCTTCAAAAGGTGTCAAAAATATGAGGAGCATGAAACTGTCTGAAAAATAGGAGGAGCATGAAGTGGTTTTGACAAACATGAAGAGCCTGAAAAGGTGTGAAAAATATGAAGAGCTTCAAAAGATGTCAAAAATATGAGGAGCATGAAACGGTCTGAAAAATAGGAGGAGCATGGTTTGGTATTGAAAAACAGAAAGAGCCTGAAAAGGTGTGAAAAATATGAAGAGCTTCAAAATGTGTCAAAAATATGTGGAGCATGAAACGGTTTAAAAAATAGGAGGAGCATGAAACGGACTTCAAAAACATGAAGAGCCTGAAAAGGTGTGAAAAATATGAAGAGCTTCAAAAGGTGTGAAAAATAGGAAGAGCTTCAAAAGGTGACAAAAATATGAGGAGCATGAAAAGCTCTGAAAAATAGGAGGAGCAAGAAGCGGTGTAGAAAGACATGAAGAGCCTGAAAAGGTGTGAAATCTATGGAGAGCTTCAAAAGGTGTCAAAAATATGAGGAGTATGAAACGGTATCAAATAAAGGAGGAGCATGAAGTTGTGTTGAAAAATATGAAGAGCCTGAAAAGGTGTGAAAAATATGAAGAGCTTCAAAAGGTGTCAAAAATATGAGGAGCAAGAAACGGTCTGAAAAATAGGAGGAGCATTAATCGGTGTTCAAAAATATGAAGAGCATGGCAAGCTGTGAAAAATATGAAGAGCTTCAAAAGGTGTCAAAAATATGAGGAGCATGAAACGATCTGAAAAATAGGAGGAGCATGACGTGGTGTTGAAATACATGAAGAGCCTGAAAAAGGTGTGAAACATATGAGGAGCCTGAAACGGTCTGAAAGAGAGGAGGAGCATGAAACGGTGTTGAAAAACATGAGGAGCATGGAAAGGTGTGAAAAATATGAAGAGCTTCAAAAGGTGTCAAAAATATGAGGAGCATGAAATGGTCTGAAAAAAAGGAGGAGCATGAAACCTTGTTGAAAAATATGAAGAGCATGAAAAGGTGTGAAATATATGAAGAGCTTCAAAATGTGTCAAAAATATGACGAGCATGAAACCCTCTTAAAAATAGGAGGAGGATGAAGCGGTGTTCAAAAACATGAAGAGCCTGAAAAGGTGTGAAAAATATGAAGAGCTTCAAAAAGTGTCAAAAATTAGATTAGCATGAAAGGGTCTGAACAATAGGAGGAGCCTGAAGAGGTGTTGAAAAACATGAAGAGCCTGAAAAAGTGTGAAAAATATGAAGAGCTTCAAAAATATGAAAATTATGAAGAGCTTCAAAAGGTGTGAAATATATGCAGAGCTTCAAAAGTTGTCAAAAATATGAGGAGAATGAAACCATCTGAAAAATACGAGGAGCATGAAGTGTTGTTGAAAAACATGAAGAGCCTGAAAAGGTGTGACAAATATGAAGAGCTTCAAAAGATGTCAAAAATATGAGGAGCATGAAACGGTCTGGAAAATAGGAGGAGCATGAAGCGGTGTTGAAAAACATGAAGAGCCTGAAAAGGTGTGAAGAATATATAGAGCTTCAAAAGATGTCAAAAATATGAGGAGCATGAAACGGTCTGAAAAATAGGAGGAGCATGAAGTGGTGTTGAAAATCATGAAGAGCCTGAAAAGGTGTGAAAAATATGAAGAGCTTCAAAATGTGTCAAAAATATTACGAGCATGAAACCCTCTTAAAAATAGGAGGAGGATGAAGCGGTGTTCAAAAACATGAAGAGCCTGAAAAGGTGTGAAAAATATGAAGAGCTTCAAAAGGAGTGAAATACATGAGGAGCATGAAAAGGTGTTCAAAAAAATGCAGAGACTTAAAAGGTGTGAAAAATATGAAGAGCTTCAAAAAGTGTCAAAAATTAGATTAGCATGAAAGGGTCTGAACAATAGGAGGAGCCTGAAGAGGTGTTGAAAAACATGAAGAGCCCGAAAAAGTGTGAAAAATATGAAGAGCTTCAAAAATATGAAAATTATGAAGAGCTTCAAAAGGTGTGGAATATATGCAGAGCTTCAAAAGTTGTCAAAAATATGAGGAGAATGAAACCGTCTGAAAAATACGAGGAGCATGAAGTGTTGTTGAAAAACATGAAGAGCCTGAAAAGGTGTGAAAAATATGAAGAGCTTCAAAAGATGTCAAAAATATGAGGAGCATGAAACGGTCTGGAAAATAGGAGGAGCATGAAGCGGTGTTGAAAAACATGAAGAGCCTGAAAAGGTGTGAAAAATATATAGAGCTTCAAAAGATGCCAAAAATATGAGGAGCATGAAATGGTCTGAAAAATAGGAGGAGCATGAAGCGGTGTTGAAAACCATGAAGAGCCTGAAAACGTGTGAAAAACATGAAGAGCTTCAAAAGTTTTGAAAAATAAGAAGAGCTTCAAAAGGTGTCAAAAATGAGATCTGCATGAAATGGTCTGAAAAATAGGAGGAGCATGAAGTGGTGTTGAAAAAAATGAAGAGCCTGAAAAGGTGTGAATTATACGAAGAGCTTCAAAAAGTGTCAAAAATATGAGGAGCATGAAACGGTCCGAAAAATAGGAGGAGAATGAAGCGGTGTTGAAAAACATGAAGAGCCTGAAAAGGTGTGAAAAATATGAAGAGCTTCAAAAGGTGTCAAAAATATGAGGAGCATGAAACGGCCTGAAAAATAGGAGGAGCATGAAACGGTGTTCAGAAACATGAAGAGCCTGAAAAGGTGTGAAAAATATGAAGAGCTTCTAAAGGTGTGAAATACATGAGGAGGATGAAACGGGCTGAAAAACAGGAGAAGCATGAAGTGCTGTGGAAAAACATGAAGAGCCTGAAAAGGTGTGAAAAATATGAAGAGCTTCAAAAGGTGTGAAATACATGAGGAGCATGAAACTCTCTGAAAAATAGAAGGAGCATTAAGTGTTGTTCAAAAACATGAAGAGCCTGAAATGGTGTGAAAAATATGAAGAGCTTCAAAAGGTGTGAAAAACATGAGGAGCATGATATGGTCTGAAAAATAGCAGGAGCATGAAGCGGTGTTGAAAAACTTGAACAGCCAGAAAAGGTGTGAAAATTATGAAAAGCTTCAAAATGTGGCAAAACTATGCGGAGCATGAAACGGTCTGAAAAATACGAGGAGACTGAAGCGGTGTTCAAAACCATGAAGAGTCTGAAAAGGTGTGAAAAATATGAAGAGCTTCAAAATGTGTCAAAAATATGAGGAGCATGAAACGGTCTGAAAAATAGCAGGAGCATGAAGCGGTGTTGAAAAACATGAAGAGCCTGATAACGTGTGAAAAATATGAAGAGCTTCAAAAGGTGTGAAAAATATGAAGAGCTTCAAAAGTGTCAAAAATGAGATGAGCATGAAACGGTCCGAAAAATAAGAGGAGCATGAAGTGGTGTTGAAAAAAAAGAAGAGCCTGAAAAGGTGTGAAATATATGAAGACCATTAAAAGGTGTCAAAAACATGAGGAGAAAGAAACGTTCTGATAAATAGGAGGAGCATGAAGCGGTGTTGGAAAACATGAAGAGCCTTAAAAGGTGTGAAAAATATGAAGAGCTTCAAATGTGTCAAAAATGAGATGAGCATGAAACGGTCTGAAAAATAAGAGGAGCATGAGGCGGAGTTGAAAAAAAAGAAGAGCCTGAAAAGGTGTGAAATATATGAAGAGCTTCAAAAAGTGTCAAAAATATGAGGAGCATGAAACGATCTGAAAAATAGGAGGAGCATGAAGCGGTGTTGAAAAAGTGAAGAGCCTGAAAACGTGTGAAAAATATGAAGAGCTTCAAAAGGTGTCAAAAATATGAGGAGCATGAACCGGTCTGAAAAATAGGAGGAGCATGAAGCAGTGCTCAAAAACATGAAGAGACTGAAAAGGTGTGAAAAATATATAGAGCTTCAAAAGATGTCAAAAATATGAGGAGCATGAAATGGTCTGAAAAATAGGAGGAGCATGAAGCGGTGTTGAAAACCATGAAGAGCCTGAAAACGTGTGAAAAACATGAAGAGCTTCAAAAGTTTTGAAAAATAAGAAGAGCTTCAAAAGGTGTCAAAAATGAGATCTGCATGAAATGGTCTGAAAAATAGGAGGAGCATGAAGTGGTGTTGAAAAAAATGAAGAGCCTGAAAAGGTGTGAATTATACGAAGAGCTTCAAAAAGTGTCAAAAATATGAGGAGCATGAAACGGTCCGAAAAATAGGAGGAGAATGAAGCGGTGTTGAAAAACATGAAGAGCCTGAAAAGGTGTGAAAAATATGAAGAGCTTCAAAAGGTGTCAAAAATATGAGGAGCATGAAACGGCCTGAAAAATAGGAGGAGCATGAAACGGTGTTCAGAAACATGAAGAGCCTGAAAAGGTGTGAAAAATATGAAGAGCTTCTAAAGGTGTGAAATACATGAGGAGGATGAAACGGGCTGAAAAACAGGAGAAGCATGAAGTGCTGTGGAAAAACATGAAGAGCCTGAAAAGGTGTGAAAAATATGAAGAGCTTCAAAAGGTGTGAAATACATGAGGAGCATGAAACTCTCTGAAAAATAGAAGGAGCATTAAGTGTTGTTCAAAAACATGAAGAGCTTGAAATGGTGTGAAAAATATGAAGAGCTTCAAAAGGTGTGAAAAACATGAGGAGCATGATATGGTCTGAAAAATAGCAGGAGCATGAAGCGGTGTTGAAAAACTTGAACAGCCAGAAAAGGTGTGAAAATTATGAAAAGCTTCAAAATGTGGCAAAACTATGCGGAGCATGAAACGGTCTGAAAAATACGAGGAGACTGAAGCGGTGTTCAAAACCATGAAGAGTCTGAAAAGGTGTGAAAAATATGAAGAGCTTCAAAATGTGTCAAAAATATGAGGAGCATGAAACGGTCTGAAAAATAGCAGGAGCATGAAGCGGTGTTGAAAAACATGAAGAGCCTGATAACGTGTGAAAAATATGAAGAGCTTCAAAAGGTGTGAAAAATATGAAGAGCTTCAAAAGTGTCAAAAATGAGATGAGCATGAAACGGTCCGAAAAATAAGAGGAGCATGAAGTGGTGTTGAAAAAAAAGAAGAGCCTGAAAAGGTGTGAAATATATGAAGACCATTAAAAGGTGTCAAAAACATGAGGAGAAAGAAACGTTCTGATAAATAGGAGGAGCATGAAGCGGTGTTGGAAAACATGAAGAGCCTTAAAACGTGTGAAAAATATGAAGAGCTTCAAATGTGTCAAAAATGAGATGAGCATGAAACGGTCTGAAAAATAAGAGGAGCATGAGGTGGAGTTGAAAAAAAAGAAGAGCCTGAAAAGGTGTGAAATATATGAAGACCTTCAAAAGGTGTTAAAAATATGAGGAGAATGAAACGGTCTGAATAATAGGAGGAGCATGAAGCGGTGTTGAAAAACATGAAGAGCCTGAAAGGTGTGAAAAATATGGAGAGATTCTAAATGTTTCAAAATGAGAAGAGCATGAAACGGTCTGAAAAATAAGAGGAGCATGAAGTGGTGGTGAAAAACATGAAGAGCGTGAAAAGGTGTGAAAAATATGAAGAGCCTCAAAACGTGTCAAAAATATGAGGAGCATGAGACGGTCTGAAAAATAGGAGGATCATGAAGCGGTGTTCAAAAACATGAAGAGCCTGAAAAGGTGTGAAAAATATGAAGAGTTTCAAAAGATGTGAAAAATATGAAGAGGTTCAAAAGCTCTCAAAAATTAAATGAGTATGAAACGGTCTGAAAAATAGGAGGAGCATGAAACCGTGTTCAAAAACATGAAGAGCCTGAAAAGGTGTGAAAAATATGAAGAGCTTCAAAACGTGTGAAAAATATGAAGAGCTTCAGAAGGTGTGAAATACATGAGGAGCATGAAACGGTCTGAAAAATAGGAGGATCATGCAACAGTGTTCAAAAACATGAAGAGCCTGAAAAGGTGTGAAAAATATGAAGAGCCTCAAAACGTGTCAAAAATATGAGGAGCATGAAAGGGTTTGAAAAATAGGAGAAGCATGAAGCGGTTGTGAAAAACATGAAGAGCCTGAAAACGTGTAAAAATATGAAGAGCTTCAAAACGTGTGAAAAATATGTAGAGCTTCAGAAGGTGTGAAATACATCAGGAGCATGAAACGGGCTGAAAAATAGAAGGAGCATCAAGCTGTGTTGAAAAATATGAAGAGCCTGAAAAGGTGTGAAAAATATGAAGAGCTTCAAAACATGTCAAAAATATGAGGAACATGAAAGAGTCTGAAAAATAGGAGGAGCATGAAACGGTGTTCAAAATATGAAGGGCCTGAAAAGGTGTGAAATATATGAAGAGCCTCAAAACGTGTCAAAAATATGAGGAGCATGAAACTGTCTGAAAAATAGGAGGAGCATGAAGCGGTGTTGAAAAACATGAAGAGACTGAAAACGTGTGAAAAATATGAAGAGCTTCAAAAGATTTGAAAAATATGAAGAGATTCAAAAGGTGTGAAAAATATGAAGAGCTTCAAAAGGTGTCAAAAATGAGATGAGCATGAAACGGTTTGAAAAATAGGAGGAGCATGAAACGTTCTGAAAAATAGGAGGAACATGAATCGGTGTTGAAAACATAAAGAGCCTGAAAAGGTGTGAAAAATATGAGAGCTTCAAAATGTGTGAAATACATGAGAAGCATGAAACGGTTTGAAAAATAGAAGGAGAATGAAGCGGTGTTTAAAACATGAAGAGCCTGAAAAGGTGTAAAAAATATGAAGAGCTTCAAAACGTTTCAAAAAAATGAGGAGAATGAAACGGTCTGAAAAATAGGAGGATCATGAAGCGGTGTTGAGAAACATGAAGAGCCTGAAAAGGTGTGAAAAATATGAAGAGCCTCAAAACGTGTCAAAAATATGAGGAGCATGAGACGGTCTGAAAAATAGGAGGAGCATGACGGGGTTCAAAAACATGAAGAGCCTGAAAAGGTGTGAAAAATATGAAGAGTTTCAAAAGATGTGAAAAATATGAAGAGCTTCAAAAGCTCTCAAAAATTAAATGAGCATGAAACGGTCTGAAAAATAGGAGGAGCATGAAACCGTGTTCAAAAACATGAAGAGCCTGAAAAGGTGCGAAAAATATGAAGAGCTTCAAAACGTGTGAAAAATATGAAGAGCTTCAGAAGGTGTGAAATACATGAGGAGCATGAAACGGTCTGAAAAATAGGAGGATCATGAAACAGTGTTCAAAAACAAGAAGAGCCTGAAAAGGTGTGAAAAATATGAAGAGCTTCAAAAGGTGTGAAATACATGAGGAGCATGAAACGGTTTGAAAAATAGGAGGAGCATGAAGCGGTGTTCAAAAACATGAAGAGCCTGAAATGCTGTGAAAAATATGAAGAGCATCAAAAGGTGTGAAAAATATGAAGAGCTTCAAAAGGTGTCAAAAATATGAGGAGCATGAAACGGTCTGAAAAAAAGGAGGAGCATGAAACGTTGTTCAAAAGATGAAGAGCCTGAATAGGTGTGAAAAGTATGAAGAGCTTCAAAAGGTGTGAAATATATGAAGAGCTTCAAAAGGTGTCAAAAATATGAGGAGCATGAAACGGTCTGAAAAAAAGGAGGAGCATGAAACGTTGTTCAAAAGATGAAGAGCCTGAATAGGTGTGAAAAATATGAAGAGCATCAAAAGGTGTGAAAAATATGAAGAGCTTCAAAAGGTGTCAAAAATATGAGGAGCATGAAACGGTCTGAAAAATAGAAGGAGCATCAAGCTGTGTTGAAAAATAGGAAGAGCCTGAAAAGGTGTGAAAAATATGAAGAGCTTCAAAACGTGTCAAAAATATGAGGAACATGAAAGAGTCTGAAAAATAGGAGGAGCATGAAACGGTGTTCAAAATATGAAGGGCCTGAAAAGGTGTGAAATATATGAAGAGCCTCAAAAAGTGTCAAAAATATGAAGAGCATGAAACTGTCTGAAAAATAGGAGGAGCATAAAGCGGTGTTGAAAAACATGAAGAGACTGAAAACGTGTGAATAATATGAAGAGCTTCAAAAGGTTTGAAAAACATGAAGAGAATCAAAAGGTGTGAAAAATATGAAGAGCTTCAGAAGATGTCAAAAATGAGATGAGCATGAAACGGTTTGAAAAATAGGAGGAGCATGAAACGATCTGAAAAATAGGAGGCGCATAATCGGTGTTGAAAACATTAAGAGCATGAAAAGGTGTGAAAAATACAAAGAGCTTCAAAAGGTGTCAAAAATACGATGCGCATGAAACGGTCTGAAAAATAGGAGGGGCATGAAGTTGTTTTGAAAAATATGAAGAGCCTTAAAAGGTGTGAAAAATATGAAGAGCTTCAAAAGGTGTCAAAAATATGAGGAGCATGAGACGGTCTGAAAAATAGGAGGAGCATGACGGGGTTCAAAAACATGAAGAGCTTGAAAAGGTGAGAAAAATATGAAGAGTTTCAAAAGATGTGAAAAATATGAAGAGCTTCAAAAGCTCTCAAAAATTAAATGAGCATGAGACGGTCTGAAAAATAGGAGGAGCATGACGGGGTTCAAAAACATGAAGAGCCTGAAAAGGTGTGAAAAATATGAAGAGTTTCAAAAGATGTGAAAAATATGAAGAGCTTCAAAAGCTCTCAAAAATTAAATGAGTATGAAACGGTCTGAAAAATAGGAGGAGCATGAAACCGTGTTCAAAAACATGAAGAGCCTGAAAAGGTGTGAAAAATATGAAGAGCTTCAAAACGTGTGAAAAATATGAAGAGCTTCAGAAGGTGTGAAATACATGAGGAGCATGAAACGGTCTGAAAAATAG
Organism: Dama dama; assembly: GCF_033118175.1. Classification (NCBI taxonomy): domain Eukaryota; kingdom Metazoa; phylum Chordata; class Mammalia; order Artiodactyla; family Cervidae; genus Dama; species Dama dama. The sequence goes on from NC_083709.1 coordinate 5,912,373, forward strand.
GAGGATCATGCAACAGTGTTCAAAAACATGAAGAGCCTGAAAAGGTGTGAAAAATATGAAGAGCCTCAAAACGTGTCAAAAATATGAGGAGCATGAAACGGTTTGAAAAATAGGAGAAGCATGAAGCGGTTGTGAAAAACATGAAGAGCCTGAAAACGTGTAAAAATATGAAGAGCTTCAAAACGTGTGAAAAATATGAAGAGCTTCAGAAGGTGTGAAATACATGAGGAGCATGAAACGGGCTGAAAAATAGAAGGAGCATCAAGCTGTGTTGAAAAATATGAAGAGCCTGAAAAGTTGTGAAAAATATGAAGAGCTTCAAAACATGTCAAAAATATGAGGAGCAAGAAAGAGTCTGAAAAATAGGAGGAGCATGAAACGGTGTTCAAAATATGAAGGGCCTGAAAAGGTGTGAAATATATGAAGAGCCTCAAAACGTGTCAAAAATATGAGGAGCATGAAACTGTCTGAAAAATAGGAGGAGCAGGAAGCGGTGTTGAAAAACATGAAGAGACTGAAAACGTGTGAAAAATATGAAGAGCTTCAAAGATTTGAAAAATATGAAGAGATTCAAAAGGTGTGAAAAATATGAAGAGCTTCAAAAGGTGTCAAAAATGAGATGAGCATGAAACGGTTTGAAAAATAGGAGGAGCATGAAACGTTCTGAAAAATAGGAGGAACATGAATCGGTGTTGAAAACATAAAGAGCCTGAAAAGGTGTGAAAAATATGAGAGCTTCAAAACGTGTGAAATACATGAGAAGCATGAAACGGTTTGAAAAATAGAAGGAGAATGAAGCGGTGTTTAAAACATGAAGAGCCTGAAAAGGTGTGAAGTATATGAAGAGCTTCAAAATGTGTCAAAATTATGAGAAGCATGCAACGGTCTAGAAAATGGGATGAGCTTAAAACGGTGTTGAAAAACATGAAGGGCCTGAAAAGGTGTGAAATATATGAAGAGATTCAAAAGGTGTCAAAAATATGAGGAGCATGAAACGGTCTGAAAAATATGAGGATCATGAAGCGGTTGTGAAAAACATGAAAAGCCTGAAAAGGTGTGAAAAATATGAAGAGCATCAAAAGGTGTGAAAAATATGAAGAGCTTCAAAAGGTGTCAAATATATGAGGAGCATGAAACGGTCTGAAAAAAAGGAGGAGCATGAAACGTTGTTCAAAAGATGAAGAGCCTGAATAGGTGTGAAAAGTATGAAGAGCTTCAAAAGGTGTGAAATATATGAGGAGCATGAAACGGTCTGAAAAATAGAAGGAGCATCAAGCTGTGTTGAAAAATATGAAGAGCCTGAAAAGGTGTGAAAAATATGAAGAGCTTCAAAACGTGTCAAAAATATGAGGAACATGAAAGAGTCTGAAAAATAGGAGGAGCATGAAACGGTGTTCAAAATATGAAGGGCCTGAAAAGGTGTGAAATATATGAAGAGCCTCAAAACGTGTCAAAAATATGAGGAGCATGAAACTGTCTGAAAAATAGGAGGAGCATGAAGCGGTGTTGAAAAACATGAAGAGACTGAAAACGTGTGAATAATATGAAGAGCTTCAAAAGGTTTGAAAAATATGAAGAGATTCAAAAGGTGTGAAAAATATGAAGAGTTTCAGAAGGTGTCAAAAATGAGATGAGCATGAAACGGTTTGAAAAATAGGAGGAGCATGAAACGTTCTGAAAAATAGGAGGAACATGAATCGGTGTTGAAAATATAAAGAGCCTGAAAAGGTGTGAAAAATATGAGAGCTTCAAAACGTGTGAAATACATGAGAACCATGAAACGGTTTGAAAAATAGAAGGAGAATGAAGCTGTGTTGAAAAACATGAAGAGACTGAAAAGGTGTGAAAAATATGAAGAGCTTCAAAACGTTTCAAAAAAATGAGGAGAATGAAACGGTTTGAAAAATAGGAGGATCATGAAGCGGTGTTGAGAAACATGAAGAGCCTGAAAAGGTGTGAAAAATATGAAGAGCCTCAAAACGTGTCAAAAATATGAGGAGCATGAGACGGTCTGAAAAATAGGAGGAGCATGACGGGGTTCAAAAACATGAAGAGCCTGAAAAGGTGTGAAAAATATGAAGAGTTTCAAAAGATGTGAAAAATATGAAGAGCTTCAAAAGCTCTCAAAAATTAAATGAGCATGAAACGGTCTGAAAAATAGGAGGAGCATGAAACCGTGTTCAAAAACATGAAGAGCCTGAAAAGGTGCGAAAAATATGAAGAGCTTCAAAAGGTGTGAAATACATGAGGAGCATGAAACGGTTTGAAAAATAGGAGGAGCATGAAGCGGTGTTCAAAAACATGAAGAGCCTGAAATGCTGTGAAAAATATGAAGAGCATCAAAAGGTGTGAAAAATATGAAGAGCTTCAAAAGGTGTCAAAAATATGAGGAGCATGAAACGGTCTGAAAAAAAGGAGGAGCATGAAACGTTGTTCAAAAGATGAAGAGCCTGAATAGGTGTGAAAAGTATGAAGAGCTTCAAAAGGTGTGAAATATATGAAGAGCTTCAAAAGGTGTCAAAAATATGAGGAGCATGAAACGGTCTGAAAAAAAGGAGGTGCATGAAACGTTGTTCAAAAGATGAAGAGCCTGAATAGGTGTGAAAAATATGAAGAGCATCAAAAGGTGTGAAAAATATGAAGAGCTTCAAAAGGTGTCAAAAATATGAGGAGCATGAAACGGTCTGAAAAATAGAAGGAGCATCAAGCTGTGTTGAAAAATAGGAAGAGCCTGAAAAGGTGTGAAAAATATGAAGAGCTTCAAAACGTGTCAAAAATATGAGGAACATGAAAGAGTCTGAAAAATAGGAGGAGCATGAAACGGTGTTCAAAATATGAAGGGCCTGAAAAGGTGTGAAATATATGAAGAGCCTCAAAAAGTGTCAAAAATATGAAGAGCATGAAACTGTCTGAAAAATAGGAGGAGCATAAAGCGGTGTTGAAAAACATGAAGAGACTGAAAACGTGTGAATAATATGAAGAGCTTCAAAAGGTTTGAAAAACATGAAGAGAATCAAAAGGTGTGAAAAATATGAAGAGCTTCAGAAGATGTCAAAAATGAGATGAGCATGAAACGGTTTGAAAAATAGGAGGAGCATGAAACGATCTGAAAAATAGGAGGCGCATAATCGGTGTTGAAAACATTAAGAGCATGAAAAGGTGTGAAAAATACAAAGAGCTTCAAAAGGTGTCAAAAATACGATGCGCATGAAACGGTCTGAAAAATAGGAGGGGCATGAAGTTGTTTTGAAAAATATGAAGAGCCTTAAAAGGTGTGAAAAATATGAAGAGCTTCAAAAGGTGTCAAAAATATGAGGAGCATGAGACGGTCTGAAAAATAGGAGGAGAATGACGGGGTTCAAAAACATGAAGAGCTTGAAAAGGTGAGAAAAATATGAAGAGTTTCAAAAGATGCGAAAATATGAAGAGCTTCAAAAGCTCTCAAAAATTAAATGAGCATGAAACGGTCTGAAAAATAGGAGGAGCATGAAACGGTGTTCAAAAACATGAAGAGCCTGAAAAGGTGTGGAAAATATGAGAGCGTCAAAAGGTGTGAAATACATGAGAAGCATCAAACGGTCTGAAAAATAGAAGGAGAATGAAGCTGTGTTGAAAAACATGAAGAGACTGACAAGGTGTAAAAAATATGAAGAGCTTCAAAAGGTTTCAAAAAAATGAGGAGAATGAAACGGTCTGAAAAATAGGAGGATCATGAAGCGGTGTTTAAAAACATGAAGAGCCTGAAAAGGTGTGAAAAATATGAAGAGCTTCAAAAGGTGTCAAAATTATGAGGAACATGAAACGGTCGCAAAAATAGGAGGAGCATGAAACGGTGTTCAAAAACATGAAGAGCCTGAAAAGGTGTGAAAAATATGAAGAGCCTCAAAACGTGTCAAAAATATGAGGAGCATGAAACGGTTTGAAAAATAGGAGGAGCATGAAGCGGTGTTGAAAAACATGAAGAGCCTGAAAACGTGTAAGAATATGAAGAGCTTCAAACCGTGTGAAAAATACGAAGAGCTTCAGAAGGTGTGAAATACATGAGGAGCATGAAACGGTCTGAAAAATAGGAGGAGCATGAAACCCTGTTCAAAAACATGAAGAGCCTGAAAAGGTGTGAAAAGTATGAAGAGCTTCAAAAGGTGGCAAAAATAGGATGAGCATGAAACGTTCTGAAAATTAGGAGGAGCATGAAGCGGTGTTGAAAAACATGATGAGCCTGAAAAGGTGTGAAAAATATGAAGAGCTTCAAAAGTTGTCAAAAATATAAGGAGCATGAAACGGTCTGAAAATTGGAGGAGCATGAAGCGGTGTTGAAAAACATGGAGAGCCTGAAGCATTGTGAAATACATGAAGAGCTTCAAAAGGTTTCAAAAATATGAGGAGCATGAAACGGTCTGAAAAATAGGAGGAGCATGAAGCGGTTGTGAAAAACATGAAATGCCTGAAAAAGTGTGAAATATATGAACAGCTTTAAAAGGTGTGAAAAATATGAGGAGTTTCAACAGGTGTGAAAAATATGAGGAGCATGAAACGGTCTGAAAAATAGGAGGAGCATGAAACGGTCTTCAAAAACATGAAGAGCCTGAAATGCTGTGAAATATATGAAGAGCTTCAAAAGTTGTCAAAAATATGAGGAGCATGAAACGGTCTGAAATATAGGAGGAGCATAAAGCTGTCTTGAAAAATATGAAGAGGCTGAAAAGTTGTGAAATATATGAAGAGCTTCAAAAGTTGTCAAAAATATGAGGAGCATGAAACGGTCTGAAATATAGGAGGAGCATAAAGCTGTCTTGAAAAATATGAAGAGGCTGAAAAGTTGTGAAAAATATGAAGAGCTTCTAAAGGTGTCAAAAATATGAGGAGCATGAAACGGTCTGAAAAATAGGAGGAGCATGAAGTGGTGTTCAAAAACATGAAGAGCCTGAAAAGGTGTGAAAAATATGAAGAGCTTCAAAAAGTGTCCAAAACATGAGGAGCTTCAAAAGCTGTCAAAATTATGAGGAGCATGAAACGGTCTGAAAAATAGGAGCAGCATGAAACGTTGTCCAAAATCTTGAAGAGACTGAAAATGTGTGAAACATATGAAGAGCTTCAAAAGGTGTGAAATACAAGAGGAGCATGAAACGGTCTGAAAAATAGGAGCAGCATGAAACGTTGTCCAAAATCTTGAAGAGACTGAAAATGTGTGAAACATATGAAGAGCTTCAAAAGGTGTGAAATACATGAGGAGCATGAAACGGTCTGAAAAAGAGGAGGAGCATGAAGCGGTGTTCAAAATCATGAAGAGCCTGAAATTGTGTGAAAAATATGAAGAGCTTCAAAAGGTGTCAAAAATATGAGGAGCATGAAACGATCTGAAAAATACGAGGAGCATGAAGCAGTGTTCAAAAACATGAAGAGCCTGAAAAGGTGTGAAAAATATGAAGAGCTTCAAAAGGTGTGAAATATATGAGGAGAATGAAACGGTCTGAAAAATAGGAGGATCATGAAGCGGTTTTCAGAAACATGAAGAGCATGAAAAGGTGTGAAAAATATGAAGAGCTTCAAAAGGTGTGAAATATATGAGGAGAATGAAACAGTCTGAAAAATAGGAGGATCATGAAGCGGTTTTCAGAAACATGAAGAGCCTGAAAAGGTGTGAAAAATATGAAGAGCTTCAAAAGGTGTCATAAATATGAGGAGCATGAAACGGTCTGAAAAATAGGAGGAGGATGAACCGGTGATCAAAAACATGAAGAGCCTGAAAAGGTGTGAAAAATATGAAGAGCTTCAAAACGTGTGAAATACATTAGGAGCATTAAACTCTCTGAAAAAAAGGAGGAGCATGAAGCGGTGTTCAAAAACATGAAGAGCCTGAAAATGTGTGAAAAATATGAAGAGCTTCACAAGGTGTGAAATACATAAGCAGCATGAAACGGTCTGAAAAATAGGAGGAGCATGAAGCGGTGTTAAAAAACATGAAGAGCCTGAAAATTTGTGAAAAATATGAAAAGCTTCAAAAGGTGTGAAATACATGAGGAGCATGAAACGGTCTGAAAAAGAGGAGGAGCATGAAGCGGTGTTCAAAAACATGAAGAGCCTGAAATTGTGTGAAAAATATGAAGAGTTTCAAAAGGTTTCAAAAATATGAGGAGCATGAAACGGTCTGAAAAATAGGAGGAGCATGAAACGGTATTCAAAAACATGAAGAGCCTGAAAATCTGTGAAAAATATGAAGAGCTTCAAAAGGTGTGAAAAATATGAAGAGCCTGAAAATCTGTGAAAAATATGAAGAGCTTCAAAAGGTGTGAAAAATATGAAGAGCTTCAAAAGGTGTGAAACTATGAAGAGCTTCAAAAAGTGTCAAAAACAGGAGGAGCTTCAAAAGCTGTCAAAATTATGAGGAGCATGAAACGGTCTGAAAAATAGGAGCAGCATGAAACGTTGTCCAAAATCTTGAAGAGACTGAAAATGTGTGAAACATATGAAGAGCTTCAAAAGGTGTGAAATACAAGAGGAGCATGAATCTGTCTGAAAAATAGGAGGAGCATGAAGCGATGTTGAAAAACATGAAGAACCAGAAAAGGTGTGAAAAATATGAAGAGCTTCCAAAGATGTCAAAAATATGAGGAGCTTGAAACTGTCTGAAAAATAGGAGCAGCATGAAATGGTGTTCAAAAACATGAAGAGCCTGAAAAGGTGTGAAAATATGAAGAGCTTCACAAGGTGTGAAATATATGAGGAGCATGAAGCGGTCTGAAAAATAGGAGGAGCATGATGCAGTTTTGAAAAACAGAAAGGGCCTGAAAACGTGTGAAAAATATGAAGAGCTTCAAAAGGTGTGAAAAATATGAAGAGCTTCAAATGTGTCAAAAATGAGATTAGCATGAAATGGTCTGAAAAATAGGAGAAGCATGAAACGGTGTTCAAAAACATGAAGAGCCTGAAAAGGTGTGAAACATATGAAGAGCCTCAAAACGTGTCAAAATTATGAGGAGCATGAAACGGTCTGAAAAATAAGAGGAGCATGAAACGGTCTGAACAATAAGAAGAGAATGATGCGGTGTTGAAAAACATGAAGAGCCTGAAAAGGTGTGACAAATATAAAGAGTTTCAAAAGGTGTCAATAATAAGCGTTGCATGAAACAGTCTGAAAAATAGGAGGAGCGTGAAGCGGTGTTGAAAAACATGAAGAGCCTGAAAAGGTGTGAAAAATATGAAGAGCTTCAAAAAGTGTCAAAAATATGAGTAGCATGAAACGGTCTGAAAAAGAGGAGGAGAATGAAATGGTCTGAAAATAGGAGGAGCATGAAGCGGTGTTGAAAAACATGAAGAGCCTGAAACGGTGTGAAATATATGAAGAGCCTCAAAACGTGTCATAATTATGAGGAGCATGAAACGGTCTGAAAAATAAGAGGAGCATGAAACGGTCTGAAAAATAAGGAGAGAATGACGCGGTGTTGAAAAACATGAAGAGCCTGAAAAGGTGTGACAAATATAAAGAGTTTCAAAAGGTGTCAATAATAAGCGTTGCATGAAACAGTCTGAAAAATAGGAGGAGCATGAATCGGTGTTGAAATACATGAAGAGCCTGAAAAGGTGTGAAAAATATGAAGAGCTTCAAAAGGTGTCAAAAATATGAGTAGCATGAAACGGTCTGAAAAAGAGGAGAAGAATGAAACGGTCTGAAAATAGGAGGAGCATGAAGCGGTGTTGAAAAACATGAAGAGCCTGCAAAGGTATGAAAAATATGAAGAGCTTCAAAAGGTGTGAAAAATATGAAGAGGTTCAAAAGGTGTCATAAATGAGATGAGCATGAAACGGTCTAAAAACAGGAGGAGCATGAAGTGGTGTTGAAAAACATGAAGAGCCTAAAAAAGTGTGAAATATATGAAGAGATTCAAAAGGTGTCAAAAATATGAGGAGTATGAAACGGTCTGAAAAATAGGAAGAGCATGAAAAGGTCTGAAAAATAGGAGGAGCATGAAGCATTGTTCAAAAACATGAAGAAAATGAAAAAGTGTGAAATATATGAAGAGCTTCAAAAGGTGTGAAATACATGAGGAGCATGAAACGGTCTGAAAAATAGGAGGAACATGAAGTGGTGTTGAAAAACATGAAGAGCCTGAAAAGGTGTGAAAAAGATGAAGAGCTTCAAAAATTGTCAAAAATATGAGGAGCATGAAACGGTCTGAAATATAAGAGGAGCATGAAGTAGTTTTGAAAAACATGAACAGCCTGAAAAGTGTGAAAAATATGAAGAGCTTCTAAAGGTGTCAAAATATGAGGAGCATGAAACGGTCTGAAAAATAGGAGCAGCATGCAATGGTGTTCAAAAACTTGAAGAGCCTGAAAAGGTGTGAAACATATGAAGAGCTTCAAACGGTGTGAAATAAATGAGGAGCATGAAACGTTCTGAAAAATAGGAGGAGCATGAAGCGGTATTCAAAAATATAAAGAGCCTGAAAAGGTGTGAAAAATGTGAAGAGCTTCGAAGGTGTGAAATACAGGAGGAGCATGAAACGATCTGAAAAATAGGACGAGCATGAAGCGGTGTGGAAAAATATGAGGAACCTGAAAAGGTGTGAAAAATATGTAGAGCTTCAAAAGGTGCCAAATATATGAGGAGCACGAAACGGTCTGAAAAAGAGGAGGAGCATTAAACGGTGTTCAAAAACATGAAGTGACTGAAAAGGTGTGAAAAATATGAAGAGCTTCAAAAGGTGTGAAATATATGAGGAGCATGAAACGGTCTGAAAAATAGGAGGAGCATGAAACGGTGTTCAAAAACATGAGGAGCCTGAAAAGCTGTGAAATATATGAAGAGCTTCAAAAGGTGTGGAAAATATGAAGAGCTTGAAAAGGGGTCAAAAATGAGATTATCCTGAAACGGTTTGAAAAATAGGAGGAGCATGAAGTGGTGTTGTAAAACATGAAGAGCCTGAGGAGTGTGAAATATATGATGAGGTTCAAAAGGTGTGAAAAATATGAAGAGCTTCAAAAGCTGTCAAAAATGAGATGAACATGAAACTGTCTGAAAATAGGAGGGGCATGAAGTGGTGTTGAAAAACATGAAGAGCCTGAAAAGGTGTGAAATATATGAAGAGCTTCAAAAAGTGTCAAAAATATGAGGAGCATGAAACGATCTGAAAAATCGGAGGAGCATGAAGCGGTGTTGAAAAACTGAAGAGCCTGAAAACGTGTGAAAAATATGAAGTGCTTCAAAAGGTGTGAAAATATGAAGAGCTTCAAAAGGTGTGAAATATATGAGGAGCATGAAACGGTCTGAAAAATAGGAGAAGCATGAAGCGGTGTTCAAAAACATGAAGAGCCTGAAAAGGTGTGAAAAATATGAAGAGCTTCAAAAGGTGTCAAAAATATGAGGAGCATGAAACAGACTGAAAAATAGGAGGAGCAAGAAGCGCTGTTGAAAAACATGAAGAGTCTGAAAATGTGTGAAAAACATGAAGTGTTTCAAAAGGTGTCAAAAATATGAGGAGCATGAAACGGTCTGAAAAATAGGAGGAGCATGAAACGGTGTTGAAAAACATGAGGAGCCTGAAAATGTGTGAAAAATATGAAGAGCCTCAAAACCTGTCAAAAATATGAGGAGCATGAAACGCTCTGAAAAATAGGAGGAGCATGAAGTGGTGTTGAAAAATATGAAGAGCATGAAAACGTGTGAAAAATACGACGAGCTTCAAAATGTGTCAAAAATATGAGGAACATGAAACGGTCTGAAAAATAGGAGGATCATGAAGCGGTGTTGAAACACCTGAAGAGCCTAAAAAGTGTGAAAAATATAAAGAGCTTCAAAAGGTGTCAACAATGTGAGGAGCATGAAACGGTCTGAAAAATGAGAGGAGCATGAAGCGGTGTTAAAAAACATGAAGAGCCTGAAAATGTTTGAAAAATATGAAGAGCTTCAAAAGGTGTGAAATACATGAGGAGCATGAAACGGTCTGAAAAAGAGAAGGAGCATGAAGCGGTGTTCAAAAACATGAAGAGCCTGAAATTGTGTGAAAAATATGAAGAGTTTCAAAAGGTTTCAAAAATATGAGGAGCATGAAACGGTCTGAAAAATAGGAGGAGCATGAAACGGTATTCAAAAACATGAAGAGCCTGAAAATCTGTGAAAAATATGAAGAGCTTCAAAAGGTGTGAAAAATATGAAGAGCCTGAAAATCTGTGAAAAATATGAAGAGCTTCAAAAGGTGTGAAAAATATGAAGAGCTTCAAAAGTGTCAAAAACTTGAGGAGCTTCAAAAGCTGTCAAAATTATGAGGAGCATGAAACGGTCTGAAAAATAGGAGCAGCATGAAACGTTGTCCAAAATCTTGAAGAGCCTGAAAATGTGTGAAACATATGAAGAGCTTCAAAAGATGTGAAATACAAGACGAGCATGAATCGGTCTGAAAAATAGGAGCAGCATGAAACGGTGTTCAAAAACATGAAGAGCCTGAAAAGGTGTGAAAAATATGAAGAGCTTCACAAGGTGTGAAATACATGAGGAGCATGAAGCGGTCTGAAAAATAAGAGGAGCATGATGCAGTTTTGAAAAACATGAAGGGCCTGAAAACGTGTGAAAAATATGAAGAGCTTCAAAAGGTGTGAAAAATATGAAGAGCTTCAAAAGGTGTCAAAAATGAGATGAGCATGAAACGGTCTGAAAAATAGGAGAAGCATGAAACGGTGTTCAAAAACATTAAGAGCCTGAAAAGGTGTGAAACATATGAAGAGCCTCAAAACGTGTCAAAATTATGAGGAGCATGAAACGGTCTGAAAAATAAGAAGAGAATGACGCGGTGTTGAAAAACATGAAGAGCCTGAAAAGGTGTGACAAATATAAAGAGTTTCAAAAGGTGTCAATAATAAGCGTTGCATGAAACAGTCTGAAAAATAGGAGGAGCGTGAAGCGGTGTTGAAAAACATGAAGAGCCTGAAAAGGTGTGAAAAATATGAAGAGCTTCAAAAGGTGTCAAAAATATGAGTAGCATGAAACGGTCTGAAAAAGAGGAGGAGAATGAAACGGTCTGAAAATAGGAGGAGCATGAAGCGGTGTTGAAAAACATGAAGAGCCTGAAAAGGTATGAAAAATATGAAGAGCTTCAAAAGGTGTGAAAAATATGAGGAGCTTCAAAAGGTGTCAAAATTATGAGGAGCATGAAACGGTGTTCAAAACATGAAAAGCCTGAAAAGGTGTGAAAAAATGATTAGCTTCAAAAGGTGTGAAGAATATGTGGAGCATGAAATGATCTGAAAAATAGGAGGAGAATGAATGGGTGTTGAAAAACATGAAGAGCCTGAAAAGATGTGAAAAATATGAAGACCTTCAAAATGTGTCAAAAATATGAGGAGCATGAAATGGTCTGAAATAGGAGGAGCATCAAACGTTGTTGAAAAACATGAAAAGCCTGAAAAGCTGTGAAAAATATGAAGAGCTACAAAAGGTGTAAAATATGTGAGGAGCATGAAACGGTCTGAAAAATTGGAGAAGGATGAAGTGGTGTTCAAAATCAAGAAGAGCCTGAAAATGTGTGAAAAATATGAAGGGCTTCCAAACATGTCAAATATATGAGGAGCATGAAACTATCTGATATATAGGAGGAGCATGAAGCGGTGTTGAAAAACATGAAGAGCCTGAAAAGGTGTGAAAAATATGAAGAGCTTCAAAAGGTGTGAAAAATATGAGGAGCCTGAAACAGTTTGAAATATAGGAGGAGCATGAAACGGTGATGAAGAACATGAAGAGCCGGGAAGGGTGTCAAAAATATGAAGAGCTTCAAAGGTGTCAAAAATATGAGGAGCATGAAACAATCTGAAAAATAGGAGGAGCATGAAGCGGTGTTCAAAAACATGAAGAGCCTGAAAAGGTGTGAAAAATATGAAGAGCTTCAAAACGTGTCAAAAATATGAGGAGCATGAATCGTTCTGAAAAATAGGAGGAGCATGAAGCTGTGTTCAAAAACATGAAGAGACTGAAAAGGTGTGAAAAATATGAAGAGCTTCAAAATGCGTCAAAATATGAGGAGCATGAAACCGTCTGAAATATAGGAGGAGCATGAAGAGGTGTTGAAAAATATGAAGAGGCTGAAAAGGTGTGAAAAATATGAAGAGCATGAAAATGTGTGAAAAATATGCGGAGCATGAAACTGTGTTCAAAAACATGAAGAGCCTGAAAAGGTGTGAAAAATATGAAGAGCTTCAAAAGGTGTCAAAAACATGAAGAGCCTGAAAAGGTGTGAAAAATATGAAGAGCATGAAAATGTGTGAAAAATATGAGGAGAATGAAACTGTGTTCAAAAACATGAAAATCCTGAAAAGGTGTGAAAAATATGAAGAGCTTCAAAAGGTGTCAAAAACATGAAGAGCCTGAAAAGGTGTGAAAAATATGAAGAGCATGAAAATGTGTGAAAAATATGAGGAGAATGAAACTGTGTTCAAAAACATGAAAATCCTGAAAAGGTGTGAAAAATATGAAGAGCTTCAAAACGTCCTAAAAACATGAGGAGCATGAAACAGTCTGAAAATAGAAGGAGCCTGAAGCGGTGTTAAAAAACATGAAGAGCCTGAAAAGGTGTGAAACATATGAAGAGCCTCAAAACGTGTCAAAATTACGAGGAGCATGAAACGGTCTGAAAAATAAGAGGAGCATGAAACGGTCTGAAAAATAAGAAGAGAATGACGCGGTGTTGAAAAACATGAAGAGCCTGAAAAGGTGTGACAAATATAAAGAGTTTCAAAAGGTGTCAATAATAAGCGTTGCATGAAACACTCTGAAAAATAGGAGGAGCGTGAAGCAGTGTTGAAAAACATGAAGAACCTGAAAAGGTGTGAAAAATATGAAGAGCTTCAAAAGGTGTCAAAAATATGAGTAGCATGAAACGGTCTGAAAAAGAGGAGGAAAATGAAACGGTCTGAAAATAGGAGGAGCATGAAGCGGTGTTGAAAAACATGAAGAGCCTGAAAAGGTATGAAAAATATGAAGAGCTTCAAAAGGTGTGAAAAATATGAGGAGCTTCAAAAGGTGTCAAAATTATGAGGAGCATGAAACGGTGTTCAAAACATGAAAAGCCTGAAAAGGTGTGAAAAAATGATTAGCTTCAAAAGGTGTGAAGAATATGTGGAGCATGAAATGATCTGAAAAATAGGAGGAGAATGAATGGGTGTTGAAAAACATGAAGAGCCTGAAAAGATGTGAAAAATATGAAGACCTTCAAAATGTGTCAAAAATATGAGGAGCATGAAATGGTCTGAAATAGGAGGAGCATCAAACGTTGTTGAAAAACATGAAAAGCCTGAAAAGCTGTGAAAAATATGAAGAGCTACAAAAGGTGTAAAATATGTGAGGAGCATGAAACGGTCTGAAAAATTGGAGAAGGATGAAGTGGTGTTCAAAATCAAGAAGAGCCTGAAAATGTGTGAAAAATATGAAGGGCTTCCAAACATGTCAAATATATGAGGAGCATGAAACTATCTGATATATAGGAGGAGCATGAAGCGGTGTTGAAAAACATGAAGAGCCTGAAAAGGTGTGAAAAATATGAAGAGCTTCAAAAGGTGTGAAAAATATGAGGAGCCTGAAACAGTTTGAAATATAGGAGGAGCATGAAACGGTGATGAAGAACATGAAGAGCCGGGAAGGGTGTCAAAAATATGAAGAGCTTCAAAGGTGTCAAAAATATGAGGAGCATGAAACAATCTGAAAAATAGGAGGAGCATGAAGCGGTGTTCAAAAACATGAAGAGCCTGAAAAGGTGTGAAAAATATGAAGAGCTTCAAAACGTGTCAAAAATATGAGGAGCATGAATCGTTCTGAAAAATAGGAGGAGCATGAAGCTGTGTTCAAAAACATGAAGAGACTGAAAAGGTGTGAAAAATATGAAGAGCTTCAAAATGCGTCAAAATATGAGGAGCATGAAACCGTCTGAAATATAGGAGGAGCATGAAGAGGTGTTGAAAAATATGAAGAGGCTGAAAAGGTGTGAAAAATATGAAGAGCATGAAAATGTGTGAAAAATATGCGGAGCATGAAACTGTGTTCAAAAACATGAAGAGCCTGAAAAGGTGTGAAAAATATGAAGAGCTTCAAAAGGTGTCAAAAATATGAGGAGCATGAAACGGTCTGAAAAATAGGAGGAGCATGAAAATGTGTGAAAAATATGAGGAGAATGAAACTGTGTTCAAAAACATGAAAATCCTGAAAAGGTGTGAAAAATATGAAGAGCTTCAAAAGGTGTCAAAAACATGAAGAGCCTGAAAAGGTGTGAAAAATATGAAGAGCATGAAAATGTGTGAAAAATATGAGGAGAATGAAACTGTGTTCAAAAACATGAAAATCCTGAAAAGGTGTGAAAAATATGAAGAGCTTCAAAACGTCCTAAAAACATGAGGAGCATGAAACAGTCTGAAAATAGAAGGAGCCTGAAGCGGTGTTAAAAAACATGAAGAGCCTGAAAAGGTGTGAAACATATGAAGAGCCTCAAAACGTGTCAAAATTACGAGGAGCATGAAACGGTCTGAAAAATAAGAGGAGCATGAAACGGTCTGAAAAATAAGAAGAGAATGACGCGGTGTTGAAAAACATGAAGAGCCTGAAAAGGTGTGACAAATATAAAGAGTTTCAAAAGGTGTCAATAATAAGCGTTGCATGAAACACTCTGAAAAATAGGAGGAGCGTGAAGCAGTGTTGAAAAACATGAAGAACCTGAAAAGGTGTGAAAAATATGAAGAGCTTCAAAAGGTGTCAAAAATATGAGTAGCATGAAACGGTCTGAAAAAGAGGAGGAAAATGAAACGGTCTGAAAATAGGAGGAGCATGAAGCGGTGTTGAAAAACATGAAGAGCCTGAAAAGGTATGAAAAATATGAAGAGCTTCAAAAGGTGTGAAAAATATGAGGAGCTTCAAAAGGTGTCAAAATTATGAGGAGCATGAAACGGTGTTCAAAACATGAAAAGCCTGAAAAGGTGTGAAAAAAATGATTAGCTTCAAAAGGTGTGAAGAATATGTGGAGCATGAAATGATCTGAAAAATAGGAGGAGAATGAATGGGTGTTGAAAAACATGAAGAGCCTGAAAAGATGTGAAAAATATGAAGACCTTCAAAATGTGTCAAAAATATGAGGAGCATGAAATGGTCTGAAATAGGAGGAGCATCAAACGTTGTTGAAAAACATGAAGAGTCTGAAAAGCTGTGAAAAATATGAAGAGCTACAAAAGGTGTAAAATATATGAGGAGCATGAAACGGTCTGAAAAATTGGAGAAGGATGAAGTGGTGTTCAAAATCAAGAAGAGCCTGAAAATGTGTGAAAAATATGAAGGGCTTCAAAACATGTCAAATATATGAGGAGCATGAAACTATCTGATATATAGGAGGAGCATGAAGCGGTGTTGAAAAACATGAAGAGCCTGAAAAGGTGTGAAAAATATGAAGAGCTTCAAAAGGTGTGAAAAATATGAGGAGCCTGAAAGTTTGAAAAATAGGAGGAGCATGAAACGGTGATGAAGAACATGAAGAGCCGGGAAGGGTGTCAAAAATATGAAGAGCTTCAAAGGTGTCAAAAATATGAGGAGTATGAAACAATCTGAAAAATAGGAGGAGCATTAAGCGGTGTTCAAAAACATGAAGAGCCTGAAAAGGTGTGAAAAATATGAAGAGCTTCAAAACGCGTCAAAATATGAGGAGCATGAAACCGTCTGAAATATAGGAGGAGCATGAAGAGGTGTTGAAAAATATGAAGAGCATGAAAATGTGTGAAAAATATGCGGAGCATGAAACTGTGTTCAAAAACATGAAGAGCCTGAAAAGGTATGAAAAATATGAAGAGCTTCAAAAGGTGACAAAAATATGAGGAGCATGATACGGTCTAAAAATAGGAGGAGCATGAAATGGTGTTGAAAACATGAAGAGCCTGAAAAGGTGTGAAAAATATGAAGAGCTTCAAAAGGTGTCAAAAATATGAGGAACATGAAACGGTGTTGAAAAACATGAAGAGCCTGAAAAGGTATGAAAAATATAAAGAGCTTCAAAATGTGTCAAAAATATGAGGAGCATGAAACGGTCTGAAAAATAGGAGGAGCATGAAATGGTGTTCAAAACCATGAAGAGCCTGAAAAGGTGTGAAATATATAAAGAGATTCAAAGGGTGTCAAAAATATGAGGACCATGAAACGGTTTGAAAAATACGAGGAGCAAGAGACCGTGTTCAAAAACATGAAGAGCCGGAAAAAGTTTGAAAAATATGAAAAGCTTGAAAAGGTGGCAAAAATATGAGGAGCATTAAACGGTCTGAAATATAGGAGGAGCATGAAATCTTGTTCAAAAACATGAAGAATTGGAAAGGTGTGAAAAATATGAAGATCTTCAGAAGGTGTCAATAATATGAGGAGCATGAAACGGTCTGAAAAATAGTAGGAGCATGAAGTGGTGTTGAAAAACATGAAGAGCCTGAAAAGGTGTGAAAAATATGAAGAGCTTCAAAAGCTGTCAAAAATATGAAGAGCATGAAACGGTCTGAAAAATAGGAGGAGCATGAAATGGTGTTCAAAGACATGAAGAATTGGAAAGGTGTGAAAAATATGAAGATCTTCAGAAGGTGTCAATAATATGAGGAGCATGAAACGGTCTGAAAAATAGTAGGAGCATGAAGTGGTGTTGAAAAACATGAAGAGCCTGAAAAGGTGTGAAAAATATGAAGAGCTTCAAAAGGTGTCAAAAATATCAGGAGCATGGAACGGTATGAAAAATAGGAGGAGCATGAAGCTTTGTTGAAAAACATGAAGAGCCAGAAAAGGTGTGAAAAATATTAAGAGCATGAAAAGGTGTGAAAAATATGCGGAGCATGAAACTGTGTTCAAAAACATGAAGAGCCTGAAAAGTTGTGAAAAATATGAAGAGCTTCAAAAGGGGTCAAAAATATGAGGAGCATGAAACTGTCTGAAAAATAGGAGGAACATGAAACGGTGTTCCAAAACAGGAAGAGCCTGAAAAGGTGTGAAAAATATGAAGAGCTTCAAAAGGTGTCAAAAATATGAAGAGCAAGAAACGGTTTGAAAATTAGGAGGAGCATGAAGCCGTGTTCAACAACTTGAAGAGCCTGAAATGGTGTGAAAAATAAAAAGAGCTTCAAAAGGTGTCAAAGATATGAGGAGCATGAAACGGTCTGAAAAATAGGAGGAGCATTCAGCTGTGTTGAAATTCAGGAAGAGCATGAAAAGGTGTGAAATATATGAAGAGCTTCAAAAGGTGTCAAAAATATGAGGAGCCTGAAACGGTCTGAAAAATAGGAGGAGCTTGAAACGGTGTTCAAAACCATGAAGAGCCTGAAAAGGTTTGAAAAATATGAAGAGCATGAAAATGTGTGAAAAATATGAGGAGAATGAAACTGTGTTCAAAAACATGAAAATCCTGAAAAGGTGTGAAAAATATGAAGAGCTTCAAAACGTCTCAAAAATATGAGCAGCATGAAACAGTCAGAAAATAGAAGGAACCTGAAGAGGTGTTCAAAAACATGAAGAGCCTGAAAAGGTGTGAATAATATGAAGAGCTTCAAAAGGTGTCAAAATATGAGGAGCATGATACAGTCTAAAAATAGGAGGAACATGAAACGGTGTTGAAAACATGAAGAGCCTGAAAAGGTGTGAAAAATATGAAGAGCTTCAAAAGGTGTCAAAAAGATGAGGAACATGAAACGGTGTTCAAAAACATGAAGAGCCTGAAAAGGTGTGAAAAATACGAAGAGCTTCAAAAGGTGTCAAAAATAAGAGGAGCATGAAACGGTCTGAAAAATAGGAGGAGCATGAAGCCGTGTTGAAAAATATGACGAGCCTGAAAAGGTGTGAAAAAATATGAAGAGCTTCAAATGGTGTCAAAAATTTGAGGAGCATGAAACGGTCTGAAAAAGAGGAGGAGCAAGAAGCGGTTTTGAAAAACATGAAGAGCCTGAAAAGGTGTGACAATTATGAAGCGCTTCAAAAGGTGTCAAAATTATGGGAAGCATTAAACGGTCTGAAAAACAGGAGGAGCATCAAATGGTGTTCAAAGACGTGAAGAGCATGAAAAGGTGTGCAATATAATAAGAGCTTCAAAAGGTGTCAAAAATATGAGGAGCATGAAACGGTGTTAAAAAACATGAAAATCCTGAAAAGTTGTGAAAAATATGAAGAGTTTCAAAGGTGTGAAAAATATGAGGAGCATGAAACGGTCTGAAAAATAGGAGGAGAATCAAATGGTGTTCAAAGACGTGAAGAGCATGAAAAGGTGTGCAATATAAGAAGAGCTTCAAAAGGTGTCAAAAATATGAGGAGCATGAAACTGTCTGAAAAATAGGAGGAGCATGAAGTGGTTTTGACAAACATGAAGAGCCTGAAAAGGTGTGAAAAATATGAAGAGCTTCAAAAGGTGTCAAAAATATGAAGAGCAAGAAACGGTTTGAAAATTAGGAGGAGCATGAAGCCGTGTTCAACAACTTGAAGAGCCTGAAATGGTGTGAAAAATAAAAAGAGCTTCAAAAGGTGTCAAAGATATGAGGAGCAGGAAACGGTCTGAAAAATAGGAGGAGCATTCAGCTGTGTTGAAATTCAGGAAGAGCATGAAAAGGTGTGAAATATATGAAGAGCTTCAAAAGGTGTCAAAAATATGAGGAGCCTGAAACGGTCTGAAAAATAGGAGGAGCTTGAAACGGTGTTCAAAACCATGAAGAGCCTGAAAAGGTTTGAAAAATATGAAGAGCATGAAAATGTGTGAAAAATATGAGGAGAATGAAACTGTGTTCAAAAACATGAAAATCCTGAAAAGGTGTGAAAAATATGAAGAGCTTCAAAACGTCTCAAAAATATGAGCAGCATGAAACAGTCAGAAAATAGAAGGAACCTGAAGAGGTGTTCAAAAACATGAAGAGCCTGAAAAGGTTTGAATAATATGAAGAGCTTCAAAAGGTGTCAAAATATGAGGAGAATGAAA
The DNA here is from genome assembly GCF_033118175.1 of Dama dama. NCBI lineage: Eukaryota > Metazoa > Chordata > Mammalia > Artiodactyla > Cervidae > Dama > Dama dama. The sequence continues at coordinate 5,931,317 of NC_083709.1, forward strand.
CGTTCTGAAAAATAGGAGGAGCATGAAGCTGTGTTGAAAACATGAAGAGCCTGAAAAGGTGTGAAAAATATGAAGAGCTTCAAAAGGTGTCAAAATTATGAGGTGCATGAAATGGTCTGAAAAATAGGAGGAGCATGAAGCGGTGTTCAAAAACATGAAGAGCCTGAAAAGGTGTGAAAAATATGAAGAGCTTCAAAAGTTGTGAAAAATATGAGGAGCATGAAACTTTCAGAAAAATAGGAGGAGCCTGAACCGGGTTCAAAAACATGAAGAGCCTGAAAAGGTGTGAAAAATATGAAGAGCTTCAAAAGGTGTGAAATACATGAGGAGCATGAAACGGTCTGAGAAATAGGAGGAGCATGAAGTGATGTTCAAAAACATGAAGAGCCTGAAAATGAGTGAGAAATATGAAAAGTTTCAAAAGGTGTCAAAAATATGAGGAGCATGAAACGGTCTGAAAAATAGGAGGAGCATGAAGTGGTGTTGAAAAACATGAAGAGCATGAAAAATTGTGAAAAATATGAAGAGCTTCAAAAGGTGTCAAATATATGAGGAGTATGAAACGGTCTGAAAAATAGGAGGAGCATGAAGCGGTGTTCAAAAACATGAAGAGCCTGAAAAGGTGTGAAAAATATGAAGAGCTTCAAAAGGTGTCAAAAATATGAGGAGCATGAAACGGTCTGAAAAATAGGACGAGCATGAAGGGGTGTTCAAAAACATGAAGAGCCTGAAAAGGTGTGAAAATTATGAAGAGCTTCAAAATATGTCAAAAATATGACGAGGATGAAACCCTCTTAAAAATAGGAGGAGAATGAAGCGGTGTTCAAAAACATGAAGAGCCTGAAAATGTGTGCAAAATATGAAGAGCTTAAAAAGGTGTGAAATATATGAGGAGCATGAAACGGTGTTCAAAAACATGCAGAGACTGAAAAGGTGTGAAAAATATGAAGAGCTTCAAAAAGTGTCAAAAATTAGATTAGCATGAAAGGGTCTGAAAAATAGGAGGAGCTTGAAGTGGTGTTGAAAAACATGAAGAGCCTGAAAAAGTGTGAAAATATGAAGAGCTTCAAAAATATGAAAATTATGAAGAGCTTCAAAAGGTGTAAAAAATATGAAGAGCTTCAAAAGATGTCAAAAATGAGATGAGCATGAAACGGTCTGAAAAATAGGAGGAGCATGAAGTGGTGTTGAAAATCATGAAGAGCCTGAAACGGTGTGAAAAATATGCAGAGCTTCAAAAGGCATCAAAAATATGAGGAGCATGAAACGGTCTGAAAAATACGAGGAGCATGAAGTGGTGTTGAAAACCATGAAGAACGTGAAAAGGTGTGAAAAATATGAAGAGCTTCAAAAGGTGTCAAAAATATGAGGAGCATGAAACGGTCTGAAAAATAGGACGAGCATGAAGGGGTGTTCAAAAACATGAAGAGCCTGAAAAGGTGTGAAAATTATGAAGAGCTTCAAAATATGTCAAAAATATGACGAGCATGAAACCCTCTTAAAAATAGGAGGAGGATGAAGCGGTGTTCAAAAATATGAAGAGCCTGAAAAGGTGTGAAAAATATGAAGAGCTTCAAAAAGTGTCAAAAATTAGATTAGCATGAAAGGGTCTGAACAATAGGAGGAGCCTGAAGAGGTGTTGAAAAACATGAAGAGCCTGAAAAAGTGTGAAAAATATGAAGAGCTTCAAAAATATGAAAATTATGAAGAGCTTCAAAAGGTGTGAAATATATGCAGAGCTTCAAAAGTTGTCAAAAATATGAGGAGAATGAAACCATCTGAAAAATACGAGGAGCATGAAGTGTTGTTGAAAAACATGAAGAGCCTGAAAAGGTGTGACAAATATGAAGAGCTTCAAAAGATGTCAAAAATATGAGGAGCATGAAACGGTCTGGAAAATAGGAGGAGCATGAAGCGGTGTTGAAAAACATGAAGAGCCTGAAAAGGTGTGAAAAATATATAGAGCTTCAAAAGATGTCAAAAATATGAGGAGCATGAAACGGTCTGAAAAATAGGAGGAGCATGAAGTGGTGTTGAAAATCATGAAGAGCCTGAAAAGGTGTGAAAAATATGAAGAGCTTCAAAATGTGTCAAAAATATTACGAGCATGAAACCCTCTTAAAAATAGGAGGAGGATGAAGCGGTGTTCAAAAACATGAAGAGCCTGAAAAGGTGTGAAAAATATGAAGAGCTTCAAAAGGAGTGAAATACATGAGGAGCATGAAAAGGTGTTCAAAAACATGCAGAGACTTAAAGGTCTGAAAAATATGAAGAGCTTCAAAAGATGTCAAAAATATGAGGAGCATGAAACGGTCTGGAAAATAGGAGGAGCATGAAGCGGTGTTGAAAAACATGAAGAGCCTGAAAAGGTGTGAAAAATATATAGAGCTTCAAAAGATGTCAAAAATATGAGGAGCATGAAATGGTCTGAAAAATAGGAGGAGCATGAAGCGGTGTTGAAAACCATGAAGAGCCTGAAAACGTGTGAAAAACATGAAGAGCTTCAAAAGTTTTGAAAAATAAGAAGAGCTTCAAAAGGTGTCAAAAATGAGATCTGCATGAAATGGTCTGAAAAATAGGAGGAGCATGAAGTGGTGTTGAAAAAAATGAAGAGCCTGAAAAGGTGTGAATTATACGAAGAGCTTCAAAAGGTGTCAAAAATATGAGGAGCATGAAACGGTCCGAAAAATAGGAGGAGAATGAAGCGGTGTTGAAAAACATGAAGAGCCTGAAAAGGTGTGAAAAATATGAAGAGCTTCAAAAGGTGTCAAAAATATGAGGAGCATGAAACGGCCTGAAAAATAGGAGGAGCATGAAACGGTGTTCAGAAACATGAAGAGCCTGAAAAGGTGTGAAAAATATGAAGAGCTTCTAAAGGTGTGAAATACATGAGGAGGATGAAACGGGCTGAAAAATAGGAGAAGCATGAAGTGCTGTGGAAAAACATGAAGAGCCTGAAAAGGTGTGAAAAATATGAAGAGCTTCAAAAGGTGTGAAATACATGAGGAGCATGAAACTCTCTGAAAAATAGAAGGAGCATTAAGTGTTGTTCAAAAACATGAAGAGCCTGAAATGGTGTGAAAAATATGAAGAGCTTCAAAAGGTGTGAAAAACATGAGGAGCTTGATATGGTCTGAAAAATAGCAGGAGCATGAAGCGGTGTTGAAAAACTTGAACAGCCAGAAAAGGTGTGAAAATTATGAAAAGCTTCAAAATGTGGCAAAACTATGTGGAGCATGAAACGGTCTGAAAAATACGAGGAGACTGAAGCGGTGTTCAAAACCATGAAGAGTCTGAAAAGGTGTGAAAAATATGAAGAGCTTCAAAATGTGTCAAAAATATGAGGAGCATGAAACGGTCTGAAAAATAGCAGGAGCATGAAGCGGTGTTGAAAAATATGAAGAGCTTCAAAAGGTGTGAAAAATATGAAGAGCTTCAAAAGTGTCAAAAATGAGATGAGCATGAAACGGTCCGAAAAATAAGAGGAGCATGAAGTGGTGTTGAAAAAAAAGAAGAGCCTGAAAAGGTGTGAAATATATGAGGATCATTAAAAGGTGTCAAAAACATGAGGAGAAAGAAACGTTCTAATAAATAGGAGGAGCATGAAGCGGTGTTGGAAAACATGAAGAGCCTTAAAACGTGTGAAAAATATGAAGAGCTTCAAATGTGTCAAAAATGAGATGAGCATGAAACGGTCTGAAAAATAAGAGGAGCATGAGGTGGAGTTGAAAAAAAAGAAGAGCCTGAAAAGGTGTGAAATATATGAAGACCTTCAAAAGGTGTTAAAAATATGAGGAGAATGAAACGGTCTGAATAATAGGAGGAGCATGAAGTGGTGTTGAAAAACATGAAGAGCCAGAAAAGGTGTGAAAAATATAAAGAGCTTCAAAAGTTGTGAAAAATATGAAGAGCTTCAAAAGGTGTGAAAAATATGAAGAGCTTCAGAAGATGTGAAATACATGAGGAGCATGAAACGGTCTGAAAAATAGGAGGATCATGAAACAGTGTTCTAAAACAAGAAGAGCCTGAAAAGGTGTGAAAAATATGAAGAGCTTCAAAAGGTGTGAAATACATGAGGAGCATGAAACGGTTTGAAAAATAGGAGGAGCATGAAGCGGTGTTCAAAAACATGAAGAGCCTGAAATGCTGTGAAAAATATGAAGAGCATCAAAATGTGTGAAAAATATGAAGAGCTTCAAAAGGTGTCAAAAATATGAGGAGCATGAAACGGTCTGAAAAAAAGGAGGAGCATGAAACGTTGTTCAAAAGATGAAGAGCCTGAATAGGTGTGAAAAGTATGAAGAGCTTCAAAAGGTGTGAAATATATGAAGAGCTTCAAAAGGTGTCAAAAATATGAGGAGCATGAAACGGTCTGAAAAAAAGGAGGAGCATGAAACGTTGTTCAAAAGATGAAGAGCCTGAATAGGTGTGAAAAATATGAAGAGCATCAAAAGGTGTGAAAAATATGAAGAGCTTCAAAAGGTGACAAAAATATGAGGAGCATGAAACGGTCTGAAAAATAGAAGGAGCATCATGCTGTGTTGAAAAATAGGAAGAGCCTGAAAAGGTGTGAAAAATATGAAGAGCTTCAAAACGTGTCAAAAATATGAGGAACATGAAAGAGTCTGAAAAATAGGAGGAGCATGAAACGGTGTTCAAAATATGAAGGGCCTGAAAAGGTGTGAAATATATGAAGAGCCTCAAAAAGTGTCAAAAATATGAAGAGCATGAAACTGTCTGAAAAATAGGAGGAGCATAAAGCGGTGTTGAAAAACATGAAGAGACTGAAAATGTGTGAATAATATGAAGAGCTTCAAAAGGTTTGAAAAACATGAAGAGAATCAAAAGGTGTGAAAAATATGAAGAGCTTCAGAAGATGTCAAAAATGAGATGAGCATGAAACGGTTTGAAAAATAGGAGGAGCATGAAACGATCTGAAAAATAGGAGGCGCATAATCGGTGTTGAAAACATTAAGAGCATGAAAAGGTGTGAAAAATACAAAGAGCTTCAAAAGGTGTCAAAAATACGAGGCGCATGAAACGGTCTGAAAAATAGGAGGGGCATGAAGTTGTTTTGAAAAATATGAAGAGCCTTAAAAGGTGTGAAAAATATGAAGAGCTTCAAAAGGTGTCAAAAATATGAGGAGCATGAGACGGTCTGAAAAATAGGAGGAGCATGACGGGGTTCAAAAACATGAAGAGCTTGAAAAGGTGAGAAAAATATGAAGAGTTTCAAAAGATGTGAAAAATATGAAGAGCTTCAAAAGCTCTCAAAAATTAAATGAGCATGAAACGGTCTGAAAAATAGGAGGAGCATGAAACGGTGTTCAAAAACATGAAGAGCCTGAAAAGGTGTGGAAAATATGAGAGCGTCAAAAGGTGTGAAATACATGAGAAGCATCAAACGGTCTGAAAAATAGAAGGAGAATGAAGCTGTGTTGAAAAACATGAAGAGACTGACAAGGTGTAAAAAATATGAAGAGCTTCAAAAGGTTTCAAAAAAATGAGGAGAATGAAACGGTCTGAAAAATAGGAGGATCATGAAGCGGTGTTTAAAAACATGAAGAGCCTGAAAAGGTGTGAAAAATATGAAGAGCTTCAAAAGGTGTCAAAATTATGAGGAACATGAAACGGTCGAAAAATAGGAGGAGCATGAAACGGTGTTCAAAAACATGAAGAGCCTGAAAAGGTGTGAAAAATATGAAGAGCCTCAAAACGTGTCAAAAATATGAGGAGCATGAAACGGTTTGAAAAATAGGAGGAGCATGAAGCGGTGTTGAAAAACATGAAGAGCCTGAAAACGTGTAAGAATATGAAGAGCTTCAAAACGTGTGAAAAATACGAAGAGCTTCAGAAGGTGTGAAATACATGAGGAGCATGAATCGGTCTGAAAAATAGGAGGAGCATGAAACCCTGTTCAAAAACATGAAGAGCCTGAAAAGGTGTGAAAAATATGAAGAGCTTCAAAAGGTGGCAAAAATAGGATGAGCATGAAACGTTCTGAAAATTAGGAGGAGCATGAAGCGGTGTTGAAAAACATGATGAGCGTGAAAAGGTGTGAAAAATATGAAGAGCTTCAAAAGTTGTCAAAAATATAAGGAGCATGAAACGGTCTGAAAATTGGAGGAGCATGAAGCGGTGTTGAAAAACATGAAGAGCCTGAAACATTGTGAAATACATGAAGAGCTTCAAAAGGTTTCAAAAATATGAGGAGCATGAAACGGTCTGAAAAATAGGAGGAGCATGAAGCGGTTGTGAAAAACATGAAATGCCTGAAAAAGTGTGAAATATATGAACAGCTTCAAAAGGTGTGAAAAATATGAGGAGTTTCAACAGGTGTGAAAAATATGAGGAGCATGAAACGGTCTGAAAAATAGGAGGAGAATGAAACGGTCTTCAAAAACATGAAGAGCCTGAAATGGTGTGAAATATATGAAGAGCTTCAAAGGTTGTCAAAAATATGAGGAGCATGAAACGGTCTGAAATATAGGAGGAGCATAAAGCTGTGTTGAAAAATATGAAGAGGCTGAAAAGTTGTGAAAAATATGAAGAGCTTCAAAAGGTGTGAAATACATGAGGAGCATGAAACTCTCTGAAAAATAGGAGGAGCATGAAGCGGTGTTCAAAAACCTGAAGAGCCTGAAAATGTGTGAAAAATATGAAGAGCTTCTCAAGGTGTCAAAATTGAGATGAGCAAGAAACGGTCTGAAAAATAGGAGGAGCATGAAGTGCTCTTGAAAAAAAAGAAGAGACTGAAAAGGTGTGAAATATATGAAGAGCTTCAAAAGGTGTCAAAAATATGAGGAGAATGAAACGGTCTCAAAAATAGGAGGAGCATGAAGCTGTGTCGAAAAACATGAAGAGCCTGAAAAGGTGTGAAAAATATGAAGAGCTTCTAAAGGTGTCAAAAATATGAGGAGCATGAAACGGTCTGAAAAATAGGAGGAGCATGAAGTGGTGTTCAAAAACATGAAGAGCCTGAAAAGGTGTGAAAAATATGAAGAGCTTCAAAAAGTGTCAAAAATATGAGGAGCATGAAACGGTGTGAAAAATAGAAGCAGCATGAAACGGTTTTGAAAAACATGAAGAGCCTGAAAACGTGTGAAAAATATGAAGAGCTTCAAAAGGTGTGAAAAATATAAAGAGCTTCAAAGGTGACAAAAAAGAGATGAGCATGAAACGGTCTGAAAAATAGGAGGAGCATGAAGTGGTGGTGAAAAACATGAAGAGCCTGAAAAGGTGTGAAAAATATGAAGAGCTTCAAAATGTTTCAAAAATATGAAGAGCATGAAACGGTCTGAAAATCAGGAGGATCATGAAGCGGTGTTCAAAAACATGAAGAGCCTGAAAAGGTGTGAAAAATATGAAGAGTTCAAAAAGTGTCAAAAATATGAGGAGCATGAAACGATCTGAAAAATACGAGGAGCATGAAGCAGTGTTCAAAAACATGAAGAGCCTGAAAAGGTGTGAAAAATATGAAGAGCTTCAAAAGGTGTGAAATATATGAGGAGAATGAAACGGTCTTAAAAATAGGAGGATCATGAAGCGGTTTTCAGAAACATGAAGAGCATGAAAAGGTGTGAAAAATATGAAGAGCTTCAAAAGGTGTGAAATATATGAGGAGAATGAAACGGTCTGAAAAATAGGAGGATCATGAAGCGGTTTTCAGAAACATGAAGAGCCTGAAAAGGTGTGAAAAATATGAAGAGCTTCAAAAGGTGTCATAAATATGAGGAGCATGAAACGGTCTGAAAAATAGGAGGAGGATGAAACGGTGATCAAAAACATGAAGAGCCTGAAAAGGTGTGAAAAATATGAAGAGCTTCAAAAGGTGTGAAATACATTAGGAGCATGAAACTCTCTGAAAAAAAGGAGGAGCATGAAGCGGTGTTCAAAAACATGAAGAGCCTGAAAATGTGTGAAAAATATGAAGAGCTTCACAAGGCGTCAAAATAGAGATGAGCATGAAACGGTCTGAAAAATAGGAGGAGCATGAAGTGGTGTTGAAAAAAAAGAAGAGACTGAAAAGGTGTGAAATATATGAAGAGCTTCAAAAGGTGTCAAAAATATGAGGAGAATGAAACGGTCTGAAAAATAGGAGGAGCATGAAGCTATGTCGAAAAACATGAAGAGCCTGAAAAGGTGTGAAAAATATGAAGAGCTTCTAAAGGTGTCAAAAATATGAGGAGCATGAAACGGTCTGAAAAATCGGAGGAGCTTGTAGCAGTGTTCAAAAACATGAAGAGCCTGAAAAGGTGTGAAAAATATGAAGAGCTCAAAAAGTGTCAAAAATATGATGAGCATGAAACGATCTGAAAAATAGAAGGAGCAAGAAACGGTGATCAAAAACATGAAGAGCCTGAAAAGGTGTGGAAAATATGAAGAGCTTCAAAAGCTGTGAAATACATGAGGAGCATGAAACTCTCTGAAAAATAGGAGGAGCATGAAGCGGTGCTCAAAAACATGAAGAGCCTGAAAATGTGTGAAAAATATGAAAAGCTTCAAAAGGTTTCAAAAATATGAGGAGCATGAAACGGTCTGAAAAACAGGAGGATCATGAAGCGGTGTTCAAAAACATGAAGAGGCTGAAAAGGTGTGAAAAATATGAAGAGCTTCAAAAGGTTTCAAAAATATGAGGAGCATGAAACGGTCTGAAAAATAGGAGGACCATGAAACGGTGATCAAAAACATGAAGAGAATGAAAAGGTGTGAAAAATATGAAGAGCTTCAAAAGGTGTGAAATACATGAGGAGCATGAAACGGGCTGTAAAATAAGAGAAGCATGAAGTGCTGTGGAAAAACATGAAGAGCATGAAAAGCTGTGAAAAATATGAAGAGCTTCAAAAGGTGTGAAATACATGAGGAGCATGAAATGGGATGAAAAATAGGAGAAGCATGAAGTGGTGTTTAAAAATATGAAGAGCTTGAAAAGGTGTGAAAAATATGAAAAGCTTCAAAAGGTGTCAAAAATGAGATGAGCATGAAACGGTCTGAAAAATAGGAGGATCATGAAACGAAGTTGAAAAACATGAAGAGCCTGAAAAGCTGTGAAAAATATGAAGAGCTTCAAAAGGTGTCAAAAATATGAGGAGCATGAAACGTTCTGAAAAATAGGAGGAGCATCAACCTGTGTTCAAAAACATGAAGAGCCTGAAAAGGTGTGAAAAATATGAAAAGCTTCAAAACGTGTCAAAAATGAGTTGAGCATGAACCCGTCTGAAAAATAGGAGGAGCATGAAGCGGTGTTGAAAGACATGAAGTGCCTGAAAAGGTGTGAGAAATATGAAGAGCTTCAAAAGGTGTCACAAATATGAGGAGCATGAAACGGTCTGAACAATAGGAGGAGCATGAAACGGTGTTGAAAAACATGAAGAGCCTGAAAAGATGTGAAAACTAGGAAGAGATTCAAAAGGTGTCAAATATATGAGGAGCATGAAACGGTCTGCTAAATAGGAGCAGCATGAAGCGGTGTTCAAAAACATGAAGAGCCTGAAAAGGTGTGAAAAATATGAAGAGCTTGAAAATGTGTCAAAAATATGAGGAGCATGAAACAGTCTGAAAAATATGAGGAGCATGAAGCATTCTTCAAAAACATGAAGAGACTGAAAATGTGTGAAAAATATGAAGAGCTTCAAAATGTGTCAAAAATATGAGGAGCATGAAACGGTCTGAAAAATAGGAGGAGCATGAAGCCGTGTTGAAAAACATGAAGAGCCTGAAAAGGTGTGAAAAATATGAAGAGGTTCAAAAGGTGTGAAATACATAAGCAGCATGAAACGGTCTGAAAAATAGGAGAAGCATGATTTGGTGTTCAAAAACAGGAAGAGCCTGAAATGGTGTGAAAAATATGAAGAGCTTCAAAAGGTGTCAAAAATGAGAGGAGCATGAAATGGTGTGAAAAATAGGAGGAGCATGAAGTGATGTTGAAAAATATGAAGAGCCTGAAAAGGTGTGAAAAATATGAAGAGATTCAAAAGTTGTGAAAAATATGAGGAGCAGGAAACGGTCTGAAAATTAGGAGGAGCATGAAGCGGTGTTGAATATATGAAGAGCCTGAAAAGGTGTGAAGAATATGAAGATCTTCAAAAGATGTGACAAATATGAGAATCATGAAACGGTCCGAAAAATAGGAGGAGCATGAAGCGATGTTCAAAAACATGAAGAGCCTGAAAAGGTGTGAAAAACAGGAAGAGATTCAAAAGGTGTGAAATATATGAGGAGCATGAAACGGTCTGAAAAGTAGGAGGAGCATGAAGCAGTGTTCAAAAACATGAAGAGCCTGAAAAGGTGTGAAATATATGAAAATATCAAAAGTTTTCAAAAATACGAGGAGCAGGAAATGGTCTGAAAAATAGGAGGAGTATGAAACGGTGTTTAAAAACATGAAGAGCCTGGAAAGGTGTGAAAAATATGAAGACCTTCAAAATGAGTGAAATACATGTGGAGCATGAAACGGTCTAAAAAATAGGAGGAGCATGAAAAGGTCTTCAAAAACATGAAGAGACTGAAAAGATGTGAAAACTATGAAGAGATACAAAAGTTGTCAAATATATGAGAAGCATGAAACAGTCTGAAAAATAGGAGGAGCATGAATCGATATTGAAAAACATGAAGAGCATGAAAACGTGTGATAAATATGAAGATCTTCAAAAGGAGTCTAAAAGAGATGAGCATGAAACGGTCTGAAAAATAGGAGGAGCATGAAGCTGTGTTCAAAAACATGAGAACCAGAAAAGGTGTGAAAAACATGAAGAGCTTCAAAAGGTGTGAAATATATGCGGAGAATAAAACGGTCTGAAAAATAGGAGGATCATGAAGCGGTGTTCAAAGCATGAAGAGACTGAAAAGGTGGTAAAATATGAAGAGCTTCAAAAGGTGTGAAAAATATGAGGAGCATGAAACGGTCTGAAAAATAGGAGCAGCATGAAGCGGGGTTCAAAAACATGAAGAGCCTGAAAAGGTGTGAACAATATGAAGAGCTTCAAAGGTGTCAAAAATATTAGGAGCAGGAAACGGTCTGAAAAATAGGAGGAGCATGAAACGGTGTTCAAAAACATGAAGAGCCTGGAATGATGTGAAAATTATGAAGAGCTTCAAAAGGTGTGAAATATATGAGGAACATGAAACGGTCTAAAAAATAGGAGGATCATGAAGCGGTGTTGAAAAACATGAAGAGCCTGTAAAGGAGTGAAATAAATGAAGAGCTTCAAAAGGTGTCCAAAATATGAGGATCAAGAAACGGTCTGAAAAATAGGAAGAGCATGAAGCGGTGTTGAAAAACATGAAGAGCCTGAAAAGGTGTGAAATATATGAAGAGCTTCAAAAGGTGTCAAAAATATGAGGAGCATGAAACGGTCTGAAAAATATGAGGAGCATGAAACGGTGTTGAAAATCATGAAGAGCTTCAAAAGGTGTCAAAAATATGAAGAGTTTCGAATGGTGTCAAAAATATGAAGAGCATGAAACGGTCTGAAAAATAGGAGGAGCATGAAGCGGTGTTGAAAAACATGATGAGCTTGAAAAGGTGTCAAAAATATGAAGAGCTTCAAAAGGTGTCAAAAATATGAGGAGCATGAAACGGTCTGAAATATAGGAGGAGCATGAAGCCATGTTCAAAAACATGAACAGCATGAAAAGGTGTGAAAAATATGAAGAACTTCAAAATGTGTTAAAAAAAAGAGGAGCATGAAACGGCCTGAAAAATAGAAGGAGCATGAAACGTTCTGAAAAAAAGGAGGAGCATGAAGCGGTGTTGAAAAACATGAAGAGCCTGAAAAGGAGTGAAAAATATGAAGAGCTTCAAAAGCTGTCAAAAATATGAGGAGAATGAAAGGGTCTGAAACCTAGGAGGAGCATGAAGCGGTGTTGAAAAACATGAAGAGCCTGAAAACGTGTGAAAAATATGAAAAGCTACAAAAGGTGTCAAAAATATGAGGAGCACGAAACGGTCTAAAAAATAGGAGGAGCATGAAATGCTGTTGAAAAACATGAAGAGCCTGAAAAGGTGAGAAAAAAATGAAGATATTCAAAAGGTGTCAAAAATATGAGGAGCATGAAACGGTCTGAAAAATAGGAGGAGCATGCATGGTGTTCAAAAACATGAAGAGCCTGAAAAGGTGTGAAAAATATGAAAAGCTTCAAAACGTGTCAAAAATAAGTTGAGCATGAACCCGTCTGAAAAATAGGAGGAGCATGAAGCGGTGTTGAAAGACATGAAGAGCCTGAAAAGGTGTGAGAAATATGAAGAGTTTCAAAAGGTGTCACAAATATGAGGAGCATGAAACGGTCTGAACAATAGGAGGAGCATGAAACGGTGTTGAAAAACATGAAGAGCCTGAAAAGATGTGAAAACTAGGAAGAGATTCAAAAGGTGTCAAATATATGAGGAGCATGAAACGGTCTGCTAAATAGGAGCAGCATGAAGCGGTGTTCAAAAACATGAAGAGCCTGAAAAGGTGTGAAAAATATGAAGAGCTTGAAAATGTGTCAAAAATATGAGGAGCATGAAACAGTCTGAAAAATATGAGGAGCATGAAGCATTCTTCAAAAACATGAAGAGCCTGAAAATGTGTGAAAAATATGAAGAGCTTCAAAATGTGTCAAAAATATCAGGAGCATGAAACGGTCTGAAAAATAGGAGGAGCATGAAGCCGTGTTGAAAAACATGAAGAGCCTGAAAAGGTGTGAAAAATATGAAGAGGTTCAAAAGTTGTGAAATACATAAGCAGCATGAAACGGTCTGAAAAATAGGAGAAGCATGATTTGGTGTTCAAAAACAGGAAGAGCCTGAAATGGTGTGAAAAATATGAAGAGCTTCAAAAGGTGTCAAAAATGAGAGGAGCATGAAATGGTGTGAAAAATAGGAGGAGCATGAAGTGATGTTGAAAAATATGAAGAGCCTGAAAAGGTGTGAAAAATATGAAGAGATTCAAAAGTTGTGAAAAATATGAGGAGCAGGAAACGGTCTGAAAATTAGGAGGAGCATGAAGCGGTGTTGAATATATGAAGAGCCTGAAAAGGTGTGAAGAATATGAAGATCTTCAAAAGATGTGACAAATATGAGAATCATGAAACGGTCCGAAAAATAGGAGGAGCATGAAGCGATGTTCAAAAACATGAAGAGCCTGAAAAGGTGTGAAAAACAGGAAGAGATTCAAAAGGTGTGAAATATATGAGGAGCATGAAACGGTCTGAAAAGTAGGAGGAGCATGAAGCAGTGTTCAAAAACATGAAGAGCCTTAAAAGGTGTGAAATATATGAAAATATCAAAAGTTTTCAAAAATACGAGGAGAAGGAAATGGTCTGAAAAATAGGAGGAGTATGAAACGGTGTTTAAAAACATGAAGAGCCTGGAAAGGTGTGAAAAATATGAAGACCTTCAAAAGGAGTGAAATACATGTGGAGCATGAAACGGTCTAAAAAATAGGAGGAGCATGAAAAGGTCTTCAAAAACATGAAGAGCCTGAAAAGATGTGAAAACTATGAAGAGATTCAAAAGTTGTCAAATATATGAGAAGCATGAAACAGTCTGAAAAATAGGAGGAGCATGAATCGATATTGAAAAACATGAAGAGCATGAAAACGTGTGATAAATATAAAGATCTTCAAAAGGTGTCTAAAAGAGATGAGCATGAAACGGTCTGAAAAATAGGAGGAGCATGAAGCTGTGTTCAAAAACATGAGAACCAGAAAAGGTGTGAAAAACATGAAGAGCTTCAAAAGGTGTGAAATATATGCGGAGAATAAAACGGTCTGAAAAATAGGAGGATCATGAAGCGGTGTTCAAAGCATGAAGAGACTGAAAAGGTGGTAAAATATGAAGAGCTTCAAAAGGTGTGAAAAATATGAGGAGCATGAAACGGTCTGAAAAATAGGAGCAGCATGAAGCGGGGTTCAAAAACATGAAGAACCTGAAAAGGTGTGAACAATATGAAGAGCTTCAAAAGGTGTCAAAAATATGAGGAGCATGAAACGGTCTGAAATATAGGAGGAGCATGAAGCCATGTTCAAAAACATGAACAGCATGAAAAGGTGTGAAAAATATGAAGAACTTCAAAATGTGTTAAAAAAAAAGAGGAGCATGAAACGGCCTGAAAAATAGAAGGAGCATGAAACGTTCTGAAAAAAAGGAGGAGCATGAAGCGGTGTTGAAAAACATGAAGAGCCTGAAAAGGAGTGAAAAATATGAAGAGCTTCAAAAGCTGTCAAAAATATGAGGAGAATGAAAGGGTCTGAAACCTAGGAGGAGCATGAAGCGGTGTTGAAAAACATGAAGAGCCTGAAAACGTGTGAAAAATATGAAAAGCTACAAAAGGTGTCAAAAATATGAGGAGCATGAAACGGTCTAAAAAATAGGAGGAGCATGAAATGCTGTTGAAAAACATGAAGAGCCTGAAAAGGTGAGAAAAAAATGAAGATATTCAAAAGGTGTCAAAAATATGAGGAGCATGAATCGGTCTGAAAAATAGGAGGAGCATGCATGGTGTTCAAAAACATGAAGAGCCTGAAAAGGTGTGAAAAATATGAAGAGCTTCAAAAGGTGTCAAAAATATGAGGAACATGAAATGATCTGAAAAATAGGAGGAATATGAAAAGGTCTGAAAAATAGGAGGAGCATGAAGCGATGTTCAAAAACATGAAGAGCCTGAAAAGTTGTGAAAAATTTGAAGAGCTTCAAAAGGTGTGAAATACATGAGGAGCATGAAACGGTCTGAAAAAAAGTAGGAGCATGAAGCGGTGTTCAAAAACTTGAAGAGTCTGAAAAGATGTGAAATATATGAAGAGCTTCAAAAGGTGTCAAAATATGAGGAGCATGAAACGGTCTGAAATATAGGAGGAGCAACGAGCGGTGTTCAAAAACATGAAGAGCCTGAAAAGGTGTGAAATATGTGAAGAGCTTCAAATGGTGTCAAAATTATGAGGAGCTTGAAACAGTGTGAAAAATAGTAGGAGCATGAAACGGTGTTCAAAAACATGAAGAGCCTGAAAAGGTGTGAAAAATATGAAGAGCTTCAAAAGGTGTGTAATATATGAGGAGCATGAAACGGTCTAAAAAATAGGAGGAGATGAAGCGGTGTTGAAAAACGTGAAGAGCCTGTAAAGGAATGATATAAATGAAGAGCTTCAAAAGGTGTGAGAAATATGAAGAGCTTCAACAGGTGTCAAAAATGAGATGAGCATGAAATGGTCTGAAAAACAGGAGGAGCATGAAGTGGTGTTGATAAACATGAAGAGCCTGAAAAGGTGTGAAAAATATGAAGAGATTCAAAAGGTGTCAAAAATATGAGAAGTATGTAACCTTCTGAAAAATAGGAGGACCATGAAGCGATTTTGAAAAACATGAAGAACCTGAAAACGTGTGAAAAATATGAAGAGCTACGAAAGGTGTCAAAAATATGAGGAGCATGAAATGGTCTGAAAAATAGGAGGAGCATGAAGCGGTGTTCAAAAACATGAAGAGACTGAAAAGGTGTGAAAAATTTGAAGAGCTTCAAAATGTGTGAAATACATGAGGAGCATGAAACAGTCTGAAAAATAAGAGTAGCATGAAGCTGTGCTGAAAAACATGAAGAGCCTAAAAGGTGTGAAAAATATGAAAAGTTTCAAAAGGTGTCAAAAATATGAGGAGTAGGAAACGGTCTGAAAAATAGGAGCAGCATGAAACGTTGTTCAAAAACATGAAGAGCCTGAAAATGTGTGAAAAATATGAAGAGCTTCAAACGGTGGAAAATACATGAGGAGCTTGAAACGGTCTGAAAATAGGAGGACCATGAAGCGTTGTTCAAAAACATGAAAAGCCTGAAAAGTTGTGAAAAATATGAAGAGCTTCAAAAGGTGTGAAAAAGAGGAGGAGAATGAAGCGGTGTTCAAAAACATGAAGAGCCTGAAAGGGTGTGAAAAATATGAAGAGCTTCAAAAGGTGTCAAAAATATGAGAAGTATGAAACTGTCTGAAAAATATGAGGAGCATGAAACGGTTTTCAAAAACACCAAGGGCCTGAACAGTTGTGAAAAATATAAAGAGCTTCAAAACGTGTCAAAAATATGAGGAGCATGAAATGGTCTGAAAAACAGGAGGAGGATGAAGTGGTGTTGAAAAACATGAAGAACCTGAAGAGATGTCAAAAATATGAAGAACTTCAAAATGTGTCAAAAATATGAGGAGCATGAAACGGTCTGAAAAATAGGAGGAGCATGAAGCGGTGTTCAAAAACATGAAGAGCCTGAAAAGGTGTGAAAATATGAAGAGCTTCAAAACGTGTCAAAAATATGAGGAGCATGAATCGGTCTGAAAAATAGGAAGAGCATGAAACGGTGTTCAAAAACATGAAGAGCCTGAAAAGCTGTGAAAAATATGAAGAGCTTCATGGTGTGAAATACATGAGGGGCATGAATCGGTCTGAAAAATAGGAGGAGAATGAAGCAGTGTTGAAAAACATGAAGAGCCTCAAAAGGTGTGAAAAATATGAAGAGCTTCAAAAGGTGTTAAAAATATGAACAGCTTAAAAAAGTGCCAAAAATGAGATGAGCATGAAATGGTCTGAAAAGAAGGAGGAGCATGAAATGGTGTTGTAAAAAATGTAGAGCCTGAAAAGGTGTAAAATATCTGAAGAGATTCAAAAGGTGTCAAAATTATGAGGAGCAAGAAACGGTTTGGAAAATAGGACGAGCATGAAGTGGTGTTGAAAAACATGAAGAGCCTGAAAAGGTGTGAAAAATATGAAGAGCTTCAAAAGGTGTGAAAAATAGGAGGAGTATGAAGCGTTGTTGAAAAACATGAAGAGCCTGAAAAGGTGTGAAAAATATGAAGAGCTTCAAAAGGTTTCAAAAATATGAGGAGCGTCAAAAGGTGTCAAAAATATGAGGAGCATGAAACGGTCTGAAAAATCGGAAGAGCATTGTAACATTGTTGAAAAACTTGAAGAGCCTGAAAAGGTGTGAAAAATATGAAGAGCTTCAAAAGGTGTCAAATATATAAGGAGCATGAAACGGTCTGAAAAATCGGAGGAGTATGAAGTGGTGTTGAAAAACATGAAGAGCCTGAAAAGGTGTGAAAAATATGAAGAGCTTCAAAAGGTGTCAAAATATGAGGAGCATGAAACGGTCTGAAAAATAGGAGGAGCATGAAGCGGTGTTGAAAAATATGAAGAGCCTGAAAAGGTGTGAAAAATATGAAGAGCTTCAAAAGGTTTCAAAAATATGAGGAGCATAAAACGGTCTGAAAAATAGTAGGAGCATGAAACGGTGTCCAAAAACATGAGGAGCCTGAAAAGGTGTGAAAAATATGAAGAGCTGCAAAAGGTGTGAAACAAATGAAGAGCATGGAACGGTCTGAAACATAGGAGGAGCATGAAGCGGTGTTGAAAAACATGAAGAGCCTGAAAATGTATGAAAATTATGAAGAGCTTCAGAAGGTGTCAAAAATATGAGTAGCATGAGACGGTCTGAAAAATAAGAGGAGCATGAAGCCGTGTTGAAAAACATGAAGAGCCTGAAAAGGTGTAAAAAACATGAAGAGTTTCAAAAGGTGTCAAAAATATGAGGAACATGAAAAGGTCGCAAAATAGGAGGCGCATGAAGTGGGGTTGAAAATCATGAAGAGCTGAAAAGGTGTGTAAAATATGAAGAGCTTCAAAAGTACTGAAATACATGAGGAGCATGAAACTCTCTGAAAAATAGGAGGAGCATGAAGCTGTGTTAAAAACATGAAGAGCCTGAAATGTTGTGAAAAATATGAAGAGCTTCAAAAGGTGTGAAAAATATGAAGAGCTTCAAAATCTGTCAAAAATGAGATGAGCATGAAACGGTCTGAAAAATAGGAGCAGCATGAAGTGGTGTTGAAAAACATGAAGAGCCTAAAAATGTGTGAAATATATGAAGAGCTTCAAAAGGTGTGAAAAATATTAGGAGCTTCAAAAGCTGTCAAAAATGAGATGATCATGAAGCGATCTGAAAAATAGGAGGAGCATGAGGTACTGTTGAAAAACATGAAGAGCCTGAAAAACTGTGAATATATGAAGAGCTTCAAAAGGTGTGAAAAATATGAAGAGCTTCAAAAGGTGACAAAATATGAGGAGAATGAAACGGTCTGAAAAATAGGAGGAGCATGAAGCGGTGTTTAAAAATATGAAGAGCCTGAAAAGGTGTGAAAAATATGAAGAGCTTGAAAATATGTCAAAAATATGAGTAGCATGAAACGGTCTGAAAAATAAGAGGAGCTTGAAATGGTGTTCAAAAACATGAAGAGCCTGAAAAGGTGTGAAAAATATGAAGAGCTTCAAAAGGTGTGAAATACAATAGGAGCATGAAACGGTCTGTAAAATAGGAGAATCATGAAACGGTGTTGAAATACATGAAGAGCCTGAAAAGGTGTGAAATATATGAAGAGATTCAAAAGGTGTGAAAAATATGAGGAGCATGAAACGGTCTGAAAAATAGGAGAGGCTGAAACGTTGTGGAAATACATGAAGAGCCTAAAAATATGTGAAAAATATGAAGAGCTTCAAAAGGAGTGAAATACATGAGGAGCATAAAACGGTCTGAAAAATAGGAGGAGCATGAAGCAGTGTTGAAAAACATGAAGAGCCTTAAAAGGTGTGAAAAATATGAAGAGCTTCAAAAGGTGTGAAAAATATGAGGAGCATGAAAGGGTCTGAAAAATAAGAGGAGCATGAAGCCTAGTTGAAAAACATGTAGAGCCTGAAAAGGTGTAAAAAATATGAAGAGCTTCAAAAGGTGTCAAAAATAAGAGGAGCATGAAACGGTCTGAAAAAGAGGAGGAGCAAGAAGTGGTGCTGAAAAACATGACGAGCCTAAAAGGTGTGAAAAATATGAAAAGCTTCAAAAGATGTCACAAATATGAGGAGCATGAAACGGTCTGAAAAATAGGAGGAGCATGAAACGGTGTTCAAAAACATGAAGAGCCTGAAAAGGTTTGAAAAATATGAAGACCTTCAAAAGGTATGAAAAATATGAGGAACATGAAACGGTCTTAAAATAGGAGGAGCATGAAGTGGTGTTGAAAAACATGAAGAGCCTGAAAAGGTGTAATAAATATGAAGAGCTTCAAAAGCTGTCAAAAATGAGATGAGCATGAAACGGTCGGAGAAATAGGAGAAGCATGAAGTGGTGTTGAAAAACATGAAGTGCCTGAAAAAGTGTGAAATATATGAAGAGCTTCAAAAGGTGTGAAATATATGAAGAACTACAGAAGGTGTCAAAAATATGAGCAGCATGAAACTGTCTGAAAAATAAGAGGAGCATTGGAACATTGTTCAAAAACTTGAAGAGCCTGAAAAGGTGTGAAAAATATGAAGAGCTTTAAAAGGTGTCAAAAATATGAGGAGCATGAAAATGTCTGAAAAATAGGAGGAGCATGAAGCGGTGTTGAGAAACATGAAGAGCCTGAAAAGGTGTGAAAAATATGAAGAGCTTGAAAAGGTGTCAAATATATGAGGAGCATGAAACGGTCTGAAAAATAGGAGGAGCATGAAACGGTGTTGAAAAATATGAAGAGCCTTAAAAGGTGTGAAATATAGAAGGAGCTTCAAAAGGTGTCAAAAATATGAGGAGCATTAAACGGTCTGAAAAATAGGAGGAGCATGAAACGGTGTTGAAAAACATGAAGAGCCTGAAAAGGTGGGAAAAAATATGAAGAGCTTCAAAAGGTGTGAACAATATGAGGAGCAAGAAACGTTCTGAAAAATAGGAGGAGCATGAAGCGGTGCTCAAAAACATGAAGAGCCTGAAAAGTTGTGAAAAATGTGAAGAGCTTCAAAAGGTGTCAAAACTATGAGGAGCATGAAACGGTCTCAAAAATGGGAAGAGCATGAAGCGGTGTTCAAAAACATGAAGAGCCTGGAATTGTGTGAAAATTATGAAGAGCCTCAAACCGTGTCAAATATACGAGGTGCATGAAACGGTCTGAAAAATAGGAGGAGCATGAAGCGGTGTTGAAAAACATGAAGAGCCTGAAAATGTGTGAAAATATGAAGAGCTTCATAGGTGGGAAAATATGAAGAGCTTCAAAAGGTGTCAAAAATGAGATGAGCATGAAACGGTCTGAATAATAGGAGGAGCAAGAAGTGGTGTTGAAAAACATGACGAGCCTGAAAAGTTGTGAAAAATATGAAGAGCTTCAAAAGGTTTCAAAAATATGAGGAGCATGAAACGGTCTGAAAAATACGAGGAGCATGAAATCCTGTTCAAATACATGAAGAGACTGAAAAGGTGTGAAAAATATGAAGAGCTTCACAAGGTGTGAAATACATGAGGAACATGAAACGGTCTGAAAAATAGGAGGAGCATCAAGGTGTTTTCAAAAATATGAAGAGCCTGAAAAGGTGTGAAAAATATGAAGAGCTTCAAAAGGTGTCAAAAATATGAGGAACATGAAAAGGCCTGAAAATAAGGAAAAGCATGAAGCGGTGTTCAAAATCATGAAGAGCCTTAAAAGGTGTGAAAAGTATTAAAAGCTTCAAAATCTGTCAAAAACATGAGGAGCATGAAACGGTCTGAAAATTAGGAGGGGCATGAAACGGTGTTCAAAAACATGAAGAGCATGAAAAGGTGTGAAAAATATGAAGAGTTTCCAAAATTGTCAAAAATATGACGAGCATGAAACGGTCTGAAAAATAGGAGGGGCATGAAGCGGTGTTGAAAACATGAAGAGCCTGAGAAGGTGTGAAAAATATGAAGAGCTTCAAAACGTGACAAAAATGAGATGAGCATGAAACGGTCTGAAAAATAGGAGGAGCATGAAGTGGTGTTGAAAACATGAAGAGCCTGAAAAGGTGTGAAAAACATGAAGAGCCTCAAAACGTGTCAAAAATATGAGGAGCATGAAACGGTCTGAAAAATAGGAGGAGGATGAAGCAGTGTTGAAAAACATGAAGAGCCTGAAAAGGTGTGAAAAATATGAAGACCTTCAAATGGTGTCAAAAATATGAGGAGCATGAAACCGTCTGAAAAATAGGTTGAGCATGAAGCGGCATTGTAAGACATGAAGAGTCTGGAAAGGATTGAAAAATAAGAACATCCTCAAAAATGTCAAAAATATGAGGAGCATGAAACGGTGTGAAAAATAGGAGGAGCATGAAGCGGTGTTCAAAAACATGAAGAGCCTGAAAAGGTGTGAGAAATATGAAGAGCTTCAAAACCTGTCAAAATATGAGGAGCATGAAACGGTCTGAAAAATAGGAGGATCATGAAGCGCTGTCGAAAAACATGAAGAGCATTAAAGGGTGTGAAATATATGAAGAACTTCAAAAGGTTTGAAATATATGAGGAGCTTGAAACGGTCTGAAAAATAGGAGGAGCATGAAGTGGTGTTGAAAAACATGAAGAGGTTGAAAAGGTGTGAAAAATATGAAGAGCTTCAAAAGGTGTCAATAATATGAGGAGCATGTAACGGTCTGAAAAATGTGAGTAGCATGAAAAGGTGTTCAAAAACATGAAGAGCCTGAAAAGGTGTGAAAAATATGAAGAGCTTCAAAAAGTGTGAAATACATGAGGAGCATGAAACGGTCTGAAAAATAAGAGAAGCGTTAAGTTGTGTTGAAAAACATGAAGGGCCTGAAAAGGTGTGAGAAATATGAAGAGTTTCAAAAGGTGTCAATAATATGAGGAGCATGAAACGGTCTGAAAAATACGAGGAGGATGAAGTAGTGTTCAAAAACATGAAGAGCCTGAAAAGGTGTGAAAAATATGAAGAGCTTTAAAAGGTGTCAAAATATGAGGAGCATGAAACGTTCTGAAAAATAGGAGGATCAAGAAACGGTGTTCAAAAACATGAAGAGCCTGAAAAGGTGTGCAAAATATGAAGAGCCTCAAAAAATGTCAAAAATATAAGGAGTATGAAATGGTCTCAAAAATAGGAGGAGCTTGAAGCGGTGTTGAAAAACTTGAAGAGCCTGAAACCGTGTGAAAAATATGAAGAGCTTCAAAAATGTGAAAAATATGAAGAGCTTCAAAAGGTTTGAAAAATATGAAAACCTTCAAAAGGTGTCAAAAATTAAATGAGCATGAAACGGTCTGAAAAATAGGATGTGCATGAAGCGGTGTTGAAAATCATGAAGAGCCTGAAAAGGTGTGAAAAATATGAAGAGCTTCAAAAGATGTAAAAAATGATATGTGCATGAAACGGGCTGAAAAATCGGAGGAGCATGAAGTGGTGTTGAAAAACATGAAGAGCCTGAAAATGTGTGAAATATATGAACAGCTTCAAAATGTGTCAAAAATATGAGGAGCATGAAACGGTCTGAAAAATAGCAGGAGCATGAAGCGGTGTTGAAAAACATGAAGAGCCTGAAAATGTGTGAAAAATATGAAGAACATCAAAAGGTGTCAAAAATATGAGGAGCATGGAACGGTCTGAAAAGTTGGAGGAGCATGAAGTCGTTGTGAAAAACATGAAGAGCCTGAAAAGGTGTGCAAAATTTGAAGAGCTTCAAAAGGTGTAAAATTCATGAGGAGATGAAAAGGTCTGAAAAATAGGAGGGGCATGAAGCGGTGTTGAAAAACATGAAGAGTCTGAAAAGGTGTGAGAAATATGAAGAGTTTCAAAAGACGTGAAAAATATGAAGAGCTTCAAAAGATATAAATAATGAGATGAGCATGAAACGGTCTGAAAAATAAGAGGAGCATGAAGCGGTGTTGAAAAACATGAACAGTCTGAAAAGGTGTGAGAAATATGAAGAGATTCAAAAGGTGTCAAAATTATTAGGAGCATGAAAGGGTCTGCAAAAAAGGAGAAGCATGAAGTGGTGTTGAAAAACATGAAGAGCCTGAAAAGGTGTGAAAAATATGAAGAGCTTCAAAAGGTGTAAAAAATATGAGGAGCTTGAAACGGTCTGAAAAATAGGAGGAGCATGAAACGGTGTTCAAAAACATGAAGAGCCTGAAAAGGTGTGAAAAATATGAAGAGCTTTAAAAGGTGTCAAAATATGAGGAGCATGAAACGTTCTGAAAAATAGGAGTATCAAGAAACGGTGTTCAAAAACATGAAGAGGCTGAAATGGTGTGAAAAATATGAAGAGCCTCAGAAAATGTCAAACACATAAAGAGTATGAAATGGTCTCAAAAATAGGAGGAGCATGAAGCGGTCTTGAAAACCATGAAGAGCCTGAAACCGTGAGAAAAATAAGAAGAGCTTCAAAAATGTGAAAAATATGAAGAGCTTCAAAAGGTGTCAAAAATATGAGGAGCATGAAATGAACGGAAAAATAGGAGGTGCATGAAGCGGTGTTGAAAATCATGAAGAGCCTGAAAAGGTGTGAAAAATATGCAGAGCTTCAAAAGCTGTGAAAAATATGAAGAGCTTCAAAAGGTGTCAAAAATATGAGGAGCATGAAATGAACGGAAAAATAGGAGGAGCATGAAGCGGTGTTCTAAAATATGAAGAGCCTGAAAAGGTGTGAAAAATATGAAGAGCTTCAAAAGGTGTCAAAAATATGAGTAGCATGAAATGGGCTGAAAAATAGAAGGAGCATGAATCGGTGTTCAAAATCATGAAGAGCCTGAAAAGGTGTGAAAAATATGAAAAGCTTCAAAAAGTGTAAAAAATATGAGGAGCATGAAACGGTCTGAAAAAAAGGAGGAGCATGAAGTGGTGTGGAAAAACATGAAGAGACTGAAAAGGTGTGAAAAATATGAAGAGCTTCAAAAGGTGTGAAATACATGAGGAGCATGAAACTCTCTGAAAAATAGGAGGAGCATGAAGCTGTGTTAAAAACATGAAGAGCCTGAAAAGATGTGAAAAATATGAAGAGCTTTAAAAGCTGTGAAATATATGAGGAGCATGAAACCGTCTGAAAAATAGGAGGAGCATGAAGCGGTGTTGAAAAACATGAAGAGCCTGAAAAGGTGTGAAAAATATGAACAAATTCAAAGGGTGTCAAAAATATGAGGAGCATGAAACGGTGATGAAAAACATGAAGAGCCTGAAAAGGTGTGAAAAATATGAACAGCTTCAAAAAGTGTCAAAAATATGAGGAGCATGAAACGGTCTGAAAAATAGGAGGAGCATGAAGCGGTGTTGAAAAACATGAAGAGCCTGAAAAGGTGTGAAAAATATGAAGAGATTCCAAAGGTGTCAAAAATATGAGGAGCATGAAACGCTGTTGAAAAACATGAAGAGCCTGAAAAGGTGTGAAAAATATGAACAGCTTCAAAAAGTGTCAAAAATATGAGGAGCATGAAACGGTCTGAAAAATAGGAGGTGCATGAAGCGGTGTTGAAAAACATGAAGAGCCTGAAAACGTGTGAAAAATATGAAGAGCTTCAAAAAGGTGTGAAAAATATGAAGAGCTTCAAAAGGTGTGAAATATAGGAAGAGCTTCAAAATGTGTCAAAAATATGAGGAGCATGAAACGGTCTGAAAAATAGGAGGAGGATGAAGCGGTGTTGAAAAACATGAAGAGCCTGAAAAGGTGTGAAAAATATGATGAGCTTCAGAAATGTGAAAAATATGAAGAGCTTCAAAAGGTGTGAAAATTATGAAGAGCATGAAACGGTCTGAAAAATAGGAGGAGCATGAAAAGTTGTTCAAATACATGAAGAGCCTGAAAATGTGCGAATAAAATGATGAGCTTCAAAAGGTGTGAAATACATGAAGAGCATGAAACTCTCTGACAAATAGGAGGAGCATGTAGTGGTGTTCAAAAACATGAAGAGTCTGAAAAGGTGTGAAAAATATGAAGAGCTTCAAAAAGTGTCAAAAATATGAGGAGCATGAAACGGTCTGAAAAATAGGAGGAGCATGAAGCGGTCTTGAAAAACATAAAGAGCCTGAAAACGTGTGAAAAATATGAAGAGCTTCAAAACGTGTAAAAAATATGGGGAGCATGAAACGGTCTGCAAAAAAGGAGGAGCATGAAGTGGTGTTGAAAAACTTGAACAGCGAGAAAATGTGTGAAAAATATGAAAAGCTTCAAAAGGTGGTAAAAATATGCGGAGCATGAAACGGTCTGAAAAATAGGAGGAGCATGAAGCGGTGTTCAAAAACATGAAGAGCCTGAAAAGGTGTGAAAAATATGAAGAGCTTCAAAAGGTGTGAAAAATATGAGGAGCTTGAAACGGTCTGAAAAATATGAGGAGCATGAAACGGTGTTGAAAAACATGAAGAGCCTGAAAAGGTGTGCAAAATTTGAAGAGCTTCAAAAGGTGTGAAATTCATGAGGAGATGAAAAGGTCTGAAAAATAGGAGGGGCATGAAGCGGTGTTGAAAAACATGAAGAGTCTGAAAAGGTGTGAGAAATATGAAGAGTTTCAAAAGACGTGAAAAATATGAAGAGCTTCAAAAGATATAAATAATGAGATGAGCATGAAACGGTCTGAAAAATAAGAGGAGCATGAAGCGGTGTTGAAAAACATGAAGAGTCTGAAAAGGTGTGAGAAATATGAAGAGATTCAAAAGGTGTCAAAATTATTAGGAGCATGAAAGGGTCTGCAAAAAAGGAGAAGCATGAAGTGGTGTTGAAAAACATGAAGAGCCTGAAAAGGTGTGAAAAATATGAAGAGCTTCAAAAGGTGTGAAAAATATGAGGAGCTTGAAACGGTCTGAAAAATATGAGGAGCATGAAACGGTGTTGAAAAACATGAAGAGCCTGAAAAGGTGTGCAAAATTTGAAGAGCTTCAAAAGGTGTGAAATTCATGAGGAGATGAAAAGGTCTGAAAAATAGGAGGGGCATGAAGCGGTGTTGAAAAACATGAAGAGTCTGAAAAGGTGTGAGAAATATGAAGAGTTTCAAAAGACGTGAAAAATATGAAGAGCTTCAAAAGATATAAATAATGAGATGAGCATGAAACGGTCTGAAAAATAAGAGGAGCATGAAGCGGTGTTGAAAAACATGAAGAGTCTGAAAAGGTGTGAGAAATATGAAGAGATTCAAAAGGTGTCAAAATTATTAGGAGCATGAAAGGGTCTGCAAAAAAGGAGAAGCATGAAGTGGTGTTGAAAAACATGAAGAGCCTGAAAAGGTGTGAAAAATATGAAGAGCTTCAAAAGGTGTGAAAAATATGAGGAGCTTGAAACGGTCTGAAAAATATGAGGAGCATGAAACGGTGTTGAAAAACATGAAGAGCCTGAAAAGGTGTGCAAAATTTGAAGAGCTTCAAAAGGTGTGAAATTCATGAGGAGATGAAAAGGTCTGAAAAATAGGAGGGGCATGAAGCGGTGTTGAAAAACATGAAGAGTCTGAAAAGGTGTGAGAAATATGAAGAGATTCAAAAGGTGTCAAAATTATTAGGAGCATGAAAGGGTCTGCAAAAAAGGAGAAGCATGAAGTGGTGTTGAAAA
This sequence comes from Dama dama, assembly GCF_033118175.1. Lineage (NCBI taxonomy): Eukaryota > Metazoa > Chordata > Mammalia > Artiodactyla > Cervidae > Dama > Dama dama. The sequence goes on from NC_083709.1 coordinate 5,957,613, forward strand.
ACATGAAGAGCCTGAAAAGGTGTGAAAAATATGAAGAGCTTCAAAAGGTGTGAAAAATATGAGGAGCTTGAAACGGTCTGAAAAATATGAGGAGCATGAAACGGTGTTGAAAAACATGAAGAGCCTGAAAAGGTGTGAAAAATATGAAGAGCTTTAAAAGGTGTCAAAATATGAGGAGCATGAAACTTTCTGAAAAATAGGAGTATCAAGAAAAGGTGTTCAAAAACATGAAGAGGCTGAAATGGTGTGAAAAATATGAAGAGCCTCAGAAAATGTCAAACATATAAGGAGTATGAAATGGTCTCAAAAATAGGAGGAGCATGAAGCGGTCTTGAAAACCATGAAGAGCCTGAAACCGTGAGAAAAATAAGAAGAGCTTCAAAAATGTGAAAAATATGAAGAGCTTCAAAAGGTATGAAAAATATGAAGAGCTTCAAAAGTTGTCAAAAATTAGATGAGCATGAAACGGTCTGAAAAATAGGAGGTGCATGAAGCGGTGTTGAAAATCATGAAGAGCCTGAAAAGGTGTGAAAAATATGCAGAGCTTCAAAAGCTGTGAAAAATATGAAGAGCTTCAAAAGGTGTCAAAAATATGAGGAGCATGAAATGAACGGAAAAATAGGAGGAGCATGAAGCGGTGTTCTAAAATATGAAGAGCCTGAAAAGGTGTGAAAAATATGAAGAGCTTCAAAAGGTGTCAAAAATATGAGTAGCATGAAATGGGCTGAAAAATAGAAGGAGCATGAATCGGTGTTCAAAATCATGAAGAGCCTGAAAAGGTGTGAAAAATATGAAAAGCTTCAAAAAGTGTAAAAAATATGAGGAGCATGAAACGGTCTGAAAAAAAGGAGGAGCATGAAGTGGTGTGGAAAAACATGAAGAGACTGAAAAGGTGTGAAAAATATGAAGAGCTTCAAAAGGTGTGAAATACATGAGGAGCATGAAACTCTCTGAAAAATAGGAGGAGCATGAAGCTGTGTTAAAAACATGAAGAGCCTGAAAAGATGTGAAAAATATGAAGAGCTTTAAAAGCTGTGAAATATATGAGGAGCATGAAACCGTCTGAAAAATAGGAGGAGCATGAAGCGGTGTTGAAAAACATGAAGAGCCTGAAAAGGTGTGAAAAATATGAACAAATTCAAAGGGTGTCAAAAATATGAGGAGCATGAAAAGCTGTTGAAAAACATGAAGAGCCTGAAAAGGTGTGAAAAATATGAACAGCTTCAAAAAGTGTCAAAAATATGAGGAGCATGAAACGGTCTGAAAAATAGGAGGTGCATGAAGCGGTGTTGAAAAACATGAAGAGCCTGAAAACGTGTGAAAAATATGAAGAGCTTCAAAAAGGTGTGAAAAATATGAAGAGCTTCAAAAGGTGTGAAATATATGAAGAGCTTCAAAATGTGTCAAAAATATGAGGAGCATGAAACGGTCTGAAAAATAGGAGGAGGATGAAGCGGTGTTGAAAAACATGAAGAGCCTGAAAAGGTGTGAAAAATATGATGAGCTTCAGAAATGTGAAAAATATGAAGAGCTTCAAAAGGTGTGAAAATTATGAAGAGCATGAAACGGTCTGAAAAATAGGAGGAGCATGAAAAGGTGTTCAAATACATGAAGAGCCTGAAAATGTGCGAATAAAATGATGAGCTTCAAAAGGTGTGAAATACATGAAGAGCATGAAACTCGTTGACAAATAGGAGGAGCATGTAGTGGTGTTCAAAAACATGAAGAGTCTGAAAAGGTGTGAAAAATATGAAGAGCTTCAAAAAGTGTCAAAAATATGAGGAGCATGAAACGGTCTGAAAAATAGGAGGAGCATGAAGCAGTCTTGAAAAACATAAAGAGCCTGAAAACGTGTGAAAAATATGAAGAGCTTCAAAACGTGTAAAAAATATGGGGAGCATGAAACGGTCTGCAAAAAAGGAGGAGCATGAAGTGGTGTTGAAAAACTTGAACAGCGAGAAAATGTGTGAAAAATATGAAAAGCTTCAAAAGGTGGTAAAAATATGCGGAGCATGAAACGGTCTGAAAAATAGGAGGAGCATGAAGCGGTGTTCAAAAACATGAAGAGTCTGAAAAGGTGTGAAAAATATGAAGAGCTTAAAAATGTGTCAAAATATGAGGAGCATGAAACGGTCTGAAAAATAGGAGGAGCATGAAGCGTTGTTGAAAAACATGAAGAGCCTGAAAAGTTGTGAAAAATATGAAGGGCTTCAAAAGGTGTGAAATATATGAAGAGCTTCAAATGTGTCAAAAATGAGATGAGCATGAAACGGTCTGAAAAATAAGAGGAGCATGAAGTGGTGTTGAAAAAAAAGAAGAGGCTGAAAAGGTGTGAAATATATGAAGACCTTCAAAAGGTGTCAAAAATATGAGGAGAATGAAACGTTCTGAATAATAGGAGGAGCATGAAGCGGTGTTGAAAAACATGAAGAGCCTGAAAATGTGTGAAATCTATGAACAGCTTCAAAATGTGTCAAATATATGAGGAGCATGAAACGGTCTGAAAAATAGCAGGAGCATGAAGCGGTGTTGAAAAACATGAAGAGCCTGAAAATGTGTGAAAAATATGAAGAACTTCAAAATGTGTCAAAAATATGAGGAGCATGGAACGGTCTGAAAAGTTGGAGGAGCATGAAGTCGTTGTGAAAAACATGAAGAGCCTGAAAAGGTGTGCAAAATTTGAAGAGCTTCAAAAGGTGTGAAATTCATGAGGAGATGAAAAGGTCTGAAAAATAGGAGGGGCATGAAGCGGTGTTGAAAAACATGAAGAGTCTGAAAAGGTGTGAGAAATATGAAGAGTTTCAAAAGACGTGAAAAATATGAAGAGCTTCAAAAGATATAAATAATGAGATGAGCATGAAACGGTCTGAAAAATAAGAGGAGCATGAGCGGTGTTGAAAAACATGAAGAGTCTGAAAAGGTGTGAGAAATATGAAGAGATTCAAAAGGTGTCAAAATTATTAGGAGCATGAAAGGGTCTGCAAAAAAGGAGAAGCATGAAGTGGTGTTGAAAAACATGAAGAGCCTGAAAAGGTGTGAAAAATATGAAGAGCTTCAAAAGGTGTGAAAAATATGAGGAGCTTGAAACGGTCTAAAAAATATGAGGAGCATGAAACGGTGTTGAAAAACATGAAGAGCCTGAAAAGGTGTGCAAAATTTGAAGAGCTTCAAAAGGTGTGAAATTCATGAGGAGATGAAAAGGTCTGAAAAATAGGAGGGGCATGAAGCGGTGTTGAAAAACATGAAGAGTCTGAAAAGGTGTGAGAAATATGAAGAGTTTCAAAAGACGTGAAAAATATGAAGAGCTTCAAAAGATATAAATAATGAGATGAGCATGAAACGGTCTGAAAAATAAGAGGAGCATGAAGCGGTGTTGAAAAACATGAAGAGTCTGAAAAGGTGTGAGAAATATGAAGAGATTCAAAAGGTGTCAAAATTATTAGGAGCATGAAAGGGTCTGCAAAAAAGGAGAAGCATGAAGTGGTGTTGAAAAACATGAAGAGCCTGAAAAGGTGTGAAAAATATGAAGAGCTTCAAAAGGTGTGAAAAATATGAGGAGCTTGAAACGGTCTGAAAAATATGAGGAGCATGAAACGGTGTTGAAAAACATGAAGAGCCTGAAAAGGTGTGCAAAATTTGAAGAGCTTCAAAAGGTGTGAAATTCATGAGGAGATGAAAAGGTCTGAAAAATAGGAGGGGCATGAAGCGGTGTTGAAAAACATGAAGAGTCTGAAAAGGTGTGAGAAATATGAAGAGTTTCAAAAGACGTGAAAAATATGAAGAGCTTCAAAAGATATAAATAATGAGATGAGCATGAAACGGTCTGAAAAATAAGAGGAGCATGAAGCGGTGTTGAAAAACATGAAGAGTCTGAAAAGGTGTGAGAAATATGAAGAGATTCAAAAGGTGTCAAAATTATTAGGAGCATGAAAGGGTCTGCAAAAAAGGAGAAGCATGAAGTGGTGTTGAAAAACATGAAGAGCCTGAAAAGGTGTGAAAAATATGAAGAGCTTCAAAAGGTGTGAAAAATATGAGGAGCTTGAAACGGTCTGAAAAATATGAGGAGCATGAAACGGTGTTGAAAAACATGAAGAGCCTGAAAAGGTGTGAAAAATATGAAGAGCTTTAAAAGGTGTCAAAATATGAGGAGCATGAAACGTTCTGAAAAATAGGAGTATCAAGAAAAGGTGTTCAAAAACATGAAGAGGCTGAAATGGTGTGAAAAATATGAAGAGCCTCAGAAAATGTCAAACATATAAGGAGTATGAAATGGTCTCAAAAATAGGAGGAGCATGAAGCGGTCTTGAAAACCATGAAGAGCCTGAAAACGTGAGAAAAATAAGAAGAGCTTCAAAAATGTGAAAAATATGAAGAGCTTCAAAAGGTATGAAAAATATGAAGAGCTTCAAAAGTTGTCAAAAATTAGATGAGCATGAAACGGTCTGAAAAATAGGAGGTGCATGAAGCGGTGTTGAAAATCATGAAGAGCCTGAAAAGGTGTGAAAAATATGCAGAGCTTCAAAAGCTGTGAAAAATATGAAGAGCTTCAAAAGGTGTCAAAAATATGAGGAGCATGAAATGAACGGAAAAATAGGAGGAGCATGAAGCGGTGTTCTAAAATATGAAGAGCCTGAAAAGGTGTGAAAAATATGAAGAGCTTCAAAAGGTGTCAAAAATATGAGTAGCATGAAATGGGCTGAAAAATAGAAGGAGCATGAATCGGTGTTCAAAATCATGAAGAGCCTGAAAAGGTGTGAAAAATATGAAGAGCTTCAAAAAGTGTAAAAAATATGAGGAGCATGAAACGGTCTGAAAAAAAGGAGGAGCATGAAGTGGTGTGGAAAAACATGAAGAGACTGAAAAGGTGTGAAAAATATGAAGAGCTTCAAAAGGTGTGAAATACATGAGGAGCATGAAACTCTCTGAAAAATAGGAGGAGCATGAAGCTGTGTTAAAATCATGAAGAGCCTGAAAAGATGTGAAAAATATGAAGAGCTTTAAAAGCTGTGAAAAATATGAGGAGCATGAAACCGTCTGAAAAATAGGAGGAGCATGAAGCGGTGTTGAAAAACATGAAGAGCCTGAAAAGGTGTGAAAAATATGAAGAGATTCAAAGGGTGTCAAATATATGAGGAGCATGAAACGGTGATGAAAAACATGAAGAGCCTGAAAAGGTGTGAAAAATATGAACAGCTTCAAAAAGTGTCAAAAATATGAGGAGCATGAAACGGTCTGAAAAATAGGAGGTGCATGAAACGGTGTTGAAAAACATGAAGAGCCTGAAAACGTGTGAAAAATATGAAGAGCTTCAAAAAGGTGTGAAAAATATGAAGAGCTTCAAAAGGTGTGAAATATATGAAGAGCTTCAAAATGTGTCAAAAATATGAGGATCATGAAACGGTCTGAAAAATAGGAGGAGGATGAAGCGGTGTTGAAAAACATGAAGAGCCTGAAAAGGTGTGAAAAATATGATGAGCTTCAGAAATGTGAAAAATATGAAGAGCTTCAAAAGGTGTGAAATATATGAAGAGCATGAAACGGTCTGAAAAACAGGAGGAGCATGAAAAGGTGTTCAAATACATGAAGAGCCTGAAAATGTGCGAATAAAATGAAGAGCTTCAAAAGGTGTGAAAAACATGAGGAGCATGAAACTGTCTAAAAAATAGGAGGAGCATGAAATGGTGTTCAAAAACATGAAGAGCGTGAAAAGATGTGAAAAATATGAGGAGCTTCAAAAGGTGTCAAAAATACGAGGAGCATGAAACGGCCTGAAAAATAGGAGGAGCATGAAGCGTTGTTCAAAAAAGTGAAGAGCCTGAAAAGGTGTGAAAAATATGAAGAGGTTCAAAACGTGTCAAAAATATGAGGAGCATGAAACCGTCTGAAAAATAGAAGCCGCATGAAGCGGTATTGAAAAACATGAAGAGCCTGAAAACGTGTGAAAAATATGAAGAGCTTCAAAGTTGTGAAAAATATGAAGAGCTTCAAAAGGTGTCAAAAATGAGATGAGCATGAAACGGTCTGAAAAATAGGAGGAGCATGAAGTGGTTCTGAAAAAAAAGAAGAGCCTGTAAAGTTGTGAAATATATGAAGAGCTTCAAAAGGTGTCAAAATATGAGGAGAATGAAGCGGTCAGAAAAATAGGAGGAGCATGAAGCAGTGTTGACAAACATGAAGAGCCTGAGAAGGTGTGAGAAATATGAAGAGCTTTAAAAGGTGTCAAATATGAGGAGCAGGAAACGGTCTGAAAAATAGGAGGAGCATGGAACAGTGATCAAAAACATGAAGAGCCTGAAAAGGTGTGAAAAATATGAAGAGCTTCAAAAGGTGTGAAATACATGAGGAGCATGAAACGGGCTGAAAAATAGGAGAAGCATGAAGTGGTGAGGAAAAACATGAAGAGCCTGAAAATGTGTGAAGAATATGAAGAGCTTCAAAAGGTGTGAAATACATGAGGGGCATGAAACTCTCTGAAAAATAGGAGGAGCATGAAGCGGTGTTCAAAAACATGAAGAGCGTTAAATGTTGTGAAAAATATGAAAAGCTTCAAAAGTTGTCAAAAATGAGATGAGCTTGAAACGGTCTGAAAAATAGGAAGAGCATGAAGCGGTGTTGAAAAACATGAAGAGCTGAAAACGTGTGAAAAATATGAAGAGCTTCAAAATTGTCAAAAATATGAGGAGCAAAAAACGGTCTGAAAAAAAAGGAGAAGCATGAAGCGTGTTCAAATACATGAAAAGCTTGAAAAGGTGTGAAAAATATGAAGAGCTTCAAAACGTGTCAAAATATGAGGAGCATGAAACGGTCTGAAAAATAGAAGCAGCATGAAGCGGTGTTGAAAAACATGAAGAGCCTCAAAACGTGTGAAAAATATGAAGAGCTTCAAAGTTTTGAAAAATATGAAGAGCTTCAAAAGATGTCAAAAATGAGATGAGCATGAAACGTTCTGAAAAATAGGAGGAGCATGAAGTGGTGTTGAAAAAAAAGAAGAGCCTGTAAAGGTGTGAAATATATGAAGAGCTTCAAATGGTGTCAAAATATGAGGAGAATGAAGCGGTCTGAAAAATAGGAGGAGCATGAAGCGGTGTTGAAAAACATGAAGTGCCTGAGAAGGTGTGAAAAATATGAAGAGCTTCTAAAGGCGTCAAAAATATGAGGAGTATGAAACGGTCTGCAAAATAGGAGGATCATGTAGTGGTGTTCAAAAACCTGATGAGCATGGAAAGGTATGAAAAATATGAAGAGTTTCAAAATGTGTCAAATATGATGAGCATGAAACGGTGTGAAAAATAGGAGGAGCATGGAACAGTGATCAAAAACATGAAGAGCCTGAAAAGGTGTGAAAAATATGAAGAGCTTCAAAAGGTGTGAAATACATGAGGAGCATGAAACGGGCTGAAAAATAGGAGAAGCATGAGGTGGTGTGGAAAAACATGAAGAGCCTGAAAAGGTGTGAAAAATATGAAGACCTTCAAAAGGTGTGAAATACATGAGGAGCATGAAACTCTTTGAAAATTAGGAGAAGCATGAAGCAGTGTTCAAAAACATGAAGAGCCTGAAGTGTTGTGAAAAATATGAAAAGCTTCAAAAGTTGTCAAAAATGAGATGAGCTTGAAACAGTCTGAAAAATCGGAAGAGCATGAAGCGGTGTTGAAAAACATGAAGAGCTGAAAACGTGTGAAAAATATGAAGAGCCTCAAAAGGTGTCAAAAATATGAGGAGCAAAGAATGGTCTGAAAACAAGGAGAAGCATGAAGCGTGTTCAAATACATGAAAAGCCTGAAAAGGTGTGAAAAATATGAAGAGCTTCAAAAGGTGTTAAAAATATGAGGAGCATGAAGCGGTCTGAAAAATAAGAGGAGCATGAAGCGGTGTTCAAAAACATGAAGAGCCTGAAAAGTTGTGAAAAATATGAAGAGCTTCAAAAGGTTTGAAATACATGAGGAGCATTAAACGGTCTGAAAAATAGGAGGAGCATGAAGAGGTGTTCAAAATCATGAAGAGCCTGAAAAGTTGTGAAAAATATGAAGAGCTTCAAAAGGTGTGAAAAACATGAGTAGCATGAAACCGTTTGAAAAATAGGAGGAACATAAAGCGGTGTTGAAAAACATGAAGAGCCTGAAAATGTGTGAAAAATATGAAGAGCTTCAAAAAGTGTGAAAAATATGAAGAGCTTCAAAAGTTGTGAAAAATATGAGGAGCATGAAACGGTCTAAAAAATAGGAGGAGTATGAAGCGGTGTTCAAAAACATGAAGAGCCTGAAAATGTGTGAAAAATATGAAGAGCTTCAAAACCTTTCAAAAATATGAGGAGCATGAAACGGTTTGAAAAATAGTTGGAGCATGAAGCGGTGTTGAAAACATGAAGAGCCTGAAAATGTGTGAAAAATATGAAGAGCTTCAAAAGGTGTCAAATATATGAGGAGCATGAAACGGTCTGAAAAGTAGGAGGAGCATGAAACGGTTTTCAAAAACATGAATAGCCTGAAAAAGTGTGAAATATATGAAGACCTTCAAAAGGTGTCAAAAATATGTGGAGCATGAAACGGTCTGAAAAAAAGGAGTAGCATGAAGCCGTGTTGAAAAACATGAAGAGCCTGAAAAAGTGTGAAAAATAAGAAGAGCTTTCAAAGGTGTCAAAAATATGAGGAGCATGATACGTTCTGAAACAAAGGAGGAGCATGAAACGGTGTTGAAAAACATGAAGAGCCTGAAAAAGTGTGAAAAATATGAAGAGCTTCAAAAGGTGTCAAAAATATGAGGAGCATGATACGGTCTGAAAAATAGGAGTAGCATGAAGCGGTGTTGAAAAACATGAAGAGCCTGAAAAAGTGTGAAAAATATGAAGAGCTTTCAAAGGTGTCAAATATATGAGGAGCATGAAACGGTTTTGAAAACATGAAGAGCCTGAAAATGTGTCAAAAAAATGAAGCGTTTCAAAAGGTGTCATAAATTTGAGGAACATGAAACTGTCTGAAAAATAGGAGTAGCATGAAACGGTGTTGAAAAACAAGAATAGCATGTAAAGGTGTGAAAAATATGAAGAGCTTCAAAATGTGTCGAAAATATGAGGAACATGAAACGGTATAAATAATAGGAGGATCACGAAACTGTCTGAAAAATTGGAGGAGCATGAAACGCTGTTGATAAATATGAAGAGCATGAAAATGTGTGAAAAATATGAAGAAATTCAAAAGGGGTCAAAAATATGAGGAGCATGAAACGGTGTGAAAAATAAGAGGAGCATGAAACAGTCCGAAAAATATGTGGAGCATGAAACGGTTTGAAAAATAGGAGGAGCATGAAGCGATGTTGAAAAACATGAAGAGCATGAAAAGGTGTGAAAAATATGAAGAGCTTCAAATGTTGTCAAAATTTGAGGAGCATGAAACGGTCTGAAAAATAGGAGGAGCATGAAGCCATGTTGAAAAACATGAAGATCCTGAAAAGGTGTGAAATAAATGAAGAGTTTCAAAACGTGTCAAAAATATTAGGAGCATGAAACGGTCTGAAAAATAGGAGGAGCATGAAGCCGTCTTGAAAACCATGAAGAGCCTGAAAATGTGTGAAACATATGAAGAGCTTCAAAATGTGTCAAAAATATTAGGAGCATGAAACGGTCTGCAATACAGGAGGAGCATGAAGCGGTCTTGAAAGACATGAAGAGCCTGAAAAGGTGTGAAAAATATGAAGAGCTTCAAAAGGTGTAAAATATATGAGGAACATGAAACGGTCTAAAAAAAAAAAGCGGAGCATGAAGTGATGTTTACAAACATGAAGAGCCTGAAAAGGTGTGAAATTATGAAGAGATTCAAAAGGTGTCAAATATTTGAGGAGCATGAAACGGTCTGAAAAATAGGAGGAGCATGAAGTGGTGTTGAAAAACATGAAGAGCCTGAAAAGGTGTGAAATATATGAAGAGTTTCAAAAGGTGTCAAAAATATGAGGAGCTTGATACGGTCTGAAAAATAGGAGGAGAATGAAACGGAGTTTAAAACATGAAAAGCATGAAAAAGTGTGAAAATTATGAAGAGCTTAAGAGGTGTCAAAAATACGAGGAGCATGAAACGGTTTTCAAAAACATGAATAGCCTGAAAAAGTGTGAAATATATGAAGACCTTCAAAAGGTGTCAAAAATATGTGGAGCATGAAACGGTCTGAAAAAAAGGAGTAGCATGAAGCCGTGTTGAAAAACATGAAGAGCCTGAAAAAGTGTGAAAAATAAGAAGAGCTTTCAAAGGTGTCAAAAATATGAGGAGCATGATACGTTCTGAAACAAAGGAGGAGCATGAAACGGTGTTGAAAAACATGAAGAGCCTGAAAAAGTGTGAAAAATATGAAGAGCTTCAAAAGGTGTCAAAAATATGAGGAGCATGATACGGTCTGAAAAATAGGAGTAGCATGAAGCGGTGTTGAAAAACATGAAGAGCCTGAAAAAGTGTGAAAAATATGAAGAGCTTTCAAAGGTGTCAAATATATGAGGAGCATGAAACGGTTTTGAAAACATGAAGAGCCTGAAAATGTGTCAAAAAAATGAAGCGTTTCAAAAGGTGTCATAAATTTGAGGAACATGAAACTGTCTGAAAAATAGGAGTAGCATGAAACGGTGTTGAAAAACAAGAATAGCATGTAAAGGTGTGAAAAATATGAAGAGCTTCAAAATGTGTCGAAAATATGAGGAACATGAAACGGTATAAATAATAGGAGGATCACGAAACTGTCTGAAAAATTGGAGGAGCATGAAACGCTGTTGATAAATATGAAGAGCATGAAAATGTGTGAAAAATATGAAGAAATTCAAAAGGGGTCAAAAATATGAGGAGCATGAAACGGTGTGAAAAATAAGAGGAGCATGAAACAGTCCGAAAAATATGTGGAGCATGAAACGGTTTGAAAAATAGGAGGAGCATGAAGCGATGTTGAAAAACATGAAGAGCATGAAAAGGTGTGAAAAATATGAAGAGCTTCAAATCTTGTCAAAATTTGAGGAGCATGAAACGGTCTGAAAAATAGGAGGAGCATGAAGCCATGTTGAAAAACATGAAGATCCTGAAAAGGTGTGAAATAAATGAAGAGTTTCAAAACGTGTCAAAAATATTAGGAGCATGAAACGGTCTGAAAAATAGGAGGAGCATGAAGCCGTCTTGAAAACCATGAAGAGCCTGAAAATGTGTGAAACATATGAAGAGCTTCAAAATGTGTCAAAAATATTAGGAGCATGAAACGGTCTGCAATACAGGAGGAGCATGAAGCGGTCTTGAAAGACATGAAGAGCCTGAAAAGGTGTGAAAAATATGAAGAGCTTCAAAAGGTGTAAAATATATGAGGAACATGAAACGGTCTAAAAAAAAAAAGCGGAGCATGAAGTGATGTTTACAAACATGAAGAGCCTGAAAAGGTGTGAAATTATGAAGAGATTCAAAAGGTGTCAAATATTTGAGGAGCATGAAACGGTCTGAAAAATAGGAGGAGCATGAAGTGGTGTTGAAAAACATGAAGAGCCTGAAAAGGTGTGAAATATATGAAGAGTTTCAAAAGGTGTCAAAAATATGAGGAGCTTGATACGGTCTGAAAAATAGGAGGAGAATGAAACGGAGTTTAAAACATGAAAAGCATGAAAAAGTGTGAAAATTATGAAGAGCTTAAGAGGTGTCAAAAATACGAGGAGCATGAAACGGTCTGAAAAATAGGAGGAGCATGAAGCGGTTTTTAAAAAAAAGAAGAGCCTGAAACGGTGTGAAAAATATGAAGAACTTCAAAAGGTTTGAAAAATATAAAGAGCTTCAAAAGATGTCAAAAATTTGAGCAGCATGAAATAGTATGAAAAATAGGAGGAGCATGAAAAGGTTTTCAAAAACATGAAGAGCATGAAATGGATTGAAAAATATGAAGAGCTTCAAAAGGTGTCAAAAATAGGAGGAGCATGAAGCGGTGTTGAAAAAAATGAAGAGCCTGAAAAGGTGAGAAAAATATGAAGAGCTTCAAAAGGTGTCAAAAATATGAGGAGCATGAAACGGTCTGAAAATAGGAGGAGCATGAAGCGGTGTTGAAAAAAATGAAGAGCCTGAGTAGGTGTGAAAAATATGAAGAGCTTCAAAAGGTGTCAAAAATATGAGGAGCATGAAACGGTCTGAAAAATAAGAGGAGCATGAAGCGGTGTTCAAAATCATGAAGCCTGAAATGGTGGGAAAACTATGAAGAGCTTCAAAAGGTGTGAAAAACATGAGGAGCATGAAACGGTCTGAAAAAGAGGTGGAGCCTGAAACGGTGTTGAAAAACAAGAAGAGCTTGAAAAGGTGTGAAAAATATGAAGAGCTTCAAAAGAAGTCAAAAATATGACGAACATGAATCTTTCTGAAAAATAGGAGGAGCATGAAGCGGCGTTCAAAAACATGAAGAGCCTGAAAAGGTGTGAAAAATATGAAGAGCTTCAAAAGGTGTCAAATATAGGAGGAGCATGAAACGGTCTGAAAAATAGGAAAAGCACGAAACGGTGTTCAAAAACATGAAGAGCCTGAGAAGGTGTGAAAAATATGACGAGTTTCAAAGGTGTCAAAAATATGAGGAGCATGAAACGGTCTGAAAAATAGAAAGAGCATGAAGCGGTGTTCAAAAACATGAAGAGCCTGAAAATGTGTGAAAAACATGAAGAGCTTCAAAAGATGGCAAAAATATGAGGAGTATGAAACGGTCTGAAAAATAGGAGGAGCATGAAGCCGTGTTGAAAAACATGAAGAGCCTGAAAAGGTGTGAAAAACATGAAGAGCTTCAAAAGATGGCAAAAATATGAGGAGTATGAAACGGTCTGAAAAATAGGAGGAGCATGAAGCGGTGTTCTAAAATATGAAAAGCCTGAAAAGGTGTGAAAAATATGAAGAGCTTCAAAAGGTGTCAAAATGAGATGAGCATGAAACGGTTTGAAAAATAGGAGGAGCATGAAGTGGTGTTGATAAAAATGAAAAGCCTAAAAAGGTGTGAAAAATATGAAGAGCTTCAAAAGTTGTCAAAATGAGATAATCATGAAACGGTCTGAAAATTAGGAGGAGCATGAAGTCGTGTTGAAAAAAATGAAAAGCCTGAAAAGGTGTGAGAAATATGAAGAGCTTTAAAAGGTGTCAAATATATTAGGAGCATGAAACGGTCTGGAAATTATAGGAGCATGAAGCGGTGTTGAAAAACATGAAGAACCTGAAAAGAAGTGTGAAATATGAAGAGCTTCAAAAGGTGTCAAAAATGAGATGAGCATGAAACGGTCTGAAAAATAGGAGAAGCATGAAGTGGTGTTGAAAAAAATGAAGAACCTGAAAAGGTGTGAAAAATATGAAGAGCTTCTAAAGGATTCAAAAATATGAGAAACATGAAACGGTCTTAAGAATATGAGGAGCATGAAGTGGTGTTGAAAAACATGAAGAGCCTGAAAAGGTGTGAAAAATATGAAGAGCTTCAAAAGCTGTCAAATATATGAGGAGCATGAAACGGTCTGAAAATTAGGAGTATCATGAAACGGTGTTGAAAAACATGAAGAGCCTGATAAGGTGTCAAAAATATGAAGAGCTTCAAAAGGTGTCAAAAATATAAAGAGCATGAAACGGTCTGAAAAATAGGAGGAGCATGAAGCGGTGTTGAAAAACATGAAGAGCCTGAAAAGGTGTGAAAAATATGAAGAGCTTCAGGAGGTGTGAAAAATATGAGGTGCAAGAAACGCTCTGAAAAATAAGAGGAGCATGAAGCGGTGTTGAAAAACAGGAAGAGCCTAAAAAGTTGTGAAAAATATGAAGAGCTTCAAAAGGTGTCAATAATATGAGGAGCATGAAACGTTCTGAAAAATAGGAGCAGCATGAAGCGGTGTTGAAAAACATGAAGAGCCTGAAAATGTGTGAAAAATATGAAGAGCTTCAAAAGGTGTCAAAATATGAGGAGCATGAAACGGTCTGAAAAATAGGAGGAGCATGAAGCAGTGTTGAAAAACATGAAGAGCCTGAAAAGGTGTTAAAAATATGAAGAGCTTCAAAAGGTGTGAAAAATATGAAGAGCTTCAAAAGGTGTCAAAAATTAGATGAGCATGAAACGGTCTGAAAAATAGGAGGAGCATGAAGTGGTGTTGAAAAAAATGAAGAGCCTGAAAAGGTGTGAAAAATATGAAGAGCTTCAAAAGGTGTCAAAAAATAGATGAGCATGAAACGCTCTGAAAAATAGGAGGAGCATGAAGTGGTGTTGAAAAAAATGAGGAATCTGAAAAGGTGTGAAAAATATGAAGAGCTTCAAAAGGTGTCAAATATATGAGGAGCATGAAACGGTCTGAAAAATTGCATGAGAATGAAGCGGTGTTGAAAAACATGAAGAGTCTGAAAACGTGTGAAAATATGAAGAGCTCAAAAGTTGTGAAAAATATGAAGTACTTCAAAAGGTGTCGAAAATGAGATGAGCATGAAACGGTCTGAAAAATAGGAGGATCATGAAGCGGTGTTGAAAATCATGAAGAGCCTGAAAAGGTGTGAAAAATAGGAAAAGCTTCAAAAGATGTGAAAAATATGAAGAGCTTCAAAAAGTGTGAAATACATGAGGAGGATTAAACGGTCTGAAAAATAGGAGGAGCATGAAGTGGTGTTGAAAAACATGAAGGCCTGAAAACGAGTGAAAAATATGAAGAGTTTCAAAAGGTGTGAAAAATATGAAGGGCTTCAAAAGGTGTCAAAAATTAGATGAGCATGAAACGGTCTGAAAAATAGGAGGAGCATGAAGTGGTGTTGAAAATAATGAAGAGCCTGAAAAGGTTTGAAAAATATGAAGAGCTTCAAAAGGTGTCAATAATATGAGGAGCATGAAACGGTGTGAAAAATAGAAAGAGCATGAAGCGGTGTTCAAAAACATGAAGAGCCTGAAAATGTGTGAAAAATATGAAGAGCTTCAAAAGGTGTCAAAAATATGAGGAGCATGAAACGGTCTGAAAAATAGGAGCAGCATGAAAAGGTGATCAAAAACATGAAGAGCCTGAGAAGGTGTGAAAATTATGAAGAGCTTCAAAATGTGTGAAATACATGGGGAGCATGAAAAGGCCTGAAAAATAGGAGAAGCATGAAGTGGTTTGGAAAAACATGAAGAGCCTGAGAAGGTGTGAAAAATATGAAGAGCTTCAAACGTGTGAAAAATATGAGGAGCATGATATGGTTTGAAAAATAGGATTAGCATGAAGCGGTGTTCAAAACATGAAGAGCCTGAAAAGTTGTGAAAAATATGAAAAGCTTCAAAAGGTGTCAAAAATATGAGGAGCATGAAACGGTCTGAAAAATCGGAGGAGCATGAAGCGGTGTTGAAAAACATGAAGAGCCTGAAAAGGTGTGAGAAATATGAAGAGCTTCAAAAGGTGTCAAAAATATTTGTAGCATGAAACGGTTTGCAACATTAGGAGCATGAAGTGGTGTTGAAAACATGAAGAGCCTGAAACGGCGTGAAAAATATGAAAAGCTTCAAAAGGTGTCAATAATATGAGGAGCATGAAAAGGTCTGAAAAATAGGAGGAGCATGAAGCGGTGTTGAAAAACATGAAGAGCCTGAAAAGGTGTGAAAAATATGAAGAGCTACAAAACGTGTCAAATTATGATGAGCATGAAACGGTCTGAAAAATAGAAGGAGCATGAAGCGGTGTTCAAAAACATAAAGAGACTGAAAAGGTGTGAAAAATATGAAGAGCTTCAAAAGGTGTCAAAAATATGAGGAGCTGAAACGGTCTGAAAAATAGAGGGTTATGAAACGGTGTTCAAAAACATGAAGAGCCTGAAGAGGTGTGAAAAATATGAAAAGCTTCAAAACCTGTCAAAAATATTAGGAGCAAGAAACGATCTGAAAAATAGCAGGAGCATGAAGTGTTGTTGAAAATCATGAAGAGTCTGAAAAGGCGTGTAAAATATGAAGAGCTTCAAAAGATGTGAAAAATATGAAGAGCTTCAAAAGTTGTGAAAAATGTGAAGAGCTTCAAAAGGTGTAAGAAATGAGATGAGCATGAAACGGTCTGAAAAATAGGAGGAGCATGAAGAGGTGTTCAAAATCAGGAAGAGCCTGAAAAAGTGTGAAAAATATGAAGAGTTTCAAAAGGTGTGAAAGATATGAAGTGCTTCAAAAGATGTCAAAAAAGAGATGAGCATGAAACGTTCTGAAAAATAGGAGGAGCATGAAGCGGTGTTGGAAAACATGAAGAGCCTGAAAAGGTGTGAAAAATATGAAGAGCTTCAAAAGGTGTCAAAAAGAGATAAGGATGAAACGGTCTTAAAAATAGGAGGAGAATGAAGAGGTGTTGAAAAACATGAAGAGCCTGAAACGTGTGAAAAATATGAAGAGCTTCAAAAGGTGTCAAAAATATGAGGAGAATGAAACGGTCTGAAAAATAGGAGGAGCATGAAGCGGTGTTGAAAAACCAGAAGAGCCTGAAAAGGTGTGAAAAATATGAAGAGCTTCAAAAGGTGTCAAAAATATGAGGAGCATGAAACTTTCTGAAAAAGGAGTACCATGAAACGGTCCTCAAAACATGAAAAGACTGGAATGGTGTGAAAAACATGAAGAGCCTCAAAACGTGTCAAAAATATGAGGAGCATGAAATGGTATGAAAAATAAGAGCAGCTTGAAGCAGTGTTGAAAAACATGAAGAGCGTGAAAACATGTGAAAAATATGAAGAGCTTCAAAAGGTGTAAAAAATATAAAGAGCGTCAAAAGGTGTAAGAAATGAGATGAGCATGAATCGGTCTGAAAAATAGGAGGAACATGAAGTGGTGTTGAAAAACATGAAGAGCCTGAAAAGGTGTGAAAAATATGAAGAGCTTCAAAAGGTGTCAAAAATACGAGGAGCATGAAATGGTCTGAAAAATAGGAGGAGCATGAAACAGTGTTGAAAAACATGAAGAGCCTGAAAAGGTGTGAAAAATATGAAGAGCTTCAAAAGGTGACAAAAATATGAGGAGCATGAAACGGTCTGAAAAATAGGAGGAGCATGAAACGGTGTTCAAAAACATGAAGAGCCTAGAATGGTTTGAAAAATATGAAGAGCCTCAAAACGTGTCAAAAATATGAGAAGCATGAAACGGTCTGAAAAATAGGAGGAGCATGAAGCGGTGTTGAAAAACATGAAGCGCCTGAAAATGTTTGCAAAATATGAAGAGCTTCAAAAGTTGTGAAAATATGAAGAGCTTCAAAAGGTGTCATTTATGAGATGAGCATGAAACGGTCTGAAAAATAGGAGGAGCATGAAACGGTCCTGAAAAACATGAAGAGCCTGAAAAGTTGTCAAAAATATGAAGAGCTTCAAAAGGTGTCAAAAATATGAGGAGCATAAAAAGGTCTGAAAAATAAGAGGAGCATGAAGCGGTGTTCAAAAACATGGAGAGCCTGAAAAGTTGTCAAAAATGTGAAGAGCTTCAAAAGGTGTCAAAAATATGAGGAGCATGAAACGATTTGAAAAATAGGAGGGGCATGAAGCGGGGTTGAAATACATGAAGAGCCTGAAAACGTGTGAAAAATATGAAGAGGTTCAAAAGGTGTGAAAAATATGAAGAACTTCAAAAGGTGTCAAAAATGAGATAAGTCTGAAACGGTCTGAAAAATAGGAGGAGCATGAAGTGGTGTTGAAAAACATGAAGAGCCTGAAAACGTGTGAAAAATATGAAGAGGTTCAAAAGGTGTGAAAAATATGAAGAGCTTCAAAAGGTGTCAAAAATGAGATAAGTCTGAAACGGTCTGAAAAATAGGAGGAGCATGAAGTGGTGTTGAAAAACATGAAGAGCCTGAAAACGTGTGAAAAATATGAAGAGCTTCAAAAGGTGTCAAAACTATGAAGAGCGTGAAACGGTCTGAAAAATAGGAGGAGCATGAAGCGGTGTTGAAAAACATGAAGAGCCTTAAAGGGTGTGAAAAATATGAAGAGCTTCAAAAGGTGTCAAAAATATGAGGAGCATGAAACGGTCTGAAAAATCGGAGGAGCATGAAGCGGTGTTGAAAAACGTGAAGAGCCTGAAAAAGTGTGAAAAATATGAAGAGCTTCAAAATGTGTCAAAAATACGAGGAGCACGAAACGGTCTGAAAAATAGGAGGAGCATGAAGCGGTGTTCAAAACCATGGAGAGAATGAAAAGGTGTGAAAAATATGAAGTGCTTCAATAGGTGTCAAAAATATGAGGAGCATGAAAGGTCTGAAATATAGGAGAAGCATGAATTGTTATTGAAAAACATGAAGAGCCTGAAAAGGTGTGAAAAATATGAGGAGCTATAAAAGGTATTAAAAATATTTGGAGCATGAAACGATCTGAAGAATAGGAGGATCATGAAGCGGTGTTGAAAACCATGATGAGCCTGAAAAGGTGTGAAAAATATGAAGAGCTTCAAAAGGTGTGAAAAATATGAAGAGCTTCAAAAGGTGTGAAAAGTATGAGGAGCATGAAACAGTCTGAAAAATAGGAGGAGCATGAAGCCGTGTTCAAAAACATGAACACCCTGAAAAGGTGTGAAAAATATGAGGAGCTTCAAAAGGTGTGAAATACATGAGGAGCGTTAAACGGTCTGAAAAATATGAGAATCATGAAGTGTTGTTGAAAAACATGAAGAGCCTGAAAATGTGTGAAAAATATGAACAGCTTCAAAAAGTGTGAAATACGTGAGGAGGATTAAACGGTCTGGAAAATAGGAGGAACATGAAGCGGTGTTGAAAAACATGAAGGCCTGAAAACGTGTGAAAAATATGAAGAGCTTCAAAAAGTGTGAAAAATATGAAGAGCTTCAAAAAGTGTCAAAAATTAGATGAGCATGAAACGATCTGAAAAATAGGAGGAGCATGAAGTGATGTTGAAAAAAATGAAGAGCCTGAAAAGGTTTGAAAAATATGAAAAGCTTCAAAAGCTGTCAAAAATATGAGGAGCATGAAACTGTCTCAAAAATAGGAGGAGCATGAAGCGGTGTTCAAAAACATGAAGAGCCTGAAAAGGTGTGAAAAATATGAGGAGCTTCAAAAGGTGTGAAATACATGAGAATTATTAAACGGTCTGAAAAATAGGAGGAGCATGAAGTGCTGTTGAAAAACATGAAGAGCCTGAAAATGTGTGAAAAATATGAAGAGCTTCAAAAGATGTCAAAAATATGAGGAGTATGAAACGGTCTGAAAAACAGGAGGAGCATGAAGCGGTGTTCAAAAACATGAAGAGCCTGAAAACGTGTGAAAAATATGAAGAGCTTCAAAAGATGTGAAAAATATGAAGAGTTTCACAAGGTGTGAAATACATGAGGAGCATGAAACTCTCTGAAAAATAGAAGAAGCATGAAGTGGTGTTCAGAAACATGAAGAGCCTGAAAAGGTGTGAAAAATATGAAGAGCTTCAAAAGGTGTGAAAAATATGAAGAGCTTCAAAAAGTGTGAAATACGTGAGGAGGATTAAACGGTCTGAAAAATAGGAGGAGCATGAAGCGGTGTTCAAAAACATGAAGAGCCTAGAATGGTTTGAAAAATATGAAGAGCCTCAAAACGTGTCAAAAATATGAGAAGCATGAAACGGTCTGAAAAATAGGAGGAGCATGAAGCGGTATTGAAAAACATGAAGCGCCTGAAAATGTTTGCAAAATATGAAGAGCTTCAAAAGGTGTGAAAATATGAAGAGCTTCAAAAGGTGTCATTTATGAGATGAGCATGAAACGGTCTGAAAAATAGGAGGAGCATGAAACGGTCCTGAAAAACATGAAGAGCCTGAAAAGTTGTCAAAAATGTGAAGAGCTTCAAAAGGTGTCAAAAATATGAGGAGCATGAAACGATTTGAAAAATAGGAGGGGCATGAAGCGGGGTTGAAATACATGAAGAGCCTGAAAACGTGTGAAAAATATGAAGAGGTTCAAAAGGTGTGAAAAATATGAAGAGCTTCAAAAGGTGTCAAAAATGAGATAAGTCTGAAACGGTCTGAAAAATAGGAGGAGCATGAAGTGGTGTTGAAAAACATGAAGAGCCTGAAAACGTGTGAAAAATATGAAGAGGTTCAAAAGGTGTGAAAAATATGAAGAGCTTCAAAAGGTGTCAAAAATGAGATAAGTCTGAAACGGTCTGAAAAATAGGAGGAGCATGAAGTGGTGTTGAAAAACATGAAGAGCCTGAAAACGTGTGAAAAATATGAAGAGCTTCAAAAGGTGTCAAAACTATGAAGAGCGTGAAACGGTCTGAAAAATAGGAGGAGCATGAAGCGGTGTTGAAAAACATGAAGAGCCTGAAAGGGTGTGAAAAATATGAAGAGCTTCAAAAGGTGTCAAAAATATGAGGAGCATGAAACGGTCTGAAAAATCGGAGGAGCATGAAGCGGTGTTGAAAAACGTGAAGAGCCTGAAAAAGTGTGAAAAATATGAAGAGCTTCAAAATGTGTCAAAAATACGAGGAGCACGAAACGGTCTGAAAAATAGGAGGAGCATGAAGCGGTGTTCAAAACCATGGAGAGAATGAAAAGGTGTGAAAAATATGAAGAGCTTCAATAGGTGTCAAAATTATGAGGAGCATGAAAGGTCTGAAATATAGGAGAAGCATGAATTGTTTTTGAAAAACATGAAGAGCCTGAAAAGGTGTGAAAAATATGAGGAGCTATAAAAGGTATTAAAAATATTTGGAGCATGAAACGATCTGAAGAATAGGAGGATCATGAAGCGGTGTTGAAAACCATGAAGAGCCTGAAAAGGTGTGAAAAATATGAAGAGCTTCAAAATGTGTGAAAAATATGAGGAGTATGAAACGGTCTGAAAAATAGGAGGAACCTGAAGCGGTGTTGAAAAACATGAAGAGCCAGAAAAGGTGTGAAAAATATGAAGAGCTTCAAAAGGTGTCAAAAATATGAGGAGCATGAAACGATCTGAAAAATCGGAGAAGCATGAAATGGTGTTCAAAAACATGAAGAGCCTGAAAAGATGTGAAAAATTTGAAGAGCTTCAAAAGGTGTCAAATATATGAGGAGCATAAAATGGTCTGAAAAATAGCAGGAGCATGAAGCGTTGTTGAAAAACAAGAAGAGCCTGCAAAGGTGTGAAAAATATGAAGAGGTTCAAAAGGTGTCAAAAATATGAGGCGCATGAAAATGTCTGAAAATTAGGAGGAGCATGAAGCGGTGTTCAAAAACATGGAGAGCCTGAAAAGGTGTGAAAACTGTGAAGAGCTTCAAAAGGTGTCAAAAACATGAGGAGCATGAAATGATATGAAAAATAGGAGGAGCATGAAGCGGTGTTCAAAAACATAAGGAGCCTGGAAAGGTGTGAAAAATATTAAGAGCTTCAAAAGGTTCAAATATATAAGGAGCATAAAACGGTCTGAAAAATAGCAGGAGCAGGAAGCGTTGTTGAAAAACAAGAAAAGCCTGAAAAGGTGTGAAAAATATGAAGAGCTTCAAAAGGTTTCAAAAATATGAGGAGCATGAAACTTTCTGAAAAAGGAGTAGCATGAAACGGTTTGCAAAAACATGAAGAGAGTGGAAAGGTGTGAAAAATATGAAGAGCCTCAAAACGTTTCAAAAATATGAGGAGCATGAAATGGTATGAAAAATAGGAGGAGCTTGAAGCAGTGTTCAAAAACATGAAGAGCGTGAAATCCTGTGAAAAATATGAAGAGCTTCAAAATGTGTGAAAAATATGAAGAGCATCAAAAGGTGTAAGAAATGAGATGAGCATGAAATGGTCTGAAAAATAGGAGGAGCATGAAGTGGTGTTGAAAAACATGAAGAGCCTGAAAAGGTGTGAAAAATATGAAGAGCTTCAAAAGGTGTCAAAAATACGAGGAGCATGAAACGTTCTGAAAAATAGGAGGAGCATGAAGCGGTGTTGAAAAACATGAAGAGCCTGAAAAGGTGTGAAAAATATGAAGAGCTTCAAAAGGAGTCACAATATGAGGAGCAAGAATCGGTCTGAAAAAAAGGAGGAGCATGAAACGGTGTTGAAAAACATGAAGAGCCTGAAAAGCTGTGAAAAATATGAAGAGCTGCAAAAGGTGTCAAAAATATGAGGAGCATGAAACGGTCTGAAAAAACGGAGGAGCATGAAACGGTGTTCAAAAACTTGAAGAGCCTGAAAAGGTGTGAAAAATATGAAGAGCTCCAAAAGATGTGAAAAATATGAGGAGAATGAAAAGGTCTGAAAAATAGGAGGAGCCTGAAGCCGTGTTCAAAAACATGAAGAGCCTGAAAACGTGTGAGAAATTTGAATAGCTTCAAAAGGTGTTAAAAATATGAAGAGCTTCAAAAAGTGTGAAAAATATGAGGAGCAAGAAAGGGTCTGAAAAATAGGAGGAGCATGAAACGGTGTTCAAAAACATGAAGAGCCTAGAATGGTTTGAAAAATATGAAGAGCCTCAAAACGTGTCAAAAATATGAGAAGCATGAAACGGTCTGAAAAATAGGAGGAGCATGAAGCGGTGTTGAAAAACATGAAGCGCCTGAAAATGTTTGCAAAATATGAAGAGCTTCAAAAGTTGTGAAAATATGAAGAGCTTCAAAAGGTGTCATTTATGAGATGAGCATGAAACGGTCTGAAAAATAGGAGGAGCATGAAACGGTCCTGAAAAACATGAAGAGCCTGAAAAGTTGTGAAAAATATGAAGAGCTTCAAAAGGTGTCAAAAATATGAGGAGCATAAAAAGGTCTGAAAAATAAGAGGAGCATGAAGCGGTGTTCAAAAACATGGAGAGCCTGAAAAGTTGTCAAAAATGTGAAGAGCTTCAAAAGGTGTCAAAAATATGAGGAGCATGAAACGATTTGAAAAATAGGAGGGGCATGAAGCGGGGTTGAAATACATGAAGAGCCTGAAAACGTGTGAAAAATATGAAGAGGTTCAAAAGGTGTGAAAAATATGAAGAACTTCAAAAGGTGTCAAAAATGAGATAAGTCTGAA
Source organism: Dama dama (assembly GCF_033118175.1). Taxonomy (NCBI): domain Eukaryota; kingdom Metazoa; phylum Chordata; class Mammalia; order Artiodactyla; family Cervidae; genus Dama; species Dama dama. The sequence goes on from NC_083709.1 coordinate 5,980,491, forward strand.
ACGGTCTGAAAAATAGGAGGAGCATGAAGTGGTGTTGAAAAACATGAAGAGCCTGAAAACGTGTGAAAAATATGAAGAGGTTCAAAAGGTGTGAAAAATATGAAGAGCTTCAAAAGGTGTCAAAAATGAGATAAGTCTGAAACGGTCTGAAAAATAGGAGGAGCATGAAGTGGTGTTGAAAAACATGAAGAGCCTGAAAACGTGTGAAAAATATGAAGAGCTTCAAAAGGTGTCAAAACTATGAAGAGCGTGAAACGGTCTGAAAAATAGGAGGAGCATGAAGCGGTGTTGAAAAACATGAAGAGCCTTAAAGGGTGTGAAAAATATGAAGAGCTTCAAAAGGTGTCAAAAATATGAGGAGCATGAAACGGTCTGAAAAATCGGAGGAGCATGAAGCGGTGTTGAAAAACGTGAAGAGCCTGAAAAAGTGTGAAAAATATGAAGAGCTTCAAAATGTATCAAAAATACGAGGAGCACGAAACGGTCTGAAAAATAGGAGGAGCATGAAGCGGTGTTCAAAACCATGGAGAGAATGAAAAGGTGTGAAAAATATGAAGTGCTTCAATAGGTGTCAAAAATATGAGGAGCATGAAAGGTCTGAAATATAGGAGAAGCATGAATTGTTATTGAAAAACATGAAGAGCCTGAAAAGGTGTGAAAAATATGAGGAGCTATAAAAGGTATTAAAAATATTTGGAGCATGAAACGATCTGAAGAATAGGAGGATCATGAAGCGGTGTTGAAAACCATGATGAGCCTGAAAAGGTGTGAAAAATATGAAGAGCTTCAAAAGGTGTGAAAAATATGAAGAGCTTCAAAAGGTGTGAAAAGTATGAGGAGCATGAAACAGTCTGAAAAATAGGAGGAGCATGAAGCCGTGTTCAAAAACATGAACACCCTGAAAAGGTGTGAAAAATATGAGGAGCTTCAAAAGGTGTGAAATACATGAGGAGCGTTAAACGGTCTGAAAAATATGAGAAGCATGAAGTGTTGTTGAAAAACATGAAGAGCCTGAAAATGTGTGAAAAATATGAACAGCTTCAAAAAGTGTGAAATACGTGAGGAGGATTAAACGGTCTGGAAAATAGGAGGAACATGAAGCGGTGTTGAAAAACATGAAGGCCTGAAAACGTGTGAAAAATATGAAGAGCTTCAAAAAGTGTGAAAAATATGAAGAGCTTCAAAAAGTGTCAAAAATTAGATGAGCATGAAACGATCTGAAAAATAGGAGGAGCATGAAGTGATGTTGAAAAAAATGAAGAGCCTGAAAAGGTTTGAAAAATATGAAAAGCTTCAAAAGCTGTCAAAAATATGAGGAGCATGAAACTGTCTCAAAAATAGGAGGAGCATGAAGCGGTGTTCAAAAACATGAAGAGCCTGAAAAGGTGTGAAAAATATGAGGAGCTTCAAAAGGTGTGAAATACATGAGAATTATTAAACGGTCTGAAAAATAGGAGGAGCATGAAGTGCTGTTGAAAAACATGAAGAGCCTGAAAATGTGTGAAAAATATGAAGAGCTTCAAAAGATGTCAAAAATATGAGGAGTATGAAACGGTCTGAAAAACAGGAGGAGCATGAAGCGGTGTTCAAAAACATGAAGAGCCTGAAAACGTGTGAAAAATATGAAGAGCTTCAAAAGATGTGAAAAATATGAAGAGTTTCACAAGGTGTGAAATACATGAGGAGCATGAAACTCTCTGAAAAATAGAAGAAGCATGAAGTGGTGTTCAGAAACATGAAGAGCCTGAAAAGGTGTGAAAAATATGAAGAGCTTCAAAAGGTGTGAAAAATATGAAGAGCTTCAAAAAGTGTGAAATACGTGAGGAGGATTAAACGGTCTGAAAAATAGGAGGAGCATGAAGCGGTGTTGAAAAACATGAAGGCATGAAACGTGTGAAAAATATGAAGAGCTTCAAAAGGTGTGAAAAATACGAAGAGCTTCAACAGGTGTCAAAAATTAGATGAGCATGAAACGATCTGAAAAATAGGAGGAGCATGAAGTGGTGTTCAAAAAAATGAAAAGCGTGAAAAGTTTTGAAAAATATGAAAAGCTTCAAAAGGTGTCAAAAATATGCGGAGCATGAAACTGTCTCAAAAATGGGAGGAGCATGAAGCGGTGTGCAAAAACAAGAAGAGCCTGAAAAGGTGTGAAAAATATGAAGAGCTTCAAAAGGTGTCAAAAATATGAGGAGCATGAAACGGTCTGAAAAAAAGGAGGAGCATGAAGCCGTGTTGAAAAACATAAAGAGCCTGAAAAAGTGTGAAAAATATGAGGAGCTTCCAAAGGTGTGAAATACATGTGGAGCATTAAACGGTCTGAAAAACAGGATGAGCATGAAGAGGTGTTGAAAAATATGAAGAGCCTGAAAAGGTGTGAAAAATATGAAGAGCTTCAAAAGGTGTCAAAAATATGAGGAGCATGAAACGATCTGAAAAATAGGAGGAGCACGAAGCAGTGTTGAAAAACATGAAGAGTCTGAAAAAGTGTGAAAAATATGAAGAGCTTCAAAAGGTGTCAAAAATGAGATGAGCATGAAACGATCGGAAAAATAGTAGGAGCATGAAGTGGTGTTGAAAAAAATGAAAAGCGTGAAAAGTTTTGAAAAATATGAAAAGCTTCAAAAGGTGTCAAAAATATGAGGTGCATGAAACTGTCTCAAAAATAGGAGGAGCATGAAGCGGTGTTCCAAAACAAGAAGAGCCTGAAAAAGTGTGAAAAATATGAAGAGCTTCAAAAGGTGTCAAAAATATGAGGAGCATGAAACGGTCTGAAAAAAAGGAGGAGCATGAAGCCGTGTTGAAAAACATGAAGAGCCTGAAAAGGTGTGAAAAACATGAAGAGCTTCAAAAGATGGCAAAAATATGAGGAGTATGAAACGGTCTGAAAAATAGGAGGAGCATGAAGCGGTGTTCTAAAATATGAAAAGCCTGAAAAGGTGTGAAAAATATGAAGAGCTTCAAAAGGTGTCAAAATGAGATGAGCATGAAACGGTTTGAAAAATAGGAGGAGCATGAAGTGGTGTTCATAAAAATGAAAAGCCTAAAAAGGTGTGAAAAATATGAAGAGCTTCAAAAGTTGTCAAAATGAGATAATCATGAAACGGTCTGAAAATTAGGAGGAGCATGAAGTCGTGTTGAAAAAAATGAAAAGCCTGAAAAGGTGTGAGAAATATGAAGAGCTTTAAAAGGTGTCAAATATATTAGGAGCATGAAACGGTCTGGAAATTATAGGAGCATGAAGCGGTGTTGAAAAACATGAAGAACCTGAAAAGAAGTGTGAAATATGAAGAGCTTCAAAAGGTGTCAAAAATGAGATGAGCATGAAACGGTCTGAAAAATAGGAGAAGCATGAAGTGGTGTTGAAAAAAATGAAGAACCTGAAAAGGTGTGAAAAATATGAAGAGCTTCTAAAGGATTCAAAAATATGAGAAACATGAAACGATCTTAAGAATATGAGGAGCATGAAGTGGTGTTGAAAAACATGAAGAGCCTGAAAAGGTGTGAAAAATATGAAGAGCTTCAAAAGCTGTCAAATATATGAGGAGCATGAAACGGTCTGAAAATTAGGAGTATCATGAAACGGTGTTGAAAAACATGAAGAGCCTGATAAGGTGTCAAAAATATGAAGAGCTTCAAAAGGTGTCAAAAATATAAAGAGCATGAAACGGTCTGAAAAATAGGAGGAGCATGAAGCGGTGTTGAAAAACATGAAGAGCCTGAAAAGGTGTGAAAAATATGAAGAGCTTCAGGAGGTGTGAAAAATATGAGGTGCAAGAAACGCTCTGAAAAATAAGAGGAGCATGAAGCGGTGTTGAAAAACAGGAAGAGCCTAAAAAGTTGTGAAAAATATGAAGAGCTTCAAAAAGTGTCAATAATATGAGGAGCATGAAACGTTCTGAAAAATAGGAGCAGCATGAAGCGGTGTTGAAAAACATGAAGAGCCTGAAAATGTGTGAAAAATATGAAGAGCTTCAAAAGGTGTCAAAATATGAGGAGCATGAAACGGTCTGAAAAATAGGAGGAGCATGAAGCAGTGTTGAAAAACATGAAGAGCCTGAAAAGGTGTTAAAAATATGAAGAGCTTCAAAAGGTGTGAAAAATATGAAGAGCTTCAAAAGGTGTCAAAAATTAGATGAGCATGAAACGGTCTGAAAAATAGGAGGAGCATGAAGTGGTGTTGAAAAAAATGAAGAGCCTGAAAAGGTGTGAAAAATATGAAGAGCTTCAAAAGGTGTCAAAAAATAGATGAGCATGAAAGGCTCTGAAAAATAGGAGGAGCATGAAGTGGTGTTGAAAAAAATGAGGAATCTGAAAAGGTGTGAAAAATATGAAGAGCTTCAAAAGGTGTCAAATATATGAGGAGCATGAAACGGTCTGAAAAATTGCATGAGAATGAAGCGGTGTTGAAAAACATGAAGAGTCTGAAAACGTGTGAAAATATGAAGAGCTCAAAAGTTGTGAAAAATATGAAGTACTTCAAAAGGTGTCGAAAATGAGATGAGCATGAAACGGTCTGAAAAATAGGAGGATCATGAAGCGGTGTTGAAAATCATGAAGAGCCTGAAAAGGTGTGAAAAATAGGAAAAGCTTCAAAAGATGTGAAAAATATGAAGAGCTTCAAAAAGTGTGAAATACATGAGGAGGATTAAACGGTCTGAAAAATAGGAGGAGCATGAAGTGGTGTTGAAAAACATGAAGGCCTGAAAATGAGTGAAAAATATGAAGAGTTTCAAAAGGTGTGAAAAATATGAAGGGCTTCAAAAGGTGTCAAAAATTAGATGAGCATGAAACGGTCTGAAAAATAGGAGGAGCATGAAGTGGTGTTGAAAATAATGAAGAGCCTGAAAAGGTTTGAAAAATATGAAGAGCTTCAAAAGGTGTCAATAATATGAGGAGCATGAAACGGTCTGAAAAATAGAAAGAGCATGAAGCGGTGTTCAAAAACATGAAGAGCCTGAAAATGTGTGAAAAATATGAAGAGCTTCAAAAGGTGTCAAAAATATGAGGAGCATGAAACGGTCTGAAAAATAGGAGCAGCATGAAAAGGTGATCAAAAACATGAAGAGCCTGAGAAGGTGTGAAAATTATGAAGAGCTTCAAAATGTGTGAAATACATGGGGAGCATGAAAAGGCCTGAAAAATAGGAGAAGCATGAAGTGGTTTGGAAAAACATGAAGAGCCTGAAAAGGTGTGAAAAATATGAAGAGCTTCAAAAGGTGTGAAACACATGAGGAGCATGACACTCTCTGAAAAAGACACGGAGCATGAAGTGGTGTTCAAAAGAATGAAGAGCCTGAGAAGGTGTGAAAAATATGAAGAGCTTCAAACGTGTGAAAAATATGAGGAGCATGATATGGTTTGAAAAATAGGATTAGCATGAAGCGGTGTTCAAAACATGAAGAGCCTGAAAAGTTGTGAAAAATATGAAAAGCTTCAAAAGGTGTCAAAAATATGAGGAGCATGAAACGGTCTGAAAAATCGGAGGAGCATGAAGCGGTGTTGAAAAACATGAAGAGCCTGAAAAGGTGTGAGAAATATGAAGAGCTTCAAAAGGTGTCAAAAATATTTGTAGCATGAAACGGTTTGCAACATTAGGAGCATGAAGTGGTGTTGAAAACATGAAGAGCCTGAAACGGCGTGAAAAATATGAAAAGCTTCAAAAGGTGTCAATAATATGAGGAGCATGAAAAGGTCTGAAAAATAGGAGGAGCATGAAGCGGTGTTGAAAAACATGAAGAGCCTGAAAAGGTGTGAAAAATATGAAGAGCTACAAAACGTGTCAAATTATGAGGAGCATGAAACGGTCTGAAAAATAGAAGGAGCATGAAGCGGTGTTCAAAAACATAAAGAGACTGAAAAGGTGTGAAAAATATGAAGAGCTTCAAAAGGTGTCAAAAATATGAGGAGCTGAAACGGTCTGAAAAATAGAGGGTTATGAAACGGTGTTCAAAAACATGAAGAGCCTGAAGAGGTGTGAAAAATATGAAAAGCTTCAAAACCTGTCAAAAATATTAGGAGCAAGAAACGATCTGAAAAATAGCAGGAGCATGAAGTGTTGTTGAAAATCATGAAGAGTCTGAAAAGGCGTGTAAAATATGAAGAGCTTCAAAAGATGTGAAAAATATGAAGAGCTTCAAAAGTTGTGAAAAATGTGAAGAGCTTCAAAAGGTGTAAGAAATGAGATGAGCATGAAACGGTCTGAAAAATAGGAGGAGCATGAAGCGGTGTTCAAAATCAGGAAGAGCCTGAAAAAGTGTGAAAAATATGAAGAGTTTCAAAAGGTGTGAAAGATATGAAGTGCTTCAAAAGATGTCAAAAAAGAGATGAGCATGAAACGTTCTGAAAAATAGGAGGAGCATGAAGCGGTGTTGGAAAACATGAAGAGCCTGAAAAGGTGTGAAAAATATGAAGAGCTTCAAAAGGTGTCAAAAAGAGATAAGGATGAAACGGTCTTAAAAATAGGAGGAGAATGAAGAGGTGTTGAAAAACATGAAGAGCCTGAAACGTGTGAAAAATATGAAGAGCTTCAAAAGGTGTCAAAAATATGAGGAGAATGAAACGGTCTGAAAAATAGGAGGAGCATGAAGCGGTGTTGAAAAACCAGAAGAGCCTGAAAAGGTGTGAAAAATATGAAGAGCTTCAAAAGGTGTCAAAAATATGAGGAGCATGAAACTTTCTGAAAAAGGAGTACCATGAAACGATCCTCAAAACATGAAAAGACTGGAATGGTGTGAAAAACATGAAGAGCCTCAAAACGTGTCAAAAATATGAGGAGCATGAAATGGTATGAAAAATAAGAGCAGCTTGAAGCAGTGTTGAAAAACATGAAGAGCGTGAAAACCTGTGAAAAATATGAAGAGCTTCAAAAGGTGTAAAAAATATAAAGAGCGTCAAAAGGTGTAAGAAATGAGATGAGCATGAATCGGTCTGAAAAATAGGAGGAACATGAAGTGGTGTTGAAAAACATGAAGAGCCTGAAAAGGTGTGAAAAATATGAAGAGCTTCAAAAGGTGTCAAAAATACGAGGAGCATGAAATGGTCTGAAAAATAGGAGGAGCATGAAACAGTGTTGAAAAACATGAAGAGCCTGAAAAGGTGTGAAAAATATGAAGAGCTTCAAAAGGTGACAAAAATATGAGGAGCATGAAACGGTCTGAAAAATAGGAGGAGCATGAAACGGTGTTCAAAAACATGAAGAGCCTAGAATGGTTTGAAAAATATGAAGAGCCTCAAAACGTGTCAAAAATATGAGAAGCATGAAACGGTCTGAAAAATAGGAGGAGCATGAAGCGGTATTGAAAAACATGAAGCGCCTGAAAATGTTTGCAAAATATGAAGAGCTTCAAAAGGTGTGAAAATATGAAGAGCTTCAAAAGGTGTCATTTATGAGATGAGCATGAAACGGTCTGAAAAATAGGAGGAGCATGAAACGGTCCTGAAAAACATGAAGAGCCTGAAAAGTTGTCAAAAATGTGAAGAGCTTCAAAAGGTGTCAAAAATATGAGGAGCATGAAACGATTTGAAAAATAGGAGGGGCATGAAGCGGGGTTGAAATACATGAAGAGCCTGAAAACGTGTGAAAAATATGAAGAGGTTCAAAAGGTGTGAAAAATATGAAGAGCTTCAAAAGGTGTCAAAAATGAGATAAGTCTGAAACGGTCTGAAAAATAGGAGGAGCATGAAGTGGTGTTGAAAAACATGAAGAGCCTGAAAACGTGTGAAAAATATGAAGAGGTTCAAAAGGTGTGAAAAATATGAAGAGCTTCAAAAGGTGTCAAAAATGAGATAAGTCTGAAACGGTCTGAAAAATAGGAGGAGCATGAAGTGGTGTTGAAAAACATGAAGAGCCTGAAAACGTGTGAAAAATATGAAGAGCTTCAAAAGGTGTCAAAACTATGAAGAGCGTGAAACGGTCTGAAAAATAGGAGGAGCATGAAGCGGTGTTGAAAAACATGAAGAGCCTGAAAGGGTGTGAAAAATATGAAGAGCTTCAAAAGGTGTCAAAAATATGAGGAGCATGAAACGGTCTGAAAAATCGGAGGAGCATGAAGCGGTGTTGAAAAACGTGAAGAGCCTGAAAAAGTGTGAAAAATATGAAGAGCTTCAAAATGTGTCAAAAATACGAGGAGCACGAAACGGTCTGAAAAATAGGAGGAGCATGAAGCGGTGTTCAAAACCATGGAGAGAATGAAAAGGTGTGAAAAATATGAAGAGCTTCAATAGGTGTCAAAATTATGAGGAGCATGAAAGGTCTGAAATATAGGAGAAGCATGAATTGTTATTGAAAAACATGAAGAGCCTGAAAAGGTGTGAAAAATATGAGGAGCTATAAAAGGTATTAAAAATATTTGGAGCATGAAACGATCTGAAGAATAGGAGGATCATGAAGCGGTGTTGAAAACCATGAAGAGCCTGAAAAGGTGTGAAAAATATGAAGAGCTTCAAAATGTGTGAAAAATATGAGGAGTATGAAACGGTCTGAAAAATAGGAGGAACCTGAAGCGGTGTTGAAAAACATGAAGAGCCAGAAAAGGTGTGAAAAATATGAAGAGCTTCAAAAGGTGTCAAAAATATGAGGAGCATGAAACGATCTGAAAAATCGGAGAAGCATGAAATGGTGTTCAAAAACATGAAGAGCCTGAAAAGATGTGAAAAATTTGAAGAGCTTCAAAAGGTGTCAAATATATGAGGAGCATAAAATGGTCTGAAAAATAGCAGGAGCATGAAGCGTTGTTGAAAAACAAGAAGAGCCTGCAAAGGTGTGAAAAATATGAAGAGGTTCAAAAGGTGTCAAAAATATGAGGCGCATGAAAATGTCTGAAAATTAGGAGGAGCATGAAGCGGTGTTCAAAAACATGGAGAGCCTGAAAAGGTGTGAAAACTGTGAAGAGCTTCAAAAGGTGTCAAAAACATGAGGAGCATGAAATGATATGAAAAATAGGAGGAGCATGAAGCGGTGTTCAAAAACATAAGGAGCCTGGAAAGGTGTGAAAAATATTAAGAGCTTCAAAAGGTTCAAATATATAAGGAGCATAAAACGGTCTGAAAAATAGCAGGAGCAGGAAGCGTTGTTGAAAAACAAGAAAAGCCTGAAAAGGTGTGAAAAATATGAAGAGCTTCAAAAGGTTTCAAAAATATGAGGAGCATGAAACTTTCTGAAAAAGGAGTAGCATGAAACGGTTTGCAAAAACATGAAGAGAGTGGAAAGGTGTGAAAAATATGAAGAGCCTCAAAACGTTTCAAAAATATGAGGAGCATGAAATGGTATGAAAAATAGGAGGAGCTTGAAGCAGTGTTCAAAAACATGAAGAGCGTGAAATCCTGTGAAAAATATGAAGAGCTTCAAAATGTGTGAAAAATATGAAGAGCATCAAAAGGTGTAAGAAATGAGATGAGCATGAAATGGTCTGAAAAATAGGAGGAGCATGAAGTGGTGTTGAAAAACATGAAGAGCCTGAAAAGGTGTGAAAAATATGAAGAGCTTCAAAAGGTGTCAAAAATACGAGGAGCATGAAACGTTCTGAAAAATAGGAGGAGCATGAAGCGGTGTTGAAAAACATGAAGAGCCTGAAAAGGTGTGAAAAATATGAAGAGCTTCAAAAGGAGTCACAATATGAGGAGCAAGAATCGGTCTGAAAAAAAGGAGGAGCATGAAACGGTGTTGAAAAACATGAAGAGCCTGAAAAGCTGTGAAAAATATGAAGAGCTGCAAAAGGTGTCAAAAATATGAGGAGCATGAAACGGTCTGAAAAAACGGAGGAGCATGAAACGGTGTTCAAAAACTTGAAGAGCCTGAAAAGGTGTGAAAAATATGAAGAGCTCCAAAAGATGTGAAAAATATGAGGAGAATGAAAAGGTCTGAAAAATAGGAGGAGCCTGAAGCCGTGTTCAAAAACATGAAGAGCCTGAAAACGTGTGAGAAATTTGAATAGCTTCAAAAGGTGTTAAAAATATGAAGAGCTTCAAAAAGTGTGAAAAATATGAGGAGCAAGAAAGGGTCTGAAAAATAGGAGGAGCATGAAGCGGTGATCAAAAACATGGAGAGCCTGAAAAGGTGTTAAAAATATGAAGAGCTTCAAAACGTGTCAAAAATATGTGGAGCATGAAACGGTTTGAAAAAGAGGAGGAGCATGAAGCGGTGTTGAAAAACATGAAAAGCCTGAAAACGTGTGAAAAATATGAAGAGCTTCAAAAGGTTGAAAAATATGAAGAGCTTCAAAAGTTGTCAAAAATGAGATGAGCATGAAACGGTCTGAAAAATAGGACGAGCATGAAGTGGTGTTGAAAAACATGAAGAGCCTGAAAAGGTGTGAAAAATATGAAGAGCCTCAAAAGGTGTCAGAAATATGAGGAGCATGAAACGGTTTAAAAAATAGGAGGAGCATGAAGCGGTGTTGAAAAACATGAAGAACCTGAAAAGGTGTGAAAAATATGAAAAGCTTCAAAAGTTGACAAAATATGAGGAGCATGAAACGGTCTGAAAAATAGGAGGAACATGAAACGTTGTTGAAAATCATTAAGAGCCTGAAAAGGTGTGAAAAATATGAAGAGGTTCAAAAGGTGTCAAAAATATGAGGAGCATGACACGGTCTGAAAAATAGGAGGAGCATGAAGCGGTGTTCAAAAACATGGAGAGCCTGAAATGGTGTGAAAAATATGAAGAGCTTCAAAAGGTGTCAAAAATATGAGGAGCATGAAACGGTCTGAAAAATAGGAGGAGCATGAAGTGGTGTTGAAAAACATGAAGAGCATGAAAAGGTGTGAAAAATATGAAGAGCTTCAAAATGTGTCAAAAATATGAGGAGCCTGAAACGGTCTGAAAAATAGGAGGAGCATGAAGCGGTGTTGAAAAGCATGAAGAGCCTGAAAAGGTGTGAAAAATATGAAGAGCTTCAAAAGCTGTCAAAAATATGAGGAGCATGAAACGGTCTGAAAAATCGAAGGAGCATGAAATGGTGTTCAAAAACATGAAGAGCCTGAAAAGGTGTGAAAAATATGAAGAGCTTCAAAAGGTGTAAAAAATACGAGGAGCATGAAAAGTTCTGAAAAATAGGAGGAGCGTGAAGCGGTGTTGAAAAACATGTAGAGCCTGAAAACGTGTGAAAAATATGAAGAGCTATAAAAGGTGTGAAAAATATTTGGCGCATGAAACGGTCTGAAAAATAGGAGGAACATGAAGTGGTGTTGAAATCATGATGACCCTGAAAACGTGTGAAAAATATGAAGAGCTTCAAAAAGTGTGAAAAATATGAAAGGCTTCAAAAGGTTTCAAAAATGAGATGAGCATGATACTGTTGAAAAATAGGAGGAGCATGAAACGGTGTTCAAAAACATGAAAAGCCTGAAAAGGTGTGAAAAATATGAAGAGCCTCAAAAGGTGTCAAAAATATGAGGAGAATGAAACGGTCTGAAAAATAGGAGGAGCATGAAATGGTGTTCAAAAACATGAAGAGCCTGAAAAGATGTGAAAAATATGAAGAGCTTCAAAAGGTGTCAAAAATATGAGGAGCATAAAACGGTCTGAAAAATAGGAGGAGCATGAAGCGGTGTTGAAAAAAAAGAAGAGCCTGAAAAGGTGTGAAAAATATGAAAAGCTTCAAAAGCATCAAGAATATGAGGAGCATGAAACTTTCTGAAAAAGGAGTAGCATGAAACGGTGTTCAAAAACATGAAGAGACTGGAAATGAGTGAAAAATATGAAGAGCCTCAAAACGAGTCAAAAATATGAGGAGCATGAAATGGTATGAAAAATAGGAGGAGCTTGAAGCAGTGTTGAAAAACATGAAGAGCTTGAAAACCTGTGAAAAATATGAAGATCTTCAAAATGTGTGAAAAATATGAAGAGCTTCAAAAGGTGTAAGAAAAGAGATGAGCATGAAACGGTCTGAAAAATAGGAGGAGCATGAAGTGGTGTTGAATAACATGAAGAGCCTGAAAAGGTGTAAAATATGAAGAGCTGCAAAAGGTGTAAAAATAAGAGGGGCATGAAACGGTTTGAAAACTAGGAGGAGCATGAGGCGGTGTTGAAAAATATGAAGAGCCTGAATAGTTGTGAAAAATATGAAGAGCTTCGAAAGGTTTCAAAAATATGAGGAGCATGAAACCGTCTGAAAAATAGGAGGAGCATGAAGCAGTGTTGAAAAATAAGAAGAGCCTGAAAAGGTGTGAAAAATATGAAGAGCTTCAAAAGGTGTCAAAAATATGAGGAGCATGAAACGTTCTGAAAAAGTAGTAGAATGAAACGGTGTTCAAAAACATGAAGAGACTGGAAAGTTGTGAAAAATATGAAGAGCCTCAAAACGTGTCAAAAATATTAGGAGCATGAAATGGTGTGAAAAATAGGAGCAGCTTGAAGCAGTGTTGAAAAACATGAAGAGCATGAAAACCTGTGTAAAATATGAAGAGCCTCAAAAGGTGTCAAAAATATGAAGAGTTTCAAAATGTGTAAGAAATGAGATGAGCATGAAACGGTCTGAAAAATAGGAGGAACATGAAATGGTGTTGAAAAACATGAAGAGCCTGAAAAGGTATGAAATATATGAAGAGCTTCAAAAGGTGTCAAAAATATGAGGAGCATGAAACGTTCTGAAAAATAGGAGGAGCATGAAGCGTTGTTGAAAAACATGAAAAGCCTGAAAAGGTATGAAAAATATGAAGAGCTTCAAAAGGTGTCAAAAATATGAGGAGCATGAAACGGTCTGAAAAATAGGAGGTGCATGAAACAATGTTGAAAAACATGAAGAGCCTGAAAAGGTGTGAAAAATATGAAGAGCTTCAAAAGTTGACAAAATATGAGGAGCATGAAAAGGTCTGAAAAATCGGAGGAGCATGAAAATTTGTTCAAAAACATGAAGAGCCTGAAAAGGTGTGAAAAATATGAAGAGCTTCAAAAGGTGTCAAAAATATTAGGAGCATGAAATGGTTTAAAAAATTGGAGAGGCATGAAACGGTGTTCAAAAATATGAAGAGCCTGAAAAGGTGTTAAATATATGAAGAGCCTCAAAGGGTGTCAAAAATATGAGGAGCATGAAGCGGTCTGAAAAATAGGAGGAGCATGAAGCGGTGTTCAAAAACATGAAGAGCCTGAAAAGGTGTGAAAAATATGAAGAGCTTCAAAAGGTGTCAAAAATATGAGGAGCATGAAACGGTCTGAAATATAGGAGGAGCATGAAGCGGTGTTGAAAAACATGAAGAGCCTGAAAGGGTGTGAAAAATATGAAGAGCTTCAAAAGGTGTCAAAAATATGAGGAGCATGAAACGGTCTTAAAAATAGGAGGAGCATGAAGTGATGTTGAAAAACATGAAGAGCCAGAAAGGGTGTGAAAAATATGAAGAGCTTCAAAAGGTGTCAAATATATGAGGAGCATGAAAGGTCTGAAAAATAGGAGGAGCATGAAGCGGTGTTCAAAAACATGAAGAGCCTGAAAAGGTGTGAAATATATGAAGAGCTTCAAAAGGTGTCAAAAATATGAGGAGAATGAAACGGTCTGAAAAATTGGAGGAGCATGAAGCGGTATTGAAAATCCAGAAGAGCCTGAAAAGGTGTGAAAAAATGTGAAGAGCTTCAAAAGGTGTCAAAAATTTGAGGAGCATGAAACTTTCTGAAAAAGGAGTAACATGAAACGGTCTTCAGAAAAATGAAGAGACTGGAATGGTGTGAAAAACATGAAGAGCCTCAAAATGTGTCAAAAATATGAGGAGCATGAAATGGTATGAAAAATAAGAGGAGCTTGAAGCAGTGTTGAAAAATATGAAGAGCGTGAAAACCTGTGAAAAATATGAAGAGCTTCAAAAGGTGTGAAAAATATAAAGAGCGTCAAAAGGTGTAAGAAATGAGATGAGCATGAAACGGTCTGAAAAATAGGAGGGGCATGAAGTGGTGTTGAAAAACATGAAGAGCCTGAAAAGGTGTGAAAAATATGAAGAGGTTCAAAAGGTGTCAAAAATACGAGGAGCATGAAACGGTCTGAAAAATAAGAGGAGCATGAAGCATAGTTGAAAAACATGAAGAGCCTGAAAAGGTGTGAAAAATATGAAGAGCCTCAAAAGGTGTCAAAAATATGAGGAGAATGAAACGGTCTGAAAAATAGGAGGAGCATGAAACAGTGTTGAAAAACATGAAGAACCTGAAAAGGTGTGAAAAATATGAAAAGCTTCAAAAGTTGACAAAATATGAGGAGCATGAAAAGGTCTGAAAAATCGGAGGAGCATGAAAATTTGTTCAAAAACATGAAGAGCCTGAAAAGGTCTGAAAAATATGAAGAGCTTCAAAAGCTGTCAAAAATATGAGGAGCATGAAACGTTCTGAAAAAGTAGTAGCATGAAACGGTGTTCAAAAACATGAAGAGACTGGAAAGTTGTGAAAAATATGAAGAGCCTCAAAACGTGTCAAAAATATTAGGAGCATGAAATGGTGTTAAAAATAGGAGGAGCTTGAAGCAGTGTTGAAAAACATGAAAAGCGTGAAAACCTGTGTAAAATATGAAGAGCCTCAAACGGTGTCAAAAATATGAGGAGCATGAAACGGTCTGAAAAATAGGAGGAGTATGAAGCGGTGGTGAAAAACATGAAGAGCCTGAAAAGGTGTGAAAAATATGAAGAGCTTCAAAAGTTGACAAAATATGAGGAGCATGAAAAGGTCTGAAAAATCGGAGGAGCATGAAAATTTATTCAAAAACATGAAGAGCCTGAAAAGGTGTGAAAAATATGAAGAGCTTCAAAAGGTGTCAAAAATATGAGGAGCATGAAATGGTTTAAAAAATTGGAGAGGCATGAAACGGTCTTCAAAAACATGAAGAGCCTGAAAAGGTGTTAAATATATGAAGAGCCTCAAAGGGTGTCAAAAATATGAGGAGCATGAAACGGTCTGAAAAATAGGAGGAGTGTGAAGCGGTGGTGAAAAACATGAAGAGCCTGAAAACGTGTGAAAAATATGAAGAGCTTCAAAAGGTGTGAAAAATATGAAGTGGTTCAAAAGGTGTCAAATATATGAGGAGCATGACAGGTCTGAAAAATAGGAGGAGCATGAAGCGGTGTTCAAAAACAAGAAGAGCCTGAAAAGATGTGAAAAATATGAAGAGGTTTAAAAGGTGTCAAAAATATGAGGAGCATGAAACGGTTTGAAAAATAGGAGGGGCATGAAGCGGTGTTGAAATACATGAAGAGCCTGAAAACGTGTGGAAAATATGAAGAGCTTCAAAAGGTGTCAAAACTATGAAGAGCGTGAAACGGTCTGAAAAATAGGAAGAGCATGAAGCGGTGTTGAAAAACATGAAGAGCCTCAAAAGGTGTGAAAAATATGAAGAGCTTTAAAAGGTGTCAAAAATATTAGGAGCATGAAACGGTCTGAAAAATAGGAGGAGCATGAAACAGTGTTGAAAAACATGAAGAGACTGAAAAGGTGTGAAAAATATGAAGAGCTTCAAAAGGTGTCAAAAATATGAGGAGCATGAAACGGTCTGAAAAATCGGAAGAGCATGAAGCGGTGTTCAAAAACGTGAAGAGCCTGAAAAGGTGTGAAAAATTTGAAGAGCTTCAAAATGTGTCAAAAATATGAGGAGCATGAAAGTTCTGAAATATAGGAGGAGCATGAATTGGTGTTGAAAAACATGAAGAGCCTGAAAAGGTGTGAAAAATATGAAGAGTTATAAAAGGTATGAAAAATACTTCGAGCATGAAACGATCTGAAGAATAGGAGGATCATGAAGCGGTGTTGAAAAACATGAAGAGCCTGAACAGGTGTGAAAAATATGAAGAGATTCAAAATGTGTCAAAAATATGAGGAGTATGAAACGGTCTGAAAAATAGGAGGATCATGAAATGGTGTTGAAAAACAAGAAGAGGCTGAAAAGATGTGAAAAATATGAAGAGCTTCAAAAGGTGTCAAAAATATGAGGAGCATGAAACGATCTGAAAAATCGGAGGAGCATGAAATGGTGTTCAAAAACATGAAGAGCCTGAAAAGATGTGAAAAATATGAAGAGCTTCGAAAGGTGTCAAAAATATGAGGAGCATGAAAATGTCTGAGAAATAGGAGGAGCATGAAGCGGTGTTCAAAAAGATGGAGAGCCTGAAAAGGTGTGAAAAATGTGAAGAGCTTCAAAAGGTGTCAAAAATAAGAGGAGTATGTAACGGTCTGAAAAACAGGAAGAGCATGAAGCCATGTTGAAATACATGAAGAGCCTGAAAACGTGTGAAAAATATGAAGAGGTTCAAAAGGTGTGAAAAATATGAAGAGCTTCAAAAGGTGTCAAAAATGTGATAAGCATGAAACGGTCTGAAAAATAGGAGGAGCATGAAGTGGTGTGGAAAAACATGAAGAGCATGAAAAGGTGTGAAAAATATGAAGAGCTTCAAAAGGTGTCAAAAATATAAGGAGCATGAAACGGTCTGAAATATAGGAGGAGCATGAAGCGGTGTTGAAAACATGAAGAGCCTGAAAAGGTGTGAAAAATATGAAGAGCTTTAAAAGGTGTCAAAAATATGAGGATAATGAAACGGTTTGAAAAATAGGAGAAGCATGAAACGGTGTTCAAAAACATGAAGAGCCTGAAGAGGTGTGAAAAATATGAAGAGTTTCAAAAGGTGTCAAAAATATGAGAAGCATGAAATGGTCTGAAAAATCGGAGGAGCATGAAGTGTTGTTGAAAACATGAAAAGCCTGAAAAGGTGTGAAAAATATGAAGAGCTTCAAAAGGTGACAAAAATATGAGGAGCATGAAACGGTCTGAAAAAATAGGAGGAGCATGAAACAATGTTGAAAAACATGAAGAGTCTGAAAAGGTGTGAAAAATATGAAGAGCTTCAAAAGTTGACAAAATATGAGGAGCATGAAAAGGTCTGAAAAATCGGAGGAGCATGAAAATTTGTTCAAAAACATGAAGAGCCTGAAAAGGTGTGAAAAATATGAAGAGCTTCAAAAGGTGTCAAAAATATGAGGAGCATGAAATGGTTTAAAAAATTGGAGAGGCATGAAACGGTGTTCAAAAACATGAAGAGCCTGAAAAGGTGTTAAATATATGAAGAGCCTCAAAGGGTGTCAAAAATATGAGGAGCATGAAACGGTCTGAAATATAGGAGGAGTATGAAGCGGTGTTGAAAAACATGAAGAGCCTGAAAAGATGTGAAAAATTTGAAGAGCTTCAAAAAGTGTGAAAAATATGAAGAGCTTCAAAAGGTGTCAAAAATATGAGGAGCATGAAACGATCTGAAAAATCGGAGGAGCATGAAATGGTGTTCAAAAACATGAAGAGCCTGAAAAGATGTGAAAAATATGAAGAGCTTCAAAAAGTGTGAAAAATATGAAGAACTTCAAAAGGTGTCAAATATATGAGGAGCATGAAAGGTCTGAAAAATATCATGAGCATGAAGCGGTGTTCAAAAACATGAAGAGCCTGAAAAGGTGTGAAAAATATGAAGAACTTCAAAAGGTGTCAAATATATGAGGAGCATGAAAGGTCTGAAAAATATCATGAGCATGAAGCGGTGTTCAAAAACATGAAGAGCCTGAAAAGGTGTGAAAAATATGAAGAGCTTCAAAAGGTGTCAAAAATATGAGGAGCATGAAACGGTCTGAAATATAGGAGGAGCATGAAGCGGTGTGGAAAAACATGAAGAGCCTGAAAGGTGTGAAATATATGAAGAGCTTCAAAAGGTGTCAAAAATATGAGGAGAATGAAACGGTCTGAAAAATAGGAGGAGCAGGAAGCGGTATTGAAAAACCAGAAGAGCCTGAAAAGGTGTGAAAAAATATGAAGAGCTTCAAAAGGTGTCAAAAATATGAGGAGCATGAAACTTTCTGAAAAAGGAGAAACATGAAAAGGTCTTCAGAAACATGAAGAGACTGGAATGGTGTGAAAAACATGAAGAGCCTCAAAATGTGTCAAAAATATGAGGAGCATGAAATGGTATGAAAAATAAGAGGAGCTTGAAGCAGTGTTGAAAAATATGAAGAGCGTGAAAACCTGTGAAAAATATGAAGAGCTTCAAAAGGTGTGAAAAATATAAAGAGCGTCAAAAGGTGTAAAAAATGAGATGAGCATGAAACGGTCTGAAAAATAGGAGGAGCATGAAGTGGTTTTGAAAAACATGAAGAGCCTGAAAATGTGTGAAAAATATGAAGAGCTTCAAAAGTGTCAAAAATATGAGGAGCATGAAACGGTCTGAAAAATAGGAGGAGCATGAAACGGTGTTCCAAAACATGAAGAGCCTAGAATGGTTTGAAAAATATGAAGAGCCTCAAAACGTGTCAAATATATGAGAAGCATGAAACGGTCTGAGAAATAGGAGGAGCATGAAGCTGTGTTTAAAAACATGAAGAACCTGAAAATACGTGAAAAATATGAAGAGCTTCAAAAGGTGTGAAAATATGAAGAGCTTCAAAAGGTCTCATTTATGAGATGAGCATGAAACTGTCTGAAAAATAGGAGGAGCATGAAACGGTCCTCAAAAACATGAAGAGCCTGAAAAGGTGTGAAAAATATGAAGAGCTTCAAAAAGTGTGAAAAATGTGAGGAGCAGGAAACAGTCTGAAAAATAGGAGGAGCATGAAGTGGTGTTGAAAAACATGAAACACCTGAAAATGTGTGAAATATATGAAGAGCTTCAAAAGGTGTCAAAAATATGAGGCGCATGAAACGGTCTGAAAAATAGGAGGAGCATGAAGCGGTCTTGAAAGACATGAAGAGCCTGAAAAGGTGTGAAAAATATGAAGAGCTTCAAATGTTGTCAAAAATATGAGGAGGATGAAACGGTCTGAAAAATAGGAAGAGCATGAAGCGGTGTTGAAAAACATGAAGAGCCTGAAAAGGTGTGAATAATATGAAGAGCCTGAAAAGCTGTGAAACATATGAAGAGCTTCAAATGGTGTGAAAAATATGAGGAGCATGAAACGTTCTGAAAAATAGGAGGAGCATGAAGGAGAGTTGAATAACATGAAGAGTCTGAAAAGGTGTGAAAATCATGAAGAGCCTGAAAAAGTGTGAAAAACATGAAGAGCCTGAAAAGGTGTGAAATATAAGTAGAACTACAAAAGTTGTGAAAAATATGAGGAGCATGAAGCGGTGTTGAAAAACATGAAAAGTTTGAAAATGTGTGAATAATATGAAGAGCTTCAAAAGGTGTCAAAAATATGCGGAGCATGAAACGGTCTGAAAAATAGGAGGAGCATGAAATGGTGTTCAAAAAAACAAGAGCATGAAAAGGTGTGAAATATATGAAAAGTTTCAAAAGTATCAAAAATATGAGGAGCATGAAACGGTCTGAAAAATAGGAGGGGAATGAAACGGTGTTGAAAAACATGAAGAGCCTGAAAAGGTGTGAAAAATATGAAGAGCTTCAAAAGGTGTCAAAATATGAGGAGCATGAAACGGTCTGAAAAATCGGAGGAGCATCAGTTGGTGTTGAAAAACATGGAGAGCCTGAAAATGTATGAAAAATATGAAGAGCTTCAAAAGGTGTCAAAAATATGAGGAGCATGATACGATCTGAAAAATAGGAGGAGCATGAAGTGGTGATGAAAAACAGGAAGAGCCTGAAAAAGTGTGAAATATTTGAGAGCTTCAAAAAGTTTTAAAAATATGAGGAGCATGAAACGGTCTGAAAAATAGAAGGAGCATGAAACGGTGTTGAAAAATACGAAGAGTCTGAAAAAGTGTGAAATACATGAAGAGTTTCAAAAGGTATCAAAAATATGAGGAGTTTGAAACGGCCTGAAAAATAGGAGGGGCATGAAACGGTGTTGAAAATCATGAAGAGCCTGAAAAGGTGTGAAAAATATGAAGAGCTTCAAAAGGTGTGAAAAATATGAGAAGCATGAAACGGTCTGAATAAAAGGAGGAGGATGAAGCGGTGTTCTAAAACATGAAGAGCCTGAAAAGGTGTGAAAAATATGAAGAACTTCAAAAGGTGTCAAAAATATGAAGAGCTTCAAAAGGTGTGAAAAAAATGAGGAGCAATGTATGATCTGAAATATATAAGGAGCATGAAATGGTTTTCAAAAACATGAAGAGCATGAAAAGGTGTGAAAAATATGAAGAGCTTCAAAAGGTGTCAAAAATATGAGGAGCATGAAACGGTCTGACAAATAAGAGGAGCATGAAGCGGTGTTGAAAAACAAGAAGAGACTGAAAAGGTGTGAAAAATATGAAGAGCTTCAAAAGGTGTCAAAAATATGAGGAGCATAAAATGGTCTGAAAAATAGGACGAGCTTTAAGCGGTGTTGAGAAACATGAAGAGCATCAAAAGGTGTGAAAAATATGGAGAGCTTCAAAAGGTGTCAAAAATATGAAGAGCATGAAACGGTCTGAAAAATAGAAGTTGCATGAAGTGGTGTTGAAAATCATGAGGAGCCTGAAAAGGTGTGGAAAATATGAACAGCTTCAAAAGCTGTCAAAAATATGAGGAGCATGAAACGGTCTGAAAAATAGGAGGAGCATGAAGCGGTGTTCAAAAACATGAAGAGCATGAAAAGGTGTGAAAAATATGAAGAGCTTCAAAAGGTGTGAAATATATGAGGAGCATGAAACGGTCTGAAAAATAGGACGAACATGAAACGGTGTTCAAAAACATGAAGAGACTGAAAAGGTGTCAAAAATATGAAGAGTTTCAAAAAGTGTGAAAAATATGAGGAGCATGATACGGTCTGAAATATAAAGATGCATGAAACGGTGTTCAAAAACATGGATAGCCTGAAAAGGTGTGAAAAATATGAAGAGCTTCAAAATGTGTGAAAAATATGACGAGCATGAAACGGTCTGAAAAACAGGAGGAGCGTAAAGGGGTGTTCAAAAACATGAAGAGCCTGAAAAGGTGTGAAAAATATGAAGAGCTTCAAAATGTGTCAAAAATATTAAGAGCATGAAACGAACTGAAATTTAGGAGGAGCATGAAGTGGTGTTGAAAAGCATGAAGAGACTGAAAAGATGTTAAAAATATGAACAGCTTCAAAAGGTGTGAAAAATATGAGGATCCTGAAACGGTCGGAAAAATAGGAGGAGCATGAAGTGGAGTTGAAAAACATGAAGAGCCTGAAAAGGTGTGAAAAATATGAGGAGCATGATACGGTGTGAAATATAAAAGGAGCATGAAACGTTGTTGAAAAACATGAAGACCCTGAAAAGTTGTGAAAAATATGAAGAGCTTCAAAAGGTGTCAAAAATGTGAACAGCATGAAACGGTCTGAAAAATAGGAGGAGCATGAAACGATGTTGAAAAACTTGAAAAGCGGGATAAGGTGTGAAATATAAGAAGAGCTTCAAAAGGTGTCAAAAATATGAAGAGCATGAAAAGCTTTGAAATATATGAAAAGATTCAAAATGTGTCAAATATTTGAATAGGATTAAACGGTGTGAAAAATAGGAGGAGCATGAAGCGGTGTTGAAAAACCTGAAGAGCCTGAAAAGGTGTGAAAAATATGAAGAACTTCAAAAGGTGTCATAAATATGAGGAGCATGAAACGGTCTGAAAAATAGAAGTTGCATGAAGTGGTGTTGAAAATCATGAAGAGCCTGAAAAGGTGTGGAAAATATGAACAGCTTCAAAAGCTGTCAAAAATATGAGGAGCATGAAATGGTCTGAAAAATAGGAGGAGCATGAAGCGGTGTTCAAAAACATGAAGAGCCTGAAAAGGTGTGAAAAATATGAAGAGCTTCAAAAGGTGTGAAAAATATGAGGAGCATGAAACGGTCTGAAAAATAGGACGAACATGAAACGGTGTTCAAAAACATGAAGAGACTGAAAAGGTGTCAAAAATATGAAGAGTTTCAAAACGTGTGAAAAATATGAAGAGCTTCAAAAGGTGTCGAAAAATGAGGAGCATGAAACGGTCTGAAAAATAGGAGGAGCATGAAGCGGTGTTGAAAATCATGGAGAGCCTGAAAAGGTGTGAAAAATATGAAGAGCTTCAAAATGTGTGAAACATATGAGGAGCATGAAACGGTCTGAAAAACTGAGGGAACATGAAGCGGTGTTCAAAAACATGAAGCCTGAAATGGTGTGAAAAATATGAAGAGCTTCAAAAGGTGTGAAAAATATGAGGAGCATGCAATGGTCTGAAAAATAGGAGGAGCAAGGAAAGGTGTTGAAAAAGATGAAGAGCCTGAAAAGGTGTGAAAAATATGAAGAGCTTCAAAACGTGTCAAAAATATGAGGAGCATGAAACTGGTATGAAAAATAGAAGGAGCATGAGGTGGTGTTGAAAAACATGAAGAGACTGAAAAGGTGTGAAAAATATGAAGAGCTACAAAAGGTGTGAAAAATATGAGGAGCATGGAACGTTCTGAAAAATAGGAGCAGCATGAAACGGTGTTGAAAAACATGAAAACCCTGATAAGGTGTCAAATATATGAAGAGCTTCATAAGGTGTGAAAAATATGAAGAGCATGAAACGGTCTGAAATATACGAGGAGCATGAAACGGTGTTGAAAAACAACAATAGCCTGAAAAGGTGTGAAAATTATGAAGAGCTTCAAAACGTGTGAAAAATATGAGGAGCATGAAACGGTTTGAAAAATAGGAGGAAGATGAAGCGGTTTTCAAAAACATGAAGAGCCTGAATAGGTGTGAAAAATATGAAGAGCTTCAAAAGGTGTCAAAAATATGAGGAGCATGAAACCGTCTGAAAAATAGGAGGAGCATGAAGCCGTGTTAAAAAACATGAAGAGCCTGAAATGGTGTGAAAAATATGAACAGCTTCAAAAGGTGTCAAAAATATGAGGAGCATGAAACGGTCTGAAAATTAGGAGTAGCATGAAGCGGTGTTCAAAGACATGAAGAGCCTGAAAAGGTGTGAAAAATATGAAGAGCTTCAAACGATGTCAAAAACATACGGAGCATGAAACGATCTGAAAAATAGGAGGAGCATGAAATGGTTTTGAAAACATGAAGAGCCTTAAAAGGTGTGAAAAATATGAAGAGCTTAAAAAGATGTCAAAATATGAGGAGCATGAAACGGTCTGAAAATTAGGAGGAGCATGAAGCGGTGTTGAAGACACGAAGAGCCTGAAAAGGCGTGACATATATGAAGAGCTTCAAAATGTGTCAAAAATATGAGGAGCATGAAACGGTCTGAAAAATAGGAGCACCAAGTCGTGTTGAAATACATGAAGTGCCGGAAAAGGTGTGAAATATATGAAGAGCTTCAAAAGGTGTCAAAAATATGAGGAGCATGAAACGGTCTGAAAAATAGGAGGAGACATGAAGTGGTGTTGAAAAACATGAAGAGCCTGAAACGGTGTGAAAAATATGAAGAGCTTCAAAAGGTGTCAAAAATGTGAAGAGCATGAAACGGTCTGAAAAATAGGAGGAGCATGAAACGGTGTTGAAGAACATGAAAAGCCTGATAAGGCGTGAAATATATGAAGAGCTTCAAAAGGTGTCAAAAATATGAAGAGCATGAAACGGACTGAAATTTAGGAGGAGCATGAAGTGGTGTTGAAAAGCATGAAGAGACTGAAAAGGTGTTAAAAATATGAACAGCTTCAAAAGGTGTGAAAAATATGAGAATCCTGAAACGGTCGGAAATATAGGAGGAGCATGAAGTGGAGTTGAAAAACATGAAGAGCCTGAAAAGGTGTGAAAAATATGAAGAGATTCAAAAGGTGTAAAAAATATGAGGAGCATGATACGGTGTGAAATATAAAAGGAGCATGAAACGTTGTTGAAAAACATGAAGATTCTGAAAAGTTGTGAAAAATATGAACAGCTTCAAAAGGTGTCAAAAATGTGAACAGCATGAAACGGTCTGAAAAATAGGAGGAGCATGAAACGGTGTTGAAAAACTTGAAAAGCCTGATAAGGTGTGAAATATAAGAACAGCTTCAAAAGGTGTCAAAAATATGAAGAGCATGAAACGCTCTGAAAAATAGGAGGAGCATGAAGCGGTGTTGAAAAACATGAAGAGCCTGAAAAGGTGTGAAGAATATGAGGAGTTTCAAAACGTGTAAAAATATGAAGAGCTTCAAAAGGTTTGAAAAATATGAGGAGCATGATACGGTCTGATATAAAAGGAGCATGAAACGTTGTTCAAAAACATGAAGAGCCTGAAATGGTGGGTAATATATGAAGAGATTCAAAAGGTGTCAAAAATATGAGGATCATGAAACGGTCTCAAAAATAAGAGGAGCATGAATCGGTGTTGAAAAACATGAAGAGCCTGAAATGGTGGGAAATATATGAAGAGATTCAAAAGGTGTCAAAAATACGAGGATCTTGAAACGGTCTCAAAAATAGGAGGAGCATGAAGGGGTGTTCAAAAACATGAAGAGCCTAAAAAGGAATGAATAATATGAAGAGCTTAAAAAGGTGTAAAAAATATGAGGAGCATGAAATAATCTGAAATATAGGAGGAGCATGAAATGGTGTTCAAAAACATGAAGAGCCTGAAAAGGTGTGAATTATATGAAGAGCTTCAAAAGGTGTCAAAAATATGAGGAGCATGAAGCGGTGTTGAAAAACATGAAGAGCCTGCAAAGGTGTGAAATATATGAAGAGGTTCAAAAGATGTCAAAAATATGAGGAGCATGAAACGGTCTCAAAAATAGGAGGAGCATGAACTGGTGTTCAAAAATATGAAGAGCTTGAAAAGTTTGAAATATATGAAGAGATTCAAAATGTGTCAAATATTTGAATAGGATTAAACGGTGTGAAAAATAGGAGGAGCCTGAAACGGTGTTCAAAAACATGAAGAGCCTGAAAATGTGTGAATAAATATGAAGAGCTTAAAAAGGTGTCAAAAATATGAAGAGAACGAAACGGTCTGAAAAATAGAAGGAGCATGAAACGGTGTTCATAAACTTGAAGAGACTAAAAGGTGTGAAAAATATGAACAACTTCAAAGGATGTCCAAAGTATGAGGAGCATGAAACGGTCTGAAAAATAGGAGGAGCATGAAGTGGTGTTGAAAAAAATGAAGAGCCTGAAAAGGTGTGAAAAATATGAGAAGCTTCAAAACGTGTGAAAAATATGAGGAGCATGATACGGTCTGAAATATAGGAGGAGCATGAAACGGTGTTCAAAAACATGAAGAGCATGATAAGGTGTGAAATATATGAAGAGCTTCAAAAGGTTTCAAAAATATGAAGAGCTTCAAAAGGTGTCAAAAATATGAGGAGCATGAAACCGTCTGAAAAATAGGAGGAGCATGAAACGGTGTTGAAAAATATGAAGAGCATGAAAAGGTTGAAAAATATGAAGAGCTTCAAAAGGTGACAAAAATATGAAGAGCTTCAAAAGGTGTCAAAAATATGAGGAGCATGAAAAGGTTTGAAAATTATCAGTAGAATGAAGCGGTGTTCAAAGACATGAAGAGCATGAAAAGGTGTGAAAAATATGTAGAGCTTAAAAAGGTGTCAAAATATGAGGAGCATGAAACGGTCTGAAAATTAGGAGGAGCATGAAGCTGTGTTGAAAACATGAAGAGCCTGAAGAGGCGTGAAATATATGAAGAGTTTCAAAATGTGTCAAAAATATGAGGAGCATGAAACATTCTGAAAAATAGGAGGAACACGAAGTGGTGTTGAAATACATGAAGTGCCGGAAAAGGTGTGAAAAATATGAAGAGCTTCAAAAGGTGTCAAAAATATGAGGAGCATGAAACGGTCTGAAAAATAGGAGGAGACATGAAGTGGTGTTGAAAAACATGAAGAGCTTGAAATGGTGTGAAAAATATGACGAGCTTCAAAAGGTGTCAAAAATGTAAAGAGCATGAAACGGTCTGAAAAATAGGAGGAGCATGAAACGGTGTTGAAAAACATGAAAAGCCTGATAAGGTGTGAAATATATGAAAAGCTTCAAAAGGTGTCAAAAATATGAAGAGCATGAAACGTTCTGAAAAATTGAAGGAGCAGGAAGCGGTGTTGAAAAACATGAAGAGCCTGAAAAGGTGTCAATAATATGAAGAGTTTCAAAACGTGTGAAAAATATGAAGAGCTTCAAAAGGTGTCAAAAAATGAGGAGCATGAAACGGTCTGAAAAATAGGAGGAGCATGAAGCGGTGTTGAAAAACATGGAGAGCCTGAAAAGGTGTGAAAAATATGAAGAGCTTCAAAAGGTGTCAAAAATATGAGGAGCATGATACGGTCTGAAATATAAGGGAGCATGAAACGGTGTTCAAAAACACGAGCAGCCTGAAAAGTTGTGAAAAATATGAAGAGCTTAAAAATGTGTGAAAAATATGACGAGCATGAAACGGTCGGAAAAATAGGAGGAGCGTGAAGGTGTGTTCAAAAACATGAAGAGCCTGAAAAGGTGTGAAAAATATGAAGAGCTTCAAAAGGTGTCAAAAATATGAGGAGCATGAAATGATCTGAAATATAGGAGGAGCATGAAGCGGTGTTGAAAAACATGAAGAGCCTGAAAGGTGTGAAAAAAATGAAGAGCTTCAAAATTTGTCAAATATATGAAGAGCATGAAACGGTCTGAAATATAGGAGGAGCATGAAGTGGTGTAGAAAAGCATGAACAGACTGAAAAGGTGTTAAAAATATGAACAGCTTCAAAAGGTGTGAAAAATATGAGGATCATGAAACGTTCTCAAAAATAAGAGGAGCATGAAGCGGTGTTGAAAAACATGAAGAGCCTAAAAAGGTATGAATAATATGAAGAGCTTCAAAAGTTGTCAAAAATATGCAGAGCATGAAATGATCTGAAATATAGGAGGAGTATGAAACGGTGCTCAAAAACATGAAGAGCCTGAAAAGGTGTGAATTATATGAAGAGCTTCAAAAGTTGTCAAAAATATGAGGAGCATGAAGCGGTGTTGAAAAACATGAAGACCCTGAAAAGGTGTGAAATATATGAAGAGGTTCAAAAGGTGTCAAAAATATGAGGAGCATGAAACGGTCTCAAAAATAGGAGGAGCATGAAGTGTTGTTCAAAAACATGAAGAGCCTGAAAAGGTGTGAAATATATGAAGAGGTTCAAAAGGTGTCAAAATATGAGGAGCATGAAACGGTCTCAAAATAGGAGGAGCATGAAGTGGTGTTCAAAAACATGAAGAGCCTGAAAATGTGTGATAAATATGAAGATCTTAAAAAGGTGTAAAAAATATTAAGAGCATGAAACGGTCTGAAAAATAGAAGGAGCATGAAACGGTGTTCATAAACTTGAAGAGACTAAAAGGTGTGAAAAATATTAAGAGCTTCAAAAGGTGTCAAAAATATGAGGAGTATGAAACGTTCTGAAAAATAGGAGTAGCAAGAAAAGGTGTTCAAAGACATGAAGAGCCTGAAAAGGTGTGAAATATATGAAGAGCTTCAAAAGGTGTCAAAAATATGAAGAGCTTCAAACGGTGTGAAATACATGAGGAGCATGAAACGGTATGAAAAATACGAGGAGCATGAAACGGTGTTCAAAAACAAGAAGAGCCTGAAAACGTGTGAAAAACATGAAGAGCCTGAAAAGGTGTGAAAATTATGAAGAGCTTCAAAAGTGTCAAAAATATGAGGAAAATGAAACGGTCTGAAAAATAGGAGGCTCATGAAACGTTGTTGAAAAACATGAAAAGCCTGAAAACGTGTCAAAAATATGAAGAGCTTCAGGCTGGCGGGTAAAGCTGGGAAGTACCGGCCGGGGGCGCCGGTTGGAGACATGATTGCAATGTGGGCCTTAGGATTTGAGCCAAAGAAAGAAGAAATTACAAAGATGATAGCTGAAACTGACAAAGAAGGAATTGGCACCATTAATTTTGAAGAATTTTTTGCCATAATGAGTGTAAAAATGAGTGAAAAGGATGAAAAAGAAGAAATATTGAAGGCTTTCAAACTATTTGATGATGATGATACAGGAAGCATATCACTGAACAATATCAAGAGGGTTGCTAAGGAGCTAGGGGAAAATTTAACAGATGATGAACTTCAGGAAATGCTTGATGAGGCTGATCATGATGGGGATGGAGAAATAAACAAGGAAGAATTTTTGAAAATGATGCAAAAGACCACTCTTTATTAACACTGTCTTTTGTGCCTTTTGGAAAGTTGTTAACAAGTTTGTATTTGCTATAAGTTCCATAATAGCTGAATATATTCATTTTCAGTGTTTAAGTTTATATACATAAACTGGTCTCTTGATGTCTAATCCATGGGAGAAGTTACATGTTGCTACCAATATGTTGTTAAATCTATAACATCAAGAAATAAAATGTAGTGACTTCCTTAAACTATGAATCTGAAGAACAGTATTAATTACAAGTGCTATTTTTTGAGACCCACGTTCTAAAACTTAGATTTTTTAATTAACTTATGGAAATTGGCCCCACATCATAAGCCAGCCATCACTTTCCCTATTATTTTCCTTTTGTGCAATTCTAAAAATGAACATTTGATTTTAACTGATTATTCAGATATGTAAAGTCTTAAATAAAACTGGCAGCATCAAAAGGTGTGAAAAATATGAAGAGCTTCAAAAGGTGTCAAAAATGAGATGAGCATGACACTGTCTGAAAAATAGGAGGAGCATGAAATGGTGTTCAAAAACATGAAGAGCCTGAAAAGGTGTGAAATCCATGAAGAGCTTCAAAAGGTGTGAAAAATATGAGGAGCATGAAACGGTCTGAAAAATAGGAGGAGCATGAAGTGGTGTTGAAAAACATAAAGAGCTTGAAAAGGTGTGAAAAATATGAGAAGCATTAAAAGGTCTGAAAAATAGGAGGAGCATGAAGTGGTGTTGAAAAACATGAAGAGACTGAAAACGTGTGAAAAATATTAAGAGCTTCAAAAGGTGTCAAAAATATGAGGAGCATGAAACGGTCTGAAAAATAGGAGGAGCATGAAGTAGTGTTGAAAAACATGAAGAGCCTGAAAAGGGGTGAAAAATATGAAGAGCTTCAAGAGGTGTGAAAAATATGAGGATCATTAAACGGTCTGAAAAATAGGAGGAGCATGAAGGGGTGTTGAAAAACATGAAGAGCCTGAAAAAGTGTGAAAAATATGAGGAGCTTGAAAAGAAGTGAAATACATGAGTAGCATTAAATGGTCTGAAAAATAGGAGGAGCATGAAGCGGTGTTGAAAAACATGAAGAGTCTGAGAAGGGGTGAAAAATATGAAGAGCTTCAAGAGGTGTGAAAAATATGAGGAGCATTAAACGGTCTGAAAAATAGGAGGAGCATGAAGAGGTTTTCAAAAACATGAAGAGCCTGAAAAAGTGTGAAAAATATGAGGAGCTTGAAAAGAAGTGAAATACATGAGGAGCATTAAACGGTCTGAAAAATAGGAGGAGCATGAAGCGGTGTTGAAAAACATGAAGAGCCTGAATATGTGTGAAAAATATGAAGAGCTTCAAAAGGTGTCAAAAATGAGATGAGCATGACACTGTCTGAAAAATAGGAGGAGCATGAAGCGGTGTTGAAAAACATTAAGAGCCTGAAAATGTGTGAAATATATGAAGAGCTTCAAAAGGTGTAAAAAATATGAGGATCTTGAAACGGTCTCAAAAATAGGAGGAGCATGAAGGGCTGTTCAAAAACATGAAGTGCCTAAAAAGTTATGAATAATATGAAGAGCTTCAAAAGGTGTCAAAAATATGAGGAGCATGAAACGGTCTGAAAAATCGGAGGAGCATGAAACGGTGCTCAAAAACATGAAGAGCCTGAAAAGGTGTGAATTATATGAAGAGCTTCAAAAGGTGTCAAAAATATGAAGAGCTTCAAAAGGTGTCAAAAATACGAGGAGCATGAAACTCTCTGAAAAATAGGAGGAGCTTGAAAATGTGTTGAAAAACATGAAGAGTCTGAAAAGGTGTGAAAAAATATGAAGAGCTTCAAAACGTGTGAAAAATATGAAGAGCTTCAAAGGGTGTTATAAATATGAGGAACTTGAAACGGTCAGAAAAATAGGAGGAGCATGAAACGGTGTTAAATACATGAAGAGCCTGAAAAGGTGAGAAATATGAAGAGCTTCAAAATGTTTCAAAAATATGAGGAGCATGAAACGGTCTGAAAAACAGGAGGAGCATGAAACGGTGTTCAAAAACATGAAGAGCCTGAAAAGGTGTGAAAAATAAGAAGAGCTTCAATTCTTGTCAAAAATATGAGGAGCATGAAACTGTCTGAAAAATAGAAGGAGCATGTAACGGTGTTCAAAACATGAAGAGCTTGAAAAGAAGTGAAAAATATGAAGAGCTTCAAAAGGTGTCAAAAATATGAAGAGCATGAAACGGTCTGAAAATTAGGAGGAGCATGAAACGGTGTTGAAAGCATGAAGAGCCTGAAAAGGTGTGAAATATATGAAGAGCTTCAAAAGCTGTCAAAAATGTGAGGAGCATGAAACAGTGTGAAAAATACTAGGAGTATGAAACGGTGTTCAAAAAAATGAAGAGCATGAAAAGGTGTGAAAAATATGAAGAGCTTCAAAAAGTGTGAAAAATATGAGGAGAATGAAACGTTCTGAAAAATAGGAGTAGCATGAAACGGTGTTCAAAAACATGAAGAGCCTGAAAAGGTGTGAAAAATATGAAGAGCTTCAAAAGGTGTCAAAAATATGAGGAGCATGAAACGGTCTGAAAAATAGGAGGAACATCGAACGGTGTTCAAAAACATGAAGAGCCAGAAAAGGTGTGAAATATATGAAGAGCTTCAAAAGGTGTCAAAAATATGAGGAGCATGAAACAGTGTGAAAAATACTAGGAGCATGAAAAGCTGTTGAAAAACATGAAGAGTCTGAAAAGGTGCGAAAAATATGAAGAGCTTCAAAAGGTGTCAAAAATATGAGGAGCATGAAACGGTCTGAAAAATAGGAGGAGCATGAAGCGGTGTTCAAAAACATGAAGCCTGAAATGGTGTGAAAAATATGAAGAGCTTCAAAAGGTTTGAAAAATAGGAGGAACATGAAACGGTCTGAAAAATAAGAGGAGCATGAAGCGGTGTTGAAAAACATGAAGAGCCTGAAAAGGTGTGAGAAATATGAAGAGCTTCAAAAGGTTTCAAAAATATGAGGGGCACGAAACGTTCTGAAAAATAAGAGGAGCATGAAGCGGTGTTGAAAAACATGAAAAGCCTGATAAGGTGTCAAATATATGAAGAGCTTCAAAAGGTATGAAAAATATGAAGAGCATGAAACGGTCTGAAAATAGGAGGAGCATGAAGCAGTGTTGAAAAACATGAAGAGCCTCAAAAGATGTGAAAAATATGAAGAGCTTCAAAATGTTTAAAAAATATGTGGAGTATGAAAGTATCTGAAAAATAGGAGGAGCATGAAACGGCGTTGAAAAACATGAGGAGAATGAAACGGTCTGAAAAATAGGAGGAGCATGAAACGGTGTTGAAAAACATGAAGAGACTGAAAATGTGTGAAAAATATGAAGAGCTTCAAACGATGTCAAAAACATACGGAGCATGAAACGGTCTGAAAAATAGGAGGAGCATGAAACGCTGTTGAAAACATGAAGAGCCTTAAAAGGTGTGAAAAATATGTAGAGCTTAAAAAGGTGTCAAAATATGAGGAGCATGAAACGGTCTGAAAATTAGGAGGAGCATGAAGCTGTGTTGAAAACATGAAGAGCCTGAAGAGGCGTGAAATATATGAAGAGCTTCAAAATGTGTCAAAAATATGAGGAGCATGAAACATTCTGAAAAATAGGAGGAACACGAAGTGGTGTTGAAATACATGAAGTGCCGGAAAAGGTGTGAAAAATATGAAGAGCTTCAAAAGGTGTCAAAAATATAAAGAGCATGAAACAGTCTGAAACAAAGGAGGAGCATGAAACGGTGTTGAAAAACGTGAAAAGCCTGATAAGGTGTGAAATATATGAAAAGCTTCAAAAGGTGTCAAAAATATGAAGAGCATGAAACGTTCTGAAAAATTGGAGGAGCATGAAGCGGTGTTGAAAAACATGAAGAGCCTGAAAAGGTGTCAATAATATGAAGAGTTTCAAAACGTGTGAAAAATATGAAGAGCTTCAAAAGGTGTCAAAAAATGAGGAGCATGAAACGGTCTGAAAAATAGGAGGAGCATGAAGCGGTGTTGAAAAACATGGAGAGCCTGAAAAGGTGTGAAAAATATGAAGAGCTTCAAAAGGTGTCAAAAATATGAGGAGCATGATACGGTCTGAAATATAAGGGAGCATGAAACGGTGTTCAAAAACACGAGCAGCCTGAAAAGGTGTGAAAAATATGAAGAGCTTCAAAAGGTGTCAAAAATATGAGGAGCATGAAATGATCTGAAATATAGGAGGAGCATGAAGCGGTGTTGAAAAACATGAAGAGCCTGAAAAGTTGTGAAAAAAATGAAGAGCTTCAAAATTTGTCAAATATATGAAGAGCATGAAACGGTCTGAAATTTAGGAGGAGCATGAAGTGGTGTAGAAAAGCATGAACAGACTGAAAAGGTGTTAAAAATATGAACAGCTTCAAAAGGTGTGAAAAATATGAGGATCATGAAACGTTCTCAAAAATAAGAGGAGCATGAAGCGGTGTTGAAAAACATGAAGAGCCTAAAAAGGTATGAATAATATGAAGAGCTTCAAAAGTTGTCAAAAATATGCAGAGCATGAAATGATCTGAAATATAGGAGGAGCATGAAATGGTGCTCAAAAACATGAAGAGCCTGAAAAGGTGTGAATTATATGAAGAGCTTCAAAAGGTGTCAAAAATATGAGGAGCATGAAGCGGTGTTGAAAAACATGAAGAGCCTGAAAAGGAGTGAAATATATGAAGAGGTTCAAAAGTTGTCAAAATATGAGGAGCATGAAACGGTCTCAAAAATAGGAGGAGCATGAAGTGGTGTTCAAAAACATGAAGTGCCTGAAAAGGTGTGAAAAATATGAAGAGATTCAAAAGGTGTCAAATATTTGAGGAGGATGAAACGGTCTGAAAAATAGGAGGAGCGTGAAACGTTGTTCAAAAACATGAAGAGCCTGAAAATGTGTGATAAATATGAAGAGCTTAAAAAGGTGTCAAAAATATTAAGAGCACGAAACGGTCTGAAAAATAGAAGGAGCATGAAACGGTGTTCATAAAATGAAGAGACTAAAAGGTGTGAAAAATATGAAGAGCCTCAAAAGGTGTCAAAAATATGATGAGCATGAAACGTTCTGAAAAATAGGAGTAGCAAGAAACGGTGTTCAAAGACATGAAGAGCCTGAAAAGGTGTGAAAAATATGAAGAGCTTCAAATAGTGTGAAAAATATGAGGAGAATGAAACGTTCTGAAAAATAGGAGTAGCATT
Source organism: Dama dama (assembly GCF_033118175.1). Lineage (NCBI taxonomy): Eukaryota > Metazoa > Chordata > Mammalia > Artiodactyla > Cervidae > Dama > Dama dama. Next base: position 6,013,646 of record NC_083709.1, read on the forward strand.
AAACGGTGTTCAAAAGCATGAAGAGCCTGAAAAGGTGTGAAAAATATGAAGAGCTTCAAAAGGTGTCAAAAATATGAAGAGCTTCAAAAGGTGTCAAAAATACGAGGAGCATGAAACGGTCTGAAAAATAGGAGGAACATCGAACGGTGTTCAAAAACATGAAGAGCCTGAAAAGGTGTGAAATATATGAAGAGCTTCAAAAGGTGTCAAAAATATGAGGAGCATGAAACAGTGTGAAAAATACTAGGAGCATTAAAAGCTGTTGAAAAACATGAAGAGTCTGAAAAGGTGCGAAAAATATGAAGAGCTTCAAAAGGTGTCAAAAATAAGAGGAGCATGAAACGGTCTGACAAATAAGAGGAGCATGAAGCGGGGTTCAAAAACATGAAGCCTGAAATGGTGTGAAAAATATGAAGAGCTTCAAAAGGTTTGAAAAATAGGAGGAACATGAAACGGTCTGAAAAATAAGAGGAGCAAGAAGCGGTGTTGAAAAACATGAAGAGCCTGAAAAGCTGTGAGAAATATGAAGAGCTTCAAAAGATTTCAAAAATATGAGGGGCACGAAACGTTCTGAAATATAAGGGAGCATGAAACGGTGTTCAAAAACACGAGCAGCCTGAAAAGGTGTGAAAAATATGAAGAGCTTAAAAATGTGTGAAAAATATGACGAGCATGAAACGGTCGGAAAAATAGGAGGAGCGTGAAGGGGTGTTCAAAAACATGAAGAGCCTGAAAAGGTGTGAAAAATATGAAGAGCTTCAAAAGGTCTCAAAAATATGAGGAGCATGAAATGATCTGAAATATAGGAGGAGCATGAAGCGGTGTTGAAAAACATGAAGAGCCTGAAAAGTTGTGAAAAAAATGAAGAGCTTCAAAATTTGTCAAATATATGAAGAGCATGAAACGGTCTGAAATTTAGGAGGAGCATGAAGTGGTGTAGAAAAGCATGAACAGACTGAAAAGGTGTTAAAAATATGAACAGCTTCAAAAGGTGTGAAAAATATGAGGATCATGAAACGTTCTCAAAAATAAGAGGAGCATGAAGCGGTGTTGAAAAACATGAAGAGCCTGAAAAGCTGTGAGAAATATGAAGAGCTTCAAAAGATTTCAAAAATATGAGGGGCACGAAACGTTCTGAAATATAAGGGAGCATGAAACGGTGTTCAAAAACACGAGCAGCCTGAAAAGGTGTGAAAAATATGAAGAGCTTAAAAATGTGTGAAAAATATGACGAGCATGAAACGGTCGGAAAAATAGGAGGAGCGTGAAGGGGTGTTCAAAAACATGAAGAGCCTGAAAAGGTGTGAAAAATATGAAGAGCTTCAAAAGGTGTCAAAAATATGAGGAGCATGAAATGATCTGAAATATAGGAGGAGCATGAAGCGGTGTTGAAAAACATGAAGAGCCTGAAAAGTTGTGAAAAAAATGAAGAGCTTCAAAATTTGTCAAATATATGAAGAGCATGAAACGGTCTGAAATTTAGGAGGAGCATGAAGTGGTGTAGAAAAGCATGAACAGACTGAAAAGGTGTTAAAAATATGAACAGCTTCAAAAGGTGTGAAAAATATGAGGATCATGAAACGTTCTCAAAAATAAGAGGAGCATGAAGCGGTGTTGAAAAACATGAAGAGCCTAAAAAGGTATGAATAATATGAAGAGCTTCAAAAGTTGTCAAAAATATGCAGAGCATGAAATGATCTGAAATATAGGAGGAGCATGAAATGGTGCTCAAAAACATGAAGAGCCTGAAAAGGTGTGAATTATATGAAGAGCTTCAAAAGGTGTCAAAAATATGAGGAGCATGAAGCGGTGTTGAAAAACATGAAGAGCCTGAAAAGGTGTGAAATATATGAAGAGGTTCAAAAGTTGTCAAAAATATGAGGAGCATGAAACGGTCTCAAAAATAGGAGGAGCATGAAGTGGTGTTCAAAAACATGAAGAGCCTGAAAAGGTGTGAAAAATATGAAGAGATTCAAAAGGTGTCAAATATTTGAGGAGGATGAAACGGTCCGAAAAATAGGAGGAGCGTGAAACGTTGTTCAAAAACATGAAGAGCCTGAAAATGTGTGATAAATATGAAGAGCTTAAAAAGGTGTCAAAAATATTAAGAGCACGAAACGGTCTGAAAAATAGAAGGAGCATGAAACGGTGTTCATAAACTTGAAGAGACTAAAAGGTGTGAAAAATATGAAGAGCTTCAAAAGGTGTCAAAAATATGAGGAGCATGAAACGTTCTGAAAAATAGGAGTAGCAAGAAACGGTGTTCAAAGACATGAAGAGCCTGAAAAGGTGTGAAAAATATGAAGACCTTCAAAAGGTGTCAAAAATATGAAGAGCTTCAAAAGGTGTCAAAAATATGAGGAGCATGAAACGGTCTCAAAAATAGGAGGAGCATGAAGTGGTGTTCAAAAACATGAAGAGCCTGAAAAGGTGTGAAATATATGAAGAGGTTCAAAAGGTGTCAAAATATGAGGAGCATGAAACGGTCTCAAAATAGGAGGAGCATGAAGTGGTGTTCAAAAACATGAAGAGCCTGAAAATGTGTGATAAATATGAAGATCTTAAAAAGGTGTAAAAAATATTAAGAGCATGAAACGGTCTGAAAAATAGAAGGAGCATGAAACGGTGTTCATAAACTTGAGGAGACTAAAAGGTGTGAAAAATATTAAGAGCTTCAAAAGGTGTCAAAAATATGAGGAGTATGAAACGTTCTGAAAAATAGGAGTAGCAAGAAAAGGTGTTCAAAGACATGAAGAGCCTGAAAAGGTGTGAAATATATGAAGAGCTTCAAAAGGTGTCAAAAATATGAAGAGCTTCAAACGGTGTGAAATACATGAGGAGCATGAAACGGTATGAAAAATACAAGGAGCATGAAACGGTGTTCAAAAACAAGAAGAGCCTGAAAACGTGTGAAAAACATGAAGAGCCTGAAAAGGTGTGAAAATTATGAAGAGCTTCAAAAGTGTCAAAAATATGAGGAAAATGAAACGGTCTGAAAAATAGGAGGCTCATGAAACGGTGTTGAAAAACATGACAAGCCTGAAAACGTGTCAAAAATATGAAGAGCTTCAGGCTGGCGGGTAAAGCTGGGAAGTACCGGCCGGGGGCGCCGGTTGGAGACATTATTGCAATGTGGGCCTTAGGATTTGAGCCAAAGAAAGAAGAAATTAAAAAGATGATAGCTGAAACTGACAAAGAAGGAATTGGCACCATTAATTTTGAAGAATTTTTTGCCATAATGAGTGTAAAAATGAGTGAAAAGGATGAAAAAGAAGAAATATTGAAGGCTTTCAAACTATTTGATGATGATGATACAGGAAGCATACCACTGAACAATATCAAGAGGGTTGCTAAGGAGCTAGGGGAAAATTTAACAGATGATGAACTTCAGGAAATGCTTGATGAGGCTGATCATGATGGGGATGGAGAAATAAACAAGGAAGAATTTTTGAAAATGATGCAAAAGACCACTCTTTATTAACACTGTCTTTTGTGCCTTTTGGAAAGTTGTTAACAAGTTTGTATTTGCTATAAGTTCCATAATAGCTGAATATATTCATTTTCAGTGTTTAAGTTTATATACATAAACTGGTCTCTTGATGTCTAATCCATGGGAGAAGTTACATGTTGCTACCAATATGTTGTTAAATCTATAACATCAAGAAATAAAATGTAGTGACTTCCTTAAACTATGAATCTGAAGAACAGTATTAATTACAAGTGCTATTTTTTGAGACCCACGTTCTAAAACTTAGATTTTTTAATTAACTTATGGAAATTGGCCCCACATCATAAGCCAGCCATCACTTTCCCTATTATTTTCCTTTTGTGCAATTCTAAAAATGAACATTTGATTTTAACTGATTATTCAGATATGTAAAGTCTTAAATATAACTGGCAGCATCAAAAGGTGTGAAAAATATGAAGAGCTTCAAAAGGTGTCAAAAATGAGATGAGCATGACACTGTCTGAAAAATAGGAGGAGCATGAAATGGTGTTCAAAAACATGAAGAGCCTGAAAAGGTGTGAAATCCATGAAGAGCTTCAAAAGGTGTGAAAAATATGAGGAGCATGAAACGGTCTGAAAAATAGGAGGAGCATGAAGTGGTGTTGAAAAACATAAAGAGCTTGAAAAGGTGTGAAAAATATGAGAAGCATTAAAAGGTCTGAAAAATAGGAGGAGCATGAAGTGGTGTTGAAAAACATGAAGAGACTGAAAACGTGTGAAAAATATTAAGAGCTTCAAAAGGTGTCAAAAATATGAGGAGCATGAAACGGTCTGAAAAATAGGAGGAGCATGAAGTAGTGTTGAAAAACATGAAGAGCCTGAAAAGGGGTGAAAAATATGAAGAGCTTCAAGAGGTGTGAAAAATATGAGGAGCATTAAACGGTCTGAAAAATAGGAGGAGCATGAAGCGGTGTTGAAAAACATGAAGAGCCTGAAAAAGTGTGAAAAATATGAGGAGCTTGAAAAGAAGTGAAATACATGAGTAGCATTAAATGGTCTGAAAAATAGGAGGAGCATGAAGCGGTGTTGAAAAACATGAAGAGTCTGAGAAGGGGTGAAAAATATGAAGAGCTTCAAGAGGTGTGAAAAATATGAGGAGCATTAAACGGTCTGAAAAATAGGAGGAGCATGAAGCGGTTTTCAAAAACATGAAGAGCCTGAAAAAGTGTGAAAAATATGAGGAGCTTGAAAAGAAGTGAAATACATGAGGAGCATTAAACGGTCTGAAAAATAGGAGGAGCATGAAGCGGTGTTGAAAAACATGAAGAGCCTGAATATGTGTGAAAAATATGAAGAGCTTCAAAAGGTGTCAAAAATGAGATGAGCATGACACTGTCTGAAAAATAGGAGGAGCATGAAGCGGTGTTGAAAAACATTAAGAGCCTGAAAATGTGTGAAATATATGAAGAGCTTCAAAAGGTGTCAAAAATATGAGGATCTTGAAACGGTCTCAAAAATAGGAGGAGCATGAAGGGCTTTTCAAAAACATGAAGTGCCTAAAAAGTTATGAATAATATGAAGAGCTTCAAAAGGTGTCAAAAATATGAAGAGCATGAAACGGTCTGAAATTTCGGAGGAGCATGAAACGGTGCTCAAAAACATGAAGAGCCTGAAAAGGTGTGAATTATATGAAGAGCTTCAAAAGGTGTCAAAAATATGAAGAGCTTCAAAAGGTGTCAAAAATTACGAGGAGCATGAAACTCTCTGAAAAATAGGAGGAGCTTGAAAATGTGTTGAAAAACATGAAGAGTCTGAAAAGGTGTGAAAAAATATGAAGAGCTTCAAAACGTGTGAAAAATATGAAGAGCTTCAAAGGGTGTTATAAATATGAGGAACTTGAAACGGTCAGAAAAATAGGAGGAGCATGAAACGGTGTTAAATACATGAAGAGCCTGAAAAGGTGAGAAATATGAAGAGCTTCAAAATGTTTCAAAAATATGAGGAGCATGAAACGGTCTGAAAAACAGGAGGAGCATGAAACGGTGTTCAAAAACATGAAGAGCCTGAAAAGGTGTGAAAAATAAGAAGAGCTTCAATTCTTGTCAAAAATATGAGGAGCATGAAACTGTCTGAAAAATAGAAGGAGCATGAAACGGTGTTCAAAACATGAAGAGCTTGAAAAGAAGTGAAAAATATGAAGAGCTTCAAAAGGTGTCAAAAATATGAAGAGTATGAAACGGTCTGAAAATTAGGAGGAGCATGAAACGGTGTTGAAAGCATGAAGAGCCTGAAAAGGTGTGAAATATATGAAGAGCTTCAAAAGCTGTCAAAAATGTGAGGAGCATGAAACATTGTGAAAAATACTAGGAGTATGAAACGGTGTTCAAAAAAATGAAGAGCCTGAAAAGGTGTGAAAAATATGAAGAGCTTCAAAAAGTGTGAAAAATATGAGGAGAATGAAACGTTCTGAAAAATAGGAGTAGCATGAAACGGTGTTCAAAAACATGAAGAGCCTGAAAAGGTGTGAAAAATATGAAGAGCTTCAAAAGGTGTCAAAAATATGAGGAGCATGAAACGGTCTGAAAAATAGGAGGAACATCGAACGGTGTTCAAAAACATGAAGAGCCTGAAAAGGTGTGAAATATATGAAGAGCTTCAAAAGGTGTCAAAAATATGAGGAGCATGAAACAGTGTGAAAAATACTAGGAGCATGAAAAGCTGTTGAAAAACATGAAGAGTCTGAAAAGGTGCGAAAAATATGAAGAGCTTCAAAAGGTGTCAAAAATATGAGGAGCATGAAACGGTCTGAAAAATAGGAGGAGCATGAAGCGGTGTTCAAAAACATGAAGCCTGAAATGGTGTGAAAAATATGAAGAGCTTCAAAAGGTTTGAAAAATAGGAGGAACATGAAACGGTCTGAAAAATAAGAGGAGCATGAAGCGGTGTTGAAAAACATGAAGAGCCTGAAAAGGTGTGAGAAATATGAAGAGCTTCAAAAGGTTTCAAAAATATGAGGGGCACGAAACGTTCTGAAAAATAAGAGGAGCATGAAGCGGTGTTGAAAAACATGAAAAGCCTGATAAGGTGTCAAATATATGAAGAGCTTCAAAAGGTATGAAAAATATGAAGAGCATGAAACGGTCTGAAAATAGGAGGAGCATGAAGCAGTGTTGAAAAACATGAAGAGCCTCAAAAGATGTGAAAAATATGAAGAGCTTCAAAATGTTTAAAAAATATGTGGAGTATGAAAGTATCTGAAAAATAGGAGGAGCATGAAACGGCGTTGAAAAACATGAGGAGAATGAAACGGTCTGAAAAATAGGAGGAGCATGAAACGGTGTTGAAAAACATGAAGAGACTGAAAATGTGTGAAAAATATGAAGAACTTCAAACGATGTCAAAAACATACGGAGCATGAAACGGTCTGAAAAATAGGAGGAGCATGAAACGCTGTTGAAAACATGAAGAGCCTTAAAAGGTGTGAAAAATATGTAGAGCTTAAAAAGGTGTCAAAATATGAGGAGCATGAAACGGTCTGAAAATTAGGAGGAGCATGAAGCTGTGTTGAAAACATGAAGAGCCTGAAGAGGCGTGAAATATATGAAGAGCTTCAAAATGTGTCAAAAATATGAGGAGCATGAAACATTCTGAAAAATAGGAGGAACACGAAGTGGTGTTGAAATACATGAAGTGCCGGAAAAGGTGTGAAAAATATGAAGAGCTTCAAAAGGTGTCAAAAATATAAAGAGCATGAAACAGTCTGAAACAAAGGAGGAGCATGAAACGGTGTTGAAAAACATGAAAAGCCTGATAAGGTGTGAAATATATGAAAAGCTTCAAAAGGTGTCAAAAATATGAAGAGCATGAAACGTTCTGAAAAATTGGAGGAGCATGAAGCGGTGTTGAAAAACATGAAGAGCCTGAAAAGGTGTCAATAATATGAAGAGTTTCAAAACGTGTGAAAAATATGAAGAGCTTCAAAAGGTGTCAAAAAATGAGGAGCATGAAACGGTCTGAAAAATAGGAGGAGCATGAAGCGGTGTTGAAAAACATGGAGAGCCTGAAAAGGTGTGAAAAATATGAAGAGCTTCAAAAGGTGTCAAAAATATGAGGAGCATGATACGGTCTGAAATATAAGGGAGCATGAAACGGTGTTCAAAAACACGAGCAGCCTGAAAAGGTGTGAAAAATATGAAGAGCTTAAAAATGTGTGAAAAATATGACGAGCATGAAACGGTGGGAAAAATAGGAGGAGCGTGAAGGGGTGTTCAAAAACATGAAGAGCCTGAAAAGGTGTGAAAAATATGAAGAGCTTCAAAAGGTGTCAAAAATATGAGGAGCATGAAATGATCTGAAATATAGGAGGAGCATGAAGCGGTGTTGAAAAACATGAAGAGCCTGAAAAGTTGTGAAAAAAATGAAGAGCTTCAAAATTTGTCAAATATATGAAGAGCATGAAACGGTCTGAAATTTAGGAGGAGCATGAAGTGGTGTAGAAAAGCATGAACAGACTGAAAAGGTGTTAAAAATATGAACAGCTTCAAAAGGTGTGAAAAATATGAGGATCATGAAACGTTCTCAAAAATAAGAGGAGCATGAAGCGGTGTTGAAAAACATGAAGAGCCTAAAAAGGTATGAATAATATGAAGAGCTTCAAAAGTTGTCAAAAATATGCAGAGCATGAAATGATCTGAAATATAGGAGGAGCATGAAATGGTGCTCAAAAACATGAAGAGCCTGAAAAGGTGTGAATTATATGAAGAGCTTCAAAAGGTGTCAAAAATATGAGGAGCATGAAGCGGTGTTGAAAAACATGAAGAGCCTGAAAAGGAGTGAAATATATGAAGAGGTTCAAAAGTTGTCAAAATATGAGGAGCATGAAACGGTCTCAAAAATAGGAGGAGCATGAAGTGGTGTTCAAAAACATGAAGAGCCTGAAAAGGTGTGAAAAATATGAAGAGATTCAAAAGGTGTCAAATATTTGAGGAGGATGAAACGGTCTGAAAAATAGGAGGAGCGTGAAACGTTGTTCAAAAACATGAAGAGCCTGAAAATGTGTGATAAATATGAAGAGCTTAAAAAGGTGTCAAAAATATTAAGAGCACGAAACGGTCTGAAAAATAGAAGGAGCATGAAACGGTGTTCATAAAATGAAGAGACTAAAAGGTGTGAAAAATATGAAGAGCTTCAAAAGGTGTCAAAAATATGAGGAGCATGAAACGTTCTGAAAAATAGGAGTAGCAAGAAACGGTGTTCAAAGACATGAAGAGCCTGAAAAGGTGTGAAAAATATGAAGAGCTTCAAATAGTGTGAAAAATATGAGGAGAATGAAACGTTCTGAAAAATAGGAGTAGCATTAAACGGTGTTCAAAAGCATGAAGAGCCTGAAAAGGTGTGAAAAATATGAAGAGCTTCAAAAGGTGTCAAAAATATGAAGAGCTTCAAAAGGTGTCAAAAATACGAGGAGCATGAAACGGTCTGAAAAATAGGAGGAACATCGAACGGTGTTCAAAAACATGAAGAGCCTGAAAAGGTGTGAAATATATGAAGAGCTTCAAAAGGTGTCAAAAATATGAGGAGCATGAAACAGTGTGAAAAATACTAGGAGCATTAAAAGCTGTTGAAAAACATGAAGAGTCTGAAAAGGTGCGAAAAATATGAAGAGCTTCAAAAGGTGTCAAAAATAAGAGGAGCATGAAACGGTCTGACAAATAAGAGGAGCATGAAGCGGTGTTCAAAAACATGAAGCCTGAAATGGTGTGAAAAATATGAAGAGCTTCAAAAGGTTTGAAAAATAGGAGGAACATGAAACGGTCTGAAAAATAAGAGGAGCAAGAAGCGGTGTTGAAAAACATGAAGAGCCTGAAAAGCTGTGAGAAATATGAAGAGCTTCAAAAGATTTCAAAAATATGAGGGGCACGAAACGTTCTGAAATATAAGGGAGCATGAAACGGTGTTCAAAAACACGAGCAGCCTGAAAAGGTGTGAAAAATATGAAGAGCTTAAAAATGTGTGAAAAATATGACGAGCATGAAACGGTCGGAAAAATAGGAGGAGCGTGAAGGGGTGTTCAAAAACATGAAGAGCCTGAAAAGGTGTGAAAAATATGAAGAGCTTCAAAAGGTGTCAAAAATATGAGGAGCATGAAATGATCTGAAATATAGGAGGAGCATGAAGCGGTGTTGAAAAACATGAAGAGCCTGAAAAGTTGTGAAAAAAATGAAGAGCTTCAAAATTTGTCAAATATATGAAGAGCATGAAACGGTCTGAAATTTAGGAGGAGCATGAAGTGGTGTAGAAAAGCATGAACAGACTGAAAAGGTGTTAAAAATATGAACAGCTTCAAAAGGTGTGAAAAATATGAGGATCATGAAACGTTCTCAAAAATAAGAGGAGCATGAAGCGGTGTTGAAAAACATGAAGAGCCTAAAAAGGTATGAATAATATGAAGAGCTTCAAAAGTTGTCAAAAATATGCAGAGCATGAAATGATCTGAAATATAGGAGGAGCATGAAATGGTGCTCAAAAACATGAAGAGCCTGAAAAGGTGTGAATTATATGAAGAGCTTCAAAAGGTGTCAAAAATATGAGGAGCATGAAGCGGTGTTGAAAAACATGAAGAGCCTGAAAAGGTGTGAAATATATGAAGAGGTTCAAAAGTTGTCAAAAATATGAGGAGCATGAAACGGTCTCAAAAATAGGAGGAGCATGAAGTGGTGTTCAAAAACATGAAGAGCCTGAAAAGGTGTGAAAAATATGAAGAGATTCAAAAGGTGTCAAATATTTGAGGAGGATGAAACGGTCTGAAAAATAGGAGGAGCGTGAAACGTTGTTCAAAAACATGAAGAGCCTGAAAATGTGTGATAAATATGAAGAGCTTAAAAAGGTGTCAAAAATATTAAGAGCACGAAACGGTCTGAAAAATAGAAGGAGCATGAAACGGTGTTCATAAACTTGAAGAGACTAAAAGGTGTGAAAAATATGAAGAGCTTCAAAAGGTGTCAAAAATATGAGGAGCATGAAACGTTCTGAAAAATAGGAGTAGCAAGAAACTGTGTTCAAAGACATGAAGAGCCTGAAAAGGTGTGAAAAATATGAAGACCTTCAAAAGGTGTCAAAAATATGATTAGCTTCAAAAGGTGTCAAAAATACGAGGAGCATGAAACTGTCTGAAAAATAGGAGGAGCTTGAAAATTTGTTGAAAAACATGAAGAGTCTGAAAAGGTGTGAAAAAATATGAAGAGCTTCAAAACGTGTGAAAAATATGAAGAGCTTCAAAAGGTGTCATAAATATGAGGAACTTGAAACGGTCAGAAAAATAGGAGGAGCATGAAACGGTGTTAAATACATGAAGAGCCTGAAAAGGTGAGAAATATGAAGAGCTTCAAAATGTTTCAAAAATATGAGGAGCATGAAACGGTCTGAAAAACAGGAGGAACATGAAACGGTGTTCAAAAACATGAAGAGCCTGAAAAGGTGTGAAAAATATGAAGAGCTTCAATTCTTGTCAAAAATATGAGGAGCATGAAACTGTCTGAAAAATAGAAGGAGCATGAAACGGTGTTCAAAACATGAAGAGCTTGAAAAGCAGTGAAAAATATGAAGAGCTTCAAACGGTGTGAAATACATGAGGAGCATGAAACGGTCTGAAAAATACGAGGAGCATGAAACGGTGTTCAAAAACAAGAAGAGCCTGAAAACGTGTGAAAAACATGAAGAGCCTGAAAAGGTGTGAAAATTATGAAGAGCTTCAAAAGTGTCAAAAATATGAGGAAAATGAAACGGTCTGAAAAATAGGAGGCTCATGAAACGGTGTTGAAATTGGAAATTGGCCCCACATCATAAGCCAGCCATCACTTTCCCTATTATTTTCCTTTTGTGCAATACTAAAAATGAACATTTGATTTTAAATGATTATTCAGACATGTAAAGTCTTAAATATAACTGGCAGCATCAAAAGGTGTGAAATCAATGAAGAGCTTCAAAAGGTGTGAAAAATATGAGGAGCATGACACTGTCTGAAAAATAGGAGGAGCATGAAATGGTGTTCAAAAACATGAAGAGCCTGAAAAGCTGTGAAATCAATGAAGAGCTTCAAGAGGTGTGAAAAATATGAGGAGTATTAAACGGTCTGAAAAATAGGAGGAGCATGAAGCGGTGTTGAAAAACATGAAGAGCCTGAAAAGGGGTGAAAAATATGAAGAGCTTCAAGAGGTGTGAAAAATATGAGGAGCATTAAACGGTCTGAAAAATAGGAGGAGCATGAAGCGGTTTTCAAAAACATGAAGAGCCTGAAAAAGTGTGAAAAATATGAGGAGCTTGAAAAGAAGTGAAATACATGAGGAGCATTAAACGGTCTGAAAAATAGGAGGAGCATGAAGCGGTGTTGAAAAACATGAAGAGCCTGAATATGCGAGAAAAATATGAAGAGCTTCAAAAGGTGTCAAAAATGAGATGAGCATGACACTGTCTGAAAAATAGGAGGAGCATGAAATGGTGTTCAAAAACATGAAGAGGCTGAACAGGTGTGAAATCCATGAAGAGCTTCAAAAGGTGTGAAAAATATGAGGAGCATGAAACGGTCTGAAAAATAGGAGGAGCATGAAGTGGTGTTGAAAAACATAAAGAGCTTGAAAATGTGTGAAAAATATGAGAAGCATTAAACGGTCTGAAAAATAGGAGGAGCATGAAGTGGTGTTGAAAAACATAAAGAGCTTGAAAAGGTGTGAAAAATATGAGAAGCATTAAACGGTCTGAAAAATAGGAGGAGCATGAAGGGGTGCTGAAAAACATGAAGTGACTGAAACCGTGTGAAAAATATGAGGAGCTTGAAAAGAAGCGAAATACATGAGGAGCATTAAACGATCTGAAAAATAAGACGAGCATGAAGCGGTGTTGAAAAACATGAAGAGCCTAAAAAGGGGTGAAAAATATGAAGAGCTTCAAGAGGTGTGAAAAATATGAGGAGCATTAAACGGTCTGAAACATAGGAGGAGCATGAAGCGGTGTTCAAAAACATGAAGAGCCTGAAAAAGTGTGAAAAATATGAGGAGCTTGAAAAGAAGTGAAATACATGAGGAGCAGTAAACGGTCTGAAAAATAGGAGGAGCATGAAGCGGTGTTGAAAAACATGAAGAGCCTGAATATGTGTGAAAAATATGAAGAGCTTCAAAAGGTGTCAAAAATGAGATGAGCATGAAACGGTCTGAAAAATAGGAGGAGCATGAAGCGGTGTTGAAAAACATGAAGAGCCTGAAAAGGTGTGTAATGTATGAAGAGTCTCAAAACGTGTCAAAAATATGAGGAGCATGAAACGGTCTGAAATATAGGAGGAGCATGAAGCGGTGTTGAAAAACATGAAGAGCCTGAAATGGTGTGAAAAATATGAAGAGCTTCAAAAGGTGTGAAAAATATGAGGAGCATGAAACGGTCTGAAAAATAGGAGGAGCATGAACCTGTGTTGAAAAACATGAAGAGCCTAAAAAGGTGTGAAAAATATGAAGAGCCTCAAAACGTGTCAAAATTATGAGGAGCATGAAACGGTCTGAAAAATAGGAGGAGCATGAAGTGGTGTTGAAAAACATAAAGAGCTTGAAAAGGTGTGAAAAATATGAGAAGCATTAAACGGTCTGAAAAATAGGAGGAGCATGAAGCGGTGTTGAAAAACATGAAGAGACTGAAAACGTGTGAAAAATATTAAGAGCTTCAAAAGGTGTCAAAAATATGAGGAGCATGAAGTAGTGTTGAAAAACATGAAGAGACTGAAAACGTGTGAAAAATATTAAGAGCTTCAAAAGGTGTCAAAAATATGAGGAGCATGAAACGGTCTGAAAAATAGGAGGAGCATGAAGTAGTGTTGAATAATATGAAGAGCCTGAAAAGGGGTGAAAAATATGCAGAGCTTCAAGAGGTGTGAAAAATATGAGGAGCATTAAACGGTCTGAAAAATAGGAGGAGCATGAAGCGATGTTCAAAAACATAAAGAGCCTGAAAATGTGTGAAAAATATGAAGAGCTTCAAAAGGTGTCAAAAATATGAGGAGCATGAAACGGTCTGAAAAATAGGAGGAGCATGAAGTAGTGTTGAAAAATATGAAGAGCCTGAAAAGGGGTGAAAAATATGAAGAGCTTCAAGAGGTGTGAAAAATATGAGGAGCATTAAACGGTCTGAAAAATAGGAGGAGCATGAAGCGGTTTTCAAAAACATGAAGAGCCTGAAAAAGTGTGAAAAATATGAGGAGCTTGAAAAGAAGTAAAATACATGAGGAGCATTAAACGGTCTGAAAAATAGGAGGAGCATGAAGCGGTGTTGAAAAACATGAAGAGCCTGAATATGTGTGAATAATATGAAGAGCTTCAAAAGGTGTCAAAAATGAGATGAGCATGACACTGTCAGAAAAATAGGAGGAGCATGAAATGGTGTTCAAAAACATGAAGAGGCTGAACAGGTGTGAAATCCATGAAGAGCTTCAAACGGTGTGAAAAATATGAGGCCATGAAACGGTCTGAAAAATAGGAGGAGCATGAAGTGGTGTTGAAAAACATAAAGAGCTTGAAAATGTGTGAAAAATATGAGAAGCATTAAACGGTCTGAAAAATAGGAGGAGCATGAAGTGGTGTTGAAAAACATAAAGAGCTTGAAAAGGTGTGAAAAATATGAGAAGCATTAAACGGTCTGAAAAATAGGAGGAGCATGAAGCGGTGTTGAAAAACATGAAGTGACTGAAAACGTGTGAAAAATATGAAGAGCTTCAAAAGGTGTGAAAAATATGAGGAGCATGAAACGATCTGAAAAATAGGAGGAGCATGAACCTGTGTTGAAAAACATGAAGAGCCTAAAAAGGTGTGAAAAATATGAAGAGCCTCAAAACGTGTCAAAAATATGAGGAGCATGAAACGGTCTGAAAAATAGGAGGAGCATGAAGTGGTGTTGAAAAACATAAAGAGCTTGAAAAGGTGTGAAAAATATGAGAAGCATTAAACGGTCTGAAAAATAGGAGGAGCATGAAGCGGTGTTGAAAAACAAGAAGAGACTGAAAACGTGTGAAAAATATTAAGAGCTTCAACAGGTGTCAAAAATATGAGGAGCATGAAACGGTCTGAAAAATAGGAGGAGCATGAAGTAGTGTTGAAAAACATGAAAAGACTGAAAACGTGTGAAAAATATTAAGAGCTTCAAAAGGTGTCAAAAATATGAGGAGCATGAAACGGTCTGAAAAATAGGAGGAGCATGAAGTAGTGTTGAATAATATGAAGAGCCTGAAAAGGGTTGAAAAATATGAAGAGCTTCAAGAGGTGTGAAAAATATGAGGAGCATTAAACGGTCTGAAAAATAGGAGGAGCATGAAGCGGTGTTGAAAAACATGAAGAGCCTGAAAAAGTGTGAAAATTATGAGGAGCTTGAAAATTAGTGAAATACATGAGGAGCATTAAACGGTTTGCAAAATAGGAGGAGCATGAAGCGGTGTTGAAAAACATGAAGAGCCTGAAAAGGGGTGAAAAATATGAAGAGCTTCAAGAGGTGTGAAAAATATGAGGAGCATTAAACGGTCTGAAAAATAGGAGGAGCATGAAGCGGTTTTCCAAAACATGAAGAGCCTGAAAAAGTGTGAAAAATATGAGGAGCTTGAAAAGAAGTGAAATACATGAGGAGCATTAAACGGTCTGAAAAATAGGAGGAGCATGAAGCGGTGTTGAAAAACATGAAGAGCCTGAATATGTGTGAAAAATATGAAGAGCTTCAAAAGGTGTCAAAAATGAGATGAGCATTACACTGTCTGAAAAATAGGAGGAACATGAAATGGTGTTCAAAAACATGAAGAGGCTGAACAGGTGTGAAATCCATGAAGAGCTTCAAAAGGTGTGAAAAATATGAGGAGCATGAAACGGTCTGAAAAATAGGAGGAGCATGAATCGATGTTCAAAAACATAAAGAGCCTGAAAATGTGTGAAAAATATGAAGAGCTTCAAAAGGTGTCAAAAATATGAGGAGCATGAAACGGTCTGAAAAATAGGAGGAGCGTGAAGTAGTGTTGAAAAATATGAAGAGCCTGAAAAGGGGTGAAAAATATGAAGAGCTTCAAGAGGTGTGAAAAATATGAGGAGCATTAAACGGTCTGAAAAATAGGAGGAGCATGAAGCGGTTTTCAAAAACATGAAGAGCCTGAAAAAGTGTGAAAAATATGAGGAGCTTGAAAAGAAGTAAAATACATGAGGAGCATTAAACGGTCTGAAAAATAGGAGGAGCATGAAGCGGTGTTGAAAAACATGAAGAGCCTGAATATGTGTGAATAATATGAAGAGCTTCAAAAGGTGTCAAAAATGAGATGAGCATGACACTGTCAGAAAAATAGGAGGAGCATGAAATGGTGTTCAAAAACATGAAGAGGCTGAACAGGTGTGAAATCCATGAAGAGCTTCAAAAGGTGTGAAAAATATGAGGCCATGAAACGGTCGGAAAAATAGGAGGAGCATGAAGTGGTGTTGAAAAACATAAAGAGCTTGAAAATGTGTGAAAAATATGAGAAGCATTAAACGGTCTGAAAAATAGGAGGAGCATGAAGTGGTGTTGAAAAACATAAAGAGCTTGAAAAGGTGTGAAAAATATGAGAAGCATTAAACGGTCTGAAAAATAGGAGGAGCATGAAGCAGTGTTGAAAAACATGAAGTGACTGAAAACGTGTGAAAAATATGAAGAGCTTCAAAAGGTGTGAAAAATATGAGGAGCATGAAACGATCTGAAAAATAGGAGGAGCATGAACCTGTGTTGAAAAACATGAAGAGCCTAAAAAGGTGTGAAAAATATGAAGAGCCTCAAAACGTGTCAAAAATATGAGGAGCATGAAACGGTCTGAAAAATAGGAGGAGCATGAAGTGGTGTTGAAAAACATAAAGAGCTTGAAAAGGTGTGAAAAATATGAGAAGCATTAAACGGTCTGAAAAATAGGAGGAGCATGAAGCGGTGTTGAAAAACAAGAAGAGACTGAAAACGTGTGAAAAATATTAAGAGCTTCAACAGGTGTCAAAAATATGAGGAGCATGAAACGGTCTGAAAAATAGGAGGAGCATGAAGTAGTGTTGAAAAACATGAAGAGACTGAAAACGTGTGAAAAATATTAAGAGCTTCAAAAGGTGTCAAAAATATGAGGAGCATGAAACGGTCTGAAAAATAGGAGGAGCATGAAGCGGTGTTCAAAAACATGAAGAGCCTGAAAAAGTGTGAAAAATATGAGGAGCTTGAAAAGAAGTGAAATACATGAGGAGCATTAAACGGTCTGAAAAATAGGAGGAGCATGAAGCGGTGTTGAAAAACATGAAGAGCCTGAAATGGTGTGAAAAATATGAAGAGCTTCAAAAGCTGTCAAAAATGAGATGAGCATGAAACGGTCTGAAAAATAGGAGGAGCATGAAGCGGTCTTGAAAAACATGAAGAGCCTGAAAAGGTTTGTAATGTACGAAGAGTCTCAAAACGTGTCAAAAATATGAGGAGCATGAAACGGTCTGAAATATAGGAGGAGCATGAAGCGGTGTTGAAAAACATGAAGAGCCTGAAATGGTGTGAAAAATATGAAGAGCTTCAAAAGGTGTGAAAAATATGAGGAGCATGAAACGGTGAAAAATAGGAGGAGCATGAACCTGTGTTGAAAAACATGAAGAGCCTAAAAAGGTGTGAAAAATATGAAGAGCCTCAAAACGTGTCAAAAATATGAGGAGCATGAAACGGTCTGAAAAATAGGAGGAGCATGAAGCGGTGTTGAAAAACATAAAGAGCCTGAAAACGTGTGAAAAATATAAAGAGCTTCAAAAGCTGTGAGAAATATGAAGAGCTTTAAAAGGTGTCAAAAATGAGGAGAGCATGAAACGGTCTACAAAATAGGAGGAGCATGAAGTGGTGTTGAAAAACATGAAGAGCCTGAAAAGTTGTGAAATATATGAAGAGCTTCAAAAGGTGTCAAAAATATGAGGAGCAAGAAACGGTCTGAAAAATAGGAGGAGCATGAAACGGTGTTCAAAAACATAAAGAGCCTGAAAAGGTGTCAAAAATATGAAGAGCTTCAAAAGGTGTCAAAAATATGAGGAGCATGAAACGGTCGGAAAAATATGAGGAGCATGAAGCGATGTTCAAAAACATGGAGAGCCTGAAAAGGTGTGAAAAATATGAAGAGCTTCAAAAGGTGTCAAAAATATGAGGAGCATGAAACCGTCTGAAGAATAGGAGGAGCATGAATCGGTGTTTAAAACATGAAGAGTCTGAAAAGGTGTGAAAAATATGAAGAGCTTCAAAAGGTGTCAAAAACATGAGGAGCATGAAACAGTCTGAAAAATAGGAGGAGTATGAAGTGGTGTTGAGAAACATGAAGAGCCTGAAAAGGTGTGAAAAATATGAAGAGCTTCAAAGGGTGTGAAATTCATGAGGAGCATGAAACGGTCTGAAATATAGGAGGAGCATGAAGCTGGGCTCAAAAACATGAAGAACCTGAAAAGGTGTGAAAAAATGAAGAGCTTCAAAAGGTGTCAAAAATATGAGGAGCATTAAATGGTCTGAAAAATAGGAGGAGCATGAAACAGTGTTCAAAAACAAGAAGAGCCTAAAAACGTGTGAAAAACATGAAGAGCCTGAAAAGGTGTGAAAATTATGAAGAGCTTCAAAAGGTGTCAAAAATATGAGGAAAATGAAACGGTCTGAAAAATAGGAGGCTCATGAAACAGTGTTGAAAAACATGAAAAGCCTGAAAACGTGTCAAAAATATGAAGAGCTTCAGGCTGGCGGGTAAAGCTAGGAGGTACCGGCCGGGGGCGCCGGTTGGAGACATGATTGCAATGTGGGCCTTAGGATTTGAGCCAAAGAAAGAAGAAATTAAAAAGATGATAGCTGAAACTGACAAAGAAGGAATTGGCACCATTTATTTTGAAGAATTTTTTGCCATAATGAGTGTAAAAATGAGTGAAAAGGATGAAAAAGAAGAAATATTGAAGGCTTTCAAACTATTTGATGATGATGATACAGGAAGTATATCATTGAACAATATCAAGAGGGTTGCTAAGGAGCTAGGGGAAAATTTAATAGATGATGAACTTCAGGAAATGCTTGATGAGGCTGATCATGATGGGGATGGAGAAATAAACAAGGAAGAATTTTTGAAAATGATGCAAAAGACCACTCTTTATTAACACTGTCTTTTGTGCCTTTTGGAAAGTTGTTAACAAGTTTGTATTTGCTATAAGTTCCATAATAGCTGAATATATTCATTTTCAGTGTTTAAGTTTAGATACATAAACTGGTCTCTTGATGTCTAATCCATGTGAGAAGTTACATGTTGCTACCAATATGTTCTTAAATCTATAACATCAAGAAATAAAATGTAGTGACTTCCTTAAACTATGAATCTGAAGAACAGTATTAATTACAAGTGCTATTTTTAGAGCCCCAGTTTCTAAAACTTGGATTTTTTATTTAACTTAAGGAACTTGGCCCCACATCATAAGCCAGCCATCACTTTCCCTATTATTTTCATTTTGTGCAACTCTAAAAATGAACATTTGCTTTTTAACGGATTATTCAGATATGTAAAGTCTTAAATAAAACTGGCAGCATCAAAAGGTGTGAAAAATATGAAGAGCTTCAAAAGGTGTCAAAAATGAGATGAGCATGACACTGTCTGAAAAATAGGAGGAGCATGAAATGGTGTTCAAAAACATGAAGAGGCTGAACAGGTGTGAAATCCATGAAGAGCTTCAAAAGGTGTGAAAAATATGAGGAGCATGAAACGGTCTGAAAAATAGGAGGAGCATGAAGTGGTGTTGAAAAACATAAAGAGCTTGAAAAGGTGTGAAAAATATGAGAAGCATTAAACGGTCTGAAAAATAGGAGGAGCATGAAGCGGTGTTGAAAAACATGAAGTGACTGAAAACGTGTGAAAAATATGAAGAGCTTCAAAAGGTGTGAAAAATATGAGGAGCATGAAACGATTTGAAAAATAGGAGGAGCATGAACCTGTGTTGAAAAACATGAAGAGCCTAAAAAGGTGTGAAAAATATGAAGAGCCTCAAAACGTGTCAAAAATATGAGGAGCATGAAACGGTCTGAAAAATAGGAGGAGCATGAAGTGGTGTTGAAAAACATAAAGAGCTTGAAAAGGTGTGAAAAATATGAGAAGCATTAAACGGTCTGAAAAATAGGAGGAGCATGAAGCGGTGTTGAAAAACAAGAAGAGACTGAAAACGTGTGAAAAATATTAAGAGCTTCAACAGGTGTCAAAAATATGAGGAGCATGAAACGGTCTGAAAAATAGGAGGAGCATGAAGTAGTGTTGAAAAACATGAAGAGACTGAAAACGTGTGAAAAATATTAAGAGCTTCAAAAGGTGTCAAAAATATGAGGAGCATGAAACGGTCTGAAAAATAGGAGGAGCATGAAGTAGTGTTGAATAATATGAAGAGCCTGAAAAGGGTTGAAAAATATGAAGAGCTTCAAGAGGTGTGAAAAATATGAGGAGCATTAAACGGTCTGAAAAATAGGAGGAGCATGAAGCGGTGTTGAAAAACATGAAGAGCCTAAAAAGGTGTGAAAAATATGAAGAGCCTCAAAACGTGTCAAAATTATGAGGAGCATGAAACGGTCTGAAAAATAGGAGGAGCATGAAGTGGTGTTGAAAAACATAAAGAGCTTGAAAAGGTGTGAAAAATATGAGAAGCATTAAACGGTCTGAAAAATAGGAGGAGCATGAAGCGGTGTTGAAAAACATGAAGAGACTGAAAACGTGTGAAAAATATTAAGAGCTTCAAAAGGTGTCAAAAATATGAGGAGCATGAAACGGTCTGAAAAATAGGAGGAGCATGAAGTAGTGTTGAAAAACATGAAGAGACTGAAAACGTGTGAAAAATATTAAGAGCTTCAAAAGGTGTCAAAAATATGAGGAGCATGAAACGGTCTGAAAAATAGGAGGAGCATGAAGTAGTGTTGAATAATATGAAGAGCCTGAAAAGGGGTGAAAAATATGCAGAGCTTCAAGAGGTGTGAAAAATATGAGGAGCATTAAACGGTCTGAAAAATAGGAGGAGCATGAAGCGATGTTCAAAAACATAAAGAGCCTGAAAATGTGTGAAAAATATGAAGAGCTTCAAAAGGTGTCAAAAATATGAGGAGCATGAAACGGTCTGAAAAATAGGAGGAGCATGAAGTAGTGTTGAAAAATATGAAGAGCCTGAAAAGGGGTGAAAAATATGAAGAGCTTCAAGAGGTGTGAAAAATATGAGGAGAATTAAACGGTCTGAAAAATAGGAGGAGCATGAAGCGGTTTTCAAAAACATGAAGAGCCTGAAAAAGTGTGAAAAATATGAGGAGCTTGAAAAGAAGTAAAATACATGAGGAGCATTAAACGGTCTGAAAAATAGGAGGAGCATGAAGCGGTGTTGAAAAACATGAAGAGCCTGAATATGTGTGAATAATATGAAGAGCTTCAAAAGGTGTCAAAAATGAGATGAGCATGACACTGTCAGAAAAATAGGAGGAGCATGAAATGGTGTTCAAAAACATGAAGAGGCTGAACAGGTGTGAAATCCATGAAGAGCTTCAAAAGGTGTGAAAAATATGAGGCCATGAAACGGTCTGAAAAATAGGAGGAGCATGAAGTGGTGTTGAAAAACATAAAGAGCTTGAAAATGTGTGAAAAATATGAGAAGCATTAAACGGTCTGAAAAATAGGAGGAGCATGAAGTGGTGTTGAAAAACATAAAGAGCTTGAAAAGGTGTGAAAAATATGAGAAGCATTAAACGGTCTGAAAAATAGGAAGAGCATGAAGCGGTGTTGAAAAACATGAAGTGACTGAAAACGTGTGAAAAATATGAAGAGCTTCAAAAGGTGTGAAAAATATGAGGAGCATGAAACGATCTGAAAAATAGGAGGAGCATGAACCTGTGTTGAAAAACATGAAGAGCCTAAAAAGGTGTGAAAAATATGAAGAGCCTCAAAACGTGTCAAAAATATGAGGAGCATGAAACGGTCTGAAAAATAGGAGGAGCATGAAGTGGTGTTGAAAAACATAAAGAGCTTGAAAAGGTGTGAAAAATATGAGAAGCATTAAACGGTCTGAAAAATAGGAGGAGCATGAAGCGGTGTTGAAAAACATAAAGAGCTTGAAAAGGTGTGAAAAATATGAGAAGCATTAAACGGTCTGAAAAATAGGAGGAGCATGAAACAGTGTTCAAAAACAAGAAGAGCCTAAAAACGTGTGAAAAACATGAAGAGCCTGAAAAGGTGTGAAAAAATGAAGAGCTTCAAAAGGTGTCAAAAATATGAGGAGCATTAAATGGTCTGAAAAATAGGAGGAGCATGAAACAGTGTTCAAAAACAAGAAGAGCCTAAAAACGTGTGAAAAACATGAAGAGCCTGAAAAGGTGTGAAAATTATGAAGAGCTTCAAAAGGTGTCAAAAATATGAGGAAAATGAAACGGTCTGAAAAATAGGAGGCTCATGAAACGGTGTTGAAAAACATGAAAAGCCTGAAAACGTGTCAAAAATATGAAGAGCTTCAGGCTGGCGGGTAAAGCTAGGAGGTACCGGCCGGGGGCGCCGGTTGGAGACATGATTGCAATGTGGGCCTTAGGATTTGAGCCAAAGAAAGAAGAAATTAAAAAGATGATAGCTGAAACTGACAAAGAAGGAATTGGCACCATTTATTTTGAAGAATTTTTTGCCATAATGAGTGTAAAAATGAGTGAAAAGGATGAAAAAGAAGAAATATTGAAGGCTTTCAAACTATTTGATGATGATGATACAGGAAGTATATCATTGAACAATATCAAGAGGGTTGCTAAGGAGCTAGGGGAAAATTTAACAGATGATGAACTTCAGGAAATGCTTGATGAGGCTGATCATGATGGGGATGGAGAAATAAACAAGGAAGAATTTTTGAAAATGATGCAAAAGACCACTCTTTATTAACACTGTCTTTTGTGCCTTTTGGAAAGTTGTTAACAAGTTTGTATTTGCTATAAGTTCCATAATAGCTGAATATATTCATTTTCAGTGTTTAAGTTTAGATACATAAACTGGTCTCTTGATGTCTAATCCATGTGAGAAGTTACATGTTGCTACCAATATGTTCTTAAATCTATAACATCAAGAAATAAAATGTAGTGACTTCCTTAAACTATGAATCTGAAGAACAGTATTAATTACAAGTGCTATTTTTAGAGCCCCAGTTTCTAAAACTTGGATTTTTTATTTAACTTAAGGAACTTGGCCCCACATCATAAGCCAGCCATCACTTTCCCTATTATTTTCATTTTGTGCAACTCTAAAAATGAACATTTGCTTTTTAACTGATTATTCAGATATGTAAAGTCTTAAATAAAACTGGCAGCATCAAAAGGTGTGAAAAATATGAAGAGCTTCAAAAGGTGTCAAAAATGAGATGAGCATGACACTGTCTGAAAAATAGGAGGAGCATGAAATGGTGTTCAAAAACATGAAGAGGCTGAACAGGTGTGAAATCCATGAAGAGCTTCAAAAGGTGTGAAAAATATGAGGAGCATGAAACGGTCTGAAAAATAGGAGGAGCATGAAGTGGTGTTGAAAAACATAAAGAGCTTGAAAAGGTGTGAAAAATATGAGAAGCATTAAACGGTCTGAAAAATAGGAGGAGCATGAAGCGGTGTTGAAAAACATGAAGTGACTGAAAACGTGTGAAAAATATGAAGAGCTTCAAAAGGTGTGAAAAATATGAGGAGCATGAAACGATCTGAAAAATAGGAGGAGCATGAACCTGTGTTGAAAAACATGAAGAGCCTAAAAAGGTGTGAAAAATATGAAGAGCCTCAAAACGTGTCAAAAATATGAGGAGCATGAAACGGTCTGAAAAATAGGAGGAGCATGAAGTGGTGTTGAAAAACATAAAGAGCTTGAAAAGGTGTGAAAAATATGAGACGCATTAAACGGTCTGAAAAATAGGAGGAGCATGAAGCGGTGTTGAAAAACAAGAAGAGACTGAAAACGTGTGAAAAATATTAAGAGCTTCAACAGGTGTCAAAAATATGAGGAGCATGAAACGGTCTGAAAAATAGGAGGAGCATGAAGTAGTGTTGAAAAACATGAAGAGACTGAAAACGTGTGAAAAATATTAAGAGCTTCAAAAGGTGTCAAAAATATGAGGAGCATGAAACGGTCTGAAAAATAGGAGGAGCATGAAGTAGTGTTGAATAATATGAAGAGCCTGAAAAGGGTTGAAAAATATGAAGAGCTTCAAGAGGTGTGAAAAATATGAGGAGCATTAAACGGTCTGAAAAATAGGAGGAGCATGAAGCGGTGTTGAAAAACATGAAGAGCCTGAAAAAGTGTGAAAATTATGAGGAGCTTGAAAATTAGTGAAATACATGAGGAGCATTAAACGGTTTGAAAAATAGGAGGAGCATGAAGCGGTGTTGAAAAACATGAAGAGCCTGAAAAGGGGTGAAAAATATGAAGAGCTTCAAGAGGTGTGAAAAATATGAGGAGCATTAAACGGTCTGAAAAATAGGAGGAGCATGAAGCGGTTTTCCAAAACATGAAGAGCCTGAAAAAGTGTGAAAAATATGAGGAGCTTGAAAAGAAGTGAAATACATGAGGAGCATTAAACGGTCTGAAAAATAGGAGGAGCATGAAGCGGTGTTTAAAAACATGAAGAGCCTGAATATGTGTGAAAAATATGAAGAGCTTCAAAAGGTGTCAAAAATGAGATGAGCATTACACTGTCTGAAAAATAGGAGGAACATGAAATGGTGTTCAAAAACATGAAGAGGCTGAACAGGTGTGAAATCCATGAAGAGCTTCAAAAGGTGTGAAAAATATGAGGAGCATGAAACGGTCTGAAAAATAGGAGGAGCATGAAGCGATGTTCAAAAACATAAAGAGCCTGAAAATGTGTGAAAAATATGAAGAGCTTCAAAAGGTGTCAAAAATATGAGGAGCATGAAACGGTCTGAAAAATAGGAGGAGCATGAAGTAGTGTTGAAAAATATGAAGAGCCTGAAAAGGGGTGAAAAATATGAAGAGCTTCAAGAGGTGTGAAAAATATGAGGAGCATTAAACGGTCTGAAAAATAGGAGGAGCATGAAGCGGTTTTCAAAAACATGAAGAGCCTGAAAAAGTGTGAAAAATATGAGGAGCTTGAAAAGAAGTAAAATACATGAGGAGCATTAAACGGTCTGAAAAATAGGAGGAGCATGAAGCGGTGTTGAAAAACATGAAGAGCCTGAATATGTGTGAATAATATGAAGAGCTTCAAAAGGTGTCAAAAATGAGATGAGCATGACACTGTCAGAAAAATAGGAGGAGCATGAAATGGTGTTCAAAAACATGAAGAGGCTGAACAGGTGTGAAATCCATGAAGAGCTTCAAAAGGTGTGAAAAATATGAGGCCATGAAACGGTCTGAAAAATAGGAGGAGCATGAAGTGGTGTTGAAAAACATAAAGAGCTTGAAAATGTGTGAAAAATATGAGAAGCATTAAACGGTCTGAAAAATAGGAGGAGCATGAAGTGGTGTTGAAAAACATAAAGAGCTTGAAAAGGTGTGAAAAATATGAGAAGCATTAAACGGTCTGAAAAATAGGAGGAGCATGAAGCGGTGTTGAAAAACATGAAGTGACTGAAAACGTGTGAAAAATATGAAGAGCTTCAAAAGGTGTGAAAAATATGAGGAGCATGAAACGATCTGAAAAATAGGAGGAGCATGAACCTGTGTTGAAAAACATGAAGAGCCTAAAAAGGTGTGAAAAATATGAAGAGCCTCAAAACGTGTCAAAAATATGAGGAGCATGAAACGGTCTGAAAAATAGGAGGAGCATGAAGTGGTGTTGAAAAACATAAAGAGCTTGAAAAGGTGTGAAAAATATGAGAAGCATTAAACGGTCTGAAAAATAGGAGGAGCATGAAGCGGTGTTGAAAAACAAGAAGAGACTGAAAACGTGTGAAAAATATTAAGAGCTTCAACAGGTGTCAAAAATATGAGGAGCATGAAACGGTCTGAAAAATAGGAGGAGCATGAAGTAGTGTTGAAAAACATGAAGAGACTGAAAACGTGTGAAAAATATTAAGAGCTTCAAAAGGTGTCAAAAATATGAGGAGCATGAAACGGTCTGAAAAATAGGAGGAGCATGAAGCGGTGTTCAAAAACATGAAGAGCCTGAAAAAGTGTGAAAAATATGAGGAGCTTGAAAAGAAGTGAAATACATGAGGAGCATTAAACGGTCTGAAAAATAGGAGGAGCATGAAGCGGTGTTGAAAAACATGAAGAGCCTGAAATGGTGTGAAAAATATGAAGAGCTTCAAAAGGTGTCAAAAATGAGATGAGCATGAAACGGTCTGAAAAATAGGAGGAGCATGAAGCGGTCTTGAAAAACATGAAGAGCCTGAAAAGGTTTGTAATGTACGAAGAGTCTCAAAACGTGTCAAAAATATGAGGAGCATGAAACGGTCTGAAATATAGGAGGAGCATGAAGCGGTGTTGAAAAACATGAAGAGCCTGAAATGGTGTGAAAAATATGAAGAGCTTCAAAAGGTGTGAAAAATATGAGGAGCATGAAACGGTGAAAAATAGGAGGAGCATGAACCTGTGTTGAAAAACATGAAGAGCCTAAAAAGGTGTGAAAAATATGAAGAGCCTCAAAACGTGTCAAAAATATGAGGAGCATGAAACGGTCTGAAAAATAGGAGGAGCATGAAGCGGTGTTGAAAAACATAAAGAGCCTGAAAACGTGTGAAAAATATAAAGAGCTTCAAAAGCTGTGAGAAATATGAAGAGCTTTAAAAGGTGTCAAAAATGAGGAGAGCATGAAACGGTCTACAAAATAGGAGGAGCATGAAGTGGTGTTGAAAAACATGAAGAGCCTGAAAAGTTGTGAAATATATGAAGAGCTTCAAAAGGTGTCAAAAATATGAGGAGCAAGAAACGGTCTGAAAAATAGGAGGAGCATGAAACGGTGTTCAAAATCATAAAGAGCCTGAAAAGGTGTCAAAAATATGAAGAGCTTCAAAAGGTGTCAAAAATATGAGGAGCATGAAACGGTCGGAAAAATATGAGGAGCATGAAGCGATGTTCAAAAACATGGAGAGCCTGAAAAGGTGTGAAAAATATGAAGAGCTTCAAAAGGTGTCAAAAATATGAGGAGCATGAAACCGTCTGAAGAATAGGAGGAGCATGAATCGGTGTTTAAAACATGAAGAGTCTGAAAAGGTGTGAAAAATATGAAGAGCTTCAAAAGGTGTCAAAAACATGAGGAGCATGAAACAGTCTGAAAAATAGGAGGAGTATGAAGTGGTGTTGAGAAACATGAAGAGCCTGAAAAGGTGTGAAAAATATGAAGAGCTTCAAAGGGTGTGAAATTCATGAGGAGCATGAAACGGTCTGAAATATAGGAGGAGCATGAAGCTGGGCTCAAAAACATGAAGAACCTGAAAAGGTGTGAAAAAATGAAGAGCTTCAAAAGGTGTCAAAAATATGAGGAGCATTAAATGGTCTGAAAAATAGGAGGAGCATGAAACAGTGTTCAAAAACAAGAAGAGCCTAAAAACGTGTGAAAAACATGAAGAGCCTGAAAAGGTGTGAAAATTATGAAGAGCTTCAAAAGGTGTCAAAAATATGAGGAAAATGAAACGGTCTGAAAAATAGGAGGCTCATGAAACGGTGTTGAAAAACATGAAAAGCCTGAAAACGTGTCAAAAATATGAAGAGCTTCAGGCTGGCGGGTAAAGCTAGGAGGTACCGGCCGGGGGCGCCGGTTGGAGACATGATTGCAATGTGGGCCTTAGGATTTGAGCCAAAGAAAGAAGAAATTAAAAAGATGATAGCTGAAACTGACAAAGAAGGAATTGGCACCATTTATTTTGAAGAATTTTTTGCCATAATGAGTGTAAAAATGAGTGAAAAGGATGAAAAAGAAGAAATATTGAAGGCTTTCAAACTATTTGATGATGATGATACAGGAAGTATATCATTGAACAATATCAAGAGGGTTGCTAAGGAGCTAGGGGAAAATTTAATAGATGATGAACTTCAGGAAATGCTTGATGAGGCTGATCATGATGGGGATGGAGAAATAAACAAGGAAGAATTTTTGAAAATGATGCAAAAGACCACTCTTTATTAACACTGTCTTTTGTGCCTTTTGGAAAGTTGTTAACAAGTTTGTATTTGCTATAAGTTCCATAATAGCTGAATATATTCATTTTCAGTGTTTAAGTTTAGATACATAAACTGGTCTCTTGATGTCTAATCCATG
The DNA here is from genome assembly GCF_033118175.1 of Dama dama. NCBI lineage: Eukaryota > Metazoa > Chordata > Mammalia > Artiodactyla > Cervidae > Dama > Dama dama. The sequence continues at coordinate 6,041,351 of NC_083709.1, forward strand.
TGAGAAGTTACATGTTGCTACCAATATGTTCTTAAATCTATAACATCAAGAAATAAAATGTAGTGACTTCCTTAAACTATGAATCTGAAGAACAGTATTAATTACAAGTGCTATTTTTAGAGCCCCAGTTTCTAAAACTTGGATTTTTTATTTAACTTAAGGAACTTGGCCCCACATCATAAGCCAGCCATCACTTTCCCTATTATTTTCATTTTGTGCAACTCTAAAAATGAACATTTGCTTTTTAACTGATTATTCAGATATGTAAAGTCTTAAATAAAACTGGCAGCATCAAAAGGTGTGAAAAATATGAAGAGCTTCAAAAGGTGTCAAAAATGAGATGAGCATGACACTGTCTGAAAAATAGGAGGAGCATGAAATGGTGTTCAGAAACATGAAGAGGCTGAACAGGTGTGAAATCCATGAAGAGCTTCAAAAGGTGTGAAAAATATGAGGAGCATGAAACGGTCTGAAAAATAGGAGGAGCATGAAGTGGTGTTGAAAAACATAAAGAGCTTGAAAAGGTGTGAAAAATATGAGAAGCATTAAACGGTCTGAAAAATAGGAGGAGCATGAAGCGGTGTTGAAAAACATGAAGTGACTGAAAACGTGTGAAAAATATGAAGAGCTTCAAAAGGTGTGAAAAATATGAGGAGCATGAAACGATCTGAAAAATAGGAGGAGCATGAACCTGTGTTGAAAAACATGAAGAGCCTAAAAAGGTGTGAAAAATATGAAGAGCCTCAAAACGTGTCAAAAATATGAGGAGCATGAAACGGTCTGAAAAATAGGAGGAGCATGAAGTGGTGTTGAAAAACATAAAGAGCTTGAAAAGGTGTGAAAAATATGAGAAGCATTAAACGGTCTGAAAAATAGGAGGAGCATGAAGCGGTGTTGAAAAACAAGAAGAGACTGAAAACGTGTGAAAAATATTAAGAGCTTCAACAGGTGTCAAAAATATGAGGAGCATGAAACGGTCTGAAAAATAGGAGGAGCATGAAGTAGTGTTGAAAAACATGAAGAGACTGAAAACGTGTGAAAAATATTAAGAGCTTCAAAAGGTGTCAAAAATATGAGGAGCATGAAACGGTCTGAAAAATAGGAGGAGCATGAAGTAGTGTTGAATAATATGAAGAGCCTGAAAAGGGTTGAAAAATATGAAGAGCTTCAAGAGGTGTGAAAAATATGAGGAGCATTAAACGGTCTGAAAAATAGGAGGAGCATGAAGCGGTGTTGAAAAACATGAAGAGCCTGAAAAAGTGTGAAAATTATGAGGAGCTTGAAAATTAGTGAAATACATGAGGAGCATTAAACGGTTTGAAAAATAGGAGGAGCATGAAGCGGTGTTGAAAAACATGAAGAGCCTGAAAAGGGGTGAAAAATATGAAGAGCTTCAAGAGGTGTGAAAAATATGAGGAGCATTAAACGGTCTGAAAAATAGGAGGAGCATGAAGCGGTTTTCCAAAACATGAAGAGCCTGAAAAAGTGTGAAAAATATGAGGAGCTTGAAAAGAAGTGAAATACATGAGGAGCATTAAACGGTCTGAAAAATAGGAGGAGCATGAAGCGGTGTTGAAAAACATGAAGAGCCTGAATATGTGTGAAAAATATGAAGAGCTTCAAAAGGTGTCAAAAATGAGATGAGCATTACACTGTCTGAAAAATAGGAGGAACATGAAATGGTGTTCAAAAACATGAAGAGGCTGAACAGGTGTGAAATCCATGAAGAGCTTCAAAAGGTGTGAAAAATATGAGGAGCATGAAACGGTCTGAAAAATAGGAGGAGCATGAAGTGGTGTTGAAAAACATAAAGAGCTTGAAAATGTGTGAAAAATATGAGAAGCATTAAACGGTCTGAAAAATAGGAGGAGCATGAAGTGGTGTTGAAAAACATAAAGAGCTTGAAAAGGTGTGAAAAATATGAGAAGCATTAAATGGTCTGAAAAATAGGAGGAGCATGAAGCGGTGTTGAAAAACATGAAGTGACTGAAACCGTGTGAAAAATATGAGGAGCTTGAAAAGAAGTGAAATACATGAGGAGCATTAAACGGTCTGAAAAATAGGAGGAGCATGTAGCGGTGTTGAAAAACATGAAGAGCCTAAAAAGGGGTGAAAAATATGAAGAGCTTCAAGAGGTGTGAAAAATATGAGACGCATGAAACGGTCTGAAAAATAGGAGGAGCATGAAGCGGTGTTCAAAAACATGAAGAGCCTGAAAAAGTGTGAAAAATATGAGGAGCTTGAAAAGAAGTGAAATACATGAGGAGCATTAAACGGTCTGAAAAATAGGAGGAGCATGAAGCGGTGTTGAAAAACATGAAGAGCCTGAAATGGTGTGAAAAATATGAAGAGCTTCAAAAGGTGTCAAAAATGAGATGAGCATGAAACGGTCTGAAAAATAGGAGGAGCATGAAGCGGTGTTGAAAAACATGAAGAGCCTGAAAAGGTGTGTAATGTATGAAGAGTCTCAAAACGTGTCAAAAATATGAGGAGCATGAAACGGTCTGAAATATAGGAGGAGCATGAAGCGGTGTTGAAAAACATGAAGAGCCTTAAATGGTGTGAAAAATATGAAGAGCTTCAAAAGGTGTGAAATATATGAGGAGCATGAAACGGTCTGAAAAATAGGAGGAGCATGAACCTGTGTTGAAAAACATGAAGAGCCTAAAAAGGTGTGAAAAATATGAAGAGCCTCAAAACGTGTCAAAAATATGAGGAGCATGAAACGGTCTGAAAAATAGGAGGAGCATGAAGCGGTGTTGAAAAACATAAAGAGCCTGAAAACGTGTGAAAAATATAAAGAGCTTCAAAAGCTGTGAGAAATATGAAGAGCTTTAAAAGGTGTCAAAAATGAGGAGAGCATGAAACGGTCTACAAAATAGGAGGAGCATGAAGTGGTGTTGAAAAACATGAAGAGCCTGAAAAGTTGTGAAATATATGAAGAGCTTCAAAAGGTGTCAAAAATATGAGGAGCAAGAAACGGTCTGAAAAATAGGAGGAGCATGAAACGGTGTTCAAAAACATAAAGAGCCTGAAAAGGTGTCAAAAATATGAAGAGCTTCAAAAGGTGTCAAAAATATGAGGAGCATGAAACGGTCGGAAAAATATGAGGAGCATGAAGCGATGTTCAAAAACATGGAGAGCCTGAAAAGGTGTGAAAAATATGAAGAGCTTCAAAAGGTGTCAAAAATATGAGGAGCATGAAACCGTCTGAAGAATAGGAGGAGCATGAATCGGTGTTTAAAACATGAAGAGTCTGAAAAGGTGTGAAAAATATGAAGAGCTTCAAAAGGTGTCAAAAACATGAGGAGCATGAAACAGTCTGAAAAATAGGAGGAGTATGAAGTGGTGTTGAGAAACATGAAGAGCCTGAAAAGGTGTGAAAAATATGAAGAGCTTCAAAGGGTGTGAAATTCATGAGGAGCATGAAACGGTCTGAAATATAGGAGGAGCATGAAGCTGGGCTCAAAAACATGAAGAACCTGAAAAGGTGTGAAAAAATGAAGAGCTTCAAAAGGTGTCAAAAATATGAGGAGCATTAAACGGTCTGAAAAATAGGAGGAGCATGAAACAGTGTTCAAAAACAAGAAGAGCCTAAAAACGTGTGAAAAACATGAAGAGCCTGAAAAGGTGTGAAAATTATGAAGAGCTTCAAAAGGTGTCAAAAATATGAGGAAAATGAAACGGTCTGAAAAATAGGAGGCTCATGAAACGGTGTTGAAAAACATGAAAAGCCTGAAAACGTGCCAAAAATATGAAGAGCTTCAGGCTGGCGGGTAAAGCTAGGAGGTACCGGCCGGGGGCGCAGGTTGGAGACATGATTGCAATGTGGGCCTTAGGATTTGAGCCAAAGAAAGAAGAAATTAAAAAGATGATAGCTGAAACTGACAAAGAAGGAATTGGCACCATTTATTTTGAAGAATTTTTTGCCATAATGAGTGTAAAAATGAGTGAAAAGGATGAAAAAGAAGAAATATTGAAGGCTTTCAAACTATTTGATGATGATGATACAGGAAGTATATCATTGAACAATATCAAGAGGGTTGCTAAGGAGCTAGGGGAAAATTTAACAGATGATGAACTTCAGGAAATGCTTGATGAGGCTGATCACGATGGGGATGGAGAAATAAACAAGGAAGAATTTTTGAAAATGATGCAAAAGACCACTCTTTATTAACACTGTCTTTTGTGCCTTTTGGAAAGTTGTTAACAAGTTTGTATTTGCTATAAGTTCCATAATAGCTGAATATATTCATTTTCGGTGTTTAAGTTTAGATACATAAACTGGTCTCTTGATGTCTAATCCATGTGAGAAGTTACATGTTGCTACCAATATGTTGTTAAATCTATAACATCAAGAAATAAAATGTAGTGACTTCCTTAAACTATGAATCTGAAGAACAGTATTAATTACAAGTGCTATTTTTAGAGCCCCAGTTTCTAAAACTTGGATTTTTTATTTAACTTATGGAACTTGGCCCCACATCATAAGCCAGCCATCACTTTCCCTATTATTTTCATTTTGTGCAACTCTAAAAATGAACATTTGCTTTTTAACTGATTATTCAGATATGTAAAGTCTTAAATAAAACTGGCAGCATCAAAAGGTGTGAAAAATATGAAGAGCTTCAAAAGGTGTCAAAAATGAGATGAGCATGACACTGTCTGAAAAATAGGAGGAGCATGAAACGGTGTTCAAAAACATGAAGAGCCTGAAAAGGTGTGAAAAATATGAAGAGCTCCAAAAGGTGTCAAAAATATGAGGAGCATGAAAACATCTGAAAAATAGGAGGAGCATGAAGCGATGTTGAAAAATATGAATAGCCTGAAAAAGTGTGAAAAATATGATGAGCTTCAAAAGGTGTGAAAAATATTAAGAGCTTCAAAAGGTGTCAAAAATGAGATGAGCATGAAACGGTCTGAAAAATAGTAGAAGCATGAAGCGGTGTTGAAAAAAATGAAGAGCCTGAAAAGGTGTGAAATACATGAAGAGCTTCAAAAGGTGTCAAAAATACGAGGAGGATGAAACGGTCTGAAAAACAGGAGGAGCATGAAGCAGTGTTGAAAAACATGAAGAGCCTGAAAAGGTGTTAAAAATATGAAGAGCTTCAAAAATGTCAAAAACATGAGGAGCATGAAACGTTCAGAAATATAGGAGGTGCATGAAGTGGTGTTCAAAATCATGAAGAGCCTGAAAAGGTGTGAAGTATAGGAAGAGTTTCAAAAGTTGTGAAAAGTAAGAAGAGCTTCAAAAGGTGTCAAAAATGAGATAAGCATGAAACGGTCTGAAATATAGGAGTTGCATGAAGTGGTGTTCAAAAACATGAAGAGCGTGAAAAGGTGTGAAATATATGAAGAGCTTCAAAAGGTGTGAAATGTAAGAAGAGCTTCATAAGTTGTCAAAAATGAGATGGGCATGAATCGGTCTGAAAAATAGGAGAAGCATGAAGCGGTGTTGTAAAACATGAAGAGTTTGAAAAGGTTTGAACAATATGAAGTGCTTCAAAAGGTGTCAAAAATAAGAAGAGCATGAAACGGTCTGAAAAATAGGAGGAGCATGAAGAGGTGTTCAAAAACATGAAGAGCCTGAAAACGTGTGAAAAATATGAAGACCTTCAAAAGGTGTGAAAAATATGAAGAGCTACAAAAGGTGTCAAAAATGAGATGTGCATGAAACGGACTGAAAAATAGTAGGAGCATGAAGAGTTGTTGAAAAACATGAAGAGCCTGAAAAGGTGTGAAATATATGAAGAGCTTCAAAAGGTGTAAAAAATATGAAGAGCTTCAAAAGGTGTCAAAAATATGAGGAGCATGAAGCGGTCTGAAAAATAGGAGGAGCATGAAACGGTGTTCAAAAACATGAAGAGCCTGAAAAGTTGTGAAAAATATGAAGAGATTCAAAAGTTGTGAAATACATGAGGAGCATGAACCGGTCTGAAAAATAGGAGGAGCATGAAGCGGTGTTGAAAAACATGAAGAGCCTGAAAAAGTGTGAAAAATATGAAGAGCTTCAAAAGGTGTCAAAATATAAGGAGCATGAAGCGGCCTGAAAAATAGGAGAAGCAAGAAGCGGGGTTGAAAAACATGAAGAGTCTGAAAAGCTGTGAAAAATATGAAGAGATTCAAAAGGTGTGAAAAATATGAGAAGCATGAAACAGCCTGAAATTTAGGGAGAACATGAAGCGGTGTTGAAAAACATGAAGAGACTGAAAAGGTGTGAAAAATATGAAGAGCTTCAAAAGGTGTCAAAAACATGAGGAGCATGAAACAGTCTGAAAAATAGGAGGAGTATGAAGTGGTGTTGAGAAACATGAAGAGCCTGAAAAGGTGTGAAAAATATGAAGAGCTTCAAAGGGTGTGAAATTCATGAGGAGCATGAAACGGTCTGAAATATAGGAGGAGCATGAAGCTGGGCTCAAAAACATGAAGAACCTGAAAAGGTGTGAAAAAATGAAGAGCTTCAAAAGGTGTCAAAAATATGAGGAGCATTAAATGGTCTGAAAAATAGGAGGAGCATGAAACAGTGTTCAAAAACAAGAAGAGCCTAAAAACGTGTGAAAAACATGAAGAGCCTGAAAAGGTGTGAAAATTATGAAGAGCTTCAAAAGGTGTCAAAAATATGAGGAAAATGAAACGGTCTGAAAAATAGGAGGCTCATGAAACGGTGTTGAAAAACATGAAAAGCCTGAAAACGTGTCAAAAATATGAAGAGCTTCAGGCTGGCGGGTAAAGCTAGGAGGTACCGGCCGGGGGCGCCGGTTGGAGACATGATTGCAATGTGGGCCTTAGGATTTGAGCCAAAGAAAGAAGAAATTAAAAAGATGATAGCTGAAACTGACAAAGAAGGAATTGGCACCATTTATTTTGAAGAATTTTTTGCCATAATGAGTGTAAAAATGAGTGAAAAGGATGAAAAAGAAGAAATATTGAAGGCTTTCAAACTATTTGATGATGATGATACAGGAAGTATATCATTGAACAATATCAAGAGGGTTGCTAAGGAGCTAGGGGAAAATTTAACAGATGATGAACTTCAGGAAATGCTTGATGAGGCTGATCATGATGGGGATGGAGAAATAAACAAGGAAGAATTTTTGAAAATGATGCAAAAGACCACTCTTTATTAACACTGTCTTTTGTGCCTTTTGGAAAGTTGTTAACAAGTTTGTATTTGCTATAAGTTCCATAATAGCTGAATATATTCATTTTCAGTGTTTAAGTTTAGATACATAAACTGGTCTCTTGATGTCTAATCCATGTGAGAAGTTACATGTTGCTACCAATATGTTCTTAAATCTATAACATCAAGAAATAAAATGTAGTGACTTCCTTAAACTATGAATCTGAAGAACAGTATTAATTACAAGTGCTATTTTTAGAGCCCCAGTTTCTAAAACTTGGATTTTTTATTTAACTTATGGAACTTGGCCCCACATCATAAGCCAGCCATCACTTTCCCTATTATTTTCATTTTGTGCAACTCTAAAAATGAACATTTGCTTTTTAACTGATTATTCAGATATGTAAAGTCTTAAATAAAACTGGCAGCATCAAAAGGTGTGAAAAATATGAAGAGCTTCAAAAGGTGTCAAAAATGAGATGAGCATGACACTGTCTGAAAAATAGGAGGAGCATGAAATGGTGTTCAAAAACATGAAGAGGCTGAACAGGTGTGAAATCCATGAAGAGCTTCAAAAGGTGTGAAAAATATGAGGAGCATGAAACGGTCTGAAAAATAGGAGGAGCATGAAGTGGTGTTGAAAAACATAAAGAGCTTGAAAATGTGTGAAAAATATGAGAAGCACTAAACGGTCTGAAAAATAGGAGGAGCATGAAGTGGTGTTGAAAAACATAAAGAGCTTGAAAAGGTGTGAAAAATATGAGAAGCATTAAACGGTCTGAAAATTAGGAGGAGCATGAAGCGGTGTTGAAAAACATGAAGTGACTGAAAACGTGTGAAAAATATGAAGAGCTTCAAAAGGTGTGAAAAATATGAGGAGCATGAAACGATCTGAAAAATAGGAGGAGCATGAACCTGTGTTGAAAAACATGAAGAGCCTAAAAAGGTGTGAAAAATATGAAGAGCCTCAAAACGTGTCAAAAATATGAGGAGCATGAAACGGTCTGAAAAATAGGAGGAGCATGAAGTGGTGTTGAAAAACATAAAGAGCTTGAAAAGGTGTGAAAAATATGAGAAGCATTAAACGGTCTGAAAAATAGGAGGAGCATGAAGTGGTGTTGAAAAACAAGAAGAGACTGAAAACGTGTGAAAAATATTAAGAGCTTCAACAGGTGTCAAAAATATGAGGAGCATGAAACGGTCTGAAAAATAGGAGGAGCATGAAGTAGTGTTGAAAAACATGAAGAGACTGAAAACGTGTGAAAAATATTAAGAGCTTCAAAAGGTGTCAAAAATATGAGGAGCATGAAACGGTCTGAAAAACAGGAGGAGCATGAAGTAGTGTTGAATAATATGAAGAGCCTGAAAAGGGTTGAACAATATGAAGAGCTTCAAGAGGTGTGAAAAATATGAGGAGCATTAAACGGTCTGAAAAATAGGAGGAGCATGAAGCGGTGTTGAAAAACATGAAGAGCCTGAAAAAGTGTGAAAATTATGAGGAGCTTGAAAATTAGTGAAATACATGAGGAGCATTAAACGGTTTGAAAAATAGGAGGAGTATGAAGCGGTGTTGAAAAACATGAAGAGCCTGAAAAGGGGTGAAAAATATGAAGAGCTTCAAGAGGTGTGAAAAATATGAGGAGCATTAAACGGTCTGAAAAATAGGAGGAGCATGAAGCGGTTTTCCAAAACATGAAGAGCCTGAAAAAGTGTGAAAAATATGAGGAGCTTGAAAAGAAGTGAAATACATGAGGAGCATTAAACGGTCTGAAAAATAGGAGGAGCATGAAGCGGTGTTGAAAAACATGAAGAGCCTGAATATGTGTGAAAAATATGAAGAGCTTCAAAAGGTGTCAAAAATGAGATGAGCATTACACTGTCTGAAAAATAGGAGGAACATGAAATGGTGTTCAAAAACATGAAGAGGCTGAACAGGTGTGAAATCCATGAAGAGCTTCAAAAGGTGTGAAAAATATGAGGAGCATGAAACGGTCTGAAAAATAGGAGGAGCATGAAGTGGTGTTGAAAAACATAAAGAGCTTGAAAATGTGTGAAAAATATGAGAAGCATTAAACGGTCTGAAAAATAGGAGGAGCATGAAGTGGTGTTGAAAAACATAAAGAGCTTGAAAAGGTGTGAAAAATATGAGAAGCATTAAACGGTCTGAAAAATAGGAGGAGCATGAAGCGGTGTTGAAAAACATGAAGTGACTGAAACCGTGTGAAAAATATGAGGAGCTTGAAAAGAAGTGAAATACATGAGGAGCATTAAACGGTCTGAAAAATAGGAGGAGCATGTAGCGGTGTTGAAAAACATGAAGAGCCTAAAAAGGGGTGAAAAATATGAAGAGCTTCAAGAGGTGTGAAAAATATGAGGAGCATGAAACGGTCTGAAAAATAGGAGGAGCATGAAGCGGTGTTCAAAAACATGAAGAGCCTGAAAAAGTGTGAAAAATATGAGGAGCTTGAAAAGAAGTGAAATACATGAGGAGCATTAAACGGTCTGAAAAATAGGAGGAGCATGAAGCGGTGTTGAAAAACATGAAGAGCCTGAAATGGTGTGAAAAATATGAAGAGCTTCAAAAGGTGTCAAAAATGAGATGAGCATGAAACGGTCTGAAAAATAGGAGGAGCATGAAGCGGTGTTGAAAAACATGAAGAGCCTGAAAAGGTGTGTAATGTATGAAGAGTCTCAAAACGTGTCAAAAATATGAGGAGCATGAAACGGTCTGAAATATAGGAGGAGCATGAAGCGGTGTTGAAAAACATGAAGAGCCTGAAATGGTGTGAAAAATATGAAGAGCTTCAAAAGGTGTGAAATATATGAGGAGCATGAAACGGTCTGAAAAATAGGAGGAGCATGAACCTGTGTTGAAAAACATGAAGAGCCTAAAAAGGTGTGAAAAATATGAAGAGCCTCAAAACGTGTCAAAAATATGAGGAGCATGAAACGGTCTGAAAAATAGGAGGAGCATGAAGCGGTGTTGAAAAACATAAAGAGCCTGAAAACGTGTGAAAAATATAAAGAGCTTCAAAAGCTGTGAGAAATATGAAGAGCTTTAAAAGGTGTCAAAAATGAGGAGAGCATGAAACGGTCTACAAAATAGGAGGAGCATGAAGTGGTGTTGAAAAACATGAAGAGCCTGAAAAGTTGTGAAATATATGAAGAGCTTCAAAAGGTGTCAAAAATATGAGGAGCAAGAAACGGTCTGAAAAATAGGAGGAGCATGAAACGGTGTTCAAAAACATAAAGAGCCTGAAAAGGTGTCAAAAATATGAAGAGCTTCAAAAGGTGTCAAAAATATGAGGAGCATGAAACGGTCGGAAAAATATGAGGAGCATTAAGCGATGTTCAAAAACATGGAGAGCCTGAAAAGGTGTGAAAAATATGAAGAGCTTCAAAAGGTGTCAAAAATATGAGGAGCATGAAACCGTCTGAAGAATAGGAGGAGCATGAATCGGTGTTTAAAACATGAAGAGTCTGAAAAGGTGTGAAAAATATGAAGAGCTTCAAAAGGTGTCAAAAACATGAGGAGCATGAAACAGTCTGAAAAATAGGAGGAGTATGAAGTGGTGTTGAGAAACATGAAGAGCCTGAAAAGGTGTGAAAAATATGAAGAGCTTCAAAGGGTGTGAAATTCATGAGGAGCATGAAACGGTCTGAAATATAGGAGGAGCATGAAGCTGGGCTCAAAAACATGAAGAACCTGAAAAGGTGTGAAAAAATGAAGAGCTTCAAAAGGTGTCAAAAATATGAGGAGCATTAAACGGTCTGAAAAATAGGAGGAGCATGAAACAGTGTTCAAAAACAAGAAGAGCCTAAAAACGTGTGAAAAACATGAAGAGCCTGAAAAGGTGTGAAAATTATGAAGAGCTTCAAAAGGTGTCAAAAATATGAGGAAAATGAAACGGTCTGAAAAATAGGAGGCTCATGAAACGGTGTTGAAAAACATGAAAAGCCTGAAAACGTGCCAAAAATATGAAGAGCTTCAGGCTGGCGGGTAAAGCTAGGAGGTACCGGCCGGGGGCGCAGGTTGGAGACATGATTGCAATGTGGGCCTTAGGATTTGAGCCAAAGAAAGAAGAAATTAAAAAGATGATAGCTGAAACTGACAAAGAAGGAATTGGCACCATTTATTTTGAAGAATTTTTTGCCATAATGAGTGTAAAAATGAGTGAAAAGGATGAAAAAGAAGAAATATTGAAGGCTTTCAAACTATTTGATGATGATGATACAGGAAGTATATCATTGAACAATATCAAGAGGGTTGCTAAGGAGCTAGGGGAAAACTTAACAGATGATGAACTTCAGGAAATGCTTGATGAGGCTGATCACGATGGGGATGGAGAAATAAACAAGGAAGAATTTTTGAAAATGATGCAAAAGACCACTCTTTATTAACACTGTCTTTTGTGCCTTTTGGAAAGTTGTTAACAAGTTTGTATTTGCTATAAGTTCCATAATAGCTGAATATATTCATTTTCAGTGTTTAAGTTTATATACATAAACTGGTCTCTTGATGTCTAATCCATGTGAGAAGTTACATGTTGCTACCAATATGTTGTTAAATCTATAACATCAAGAAATAAAATGTAGTGACTTCCTTAAACTATGAATCTGAAGAACAGTATTAATTACAAGTGCTATTTTTAGAGCCCCAGTTTCTAAAACTTGGATTTTTTATTTAACTTATGGAACTTGGCCCCACATCATAAGCCAGCCATCACTTTCCCTATTATTTTCATTTTGTGCAACTCTAAAAATGAACATTTGCTTTTTAACTGATTATTCAGATATGTAAAGTCTTAAATAAAACTGGCAGCATCAAAAGGTGTGAAAAATATGAAGAGCTTCAAAAGGTGTCAAAAATGAGATGAGCATGACACTGTCTGAAAAATAGGAGGAGCATGAAACGGTGTTCAAAAACATGAAGAGCCTGAAAAGGTGTGAAAAATATGAAGAGCTCCAAAAGGTGTCAAAAATATGAGGAGCATGAAAACATCTGAAAAATAGGAGGAGCATGAAGCGATGTTGAAAAATATGAATAGCCTGAAAAAGTGTGAAAAATATGATGAGCTTCAAAAGGTGTGAAAAATATTAAGAGCTTCAAAAGGTGTCAAAAATGAGATGAGCATGAAACGGTCTGAAAAATAGTAGAAGCATGAAGCGGTGTTGAAAAAAATGAAGAGCCTGAAAAGGTGTGAAATACATGAAGAGCTTCAAAAGGTGTCAAAAATACGAGGAGGATGAAACGGTCTGAAAAACAGGAGGAGCATGAAGCAGTGTTGAAAAACATGAAGAGCCTGAAAAGGTGTTAAAAATATGAAGAGCTTCAAAAGTGTCAAAAACATGAGGAGCATGAAACGTTCAGAAATATAGGAGGTGCATGAAGTGGTGTTCAAAATCATGAAGAGCCTGAAAAGGTGTGAAGTATAGGAAGAGTTTCAAAAGTTGTGAAAAGTAAGAAGAGCTTCAAAAGGTGTCAAAAATGAGATAAGCATGAAACGGTCTGAAATATAGGAGGTGCATGAAGTGGTGTTCAAAAACATGAAGAGCGTGAAAAGGTGTGAAATATATGAAGAGCTTCAAAAGGTGTGAAATGTAAGAAGAGCTTCATAAGTTGTCAAAAATGAGATGGGCATGAATCGGTCTGAAAAATAGAAGCATGAAGCGGTGTTGAAAAACATGAAGAGTTTGAAAAGGTTTGAACAATATGAAGTGCTTCAAAAGGTGTCAAAAATAAGAAGAGCATGAAACGGTCTGAAAAATAGGAGGAGCATGAAGAGGTGTTCAAAAACATGAAGAGCCTGAAAACGTGTGAAAAATATGAAGACCTTCAAAAGGTGTGAAAAATATGAAGAGCTACAAAAGGTGTCAAAAATGAGATGTGCATGAAACGGACTGAAAAATAGTAGGAGCATGAAGAGTTGTTGAAAAACATGAAGAGCCTGAAAAGGTGTGAAATATATGAAGAGCTTCAAAAGGTGTAAAAAATATGAAGAGCTTCAAAAGGTGTCAAAAATATGAGGAGCATGAAGCGGTCTGAAAAATAGGAGGAGCATGAAACGGTGTTCAAAAACATGAAGAGCCTGAAAAGTTGTGAAAAATATGAAGAGATTCAAAAGTTGTGAAATACATGAGGAGCATGAACCGGTCTGAAAAATAGGAGGAGCATGAAGCGGTGTTGAAAAACATGAAGAGCCTGAAAAAGTGTGAAAAATATGAAGAGCTTCAAAAGGTGTCAAAAATATGAGGAGCATGAAACAGAATGAAAAATAGGAGGAGCATGTTGCGGTGTTGTAAAACATGAAGAGCCTGAAAAGGTGTGAAAAATATGAAGAGCCTCTAGAGGTGTCAAAAATATGAGGAGCATGAAACAATCTGAAAAATAGGAGGAGCATGAAACAGTGTTGAAAAAAATGAAGAGCCTGAAAAGTTGTGAAAAATAGAAAGAGCTTCAAAAGGTGTGAAAGACATGAGGAGAATGAAACGGTCTGTAAAATAGGAGGAGCATGAAGCGGTGATCAAAAACATGAAGAGCATGAAAAGGTATGAAAAATATGAAGAGCTTCAAAAGATGTGAAAAATATGAGGAGCATGAAACTGTCTGAAATATGGGAGGAGCATGAAGTGGTGTTCAAAACATGAAGAGCCTGAAAAGGTGTGAAAAATATGCAGAGCTTCAAAAGGTGTCAAAAATATGAGGAGCATAAAAAAGTCTGAAAAAAATCAGGAGCATGAAGCTGTGTTCAAAAACATGAAGAGCCTGAAAAGGTGTGAAAAATATGAAGAGCTTCACAACGTGTCAAAAATATAAGGAGCATGAAACCGCCTGAAAAATAGGAGGAGCATGAAGCGGTGTTCAAAAACAATAAGAGCCTGAAAAGGTGTGAAAAATATGAAGAGCTTCAAAAGGTGTGAAAAATATGAAGAGCTTCAAAAGGTGTCAAAAATGAGATGTGCATAAAACGGACTGAAAAATAGTAGGAGCATGAAGAGTTGTTGAAAAACATGAAGAGCCTGAAAAGGTGTGAAATATATGAAGAGCTTCAAAATGTGTCAAAAATATGAGGAGCATGAAACGGTCTGAAAAATAGGAGGAGCATGAACCGGTGTTGAAAAACATGAAGAGCCTGAAAACGTGTGAAAAATATGAAGAGCTTCTAAAGGTGTGAAAAATATGAAGAGCTTCAAAAGGTGACAAAAATGAGATGTGCATGAAACGGACTGAAAAATAGGAGGAGCATGAAGTGGTGTTGAAAAACATGAAGGGCCTGAAAAGGTGTGAAAAATATGAAGAGATTCAAAAGGTGTGAAAAAGATGAAGAGCTTCAAAAGGTGTCAAAAATGAGATGAGCATTAAACGGTGTGAAAAATAGGAGGAGCATGAAGTGGGGTTGAAAAACATGAAAAGCCTGAAAAGGTGTGAGTATTATGAAGAGCTTCAAAAGGTGTAAAAATATAAGGTACATGAAACGGTCTGCAAAAAAGTAGGAGCATGAAGTGGTGTTGATAAACATGAAGAGCCTGAAAAGTTGTGAAAAATATGAACAGCTTCCAAAGGTGTCAAAAAATGAGGAGCAGTAAATGGTCTGAAAAATAGGAGGAGCATGAAACGGTGTTCAAAAACATGAAGAGCCTGAAAAGGTGTGAAAAATATGAAGACCTTCAAAATGTGTAAAAAATATGAAGAGATTCAAAAGGTGTAAAAAATATGAAGAGCTTCAAAAGGGGTCAAAAATTAGATGAGCATGAAATGGTTTGAAAAATAGGAGGAGCATGAAGTGGTATTGAAAAACATGAAGAGCCTGAAAAGGTGTGAAATATATGAAGAGCTTCAAAAGGTGTGAAATATATGAAGAGTTCAAAGGGTGTCAAAAATATGAGGAACATGAAGCGGTCTGAAAAATAGGAGGAGCATGAAATGGTGTTCAAAAACTTGAATAGCCTGAAAAGTTGTGAAAATTATGAAGATATTCAAAAGGTGTGAAATACATGAGGAGCATGAAACGGTCTGAAAAATAGGAGGAGCATGAAGCGGTATTGAAAAACATGAAGAGCCTTAAAAGGTGTGAAAAATATGAAGAGCTTCAAATGTGTCAAAAATATAAGGAGCATGAAACGGTCTGAAAAATAGGAGAAGCAAGAAGCGGGGTTGAAAAACGTGAAGAGTCTGAAAAGCTGTGAATAATATGAAGAACTTCAAAAGGTGTGAAAAATATGAGGAGCATAAAACAGCCTGAAATTTAGGGGGAACATGAAGCGGTGTTAAAAAACATGAAAAGCCTGAAATGGTGTGAAAAATATGAAGAGCTTCAGAAGTTGTCAAAAATATGCAGAGCATGAAATGATCTGAAATATAGGAGGAGCATGAAACGGTGCTCAAAAACATGAAGAGCCTGAAAAGGTGTGAATTATATGAAGAGCTTCAAAAGGTGTCAAAAATATGAGGAGCATGAAGCGGTGCTGAAAAACATGAAGAGCCTGAAAAGGTGTGAAATATATGAAGAGCTTCAAAAGCTGTCAAAAATGTGAGGAGCATGAAACAGTGTGAAAAATACGAGGAGTATGAAACGGTGTTCAAAAACATGAAGAGCCTGAAAAGGTGTGAAAAATATGAAGAGGTTCAAAAAGTGTGAAAAATATGAGGAGAATGAAACGTTCTGAAAAATAGGAGTAGCATGAAACGGTGTTCAAAAACATGAAGAGCCTGAAAAGGTGTGAAAAATATGAAGAGCTTCAAAAGGTGTCAAAAATATGAAGAGCTTCAAAAGGTGTCAAAAATATGAGGAGCTTCAAAAGGTTTGAAAAATAGGAGGAACATGAAACGGTCTGAAAAATAGGAGGAGCATGAAGCGGTGTTCAAAAACATAAAGAGTTTGAAAAGGTGTGAAAACTATGAGAAGCATTAAACGGTCTGAAAAATAGGAGGAGCATGAAGCGGTGTTGAAAAACATAAAGAGTTTGAAAAGGTGTGAAAACTATGAGAAGCATTAAACGGTCTGAAAAATAGGAGGAGCATGAAGCGGTGTTGAAAAACATGAAGTGACTGAAAACGTGTGAAAAATATGAGGAGCTTGAAAAGAAATGAAATACATGAGGAGCATTAAACGGTCTGAAAAATAGGAGGAGCATGAAGCGGTGTTCAAAAACATGAAGAGCCTGAAATGGTGTGAAAAATATGAAGAGCTTCAAAAGGTGTGAAAAATATGAGGAGCATGAAACGGTCTGAAAAATAGGAGGAGCATGAACCTGTGTTGAAAAACATGAAGAGCCTAAAAAGGTGTGAAAAATATGAAGAGCCTCAAAACGTGTCAAAAATATGAGGAGCATGAAACGGTCTGAAAAATAGGAGGAGCATGAAGCAGTGTTGAAAAACATAAAGAGCCTGAAAACGTGTGAAAAATATAAATAGCTTCAAAAGCTGTGAGAAATATGAAGAGCTTTAAAAGGTGTCAAAAATGAGGAGAGCATGAAACGGTCTACAAAATAGGAGGAGCATGAAGTGGTGTTGAAAAACATGAAGAGCCTGAAAAGTTGTGAAATATATGAAGAGCTTCAAAAGGTGTCAAAAATATGAGGAGCATGAAACGGTCTGAAAAATAGGAGGAGCATGAAACGGTGTTCAAAAACATAAAGAGCCTGAAAAGGTGTCAAAAATATGAAGAGCTTCAAAAGGTGTCCAAAAATATGAGGAGCATGAAACGGTCGGAAAAATATGAGGAGCATGAAGCGATGTTCAAAAACATGGAGAGCCTGAAAAGGTGTGAAAAATATGAAGAGCTTCAAAAGGTGTCAAAAATATGAGGAGCATGAAACCGTCTGAAGAATAGGAGGAGCATGAATCGGTGTTTAAAACATGAAGAGTCTGAAAAGGTGTGAAAAATATGAAGAGCTTCAAAAGGTGTCAAAAACATGAGGAGCATGAAACAGTCTGAAAAATAGGAGGAGTATGAAGTGGTGTTGAGAAACATGAAGAGCCTGAAAAGGTGTGAAAAATATGAAGAGCTTCAAAGGGTGTGAAATTCATGAGGAGCATGAAACGGTCTGAAATATAGGAGGAGCATGAAGCTGGGCTCAAAAACATGAAGAACTTGAAAAGGTGTGAAAAAATGAAGACCTTCAAAAGGTGTCAAAAATATGAGGAGCATTAAACGGTCTGAAAAATAGGAGGAGCATGAAACGGTGTTCAAGAACAAGAAGAGCCTAAAAACGTGTGAAAAACATGAAAAGACTGAAAAGGTGTGAAAATTATGAAGAGCTTCAAAAGGTGTCAAAAATATGAGGAGCATGAAACGGTCTGAAAAATAGGAGGAGCATGAAGTAGTGTTGAAAAATATGAAGAGCCTGAAAAGGGGTGAAAAATATGAAGAGCTTCAAGAGGTGTGAAAAATATGAGGAGCATTAAACGGTCGGAAAATTGGAGGAGCATGAAGTGGTGTTGAAAAACATGAAGAGCCTGAAAAAGTGTGAAAATTATGAGGAGCTTGAAAAGAAGTGAAATACATGAGGAGCATTAAACGGTCTGAAAATTAGGAGGAGCATGAAGCGGTGTTGAAAACATGAAGAGCCTGAGAAGGGGCGAAAAATATGAAGAGCTTCAAGAGGTGTGAAAAATATGAGGAACATTAAACGGTCTGAAAAATAGGAGGAGCATGAAGCGGTTTTCCAAAACATGAAGAGCCTGAAAAAGTGTGAAAAATATGAGGAGCTTGAAAAGAGGTGAAATACATGAGGAGCATTAAACGGACTGAAAAATAGGAGGAGCATGAAGCGGTGTTGAAAAACATGAAGAGCCTGAATATGTGTGAAAAATATGAAGAGCTTCAAAAGGTGTCAAAAATGAGATGAGCATGACACTGTCTGAAAAATAGGAGGAGCATGAAATGGTGTTCAAAAACATGAAGAGGCTGAACAGGTGTGAAATCCATGAAGAGCTTCAAAAGGTGTGAAAAATATGAGGAGCATGAAACGGTCTGAAAAGTAGGAGGAGCATGAAGTTGTGTTGAAAAACATAAAGAGCTTGAAAATGTGTGAAAAATATGAGAAGCATTAAACGGTCTGAAAAATAGGAGGAGCATGAAGTGGTGTTGAAAAACATAAAGAGCTTGAAAAGGTGTGAAAAATATGAGAAGCATTAAACGGTCTGAAAAATAGGAGGAGCATGAAGCGGTGTTGAAAAACATGAAGTGACTGAAAACGTGTGAAAAATATGAGGAGCTTGAAAAGAAATGAAATACATGAGGAGCATTAAACGGTCTGAAAAATAGGAGGAGCATGAAGCGGTGTTCAAAAACATGAAAAGCCTGAAATGGTGTGAAAAATATGAAGAGCTTCAAAAGGTGTGAAAAATATGAGGAGCATGAAACGGTCTGAAAAATAGGAGGAGCATGAACCTGTGTTGAAAAACATGAAGAGCCTAAAAAGGTGTGAAAAATATGAAGAGCCTCAAAACGTGTCAAAAATATGAGGAGCATGAAACGGTCTGAAAAATAGGAAGAGCATGAAGCAGTGTTGAAAAACATAAAGAGCCTGAAAACGTGTGAAAAATATAAATAGCTTCAAAAGCTGTGAGAAATATGAAGAGCTTTAAAAGGTGTCAAAAATGAGGAGAGCATGAAACGGTCTACAAAATAGGAGGAGCATGAAGTGGTGTTGAAAAACATGAAGAGCCTGAAAAGGTGTTAAAAATATGAAGAGCTTCAAAAGTGTCAAAAACATGAGGAGCATGAAACGTTCAGAAATATAGGAGGTGCATGAAGTGGTGTTCAAAATCATGAAGAGCCTGAAAAGGTGTGAAGTATAGGAAGAGTTTCAAAAGTTGTGAAATGTAAGAAGAGCTTCAAAAGGTGTCAAAAATGAGACAAGCATGAAACGGTCTGAAATATAGGAGTTGCATGAAGTGGTGTTCAAAAACATGAAGAGCCTGAAAAGGTGTGAAGTATAGGAAGAGTTTCAAAAGTTGTGAAAAGTAAGAAGAGCTTCAAAAGGTGTCAAAAATGAGACAAGCATGAAACGGTCTGAAATATAGGAGTTGCATGAAGTGGTGTTCAAAAACATGAAGAGCGTGAAAAGGTGTGAAATATATGAAGAGCTTCAAAAGGTGTGAAATGTAAGAAGAGCTTCAAAAGTTGTCAAAAATGAGATGGGCATGAATCGGTCTGAAAAATAGGAGAAGCATGAAGCGGTGTTGAAAAACATGAAGAGTTTGAAAAGGTTTGAACAATATGAAGTGCTTCAAAAGGTGTCAAAAATAAGAAGAGCATGAAACGGTCTGAAAAATAGGAGGAGCATGAAGAGGTGTTCAAAAACATGAAGAGCCTAAAAGGTGTGAAAAATATGAAGAGCTGCAAAAGGTGTGAAAAATATGAAGAGTTACAAAAGGTGTCAAAAATGAGATGTGCATGAAACGGACTGAAAAATAGTAGGAGCATGAAGAGTTGTTGAAAAACATGAAGAGCCTGAAAAGGTGTGAAATATATGAAGAGCTTCAAAAGGTGTCAAAAATATGAGGAGCATGAAACGGTCTGAAAAATAGGAGGAGCATGAAACGGTGTTGAAAAACATGAAGAGCCTGAAAACGTGTGAAAAATATGAAGACCTTCAAAAGGTGTGAAAAAATATGAAGAGCTTCAAAAGGTGTCAAAAATGAGATGTGCATAAAACGGACTGAAAAATAGGAGGAGCATGAAGTGGTGTTGAAAAATATGAAGGGCCTGAAAAGGGGTGAAAAATATGAACAGCTTCAAAAGGTGTCAAAAATATGAAGAGCTTCAAAAGGTGTCAAAAAATGAGGAGCATTAAACGGTCTGAAAAATAGGAGAAGCATGAAACGGTGTTCAAAAACAAGAAGAGCCTAAAAACGTGTGAAAAACATGAAGAGACTGAAAAGGTGTGAAAATTATGAAGAGCTTCAAAAGGTGTCAAAAATATGAGGAAAATGAAACGGTCTGAAAAATAGGAGGCTCATGAAACGGTATTGAAAAACATGAAAAGCCTGAAAACGTGTCAAAAATATGAAGAGCTTCAGGCTGGCGGGTAAAGCTGGGAGGTTCCGGCCGGGGGCGCAGGTTGGAGACATGATTGCAATGTGGGCCTTAGGATTTGAGCCAAAGAAAGAAGAAATTAAAAAGATGATAGCTGAAACTGACAAAGAAGGAATTGGCACCATTAATTTTGAAGAATTTTTGCCATAATGAGTGTAAAAATGAGTGAAAAGGATGAAAAAGAAGAAATATTGAAGGCTTTCAAACTATTTGATGATGATGATACAGGAAGTATATCATTGAACAATATCAAGAGGGTTGCTAAGGAGCTAGGGGAAAATTTAACAGATGATGAACTTCAGGAAATGCTTGATGAGGCTGATCATGATGGGGATGGAGAAATAAACAAGGAAGAATTTTTGAAAATGATGCAAAAGACCACTCTTTATTAACACTGTCTTTTGTGCCTTTTGGAAAGTTGTTAACAAGTTTGTATTTTCAATAAGTTCCATAATAGCTGAATATATTCATTTTCAGTGTTTAAGTTTATATACATAAACTGGTCTCTTGATGTCTAATCCATGTGAGAAGTTACATGTTGCTACCAATATGTTGTTAAATCTATAACATCAAGAAATAAAATGTAGTGACTTCCTTAAACTATGAATCTGAAGAACAGTATTAATTACAAGTGCTATTTTTAGAGCCCCAGTTTCTAAAACTTGGATTTTTTATTTAACTTATGGAAATTGGCCCCACATCATAAGCCAGCCATCAATTTCCCTATTATTTTCATTTTGTGCAACTCTAAAAATGAACATTTGCTTTATAACTGATTATTCAGATATGTAAAGTCTTAAATAAAACTGGCAGCATCAAAAGGTGTGAAAAATATGAAGAGCTTCAAAAGGTGTCAAAAATGAGATGAGCATGACACTGTCTGAAAAATAGGAGGAGCATGAAACGGTGTTCAAAAACATGAAGAGCCTGAAAAGGTGTGAAAAATATGAAGAGCTCCAAAAGGTGTCAAAAATATGAGGAGCATGAAAACGTCTGAAAAATAGGAGGAGCATGAAGCGATGTTGAAAAATATGAATAGCCTGAAAAAGTGTGAAAAATATGATGAGCTTCAAAAGGTGTGAAAAATATTAAGAGCTTCAAAAGGTGTCAAAAATGAGATGAGCATGAAACGGTCTGAAAAATAGTAGAAGCATGAAGCGGTGTTGAAAAAAATGAAGAGCCTGAAAAGGTGTGAAATACATGAAGAGCTTCAAAAGGTGTCAAAAATACGAGGAGGATGAAACGGTCTGAAAAACAGGAGGAGCATGAAGCAGTGTTGAAAAACATGAAGAGCCTGAAAAGGTGTTAAAAATATGAAGAGCTTCAAAAGTGTCAAAAACATGAGGAGCATGAAACGTTCAGAAATATAGGAGGTGCATGAAGTGGTGTTCAAAATCATGAAGAGCCTGAAAAGGTGTGAAGTATAGGAAGAGTTTCAAAAGTTGTGAAAAGTAAGAAGAGCTTCAAAAGGTGTCAAAAATGAGACAAGCATGAAACGGTCTGAAATATAGGAGTTGCATGAAGTGGTGTTCAAAAACATGAAGAGCGTGAAAAGGTGTGAAATATATGAAGAGCTTCAAAAGGTGTGAAATGTAAGAAGAGCTTCAAAAGTTGTCAAAAATGAGATGGGCATGAATCGGTC
Organism: Dama dama; assembly: GCF_033118175.1. Classification (NCBI taxonomy): domain Eukaryota; kingdom Metazoa; phylum Chordata; class Mammalia; order Artiodactyla; family Cervidae; genus Dama; species Dama dama. Next base: position 6,063,159 of record NC_083709.1, read on the forward strand.
TGAAAAATAGGAGAAGCATGAAGCGGTGTTGAAAAACATGAAGAGTTTGAAAAGGTTTGAACAATATGAAGTGCTTCAAAAGGTGTCAAAAATAAGAAGAGCATGAAACGGTCTGAAAAATAGGAGGAGCATGAAGAGGTGTTCAAAAACATGAAGAGCCTAAAAGGTGTGAAAAATATGAAGAGCTGCAAAAGGTGTGAAAAATATGAAGAGTTACAAAAGGTGTCAAAAATGAGATGTGCATGAAACGGACTGAAAAATAGTAGGAGCATGAAGAGTTGTTGAAAAACATGAAGAGCCTGAAAAGGTGTGAAATATATGAAGAGCTTCAAAAGGTGTCAAAAATATGAGGAGCATGAAACGGTCTGAAAAATAGGAGGAGCATGAAACGGTGTTGAAAAACATGAAGAGCCTGAAAACGTGTGAAAAATATGAAGACCTTCAAAAGGTGTGAAAAAATATGAAGAGCTTCAAAAGGTGTCAAAAATGAGATGTGCATAAAACGGACTGAAAAATAGGAGGAGCATGAAGTGGTGTTGAAAAACATGAAGGGCCTGAAAAGGTGTGAAAAATATGAACAGCTTCAAAAGGTGTCAAAAATATGAAGAGCTTCAAAAGGTGTCAAAAAATGAGGAGCATTAAACGGTCTGAAAAATAGGAGAAGCATGAAACGGTGTTAAAAAAACATGAAGAGCCTGAAAAGGTGTGAAATATATGAAGAGCTTCAAAAGGTGTCAAAAATATGAGGAGCATGAAACTGTCTGAAAAATAGGAGGAGCATTTAGTGGTGTTCAGAAACATGAAAAGCCTGAAAAGGTGTGAAAACTATGAAGAGCATCAAAAGTTGTCAAATATATGAGGAGCATGAAACGGTCTGAAAAATAGGAGGAGCATGAAACGGTGTTCAAAAGCATGAAGAGCCTGAAAAGGTGTGAAAAATATGAAGACCTTCAAAATGTGTAAAAAATATGAAGAGCTTCAAAAGGGGTCAAAAATACGAAGAGCTTCAAAAGGGGTCAAAAATTAGATGAGCATGAAATGGTTTGAAAAATAGGAGGAGCATGAGGTGCTATTGAAAAACATGAAGAGCCCGAAAAGGTGTGAAATATATGAAGAGCTTCAAAAGGTGTAAAAAATATGAAGAGCTTCAAAAGGTGTCAAAAATATGAGGAGCATGAAGCGGTCTGAAAAATAGGAGGAGCATGAAACGGTGTTCAAAAACATGAAGAGCCTGAAAAGTTGTGAAAAATATGAAGAGATTCAAAAGTTGTGAAATACATGAGGAGCATGAACCGGTCTGAAAAATAGGAGGAGCATGAAGCGGTGTTGAAAAACATGAAGAGCCTGAAAAAGTGTGAAAAATATGAAGAGCTTCAAAAGGTGTCAAAAATATAAGGAGCATGAAACGGCCTGAAAAATAGGAGAAGCAAGAAGCGGGGTTGAAAAACATGAAGAGACTGAAAAGCTGTGAAAAATATGAAGAGCTTCAAAAGGTGTGAAAAATATGAGAAGCATGAAACAGCCTGAAATTTAGGGAGAACATGAAGCGGTGTTGAAAAACATGAAGAGCCTGAAAAGGTGTGAAAAATATGAAGAGCTTCAAAAGGTGTCAAAAATATGAGGAGCATGAAGCGGTGTTGAAAAACATGAAGAGCCTGAAAAGGTGTGAAATATATGAAGAAGTTCAAAAGGTGTCAAAAATATGAGGAGCATGAAACGGTCTCAAAAATAGGAGGAGCATGAAGTGGTGTTCAAAAACATGAAGAGCCTGAAAAGGTGTGAAATATATGAAGAGGTTCAAAATGTGTCAAAAATATGAGGAGCATGAAACGGTCTCAAAAATAGGAGGAGCATGAAGTGGTGTTCAAAAACATGAAGAGCCTGAAAATGTGTGATAAATATGAAGATCTTAAAAAGGTGTCAAAAATATTAAGAGCATGAAACGGTCTGAAAAATAGAAGGAGCATGAAACGGTGTTCATAAACTTGAAGAGACTAAAAGGTGTGAAAAATATGAAGAGCTTCAAAAGGTGTCAAAAATATGAGGAGTATGAAACGTTCTGAAAAATAGGAGTAGCAAGGAACGGTGTTCAAAGACATGAAGAGCCTGAAAATGTGTGAAAAATATGAAAAGCTTCAAAAAGTGTGAAAAATATGAGGAGAATGAAAGGTTCTGAAAAATAGGAGTAGCATGAAACGGTGTTCAAAAGCATGAAGAGCCTGAAAAGGTGTGAAATATATGAAGAGCTTCAAAAGGTGTCAAAAATATGAAGAGCTTCAAACGGTGTGAAATACATGAGGAGCATGAAACGGTCTGAAAAATACGAGGAGCATGAAACGGTGTTCAAAAACAAGAAGAGCCTGAAAACGTGTGAAAAACATGAAGAGCCTGAAAAGGTGTGAAAATTATGAAGAGCTTCAAAAGTGTCAAAAATATGAGGAAAATGAAACGGTCTGAAAAATAGGAGGCTCATGAAACGTTGTTGAAAAACATGAAAAGCCTGAAAACGTTTCAAAAATATGAAGAGCTTCAGGCTGGCGGGTAAAGCTGGGAGGTACCGGCCGGGGGCGCCGGTTGGAGACATGATTGCAATGTGGGCCTTAGGATTTGAGCCAAAGAAAGAAGAAATTACAAAGATGATAGCTGAAACTGACAAAGAAGGAATTGGCACCATTAATTTTGAAGAATTTTTTGCCATAATGAGTGTAAAAATGAGTGAAAAGGATGAAAAAGAAGAAATATTGAAGGCTTTCAAACTATTTGATGATGATGATACAGGAAGCATACCACTGAACAATATCAAGAGGGTTGCTAAGGAGCTAGGGGAAAATTTAACAGATGATGAACTTCAGGAAATGCTTGATGAGGCTGATCATGATGGGGATGGAGAAATAAACAAGGAAGAATTTTTGAAAATGATGCAAAAGACCACTCTTTATTAACACTGTCTTTTGTGCCTTTTGGAAAGTTGTTAACAAGTTTGTATTTGCTATAAGTTCCATAATAGCTGAATATATTCATTTTCAGTGTTTAAGTTTATATACATAAACTGGTCTCTTGATGTCTAATCCATGTGACAAGTTACATGTTGCTACCAATATGTTGTTAAAACTATAACATCAAGAAATAAAATGTAGTGACTTCCTTAAACTATGAATCTGAAGAACAGTATTAATTACAAGTGCTATTTTTTGAGACCCACGTTCTAAAACTTAGATTTTTTATTTAACTTATGGAAATTGGCCCCACATCATAAGCCAGCCATCACTGTCCCTATTATTTTCCTTTTGTGCAATTCTAAAAATGAACATTTGATTTTAAATGATTATTCAGATATGTAAAGTCTTAAATATAACTGGCAGCATCAAAAGGTGTGAAAAATATGAAGAGCTTCAAAAGGTGTCAAAAATGAGATGAGCATGACACTGTCTGAAAAATAGGAGGAGCATGAAATGGTGTTCAAAAACATGAAGAGCCTGAAAAGGTGTGAAATCCATGAAGAGCTTCAAAAGGTGTGAAAAATATGAGGAGCATGAAACGGTCTGAAAAATAGGAGGAGCATGAAGTGGTGTTGAAAAACATAAAGAGCTTGAAAAGGTGTGAAAAATATGAGAAGCATTAAACGGTCTGAAAAATAGGAGGAGCATGAAGCGGTGTTGAAAAACATGAAGAGACTGAAAACGTGTGAAAAATATTAAGAGCTTCAAAAGGTGTCAAAAATATGAGGAGCATGAAACGGTCTGAAAAATAGTAGGAGCATGAAGTAGTGTTGAAAAACATGAAGAGCCTGAAAAGGGGTGAAAAATATGAAGAGCTTCAAGAGGTGTGAAAAATATGAGGAGCATTAAACGGTCTGAAAAATAGGAGGAGCATGAAGCGGTGTTGAAAAACATGAAGAGCCTGAAAAAGTGTGAAAAATATGAGGAGCTTGAAAAGAAGTGAAATACATGAGTAGCATTAAACGGTCTGAAAAATAGGAGGAGCATGAAGCGGTGTTGAAAAACATGAAGAGCTTGAAAAGGGGTGAAAAATATGAAGAGCTTCAAGAGGTGTGAAAAATATGAGGAGCATTAAACGGTCTGAAAAATAGGAGGAGCATGAAGCGGTTTTCAAAAACATGAAGAGCCTGAAAAAGTGTGAAAAATATGAGGAGCTTGAAAAGAAGTGAATTACATGAGGAGCATTAAACGGTCTGAAAAATAGGAGGAGCATGAAGCGGTGTTGAAAAACATGAAGAGCCTGAATATGTGTGAAAAATATGAAGAGCTTCAAAAGCTGTCAAAAATGAGATGAGCATGACACTGTCTGAAAAATAGGAGGAGCATGAGGCGGTGTTGAAAAACATGAAGAGCCTGAAAATGTGTGAAATATATGAAGAGCTTCAAAAGGTGTGAAAAATATGAGGAGCATGAAACGGTCTGAAAAATAGGAGGAGCATGAACCTGTGTTGAAAAACATGAAGAGCCTAAAAAGGTGTGAAAAATATGAAGAGCCTCAAAACGTGTCAAAAATATGAGGAGCATGAAACGGTCTGAAAAATAGGAAGAGCATGAAGCAGTGTTGAAAAACATAAAGAGCCTGAAAACGTGTGAAAAATATAAATAGCTTCAAAAGCTGTGAGAAATATGAAGAGCTTTAAAAGGTGTCAAAAATGAGGAGAGCATGAAACGGTCTACAAAATAGGAGGAGCATGAAGTGGTGTTGAAAAACATGAAGAGCCTGAAAAGGTGTTAAAAATATGAAGAGCTTCAAAAGTGTCAAAAACATGAGGAGCATGAAACGTTCAGAAATATAGGAGGTGCATGAAGTGGTGTTCAAAATCATGAAGAGCCTGAAAAGGTGTGAAGTATAGGAAGAGTTTCAAAAGTTGTGAAATGTAAGAAGAGCTTCAAAAGGTGTCAAAAATGAGACAAGCATGAAACGGTCTGAAATATAGGAGTTGCATGAAGTGGTGTTCAAAAACATGAAGAGCCTGAAAAGGTGTGAAGTATAGGAAGAGTTTCAAAAGTTGTGAAAAGTAAGAAGAGCTTCAAAAGGTGTCAAAAATGAGACAAGCATGAAACGGTCTGAAATATAGGAGTTGCATGAAGTGGTGTTCAAAAACATGAAGAGCGTGAAAAGGTGTGAAATATATGAAGAGCTTCAAAAGGTGTGAAATGTAAGAAGAGCTTCAAAAGTTGTCAAAAATGAGATGGGCATGAATCGGTCTGAAAAATAGGAGAAGCATGAAGCGGTGTTGAAAAACATGAAGAGTTTGAAAAGGTTTGAACAATATGAAGTGCTTCAAAAGGTGTCAAAAATAAGAAGAGCATGAAACGGTCTGAAAAATAGGAGGAGCATGAAGAGGTGTTCAAAAACATGAAGAGCCTAAAAGGTGTGAAAAATATGAAGAGCTGCAAAAGGTGTGAAAAATATGAAGAGTTACAAAAGGTGTCAAAAATGAGATGTGCATGAAACGGACTGAAAAATAGTAGGAGCATGAAGAGTTGTTGAAAAACATGAAGAGCCTGAAAAGGTGTGAAATATATGAAGAGCTTCAAAAGGTGTCAAAAATATGAGGAGCATGAAACGGTCTGAAAAATAGGAGGAGCATGAAACGGTGTTGAAAAACATGAAGAGCCTGAAAACGTGTGAAAAATATGAAGACCTTCAAAAGGTGTGAAAAAATATGAAGAGCTTCAAAAGGTGTCAAAAATGAGATGTGCATAAAACGGCCTGAAAAATAGGAGGAGCATGAAGTGGTGTTGAAAAATATGAAGGGCCTGAAAAGGGGTGAAAAATATGAACAGCTTCAAAAGGTGTCAAAAATATGAAGAGCTTCAAAAGGTGTCAAAAAATGAGGAGCATTAAACGGTCTGAAAAATAGGAGAAGCATGAAACGGTGTTCAAAAACAAGAAGAGCCTAAAAACGTGTGAAAAACATGAAGAGACTGAAAAGGTGTGAAAATTATGAAGAGCTTCAAAAGGTGTCAAAAATATGAGGAAAATGAAACGGTCTGAAAAATAGGAGGCTCATGAAACGGTATTGAAAAACATGAAAAGCCTGAAAACGTGTCAAAAATATGAAGAGCTTCAGGCTGGCGGGTAAAGCTGGGAGGTTCCGGCCGGGGGCGCAGGTTGGAGACATGATTGCAATGTGGGCCTTAGGATTTGAGCCAAAGAAAGAAGAAATTAAAAAGATGATAGCTGAAACTGACAAAGAAGGAATTGGCACCATTAATTTTGAAGAATTTTTGCCATAATGAGTGTAAAAATGAGTGAAAAGGATGAAAAAGAAGAAATATTGAAGGCTTTCAAACTATTTGATGATGATGATACAGGAAGTATATCATTGAACAATATCAAGAGGGTTGCTAAGGAGCTAGGGGAAAATTTAACAGATGATGAACTTCAGGAAATGCTTGATGAGGCTGATCATGATGGGGATGGAGAAATAAACAAGGAAGAATTTTTGAAAATGATGCAAAAGACCACTCTTTATTAACACTGTCTTTTGTGCCTTTTGGAAAGTTGTTAACAAGTTTGTATTTTCAATAAGTTCCATAATAGCTGAATATATTCATTTTCAGTGTTTAAGTTTATATACATAAACTGGTCTCTTGATGTCTAATCCATGTGAGAAGTTACATGTTGCTACCAATATGTTGTTAAATCTATAACATCAAGAAATAAAATGTAGTGACTTCCTTAAACTATGAATCTGAAGAACAGTATTAATTACAAGTGCTATTTTTAGAGCCCCAGTTTCTAAAACTTGGATTTTTTATTTAACTTATGGAAATTGGCCCCACATCATAAGCCAGCCATCAATTTCCCTATTATTTTCATTTTGTGCAACTCTAAAAATGAACATTTGCTTTATAACTGATTATTCAGATATGTAAAGTCTTAAATAAAACTGGCAGCATCAAAAGGTGTGAAAAATATGAAGAGCTTCAAAAGGTGTCAAAAATGAGATGAGCATGACACTGTCTGAAAAATAGGAGGAGCATGAAACGGTGTTCAAAAACATGAAGAGCCTGAAAAGGTGTGAAAAATATGAAGAGCTCCAAAAGGTGTCAAAAATATGAGGAGCATGAAAACGTCTGAAAAATAGGAGGAGCATGAAGCGATGTTGAAAAATATGAATAGCCTGAAAAAGTGTGAAAAATATGATGAGCTTCAAAAGGTGTGAAAAATATTAAGAGCTTCAAAAGGTGTCAAAAATGAGATGAGCATGAAACGGTCTGAAAAATAGTAGAAGCATGAAGCGGTGTTGAAAAAAATGAAGAGCCTGAAAAGGTGTGAAATACATGAAGAGCTTCAAAAGGTGTCAAAAATACGAGGAGGATGAAACGGTCTGAAAAACAGGAGGAGCATGAAGCAGTGTTGAAAAACATGAAGAGCCTGAAAAGGTGTTAAAAATATGAAGAGCTTCAAAAGTGTCAAAAACATGAGGAGCATGAAACGTTCAGAAATATAGGAGGTGCATGAAGTGGTGTTCAAAATCATGAAGAGCCTGAAAAGGTGTGAAGTATAGGAAGAGTTTCAAAAGTTGTGAAAAGTAAGAAGAGCTTCAAAAGGTGTCAAAAATGAGACAAGCATGAAACGGTCTGAAATATAGGAGTTGCATGAAGTGGTGTTCAAAAACATGAAGAGCGTGAAAAGGTGTGAAATATATGAAGAGCTTCAAAAGGTGTGAAATGTAAGAAGAGCTTCAAAAGTTGTCAAAAATGAGATGGGCATGAATCGGTCTGAAAAATAGGAGAAGCATGAAGCGGTGTTGAAAAACATGAAGAGTTTGAAAAGGTTTGAACAATATGAAGTGCTTCAAAAGGTGTCCAAAATAAGAAGAGCATGAAACGGTCTGAAAAATAGGAGGAGCATGAAGAGGTGTTCAAAAACATGAAGAGCCTAAAAGGTTTGAAAAATATGAAGAGCTGCAAAAGGTGTGAAAAATATGAAGAGTTACAAAAGGTGTCAAAAATGAGATGTGCATGAAACGGACTGAAAAATAGTAGGAGCATGAAGAGTTGTTGAAAAACATGAAGAGCCTGAAAAGGTGTGAAATATATGAAGAGCTTCAAAAGGTGTCAAAAATATGAGGAGCATGAAACGGTCTGAAAAATAGGAGGAGCATGAAACGGTGTTGAAAAACATGAAGAGCCTGAAAACGTGTGAAAAATATGAAGACCTTCAAAAGGTGTGAAAAAATATGAAGAGCTTCAAAAGGTGTCAAAAATGAGATGTGCATAAAACGGACTGAAAAATAGGAGGAGCATGAAGTGGTGTTGAAAAACATGAAGGGCCTGAAAAGGTGTGAAAAATATGAACAGCTTCAAAAGGTGTCAAAAATATGAAGAGCTTCAAAAGGTGTCAAAAAATGAGGAGCATTAAACGGTCTGAAAAATAGGAGAAGCATGAAACGGTGTTAAAAAAACATGAAGAGCCTGAAAAGGTGTGAAATATATGAAGAGCTTCAAAAGGTGTCAAAAATATGAGGAGCATGAAACGGTCTGAAAAATAGGAGGAGCATGAACCTGTGTTGAAAAACATGAAGAGCCTAAAAAGGTGTGAAAAATATGAAGAGCCTCAAAACGTGTCAAAAATATGAGGAGCATGAAACGGTCTGAAAAATAGGAAGAGCATGAAGCAGTGTTGAAAAACATAAAGAGCCTGAAAACGTGTGAAAAATATAAATAGCTTCAAAAGCTGTGAGAAATATGAAGAGCTTTAAAAGGTGTCAAAAATGAGGAGAGCATGAAACGGTCTACAAAATAGGAGGAGCATGAAGTGGTGTTGAAAAACATGAAGAGCCTGAAAAGGTGTTAAAAATATGAAGAGCTTCAAAAGTGTCAAAAACATGAGGAGCATGAAACGTTCAGAAATATAGGAGGTGCATGAAGTGGTGTTCAAAATCATGAAGAGCCTGAAAAGGTGTGAAGTATAGGAAGAGTTTCAAAAGTTGTGAAATGTAAGAAGAGCTTCAAAAGGTGTCAAAAATGAGACAAGCATGAAACGGTCTGAAATATAGGAGTTGCATGAAGTGGTGTTCAAAAACATGAAGAGCCTGAAAAGGTGTGAAGTATAGGAAGAGTTTCAAAAGTTGTGAAAAGTAAGAAGAGCTTCAAAAGGTGTCAAAAATGAGACAAGCATGAAACGGTCTGAAATATAGGAGTTGCATGAAGTGGTGTTCAAAAACATGAAGAGCGTGAAAAGGTGTGAAATATATGAAGAGCTTCAAAAGGTGTGAAATGTAAGAAGAGCTTCAAAAGTTGTCAAAAATGAGATGGGCATGAATCGGTCTGAAAAATAGGAGAAGCATGAAGCGGTGTTGAAAAACATGAAGAGTTTGAAAAGGTTTGAACAATATGAAGTGCTTCAAAAGGTGTCAAAAATAAGAAGAGCATGAAACGGTCTGAAAAATAGGAGGAGCATGAAGAGGTGTTCAAAAACATGAAGAGCCTAAAAGGTGTGAAAAATATGAAGAGCTGCAAAAGGTGTGAAAAATATGAAGAGTTACAAAAGGTGTCAAAAATGAGATGTGCATGAAACGGACTGAAAAATAGTAGGAGCATGAAGAGTTGTTGAAAAACATGAAGAGCCTGAAAAGGTGTGAAATATATGAAGAGCTTCAAAAGGTGTCAAAAATATGAGGAGCATGAAACGGTCTGAAAAATAGGAGGAGCATGAAACGGTGTTGAAAAACATGAAGAGCCTGAAAACGTGTGAAAAATATGAAGACCTTCAAAAGGTGTGAAAAAATATGAAGAGCTTCAAAAGGTGTCAAAAATGAGATGTGCATAAAACGGCCTGAAAAATAGGAGGAGCATGAAGTGGTGTTGAAAAATATGAAGGGCCTGAAAAGGGGTGAAAAATATGAACAGCTTCAAAAGGTGTCAAAAATATGAAGAGCTTCAAAAGGTGTCAAAAAATGAGGAGCATTAAACGGTCTGAAAAATAGGAGAAGCATGAAACGGTGTTCAAAAACAAGAAGAGCCTAAAAACGTGTGAAAAACATGAAGAGCCTGAAAAGGTGTGAAAATTATGAAGAGCTTCAAAAGTGTCAAAAATATGAGGAAAATGAAACGGTCTGAAAAATAGGAGGCTCATGAAACGTTGTTGAAAAACATGAAAAGCCTGAAAACGTTTCAAAAATATGAAGAGCTTCAGGCTGGCGGGTAAAGCTGGGAGGTACCGGCCGGGGGCGCCGGTTGGAGACATGATTGCAATGTGGGCCTTAGGATTTGAGCCAAAGAAAGAAGAAATTACAAAGATGATAGCTGAAACTGACAAAGAAGGAATTGGCACCATTAATTTTGAAGAATTTTTTGCCATAATGAGTGTAAAAATGAGTGAAAAGGATGAAAAAGAAGAAATATTGAAGGCTTTCAAACTATTTGATGATGATGATACAGGAAGCATACCACTGAACAATATCAAGAGGGTTGCTAAGGAGCTAGGGGAAAATTTAACAGATGATGAACTTCAGGAAATGCTTGATGAGGCTGATCATGATGGGGATGGAGAAATAAACAAGGAAGAATTTTTGAAAATGATGCAAAAGACCACTCTTTATTAACACTGTCTTTTGTGCCTTTTGGAAAGTTGTTAACAAGTTTGTATTTGCTATAAGTTCCATAATAGCTGAATATATTCATTTTCAGTGTTTAAGTTTATATACATAAACTGGTCTCTTGATGTCTAATCCATGTGACAAGTTACATGTTGCTACCAATATGTTGTTAAAACTATAACATCAAGAAATAAAATGTAGTGACTTCCTTAAACTATGAATCTGAAGAACAGTATTAATTACAAGTGCTATTTTTTGAGACCCACGTTCTAAAACTTAGATTTTTTATTTAACTTATGGAAATTGGCCCCACATCATAAGCCAGCCATCACTGTCCCTATTATTTTCCTTTTGTGCAATTCTAAAAATGAACATTTGATTTTAAATGATTATTCAGATATGTAAAGTCTTAAATATAACTGGCAGCATCAAAAGGTGTGAAAAATATGAAGAGCTTCAAAAGGTGTCAAAAATGAGATGAGCATGACACTGTCTGAAAAATAGGAGGAGCATGAAATGGTGTTCAAAAACATGAAGAGCCTGAAAAGGTGTGAAATCCATGAAGAGCTTCAAAAGGTGTGAAAAATATGAGGAGCATGAAACGGTCTGAAAAATAGGAGGAGCATGAAGTGGTGTTGAAAAACATAAAGAGCTTGAAAAGGTGTGAAAAATATGAGAAGCATTAAACGGTCTGAAAAATAGGAGGAGCATGAAGCGGTGTTGAAAAACATGAAGAGACTGAAAACGTGTGAAAAATATTAAGAGCTTCAAAAGGTGTCAAAAATATGAGGAGCATGAAACGGTCTGAAAAATAGTAGGAGCATGAAGTAGTGTTGAAAAACATGAAGAGCCTGAAAAGGGGTGAAAAATATGAAGAGCTTCAAGAGGTGTGAAAAATATGAGGAGCATTAAACGGTCTGAAAAATAGGAGGAGCATGAAGCGGTGTTGAAAAACATGAAGAGCCTGAAAAAGTGTGAAAAATATGAGGAGCTTGAAAAGAAGTGAAATACATGAGTAGCATTAAACGGTCTGAAAAATAGGAGGAGCATGAAGCGGTGTTGAAAAACATGAAGAGCTTGAAAAGGGGTGAAAAATATGAAGAGCTTCAAGAGGTGTGAAAAATATGAGGAGCATTAAACGGTCTGAAAAATAGGAGGAGCATGAAGCGGTTTTCAAAAACATGAAGAGCCTGAAAAAGTGTGAAAAATATGAGGAGCTTGAAAAGAAGTGAATTACATGAGGAGCATTAAACGGTCTGAAAAATAGGAGGAGCATGAAGCGGTGTTGAAAAACATGAAGAGCCTGAATATGTGTGAAAAATATGAAGAGCTTCAAAAGCTGTCAAAAATGAGATGAGCATGACACTGTCTGAAAAATAGGAGGAGCATGAGGCGGTGTTGAAAAACATGAAGAGCCTGAAAATGTGTGAAATATATGAAGAGCTTCAAAAGGTGTGAAAAATATGAGGAGCATGAAACGGTCTGAAAAATAGGAGGAGCATGAACCTGTGTTGAAAAACATGAAGAGCCTAAAAAGGTGTGAAAAATATGAAGAGCCTCAAAACGTGTCAAAAATATGAGGAGCATGAAACGGTCTGAAAAATAGGAAGAGCATGAAGCAGTGTTGAAAAACATAAAGAGCCTGAAAACGTGTGAAAAATATAAATAGCTTCAAAAGCTGTGAGAAATATGAAGAGCTTTAAAAGGTGTCAAAAATGAGGAGAGCATGAAACGGTCTACAAAATAGGAGGAGCATGAAGTGGTGTTGAAAAACATGAAGAGCCTGAAAAGGTGTTAAAAATATGAAGAGCTTCAAAAGTGTCAAAAACATGAGGAGCATGAAACGTTCAGAAATATAGGAGGTGCATGAAGTGGTGTTCAAAATCATGAAGAGCCTGAAAAGGTGTGAAGTATAGGAAGAGTTTCAAAAGTTGTGAAATGTAAGAAGAGCTTCAAAAGGTGTCAAAAATGAGACAAGCATGAAACGGTCTGAAATATAGGAGTTGCATGAAGTGGTGTTCAAAAACATGAAGAGCCTGAAAAGGTGTGAAGTATAGGAAGAGTTTCAAAAGTTGTGAAAAGTAAGAAGAGCTTCAAAAGGTGTCAAAAATGAGACAAGCATGAAACGGTCTGAAATATAGGAGTTGCATGAAGTGGTGTTCAAAAACATGAAGAGCGTGAAAAGGTGTGAAATATATGAAGAGCTTCAAAAGGTGTGAAATGTAAGAAGAGCTTCAAAAGTTGTCAAAAATGAGATGGGCATGAATCGGTCTGAAAAATAGGAGAAGCATGAAGCGGTGTTGAAAAACATGAAGAGTTTGAAAAGGTTTGAACAATATGAAGTGCTTCAAAAGGTGTCAAAAATAAGAAGAGCATGAAACGGTCTGAAAAATAGGAGGAGCATGAAGAGGTGTTCAAAAACATGAAGAGCCTAAAAGGTGTGAAAAATATGAAGAGCTGCAAAAGGTGTGAAAAATATGAAGAGTTACAAAAGGTGTCAAAAATGAGATGTGCATGAAACGGACTGAAAAATAGTAGGAGCATGAAGAGTTGTTGAAAAACATGAAGAGCCTGAAAAGGTGTGAAATATATGAAGAGCTTCAAAAGGTGTCAAAAATATGAGGAGCATGAAACGGTCTGAAAAATAGGAGGAGCATGAAACGGTGTTGAAAAACATGAAGAGCCTGAAAACGTGTGAAAAATATGAAGACCTTCAAAAGGTGTGAAAAAATATGAAGAGCTTCAAAAGGTGTCAAAAATGAGATGTGCATAAAACGGCCTGAAAAATAGGAGGAGCATGAAGTGGTGTTGAAAAATATGAAGGGCCTGAAAAGGGGTGAAAAATATGAACAGCTTCAAAAGGTGTCAAAAATATGAAGAGCTTCAAAAGGTGTCAAAAAATGAGGAGCATTAAACGGTCTGAAAAATAGGAGAAGCATGAAACGGTGTTCAAAAACAAGAAGAGCCTAAAAACGTGTGAAAAACATGAAGAGACTGAAAAGGTGTGAAAATTATGAAGAGCTTCAAAAGGTGTCAAAAATATGAGGAAAATGAAACGGTCTGAAAAATAGGAGGCTCATGAAACGGTATTGAAAAACATGAAAAGCCTGAAAACGTGTCAAAAATATGAAGAGCTTCAGGCTGGCGGGTAAAGCTGGGAGGTTCCGGCCGGGGGCGCAGGTTGGAGACATGATTGCAATGTGGGCCTTAGGATTTGAGCCAAAGAAAGAAGAAATTAAAAAGATGATAGCTGAAACTGACAAAGAAGGAATTGGCACCATTAATTTTGAAGAATTTTTGCCATAATGAGTGTAAAAATGAGTGAAAAGGATGAAAAAGAAGAAATATTGAAGGCTTTCAAACTATTTGATGATGATGATACAGGAAGTATATCATTGAACAATATCAAGAGGGTTGCTAAGGAGCTAGGGGAAAATTTAACAGATGATGAACTTCAGGAAATGCTTGATGAGGCTGATCATGATGGGGATGGAGAAATAAACAAGGAAGAATTTTTGAAAATGATGCAAAAGACCACTCTTTATTAACACTGTCTTTTGTGCCTTTTGGAAAGTTGTTAACAAGTTTGTATTTTCAATAAGTTCCATAATAGCTGAATATATTCATTTTCAGTGTTTAAGTTTATATACATAAACTGGTCTCTTGATGTCTAATCCATGTGAGAAGTTACATGTTGCTACCAATATGTTGTTAAATCTATAACATCAAGAAATAAAATGTAGTGACTTCCTTAAACTATGAATCTGAAGAACAGTATTAATTACAAGTGCTATTTTTAGAGCCCCAGTTTCTAAAACTTGGATTTTTTATTTAACTTATGGAAATTGGCCCCACATCATAAGCCAGCCATCAATTTCCCTATTATTTTCATTTTGTGCAACTCTAAAAATGAACATTTGCTTTATAACTGATTATTCAGATATGTAAAGTCTTAAATAAAACTGGCAGCATCAAAAGGTGTGAAAAATATGAAGAGCTTCAAAAGGTGTCAAAAATGAGATGAGCATGACACTGTCTGAAAAATAGGAGGAGCATGAAACGGTGTTCAAAAACATGAAGAGCCTGAAAAGGTGTGAAAAATATGAAGAGCTCCAAAAGGTGTCAAAAATATGAGGAGCATGAAAACGTCTGAAAAATAGGAGGAGCATGAAGCGATGTTGAAAAATATGAATAGCCTGAAAAAGTGTGAAAAATATGATGAGCTTCAAAAGGTGTGAAAAATATTAAGAGCTTCAAAAGGTGTCAAAAATGAGATGAGCATGAAACGGTCTGAAAAATAGTAGAAGCATGAAGCGGTGTTGAAAAAAATGAAGAGCCTGAAAAGGTGTGAAATACATGAAGAGCTTCAAAAGGTGTCAAAAATACGAGGAGGATGAAACGGTCTGAAAAACAGGAGGAGCATGAAGCAGTGTTGAAAAACATGAAGAGCCTGAAAAGGTGTTAAAAATATGAAGAGCTTCAAAAGTGTCAAAAACATGAGGAGCATGAAACGTTCAGAAATATAGGAGGTGCATGAAGTGGTGTTCAAAATCATGAAGAGCCTGAAAAGGTGTGAAGTATAGGAAGAGTTTCAAAAGTTGTGAAAAGTAAGAAGAGCTTCAAAAGGTGTCAAAAATGAGACAAGCATGAAACGGTCTGAAATATAGGAGTTGCATGAAGTGGTGTTCAAAAACATGAAGAGCGTGAAAAGGTGTGAAATATATGAAGAGCTTCAAAAGGTGTGAAATGTAAGAAGAGCTTCAAAAGTTGTCAAAAATGAGATGGGCATGAATCGGTCTGAAAAATAGGAGAAGCATGAAGCGGTGTTGAAAAACATGAAGAGTTTGAAAAGGTTTGAACAATATGAAGTGCTTCAAAAGGTGTCCAAAATAAGAAGAGCATGAAACGGTCTGAAAAATAGGAGGAGCATGAAGAGGTGTTCAAAAACATGAAGAGCCTAAAAGGTTTGAAAAATATGAAGAGCTGCAAAAGGTGTGAAAAATATGAAGAGTTACAAAAGGTGTCAAAAATGAGATGTGCATGAAACGGACTGAAAAATAGTAGGAGCATGAAGAGTTGTTGAAAAACATGAAGAGCCTGAAAAGGTGTGAAATATATGAAGAGCTTCAAAAGGTGTCAAAAATATGAGGAGCATGAAACGGTCTGAAAAATAGGAGGAGCATGAAACGGTGTTGAAAAACATGAAGAGCCTGAAAACGTGTGAAAAATATGAAGACCTTCAAAAGGTGTGAAAAAATATGAAGAGCTTCAAAAGGTGTCAAAAATGAGATGTGCATAAAACGGACTGAAAAATAGGAGGAGCATGAAGTGGTGTTGAAAAACATGAAGGGCCTGAAAAGGTGTGAAAAATATGAACAGCTTCAAAAGGTGTCAAAAATATGAAGAGCTTCAAAAGGTGTCAAAAAATGAGGAGCATTAAACGGTCTGAAAAATAGGAGAAGCATGAAACGGTGTTAAAAAAACATGAAGAGCCTGAAAAGGTGTGAAATATATGAAGAGCTTCAAAAGGTGTCAAAAATATGAGGAGCATGAAACTGTCTGAAAAATAGGAGGAGCATTAAGCGGTGTTCAAAAACATGAAAAGCCTGAAAAGGTGTGAAAACTATGAAGAGCATCAAAAGTTGTCAAATATATGAGGAGCATGAAACGGTCTGAAAAATAGGAGGAGCATGAAACGGTGTTCAAAAGCATGAAGAGCCTGAAAAGGTGTGAAAAATATGAAGACCTTCAAAATGTGTAAAAAATATGAAGAGCTTCAAAAGGGGTCAAAAATACGAAGAGCTTCAAAAGGGGTCAAAAATTAGATGAGCATGAAATGGTTTGAAAAATAGGAGGAGCATGAGGTGCTATTGAAAAACATGAAGAGCCCGAAAAGGTGTGAAATATATGAAGAGCTTCAAAAGGTGTAAAAAATATGAAGAGCTTCAAAAGGTGTCAAAAATATGAGGAGCATGAAGCGGTCTGAAAAATAGGAGGAGCATGAAACGGTGTTCAAAAACATGAAGAGCCTGAAAAGTTGTGAAAAATATGAAGAGATTCAAAAGTTGTGAAATACATGAGGAGCATGAACCGGTCTGAAAAATAGGAGGAGCATGAAGCGGTGTTGAAAAACATGAAGAGCCTGAAAAAGTGTGAAAAATATGAAGAGCTTCAAAAGGTGTCAAAAATATAAGGAGCATGAAACGGCCTGAAAAATAGGAGAAGCAAGAAGCGGGGTTGAAAAACATGAAGAGACTGAAAAGCTGTGAAAAATATGAAGAGCTTCAAAAGGTGTGAAAAATATGAGAAGCATGAAACAGCCTGAAATTTAGGGAGAACATGAAGCGGTGTTGAAAAACATGAAGAGCCTGAAAAGGTGTGAAAAATATGAAGAGCTTCAAAAGGTGTCAAAAATATGAGGAGCATGAAGCGGTGTTGAAAAACATGAAGAGCCTGAAAAGGTGTGAAATATATGAAGAAGTTCAAAAGGTGTCAAAAATATGAGGAGCATGAAACGGTCTCAAAAATAGGAGGAGCATGAAGTGGTGTTCAAAAACATGAAGAGCCTGAAAAGGTGTGAAATATATGAAGAGGTTCAAAATGTGTCAAAAATATGAGGAGCATGAAACGGTCTCAAAAATAGGAGGAGCATGAAGTGGTGTTCAAAAACATGAAGAGCCTGAAAATGTGTGATAAATATGAAGATCTTAAAAAGGTGTCAAAAATATTAAGAGCATGAAACGGTCTGAAAAATAGAAGGAGCATGAAACGGTGTTCATAAACTTGAAGAGACTAAAAGGTGTGAAAAATATGAAGAGCTTCAAAAGGTGTCAAAAATATGAGGAGTATGAAACGTTCTGAAAAATAGGAGTAGCAAGGAACGGTGTTCAAAGACATGAAGAGCCTGAAAATGTGTGAAAAATATGAAAAGCTTCAAAAAGTGTGAAAAATATGAGGAGAATGAAAGGTTCTGAAAAATAGGAGTAGCATGAAACGGTGTTCAAAAGCATGAAGAGCCTGAAAAGGTGTGAAATATATGAAGAGCTTCAAAAGGTGTCAAAAATATGAAGAGCTTCAAACGGTGTGAAATACATGAGGAGCATGAAACGGTCTGAAAAATACGAGGAGCATGAAACGGTGTTCAAAAACAAGAAGAGCCTGAAAACGTGTGAAAAACATGAAGAGCCTGAAAAGGTGTGAAAATTATGAAGAGCTTCAAAAGTGTCAAAAATATGAGGAAAATGAAACGGTCTGAAAAATAGGAGGCTCATGAAACGTTGTTGAAAAACATGAAAAGCCTGAAAACGTTTCAAAAATATGAAGAGCTTCAGGCTGGCGGGTAAAGCTGGGAGGTACCGGCCGGGGGCGCCGGTTGGAGACATGATTGCAATGTGGGCCTTAGGATTTGAGCCAAAGAAAGAAGAAATTACAAAGATGATAGCTGAAACTGACAAAGAAGGAATTGGCACCATTAATTTTGAAGAATTTTTTGCCATAATGAGTGTAAAAATGAGTGAAAAGGATGAAAAAGAAGAAATATTGAAGGCTTTCAAACTATTTGATGATGATGATACAGGAAGCATACCACTGAACAATATCAAGAGGGTTGCTAAGGAGCTAGGGGAAAATTTAACAGATGATGAACTTCAGGAAATGCTTGATGAGGCTGATCATGATGGGGATGGAGAAATAAACAAGGAAGAATTTTTGAAAATGATGCAAAAGACCACTCTTTATTAACACTGTCTTTTGTGCCTTTTGGAAAGTTGTTAACAAGTTTGTATTTGCTATAAGTTCCATAATAGCTGAATATATTCATTTTCAGTGTTTAAGTTTATATACATAAACTGGTCTCTTGATGTCTAATCCATGTGACAAGTTACATGTTGCTACCAATATGTTGTTAAAACTATAACATCAAGAAATAAAATGTAGTGACTTCCTTAAACTATGAATCTGAAGAACAGTATTAATTACAAGTGCTATTTTTTGAGACCCACGTTCTAAAACTTAGATTTTTTATTTAACTTATGGAAATTGGCCCCACATCATAAGCCAGCCATCACTGTCCCTATTATTTTCCTTTTGTGCAATTCTAAAAATGAACATTTGATTTTAAATGATTATTCAGATATGTAAAGTCTTAAATATAACTGGCAGCATCAAAAGGTGTGAAAAATATGAAGAGCTTCAAAAGGTGTCAAAAATGAGATGAGCATGACACTGTCTGAAAAATAGGAGGAGCATGAAATGGTGTTCAAAAACATGAAGAGCCTGAAAAGGTGTGAAATCCATGAAGAGCTTCAAAAGGTGTGAAAAATATGAGGAGCATGAAACGGTCTGAAAAATAGGAGGAGCATGAAGTGGTGTTGAAAAACATAAAGAGCTTGAAAAGGTGTGAAAAATATGAGAAGCATTAAACGGTCTGAAAAATAGGAG
Organism: Dama dama; assembly: GCF_033118175.1. Classification (NCBI taxonomy): domain Eukaryota; kingdom Metazoa; phylum Chordata; class Mammalia; order Artiodactyla; family Cervidae; genus Dama; species Dama dama. The sequence goes on from NC_083709.1 coordinate 6,082,153, forward strand.
GAGCATGAAGCGGTGTTGAAAAACATGAAGAGACTGAAAACGTGTGAAAAATATTAAGAGCTTCAAAAGGTGTCAAAAATATGAGGAGCATGAAACGGTCTGAAAAATAGTAGGAGCATGAAGTAGTGTTGAAAAACATGAAGAGCCTGAAAAGGGGTGAAAAATATGAAGAGCTTCAAGAGGTATGAAAAATATGAGGAGCATTAAACGGTCTGAAAAATAGGAGGAGCATGAAGCGGTGTTGAAAAACATGAAGAGCCTGAAAAAGTGTGAAAAATATGAGGAGCTTGAAAAGAAGTGAAATACATGAGTAGCATTAAACGGTCTGAAAAATAGGAGGAGCATGAAGCGGTGTTGAAAAACATGAAGAGCTTGAAAAGGGGTGAAAAATATGAAGAGCTTCAAGAGGTGTGAAAAATATGAGGAGCATTAAACGGTCTGAAAAATAGGAGGAGCATGAAGCGGTTTTCAAAAACATGAAGAGCCTGAAAAAGTGTGAAAAATATGAGGAGCTTGAAAAGAAGTGAATTACATGAGAAGCATTAAACGGTCTGAAAAATAGGAGGAGCATGAAGCGGTGTTGAAAAACATGAAGAGCCTGAATATGTGTGAAAAATATGAAGAGCTTCAAAAGCTGTCAAAAATGAGATGAGCATGACACTGTCTGAAAAATAGGAGGAGCATGAGGCGGTGTTGAAAAACATGAAGAGCCTGAAAATGTGTGAAATATATGAAGAGCTTCAAAAGGTGTCAAAAATATGAGGATCTTAAAACGGTCTCAAAAATAGGAGGAGCATGAAGGGCTGTTCAAAAACATGAAGAGCCTAAAAAGTTATGAATAATATGAAGAGCTTCAAAAGGTGTCAAAAATATGAGGAGCATGAAGCGGTGTTGAAAAACATGAAGAGCCTGAAAAGGTGTGAAATATATGAAGAGGTTCAAAAGGTGTCAAAAATATGAGGAGCATGAAACGGTCTCAAAAATAGGAGGAGCATGAAGTGGTGTTCAAAAACATGAAGAGCCTGAAAAGGTGTGAAATATATGAAGAGGTTCAAAAGGTGTCAAAAATATGAGGAGCATGAAACGGTCTCAAAAATAGGAGGAGCATGAAGTGGTGTTCAAAAACATTAAGAGCCTGAAAAGGTGTGAAATATATGAAGAGGTTCAAAAGGTGTCAAAAATATGAGGAGCATGAAACGGTCTGAAAAATAGAAGGAGCATGAAACGGTGTTCATAAACTTGAAGAGACTAAAAGGTGTGAAAAATATGAAGAGCTTCAAAAGGTGTCAAAAATATGAGGAGTATGAAACGTTCTGAAAAATAGGAGTAGCAAGAAACGGTGTTCAAAGACATGAAGAGCCTGAAAATGTGTGAAAAATATGAAGAGCTTCAAACGATGTCAAAAACATAGGGAGCATGAAACGGTCTGAAAAATAGGAGGAGCATGAAAAGGTGTTGAAAACATGAAGAGCCTTAAAAGGTGTGAAAAATATGTAGAGCTTAAAAAGGTGTCAAAATATGAGGAGCATGAAACGGTCTGAAAATTAGGAGGAGCATGAAGCTGTGTTGAAAATATGAAGAGCCTGAAGAGGCGTGAAATATATGAAGAGCTTCAAAATGTGTCAAAAATATGAGGAGCATGAAACATTCTGAAAAAGAGGAGGAACACGAAGTGGTGTTGAAATACATGAAGTGCCGGAAAAGGTGTGAAAAATATGAAGAGCTTCAAAAGGTGTCAAAAATATGAGGAGCATGAAACGGTCTGAAAAATAGGAGGAGACATGAAGTGGTGTTGAAAAACATGGAGAGCCTGAAAAGGTGTGAAAAATATGAAGACCTTAAAAAGCTGTCAAAAATATGAGGCGCATGATACGGTCTGAAATATAAGGGAGCATGAAACGGTGTTCAAAACCACGAGCAGCCTGAAAAGATGTGAAAAATATGAAGAGCTTAAAAATGTGTGAAAAATATGACGAGCATGAAACGGTCGGAAAAATAGGAGGAGCGTGAAGGGGTGTTCAAAAACATGAAGAGCCTGAAAAGGTGTGAAAAATATGAAAAGCTTCAAAAGGTGTCAAAAATATGAGGAGCATGAAATGATCTGAAATATAGGAGGAGCATGAAGCGGTGTTGAAAAACATGAAGAGCCTGAAAAGTTGTGAAAGAAATGAAGAGCTTCAAAATTTGTCAAATATATGAAGAGCATGAAACGGTCTGAAATTTAGGAGGAGAATGAAGTGGTGTAGAAAAGCATGAACAGACTGAAAAGGTGTTAAAAATATGAACAGCTTCAAAAGGTGTGAAAAATATGAGGATCATGAAACGTTCTCAAAAATAAGAGGAGCATGAAGCGGTGTTGAAAAACATGAAGAGCCTAAAAAGGTATGAATAATATGAAGAGCTTCAAAAGTTGTCAAAAATATGCAGAGCATGAAATGATCTGAAATATAGGAGGAGCATGAAATGGTGCTCAAAAACATGAAGAGCCTGAAAAGGTGTGAATTATATGAAGAGCTTCAAAAGGTGTCAAAAATATGAGGAGCATGAAACAGTCTGAAAAATAGGAGGAGCATGAAACGGTGTTCAAAAACATAAAGAGCCTGAAAAGGTGTCAAAAATATTAAGAGCTTCAAAAGGTGTCAAAAATATGAGGAGCATGAAACGGTCGGAAAAATATGAGGAGCATGAAGCGATGTTCAAAAACATGGAGAGCCTGAAAAGGTGTGAAAAATATGATGAGCTTCAAAAGGTGTCAAAAATATGAGGAGCATGAAACCGTCTGAAGAATAGGAGGAGCATGAATCGGTGTTTAAAACATGAAGAGTCTGAAAAGGTGTGAAAAATATGAAGATCTTCAAAAGGTGTCAAAAACATGAGGAGCATGAAACAGTCTGAAAAATAGGAGGAGTATGAAGTGGTGTTGAGAAACATGAAGAGCCTGAAAAGGTGTGAAAAATATGAAGAGCTTCAAAGGGTGTGAAATTCATGAGGGGCATGAAACGGTCTGAAATATAGGAGGAGCATGAAGCTGGGCTCAAAAACATGAAGAACCTGAAAAGGTGTGAAAAAATGAAGACCTTCAAAAGGTGTCAAAAATATGAGGAGCATTAAACGGTCTGAAAAATAGGAGGAGCATGAAACGGTGTTCAAAAACAAGAAGAGCCTAAAAACGTGTGAAAAACATGAAGAGACTGAAAAGGTGTGAAAATTATGAAGAGCTTCAAAAGGTGTCAAAAATATGAGGAAAATGAAACGGTCTGAAAAATAGGAGGCTCATGAAACGGTGTTGAAAAACATGAAAAGCCTGAAAACGTGTCAAAAATATGAAGAGCTTCAGGCTGGCGGGTAAAGCTGGGAGGTTCCGGCCGGGGGCGCAGGTTGGAGACATGATTGCAATGTGGGCCTTAGGATTTGAGCCAAAGAAAGAAGAAATTAAAAAGATGATAGCTGAAACTGACAAAGAAAGAATTGGCACCATTAATTTTGAAGAATTTTTTGCCATAATGAGTGTAAAAATGAGTGAAAAGGATGAAAAAGAAGAAATATTGAAGGCTTTCAAACTATTTGATGATGATGATACAGGAAGTATATCATTGAACAATATCAAGAGGGTTGCTAAGGAGCTAGGGGAAAATTTAACAGATGATGAACTTCAGGAAATGCTTGATGAGGCTGATCATGATGGGGATGGAGAAATAAACAAGGAAGAATTTTTGAAAAAGATGCAAAAGACCACTCTTTATTAACACTGTCTTTTGTGCCTTTTGGAAAGTTATTAACAAGTTTGTATTTGCTATAAGTTCCATAATAGCTGAATATATTCATTTTCAGTGTTTAAGTTTAGATACATAAACTGGTCTCTTGATGTCTAATCCATGTGAGAAGTTACATGTTGCTACCAATATGTTGTTAAATCTATAACATCAAGAAATAAAATGTAGTGACTTCCTTAATCTATGAATCTGAAGAACAGTATTAATTACAAGTGCTATTTTTAGAGCCCCAGTTTCTAAAACTTGGATTTTTTATTTAACTTATGGAACTTGGCCCCACATCATAAGCCAGCCATCACTTTCCCTATTATTTTCATTTTGTGCAACTCTAAAAATGAACATTTGCTTCTTAACAGATTATTCAGATATGTAAAGTCTTAAATAAAACTGGCAGCATCAAAAGGTGTGAAAAATATGAAGAGCTTCAAAAGGTGTCAAAAATGAGATGAGCATGACACTGTCTGAAAAATAGGAGGAGCATGAAATGGTGTTCAAAAACATGAAGAGCCTGAAAAGGTGTGAAAAATATGACGAGCTTCAAAAGTGTCAAAAACATGAGGAGCATGAAACGTTCAGAAATATAGGAGGTGCATGAAGTGGTGTTCAAAATCATGAAGAGCGTGAAAAGGTGTGAAGTATAGGAAGAGTTTCAAAAGTTGTGAAAAGTAAGAAGAGCTTCAAAAGGTGTCAAAAATGAGACAAGCATGAAACGGTCTGAAATATAGGAGTTGCATGAAGTGGTGTTCAAAAACATGAAGAGCGTGAAAAGGTGTGAAATATATGAAGAGCTTCAAAAGGTGTGAAATGTAAGAAGAGCTTCAAAAGTTGTCAAAAATGAGATGGGCATGAATCGGTCTGAAAAATAGGAGAAGCATGAAGCGGTGTTGAAAAACATGAAGAGTTTGAAAAGGTTTGAACAATATGAAGTGCTTCAAAAGGTGTCAAAAATAAGAAGAGCATGAAACGGTCTGAAAAATAGGAGGAGCATGAAGAGGTGTTCAAAAACATGAAGAGCCTAAAAGGTGTGAAAAATATGAAGAGCTGCAAAAGGTGTGAAAAATATGAAGAGTTACAAAAGGTGTCAAAAATGAGATGTGCATGAAACGGACTGAAAAATAGTAGGAGCATGAAGAGTTGTTGAGAAACATGAAGAGCCTGAAAAGGTGTGAAATATATGAAGAGCTTCAAAAGGTGTCAAAAATATGAGGAGCATGAAACGGTCTGAAAAATAGGAGGAGCATGAAACGGTGTTGAAAAACATGAAGAGCCTGAAAACGTGTGAAAAATATGAAGACTTTCAAAAGGTGTGAAAAATATGAAGAGCTTCAAAAGGTGTCAAAAATGAGATGTGCATGAAACGGACTGAAAAATAGGAGGAGCATGAAGTGGTGTTGAAAAACATGAAGGGCCTGAAAAGGTGTGAAAAATATGAACAGCTTCACAAGGTGTCAAAAATATGAAGAGCTTCAAAAGGTGTCAAAAAATGAGGAGCATTAAACGGTCTGAAAAATAGGAGAAGCATGAAACGGTGTTAAAAAAACATGAAAAGCCTGAAAAGGTGTGAAATATATGAAGAGCTTCAAAAGGTGTCAAAAATATGAGGAGCATGAAACTGTCTGAAAAATAGGAGGAGCATTTAGCGGTGTTCAAAAACATGAAAAGCCTGAAAAGGTGTGAAAACTATGAAGAGCATCAAAAGTTGTCAAATATATGAGGAGCATGAAACGGTCTGAAAAATAGCAGGAGCATGAAACGGTGTTCAAAAGCATGAAGAGCCTGAAAAGGTGTGAAAAATATGAAGACTTTCAAAATGTGTAAAAAATATGAAGAGCTTCAAAAGGGGTCAAAAATATGAAGAGCTTCAAAAGGGGTCAAAAATTAGATGAGCATGAAATGGTTTGAAAAATAGGAGGAGCATGAGGTACTATTGAAAAACATGAAGAGCCTGAAAAGGTGTGAAATATATGAAGAGCTTCAAAAGGTGTAAAAAATATGAAGAGCTTCAAAAGGTGTAAAAAATATGAGGAGCATGAAGCGGTCTGAAAAATCGGAGGAGCATGAAACGGTGTTCAAAAACATGAAGAGCCTGAAAAGTTGTGAAAAATATGAAGAGATTCAAAAGTTGTGAAATACATGAGGAGCATGAACCGGTCTGAAAAATAGGAGGAGCATGAAGCGGTGTTGAAAAACATGAAGAGCCTGAAAAAGTGTGAAAAATATGAAGAGCTTCAAAAGGTGTCAAAAATATAAGGAGCATGAAACGGCCTGAAAAATAGGAGAAGCAAGAAGCGGGGTTGAAAAACATGAAGAGACTGAAAAGCTGTGAAAAATATGAAGAGCTTCAAAAGGTGTGAAAAATATGAGAAGCATGAAACAGCCTGAAATTTAGGGAGAACATGAAGCGGTGTTGAAAAACATGAAGAGCCTGAAAAGGTGTGAAATATATGAAGAGGTTCAAAAGGTGTCAAAAATATGAGGAGCATGAAACGGTCTCAAAAATAGGAGGAGCATGAAGTGGTGTTCAAAAACATGAAGAGCCTGAAAAGGTGTGAAATATATGAAGAGGTTCAAAAGGTGTCAAAAATATGAGGAGCATGAAACGGTCTCAAAAATAGGAGGAGCATGAAGTGGTGTTCAAAAACATCAAGAGCCTGAAAATGTGTGATAAATATGAAGATCTTAAAAAGGTGTCAAAAATATTAAGAGCATGAAACGGTCTGAAAAATAGAAGGAGCATGAAACGGTGTTCATAAACTTGAAGAGACTAAAAGGTGTGAAAAATATGAAGAGCTTCAAAAGGTGTCAAAAATATGAGGAGTATGAAAGGTTCTGAAAAATAGGAGTAGCATGAAACGGTGTTCAAAAGCATGAAGAGCCTGAAAAGGTGTGAAATATATGAAGAGCTTCAAAAGGTGTCAAAAATATGAAGAGCTTCAAACGGTGTGAAATACATGAGGAGCATGAAACGGTCTGAAAAATACGAGGAGCATGAAACGGTGTTCAAAAACAAGAAGAGCCTGAAAACGTGTGAAAAACATGAAGAGCCTGAAAAGGTGTGAAAATTATGAAGAGCTTCAAAAGTGTCAAAAATATGAGGAAAATGAAACGGTCTGAAAAATAGGAGGCTCATGAAACGTTGTTGAAAAACATGAAAAGCCTGAAAACGTGTCAAAAATATGAAGAGTTTCAGGCTGGCGGGTAAAGCTGGGAGGTTCCGGCCGGGGGCGCAGGTTGGAGACATGATTGCAATGTGGGCCTTAGGATTTGAGCCAAAGAAAGAAGAAATTAAAAAGATGATAGCTGAAACTGACAAAGAAGGAATTTGCACCATTAATTTTGAAGAATTTTTTGCCATAATGAGTGTAAAAATGAGTGAAAGGGATGAAAAAGAAGAAATATTGAAGGCTTTCAAACTATTTGATGATGATGATACAGGAAGCATATCACTGAACAATATCAAGAGGGTTGCTAAGGAGCTAGGGGAAAATTTAACAGATGATGAACTTCAGGAAATGCTTGATGAGGCTGATCATGATGGGGATGGAGAAATAAACAAGGAAGAATTTTTGAAAATGATGCAAAAGACCACTCTTTATTAACACTGTCTTTTGTGCCTTTTGGAAAGTTGTTAACAAGTTTGCATTTGCTATAAGTTCCATAATAGCTGAATATATTCATTTTCAGTGTTTAAGTTTATATACATAAACTGGTCTCTTGATGTCTAATCCATGGGAGAAGTTACATGTTGCTACCAATATGTTGTTAAATCTATAACATCAAGAAATAAAATGTAGTGACTTCCTTAAACTATGAATCTGAAGAACAGTATTAATTACAAGTGCTATTTTTTGAGACCCACGTTCTAAAACTTAGATTTTTTATTTAACTTATGGAAATTGGCCCCACATCATAAGCCAGCCATCACTGTCCCTATTATTTTCCTTTTTTGCAATTCTAAAAATGAACATTTGATTTTAAATGATTATTCAGATATGTAAAGTCTTAAATATAACTGGCAGCATCAAAAGGTGTGAAAAATATGAAGAGCTTCAAAAGGTGTCAAAAATGAGATGAGCATGACACTGTCTGAAAAATAGGAGGAGCATGAAACGGTGTTCAAAAACATGAAGAGCCTGAAAAGGTGTGAAAAATATGAAGAGCTTCAAAAGTGTCAAAAACATGAGGAGCATGAAACGTTCAGAAATATAGGAGGTGCATGAAGTGGTGTTCAAAATCATGAAGAGCCTGAAAAGGTGTGAAGTATAGGAAGAGTTTCAAAAGTTGTGAAAAGTAAGAAGAGCTTCAAAAGGTGTCAAAAATGAGACAAGCATGAAACGGTCTGAAATATAGGAGTTGCATGAAGTGGTGTTCAAAAACATGAAGAGCGTGAAAAGGTGTGAAATATATGAAGAGCTTCAAAAGGTGTGAAATGTAAGAAGAGCTTCAAAAGTTGTCAAAAATGAGATGGGCATGAATCGGTCTGAAAAATAGGAGAAGCATGAAGCGGTGTTGAAAAACATGAAGAGTTTGAAAAGGTTTGAACAATATGAAGTGCTTCAAAAGGTGTCAAAAATAAGAAGAGCATGAAACGGTCTGAAAAATAGGAGGAGCATGAAGAGGTGTTCAAAAACATGAAGAGCCTAAAAGGTGTGAAAAATATGAAGAGCTGCAAAAGGTGTGAAAAATATGAAGAGTTACAAAAGGTGTCAAAAATGAGATGTGCATGAAACGGACTGAAAAATAGTAGGAGCATGAAGAGTTGTTGAAAAACATGAAGAGCCTGAAAAGGTGTGAAATATATGAAGAGCTTCAAAAGGTGTCAAAAATATGAGGAGCATGAAACGGTCTGAAAAATAGGAGGAGCATGAAACGGTGTTGAAAAACATGAAGAGCCTGAAAACGTGTGAAAAATATGAAGACCTTCAAAAGGTGTGAAAAATATGAAGAGCTTCAAAAGGTGTCAAAAATGAGATGTGCATGAAACGGACTGAAAAATAGGAGGAGCATGAAGTGGTGTTGAAAAACATGAAGGGCCTGAAAAGGTGTCAAAAATATGAACAGCTTCAAAAGGTGTCAAAAAATGAGGAGCATTAAACGGTCTGAAAAATAGGAGAAGCATGAAACGGTGTTAAAAAAACATGAAAAGCCTGAAAAGGTGTGAAATATATGAAGAGCTTCAAAAGGTGTCAAAAATATGAGGAGCATGAAACTGTCTGAAAAATAGGAGGAGCATTTAGTGGTGTTCAAAAACATGAAAAGCCTGAAAAGGTGTGAAAACTATGAAGAGCTTCAAAAGTTGTCAAATATATGAGGAGCATGAAACGGTCTGAAAAATAGGAGGAGCATGAAACGGTGTTCAAAAGCATGAAGAGCCTGAAAAGGTGTGAAAAATATGAAGACTTTCAAAATGTGTAAAAAATATGAAGAGCTTCAAAAGGGGTCAAAAATATGAAGAGCTTCAAAAGGGGTCAAAAATTAGATGAGCATGAAATGGTTTGAAAAATAGGAGGAGCATGAGGTACTATTGAAAAACATGAAGAGCCTGAAAAGGTGTGAAATATATGAAGAGCTTCAAAAGGTGTAAAAAATATGAAGAGCTTCAAAAGGTGTCAAAAATATGAGGAGCATGAAGCGGTCTGAAAAATAGGAGGAGCATGAAACGGTGTTCAAAAACATGAAGAGCCTGAAAAGTTGTGAAAAATATGAAGAGATTCAAAAGTTGTGAAATACATGAGGAGCATGAACCGGTCTGAAAAATAGGAGGAGCATGAAGCGGTGTTGAAAAACATGAAGAGCCTGAAAAAGTGTGAAAAATATGAAGAGCTTCAAAAGGTGTCAAAAATATAAGGAGCATGAAACGGCCTGAAAAATATGAGAAGCAAGAAGCGGGATTGAAAAACATGAAGAGACTGAAAAGCTGTGAAAAATATGAAGAGCTTCAAAAGGTGTGAAAAATATGAGAAGCATGAAACAGCCTGAAATTTAGGGAGAACATGAAGCGGTGTTGAAAAACATGAAGAGCCTGAAAAGGTGTGAAAAATATGAAGAGCTTCAAAAGGTGTCAAAAATATGAGGAGCATGAAGCGGTGTTGAAAAACATGAAGAGCCTGAAAAGGTGTGAAATATATGAAGAGGTTCAAAAGGTGTCAAAAATATGAGGAGCATGAAACGGTCTCAAAAATAGGAGGAGCATGAAGTGGTGTTCAAAAACATGAAGAGCCTGAAAAGGTGTGAAATATATGAAGAGGTTCAAAAGGTGTCAAAAATATGAGGAGCATGAAACGGTCTCAAAAATAGGAGGAGCATGAAGTGGTGTTCAAAAACATGAAGAGCCTGAAAATGTGTGATAAATATGAAGATCTTAAAAAGGTGTCAAAATATTAAGAGCATGAAACGGTCTGAAAAATAGAAGGAGCATGAAACGGTGTTCATAAACTTGAAGAGACTAAAAGGTGTGAAAAATATGAAGAGCTTCAAAAGGTGTCAAAAATATGAGTAGTATGAAACGTTCTGAAAAATAGGAGTAGCAAGAAACGGTGTTCAAAGACATGAAGAGCCTGAAAATGTGTGAAAAATATGAAAAGCTTCAAAAAGTGTGAAAAATATGAGGAGAATGAAAGGTTCTGAAAAATAGGAGTAGCATGAAACGGTGTTCAAAAGCATGAAGAGCCTGAAAAGGTGTGAAATATATGAAGAGCTTCAAAAGGTGTCAAAAATATGAAGAGCTTCAAACGGTGTGAAATACATGAGGAGCATGAAACGGTCTGAAAAATACGAGGAGCATGAAACGGTGTTCAAAAACAAGAAGAGCCTGAAAACGTGTGAAAAACATGAAGAGCCTGAAAAGGTGTGAAAATTATGTAGAGCTTCAAAAGTGTCAAAAATATGAGGAAAATGAAACGGTCTGAAAAATAGGAGGCTCATGAAACGTTGTTGAAAAACATGAAAAGCCTGAAAACGTGTCAAAAATATGAAGAGCTTCAGGCTGGCGGGTAAAGCTGGGAAGTACCGGCCGGGGGCGCCGGTTGGAGACATGATTGCAATGTGGGCCTTAGGATTTGAGCCAAAGAAAGAAGAAATTAAAAAGATGATAGCTGAAACTGACAAAGAAGGAATTTGCACCATTAATTTTGAAGAATTTTTTGCCATAATGAGTGTAAAAATGAGTGAAAGGGATGAAAAAGAAGAAATATTGAAGGCTTTCAAACTATTTGATGATGATGATACAGGAAGCATATCACTGAACAATATCAAGAGGGTTGCTAAGGAGCTAGGGGAAAATTTAACAGATGATGAACTTCAGGAAATGCTTGATGAGGCTGATCATGATGGGGATGGAGAAATAAACAAGGAAGAATTTTTGAAAATGATGCAAAAGACCACTCTTTATTAACACTGTCTTTTGTGCCTTTTGGAAAATTGTTAACAAGTTTGTATTTGCTATAAGTTCCATAATAGCTGAATATATTCATTTTCAGTGTTTAAGTTTAGATACATAAACTGGTCTCTTGATGTCTAATCCATGTGAGAAGTTACATGTTGCTACCAATATGTTGTTAAATCTATAACATCAAGAAATAAAATGTAGTGACTTCCTTAAACTATGAATCTGAAGAACAGTATTAATTACAAGTGCTATTTTTTGAGACCCACGTTCTAAAACTTAGATTTTTTATTTAACTTATGGAAATTGGCCCCACATCATAAGCCAGCCATCACTGTCCCTATTATTTTCCTTTTGTGCAATTCTAAAAATGAACATTTGATTTTAAATGATTATTCAGATATGTAAAGTCTTAAATATAACTGGCAGCATCAAAAGGTGTGAAAAATATGAAGAGCTTCAAGAGGTGTCAAAAATATGAAGAGCATGAAACGTTCTGAAAAAGGAGTAGCATGAAACGGTGTTCAAAAATATGAAGAGCTTGGAAAGGTGTGAAAAATATGAAGAGCATCAAAACGTGTCAAAAATATGAGGAGCATGAAACGGTCTGAAAAATAGGAGGAGCATGAAGCAGTGTTAAAAACATGAAGAGCCTGAAAAGGTGTGAAAAATATGAATAGCTTCAAAAGGTGTCAAAAATATGAGGAGCATGAAACGGTCTGAAAAATAAGAGGAGCATGAATCTGTGCTCAAAAACATGAATAGCCTGAAAAGCTGTGAAAAGTGTGAAGAGCTTCAAAAGGGGTGAAAAATGTGAGGAGCATGAAATGGTCTGAAAAATAGGAGGAGCATGAAGCGGTGTTCAAAAACTTGAAGAGCCTGAAAAGGTGTGAAAAATAAGAAGAGCTTCAAAAATTGTGATAAATATGAGGAGCATGATACGGACTAAAAAATAGGAGGAGCTTGAAACGGTGTTCAAAAACATGAAGAGCCTGGAAAGGTGTGAAAAATATGAAGAGCCTCAAAATGTGTCAAATATATGAGGAGCATGAAACGGTCTGAAAAATAGGAGGAACATGAAGCGGTGTTGAAAAACATGAAGAGCCTGAAAACGTGTGAAAAATATGAAGAGTTTCAAAAGGTGTGAAAAATATGAAGAGATTCAAAAGGTGTCAAAAAATGAGGAGCATTAAACGGTCTGAAAAATAGGAGAAGCATGAAACGGTGTTAAAAAAAACATGAAGAGCCTGAAAAGGTGTGAAATATATGAAGAGCTTCAAAAGGTGTCAAAAATATGAGGAGCATGAAACTGTCTGAAAAATAGGAGGAGCATTAAGCGGTGTTCAAAAACATGAAAAGCCTGAAAAGGTGTGAAAACTATGAAGAGCATCAAAAGTTGTCAAATATATGAGGAGCATGAAACGATCTGAAAAATAGGAGGAGCATGAAACGGTGTTCAAAAGCATGAAGAGCCTGAAAAGGTGTGAAAAATATGAAGACGTTCAAAATGTGTAAAAAATATGAAGAGCTTCAAAAGGGGTCAAAAATATGAAGAGCTCAAACGGTGTCAAAAATGAGAGTAGCATGAAAAGGTCTGAAAAATAGGAGAAGCATGAAGTGGTCTTGAAAAACATGAAGAGCCTGAAAAGGTGTCAAATATATTAAGAGCTTCAAAAGGTGTCAAAAATACTAGGAGCATTAAACGGTCTGAAAAATAGGAGGAGCATGAAACGGTGATGAACATTATGAAGAGCAAGAAAGGTGTGAAAAATATGAAGAGCTTTAAAAGGTGTCAAAAATATGAGGAGCATGAAACGGTCTGAAAAATAGGAGGAGCATGAGGCGATGTTGAACATCATGAAAAGCACAAAAAGGTGTGAAAAATATGAAGAGCTTCAAATCGTGTCTAAAATGTGAGAAGCATGAAATGGTCTCAAAAATAGGAGGAGCAAGAAGCGGTGTTGAAAAACATGAAGAGCCTGAAAACGTGTGAAAAATATGAAGAGCTTCAAAAGGTGTGAAAAATATGAAAAACTTCAAAAGGTGTCAAAAATGACATGAGCATGTAACGGTCTGAAAAATAGGACGAGCATGAAGTGGTGTTCCGAAACATGAAGAGCCTGAAAAGGAGTGAAATATATGAAGAGCTTCAAAGGTGTCAAAAACATGAGGAGCATGAAACGGTCTGAAAAATAGGAGGAGCATGAATGGTGTTGAACAACATGAATAGGCTGATAAGGTGTGAAAAATAAGAAGAGCTTCAAAAGGTGTCAAAAATATGAAGCGCTTCAACCGGTGTCAAAAATGAGAGTAGCATGAAATGGTCTGAAAAATAGGAAGAGCATGAAACGTTGTTCAAAAACATGAAGACCCTGAAAAGGTGTGAAAAATATGAAGAGCTTCAACAGGTGTGAAATACATGAGGAGCATGAAACGGTCTGAAAAATAGGAGGAGCATGAAGTGGTGTTGAAAAACATGAAGAGCCTGTAATGGCGTCAAAATTAGGAATAGCTTCAAAAGGTGTCAAAAATATGAGGAGCATGAAACGGTCTGAAAATAGGAGGAGCATGAAGCGGTGTTCAAAAACATGAAGAGCCTGAAAAAGTCTGAAAAGTATGAAGACTTCAAAAGCTGTCAAAAGTATGAGGAGCATGAAGCGGCGTTGAAAAATATGAAGAGCATGAAAAGGTGTGAAAAATATGAAGACACTCAAAAGGTGTGAAAAATATGAAAAGCTTCCAAAGTTGTCAAATATGAGATGTGCATGAAACGGTCTGGAAAATAGGACGAGCATGAAGCGGTGTGGAAAAACATGAAGAGCATGAAAACGTGTGAAAAATATGAAGAGCTTCAAAAGGTGTGAAATACATGAGGAGCATGAAACGGTCTGAAAAATATGAGGAGCATTAAGCGGTATTCAGAAATATGAAGAGCCTGAAAATGTATGAAAAATATGAAGAGCTTCAAAAAGTGTCAACAATATGAGGAGCATGAAACGGTCTGAAAAATAGGAGGAGCATGAAGTGCTGTTGAAAAATATGAAGTGCCTGAAAAGCTGTGAAAAATATAAAGAGCTTCAAAAGGGGTGAAAAATATGAAGAGCTTCAAAAGGTGTGAAAATTATGAAGAGCTTCAAAGGTGTCAAAAATGAGATGATCATGAAGAGGTCTGAAAAATAGGAGGAGCATGAAGTGGTGTTGAAAAGCATGAAGAGCCTGAAAAGGTGTGAAAAATATAAAGAGCTTTAAAAGTTGTCAAAAATATGAGGAGCTTGAAACGGTCTGAAAAATAGAAGGAGCATTGAAGCGTTGTTCAAAAACTTGAAGAGCCTGAAAAGGTGTGAAAAATATGAAGAGCTTCAAAAATTGTCAAAAATATGAGGAGCATGAAACGGTCTGAAAAATAAGAGGAGCATGAAGTAGTTTTGAAAAACATGAACAGCCTGAAAAGTGTGAAAAATATGAAGAGCTTCTAAAGGTGTCAAAAATATGAGGAGCATGAAACGGTCTGAAAAATAGGAGCAGCATGAAATGGTGTTCAAAAACTTGAAGAGCCTGAAAAGGTGTGAAACATATGAAGAGCTTCAAAAGGTGTGAAATAAATGAGGAGCATGAAACGGTCTGAAAAAGAGAAGGAGCATTAAACGATATTCAAAAATATAAAGAGCCTGAAAAGGTGTGAAAAATGTGAAGAGCTTCAAAGGTGTGAAATACAGGAGGAGCATGAAACGATCTGAAAAATAAGACGAGCATGAAGCGGTGTGGAAAAACATGAGGAACCTGAAAATGTGTGAAAAATATGTAGAGCTTCAAAAGGTGCCAAATATATGAGGAGCATGAAACGGTCTGAAAAAGAGGAGGAACATTAAACGGTGTTCAAAAACATGAAGTGCCTGAAAAGGTGTGAAAAATATGAAGAGCTTCAAAAGGTGTGAAATACATGAGGAGCATGAAACGGTCTGAAAAATAGGAGGAGCATGAAGCGGTGTTCAAACACATGAAAAGCCTGAAAAGGTGTGAAAAATATGAAGAGCTTCAAAAGGTGTCAAAAATATGAGGAGCAAGAAACGGTCTGAAAAATAGGAGGAGCATGAAACGGTGTTCAAAAACATGAAGAGCCTGAAAAGCTGTGAAATATATGAAGAGCTTCAAAAGGTGTGAAAAATATGAAGAGCTTCAAAAGGGGTCAAAAATGAGATGATCCTGAATGGTTTGAAAAATAGGAGGAGCATGAAGTGGTGTTGTAAAACATGAAGAGCCTGAGGAGTGTGAAATATATGATGAGGTACAAAAGGTGTGAAAAATATGAAGAGCTTCAAAAGCTGTCAAAAATGAGATGAACATGAAACTGTCTGAAAATAGGAGGGGCATGAAGTGGTGTTGAAAAATATGAAGAGCCTGAAAAGGTGTGAAATATATGAAGAGCTTCAAAAAGTGTCAAAAATATGACGAGCATGAAACGATCTGAAAAATAGGAGGAGCATGAAGGGTGTTGAAAAAGTGAAGAGCCTGAAAACGTGTGAAAAATATGAAGAGCTTCAAAAGGTGTGAAAATAGGAAGAGCTTCAAAAGGTGTGAAATATATGAGGAGCATGAAACGGTCTGAAAAATAGGAGGAGCATGAAGCGGTGTTCAAAAACATGAAGAGTCTGAAAAGCTGTGAAAAATATGAAGAGCTTCAAAAGTTGTCAAAAATATGAGGAGCATGAAACAGACTGAAAAATAGGAGGAGCGTGAAGCGCTGTTCAAAAACATGAAGAGTCTGAAAATGCGTGAAAAACATGAAGTGTTTCAAAAGGTGTCAAAAATATGAGGAGCATGAAACGGTCTGAAAAATAGGAGGAGCATGAAACGGTGTTGAAAAACATGAGGAGCCTGAAAATGTGTGAAAAATATGAAGAGCCTCAAAACCTGTCAAAAATATGAGGAGCATGAAACGCTCTGAAAAATAGGAGGAGCATGAAGTGGTGTTGAAAAATATGAAGAGCATGAAAACGTGTGAAAAATACGACGAGCTTCAAAAGGTGTCAAAAATGTGAGGAACATGAAACGGTCTGAAAAATAGGAAGATCATGAAGCGGTGTTGAAACACCTGAAGAGCCTAAAAAGTGTGAAAAATATGAAGAGCTTCAAAAGGTGTCAACAATGTGGGGAGCATGAAACTGTCTGAAAAATGAGAGGAGCATGAAGCGGTGTTAAAAAACATGAAGAGCCTGAAAATGTGTGAAAAATATGAAGAGCTTCAAAAGGTGTGAAATACATGAGGAGCATGAAACGGTCTGAAAAAGAGGAGGAGCATGAAGCGGTGTTCAAAAACATGAAGAGCCTGAAATTGTGTGAAAAATATGAAGAGTTTCAAAAGGTTTCAAAAATATGAGGAGCATGAAAAGGTCTGAAAAATAGGAGGAGCATGAAACGGTATTCAAAAACATGAAGAGCCTGAAAATCTGTGAAAAATATGAAGAGCTTCAAAAGGTGTGAAAAATATGAAGAGCCTGAAAATCTGTGAAAAATATGAAGAGCTTCAAAAGGTGTGAAAAATATGAAGAGCTTCAAAAGGTGTGAAAAATATGAAGAGCCTGAAATTGTGTGAAAAATATGAAGAGTTTCAAAAGGTTTCAAAATTATGAGGAGCATGAAACGGTCTGAAAAATAGGAGCAGCATGAAACGTTGTCCAAAATCTTGAAGAGCCTGAAAATGTGTGAAACATATGAAGAGCTTCAAAAGGTGTGAAATACAAGAGGAGCATGAATCTGTCTGAAAAATAGGAGGAGCATGAAGCGGTGTTGAAAAACATGAAAAGCCTGAAAAGGTGTGAAACATATGAAGAGCCTCAAAACGTGTCAAAATTATGAGGAGCATGAAACGGTCTGAAAAATAAGAGGAGCATGAAACGGTCTGAAAAATAGGAGAAGCATGAAACGGTGTTCAAAAACATGAAAAGCCTGAAAAGGTGTGAAACATATGAAGAGCCTCAAAACGTGTCAAAATTATGAGGAGCATGAAACGGTCTGAAATATAAGAGGAGCATGAAACGGTCTGAAAAATAAGAAGAGAATGACGCGGTGTTGAAAAACATGAAGAGCCTGAAAAGGAGTGACAAATATAAAGAGTTTCAAAAGGTGTCAATAATAAGCGTTGCATGAAACAGTCTGAAAAATAGGAGGAGCGTGAAGCGGTGTTGAAAAACATGAAGAGCCTGAAAAGGTGTGAAAAATATGAAGAGCTTCAAAAGGTGTCAAAAATATGAGTAGCATGAAACGGTCTGAAAAAGAGGAGGAGAATGAAACGGTCTGAAAATAGGAGGAGCATGAAGCGGTGTTGAAAAACATGAAGAGCCTGAAACGGTGTGAAATATATGAAGAGCCTCAAAACGTGTCAAAATTATGAGGAGCATGAAACGGTCTGAAAAATAAGAGGAGCATGAAACGGTCTGAAAAATAAGGAGAGAATGACGCGGTGTTGAAAAACATGAAGAGCCTGAAAAGGTGTGACAAATATAAAGAGTTTCAAAAGGTGTCAATAATAAGCGTTGCATGAAACAGTCTGAAAAATAGGAGGAGCATGAAGCGGTGTTGAAATACATGAAGAGCCTGAAAAGGTGTGAAAAATATGAAGAGCTTCAAAAGGTGTCAAAAATATGAGTAGCATGAAACGGTCTGAAAAAGAGGAGGAGAATGAAACGGTCTGAAAATTGGAGGAGCATGAAGCGGTGTTGAAAAACCTGAAGAGCCTGAAAAGGTATGAAAAATATGAAGAGCTTCAAAAGGTGTGAAAAATATGAAGAGTTCAAAAGGTGTCATAAATGAGTTGAGCATGAAACGGTCTAAAAAACAGGAGGAGCATGAAGTGGTGTTGAAAAACATGAAGAGCCTGAAAAAGTGTGAAATATATGAAGAGATTCAAAAGGTGTCAAAAATATGAGGAGTATGAAACGGTCTGAAAAATAGGAAGAGCATGAAAAGGTCTGAAAAATAGGAGGAGCATGAAGCATTGTTCAAAAACATGAAGAAAATGAAAAAGTGTGAAATATATGAAGAGCTTCAAAAGGTGTGAAAAATATGAGGAGCATGAAACGGTCTGAAAAATAGGAGGAACATGAAGTGGTGTTGAAAAACATGAAGAGCCTGAAAAGGTGTGAAAAAGATGAAGAGCTTCAAAAATTGTCAAAAATATGAGGAGCATGAAACGGTCTGAAATATAAGAGGAGCATGAAGTAGTTTTGAAAAACATGAACAGCCTGAAAAGTGTGAAAAATATGAAGAGCTTCTAAAGGTGTCAAAATATGAGGAGCATGAAACAGTCTGAAAAATAGGAGCAGCATGAAATGGTGTTCAAAAACTTGAAGAGCCTGAAAAGGTGTGAAACATATAAAGAGCTTCAAAAGGTGTGAAATAAATGAGGAGCATGAAACGTTCTGAAAAATAGGAGAAGCATGAAGCGGTATTCAAAAATATAAAGAGCCTGAAAAGGTGTGAAAAATATGAAGAGCTTCGAAGGTGTGAAATACAGGAGGAGCATGAAACGATCTGAAAAATAGGACGAGCATGAAGCGGTGTGGAAAAATATGAGGAACCTGAAAAGGTGTGAAAAATATGTAGAGCTTCAAAAGGTGCCAAATATATGAGGAGCATGAAACGGTCTGAAAAAGAGGAGGAGCATTAAACGGTGTTCAAAAACATGAAGTGCCTGAAAAGGTGTGAAAAATATGAAGAGCTTCAAAAGGTGTGAAATATATGAGGAGCATGAAACGGTCTGAAAAATAGGAGGAGCATGAAGCGGTGTTCAAACACATGAAAAGCCTGAAAATGTGTGAAAAATATGAAGAGCTTCAAAAGGTGTGAAAAATATGAGGAGCATGAAACGGTCTGAAAAATAGGAGGAACATGAAGTGGTGTTGAAAAACATGAAGAGCCTGAAAAGGTGTGAAAAAGATGAAGAGCTTCAAAAATTGTCAAAAATATGAGGAGCATGAAACGGTCTGAAATATAAGAGGAGCATGAAGTAGTTTTGAAAAACATGAACAGCCTGAAAAGTGTGAAAAATATGAAGAGCTTCTAAAGGTGTCAAAATATGAGGAGCATGAAACGGTCTGAAAAATAGGAGCAGCATGAAATGGTGTTCAAAAACTTGAAGAGCCTGAAAAGGTGTGAAACATATGAAGAGCTTTAAAAGGTGTGAAATAAATGAGGAGCATGAAACGTTCTGAAAAATAGGAGGAGCATGAAGCGGTATTCAAAAATATAAAGAGCCTGAAAAGGTGTGAAAAATGTGAAGAGCTTCGAAGGTGTCAAATACAGGAGGAGCATGAAACGATCTGAAAAATAGGACGAGCATGAAGCGGTGTGGAAAAATATGAGGAACCTGAAAAGGTGTGAAAAATATGTAGAGCTTCAAAAGGTGCCAAATATATGAGGAGCATGAAACGGTCTGAAAAAGAGGAGGAGCATTAAACGGTGTTCAAAAACATGAAGTGCCTGAAAAGGTGTGAAAAATATGAAGAGCTTCAAAAGGTGTCAAATATATGAGGAGCATGAAACGGTCTGAAAAATAGGAGGAGCATGAAGCGGTGTTCAAACACATGAAAAGCCTGAAAATGTGTGAAAAATATGAAGAGCTTCAAAAGGTGTCAAAAATATGAGGAGCATGAAACGGTCTGAAAAATAGGAGGAGCATGAAACGGTGTTCAAAAACATGAAGAGCCTGAAAAGCTGTGAAATATATGAAGAGCTTCAAAAGGTGTGAAAAATATGAAGAGCTTGAAAAGGGGTCAAAAATGAGATGATCCTGAAACGGTTTGAAAAATAGGAGGAGCATGAAGTGGTGTTGTAAAACATGAAGTGCCTGAGGAGTGTGAAATATATGATGAGGTTCAAAAGGTGTGAAAAGTATGAAGAGCTTCAAAAGCTGTCAAAAATGAGATGAACATGAAAATGTCTGAAAATAGGAGGGGCATGAAGTGGTGTTGAAAAATATGAAGAGACTGAAAAGATGTGAAATATATGAAGAGCTTCAAAAAGTGTCAAAAATATGAGGAGCATGAAACGATCTGAAAAGTAGGAGGAGCATGAAGCGGTGTTGAAAAACTGAAGAGCCTGAAAACGTGTGAAAAATATGAAGAGCTTCAAAACGTGTGAAAATATGAAGAGCTTCAAAAGGTGTGAAATATATGAGGAGCATGAAACGGTCTGAAAAATAGGAGGAGCATGAAGCGGTGTTCAAAAACATCAAGAGCCTGAAAAGGTGTGAAAAAGATGAACAGCTTCAAAAGGTGTCAAAAATAGGAGGAGCATGAAGCGGTGTTCAAAAACATGAAGAGCCTGAAAAGGTGTGAAAAATATGAAGAGCTTCAAAAGGTGTCAAAAATATGAGGAGCAGGAAACGGTCTGAACAATAGGAAGAGTATGAAACGGTGTTCAAAAACATGAAGAGCCTCATAAGGTGTGAATAATATGAAGAGCTTCAAAAGGTGTCAAAAATATGAGGAGCATGAAACTATCTGAAAAATAGGAGGAACATGAAGCGGTGATCAATAACATGTAGAGCCTGAAAAGGTGTAAAAAATATGAAGAGTTTCAAAAGGTGTGAAAAATATGAAGATCTTACAAAGGTGTAAAAAATGAGATGAGTATGAAACGGTCTGAAAAATAGGAGGAGTATGAAGTGGTGTTGAAAAACCTGAAGAGACTGAAAACGTGTGAAATATATGAAGAGCTTCAAAAGGTGTCAAAATTATGAGGAGCATGAAACGGTCTGAAATATAGGAGGAGCATGAAGCTGTGTTCAAAAACATGAAGAGCCTGAAAAGGTGTGAAAAATATGAAGAGCTTCAAAAGGTTTCAAAATTATGAGGAGCATGAAACGGTCTGAAAATAGGAGGAGCATGAAGCTGTGTTCAAAAACATAAAGAGACTGAAAATGTGTGAAATATATGAAGAGCTTCAAAAGGTGTGTAATATATGAGGAGCATGAAACGGTCTGAAAAATAGGAGGAGCAAGAAGCTGTGTTCAAAAACATGAGAGCCTGAAAATGTGTGAAATATATGAAGAGCTTCAAAAGGTGTGAAATACATGAGGAGCATGAAACGTTCTGAAAAATAGGAGGAGCATGAAGCGGTGTTCAAAAACATGAAGAGCCTGAAAAAGTCTGAAAAGTATGAAGACTTCAAAAGCTGTCAAAAGTATGAGGAGCATGAAGCGGTGTTGAAAAATATGAAAAGAGCATGAAAAGGTGTGAAAAATATGAAGAGACTCAAAAGGTGTGAAAAATATGAAAAGCTTCCAAAGTTGTCAAATATGAGATGTGCATGAAACGGTCTGGAAAATAGGACGAGCATGAAGCGGTGTGGAAAAACATGAAGAGCATGAAAACGTGTGAAAAATATGAAGAGCTTCAAAAGGTGTGAAAAATATGAAGAGATTCAAAGCTTTCAAAAATGAGATGAGCATGAAGCAGTCTGAAAAATAGGAGGAGCATGAAGCGGTGTGGAAAAACATGAGGAACCTGAAAAGGTGTGAAAAATATGTAGAGCTTCCAAAGGTGCCAAATATATGAGGAGCATGAAACGGTCTGAAAAAGAGGAGGAGCATTAAACGGTGTTCAAAAACATGAAGAGCCTGAAAAGGTGAGAAAAATATGAAGAGCTTCAAAAGGTGTGAAATACATGAGGAGCATGAAACGGTCTGAAAAATAGGAGGAGCATGAAGCGGTGTTCAAACACATGTAAAGCCTGAAAAGGTGTGAAAAATATGAAGAGCTTCAAAAGGTGTCAAAAATATGAGTAGCAAGAAACGGTCTGAAAAATAGGAGGAGCATGAAACGGTGTTCAAAAACATGAAGAGCCTGAAAAGCTGTGAAATATATGAAGAGCTTCAAAAGGTGTGAAAAATATGAAGAGCTTCAAAAGGGTTCAAAAATGAGATGATCCTGAATGGTTTGAAAAATAGGAGGAGCATGAAGTGGTGTTGTAAAACATGAAGAGCCTGAGGAGTGTGAAATATAAGATGAGGTTCAAAAGGTGTGAAAAATATGAAGAGCTTCAAAAGCTGTCAAAAATGAGATGAACATGAAACTGTCTGAAAATAGGAGGGGCATGAAGTGGTGTTGAAAAATATGAAGAGCTTGAAAGGGTGTGAAATATATGAAGAGCTTCAAAAAGTGTCAAAAATATGACGAGCATGAAACGATCTGAAAAATAGGAGGAGCATGAAGCGGTGTTGAAAAAGTGAAGAGCCTGAAAACGTGTGAAAAATATGAAGAGCTTCAAAAGGTGTGAAAATAGGAAGAGCTTCAAAAGGTGTGAAATATATGAGGAGCATGAAACGGTCTGAAAAATAGGAGGAGCATGAAGCGGTGTTCAAAAACATGAAGAGCCTGAAAAGGTGTGAAAAATATGAAGAGCTTCAAAAGGTGTCAAAAATATGAGGAGCATGAAACAGACTGAAAAATAGGAGGAGCATGAAGCGCTGTTCAAAAACATGAAGAGTCTGAAAATGTGTGAAAAACATGAAGTGTTTCAAAAGGTGTCAAAAATATGAGGAGCATGAAACGGTCTGAAAAATAGGAGGAGC
Source organism: Dama dama (assembly GCF_033118175.1). Lineage (NCBI taxonomy): Eukaryota > Metazoa > Chordata > Mammalia > Artiodactyla > Cervidae > Dama > Dama dama. The sequence continues at coordinate 6,104,882 of NC_083709.1, forward strand.
ATGAAACGGTGTTGAAAAACATGAGGAGCCTGAAAATGTGTGAAAAATATGAAGAGCCTCAAAACCTGTCAAAAATATGAGGAGCATGATACGCTCTGAAAAATAGGAGGAGCATGAAGTGGTGTTGAAAAATATGAAGAGCATGAAAACGTGAGAAAAATACGACGAGCTTCAAAAGGTGTCAAAAATATGAGGAACATGAAACGGTCTGAAAAATAGGAAGATCATGAAGCGGTGTTGAAACACCTGAAGAGCCTAAAAAGTGTGAAAAATATGAAGAGCTTCAAAAAGTGTCAACAATGTGAGGAGCATGAAACGGTCTGAAAAATGAGAGGAGCATGAAGCGGTGTTAAAAAACATGAAGAGCCTGAAAATGTGTGAAAAATATGAAGAGCTTCAAAAGGTGTGAAATACATGAGGAGCATGAAACGGTCTGAAAAAGAGGAGGAGCATGAAGCGGTGTTCAAAAACATGAAGAGCCTGAAATTGTGTGAAAAATATGAAGAGTTTCAAAAGGTTTCAAAAATATGAGGAGCATGAAACGGTCTGAAAAATAGGAGGAGCATGAAACGGTATTCAAAAACATGAAGAGCCTGAAAATCTGTGAAAAATATGAAGAGCTTCAAAAGGTGTGAAAAATATGAAGAGCCTGAAAATCTGTGAAAAATATGAAGAGCTTCAAAAGGTGTGAAAAATATGAAGAGCTTCAAAAGGTGTGAAAAATATGAAGAGCTTCAAAAAGTGTCAAAAACATGAGGAGATTCAAAAGCTGTCAAAATTATGAGGAGCATGAAACGGTCTGAAAAATAGGAGCAGCATGAAACGTTGTCAAAAATCTTGAAGAGCCTGAAAATGTGTGAAACATATGAAGAGCTTCAAAAGGTGTGAAATACAAGAGGAGCATGAATCTGTCTGAAAAATAGGAGGAGCATGAAGCGGTGTTGAAAAACATGAAGAACCAGAAAAGGTGTGAAAAATATGAAGAGCTTCCAAAGATGTCAAAAATATGAGGAGCTTGAAACTGTCTGAAAAATAGGAGCAGCATGAAACGGTGTTCAAAAACATGAAGAGCCTGAAAAGGTGTGAAACATATGAAGAGCCTCAAAACGTGTCAAAATTATGAGGAGCGTGAAACGGTCTGAAAAATAAGAGGAGCATGAAACGGTCTGAAAAATAAGAAGAGAATGACGCGGTGTTGAAAAACATGAAGAGCCTGAAAAGGTGTGACAAATATAAAGAGTTTCAAAAGGTGTCAATAATAAGCGTTGCATGAAACAGTCTGAAAAATAGGAGGAGCGTGAAGCGGTGTTGAAAAACATGAAGAGCCTGAAAAGGTGTGAAAAATATGAAGAGCTTCAAAAGGTGTCAAAAATATGAGTAGCATGAAACGGTCTGAAAAAGAGGAGGAGAATGAAATGGTCTGAAAATAGGAGGAGCATGAAGCGGTGTTGAAAAACATGAAGAGCCTGAAACGGTGTGAAATATATGAAGAGCCTCAAAACGTGTCAAAATTATGAGGAGCATGAAACGGTCTGAAAAATAAGGAGAGAATGACGCGGTGTTGAAAAACATGAAGAGCCTGAAAGGTGTGACAAATATAAAGAGTTTCAAAAGGTGTCAATAATAAGCGTTGCATGAAACAGTCTGAAAAATAGGAGGAGCATGAAGCGGTGTTGAAATACATGAAGAGCCTGAAAAGGTGTGAAAAATATGAAGAGCTTCACAAGGTTTTCAAAAATATGAGTAGCATGAAACGGTCTGAAAAAGAGGAGGAGAATGAAACGGTCTGAAAATAGGAGGAGCATGAAGCGGTGTTGAAAAACATGAAGAGCCTGAAAAGGTATGAAAAATATGAAGAGCTTCAAAAGGTGTGAAAAATATGAAGAGGTTCAAAAGGTGTCATAAATGAGATGAGCATGAAACGGTCTAAAAAACAGGAGGAGCATGAAGTGGTGTTGAAAAACATGAAGAGCCTGAAAAAGTGTGAAATATATGAAGAGATTCAAAAGGTGTCAAAAATATGAGGAGTATGAAACGGTCTGAAAAATAGGAAGAGCTTGAAAAGGTCTGAAAAATAGGAGGAGCATGAAGCATTGTGCAAAAACATGAAGAACATGAAAAAGTGTGAAATATATGAAGAGCTTCAAAAGGTGTGAAAAATATGAGGAGCATGAAACGGTCTGAAAAATAGGAGGAACATGAGGTGGTGTTGAAAAATATGAAGAGCCTGAAAAGGTGTGAAAAAGATGAACAGCTTCAAAAATTGTCAAAAATATGAGGAGCATGAAACGGTCTGAAATATAAGAGGAGCATGAAGTAGTTTTGAAAAACATGAACAGCCTGAAAAGTGTGAAAAATATGAAGAGCTTCTAATGGTGTCAAAATATGAGGAGCATGAAACGGTCTGAAAAATAGGAGCAGCATGAAATGGTGTTCAAAAACTTGAAGAGCCTGAAAAGGTGTGAAACATATGAAGAGCTTCAAACGGTGTGAAATAAATGAGGAGCATGAAACGTTCTGAAAAATAGGAGGAGCATGAAGCGGTATTCAAAAATATAAAGAGCCTGAAAAGGTGTGAAAAATGTGAAGAGCTTCGAAGGTGTGAAATACAGGAGGAGCATGAAATGATCTGAAAAATAGGACGAGCATGAAGCGGTGTGGAAAAATATGAGGAACCTGAAAAGGTGTGAAAAATATGTAGAGCTTCAAAAGGTGCCAAATATATGAGGAGCATGAAACGGTCTGAAAAAGAGGAGGAGCATGAAGCGGTGTTCAAAAACATGAAGAGCCTGAAAAGGTGTGAAAAATATGAAGAGCTTCAAAAGGTGTCAAAAATATGAGGAGCAGGAAACGGTCTGAACAATAGGAAGAGTATGAAACGGTGTTCAAAAACATGAAGAGCCTCATAAGGTGTGAAAAATATGAAGAGCTTCAAAAGGTGTCAAAAATATGAGGAGCATGAAACTATCTGAAAAATAGGAGGAACATGAAGCGGTGATCAATAACATGTAGAGCCTGAAAAGGTGTGAAAAATATGAAGAGCTTCAAAAGGTGTGAAAAATATGAAGATCTTAAAAAGGTGTAAAAAATGAGATGAGTATGAAACGGTCTGAAAAATAGGAGGAGTATGAAGTGGTGTTGAAAAACCTGAAGAGACTGAAAACGTGTGAAATATATGAAGAGCTTCAAAAGGTGTCAAAATTATGAGGAGCATGAAACGGTCTGAAAATAGGAGGAGCATGAAGCTGTGTTCAAAAACATGAAGAGCCTGAAAAGGTGTGAAAAATATGAAGAGCTTCAAAAGGTTTCAAAATTATGAGGAGCATGAAACGGTCTGAAAATAGGAGGAGCATGAAGCTGTGTTCAAAAACATAAAGAGACTGAAAATGTGTGAAATATATGAAGAGCTTCAAAAGGTGTGTAATATATGAGGAGCATGAAACGGTCTGAAAAATAGGAGGAGCAAGAAGCTGTGTTCAAAAACATGAGAGCCTGAAAATGTGTGAAATATATGAAGAGCTTCAAAAGGTGTGAAATACATGAGGAGCATGAAACGTTCTGAAAAATAGGAGGAGCATGAAGCGGTGTTCAAAAACATGAAGAGCCTGAAAAAGTCTGAAAAGTATGAAGACTTCAAAAGCTGTCAAAAGTATGAGGAGCATGAAGCGGTGTTGAAAAATATGAAAAGAGCATGAAAAGGTGTGAAAAATATGAAGAGACTCAAAAGGTGTGAAAAATATGAAAAGCTTCCAAAGTTGTCAAATATGAGATGTGCATGAAACGGTCTGGAAAATAGGACGAGCATGAAGCGGTGTGGAAAAACATGAAGAGCATGAAAACGTGTGAAAAATATGAAGAGCTTCAAAAGGTGTGAAAAATATGAAGAGATTCAAAAGCTGTCAAAAATGAGATGAGCATGAAGCAGTCTGAAAAATAGGAGGAGCATGAAGCGGTGTGGAAAAACATGAGGAACCTGAAAAGGTGTGAAAAATATGTAGAGCTTCCAAAGGTGCCAAATATATGAGGAGCATGAAACGGTCTGAAAAAGAGGAGGAGCATTAAACGGTGTTCAAAAACATGAAGTGCCTGAAAAGGTGTGAAAAATATGAAGAGCTTCAAAAGGTGTGAAATACATGAGGAGCATGAAACGGTCTGAAAAATAGGAGGAGCATGAAGCGGTGTTCAAACACATGTAAAGCCTGAAAAGGTGTGAAAAATATGAAGAGCTTCAAAAGGTGTCAAAAATATGAGGAGCAAGAAACGGTCTGAAAAATAGGAGGAGCATGAAACGGTGTTCAAAAACATGAATAGCCTGAAAAGCTGTGAAATATATGAAGAGCTTCAAAAGGTGTGAAAAATATGAAGAGCTTCAAAAGGGGTCAAAAATGAGATGATCCTGAATGGTTTGAAAAATAGGAGGAGCATGAAGTGGTGTTGTAAAACATGAAGAGCCTGAGGAGTGTGAAATATATGATGAGGTTCAAAAGGTGTGAAAAATATGAAGAGCTTCAAAAGCTGTCAAAAATGAGATGAACATGAAACTGTCTGAAAATAGGAGGGGCATGAAGTGGTGTTGAAAAATATGAAGAGCTTGAAAGGGTGTGAAATATATGAAGAGCTTCAAAAAGTGTCAAAAATATGACGAGCATGAAACGATCTGAAAAATAGGAGGAGCATGAAGCGGTGTTGAAAAAGTGAAGAGCCTGAAAACGTGTGAAAAATATGAAGAGCTTCAAAAGGTGTGAAAATAGGAAGAGCTTCAAAAGGTGTGAAATATATGAGGAGCATGAAACGGTCTGAAAAATAGGAGGAGCATGAAGCGGTGTTCAAAAAAATGAAGAGCCTGAAAAGGTGTGAAAAATATGAAGAGCTTCAAAAGGTGTCAAAAATATGAGGAGCATGAAACAGACTGAAAAATAGGAGGAGCATGAAGCGCTGTTCAAAAACATGAAGAGTCTGAAAATGTGTGAAAAACATGAAGTGTTTCAAAAGGTGTCAAAAATATGAGGAGCATGAAACGGTCTGAAAAATAGGAGGAGCATGAAACGGTGTTGAAAAACATGAGGAGCCTGAAAATGTGTGAAAAATATGAAGAGCCTCAAAACCTGTCAAAAATATGAGGAGCATGAAACGCTCTGAAAAATAGGAGGAGCATGAAGTGGTGTTGAAAAATATGAAGAGCATGAAAACGTGTGAAAAATACGACGAGCTTCAAAAGGTGTCAAAAATATGAGGAACATGAAACGGTCTGAAAAATAGGAAGATCATGAAGCGGTGTTGAAACACCTGAAGAGCCTAAAAAGTGTGAAAAATATGAAGAGCTTCAAAAAGTGTCAACAATGTGAGGAGCATGAAACGGTCTGAAAAATGAGAGGAGCATGAAGCGGTGTTAAAAAACATGAAGAGCCTGAAAATGTGTGAAAAATATGAAGAGCTTCAAAAGGTGTGAAATACATGAGGAGCATGAAACGGTCTGAAAAAGAGGAGGAGCATGAAGCGGTGTTCAAAAACATGAAGAGCCTGAAATTGTGTGAAAAATATGAAGAGTTTCAAAAGGTTTCAAAAATATGAGGAGCATGAAACGGTCTGAAAAATAGGAGGAGCATGAAACGGTATTCAAAAACATGAAGAGCCTGAAAATCTGTGAAAAATATGAAGAGCTTCAAAAGGTGTGAAAAATATGAAGAGCCTGAAAATCTGTGAAAAATATGAAGAGCTTCAAAAGGTGTGAAAAATATGAAGAGCTTCAAAAGGTGTGAAAAATATGAAGAGCTTCAAAAAGTGTCAAAAACATGAGGAGATTCAAAAGCTGTCAAAATTATGAGGAGCATGAAACGGTCTGAAAAATAGGAGCAGCATGAAACGTTGTCAAAAATCTTGAAGAGCCTGAAAATGTGTGAAACATATGAAGAGCTTCAAAAGGTGTGAAATACAAGAGGAGCATGAATCTGTCTGAAAAATAGGAGGAGCATGAAGCGGTGTTGAAAAACATGAAGAACCAGAAAAGGTGTGAAAAATATGAAGAGCTTCCAAAGATGTCAAAAATATGAGGAGCTTGAAACTGTCTGAAAAATAGGAGCAGCATGAAACGGTGTTCAAAAACATGAAGAGCCTGAAAAGGTGTGAAACATATGAAGAGCCTCAAAACGTGTCAAAATTATGAGGAGTGTGAAACGGTCTGAAAAATAAGAGGAGCATGAAACGGTCTGAAAAATAAGAAGAGAATGACGCGGTGTTGAAAAACATGAAGAGCCTGAAAAGGTGTGACAAATATAAAGAGTTTCAAAAGGTGTCAATAATAAGCGTTGCATGAAACAGTCTGAAAAATAGGAGGAGCGTGAAGCGGTGTTGAAAAACATGAAGAGCCTGAAAAGGTGTGAAAAATATGAAGAGCTTCAAAAGGTGTCAAAAATATGAGTAGCATGAAACGGTCTGAAAAAGAGGAGGAGAATGAAACGGTCTGAAAATAGGAGGAGCATGAAGCGGTGTTGAAAAACATGAAGAGCCTGAAACGGTGTGAAATATATGAAGAGCCTCAAAACGTGTCAAAATTATGAGGAGCATGAAACGGTCTGAAAAATAAGAGGAGCATGAAACGGTCTGAAAAATAAGGAGAGAATGACGCGGTGTTGAAAAACATGAAGAGCCTGAAAGGTGTGACAAATATAAAGAGTTTCAAAAGGTGTCAATAATAAGCGTTGCATGAAACAGTCTGAAAAATCGGAGGAGCATGAAGCGGTGTTGAAATACATGAAGAGCGTGAAAAGGTGTGAAAAATATGAAGAGCTTCACAAGGTGTCAAAAATATGAGTAGCATGAAACGGTCTGAAAAAGAGGAGGAGAATGAAACGGTCTGAAAATAGGAGGAGCATGAAGCGGTGTTGAAAAACATGAAGAGCCTGAAAAGGTATGAAAAATATGAAGAGCTTCAAAAGGTGTGAAAAATATGAAGAGGTTCAAAAGGTGTCATAAATGAGATGACCATGAAACGGTCTAAAAAACAGGAGGAGCATGAAGTGGTGTTGAAAAACATGAAGAGCCTGAAAAAGTGTGAAATATATGAAGAGATTCAAAAGGTGTCAAAAATATGAGGAGTATGAAACGGTCTGAAAAATAGGAAGAGAATGAAAAGGTCTGAAAAATAGGAGGAGCATGAAGCATTGTGCAAAAACATGAAGAAAATGAAAAAGTGTGAAATATATGAAGAGCTTCAAAAGGTGTGAAAAATATGAGGAGCATGAAACGGTCTGAAAAATAGGAGGAACATGAAGTGGTGTTGAAAAACATGAAGAGCCTGAAAAGGTGTGAAAAAGATGAACAGCTTCAAAAATTGTCAAAAATATGAGGAGCATGAAACGGTCTGAAATATAAGAGGAGCATGAAGTAGTTTTGAAAAACATGAACAGCCTGAAAAGTGTGAAAAATATGAAGAGCTTCTAATGGTGTCAAAATATGAGGAGCATGAAACGGTCTGAAAAATAGGAGCAGCATGAAATGGTGTTCAAAAACTTGAAGAGCCTGAAAAGGTGTGAAACATATGAAGAGCTTCAAACGGTGTGAAATAAATGAGGAGCATGAAACGTTCTGAAAAATAGGAGGAGCATGAAGCGGTATTCAAAAATATAAAGAGCCTGAAAAGGTGTGAAAAATGTGAAGAGCTTCGAAGGTGTGAAATACAGGAGGAGCATGAAATGATCTGAAAAATAGGACGAGCATGAAGCAGTGTGGAAAAATATGAGGAACCTGAAAAGGTGTGAAAAATATGTAGAGCTTCAAAAGGTGCCAAATATATGAGGAGCATGAAACGGTCTGAAAAAGAGGAGGAGCATTAAACGGTGTTCAAAAACATGAAGTGCCTGAAAAGGTGTGAAAAATATGAAGAGCTTCAAAAGGTGTGAAATATATGAGGAGCATGAAACGGTCTGAAAAATAGGAGGAGCATGAAGCGGTGTTCAAACACATGAAAAGCCTGAAAATGTGTGAAAAATATGAAGAGCTTCAAAAGGTGTCAAAAATATGAGGAGCATGAAACGGTCTGAAAAACAGGAGGAGCATGAAACGGTGTTCAAAAACATGAAGAGCCTGAAAAGCTGTGAAATATATGAAGAGCTTCAAAAGGTGTGAAAAATATGAAGAGCTTGAAAAGGGGTCAAAAATGAGATGATCCTGAAACGGTTTGAAAAATAGGAGGAGCCTGAAGTGGTGTTGTAAAACATGAAGTGCCTGAGGAGTGTGAAATATATGATGAGGTTCAAAAGGTGTGAAAAATATGAAGAGCTTCCAAATCTGTCAAAAATGAGATGAACATGAAACTGTCTGAAAATAGGAGGGGCATGAAGTGGTGTTGAAAAATATGAAGAGCTTGAAAGGGTGTGAAATATATGAAGAGCTTCAAAAAGTGTCAAAAATATGACGAGCATGAAACGATCTGAAAAATAGGAGGAGCATGAAGTGGTGTTGTAAAACATGAAGAGCCTGAGGAGTGTGAAATATATGATGAGGTTCAAAAGGTGTGAAAAATATGAAGAGCTTCAAAAGCTGTCAAAAATGAGATGAACATGAAACTGTCTGAAAATAGGAGGGGCATGAAGTGGTGTTGAAAAATATGAAGAGCTTGAAAGGGTGTGAAATATATGAAGAGCTTCAAAAAGTGTCAAAAATATGACGAGCATGAAACGATCTGAAAAATAGGAGGAGCATGAAGCGGTGTTGAAAAAGTGAAGAGCCTGAAAACGTGTGAAAAATATGAAGAGCTTCAAAAGGTGTGAAAATAGGAAGAGCTTCAAAAGGTGTGAAATATATGAGGAGCATGAAACGGTCTGAAAAATAGGAGGAGCATGAAGCGGTGTTCAAAAAAATGAAGAGCCTGAAAAGGTGTGAAAAATATGAAGAGCTTCAAAAGGTGTCAAAAATATGAGGAGCATGAAACAGACTGAAAAATAGGAGGAGCATGAAGCGCTGTTCAAAAACATGAAGAGTCTGAAAATGTGTGAAAAACATGAAGTGTTTCAAAAGGTGTCAAAAATATGAGGAGCATGAAACGGTCTGAAAAATAGGAGGAGCATGAAACGGTGTTGAAAAACATGAGGAGCCTGAAAATGTGTGAAAAATATGAAGAGCCTCAAAACCTGTCAAAAATATGAGGAGCATGAAACGCTCTGAAAAATAGGAGGAGCATGAAGTGGTGTTGAAAAATATGAAGAGCATGAAAACGTGTGAAAAATACGACGAGCTTCAAAAGGTGTCAAAAATATGAGGAACATGAAACGGTCTGAAAAATAGGAAGATCATGAAGCGGTGTTGAAACACCTGAAGAGCCTAAAAAGTGTGAAAAATATGAAGAGCTTCAAAAAGTGTCAACAATGTGAGGAGCATGAAACGGTCTGAAAAATGAGAGGAGCATGAAGCGGTGTTAAAAAACATGAAGAGCCTGAAAATGTGTGAAAAATATGAAGAGCTTCAAAAGGTGTGAAATACATGAGGAGCATGAAACGGTCTGAAAAAGAGGAGGAGCATGAAGCGGTGTTCAAAAACATGAAGAGCCTGAAATTGTGTGAAAAATATGAAGAGTTTCAAAAGGTTTCAAAAATATGAGGAGCATGAAACGGTCTGAAAAATAGGAGGAGCATGAAACGGTATTCAAAAACATGAAGAGCCTGAAAATCTGTGAAAAATATGAAGAGCTTCAAAAGGTGTGAAAAATATGAAGAGCCTGAAAATCTGTGAAAAATATGAAGAGCTTCAAAAGGTGTGAAAAATATGAAGAGCTTCAAAAGGTGTGAAAAATATGAAGAGCTTCAAAAAGTGTCAAAAACATGAGGAGATTCAAAAGCTGTCAAAATTATGAGGAGCATGAAACGGTCTGAAAAATAGGAGCAGCATGAAACGTTGTCAAAAATCTTGAAGAGCCTGAAAATGTGTGAAACATATGAAGAGCTTCAAAAGGTGTGAAATACAAGAGGAGCATGAATCTGTCTGAAAAATAGGAGGAGCATGAAGCGGTGTTGAAAAACATGAAGAACCAGAAAAGGTGTGAAAAATATGAAGAGCTTCCAAAGATGTCAAAAATATGAGGAGCTTGAAACTGTCTGAAAAATAGGAGCAGCATGAAATGGTGTTCAAAAACATGAAGAGCCTGAAAAGGTGTGAAAATATGAAGAGCTTCACAAGGTGTGAAAAATATGAAGAGCTTCAAATGTGTCAAAAATGAGATGAGCATGAAACGGTCTGAAAAATAGGAGAAGCATGAAACGGTGTTCAAAAACATGAAGAGCCTGAAAAGGTGTGAAACATATGAAGAGCCTCAAAACGTGTCAAAATTATGAGGAGCATGAAACGGTCTGAAAAATAAGAGGAGCATGAAACGGTCTGAAAAATAAGAAGAGAATGATGCGGTGTTGAAAAACATGAAGAGCCTGAAAAGGTGTGACAAATATAAAGAGTTTCAAAAGGTGTCAATAATAAGCGTTGCATGAAACAGTCTGAAAAATAGGAGGAGCGTGAAGCGGTGTTGAAAAACATGAAAAGCCTGAAAAGTTGTGAAAAATATGAAGAGCTTCAAAAGGTGTCAAAAATATGAGTAGCATGAAACGGTCTGAAAAAGAGGAGGAGAATGAAACGGTCTGAAAATAGGAGGAGCATGAAGCGGTGTTGAAAAACATGAAGAGCCTGAAACGGTGTGAAATATATGAAGAGCCTCAAAACGTGTCAAAATTATGAGGAGCATGAAACGGTCTGAAAAATAAGAGGAGCATGAAACGGGCTGAAAAATAAGGAGAGAATGACGCGGTGTTGAAAAACATGAAGGGCCTGAAAAGGTGTGACAAATATAAAGCGTTTCAAAAGGTGTCAATAATAAGCGTTGCATGAAACACTCTGAAAAATAGGAGGAGCATGAAGCGGTGTTGAAATACATGAAGAGCCTGAAAAGGTGTGAAAAATATGAAGAGCTTCAAAAGGTGTCAAAAATATGAGTAGCATGAAACGGTCTGAAAAAGAGGAGGAGAATGAAACGGTCTGAAAATAGGAGGAGCATGAAGCGGTGTTGAAAAACATGAAGAGCCTGAAAAGGTATGAAAAATATGAAGAGCTTCAAAAGGTGTGAAAAATATGAAGAGGTTCAAAAGGTGTCATAAATGAGATGAGCATGAAACGGTCTAAAAAACAGGAGGAGCATTAAGTGTGTTGAAAATCATGAAGAGCCTGATAAAGTGTGAAATATATGAAGAGATTCAAAAGGTGTCAAAAATATGAGGAGTATGAAACGGTCTGAAAAATAGGAAGAGCATGAAAAGGTCTGAAAAATAGGAGGAGCATGAAGCATTGTGCAAAAACATGAAGAAAATGAAAAAGTGTGAAATATATGAAGAGCTTCAAAAGGTGTGAAAAATATGAGGAGCATGAAACGGTCTGAAAAATAGGAGGAACATGAAGTGGTGTTGAAAAACATGAAGAGCCTGAAAAGGTGTGAAAAAGATGAACAGCTTCAAAAATTGTCAAAAATATGAGGAGCATGAAACGGTCTGAAATATAAGAGGAGCATGAAGTAGTTTTGAAAAACATGAACAGCCTGAAAAGTGTGAAAAATATGAAGAGCTTCTAATGGTGTCAAAATATGAGGAGCATGAAACGGTCTGAAAAATAGGAGCAGCATGAAGCGGTGTGGAAAAATATGAGGAACCTGAAAAGGTGTGAAAAATATGTAGAGCTTCAAAAGGTGCCAAATATATGAGGAGCATGAAACGGTCTGAAAAAGAGGAGGAGCATTAAACGGTGTTCAAAAACATGAAGTGCCTGAAAAGGTGTGAAAAATATGAAGAGCTTCAAAAGGTGTGAAATATATGAGGAGCATGAAACGGTCTGAAAAATAGGAGGAGCATGAAGCGGTGTTCAAACACATGAAAAGCCTGAAAATGTGTGAAAAATATGAAGAGCTTCAAAAGGTGTCAAAAATATGAGGAGCATGAAACGGTCTGAAAAACAGGAGGAGCATGAAACGGTGTTCAAAAACATGAAGAGCCTGAAAAGCTGTGAAATATATGAAGAGCTTCAAAAGGTGTGAAAAATATGAAGAGCTTGAAAAGGGGTCAAAAATGAGATGATCCTGAAACGGTTTGAAAAATAGGAGGAGCCTGAAGTGGTATTGTAAAACATGAAGTGCCTGAGGAGTGTGAAATATATGATGAGGTTCAAAAGGTGTGAAAAATATGAAGAGCTTCAAAATCTGTCAAAAATGAGATGAACATGAAACTGTCTGAAAATAGGAGGGGCATGAAGTGGTGTTGAAAAATATGAAGAGCCTGAAAAGGTGTGAAATATATGAAGAGCTTCAAAAAGTGTCAAAAATATGACGAGCATGAAACGATCTGAAATATAGGAGGAGCATGAAGCGGTGTTGAAAAACTGAAGAGCCTGAAAACGTGTGAAAAATATGAAGAGCTTCAAAAGGTGTGAAAATATGAAGAGCTTCAAAAGGTGTGAAATATATGAGGAGCATGAAACGGTCTGAAAAATAGGAGGAGCATGAAGCTGTGTTCAAAAACATGAAGAGCCTGAAAAGGTGTGAAAAATATGAAGTGCTTCAAAAGGTGTCAAAAATATGAGGAGCATGAAACGGTCTGAAATATAGGAGGAGCATGAAGCTGTGTTCAAAAACATGAAGAGCCTGAAAAGGTGTGAAAAATATGAAGAGCTTCAAAAGGTTTCAAAATTATGAGGAGCATGAAACGGTCTGAAAATAGGAGGAGCATGAAGCTGTGTTCAAAAACATAAAGAGACTGAAAATGTGTGAAATATATGAAGAGCTTCAAAAGGTGTGTAATATATGAGGAGCATGAAACGGTCTGAAAAATAGGAGGAGCAAGAAGCTGTGTTCAAAAACATGAGAGCCTGAAAATGTGTGAAATATATGAAGAGCTTCAAAAGGTGTGAAATACATGAGGAGCATGAAACGTTCTGAAAAATAGGAGGAGCATGAAGCGGTGTTCAAAAACATGAAGAGCCTGAAAAAGTCTGAAAAGTATGAAGACTTCAAAAGCTGTCAAAAGTATGAGGAGCATGAAGCGGCATTGAAAAATATGAAGAGCATGAAAAGGTGTGAAAAATGTAAAGAGACTCAAAAGGTGTGAAAAATATGAAAAGCTTCCAAAGTTGTCAAATATGAGATGTGCATGAAACGGTCTGGAAAATAGGACGAGCATGAAGCGGTGTGGAAAAACATGAAGAGCATGAAAACGTGTGAAAAATATGAAGAGCTTCAAAAGGTGTGAAAAATATGAAGAGATTCAAAAGCTGTCAAAAATGAGATGAGCATGAAGCAGTCTGAAAAATAGGAGGAGCATGAAGCGGTGTTGAAAAGACGAAGAGACTGAAAAGGTGTGAAATATATGAAGAGCTTCAAAAGGTGTCAAAATTATGAAGAGCTTCAAAATGTGTCAAAATTGAGATGAGCATTAAGCGATCTGAAAAATAGGAGGAGCATGAAGTGGCATTGAAAAGATGTAGAGCCTGAAAAGGTGTGAAATATATGAAGAGCTTCAAAAGGTGTCAAAAATATGAAGAAGCAAGGAAAGGTCTGAAAAATAAAAGGAGCATGATGTAGTGTTGAAAAACATTAAAAGCCTGAAAAGGTGTGTAAAATATGAAGAGCTTCAAAAGGTGTTAAAAATATGAGGAGCATGAAACGGTCTAAAAAATTGGAGCAGCATGAAACGGTGTTCAAAAACTTGAAGAGTCTGAAAAGGTGTGAAACATATAAAGAGCTTCAAAAGGTGTGAAATACATGAGGAGCATGAAACGGTCTGAAAACTAAGAGGAGCATTAAGCGGTATTCAAAAATATGAAGAGCCTGAAAAGGTGTGAAAAATATGAAGAGCTTCAAAAAGTGTCAACAATATGAGGAGCATGAAACGGTCTGAAAAATAGGAGGAGCATGAAGTGCTGTTGAAAAATATGAAGTGCCTGAAAAGCTGTGAAAAATATGAAGAGCTTCAAAAGGTGTGAAAAATATGAAGAGCTTCAAAAGGTGTGAAAATTATGAAGAGCTTCAAAGGTGTCAAAAATGAGATGATCATGAAGAGGTCTGAAAAATAGGAGGAGCATGAAGTGGTGTTGAAAAGCATGAAGAGCCTGAAAAGGTGTGAAAAATATAAAGAGCTTTAAAAGTTGTCAAAAATATGAGGAGCTTGAAACGGTCTGAAAAATAGAAGGAGCATTGAAGCGTTGTTCAAAAACTTGAAGAGCCTGAAAAGGTGTGAAAAATATGAAGAGCTTCAAAAATTGTCAAAAATATGAGGAGCATGAAACGGTCTGAAAAATAAGAGGAGCATGAAGTAGTTTTGAAAAACATGAACAGCCTGAAAACTGTGAAAAATATGAAGAGCTTCTAAAGGTGTCAAAAATATGAGGAGCATGAAACGGTATTCAAAAATATAAAGAGCCTGAAAAGGTGTGAAAAATGTGAAGAGCTTCAAAGGTGTGTAATACAGGAGGAGCATGAAACGATTTGAAAAATAGGAGGAGCATGAAGCGGTGTGGAAAATCATGAGGAACCTGAAAAGGTGTGAAAAATATGTAGAGCTTCAAAAGGTGCCAAATATATGAGGAGCATGAAACGGTCTGAAAAAGAGGAGGAGCATTAAACGGTGTTCAAAAACATGAAGTGCCTGAAAAGGGGTGAAAAATATGAAGAGCTTCAAAAGGTGTGAAAATAGGAAGAGCTTCAAAAGGTGTGAAATATATGAGGAGCATGAAACGGTCTGAAAAATAGGAGGAGCATGAAGCGGTGTTCAAAAACATGAAGAGCCTGAAAAGGTGTGAAAAATATGAAGAGCTTCAAAAGGTGTCAAAATATGAGGAGCATGAAACAGACTGAAAAATAGGAGGAGCATGAAGCGCTGTTCAAAAACATGAAGAGTCTGAAAATGTGTGAAAAACATGAAGTGTTTCAAAAGGTGTCAAAAATATGAGGAGCATGAAACGGTCTGAAAAATAGGAGGAGCATGAAACGGTGTTGAAAAACATGAGGAGCCTGAAAATGTGTGAAAAATATGAAGAGCCTCAAAACCTGTCAAAAATATGAGGAGCATGAAACGCTCTGAAAAATAGGAGGAGCATGAAGTGGTGTTGAAAAATATGAAGAGCATGAAAACGTGTGAAAAATACGACGAGCTTCAAAAGGTGTGAAAAATATGAGGAACATGAAACGGTCTGAAAAATAGGAAGATCATGAAGCGGTGTTGAAACACCTGAAGAGCCTAAAAAGTGTGAAAAATATGAAGAGCTTCAAAAGGTGTCAACAATGTGAGGAGCATGAAACGGTCTGAAAAATGAGAGGAGCATGAAGCGTTGTTAAAAAACATGAAGAGCCTGAAAATGTGTGAAAAATATGAAGAGCTTCAAAAGGTGTGAAATACATGAGGAGCATGAAACGGTCTGAAAAAGAGGAGGAGCATGAAGCGGTGTTCAAAAACATGAAGAGCCTGAAATTGTGTGAAAAATATGAAGAGTTTCAAAAGGTTTCAGAAATATGAGGAGCATGAAACGGTCTGAAAAATAGGAGGAGCATGAAACGGTATTCAAAAACATGAAGAGCCTGAAAATCTGTGAAAAATATGAAGAGCTTCAAAAGGTGTGAAAAATATGAAGAGCCTGAAAATCTGTGAAAAATATGAAGAGCTTCAAAAGGTGTGAAAAATATGAAGAGCTTCAAAAGGTGTGAAAAATATGAAGAGCTTCAAAAAGTGTCAAAAACATGAGGAGCTTCAAAAGCTGTCAAAATTATGAGGAGCATGAAACGGTCTGAAAAATAGGAGCAGCATGAAACGTTGTCCAAAATCTTGAAGAGACTGAAAATGTGTGAAACATATGAAGAGCTTCAAAAGGTGTGAAATACAAGAGGAGCATGAATCTGTCTGAAAAATAGGAGGAGCATGAAGCGGTGTTGAAAAACATGAAGAACCAGAAAAGGTGTGAAAAATATGAAGAGCTTCCAAAGATGTCAAAAATATGAGGAGCTTGAAACTGTCTGAAAAATAGGAGCAGCATGAAGTGGTGTTCAAAAACATGAAGAGCCTGAAAAGGTGTGAAAATATGAAGAGCTTCACAAGGTGTGAAATACATGAGGAGCATGAAGCGGTCTGAAAAATAGGAGGAGCATGATGCAGTTTTGAAAAACAGAAAGGGCCTGAAAATGTGTGAAAAATATGAAGAGCTTCAAAAGGTGTGAAAAATATGAAGAGCTTCAAATGTGTCAAAAATGAGATGAGCATGAAACGGTCTGAAAAATAGGAGAAGCATGAAACGGTGTTCAAAAACATGAAGAGCCTGAAAAGGTGTGAAACATATGAAGAGCCTCAAAACGTGTCAAAATTATGAGGAGCATGAAACGGTCTGAAAAATAAGAGGAGCATGAAACGGTCTGAAAAATAAGAAGAGAATGACGCGGTGTTGAAAAACATGAAGAGCCTGAAAAGGTGTGACAAATATAAAGAGTTTCAAAAGGTGTCAATAATAAGCGTTGCATGAAACAGTCTGAAAAATAGGAGGAGCGTGAAGCGGTGTTGAAAAACATGAAGAGCCTGAAAAGGTGTGAAAAATATGAAGAGCTTCAAAAGGTGTCAAAATTGTGAGTAGCATGAAACGGTCTGAAAAAGAGGAGGAGAATGAAACGGTCTGAAAATAGGAGGAGCATGAAGCGGTGTTGAAAAACATGAAGAGCCTGAAACGGTGTGAAATATATGAAGAGCCTCAAAACGTGTCAAAATTATGAGGAGCATGAAACGGTCTGAAAATTAAGAGGAGCATGGAACGGTCTGAAAAATAAGGAGAGAATGACGCGGTGTTGAAAAACATGAAGAGCCTGAAAAGGTGTGACAAATATAAAGAGTTTCAAAAGGTGTCAATAATAAGCGTTGCATGAAACAGTCTGAAAAATAGGAGGAGCATGAAGCGGTGTTGAAATACATGAAGAGCGTGAAAAGGTGTGAAAAATATGAAGAGCTTCAAAAGGTGTCAAAAATATGAGTAGCATGAAACGGTCTGAAAAAGAGGAGGAGAATGAAACGGTCTGAAAATAGGAGGAGCATGAAGCGGTGTTGAAAAACATGAAGAGCCTGAAAAGGTATGAAAAATATGAAGAGCTTCAAAAGGTGTGAAATATATGAAGAGGTTCAAAAGGTGTCATAAATGAGATGAGCATGAAACGGTCTAAAAAACAGGACGAGCATGAAGTGGTGTTGAAAAACATGAAGAGCCTGAAAAAGTGTGAAATAAATGAAGAGATTCAAAAGGTGTCAAAAATATGAGGAATATGAAACGGTCTGAAAAATAGGAAGAGCATGAAAAGATCTGAAAAATAGGAGGAGCATGAAGCATTGTTCAAAAACATGAAGAAAATGAAAAAGTGTGAAATATATGAAGAGCTTCAAAAGGTGTGAAAAATATGAGGAGCATGAAACGGTCTGAAAAATAGGAGGAACATGAAGTGGTGTTGAAAAACATGAAGAGCCTGAAAAGCTGTGAAAAAGAGGAAGAGCTTCAAAAATTGTCAAAAATATGAGGAGCATGAAACGGTCTGAAATATAAGAGGAGCATGAAGTAGTTTTGAAAAACATGAACAGCCTGAAAAGTGTGAAAAATATGAAGAGCTTCTAAAGGTGTCAAAATATGAGGAGCATGAAACGGTCTGAAAAATAGGAGCAGCATGAAATGGTGTTCAAAAACTTGAAGAGCCTGAAAAGGTGTGAAACATATGAAGAGCTTCAAACGGTGTGAAATAAATGAGGAGCATGAAACGTTCTGAAAAATAGGATGAGCATGAAGCGGTATTCAAAAATATAAAGAGCCTGAAAAGGTGTGAAAAATTTGAAGAGCTTCGAAGGTGTGAAATACAGGAGGAGCATGAAACGATCTGAAAAATAGGACGAGCATGAAGCGGTGTGGAAAAATATGAGGAACCTGAAAAGGTGTGAAAAATATGTAGAGCTTCAAAAGGTGCCAAATATATGAGGAGCATGAAACGGTCTGAAATAGAGGAGGAGCATTAAACGGTGTTCAAAAACATGAAGTGCCTGAAAAGGTGTGAAAAATATGAAGAGCTTCAAAAGGTGTGAAATATATGAGGAGCATGAAACGGTCTGAAAAATAGGAGGAGCATGAAGCGGTGTTCAAACACATGAAAAGCCTGAAAATGTGTGAAAAATATGAAGAGCTTCAAAAGGTGTCAAAAATATGAGGAGCATGAAACGGTCTGAAAAACAGGAGGAGCATGAAACGGTGTTCAAAAACATGAAGAGCCTGAAAAGCTGTGAAATATATGAAGAGCTTCAAAAGGTGTGAAAAATATGAAGAGCTTGAAAAGGGGTCAAAAATGAGATGATCCTGAAACGGTTTGAAAAATAGGAGGAGCCTGAAGTGGTGTTGTAAAACATGAAGTGCCTGAGGAGTGTGAAATATATGATGAGGTTCAAAAGGTGTGAAAAATATGAAGAGCTTCAAAATCTGTCAAAAATGAGATGAACATGAAACTGTCTGAAAATAGGAGGGGCATGAAGTGGTGTTGAAAAATATGAAGAGCCTGAAAAGGTGTGAAATATATGAAGAGCTTCAAAAAGTGTCAAAAATATGACGAGCATGAAACGATCTGAAATATAGGAGGAGCATGAAGCGGTGTTGAAAAACTGAAGAGCCTGAAAACGTGTGAAAAATATGAAGAGCTTCAAAAGGTGTGAAAATATGAAGAGCTTCAAAAGGTGTGAAATATATGAGGAGCATGAAACGGTCTGAAAAATAGGAGGAGCATGAAGCGGTGTTCAAAAACATGAAGAGCCTGAAAAGGTGTGAAAAATATGAAGAGCTTCAAAAGGTGTCAAAAATAGGAGGAGCATGAAGCGGTGTTCAAAAACATGAAGAGCCTGAAAAGGTATGAAAAATATGAAGAGCTTAAAAAGGTGTCAAAAATATGAGGAGCAGGAAACGGTCTGAACAATAGGAAAAGTATGAAACGGTGTTTAAAAACATGAAGAGCCTCATAAGGTGTGAAAAATATGAAGAGCTTCAAAAGGTGTCAAAAATATGAGGAGCATGAAACTATCTGAAAAATAGGAGGAACATGAAGCGGTGATCAATAACATGTAGAGCCTGAAAAGGTGTGAAAAATATGAAGAGCTTCAAAAGGTGTAAAAAATGAGATGAGTATGAAACGGTCTGAAAAATAGGAGGAGTATGAAGTGGTGTTGAAAAACCTGAAGAGCCTGAAACGTGTGAAATATATGAAGAGCTTCATAAGGTGTCAAAATTATGAGGAGCATGAAACGGTCTGAAAATAGGAGGAGCATGAAGCTGTGTTCAAAAACATGAAGAGCCTTAAAAGGTGTGAAAAATATGAAGAGCTTCAAAAGGTGTCAAAAATATGAGGAGCATGAAACGGTCTGAAATATAGGAGGAGCATGAAGCTGTGTTCAAAAACATGAAGAGCCTGAAAAGGTGTGAAAAATATGAAGAGCTTCAAAAGGTTTCAAAATTATGAGGAGCATGAAACGGTCTGAAAATAGGAGGAGCATGAAGCTGTGTTCAAAAACATAAAGAGACTGAAAATGTGTGAAATATATGAAGAGCTTCAAAAGGTGTGTAATATATGAGGAGCATGAAACGGTCTGAAAAATAGGAGGAGCAAGAAGCTGTGTTCAAAAACATGAGAGCCTGAAAATGTGTGAAATATATGAAGAGCTTCAAAAGGTGTGAAATACATGAGGAGCATGAAACGTTCTGAAAAATAGGAGGAGCATGAAGCGGTGTTCAAAAACATGAAGAGCCTGAAAAAGTCTGAAAAGTATGAAGACTTCAAAAGCTGTCAAAAGTATGAGGAGCATGAAGCGGCATTGAAAAATATGAAGAGCATGAAAAGGTGTGAAAAATGTAAAGAGACTCAAAAGGTGTGAAAAATATGAAAAGCTTCCAAAGTTGTCAAATATGAGATGTGCATGAAACGGTCTGGAAAATAGGACGAGCATGAAGCGGTGTGGAAAAACATGAAGAGCATGAAAACGTGTGAAAAATATGAAGAGCTTCAAAAGGTGTGAAAAATATGAAGAGATTCAAAAGCTGTCAAAAATGAGATGAGCATGAAGCAGTCTGAAAAATAGGAGGAGCATGAAGCGGTGTTGAAAAGACGAAGAGACTGAAAAGGTGTGAAATATATGAAGAGCTTCAAAAGGTGTCAAAATTATGAAGAGCTTCAAAATGTGTCAAAATTGAGATGAGCATTAAGCGATCTGAAAAATAGGAGGAGCATGAAGTGGCATTGAAAAGATGTAGAGCCTGAAAAGGTGTGAAATATATGAAGAGCTTCAAAAGGTGTCAAAAATATGAAGAAGCAAGGAAAGGTCTGAAAAATAAAAGGAGCATGATGTAGTGTTGAAAAACATTAAAAGCCTGAAAAGGTGTGTAAAATATGAAGAGCTTCAAAAGGTGTTAAAAATATGAGGAGCATGAAACGGTCTAAAAAATTGGAGCAGCATGAAACGGTGTTCAAAAACTTGAAGAGTCTGAAAAGGTGTGAAACATATAAAGAGCTTCAAAAGGTGTGAAATACATGAGGAGCATGAAACGGTCTGAAAACTAAGAGGAGCATTAAGCGGTATTCAAAAATATGAAGAGCCTGAAAAGGTGTGAAAAATATGAAGAGCTTCAAAAAGTGTCAACAATATGAGGAGCATGAAACGGTCTGAAAAATAGGAGGAGCATGAAGTGCTGTTGAAAAATATGAAGTGCCTGAAAAGCTGTGAAAAATATGAAGAGCTTCAAAAGGTGTGAAAAATATGAAGAGCTTCAAAAGGTGTGAAAATTATGAAGAGCTTCAAAGGTGTCAAAAATGAGATGATCATGAAGAGGTCTGAAAAATAGGAGGAGCATGAAGTGGTGTTGAAAAGCATGAAGAGCCTGAAAAGGTGTGAAAAATATAAAGAGCTTTAAAAGTTGTCAAAAATATGAGGAGCTTGAAACGGTCTGAAAAATAGAAGGAGCATTGAAGCGTTGTTCAAAAACTTGAAGAGCCTGAAAAGGTGTGAAAAATATGAAGAGCTTCAAAAATTGTCAAAAATATGAGGAGCATGAAACGGTCTGAAAAATAAGAGGAGCATGAAGTAGTTTTGAAAAACATGAACAGCCTGAAAACTGTGAAAAATATGAAGAGCTTCTAAAGGTGTCAAAAATATGAGGAGCATGAAACGGTATTCAAAAATATAAAGAGCCTGAAAAGGTGTGAAAAATGTGAAGAGCTTCAAAGGTGTGTAATACAGGAGGAGCATGAAACGATTTGAAAAATAGGAGGAGCATGAAGCGGTGTGGAAAATCATGAGGAACCTGAAAAGGTGTGAAAAATATGTAGAGCTTCAAAAGGTGCCAAATATATGAGGAGCATGAAACGGTCTGAAAAAGAGGAGGAGCATTAAACGGTGTTCAAAAACATGAAGTGCCTGAAAAGGGGTGAAAAATATGAAGAGCTTCAAAAGGTGTGAAAATAGGAAGAGCTTCAAAAGGTGTGAAAAATATGAGGAGCATGAAACGGTCTGAAAAATAGGAGGAACATGAAGTGGTGTTGAAAAACATGAAGAGCCTGAAAAGCTGTGAAAAAGAGGAAGAGTTTCAAAAATTGTCAAAAATATGAGGAGCATGAAACGGTCTGAAATATAAGAGGAGCATGAAGTAGTTTTGAAAAACATGAACAGCCTGAAAAGTGTGAAAAATATGAAGAGCTTCTAAAGGTGTCAAAATATGAGGAGCATGAAACGGTCTGAAAAATAGGAGCAGCATGAAATGGTGTTCAAAAACTTGAAGAGCCTGAAAAGGTGTGAAACATATGAAGAGCTTCAAACGGTGTGAAATAAATGAGGAGCATGAAACGTTCTGAAAAATAGGATGAGCATGAAGCGGTATTCAAAAATATAAAGAGCCTGAAAAGGTGTGAAAAATTTGAAGAGCTTCGAAGGTGTGAAATACAGGAGGAGCATGAAACGATCTGAAAAATAGGACGAGCATGAAGCGGTGTGGAAAAATATGAGGAACCTGAAAAGGTGTGAAAAATATGTAGAGCTTCAAAAGGTGCCAAATATATGAGGAGCATGAAACGGTTTGAAAAAGAGGAGGAGCATTAAACGGTGTTCAAAAACATGAAGTGACTGAAAAGGTGTGAAAAATATGAAGAGCTTCAAAAGGTGTGAAATACATGAGGAACATGAAACGGTCTGAAAAATAGGAGGAGCATGAAGCGGTGTTCAAACACATGTAAAGCCTGAAAAGGTGTGAAAAATATGAAGAGCTTCAAAAGGTGTCAAAAATATGAGGAGCAAGAAACGGTCTGAAAAATAGGAGGAGCATGAAACGGTGTTCAAAAACATGAAGAGCCTGAAAAGCTGTGAAATATATGAAGAGCTTCAAAAGGTGTGAAAAATATGAAGAGCTTCAAAAGGGGTCAAAAATGAGATGATCCTGAATGGTTTGAAAAATTGGAGGAGCATGAAGTGGTGTTCTAAAACATGAAGAGCCTGAGGAGTGTGAAATATATGATGAGGTTCAAAAGGTGTGAAAAATATGAAGAGCTTCAAAAGCTGTCAAAAATGAGATGAACATGAAACTGTCTGCAAATAGGAGGGGCATGAAGTGGTGTTGAAAAATATGAAGAGCCTGAAAATGTGTGAAATATATGAAGAGCTTCAAAAAGTGTCAAAAATATGAGGAGCATGAAACGATCTGAAAAATAGGAGGAGCATGAAGCGGTGTTGAAAAAGTGAAGAGCCTGAAAACGTGTGAAAAATATGAAGAGCTTCAAAAGGTGTGAAAATAGGAAGAGCTTCAAAAGGTGTGAAATATATGAGGAGCATGAAACGGTCTGAAAAATAGGAGGAGCATGAAGCGGTGTTCAAAAACATGAAGAGCCTGAAAGGGTGTGAAAAATATGAAGAGCTTCAAAAGGTGTCAAAAATATGAGGAGCATGAAACAGACTGAAAAATAGGAGGAGCATGAAGCGCTGTTCAAAAACATGAAGAGTCTGAAAATGTGTGAAAAACATGAAGTGTTTCAAAAGGTGTCAAAAATATGAGGAGCATGAAACGGTCTGAAAAATAGGAGGAGCATGAAACGGTGTTGAAAAACATGAGGAGCCTGAAAATGTGTGAAAAATATGAAGAGCCTCAAAACCTGTCAAAAATATGAGGAGCATGAAACGCTCTGAAAAATAGGAGGAGCATGAAGTGGTGTTGAAAAATATGAAGAGCATGAAAACGTGTGAAAAATACGACGAGCTTCAAAAGGTGTCAAAAATATGAGGAACATGAAACGGTCTGAAAAATAGGAAGATCATGAAGCGGTGTTGAAACACCTGAAGAGCCTAAAAAGTGTGAAAAATATGAAGAGCTTCAAAAGGTGTCAACAATGTGAGGAGCATGAAACGGTCTGAAAAATGAGAGGAGCATGAAGCGGTGTTAAAAAACATGAAGAGCCTGAAAATGTGTGAAAAATATGAAGAGCTTCAAAAGGTGTGAAATACATGAGGAGCATGAAACGGTCTGAAAAAGAGGAGGAGCATGAAGCGGTGTTCAAAAACATGAAGAGCCTGAAATTGTGTGAAAAATATGAAGAGTTTCAAAAGGTTTCAAAAATATGAGGAGCATGAAACGGTCTGAAAAATAGGAGGAGCATGAAACGTATTCAAAAACATGAAGAGCCTGAAAATCTGTGAAAAATATGAAGAGCTTCAAAAGGTGTGAAAAATATGAAGAGCCTGAAAATCTGTGAAAAATATGAAGAGCTTCAAAAGGTGTGAAAAATATGAAGAGCTTCAAAAGGTGTGAAAAATATGAAGAGCTTCAAAAAGTGTCAAAAACATGAGGAGCTTCAAAAGCTGTCAAAATTATGAGGAGCATGAAACGGTCTGAAAAATAGGAGCAGCATGAAACGTTGTCCAAAATCTTGAAGAGACTGAAAATGTGTGAAACATATGAAGAGCTTCAAAAGGTGTGAAATACAAGAGGAGCATGAATCTGTCTGAAAAATAGGAGGAGCATGAAGCGGGGTTGAAAAACATGAAGAACCAGAAAAGGTGTGAAAAATATGAAGAGCTTCCAAAGATGTCAAAAATATGAGGAGCTTGAAACTGTCTGAAAAATAGGAGCAGCATGAAATGGTGTTCAAAAACATGAAGAGCCTGAAAAGGTGTGAAAATATGAAGAGCTTCACAAGGTGTGAAAAATATGAAGAGCTTCAAATGTGTCAAAAATGAGATGAGCATGAAACGGTCTGAAAAATAGGAGAAGCATGAAACGGTGTTCAAAAACATGAAGAGCCTGAAAAGGTGTGAAACATATGAAGAGCCTCAAAACGTGTCAAAATTATGAGGAGCATGAAACGGTCTGAAAAATAAGAGGAGCATGAAACGGTCTGAAAAATAAGAAGAGAATGATGCGGTGTTGAAAAACATGAAGAGCCTGAAAAGGTGTGACAAATATAAAGAGTTTCAAAAGGTGTCAATAATAAGCGTTGCATGAAACAGTCTGAAAAATAGGAGGAGCGTGAAGCGGTGTGGAAAAATATGAGGAACCTGAAAAGGTGTGAAAAATATGTAGAGCTTCAAAAGATGCCAAATATATGAGGAGCACGAAACGGTCTGAAAAAGAGGAGGAGCATTAAACGATGTTCAAAAACATGAAGTGACTGAAAAGGTGTGAAAAATATGAAGAGCTTCAAAAGGTGTGAAATATATGAGGAGCATGAAACGGTCTGAAAAATAGGAGGAGCATGAAACGGTGTTCAAAAACATGAGGAGCCTGAAAAGCTGTGAAATATATGAAGAGCTTCAAAAGGTGTGAAAAATATGAAGAGCTTGAAAAGGGGTCAAAAATGAGATGATCCTGAAACGGTTTGAAAAATAGGAGGAGCATGAAGTGGTGTTGTAAAACATGAAGAGCCTGAGGAGTGTGAAATATATGATGAGGTTCAAAAGATGTGAAAAATATGAAGAGCTTCAAAAGCTCTCAAAAATGAGATGAACATGAAACTGTCTGAAAATAGGAGGGGCATGAAGTGGTGTTGAAAAATATGAAGAGCCTGAAAAGGTGTGAAATATATGAAGAGCTTCAAAAAGTGTCAAAAATATGAGGAGCATGAAACGATCTGAAAAATAGGAGGAGCATGAAGCGGTGTTGAAAAACTGAAGAGCCTGAAAACGTGTGAAAAATATGAAGAGCTTCAAAAGGTGTGAAAATAGGAAGAGCTTCAAAAGGTGTGAAATATATGAGGAGCATGAAACGGTCTGAAAAATAGGAGGAGCATGAAGCGGTGTTCAAAAACATGAAGAGCCTGAAAAGGTGTGAAAAATATGAAGAGCTTCAAAAGGTGTCAAAATTATGAGGAGCATGGAACAGACTGAAAAATAGGAGGAGCAAGAAGCGCTGTTCAAAAACATGAAGAGTCTGAAAATGTGTGAAAAACATGAAGTGTTTCAAAAGGTGTCAAAAATATGAGGAGCATGAAACGGTCTGAAAAATAGGAGGAGCATGAAACGGTGTTGAAAAACATGAGGAGCCTGAAAATGTGTGAAAAATATGAAGAGCCTCAAAACCTGTCAAAAATATGAGGAGCATGAAACGCTCTGAAAAATAGGAGGAGCATGAAGTGGTTTTGAAAAATATGAAGAGCCTGAAAACGTGTGAAAAATACGACGAGCTTCAAAATGTGTCAAAAATATGAGGAACATGAAACGGTCTGAAAAATAGGAGGATCATGAAGCGGTGTTGAAACACCTGAAGAGTCTAAAAAGTGTGAAAAATATAAAGAGCTTCAAAAGGTGTCAACAATGTGAGGAGCATGAAACGGTCTGAAAAATGAGAGGAGCATGAAGCGGTGTTAAAAAACATGAAGAGCCTGAAAATGTTTGAAAAATATGAAGAGCTTCAAAAGGTGTGAAATACATGAGGAGCATGAAACGGTCTGAAAAAGAGGAGGAGCATGAAGCGGTGTCCAAAAACATGAAGAGCCTGAAATTGTGTGAAAAATATGAAGAGTTTCAAAAGGTTTCAAAAATATGAGGAGCGTGAAACGGTCTGAAAAATAGGAGGAGCATGAAACGGTATTCAAAAACATGAAGAGCCTGAAAATCTGTGAAAAATATGAAGAGCTTCAAAAGGTGTGAAAAATATGAAGAGCCTGAAAATCTGTGAAAAATATGAAGAGCTTCAAAAGGTGTGAAAAATATGAAGAGCTTCAAAAGTGTCAAAAACATGAGGAGCTCAAAAGCTGTCAAAATTATGAGGAGCATGAAACGGTCTGAAAAATAGGAGCAGCATGAAACGTTGTCCAAAATCTTGAAGAGCCTGAAAATGTGTGAAACATATGAAGAGCTTCAAAAGATGTGAAATACAAGACGAGCATGAATCGGTCTGACAAATAGGAGCAGCATGAAACGGTGTTCAAAAACATGAAGAGCCTGAAAAGGTGTGAAAAATATGAAGAGCTTCACAAGGTGTGAAATACATGAGGAGCATGAAGCGGTCTGAAAAATAGGAGGAGCATGATGCAGTTTTGAAAAACATGAAGGGCCTGAAAACGTGTGAAAAATATGAAGAGCTTCAAAAGGTGTGAAAAATATGAAGAGCTTCAAAAGGTGTCAAAAATGAGATGAGCATGAAACGGTCTGAAAAATAGGAGAAGCATGAAACGGTGTTCAAAAACATGAAGAGCCTGAAAAGGTGTGAAACATATGAAGAGCCTCAAAACGTGTCAAAATTATGAGGAGCATGAAACGGTCTGAAAAATAAGAGGAGCATGAAACGGTCTGAAAAATAAGAAGAGAATGACGCGGTGTTGAAAAACATGAAGAGCCTGAAAAGGTGTGACAAATATAAAGAGTTTCAAAAGGTGTCAATAATAAGCGTTGCATGAAACACTCTGAAAAATAGGAGGAGCGTGAAGCGGTGTTGAAAAACATGAAGAGCCTGAAAAGTTGTGAAAAATATGAAGAGCTTCAAAAGGTGTCAAAAATATGAGTAGCATGAAACGGTCTGAAAAAGAGGAGGAGAATGAAACGGTCTGAAAATAGGAGGACCATGAAGCGGTGTTGAAAAACATGAAGAGCCTGAAATGGTATGAAAAATATGAAGAGCTTCAAAAGGTGTGAAAAATATGAGGAGCTTCAAAAGGTGTCAAAATTATGAGGAGCATGAAACGGTGTTCAAAACATGAAAAGCCTGAAAAGGTGTGAAAAAAATGATTAGCTTCAAAAGGTGTGAAGAATATGTGGAGCATGAAATGATCTGAAAAATAGGAGGAGAATGAATGGGTGTTGAAAAACATGAAGAGCCTGAAAAGATGTGAAAAATATGAAGACCTTCAAAATGTGTCAAAAATATGAGGAGCATGAAATGGTCTGAAATAGGAGGAGCATCAAACGTTGTTGAAAAACATGAAGAGCCTGAAAAGCTGTGAAAAATATGAAGAGCTACAAAAGGTGTAAAATATATGAGGAGCATGAAACGGTCTGAAAAATTGGAGAAGGATGAAGTGGTGTTCAAAATCAAGAAGAGCCTGAAAATGTGTGAAAAATATGAAGGGCTTCAAAACATGTCAAATATATGAGGAGCATGAAACTATCTGATATATAGGAGGAGCATGAAGCGGTGTTGAAAAACATGAAGAGCCTGAAAAGGTGTGAAAAATATGAAGAGCTTCAAAAGGTGTGAAAAATATGAGGAGCCTGAAACAGTTTGAAATATAGGAGGAGCATGAAACGGTGATGAAGAACATGAAGAGCCGGGAAGGGTGTCAAAAATATGAAGAGCTTCAAAGGTGTCAAAAATATGAGGAGCATGAAACAATCTGAAAAATAGGAGGAGCATGAAGCGGTGTTGAAAAACATGAAGAGCCTGAAAAGGTGTGAAAAATATGAAGAGCTTCAAAACGTGTCAAAAATATGAGGAGCATGAATCGGTCTGAAAAATAGGAGGAGCATGAAGCAGTGTTCAAAAACATGAAGAGACTGAAAAGGTGTGAAAAATATGAAGAGCTTCAAAATGCGTCAAAATATGAGGAGCATGAAACCGTCTGAAATATAGGAGGAGCATGAAGAGGTGTTGAAAAATATGAAGAGCCTGAAAAGGTGTGAAAAAGATGAAGAGCATGAAAATGTGTGAAAAATATGCGGAGCATGAAACTGTGTTCAAAAACATGAAGAGCCTGAAAAGGTGTGAAAAATATGAAGAGCTTCAAAAGGTGTCAAAAATATGAGGAGCATGAAACGGTCTGAAAAATAGGAGGAGCATGAAACGGTGTTCAAAAACATGAAGAGCCTGAAAAGGTGTGAAAAATATGAAGAGCATGAAAATGTGTGAAAAATACGAGGAGAATGAAACTGTGTTCAAAAACATGAAAATCCTGAAAAGGTGTGAAAAATATGAAGAGCTTCAAAACGTCTCAAAAACATGAGGAGCATGAAACAGTCTGAAAATAGAAGGAGCCTGAAGCGGTGTTAAAAAACATGAAGAGCCTGAAAAGGTGTGAAACATATGAAGAGCCTCAAAACGTGTCAAAATTATGAGGAGCATGAAACGGTCTGAAAAATAAGAGGAGCATGAAACGGTCTGAAAAATAAGAAGAGAATGACGCGGTGTTGAAAAACATGAAGAGCCTGAAAAGGTGTGACAAATATAAAGAGTTTCAAAAGGTGTCAATAATAAGCGTTGCATGAAACAGTCTGAAAAATAGGAGGAGCGTGAAACGGTCTGAAAAATAAGAGGAGCATGAAACGGTCTGAAAAATAAGAAGAGAATGACGCGGTGTTCAAAAACATGAAGAGCCTGAAAAGGTGTGAAAAATATGAAGAGCTTCAAAACGCGTCAAAATATGAGGAGCATGAAACCGTCTGAAATATAGGAGGAGCATGAAGAGGTGTTGAAAAATATGAAGAGCATGAAAATGTGTGAAAAATATGCGGAGCATGAAACTGTGTTCAAAAACATGAAGAGCCTGAAAAGGTATGAAAAATATGAAGAGCTTCAAAAGGTGTCAAAAATATGAGGAGCATGATACGGTCTAAAAATAGGAGGAGCATGAAACGGTGTTGAAAACATGAAGAGCCTGAAAAGGTGTGAAAAATATGAAGAGCTTCAAAAGGTGTCAAAATTATGAGGAACATGAAACGGTGTTCAAAAACATGAAGAGCCTGAAAAGGTATGAAAAATATGAAGAGCTTCAAAATGTGTCAAAAATATGAGGAGCATGAAACGGTCTGAAAAATAGGAGGAGCATGAAATGGTGTTCAAAACCATGAAGAGCCTGAAAAGGTGTGAAATATATAAAGAGATTCAAAGGGTGTCAAAAATATGAGGACCATGAAACGGTTTGAAAAATACGAGGAGCAAGAGACCGTGTTCAAAAACATGAAGAGCCGGAAAAAGTTTCAAAAATATGAAAAGCTTGAAAAGGTGGCAAAAATATGAGGAGCATTAAACGGTCTGAAATATAGGAGGAGAATGAAGTGGTGTTCAAAAACGTGAAGAGCCTGAAAAGGTGTGAAAAATATGAAGAGCTTCAAAAGGTGTCAAAAATATGAGGAGCATGAAACGGTCTGAAAAATAGGAAGAGCATGAAATGTTGTTCAAAAACATGAAGAATTGGAAAGGTGTGAAAAATATGAAGATCTTCAGAAGGTGTCAATAATATGAGGTGCATGAAACGGTCTGAAAAATAGTAGGAGCATGAAGTGGTGTTGAAAAACATGAAGAGCCTGAAAAGGTGTGAAAAATATGAAGAGCTTCAAAAGCTGTCAAAAATATGAAGAGCATGAAACAGTCTGAAAAATAGGAGGAGCATGAAATGGTGTTCAAAGACATGAAGAATTGGAAAGGTGTGAAAAATATGAAGATCTTCAGAAGGTGTCAATAATATGAGGAGCATGACACGGTCTGAAAAATAGTAGGAGCATGAAGTGGTGTTGAAAAACATGAAGAGCCTGAAAAGGTGTGAAAAATATGAAGAGCTTCAAAAGGTGTCAAAAATATCAGGAGCATGGAACGGTATGAAAAATAGGAGGAGCATGAAGCTTTGTTGAAAAACATGAAGAGCCAGAAAAGGTGTGAAAAATATTAAGAGCATGAAAAGGTGTGAAAAATATGCGGAGCATGAAACTGTGTTCAAAAACATGAAGAGCCTGAAAAGTTGTGAAAAATATGAAGAGCTTCAAAAGGGGTCAAAAATATGAGGAGCATGAAACTGTCTGAAAAATAGGAGGAACATGAAACGGTGTTCCAAAACATGAAGAGCCTGAAAAGGTGTGAAAAATACGAAGAGCTTCAAAAGGTGTCAAAAATATGAGGAGCAAGAAACGGTTTGAAAATTAGGAGGAGCATGAAGCCGTGTTCAACAACTTGAAGAGCCTGAAATGGTGTGAAAAATATAAAGAGCTTCAAAAGGTGTCAAAGATATGAGGAGCATGAAACGGTCTGAAAAATAGGAGGAGCATTAAGCTGTGTTGAAATTCAGGAAGAGCATGAAAAGGTGTGAAATATATGAAGAGCTTCAAAAGGTGTCAAAAATATGAGGAGCATTAAACGGTCTGAAATATAGGAGGAGCATGAAGTGGTGTTCAAAAACGTGAAGAGCCTGAAAAGGTGTGAAAAATATGAAGAGCTTCAAAAGGTGTCAAAAATATGAGGAGCATGAAACGGTCTGAAAAATAGGAAGAGCATGAAATGGTGTTCAAAAACATGAAGAGCCTGAAAATGTGTGTAATATATGAAGAGCTTCAAAAGCTGTCAAAAATATGAAGATCATGAAACGGTCTGAAAAATAGGAGGAGCATGAAATGGTGGTCAAAAACATGAAGACTTGGAAAAGTGTGAAATATATGAAGATCTTCAGAAGGTGTCAAAAATATGAGGAGCATGGAACGGTCTGAAAAATAGGAGGAGCATGAAGCGTTGTTGAAAAACATGAAGAGCCTGAAAAGGTGTGAAAAATATTAAGAGCATGAAAAGGTGTGAAAAATATGCGGAGCATGAAACTGTGTTCCAAAACATGAAGAGCCTGAAAAGGTGTGAAAAATATGAAGAGCTTCAAAAGGTGTCAAAAATATGAGGAGCAAGAAACGGTCTGAAATTTAGGAGGAGCATGAAGCCGTGTTCAACAACTTGAAGAGCCTGAAATGGTGTGAAAAATATAAAGAGCTTCAAAAGGTGTCAAAGATATGAGGAGCATGAAACGATCTGAAAAATAGGAGGAGCATGATACGGCATTGAAAAACATAAAGAGCCTGAAAAGGTGTGAAAAATATGAAGAGCTTCAAAAGGTGTCAAAAATATGACGAGTATTAAATGGTATGAAAAATAGGAGGAGCATGTAACGGTGTTCAAAAACATGAAGAGCCTGAAAGGTATGAAAAATATGCAGAGCTTCCTGACACAGGCGGGCGGAGGTGGACTCTTATTCAGGCAGCCCAGCAATCCCACTTCTGGGCATACACACTGAGGAAACCAGATCTGAAAGAGACACGTGCACCCCAATGTTCACCGCAGCCCTGTTTATAATAGCCAGGACATGGAAGCAACCTAGATGCCCATCAGCAGATGAATGGATAAGGAAGCTGTGGTACATATACACCATGGAATATTACTCAGCCATTAAAAAGAATTCATTTGAACCAGTCCTAATGAGATGGATGAAGCTGGAGCCCATTATACAGAGTGAAGTAAGCCAGAAAGATAAAGAACATTACAGCATACTGACACATGTATATGGAATTTAGAAAGGTGATAACGATAACCCTATATGCAGAACAGAAAAAGAGACACAGAAATACAGAACAGACTTTTGAACTTTGTGGGAGAATGTGAGGGTGGGATATTTCAAAAGAACAGCATGTATACTATCTATGGAGAAACAGATCACCAGCCCAGGAGGGATGCACGAGACAAGTGCTCCGGCCTGGTGCACTGGGAAGACCCGGAGGAATCGGGTGGAGAGGGAGGTGGGAGGGGGGATCGGGATTGGGAATACATGTAAATCCATGGCTGATTGATATCAATGTATGACAAAACCCACTGGAAAAAAAAATAATAATAATAATAAAAAAAAACTAAAAAAAAAAAAAAAAGAAAAATATGCAGAGCTTCAAAACGTCTCAAAAACATGAGGAGCCTGAAACGGTCTGAAAAATAGGAGGAGCTTGAAACGGTGTTCAAAACCATGAAGAGCCTGAAAAGGTTTGAAAAATATGAAGAGCATGAAAATGTGTGAAAAATATGAGGAGAATGAAACTGTGTTCAAAAACATGAAAATCCTGAAAAGGTGTGAAAAATATGAAGAGCTTCAAAACGTCTCAAAAATATGAGCAGCATGAAACAGTCAGAAAATAGAAGGAACCTGAAGCGGTGTTCAAAAACATGAAGAGCCTGAAAAGGTGTGAATAATATGAAGAGCTTCAAAAGGTGTCAAAATATGAGGAGCATGATACAGTCTAAAAATAGGAGGAGCATGAAACGGTGTTGAAAACATGAAGAGCCTGAAAAGGTGTGAAAAATATGAAGAGCTTCAAAAGGTGTCAAAAAGATGAGGAACATGAAACGGTGTTCAAAAACATGAAGAGCCTGAAAAGGTGTGAAAAATACGAAGAGCTTCAAAAGGTGTCAAAAATAAGAGGAGCATGAAACGGTCCGAAAAATAGGAGGAGCATGAAGCGGTGTTGAAAACCATGAAGAGCCTGAAAACGTGTGAAAAACATGAAGAGCTTCAAAAGGTGTCAAAAAGATGAGGAACATGAAACGGTGTTCAAAAACATGAAGAGACTGAAAAGGTGTGAAAAATATATAGAGCTTCAAAAGATGTCAAAAATATGAGGAGCATGAAATGGTCTGAAAAATAGGAGGAGCATGAAGCGGTGTTGAAAACCATGAAGAGCCTGAAAACGTGTGAAAAACATGAAGAGCTTCAAAAGTTTTGAAAAATAAGAAGAGCTTCAAAAGGTGTCAAAAATGAGATCTGCATGAAATGGTCTGAAAAATAGGAGGAGCATGAAGTGGTGTTGAAAAAAATGAAGAGCCTGAAAAGGTGTGAATTATACGAAGAGCTTCAAAAAGTGTCAAAAATATGAGGAGCATGAAACGGTCCGAAAAATAGGAGGAGAATGAAGCGGTGTTGAAAAACATGAAGAGCCTGAAAAGGTGTGAAAAATATGAAGAGCTTCAAAAGGTGTCAAAAATATGAGGAGCATGAAACGGCCTGAAAAATAGCAGGAGCATGAAACGGTGTTCAGAAACATGAAGAGCCTGAAAAGGTGTGAAAAATATGAAGAGCTTCAAAAGGTGTGAAATACATGAGGAGCATGAAACTCTCTGAAAAATAGAAGGAGCATTAAGTGTTGTTCAAAAACACGAAGAGCCTGAAATGGTGTGAAAAATATGAAGAGCTTCAAAAGGTGTGAAAAACATGAGGAGCATGATATGGTCTGAAAAATAGCAGGAGCATGAAGCGGTGTTGAAAAACTTGAACAGCCAGAAAAGGTGTGAAAATTATGAAAAGCTTCAAAATGTGGCAAAACTATGCGGAGCATGAAACGGTCTGAAAAATACGAGGAGACTGAAGCGGTGTTCAAAACCATGAAGAGTCTGAAAAGGTGTGAAAAATATGAAGAGCTTCAAAATGTGTCAAAAATATGAGGAGCATGAAACGGTCTGAAAAATAGCAGGAGCATGAAGCGGTGTTGAAAAACATGAAGAGCCTGATAACGTGTGAAAAATATGAAGAGCTTCAAAAGGTGTGAAAAATATGAAGAGCTTCAAAAGTGTCAAAAATGAGATGAGCATGAAACGGTCCGAAAAATAAGAGGAGCATGAAGTGGTGTTGAAAAAAAAGAAGAGCCTGAAAAGGTGTGAAATATATGAAGACCATTAAAAGGTGTCAAAAACATGAGGAGAAAGAAACGTTCTGATAAATAGGAGGAGCATGAAGCGGTGTTGGAAAACATGAAGAGCCTTAAAAGGTGTGAAAAATATGAAGAGCTTCAAATGTGTCAAAAATGAGATGAGCATGAAACGGTCTGAAAAATAAGAGGAGCATGAGGTGGAGTTGAAAAAAAAGAAGAGCCTGAAAAGGTGTGAAATATATGAAGAGCTTCAAAAAGTGTCAAAAATATGACGAGCATGAAACGATCTGAAAAATAGGAGGAGCATGAAGCGGTGTTGAAAAAGTGAAGAGCCTGAAAACGTGTGAAAAATATGAAGAGCTTCAAAAGGTGTCAAAAATATGAGGAGCATGAACCGGTCTGAAAAATAGGAGGAGCATGAAGCAGTGCTCAAAAACATGAAGAGACTGAAAAGGTGTGAAAAATATATAGAGCTTCAAAAGATGTCAAAAATATGAGGAGCATGAAATGGTCTGAAAAATAGGAGGAGCATGAAGCGGTGTTGAAAACCATGAAGAGCCTGAAAACGTGTGAAAAACATGAAGAGCTTCAAAAGTTTTGAAAAATAAGAAGAGCTTCAAAAGGTGTCAAAAATGAGATCTGCATGAAATGGTCTGAAAAATAGGAGGAGCATGAAGTGGTGTTGAAAAAAATGAAGAGCCTGAAAAGGTGTGAATTATACGAAGAGCTTCAAAAAGTGTCAAAAATATGAGGAGCATGAAACGGTCCGAAAAATAGGAGGAGAATGAAGCGGTGTTGAAAAACATGAAGAGCCTGAAAAGGTGTGAAAAATATGAAGAGCTTCAAAAGGTGTCAAAAATATGAGGAGCATGAAACGGCCTGAAAAATAGGAGGAGCATGAAACGGTGTTCAGAAACATGAAGAGCCTGAAAAGGTGTGAAAAATATGAAGAGCTTCTAAAGGTGTGAAATACATGAGGAGGATGAAACGGGCTGAAAAACAGGAGAAGCATGAAGTGCTGTGGAAAAACATGAAGAGCCTGAAAAGGTGTGAAAAATATGAAGAGCTTCAAAAGGTGTGAAATACATGAGGAGCATGAAACTCTCTGAAAAATAGAAGGAGCATTAAGTGTTGTTCAAAAACATGAAGAGCTTGAAATGGTGTGAAAAATATGAAGAGCTTCAAAAGGTGTGAAAAACATGAGGAGCATGATATGGTCTGAAAAATAGCAGGAGCATGAAGCGGTGTTGAAAAACTTGAACAGCCAGAAAAGGTGTGAAAATTATGAAAAGCTTCAAAATGTGGCAAAACTATGCGGAGCATGAAACGGTCTGAAAAATACGAGGAGCCTGAAGCGGTGTTCAAAACCATGAAGAGTCTGAAAAGGTGTGAAAAATATGAAGAGCTTCAAAATGTGTCAAAAATATGAGGAGCATGAAACGGTCTGAAAAATAGCAGGAGCATGAAGCGGTGTTGAAAAACATGAAGAGCCTGATAACGTGTGAAAAATATGAAGAGCTTCAAAAGGTGTGAAAAATATGAAGAGCTTCAAAAGTGTCAAAAATGAGATGAGCATGAAACGGTCCGAAAAATAAGAGGAGCATGAAGTGGTGTTGAAAAAAAAGAAGAGCCTGAAAAGGTGTGAAATATATGAAGACCATTAAAAGGTGTCAAAAACATGAGGAGAAAGAAACGTTCTGATAAATAGGAGGAGCATGAAGCGGTGTTGGAAAACATGAAGAGCCTTAAAACGTGTGAAAAATATGAAGAGCTTCAAATGTGTCAAAAATGAGATGAGCATGAAACGGTCTGAAAAATAAGAGGAGCATGAGGTGGAGTTGAAAAAAAAGAAGAGCCTGAAAAGGTGTGAAATATATGAAGACCTTCAAAAGGTGTTAAAAATATGAGGAGAATGAAACGGTCTGAATAATAGGAGGAGCATGAAGCGGTGTTGAAAAACATGAAGAGCATGAAAGGTGTGAAAAATATGGAGAGATTCTAAATGTTTCAAAATGAGAAGAGCATGAAACGGTCTGAAAAATAAGAGGAGCATGAAGTGGTGGTGAAAAACATGAAGAGCGTGAAAAGGTGTGAAAAATATGAAGAGCCTCAAAACGTGTCAAAAATATGAGGAGCATGAGACGGTCTGAAAAATAGGAGGAGCATGACGGGGTTCAAAAACATGAAGAGCCTGAAAAGGTGTGAAAAATATGAAGAGTTTCAAAAGATGTGAAAAATATGAAGAGGTTCAAAAGCTCTCAAAAATTAAATGAGTATGAAACGGTCTGAAAAATAGGAGGAGCATGAAACCGTGTTCAAAAACATGAAGAGCCTGAAAAGGTGTGAAAAATATGAAGAGCTTCAAAACGTGTGAAAAATATGAAGAGCTTCAGAAGGTGTGAAATACATGAGGAGCATGAAACGGTCTGAAAAATAGGAGGATCATGCAACAGTGTTCAAAAACATGAAGAGCCTGAAAAGGTGTGAAAAATATGAAGAGCCTCAAAACGTGTCAAAAATATGAGGAGCCTGAAAGGGTTTGAAAAATAGGAGAAGCATGAAGCGGTTGTGAAAAACATGAAGAGCCTGAAAACGTGTAAAAATATGAAGAGCTTCAAAACGTGTGAAAAATATGTAGAGCTTCAGAAGGTGTGAAATACATGAGGAGCATGAAACGGGCTGAAAAATAGAAGGAGCATCAAGCTGTGTTGAAAAATATGAAGAGCCTGAAAAGGTGTGAAAAATATGAAGAGCTTCAAAACATGTCAAAAATATGAGGAACATGAAAGAGTCTGAAAAATAGGAGCAGCATGAAACGGTGTTCAAAAACATGAAGAGCCTGAAAAGGTGTGAAAAATATGAAGAGCTTCACAAGGTGTGAAATACATGAGGAGCATGAAGCGGTCTGAAAAATAAGAGGAGCATGATGCAGTTTTGAAAAACATGAAGGGCCTGAAAACGTGTGAAAAATATGAAGAGCTTCAAAAGGTGTGAAAAATATGAAGAGCTTCAAAAGGTGTCAAAAATGAGATGAGCATGAAACGGTCTGAAAAATAGGAGAAGCATGAAACGGTGTTCAAAAACATTAAGAGCCTGAAAAGGTGTGAAACATATGAAGAGCCTCAAAACGTGTCAAAATTATGAGGAGCATGAAACGGTCTGAAAAATAAGAAGAGAATGACGCGGTGTTGAAAAACATGAAGAGCCTGAAAAGGTGTGACAAATATAAAGAGTTTCAAAAGGTGTCAATAATAAGCGTTGCATGAAACAGTCTGAAAAATAGGAGGAGCGTGAAGCGGTGTTGAAAAACATGAAGAGCCTGAAAAGGTGTGAAAAATATGAAGAGCTTCAAAAGGTGTCAAAAATATGAGTAGCATGAAACGGTCTGAAAAAGAGGAGGAGAATGAAACGGTCTGAAAATAGGAGGAGCATGAAGCGGTGTTGAAAAACATGAAGAGCCTGAAAAGGTATGAAAAATATGAAGAGCTTCAAAAGGTGTGAAAAATATGAGGAGCTTCAAAAGGTGTCAAAATTATGAGGAGCATGAAACGGTGTTCAAAACATGAAAAGCCTGAAAAGGTGTGAAAAAATGATTAGCTTCAAAAGGTGTGAAGAATATGTGGAGCATGAAATGATCTGAAAAATAGGAGGAGAATGAATGGGTGTTGAAAAACATGAAGAGCCTGAAAAGATGTGAAAAATATGAAGACCTTCAAAATGTGTCAAAAATATGAGGAGCATGAAATGGTCTGAAATAGGAGGAGCATCAAACGTTGTTGAAAAACATGAAAAGCCTGAAAAGCTGTGAAAAATATGAAGAGCTACAAAAGGTGTAAAATATGTGAGGAGCATGAAACGGTCTGAAAAATTGGAGAAGGATGAAGTGGTGTTCAAAATCAAGAAGAGCCTGAAAATGTGTGAAAAATATGAAGGGCTTCCAAACATGTCAAATATATGAGGAGCATGAAACTATCTGATATATAGGAGGAGCATGAAGCGGTGTTGAAAAACATGAAGAGCCTGAAAAAGTGTGAAAAATATGAAGAGCTTCAAAAGGTGTGAAAAATATGAGGAGCCTGAAACAGTTTGAAATATAGGAGGAGCATGAAACGGTGATGAAGAACATGAAGAGCCGGGAAGGGTGTCAAAAATATGAAGAGCTTCAAAGGTGTCAAAAATATGAGGAGCATGAAACAATCTGAAAAATAGGAGGAGCATGAAGCGGTGTTCAAAAACATGAAGAGCCTGAAAAGGTGTGAAAAATATGAAGAGCTTCAAAACGTGTCAAAAATATGAGGAGCATGAATCGTTCTGAAAAATAGGAGGAGCATGAAGCTGTGTTCAAAAACATGAAGAGACTGAAAAGGTGTGAAAAATATGAAGAGCTTCAAAATGCGTCAAAATATGAGGAGCATGAAACCGTCTGAAATATAGGAGGAGCATGAAGAGGTGTTGAAAAATATGAAGAGGCTGAAAAGGTGTGAAAAATATGAAGAGCATGAAAATGTGTGAAAAATATGCGGAGCATTAAACTGTGTTCAAAAACATGAAGAGCCTGAAAAGGTGTGAAAAATATGAAGAGCTTCAAAAGGTGTCAAAAATATGAGGAGCATGAAACGGTCTGAAAAATAGGAGGAGCATGAAACGGTGTTCAAAAACATGAAGAGCCTGAAAAGGTGTGAAAAATATGAAGAGGATGAAAATGTGTGAAAAATATGAGGAGAATGAAACTGTGTTCAAAAACATGAAAATCCTGAAAAGGTGTGAAAAATATGAAGAGCTTCAAAACGTCCTAAAAACATGAGGAGCATGAAACAGTCTGAAAATAGAAGGAGCCTGAAGCGGTGTTAAAAAACATGAAGAGCCTGAAAAGGTGTGAAACATATGAAGAGCCTCAAAACGTGTCAAAATTACGAGGAGCATGAAACGGTCTGAAAAATAAGAGGAGCATGAAACGGTCTGAAAAATAAGAAGAGAATGACGCGGTGTTGAAAAACATGAAGAGCCTGAAAAGGTGTGACAAATATAAAGAGTTTCAAAAGGTGTCAATAATAAGCGTTGCATGAAACACTCTGAAAAATAGGAGGAGCGTGAAGCAGTGTTGAAAAACATGAAGAGCCTGAAAAGGTGTGAAAAATATGAAGAGCTTCAAAAGGTGTCAAAAATATGAGTAGCATGAAACGGTCTGAAAAAGAGGAGGAAAATGAAACGGTCTGAAAATAGGAGGAGCATGAAGCGGTGTTGAAAAACATGAAGAGCCTGAAAAGGTATGAAAAATATGAAGAGCTTCAAAAGGTGTGAAAAATATGAGGAGCTTCAAAAGGTGTCAAAATTATGAGGAGCATGAAACGGTGTTCAAAACATGAAAAGCCTGAAAAGGTGTGAAAAAAATGATTAGCTTCAAAAGGTGTGAAGAATATGTGGAGCATGAAATGATCTGAAAAATAGGAGGAGAATGAATGGGTGTTGAAAAACATGAAGGGCCTGAAAAGATGTGAAAAATATGAAGACCTTCAAAATGTGTCAAAAATATGAGGAGCATGAAATGGTCTGAAATAGGAGGAGCATCAAACGTTGTTGAAAAACATGAAGAGTCTGAAAAGCTGTGAAAAATATGAAGAGCTACAAAAGGTGTAAAATATATGAGGAGCATGAAACGGTCTGAAAAATTGGAGAAGGATGAAGTGGTGTTCAAAATCAAGAAGAGCCTGAAAATGTGTGAAAAATATGAAGGGCTTCAAAACATGTCAAATATATGAGGAGCATGAAACTATCTGATATATAGGAGGAGCATGAAGCGGTGTTGAAAAACATGAAGAGCCTGAAAAGGTGTGAAAAATATGAAGAGCTTCAAAAGGTGTGAAAAATATGAGGAGCCTGAAAGTTTGAAAAATAGGAGGAGCATGAAACGGTGATGAAGAACATGAAGAGCCGGGAAGGGTGTCAAAAATATGAAGAGCTTCAAAGGTGTCAAAAATATGAGGAGTATGAAACAATCTGAAAAATAGGAGGAGCATTAAGCGGTGTTCAAAAACATGAAGAGCCTGAAAAGGTGTGAAAAATATGAAAAGCTTCAAAACGCGTCAAAATATGAGGAGCATGAAACCGTCTGAAATATAGGAGGAGCATGAAGAGGTGTTGAAAAATATGAAGAGCATGAAAATGTGTGAAAAATATGCGGAGCATGAAACTGTGTTCAAAAACATGAAGAGCCTGAAAAGGTATGAAAAATATGAAGAGCTTCAAAAGGTGACAAAAATATGAGGAGCATGATACGGTCTAAAAATAGGAGGAGCATGAAATGGTGTTGAAAACATGAAGAGCCTGAAAAGGTGTGAAAAATATGAAGAGCTTCAAAAGGTGTCAAAAATATGAGGAACATGAAACGGTGTTGAAAAACATGAAGAGCCTGAAAAGGTATGAAAAATATAAAGAGCTTCAAAATGTGTCAAAAATATGAGGAGCATGAAACGGTCTGAAAAATAGGAGGAGCATGAAATGGTGTTCAAAACCATGAAGAGCCTGAAAAGGTGTGAAATATATAAAGAGATTCAAAGGGTGTCAAAAATATGAGGACCATGAAACGGTTTGAAAAATACGAGGAGCAAGAGACCGTGTTCAAAAACATGAAGAGCCGGA
This sequence comes from Dama dama, assembly GCF_033118175.1. Lineage (NCBI taxonomy): Eukaryota > Metazoa > Chordata > Mammalia > Artiodactyla > Cervidae > Dama > Dama dama. The sequence continues at coordinate 6,145,423 of NC_083709.1, forward strand.
AAAAGTTTGAAAAATATGAAAAGCTTGAAAAGGTGGCAAAAATATGAGGAGCATTAAACGGTCTGAAATATAGGAGGAGCATGAAATGTTGTTCAAAAACATGAAGAATTGGAAAGGTGTGAAAAATATGAAGATCTTCAGAAGGTGTCAATAATATGAGGAGCATGAAACGGTCTGAAAAATAGTAGGAGCATGAAGTGGTGTTGAAAAACATGAAGAGCCTGAAAAGGTGTGAAAAATATGAAGAGCTTCAAGAGCTGTCAAAAATATGAAGAGCATGAAACGGTCTGAAAAATAGGAGGAGCATGAAATGGTGTTCAAAGACATGAAGAATTGGAAAGGTGTGAAAAATATGAAGATCTTCAGAAGGTGTCAATAATATGAGGAGCATGAAACGGTCTGAAAAATAGTAGGAGCATGAAGTGGTGTTGAAAAACATGAAGAGCCTGAAAAGGTGTGAAAAATATGAAGAGCTTCAAAAGGTGTCAAAAATATCAGGAGCATGGAACGGTATGAAAAATAGGAGGAGCATGAAGCTTTGTTGAAAAACATGAAGAGCCAGAAAAGGTGTGAAAAATATTAAGAGCATGAAAAGGTGTGAAAAATATGCGGAGCATGAAACTGTGTTCAAAAACATGAAGAGCCTGAAAAGTTGTGAAAAATATGAAGAGCTTCAAAAGGGGTCAAAAATATGAGGAGCATGAAACTGTCTGAAAAATAGGAGGAACATGAAACGGTGTTCCAAAACAGGAAGAGCCTGAAAAGGTGTGAAAAATATGAAGAGCTTCAAAAGGTGTCAAAAATATGAAGAGCAAGGAACGGTTTGAAAATTAGGAGGAGCATGAAGCCGTGTTCAACAACTTGAAGAGCCTGAAATGGTGTGAAAAATAAAAAGAGCTTCAAAAGGTGTCAAAGATATGAGGAGCATGAAACGGTCTGAAAAATAGGAGGAGCATTCAGCTGTGTTGAAATTCAGGAAGAGCATGAAAAGGTGTGAAATATATGAAGAGCTTCAAAAGGTGTCAAAAATATGAGGAGCCTGAAACGGTCTGAAAAATAGGAGGAGCTTGAAACGGTGTTCAAAACCATGAAGAGCCTGAAAAGGTTTGAAAAATATGAAGAGCATGAAAATGTGTGAAAAATATGAGGAGAATGAAACTGTGTTCAAAAACATGAAAATCCTGAAAAGGTGTGAAAAATATGAAGAGCTTCAAAACGTCTCAAAAATATGAGCAGCATGAAACAGTCAGAAAATAGAAGGAACCTGAAGAGGTGTTCAAAAACATGAAGAGCCTGAAAAGGTGTGAATAATATGAAGAGCTTCAAAAGGTGTCAAAATATGAGGAGCATGATACAGTCTAAAAATAGGAGGAGCATGAAACGGTGTTGAAAACATGAAGAGCCTGAAAAGGTGTGAAAAATATGAAGAGCTTCAAAAGGTGTCAAAAAGATGAGGAACATGAAACGGTGTTCAAAAACATGAAGAGCCTGAAAAGGTGTGAAAAATACGAAGAGCTTCAAAAGGTGTCAAAAATAAGAGGAGCATGAAACGGTCTGAAAAATAGGAGGAGCATGAAGCCGTGTTGAAAAATATGACGAGCCTGAAAAGGTGTGAAAAAATATGAAGAGCTTCAAATGGTGTCAAAAATTTGAGGAGCATGAAACGGTCTGAAAAAGAGGAGGAGCAAGAAGCGGTTTTGAAAAACATGAAGAGCCTGAAAAGGTGTGACAATTATGAAGCGCTTCAAAAGGTGTCAAAATTATGGGAAGCATTAAACGGTCTGAAAAACAGGAGGAGCATCAAATGGTGTTCAAAGACGTGAAGAGCATGAAAAGGTGTGCAATATAATAAGAGCTTCAAAAGGTGTCAAAAATATGAGGAGCATGAAACGGTGTTAAAAAACATGAAAATCCTGAAAAGTTGTGAAAAATATGAAGAGTTTCAAAGGTGTGAAAAATATGAGGAGCATGAAACGGTCTGAAAAATAGGAGGAGAATCAAATGGTGTTCAAAGACGTGAAGAGCATGAAAAGGTGTGCAATATAAGAAGAGCTTCAAAAGGTGTCAAAAATATGAGGAGCATGAAACTGTCTGAAAAATAGGAGGAGCATGAAGTGGTTTTGACAAACATGAAGAGCCTGAAAAGGTGTGAAAAATATGAAGAGCTTCAAAAGGTGTCAAAAATATGAAGAGCAAGAAACGGTTTGAAAATTAGGAGGAGCATGAAGCCGTGTTCAACAACTTGAAGAGCCTGAAATGGTGTGAAAAATAAAAAGAGCTTCAAAAGGTGTCAAAGATATGAGGAGCAGGAAACGGTCTGAAAAATAGGAGGAGCATTCAGCTGTGTTGAAATTCAGGAAGAGCATGAAAAGGTGTGAAATATATGAAGAGCTTCAAAAGGTGTCAAAAATATGAGGAGCCTGAAACGGTCTGAAAAATAGGAGGAGCTTGAAACGGTGTTCAAAACCATGAAGAGCCTGAAAAGGTTTGAAAAATATGAAGAGCATGAAAATGTGTGAAAAATATGAGGAGAATGAAACTGTGTTCAAAAACATGAAAATCCTGAAAAGGTGTGAAAAATATGAAGAGCTTCAAAACGTCTCAAAAATATGAGCAGCATGAAACAGTCAGAAAATAGAAGGAACCTGAAGAGGTGTTCAAAAACATGAAGAGCCTGAAAAGGTTTGAATAATATGAAGAGCTTCAAAAGGTGTCAAAATATGAGGAGAATGAAACGTTCTGAAAAATAGGAGGAGCATGAAGCTGTGTTGAAAACATGAAGAGCCTGAAAAGGTGTGAAAAATATGAAGAGCTTCAAAAGGTGTCAAAATTATGAGGTGCATGAAATGGTCTGAAAAATAGGAGGAGCATGAAGCGGTGTTCAAAAACATGAAGAGCCTGAAAAGGTGTGAAAAATATGAAGAGCTTCAAAAGTTGTGAAAAATATGAGGAGCATGAAACTTTCAGAAAAATAGGAGGAGCCTGAACCGGGTTCAAAAACATGAAGAGCCTGAAAAGGTGTGAAAAATATGAAGAGCTTCAAAAGGTGTGAAATACATGAGGAGCATGAAACGGTCTGAGAAATAGGAGGAGCATGAAGTGATGTTCAAAAACATGAAGAGCCTGAAAATGAGTGAGAAATATGAAAAGTTTCAAAAGGTGTCAAAAATATGAGGAGCATGAAACGGTCTGAAAAATAGGAGGAGCATGAAGTGGTGTTGAAAAACATGAAGAGCATGAAAAATTGTGAAAAATATGAAGAGCTTCAAAAGGTGTCAAATATATGAGGAGTATGAAACGGTCTGAAAAATAGGAGGAGCATGAAGCGGTGTTCAAAAACATGAAGAGCCTGAAAAGGTGTGAAAAATATGAAGAGCTTCAAAAGGTGTCAAAAATATGAGGAGCATGAAACGGTCTGAAAAATAGGACGAGCATGAAGGGGTGTTCAAAAACATGAAGAGCCTGAAAAGGTGTGAAAAATATGAAGAGCTTCAAAATATGTCAAAAATATGACGAGGATGAAACCCTCTTAAAAATAGGAGGAGAATGAAGCGGTGTTCAAAAACATGAAGAGCCTGAAAATGTGTGCAAAATATGAAGAGCTTCAAAAGGTGTGAAATATATGAGGAGCATGAAACGGTGTTCAAAAACATGCAGAGACTGAAAAGGTGTGAAAAATATGAAGAGCTTCAAAAAGTGTCAAAAATTAGATTAGCATGAAAGGGTCTGAAAAATAGGAGGAGCTTGAAGTGGTGTTGAAAAACATGAAGAGCCTGAAAAAGTGTGAAAATATGAAGAGCTTCAAAAATATGAAAATTATGAAGAGCTTCAAAAGGTGTAAAAAATATGAAGAGCTTCAAAAGATGTCAAAAATGAGATGAGCATGAAACGGTCTGAAAAATAGGAGGAGCATGAAGTGGTGTTGAAAATCATGAAGAGCCTGAAACGGTGTGAAAAATATGCAGAGCTTCAAAAGGCATCAAAAATATGAGGAGCATGAAACGGTCTGAAAAATACGAGGAGCATGAAGTGGTGTTGAAAACCATGAAGAACGTGAAAAGGTGTGAAAAATATGAAGAGCTTCAAAAGGTGTCAAAAATATGAGGAGCATGAAACGGTCTGAAAAATAGGACGAGCATGAAGGGGTGTTCAAAAACATGAAGAGCCTGAAAAGGTGTGAAAATTATGAAGAGCTTCAAAATATGTCAAAAATATGACGAGCATGAAACCCTCTTAAAAATAGGAGGAGGATGAAGCGGTGTTCAAAAATATGAAGAGCCTGAAAAGGTGTGAAAAATATGAAGAGCTTCAAAAAGTGTCAAAAATTAGATTAGCATGAAAGGGTCTGAACAATAGGAGGAGCCTGAAGAGGTGTTGAAAAACATGAAGAGCCTGAAAAAGGGTGAAAAATATGAAGAGCTTCAAAAATATGAAAATTATGAAGAGCTTCAAAAGGTGTGAAATATATGCAGAGCTTCAAAAGTTGTCAAAAATATGAGGAGAATGAAACCATCTGAAAAATACGAGGAGCATGAAGTGTTGTTGAAAAACATGAAGAGCCTGAAAAGGTGTGACAAATATGAAGAGCTTCAAAAGATGTCAAAAATATGAGGAGCATGAAACGGTCTGGAAAATAGGAGGAGCATGAAGCGGTGTTGAAAAACATGAAGAGCCTGAAAAGGTGTGAAAAATATATAGAGCTTCAAAAGATGTCAAAAATATGAGGAGCATGAAACGGTCTGAAAAATAGGAGGAGCATGAAGTGGTGTTGAAAATCATGAAGAGCCTGAAAAGGTGTGAAAAATATGAAGAGCTTCAAAATGTGTCAAAAATATTACGAGCATGAAATCCTCTTAAAAATAGGAGGAGGATGAAGCGGTGTTCAAAAACATGAACAGCCTGAAAAGGTGTGAAAAATATGAAGAGCTTCAAAAGGAGTGAAATACATGAGGAGCATGAAAAGGTGTTCAAAAACATGCAGAGACTTAAAGGTGTGAAAAATATGAAGAGCTTCAAAAGATGTCAAAAATATGAGGAGCATGAAACGGTCTGGAAAATAGGAGGAGCATGAAGCGGTGTTGAAAAACATGAAGAGCCTGAAAAGGTGTGAAAAATATATAGAGCTTCAAAAGATGTCAAAAATATGAGGAGCATGAAATGGTCTGAAAAATAGGAGGAGCATGAAGCGGTGTTGAAAACCATGAAGAGCCTGAAAACGTGTGAAAAACATGAAGAGCTTCAAAAGTTTTGAAAAATAAGAAGAGCTTCAAAAGGTGTCAAAAATGAGATCTGCATGAAATGGTCTGAAAAATAGGAGGAGCATGAAGTGGTGTTGAAAAAAATGAAGAGCCTGAAAAGGTGTGAATTATACGAAGAGCTTCAAAAGGTGTCAAAAATATGAGGAGCATGAAACGGTCCGAAAAATAGGAGGAGAATGAAGCGGTGTTGAAAAACATGAAGAGCCTGAAAAGGTGTGAAAAATATGAAGAGCTTCAAAAGGTGTCAAAAATATGAGGAGCATGAAACGGCCTGATAAATAGGAGGAGCATGAAACGGTGTTCAGAAACATGAAGAGCCTGAAAAGGTGTGAAAAATATGAAGAGCTTCTAAAGGTGTGAAATACATGAGGAGGATGAAACGGGCTGAAAAATAGGAGAAGCATGAAGTGCTGTGGAAAAACATGAAGAGCCTGAAAAGGTGTGAAAAATATGAAGAGCTTCAAAAGGTGTGAAAAACATGAGGAGCATGAAACTCTCTGAAAAATAGAAGGAGCATTAAGTGTTGTTCAAAAACATGAAGAGCCTGAAATGGTGTGAAAAATATGAACAGCTTCAAAAGGTGTGAAAAACATGAGGAGCTTGATATGGTCTGAAAAATAGCAGGAGCATGAAGCGGTGTTGAAAAACTTGAACAGCCAGAAAAGGTGTGAAAATTATGAAAAGCTTCAAAATGTGGCAAAACTATGTGGAGCATGAAACGGTCTGAAAAATACGAGGAGACTGAAGCGGTGTTCAAAACCATGAAGAGTCTGAAAAGGTGTGAAAAATATGAAGAGCTTCAAAATGTGTCAAAAATATGAGGAGCATGAAACGGTCTGAAAAATAGCAGGAGCATGAAGCGGTGTTGAAAAATATGAAGAGCTTCAAAAGGTGTGAAAAATATGAAGAGCTTCAAAAGTGTCAAAAATGAGATGAGCATGAAACGGTCCGAAAAATAAGAGGAGCATGAAGTGGTGTTGAAAAAAAAGAAGAGCCTGAAAAGGTGTGAAATATATGAGGATCATTAAAAGGTGTCAAAAACATGAGGAGAAAGAAACGTTCTGATAAATAGGAGGAGCATGAAGCGGTGTTGGAAAACATGAAGAGCCTTAAAACGTGTGAAAAATATGAAGAGCTTCAAATGTGTCAAAAATGAGATGAGCATGAAACGGTCTGAAAAATAAGAGGAGCATGAGGTGGAGTTGAAAAAAAAGAAGAGCCTGAAAAGGTGTGAAATATATGAAGACCTTCAAAAGGTGTTAAAAATATGAGGAGAATGAAACGGTCTGAATAATAGGAGGAGCATGAAGCGGTGTTGAAAAACATGAAGAGCCAGAAAAGGTGTGAAAAATATGAAGAGCTTCAAAAGTTGTGAAAAATATGAAGAGCTTCAAAAGGTGTGAAAAATATGAAGAGCTTCAGAAGATGTGAAATACATGAGGAGCATGAAACGGTCTGAAAAATAGGAGGATCATGAAACAGTGTTCTAAAACAAGAAGAGCCTGAAAAGGTGTGAAAAATATGAAGAGCTTCAAAAGGTGTGAAATACATGAGGAGCATGAAACGGTTTGAAAAATAGGAGGAGCATGAAGCGGTGTTCAAAAACATGAAGAGCCTGAAATGCTGTGAAAAATATGAAGAGCATCAAAATGTGTGAAAAATATGAAGAGCTTCAAAAGGTGTCAAAAATATGAGGAGCATGAAACGGTCTGAAAAAAAGGAGGAGCATGAAACGTTGTTCAAAAGATGAAGAGCCTGAATAGGTGTGAAAAGTATGAAGAGCTTCAAAAGGTGTGAAATATATGAAGAGCTTCAAAAGGTGTCAAAAATATGAGGAGCATGAAACGGTCTGAAAAAAAGGAGGAGCATGAAACGTTGTTCAAAAGATGAAGAGCCTGAATAGGTGTGAAAAATATGAAGAGCATCAAAAGGTGTGAAAAATATGAAGAGCTTCAAAAGGTGTCAAAAATATGAGGAGCATGAAACGGTCTGAAAAATAGAAGGAGCATCATGCTGTGTTGAAAAATAGGAAGAGCCTGAAAAGGTGTGAAAAATATGAAGAGCTTCAAAACGTGTCAAAAATATGAGGAACATGAAAGAGTCTGAAAAATAGGAGGAGCATGAAACGGTGTTCAAAATATGAAGGGCCTGAAAAGGTGTGAAATATATGAAGAGCCTCAAAAAGTGTCAAAAATATGAAGAGCATGAAACTGTCTGAAAAATAGGAGGAGCATAAAGCGGTGTTGAAAAACATGAAGAGACTGAAAATGTGTGAATAATATGAAGAGCTTCAAAAGGTTTGAAAAACATGAAGAGAATCAAAAGGTGTGAAAAATATGAAGAGCTTCAGAAGATGTCAAAAATGAGATGAGCATGAAACGGTTTGAAAAATAGGAGGAGCATGAAACGATCTGAAAAATAGGAGGCGCATAATCGGTGTTGAAAACATTAAGAGCATGAAAAGGTGTGAAAAATACAAAGAGCTTCAAAAGGTGTCAAAAATACGAGGCGCATGAAACGGTCTGAAAAATAGGAGGGGCATGAAGTTGTTTTGAAAATTATGAAGAGCCTTAAAAGTTGTGAAAAATATGAAGAGCTTCAAAAGGTGTCAAAAATATGAGGAGCATGAGACGGTCTGAAAAATAGGAGGAGCATGACGGGGTTCAAAAACATGAAGAGCTTGAAAAGGTGAGAAAAATATGAAGAGTTTCAAAAGATGTGAAAAATATGAAGAGCTTCAAAAGCTCTCAAAAATTAAATGAGCATGAAACGGTCTGAAAAATAGGAGGAGCATGAAACGGTGTTCAAAAACATGAAGAGCCTGAAAAGGTGTCGAAAATATGAGAGCGTCAAAAGGTGTGAAATACATGAGAAGCATCAAACGGTCTGAAAAATAGAAGGAGAATGAAGCTGTGTTGAAAAACATGAAGAGACTGACAAGGTGTAAAAAATATGAAGAGCTTCAAAAGGTTTCAAAAAAATGAGGAGAATGAAACGGTCTGAAAAATAGGAGGATCATGAAGCGGTGTTTAAAAACATGAAGAGCCTGAAAAGGTGTGAAAAATATGAAGAGCTTCAAAAGGTGTCAAAATTATGAGGAACATGAAACGGTCGAAAAATAGGAGGAGCATGAAACGGTGTTCAAAAACATGAAGAGCCTGAAAAGGTGTGAAAAATATGAAGAGCCTCAAAACGTGTCAAAAATATGAGGAGCATGAAACGGTTTGAAAAATAGGAGGAGCATGAAGCGGTGTTGAAAAACATGAAGAGCCTGAAAACGTGTAAGAATATGAAGAGCTTCAAAACGTGTGAAAAATACGAAGAGCTTCAGAAGGTGTGAAATACATGAGGAGCATGAATCGGTCTGAAAAATAGGAGGAGCATGAAACCCTGTTCAAAAACATGAAGAGCCTGAAAAGGTGTGAAAAATATGAAGAGCTTCAAAAGGTGGCAAAAATAGGATGAGCATGAAACGTTCTGAAAATTAGGAGGAGCATGAAGCGGTGTTGAAAAACATGATGAGCGTGAAAAGGTGTGAAAAATATGAAGAGCTTCAAAAGTTGTCAAAAATATAAGGAGCATGAAACGGTCTGAAAATTGGAGGAGCATGAAGCGGTGTTGAAAAACATGAAGAGCCTGAAACATTGTGAAATACATGAAGAGCTTCAAAAGGTTTCAAAAATATGAGGAGCATGAAACGGTCTGAAAAATAGGAGGAGCATGAAGCGGTTGTGAAAAACATGAAATGCCTGAAAAAGTGTGAAATATATGAACAGCTTCAAAAGGTGTGAAAAATATGAGGAGTTTCAACAGGTGTGAAAAATATGAGGAGCATGAAACGGTCTGAAAAATAGGAGGAGAATGAAACGGTCTTCAAAAACATGAAGAGCCTGAAATGGTGTGAAATATATGAAGAGCTTCAAAGGTTGTCAAAAATATGAGGAGCATGAAACGGTCTGAAATATAGGAGGAGCATAAAGCTGTGTTGAAAAATATGAAGAGGCTGAAAAGTTGTGAAAAATATGAAGAGCTTCAAAAGGTGTGAAATACATGAGGAGCATGAAACTCTCTGAAAAATAGGAGGAGCATGAAGCGGTGTTCAAAAACCTGAAGAGCCTGAAAATGTGTGAAAAATATGAAGAGCTTCTCAAGGTGTCAAAATTGAGATGAGCAAGAAACGGTCTGAAAAATAGGAGGAGCATGAAGTGCTCTTGAAAAAAAAGAAGAGACTGAAAAGGTGTGAAATATATGAAGAGCTTCAAAAGGTGTCAAAAATATGAGGAGAATGAAACGGTCTCAAAAATAGGAGGAGCATGAAGCTGTGTCGAAAAACATGAAGAGCCTGAAAAGGTGTGAAAAATATGAAGAGCTTCTAAAGGTGTCAAAAATATGAGGAGCATGAAACGGTCTGAAAAATAGGAGGAGCATGAAGTGGTGTTCAAAAACATGAAGAGCCTGAAAAGGTGTGAAAAATATGAAGAGCTTCAAAAAGTGTCAAAAATATGAGGAGCATGAAACGGTGTGAAAAATAGAAGCAGCATGAAACGGTTTTGAAAAACATGAAGAGCCTGAAAACGTGTGAAAAATATGAAGAGCTTCAAAAGGTGTGAAAAATATAAAGAGCTTCAAAGGTGACAAAAAAGAGATGAGCATGAAACGGTCTGAAAAATAGGAGGAGCATGAAGTGGTGGTGAAAAACATGAAGAGCCTGAAAAGGTGTGAAAAATATGAAGAGCTTCAAAATGTTTCAAAAATATGAAGAGCATGAAACGGTCTGAAAATCAGGAGGATCATGAAGCGGTGTTCAAAAACATGAAGAGCCTGAAAAGGTGTGAAAAATATGAAGAGTTCAAAAAGTGTCAAAAATATGAGGAGCATGAAACGATCTGAAAAATACGAGGAGCATGAAGCAGTGTTCAAAAACATGAAGAGCCTGAAAAGGTGTGAAAAATATGAAGAGCTTCAAAAGGTGTGAAATATATGAGGAGAATGAAACGGTCTTAAAAATAGGAGGATCATGAAGCGGTTTTCAGAAACATGAAGAGCATGAAAAGGTGTGAAAAATATGAAGAGCTTCAAAAGGTGTGAAATATATGAGGAGAATGAAACGGTCTGAAAAATAGGAGGATCATGAAGCGGTTTTCAGAAACATGAAGAGCCTGAAAAGGTGTGAAAAATATGAAGAGCTTCAAAAGGTGTCATAAATATGAGGAGCATGAAACGGTCTGAAAAATAGGAGGAGGATGAAACGGTGATCAAAAACATGAAGAGCCTGAAAAGGTGTGAAAAATATGAAGAGCTTCAAAAGGTGTGAAATACATTAGGAGCATGAAACTCTCTGAAAAAAAGGAGGAGCATGAAGCGGTGTTCAAAAACATGAAGAGCCTGAAAATGTGTGAAAAATATGAAGAGCTTCACAAGGCGTCAAAATAGAGATGAGCATGAAACGGTCTGAAAAATAGGAGGAGCATGAAGTGGTGTTGAAAAAAAAGAAGAGACTGAAAAGGTGTGAAATATATGAAGAGCTTCAAAAGGTGTCAAAAATATGAGGAGAATGAAACGGTCTGAAAAATAGGAGGAGCATGAAGCTATGTCGAAAAACATGAAGAGCCTGAAAAGGTGTGAAAAATATGAAGAGCTTCTAAAGGTGTCAAAAATATGAGGAGCATGAAACGGTCTGAAAAATCGGAGGAGCTTGTAGCAGTGTTCAAAAACATGAAGAGCCTGAAAAGGTGTGAAAAATATGAAGAGCTCAAAAAGTGTCAAAAATATGATGAGCATGAAACGATCTGAAAAATGGAAGGAGCAAGAAACGGTGATCAAAAACATGAAGAGCCTGAAAAGGTGTGGAAAATATGAAGAGCTTCAAAAGCTGTGAAATACATGAGGAGCATGAAACTCTCTGAAAAATAGGAGGAGCATGAAGCGGTGCTCAAAAACATGAAGAGCCTGAAAATGTGTGAAAAATATGAAAAGCTTCAAAAGGTTTCAAAAATATGAGGAGCATGAAACGGTCTGAAAAACAGGAGGATCATGAAGCGGTGTTCAAAAACATGAAGAGGCTGAAAAGGTGTGAAAAATATGAAGAGCTTCAAAAGGTTTCAAAAATATGAGGAGCATGAAACGGTCTGAAAAATAGGAGGACCATGAAACGGTGATCAAAAACATGAAGAGAATGAAAAGGTGTGAAAAATATGAAGAGCTTCAAAAGGTGTGAAATACATGAGGAGCATGAAACGGGCTGTAAAATAAGAGAAGCATGAAGTGCTGTGGAAAAACATGAAGAGCATGAAAGCTGTGAAAAATATGAAGAGCTTCAAAAGGTGTGAAATACATGAGGAGCATGAAATGGGATGAAAAATAGGAGAACATGAAGTGGTGTTTAAAAATATGAAGAGCTTGAAAAGGTGTGAAAAATATGAAAAGCTTCAAAAGGTGTCAAAAATGAGATGAGCATGAAACGGTCTGAAAAATAGGAGGATCATGAAACGAAGTTGAAAAACATGAAGAGCCTGAAAAGCTGTGAAAAATATGAAGAGCTTCAAAAGGTGTCAAAAATATGAGGAGCATGAAACGTTCTGAAAAATAGGAGGAGCATCAACCTGTGTTCAAAAACATGAAGAGCCTGAAAAGGTGTGAAAAATATGAAAAGCTTCAAAACGTGTCAAAAATGAGTTGAGCATGAACCCGTCTGAAAAATAGGAGGAGCATGAAGCGGTGTTGAAAGACATGAAGAGCCTGAAAAGGTGTGAGAAATATGAAGAGCTTCAAAAGGTGTCACAAATATGAGGAGCATGAAACGGTCTGAACAATAGGAGGAGCATGAAACGGTGTTGAAAAACATGAAGAGCCTGAAAAGATGTGAAAACTAGGAAGAGATTCAAAAGGTGTCAAATATATGAGGAGCATGAAACGGTCTGCTAAATAGGAGCAGCATGAAGCGGTGTTCAAAAACATGAAGAGCCTGAAAAGGTGTGAAAAATATGAAGAGCTTGAAAATGTGTCAAAAATATGAGGAGCATGAAACAGTCTGAAAAATATGAGGAGCATGAAGCATTCTTCAAAAACATGAAGAGACTGAAAATGTGTGAAAAATATGAAGAGCTTCAAAATGTGTCAAAAATATGAGGAGCATGAAACGGTCTGAAAAATAGGAGGAGCATGAAGCCGTGTTGAAAAACATGAAGAGCCTGAAAAGGTGTGAAAAATATGAAGAGGTTCAAAAGGTGTGAAATACATAAGCAGCATGAAACGGTCTGAAAAATAGGAGAAGCATGATTTGGTGTTCAAAAACAGGAAGAGCCTGAAATGGTGTGAAAAATATGAAGAGCTTCAAAAGGTGTCAAAAATGAGAGGAGCATGAAATGGTGTGAAAAATAGGAGGAGCATGAAGTGATGTTGAAAAATATGAAGAGCCTGAAAAGGTGTGAAAAATATGAAGAGATTCAAAAGTTGTGAAAAATATGAGGAGCAGGAAACGGTCTGAAAATTAGGAGGAGCATGAAGCGGTGTTGAATATATGAAGAGCCTGAAAAGGTGTGAAGAATATGAAGATCTTCAAAAGATGTGACAAATATGAGAATCATGAAACGGTCCGAAAAATAGGAGGAGCATGAAGCGATGTTCAAAAACATGAAGAGCCTGAAAAGGTGTGAAAAACAGGAAGAGATTCAAAAGGTGTGAAATATATGAGGAGCATGAAACGGTCTGAAAAGTAGGAGGAGCATGAAGCAGTGTTCAAAAACATGAAGAGCCTGAAAAGGTGTGAAATATATGAAAATATCAAAAGTTTTCAAAAATACGAGGAGCAGGAAATGGTCTGAAAAATAGGAGGAGTATGAAACGGTGTTTAAAAACATGAAGAGCCTGGAAAGGTGTGAAAAATATGAAGACCTTCAAAATGAGTGAAATACATGTGGAGCATGAAACGGTCTAAAAAATAGGAGGAGCATGAAAAGGTCTTCAAAAACATGAAGAGACTGAAAAGATGTGAAAACTATGAAGAGATACAAAAGTTGTCAAATATATGAGAAGCATGAAACAGTCTGAAAAATAGGAGGAGCATGAATCGATATTGAAAAACATGAAGAGCATGAAAACGTGTGATAAATATGAAGATCTTCAAAAGGTGTCTAAAAGAGATGAGCATGAAACGGTCTGAAAAATAGGAGGAGCATGAAGCTGTGTTCAAAAACATGAGAACCAGAAAAGGTGTGAAAAACATGAAGAGCTTCAAAAGGTGTGAAATATATGCGGAGAATAAAACGGTCTGAAAAATAGGAGGATCATGAAGCGGTGTTCAAAGCATGAAGAGACTGAAAAGGTGGTAAAATATGAAGAGCTTCAAAAGGTGTGAAAAATATGAGGAGCATGAAACGGTCTGAAAAATAGGAGCAGCATGAAGCGGGGTTCAAAAACATGAAGAGCCTGAAAAGGTGTGAACAATATGAAGAGCTTCAAAGGTGTCAAAAATATTAGGAGCAGGAAACGGTCTGAAAAATAGGAGGAGCATGAAACGGTGTTCAAAAACATGAAGAGCCTGGAATGATGTGAAAATTATGAAGAGCTTCAAAAGGTGTGAAATATATGAGGAACATGAAACGGTCTAAAAAATAGGAGGATCATGAAGCGGTGTTGAAAAACATGAAGAGCCTGTAAAGGAGTGAAATAAATGAAGAGCTTCAAAAGGTGTCAAAAATATGAGGAGCAAGAAACGGTCTGAAAAATAGGAAGAGCATGAAGCGGTGTTGAAAAACATGAAGAGCCTGAAAAGGTGTGAAATATATGAAGAGCTTCAAAAGGTGTCAAAAATATGAGGAGCATGAAACGGTCTGAAAAATATGAGGAGCATGAAACGGTGTTGAAAATCATGAAGAGCTTCAAAAGGTGTCAAAAATATGAAGAGTTTCGAATGGTGTCAAAAATATGAAGAGCATGAAACGGTCTGAAAAATAGGAGGAGCATGAAGCGGTGTTGAAAAACATGATGAGCTTGAAAAGGTGTCAAAAATATGAAGAGCTTCAAAAGGTGTCAAAAATATGAGGAGCATGAAACGGTCTGAAATATAGGAGGAGCATGAAGCCATGTTCAAAAACATGAACAGCATGAAAAGGTGTGAAAAATATGAAGAACTTCAAAATGTGTTAAAAAAAAGAGGAGCATGAAACGGCCTGAAAAATAGAAGGAGCATGAAACGTTCTGAAAAAAAGGAGGAGCATGAAGCGGTGTTGAAAAACATGAAGAGCCTGAAAAGGAGTGAAAAATATGAAGAGCTTCAAAAGCTGTCAAAAATATGAGGAGAATGAAAGGGTCTGAAACCTAGGAGGAGCATGAAGCGGTGTTGAAAAACATGAAGAGCCTGAAAACGTGTGAAAAATATGAAAAGCTACAAAAGGTGTCAAAAATATGAGGAGCACGAAACGGTCTAAAAAATAGGAGGAGCATGAAATGCTGTTGAAAAACATGAAGAGCCTGAAAAGGTGAGAAAAAAATGAAGATATTCAAAAGGTGTCAAAAATATGAGGAGCATGAAACGGTCTGAAAAATAGGAGGAGCATGCATGGTGTTCAAAAACATGAAGAGCCTGAAAAGGTGTGAAAAATATGAAAAGCTTCAAAACGTGTCAAAAATAAGTTGAGCATGAACCCGTCTGAAAAATAGGAGGAGCATGAAGCGGTGTTGAAAGACATGAAGAGCCTGAAAAGGTGTGAGAAATATGAAGAGCTTCAAAAGGTGTCACAAATATGAGGAGCATGAAACGGTCTGAACAATAGGAGGAGCATGAAACGGTGTTGAAAAACATGAAGAGCCTGAAAAGATGTGAAAACTAGGAAGAGATTCAAAAGGTGTCAAATATATGAGGAGCATGAAACGGTCTGCTAAATAGGAGCAGCATGAAGCGGTGTTCAAAAACATGAAGAGCCTGAAAAGGTGTGAAAAATATGAAGAGCTTGAAAATGTGTCAAAAATATGAGGAGCATGAAACAGTCTGAAAAATATGAGGAGCATGAAGCATTCTTCAAAAACATGAAGAGCCTGAAAATGTGTGAAAAATATGAAGAGCTTCAAAATGTGTCAAAAATATGAGGAGCATGAAACGGTCTGAAAAATAGGAGGAGCATGAAGCCGTGTTGAAAAACATGAAGAGCCTGAAAAGGTGTGAAAAATATGAAGAGGTTCAAAAGTTGTGAAATACATAAGCAGCATGAAACGGTCTGAAAAATAGGAGAAGCATGATTTGGTGTTCAAAAACAGGAAGAGCCTGAAATGGTGTGAAAAATATGAAGAGCTTCAAAAGGTGTCAAAAATGAGAGGAGCATGAAATGGTGTGAAAAATAGGAGGAGCATGAAGTGATGTTGAAAAATATGAAGAGCCTGAAAAGGTGTGAAAAATATGAAGAGATTCAAAAGTTGTGAAAAATATGAGGAGCAGGAAACGGTCTGAAAATTAGGAGGAGCATGAAGCGGTGTTGAATATATGAAGAGCCTGAAAAGGTGTGAAGAATATGAAGATCTTCAAAAGATGTGACAAATATGAGAATCATGAAACGGTCCGAAAAATAGGAGGAGCATGAAGCGATGTTCAAAAACATGAAGAGCCTGAAAAGGTGTGAAAAACAGGAAGAGATTCAAAAGGTGTGAAATATATGAGGAGCATGAAACGGTCTGAAAAGTAGGAGGAGCATGAAGCAGTGTTCAAAAACATGAAGAGCCTGAAAAGGTGTGAAATATATGAAAATATCAAAAGTTTTCAAAAATACGAGGAGCAGGAAATGGTCTGAAAAATAGGAGGAGTATGAAACGGTGTTTAAAAACATGAAGAGCCTGGAAAGGTGTGAAAAATATGAAGACCTTCAAAAGGAGTGAAATACATGTGGAGCATGAAACGGTCTAAAAAATAGGAGGAGCATGAAAAGGTCTTCAAAAACATGAAGAGCCTGAAAAGATGTGAAAACTATGAAGAGATTCAAAAGTTGTCAAATATATGAGAAGCATGAAACAGTCTGAAAAATAGGAGGAGCATGAATCGATATTGAAAAACATGAAGAGCATGAAAACGTGTGATAAATATAAAGATCTTCAAAAGGTGTCTAAAAGAGATGAGCATGAAACGGTCTGAAAAATAGGAGGAGCATGAAGCTGTGTTCAAAAACATGAGAACCAGAAAAGGTGTGAAAAACATGAAGAGCTTCAAAAGGTGTGAAATATATGCGGAGAATAAAACGGTCTGAAAAATAGGAGGATCATGAAGCGGTGTTCAAAGCATGAAGAGACTGAAAAGGTGGTAAAATATGAAGAGCTTCAAAAGGTGTGAAAAATATGAGGAGCATGAAACGGTCTGAAAAATAAGAGGAGCATTGGAACATTGTTCAAAAACTTGAAGAGCCTGAAAAGGTGTGAAAAATATGAAGAGCTTTAAAAGGTGTCAAAAATATGAGGAGCATGAAAATGTCTGAAAAATAGGAGGAGCATGAAGCGGTGTTGAGAAACATGAAGAGCCTGAAAAGGTGTGAAAAATATGAAGAGCTTGAAAAGGTGTCAAATATATGAGGAGCATGAAACGGTCTGAAAAATAGGAGGAGCATGAAACGGTGTTGAAAAATATGAAGAGCCTTAAAAGGTGTGAAATATAGAAGGAGCTTCAAAAGGTGTCAAAAATATGAGGAGCATTAAACGGTCTGAAAAATAGGAGGAGCATGAAACGGTGTTGAAAAACATGAAGAGCCTGAAAAGGTGGGAAAAAATATGAAGAGCTTCAAAAGGTGTGAACAATATGAGGAGCAAGAAACGTTCTGAAAAATAGGAGGAGCATGAAGCGGTGCTCAAAAACATGAAGAGCCTGAAAATTTGTGAAAAATGTGAAGAGCTTCAAAAGGTGTCAAAACTATCAGGAGCATGAAACGGTCTCAAAAATGGGAAGAGCATGAAGCGGTGTTCAAAAACATGAAGAGCCTGGAATTGTGTGAAAATTATGAAGAGCCTCAAACCGTGTCAAATATACGAGGAGCATGAAACGGTCTGAAAAATAGGAGGAGCATGAAGCGGTGTTGAAAAACATGAAGAGCCTGAAAATGTGTGAAAATATGAAGAGCTTCATAGGTGGGAAAATATGAAGAGCTTCAAAAGGTGTCAAAAATGAGATGAGCATGAAACGGTCTGAATAATAGGAGGAGCAAGAAGTGGTGTTGAAAAACATGACGAGCCTGAAAAGTTGTGAAAAATATGAAGAGCTTCAAAAGTTTCAAAAATATGAGGAGCATGAAACGGTCTGAAAAATACGAGGAGCATGAAATCCTGTTCAAATACATGAAGAGACTGAAAAGGTGTGAAAAATATGAAGAGCTTCACAAGGTGTGAAATACATGAGGAACATGAAACGGTCTGAAAAATAGGAGGAGCATCAAGGTGTTTTCAAAAATATGAAGAGCCTGAAAAGGTGTGAAAAATATGAAGAGCTTCAAAAGGTGTCAAAAATATGAGGAACATGAAAAGGCCTGAAAATAAGGAAAAGCATGAAGCGGTGTTCAAAATCATGAAGAGCCTTAAAAGGTGTGAAAAGTATTAAAAGCTTCAAAATCTGTCAAAAACATGAGGAGCATGAAACGGTCTGAAAATTAGGAGGGGCATGAAACGGTGTTCAAAAACATGAAGAGCATGAAAAGGTGTGAAAAATATGAAGAGTTTCCAAAATTGTCAAAAATATGACGAGCATGAAACGGTCTGAAAAATAGGAGGGGCATGAAGCGGTGTTGAAAACATGAAGAGCCTGAGAAGGTGTGAAAAATATGAAGAGCTTCAAAACGTGACAAAAATGAGATGAGCATGAAACGGTCTGAAAAATAGGAGGAGCATGAAGTGGTGTTGAAAACATGAAGAGCCTGAAAAGGTGTGAAAAACATGAAGAGCCTCAAAACGTGTCAAAAATATGAGGAGCATGAAACGGTCTGAAAAATAGGAGGAGGATGAAGCAGTGTTGAAAAACATGAAGAGCCTGAAAAGGTGTGAAAAATATGAAGACCTTCAAATGGTGTCAAAAAAATGAGGAGCATGAAACCGTCTGAAAAATAGGTTGAGCATGAAGCGGCATTGTAAGACATGAAGAGTCTGGAAAGGATTGAAAAATAAGAACATCCTCAAAAATGTCAAAAATATGACGAGCATGAAACGGTGTGAAAAATAGGAGGAGCATGAAGCGGTGTTCAAAAACATGAAGAGCCTGAAAAGGTGTGAGAAATATGAAGAGCTTCAAAACCTGTCAAAATATGAGGAGCATGAAACGGTCTGAAAAATAGGAGGATCATGAAGCGCTGTCGAAAAACATGAAGAGCATTAAAGGGTGTGAAATATATGAAGAACTTCAAAAGGTTTGAAATATATGAGGAGCTTGAAACGGTCTGAAAAATAGGAGGAGCATGAAGTGGTGTTGAAAAACATGAAGAGGTTGAAAAGGTGTGAAAAATATGAAGAGCTTCAAAAGGTGTCAATAATATGAGGAGCATGTAACGGTCTGAATAATGTGAGTAGCATGAAAAGGTGTTCAAAAACATGAAGAGCCTGAAAAGGTGTGAAAAATATGAAGAGCTTCAAAAAGTGTGAAATACATGAGGAGCATGAAACGGTCTGAAAAATAAGAGAAGCGTTAAGTTGTGTTGAAAAACATGAAGGGCCTGAAAAGGTGTGAGAAATATGAAGAGTTTCAAAAGGTGTCAATAATATGAGGAGCATGAAACGGTCTGAAAAATACGAGGAGGATGAAGTAGTGTTCAAAAACATGAAGAGCCTGAAAAGGTGTGAAAAATATGAAGAGCTTTAAAAGGTGTCAAAATATGAGGAGCATGAAACGTTCTGAAAAATAGGAGGATCAAGAAACGGTGTTCAAAAACATGAAGAGCCTGAAAAGGTGTGCAAAATATGAAGAGCCTCAAAAAATGTCAAAAATATAAGGAGTATGAAATGGTCTCAAAAATAGGAGGAGCTTGAAGCGGTGTTGAAAAACTTGAAGAGCCTGAAACCGTGTGAAAAATATGAAGAGCTTCAAAAATGTGAAAAATATGAAGAGCTTCAAAAGGTTTGAAAAATATGAAAACCTTCAAAAGGTGTCAAAAATTAAATGAGCATGAAACGGTCTGAAAAATAGGATGTGCATGAAGCGGTATTGAAAATCATGAAGAGCCTGAAAAGGTGTGAAAAATATGAAGAGCTTCAAAAGATGTAAAAAATGATATGTGCATGAAACGGGCTGAAAAATCGGAGGAGCATGAAGTGGTGTTGAAAAACATGAAGAGCCTGAAAATGTGTGAAATATATGAACAGCTTCAAAATGTGTCAAAAATATGAGGAGCATGAAACGGTCTGAAAAATAGCAGGAGCATGAAGCGGTGTTGAAAAACATGAAGAGCCTGAAAATGTGTGAAAAATATGAAGAACTTCAAAAGGTGTCAAAAATATGAGGAGCATGGAACGGTCTGAAAAGTTGGAGGAGCATGAAGTCGTTGTGAAAAACATGAAGAGCCTGAAAAGGTGTGCAAAATTTGAAGAGCTTCAAAAGGTGTAAAATTCATGAGGAGATGAAAAGGTCTGAAAAATAGGAGGGGCATGAAGCGGTGTTGAAAAACATGAAGAGTCTGAAAAGGTGTGAGAAATATGAAGAGTTTCAAAAGACGTGAAAAATATGAAGAGCTTCAAAAGATATAAATAATGAGATGAGCATGAAACGGTCTGAAAAATAAGAGGAGCATGAAGCGGTGTTGAAAAACATGAAGAGTCTGAAAAGGTGTGAGAAATATGAAGAGATTCTAAAGGTGTCAAAATTATTAGGAGCATGAAAGGGTCTGCAAAAAAGGAGAAGCATGAAGTGGTGTTGAAAAACATGAAGAGCCTGAAAAGGTGTGAAAAATATGAAGAGCTTCAAAAGGTGTAAAAAATATGAGGAGCTTGAAACGGTCTAAAAAATAGGAGGAGCATGAAACGGTGTTCAAAAACATGAAGAGCCTGAAAAGGTGTGAAAAATATGAAGAGCTTTAAAAGGTGTCAAAATATGAGGAGCATGAAACGTTCTGAAAAATAGGAGTATCAAGAAACGGTGTTCAAAAACATGAAGAGGCTGAAATGGTGTGAAAAATATGAAGAGCCTCAGAAAATGTCAAACACATAAAGAGTATGAAATGGTTTCAAAAATAGGAGGAGCATGAAGCGGTCTTGAAAACCATGAAGAGCCTGAAACCGTGAGAAAAATAAGAAGAGCTTCAAAAATGTGAAAAATATGAAGAGCTTCAAAAGGTATGAAAAATATGAAGAGCTTCAAAAGTTGTCAAAAATTAGATGAGCATGAAACGGTCTGAAAAATAGGAGGTGCATGAAGCGGTGTTGAAAATCATGAAGAGCCTGAAAAGGTGTGAAAAATATGCAGAGCTTCAAAAGCTGTGAAAAATATGAAGAGCTTCAAAAGGTGTCAAAAATATGAGGAGCATGAAATGAACGGAAAAATAGGAGGAGCATGAAGCGGTGTTCTAAAATATGAAGAGCCTGAAAAGGTGTGAAAAATATGAAGAGCTTCAAAAGGTGTCAAAAATATGAGTAGCATGAAATGGGCTGAAAAATAGAAGGAGCATGAATCGGTGTTCAAAATCATGAAGAGCCTGAAAAGGTGTGAAAAATATGAAGAGCTTCAAAAAGTGTAAAAAATATGAGGAGCATGAAACGGTCTGAAAAAAAGGAGGAGCATGAAGTGGTGTGGAAAAACATGAAGAGACTGAAAAGGTGTGAAAAATATGAAGAGCTTCAAAAGGTGTGAAATACATGAGGAGCATGAAACTCTCTGAAAAATAGGAGGAGCATGAAGCTGTGTTAAAAACATGAAGAGCCTGAAAAGATGTGAAAAATATGAAGAGCTTTAAAAGCTGTGAAATATATGAGGAGCATGAAACCGTCTGAAAAATAGGAGGAGCATGAAGCGGTGTTGAAAAACATGAAGAGCCTGAAAAGGTGTGAAAAATATGAACAAATTCAAAGGGTGTCAAAAATATGAGGAGCATGAAACGGTGATGAAAAACATGAAGAGCCTGAAAAGGTGTGAAAAATATGAACAGCTTCAAAAAGTGTCAAAAATATGAGGAGCATGAAACGGTCTGAAAAATAGGAGGAGCATGAAGCGGTGTTGAAAAACATGAAGAGCCTGAAAAGGTGTGAAAAATATGAAGAGATTCCAAAGGTGTCAAAAATATGAGGAGCATGAAACGCTGTTGAAAAACATGAAGAGCCTGAAAAGGTGTGAAAAATATGAACAGCTTCAAAAAGTGTCAAAAATATGAGGAGCATGAAACGGTCTGAAAAATAGGAGGTGCATGAAGCAGTGTTGAAAAACATGAAGAGCCTGAAAACGTGTGAAAAATATGAAGAGCTTCAAAAAGGTGTGAAAAATATGAAGAGCTTCAAAAGGTGTGAAATATATGAAGAGCTTCAAAATGTGTCAAAAATATGAGGAGCATGAAACGGTCTGAAAAATAGGAGGAGGATGAAGCGGTGTTGAAAAACATGAAGAGCCTGAAAAGGTGTGAAAAATATGATGAGCTTCAGAAATGTGAAAAATATGAAGAGCTTCAAAAGGTGTGAAATATATGAAGAGCATGAAACGGTCTGAAAAACAGGAGGAGCATGAAAAGGTGTTCAAATACATGAAGAGCCTGAAAATGTGCGAATAAAATGAAGAGCTTCAAAAGGTGTGAAAAACATGAGGAGCATGAAACTGTCTAAAAAATAGGAGGAGCATGAAATGGTGTTCAAAAACATGAAGAGCGTGAAAAGATGTGAAAAATATGAGGAGCTTCAAAAGGTGTCAAAAATACGAGGAGCATGAAACGGCCTGAAAAATAGGAGGAGCATGAAGCGTTGTTCAAAAAAGTGAAGAGCCTGAAAAGGTGTGAAAAATATGAAGAGGTTCAAAACGTGTCAAAAATATGAGGAGCATGAAACGGTCTGAAAAATAGAAGCCGCATGAAGCGGTATTGAAAAACATGAAGAGCCTGAAAACGTGTGAAAAATATGAAGAGCTTCAAAGTTGTGAAAAATATGAAGAGCTTCAAAAGGTGTCAAAAATGAGATGAGCATGAAACGGTCTGAAAAATAGGAGGAGCATGAAGTGGTTCTGAAAAAAAAGAAGAGCCTGTAAAGTTGTGAAATATATGAAGAGCTTCAAAAGGTGTCAAAATATGAGGAGAATGAAGCGGTCTGAAAAATAGGAGGAGCATGAAGCAGTGTTGACAAACATGAAGAGCCTGAGAAGGTGTGAGAAATATGAAGAGCTTTAAAAGGTGTCAAATATGAGGAGCAGGAAACGGTCTGAAAAATAGGAGGAGCATGGAACAGTGATCAAAAACATGAAGAGCCTGAAAAGGTGTGAAAAATATGAAGAGCTTCAAAAGGTGTGAAATACATGAGGAGCATGAAACGGGCTGAAAAATAGGAGAAGCATGAAGTGGTGAGGAAAAACATGAAGAGCCTGAAAATGTGTGAAGAATATGAAGAGCTTCAAAAGGTGTGAAATACATGAGGGGCATGAAACTCTCTGAAAAATAGGAGGAGCATGAAGCGGTGTTCAAAAACATGAAGAGCGTTAAATGTTGTGAAAAATATGAAAAGCTTCAAAAGTTGTCAAAAATGAGATGAGCTTGAAACGGTCTGAAAAATAGGAAGAGCATGAAGCGGTGTTGAAAAACATGAAGAGCTGAAAACGTGTGAAAAATATGAAGAGCTTCAAAATTGTCAAAAATATGAGGAGCAAAAAACGGTCTGAAAAAAAAGGAGAAGCATGAAGCGTGTTCAAATACATGAAAAGCTTGAAAAGGTGTGAAAAATATGAAGAGCTTCAAAACGTGTCAAAATATGAGGAGCATGAAACGGTCTGAAAAATAGAAGCAGCATGAAGCGGTGTTGAAAAACATGAAGAGCCTGAAAAAGTGTGAAAAATATGAAGAGCTTCAAAAGGTGTCAAAAATATGAGGAGCATGATACGGTCTGAAAAATAGGAGTAGCATGAAGCGGTGTTGAAAAACATGAAGAGCCTGAAAAAGTGTGAAAAATATGAAGAGCTTTCAAAGGTGTCAAATATATGAGGAGCATGAAACGGTTTTGAAAACATGAAGAGCCTGAAAAGGTGTCAAAAAAATGAAGCGTTTCAAAAGGTGTCATAAATTTGAGGAACATGAAACTGTCTGAAAAATAGGAGTAGCATGAAACGGTGTTGAAAAACAAGAATAGCATGTAAAGGTGTGAAAAATATGAAGAGCTTCAAAATGTGTCGAAAATATGAGGAACATGAAACGGTATAAATAATAGGAGGATCACGAAACTGTCTGAAAAATTGGAGGAGCATGAAACGCTGTTGATAAATATGAAGAGCATGAAAATGTGTGAAAAATATGAAGAAATTCAAAAGGGGTCAAAAATATGAGGAGCATGAAACGGTGTGAAAAATAAGAGGAGCATGAAACAGTCCGAAAAATATGTGGAGCATGAAACGGTTTGAAAAATAGGAGGAGCATGAAGCGATGTTGAAAAACATGAAGAGCATGAAAAGGTGTGAAAAATATGAAGAGCTTCAAATGTTGTCAAAATTTGAGGAGCATGAAACGGTCTGAAAAATAGGAGGAGCATGAAGCCATGTTGAAAAACATGAAGATCCTGAAAAGGTGTGAAATAAATGAAGAGTTTCAAAACGTGTCAAAAATATTAGGAGCATGAAACGGTCTGAAAAATAGGAGGAGCATGAAGCCGTCTTGAAAACCATGAAGAGCCTGAAAATGTGTGAAACATATGAAGAGCTTCAAAATGTGTCAAAAATATTAGGAGCATGAAACGGTCTGCAATACAGGAGGAGCATGAAGCGGTCTTGAAAGACATGAAGAGCCTGAAAAGGTGTGAAAAATATGAAGAGCTTCAAAAGGTGTAAAATATATGAGGAACATGAAACGGTCTAAAAAAAAAAAGCGGAGCATGAAGTGATGTTTACAAACATGAAGAGCCTGAAAAGGTGTGAAATTATGAAGAGATTCAAAAGGTGTCAAATATTTGAGGAGCATGAAACGGTCTGAAAAATAGGAGGAGCATGAAGTGGTGTTGAAAAACATGAAGAGCCTGAAAAGGTGTGAAATATATGAAGAGTTTCAAAAGGTGTCAAAAATATGAGGAGCTTGATACGGTCTGAAAAATAGGAGGAGAATGAAACGGAGTTTAAAACATGAAAAGCATGAAAAAGTGTGAAAATTATGAAGAGCTTAAGAGGTGTCAAAAATACGAGGAGCATGAAACGGTCTGAAAAATAGGAGGAGCATGAAGCGGTTTTTAAAAAAAAGAAGAGCCTGAAACGGTGTGAAAAATATGAAGAACTTCAAAAGGTTTGAAAAATATAAAGAGCTTCAAAAGATGTCAAAAATTTGAGCAGCATGAAATAGTATGAAAAATAGGAGGAGCATGAAAAGGTTTTCAAAAACATGAAGAGCATGAAATGGATTGAAAAATATGAAGAGCTTCAAAAGGTGTCAAAAATAGGAGGAGCATGAAGCGGTGTTGAAAAAAATGAAGAGCCTGAAAAGGTGAGAAAAATATGAAGAGCTTCAAAAGGTGTCAAAAATATGAGGAGCATGAAACGGTCTGAAAATAGGAGGAGCATGAAGCGGTGTTGAAAAAAATGAAGAGCCTGAGTAGGTGTGAAAAATATGAAGAGCTTCAAAAGGTGTCAAAAATATGCGGAGCATGAAACGGTCTGAAAAATAAGAGGAGCATGAAGCGGTGTTCAAAATCATGAAGCCTGAAATGGTGGGAAAACTATGAAGAGCTTCAAAAGGTGTGAAAAACATGAGGAGCATGAAACGGTCTGAAAAAGAGGTGGAGCCTGAAACGGTGTTGAAAAACAAGAAGAGCTTGAAAAGGTGTGAAAAATATGAAGAGCTTCAAAAGAAGTCAAAAATATGACGAACATGAATCTTTCTGAAAAATAGGAGGAGCATGAAGCGGCGTTCAAAAACATGAAGAGCCTGAAAAGGTGTGAAAAATATGAAGAGCTTCAAAAGGTGTCAAATATAGGAGGAGCATGAAACGGTCTGAAAAATAGGAAAAGCACGAAACGGTGTTCAAAAACATGAAGAGCCTGAGAAGGTGTGAAAAATATGACGAGTTTCAAAGGTGTCAAAAATATGAGGAGCATGAAACGGTCTGAAAAATTGGAGGAGCATGAAACGGTATGAAAAATATGAGGAGCATGAAAAGGTCTGAAAAATAAGAGGAGCAATAAACGGAGTTGAAAAACAAGAAGAGCATGGAAAGGTGTGAGAAATAAGAAGAGCTTCAAAAGGTGTCAAAAATATGAGGAGCTCGAATTACTCTGAAAAATAAGAGGAGCGTGAACCGGTGTTGAAAAGCATGAAGAGCATGAAAAGGTCTGAAAAATATGAAGAGCTTCAAAATATGTCAAATATATGAGGAGCAAGAAATGGTCTGAAAAATAAGAGGAGCATGAAATGGTGTTGAAAAACATGAAGAGACAGAAAAGGTGTGAAATATATGAAGAGCTTCAAAAGGTTTCAAAAATATGAGGAGCATGAAACGGTCGGAAAAATTGGAGGAGCATGAAACGGTGTTGAAAAATATGAAGAGCCTGAAAAGGTTTGAAAAATATGAAGAGCTTCAAAAGGTGTCAAAAATATGAGGAGCATGAAGTGGTGTTGAAAAACATGAAGAACCTGAAAAAGTGTGAAATATATGAAGAGATTCAAAAGGAGTCAAAAATATGAGGAACATGAAACGATCTGAAAAATAGGAGTAGCATGAAACGGTGTTCAAAAGTATAAAGAGCCTGAAAAGGTGTGAAAAATATGAAGAGCTTCAAAAGGTGTCAAAAATATGAGGAGCGTGAAGCGGTGTTGAACAACAGGAAGAGCCTGAAAAGGTGTGAAGTATATGAAGAGCTTCAAAAGGTGTCAAAGATATGAGGAGCATGAAACGGTCTGAAAAATTGGAAGAGCATGAAAAGGTGTTCAAAAATATGAAGAGCCTGAAAAGTTGTGAAAAATTTGAAGAGCGTCAAAAGGTGTCAAAAATATGAGGAGCATGAAACGGTCTGAAAAATTGGAGGAGCATGAAACAGTGTTGAAACATGAAGAGACCAAAAAGGTGTGAAAAATTTGAAGAGCTTCAAAAAGTGTGAAAAATATGAAGATCTTCAAAAGGTGTGAAAAATATGAGGATCATGAAACGGTCTAAAAAATAGGAGGAGTATGAAGCGGTGTTCAAAAACATGAAGAGCCTGAAAATGTGTGAAAAATATGAAGAGCTTCAAAACCTTTCAAAAATATGAGGAGCATGAAACGGTTTGAAAAATAGGAGGAGCATGAAGCGGTGTTGAAAACATGAAGAGCCTGAAAAGGTGTGAAAAATATAAAGAGCTTCAAAAGATGTCAAAAATATGAGGAGCATGAAACGGTCTGAAAAATAGGAGTAGCATGAAGCGGTGTTGAAAAACATGAAGAGCCTGAAAAAGTGTGAAAAATAACAAGAGCTTTCAAAGGTGTCAAAAATATGAGGAGCATGAAACGGTTTTGAAAACATGAAGAGCCTGAAAAGGTGTCAAAAAAATGAAGAGTTTCAAAAGGTGTCATAAATTTGAGGAACATGAAACTGTCTGAAAAATAGGAGTAGCATGAAACGGTGTTGAAAAACAAGAATAGCATGTAAAGGTGTGAAAAATATGAAGAGCTTCAAAATGTGTCGAAAATATGAGGAACATGAAACGGTATAAATAATAGGAGGATCACGAAACTGTCTGAAAAATTGGAGGAGCATGAAACGCTGTTGATAAATAAGAAGAGCATGAAAATGTGTGAAAAATATGAAGAACTTCAAAAGGGGTAAAAAATATGAGGAGCATGAAACGGTGTGAAAAATAAGAGGAGCATGAAACAGTCTGAAAAATATGTGGAGCATGAAACGGTTTGAAAAATAGCAGGAGCATGAAGCGATGTTGAAAAACATGAAGAGCATGAAAAGGTGTGAAAAATATGAAGAGCTTCAAAAGTTGTCAAAATTTGAGGAGCATGAAACGGTCTGAAAAATATGAGGAGCATGAAACGGTATGAAAAATGGGAGGAGCATGGAAAGGTGTTCAAAAATATGAAGAGCCTGAAAAGGTGTGAAAAATATGAAGAGCTTCAAAAAGTGTCAAAAATATGAGGAGCATGAAGTGGTGATGGAAAACATGAAGAGCCTGAAAAGGTGTGAAAAATATGAAGAGCTTCAAAAGGTGTCAAAAATATGAGAACCATGAAACGGTCTGAAAAATAGGAGGAGCAAAAAGCGATGTTGAAAAACATGAAGAGCCTGAAAAGGTGTGAAAAATATGAAGAGCTTCAAAAGGTGTCAAAAATATGAGAACCATGAAACGGTCTGAAAAATAGGAGGAGCATGAAACGTTCTGAAAAATATGAGGAGCATGAAACGGGTTTGAAAACATGAAGAGCCTGAAAAGGTTTGAATTATATGCAGAGCTTGAAACGGTGTCAAAGATATGAGCAGCATGAAACGGTCTGAAAAATAGGAGGAGCATGAAGCGGTATTGAAAACATGAAGAGCCTGAAAAGTTTGAAATATATGCAGAGCTTGAAAAGGTGTCAAAGATATGAGGAGCATGAAACGGTCTGAAAAATAGGAGGAGCATGAAGCGGTGTTGAAAAACATGAAGTGCCTGACAAGGTGTGAAATATATGAAGTGCTTCAAAAGGTGTCAAAAATATGAGGAACTGGAAACGGTCTGAAAAATAAGAGGAGCATGAAGCGGTGTTAAAAACATGAGGAGCATGAAACGGTCAGAAAAATAGGAGGATCATGAAGCGGTGTTGAAAAACATGAAGAGCCTGAAAAGGTGTGAAAAATATGAAGAGTTTCAAAAGGTGTCAAAATATGAGGAGCTTGAAACCGTCTGAAAAGTAGGAGGAGCATGAAGCGGTGTTGAAAAACATGAAGAGCCTGAAAAGGTTTGAAATATATGAAGAGCTTCAAAAGGTGTCAAAAATATGAGGAGCATGATACGTCCTGAAAAATAGGAGGAGCATGAAGCGGTGTTGAAAAACATGAAGAGCCTGAAAAGGTGGGAAAATTATGAAGAGTTTCAAAAGGTGTCAAAAATATGAGGAGCATAAAACGGTCTGAAAAATAGGAGGAGCATGAAGCGGTGTTGAAAAACATGAAGAGCCTGAAAAGGTGGGAAAATTATGAAGAGTTTCAAAAGGTGTCAAAAATATGAGGAACATGAAACTTTCTGAAAAATAGGAGGATCATGAAGTGCTGTTGAAAAACATGAAGAGCCTGAAAAGGTGTGAAATATACGAAGAGCTTCAAAATGTGTCAAAAATATGAGGATATGAAACGGTCTGAAAAACAGGAGGAGCATGAAGCGGTGTTGAAAAACATGAAGAGCCTGAAATGGTGTGAAAAACATGAAGAGCCTGAAAAGGTGTGATGAATATGAAGAGGTTCAAAAGGTGTTCAAAAATATGAGGAGCATGAAACGGTCTGAAAAATAGGAGGAGTGTGAAACTATGTTGAAAAACATGAAGTGCATGAAAATTGGTGAAAAATATGAAGAGCTTCAAAAGGTGTCAAAAATATGAGTAGCATGATACAGTCTGAAAAATTGGAGGAGCATGAAGTGGTGTTGAAAATCATGAAGAGCCTGAAAAGGTGTGAAAAATATGAAGAGCTTCAAAAGGTGTGAAAAATATGAAGAGCTTCAAAAGGTGTGAAAAATATGAGGAGCATGAAACAGTCTGAAAAATAGGAGGAGCATGAAGCCGTGTTCAAAAACATGAACACCCTGAAAAGGTGTGAAAAATATGAGGAGCTTCAAAAGGTGTGAAATACATGAGGAGTGTTAAACGGTCTAAAAAATATGAGAAGCATGAAGTGTTGTTGAAAAACATGAAGAGCCTGAAAATGTGTGAAAAATATGAACAGCTTCAAAAAGTGTGAAATACGTGAGGAGGATTAAACGGTCTGGAAAATAGGAGGAACATGAAGCGGTGTTGAAAAACATGAAGGCCTGAAAACGTGTGAAAAATATGAAGAGCTTCAAAAAGTGTGAAAAATATGAAGAGCTTCAAAAAGTGTCAAAAATTAGATGAGCATGAAACGATCTGAAAAATAGGAGGAGCATGAAGTGATGTTGAAAAAAATGAAGAGCCTGAAAAGGTTTGAAAAATATGAAAAGCTTCAAAAGCTGTCAAAAATATGAGGAGCATGAAACTGTCTCAAAAATAGGAGGAGCATGAAGCGGTGTTCAAAAACATGAAGAGCCTGAAAAGGTGTGAAAAATATGAGGAGCTTCAAAAGGTGTGAAATACATGAGAATTATTAAACGGTCTGAAAAATAGGAGGAGCATGAAGTGCTGTTGAAAAACATGAAGAGCCTGAAAATGTGTGAAAAATATGAAGAGCTTCAAAAGATGTCAAAAATATGAGGAGTATGAAACGGTCTGAAAAACAGGAGGAGCATGAAGCGGTGTTCAAAAACATGAAGAGCCTGAAAACGTGTGAAAAATATGAAGAGCTTCAAAAGATGTGAAAAATATGAAGAGTTTCACAAGGTGTGAAATACATGAGGAGCATGAAACTCTCTGAAAAATAGAAGAAGCATGAAGTGGTGTTCAGAAACATGAAGAGCCTGAAAAGGTGTGAAAAATATGAAGAGCTTCAAAAGGTGTGAAAAATATGAAGAGCTTCAAAAAGTGTGAAATACGTGAGGAGGATTAAACGGTCTGAAAAATAGGAGGAGCATGAAGCGGTGTTGAAAAACATGAAGGCATGAAACGTGTGAAAAATATGAAGAGCTTCAAAAGTTGTGAAAAATACGAAGAGCTTCAACAGGTGTCAAAAATTAGATGAGCATGAAACGATCTGAAAAATAGGAGGAGCATGAAGTGGTGTTCAAAAAAATGAAAAGCGTGAAAAGTTTTGAAAAATATGAAAAGCTTCAAAAGGTGTCAAAAATATGCGGAGCATGAAACTGTCTCAAAAATAGGAGGAGCATGAAGCGGTGTTCAAAAACAAGAAGAGCCTGAAAAGGTGTGAAAAATATGAAGAGCTTCAAAAGGTGTCAAAAATATGAGGAGCATGAAACGGTCTGAAAAAAAGGAGGAGCATGAAGCCGTGTTGAAAAACATAAAGAGCCTGAAAAAGTGTGAAAAATATGAGGAGCTTCCAAAGGTGTGAAATACATGTGGAGCATTAAACGGTCTGAAAAACAGGATGAGCATGAAGAGGTGTTGAAAAATATGAAGAGCCTGAAAAGGTGTGAAAAATATGAAGAGCTTCAAAAGGTGTCAAAAATATGAGGAGCATGAAACGATCTGAAAAATAGGAGGAGCACGAAGCAGTGTTGAAAAACATGAAGAGTCTGAAAAAGTGTGAAAAATATGAAGAGCTTCAAAAGGTGTCAAAAATGAGATGAGCATGAAACGATCGGAAAAATAGTAGGAGCATGAAGTGGTGTTGAAAAAAATGAAGAGCCTGAAAAGGTGTTAAAAATATGAAGAGCTTCAAAAGGTGTGAAAAATATGAAGAGCTTCAAAAGGTGTCAAAAATTAGATGAGCATGAAACGGTCTGAAAAATAGGAGGAGCATGAAGTGGTGTTGAAAAAAATGAAGAGCCTGAAAAGGTGTGAAAAATATGAAGAACTTCAAAAGGTGTCAAAAAATAGATGAGCATGAAACGCTCTGAAAAATAGGAGGAGCATGAAGTGGTGTTGAAAAAAATGAGGAATCTGAAAAGGTGTGAAAAATATGAAGAGCTTCAAAAGGTGTCAAATATATGAGGAGCATGAAACGGTCTGAAAAATTGCATGAGAATGAAGCGGTGTTGAATAACATGAAGAGTCTGAAAACGTGTGAAAATATGAAGAGCTCAAAAGTTGTGAAAAATATGAAGTACTTCAAAAGGTGTCGAAAATGAGATGAGCATGAAACGGTCTGAAAAATAGGAGGATCATGAAGCGGTGTTGAAAATCATGAAGAGCCTGAAAAGGTGTGAAAAATAGGAAAAGCTTCAAAAGATGTGAAAAATATGAAGAGCTTCAAAAAGTGTGAAATACATGAGGAGGATTAAACGGTCTGAAAAATAGGAGGAGCAGGAAGTGGTGTTGAAAAACATGAAGGCCTGAAAACGAGTGAAAAATATGAAGAGTTTCAAAAGGTGTGAAAAATATGAAGGGCTTCAAAAGGTGTCAAAAATTAGATGAGCATGAAACGGTCTGAAAAATAGGAGGAGCATGAAGTGGTGTTGAAAATAATGAAGAGCCTGAAAAGGTTTGAAAAATATGAAGAGCTTCAAAAGGTGTCAATAATATGAGGAGCATGAAACGGTCTGAAAAATAGAAAGAGCATGAAGCGGTGTTCAAAAACATGAAGAGCCTGAAAATGTGTGAAAAACATGAAGAGCTTCAAAAGATGGCAAAAATATGAGGAGTATGAAACGGTCTGAAAAATAGGAGGAGCATGAAGCCGTGTTGAAAAACATGAAGAGCCTGAAAAGGTGTGAAAAACATGAAGAGCTTCAAAAGATGGCAAAAATATGAGGAGTATGAAACGGTCTGAAAAATAGGAGGAGCATGAAGCGGTGTTCTAAAATATGAAAAGCCTGAAAAGGTGTGAAAAATATGAAGAGCTTCAAAAGGTGTCAAAATGAGATGAGCATGAAACGGTTTGAAAAATAGGAGGAGCATGAAGTGGTGTTGATAAAAATGAAAAGCCTAAAAAGGTGTGAAAAATATGAAGAGCTTCAAAAGTTGTCAAAATGAGATAATCATGAAACGGTCTGAAAATTAGGAGGAGCATGAAGTCGTGTTGAAAAAAATGAAAAGCCTGAAAAGGTGTGAGAAATATGAAGAGCTTTAAAAGGTGTCAAATATATTAGGAGCATGAAACGGTCTGGAAATTATAGGAGCATGAAGCGGTGTTGAAAAACATGAAGAACCTGAAAAGAAGTGTGAAATATGAAGAGCTTCAAAAGGTGTCAAAAATGAGATGAGCATGAAACGGTCTGAAAAATAGGAGAAGCATGAAGTGGTGTTGAAAAAAATGAAGAACCTGAAAAGGTGTGAAAAATATGAAGAGCTTCTAAAGGATTCAAAAATATGAGAAACATGAAACGGTCTTAAGAATATGAGGAGCATGAAGTGGTGTTGAAAAACATGAAGAGCCTGAAAAGGTGTGAAAAATATGAAGAGCTTCAAAAGCTGTCAAATATATGAGGAGCATGAAACGGTCTGAAAATTAGGAGTATCATGAAACGGTGTTGAAAACCATGAAGAGCCTGATAAGGTGTCAAAAATATGAAGAGCTTCAAAAGGTGTCAAAAATATAAAGAGCATGAAACGGTCTGAAAAATAGGAGGAGCATGAAGCGGTGTTGAAAAACATGAAGAGCCTGAAAAGGTGTGAAAAATATGAAGAGCTTCAGGAGGTGTGAAAAATATGAGGTGCAAGAAACGCTCTGAAAAATAAGAGGAGCATGAAGCGGTGTTGAAAAACAGGAAGAGCCTAAAAAGTTGTGAAAAATATGAAGAGCTTCAAAAGGTGTCAATAATATGAGGAGCATGAAACGTTCTGAAAAATAGGAGCAGCATGAAGCGGTGTTGAAAAACATGAAGAGCCTGAAAATGTGTGAAAAATATGAAGAGCTTCAAAAGGTGTCAAAATATGAGGAGCATGAAACGGTCTGAAAAATAGGAGGAGCATGAAGCAGTGTTGAAAAACATGAAGAGCCTGAAAAGGTGTTAAAAATATGAAGAGCTTCAAAAGGTGTGAAAAATATGAAGAGCTTCAAAAGGTGTCAAAAATTAGATGAGCATGAAACGGTCTGAAAAATAGGAGGAGCATGAAGTGGTGTTGAAAAAAATGAAGAGCCTGAAAAGGTGTGAAAAATATGAAGAGCTTCAAAAGGTGTCAAAAAATAGATGAGCATGAAACGCTCTGAAAAATAGGAGGAGCATGAAGTGGTGTTCAAAAAAATGAGGAATCTGAAAAGGTGTGAAAAATATGAAGAGCTTCAAAAGGTGTCAAATATATGAGGAGCATGAAACGGTCTGAAAAATTGCATGAGAATGAAGCGGTGTTGAAAAACATGAAGAGTCTGAAAACGTGTGAAAATATGAAGAGCTCAAAAGTTGTGAAAAATATGAAGTACTTCAAAAGGTGTCGAAAATGAGATGAGCATGAAACGGTCTGAAAAATAGGAGGATCATGAAGCGGTGTTGAAAATCATGAAGAGCCTGAAAAGGTGTGAAAAATAGGAAAAGCTTCAAAAGATGTGAAAAATATGAAGAGCTTCAAAAAGTGTGAAATACATGAGGAGGATTAAACGGTCTGAAAAATAGGAGGAGCATGAAGTGGTGTTGAAAAACATGAAGGCCTGAAAACGAGTGAAAAATATGAAGAGTTTCAAAAGGTGTGAAAAATATGAAGGGCTTCAAAAGGTGTCAAAAATTAGATGAGCATGAAACGGTCTGAAAAATAGGAGGAGCATGAAGTGGTGTTGAAAATAATGAAGAGCCTGAAAAGGTTTGAAAAATATGAAGAGCTTCAAAAGGTGTCAATAATATGAGGAGCATGAAACGGTCTGAAAAATAGAAAGAGCATGAAGCGGTGTTCAAAAACATGAAGAGCCTGAAAATGTGTGAAAAATATGAAGAGCTTCAAAAGGTGTCAAAAATATGAGGAGCATGAAACGGTCTGAAAAATAGGAGCAGCATGAAAAGGTGATCAAAAACATGAAGAGCCTGAGAAGGTGTGAAAATTATGAAGAGCTTCAAAATGTGTGAAATACATGGGGAGCATGAAAAGGCCTGAAAAATAGGAGAAGCATGAAGTGGTTTGGAAAAACATGAAGAGCCTGAAAAGGTGTGAAAAATATGAAGAGCTTCAAAAGGTGTGAAACACATGAGGAGCATGAAACTCTCTGAAAAAGACACGGAGCATGAAGTGGTGTTCAAAAGAATGAAGAGCCTGAGAAGGTGTGAAAAATATGAAGAGCTTCAAACGTGTGAAAAATATGAGGAGCATGATATGGTTTGAAAAATAGGATTAGCATGAAGCGGTGTTCAAAACATGAAGAGCCTGAAAAGTTGTGAAAAATATGAAAAGCTTCAAAATGTGTCAAAAATATGAGGAGCATGAAACGGTCTGAAAAATCGGAGGAGCATGAAGCGGTGTTGAAAAACATGAAGAGCCTGAAAAGGTGTGAGAAATATGAAGAGCTTCAAAAGGTGTCAAAAATATTTGTAGCATGAAACGGTTTGCAACATTAGGAGCATGAAGTGGTGTTGAAAACATGAAGAGCCTGAAACGGCGTGAAAAATATGAAAAGCTTCAAAAGGTGTCAATAATATGAGGAGCATGAAAAGGTCTGAAAAATAGGAGGAGCATGAAGCGGTGTTGAAAAACATGAAGAGCCTGAAAAGGTGTGAAAAATATGAAGAGCTACAAAACGTGTCAAATTATGAGGAGCATGAAACGGTCTGAAAAATAGAAGGAGCATGAAGCGGTGTTCAAAAACATAAAGAGACTGAAAAGGTGTGAAAAATATGAAGAGCTTCAAAAGGTGTCAAAAATATGAGGAGCTGAAACGGTCTGAAAAATAGAGGGTTATGAAACGGTGTTCAAAAACATGAAGAGCCTGAAGAGGTGTGAAAAATATGAAAAGCTTCAAAACCTGTCAAAAATATTAGGAGCAAGAAACGATCTGAAAAATAGCAGGAGCATGAAGTGTTGTTGAAAATCATGAAGAGTCTGAAAAGGCGTGTAAAATATGAAGAGCTTCAAAAGATGTGAAAAATATGAAGAGCTTCAAAAGTTGTGAAAAATGTGAAGAGCTTCAAAAGGTGTAAGAAATGAGATGAGCATGAAACGGTCTGAAAAATAGGAGGAGCATGAAGCGGTGTTCAAAATCAGGAAGAGCCTGAAAAAGTGTGAAAAATATGAAGAGTTTCAAAAGGTGTGAAAGATATGAAGTGCTTCAAAAGATGTCAAAAAAGAGATGAGCATGAAACGTTCTGAAAAATAGGAGGAGCATGAAGCGGTGTTGGAAAACATGAAGAGCCTGAAAAGGTGTGAAAAATATGAAGAGCTTCAAAAGGTGTCAAAAAGAGATAAGGATGAAACGGTCTTAAAAATAGGAGGAGAATGAAGAGGTGTTGAAAAACATGAAGAGCCTGAAACGTGTGAAAAATATGAAGAGCTTCAAAAGGTGTCAAAAATATGAGGAGAATGAAACGGTCTGAAAAATAGGAGGAGCATGAAGCGGTGTTGAAAAACCAGAAGAGCCTGAAAAGGTGTGAAAAATATGAAGAGCTTCAAAAGGTGTCAAAAATATGAGGAGCATGAAACTTTCTGAAAAAGGAGTACCATGAAACGGTCCTCAAAACATGAAAAGACTGGAATGGTGTGAAAAACATGAAGAGCCTCAAAACGTGTCAAAAATATGAGGAGCATGAAATGGTATGAAAAATAAGAGCAGCTTGAAGCAGTGTTGAAAAACATGAAGAGCGTGAAAACCTGTGAAAAATATGAAGAGCTTCAAAAGGTGTAAAAAATATAAAGAGCGTCAAAAGGTGTAAGAAATGAGATGAGCATGAATCGGTCTGAAAAATAGGAGGAACATGAAGTGGTGTTGAAAAACATGAAGAGCCTGAAAAGGTGTGAAAAACATGAAGAGCTTCAAAAGATGGCAAAAATATGAGGAGTATGAAACGGTCTGAAAAATAGGAGGAGCATGAAGCGGTGTTCTAAAATATGAAAAGCCTGAAAAGGTGTGAAAAATATGAAGAGCTTCAAAAGGTGTCAAAATGAGATGAGCATGAAACGGTTTGAAAAATAGGAGGAGCATGAAGTGGTGTTGATAAAAATGAAAAGCCTAAAAAGGTGTGAAAAATATGAAGAGCTTCAAAAGTTGTCAAAATGAGATAATCATGAAACGGTCTGAAAATTAGGAGGAGCATGATGTCGTGTTGAAAAAAATGAAAAGCCTGAAAAGGTGTGAGAAATATGAAGAGCTTTAAAAGGTGTCAAATATATTAGGAGCATGAAACGGTCTGGAAATTATAGGAGCATGAAGCGGTGTTGAAAAACATGAAGAACCTGAAAAGAAGTGTGAAATATGAAGAGCTTCAAAAGGTGTCAAAAATGAGATGAGCATGAAACGGTCTGAAAAATAGGAGAAGCATGAAGTGGTGTTGAAAAAAATGAAGAACCTGAAAAGGTGTGAAAAATATGAAGAGCTTCTAAAGGATTCAAAAATATGAGAAACATGAAACGGTCTTAAGAATATGAGGAGCATGAAGTGGTGTTGAAAAACATGAAGAGCCTGAAAAGGTGTGAAAAATATGAAGAGCTTCAAAAGCTGTCAAATATATGAGGAGCATGAAACGGTCTGAAAATTAGGAGTATCATGAAACGGTGTTGAAAAACATGAAGAGCCTGATAAGGTGTCAAAAATATGAAGAGCTTCAAAAGGTGTCAAAAATATAAAGAGCATGAAACGGTCTGAAAAATAGGAGGAGCATGAAGCGGTGTTGAAAAACATGAAGAGCCTGAAAAGGTGTGAAAAATATGAAGAGCTTCAGGAGGTGTGAAAAATATGAGGTGCAAGAAACGCTCTGAAAAATAAGAGGAGCATGAAGCGGTGTTGAAAAACAGGAAGAGCCTAAAAAGTTGTGAAAAATATGAAGAGCTTCAAAAGGTGTCAATAATATGAGGAGCATGAAACGTTCTGAAAAATAGGAGCAGCATGAAGCGGTGTTGAAAAACATGAAGAGCCTGAAAATGTGTGAAAAATATGAAGAGCTTCAAAAGGTGTCAAAATATGAGGAGCATGAAACGGTCTGAAAAATAGGAGGAGCATGAAGCAGTGTTGAAAAACATGAAGAGCCTGAAAAGGTGTTAAAAATATGAAGAGCTTCAAAAGGTGTGAAAAATATGAAGAGCTTCAAAAGGTGTCAAAAATTAGATGAGCATGAAACGGTCTGAAAAATAGGAGGAGCATGAAGTGGTGTTGAAAAAAATGAAGAGCCTGAAAAGGTGTGAAAAATATGAAGAGCTTCAAAAGGTGTCAAAAAATAGATGAGCATGAAACGCTCTGAAAAATAGGAGGAGCATGAAGTGGTGTTGAAAAAAATGAGGAATCTGAAAAGGTGTGAAAAATATGAAGAGCTTCAAAAGGTGTCAAATATATGAGGAGCATGAAACGGTCTGAAAAATTGCATGAGAATGAAGCGGTGTTGAAAAACATGAAGAGTCTGAAAACGTGTGAAAATATGAAGAGCTCAAAAGTTGTGAAAAATATGAAGTACTTCAAAAGGTGTCGAAAATGAGATGAGCATGAAACGGTCTGAAAAATAGGAGGATCATGAAGCGGTGTTGAAAATCATGAAGAGCCTGAAAAGGTGTGAAAAATAGGAAAAGCTTCAAAAGATGTGAAAAATATGAAGAGCTTCAAAAAGTGTGAAATACATGAGGAGGATTAAACGGTCTGAAAAATAGGAGGAGCATGAAGTGGTGTTGAAAAACATGAAGGCCTGAAAACGAGTGAAAAATATGAAGAGTTTCAAAAGGTGTGAAAAATATGAAGGGCTTCAAAAGGTGTCAAAAATTAGATGAGCATGAAACGGTCTGAAAAATAGGAGGAGCATGAAGTGGTGTTG
This sequence comes from Dama dama, assembly GCF_033118175.1. Lineage (NCBI taxonomy): Eukaryota > Metazoa > Chordata > Mammalia > Artiodactyla > Cervidae > Dama > Dama dama. Next base: position 6,183,415 of record NC_083709.1, read on the forward strand.
AAAATAATGAAGAGCCTGAAAAGGTTTGAAAAATATGAAGAGCTTCAAAAGGTGTCAATAATATGAGGAGCATGAAACGGTCTGAAAAATAGAAAGAGCATGAAGCGGTGTTCAAAAACATGAAGAGCCTGAAAATGTGTGAAAAATATGAAGAGCTTCAAAAGGTGTCAAAAATATGAGGAGCATGAAACGGTCTGAAAAATAGGAGCAGCATGAAAAGGTGATCAAAAACATGAAGAGCCTGAGAAGGTGTGAAAATTATGAAGAGCTTCAAAATGTGTGAAATACATGGGGAGCATGAAAAGGCCTGAAAAATAGGAGAAGCATGAAGTGGTTTGGAAAAACATGAAGAGCCTGAAAAGGTGTGAAAAATATGAAGAGCTTCAAAAGGTGTGAAACACATGAGGAGCATGAAACTCTCTGAAAAAGACACGGAGCATGAAGTGGTGTTCAAAAGAATGAAGAGCCTGAGAAGGTGTGAAAAATATGAAGAGCTTCAAACGTGTGAAAAATATGAGGAGCATGATATGGTTTGAAAAATAGGATTAGCATGAAGCGGTGTTCAAAACATGAAGAGCCTGAAAAGTTGTGAAAAATATGAAAAGCTTCAAAATGTGTCAAAAATATGAGGAGCATGAAACGGTCTGAAAAATCGGAGGAGCATGAAGCGGTGTTGAAAAACATGAAGAGCCTGAAAAGGTGTGAGAAATATGAAGAGCTTCAAAAGGTGTCAAAAATATTTGTAGCATGAAACGGTTTGCAACATTAGGAGCATGAAGTGGTGTTGAAAACATGAAGAGCCTGAAACGGCGTGAAAAATATGAAAAGCTTCAAAAGGTGTCAATAATATGAGGAGCATGAAAAGGTCTGAAAAATAGGAGGAGCATGAAGCGGTGTTGAAAAACATGAAGAGCCTGAAAAGGTGTGAAAAATATGAAGAGCTACAAAACGTGTCAAATTATGAGGAGCATGAAACGGTCTGAAAAATAGAAGGAGCATGAAGCGGTGTTCAAAAACATAAAGAGACTGAAAAGGTGTGAAAAATATGAAGAGCTTCAAAAGGTGTCAAAAATATGAGGAGCTGAAACGGTCTGAAAAATAGAGGGTTATGAAACGGTGTTCAAAAACATGAAGAGCCTGAAGAGGTGTGAAAAATATGAAAAGCTTCAAAACCTGTCAAAAATATTAGGAGCAAGAAACGATCTGAAAAATAGCAGGAGCATGAAGTGTTGTTGAAAATCATGAAGAGTCTGAAAAGGCGTGTAAAATATGAAGAGCTTCAAAAGATGTGAAAAATATGAAGAGCTTCAAAAGTTGTGAAAAATGTGAAGAGCTTCAAAAGGTGTAAGAAATGAGATGAGCATGAAACGGTCTGAAAAATAGGAGGAGCATGAAGCGGTGTTCAAAATCAGGAAGAGCCTGAAAAAGTGTGAAAAATATGAAGAGTTTCAAAAGGTGTGAAAGATATGAAGTGCTTCAAAAGATGTCAAAAAAGAGATGAGCATGAAACGTTCTGAAAAATAGGAGGAGCATGAAGCGGTGTTGGAAAACATGAAGAGCCTGAAAAGGTGTGAAAAATATGAAGAGCTTCAAAAGGTGTCAAAAAGAGATAAGGATGAAACGGTCTTAAAAATAGGAGGAGAATGAAGAGGTGTTGAAAAACATGAAGAGCCTGAAACGTGTGAAAAATATGAAGAGCTTCAAAAGGTGTCAAAAATATGAGGAGAATGAAACGGTCTGAAAAATAGGAGGAGCATGAAGCGGTGTTGAAAAACCAGAAGAGCCTGAAAAGGTGTGAAAAATATGAAGAGCTTCAAAAGGTGTCAAAAATATGAGGAGCATGAAACTTTCTGAAAAAGGAGTACCATGAAACGGTCCTCAAAACATGAAAAGACTGGAATGGTGTGAAAAACATGAAGAGCCTCAAAACGTGTCAAAAATATGAGGAGCATGAAATGGTATGAAAAATAAGAGCAGCTTGAAGCAGTGTTGAAAAACATGAAGAGCGTGAAAACATGTGAAAAATATGAAGAGCTTCAAAAGGTGTAAAAAATATAAAGAGCGTCAAAAGGTGTAAGAAATGAGATGAGCATGAATCGGTCTGAAAAATAGGAGGAACATGAAGTGGTGTTGAAAAACATGAAGAGCCTGAAAAGGTGTGAAAAATATGAAGAGCTTCAAAAGGTGTCAAAAATACGAGGAGCATGAAATGGTCTGAAAAATAGGAGGAGCATGAAACAGTGTTGAAAAACATGAAGAGCCTGAAAAGGTGTGAAAAATATGAAGAGCTTCAAAAGGTGACAAAAATATGAGGAGCATGAAACGGTCTGAAAAATAGGAGGAGCATGAAACGGTGTTCAAAAACATGAAGAGCCTAGAATGGTTTGAAAAATATGAAGAGCCTCAAAACGTGTCAAAAATATGAGAAGCATGAAACGGTCTGAAAAATAGGAGGAGCATGAAGCGGTGTTGAAAAACATGAAGCGCCTGAAAATGTTTGCAAAATATGAAGAGCTTCAAAAGTTGTGAAAATATGAAGAGCTTCAAAAGGTGTCATTTATGAGATGAGCATGAAACGGTCTGAAAAATAGGAGGAGCATGAAACGGTCCTGAAAAACATGAAGAGCCTGAAAAGTTGTGAAAAATATGAAGAGCTTCAAAAGGTGTCAAAAATATGAGGAGCATAAAAAGGTCTGAAAAATAAGAGGAGCATGAAGCGGTGTTCAAAAACATGGAGAGCCTGAAAAGTTGTCAAAAATGTGAAGAGCTTCAAAAGGTGTCAAAAATATGAGGAGCATGAAACGATTTGAAAAATAGGAGGGGCATGAAGCGGGGTTGAAATACATGAAGAGCCTGAAAACGTGTGAAAAATATGAAGAGGTTCAAAAGGTGTGAAAAATATGAAGAGCTTCAAAAGGTGTCAAAAATGAGATAAGTCTGAAACGGTCTGAAAAATAGGAGGAGCATGAAGTGGTGTTGAAAAACATGAAGAGCCTGAAAACGTGTGAAAAATATGAAGAGGTTCAAAAGGTGTGAAAAATATGAAGAGCTTCAAAAGGTGTCAAAAATGAGATAAGTCTGAAACGGTCTGAAAAATAGGAGGAGCATGAAGTGGTGTTGAAAAACATGAAGAGCCTGAAAACGTGTGAAAAATATGAAGAGCTTCAAAAGGTGTCAAAACTATGAAGAGCGTGAAACGGTCTGAAAAATAGGAGGAGCATGAAGCGGTGTTGAAAAACATGAAGAGCCTGAAAGGGTGTGAAAAATATGAAGAGCTTCAAAAGGTGTCAAAAATATGAGGAGCATGAAACGGTCTGAAAAATCGGAGGAGCATGAAGCGGTGTTGAAAAACGTGAAGAGCCTGAAAAAGTGTGAAAAATATGAAGAGCTTCAAAATGTGTCAAAAATACGAGGAGCACGAAACGGTCTGAAAAATAGGAGGAGCATGAAGCGGTGTTCAAAACCATGGAGAGAATGAAAAGGTGTGAAAAATATGAAGTGCTTCAATAGGTGTCAAAAATATGAGGAGCATGAAAGGTCTGAAATATAGGAGAAGCATGAATTGTTATTGAAAAACATGAAGAGCCTGAAAAGGTGTGAAAAATATGAGGAGCTATAAAAGGTATTAAAAATATTTGGAGCATGAAACGATCTGAAGAATAGGAGGATCATGAAGCGGTGTTGAAAACCATGAAGAGCCTGAAAAGGTGTGAAAAATATGAAGAGCTTCAAAAGGTGTGAAAAATATGAAGAGCTTCAAAAGGTGTGAAAAGTATGAGGAGCATGAAACAGTCTGAAAAATAGGAGGAGCATGAAGCCGTGTTCAAAAACATGAACACCCTGAAAAGGTGTGAAAAATATGAGGAGCTTCAAAAGGTGTGAAATACATGAGGAGCGTTAAACGGTCTGAAAAATATGAGAAGCATGAAGTGTTGTTGAAAAACATGAAGAGCCTGAAAATGTGTGAAAAATATGAACAGCTTCAAAAAGTGTGAAATACGTGAGGAGGATTAAACGGTCTGGAAAATAGGAGGAACATGAAGCGGTGTTGAAAAACATGAAGGCCTGAAAACGTGTGAAAAATATGAAGAGCTTCAAAAAGTGTGAAAAATATGAAGAGCTTCAAAAAGTGTCAAAAATTAGATGAGCATGAAACGATCTGAAAAATAGGAGGAGCATGAAGTGATGTTGAAAAAAATGAAGAGCCTGAAAAGGTTTGAAAAATATGAAAAGCTTCAAAAGGTGTCAAAAATATGAGGAGCATGAAACTGTCTCAAAAATAGGAGGAGCATGAAGCGGTGTTCAAAAACATGAAGAGCCTGAAAAGGTGTGAAAAATATGAGGAGCTTCAAAAGGTGTGAAATACATGAGAATTATTAAACGGTCTGAAAAACAGGAGGAGCATGAAGTGCTGTTGAAAAACATGAAGAGCCTGAAAATGTGTGAAAAATATGAAGAGCTTCAAAAGATGTCAAAAATATGAGGAGTATGAAACGGTCTGAAAAACAGGAGGAGCATGAAGCGGTGTTCAAAAACATGAAGAGCCTGAAAACGTGTGAAAAATATGAAGAGCTTCAAAAGATGTGAAAAATATGAAGAGTTTCACAAGGTGTGAAATACATGAGGAGCATGAAACTCTCTGAAAAATAGAAGAAGCATGAAGTGGTGTTCAGAAACATGAAGAGCCCGAAAAGGTGTGAAAAATATGAAGAGCTTCAAAAGGTGTGAAATATATGAAGAGCTTCAAAAAGTGTGAAATACGTGAGGAGGATTAAACGGTCTGAAAAATAGGAGGAGCATGAAGCGGTGTTGGAAAACATGAAGGCATGAAACGTGTGAAAAATATGAAGAGCTTCAAAAGGTGTGAAAAATACGAAGAGCTTCAACAGGTGTCAAAAATTAGATGAGCATGAAACGATCTGAAAAATAGGAGGAGCATGAAGTGGTGTTCAAAAAAATGAAAAGCGTGAAAAGTTTTGAAAAATATGAAAAGCTTCAAAAGGTGTCAAAAATATGCGGAGCATGAAACTGTCTCAAAAATGGGAGGAGCATGAAGCGGTGTGCAAAAACAAGAAGAGCCTGAAAAGGTGTGAAAAATATGAAGAGCTTCAAAAGGTGTCAAAAATATGAGGAGCATGAAACGGTCTGAAAAAAAGGAGGAGCATGAAGCCGTGTTGAAAAACATAAAGAGCCTGAAAAAGTGTGAAAAATATGAGGAGCTTCCAAAGGTGTGAAATACATGTGGAGCATTAAACGGTCTGAAAAACAGGATGAGCATGAAGAGGTGTTGAAAAATATGAAGAGCCTGAAAAGGTGTGAAAAATATGAAGAGCTTCAAAAGGTGTCAAAAATATGAGGAGCATGAAACGATCTGAAAAATAGGAGGAGCACGAAGCAGTGTTGAAAAACATGAAGAGTCTGAAAAAGTGTGAAAAATATGAAGAGCTTCAAAAGGTGTCAAAATTGAGATGAGCATGAAACGATCAGAAAAATAGTAGGAGCATGAAGTGGTGTTGAAAAAAATGAAAAGCGTGAAAAGTTTTGAAAAATATGAAAAGCTTCAAAAGGTGTCAAAAATATGAGGTGCATGAAACTGTCTCAAAAATAGGAGGAGCATGAAGCGGTGTTCCAAAACAAGAAGAGCCTGAAAAAGTGTGAAAAATATGAAGAGCTTCAAAAGGTGTCAAAAATATGAGGAGCATGAAACGGTCTGAAAAAAAGGAGGAGCATGAAGCCGTGTTGAAAAACATGAAGAGCCTGAAAAGGTGTGAAAAACATGAAGAGCTTCAAAAGATGGCAAAAATATGAGGAGTATGAAACGGTCTGAAAAATAGGAGGAGCATGAAGCGGTGTTCTAAAATATGAAAAGCCTGAAAAGGTGTGAAAAATATGAAGAGCTTCAAAAGGTGTCAAAATGAGATGAGCATGAAACGGTTTGAAAAATAGGAGGAGCATGAAGTGGTGTTGATAAAAATGAAAAGCCTAAAAAGGTGTGAAAAATATGAAGAGCTTCAAAAGTTGTCAAAATGAGATAATCATGAAACGGTCTGAAAATTAGGAGGAGCATGAAGTCGTGTTGAAAAAAATGAAAAGCCTGAAAAGGTGTGAGAAATATGAAGAGCTTTAAAAGGTGTCAAATATATTAGGAGCATGAAACGGTCTGGAAATTATAGGAGCATGAAGCGGTGTTGAAAAACATGAAGAACCTGAAAAGAAGTGTGAAATATGAAGAGCTTCAAAAGGTGTCAAAAATGAGATGAGCATGAAACGGTCTGAAAAATAGGAGAAGCATGAAGTGGTGTTGAAAAAAATGAAGAACCTGAAAAGGTGTGAAAAATATGAAGAGCTTCTAAAGGATTCAAAAATATGAGAAACATGAAACGATCTTAAGAATATGAGGAGCATGAAGTGGTGTTGAAAAACATGAAGAGCCTGAAAAGGTGTGAAAAATATGAAGAGCTTCAAAAGCTGTCAAATATATGAGGAGCATGAAACGGTCTGAAAATTAGGAGTATCATGAAACGGTGTTGAAAAACATGAAGAGCCTGATAAGGTGTCAAAAATATGAAGAGCTTCAAAAGGTGTCAAAAATATAAAGAGCATGAAACGGTCTGAAAAATAGGAGGAGCATGAAGCGGTGTTGAAAAACATGAAGAGCCTGAAAAGGTGTGAAATATATGAAGAGCTTCAGGAGGTGTGAAAAATATGAGGTGCAAGAAACGCTCTGAAAAATAAGAGGAGCATGAAGCGGTGTTGAAAAACAGGAAGAGCCTAAAAAGTTGTGAAAAATATGAAGAGCTTCAAAAAGTGTCAATAATATGAGGAGCATGAAACGTTCTGAAAAATAGGAGCAGCATGAAGCGGTGTTGAAAAACATGAAGAGCCTGAAAATGTGTGAAAAATATGAAGAGCTTCAAAAGGTGTCAAAATATGAGGAGCATGAAACGGTCTGAAAAATAGGAGGAGCATGAAGCAGTGTTGAAAAACATGAAGAGCCTGAAAAGGTGTTAAAAATATGAAGAGCTTCAAAAGGTGTGAAAAATATGAAGAGCTTCAAAAGGTGTCAAAAATTAGATGAGCATGAAACGGTCTGAAAAATAGGAGGAGCATGAAGTGGTGTTGAAAAAAATGAGGAATCTGAAAAGGTGTGAAAAATATGAAGAGCTTCAAAAGGTGTCAAATATATGAGGAGCATGAAACGGTCTGAAAAATTGCATGAGAATGAAGCGGTGTTGAAAAACATGAAGAGTCTGAAAACGTGTGAAAATATGAAGAGCTCAAAAGTTGTGAAAAATATGAAGTACTTCAAAAGGTGTCGACAATGAGATGAGCATGAAACGGTCTGAAAAATAGGAGGATCATGAAGCGGTGTTGAAAATCATGAAGAGCCTGAAAAGGTGTGAAAAATAGGAAAAGCTTCAAAAGATGTGAAAAATATGAAGAGCTTCAAAAAGTGTGAAATACATGAGGAGGATTAAACGGTCTGAAAAATAGGAGGAGCATGAAGTGGTGTTGAAAAACATGAAGGCCTGAAAACGAGTGAAAAATATGAAGAGTTTCAAAAGGTGTGAAAAATATGAAGGGCTTCAAAAGGTGTCAAAAATTAGATGAGCATGAAACGGTCTGAAAAATAGGAGGAGCATGAAGTGGTGTTGAAAATAATGAAGAGCCTGAAAAGGTTTGAAAAATATGAAGAGCTTCAAAAGGTGTCAATAATATGAGGAGCATGAAACGGTCTGAAAAATAGAAAGAGCATGAAGCGGTGTTCAAAAACATGAAGAGCCTGAAAATGTGTGAAAAATATGAAGAGCTTCAAAAGGTGTCAAAAATATGAGGAGCATGAAACGGTCTGAAAAATAGGAGCAGCATGAAAAGGTGATCAAAAACATGAAGAGCCTGAGAAGGTGTGAAAATTATGAAGAGCTTCAAAATGTGTGAAATACATGGGGAGCATGAAAAGGCCTGAAAAATAGGAGAAGCATGAAGTGGTTTGGAAAAACATGAAGAGCCTGAAAAGGTGTGAAAAATATGAAGAGCTTCAAAAGGTGTGAAACACATGAGGAGCATGAAACTCTCTGAAAAAGACACGGAGCATGAAGTGGTGTTCAAAAGAATGAAGAGCCTGAGAAGGTGTGAAAAATATGAAGAGCTTCAAACGTGTGAAAAATATGAGGAGCATGATATGGTTTGAAAAATAGGATTAGCATGAAGCGGTGTTCAAAACATGAAGAGCCTGAAAAGTTGTGAAAAATATGAAAAGCTTCAAAAGGTGTCAAAAATATGAGGAGCATGAAACGGTCTGAAAAATCGGAGGAGCATGAAGCGGTGTTGAAAAACATGAAGAGCCTGAAAAGGTGTGAGAAATATGAAGAGCTTCAAAAGGTGTCAAAAATATTTGTAGCATGAAACGGTTTGCAACATTAGGAGCATGAAGTGGTGTTGAAAACATGAAGAGCCTGAAACGGCGTGAAAAATATGAAAAGCTTCAAAAGGTGTCAATAATATGAGGAGCATGAAAAGGTCTGAAAAATAGGAGGAGCATGAAGCGGTGTTGAAAAACATGAAGAGCCTGAAAAGGTGTGAAAAATATGAAGAGCTACAAAACGTGTCAAATTATGAGGAGCATGAAACGGTCTGAAAAATAGAAGGAGCATGAAGCGGTGTTCAAAAACATAAAGAGACTGAAAAGGTGTGAAAAATATGAAGAGCTTCAAAAGGTGTCAAAAATATGAGGAGCTGAAACGGTCTGAAAAATAGAGGGTTATGAAACGGTGTTCAAAAACATGAAGAGCCTGAAGAGGTGTGAAAAATATGAAAAGCTTCAAAACCTGTCAAAAATATTAGGAGCAAGAAACGATCTGAAAAATAGCAGGAGCATGAAGTGTTGTTGAAAATCATGAAGAGTCTGAAAAGGCGTGTAAAATATGAAGAGCTTCAAAAGATGTGAAAAATATGAAGAGCTTCAAAAGTTGTGAAAAATGTGAAGAGCTTCAAAAGGTGTAAGAAATGAGATGAGCATGAAACGGTCTGAAAAATAGGAGGAGCATGAAGCGGTGTTCAAAATCAGGAAGAGCCTGAAAAAGTGTGAAAAATATGAAGAGTTTCAAAAGGTGTGAAAGATATGAAGTGCTTCAAAAGATGTCAAAAAAGAGATGAGCATGAAACGTTCTGAAAAATAGGAGGAGCATGAAGCGGTGTTGGAAAACATGAAGAGCCTGAAAAGGTGTGAAAAATATGAAGAGCTTCAAAAGGTGTCAAAAAGAGATAAGGATGAAACGGTCTTAAAAATAGGAGGAGAATGAAGAGGTGTTGAAAAACATGAAGAGCCTGAAACGTGTGAAAAATATGAAGAGCTTCAAAAGGTGTCAAAAATATGAGGAGAATGAAACGGTCTGAAAAATAGGAGGAGCATGAAGCGGTGTTGAAAAACCAGAAGAGCCTGAAAAGGTGTGAAAAATATGAAGAGCTTCAAAAGGTGTCAAAAATATGAGGAGCATGAAACTTTCTGAAAAAGGAGTACCATGAAACGGTCCTCAAAACATGAAAAGACTGGAATGGTGTGAAAAACATGAAGAGCCTCAAAACGTGTCAAAAATATGAGGAGCATGAAATGGTATGAAAAATAAGAGCAGCTTGAAGCAGTGTTGAAAAACATGAAGAGCGTGAAAACCTGTGAAAAATATGAAGAGCTTCAAAAGGTGTAAAAAATATAAAGAGCGTCAAAAGGTGTAAGAAATGAGATGAGCATGAATCGGTCTGAAAAATAGGAGGAACATGAAGTGGTGTTGAAAAACATGAAGAGCCTGAAAAGGTGTGAAAAATATGAAGAGCTTCAAAAGGTGTCAAAAATACGAGGAGCATGAAATGGTCTGAAAAATAGGAGGAGCATGAAACAGTGTTGAAAAACATGAAGAGCCTGAAAAGGTGTGAAAAATATGAAGAGCTTCAAAAGGTGACAAAAATATGAGGAGCATGAAACGGTCTGAAAAATAGGAGGAGCATGAAACGGTGTTCAAAAACATGAAGAGCCTAGAATGGTTTGAAAAATATGAAGAGCCTCAAAACGTGTCAAAAATATGAGAAGCATGAAACGGTCTGAAAAATAGGAGGAGCATGAAGCGGTATTGAAAAACATGAAGCGCCTGAAAATGTTTGCAAAATATGAAGAGCTTCAAAAGGTGTGAAAATATGAAGAGCTTCAAAAGGTGTCATTTATGAGATGAGCATGAAACGGTCTGAAAAATAGGAGGAGCATGAAACGGTCCTGAAAAACATGAAGAGCCTGAAAAGTTGTCAAAAATGTGAAGAGCTTCAAAAGGTGTCAAAAATATGAGGAGCATGAAACGATTTGAAAAATAGGAGGGGCATGAAGCGGGGTTGAAATACATGAAGAGCCTGAAAACGTGTGAAAAATATGAAGAGGTTCAAAAGGTGTGAAAAATATGAAGAGCTTCAAAAGGTGTCAAAAATGAGATAAGTCTGAAACGGTCTGAAAAATAGGAGGAGCATGAAGTGGTGTTGAAAAACATGAAGAGCCTGAAAACGTGTGAAAAATATGAAGAGGTTCAAAAGGTGTGAAAAATATGAAGAGCTTCAAAAGGTGTCAAAAATGAGATAAGTCTGAAACGGTCTGAAAAATAGGAGGAGCATGAAGTGGTGTTGAAAAACATGAAGAGCCTGAAAACGTGTGAAAAATATGAAGAGCTTCAAAAGGTGTCAAAACTATGAAGAGCGTGAAACGGTCTGAAAAATAGGAGGAGCATGAAGCGGTGTTGAAAAACATGAAGAGCCTGAAAGGGTGTGAAAAATATGAAGAGCTTCAAAAGGTGTCAAAAATATGAGGAGCATGAAACGGTCTGAAAAATCGGAGGAGCATGAAGCGGTGTTGAAAAACGTGAAGAGCCTGAAAAAGTGTGAAAAATATGAAGAGCTTCAAAATGTGCCAAAAATACGAGGAGCACGAAACGGTCTGAAAAATAGGAGGAGCATGAAGCGGTGTTCAAAACCATGGAGAGAATGAAAAGGTGTGAAAAATATGAAGAGCTTCAATAGGTGTCAAAAATATGAGGAGCATGAAAGGTCTGAAATATAGGAGAAGCATGAATTGTTATTGAAAAACATGAAGAGCCTGAAAAGGTGTGAAAAATATGAGGAGCTATAAAAGGTATTAAAAATATTTGGAGCATGAAACGATCTGAAGAATAGGAGGATCATGAAGCGGTGTTGAAAACCATGAAGAGCCTGAAAAGGTGTGAAAAATATGAAGAGCTTCAAAATGTGTGAAAAATATGAGGAGTATGAAACGGTCTGAAAAATAGGAGGAACCTGAAGCGGTGTTGAAAAACATGAAGAGCCAGAAAAGGTGTGAAAAATATGAAGAGCTTCAAAAGGTGTCAAAAATATGAGGAGCATGAAACGATCTGAAAAATCGGAGAAGCATGAAATGGTGTTCAAAAACATGAAGAGCCTGAAAAGATGTGAAAAATTTGAAGAGCTTCAAAAGGTGTCAAATATATGAGGAGCATAAAATGGTCTGAAAAATAGCAGGAGCATGAAGCGTTGTTGAAAAACAAGAAGAGCCTGCAAAGGTGTGAAAAATATGAAGAGGTTCAAAAGGTGTCAAAAATATGAGGCGCATGAAAATGTCTGAAAATTAGGAGGAGCATGAAGCGGTGTTCAAAAACATGGAGAGCCTGAAAAGGTGTGAAAACTGTGAAGAGCTTCAAAAGGTGTCAAAAACATGAGGAGCATGAAATGATATGAAAAATAGGAGGAGCATGAAGCGGTGTTCAAAAACATTAGGAGCCTGGAAAGGTGTGAAAAATATTAAGAGCTTCAAAAGGTTCAAATATATAAGGAGCATAAAACGGTCTGAAAAATAGCAGGAGCAGGAAGCGTTGTTGAAAAACAAGAAAAGCCTGAAAAGGTGTGAAAAATATGAAGAGCTTCAAAAGGTTTCAAAAATATGAGGAGCATGAAACTTTCTGAAAAAGGAGTAGCATGAAACGGTTTGCAAAAACATGAAGAGAGTGGAAAGGTGTGAAAAATATGAAGAGCCTCAAAACGTTTCAAAAATATGAGGAGCATGAAATGGTATGAAAAATAGGAGGAGCTTGAAGCAGTGTTCAAAAACATGAAGAGCGTGAAATCCTGTGAAAAATATGAAGAGCTTCAAAATGTGTGAAAAATATGAAGAGCATCAAAAGGTGTAAGAAATGAGATGAGCATGAAATGGTCTGAAAAATAGGAGGAGCATGAAGTGGTGTTGAAAAACATGAAGAGCCTGAAAAGGTGTGAAAAATATGAAGAGCTTCAAAAGGTGTCAAAAATACGAGGAGCATGAAACGTTCTGAAAAATAGGAGGAGCATGAAGCGGTGTTGAAAAACATGAAGAGCCTGAAAAGGTGTGAAAAATATGAAGAGCTTCAAAAGGAGTCACAATATGAGGAGCAAGAATCGGTCTGAAAAAAAGGAGGAGCATGAAACGGTGTTGAAAAACATGAAGAGCCTGAAAAGCTGTGAAAAATATGAAGAGCTGCAAAAGGTGTCAAAAATATGAGGAGCATGAAACGGTCTGAAAAAACGGAGGAGCATGAAACGGTGTTCAAAAACTTGAAGAGCCTGAAAAGGTGTGAAAAATATGAAGAGCTCCAAAAGATGTGAAAAATATGAGGAGAATGAAAAGGTCTGAAAAATAGGAGGAGCCTGAAGCCGTGTTCAAAAACATGAAGAGCCTGAAAACGTGTGAGAAATTTGAATAGCTTCAAAAGGTGTTAAAAATATGAAGAGCTTCAAAAAGTGTGAAAAATATGAGGAGCAAGAAAGGGTCTGAAAAATAGGAGGAGCATGAAGCGGTGATCAAAAACATGGAGAGCCTGAAAAGGTGTTAAAAATATGAAGAGCTTCAAAACGTGTCAAAAATATGTGGAGCATGAAACGGTTTGAAAAAGAGGAGGAGCATGAAGCGGTGTTGAAAAACATGAAAAGCCTGAAAACGTGTGAAAAATATGAAGAGCTTCAAAAGGTTGAAAAATATGAAGTGCTTCAAAAGTTGTCAAAAATGAGATGAGCATGAAACGGTCTGAAAAATAGGACGAGCATGAAGTGGTGTTGAAAAACATGAAGAGCCTGAAAAGGTGTGAAAAATATGAAGAGCCTCAAAAGGTGTCAGAAATATGAGGAGCATGAAACGGTTTAAAAAATAGGAGGAGCATGAAGCGGTGTTGAAAAACATGAAGAACCTGAAAAGGTGTGAAAAATATGAAAAGCTTCAAAAGTTGACAAAATATGAGGAGCATGAAACGGTCTGAAAAATAGGAGGAACATGAAACGTTGTTGAAAATCATTAAGAGCCTGAAAAGGTGTGAAAAATATGAAGAGGTTCAAAAGGTGTCAAAAATATGAGGAGCATGACACGGTCTGAAAAATAGGAGGAGCATGAAGCGGTGTTCAAAAACATGGAGAGCCTGAAATGGTGTGAAAAATATGAAGAGCTTCAAAAGGTGTCAAAAATATGAGGAGGATGAAACGGTCTGAAAAATAGGAGGAGCATGAAGCGGTGTTGAAAAACATGAAGAGCATGAAAAGGTGTGAAAAATATGAAGAGCTTCAAAATGTGTCAAAAATATGAGGAGCCTGAAACGGTCTGAAAAATAGGAGGAGCATGAAGCGGTGTTGAAAAGCATGAAGAGCCTGAAAAGGTGTGAAAAATATGAAGAGCTTCAAAAGCTGTCAAAAATATGAGGAGCATGAAACGGTCTGAAAAATCGAAGGAGCATGAAATGGTGTTCAAAAACATGAAGAGCCTGAAAAGGTGTGAAAAATATGAAGAGCTTCAAAAGGTGTAAAAAATACGAGGAGCATGAAAAGTTCTGAAAAATAGGAGGAGCGTGAAGCGGTGTTGAAAAACATGTAGAGCCTGAAAACGTGTGAAAAATATGAAGAGCTATAAAAGGTGTGAAAAATATTTGGCGCATGAAACGGTCTGAAAAATAGGAGGAACATGAAGTGGTGTTGAAATCATGATGACCCTGAAAACGTGTGAAAAATATGAAGAGCTTCAAAAAGTGTGAAAAATATGAAAGGCTTCAAAAGGTTTCAAAAATGAGATGAGCATGATACTGTTGAAAAATAGGAGGAGCATGAAACGGTGTTCAAAAACATGAAAAGCCTGAAAAGGTGTGAAAAATATGAAGAGCCTCAAAAGGTGTCAAAAATATGAGGAGAATGAAACGGTCTGAAAAATAGGAGGAGCATGAAATGGTGTTCAAAAACATGAAGAGCCTGAAAAGATGTGAAAAATATGAAGAGCTTCAAAAGGTGTCACAAATATGAGGAGCATAAAACGGTCTGAAAAATAGGAGGAGCATGAAGCGGTGTTGAAAAAAAAGAAGAGCCTGAAAAGTTGTGAAAAATATGAAAAGCTTCAAAAGCATCAAGAATATGAGGAGCATGAAACTTTCTGAAAAAGGAGTAGCATGAAACGGTGTTCAAAAACATGAAGAGACTGGAAATGAGTGAAAAATATGAAGAGCCTCAAAACGAGTCAAAAATATGAGGAGCATGAAATGGTATGAAAAATAGGAGGAGCTTGAAGCAGTGTTGAAAAACATGAAGAGCTTGAAAACCTGTGAAAAATATGAAGATCTTCAAAATGTGTGAAAAATATGAAGAGCTTCAAAAGGTGTAAGAAATGAGATGAGCATGAAACGGTCTGAAAAATAGGAGGAGCATGAAGTGGTGTTGAATAACATGAAGAGCCTGAAAAGGTGTAAAATATGAAGAGCTGCAAAAGGTGTAAAAATAAGAGGGGCATGAAACGGTTTGAAAACTAGGAGGAGCATGAGGCGGTGTTGAAAAATATGAAGAGCCTGAATAGTTGTGAAAAATATGAAGAGCTTCGAAAGGTTTCAAAAATATGAGGAGCATGAAACCGTCTGAAAAATAGGAGGAGCATGAAGCAGTGTTGAAAAATAAGAAGAGCCTGAAAAGGTGTGAAAAATATGAAGAGCTTCAAAAGGTGTCAAAAATATGAGGAGCATGAAACGTTCTGAAAAAGTAGTAGAATGAAACGGTGTTCAAAAACATGAAGAGACTGGAAAGTTGTGAAAAATATGAAGAGCCTCAAAACGTGTCAAAAATATTAGGAGCATGAAATGGTGTGAAAAATAGGAGCAGCTTGAAGCAGTGTTGTAAAACATGAAGAGCATGAAAACCTGTGTAAAATATGAAGAGCCTCAAAAGGTGTCAAAAATATGAAGAGTTTCAAAATGTGTAAGAAATGAGATGAGCATGAAACGGTCTGAAAAATAGGAGGAACATGAAATGGTGTTGAAAAACATGAAGAGCCTGAAAAGGTATGAAATATATGAAGAGCTTCAAAAGGTGTCAAAAATATGAGGAGCATGAAACGTTCTGAAAAATAGGAGGAGCATGAAGCGTTGTTGAAAAACATGAAAAGCCTGAAAAGGTATGAAAAATATGAAGAGCTTCAAAAGGTGTCAAAAATATGAGGAGCATGAAACGGTCTGAAAAATAGGAGGTGCATGAAACAATGTTGAAAAACATGAAGAGCCTGAAAAGGTGTGAAAAATATGAAGAGCTTCAAAAGTTGACAAAATATGAGGAGCATGAAAAGGTCTGAAAAACCGGAGGAGCATGAAAATTTGTTCAAAAACATGAAGAGCCTGAAAAGGTGTGAAAAATATGAAGAGCTTCAAAAGGTGTCAAAAATATTAGGAGCATGAAATGGTTTAAAAAATTGGAGAAGCATGAAACGGTGTTCAAAAACATGAAGAGCCTGAAAAGGTGTTAAATATATGAAGAGCCTCAAAGGGTGTCAAAAATATGAGGAGCATGAAGCGGTCTGAAAAATAGGAGGAGTATGAAGCGATGTTGAAAAACATGAAGAGCCTGAAAACGTGTGAAAAATATGAAGAGCTTCAAAAGGTGTGAAAAATATGAAGAGCTTCAAAAGGTGTCAAAAAGAGATAAGCATGAAACGGTCTTAAAAATAGGAGGAGCATGAAGCGGTGTTCAAAAACATGAAGAGCCTGAAAAGGTGTGAAAAATATGAAGAGCTTCAAAAGGTGTCAAAAATATGAGGAGCATGAAACGGTCTGAAATATAGGAGGAGCATGAAGCGGTGTTGAAAAACATGAAGAGCCTGAAAGGGTGTGAAAAATATGAAGAGCTTCAAAAGGTGTCAAAAATATGAGGAGCATGAAACGGTCTTAAAAATAGGAGGAGCATGAAGTGATGTTGAAAAACATGAAGAGCCAGAAAGGGTGTGAAAAATATGAAGAGCTTCAAAAGGTGTCAAATATATGAGGAGCATGAAAGGTCTGAAAAATAGGAGGAGCATGAAGCGGTGTTCAAAAACATGAAGAGCCTGAAAAGGTGTGAAATATATGAAGAGCTTCAAAAGGTGTCAAAAATATGAGGAGAATGAAACGGTCTGAAAAATTGGAGGAGCATGAAGCGGTATTGAAAATCCAGAAGAGCCTGAAAAGGTGTGAAAAAATGTGAAGAGCTTCAAAAGGTGTCAAAAATTTGAGGAGCATGAAACTTTCTGAAAAAGGAGTAACATGAAACGGTCTTCAGAAAAATGAAGAGACTGGAATGGTGTGAAAAACATGAAGAGCCTCAAAATGTGTCAAAAATATGAGGAGCATGAAATGGTATGAAAAATAAGAGGAGCTTGAAGCAGTGTTGAAAAACATGAAGAGCGTGAAAACCTGTGAAAAATATGAAGAGCTTCAAAAGGTGTGAAAAATATAAAGAGCGTCAAAAGGTGTAAGAAATGAGATGAGCATGAAACGGTCTGAAAAATAGGAGGGGCATGAAGTGGTGTTGAAAAACATGAAGAGCCTGAAAAGGTGTGACAAATATGAAGAGCTTCAAAAGCTGTCAAAAATATGAGGAGCATGAAACGGTCTGAAAAATCGGAAGAGCATGAAGCGGTGTTCAAAAACGTGAAGAGCCTGAAAAGGTGTGAAAAATTTGAAGAGCTTCAAAATGTGTCAAAAATATGAGGAGCATGAAAGTTCTGAAATATAGGAGGAGCATGAATTGGTGTTGAAAAACATGAAGAGCCTGAAAAGGTGTGAAAAATATGAAGAGTTATAAAAGGTATGAAAAATACTTCGAGCATGAAACGATCTGAAGAATAGGAGGATCATGAAGCGGTGTTGAAAAACATGAAGAGCCTGAACAGGTGTGAAAAATATGAAGAGATTCAAAATGTGTCAAAAATATGAGGAGTATGAAACGGTCTGAAAAATAGGAGGATCATGAAATGGTGTTGAAAAACAAGAAGAGGCTGAAAAGATGTGAAAAATATGAAGAGCTTCAAAAGGTGTCAAAAATATGAGGAGCATGAAACGATCTGAAAAATCGGAGGAGCATGAAATGGTGTTCAAAAACATGAAGAGCCTGAAAAGATGTGAAAAATATGAAGAGCTTCGAAAGGTGTCAAAAATATGAGGAGCATGAAAATGTCTGAGAAATAGGAGGAGCATGAAGCGGTGTTCAAAAAGATGGAGAGCCTGAAAAGGTGTGAAAAATGTGAAGAGCTTCAAAAGGTGTCAAAAATAAGAGGAGTATGTAACGGTCTGAAAAACAGGAAGAGCATGAAGCCATGTTGAAATACATGAAGAGCCTGAAAACGTGTGAAAAATATGAAGAGGTTCAAAAGGTGTGAAAAATATGAAGAGCTTCAAAAGGTGTCAAAAATGTGATAAGCATGAAACGGTCTGAAAAATAGGAGGAGCATGAAGTGGTGTGGAAAAACATGAAGAGCATGAAAAGGTGTGAAAAATATGAAGAGCTTCAAAAGGTGTCAAAAATATAAGGAGCATGAAACGGTCTGAAATATAGGAGGAGCATGAAGCGGTGTTGAAAACATGAAGAGCCTGAAAAGGTGTGAAAAATATGAAGAGCTTTAAAAGGTGTCAAAAATATGAGGATAATGAAACGGTTTGAAAAATAGGAGAAGCATGAAACGGTGTTCAAAAACATGAAGAGCCTGAAGAGGTGTGAAAAATATGAAGAGTTTCAAAAGGTGTCAAAAATATGAGAAGCATGAAATGGTCTGAAAAATCGGAGGAGCATGAAGTGTTGTTGAAAACATGAAAAGCCTGAAAAGGTGTGAAAAATATGAAGAGCTTCAAAAGGTGACAAAAATATGAGGAGCATGAAACGGTCTGAAAAAATAGGAGGAGCATGAAACAATGTTGAAAAACATGAAGAGTCTGAAAAGGTGTGAAAAATATGAAGAGCTTCAAAAGTTGACAAAATATGAGGAGCATGAAAAGGTCTGAAAAATCGGAGGAGCATGAAAATTTGTTCAAAAACATGAAGAGCCTGAAAAGGTGTGAAAAATATGAAGAGCTTCAAAAGGTGTCAAAAATATGAGGAGCATGAAATGGTTTAAAAAATTGGAGAGGCATGAAACGGTGTTCAAAAACATGAAGAGCCTGAAAAGGTGTTAAATATATGAAGAGCCTCAAAGGGTGTCAAAAATATGAGGAGCATGAAACGGTCTGAAATATAGGAGGAGTATGAAGCGGTGTTGAAAAACATGAAGAGCCTGAAAAGATGTGAAAAATTTGAAGAGCTTCAAAAAGTGTGAAAAATATGAAGAGCTTCAAAAGGTGTCAAAAATATGAGGAGCATGAAACGATCTGAAAAATTGGAGGAGCATGAAATGGTGTTCAAAAACATGAAGAGCCTGAAAAGATGTGAAAAATATGAAGAGCTTCAAAAAGTGTGAAAAATATGAAGAACTTCAAAAGGTGTCAAATATATGAGGAGCATGAAAGGTCTGAAAAATATCATGAGCATGAAGCGGTGTTCAAAAACATGAAGAGCCTGAAAAGGTGTGAAAAATATGAAGAGCTTCAAAAGGTGTCAAAAATATGAGGAGCATGAAACGGTCTGAAATATAGGAGGAGCATGAAGCGGTGTGGAAAAACATGAAGAGCCTGAAAGGTGTGAAATATATGAAGAGCTTCAAAAGGTGTCAAAAATATGAGGAGAATGAAACGGTCTGAAAAATAGGAGGAGCAGGAAGCGGTATTGAAAAACCAGAAGAGCCTGAAAAGGTGTGAAAAAATATGAAGAGCTTCAAAAGGTGTCAAAAATATGAGGAGCATGAAACTTTCTGAAAAAGGAGAAACATGAAAAGGTCTTCAGAAACATGAAGAGACTGGAATGGTGTGAAAAACATGAAGAGCCTCAAAATGTGTCAAAAATATGAGGAGCATGAAATGGTATGAAAAATAAGAGGAGCTTGAAGCAGTGTTGAAAAATATGAAGAGCGTGAAAACCTGTGAAAAATATGAAGAGCTTCAAAAGGTGTGAAAAAGATAAAGAGCGTCAAAAGGTGTAAAAAATGAGATGAGCATGAAACGGTCTGAAAAATAGGAGGAGCATGAAGCCGTGTTAAAAAACATGAAGAGCCTGAAATGGTGTGAAAAATATGAACAGCTTCAAAAGGTGTCAAAAATATGAGGAGCATGAAACGGTCTGAAAATTAGGAGTAGCATGAAGCGGTGTTCAAAGACATGAAGAGCCTGAAAAGGTGTGAAAAATATGAAGAGCTTCAAACGATGTCAAAAACATACGGAGCATGAAACGATCTGAAAAATAGGAGGAGCATGAAATGGTTTTGAAAACATGAAGAGCCTTAAAAGGTGTGAAAAATATGAAGAGCTTAAAAAGATGTCAAAATATGAGGAGCATGAAACGGTCTGAAAATTAGGAGGAGCATGAAGCGGTGTTGAAGACACGAAGAGCCTGAAAAGGCGTGACATATATGAAGAGCTTCAAAATGTGTCAAAAATATGAGGAGCATGAAACGGTCTGAAAAATAGGAGCACCAAGTCGTCTTGAAATACATGAAGTGCCGGAAAAGGTGTGAAATATATGAAGAGCTTCAAAAGGTGTCAAAAATATGAGGAGCATGAAACGGTCTGAAAAATAGGAGGAGACATGAAGTGGTGTTGAAAAACATGAAGAGCCTGAAACGGTGTGAAAAATATGAAGAGCTTCAAAAGGTGTCAAAAATGTGAAGAGCATGAAACGGTCTGAAAAATAGGAGGAGCATGAAACGGTGTTGAAGAACATGAAAAGCCTGATAAGGCGTGAAATATATGAAGAGCTTCAAAAGGTGTCAAAAATATGAAGAGCATGAAACGGACTGAAATTTAGGAGGAGCATGAAGTGGTGTTGAAAAGCATGAAGAGACTGAAAAGGTGTTAAAAATATGAACAGCTTCAAAAGGTGTGAAAAATATGAGAATCCTGAAACGGTCGGAAATATAGGAGGAGCATGAAGTGGAGTTGAAAAACATGAAGAGCCTGAAAAGGTGTGAAAAATATGAAGAGATTCAAAAGGTGTAAAAAATATGAGGAGCATGATACGGTGTGAAATATAAAAGGAGCATGAAACGTTGTTGAAAAACATGAAGATTCTGAAAAGTTGTGAAAAATATGAACAGCTTCAAAAGGTGTCAAAAATGTGAACAGCATGAAACGGTCTGAAAAATAGGAGGAGCATGAAACGGTGTTGAAAAACTTGAAAAGCCTGATAAGGTGTGAAATATAAGAACAGCTTCAAAAGGTGTCAAAAATATGAAGAGCATGAAACGGTCTGAAAAATAGGAGGAGCATGAAGCGGTGTTGAAAAACATGAAGAGCCTGAAAAGGTGTGAAGAATATGAGGAGTTTCAAAACGTGTAAAAATATGAAGAGCTTCAAAAGGTTTGAAAAATATGAGGAGCATGATACGGTCTGATATAAAAGGAGCATGAATCGGTGTTGAAAAACATGAAGAGCCTGAAATGGTGGGAAATATATGAAGAGATTCAAAAGGTGTCAAAAATACGAGGATCTTGAAACGGTCTCAAAAATAGGAGGAGCATGAAGGGGTGTTCAAAAACATGAAGAGCCTAAAAAGGAATGAATAATATGAAGAGCTTAAAAAGGTGTAAAAAATATGAGGAGCATGAAATAATCTGAAATATAGGAGGAGCATGAAATGGTGTTCAAAAACATGAAGAGCCTGAAAAGGTGTGAATTATATGAAGAGCTTCAAAAGGTGTCAAAAATATGAGGAGCATGAAGCGGTGTTGAAAAACATGAAGAGCCTGCAAAGGTGTGAAATATATGAAGAGGTTCAAAAGATGTCAAAAATATGAGGAGCATGAAACGGTCTCAAAAATAGGAGGAGCATGAACTGGTGTTCAAAAATATGAAGAGCTTGAAAAGTTTGAAATATATGAAGAGATTCAAAATGTGTCAAATATTTGAATAGGATTAAACGGTGTGAAAAATAGGAGGAGCCTGAAACGGTGTTCAAAAACATGAAGAGCCTGAAAATGTGTGAATAAATATGAAGAGCTTAAAAAGGTGTCAAAAATATGAAGAGAACGAAACGGTCTGAAAAATAGAAGGAGCATGAAACGGTGTTCATAAACTTGAAGAGACTAAAAGGTGTGAAAAATATGAACAACTTCAAAGGATGTCCAAAGTATGAGGAGCATGAAACGGTCTGAAAAATAGGAGGAGCATGAAGTGGTGTTGAAAAAAATGAAGAGCCTGAAAAGGTGTGAAAAATATGAGAAGCTTCAAAACGTGTGAAAAATATGAGGAGCATGATACGGTCTGAAATATAGGAGGAGCATGAAACGGTGTTCAAAAACATGAAGAGCATGATAAGGTGTGAAATATATGAAGAGCTTCAAAAGGTTTCAAAAATATGAAGAGCTTCAAAAGGTGTCAAAAATATGAGGAGCATGAAACCGTCTGAAAAATAGGAGGAGCATGAAACGGTGTTGAAAAATATGAAGAGCATGAAAAGGTTGAAAAATATGAAGAGCTTCAAAAGGTGACAAAAATATGAAGAGCTTCAAAAGGTGTCAAAAATATGAGGAGCATGAAAAGGTTTGAAAATTATCAGTAGAATGAAGCGGTGTTCAAAGACATGAAGAGCATGAAAAGGTGTGAAAAATATGTAGAGCTTAAAAAGGTGTCAAAATATGAGGAGCATGAAACGGTCTGAAAATTAGGAGGAGCATGAAGCTGTGTTGAAAACATGAAGAGCCTGAAGAGGCGTGAAATATATGAAGAGTTTCAAAATGTGTCAAAAATATGAAGAGCATGAAACATTCTGAAAAATAGGAGGAACACGAAGTGGTGTTGAAATACATGAAGTGCCGGAAAAGGTGTGAAAAATATGAAGAGCTTCAAAAGGTGTCAAAAATATGAGGAGCATGAAACGGTCTGAAAAATAGGAGGAGACATGAAGTGGTGTTGAAAAACATGAAGAGCTTGAAATGGTGTGAAAAATATGACGAGCTTCAAAAGGTGTCAAAAATGTAAAGAGCATGAAACGGTCTGAAAAATAGGAGGAGCATGAAACGGTGTTGAAAAACATGAAAAGCCTGATAAGGTGTGAAATATATGAAAAGCTTCAAAAGGTGTCAAAAATATGAAGAGCATGAAACGTTCTGAAAAATTGAAGGAGCAGGAAGCGGTGTTGAAAAACATGAAGAGCCTGAAAAGGTGTCAATAATATGAAGAGTTTCAAAACGTGTGAAAAATATGAAGAGCTTCAAAAGGTGTCAAAAAATGAGGAGCATGAAACGGTCTGAAAAATAGGAGGAGCATGAAGCGGTGTTGAAAAACATGGAGAGCCTGAAAAGGTGTGAAAAATATGAAGAGCTTCAAAAGGTGTCAAAAATATGAGGAGCATGATACGGTCTGAAATATAAGGGAGCATGAAACGGTGTTCAAAAACACGAGCAGCCTGAAAAGTTGTGAAAAATATGAAGAGCTTAAAAATGTGTGAAAAATATGACGAGCATGAAACGGTCGGAAAAATAGGAGGAGCGTGAAGGTGTGTTCAAAAACATGAAGAGCCTGAAAAGGTGTGAAAAATATGAAGAGCTTCAAAAGGTGTCAAAAATATGAGGAGCATGAAATGATCTGAAATATAGGAGGAGCATGAAGCGGTGTTGAAAAACATGAAGAGCCTGAAAGGTGTGAAAAAAATGAAGAGCTTCAAAATTTGTCAAATATATGAAGAGCATGAAACGGTCTGAAATATAGGAGGAGCATGAAGTGGTGTAGAAAAGCATGAACAGACTGAAAAGGTGTTAAAAATATGAACAGCTTCAAAAGGTGTGAAAAATATGAGGATCATGAAACGTTCTCAAAAATAAGAGGAGCATGAAGCGGTGTTGAAAAACATGAAGAGCCTAAAAAGGTATGAATAATATGAAGAGCTTCAAAAGTTGTCAAAAATATGCAGAGCATGAAATGATCTGAAATATAGGAGGAGTATGAAACGGTGCTCAAAAACATGAAGAGCCTGAAAAGGTGTGAATTATATGAAGAGCTTCAAAAGTTGTCAAAAATATGAGGAGCATGAAGCGGTGTTGAAAAACATGAAGACCCTGAAAAGGTGTGAAATATATGAAGAGGTTCAAAAGGTGTCAAAAATATGAGGAGCATGAAACGGTCTCAAAAATAGGAGGAGCATGAAGTGGTGTTCAAAAACATGAAGAGCCTGAAAAGGTGTGAAATATATGAAGAGGTTCAAAAGGTGTCAAAATATGAGGAGCATGAAACGGTCTCAAAATAGGAGGAGCATGAAGTGGTGTTCAAAAACATGAAGAGCCTGAAAATGTGTGATAAATATGAAGATCTTAAAAAGGTGTAAAAAATATTAAGAGCATGAAACGGTCTGAAAAATAGAAGGAGCATGAAACGGTGTTCATAAACTTGAAGAGACTAAAAGGTGTGAAAAATATTAAGAGCTTCAAAAGGTGTCAAAAATATGAGGAGTATGAAACGTTCTGAAAAATAGGAGTAGCAAGAAAAGGTGTTCAAAGACATGAAGAGCCTGAAAAGGTGTGAAATATATGAAGAGCTTCAAAAGGTGTCAAAAATATGAAGAGCTTCAAACGGTGTGAAATACATGAGGAGCATGAAACGGTATGAAAAATACGAGGAGCATGAAACGGTGTTCAAAAACAAGAAGAGCCTGAAAACGTGTGAAAAACATGAAGAGCCTGAAAAGGTGTGAAAATTATGAAGAGCTTCAAAAGTGTCAAAAATATGAGGAAAATGAAACGGTCTGAAAAATAGGAGGCTCATGAAACGTTGTTGAAAAACATGAAAAGCCTGAAAACGTGTCAAAAATATGAAGAGCTTCAGGCTGGCGGGTAAAGCTGGGAAGTACCGGCCGGGGGCGCCGGTTGGAGACATGATTGCAATGTGGGCCTTAGGATTTGAGCCAAAGAAAGAAGAAATTACAAAGATGATAGCTGAAACTGACAAAGAAGGAATTGGCACCATTAATTTTGAAGAATTTTTTGCCATAATGAGTGTAAAAATGAGTGAAAAGGATGAAAAAGAAGAAATATTGAAGGCTTTCAAACTATTTGATGATGATGATACAGGAAGCATATCACTGAACAATATCAAGAGGGTTGCTAAGGAGCTAGGGGAAAATTTAACAGATGATGAACTTCAGGAAATGCTTGATGAGGCTGATCATGATGGGGATGGAGAAATAAACAAGGAAGAATTTTTGAAAATGATGCAAAAGACCACTCTTTATTAACACTGTCTTTTGTGCCTTTTGGAAAGTTGTTAACAAGTTTGTATTTGCTATAAGTTCCATAATAGCTGAATATATTCATTTTCAGTGTTTAAGTTTATATACATAAACTGGTCTCTTGATGTCTAATCCATGGGAGAAGTTACATGTTGCTACCAATATGTTGTTAAATCTATAACATCAAGAAATAAAATGTAGTGACTTCCTTAAACTATGAATCTGAAGAACAGTATTAATTACAAGTGCTATTTTTTGAGACCCACGTTCTAAAACTTAGATTTTTTAATTAACTTATGGAAATTGGCCCCACATCATAAGCCAGCCATCACTTTCCCTATTATTTTCCTTTTGTGCAATTCTAAAAATGAACATTTGATTTTAACTGATTATTCAGATATGTAAAGTCTTAAATAAAACTGGCAGCATCAAAAGGTGTGAAAAATATGAAGAGCTTCAAAAGGTGTCAAAAATGAGATGAGCATGACACTGTCTGAAAAATAGGAGGAGCATGAAATGGTGTTCAAAAACATGAAGAGCCTGAAAAGGTGTGAAATCCATGAAGAGCTTCAAAAGGTGTGAAAAATATGAGGAGCATGAAACGGTCTGAAAAATAGGAGGAGCATGAAGTGGTGTTGAAAAACATAAAGAGCTTGAAAAGGTGTGAAAAATATGAGAAGCATTAAAAGGTCTGAAAAATAGGAGGAGCATGAAGTGGTGTTGAAAAACATGAAGAGACTGAAAACGTGTGAAAAATATTAAGAGCTTCAAAAGGTGTCAAAAATATGAGGAGCATGAAACGGTCTGAAAAATAGGAGGAGCATGAAGTAGTGTTGAAAAACATGAAGAGCCTGAAAAGGGGTGAAAAATATGAAGAGCTTCAAGAGGTGTGAAAAATATGAGGATCATTAAACGGTCTGAAAAATAGGAGGAGCATGAAGGGGTGTTGAAAAACATGAAGAGCCTGAAAAAGTGTGAAAAATATGAGGAGCTTGAAAAGAAGTGAAATACATGAGGAGCATTAAACGGTCTGAAAAATAGGAGGAGCATGAAGCGGTGTTGAAAAACATGAAGAGCCTGAATATGTGTGAAAAATATGAAGAGCTTCAAAAGGTGTCAAAAATGAGATGAGCATGACACTGTCTGAAAAATAGGAGGAGCATGAAGCGGTGTTGAAAAACATTAAGAGCCTGAAAATGTGTGAAATATATGAAGAGCTTCAAAAGGTGTCAAAAATATGAGGGTCTTGAAACGGTCTCAAAAATAGGAGGAGCATGAAGGGCTGTTCAAAAACATGAAGTGCCTAAAAAGTTATGAATAATATGAAGAGCTTCAAAAGGTGTCAAAAATATGAGGAGCATGAAACGGTCTGAAAAATCGGAGGAGCATGAAACGGTGCTCAAAAACATGAAGAGCCTGAAAAGGTGTGAATTATATGAAGAGCTTCAAAAGGTGTCAAAAATATGAAGAGCTTCAAAAGGTGTCAAAAATACGAGGAGCATGAAACTCTCTGAAAAATAGGAGGAGCTTGAAAATGTGTTGAAAAACATGAAGAGTCTGAAAAGGTGTGAAAAAATATGAAGAGCTTCAAAACGTGTGAAAAATATGAAGAGCTTCAAAGGGTGTTATAAATATGAGGAACTTGAAACGGTCAGAAAAATAGGAGGAGCATGAAACGGTGTTAAATACATGAAGAGCCTGAAAAGGTGAGAAATATGAAGAGCTTCAAAATGTTTCAAAAATATGAGGAGCATGAAACGGTCTGAAAAACAGGAGGAGCATGAAACGGTGTTCAAAAACATGAAGAGCCTGAAAAGGTGTGAAAAATAAGAAGAGCTTCAATTCTTGTCAAAAATATGAGGAGCATGAAACTGTCTGAAAAATAGAAGGAGCATGTAACGGTGTTCAAAACATGAAGAGCTTGAAAAGAAGTGAAAAATATGAAGAGCTTCAAAAGGTGTCAAAAATATGAAGAGCATGAAACGGTCTGAAAATTAGGAGGAGCATGAAACGGTGTTGAAAGCATGAAGAGCCTGAAAAGGTGTGAAATATATGAAGAGCTTCAAAAGCTGTCAAAAATGTGAGGAGCATGAAACAGTGTGAAAAATACTAGGAGTATGAAACGGTGTTCAAAAAAATGAAGAGCCTGAAAAGGTGTGAAAAATATGAAGAGCTTCAAAAAGTGTGAAAAATATGAGGAGAATGAAACGTTCTG
This sequence comes from Dama dama, assembly GCF_033118175.1. Taxonomy (NCBI): domain Eukaryota; kingdom Metazoa; phylum Chordata; class Mammalia; order Artiodactyla; family Cervidae; genus Dama; species Dama dama. The sequence continues at coordinate 6,210,254 of NC_083709.1, forward strand.
AAAAATAGGAGTAGCATGAAACGGTGTTCAAAAACATGAAGAGCCTGAAAAGGTGTGAAAAATATGAAGAGCTTCAAAAGGTGTCAAAAATATGAGGAGCATGAAACGGTCTGAAAAATAGGAGGAACATCGAACGGTGTTCAAAAACATGAAGAGCCAGAAAAGGTGTGAAATATATGAAGAGCTTCAAAAGGTGTCAAAAATATGAGGAGCATGAAACAGTGTGAAAAATACTAGGAGCATGAAAAGCTGTTGAAAAACATGAAGAGTCTGAAAAGGTGCGAAAAATATGAAGAGCTTCAAAAGGTGTCAAAAATATGAGGAGCATGAAACGGTCTGAAAAATAGGAGGAGCATGAAGCGGTGTTCAAAAACATGAAGCCTGAAATGGTGTGAAAAATATGAAGAGCTTCAAAAGGTTTGAAAAATAGGAGGAACATGAAACGGTCTGAAAAATAAGAGGAGCATGAAGCGGTGTTGAAAAACATGAAGAGCCTGAAAAGGTGTGAGAAATATGAAGAGCTTCAAAAGGTTTCAAAAATATGAGGGGCACGAAACGTTCTGAAAAATAAGAGGAGCATGAAGCGGTGTTGAAAAAAATGAAAAGCCTGATAAGGTGTCAAATATATGAAGAGCTTCAAAAGGTATGAAAAATATGAAGAGCATGAAACGGTCTGAAAATAGGAGGAGCATGAAGCAGTGTTGAAAAACATGAAGAGCCTCAAAAGATGTGAAAAATATGAAGAGCTTCAAAATGTTTAAAAAATATGTGGAGTATGAAAGTATCTGAAAAATAGGAGGAGCATGAAACGGCGTTGAAAAACATGAGGAGAATGAAACGGTCTGAAAAATAGGAGGAGCATGAAACGGTGTTGAAAAACATGAAGAGACTGAAAATGTGTGAAAAATATGAAGAGCTTCAAACGATGTCAAAAACATACGGAGCATGAAACGGTCTGAAAAATAGGAGGAGCATGAAACGCTGTTGAAAACATGAAGAGCCTTAAAAGGTGTGAAAAATATGTAGAGCTTAAAAAGGTGTCAAAATATGAGGAGCATGAAACGGTCTGAAAATTAGGAGGAGCATGAAGCTGTGTTGAAAACATGAAGAGCCTGAAGAGGCGTGAAATATATGAAGAGCTTCAAAATGTGTCAAAAATATGAGGAGCATGAAACATTCTGAAAAATAGGAGGAACACGAAGTGGTGTTGAAATACATGAAGTGCCGGAAAAGGTGTGAAAAATATGAAGAGCTTCAAAAGGTGTCAAAAATATAAAGAGCATGAAACAGTCTGAAACAAAGGAGGAGCATGAAACGGTGTTGAAAAACATGAAAAGCCTGATAAGGTGTGAAATATATGAAAAGCTTCAAAAGGTGTCAAAAATATGAAGAGCATGAAACGTTCTGAAAAATTGGAGGAGCATGAAGCGGTGTTGAAAAACATGAAGAGCCTGAAAAGGTGTCAATAATATGAAGAGTTTCAAAACGTGTGAAAAATATGAAGAGCTTCAAAAGGTGTCAAAAAATGAGGAGCATGAAACGGTCTGAAAAATAGGAGGAGCATGAAGCGGTGTTGAAAAACATGGAGAGCCTGAAAAGGTGTGAAAAATATGAAGAGCTTCAAAAGGTGTCAAAAATATGAGGAGCATGATACGGTCTGAAATATAAGGGAGCATGAAACGGTGTTCAAAAACACGAGCAGCCTGAAAAGGTGTGAAAAATATGAAGAGCTTAAAAATGTGTGAAAAATATGACGAGCATGAAACGGTGGGAAAAATAGGAGGAGCGTGAAGGGGTGTTCAAAAACATGAAGAGCCTGAAAAGGTGTGAAAAATATGAAGAGCTTCAAAAGGTGTCAAAAATATGAGGAGCATGAAATGATCTGAAATATAGGAGGAGCATGAAGCGGTGTTGAAAAACATGAAGAGCCTGAAAAGTTGTGAAAAAAATGAAGAGCTTCAAAATTTGTCAAATATATGAAGAGCATGAAACGGTCTGAAATTTAGGAGGAGCATGAAGTGGTGTAGAAAAGCATGAACAGACTGAAAAGGTGTTAAAAATATGAACAGCTTCAAAAGGTGTGAAAAATATGAGGATCATGAAACGTTCTCAAAAATAAGAGGAGCATGAAGCGGTGTTGAAAAACATGAAGAGCCTAAAAAGGTATGAATAATATGAAGAGCTTCAAAAGTTGTCAAAAATATGCAGAGCATGAAATGATCTGAAATATAGGAGGAGCATGAAATGGTGCTCAAAAACATGAAGAGCCTGAAAAGGTGTGAATTATATGAAGAGCTTCAAAAGGTGTCAAAAATATGAGGAGCATGAAGCGGTGTTGAAAAACATGAAGAGCCTGAAAAGGAGTGAAATATATGAAGAGGTTCAAAAGTTGTCAAAATATGAGGAGCATGAAACGGTCTCAAAAATAGGAGGAGCATGAAGTGGTGTTCAAAAACATGAAGTGCCTGAAAAGGTGTGAAAAATATGAAGAGATTCAAAAGGTGTCAAATATTTGAGGAGGATGAAACGGTCTGAAAAATAGGAGGAGCGTGAAACGTTGTTCAAAAACATGAAGAGCCTGAAAATGTGTGATAAATATGAAGAGCTTAAAAAGGTGTCAAAAATATTAAGAGCACGAAACGGTCTGAAAAATAGAAGGAGCATGAAACGGTGTTCATAAAATGAAGAGACTAAAAGGTGTGAAAAATATGAAGAGCCTCAAAAGGTGTCAAAAATATGATGAGCATGAAACGTTCTGAAAAATAGGAGTAGCAAGAAACGGTGTTCAAAGACATGAAGAGCCTGAAAAGGTGTGAAAAATATGAAGAGCTTCAAATAGTGTGAAAAATATGAGGAGAATGAAACGTTCTGAAAAATAGGAGTAGCATTAAACGGTGTTCAAAAGCATGAAGAGCCTGAAAAGGTGTGAAAAATATGAAGAGCTTCAAAAGGTGTCAAAAATATGAAGAGCTTCAAAAGGTGTCAAAAATACGAGGAGCATGAAACGGTCTGAAAAATAGGAGGAACATCGAACGGTGTTCAAAAACATGAAGAGCCTGAAAAGGTGTGAAATATATGAAGAGCTTCAAAAGGTGTCAAAAATATGAGGAGCATGAAACAGTGTGAAAAATACTAGGAGCATTAAAAGCTGCTGAAAAACATGAAGAGTCTGAAAAGGTGCGAAAAATATGAAGAGCTTCAAAAGGTGTCAAAAATAAGAGGAGCATGAAACGGTCTGACAAATAAGAGGAGCATGAAGCGGGGTTCAAAAACATGAAGCCTGAAATGGTGTGAAAAATATGAAGAGCTTCAAAAGGTTTGAAAAATAGGAGGAACATGAAACGGTCTGAAAAATAAGAGGAGCAAGAAGCGGTGTTGAAAAACATGAAGAGCCTGAAAAGCTGTGAGAAATATGAAGAGCTTCAAAAGATTTCAAAAATATGAGGGGCACGAAACGTTCTGAAATATAAGGGAGCATGAAACGGTGTTCAAAAACACGAGCAGCCTGAAAAGGTGTGAAAAATATGAAGAGCTTAAAAATGTGTGAAAAATATGACGAGCATGAAACGGTCGGAAAAATAGGAGGAGCGTGAAGGGGTGTTCAAAAACATGAAGAGCCTGAAAAGGTGTGAAAAATATGAAGAGCTTCAAAAGGTCTCAAAAATATGAGGAGCATGAAATGATCTGAAATATAGGAGGAGCATGAAGCGGTGTTGAAAAACATGAAGAGCCTGAAAAGTTGTGAAAAAAATGAAGAGCTTCAAAATTTGTCAAATATATGAAGAGCATGAAACGGTCTGAAATTTAGGAGGAGCATGAAGTGGTGTAGAAAAGCATGAACAGACTGAAAAGGTGTTAAAAATATGAACAGCTTCAAAAGGTGTGAAAAATATGAGGATCATGAAACGTTCTCAAAAATAAGAGGAGCATGAAGCGGTGTTGAAAAACATGAAGAGCCTGAAAAGCTGTGAGAAATATGAAGAGCTTCAAAAGATTTCAAAAATATGAGGGGCACGAAACGTTCTGAAATATAAGGGAGCATGAAACGGTGTTCAAAAACACGAGCAGCCTGAAAAGGTGTGAAAAATATGAAGAGCTTAAAAATGTGTGAAAAATATGACGAGCATGAAACGGTCGGAAAAATAGGAGGAGCGTGAAGGGGTGTTCAAAAACATGAAGAGCCTGAAAAGGTGTGAAAAATATGAAGAGCTTCAAAAGGTGTCAAAAATATGAGGAGCATGAAATGATCTGAAATATAGGAGGAGCATGAAGCGGTGTTGAAAAACATGAAGAGCCTGAAAAGTTGTGAAAAAAATGAAGAGCTTCAAAATTTGTCAAATATATGAAGAGCATGAAACGGTCTGAAATTTAGGAGGAGCATGAAGTGGTGTAGAAAAGCATGAACAGACTGAAAAGGTGTTAAAAATATGAAGAGCTTCAAAAGGTGTGAAAAATATGAGGATCATGAAACGTTCTCAAAAATAAGAGGAGCATGAAGCGGTGTTGAAAAACATGAAGAGCCTAAAAAGGTATGAATAATATGAAGAGCTTCAAAAGTTGTCAAAAATATGCAGAGCATGAAATGATCTGAAATATAGGAGGAGCATGAAATGGTGCTCAAAAACATGAAGAGCCTGAAAAGGTGTGAATTATATGAAGAGCTTCAAAAGGTGTCAAAAATATGAGGAGCATGAAGCGGTGTTGAAAAACATGAAGAGCCTGAAAAGGTGTGAAATATATGAAGAGGTTCAAAAGTTGTCAAAAATATGAGGAGCATGAAACGGTCTCAAAAATAGGAGGAGCATGAAGTGGTGTTCAAAAACATGAAGAGCCTGAAAAGGTGTGAAAAATATGAAGAGATTCAAAAGGTGTCAAATATTTGAGGAGGATGAAACGGTCTGAAAAATAGGAGGAGCGTGAAACGTTGTTCAAAAACATGAAGAGCCTGAAAATGTGTGATAAATATGAAGAGCTTAAAAAGGTGTCAAAAATATTAAGAGCACGAAACGGTCTGAAAAATAGAAGGAGCATGAAACGGTGTTCATAAATTTGAAGAGACTAAAAGGTGTGAAAAATATGAAGAGCTTCAAAAGGTGTCAAAAATATGAGGAGCATGAAACGTTCTGAAAAATAGGAGTAGCAAGAAACGGTGTTCAAAGACATGAAGAGCCTGAAAAGGTGTGAAAAATATGAAGACCTTCAAAAGGTGTCAAAAATATGATTAGCTTCAAAAGGTGTCAAAAATACGAGGAGCATGAAACTGTCTGAAAAATAGGAGGAGCTTGAAAATTTGTTGAAAAACATGAAGAGTCTGAAAAGGTGTGAAAAAATATGAAGAGCTTCAAAACGTGTGAAAAATATGAAGAGCTTCAAAAGGTGTCATAAATATGAGGAACTTGAAACGGTCAGAAAAATAGGAGGAGCATGAAACGGTGTTAAATACATGAAGAGCCTGAAAAGGTGAGAAATATGAAGAGCTTCAAAATGTTTCAAAAATATGAGGAGCATGAAACGGTCTGAAAAACAGGAGGAACATGAAACGGTGTTCAAAAACATGAAGAGCCTGAAAAGGTGTGAAAAATATGAAGAGCTTCAATTCTTGTCAAAAATATGAGGAGCATGAAACTGTCTGAAAAATAGAAGGAGCATGAAACGGTGTTCAAAACATGAAGAGCTTGAAAAGCAGTGAAAAATATGAAGAGCTTCAAACGGTGTGAAATACATGAGGAGCATGAAACGGTCTGAAAAATACGAGGAGCATGAAACGGTGTTCAAAAACAAGAAGAGCCTGAAAACGTGTGAAAAACATGAAGAGCCTGAAAAGGTGTGAAAATTATGAAGAGCTTCAAAAGTGTCAAAAATATGAGGAAAATGAAACGGTCTGAAAAATAGGAGGCTCATGAAACGGTGTTGAAAAACATGAAAAGCCTGAAAACGTGTCAAAAATATGAAGAGCTTCAGGCTGGCGGGTAAAGCTGGGAAGTACCGGCCGGGGGCGCCGGTTGGAGACATGATTGCAATGTGGGCCTTAGGATTTGAGCCAAAGAAAGAAGAAATTACAAAGATGATAGCTGAAACTGACAAAGAAGGAATTGGCACCATTAATTTTGAAGAATTTTTTGCCATAATGAGTGTAAAAATGAGTGAAAAGGATGAAAAAGAAGAAATATTGAAGGCTTTCAAACTATTTGATGATGATGATACAGGAAGCATACCACTGAACAATATCAAGAGGGTTGCTAAGGAGCTAGGGGAAAATTTAATAGATGATGAACTTCAGGAAATGCTTGATGAGGCTGATCATGATGGGGATGGAGAAATAAACAAGGAAGAATTTTTGAAAATGATGCAAAAGACCACTCTTTATTAACACTGTCTTTTGTGCCTTTTGGAAAGTTGTTAACAAGTTTGTATTTGCTATAAGTTCCATAATAGCTGAATATATTCATTTTCAGTGTTTAAGTTTAGATACATAAACTGGTCTCTTGATGTCTAATCCATGTGAGAAGTTACATGTTGCTACCAATATGTTGTTAAATCTATAACATCAAGAAATAAAATGTAGTGACTTCCTTAAACTATGAATCTGAAGAACAGTATTAATTACAAGTGCTATTTTTAGAGCCCCAGTTTCTAAAACTTGGATTTTTTATTTAACTTATGGAACTTGGCCTCACATCATAAGCCAGCCATCACTTTCCCTATTATTTTCATTTTGTGCAACTCTAAAAATGAACATTTGCTTTTTAACTGATTATTCAGATATGTAAAGTCTTAAATAAAACTGGCAGCATCAAAAGGTGTGAAAAATATGAAGAGCTTCAAAAGGTGTCAAAAATGAGATGAGCATGACACTGTCTGAAAAATAGGAGGAGCATGAAACGGTGTTCAAAAACATGAAGAGCCTGAAAAGGTGTGAAAAATATGAAGAGCTCCAAAAGGTGTCAAAAATATGAGGAGCATGAAGCGGTGTTGAAAAACATGAAGAGCCTGAAAAGGAGTGAAATATATGAAGAGGTTCAAAAGTTGTCAAAATATGAGGAGCATGAAACGGTCTCAAAAATAGGAGGAGCATGAAGTGGTGTTCAAAAACATGAAGTGCCTGAAAAGGTGTGAAAAATATGAAGAGATTCAAAAGGTGTCAAATATTTGAGGAGGATGAAACGGTCTGAAAAATAGGAGGAGCGTGAAACGTTGTTCAAAAACATGAAGAGCCTGAAAATGTGTGATAAATATGAAGAGCTTAAAAAGGTGTCAAAAATATTAAGAGCACGAAACGGTCTGAAAAATAGAAGGAGCATGAAACGGTGTTCATAAAATGAAGAGACTAAAAGGTGTGAAAAATATGAAGAGCCTCAAAAGGTGTCAAAAATATGATGAGCATGAAACGTTCTGAAAAATAGGAGTAGCAAGAAACGGTGTTCAAAGACATGAAGAGCCTGAAAAGGTGTGAAAAATATGAAGAGCTTCAAATAGTGTGAAAAATATGAGGAGAATGAAACGTTCTGAAAAATAGGAGTAGCATTAAACGGTGTTCAAAAGCATGAAGAGCCTGAAAAGGTGTGAAAAATATGAAGAGCTTCAAAAGGTGTCAAAAATATGAAGAGCTTCAAAAGGTGTCAAAAATACGAGGAGCATGAAACGGTCTGAAAAATAGGAGGAACATCGAACGGTGTTCAAAAACATGAAGAGCCTGAAAAGGTGTGAAATATATGAAGAGCTTCAAAAGGTGTCAAAAATATGAGGAGCATGAAACAGTGTGAAAAATACTAGGAGCATTAAAAGCTGCTGAAAAACATGAAGAGTCTGAAAAGGTGCGAAAAATATGAAGAGCTTCAAAAGGTGTCAAAAATAAGAGGAGCATGAAACGGTCTGACAAATAAGAGGAGCATGAAGCGGGGTTCAAAAACATGAAGCCTGAAATGGTGTGAAAAATATGAAGAGCTTCAAAAGGTTTGAAAAATAGGAGGAACATGAAACGGTCTGAAAAATAAGAGGAGCAAGAAGCGGTGTTGAAAAACATGAAGAGCCTGAAAAGCTGTGAGAAATATGAAGAGCTTCAAAAGATTTCAAAAATATGAGGGGCACGAAACGTTCTGAAATATAAGGGAGCATGAAACGGTGTTCAAAAACACGAGCAGCCTGAAAAGGTGTGAAAAATATGAAGAGCTTAAAAATGTGTGAAAAATATGACGAGCATGAAACGGTCGGAAAAATAGGAGGAGCGTGAAGGGGTGTTCAAAAACATGAAGAGCCTGAAAAGGTGTGAAAAATATGAAGAGCTTCAAAAGGTCTCAAAAATATGAGGAGCATGAAATGATCTGAAATATAGGAGGAGCATGAAGCGGTGTTGAAAAACATGAAGAGCCTGAAAAGTTGTGAAAAAAATGAAGAGCTTCAAAATTTGTCAAATATATGAAGAGCATGAAACGGTCTGAAATTTAGGAGGAGCATGAAGTGGTGTAGAAAAGCATGAACAGACTGAAAAGGTGTTAAAAATATGAACAGCTTCAAAAGGTGTGAAAAATATGAGGATCATGAAACGTTCTCAAAAATAAGAGGAGCATGAAGCGGTGTTGAAAAACATGAAGAGCCTGAAAAGCTGTGAGAAATATGAAGAGCTTCAAAAGATTTCAAAAATATGAGGGGCACGAAACGTTCTGAAATATAAGGGAGCATGAAACGGTGTTCAAAAACACGAGCAGCCTGAAAAGGTGTGAAAAATATGAAGAGCTTAAAAATGTGTGAAAAATATGACGAGCATGAAACGGTCGGAAAAATAGGAGGAGCGTGAAGGGGTGTTCAAAAACATGAAGAGCCTGAAAAGGTGTGAAAAATATGAAGAGCTTCAAAAGGTGTCAAAAATATGAGGAGCATGAAATGATCTGAAATATAGGAGGAGCATGAAGCGGTGTTGAAAAACATGAAGAGCCTGAAAAGTTGTGAAAAAAATGAAGAGCTTCAAAATTTGTCAAATATATGAAGAGCATGAAACGGTCTGAAATTTAGGAGGAGCATGAAGTGGTGTAGAAAAGCATGAACAGACTGAAAAGGTGTTAAAAATATGAAGAGCTTCAAAAGGTGTGAAAAATATGAGGATCATGAAACGTTCTCAAAAATAAGAGGAGCATGAAGCGGTGTTGAAAAACATGAAGAGCCTAAAAAGGTATGAATAATATGAAGAGCTTCAAAAGTTGTCAAAAATATGCAGAGCATGAAATGATCTGAAATATAGGAGGAGCATGAAATGGTGCTCAAAAACATGAAGAGCCTGAAAAGGTGTGAATTATATGAAGAGCTTCAAAAGGTGTCAAAAATATGAGGAGCATGAAGCGGTGTTGAAAAACATGAAGAGCCTGAAAAGGTGTGAAATATATGAAGAGGTTCAAAAGTTGTCAAAAATATGAGGAGCATGAAACGGTCTCAAAAATAGGAGGAGCATGAAGTGGTGTTCAAAAACATGAAGAGCCTGAAAAGGTGTGAAAAATATGAAGAGATTCAAAAGGTGTCAAATATTTGAGGAGGATGAAACGGTCTGAAAAATAGGAGGAGCGTGAAACGTTGTTCAAAAACATGAAGAGCCTGAAAATGTGTGATAAATATGAAGAGCTTAAAAAGGTGTCAAAAATATTAAGAGCACGAAACGGTCTGAAAAATAGAAGGAGCATGAAACGGTGTTCATAAATTTGAAGAGACTAAAAGGTGTGAAAAATATGAAGAGCTTCAAAAGGTGTCAAAAATATGAGGAGCATGAAACGTTCTGAAAAATAGGAGTAGCAAGAAACGGTGTTCAAAGACATGAAGAGCCTGAAAAGGTGTGAAAAATATGAAGACCTTCAAAAGGTGTCAAAAATATGATTAGCTTCAAAAGGTGTCAAAAATACGAGGAGCATGAAACTGTCTGAAAAATAGGAGGAGCTTGAAAATTTGTTGAAAAACATGAAGAGTCTGAAAAGGTGTGAAAAAATATGAAGAGCTTCAAAACGTGTGAAAAATATGAAGAGCTTCAAAAGGTGTCATAAATATGAGGAACTTGAAACGGTCAGAAAAATAGGAGGAGCATGAAACGGTGTTAAATACATGAAGAGCCTGAAAAGGTGAGAAATATGAAGAGCTTCAAAATGTTTCAAAAATATGAGGAGCATGAAACGGTCTGAAAAACAGGAGGAACATGAAACGGTGTTCAAAAACATGAAGAGCCTGAAAAGGTGTGAAAAATATGAAGAGCTTCAATTCTTGTCAAAAATATGAGGAGCATGAAACTGTCTGAAAAATAGAAGGAGCATGAAACGGTGTTCAAAACATGAAGAGCTTGAAAAGCAGTGAAAAATATGAAGAGCTTCAAACGGTGTGAAATACATGAGGAGCATGAAACGGTCTGAAAAATACGAGGAGCATGAAACGGTGTTCAAAAACAAGAAGAGCCTGAAAACGTGTGAAAAACATGAAGAGCCTGAAAAGGTGTGAAAATTATGAAGAGCTTCAAAAGTGTCAAAAATATGAGGAAAATGAAACGGTCTGAAAAATAGGAGGCTCATGAAACGGTGTTGAAAAACATGAAAAGCCTGAAAACGTGTCAAAAATATGAAGAGCTTCAGGCTGGCGGGTAAAGCTGGGAAGTACCGGCCGGGGGCGCCGGTTGGAGACATGATTGCAATGTGGGCCTTAGGATTTGAGCCAAAGAAAGAAGAAATTACAAAGATGATAGCTGAAACTGACAAAGAAGGAATTGGCACCATTAATTTTGAAGAATTTTTTGCCATAATGAGTGTAAAAATGAGTGAAAAGGATGAAAAAGAAGAAATATTGAAGGCTTTCAAACTATTTGATGATGATGATACAGGAAGCATACCACTGAACAATATCAAGAGGGTTGCTAAGGAGCTAGGGGAAAATTTAATAGATGATGAACTTCAGGAAATGCTTGATGAGGCTGATCATGATGGGGATGGAGAAATAAACAAGGAAGAATTTTTGAAAATGATGCAAAAGACCACTCTTTATTAACACTGTCTTTTGTGCCTTTTGGAAAGTTGTTAACAAGTTTGTATTTGCTATAAGTTCCATAATAGCTGAATATATTCATTTTCAGTGTTTAAGTTTAGATACATAAACTGGTCTCTTGATGTCTAATCCATGTGAGAAGTTACATGTTGCTACCAATATGTTGTTAAATCTATAACATCAAGAAATAAAATGTAGTGACTTCCTTAAACTATGAATCTGAAGAACAGTATTAATTACAAGTGCTATTTTTAGAGCCCCAGTTTCTAAAACTTGGATTTTTTATTTAACTTATGGAACTTGGCCTCACATCATAAGCCAGCCATCACTTTCCCTATTATTTTCATTTTGTGCAACTCTAAAAATGAACATTTGCTTTTTAACTGATTATTCAGATATGTAAAGTCTTAAATAAAACTGGCAGCATCAAAAGGTGTGAAAAATATGAAGAGCTTCAAAAGGTGTCAAAAATGAGATGAGCATGACACTGTCTGAAAAATAGGAGGAGCATGAAACGGTGTTCAAAAACATGAAGAGCCTGAAAAGGTGTGAAAAATATGAAGAGCTCCAAAAGGTGTCAAAAATATGAGGAGCATGAAAACATCTGAAAAATAGGAGGAGCATGAAGCGATGTTGAAAAATATGAATAGCCTGAAAAAGTGTGAAAAATATGATGAGCTTCAAAAGGTGTGAAAAATATTAAGAGCTTCAAAAGGTGTCAAAAATGAGATGAGCATGAAACGGTCTGAAAAATAGTAGAAGCATGAAGCGGTGTTGAAAAAAATGAAGAGCCTGAAAAGGTGTGAAATACATGAAGAGCTTCAAAAGGTGTCAAAAATACGAGGAGGATGAAACGGTCTGAAAAACAGGAGGAGCATGAAGCAGTGTTGAAAAAAATGAAGAGCCTGAAAAGGTGTTAAAAATATGAAGAGCTTCAAAAGTGTCAAAAACATGAGGAGCATGAAACGTTCAGAAATATAGGAGGTGCATGAAGTGGTGTTCAAAATCATGAAGAGCCTGAAAGGGTGTGAAGTATAGGAAGAGTTTCAAAAGTTGTGAAAAGTAAGAAGAGCTTCAAAAGGTGTCAAAAATGAGATAAGCATGAAACGGTCTGAAATATAGGAGGTGCATGAAGTGGTGTTCAAAAACATGAAGAGCGTGAAAAGGTGTGAAATATATGAAGAGCTTCAAAAGGTGTGAAATGTAAGAAGAGCTTCATAAGTTGTCAAAAATGAGATGGGCATGAATCGGTCTGAAAAATAGGAGAAGCATGAAGCGGTGTTGAAAAACATGAAGAGTTTGAAAAGGTTTGAACAATATGAAGTGCTTCAAAAGGTGTCAAAAATAAGAAGAGCATGAAACGGTCTGAAAAATAGGAGGAGCATGAAGAGGTGTTGAAAAACATGAAGAGCCTGAAAACGTGTGAAAAATATGAAGACCTTCAAAAGGTGTGAAAAATATGAGGAGCATGAAACTGTCTGAAATATGGGAGGAGCATGAAGTGGTGTTCAAAACATGAAGAGCCTGAAAAGGTGTGAAAAATATGCAGAGCTTCAAAAGGTGTCAAAAATATGAGGAGCATAAAAAAGTCTGAAAAATATCAGGAGCATGAAGCTGTGTTCAAAAACATGAAGAGCCTGAAAAGGTGTGAAAAATATGAAGAGCTTCACAACGTGTCAAAAATATAAGGAGCATGAAACCGCCTGAAAAATAGGAGGAGCATGAAGCGGTGTTCAAATACAAGAAGAGCCTGAAAAGGTGTGAAAAATTTGAAGAGCTTCAAAAGGTGTGAAAAATATGAAGAGCTTCAAAAGGTGTCAAAAATGAGATGTGCATAAAACGGACTGAAAAATAGTAGGAGCATGAAGAGTTGTTGAAAAACATGAAGAGCCTGAAAAGTTGTGAAATATATGAAGAGCTTCAAAATGTGTCAAAAATATGAGGAGCATGAAACGGTCTGAAAAATAGGAGGAGCATGAACCGGTGTTGAAAAACATGAAGAGCCTGAAAACGTGTGAAAAATATGAAGAGCTTCTAAAGGTGTGAAAAATATGAAGAGCTTCAAAAGGTGACAAAAATGAGATGTGCATGAAACGGACTGAAAAATAGGAGGAGCATGAAGTGCTGTTGAAAAACATGAAGGGCCTGAAAAGGTGTGAAAAATATGAAGAGCTTCAAAAGGTGTGAAAAATATGAAGAGCTTCAAAAGGTGTCAAAAATGAGATGAGCATTAAACGGTGTGAAAAATAGGAGGAGCATGAAGTGGGGTTGAAAAACATGAAAAGCCTGAAAAGGTGTGAGTATTATGAAGAGCTTCAAAAGGTGTAAAAATATAAGGTACATGAAACGGTCTGCAAAAAAGTAGGAGCATGAAGTGGTGTTGATAAACATGAAGAGCCTGAAAAGTTGTGAAAAATATGAAGAGCTTCCAAAGGTGTCAAAAAATGAGGAGCATTAAACGGTCTGAAAAATAGGAGGAGCATGAAACGTTGTTCAAAAACATGAAGAGCCTGAAAATGTGTGATAAATATGAAGAGCTTAAAAAGGTGTCAAAAATATTAAGAGCACGAAACGGTCTGAAAAATAGAACGAGCATAAAACGGTGTTCATAAACTTGAAGAGACTAAAAGGTGTGAAAAATATGAAGAGCTTCAAAAGGTGTCAAAAATATGAGGAGCATGAAACGTTCTGAAAATAGGAGTAGCAAGAAACGGTGTTCAAAGACATGAAGAGCCTGAAAAGGTGTGAAAAATATGAAGAGCTTCAAAAAGTGTGAAAAATATGAGGAGAATGAAACGTTCTGAAAAATAGGAGTAGCATGAAACGGTGTTCAAAATCATGAAGAGCCTTAAAAGGTGTGAAAAATATGAAGAGCTTCAAAAGGTGTCAAAAATATGAAGAGCTTCAAAAGGTGTCAAAAATACGAGGAGCATGAAACTGTCTGAAAAATAGGAGGAGCTTGAAAATGTGTTGAAAAACATGAAGAGTCTGAAAAGGTGTGAAAAAATATGAAGAGCTTCAAAACGTGTGAAAAATATGAAGAGCTTCAAAAGGTGTCATAAATATGAGGAACTTGAAACGGTCAGAAAAATAGGAGGAGCATGAAACGGTGTTAAATACATGAAGAACCTGAAAAGGTGAGAAATATGAAGAGCTTCAAAATGTTTCAAAAATATGAGGAGCATGAAACGGTCTGAAAAACAGGAGGAACGTGAAACGGTGTTCAAAAACATGAAGAGCCTGAAAAGGTGTGAAAAATATGAAGAGCTTCAATTCTTGTCAAAAATATGAGGAGCATGAAACTGTCTGAAAAATAGAAGGAGCATGAAACGGTGTTCAAAACATGAAGAGCTTGAAAAGCAGTGAAAAATATGAAGAGCTTCAAACGGTGTGAAATACATGAGGAGCATGAAACGGTCTGAAAAATACGAGGAGCATGAAACGGTGTTCAAAAACAAGAAGAGCCTGAAAACGTGTGAAAAACATGAAGAGCCTGAAAAGGTGTGAAAATTATGAAGAGCTTCAAAAGTGTCAAAAATATGAGGAAAATGAAACGGTCTGAAAAATAGGAGGCTCATGAAACGGTGTTGAAAAACATGAAAAGCCTGAAAACGTGTCAAAAATATGAAGAGCTTCAGGCTGGCGGGTAAAGCTGGGAGGTACCGGCCGGGGGCGCCGGTTGGAGACATGATTGCAATGTGGGCCTTAGGATTTGAGCCAAAGAAAGAAGAAATTACAAAGATGATAGCTGAAACTGACAAAGAAGGAATTGGCACCATTAATTTTGAAGAATTTTTTGCCATAATGAGTGTAAAAATGAGTGAAAAGGATGAAAAAGAAGAAATATTGAAGGCTTTCAAACTATTTGATGATGATGATACAGGAAGCATACCACTGAACAATATCAAGAGGGTTGCTAAGGAGCTAGGGGAAAATTTAACAGATGATGAACTTCAGGAAATGCTTGATGAGGCTGATCATGATGGGGATGGAGAAATAAACAAGGAAGAATTTTTGAAAATGATGCAAAAGACCACTCTTTATTAACACTGTCTTTTGTGCCTTTTGGAAAGTTGTTAACAAGTTTGTATTTGCTATAAGTTCCATAATAGCTGAATATATTCATTTTCAGTGTTTAAGTTTATATACATAAACTGGTCTCTTGATGTCTAATCCATGGGAGAAGTTACATGTTGCTACCAATATGTTGTTAAATCTATAACATCAAGAAATAAAATGTAGTGACTTCCTTAAACTATGAATCTGAAGAACAGTATTAATTACAAGTGCTATTTTTTGAGACCCACGTTCTAAAACTTAGATTTTTTATTTAACTTATGGAAATTGGCCCCACATCATAAGCCAGCCATCACTTTCCCTATTATTTTCCTTTTGTGCAATACTAAAAATGAACATTTGATTTTAAATGATTATTCAGACATGTAAAGTCTTAAATATAACTGGCAGCATCAAAAGGTGTGAAAAATATGAAGAGCTTCAAAAGGTGTCAAAAATGAGATGAGCATGACACTGTCTGAAAAATAGGAGGAGCATGAAATGGTGTTCAAAAACATGAAGAGCCTGAAAAGCTGTGAAATCAATGAAGAGCTTCAAAAGGTGTGAAAAATATGAGGAGCATGAAACGGTCTGAAAAATAGGAGGAGCATGAAGTGGTGTTGAAAAACATAAAGAGCCTGAAAAGGGGTGAAAAATATGAAGAGCTTCAAGAGGTGTGAAAAATATGAGGAGTATTAAACGGTCTGAAAAATAGGAGGAGCATGAAGCGGTGTTGAAAAACATGAAGAGCCTGAAAAGGGGTGAAAAATATGAAGAGCTTCAAGAGGTGTGAAAAATATGAGGAGCATTAAACGGTCTGAAAAATAGGAGGAGCATGAAGCGGTTTTCAAAAACATGAAGAGCCTGAAAAAGTGTGAAAAATATGAGGAGCTTGAAAAGAAGTGAAATACATGAGGAGCATTAAACGGTCTGAAAAATAGGAGGAGCATGAAGCGGTGTTGAAAAACATGAAGAGCCTGAATATGCGAGAAAAATATGAAGAGCTTCAAAAGGTGTCAAAAATGAGATGAGCATGACACTGTCTGAAAAATAGGAGGAGCATGAAATGGTGTTCAAAAACATGAAGAGGCTGAACAGGTGTGAAATCCATGAAGAGCTTCAAAAGGTGTGAAAAATATGAGGAGCATGAAACGGTCTGAAAAATAGGAGGAGCATGAAGTGGTGTTGAAAAACATAAAGAGCTTGAAAATGTGTGAAAAATATGAGAAGCATTAAACGGTCTGAAAAATAGGAGGAGCATGAAGTGGTGTTGAAAAACATAAAGAGCTTGAAAAGGTGTGAAAAATATGAGAAGCATTAAACGGTCTGAAAAATAGGAGGAGCATGAAGGGGTGCTGAAAAACATGAAGTGACTGAAACCGTGTGAAAAATATGAGGAGCTTGAAAAGAAGCGAAATACATGAGGAGCATTAAACGGTCTGAAAAATAAGACGAGCATGAAGCGGTGTTGAAAAACATGAAGAGCCTAAAAAGGGGTGAAAAATATGAAGAGCTTCAAGAGGTGTGAAAAATATGAGGAGCATTAAACGGTCTGAAACATAGGAGGAGCATGAAGCGGTGTTCAAAAACATGAAGAGCCTGAAAAAGTGTGAAAAATATGAGGAGCTTGAAAAGAAGTGAAATACATGAGGAGCAGTAAACGGTCTGAAAAATAGGAGGAGCATGAAGCGGTGTTGAAAAACATGAAGAGCCTGAATATGTGTGAAAAATATGAAGAGCTTCAAAAGGTGTCAAAAATGAGATGAGCATGAAACGGTCTGAAAAATAGGAGGAGCATGAAGCGGTGTTGAAAAACATGAAGAGCCTGAAAAGGTGTGTAATGTATGAAGAGTCTCAAAACGTGTCAAAAATATGAGGAGCATGAAACGGTCTGAAATATAGGAGGAGCATGAAGCGGTGTTCAAAAACATAAAGAGCCTGAAAATGTGTGAAAAATATGAAGAGCTTCAAAAGGTGTCAAAAATATGAGGAGCATGAAACGGTCTGAAAAATAGGAGGAGCGTGAAGTAGTGTTGAAAAATATGAAGAGCCTGAAAAGGGGTGAAAAATATGAAGAGCTTCAAGAGGTGTGAAAAATATGAGGAGCATTAAACGGTCTGAAAAATAGGAGGAGCATGAAGCGGTTTTCAAAAACATGAAGAGCCTGAAAAAGTGTGAAAAATATGAGGAGCTTGAAAAGAAGTAAAATACATGAGGAGCATTAAACGGTCTGAAAAATAGGAGGAGCATGAAGCGGTGTTGAAAAACATGAAGAGCCTGAATATGAGTGAATAATATGAAGAGCTTCAAAAGGTGTCAAAAATGAGATGAGCATGACACTGTCAGAAAAATAGGAGGAGCATGAAATGGTGTTCAAAAACATGAAGAGGCTGAACAGGTGTGAAATCCATGAAGAGCTTCAAAAGGTGTGAAAAATATGAGGCCATGAAACGGTCTGAAAAATAGGAGGAGCATGAAGTGGTGTTGAAAAACATAAAGAGCTTGAAAATGTGTGAAAAATATGAGAAGCATTAAACGGTCTGAAAAATAGGAGGAGCATGAAGTGGTGTTGAAAAACATAAAGAGCTTGAAAAGGTGTGAAAAATATGAGAAGCATTAAACGGTCTGAAAAATAGGAGGAGCATGAAGCGGTGTTGAAAAACATGAAGTGACTGAAAACGTGTGAAAAATATGAAGAGCTTCAAAAGGTGTGAAAAATATGAGGAGCATGAAACGATCTGAAAAATAGGAGGAGCATGAACCTGTGTTGAAAAACATGAAGAGCCTAAAAAGGTGTGAAAAATATGAAGAGCCTCAAAACGTGTCAAAAATATGAGGAGCATGAAACGGTCTGAAAAATAGGAGGAGCATGAAGTGGTGTTGAAAAACATAAAGAGCTTGAAAAGGTGTGAAAAATATGAGAAGCATTAAACGGTCTGAAAAATAGGAGGAGCATGAAGCGGTGTTGAAAAACAAGAAGAGACTGAAAACGTGTGAAAAATATTAAGAGCTTCAACAGGTGTCAAAAATATGAGGAGCATGAAACGGTCTGAAAAATAGGAGGAGCATGAAGTAGTGTTGAAAAACATGAAGAGACTGAAAACGTGTGAAAAATATTAAGAGCTTCAAAAGGTGTCAAAAATATGAGGAGCATGAAACGGTCTGAAAAATAGGAGGAGCATGAAGTAGTGTTGAATAATATGAAGAGCCTGAAAAGGGTTGAAAAATATGAAGAGCTTCAAGAGGTGTGAAAAATATGAGGAGCATTAAACGGTCTGAAAAATAGGAGGAGCATGAAGCGGTGTTGAAAAACATGAAGGGCCTAAAAAGGTGTGAAAAATATGAAGAGCCTCAAAACGTGTCAAAATTATGAGGAGCATGAAACGGTCTGAAAAATAGGAGGAGCATGAAGTGGTGTTGAAAAACATAAAGAGCTTGAAAAGGTGTGAAAAATATGAGAAGCATTAAACGGTCTGAAAAATAGGAGGAGCATGAAGCGGTGTTGAAAAACATGAAGAGACTGAAAACGTGTGAAAAATATTAAGAGCTTCAAAAGGTGTCAAAAATATGAGGAGCATGAAACGGTCTGAAAAATAGGAGGAGCATGAAGTAGTGTTGAAAAACATGAAGAGACTGAAAACGTGTGAAAAATATTAAGAGCTTCAAAAGGTGTCAAAAATATGAGGAGCATGAAACGGTCTGAAAAATAGGAGGAGCATGAAGTAGTGTTGAATAATATGAAGAGCCTGAAAAGGGGTGAAAAATATGCAGAGCTTCAAGAGGTGTGAAAAATATGAGGAGCATTAAACGGTCTGAAAAATAGGAGGAGCATGAAGCGATGTTCAAAAACATAAAGAGCCTGAAAATGTGTGAAAAATATGAAGAGCTTCAAAAGGTGTCAAAAATATGAGGAGCATGAAACGGTCTGAAAAATAGGAGGAGCATGAAGTAGTGTTGAAAAATATGAAGAGCCTGAAAAGGGGTGAAAAATATGAAGAGCTTCAAGAGGTGTGAAAAATATGAGGAGCATTAAACGGTCTGAAAAATAGGAGGAGCATGAAGCGGTTTTCAAAAACATGAAGAGCCTGAAAAAGTGTGAAAAATATGAGGAGCTTGAAAAGAAGTAAAATACATGAGGAGCATTAAACGGTCTGAAAAATAGGAGGAGCATGAAGCGGTGTTGAAAAACATGAAGAGCCTGAATATGTGTGAATAATATGAAGAGCTTCAAAAGGTGTCAAAAATGAGATGAGCATGACACTGTCAGAAAAATAGGAGGAGCATGAAATGGTGTTCAAAAACATGAAGAGGCTGAACAGGTGTGAAATCCATGAAGAGCTTCAAAAGGTGTGAAAAATATGAGGCCATGAAACGGTCTGAAAAATAGGAGGAGCATGAAGTGGTGTTGAAAAACATAAAGAGCTTGAAAATGTGTGAAAAATATGAGAAGCATTAAACGGTCTGAAAAATAGGAGGAGCATGAAGTGGTGTTGAAAAACATAAAGAGCTTGAAAAGGTGTGAAAAATATGAGAAGCATTAAACGGTCTGAAAAATAGGAAGAGCATGAAGCGGTGTTGAAAAACATGAAGTGACTGAAAACGTGTGAAAAATATGAAGAGCTTCAAAAGGTGTGAAAAATATGAGGAGCATGAAACGATCTGAAAAATAGGAGGAGCATGAACCTGTGTTGAAAAACATGAAGAGCCTAAAAAGGTGTGAAAAATATGAAGAGCCTCAAAACGTGTCAAAAATATGAGGAGCATGAAACGGTCTGAAAAATAGGAGGAGCATGAAGTGGTGTTGAAAAACATAAAGAGCTTGAAAAGGTGTGAAAAATATGAGAAGCATTAAACGGTCTGAAAAATAGGAGGAGCATGAAGCGGTGTTGAAAAACATAAAGAGCTTGAAAAGGTGTGAAAAATATGAGAAGCATTAAACGGTCTGAAAAATAGGAGGAGCATGAAACAGTGTTCAAAAACAAGAAGAGCCTAAAAACGTGTGAAAAACATGAAGAGCCTGAAAAGGTGTGAAAAAATGAAGAGCTTCAAAAGGTGTCAAAAATATGAGGAGCATTAAATGGTCTGAAAAATAGGAGGAGCATGAAACAGTGTTCAAAAACAAGAAGAGCCTAAAAACGTGTGAAAAACATGAAGAGCCTGAAAAGGTGTGAAAATTATGAAGAGCTTCAAAAGGTGTCAAAAATATGAGGAAAATGAAACGGTCTGAAAAATAGGAGGCTCATGAAACGGTGTTGAAAAACATGAAAAGCCTGAAAACGTGTCAAAAATATGAAGAGCTTCAGGCTGGCGGGTAAAGCTAGGAGGTACCGGCCGGGGGCGCCGGTTGGAGACATGATTGCAATGTGGGCCTTAGGATTTGAGCCAAAGAAAGAAGAAATTAAAAAGATGATAGCTGAAACTGACAAAGAAGGAATTGGCACCATTGATTTTGAAGAATTTTTTGCCATAATGAGTGTAAAAATGAGTGAAAAGGATGAAAAAGAAGAAATATTGAAGGCTTTCAAACTATTTGATGATGATGATACAGGAAGTATATCATTGAACAATATCAAGAGGGTTGCTAAGGAGCTAGGGGAAAATTTAATAGATGATGAACTTCAGGAAATGCTTGATGAGGCTGATCATGATGGGGATGGAGAAATAAACAAGGAAGAATTTTTGAAAATGATGCAAAAGACCACTCTTTATTAACACTGTCTTTTGTGCCTTTTGGAAAGTTGTTAACAAGTTTGTATTTGCTATAAGTTCCATAATAGCTGAATATATTCATTTTCAGTGTTTAAGTTTAGATACATAAACTGGTCTCTTGATGTCTAATCCATGTGAGAAGTTACATGTTGCTACCAATATGTTCTTAAATCTATAACATCAAGAAATAAAATGTAGTGACTTCCTTAAACTATGAATCTGAAGAACAGTATTAATTACAAGTGCTATTTTTAGAGCCCCAGTTTCTAAAACTTGGATTTTTTATTTAACTTAAGGAACTTGGCCCCACATCATAAGCCAGCCATCACTTTCCCTATTATTTTCATTTTGTGCAACTCTAAAAATGAACATTTGCTTTTTAACTGATTATTCAGATATGTAAAGTCTTAAATAAAACTGGCAGCATCAAAAGGTGTGAAAAATATGAAGAGCTTCAAAAGGTGTCAAAAATGAGATGAGCATGACACTGTCTGAAAAATAGGAGGAGCATGAAATGGTGTTCAAAAACATGAAGAGGCTGAACAGGTGTGAAATCCATGAAGAGCTTCAAAAGGTGTGAAAAATATGAGGAGCATGAAACGGTCTGAAAAATAGGAGGAGCATGAAGTGGTGTTGAAAAACATAAAGAGCTTGAAAAGGTGTGAAAAATATGAGAAGCATTAAACGGTCTGAAAAATAGGAGGAGCATGAAGCGGTGTTGAAAAACATGAAGTGACTGAAAACGTGTGAAAAATATGAAGAGCTTCAAAAGGTGTGAAAAATATGAGGAGCATGAAACGATCTGAAAAATAGGAGGAGCATGAACCTGTGTTGAAAAACATGAAGAGCCTAAAAAGGTGTGAAAAATATGAAGAGCCTCAAAACGTGTCAAAAATATGAGGAGCATGAAACGGTCTGAAAAATAGGAGGAGCATGAAGTGGTGTTGAAAAACATAAAGAGCTTGAAAAGGTGTGAAAAATATGAGACGCATTAAACGGTCTGAAAAATAGGAGGAGCATGAAGCGGTGTCGAAAAACAAGAAGAGACTGAAAACGTGTGAAAAATATTAAGAGCTTCAACAGGTGTCAAAAATATGAGGAGCATGAAACGGTCTGAAAAATAGGAGGAGCATGAAGTAGTGTTGAAAAACATGAAGAGACTGAAAACGTGTGAAAAATATTAAGAGCTTCAAAAGGTGTCAAAAATATGAGGAGCATGAAACGGTCTGAAAAATAGGAGGAGCATGAAGTAGTGTTGAATAATATGAAGAGCCTGAAAAGGGTTGAAAAATATGAAGAGCTTCAAGAGGTGTGAAAAATATGAGGAGCATTAAACGGTCTGAAAAATAGGAGGAGCATGAAGCGGTGTTGAAAAACATGAAGAGCCTGAAAAAGTGTGAAAATTATGAGGAGCTTGAAAATTAGTGAAATACATGAGGAGCATTAAACGGTTTGAAAAATAGGAGGAGCATGAAGCGGTGTTGAAAAACATGAAGAGCCTGAAAAGGGGTGAAAAATATGAAGAGCTTCAAGAGGTGTGAAAAATATGAGGAGCATTAAACGGTCTGAAAAATAGGAGGAGCATGAAGCGGTTTTCCAAAACATGAAGAGCCTGAAAAAGTGTGAAAAATATGAGGAGCTTGAAAAGAAGTGAAATACATGAGGAGCATTAAACGGTCTGAAAAATAGGAGGAGCATGAAGCGGTGTTGAAAAACATGAAGAGCCTGAATATGTGTGAAAAATATGAAGAGCTTCAAAAGGTGTCAAAAATGAGATGAGCATTACACTGTCTGAAAAATAGGAGGAACATGAAATGGTGTTCAAAAACATGAAGAGGCTGAACAGGTGTGAAATCCATGAAGAGCTTCAAAAGGTGTGAAAAATATGAGGAGCATGAAACGGTCTGAAAAATAGGAGGAGCATGAAGCGATGTTCAAAAACATAAAGAGCCTGAAAATGTGTGAAAAATATGAAGAGCTTCAAAAGGTGTCAAAAATATGAGGAGCATGAAACGGTCTGAAAAATAGGAGGAGCATGAAGTAGTGTTGAAAAATATGAAGAGCCTGAAAAGGGGTGAAAAATATGAAGAGCTTCAAGAGGTGTGAAAAATATGAGGAGCATTAAACGGTCTGAAAAATAGGAGGAGCATGAAGCGGTTTTCAAAAACATGAAGAGCCTGAAAAAGTGTGAAAAATATGAGGAGCTTGAAAAGAAGTAAAATACATGAGGAGCATTAAACGGTCTGAAAAATAGGAGGAGCATGAAGCGGTGTTGAAAAACATGAAGAGCCTGAATATGTGTGAATAATATGAAGAGCTTCAAAAGGTGTCAAAAATGAGATGAGCATGACACTGTCAGAAAAATAGGAGGAGCATGAAATGGTGTTCAAAAACATGAAGAGGCTGAACAGGTGTGAAATCCATGAAGAGCTTCAAAAGGTGTGAAAAATATGAGGCCATGAAACGGTCTGAAAAATAGGAGGAGCATGAAGTGGTGTTGAAAAACATAAAGAGCTTGAAAATGTGTGAAAAATATGAGAAGCATTAAACGGTCTGAAAAATAGGAGGAGCATGAAGTGGTGTTGAAAAACATAAAGAGCTTGAAAAGGTGTGAAAAATATGAGAAGCATTAAACGGTCTGAAAAATAGCAGGAGCATGAAGCGGTGTTGAAAAACATGAAGTGACTGAAAACGTGTGAAAAATATGAAGAGCTTCAAAAGGTGTGAAAAATATGAGGAGCATGAAACGATCTGAAAAATAGGAGGAGCATGAACCTGTGTTGAAAAACATGAAGAGCCTAAAAAGGTGTGAAAAATATGAAGAGCCTCAAAACGTGTCAAAAATATGAGGAGCATGAAACGGTCTGAAAAATAGGAGGAGCATGAAGTGGTGTTGAAAAACATAAAGAGCTTGAAAAGGTGTGAAAAATATGAGAAGCATTAAACGGTCTGAAAAATAGGAGGAGTATGAAGCGGTGTTGAAAAACAAGAAGAGACTGAAAACGTGTGAAAAATATTAAGAGCTTCAACAGGTGTCAAAAATATGAGGAGCATGAAACGGTCTGAAAAATAGGAGGAGCATGAAGTAGTGTTGAAAAACATGAAGAGACTGAAAACGTGTGAAAAATATTAAGAGCTTCAAAAGGTGTCAAAAATATGAGGAGCATGAAACGGTCTGAAAATTAGGAGGAGCATGAAGCGGTGTTCAAAAACATGAAGAGCCTGAAAAAGTGTGAAAAATATGAGGAGCTTGAAAAGAAGTGAAATACATGAGGAGCATTAAACGGTCTGAAAAATAGGAGGAGCATGAAGCGGTGTTGAAAAACATGAAGAGCCTGAAATGGTGTGAAAAATATGAAGAGCTTCAAAAGGTGTCAAAAATGAGATGAGCATGAAACGGTCTGAAAAATAGGAGGAGCATGAAGCGGTCTTGAAAAACATGAAGAGCCTGAAAAGGTTTGTAATGTACGAAGAGTCTCAAAACGTGTCAAAAATATGAGGAGCATGAAACGGTCTGAAATATAGGAGGAGCATGAAGCGGTGTTGAAAAACATGAAGAGCCTGAAATGGTGTGAAAAATATGAAGAGCTTCAAAAGGTGTGAAAAATATGAGGAGCATGAAACGGTGAAAAATAGGAGGAGCATGAACCTGTGTTGAAAAACATGAAGAGCCTAAAAAGGTGTGAAAAATATGAAGAGCCTGAAAACGTGTCAAAAATATGAGGAGCATGAAACGGTCTGAAAAATAGGAGGAGCATGAAGCGGTGTTGAAAAACATAAAGAGCCTGAAAACGTGTGAAAAATATAAAGAGCTTCAAAAGCTGTGAGAAATATGAAGAGCTTTAAAAGGTGTCAAAAATGAGGAGAGCATGAAACGGTCTACAAAATAGGAGGAGCATGAAGTGGTGTTGAAAAACATGAAGAGCCTGAAAAGTTGTGAAATATATGAAGAGCTTCAAAAGGTGTCAAAAATATGAGGAGCAAGAAACGGTCTGAAAAATAGGAGGAGCATGAAACGGTGTTCAAAAACATAAAGAGCCTGAAAAGGTGTCAAAAATATGAAGAGCTTCAAAAGGTGTCAAAAATATGAGGAGCATGAAACGGTCGGAAAAATATGAGGAGCATGAAGCGATGTTCAAAAACATGGAGAGCCTGAAAAGGTGTGAAAAATATGAAGAGCTTCAAAAGGTGTCAAAAATATGAGGAGCATGAAACCGTCTGAAGAATAGGAGGAGCATGAATCGGTGTTTAAAACATGAAGAGTCTGAAAAGGTGTGAAAAATATGAAGAGCTTCAAAAGGTGTCAAAAACATGAGGAGCATGAAACAGTCTGAAAAATAGGAGGAGTATGAAGTGGTGTTGAGAAACATGAAGAGCCTGAAAAGGTGTGAAAAATATGAAGAGCTTCAAAGGGTGTGAAATTCATGAGGAGCATGAAACGGTCTGAAATATAGGAGGAGCATGAAGCTGGGCTCAAAAACATGAAGAACCTGAAAAGGTGTGAAAAAATGAAGAGCTTCAAAAGGTGTCAAAAATATGAGGAGCATTAAACGGTCTGAAAAATAGGAGGAGCATGAAACAGTGTTCAAAAACAAGAAGAGCCTAAAAACGTGTGAAAAACATGAAGAGCCTGAAAAGGTGTGAAAATTATGAAGAGCTTCAAAAGGTGTCAAAAATATGAGGAAAATGAAACGGTCTGAAAAATAGGAGGCTCATGAAACGGTGTTGAAAAACATGAAAAGCCTGAAAACGTGCCAAAAATATGAAGAGCTTCAGGCTGGCGGGTAAAGCTAGGAGGTACCGGCCGGGGGCGCAGGTTGGAGACATGATTGCAATGTGGGCCTTAGGATTTGAGCCAAAGAAAGAAGAAATTAAAAAGATGATAGCTGAAACTGACAAAGAAGGAATTGGCACCATTTATTTTGAAGAATTTTTTGCCATAATGAGTGTAAAAATGAGTGAAAAGGATGAAAAAGAAGAAATATTGAAGGCTTTCAAACTATTTGATGATGATGATACAGGAAGTATATCATTGAACAATATCAAGAGGGTTGCTAAGGAGCTAGGGGAAAATTTAACAGATGATGAACTTCAGGAAATGCTTGATGAGGCTGATCACGATGGGGATGGAGAAATAAACAAGGAAGAATTTTTGAAAATGATGCAAAAGACCACTCTTTATTAACACTGTCTTTTGTGCCTTTTGGAAAGTTGTTAACAAGTTTGTATTTGCTATAAGTTCCATAATAGCTGAATATATTCATTTTCAGTGTTTAAGTTTAGATACATAAACTGGTCTCTTGATGTCTAATCCATGTGAGAAGTTACATGTTGCTACCAATATGTTGTTAAATCTATAACATCAAGAAATAAAATGTAGTGACTTCCTTAAACTATGAATCTGAAGAACAGTATTAATTACAAGTGCTATTTTTAGAGCCCCAGTTTCTAAAACTTGGATTTTTTATTTAACTTATGGAACTTGGCCCCACATCATAAGCCAGCCATCACTTTCCCTATTATTTTCATTTTGTGCAACTCTAAAAATGAACATTTGCTTTTTAACTGATTATTCAGATATGTAAAGTCTTAAATAAAACTGGCAGCATCAAAAGGTGTGAAAAATATGAAGAGCTTCAAAAGGTGTCAAAAATGAGATGAGCATGACACTGTCTGAAAAATAGGAGGAGCATGAAACGGTGTTCAAAAACATGAAGAGCCTGAAAAGGTGTGAAAAATATGAAGAGCTCCAAAAGGTGTCAAAAATATGAGGAGCATGAAAACATCTGAAAAATAGGAGGAGCATGAAGCGATGTTGAAAAATATGAATAGCCTGAAAAAGTGTGAAAAATATGATGAGCTTCAAAAGGTGTGAAAAATATTAAGAGCTTCAAAAGGTGTCAAAAATGAGATGAGCATGAAACGGTCTGAAAAATAGTAGAAGCATGAAGCGGTGTTGAAAAAAATGAAGAGCCTGAAAAGGTGTGAAATACATGAAGAGCTTCAAAAGGTGTCAAAAATACGAGGAGGATGAAACGGTCTGAAAAACAGGAGGAGCATGAAGCAGTGTTGAAAAACATGAAGAGCCTGAAAAGGTGTTAAAAATATGAAGAGCTTCAAAAATGTCAAAAACATGAGGAGCATGAAACGTTCAGAAATATAGGAGGTGCATGAAGTGGTGTTCAAAATCATGAAGAGCCTGAAAAGGTGTGAAGTATAGGAAGAGTTTCAAAAGTTGTGAAAAGTAAGAAGAGCTTCAAAAGGTGTCAAAAATGAGATAAGCATGAAACGGTCTGAAATATAGGAGTTGCATGAAGTGGTGTTCAAAAACATGAAGAGCGTGAAAAGGTGTGAAATATATGAAGAGCTTCAAAAGGTGTGAAATGTAAGAAGAGCTTCATAAGTTGTCAAAAATGAGATGGGCATGAATCGGTCTGAAAAATAGGAGAAGCATGAAGCGGTGTTGAAAAACATAAAGAGTTTGAAAAGGTTTGAACAATATGAAGTGCTTCAAAAGGTGTCAAAAATAAGAAGAGCATGAAACGGTCTGAAAAATAGGAGGAGCATGAAGAGGTGTTCAAAAACATGAAGAGCCTGAAAACGTGTGAAAAATATGAAGACCTTCAAAAGGTGTGAAAAATATGAAGAGCTACAAAAGGTGTCAAAAATGAGATGTGCATGAAACGGACTGAAAAATAGTAGGAGCATGAAGAGTTGTTGAAAAACATGAAGAGCCTGAAAAGGTGTGAAATATATGAAGAGCTTCAAAAGGTGTAAAAAATATGAAGAGCTTCAAAAGGTGTCAAAAATATGAGGAGCATGAAGCGGTCTGAAAAATAGGAGGAGCATGAAACGGTGTTCAAAAACATGAAGAGCCTGAAAAGTTGTGAAAAATATGAAGAGATTCAAAAGTTGTGAAATACATGAGGAGCATGAACCGGTCTGAAAAATAGGAGGAGCATGAAGCGGTGTTGAAAAACATGAAGAGCCTGAAAAAGTGTGAAAAATATGAAGAGCTTCAAAAGGTGTCAAAATATAAGGAGCATGAAGCAGCCTGAAAAATAGGAGAAGCAAGAAGCGGGGTTGAAAAACATGAAGAGTCTGAAAAGCTGTGAAAAATATGAAGAGATTCAAAAGGTGTGAAAAATATGAGAAGCATGAAACAGCCTGAAATTTAGGGAGAACATGAAGCGGTGTTGAAAAACATGAAGAGACTGAAAAGGTGTGAAAAATATGAAGAGCTTCAAAAGGTGTCAAAAACATGAGGATCATGAAACAGTCTGAAAAATAGGAGGAGTATGAAGTGGTGTTGAGAAACATGAAGAGCCTGAAAAGGTGTGAAAAATATGAAGAGCTTCAAAGGGTGTGAAATTCATGAGGAGCATGAAACGGTCTGAAATATAGGAGGAGCATGAAGCTGGGCTCAAAAACATGAAGAACCTGAAAAGGTGTGAAAAAATGAAGAGCTTCAAAAGGTGTCAAAAATATGAGGAGCATTAAATGGTCTGAAAAATAGGAGGAGCATGAAACAGTGTTCAAAAACAAGAAGAGCCTAAAAACGTGTGAAAAACATGAAGAGCCTGAAAAGGTGTGAAAATTATGAAGAGCTTCAAAAGGTGTCAAAAATATGAGGAAAATGAAACGGTCTGAAAAATAGGAGGCTCATGAAACGGTGTTGAAAAACATGAAAAGCCTGAAAACGTGTCAAAAATATGAAGAGCTTCAGGCTGGCGGGTAAAGCTAGGAGGTACCGGCCGGGGGCGCCGGTTGGAGACATGATTGCAATGTGGGCCTTAGGATTTGAGCCAAAGAAAGAAGAAATTAAAAAGATGATAGCTGAAACTGACAAAGAAGGAATTGGCACCATTTATTTTGAAGAATTTTTTGCCATAATGAGTGTAAAAATGAGTGAAAAGGATGAAAAAGAAGAAATATTGAAGGCTTTCAAACTATTTGATGATGATGATACAGGAAGTATATCATTGAACAATATCAAGAGGGTTGCTAAGGAGCTAGGGGAAAATTTAATAGATGATGAACTTCAGGAAATGCTTGATGAGGCTGATCATGATGGGGATGGAGAAATAAACAAGGAAGAATTTTTGAAAATGATGCAAAAGACCACTCTTTATTAACACTGTCTTTTGTGCCTTTTGGAAAGTTGTTAACAAGTTTGTATTTGCTATAAGTTCCATAATAGCTGAATATATTCATTTTCAGTGTTTAAGTTTAGATACATAAACTGGTCTCTTGATGTCTAATCCATGTGAGAAGTTACATGTTGCTACCAATATGTTGTTAAATCTATAACATCAAGAAATAAAATGTAGTGACTTCCTTAAACTATGAATCTGAAGAACAGTATTAATTACAAGTGCTATTTTTAGAGCCCCAGTTTCTAAAACTTGGATTTTTTATTTAACTTATGGAACTTGGCCCCACATCATAAGCCAGCCATCACTTTCCCTATTATTTTCATTTTGTGCAACTCTAAAAATGAACATTTGCTTTTTAACTGATTATTCAGATATGTAAAGTCTTAAATAAAACTGGCAGCATCAAAAGGTGTGAAAAATATGAAGAGCTTCAAAAGGTGTCAAAAATGAGATGAGCATGACACTGTCTGAAAAATAGGAGGAGCATGAAATGGTGTTCAAAAACATGAAGAGGCTGAACAGGTGTGAAATCCATGAAGAGCTTCAAAAGGTGTGAAAAATATGAGGAGCATGAAACGGTCTGAAAAATAGGAGGAGCATGAAGTGGTGTTGAAAAACATAAAGAGCTTGAAAATGTGTGAAAAATATGAGAAGCACTAAACGGTCTGAAAAATAGGAGGAGCATGAAGTGGTGTTGAAAAACATAAAGAGCTTGAAAAGGTGTGAAAAATATGAGAAGCATTAAACGGTCTGAAAATTAGGAGGAGCATGAAGCGGTGTTGAAAAACATGAAGTGACTGAAAACGTGTGAAAAATATGAAGAGCTTCAAAAGGTGTGAAAAATATGAGGAGCATGAAACGATCTGAAAAATAGGAGGAGCATGAACCTGTGTTGAAAAACATGAAGAGCCTAAAAAGGTGTGAAAAATATGAAGAGCCTCAAAACGTGTCAAAAATATGAGGAGCATGAAACGGTCTGAAAAATAGGAGGAGCATGAAGTGGTGTTGAAAAACATAAAGAGCTTGAAAAGGTGTGAAAAATATGAGAAGCATTAAACGGTCTGAAAAATAGGAGGAGCATGAAGCGGTGTTGAAAAACAAGAAGAGACTGAAAACGTGTGAAAAATATTAAGAGCTTCAACAGGTGTCAAAAATATGAGGAGCATGAAACGGTCTGAAAAATAGGAGGAGCATGAAGTAGTGTTGAAAAACATGAAGAGACTGAAAACGTGTGAAAAATATTAAGAGCTTCAAAAGGTGTCAAAAATATGAGGAGCATGAAACGGTCTGAAAAACAGGAGGAGCATGAAGTAGTGTTGAATAATATGAAGAGCCTGAAAAGGGTTGAAAAATATGAAGAGCTTCAAAAGGTGTGAAAAATATGAGGAGCATTAAACGGTCTGAAAAATAGGAGGAGCATGAAGCGGTGTTGAAAAACATGAAGAGCCTGAAAAAGTGTGAAAATTATGAGGAGCTTGAAAATTAGTGAAATACATGAGGAGCATTAAACGGTTTGCAAAATAGGAGGAGCATGAAGCGGTGTTGAAAAACATGAAGAGCCTGAAAAGGGGTGAAAAATATGAAGAGCTTCAAGAGGTGTGAAAAATATGAGGAGCATTAAACGGTCTGAAAAATAGGAGGAGCATGAAGCGGTTTTCCAAAACATGAAGAGCCTGAAAAAGTGTGAAAAATATGAGGAGCTTGAAAAGAAGTGAAATACATGAGGAGCATTAAACGGTCTGAAAAATAGGAGGAGCATGAAGCGGTGTTGAAAAACATGAAGAGCCTGAATATGTGTGAAAAATATGAAGAGCTTCAAAAGGTGTCAAAAATGAGATGAGCATTACACTGTCTGAAAAATAGGAGGAACATGAAATGGTGTTCAAAAACATGAAGAGGCTGAACAGGTGTGAAATCCATGAAGAGCTTCAAAAGGTGTGAAAAATATGAGGAGCATGAAACGGTCTGAAAAATAGGAGGAGCATGAAGTGGTGTTGAAAAACATAAAGAGCTTGAAAAGGTGTGAAAAATATGAGAAGCATTAAACGGTCTGAAAAATAGGAGGAGCATGAAGCGGTGTTGAAAAACATGAAGTGACTGAAACCGTGTGAAAAATATGAGGAGCTTGAAAAGAAGTGAAATACATGAGGAGCATTAAACGGTCTGAAAAATAGGAGGAGCATGTAGCGGTGTTGAAAAACATGAAGAGCCTAAAAAGGGGTGAAAAATATGAAGAGCTTCAAGAGGTGTGAAAAATATGAGGAGCATTAAACGGTCTGAAAAATAGGAGGAGCATGAAGCGGTGTTCAAAAACATGAAGAGCCTGAAAAAGTGTGAAAAATATGAGGAGCTTGAAAAGAAGTGAAATACATGAGGAGCATTAAACGGTCTGAAAAATAGGAGGAGCATGAAGCGGTGTTGAAAAACATGAAGAGCCTGAAATGGTGTGAAAAATATGAAGAGCTTCAAAAGGTGTCAAAAATGAGATGAGCATGAAACGGTCTGAAAAATAGGAGGAGCATGAAGCGGTGTTGAAAAACATGAAGAGCCTGAAAAGGTGTGTAATGTATGAAGAGTCTCAAAACGTGTCAAAAATATGAGGAGCATGAAACGGTCTGAAATATAGGAGGAGCATGAAGCGGTGTTGAAAAACATGAAGAGCCTGAAATGGTGTGAAAAATATGAAGAGCTTCAAAAGGTGTGAAATATATGAGGAGCATGAAACGGTCTGAAAAATAGGAGGAGCATGAACCTGTGTTGAAAAACATGAAGAGCCTAAAAAGGTGTGAAAAATATGAAGAGCCTCAAAACGTGTCAAAAATATGAGGAGCATGAAACGGTCTGAAAAATAGGAGGAGCATGAAGCGGTGTTGAAAAACATAAAGAGCCTGAAAACGTGTGAAAAATATAAAGAGCTTCAAAAGCTGTGAGAAATATGAAGAGCTTTAAAAGGTGTCAAAAATGAGGAGAGCATGAAACGGTCTACAAAATAGGAGGAGCATGAAGTGGTGTTGAAAAACATGAAGAGCCTGAAAAGTTGTGAAATATATGAAGAGCTTCAAAAGGTGTCAAAAATATGAGGAGCAAGAAACGGTCTGAAAAATAGGAGGAGCATGAAACGGTGTTCAAAAACATAAAGAGCCTGAAAAGGTGTCAAAAATATGAAGAGCTTCAAAAGGTGTCAAAAATATGAGGAGCATGAAACGGTCGGGAAAATATGAGGAGCATTAAGCGAAGTTCAAAAACATGGAGAGCCTGAAAAGGTGTGAAAAATATGAAGAGCTTCAAAAGGTGTCAAAAATATGAGGAGCATGAAACCGTCTGAAGAATAGGAGGAGCATGAATCGGTGTTTAAAACATGAAGAGTCTGAAAAGGTGTGAAAAATATGAAGAGCTTCAAAAGGTGTCAAAAACATGAGGAGCATGAAACAGTCTGAAAAATAGGAGGAGTATGAAGTGGTGTTGAGAAACATGAAGAGCCTGAAAAGGTGTGAAAAATATGAAGAGCTTCAAAGGGTGTGAAATTCATGAGGAGCATGAAACGGTCTGAAATATAGGAGGAGCATGAAGCTGGGCTCAAAAACATGAAGAACCTGAAAAGGTGTGAAAAAATGAAGAGCTTCAAAAGGTGTCAAAAATATGAGGAGCATTAAACGGTCTGAAAAATAGGAGGAGCATGAAACAGTGTTCAAAAACAAGAAGAGCCTAAAAACGTGTGAAAAACATGAAGAGCCTGAAAAGGTGTGAAAATTATGAAGAGCTTCAAAAGGTGTCAAAAATATGAGGAAAATGAAACGGTCTGAAAAATAGGAGGCTCATGAAACGGTGTTGAAAAACATGAAAAGCCTGAAAACGTGCCAAAAATATGAAGAGCTTCAGGCTGGCGGGTAAAGCTAGGAGGTACCGGCCGGGGGCGCAGGTTGGAGACATGATTGCAATGTGGGCCTTAGGATTTGAGCCAAAGAAAGAAGAAATTAAAAAGATGATAGCTGAAACTGACAAAGAAGGAATTGGCACCATTTATTTTGAAGAATTTTTTGCCATAATGAGTGTAAAAATGAGTGAAAAGGATGAAAAAGAAGAAATATTGAAGGCTTTCAAACTATTTGATGATGATGATACAGGAAGTATATCATTGAACAATATCAAGAGGGTTGCTAAGGAGCTAGGGGAAAACTTAACAGATGATGAACTTCAGGAAATGCTTGATGAGGCTGATCACGATGGGGATGGAGAAATAAACAAGGAAGAATTTTTGAAAATGATGCAAAAGACCACTCTTTATTAACACTGTCTTTTGTGCCTTTTGGAAAGTTGTTAACAAGTTTGTATTTGCTATAAGTTCCATAATAGCTGAATATATTCATTTTCAGTGTTTAAGTTTATATACATAAACTGGTCTCTTGATGTCTAATCCATGTGAGAAGTTACATGTTGCTACCAATATGTTGTTAAATCTATAACATCAAGAAATAAAATGTAGTGACTTCCTTAAACTATGAATCTGAAGAACAGTATTAATTACAAGTGCTATTTTTAGAGCCCCAGTTTCTAAAACTTGGATTTTTTATTTAACTTATGGAACTTGGCCCCACATCATAAGCCAGCCATCACTTTCCCTATTATTTTCATTTTGTGCAACTCTAAAAATGAACATTTGCTTTTTAACTGATTATTCAGATATGTAAAGTCTTAAATAAAACTGGCAGCATCAAAAGGTGTGAAAAATATGAAGAGCTTCAAAAGGTGTCAAAAATGAGATGAGCATGACACTGTCTGAAAAATAGGAGGAGCATGAAACGGTGTTCAAAAACATGAAGAGCCTGAAAAGGTGTGAAAAATATGAAGAGCTCCAAAAGGTGTCAAAAATATGAGGAGCATGAAAACATCTGAAAAATAGGAGGAGCATGAAGCGATGTTGAAAAATATGAATAGCCTGAAAAAGTGTGAAAAATATGATGAGCTTCAAAAGGTGTGAAAAATATTAAGAGCTTCAAAAGGTGTCAAAAATGAGATGAGCATGAAACGGTCTGAAAAATAGTAGAAGCATGAAGCGGTGTTGAAAAAAATGAAGAGCCTGAAAAGGTGTGAAATACATGAAGAGCTTCAAAAGGTGTCAAAAATACGAGGAGGATGAAACGGTCTGAAAAACAGGAGGAGCATGAAGCAGTGTTGAAAAACATGAAGAGCCTGAAAAGGTGTTAAAAATATGAAGAGCTTCAAAAGTGTCAAAAACATGAGGAGCATGAAACGTTCAGAAATATAGGAGGTGCATGAAGTGGTGTTCAAAATCATGAAGAGCCTGAAAAGGTGTGAAGTATAGGAAGAGTTTCAAAAGTTGTGAAAAGTAAGAAGAGCTTCAAAAGGTGTCAAAAATGAGATAAGCATGAAACGGTCTGAAATATAGGAGGTGCATGAAGTGGTGTTCAAAAACATGAAGAGCGTGAAAAGGTGTGAAATATATGAAGAGCTTCAAAAGGTGTGAAATGTAAGAAGAGCTTCATAAGTTGTCAAAAATGAGATGGGCATGAATCGGTCTGAAAAATAGGAGAAGCATGAAGCGGTGTTGAAAACCATGAAGAGTTTGAAAAGGTTTGAACAATATGAAGTGCTTCAAAAGGTGTCAAAAATAAGAAGAGCATGAAACGGTCTGAAAAATAGGAGGAGCATGAAGAGGTGTTCAAAAACATGAAGAGCCTGAAAACGTGTGAAAAATATGAAGACCTTCAAAAGGTGTGAAAAATATGAAGAGCTACAAAAGGTGTCAAAAATGAGATGTGCATGAAACGGACTGAAAAATAGTAGGAGCATGAAGAGTTGTTGAAAAACATGAAGAGCCTGAAAAGGTGTGAAATATATGAAGAGCTTCAAAAGGTGTAAAAAATATGAAGAGCTTCAAAAGGTGTCAAAAATATGAGGAGCATGAAGCGGTCTGAAAAATAGGAGGAGCATGAAACGGTGTTCAAAAACATGAAGAGCCTGAAAAGTTGTGAAAAATATGAAGAGATTCAAAAGTTGTGAAATACATGAGGAGCATGAACCGGTCTGAAAAATAGGAGGAGCATGAAGCGGTGTTGAAAAACATGAAGAGCCTGAAAAAGTGTGAAAAATATGAAGAGCTTCAAAAGGTGTCAAAAATATGAGGAGCATGAAACAGAATGAAAAATAGGAGGAGCATGTTGCGGTGTTGTAAAACATGAAGAGCCTGAAAAGGTGTGAAAAATATGAAGAGCCTCTAGAGGTGTCAAAAATATGAGGAGCATGAAACAATCTGAAAAATAGGAGGAGCATGAAACAGTGTTGAAAAAAATGAAGAGCCTGAAAAGTTGTGAAAAATAGAAAGAGCTTCAAAAGGTGTGAAAGACATGAGGAGAATGAAACGGTCTGTAAAATAGGAGGAGCATGAAGCGGTGTTCAAAAACATGAAGAGCATGAAAAGGTATGAAAAATATGAAGAGCTTCAAAAGATGTGAAAAATATGAGGAGCATGAAACTGTCTGAAATATGGGAGGAGCATGAAGTGGTGTTCAAAACATGAAGAGCCTGAAAAGGTGTGAAAAATATGCAGAGCTTCAAAAGGTGTCAAAAATATGAGGAGCATAAAAAAGTCTGAAAAAAATCAGGAGCATGAAGCTGTGTTCAAAAACATGAAGAGCCTGAAAAGGTGTGAAAAATATGAAGAGCTTCACAACGTTTCAAAAATATAAGGAGCATGAAACCGCCTGAAAAATAGGAGGAGCATGAAGCGGTGTTCAAAAACAATAAGAGCCTGAAAAGGTGTGAAAAATATGAAGAGCTTCAAAAGGTGTGAAAAATATGAAGAGCTTCAAAAGGTGTCAAAAATGAGATGTGCATAAAACGGACTGAAAAATAGTAGGAGCATGAAGAGTTGTTGAAAAACATGAAGAGCCTGAAAAGGTGTGAAATATATGAAGAGCTTCAAAATGTGTCAAAAATATGAGGAGCATGAAACGGTCTGAAAAATAGGAGGAGCATGAACCGGTGTTGAAAAACATGAAGAGCCTGAAAACGTGTGAAAAATATGAAGAGCTTCTAAAGGTGTGAAAAATATGAAGAGCTTCAAAAGGTGACAAAAATGAGATGTGCATGAAACGGACTGAAAAATAGGAGGAGCATGAAGTGGTGTTGAAAAACATGAAGGGCCTGAAAAGGTGTGAAAAATATGAAGAGATTCAAAAGGTGTGAAAAAGATGAAGAGCTTCAAAAGGTGTCAAAAATGAGATGAGCATTAAACGGTGTGAAAAATAGGAGGAGCATGAAGTGGGGTTGAAAAACATGAAAAGCCTGAAAAGGTGTGAGTATTATGAAGAGCTTCAAAAGGTGTAAAAATATAAGGTACATGAAACGGTCTGCAAAAAAGTAGGAGCATGAAGTGGTGTTGATAAACATGAAGAGCCTGAAAAGTTGTGAAAAATATGAACAGCTTCCAAAGGTGTCAAAAAATGAGGAGCAGTAAATGGTCTGAAAAATAGGAGGAGCATGAAACGGTGTTCAAAAACATGAAGAGCCTGAAAAGGTGTGAAAAATATGAAGACCTTCAAAATGTGTAAAAAATATGAAGAGATTCAAAAGGTGTAAAAAATATGAAGAGCTTCAAAAGGGGTCAAAAATTAGATGAGCATGAAATGGTTTGAAAAATAGGAGGAGCATGAAGTGGTATTGAAAAACATGAAGAGCCTGAAAAGGTGTGAAATATATGAAGAGCTTCAAAAGGTGTGAAATATATGAAGAGCTTCAAAGGGTGTCAAAAATATGAGGAACATGAAGCGGTCTGAAAAATAGGAGGAGCATGAAATGGTGTTCAAAAACTTGAATAGCCTGAAAAGTTGTGAAAATTATGAAGATATTCAAAAGGTGTGAAATACATGAGGAGCATGAAACGGTCTGAAAAATAGGAGGAGCATGAAGCGGTATTGAAAAACATGAAGAGCCCTAAAAGGTGTGAAAAATATGAAGAGCTTCAAATGTGTCAAAAATATAAGGAGCATGAAACGGTCTGAAAAATAGGAGAAGCAAGAAGCGGGGTTGAAAAACGTGAAGAGTCTGAAAAGCTGTGAATAATATGAAGAACTTCAAAAGGTGTGAAAAATATGAGGAGCATAAAACAGCCTGAAATTTAGGGGGAACATGAAGCGGTGTTAAAAAACATGAAAAGCCTGAAATGGTGTGAAAAATATGAAGAGCTTCAGAAGTTGTCAAAAATATGCAGAGCATGAAATGATCTGAAATATAGGAGGAGCATGAAACGGTGCTCAAAAACATGAAGAGCCTGAAAAGGTGTGAATTATATGAAGAGGTTCAAAAGGTGTCAAAAATATGAGGAGCATGAAGCGGTGCTGAAAAACATGAAGAGCCTGAAAAGGTGTGAAATATATGAAGAGCTTCAAAAGCTGTCAAAAATGTGAGGAGCATGAAACAGTGTGAAAAATACGAGGAGTATGAAACGGTGTTCAAAAACATGAAGAGCCTGAAAAGGTGTGAAAAATATGAAGAGGTTCAAAAAGTGTGAAAAATATGAGGAGAATGAAACGTTCTGAAAAATAGGAGTAGCATGAAACGGTGTTCAAAAACATGAAGAGCCTGAAAAGGTGTGAAAAATATGAAGAGCTTCAAAAGGTGTCAAAAATATGAAGAGCTTCAAAAGGTGTCAAAAATATGAGGAGCTTCAAAAGGTTTGAAAAATAGGAGGAACATGAAACGGTCTGAAAAATAGGAGGAGCATGAAGCGGTGTTCAAAAACATAAAGAGTTTGAAAAGGTGTGAAAACTATGAGAAGCATTAAACGGTCTGAAAAATAGGAGGAGCATGAAGCGGTGTTGAAAAACATAAAGAGTTTGAAAAGGTGTGAAAACTATGAGAAGCATTAAACGGTCTGAAAAATAGGAGGAGCATGAAGCGGTGTTGAAAAACATGAAGTGACTGAAAACGTGTGAAAAATATGAGGAGCTTGAAAAGAAATGAAATACATGAGGAGCATTAAACGGTCTGAAAAATAGGAGGAGCATGAAGCGGTGTTCAAAAACATGAAGAGCCTGAAATGGTGTGAAAAATATGAAGAGCTTCAAAAGGTGTGAAAAATATGAGGAGCATGAAACGGTCTGAAAAATAGGAGGAGCATGAACCTGTGTTGAAAAACATGAAGAGCCTAAAAAGGTGTGAAAAATATGAAGAGCCTCAAAACGTGTCAAAAATATGAGGAGCATGAAACGGTCTGAAAAATAGGAGGAGCATGAAGCAGTGTTGAAAAACATAAAGAGCCTGAAAACGTGTGAAAAATATAAATAGCTTCAAAAGCTGTGAGAAATATGAAGAGCTTTAAAAGGTGTCAAAAATGAGGAGAGCATGAAACGGTCTACAAAATAGGAGGAGCATGAAGTGGTGTTGAAAAACATGAAGAGCCTGAAAAGTTGTGAAATATATGAAGAGCTTCAAAAGGTGTCAAAAATATGAGGAGCATGAAACGGTCTGAAAAATAGGAGGAGCATGAAACGGTGTTCAAAAACATAAAGAGCCTGAAAAGGTGTCAAAAATATGAAGAGCTTCAAAAGGTGTCCAAAAATATGAGGAGCATGAAACGGTCGGAAAAATATGAGGAGCATGAAGCGATGTTCAAAAACATGGAGAGCCTGAAAAGGTGTGAAAAATATGAAGAGCTTCAAAAGGTGTCAAAAATATGAGGAGCATGAAACCGTCTGAAGAATAGGAGGAGCATGAATCGGTGTTTAAAACATGAAGAGTCTGAAAAGGTGTGAAAAATATGAAGAGCTTCAAAAGGTGTCAAAAACATGAGGAGCATGAAACAGTCTGACAAATAGGAGGAGTATGAAGTGGTGTTGAGAAACATGAAGAGCCTGAAAAGGTGTGAAAAATATGAAGAGCTTCAAAGGGTGTGAAATTCATGAGGAGCATGAAACGGTCTGAAATATAGGAGGAGCATGAAGCTGGGCTCAAAAACATGAAGAACTTGAAAAGGTGTGAAAAAATGAAGACCTTCAAAAGGTGTCAAAAATATGAGGAGCATTAAACGGTCTGAAAAATAGGAGGAGCATGAAACGGTGTTCAAAAACAAGAAGAGCCTAAAAACGTGTGAAAAACATGAAAAGACTGAAAAGGTGTGAAAATTATGAAGAGCTTCAAAAGGTGTCAAAAATATGAGGAGCATGAAACGGTCTGAAAAATAGGAGGAGCATGAAGTAGTGTTGAAAAATATGAAGAGCCTGAAAAGGGGTGAAAAATATGAAGAGCTTCAAGAGGTGTGAAAAATATGAGGAGCATTAAACGGTCGGAAAATTGGAGGAGCATGAAGTGGTGTTGAAAAACATGAAGAGCCTGAAAAAGTGTGAAAATTATGAGGAGCTTGAAAAGAAGTGAAATACATGAGGAGCATTAAACGGTCTGAAAATTAGGAGGAGCATGAAGCGGTGTTGAAAACATGAAGAGCCTGAGAAGGGGCGAAAAATATGAAGAGCTTCAAGAGGTGTGAAAAATATGAGGAGCATTAAACGGTCTGAAAAATAGGAGGAGCATGAAGCGGTTTTCCAAAACATGAAGAGCCTGAAAAAGTGTGAAAAATATGAGGAGCTTGAAAAGAGGTGAAATACATGAGGAGCATTAAACGGACTGAAAAATAGGAGGAGCATGAAGCGGTGTTGAAAAACATGAAGAGCCTGAATATGTGTGAAAAATATGAAGAGCTTCAAAAGGTGTCAAAAATGAGATGAGCATGACACTGTCTGAAAAATAGGAGGAGCATGAAATGGTGTTCAAAAACATGAAGAGGCTGAACAGGTGTGAAATCCATGAAGAGCTTCAAAAGGTGTGAAAAATATGAGGAGCATGAAACGGTCTGAAAAGTAGGAGGAGCATGAAGTTGTGTTGAAAAACATAAAGAGCTTGAAAATGTGTGAAAAATATGAGAAGCATTAAACGGTCTGAAAAATAGGAGGAGCATGAAGTGGTGTTGAAAAACATAAAGAGCTTGAAAAGGTGTGAAAAATATGAGAAGCATTAAACGGTCTGAAAAATAGGAGGAGCATGAAGCGGTGTTGAAAAACATGAAGTGACTGAAAACGTGTGAAAAATATGAGGAGCTTGAAAAGAAATGAAATACATGAGGAGCATTAAACGGTCTGAAAAATAGGAGGAGCATGAAGCGGTGTTCAAAAACATGAAGAGCCTGAAAAGGTGTGAAATATATGAAGAAGTTCAAAAGGTGTCAAAAATATGAGGAGCATGAAACGGTCTCAAAAATAGGAGGAGCATGAAGTGGTGTTCAAAAACATGAAGAGCCTGAAAAGGTGTGAAATATATGAAGAGGTTCAAAATGTGTCAAAAATATGAGGAGCATGAAACGGTCTCAAAAATAGGAGGAGCATGAAGTGGTGTTCAAAAACATGAAGAGCCTGAAAATGTGTGATAAATATGAAGATCTTAAAAAGGTGTCAAAAATATTAAGAGCATGAAACGGTCTGAAAAATAGAAGGAGCATGAAACGGTGTTCATAAACTTGAAGAGACTAAAAGGTGTGAAAAATATGAAGAGCTTCAAAAGGTGTCAAAAATATGAGGAGTATGAAACGTTCTGAAAAATAGGAGTAGCAAGGAACGGTGTTCAAAGACATGAAGAGCCTGAAAATGTGTGAAAAATATGAAAAGCTTCAAAAAGTGTGAAAAATATGAGGAGAATGAAAGGTTCTGAAAAATAGGAGTAGCATGAAACGGTGTTCAAAAGCATGAAGAGCCTGAAAAGGTGTGAAATATATGAAGAGCTTCAAAAGGTGTCAAAAATATGAAGAGCTTCAAACGGTGTGAAATACATGAGGAGCATGAAACGGTCTGAAAAATACGAGGAGCATGAAACGGTGTTCAAAAACAAGAAGAGCCTGAAAACGTGTGAAAAACATGAAGAGCCTGAAAAGGTGTGAAATTTATGAAGAGCTTCAAAAGTGTCAAAAATATGAGGAAAATGAAACGGTCTGAAAAATAGGAGGCTCATGAAACGTTGTTGAAAAACATGAAAAGCCTGAAAACGTTTCAAAAATATGAAGAGCTTCAGGCTGGCGGGTAAAGCTGGGAGGTACCGGCCGGGGGCGCCGGTTGGAGACATGATTGCAATGTGGGCCTTAGGATTTGAGCCAAAGAAAGAAGAAATTACAAAGATGATAGCTGAAACTGACAAAGAAGGAATTGGCACCATTAATTTTGAAGAATTTTTTGCCATAATGAGTGTAAAAATGAGTGAAAAGGATGAAAAAGAAGAAATATTGAAGGCTTTCAAACTATTTGATGATGATGACACAGGAAGCATACCACTGAACAATATCAAGAGGGTTGCTAAGGAGCTAGGGGAAAATTTAACAGATGATGAACTTCAGGAAATGCTTGATGAGGCTGATCATGATGGGGATGGAGAAATAAACAAGGAAGAATTTTTGAAAATGATGCAAAAGACCACTCTTTATTAACACTGTCTTTTGTGCCTTTTGGAAAGTTGTTAACAAGTTTGTATTTGCTATAAGTTCCATAATAGCTGAATATATTCATTTTCAGTGTTTAAGTTTATATACATAAACTGGTCTCTTGATGTCTAATCCATGTGACAAGTTACATGTTGCTACCAATATGTTGTTAAAACTATAACATCAAGAAATAAAATGTAGTGACTTCCTTAAACTATGAATCTGAAGAACAGTATTAATTACAAGTGCTATTTTTTGAGACCCACGTTCTAAAACTTAGATTTTTTATTTAACTTATGGAAATTGGCCCCACATCATAAGCCAGCCATCACTGTCCCTATTATTTTCCTTTTGTGCAATTCTAAAAATGAACATTTGATTTTAAATGATTATTCAGATATGTAAAGTCTTAAATATAACTGGCAGCATCAAAAGGTGTGAAAAATATGAAGAGCTTCAAAAGGTGTCAAAAATGAGATGAGCATGACACTGTCTGAAAAATAGGAGGAGCATGAAATGGTGTTCAAAAACATGAAGAGCCTGAAAAGGTGTGAAATCCATGAAGAGCTTCAAAAGGTGTGAAAAATATGAGGAGCATGAAACGGTCTGAAAAATAGGAGGAGCATGAAGTGGTGTTGAAAAACATAAAGAGCTTGAAAAGGTGTGAAAAATATGAGAAGCATTAAACGGTCTGAAAAATAGGAGGAGCATGAAGCGGTGTTGAAAAACATGAAGAGACTGAAAACGTGTGAAAAATATTAAGAGCTTCAAAAGGTGTCAAAAATATGAGGAGCATGAAACGGTCTGAAAAATAGTAGGAGCATGAAGTAGTGTTGAAAAACATGAAGAGCCTGAAAAGGGGTGAAAAATATGAAGAGCTTCAAGAGGTGTGAAAAATATGAGGAGCATTAAACGGTCTGAAAAATAGGAGGAGCATGAAGCGGTGTTGAAAAACATGAAGAGCCTGAAAAAGTGTGAAAAATATGAGGAGCTTGAAAAGAAGTGAAATACATGAGTAGCATTAAACGGTCTGAAAAATAGGAGGAGCATGAAGCGGTGTTGAAAAACATGAAGAGCTTGAAAAGGGGTGAAAAATATGAAGAGCTTCAAGAGGTGTGAAAAATATGAGGAGCATTAAACGGTCTGAAAAATAGGAGGAGCATGAAGCGGTTTTCAAAAACATGAAGAGCCTGAAAAAGTGTGAAAAATATGAGGAGCTTGAAAAGAAGTGAATTACATGAGGAGCATTAAACGGTCTGAAAAATAGGAGGAGCATGAAGCGGTGTTGAAAAACATGAAGAGCCTGAAAATGTGTGAAATATATGAAGAGCTTCAAAAGGTGTCAAAAATATGAGGATCTTAAAACGGTCTCAAAAATAGGAGGAGCATGAAGGGCTGTTCAAAAACATGAAGAGCCTAAAAAGTTATGAATAATATGAAGAGCTTCAAAAGGTGTCAAAAATATGAGGAGCATGAAACGGTCTGAAAAATCGGAGGAGCATGAAACGGTGCTCAAAAACATGAAGGGCCTGAAAAGGTGTGAATTATATGAAGAGCTTCAAAAGGTGTCAAAAATATGAAGAGCTTCAAAAGGTGTCAAAAATACGAGGAGCATGAAACTGTCTGAAAAATAGGAGGAGCTTGAAAATGTGTTGAAAAACATGAAGAGACTGAAAAGGTGTGAAAAAATATGAAGAGCTTCAAAACGTGTGAAAAATATGAAGAGCTTCAAAAGGTGTCAAAAATATGAAGAGCTTCAAAAGCTGTCAAAAATAGGAGGAGCATGAAACGGTCTGAAAAATAGGAGGAACATCGAACGGTGTTCAAAAACATGAAGAGACTGAAAAGGTGTGAAATATATGAAGAGCTTCAAAAGGTGTCAAAAATATGAGGAGCATGAAACAGTGTGAAAAATACTAGGAGCATGAAAAGCTGTTGAAAAACATGAAGAGTCTGAAAAGGTGCGAAACATATGAAGAGCTTCAAAAGGTGTCAAAAATATGAGGAGCATGAAACGGTCTGAAAAATAGGAGGAGCATGAAACGGTGTTGAAAAACATGAAGAGCCGGAAAACGTGTGAAAAATATGAAGACCTTCAAAAGGTGTGAAAAATATGAAGAGCTTCAAAAGGTGTCAAAAATGAGATGTGCATGAAACGGACTGAAAAATAGGAGGAGCATGAAGTGGTGTTGAAAAACATGAAGGGCCTGAAAAGGTGTGAAAAATATGAACAGCTTCAAAAGGTGTCAAAAATATGAAGAGCTTCAAAAGGTGTCAAAAAATGAGGGGCATTAAACGGTCTGAAAAATAGGAGAAGCATGAAACGGTGTTAAAAAAACATGAAGAGCCTGAAAAGGTGTGAAATATATGAAGAGCTTCAAAAGGTGTCAAAAATATGAGGAGCATGAAACTGTCTGAAA
Source organism: Dama dama (assembly GCF_033118175.1). Classification (NCBI taxonomy): domain Eukaryota; kingdom Metazoa; phylum Chordata; class Mammalia; order Artiodactyla; family Cervidae; genus Dama; species Dama dama. The sequence goes on from NC_083709.1 coordinate 6,254,077, forward strand.
AATAGGAGGAGCATTTAGCGGTGTTCAAAAACATGAAAAGCCTGAAAAGTTGTGAAAACTATGAAGAGCATCAAAAGTTGTCAAATATATGAGGAGCATGAAACGGTCTGAAAAATAGGAGGAGCATGAAACGGTGTTCAAAAGCATGAAGAGCCTGAAAAGGTGTGAAAAATATGAAGACCTTCAAAATGTGTAAAAAATATGAAGAGCTTCAAAAGGGGTCAAAAATATGAAGAGCTTCAAAAGGGGTCAAAAATTAGATGAGCATGAAATGGTTTGAAAAATAGGAGGAGCATGAGGTGCTATTGAAAAACATGAAGAGCCTGAAAAGGTGTGAAATATATGAAGAGCTTCAAAAGGTGTAAAAAATATGAAGAGCTTCAAAAGGTGTCAAAAATATGAGGAGCATGAAGCGGTCTGAAAAATAGGAGGAGCATGAAACGGTGTTCAAAAACATGAAGAGCCCGAAAAGTTGTGAAAAATATGAAGAGATTCAAAAGTTGTGAAATACATGAGGAGCATGAACCGGTCTGAAAAATAGCAGGAGCATGAAGCGGTGTTGAAAAACATGAAGAGCCTGAAAAAGTGTGAAAAATATGAAGAGCTTCAAAAGGTGTCAAAAATATAAGGAGCATGAAACGGCCTGAAAAATAGGAGAAGCAAGAAGCGGGGTTGAAAAACATGAAGAGACTGAAAAGCTGTGAAAAATATGAAGAGCTTCAAAAGGTGTGAAAAATATGAGAAGCATGAAACAGCCTGAAATTTAGGGAGAACATGAAGCGGTGTTGAAAAACATGAAGAGCCTGAAAAGGTGTGAAAAATATGAAGAGCTTCAAAAGGTGTCAAAAATATGAGGAGCATGAAGCGGTGTTGAAAAACATGAAGAGCCTGAAAAGGTGTGAAATATATGAAGAGGTTCAAAAGGTGTCAAAAATATGAGGAGCATGAAACGGTCTCAAAAATAGGAGGAGCATGAAGTGGTGTTCAAAAACATGAAGAGCCTGAAAAGGTGTGAAATATATGAAGAGGTTCAAAAGGTGTCAAAAATATGAGGAGCATGAAACGGTCTCAAAAATAGGAGGAGCATGAAGTGGTGTTCAAAAACATTAAGAGCCTGAAAAGGTGTGAAATATATGAAGAGGTTCAAAAGGTGTCAAAAATATGAGGAGCATGAAACGGTCTGAAAAATAGAAGGAGCATGAAACGGTGTTCATAAACTTGAAGAGACTAAAAGGTGTGAAAAATATGAAGAGCTTCAAAAGGTGTCAAAAATATGAGGAGTATGAAACGTTCTGAAAAATAGGAGTAGCAAGAAACGGTGTTCAAAGACATGAAGAGCCTGAAAATGTGTGAAAAATATGAAGAGCTTCAAACGATGTCAAAAACATAGGGAGCATGAAACGGTCTGAAAAATAGGAGGAGCATGAAAAGGTGTTGAAAACATGAAGAGCCTTAAAAGGTGTGAAAAATATGTAGAGCTTAAAAAGGTGTCAAAATATGAGGAGCATGAAACGGTCTGAAAATTAGGAGGAGCATGAAGCTGTGTTGAAAATATGAAGAGCCTGAAGAGGCGTGAAATATATGAAGAGCTTCAAAATGTGTCAAAAATATGAGGAGCATGAAACATTCTGAAAAAGAGGAGGAACACGAAGTGGTGTTGAAATACATGAAGTGCCGGAAAAGGTGTGAAAAATATGAAGAGCTTCAAAAGGTGTCAAAAATATGAGGAGCATGAAACGGTCTGAAAAATAGGAGGAGACATGAAGTGGTGTTGAAAAACATGGAGAGCCTGAAAAGGTGTGAAAAATATGAAGACCTTAAAAAGCTGTCAAAAATATGAGGAGCATGATACGGTCTGAAATATAAGGGAGCATGAAACGGTGTTCAAAACCACGAGCAGCCTGAAAAGGTGTGAAAAATATGAAGAGCTTAAAAATGTGTGAAAAATATGACGAGCATGAAACGGTCGGAAAAATAGGAGGAGCGTGAAGGGGTGTTCAAAAACATGAAGAGCCTGAAAAGGTGTGAAAAATATGAAAAGCTTCAAAAGGTGTCAAAAATATGAGGAGCATGAAATGATCTGAAATATAGGAGGAGCATGAAGCGGTGTTGAAAAACATGAAGAGCCTGAAAAGTTGTGAAAGAAATGAAGAGCTTCAAAATTTGTCAAATATATGAAGAGCATGAAACGGTCTGAAATTTAGGAGGAGCATGAAGTGGTGTTCAAAAACATGAAGAGCCTGAAAAGGTGTGAAATCCATGAAGAGCTTCAAAAGGTGTGAAAAATATGAGGAGCATGAAACGGTCTGAAAAATAGGAGGAGCATGAAGTGGTGTTGAAAAACATAAAGAGCTTGAAAAGGTGTGAAAAATATGAGAAGCATTAAACGGTCTGAAAAATAGGAGGAGCATGAAGCGGTGTTGAAAAACATGAAGAGACTGAAAACGTGTGAAAAATATTAAGAGCTTCAAAAGGTGTCAAAAATATGAGGAGCATGAAACGGTCTGAAAAATAGTAGGAGCATGAAGTAGTGTTGAAAAACATGAAGAGCCTGAAAAGGGGTGAAAAATATGAAGAGCTTCAAGAGGTGTGAAAAATATGAGGAGCATTAAACGGTCTGAAAAATAGGAGGAGCATGAAGCGGTGTTGAAAAACATGAAGAGCCTGAAAAAGTGTGAAAAATATGAGGAGCTTGAAAAGAAGTGAAATACATGAGTAGCATTAAACGGTCTGAAAAATAGGAGGAGCATGAAGCGGTGTTGAAAAACATGAAGAGCTTGAAAAGGGGTGAAAAATATGAAGAGCTTCAAGAGGTGTGAAAAATATGAGGAGCATTAAACGGTCTGAAAAATAGGAGGAGCATGAAGCGGTTTTCAAAAACATGAAGAGCCTGAAAAAGTGTGAAAAATATGAGGAGCTTGAAAAGAAGTGAATTACATGAGGAGCATTAAACGGTCTGAAAAATAGGAGGAGCATGAAGCGGTGTTGAAAAACATGAAGAGCCTGAAAATGTGTGAAATATATGAAGAGCTTCAAAAGGTGTCAAAAATATGAGGATCTTAAAACGGTCTCAAAAATAGGAGGAGCATGAAGGGCTGTTCAAAAACATGAAGAGCCTAAAAAGTTATGAATAATATGAAGAGCTTCAAAAGGTGTCAAAAATATGAGGAGCATGAAACGGTCTGAAAAATCGGAGGAGCATGAAACGGTGCTCAAAAACATGAAGGGCCTGAAAAGGTGTGAATTATATGAAGAGCTTCAAAAGGTGTCAAAAATATGAAGAGCTTCAAAAGGTGTCAAAAATACGAGGAGCATGAAACTGTCTGAAAAATAGGAGGAGCTTGAAAATGTGTTGAAAAACATGAAGAGACTGAAAAGGTGTGAAAAAATATGAAGAGCTTCAAAACGTGTGAAAAATATGAAGAGCTTCAAAAGGTGTCAAAAATATGAAGAGCTTCAAAAGCTGTCAAAAATAGGAGGAGCATGAAACGGTCTGAAAAATAGGAGGAACATCGAACGGTGTTCAAAAACATGAAGAGACTGAAAAGGTGTGAAATATATGAAGAGCTTCAAAAGGTGTCAAAAATATGAGGAGCATGAAACAGTGTGAAAAATACTAGGAGCATGAAAAGCTGTTGAAAAACATGAAGAGTCTGAAAAGGTGCGAAACATATGAAGAGCTTCAAAAGGTGTCAAAAATATGAGGAGCATGAAACGGTCTGAAAAATAGGAGGAGCATGAAACGGTGTTGAAAAACATGAAGAGCCGGAAAACGTGTGAAAAATATGAAGACCTTCAAAAGGTGTGAAAAATATGAAGAGCTTCAAAAGGTGTCAAAAATGAGATGTGCATGAAACGGACTGAAAAATAGGAGGAGCATGAAGTGGTGTTGAAAAACATGAAGGGCCTGAAAAGGTGTGAAAAATATGAACAGCTTCAAAAGGTGTCAAAAATATGAAGAGCTTCAAAAGGTGTCAAAAAATGAGGGGCATTAAACGGTCTGAAAAATAGGAGAAGCATGAAACGGTGTTAAAAAAACATGAAGAGCCTGAAAAGGTGTGAAATATATGAAGAGCTTCAAAAGGTGTCAAAAATATGAGGAGCATGAAACTGTCTGAAAAATAGGAGGAGCATTTAGCGGTGTTCAAAAACATGAAAAGCCTGAAAAGTTGTGAAAACTATGAAGAGCATCAAAAGTTGTCAAATATATGAGGAGCATGAAACGGTCTGAAAAATAGGAGGAGCATGAAACGGTGTTCAAAAGCATGAAGAGCCTGAAAAGGTGTGAAAAATATGAAGACCTTCAAAATGTGTAAAAAATATGAAGAGCTTCAAAAGGGGTCAAAAATATGAAGAGCTTCAAAAGGGGTCAAAAATTAGATGAGCATGAAATGGTTTGAAAAATAGGAGGAGCATGAGGTGCTATTGAAAAACATGAAGAGCCTGAAAAGGTGTGAAATATATGAAGAGCTTCAAAAGGTGTAAAAAATATGAAGAGCTTCAAAAGGTGTCAAAAATATGAGGAGCATGAAGCGGTCTGAAAAATAGGAGGAGCATGAAACGGTGTTCAAAAACATGAAGAGCCCGAAAAGTTGTGAAAAATATGAAGAGATTCAAAAGTTGTGAAATACATGAGGAGCATGAACCGGTCTGAAAAATAGCAGGAGCATGAAGCGGTGTTGAAAAACATGAAGAGCCTGAAAAAGTGTGAAAAATATGAAGAGCTTCAAAAGGTGTCAAAAATATAAGGAGCATGAAACGGCCTGAAAAATAGGAGAAGCAAGAAGCGGGGTTGAAAAACATGAAGAGACTGAAAAGCTGTGAAAAATATGAAGAGCTTCAAAAGGTGTGAAAAATATGAGAAGCATGAAACAGCCTGAAATTTAGGGAGAACATGAAGCGGTGTTGAAAAACATGAAGAGCCTGAAAAGGTGTGAAAAATATGAAGAGCTTCAAAAGGTGTCAAAAATATGAGGAGCATGAAGCGGTGTTGAAAAACATGAAGAGCCTGAAAAGGTGTGAAATATATGAAGAGGTTCAAAAGGTGTCAAAAATATGAGGAGCATGAAACGGTCTCAAAAATAGGAGGAGCATGAAGTGGTGTTCAAAAACATGAAGAGCCTGAAAAGGTGTGAAATATATGAAGAGGTTCAAAAGGTGTCAAAAATATGAGGAGCATGAAACGGTCTCAAAAATAGGAGGAGCATGAAGTGGTGTTCAAAAACATTAAGAGCCTGAAAAGGTGTGAAATATATGAAGAGGTTCAAAAGGTGTCAAAAATATGAGGAGCATGAAACGGTCTGAAAAATAGAAGGAGCATGAAACGGTGTTCATAAACTTGAAGAGACTAAAAGGTGTGAAAAATATGAAGAGCTTCAAAAGGTGTCAAAAATATGAGGAGTATGAAACGTTCTGAAAAATAGGAGTAGCAAGAAACGGTGTTCAAAGACATGAAGAGCCTGAAAATGTGTGAAAAATATGAAGAGCTTCAAACGATGTCAAAAACATAGGGAGCATGAAACGGTCTGAAAAATAGGAGGAGCATGAAAAGGTGTTGAAAACATGAAGAGCCTTAAAAGGTGTGAAAAATATGTAGAGCTTAAAAAGGTGTCAAAATATGAGGAGCATGAAACGGTCTGAAAATTAGGAGGAGCATGAAGCTGTGTTGAAAATATGAAGAGCCTGAAGAGGCGTGAAATATATGAAGAGCTTCAAAATGTGTCAAAAATATGAGGAGCATGAAACATTCTGAAAAAGAGGAGGAACACGAAGTGGTGTTGAAATACATGAAGTGCCGGAAAAGGTGTGAAAAATATGAAGAGCTTCAAAAGGTGTCAAAAATATGAGGAGCATGAAACGGTCTGAAAAATAGGAGGAGACATGAAGTGGTGTTGAAAAACATGGAGAGCCTGAAAAGGTGTGAAAAATATGAAGACCTTAAAAAGCTGTCAAAAATATGAGGAGCATGATACGGTCAGAAATATAAGGGAGCATGAAACGGTGTTCAAAACCACGAGCAGCCTGAAAAGGTGTGAAAAATATGAAGAGCTTAAAAATGTGTGAAAAATATGACGAGCATGAAACGGTCGGAAAAATAGGAGGAGCGTGAAGGGGTGTTCAAAAACATGAAGAGCCTGAAAAGGTGTGAAAAATATGAAAAGCTTCAAAAGGTGTCAAAAATATGAGGAGCATGAAATGATCTGAAATATAGGAGGAGCATGAAGCGGTGTTGAAAAACATGAAGAGCCTGAAAAGTTGTGAAAGAAATGAAGAGCTTCAAAATTTGTCAAATATATGAAGAGCATGAAACGGTCTGAAATTTAGGAGGAGCATGAAGTGGTGTAGAAAAGCATGAACAGACTGAAAAGGTGTTAAAAATATGAACAGCTTCAAAAGGTGTGAAAAATATGAGGATCATGAAACGTTCTCAAAAATAAGAGGAGCATGAAGCGGTGTTGAAAAACATGAAGAGCCTAAAAAGGTATGAATAATATGAAGAGCTTCAAAAGTTGTCAAAAATATGCAGAGCATGAAATGATCTGAAATATAGGAGGAGCATGAAATGGTGCTCAAAAACATGAAGAGCCTGAAAAGGTGTGAATTATATGAAGAGCTTCAAAAGGTGTCAAAAATATGAGGAGCATGAAACGGTCTGAAAAATAGGAGGAGCATGAAACGGTGTTCAAAAACATAAAGAGCCTGAAAAGGTGTCAAAAATATTAAGAGCTTCAAAAGGTGTCAAAAATATGAGGAGCATGAAACGGTCGGAAAAATATGAGGAGCATGAAGCGATGTTCAAAAACATGGAGAGCCTGAAAATGTGTGATAAATATGAAGAGCTTCAAAAGGTGTCAAAAATATGAGGAGCATGAAACCGTCTGAAGAATAGGAGGAGCATGAATCGGTGTTTAAAACATGAAGAGTCTGAAAAGGTGTGAAAAATATGAAGATCTTCAAAAGGTGTCAAAAACATGAGGAGCATGAAACAGTCTGAAAAATAGGAGGAGTATGAAGTGGTGTTGAGAAACATGAAGAGCCTGAAAAGGTGTGAAAAATATGAAGAGCTTCAAAGGGTGTGAAATTCATGAGGGGCATGAAACGGTCTGAAATATAGGAGGAGCATGAAGCTGGGCTCAAAAACATGAAGAACCTGAAAAGGTGTGAAAAAATGAAGACCTTCAAAAGGTGTCAAAAATATGAGGAGCATTAAACGGTCTGAAAAATAGGAGGAGCATGAAACGGTGTTCAAAAACAAGAAGAGCCTAAAAACGTGTGAAAAACATGAAGAGACTGAAAAGGTGTGAAAATTATGAAGAGCTTCAAAAGGTGTCAAAAATATGAGGAAAATGAAACGGTCTGAAAAATAGGAGGCTCATGAAACGGTGTTGAAAAACATGAAAAGCCTGAAAACGTGTCAAAAATATGAAGAGCTTCAGGCTGGCGGGTAAAGCTGGGAGGTTCCGGCCGGGGGCGCAGGTTGGAGACATGATTGCAATGTGGGCCTTAGGATTTGAGCCAAAGAAAGAAGAAATTAAAAAGATGATAGCTGAAACTGACAAAGAAAGAATTGGCACCATTAATTTTGAAGAATTTTTTGCCATAATGAGTGTAAAAATGAGTGAAAAGGATGAAAAAGAAGAAATATTGAAGGCTTTCAAACTATTTGATGATGATGATACAGGAAGTATATCATTGAACAATATCAAGAGGGTTGCTAAGGAGCTAGGGGAAAATTTAACAGATGATGAACTTCAGGAAATGCTTGATGAGGCTGATCACGATGGGGATGGAGAAATAAACAAGGAAGAATTTTTGAAAAAGATGCAAAAGACCACTCTTTATTAACACTGTCTTTTGTGCCTTTTGGAAAGTTATTAACAAGTTTGTATTTGCTATAAGTTCCATAATAGCTGAATATATTCATTTTCAGTGTTTAAGTTTAGATACATAAACTGGTCTCTTGATGTCTAATCCATGTGAGAAGTTACATGTTGCTACCAATATGTTGTTAAATCTATAACATCAAGAAATAAAATGTAGTGACTTCCTTAATCTATGAATCTGAAGAACAGTATTAATTACAAGTGCTATTTTTAGAGCCCCAGTTTCTAAAACTTGGATTTTTTATTTAACTTATGGAACTTGGCCCCACATCATAAGCCAGCCATCACTTTCCCTATTATTTTCATTTTGTGCAACTCTAAAAATGAACATTTGTTTCTTAACAGATTATTCAGATATGTAAAGTCTTAAATAAAACTGGCAGCATCAAAAGGTGTGAAAAATATGAAGAGCTTCAAAAGGTGTCAAAAATGAGATGAGCATGACACTGTCTGAAAAATAGGAGGAGCATGAAATGGTGTTCAAAAACATGAAGAGCCTGAAAAGGTGTGAAAAATATGAAGAGCTTCAAAAGTGTCAAAAACATGAGGAGCATGAAACGTTCAGAAATATAGGAGGTGCATGAAGTGGTGTTCAAAATCATGAAGAGCCTGAAAAGGTGTGAAGTATAGGAAGAGTTTCAAAAATTGTGAAAAGTAAGAAGAGCTTCAAAAGGTGTCAAAAATGAGACAAGCATGAAACGGTCTGAAATATAGGAGTTGCATGAAGTGGTGTTCAAAAACATGAAGAGCGTGAAAAGGTGTGAAATATATGAAGAGCTTCAAAAGGTGTGAAATGTAAGAAGAGCTTCAAAAGTTGTCAAAAATGAGATGGGCATGAATCGGTCTGAAAAATAGGAGAAGCATGAAGCGGTGTTGAAAAACATGAAGAGTTTGAAAAGGTTTGAACAATATGAAGTGCTTCAAAAGGTGTCAAAAATAAGAAGAGCATGAAACGGTCTGAAAAATAGGAGGAGCATGAAGAGGTGTTCAAAAACATGAAGAGCCTAAAAGGTGTGAAAAATATGAAGAGCTGCAAAAGGTGTGAAAAATATGAAGAGTTACAAAAGGTGTCAAAAATGAGATGTGCATGAAACGGACTGAAAAATAGTAGGAGCATGAAGAGTTGTTGAGAAACATGAAGAGCCTGAAAAGGTGTGAAATATATGAAGAGCTTCAAAAGGTGTCAAAAATATGAGGAGCATGAAACGGTCTGAAAAATAGGAGGAGCATGAAACGGTGTTGAAAAACATGAAGAGCCTGAAAACGTGTGAAAAATATGAAGACTTTCAAAAGGTGTGAAAAATATGAAGAGCTTCAAAAGGTGTCAAAAATGAGATGTGCATGAAACGGACTGAAAAATAGGAGGAGCATGAAGTGGTGTTGAAAAACATGAAGGGCCTGAAAAGGTGTGAAAAATATGAACAGCTTCACAAGGTGTCAAAAATATGAAGAGCTTCAAAAGGTGTCAAAAAATGAGGAGCATTAAACGGTCTGAAAAATAGGAGAAGCATGAAACGGTGTTAAAAAAACATGAAAAGCCTGAAAAGGTGTGAAATATATGAAGAGCTTCAAAAGGTGTCAAAAATATGAGGAGCATGAAACTGTCTGAAAAATAGGAGGAGCATTTAGCGGTGTTCAAAAACATGAAAAGCCTGAAAAGGTGTGAAAACTATGAAGAGCATCAAAAGTTGTCAAATATATGAGGAGCATGAAACGGTCTGAAAAATAGCAGGAGCATGAAACGGTGTTCAAAAGCATGAAGAGCCTGAAAAGGTGTGAAAAATATGAAGACTTTCAAAATGTGTAAAAAATATGAAGAGCTTCAAAAGGGGTCAAAAATATGAAGAGCTTCAAAAGGGGTCAAAAATTAGATGAGCATGAAATGGTTTGAAAAATAGGAGGAGCATGAGGTGCTATTGAAAAACATGAAGAGCCTGAAAAGGTGTGAAATATATGAAGAGCTTCAAAAGGTGTAAAAAATATGAAGAGCTTCAAAAGGTGTAAAATATATGAGGAGCATGAAGCGGTCTGAAAAATCGGAGGAGCATGAAACGGTGTTCAAAAACATGAAGAGCCTGAAAAGTTGTGAAAAATATGAAGAGATTCAAAAGTTGTGAAATACATGAGGAGCATGAACCGGTCTGAAAAATAGGAGGAGCATGAAGCGGTGTTGAAAAACATGAAGAGCCTGAAAAAGTGTGAAAAATATGAAGAGCTTCAAAAGGTGTCAAAAATATAAGGAGCATGAAACGGCCTGAAAAATAGGAGAAGCAAGAAGCGGGGTTGAAAAACATGAAGAGACTGAAAAGCTGTGAAAAATATGAAGAGCTTCAAAAGGTGTGAAAAATATGAGAAGCATGAAACAGCCTGAAATTTAGGGAGAACATGAAGCGGTGTTGAAAAACATGAAGAGCCTGAAAAGGTGTGAAATATATGAAGAGGTTCAAAAGGTGTCAAAAATATGAGGAGCATGAAACGGTCTCAAAAATAGGAGGAGCATGAAGTGGTGTTCAAAAACATGAAGAGCCTGAAAAGGTGTGAAATATATGAAGAGGTTCAAAAGGTGTCAAAAATATGAGGAGCATGAAACGGTCTCAAAAATAGGAGGAGCATGAAGTGGTGTTCAAAAACATCAAGAGCCTGAAAATGTGTGATAAATATGAAGATCTTAAAAAGGTGTCAAAAATATTAAGAGCATGAAACGGTCTGAAAAATAGAAGGAGCATGAAACGGTGTTCATAAACTTGAAGAGACTAAAAGGTGTGAAAAATATGAAGAGCTTCAAAAGGTGTCAAAAATATGAGGAGTATGAAAGGTTCTGAAAAATAGGAGTAGCATGAAACGGTGTTCAAAAGCATGAAGAGCCTGAAAAGGTGTGAAATATATGAAGAGCTTCAAAAGGTGTCAAAAATATGAAGAGCTTCAAACGGTGTGAAATACATGAGGAGCATGAAACGGTCTGAAAAATACGAGGAGCATGAAACGGTGTTCAAAAACAAGAAGAGCCTGAAAACGTGTGAAAAACATGAAGAGCCTGAAAAGGTGTGAAAATTATGAAGAGCTTCAAAAGTGTCAAAAATATGAGGAAAATGAAACGGTCTGAAAAATAGGAGGCTCATGAAACGTTGTTGAAAAACATGAAAAGCCTGAAAACGTGTCAAAAATATGAAGAGCTTCAGGCTGGCGGGTAAAGCTGGGAGGTTCCGGCCGGGGGCGCAGGTTGGAGACATGATTGCAATGTGGGCCTTAGGATTTGAGCCAAAGAAAGAAGAAATTAAAAAGATGATAGCTGAAACTGACAAAGAAGGAATTTGCACCATTAATTTTGAAGAATTTTTTGCCATAATGAGTGTAAAAATGAGTGAAAGGGATGAAAAAGAAGAAATATTGAAGGCTTTCAAACTATTTGATGATGATGATACAGGAAGCATATCACTGAACAATATCAAGAGGGTTGCTAAGGAGCTAGGGGAAAATTTAACAGATGATGAACTTCAGGAAATGCTTGATGAGGCTGATCATGATGGGGATGGAGAAATAAACAAGGAAGAATTTTTGAAAATGATGCAAAAGACCACTCTTTATTAACACTGTCTTTTGTGCCTTTTGGAAAGTTGTTAACAAGTTTGCATTTGCTATAAGTTCCATAATAGCTGAATATATTCATTTTCAGTGTTTAAGTTTATATACATAAACTGGTCTCTTGATGTCTAATCCATGGGAGAAGTTACATGTTGCTACCAATATGTTGTTAAATCTATAACATCAAGAAATAAAATGTAGTGACTTCCTTAAACTATGAATCTGAAGAACAGTATTAATTACAAGTGCTATTTTTTGAGACCCACGTTCTAAAACTTAGATTTTTTATTTAACTTATGGAAATTGGCCCCACATCATAAGCCAGCCATCACTGTCCCTATTATTTTCCTTTTGTGCAATTCTAAAAATGAACATTTGATTTTAAATGATTATTCAGATATGTAAAGTCTTAAATATAACTGGCAGCATCAAAAGGTGTGAAAAATATGAAGAGCTTCAAAAGGTGTCAAAAATGAGATGAGCATGACACTGTCTGAAAAATAGGAGGAGCATGAAACGGTGTTCAAAAACATGAAGAGCCTGAAAAGGTGTGAAAAATATGAAGAGCTTCAAAAGTGTCAAAAACATGAGGAGCATGAAACGTTCAGAAATATAGGAGGTGCATGAAGTGGTGTTCAAAATCATGAAGAGCCTGAAAAGGTGTGAAGTATAGGAAGAGTTTCAAAAGTTGTGAAAAGTAAGAAGAGCTTCAAAAGGTGTCAAAAATGAGACAAGCATGAAACGGTCTGAAATATAGGAGTTGCATGAAGTGGTGTTCAAAAACATGAAGAGCGTGAAAAGGTGTGAAATATATGAAGAGCTTCAAAAGGTGTGAAATGTAAGAAGAGCTTCAAAAGTTGTCAAAAATGAGATGGGCATGAATCGGTCTGAAAAATAGGAGAAGCATGAAGCGGTGTTGAAAAACATGAAGAGTTTGAAAAGGTTTGAACAATATGAAGTGCTTCAAAAGGTGTCAAAAATAAGAAGAGCATGAAACGGTCTGAAAAATAGGAGGAGCATGAAGAGGTGTTCAAAAACATGAAGAGCCTAAAAGGTGTGAAAAATATGAAGAGCTGCAAAAGGTGTGAAAAATATGAAGAGTTACAAAAGGTGTCAAAAATGAGATGTGCATGAAACGGACTGAAAAATAGTAGGAGCATGAAGAGTTGTTGAGAAACATGAAGAGCCTGAAAAGGTGTGAAATATATGAAGAGCTTCAAAAGGTGTCAAAAATATGAGGAGCATGAAACGGTCTGAAAAATAGGAGGAGCATGAAACGGTGTTGAAAAACATGAAGAGCCTGAAAACGTGTGAAAAATATGAAGACCTTCAAAAGGTGTGAAAAATATGAAGAGCTTCAAAAGGTGTCAAAAATGAGATGTGCATGAAACGGACTGAAAAATAGGAGGAGCATGAAGTGGTGTTGAAAAACATGAAGGGCCTGAAAAGGTGTGAAAAATATGAACAGCTTCAAAAGGTGTCAAAAATATGAAGAGCTTCAAAAGGTGTCAATAAATGAGGAGCATTAAACGGTCTGAAAAATAGGAGAAGCATGAAACGGTGTTAAAAAAACATGAAAAGCCTGAAAAGGTGTGAAATATATGAAGAGCTTCAAAAGGTGTCAAAAATATGAGGAGCATGAAACTGTCTGAAAAATAGGAGGAGCATTTAGTGGTGTTCAAAAACATGAAAAGCCTGAAAAGGTGTGAAAACTATGAAGAGCTTCAAAAGTTGTCAAATATATGAGGAGCATGAAACGGTCTGAAAAATAGGAGGAGCATGAAACGGTGTTCAAAAGCATGAAGAGCCTGAAAAGGTGTGAAAAATATGAAGACTTTCAAAATGTGTAAAAAATATGAAGAGCTTCAAAAGGGGTCAAAAATATGAAGAGCTTCAAAAGGGGTCAAAAATTAGATGAGCATGAAATGGTTTGAAAAATAGGAGGAGCATGAGGTACTATTGAAAAACATGAAGAGCCTGAAAAGGTGTGAAATATATGAAGAGCTTCAAAAGGTGTAAAAAATATGAAGAGCTTCAAAAGGTGTCAAAAATATGAGGAGCATGAAGCGGTCTGAAAAATAGGAGGAGCATGAAACGGTGTTCAAAAACATGAAGAGCCTGAAAAGTTGTGAAAAATATGAAGAGATTCAAAAGTTGTGAAATACATGAGGAGCATGAACCGGTCTGAAAAATAGGAGGAGCATGAAGCGGTGTTGAAAAACATGAAGAGCCTGAAAAAGTGTGAAAAATATGAAGAGCTTCAAAAGGTGTCAAAAATATAAGGAGCATGAAACGGCCTGAAAAATATGAGAAGCAAGAAGCGGGGTTGAAAAACATGAAGAGACTGAAAAGCTGTGAAAAATATGAAGAGCTTCAAAAGGTGTGAAAAATATGAGAAGCATGAAACAGCCTGAAATTTAGGGAGAACATGAAGCGGTGTTGAAAAACATGAAGAGCCTGAAAAGGTGTGAAAAATATGAAGAGCTTCAAAAGGTGTCAAAAATATGAGGAGCATGAAGCGGTGTTGAAAAACATGAAGAGCCTGAAAAGGTGTGAAATATATGAAGAGGTTCAAAAGGTGTCAAAAATATGAGGAGCATGAAACGGTCTCAAAAATAGGAGGAGCATGAAGTGGTGTTCAAAAACATGAAGAGCCTGAAAAGGTGTGAAATATATGAAGAGGTTCAAAAGGTGTCAAAAATATGAGGAGCATGAAACGGTCTCAAAAATAGGAGGAGCATGAAGTGGTGTTCAAAAACATGAAGAGCCTGAAAATGTGTGATAAATATGAAGATCTTAAAAAGGTGTCAAAAATATTAAGAGCATGAAACGGTCTGAAAAATAGAAGGAGCATGAAACGGTGTTCATAAACTTGAAGAGACTAAAAGGTGTGAAAAATATGAAGAGCTTCAAAAGGTGTCAAAAATATGAGGAGTATGAAACGTTCTGAAAAATAGGAGTAGCAAGAAACGGTGTTCAAAGACATGAAGAGCCTGAAAATGTGTGAAAAATATGAAAAGCTTCAAAAAGTGTGAAAAATATGAGGAGAATGAAAGGTTCTGAAAAATAGGAGTAGCATGAAACGGTGTTCAAAAGCATGAAGAGCCTGAAAAGGTGTGAAATATATGAAGAGCTTCAAAAGGTGTCAAAAATATGAAGAGCTTCAAACGGTGTGAAATACATGAGGAGCATGAAACGGTCTGAAAAATACGAGGAGCATGAAACGGTGTTCAAAAACAAGAAGAGCCTGAAAACGTGTGAAAAACATGAAGAGCCTGAAAAGGTGTGAAAATTATGAAGAGCTTCAAAAGTGTCAAAAATATGAGGAAAATGAAACGGTCTGAAAAATAGGAGGCTCATGAAACGTTGTTGAAAAACATGAAAAGCCTGAAAACGTGTCAAAAATATGAAGAGCTTCAGGCTGGCGGGTAAAGCTGGGAAGTACCGGCCGGGGGCGCCGGTTGGAGACATGATTGCAATGTGGGCCTTAGGATTTGAGCCAAAGAAAGAAGAAATTAAAAAGATGATAGCTGAAACTGACAAAGAAGGAATTTGCACCATTAATTTTGAAGAATTTTTTGCCATAATGAGTGTAAAAATGAGTGAAAGGGATGAAAAAGAAGAAATATTGAAGGCTTTCAAACTATTTGATGATGATGATACAGGAAGCATATCACTGAACAATATCAAGAGGGTTGCTAAGGAGCTAGGGGAAAATTTAACAGATGATGAACTTCAGGAAATGCTTGATGAGGCTGATCATGATGGGGATGGAGAAATAAACAAGGAAGAATTTTTGAAAATGATGCAAAAGACCACTCTTTATTAACACTGTCTTTTGTGCCTTTTGGAAAATTGTTAACAAGTTTGTATTTGCTATAAGTTCCATAATAGCTGAATATATTCATTTTCAGTGTTTAAGTTTATATACATAAACTGGTCTCTTGATGTCTAATCCATGTGAGAAGTTACATGTTGCTACCAATATGTTGTTAAATCTATAACATCAAGAAATAAAATGTAGTGACTTCCTTAAACTATGAATCTGAAGAACAGTATTAATTACAAGTGCTATTTTTTGAGACCCACGTTCTAAAACTTAGATTTTTTATTTAACTTATGGAAATTGGCCCCACATCATAAGCCAGCCATCACTGTCCCTATTATTTTCCTTTTGTGCAATTCTAAAAATGAACATTTGATTTTAAATGATTATTCAGATATGTAAAGTCTTAAATATAACTGGCAGCATCAAAAGGTGTGAAAAATATGAAGAGCTTCAAAAGGTGTCAAAAATGAGATGAGCATGACACTGTCTGAAAAATAGGAGGAGCATGAAACGGTGTTCAAAAACATGAAGAGCCTGAAAAGGTGTGAAAAATATGAAGAGCTTCAAAAGTGTCAAAAACATGAGGAGCATGAAACGTTCAGAAATATAGGAGGTGCATGAAGTGGTGTTCAAAATCATGAAGAGCCTGAAAAGGTGTGAAGTATAGGAAGAGTTTCAAAAGTTGTGAAAAGTAAGAAGAGCTTCAAAAGGTGTCAAAAATGAGACAAGCATGAAACGGTCTGAAATATAGGAGTTGCATGAAGTGGTGTTCAAAAACATGAAGAGCGTGAAAAGGTGTGAAATATATGAAGAGCTTCAAAAGGTGTGAAATGTAAGAAGAGCTTCAAAAGTTGTCAAAAATGAGATGGGCATGAATCGGTCTGAAAAATAGGAGAAGCATGAAGCGGTGTTAAAAAACATGAAGAGTTTGAAAAGGTTTGAACAATATGAAGTGCTTCAAAAGGTGTCAAAAATAAGAAGAGCATGAAACGGTCTGAAAAATAGGAGGAGCATGAAGAGGTGTTCAAAAACATGAAGAGCCTAAAAGGTGTGAAAAATATGAAGAGCTGCAAAAGGTGTGAAAAATATGAAGAGTTACAAAAGGTGTCAAAAATGAGATGTGCATGAAACGGACTGAAAAATAGTAGGAGCATGAAGAGTTGTTGAAAAACATGAAGAGCCTGAAAAGGTGTGAAATATATGAAGAGCTTCAAAAGGTGTCAAAAATATGAGGAGCATGAAACGGTCTGAAAAATAGGAGGAGCATGAAACGGTGTTGAAAAACATGAAGAGCCTGAAAACGTGTGAAAAATATGAAGACCTTCAAAAGGTGTGAAAAATATGAAGAGCTTCAAAAGGTGTCAAAAATGAGATGTGCATGAAACGGACTGAAAAATAGGAGGAGCATGAAGTGGTGTTGAAAAACATGAAGGGCCTGAAAAGGTGTGAAAAATATGAACAGCTTCAAAAGGTGTCAAAAATATGAAGAGCTTCAAAAGGTGTCAAAAAATGAGGAGCATTAAACGGTCTGAAAAATAGGAGAAGCATGAAACGGTGTTAAAAAAACATGAAGAGCCTGAAAAGGTGTGAAATATATGAAGAGCTTCAAAAGGTGTCAAAAATATGAGGAGCATGAAACTGTCTGAAAAATAGGAGGAGCATTTAGTGGTGTTCAAAAACATGAAAAGCCTGAAAAGGTGTGAAAACTATGAAGAGCATCAAAAGTTGTCAAATATATGAGGAGCATGAAACGGTCTGAAAAATAGGAGGAGCATGAAACGGTGTTCAAAAGCATGAAGAGCCTGAAAAGGTGTGAAAAATATGAAGACCTTCAAAATGTGTAAAAAATATGAAGAGCTTCAAAAGGGGTCAAAAATATGAAGAGCTTCAAAAGGGGTCAAAAATTAGATGAGCATGAAATGGTTTGAAAAATAGGAGGAGCATGAGGTGCTATTGAAAAACATGAAGAGCCTGAAAAGGTGTGAAATATATGAAGAGCTTCAAAAGGTGTAAAAAATATGAAGAGCTTCAAAAGGTGTCAAAAATATGAGGAGCATGAAGCGGTCTGAAAAATAGGAGGAGCATGAAACGGTGTTCAAAAACATGAAGAGCCTGAAAAGTTGTGAAAAATATGAAGAGATTCAAAAGTTGTGAAATACATGAGGAGCATGAACCGGTCTGAAAAATAGGAGGAGCATGAAGCGGTGTTGAAAAACATGAAGAGCCTGAAAAAGTGTGAAAAATATGAAGAGCTTCAAAAGGTGTCAAAAATATAAGGAGCATGAAACGGCCTGAAAAATAGGAGAAGCAAGAAGCGGGGTTGAAAAACATGAAGAGACTGAAAAGCTGTGAAAAATATGAAGAGCTTCAAAAGGTGTGAAAAATATGAGAAGCATGAAACAGCCTGAAATTTAGGGAGAACATGAAGCGGTGTTGAAAAACATGAAGAGCCTGAAAAGGTGTGAAAAATATGAAGAGCTTCAAAAGGTGTCAAAAATATGAGGAGCATGAAGCGGTGTTGAAAAACATGAAGAGCCTGAAAAGGTGTGAAATATATGAAGAGGTTCAAAAGGTGTCAAAAATATGAGGAGCATGAAACGGTCTCAAAAATAGGAGGAGCATGAAGTGGTGTTCAAAAACATGAAGAGCCTGAAAAGGTGTGAAATATATGAAGAGGTTCAAAAGGTGTCAAAAATATGAGGAGCATGAAACGGTCTGAAAAATAGAAGGAGCATGAAACGGTGTTCATAAACTTGAAGAGACTAAAAGGTGTGAAAAATATGAAGAGCTTCAAAAGGTGTCAAAAATATGAGGAGTATGAAACGTTCTGAAAAATAGGAGTAGCAAGAAACGTTGTTCAAAGACATGAAGAGCCTGAAAATGTGTGAAAAATATGAAAAGCTTCAAAAAGTGTGAAAAATATGAGGAGAATGAAAGGTTCTGAAAAATAGGAGTAGCATGAAACGGTGTTCAAAAGCATGAAGAGCCTGAAAAGGTGTGAAATATATGAAGAGCTTCAAAAGGTGTCAAAAATATGAAGAGCTTCAAACGGTGTGAAATACATGAGGAGCATGAAACGGTCTGAAAAATACGAGGAGCATGAAACGGTGTTCAAAAACAAGAAGAGCCTGAAAACGTGTGAAAAACATGAAGAGCCTGAAAAGGTGTGAAAATTATGAAGAGCTTCAAAAGTGTCAAAAATATGAGGAAAATGAAACGGTCTGAAAAATAGGAGGCTCATGAAACGTTGTTGAAAAACATGAAAAGCCTGAAAACGTTTCAAAAATATGAAGAGCTTCAGGCTGGCAGGTAAAGCTGGGAGGTACCGGCCGGGGGCGCCGGTTGGAGTCATGATTGCAATGTGGGCCTTAGGATTTGAGCCAAAGAAAGAAGAAATTAAAAAGATGATAGCTGAAACTGACAAAGAAGGAATTTGCACCATTAATTTTGAAGAATTTTTTGCCATAATGAGTGTAAAAATGAGTGAAAGGGATGAAAAAGAAGAAATATTGAAGGCTTTCAAACTATTTGATGATGATGATACAGGAAGCATATCACTGAACAATATCAAGAGGGTTGCTAAGGAGCTAGGGGAAAATTTAACAGATGATGAACTTCAGGAAATGCTTGATGAGGCTGATCATGATGGGGATGGAGAAATAAACAAGGAAGAATTTTTGAAAATGATGCAAAAGACCACTCTTTATTAACACTGTCTTTTGTGCCTTTTGGAAAGTTGTTAACAAGTTTGTATTTGCTATAAGTTCCATAATAGCTGAATATATTCATTTTCAGTGTTTAAGTTTATATACATAAACTGGTCTCTTGATGTCTAACCCATGTGAGAACTTACATGTTGCTACCAATATGTTGTTAAATCTATAACATCAAGAAATAAAATGTAGTGACTTCCTTAAACTATGAATCTGAAGAACAGTATTAATGACAAGTGCTATTTTTTGAGACCCACGTTCTAAAACTTAGATTTTTTATTTAACTTATGGAAATTGGCCCCACATCATAAGCCAGCCATCACTGTCCCTATTATTTTCCTTTTGTGCAATTCTAATAATGAACATTTGATTTTAAATGATTATTCAGATATGTAAAGTCTTAAATATAACTGGCAGCATCAAAAGGTGTGAAAAATATGAAGAGCTTCAAAAGGTGTCAAAAATGAGATGAGCATGACACTGTCTGAAAAATAGGAGGAGCATGAAACGGTGTTCAAAAACATGAAGAGCCTGAAAAGGTGTGAAAAATATGAAGAGCTTCAAAAGTGTCAAAAACATGAGGAGCATGAAACGTTCAGAAATATAGGAGGTGCATGAAGTGGTGTTCAAAATCATGAAGAGCCTGAAAAGGTGTGAAGTATAGGAAGAGTTTCAAAAGTTGTGAAAAGTAAGAAGAGCTTCAAAAGGTGTCAAAAATGAGACAAGCATGAAACGGTCTGAAATATAGGAGTTGCATGAAGTGGTGTTCAAAAACATGAAGAGCGTGAAAAGGTGTGAAATATATGAAGAGCTTCAAAAGGTGTGAAATGTAAGAAGAGCTTCAAAAGTTGTCAAAAATGAGATGGGCATGAATCGGTCTGAAAAATAGGAGAAGCATGAAGCGGTGTTGAAAAACATGAAGAGTTTGAAAAGGTTTGAACAATATGAAGTGCTTCAAAAGGTGTCAAAAATAAGAAGAGCATGAAACGGTCTGAAAAATAGGAGGAGCATGAAGAGGTGTTCAAAAACATGAAGAGCCTAAAAGGTGTGAAAAATATGAAGAGCTGCAAAAGGTGTGAAAAATATGAAGAGTTACAAAAGGTGTCAAAAATGAGATGTGCATGAAACGGACTGAAAAATAGTAGGAGCATGAAGAGTTGTTGAAAAACATGAAGAGCCTGAAAAGGTGTGAAATATATGAAGAGCTTCAAAAGGTGTCAAAAATATGAGGAGCATGAAACGGTCTGAAAAATAGGAGGAGCATGAAACGGTGTTGAAAAACATGAAGAGCCTGAAAACGTGTGAAAAATATGAAGACCTTCAAAAGGTGTGAAAAATATGAAGAGCTTCAAAAGGTGTCAAAAATGAGATGTGCATGAAACGGACTGAAAAATAGGAGGAGCATGAAGTGGTGTTGAAAAACATGAAGGGCCTGAAAAGGTGTGAAAAATATGAACAGCTTCAAAAGGTGTCAAAAATATGAAGAGCTTCAAAAGGTGTCAAAAAATGAGGAGCATTAAACGGTCTGAAAAATAGGAGAAGCATGAAACGGTGTTAAAAAAACATGAAGAGCCTGAAAAGGTGTGAAATATATGAAGAGCTTCAAAAGGTGTCAAAAATATGAGGAGCATGAAACTGTCTGAAAAATAGGAGGAGCATTTAGTGGTGTTCAAAAACATGAAAAGCCTGAAAAGGTGTGAAAACTATGAAGAGCATCAAAAGTTGTCAAATATATGAGGAGCATGAAACGGTCTGAAAAATAGGAGGAGCATGAAACGGTGTTCAAAAGCATGAAGAGCCTGAAAAGGTGTGAAAAATATGAAGACCTTCAAAATGTGTAAAAAATATGAAGAGCTTCAAAAGGGGTCAAAAATATGAAGAGCTTCAAAAGGGGTCAAAAATTAGATGAGCATGAAATGGTTTGAAAAATAGGAGGAGCATGAGGTGCTATTGAAAAACATGAAGAGCCTGAAAAGGTGTGAAATATATGAAGAGCTTCAAAAGGTGTAAAAAATATGAAGAGCTTCAAAAGGTGTCAAAAATATGAGGAGCATGAAGCGGTCTGAAAAATAGGAGGAGCATGAAGCGGTGTTGAAAAACATGAAGAGCCTGAAAAAGTGTGAAAAATATGAAGAGCTTCAAAAGGTGTCAAAAATATAAGGAGCATGAAACGGCCTGAAAAATAGGAGAAGCAAGAAGCGGGGTTGAAAAACATGAAGAGACTGAAAAGCTGTGAAAAATATGAAGAGCTTCAAAAGGTGTGAAAAATATGAGAAGCATGAAACAGCCTGAAATTTAGGGAGAACATGAAGCGGTGTTGAAAAACATGAAGAGCCTGAAAAGGTGTGAAAAATATGAAGAGCTTCAAAAGGTGTCAAAAATATGAGGAGCATGAAGCGGTGTTGAAAAACATGAAGAGCCTGAAAAGGTGTGAAATATATGAAGAGGTTCAAAAGGTGTCAAAAATATGAGGAGCATGAAACGGTCTCAAAAATAGGAGGAGCATGAAGTGGTGTTCAAAAACATGAAGAGCCTGAAAAGGTGTGAAATATATGAAGAGGTTCAAAAGGTGTCAAAATTATGAGGAGCATGAAACGGTCTGAAAAATAGAAGGAGCATGAAACGGTGTTCATAAACTTGAAGAGACTAAAAGGTGTGAAAAATATGAAGAGCTTCAAAAGGTGTCAAAAATATGAGGAGTATGAAACGTTCTGAAAAATAGGAGTAGCAAGAAACGTTGTTCAAAGACATGAAGAGCCTGAAAATGTGTGAAAAATATGAAAAGCTTCAAAAAGTGTGAAAAATATGAGGAGAATGAAAGGTTCTGAAAAATAGGAGTAGCATGAAACGGTGTTCAAAAGCATGAAGAGCCTGAAAAGGTGTGAAATATATGAAGAGCTTCAAAAGGTGTCAAAAATATGAAGAGCTTCAAACGGTGTGAAATACATGAGGAGCATGAAACGGTCTGAAAAATACGAGGAGCATGAAACGGTGTTCAAAAACAAGAAGAGCCTGAAAACGTGTGAAAAACATGAAGAGCCTGAAAAGGTGTGAAAATTATGAAGAGCTTCAAAAGTGTCAAAAATATGAGGAAAATGAAACGGTCTGAAAAATAGGAGGCTCATGAAACGTTGTTGAAAAACATGAAAAGCCTGAAAACGTTTCAAAAATATGAAGAGCTTCAGGCTGGCAGGTAAAGCTGGGAGGTACCGGCCGGGGGCGCCGGTTGGAGACATGATTGCAATGTGGGCCTTAGGATTTGAGCCAAAGAAAGAAGAAATTAAAAAGATGATAGCTGAAACTGACAAAGAAGGAATTTGCACCATTAATTTTGAAGAATTTTTTGCCATAATGAGTGTAAAAATGAGTGAAAGGGATGAAAAAGAAGAAATATTGAAGGCTTTCAAACTATTTGATGATGATGATACAGGAAGCATATCACTGAACAATATCAAGAGGGTTGCTAAGGAGCTAGGGGAAAATTTAACAGATGATGAACTTCAGGAAATGCTTGATGAGGCTGATCATGATGGGGATGGAGAAATAAACAAGGAAGAATTTTTGAAAATGATGCAAAAGACCACTCTTTATTAACATTGTCTTTTGTGCCTTTTGGAAAGTTGTTAACAAGTTTGTATTTGCTATAAGTTCCATAATAGCTGAATATATTCATTTTCAGTGTTTAAGTTTATATACATAAACTGGTCTCTTGATGTCTAACCCATGTGAGAACTTACATGTTGCTACCAATATGTTGTTAAATCTATAACATCAAGAAATAAAATGTAGTGACTTCCTTAAACTATGAATCTGAAGAACAGTATTAATTACAAGTGCTATTTTTTGAGACCCACGTTCTAAAACTTAGATTTTTTATTTAACTTATGGAAATTGGCCCCACATCATAAGCCAGCCATCACTGTCCCTATTATTTTCCTTTTGTGCAATTCTAAAAATGAACATTTGATTTTAAATGATTATTCAGATATGTAAAGTCTTAAATATAACTGGCAGCATCAAAAGGTGTGAAAAATATGAAGAGCTTCAAAAGGTGTCAAAAATGAGATGAGCATGACACTGTCTGAAAAATAGGAGGAGCATGAAACGGTGTTCAAAAACATGAAGAGCCTGAAAAGGTGTGAAAAATATGAAGAGCTTCAAAAGTGTCAAAAACATGAGGAGCATGAAACGTTCAGAAATATAGGAGGTGCATGAAGTGGTGTTCAAAATCATGAAGAGCCTGAAAAGGTGTGAAGTATAGGAAGAGTTTCAAAAGTTGTGAAAAGTAAGAAGAGCTTCAAAAGGTGTCAAAAATGAGACAAGCATGAAACGGTCTGAAATATAGGAGTTGCATGAAGTGGTGTTCAAAAACATGAAGAGCGTGAAAAGGTGTGAAATATATGAAGAGCTTCAAAAGGTGTGAAATGTAAGAAGAGCTTCAAAAGTTGTCAAAAATGAGATGGGCATGAATCGGTCTGAAAAATAGGAGAAGCATGAAGCGGTGTTGAAAAACATGAAGAGTTTGAAAAGGTTTGAACAATATGAAGTGCTTCAAAAGGTGTCAAAAATAAGAAGAGCATGAAACGGTCTGAAAAATAGGAGGAGCATGAAGAGGTGTTCAAAAACATGAAGAGCCTAAAAGGTGTGAAAAATATGAAGAGCTGCAAAAGGTGTGAAAAATATGAAGAGTTACAAAAGGTGTCAAAAATGAGATGTGCATGAAACGGACTGAAAAATAGTAGGAGCATGAAGAGTTGTTGAAAAACATGAAGAGCCTGAAAAGGTGTGAAATATATGAAGAGCTTCAAAAGGTGTCAAAAATATGAGGAGCATGAAACGGTCTGAAAAATAGGAGGAGCATGAAACGGTGTTGAAAAACATGAAGAGCCTGAAAACGTGTGAAAAATATGAAGACCTTCAAAAGGTGTGAAAAATATGAAGAGCTTCAAAAGGTGTCAAAAATGAGATGTGCATGAAACGGACTGAAAAATAGGAGGAGCATGAAGTGGTGTTGAAAAACATGAAGGGCCTGAAAAGGTGTGAAAAATATGAACAGCTTCAAAAGGTGTCAAAAATATGAAGAGCTTCAAAAGGTGTCAAAAAATGAGGAGCATTAAACGGTCTGAAAAATAGGAGAAGCATGAAACGGTGTTAAAAAAACATGAAGAGCCTGAAAAGGTGTGAAATATATGAAGAGCTTCAAAAGGTGTCAAAAATATGAGGAGCATGAAACTGTCTGAAAAATAGGAGGAGCATTTAGTGGTGTTCAAAAACATGAAAAGCCTGAAAAGGTGTGAAAACTATGAAGAGCATCAAAAGTTGTCAAATATATGAGGAGCATGAAACGGTCTGAAAAATAGGAGGAGCATGAAACGGTGTTCAAAAGCATGAAGAGCCTGAAAAGGTGTGAAAAATATGAAGACCTTCAAAATGTGTAAAAAATATGAAGAGCTTCAAAAGGGGTCAAAAATATGAAGAGCTTCAAAAGGGGTCAAAAATTAGATGAGCATGAAATGGTTTGAAAAATAGGAGGAGCATGAGGTGCTATTGAAAAACATGAAGAGCCTGAAAAGGTGTGAAATATATGAAGAGCTTCAAAAGGTGTAAAAAATATGAAGAGCTTCAAAAGGTGTCAAAAATATGAGGAGCATGAAGCGGTCTGAAAAATAGGAGGAGCATGAAACGGTGTTCAAAAACATGAAGAGCCTGAAAAGTTGTGAAAAATATGAAGAGATTCAAAAGTTGTGAAATACATGAGGAGCATGAACCGGTCTGAAAAATAGGAGGAGCATGAAGCGGTGTTGAAAAACATGAAGAGCCTGAAAAAGTGTGAAAAATATGAAGAGCTTCAAAAGGTGTCAAAAATATAAGGAGCATGAAACGGCCTGAAAAATAGGAGAAGCAAGAAGCGGGGTTGAAAAACATGAAGAGACTGAAAAGCTGTGAAAAATATGAAGAGCTTCAAAAGGTGTGAAAAATATGAGAAGCATGAAACAGCCTGAAATTTAGGGAGAACATGAAGCGGTGTTGAAAAACATGAAGAGCCTGAAAAGGTGTGAAAAATATGAAGAGCTTCAAAAGGTGTCAAAAATATGAGGAGCATGAAGCGGTGTTGAAAAACATGAAGAGCCTGAAAAGGTGTGAAATATATGAAGAGGTTCAAAAGGTGTCAAAAATATGAGGAGCATGAAACGGTCTCAAAAATAGGAGGAGCATGAAGTGGTGTTCAAAAACATGAAGAGCCTGAAAAGGTGTGAAATATATGAAGAGGTTCAAAAGGTGTCAAAATTATGAGGAGCATGAAACGGTCTGAAAAATAGAAGGAGCATGAAACGGTGTTCATAAACTTGAAGAGACTAAAAGGTGTGAAAAATATGAAGAGCTTCAAAAGGTGTCAAAAATATGAGGAGTATGAAACGTTCTGAAAAATAGGAGTAGCAAGAAACGTTGTTCAAAGACATGAAGAGCCTGAAAATGTGTGAAAAATATGAAAAGCTTCAAAAAGTGTGAAAAATATGAGGAGAATGAAAGGTTCTGAAAAATAGGAGTAGCATGAAACGGTGTTCAAAAGCATGAAGAGCCTGAAAAGGTGTGAAATATATGAAGAGCTTCAAAAGGTGTCAAAAATATGAAGAGCTTCAAACGGTGTGAAATACATGAGGAGCATGAAACGGTCTGAAAAATACGAGGAGCATGAAACGGTGTTCAAAAACAAGAAGAGCCTGAAAACGTGTGAAAAACATGAAGAGCCTGAAAAGGTGTGAAAATTATGAAGAGCTTCAAAAGTGTCAAAAATATGAGGAAAATGAAACGGTCTGAAAAATAGGAGGCTCATGAAACGTTGTTGAAAAACATGAAAAGCCTGAAAACGTTTCAAAAATATGAAGAGCTTCAGGCTGGCAGGTAAAGCTGGGAGGTACCGGCCGGGGGCGCCGGTTGGAGACATGATTGCAATGTGGGCCTTAGGATTTGAGCCAAAGAAAGAAGAAATTAAAAAGATGATAGCTGAAACTGACAAAGAAGGAATTTGCACCATTAATTTTGAAGAATTTTTTGCCATAATGAGTGTAAAAATGAGTGAAAGGGATGAAAAAGAAGAAATATTGAAGGCTTTCAAACTATTTGATGATGATGATACAGGAAGCATATCACTGAACAATATCAAGAGGGTTGCTAAGGAGCTAGGGGAAAATTTAACAGATGATGAACTTCAGGAAATGCTTGATGAGGCTGATCATGATGGGGATGGAGAAATAAACAAGGAAGAATTTTTGAAAATGATGCAAAAGACCACTCTTTATTAACATTGTCTTTTGTGCCTTTTGGAAAGTTGTTAACAAGTTTGTATTTGCTATAAGTTCCATAATAGCTGAATATATTCATTTTCAGTGTTTAAGTTTATATACATAAACTGGTCTCTTGATGTCTAACCCATGTGAGAACTTACATGTTGCTACCAATATGTTGTTAAATCTATAACATCAAGAAATAAAATGTAGTGACTTCCTTAAACTATGAATCTGAAGAACAGTATTAATTACAAGTGCTATTTTTTGAGACCCACGTTCTAAAACTTAGATTTTTTATTTAACTTATGGAAATTGGCCCCACATCATAAGCCAGCCATCACTGTCCCTATTATTTTCCTTTTGTGCAATTCTAAAAATGAACATTTGATTTTAAATGATTATTCAGATATGTAAAGTCTTAAATATAACTGGCAGCATCAAAAGGTGTGAAAAATATGAAGAGCTTCAAAAGGTGTCAAAAATGAGATGAGCATGACACTGTCTGAAAAATAGGAGGAGCATGAAACGGTGTTCAAAAACATGAAGAGCCTGAAAAGGTGTGAAAAATATGAAGAGCTTCAAAAGTGTCAAAAACATGAGGAGCATGAAACGTTCAGAAATATAGGAGGTGCATGAAGTGGTGTTCAAAATCATGAAGAGCCTGAAAAGGTGTGAAGTATAGGAAGAGTTTCAAAAGTTGTGAAAAGTAAGAAGAGCTTCAAAAGGTGTCAAAAATGAGACAAGCATGAAACGGTCTGAAATATAGGAGTTGCATGAAGTGGTGTTCAAAAACATGAAGAGCGTGAAAAGGTGTGAAATATATGAAGAGCTTCAAAAGGTGTGAAATGTAAGAAGAGCTTCAAAAGTTGTCAAAAATGAGATGGGCATGAATCGGTCTGAAAAATAGGAGAAGCATGAAGCGGTGTTGAAAAACATGAAGAGTTTGAAAAGGTTTGAACAATATGAAGTGCTTCAAAAGGTGTCAAAAATAAGAAGAGCATGAAACGGTCTGAAAAATAGGAGGAGCATGAAGAGGTGTTCAAAAACATGAAGAGCCTAAAAGGTGTGAAAAATATGAAGAGCTGCAAAAGGTGTGAAAAATATGAAGAGTTACAAAAGGTGTCAAAAATGAGATGTGCATGAAACGGACTGAAAAATAGTAGGAGCATGAAGAGTTGTTGAAAAACATGAAGAGCCTGAAAAGGTGTGAAATATATGAAGAGCTTCAAAAGGTGTCAAAAATATGAGGAGCATGAAACGGTCTGAAAAATAGGAGGAGCATGAAACGGTGTTGAAAAACATGAAGAGCCTGAAAACGTGTGAAAAATATGAAGACCTTCAAAAGGTGTGAAAAATATGAAGAGCTTCAAAAGGTGTCAAAAATGAGATGTGCATGAAACGGACTGAAAAATAGGAGGAGCATGAAGTGGTGTTGAAAAACATGAAGGGCCTGAAAAGGTGTGAAAAATATGAACAGCTTCAAAAGGTGTCAAAAATATGAAGAGCTTCAAAAGGTGTCAAAAAATGAGGAGCATTAAACGGTCTGAAAAATAGGAGAAGCATGAAACGGTGTTAAAAAAACATGAAGAGCCTGAAAAGGTGTGAAATATATGAAGAGCTTCAAAAGGTGTCAAAAATATGAGGAGCATGAAACTGTCTGAAAAATAGGAGGAGCATTTAGTGGTGTTCAAAAACATGAAAAGCCTGAAAAGGTGTGAAAACTATGAAGAGCATCAAAAGTTGTCAAATATATGAGGAGCATGAAACGGTCTGAAAAATAGGAGGAGCATGAAACGGTGTTCAAAAGCATGAAGAGCCTGAAAAGGTGTGAAAAATATGAAGACCTTCAAAATGTGTAAAAAATATGAAGAGCTTCAAAAGGGGTCAAAAATATGAAGAGCTTCAAAAGGGGTCAAAAATTAGATGAGCATGAAATGGTTTGAAAAATAGGAGGAGCATGAGGTGCTATTGAAAAACATGAAGAGCCTGAAAAGGTGTGAAATATATGAAGAGCTTCAAAAGGTGTAAAAAATATGAAGAGCTTCAAAAGGTGTCAAAAATATGAGGAGCATGAAGCGGTCTGAAAAATAGGAGGAGCATGAAACGGTGTTCAAAAACATGAAGAGCCTGAAAAGTTGTGAAAAATATGAAGAGATTCAAAAGTTGTGAAATACATGAGGAGCATGAACCGGTCTGAAAAATAGGAGGAGCATGAAGCGGTGTTGAAAAACATGAAGAGCCTGAAAAAGTGTGAAAAATATGAAGAGCTTCAAAAGGTGTCAAAAATATAAGGAGCATGAAACGGCCTGAAAAATAGGAGAAGCAAGAAGCGGGGTTGAAAAACATGAAGAGACTGAAAAGCTGTGAAAAATATGAAGAGCTTCAAAAGGTGTGAAAAATATGAGAAGCATGAAACAGCCTGAAATTTAGGGAGAACATGAAGCGGTGTTGAAAAACATGAAGAGCCTGAAAAGGTGTGAAAAATATGAAGAGCTTCAAAAGGTGTCAAAAATATGAGGAGCATGAAGCGGTGTTGAAAAACATGAAGAGCCTGAAAAGGTGTGAAATATATGAAGAGGTTCAAAAGGTGTCAAAATTATGAGGAGCATGAAACGGTCTGAAAAATAGAAGGAGCATGAAACGGTGTTCATAAACTTGAAGAGACTAAAAGGTGTGAAAAATATGAAGAGCTTCAAAAGGTGTCAAAAATATGAGGAGTATGAAACGTTCTGAAAAATAGGAGTAGCAAGAAACGTTGTTCAAAGACATGAAGAGCCTGAAAATGTGTGAAAAATATGAAAAGCTTCAAAAAGTGTGAAAAATATGAGGAGAATGAAAGGTTCTGAAAAATAGGAGTAGCATGAAACGGTGTTCAAAAGCATGAAGAGCCTGAAAAGGTGTGAAATATATGAAGAGCTTCAAAAGGTGTCAAAAATATGAAGAGCTTCAAACGGTGTGAAATACATGAGGAGCATGAAACGGTCTGAAAAATACGAGGAGCATGAAACGGTGTTCAAAAACAAGAAGAGCCTGAAAACGTGTGAAAAACATGAAGAGCCTGAAAAGGTGTGAAAATTATGAAGAGCTTCAAAAGTGTCAAAAATATGAGGAAAATGAAACGGTCTGAAAAATAGGAGGCTCATGAAACGTTGTTGAAAAACATGAAAAGCCTGAAAACGTTTCAAAAATATGAAGAGCTTCAGGCTGGCAGGTAAAGCTGGGAGGTACCGGCCGGGGGCGCCGGTTGGAGACATGATTGCAATGTGGGCCTTAGGATTTGAGCCAAAGAAAGAAGAAATTAAAAAGATGATAGCTGAAACTGACAAAGAAGGAATTTGCACCATTAATTTTGAAGAATTTTTTGCCATAATGAGTGTAAAAATGAGTGAAAGGGATGAAAAAGAAGAAATATTGAAGGCTTTCAAACTATTTGATGATGATGATACAGGAAGCATATCACTGAACAATATCAAGAGGGTTGCTAAGGAGCTAGGGGAAAATTTAACAGATGATGAACTTCAGGAAATGCTTGATGAGGCTGATCATGATGGGGATGGAGAAATAAACAAGGAAGAATTTTTGAAAATGATGCAAAAGACCACTCTTTATTAACATTGTCTTTTGTGCCTTTTGGAAAGTTGTTAACAAGTTTGTATTTGCTATAAGTTCCATAATAGCTGAATATATTCATTTTCAGTGTTTAAGTTTATATACATAAACTGGTCTCTTGATGTCTAACCCATGTGAGAACTTACATGTTGCTACCAATATGTTGTTAAATCTATAACATCAAGAAATAAAATGTAGTGACTTCCTTAAACTATGAATCTGAAGAACAGTATTAATTACAAGTGCTATTTTTTGAGACCCACGTTCTAAAACTTAGATTTTTTATTTAACTTATGGAAATTGGCCCCACATCATAAGCCAGCCATCACTGTCCCTATTATTTTCCTTTTGTGCAATTCTAAAAATGAACATTTGATTTTAAATGATTATTCAGATATGTAAAGTCTTAAATATAACTGGCAGCATCAAAAGGTGTGAAAAATATGAAGAGCTTCAAAAGGTGTCAAAAATGAGATGAGCATGACACTGTCTGAAAAATAGGAGGAGCATGAAACGGTGTTCAAAAACATGAAGAGCCTGAAAAGGTGTGAAAAATATGAAGAGCTTCAAAAGTGTCAAAAACATGAGGAGCATGAAACGTTCAGAAATATAGGAGGTGCATGAAGTGGTGTTCAAAATCATGAAGAGCCTGAAAAGGTGTGAAGTATAGGAAGAGTTTCAAAAGTTGTGAAAAGTAAGAAGAGCTTCAAAAGGTGTCAAAAATGAGACAAGCATGAAACGGTCTGAAATATAGGAGTTGCATGAAGTGGTGTTCAAAAACATGAAGAGCGTGAAAAGGTGTGAAATATATGAAGAGCTTCAAAAGGTGTGAAATGTAAGAAGAGCTTCAAAAGTTGTCAAAAATGAGATGGGCATGAATCGGTCTGAAAAATAGGAGAAGCATGAAGCGGTGTTGAAAAACATGAAGAGTTTGAAAAGGTTTGAACAATATGAAGTGCTTCAAAAGGTGTCAAAAATAAGAAGAGCATGAAACGGTCTGAAAAATAGGAGGAGCATGA
Source organism: Dama dama (assembly GCF_033118175.1). Classification (NCBI taxonomy): domain Eukaryota; kingdom Metazoa; phylum Chordata; class Mammalia; order Artiodactyla; family Cervidae; genus Dama; species Dama dama. The sequence goes on from NC_083709.1 coordinate 6,285,001, forward strand.
AGAGGTGTTCAAAAACATGAAGAGCCTAAAAGGTGTGAAAAATATGAAGAGCTGCAAAAGGTGTGAAAAATATGAAGAGTTACAAAAGGTGTCAAAAATGAGATGTGCATGAAACGGACTGAAAAATAGTAGGAGCATGAAGAGTTGTTGAAAAACATGAAGAGCCTGAAAAGGTGTGAAATATATGAAGAGCTTCAAAAGGTGTCAAAAATATGAGGAGCATGAAACGGTCTGAAAAATAGGAGGAGCATGAAACGGTGTTGAAAAACATGAAGAGCCTGAAAACGTGTGAAAAATATGAAGACCTTCAAAAGGTGTGAAAAATATGAAGAGCTTCAAAAGGTGTCAAAAATGAGATGTGCATGAAACGGACTGAAAAATAGGAGGAGCATGAAGTGGTGTTGAAAAACATGAAGGGCCTGAAAAGGTGTGAAAAATATGAACAGCTTCAAAAGGTGTCAAAATATGAAGAGCTTCAAAAGGTGTCAAAAAATGAGGAGCATTAAACGGTCTGAAAAATAGGAGAAGCATGAAACGGTGTTAAAAAAACATGAAGAGCCTGAAAAGGTGTGAAAAATATGAAGAGCTTAAAAATGTGTGAAAAATATGACGAGCATGAAACGGTCTGAAAAATAGGAGGAGCGTGAAGGGGTGTTCAAAAACATGAAGAGCCTGAAAAGGTGTGAAAAATATGAAGAGCTTCAAAAGGTGTCAAAAATATGAGGAGCATGAAATGATCTGAAATATAGGAGGGGCATGAAGCGGTGTTGAAAAACATGAAGAGCCTGAAAAGTTGTGAAAGAAATGAAGAGCTTCAAAATTTGTCAAATATATGAAGAGCATGAAACGGTCTGAAATTTAGGAGGAGCATGAAGTGGTGTAGAAAAGCATGAACAGACTGAAAAGGTGTTAAAAATATGAACAGCTTCAAAAGGTGTAAAAATATGAGGATCATGAAACGTTCTCAAAAATAAGAGGAGCATGAAGCGGTGTTGAAAAACATGAAGAGCCTAAAAAGGTATGAATAATATGAAGAGCTTCAAAAGTTGTCAAAAATATGCAGAGCATGAAATGATCTGAAATATAGGAGGAGCATGAAATTGTGCTCAAAAACATGAAGAGCCTGAAAAGGTGTGAAATATATGAAGAGCTTCAAAAGGTGTCAAAAATATGAGGAGCATGAAGCGGTGTTGAAAAACATGAAGAGCCTGAAAAGGTGTGAAATATATGAAGAGGTTCAAAAGTTGTCAAAAATATGAGGAGCATGAAACGGTCTCAAAAAAAGGAGGAGCATGAAGTGGTGTTCAAAAACATGAAGTGCCTGAAAAGGTGTGAAAAATATGAAGAGATTCAAAAGGTGTCAAATATTTGAGGAGGATGAAACGGTCTGAAAAATAGGAGGAGCGTGAAACGGTGTTCAAAAACATGAAGAGCCTGAAAATGTGTGATAAATATGAAGATCTTAAAAAGGTGTCAAAAATATTAAGAGCATGAAACGGTCTGAAAAATAGAAGGAGCATGAAACGGTGTTCATAAACTTGAAGAGACTAAAAGGTGTGAAAAATATGAAGAGCTTCAAAAGGTGTCAAAAATATGAGGAGTATGAAACGTTCTGAAAAATAGGAGTAGCAAGAAACGGTGTTCAAAGACATGAAGAGCCTGAAAAGGTGTGAAAAATATGAAGAGCTTCAAAAAGTGTGAAAATATGAGGAGAATGAAACGTTCTGAAAAATAGGAGTAGCATGAAACGGTGTTCAAAAGCATGAAGAGCCTGAAAAGGTGTGAAAAATATGAAGAGCTTCAAAAGGTGTCAAAAATATGAAGAGCTTCAAAAGGTGTCAAAAATACGAGGAGCATGAAACTGTCTGAAAAATAGGAGGAGCTTGAAAATGTGTTGAAAAACATGAAGAGCCTGAAAAGGTGAGAAATATAAAGAGCTTCAAAATGTTTCAAAAATATGAGGAGCATGAAACGGTCTGAAAAACAGGAGGAACATGAAACGGTGTTCAAAAACATGAAGAGCCTGAAAAGGTGTGAAAAATATGAAGAGCTTCAATTCTTGTCAAAAATATGAGGAGCATGAAACTGTCTGAAAAATAGAAGGAGCATGAAACGGTGTTCAAAACATGAAGAGCTGGAAAAGCAGTGAAAAATATGAAGAGCTTCAAAAGGTGTCAAAAATATGAAGAGCATGAAACGGTCTGAAAATTAGGAGGAGCATGAAACGGTGTTGAAAGCATGAAGAGCCTGAAAAGGTGTGAAAAATATGAAGAGCTTCAAAAAGTGTGAAAAATATGAGGAGAATGAAACATTCTGAAAAATAGGAGGAACATCGAACGGTGTTCAAAAACATGAAGAGCCTGAAAAGATGTGAAAAATATGAAGAGCTTCAAAAGGTGTCAAAAATATGAAGAGCTTCAAAAGGTGTCAAAAATAGGAGGAGCATGAAAAGGTCTGAAAAATAGGAGGAACATCGAACGGTGTTCAAAAACATGAAGAGCCTGAAGAGGTGTGAAATATATGAAGAGCTTCAAAAGGTGTCAAAAATATGAGGAGCATGAAACGGTGTCAAAAATAGGAGAAGCATGAAATGGTGTTCAAAAACATGAAGCCTGAAATGGTGTGAAAAATATGAAGAGCTTCAAAAGGTGTGAAAAATATGAAGAGTTTGAAACAGTCTGAAAAATAGGAGAAGCATGAAACGGTGTTCAAAAACATGAAGCCTGAAATGGTGTGAAAAATATGAAGAGCTTCAAAAGGTTTGAAAAACAGAAGGAACATGAAACGGTCTGAAAAATAGGAGGAGCATGAAGCGGTGTTCAAAAACATGAAGCCTGAAATGGTGTGAAAAATATGAAGAGCTTCAAAAGGTTTGAAAAATAGGAGGAACATGAAACGGTCTGAAAAATAGGAGGAGCATGAAACGGTGTTGAAAAACATTAAAAGCCTGATAAGGTGTCAAATATATGAAGAGCTTCATAAGGTATGAAAAATATGAAGAGCATGAAATGGTCTGAAAATAGAAGGAGCATGAAGCAGTGTTGAAAACCATGAAGAGCCTCAAAAGATGTGAAAAATATGAAGAGCTTCAAAATGTTTAAAAAATATGTGGAGCATGAAAGTGTCTGAAAAATAGGAGGAGCATGAAACGGCGTTGAAAAACATGAGGAGCATGAAACGGTCGGTAAAATAGGAGGAGCATGAAACGGTGTTGAAAAACATGAAGAGACTGAAAATGTGTGAAAAATATGAAGAGCCTCAAACGATGTCAAAAACATACGGAGCATGAAACGGTCTGAAAAATAGGAGGAGCATGAAACGGTGTTGAAAACATGAAGAGCCTTAAAAGGTGTGAAAAATATGTAGAGCTTAAAAATGTGTCAAAATATGAGGAGCATGAAACGGTCTGAAAATTAGGAGGAGCATGAAGCTGTGTTGAAAACATGAAGAGCCTGTAGAGGCGTGAAATATATGAAGAGCTTCAAAATGTGTCAAAAATATGAGGAGCGTGAAACATTCTGAAAAATAGGAGGAACACGAAGTGGTGTTGAAATACATGAAGTGCCGGAAAAGGTGTGAAAAATATGAAGAGCTTCAAAAGGTGTCAAAAATATGAGGAGCATGAAACGGTCTGAAAAATAGGAGGAGCATGAAGCGGTGTTGAAAAACATGAAGAGCCTGAAAATGTGTGAAATATATGAAGAGCTTCAAAAGGTGTCAAAAATATGAGGATCTTGAAATGGTCTCAAAAATAGGAGGAGCATGACGTGGTGTAGAAAAGCATGAACAGACTGAAAAGGTGTTAAAAATATGAACAGCTTCAAAAGGTGTGAAAAATATGAGGATCATGAAACGTTCTCAAAAATAAGAGGAGCATGAAGCGGTGTTGAAAAACAGGAAGAGCCTAAAAAGGTATGAATAATATGAAAAGCTTCAAAAGGTGTCAAAAATATGCAGAGCATGAAATGATCTGAAATATAGGAGGAGCATGAAACGGTGATCAAAAACATGAAGAGCCTGAAAAGGTGTGAAATATATGAAGAGCTTCAAAAGGTGTCAAAAATATGAAGAGCTTCAAACGGTGTGAAATACATGAGGAGCATGAAACGGTCTGAAAAATACGAGGAGCATGAAACGGTGTTCAAAAACAAGAAGAGCCTGAAAACGTGTGAAAAACATGAAGAGCCTGAAAAGGTGTGAAAATTATGAAGAGCTTCAAAAGTGTCAAAAATATGAGGAAAATGAAACGGTCTGAAAAATAGGAGGCTCATGAAACGGTGTTGAAAAACATGAAAAGCCTGAAAACGTGTCAAAAATATGAAGAGCTTCAGGCTGGCGGGTAAAGCTGGGAGGTACCGGCCGGGGGCGCCGGTTGGAGACATGATTGCAATGTGGGCCTTAGGATTTGAGCCAAAGAAAGAAGAAATTAAAAAGATGATAGCTGAAACTGACAAAGAAGGAATTGGCACCATTGATTTTGAAGAATTTTTTGCCATAATGAGTGTAAAAATGAGTGAAAAGGATGAAAAAGAAGAAATATTGAAGGCTTTCAAACTATTTGATGATGATGATACAGGAAGCATATCACTGAACAATATCAAGAGGGTTGCTAAGGAGCTAGGGGAAAATTTAACAGATGATGAACTTCAGGAAATGCTTGATGAGGCTGATCATGATGGGGATGGAGAAATAAACAAGGAAGAATTTTTGAAAATGATGCAAAAGACAACTCTTTATTAACACTGTCTTTTGTGACTTTTGGAAAGTTGTTAACAAGTTTGTATTTGCTATAAGTTCCATAATAGCTGAATATATTCATTTTCAGTGTTTAAGTTTATATACATAAACTGATCTCTTGATGTCTAATCCATGTGAGAAGTTACATGTTGCTACCAATATGTTGTTAAATCTATAACATCAAGAAATAAAATGTAGTGACTTCCTTAAACTATGAATCTGAAGAACAGTATTAATTACAAGTGCTATTTTTAGAGCCCCAGTTTCTAAAACTTAGATTTTTTATTTAACTTATGGAAATTGGCCCCACATCATAAGCCAGCCATCACTTTCCCTATTATTTTCCTTTTGTGCAATTCTAAAAATGAACATTTGATTTTAAATGATTATTCAGATATGTAAAGTCTTAAATATAACTGGCAGCATCAAAAGGTGTGAAAAATATGAAGAGCTTCAAAAGGTGTCAAAAATGAGATGAGCATGAAACTGTCTGAAAAATAGGAGGAGCATGAAATGGTGTTCAAAAACATGAAGAGCCTGAAAAGGTGTGAAATCCATGAAGAGCTTCAAAAGGTGTGAAAAATATGAGGAGCATGAAACAGTCTGAAAAATAGGAGGAGCATGAAGTGGTGTTGAAAAACATAAAGAGCTTGAAAAGGTGTGAAAAATATGAGAAGCATTAAACGGTCTGAAAAATAGGAGGAGCATGAAGCGGTGTTGAAAAACATGAAGAGACTGAAAACGTGTGAAAAATATTAAGAGCTTCAAAAGGTGTCAAAAATATGAGGAGCATGAAACGGTCTGAAAAATAGGAGGAGCATGAAGTAGTGTTGAAAAACATGAAGAGACTGAAAACGTGTGAAAAATATTAAGAGCTTTAAAGGTGTCAAAAATATGAGGAGCATGAAACGGTCTGAAAAATAGGAGGAGCATGAAGAAGTGTTGAAAAATATGAAGAGCCTGAAAAGGGGTGAAAAATATGAAGAGCTTCAAGAGGTGTGAAAAATATGAGGAGCATTAAACGGTCTCAAAAATAGGAGGAGCATGAAGCGGTTTTCAAAAACATGAAGAGCCTGAAAAAGTGTGAAAAATATGAGGAGCTTGAAAAGAAGTGAAATACATGAGGAGCATTAAACGGTCTGAAAAATAGGAGGAGCATGAAGCGGTGTTGAAAAACATGAAGAGCCTGAATATGTGTGAAAAATATGAAGAGCTTCAAAAGGTGTCAAAAATGAGATGAGCATGAAACGGTCTGAAAAATAGGAGGAGCATGAAGCGGTGTTGAAAAACATGAAGAGCCTGAAAAGGTGTGTAATGTATGAAGAGTCTCAAAACGTGTCAAAAATATGAGGAGCATGAAACGGTCTGAAATATAGGAGGAGCATGAAGCGGTGTTGAAAAACATGAAGAGCCTGAAATGGTGTGAAAAATATGAAGAGCTTCAAAAGGTGTGAAAAATATGAGGAGCATGAAACGGTCTGAAAAATAGGTGGAGCATGAACCTGTGTTGAAAAACATGAAGAGCCTAAAAAAGTGTGAAAAATATGAAGAGCCTCAAAACGTGTCAAAAATATGAGGAGCATGAAACGGTCTGAAAAAGAGGAGGAGCATGAAGTGGTGTTGAAAAACATAAAGAGCCTGAAAACGTGTGAAAAATAGAAAAAGAGCTTCAAAAGCTGTGAGAAATATGAAGAGCTTTAAAAGGTGTCAAAAATGAGGAGAGCATGAAACGGTCTACAAAATAGGAGGAGCATGAAGTGGTGTTGAAAAACATGAAGAGCCTGAAAAGTTGTGAAATACATGAAGAGCTTCAAAAGGTGTCAAAAATATGAGGAGCATGAAACGGTCTGAAAAATAGGAGGAGCATGAAACGGTGTTCAAAAACATAAAGAGCCTGAAAAGGTGTCAAAAATATGAAGAGCTTCAAAAGGTGTCAAAAATATGAGGAGCAAGAAACGGTCGGAAAAATATGAGGAGCATGAAGCGATGTTCAAAAACATGGAGAGCCTGAAAAGTTGTGAAAAATATGAAGAGCTTCAAAAGGTGTCAAAAATATGAGGAGCATGAAACCGTCTGAAGAATAGGAGGAGTATGAATCGGTGTTTAAAACATGAAGAGTCTGAAAAGGTGTGAAAAATATGAAGAGCTTCAAAAGGTGTCAAAAACATGAGGAGCATGAAACAGTCTGAAAAATAGGAGGAGTATGAAGTGGTGTTGAGAAACATGAAGAGCCTGAAAAGGTGTGAAAAATATGAAGAGCTTCAAAGGGTGTGAAATTCATGAGGAGCATGAAACGGTCTGAAATATAGGAGGAGCATGAAGCTGGGCTCAAAAACATGAAGAACCTGAAAAGCTGTGAAAAAATGAAGAGCTTCAAAAGGTGTCAAAAATATGAGGTGCATTAAACGGTCTGAAAAATAGGAGGAGCATGAAACAGTGTTCAAAAACAAGAAGAGCCTGAAAACGTGTGAAAAACATGAAGAGCCTGAAAAGGTGTGAAAATTATGAAGAGCTTCAAAAGGTGTCAAAAATATGAGGAAAATGAAACGGTCTGAAAAATAGGAGGCTCATGAAACGGTGTTGAAAAACATGAAAAGCCTGAAAACGTGTCAAAAATATGAAGAGCTTCAGGCTGGCGGGTAAAGCTGGGAGGTTCCGGCCGGGGGCGCAGGTTGGAGACATGATTGCAATGTGGGCCTTAGGATTTGAGCCAAAGAAAGAAGAAATTAAAAAGATGATAGTTGAAACTGACAAAGAAGGAATTGGCACCATTAATTTTGAAGAATTTTTTGCCATAATGAGTGTAAAAATGAGTGAAAAGGATGAAAAAGAAGAAATATTGAAGGCTTTCAAACTATTTGATGATGATGATACAGGAAGTATATCATTGAACAATATCAAGAGGGTTGCTACGGAGCTAGGGGAAAATTTAACAGATGATGAACTTCAGGAAATGCTTGATGAGGCTGATCATGATGGGGATGGAGAAATAAACAAGGAAGAATTTTTGAAAATGATGCAAAAGACCACTCTTTATTAACACTGTCTTTTGTGCCTTTTGGAAAGTTGTTAACAAGTTTGTATTTGCTCTAAGTTCCATAATAGCTGAATATATTCATTTTCAGTGTTTAAGTTTAGATACATAAACTGGTCTCTTGATGTCTAATCCATGTGAGAAGTTACATGTTGCTACCAATATGTTGTTAAATCTATAACATCAAGAAATAAAATGTAGTGACTTCCTTAAACTATGAATCTGAAGAACAGTATTAATTACAAGTGCTATTTTTAGAGCCCCAGTTTCTAAAACTTGGATTTTTTATTTAACTTAGGGAAATTGGCCCCACATCATAAGCCAGCCATCACTTTCCCTATTATTTTCATTTTGTGCAACTCTAAAAATGAACATTTGCTTTTTAACTGATTATTCAGATATGTAAAGTCTTAAATAAAACTGGCAGCATCAAAAGGTGTGAAAAATATGAAGAGCTTCAAAAGGTGTCAAAAATGAGATGAGCATGACACTGTCTGAAAAATAGGAGGAGCATGAAACGGTGTTCAAAAACATGAAGAGCCTGAAAAGGTGTGAAAAATATGAAGAGCTCCAAAAGGTGTCAAAAATATGAGGAGCATGAAAACGTCTGAAAAATAGGAGGAGCATGAAGCGATGTTGAAAAATATGAATAGCCTGAAAAAGTGTGAAAAATATGATAAGCTTCAAAAGGTGTGAAAAATATTAAGAGCTTCAAAAGGTGTCAAAAATGAGATGAGCATGAAACGGTCTGAAAAATAGTAGAAGCATGAAGCGGTGTTGAAAAAAATGAAGAGCCTGAAAAGGTGTGAAATACATGAAGAGCTTCAAAAGGTGTCAAAAATACGAGGAGGATGAAACGGTCTGAAAAACAGGAGGAGCATGAAGCAGTGTTGAAAAACATGAAGAGCCTGAAAAGGTGTTAAAAATATGAAGAGCTTCAAAAGTGTCAAAAACATGAGGAGCATGAAACGTTCAGAAATATAGGAGGTGCATGAAGTGGTGTTCAAAATCATGAAGAGCCTGAAAATGTGTGAAGTATAGGAAGAGTTTCAAAAGTTGTGAAAAGTAAGAAGAGCTTCAAAAGGTGTCAAAAATGAGATAAGCATGAAACGGTCTGAAATATAGGAGTTGCATGAAGTTTTGTTCAAAAACATGAAGTGCCTGAAAAGGTGTGAAAAATATGAAGAGATTCAAAAGGTGTCAAATATTTGAGGAGGATGAAACGGTCTGAAAAATAGGAGGAGCGTGAAACGGTGTTCAAAAACATGAAGAGCCTGAAAATGTGTGATAAATATGAAGAGCTTAAAAAGGTGTCAAAAATATTAAGAGCACGAAACGGTCTGAAAAATAGAAGGAGCATGAAACGCTGTTCATAAACTAGAAGAGACTAAAAGGTGTGAAAAATATGAAGAGCTTCAAAAGGTGTCAAAAATATGAGGAGCATGAAACGGTCTCAAAAATAGGAGGAGCATGAAGTGGTGTTCAAAAACATGAAGTGCCTGAAAAGGTGTGAAAAATATGAAGAGATTCAAAAGGTGTCAAATATTTGAGGAGGATGAAACGGTCTGAAAAATAGGAAGAGCGTGAAACGGTGTTCAAAAACATGAAGAGCCTGAAAATGTGTGATAAATATGAAGAGCTTAAAAAGGTGTCAAAAATATTAAGAGCACGAAACGGTCTGAAAAATAGAAGGAGCATGAAACGGTGTTCATAAACTAGAAGAGACTAAAAGGTGTGAAAAATATGAAGAGCTTCAAAAGGTGTCAAAAATATGAGGAGCATGAAACGTTCTGAAAAATAGGAGTAGCAAAAAACGGAGTTCAAAGACATGAAGAGCCTGAAAAGGTGTGAAAAATATGAAGAGCTTCAAAAAGTGTGAAAAATATGAGGAGAATGAAACGTTCTGAAAAATAGGAGTAGCATGAAACGGTGTTCAAAAACATGAAGGCTGAAATGGTGTGAAAAATATGAAGAGCTTCAAAAGGTGTCAAAAATATGAGGAGCATGAAACGGTGTCAAAAATAGGAGAAGCATGAAATGGTGTTCAAAAACATGAAGCCTGAAATGGTGTGAAAAATATGAAGAGCTTCAAAAGGTTTGAAAAATAGGAGGAACATGAAACGGTCTGAAAAATAGGAGGAGCATGAAGCGGTGTTCAAAAACATGAAGGCTGAAATGGTGTGAAAAATATGAAGAGCTTCAAAAGGTTTGAAAAATAGGAGGAACAGGAAACGGTCTGAAAAATAGGAGGAGCATGAAGCGGTGTTGCAACACATGAAGAGCCTGAAAAGGTGTGAGTAATATGAAGAGCTTGAAAAGGTTTCAAAAATATGAGGGGCACGAAACGTTCTGAAAAATAGGAGGAGCATGAAGCGGTGTTGAAAAACATGAAAAGCCTGATAAGGTGTCAAATATATGAAGAGCTTCATAAGGTATGAAAAATATGAAGAGCATGAAACGGTCTGAAAATAGAAGGAGCATGAAGCAGTGTTGAAAAACATGAAGAGCCTCAAAAGATGTGAAAAATATGAAGAGCTTCAAAATGTATAAAAAATATGTGGAGCATGAAAGTGTCTGAAAAATAGGAGGAGCATGAAACGGCGTTGAAAAACATGAGGAGAATGAAATGGTCTGAAAAATAGGAGGAGCATGAAATGGTGTTGAAAAACATGAAGAGACTGAAAATGTGTGAAAAATATGAAGAGCTTCAAAAGATGTCAAAAACATACGGAGCATGAAACGGTCTGAAAAATAGGAGGAGCATGAAACGGTGTTGAAAAGATGAAGAGCCTTAAAAGTTGTGAAAAATATGTAGAGCTTAAAAAGGTGTCAAAATATGAGGAGCATGAAACGGTCTGAAAATTAGGAGGAGCATGAAGCTGTATTGAAAACATGAAGAGCCTGAAGAGGCGTGAAATATATGAAGAGCTTCAAAATGTGTCAAAAATATGAGGAGCATGAAACATTCTGAAAAATAGGAGGAACACGAAGTGGTGTTGAAATACATGAAGTGCCGGAAAAGGTGTGAAAAATATGAAGAGCTTCAAAAGGTGTCAAAAATATGAGGAGCATGAAACGGTGTCAAAAATAGGAGAAGCATGAAATGGTGTTCAAAAACATGAAGCCTGAAATGGTGTGAAAAATATGAAGAGCTTCAAAAGGTTTGAAAAATAGGAGGAACATGAAACGGTCTGAAAAATAGGAGGAGCATGAAGCGGTGTTCAAAAACATGAAGCCTGAAATGGTGTGAAAAATATGAAGAGCTTCAAAAGGTTTGAAAAATAGGAGGAACATGAAACGGTCTGAAAAATAGGAGGAGCATGAAGCGGTGTTGCAAAACATGAAGAGCCTGAAAAGGTGTGAGTAATATGAAGAGCTTGAAAAGGTTTCAAAAATATGAGGGGCACGAAACGTTCTGAAAAATAGGAGGAGCATGAAGCGGTGTTGAAAAACATGAAAAGCCTGATAAGGTGTCAAATATATGAAGAGCTTCATAAGGTATGAAAAATATGAAGAGCATGAAACGGTCTGAAAATAGGAGGAGCATGAAGCAGTGTTGAAAAACATGAAGAGCCTCAAAAGATGTGAAAAATATGAAGAGCTTCAAAATGTTTAAAAAATATGTGGAGCATGAAAGTGTCTGAAAAATAGGAGGAGCATGAAACGGCGTTGAAAAACATGAGGAGAATGAAACGGTCTGAAAAATAGGAGGAGCATGAAATGGTGTTGAAAAACATGAAGAGACTGAAAATGTGTGAAAAATATGAAGAGCTTCAAAAGATGTCAAAAACATACGGAGCATGAAACGGTCTGAAAAATAGGAGGAGCATGAAACGGTGTTGAAAACATGAAGAGCCTTAAAAGATGTGAAAAATATGTAGAGCTTAAAAAGGTGTCAAAATATGAGGAGCATGAAACGGTCTGAAAATTAGGAGGAGCATGAAGCTGTGTTGAAAACATGAAGAGCCTGAAGAGGCGTGAAATATATGAAGAGCTTCAAAATGTGTCAAAAATATGAGGAGCTTGAAACATTCTGAAAAATAGGAGGAACACGAAGTGGTGTTGAAATACATGAAGTGCCGGAAAAGGTGTGAAAAATATGAAGAGCTTCAAAAGGTGTCAAAAATATGAGGAGCATGTAACGGTCTGAAAAATAGGAGGAGACATGAAGTGGTGTTGAAAAACATGAAGAGCTTGAAATGCTGTGAAAAATGTGACGAGCTTCAAAAGGTGTCAAAAATATAAAGAGCATGAAACGGTCTGAAAAATAGGAGGAGCATGAAACGGTGTTGAAAAACATGAAAAGCCTGATAAGGTGTGAAATATATGAAAAGCTTCAAAAGGTGTCAAAAATATGAAGAGCATGAAACGTTCTGAAAAATAGGAGGAGCATGAAGCGGTGTTGAAAAACATGAAGAGCCTGAAAAGATGTCAATAATATGAAGAGTTTCAAAACGTGTGAAAAATATGAAGAGTTTCAAAAGGTGTCAAAAAATGAGGAGCATGAAACGGTCTGAAAAATAGGAGGAGCATGAAGCGGTGTTGAAAAACATGGAGAGCCTGAAAAGGTGTGAAAAATATGAAGAGCTTCAAAAGGTGTCAAAAATATGAGGAGCATGATACGGTCTGAAATATAAGGGAGCATGAAACGGTGTTCAAAAACACGAGTAGCCTGAAAAGGTGTGAAAAATATGAAGAGCTTAAAAATGTGTGAAAAATATGACGAGCATGAAACGGTCGGAAAAATAGGAGGAGCGTGAAGGGGTGTTCAAAAACATGAAGAGCCTGAAAAGGTGTGAAAAATATGAAGAGCCTCAAAAGGTGTCAAAAATATGAGGAGCATGAAATGATCTGAAATATAGGAGGAGCATGAAGCGGTGTTGAAAAACATGAAGAGCCTGAAAAGGTGTGAAAAAAATGAAGAGCTTCAAAATTTGTCAAATATATGAAGAGCATGAAACGGTCTGAAATTTAGGAGGAGCATGAAGTGGTGTAGAAAAGCATGAACAGACTGAAAAGGTGTTAAAAATATGAACAGCTTCAAAAGGTGTGAAAAATATGAGGATCATGAAACGTTCTCAAAAATAAGAGGAGCATGAAGCGGTGTTGAAAAACATGAAGAGCCTAAAAAGGTATGAATAATATGAAGAGCTTCAAAAGTTGTCAAAAATATGCAGAGCATGAAATGATTGAAATATAGGAGGAGCATGAAACGGTGCTCACAAACTTGAAGAGCCTGAAAAGGTGTGAAATATATGAAGAGGTTCAAAAGGTGTCAAAAATATGAGGAGCATGAAACGGTCTCAAAAATAGGAGGAGCATGAAACGGTGTTAAATACATGAAGAGCCTGAAAAGGTGAGAAATATGAAGAGCTTCAAAATGTTTCAAAAATATGAGGAGCATGAAACGGTGTGAAAAACAGGAGGAGCATGAAACGGTGTTCAAAAACATGAAGAGCCTGAAAAGGTGTGAAAAATATGAAGAGCTTCAATTCTTGTCAAAAATATGAGGAGCATGAAACTGTCTGAAAAATAGAAGGAGCATGAAACGGTGTTCAAAACATGAAGAGCTGGAAAAGCAGTGAAAAATATGAAGAGCTTCAAAAGGTGTCAAAAATATGAAGAGCATGAAACGGTCTGAAAATTAGGAGGAGCATGAAACGGTGTTGAAAGCATGAAGAGCCTGAAAAGGTGTGAAAAATATGAAGAGCTTCAAAAAGTGTGAAAAATATGAGGAGAATGAAACGTTCTGAAAAATAGGAGTAGCATGAAACGGTGTTCAAAAACATGAAGAGCCTGCAAAGGTGTGAAAAATATGAAGAGCTTCAAAAGGTGTCAAAAATATGAAGAGCTTCAAAAGGTGTCAAAAATAGGAGGAGCATGAAACGGTCTGAAAAATAGGAGGAACATCGAACGGTGTTCAAAAACATGAAGAGCCTGAAAAGGTGTGAAATATATGAAGAGCTTCAAAAGGTGTCAAAAATATGAGGAGCTTGAAACAGTGTGAAAAATACTAGGAGCATGAAAAGCTGTTGAAAAACATGAAGAGTCTGAAAAGGTGCGAAAAATATGAAGAGCTTCAAAAGGTGTCAAAAATATGAGGAGCATGAAACGGTGTCAAAAATAGGAGAAGCATGAAATGGTGTTCAAAAACATGAAGCCTGAAATGGTGTGAAAAATATGAAGAGCTTCAAAAGGTGAGAAAAATATGAGGAGTTTGAAACAGTCTGAAAAATAGGAGAAGCATGAAACGGTGTTCAAAAACATGAAGCCTGAAATGGTGTGAAAAATATGAAGAGCTTCAAAAGGTTTGAAAAATAGAAGGAACATGAAACGGTCTGAAAAATAGGAGGAGCATGAAGCGGTGTTCAAAAACATGAAGCCTGAAATGGTGTGAAAAATATGAAGAGCTTCAAAAGGTTTGAAAAATAGGAGGAACATGAAACGGTCTGAAAAATAGGAGGAGCATGAAGCGGTGTTGAAAAACATGAAGAGCCTGAAAAGGTGTGAGAAATATGAAGAGCTTCAAAAGGTTTCAAAAATATGAGGAGCATGAAACGGTCTGAAAATAGAAGGAGCATGAAGCAGTGTTGAAAAACATGAAGAGCCTCAAAAGATGTGAAAAATATGAAGAGCTTCAAAATGTTTAAAAAATATGTGGAGCATGAAAGTGTCTGAAAAATAGGAGGAGCATGAAACGGCGTTGAAAAACATGAGAGCATGAAACGGTCGGTAAAATAGGAGGAGCATGAAACGGTGTTGAAAAACATGAAGAGACTGAAAATGTGTGAAAAATATGAAGAGCTTCAAACGATGTCAAAAACATACGGAGCATGAAACGGTCTGAAAAATAGGAGGAGCATGAAACGGTGTTGAAAACATGAAGAGCCTTAAAAGGTGTGAAAAATATGTAGAGCTTAAAAAGGTGTCAAAATATGAGGAGCATGAAACGGTCTGAAAATTAGGAGGAGCATGAAGCTGTGTTGAAAACATGAAGAGCCTGAAGAGGCGTGAAATATATGAAGAGCTTCAAAATGTGTCAAAAATATGAGGAGCATGAAACATTCTGAAAAATAGGAGGAACACGAAGTGGTGTTGAAATGCATGAAGTGCCGGAAAAGGTGTGAAAAATATGAAGAGCTTCAAAAGGTGTCAAAAATATGAGGAGCATGAAACGGTCTGAAAAATAGGAGGAGCATGAAGCGGTGTTGAAAAACATGAAGAGCCTGAAAATGTGTGAAATATATGAAGAGCTTCAAAAGGTGTCAAAAATATGAGGATCTTGAAACGGTCTCAAAAATAGAAGGAGAATGAAGTGGTGTAGAAAAGCATGAACAGACTGAAAAGGTGTTAAAAATATGAACAGCTTCAAAAGGTGTGAAAAATATGAGGATCATGAAACGTTCTCAAAAATAAGAGGAGCATGAAGCGGTGTTGAAAAACATGAAGAGCCTAAAAAGGTATGAATAATATGAAGAGCTTCAAAAGGTGTCAAAAATATGAGGAGTATGAAACGTTCTGAAAAATAGGAGTAGCAAGAAATGGTGTTCAAAGACATGAAGAGCCTGAAAATGTGTGAAAAATATGAAAAGCTTCAAAAAGTGTGAAATATATGAGGAGAATGAAAGATTCTGAAAAATAGGAGTAGCATGAAACGGTGTTCAAAAGCATGAAGAGCCTGAAAAGGTGTGAAATATATGAAGAGGTTCAAAAGGTGTCAAAAATATGAGGAGCATGAAACGGTCTCAAAAATAGGAGGAGCATGAAGTGGTGTTCAAAAACATGAAGAGCCTGAAAAGGTGTGAAATATATGAAGAGGTTCAAAAGGTGTCAAAAATATGAGGAGCATGAAACGGTCTCAAAAATAGGAGGAGCATGAAGTGGTGTTCAAAAACATGAAGAGCCTGACAATGTGTGATAAATATGAAGATCCTAAAAAGATGTCAAAAATATTAAGAGCATGAAACGGTCTGAAAAATAGAAGGAGCATGAAACGGTGTTCATAAACTTGAAGAGACTAAAAGGTGTGAAAAATATGAAGAGCTTCAAAAGGTGTCAAAAATATAAAGAGCATGAAACGGTCTGAAAAATATGAGGAGCATGAAACGGTGTTGAAAAACATGAAAAGCCTGATAAGGTGTGAAATATATGAAAAGCTTCAAAAGGTGTCAAAAATATGAAGAGCATGAAACGTTCTGAAAAATAGGAGGAGCATGAAGCGGTGTTGAAAAACATGAAGAGCCTGAAAAGATGTCAATAATATGAAGAGTTTCAAAACGTGTGAAAAATATGAAGAGTTTCAAAAGGTGTCAAAAAATGAGGAGCATGAAACGGTCTGAAAAATAGGAGGAGCATGAAGCGGTGTTGAAAAACATGGAGAGCCTGAAAAGGTGTGAAAAATATGAAGAGCTTCAAAAGGTGTCAAAAATATGAGGAGCATGATACGGTCTGAAATATAAGGGAGCATGAAACGGTGTTCAAAAACACGAGTAGCCTGAAAAGGTGTGAAAAATATGAAGAGCTTAAAAATGTGTGAAAAATATGACGAGCATGAAACGGTCGGAAAAATAGGAGGAGCGTGAAGGGGTGTTCAAAAACATGAAGAGCCTGAAAAGGTGTGAAAAATATGAAGAGCCTCAAAAGGTGTCAAAAATATGAGGAGCATGAAATGATCTGAAATATAGGAGGAGCATGAAGCGGTGTTGAAAAACATGAAGAGCCTGAAAAGGTGTGAAAAAAATGAAGAGCTTCAAAATTTGTCAAATATATGAAGAGCATGAAACGGTCTGAAATTTAGGAGGAGCATGAAGTGGTGTAGAAAAGCATGAACAGACTGAAAAGGTGTTAAAAATATGAACAGCTTCAAAAGGTGTGAAAAATATGAGGATCATGAAACGTTCTCAAAAATAAGAGGAGCATGAAGCGGTGTTGAAAAACATGAAGAGCCTAAAAAGGTATGAATAATATGAAGAGCTTCAAAAGTTGTCAAAAATATGCAGAGCATGAAATGATTGAAATATAGGAGGAGCATGAAACGGTGCTCACAAACTTGAAGAGCCTGAAAAGGTGTGAAATATATGAAGAGGTTCAAAAGGTGTCAAAAATATGAGGAGCATGAAACGGTCTCAAAAATAGGAGGAGCATGAAACGGTGTTAAATACATGAAGAGCCTGAAAAGGTGAGAAATATGAAGAGCTTCAAAATGTTTCAAAAATATGAGGAGCATGAAACGGTGTGAAAAACAGGAGGAGCATGAAACGGTGTTCAAAAACATGAAGAGCCTGAAAAGGTGTGAAAAATATGAAGAGCTTCAATTCTTGTCAAAAATATGAGGAGCATGAAACTGTCTGAAAAATAGAAGGAGCATGAAACGGTGTTCAAAACATGAAGAGCTGGAAAAGCAGTGAAAAATATGAAGAGCTTCAAAAGGTGTCAAAAATATGAAGAGCATGAAACGGTCTGAAAATTAGGAGGAGCATGAAACGGTGTTGAAAGCATGAAGAGCCTGAAAAGGTGTGAAAAATATGAAGAGCTTCAAAAGGTGTCAAAAATATGAAGAGCTTCAAAAGGTGTCAAAAATAGGAGGAGCATGAAACGGTCTGAAAAATAGGAGGAACATCGAACGGTGTTCAAAAACATGAAGAGCCTGAAAAGGTGTGAAATATATGAAGAGCTTCAAAAGGTGTCAAAAATATGAGGAGCTTGAAACAGTGTGAAAAATACTAGGAGCATGAAAAGCTGTTGAAAAACATGAAGAGTCTGAAAAGGTGCGAAAAATATGAAGAGCTTCAAAAGGTGTCAAAAATATGAGGAGCATGAAACGGTGTCAAAAATAGGAGAAGCATGAAATGGTGTTCAAAAACATGAAGCCTGAAATGGTGTGAAAAATATGAAGAGCTTCAAAAGGTGAGAAAAATATGAGGAGTTTGAAACAGTCTGAAAAATAGGAGAAGCATGAAACGGTGTTCAAAAACATGAAGCCTGAAATGGTGTGAAAAATATGAAGAGCTTCAAAAGGTTTGAAAAATAGAAGGAACATGAAACGGTCTGAAAAATAGGAGGAACATGAAGCGGTGTTCAAAAACATGAAGCCTGAAATGGTGTGAAAAATATGAAGAGCTTCAAAAGGTTTGAAAAATAGGAGGAACATGAAACGGTCTGAAAAATAGGAGGAGCATGAAGCGGTGTTGAAAAACATGAAGAGCCTGAAAAGGTGTGAGAAATATGAAGAGCTTCAAAAGGTTTCAAAAATATGAGGAGCATGAAACGGTGTCAAAAATAGGAGAAGCATGAAATGGTGTTCAAAAACATGAAGCCTGAAATGGTGTGAAAAATATGAAGAGCTTCAAAAGGTGTGAAAAATATGAAGAGTTTGAAACAGTCTGAAAAATAGGAGAAGCATGAAACGGTGTTCAAAAACATGAAGCCTGAAATGGTGTGAAAAATATGAAGAGTTTCAAAAGGTTTGAAAAATAGAAGGAACATGAAACGGTCTGAAAAATAGGAGGAGCATGAAGCGGTGTTCAAAAACATGAAGCCTGAAATGGTGTGAAAAATATGAAGAGCTTCAAAAGGTTTGAAAAATAGGAGGAACATGAAACGGTCTGAAAAATAGGAGGAGCATGAAAGGTTTTGAAAAACATGAAAAGCCTGATAAGGTGTCAAATATATGAAGAGCTTCATAAGGTATGAAAAATATGAAGAGCATGAAACGGTCTGAAAATAGAAGGAGCATGAAGCAGTGTTGAAAAACATGAAGAGCCTCAAAAGATGTGAAAAATATGAAGAGCTTCAAAATGTTTAAAAAATATTTGGAGCATGAAAGTGTCTGAAAAATAGGAGGAGCATGAAACGGCGTTGAAAAACATGAGAGCATGAAACGGTCGGTAAAATAGGAGGAGCATGAAACGGTGTTGAAAAACATGAAGAGACTGAAAATGTGTGAAAAATATGAAGAGCTTCAAACGATGTCAAAAACATACGGAGCATGAAACGGTCTGAAAAATAGGAGGAGCATGAAACGGTGTTGAAAACATGAAGAGCCTTAAAAGGTGTGAAAAATATGTAGAGCTTAAAAAGGTGTCAAAATATGAGGAGCATGAAACGGTCTGAAAATTAGGAGGAGCATGAAGCTGTGTTGAAAACATGAAGAGCCTGAAGAGGCGTGAAATATATGAAGAGCTTCAAAATGTGTCAAAAATATGAGGAGCATGAAACATTCTGAAAAATAGGAGGAACACGAAGTGGTGTTGAAATGCATGAAGTGCCGGAAAAGGTGTGAAAAATATGAAGAGCTTCAAAAGGTGTCAAAAATATGAGGAGCATGAAACGGTCTGAAAAATAGGAGGAGCATGAAGCGGTGTTGAAAAACATGAAGAGCCTGAAAATGTGTGAAATATATGAAGAGCTTCAAAAGGTGTCAAAAATATGAGGATCTTGAAACGGTCTCAAAAATAGAAGGAGAATGAAGTGGTGTAGAAAAGCATGAACAGACTGAAAAGGTGTTAAAAATATGAACAGCTTCAAAAGGTGTGAAAAATATGAGGATCATGAAACGTTCTCAAAAATAAGAGGAGCATGAAGCGGTGTTGAAAAACATGAAGAGCCTAAAAAGGTATGAATAATATGAAGAGCTTCAAAAGGTGTCAAAAATATGAGGAGTATGAAACGTTCTGAAAAATAGGAGTAGCAAGAAATGGTGTTCAAAGACATGAAGAGCCTGAAAATGTGTGAAAAATATGAAAAGCTTCAAAAAGTGTGAAATATATGAGGAGAATGAAAGATTCTGAAAAATAGGAGTAGCATGAAACGGTGTTCAAAAGCATGAAGAGCCTGAAAAGGTGTGAAATATATGAAGAGGTTCAAAAGGTGTCAAAAATATGAGGAGCATGAAACGGTCTCAAAAATAGGAGGAGCATGAAGTGGTGTTCAAAAACATGAAGAGCCTGAAAAGGTGTGAAATATATGAAGAGGTTCAAAAGGTGTCAAAAATATGAGGAGCATGAAACGGTCTCAAAAATAGGAGGAGCATGAAGTGGTGTTCAAAAACATGAAGAGCCTGACAATGTGTGATAAATATGAAGAGCCTAAAAAGATGTCAAAAATATTAAGAGCATGAAACGGTCTGAAAAATAGAAGGAGCATGAAACGGTGTTCATAAACTTGAAGAGACTAAAAGGTGTGAAAAATATGAAGAGCTTCAAAAGGTGTCAAAAATATGAGGAGTATGAAACGTTCTGAAAAATAGGAGTAGCAAGAAACGGTGTTCAAAGACATGAAGAGCCTGAAAATGTGTGAAAAATATGAAAAGCTTCAAAAAGTGTGAAAAATATGAGGAGAATGAAAGGTTCTGAAAAACAGGAGTAGCATGAAACGGTGTTCAAAAGCATGAAGAGCCTGAAAAGGTGTGAAATATATGAAGAGCTTCAAAAGGTGTCAAAAATATGAAGAGCTTCAAACGGTGTGAAATACATGAGGAGCATGAAACGGTCTGAAAAATACGAGGAGCATGAAACGGTGTTCAAAAACAAGAAGAGCCTGAAAACGTGTGAAAAACATGAAGAGCCTGAAAAGGTGTGAAAATTATGAAGAGCTTCAAAATGTGTAAAAAATATGAAGAGCTTCAAAAGGTGTAAAAAATATGAAGAGCTTCAAAAGGGGTCAAAAATTAGATGAGCATGAAATGGTTTGAAAAATAGGAGGAGCATGAGGTGCTATTGAAAAACATGAAGAGCCAGAAAAGGTGTGAAATATACGAAGAGCTTCAAAAGGTGTAAAAAATATGAAGAGCTTCAAAAGGTGTCAAAAATATGAGGAGCATGAAGCGGTCTGAAAAATAGGAGGAGCATGAAACGGTGTTCAAAAACATGAAGAGCCTGAAAAGTTGTGAAAATATGAAGAGATTCAAAAGTTGTGAAATACATGAGGAGCATGAACCAGTCTGAAAAATAGGAGGAGCATGAAGCGGTGTTGAAAAACATGAAGAGCCTGAAAAAGTGTGAAAAATATGAAGAGCTTCAAAAGGTGTCAAAAATATGAGGAGCATGAAACGGTCTGAAAAATAGGAGGAGCATGAACCTGTGTTGAAAAACATGAAGAGCCTAAAAAGGTGTGAAAAATATGAAGAGCCTCAAAACGTGTCAAAAATATGAGGAGCATGAAACGGTCTGAAAAATAGGAGGAGCATGAAGCGGTGTTGAAAAACATGAAGAGCCTGAAAAGGTGTGTAATGTATGAAGAGTCTCAAAACGTGTAAAAAATATGAGGAGCATGAAACGGTCTGAAATATAGGAGGAGCATGAAGCGGTGTTGAAAAACATGAAGAGCCTGAAATGGTGTGAAAAATATGAAGAGCTTCAAAAGGTGTGAAAAATATGAGGAGCATGAAACGGTCTGAAAAATAGGAGGAGCATGAACCTGTGTTGAAAATCATGAAGAGCCTAAAAAGGTGTGAAAAATATGAAGAGCCTCAAAACGTGTCAAAAATATGAGGAGCATGAAACGGTCTGAAAAATAGGAGGAGCATGAAGCGGTGTTGAAAAACATAAAGAGCCTGAAAACGTGTGAAAAATATAAAGAGCTTCAAAAGCTGTGAGAAATATGAAGAGCTTTGAAAGGTGTCAAAAATGAGAAGAGCATGAAACGGTCTAAAAAATAGGAGGAGCATGAAGTGGTGTTGAAAAACATGAAGAGCCTGAAAAGTTGTGAAATATATGAAGAGCTTCAAAAGGTGTCAAAAATATGAGGAGCATGAAACGGTCTGAAAAATAGGAGGAGCATGAAACGGTGTTCAAAAACATAAAGAGCCTGAAAAGGTGTCAAAAATATGAAGAGCTTCAAAAGGTGTCAAAAATATGAGGAGCATGAAACGGTCGGAAAAATATGAGGAGCATGAAGCGATGTTCAAAAATATGGAGAGCCTGAAAAGGTGGAAAAATATGAAGAGCTTCAAAAGGTGTCAAAAATATGAGGAGCATTAAACCGTCTGAAGAATAGGAGGAGCATGAATCGGTGTTTAAAACATGAAGAGTCTGAAAAGGTGTGAAAAATATGAAGAGCTTCAAAAGGTGTCAAAAACATGAGGAGCATGAAACAGTCTGAAAAATAGGAGGAGTATGAAGTGGTGTTGAGAAACATGAAGAGCCTGAAAAGGTGTGAAAAATATGAAGAGCTTCAAAGGGTGTGAAATTCATGAGGAGCATGAAACGGTCTGAAATATAGGAGGAGCATGAAGCTGGGCTCAAAAACATGAAGAACCTGAAAAGGTGTGAAAAAATGAAGAGCTTCAAAAGGTGTCAAAAATATGAGGAGCATTAAACCGTCTGAAAAATAGGAGGAGCATGAAACAGTGTTGAAAAACATGAAGAGACTGAAAAGGTGTGAAAAATATGAAGAGCTTCAAAAGGTGTCAAAAATATGAGGAAAATGAAACGGTCTGAAAAATAGGAGGCTCATGAAACGGTGTTGAAAAACATGAAAAGCCTGAAAACGTGTCAAAAATATGAAGAGCTTCAGGCTGGCTGGTAAAGCTGGGAGGTTCCGGCCGGGGGCGCAGGTTGGAGACATGATTGCAATGTGGGCCTTAGGATTTGAGCCTAAGAAAGAAGAAATTAAAAAGATGGTAGCTGAAACTGACAAAGAAGGAATTGGCACCATTAATTTTGAAGAATTTTTTGCCATAATGAGTGTAAAAATGAGTGAAAAGGATGAAAAAGAAGAAATATTGAAGGCTTTCAAACTATTTGATGATGATGATACAGGAAGTATATCATTGAACAATATCAAGAGGGTTGCTAAGGAGCTAGGGGAAAATTTAACAGATGATGAACTTCAGGAAATGCTTGATGAGGCTGATCATGATGGGGATGGAGAAATAAACAAGGAAGAATTTTTGAAAATGATGCAAAAAACCACTCTTTATTAACACTGTCTTTTGTGCCTTTTGGAAAGTTGTTAACAAGTTTGTATTTGCTATAAGTTCCATAATAGCTGAATATATTCATTTTCAGTGTTTAAGTTTAGATACATAAACTGGTCTCTTGATGTCTAATCCATGTGAGAAGTTACATGTTGCTACCAATATGTTGTTAAATCTATAACATCAAGAAATAAAATGTAGTGACTTCCTTAAACTATGAATCTGAAGAACAGTATTAATTACAAGTGCTATTTTTAGAGCCCCAGTTTCTAAAACTTGGATTTTTTATTTAACTTATGGAAATTGGCCCCACATCATAAGCCAGCCATCACTTTCCCTATTATTTTCATTTTGTGCAACTCTAAAAATGAACATTTGCTTTTTAACTGATTATTCAGATATGTAAAGTCTTAAATAAAACTGGCAGCATCAAAAGGTGTGAAAAATATGAAGAGCTTCAAAAGGTGTCAAAAATGAGATGAGCATGACACTGTCTGAAAAATAGGAGGAGCATGAAACGGTGTTCAAAAACATGAAGAGCCTGAAAAGGTGTGAAAAATATGAAGAGCTCCAAAAGGTGTCAAAAATATGAGGAGCATGAAAACGTCTGAAAAATAGGAGGAGCATGAAGCGATGTTGAAAAATATGAATAGCCTGAAAAAGTGTGAAAAATATGATGAGCTTCAAAAGGTGTGAAAAATATTAAGAGCTTCAAAAGGTGTCAAAAATGAGATGAGCATGAAACGGTCTGAAAAATAGTAGAAGCATGAAGCGGTGTTGAAAAAAAAGAAGAGCCTGAAAAGGTGTGAAATACATGAAGAGCTTCAAAAGGTGTCAAAAATACGAGGAGGATGAAACGGTCTGAAAAACAGGAGGAGCATGAAGCAGTGTTGAAAAACATGAAGAGCCTGAAAAGGTGTTAAAAATATGAAGAGCTTCAAAAGTGTCAAAAACATGAGGAGCATGAAACGTTCAGAAATATAGGAGGTGCATGAAGTGGTGTTCAAAATCATGAAGAGCCTGAAAAGGTGTGAAGTATAGGAAGAGTTTCAAAAGATGTGAAAAGTAAGAAGAGCTTCAAAAGGTGTCAAAAATGAGATAAGCATGAAACGGTCTGAAATATAGGAGTTGCATGAAGTGGTGTTCAAAAACATGAAGAGCGTGAAAAGGTGTGAAATATATGAAGAGCTTCAAAAGGTGTGAAATGTAAGAAGAGCTTCAAAAGTTGTCAAAAATGAGATGGGCATGAATCGGTCTGAAAAATAGGAGAAGCATGAAGCGGTGTTGAAAAACATGAAGAGTTTGAAAAGGTTGAACAATATGAAGTGCTTCAAAAGGTGTCAAAAATAAGAAGAGCATGAAACGTTCTGAAAAATAGGAGGAGCATGAAGAGGTGTTCAAAAACATGAAGAGCCTAAAAGGTGTGAAAAATATGAAGAGCTGCAAAAGGTGTGAAAAATATGAAGAGCTACAAAAGGTGTCAAAAATGAGATGTGCATGAAACGGACTGAAAAATAGTAGGAGCATGAAGAGTTGTTGAAAAACATGAAGAGCCTGAAAAGGTGTGAAATATATGAAGAGCTTCAAAAGGTGTCAAAAATATGAGGAGCATGAAACGGTCTGAAAAATAGGAGGAGCATGAAACGGTGTTGAAAAACATGAAGAGCCTGAAAACGTGTGAAAAATATGAAGAGCTTCAAAAGGTGTGAAAAATATGAAGAGCTTCAAAAGGTGTCAAAAATGAGATGTGCATGAAACGGACTGAAAAATAGGAGGAGCATGAAGTGGTGTTGAAAAACATGAAGGGCCTGAAAAGGTGTGAAAAATATGAACAGCTTCAAAATGTGAGAAAAATATGAAGAGCTTCAAAAGGTGTCAAAAAATGAGGAGCATTAATCGGTCTGAAAAATAGGAGAAGCATGAAACGGTGTTAAAAAAAACATGAAGAGCCTGAAAAGGTGTGAAATATATGAAGAGCTTCAAAAGGTGTCAAAAATATGAGGAGCATGAAACTGTCTGAAAAATAGGAGGAGCATTAAGCGGTGTTCAAAAACATGAAAAGCCTGAAAAGGTGTGAAAACTATGAAGAGCATCAAAAGTTGTCAAATATATGAGGAGCATGAAACGGTCTGAAAAATAGGAGGAGCATGAAACGGTGTTCAAAAGCATGAAGAGCCTGAAAAGGTGTGAAAAATATGAAGACGTTCAAAATGTGTAAAAAATATGAAGAGCTTCAAAAGGTGTAAAAAATATGAAGAGCTTCAAAAGGTGTCAAAAATTAGATGAGCATGAAATGGTTTGAAAATAGGAGGAGCATGAGGTGCTATTGAAAAACATGAAGAGCCTGAAAAGGTGTGAAATATATGAAGAGCTTCAAAAGGTGTCAAAAAATGAGGAGCATGAAACGGTCTGAAAAATAGGAGGAGCATGAAGCGGTGTTGAAAAACATGGAGATCCTGAAAAGGTGTGAAAAATATGAAGAGCTTCAAAAGGTGTCAAAAATATGAGGAGCATGATACGGTCTGAAATATAAGGGAGCATGAAACGGTGTTCAAAATCACGAGCAGCCTGAAAAGGTGTGAAAAATATGAAGAGCTTAAAAATGTGTGAAAAATATGACGAGCATGAAACGGTCGGAAAAATAGGAGGAGCGTGAAAGGGTGTTCAAAAACATGAAGAGCCTGAAAAGGTGTGAAAAATATGAAGAGCTTCAAAAGGTGTCAAAAATATGAGGAGCATGAAATGATCTGAAATATATGAGGAGCATGAAGCGGTGTTGAAAAACATGAAGAGCCTGAAAAGGTGTGAAAAAAATGAAGAGCTTCAAAATTTGTCAAATATATGAAGAGCATGAAACGGTCTGAAATTTAGGAGGAGCATGAAGTGGTGTAGAAAAGCATGAACAGACTGAAAAGGTGTTAAAAATATGAACAGCTTCAAAAGGTGTGAAAAATATGAGGATCATGAAACGGTCTCAAAAATAAGAGGAGCATGAAGCGGTGTTGAAAAACATGAAGAGCCTAAAAAGGTATGAATAATATGAAGAGCTTCAAAAGTTGTCAAAAATATGCAGAGCATGAAATGATCTGAAATATAGGAGGAGCATGAAACGGTGCTCAAAAACATGAAGACCCTGAAAAGGTGTGAATTATATGAAGAGCTTCAAAAGGTGTCAAAAATATGAGGAGCATGAAGCGGTGTTGAAAAACATGAAGAGCCTGAAAAGGTGTGAAATATATGAAGAGGTTCAAAAGGTGTCAAAAATATGAGGAGCATGAAGTGGTGTTCAAAAACATGAAGTGCCTGAAAAGGTGTGAAAAATATGAAGATCTTAAAAAGGTGTCAAAAATATTAAGAGCACGAAACGGTCTGAAAAATTGAAGGAGCATGAAATGGTGTTCATAAACTTGAAGAGACTAAAAGGTGTGAAAAATATGAAGAGCTTCAAAAGGTGTCAAAAATATGAGGAGCATGAAACGTTCTGAAAAATAGGAGGAGCAAGAAACGGTGTTCAAAGACATGAAGAGCCTGAAAAGGTGTGAAAAATATGAAGAGCTTTAAAAGGTGTGAAATACATGAGGAGCATGAAACGGTCTGAAAAATAGGAGTAGCATGAAACGGTGTTCAAAAGCATGAAGAGCCTGAAAAGGTGTGAAAAATATGAAGAGCTTCAAAAGGTTTCAAAAATATGAAGAGCTTCAAACGGTGTGAAATACATGAGGAGCATGAAACGGTCTGAAAAATAGGAGGAGCATGAAGAGTTTTTGAAAAACATGAATAGCCTGAAAAGGTGTGAAAATTATGAAGAGCTTCAAAAGTGTCAAAATATGAGGAAAATGAAACGGTCTGAAAAATAGGAGGCTCATGAAACGGTGTTGAAAAACATGAAAAGCCTGAAAACGTGTCAAAAATATGAAGAGCTTCAGGCTGGCGGGTAAAGCTGGGAGGTACCGGCCGGGGGCGCCGGTTGGAGACATGATTGCAATGTGGGCCTTAGGATTTGAGCCAAAGAAAGAAGAAATTAAAAAGATGATAGCTGAAACTGACAAAGAAGGAATTGGCACCATTAATTTTGAAGAATTTTTTGCCATAATGAGTGTAAAAATGAGTGAAAAGGATGAAAAAGAAGAAATATTGAAGGCTTTCAAACTATTTGATGATGATGATACAGGAAGTATATCATTGAACAATATCAAGAGGGTTGCTAAGGAGCTAGGGGAAAATTTAACAGATGATGAACTTCAAGAAATGCTTGATGAGGCTGATCATGATGGGGATGGAGAAATAAACAAGGAAGAATTTTTGAAAATGATGCAAAAGACCACTCTTTATTAACACTGTCTTTTGTGCCTTTTGGAAAGTTGTTAACAAGTTTGTATTTGCTATAAGTTCCATAATAGCTGAATATATTCATTTTCAGTGTTTAAGTTTAGATACATAAACTGGTCTCTTGATGTCTAATCCATGGGAGAAGTTACATGTTGCTACCAATATGTTGTTAAATCTATAACATCAAGAAATAAAATGTAGTGACTTCCTTAAACTATGAATCTGAAGAACAGTATTAATTACAAGTGCTATTTTTTGAGACCCACGTTCTAAAACTTAGATTTTTTTATTTAACTTATGGAAATTGGCCCCATATCATAAGCCAGCCATCACTTTCCCTATTATTTTCCTTTTGTGCAATTCTAAAAATGAACATTTGATTTTAAATGATTATTCAGATATGTAAAGTCTTAAATAAAACTGGCAGCATCAAAAGGTGTGAAAAATATGAAGAGCTTCAAAAGGTGTCAAAAATGAGATGAGCATGACACTGTCTGAAAAATAGGAGGAGCATGAAATGGTGTTCAAAAACATGAGGAGCCTGAAAAGGTGTGAAATCCATGAAGAGCTTCAAAAGGTGTGAAAAATATGAGGAGCATGAAACGGTCTGAAAAATAGGAGGAGCATGAAGCGGTGTTGAAAAACATGAAGAGACTGAAAACGTGTGAAAAATATTAAGAGCTTCAAAAGGTGTCAAAAATATGAGGAGCATGAAACGGTCTGAAAAATAGGAGGAGCATGAAGTAGTGTTGAAAAACATGAAGAGCCTGAAAAGGGGTGAAAAATATGAAGAGCTTCAAGAGGTGTGAAAAATATGAGGAGCATTAAACGGTCTGAAAAATAGGAGGAGAATGAAGTGGTGTTGAAAAACATGAAGAGCCTGAAAAAGTGTGAAAATTATGAGGAGCTTGAAAAGAAGTGAAATACATGAGGAGCATTAAACGTTCTGAAAAATAGGAGGAGCATGAAGCGGTGTTGAAAACATGAAGAGCTTGAAAAGGTGTGAAAGAAAAATGAAGAGCTTCAAAAGGTGTCAAAAATATGAGGAGCATGAAACGGTCTGAAAAATAGGAGGAGCATAAAGTGGTATTCAAAAACATGAAGAGCCTGAAAAGTTGTGGAAAATATTAACAGCTTCAAAAGGTGTCAAAAATGAGACGAGCATGAAACAGTCTGAAAAATAGGAGGAGCATGAAACGGTGTTCAAAAACCTGAAGAGCCTGAAAGGTGTGAAAAATATAAAGAGCTTCAAAAGGTGTGAAAAATATGAGGAGCATCAAATGGTCTGAAAAATAGGAGCATCATGAAGCGGTGTTGAAAAACATGAAGAGCCTGAAAAGGTGTCAATAATATGAAGAGTTTCAAAACGTGTGAAATATATGAAGAGCTTCAAAAGGTGTCAAAAAATGAGGAGCATGAAACGGTCTGAAAAATAGGAGTAGCATGAAACGGTGTTCAAAAGCATGAAGAGCCTGAAAAGGTGTGAAAAATATGAATAGCTTCAAAAGGTTTCAAAAATATGAAGAGCTTCAAACGGTGTGAAATACATGAGGAGCATGAAACGGTCTGAAAAATAGGAGGAGCATGAAGAGTTTTTGAAAAACATGAATAGCCTGA
The DNA here is from genome assembly GCF_033118175.1 of Dama dama. Lineage (NCBI taxonomy): Eukaryota > Metazoa > Chordata > Mammalia > Artiodactyla > Cervidae > Dama > Dama dama. Next base: position 6,313,635 of record NC_083709.1, read on the forward strand.
AAAGGTGTGAAAATTATGAAGAGCTTCAAAAGTGTCAAAATATGAGGAAAATGAAACGGTCTGAAAAATAGGAGGCTCATGAAACGGTGTTGAAAAACATGAAAAGCCTGAAAACGTGTCAAAAATATGAAGAGCTTCAGGCTGGCGGGTAAAGCTGGGAGGTACCGGCCGGGGGCGCCGGTTGGAGACATGATTGCAATGTGGGCCTTAGGATTTGAGCCAAAGAAAGAAGAAATTAAAAAGATGATAGCTGAAACTGACAAAGAAGGAATTGGCACCATTAATTTTGAAGAATTTTTTGCCATAATGAGATTAAAAATGAGTGAAAAGGATGAAAAAGAAGAAATATTGAAGGCTTTCAAACTATTTGATAATGATGATACAGGAAGTATATCATTGAACAATATCAAGAGGGTTGCTAAGGAGCTAGGGGAAAATTTAACAGATGATGAACTTCAAGAAATGCTTGATGAGGCTGATCATGATGGGGATGGAGAAATAAACAAGGAAGAATTTTTGAAAATGATGCAAAAGACCACTCTTTATTAACACTGTCTTTTGTGCCTTTTGGAAAGTTGTTAACAAGTTTGTATTTGCTATAAGTTCCATAATAGCTGAATATATTCATTTTCAGTGTTTAAGTTTATATACATAAACTGGTCTCTTGATGTCTAATCCATGGGAGAAGTTACATGTTGCTACCAATATGTTGTTAAATCTATAACATCAAGAAATAAAATGTAGTGACTTCCTTAAACTATGAATCTGAAGAACAGTATTAATTACAAGTGCTATTTTTTGAGACCCACGTTCTAAAACTTAGATTTTTTTATTTAACTTATGGAAATTGGCCCCACATCATAAGCCAGCCATCACTTTCCCTATTATTTTCCTTTTGTGCAATTCTAAAAATGAACATTTGATTTTAAATGATTATTCAGATATGTAAAGTCTTAAATAAAACTGGCAGCATCAAAAGGTGTGAAAAATATGAAGAGCTTCAAAAGGTGTCAAAAATGAGATGAGCATGACACTGTCTGAAAAATAGGAGGAGCATGAAATGGTGTTCAAAAACATGAGCAGCCTGAAAAGGTGTGAAATCCATGAAGAGCTTCAAAAGGTGTGAAAAATATGAGGAGCATGAAACGGTCTGAAAAATAGGAGGAGCATGAAGCGGTGTTGAAAAACATGAAGAGACTGAAAACGTGTGAAAAATATTAAGAGCTTCAAAAGGTGTCAAAAATATGAGGAGCATGAAACGGTCTGAAAAATAGGAGGAGCATGAAGTAGTGTTGAAAAACATGAAGAGCCTGAAAAGGGGTGAAAAATATGAAGAGCTTCAAGAGGTGTGAAAAATATGAGGAGCATTAAACGGTCTGAAAAATAGGAGGAGAATGAAGTGGTGTTGAAAAACATGAAGAGCCTGAAAAAGTGTGAAAATTATGAGGAGCTTGAAAAGAAGTGAAATACATGAGGAGCATTAAACGTTCTGAAAAATAGGAGGAGCATGAAGCGGTGTTGAAAAACATGAAGAGCCTGAAAAGGGGTGAAAAATATGAAGAGCTTCAAGAGGTGTGAAAAATATGAGGAGCATTAAACGGTCTGAAAAATAGGAGGAGCATGAAGCGGTTTTCAAAAACATGAAGAGCCTGAAAAAGTGTGAAAAATATGAGGAGCTTGAAAAGAAGTGAATTACATGAGGAGCATTAAACGGTCTGAAAAATAGGAGGAGCATGAAGCGGTGTTGAAAAACATGAAGAGCCTGAATATGTGTGAAAAGTATGAAGAGCTTCAAAAGCTGTCAAAAATGAGATGAGCATGACACTGTCTGAAAAATAGGAGGAGCATGAGGCGGTGTTGAAAAACATGAAGAGCCTGAAAATGTGTGAAATATATGAAGAGCTTCAAAAGGTGTCAAAAATATGAGGATCTTAAAACGGTCTCAAAAATAGGAGGAGCATGAAGGGCTGTTCAAAAACATGAAGAGCCTAAAAAGTTATGAATAATATGAAGAGCTTCAAAAGGTGTCAAAAATATGAGGAGCATGAAACGGTCTGAAAAATCGGAGGAGCATGAAACGGTGCTCAAAAACATGAAGGGCCTGAAAAGGTGTGAATTATATGAAGAGCTTCAAAAGGTGTCAAAAATATGAAGAGCTTCAAAAGGTGTCAAAAATACGAGGAGCATGAAACTGTCTGAAAAATAGGAGGGCTTGAAAATGTGTTGAAAAACATGAAGAGTCTGAAAAGGTGTGAAAAAATATGAAGATCTTCAAAACGTGTGAAAAATATGAAGAGCTTCAAAAGGTGTCAAAAATGTGAGGGGCATGAAACAGTGTGAAAAATACTAGGAGTATGAAACGGTGTTCAAAAACATGAAGAGCCTGAAAAGGTGTGAAAAATATGAAGAGCTTCAAAAGGTGTCAAAAATGTGAAGAGCTTCAAAAGCTGTCAAAAATAGGAGGAGCATGAAACGGTCTGAAAAATAGGAGGAACATCGAACGGTGTTCAAAAACATGAAGAGCCTGAAAAGGTGTGAAATATATGAAGAGCTTCAAAAGGTGTCAAAAATATGAGGAGCATGAAACAGTGTGAAAAATACTAGGAGCATGAAAAGCTGTTGAAAAACATGAAGAGTCTGAAAAGGTGCGAAACATATGAAGAGCTTCAAAAGGTGTCAAAAATATGAGGAGCATGAAACGGTCTGAAAAATAGGAGGAGCATGAAACGGTGTTGAAAAACATGAAGAGCCTGAAAACGTGTGAAAAATATGAAGACCTTCAAAAGGTGTGAAAAATATGAAGAGCTTCAAAAGGTGTCAAAAATGAGATGTGCATGAAACGGACTGAAAAATAGGAGGAGCATGAAGTGGTGTTGAAAAACATGAAGGGCCTGAAAAGGTGTGAAAAATATGAACAGCTTCAAAAGGTGTCAAAAATATGAAGAGCTTCAAAAGGTGTCAAAAAATGAGGAGCATTAAACCTTCTGAAAAATAGGAGAAGCATGAAACGGTGTTAAAAAAACATGAAGAGCCTGAAAAGGTGTGAAATATATGAAGAGCTTCAAAAGGTGTCAAAAATATGAGGAGCATGAAACTGTCTGAAAATTAGGAGGAGCATTTAGCGGTGTTCAAAAACATGAAAAGCCTGAAAAGGTGTGAAAACTATGAAGAGCATCAAAAGTTGTCAAATATATGAGGAGCATGAAACGGTCTGAAAAATAGGAGGAGCATGAAACGGTGTTCAAAAGCATGAAGAGCCTGAAAAGGTGTGAAAAATATGAAGACCTTCAAAAAGTGTAAAAAATATGAAGAGCTTCAAAAGGGGTCAAAAATATGAAGAGCTTCAAAAGGGGTCAAAAATTAGATGAGCATGAAATGGTTTGAAAAATAGGAGGAGCATGAGGTGCTATTGAAAAACATGAAGAGCCTGAAAAGGTGTGAAATATATGAAGAGCTTCAAAAGGTGTAAAAATATGAAGAGCTTCAAAAGGTGTCAAAAATATGAGGAGCATGAAGCGGTCTGAAAAATAGGAGGAGCATGAAACGGTGTTCAAAAACATGAAGAGCCTGAAAAGTTGTGAAAAATATGAAGAGATTCAAAAGTTGTGAAATACATGAGGAGCATGAACCGGTCTGAAAAATAGGAGGAGCATGAAGCGGTGTTGAAAAACATGAAGAGCCTGAAAAAGTGTGAAAAATATGAAGAGCTTCAAAAGGTGTCAAAAATATAAGGAGCATGAAACGGCCTGAAAAATAGGAGAAGCAAGAAGCGGGGTTGAAAAACATGAAGAGACTGAAAAGCTTTGAAAAATATGAAGAGCTTCAAAAGGTGTGAAAAATATGAGAAGCATGAAACAGCCTGAAATTTAGGGAGAACATGAAGCGGTGTTGAAAAACATGAAGAGCCTGAAAAGGTGTGAAAAATATGAAGAGCTTCAAAAGGTGTCAAAAATATGAGGAGCATGAAGCGGTGTTGAAAAACATGAAGAGCCTGAAAAGGTGTGAAATATATGAAGAGGTTCAAAAGGTGTCAAAAATATGAGGAGCATGAAACGGTCTCAAAAATAGGAGGAGCATGAAGTGGTGTTCAAAAACATGAAGAGCCTGAAAAGGTGTGAAATATATGAAGAGGTTCAAAAGGTGTCAAAAATATGAGGAGCATGAAACGGTCTCAAAAATAGGAGGAGCATGAAGTGGTGTTCAAAACCATGAAGAGCCTGAAAATGTGTGATAAATATGAAGATCTTAAAAAGGTGTCAAAAATATTAAGAGCATGAAACGGTCTGAAAAATAGAAGGAGCATTAAACGGTGTTCATAAACTTGAAGAGACTAAAAGGTGTGAAAAATATGAAGAGCTTCAAAAGGTGTCAAAAATATGAGGAGTATGAAACGTTCTGAAAAATAGGAGTAGCAAGAAACGGTGTTCAAAGACATGAAGAGCCTGAAAATGTGTGAAAAATATGAAAAGCTTCAAAAATTGTGAAAAATATGAGGAGAATGAAAGGTTCTGAAAAATAGGAGTAGCATGAAACGGTGTTCAAAAGCATGAAGAGCCTGAAAAGGTGTGAAATATATGAAGAGCTTCAAAAGGTGTCAAAAATGTGAAGAGCTTCAAACGGTGTGAAATACATGAGGAGCATGAAACGGTCTGAAAAATACGAGGAGCATGAAACGGTGTTCAAAAACAAGAAGAGCCTGAAAACGTGTGAAAAACATGAAGAGCCTGAAAAGGTGTGAAAATTATGAAGAGCTTCAAAAGTGTCAAAAATATGAGGAAAATGAAACGGTCTGAAAAATAGGAGGCTCATGAAACGTTGTTGAAAAACATGAAAAGCCTGAAAAAGTGTCAAAAATATGAAGAGCTTCAGGCTGGCGGGTAAAGCTGGGAAGTACCGGCCGGGGGCGCCGGTTGGAGACATGATTGCAATGTGGGCCTTAGGATTTGAGCCAAAGAAAGAAGAAATTAAAAAGATGATAGCTGAAACTGACAAAGAAGGAATTTGCACCATTAATTTTGAAGAATTTTTTGCCATAATGAGATTAAAAATGAGTGAAAGGGATGAAAAAGAAGAAATATTGAAGGCTTTCAAACTATTTGATGATGATGATACAGGAAGCATATCACTGAACAATATCAAGAGGGTTGCTAAGGAGCTAGGGGAAAATTTAACAGATGATGAACTTCAGGAAATGCTTGATGAGGCTGATCATGATGGGGATGGAGAAATAAACAAGGAAGAATTTTTGAAAATGATGCAAAAGACCACTCTTTATTAACACTGTCTTTTGTGCCTTTTGGAAAGTTGTTAACAAGTTTGCATTTGCTATAAGTTCCATAATAGCTGAATATATTCATTTTCAGTGTTTAAGTTTATATACATAAACTGGTCTCTTGATGTCTAATCCATGGGAGAAGTTACATGTTGCTACCAATATGTTGTTAAATCTATAACATCAAGAAATAAAATGTAGTGACTTCCTTAAACTATGAATCTGAAGAACAGTATTAATTACAAGTGCTATTTTTTGAGACCCACGTTCTAAAACTTAGATTTTTTATTTAACTTATGGAAATTGGCCCCACATCATAAGCCAGCCATCACTGTCCCTATTATTTTCCTTTTGTGCAATACTAAAAATGAACATTTGATTTTAAATGATTATTCAGATATGTAAAGTCTTAAATATAACTGGCAGCATCAAAAGGTGTGAAAAATATGAAGAGCTTCAAAAGGTGTCAAAAATGAGATGAGCATGACACTGTCTGAAAAATAGGAGGAGCATGAAATGGTGTTCAAAAACATGAAGAGCCTCAAAAGGTGTGAAATCCATGAAGAGCTTCAAAAGGTGTGAAAAATATGAGGAGCATGAAACGGTCTGAAAAATAGGAGGAGCATGAAGTGGTGTTGAAAAACATAAAGAGCTTAAAAAGGTGTGAAAAATATGAGAAGCATTAAACGGTCTGAAAAATAGGAGGAGCATGAAGCGGTGTTGAAAAACATGAAGAGACTGAAAACGTGTGAAAAATATTAAGAGCTTCAAAAGGTGTCAAAAATATGAGGAGCATGAAACGGTCTGAAAAATAGGAGGAGCATGAAGTAGTGTTGAAAAACATGAAGAGCCTGAAAAGGGGTGAAAAATATGAAGAGCTTCAAGAGGTGTGAAAAATATGAGGAGCATTAAACGGTCTGAAAAATAGGAGGAGCATGAAGCGGTGTTGAAAAACATGAAGAGCCTGAAAAAGTGTGAAAAATATGAGGAGCTTGAAAAGAAGTGAAATACATGAGTAGCATTAAACGGTCTGAAAAATAGGAGGAGCATGAAGCGGTGTTGAAAAACATGAAGAGCCTGAAAAGGGGTGAAAAATATGAGGAGCTTCAAGAGGTGTGAAAAATATGAGGAGCATTAAACGGTCTGAAAAATAGGAGGAGCATGAAGCGGTTTTCAAAAACATGAAGAGCCTGAAAAAGTGTGAAAAATATGAGGAGCTTGAAAAGAAGTGAATTACATGAGGAGCATTAAACGGTCTGAAAAATAGGAGGAGCATGAAGCGGTGTTGAAAAACATGAAGAGCCTGAATATGTGTGAAAAATATGAAGAGCTTCAAAAGCTGTCAAAAATGAGATGAGCATGACACTGTCTGAAAAATAGGAGGAGCATGAGGCGGTGTTGAAAAACATGAAGAGCCTGAAAATGTGTGAAATATATGAAGAGCTTCAAAAGGTGTCAAAAATATGAGGATCTTAAAACGGTCTCAAAAATAGGAGGAGCATGAAGGGCTGTTCAAAAACATGAAGAGCCTAAAAAGTTATGAATAATATGAAGAGCTTCAAAAGGTGTCAAAAATATGAGGAGCATGAAACGGTCTGAAAAATCGGAGGAGCATGAAACGGTGCTCAAAAACATGAAGGGCCTGAAAAGGTGTGAATTATATGAAGAGCTTCAAAAGGTGTCAAAAATATGAAGAGCTTCAAAAGGTGTCAAAAATACGAGGAGCATGAAACTGTCTGAAAAATAGGAGGAGCTTGAAAATGTGTTGAAAAACATGAAGAGTCTGAAAAGGTGTGAAAAAATATGAAGATCTTCAAAACGTGTGAAAAATATGAAGAGCTTCAAAAGGTGTCAAAAATGTGAGGGGCATGAAACAGTGTGAAAAATACTAGGAGTATGAAACGGTGTTCAAAAACATGAAGAGCCTGAAAAGGTGTGAAATATATGAAGAGCTTCAAAAAGTGTGAAAAATATGAGGAGAATGAAACGTTCTGAAAAATAGGAGTAGCATGAAACGGTGTTCAAAAACATGAAGAGCCTGAAAAGGTGTGAAAAATATGAAGAGCTTTAAAAGGTGTCAAAAATATGAAGAGCTTCAAAAGCTGTCAAAAATAGGAGGAGCATGAAACGGTCTGAAAAATAGGAGGAACATCGAACGGTGTTCAAAAACATGAAGAGCCTGAAAAGGTGTGAAATATATGAAGAGCTTCAAAAGGTGTCAAAAATATGAGGAGCATGAAACAGTGTGAAAAATACTAGGAGCATGAAAAGCTGTTGAAAACATGAAGAGTCTGAAAAGGTGCGAAACATATGAAGAGCTTCAAAAGGTGTCAAAAATATGAGGAGCATGAAACGGTCTGAAAAATAGGAGGAGCATGAAGCGGTGTTCAAAAACATGAAGCCTGAAATGGTGTGAAAAATATGAAGAGCTTCAAAAGGTTTGAAAAATAGGAGGAACATGAAACGGTCTGAAAAATAGGAGGAGCATGAAGCAGTGTTGAAAAACATGAAGAGCCTGAAAAGGTGTGAGAAATATGAAGAGCTTCAAAAGGTTTCAAAAATATGAGGGGCACGAAACGTTCTGAAAAATAGGAGGAGCATGAAGCGCTGTTGAAAAACATGAAAAGCCTGATAAGGTGTCAAATATATGAAGAGCTTCAAAAGGTATGAAAAATATGAAGAGCATGAAACGGTCTGAAAATAGGAGGAGCATGAAGCAGTGTTGAAAAACATGAAGAGCCTCAAAAGATGTGAAAAATATGAAGAGCTTCAAAATGTTTAAAAAATATGTGGAGCATGAAAGTGACTGAAAAATAGGAGGAGCATGAAACGGCGTTGAAAAACATGAGGAGAATGAAACGGTCTGAAAAATAGGAGGAGCATGAAACGGTGTTGAAAAACATGAAGAGACTGAAAATGTGTGAAAAATATGAAGAGCTTCAAACGATGTCAAAAACATAGGGAGCATGAAACGGTCTGAAAAATAGGAGGAGCATGAAAAGGTGTTGAAAACATGAAGAGCCTTAAAAGGTGTGAAAAATATGTAGAGCTTAAAAAGGTGTCAAAATATGAGGAGCATGAAACGGTCTGAAAATTAGGAGGAGCATGAAGCTGTGTTGAAAATATGAAGAGCCTGAAGAGGCGTGAAATATATGAAGAGCTTCAAAATGTGTCAAAAATATGAGGAGCATGAAACATTCTGAAAAAGAGGAGGAACACGAAGTGGTGTTGAAATACATGAAGTGCCGGAAAAGGTGTGAAAAATATGAAGAGCTTCAAAAGGTGTCAAAAATATGAGGAGCATGAAACGGTCTGAAAAATAGGAGGAGACATGAAGTGGTGTTGAAAAACATGGAGAGCCTGAAAAGGTGTGAAAAATATGAAGAGCTTAAAAAGCTGTCAAAAATATGAGGAGCATGATACGGTCTGAAATATAAGGGAGCATGAAACGGTGTTCAAAACCACGAGCAGCCTGAAAAGGTGTGAAAAATATGAAGAGCTTAAAAATGTGTGAAAAATATGACGAGCATGAAACGGTCGGAAAAATAGGAGGAGCGTGAAGGGGTGTTCAAAAACATGAAGAGCCTGAAAAGGTGTGAAAAATATGAAAAGCTTCAAAAGGTGTCAAAAATATGAGGAGCATGAAATGATCTGAAATATAGGAGGAGCATGAAGCGGTGTTGAAAAACATGAAGAGCCTGAAAAGTTGTGAAAGAAATGAAGAGCTTCAAAATTTGTCAAATATATGAAGAGCATGAAACGGTCTGAAATTTAGGAGGAGCATGAAGTGGTGTAGAAAAGCATGAACAGACTGAAACGGTGTTAAAAATATGAACAGCTTCAAAAGGTGTGAAAAATATGAGGATCATGAAACGTTCTCAAAAATAAGAGGAGCATGAAGCGGTGTTGAAAAACATGAAGAGCCTAAAAAGGTATGAACAATATGAAGAGCTTCAAAAGTTGTCAAAAATATGCAGAGCATGAAATGATCTGAAATATAGGAGGAGCATAAAATGGTGCTCAAAAACATGAAGAGCCTGAAAAGGTGTGAATTATATGAAGAGCTTCAAAAGGTGTCAAAAATATGAGGAGCATGAAACGGTCTGAAAAATAGGAGGAGCATGAAACGGTGTTCAAAAACATAAAGAGCCTGAAAAGGTGTCAAAAATATTAAGAGCTTCAAAAGGTGTCAAAAATATGAGGAGCATGAAACGGTCGGAAAAATATGAGGAGCATGAAGCGATGTTCAAAAACATGGAGAGCCTGAAAAGGTGTGAAAAATATGAAGAGCTTCAAAAGGTGTCAAAAATATGAGGAGCATGAAACCGTCTGAAGAATAGGAGGAGCATGAATCGGTGTTTAAAACATGAAGAGTCTGAAAAGGTGTGAAAAATATGAAGAGCTTCAAAAGGTGTCAAAAATATGAAGAGCTTCAAACGGTGTGAAATACATGAGGAGCATGAAACGGTCTGAAAAATACGAGGAGCATGAAACGGTGTTCAAAAACAAGAAGAGCCTGAAAACGTGTGAAAAACATGAAGAGCCTGAAAAGGTGTGAAAATTATGAAGAGCTTCAAAAGTGTCAAAAATATGAGGAAAATGAAACGGTCTGAAAAATAGGAGGCTCATGAAACGTTGTTGAAAAACATGAAAAGCCTGAAAACGTTTCAAAAATATGAAGAGCTTCAGGCTGGCAGGTAAAGCTGGGAGGTACCGGCCGGGGGCGCCGGTTGGAGACATGATTGCAATGTGGGCCTTAGGATTTGAGCCAAAGAAAGAAGAAATTAAAAAGATGATAGCTGAAACTGACAAAGAAGGAATTTGCACCATTAATTTTGAAGAATTTTTTGCCATAATGAGTGTAAAAATGAGTGAAAAGGATGAAAAAGAAGAAATATTGAAGGCTTTCAAACTATTTGATGATGATGATACAGGAAGCATATCACTGAACAATATCAAGAGGGTTGCTAAGGAGCTAGGGGAAAATTTAACAGATGATGAACTTCAGGAAATGCTTGATGAGGCTGATCATGATGGGGATGGAGAAATAAACAAGGAAGAATTTTTGAAAATGATGCAAAAGACCACTCTTTATTAACATTGTCTTTTGTGCCTTTTGGAAAGTTGTTAACAAGTTTGTATTTGCTATAAGTTCCATAATAGCTGAATATATTCATTTTCAGTGTTTAAGTTTATATACATAAACTGGTCTCTTGATGTCTAACCCATGTGAGAACTTACATGTTGCTACCAATATGTTGTTAAATCTATAACATCAAGAAATAAAATGTAGTGACTTCCTTAAACTATGAATCTGAAGAACAGTATTAATTACAAGTGCTATTTTTTGAGACCCACGTTCTAAAACTTAGATTTTTTATTTAACTTATGGAAATTGGCCCCACATCATAAGCCAGCCATCACTGTCCCTATTATTTTCCTTTTGTGCAATTCTAAAAATGAACATTTGATTTTAAATGATTATTCAGATATGTAAAGTCTTAAATATAACTGGCAGCATCAAAAGGTGTGAAAAATATGAAGAGCTTCAAAAGGTGTCAAAAATGAGATGAGCATGACACTGTCTGAAAAATAGGAGGAGCATGAAATGGTGTTCAAAAACATGAAGAGCCTGAAAAGGTGTGAAAAATATGAAGAGCTTCAAAAGTGTCAAAAACATGAGGAGCATGAAACGTTCAGAAATATAGGAGGTGCATGAAGTGGTGTTCAAAATCATGAAGAGCCTGAAAAGGTGTGAAGTATAGGAAGAGTTTCAAAAGTTGTGAAAAGTAAGAAGAGCTTCAAAAGGTGTCAAAAATGAGACAAGCATGAAACGGTCTGAAATATAGGAGTTGCATGAAGTGGTGTTCAAAAACATGAAGAGCGTGAAAAGGTGTGAAATATATGAAGAGCTTCAAAAGGTGTGAAATGTAAGAAGAGCTTCAAAAGTTGTCAAAAATGAGATGGGCATGAATCGGTCTGAAAAATAGGAGAAGCATGAAGCGGTGTTAAAAAACATGAAGAGTTTGAAAAGGTTTGAACAATATGAAGTGCTTCAAAAGGTGTCAAAAATAAGAAGAGCATGAAACGGTCTGAAAAATAGGAGGAGCATGAAGAGGTGTTCAAAAACATGAAGAGCCTAAAAGGTGTGAAAAATATGAAGAGCTGCAAAAGGTGTGAAAAATATGAAGAGTTACAAAAGGTGTCAAAAATGAGATGTGCATGAAACGGACTGAAAAATAGTAGGAGCATGAAGAGTTGTTGAAAAACATGAAGAGCCTGAAAAGGTGTGAAATATATGAAGAGCTTCAAAAGGTGTCAAAAATATGAGGAGCATGAAACGGTCTGAAAAATAGGAGGAGCATGAAACGGTGTTGAAAAACATGAAGAGCCTGAAAACGTGTGAAAAATATGAAGACCTTCAAAAGGTGTGAAAAATATGAAGAGCTTCAAAAGGTGTCAAAAATGAGATGTGCATGAAACGGACTGAAAAATAGGAGGAGCATGAAGTGGTGTTGAAAACCATGAAGGGCCTGAAAAGGTGTGAAAAATATGAACAGCTTCAAAAGGTGTCAAAAATATGAAGAGCTTCAAAAGGTGTCAAAAAATGAGGAGCATTAAACGGTCTGAAAAATAGGAGAAGCATGAAACGGTGTTAAAAAAACATGAAGAGCCTGAAAAGGTGTGAAATATATGAAGAGCTTCAAAAGGTGTCAAAAATATGAGGAGCATGAAACTGTCTGAAAAATAGGAGGAGCATTTAGTGGTGTTCAAAAACATGAAAAGCCTGAAAAGGTGTGAAAACTATGAAGAGCATCAAAAGTTGTCAAATATATGAGGAGCATGAAACGGTCTGAAAAATAGGAGGAGCATGAAACGGTGTTCAAAAGCATGAAGAGCCTGAAAAGGTGTGAAAAATATGAAGACCTTCAAAATGTGTAAAAAATATGAAGAGCTTCAAAAGGGGTCAAAAATATGAAGAGCTTCAAAAGGGGTCAAAAATTAGATGAGCATGAAATGGTTTGAAAAATAGGAGGAGCATGAGGTGCTATTGAAAAACATGAAGAGCCTGAAAAGGTGTGAAATATATGAAGAGCTTCAAAAGGTGTAAAAAATATGAAGAGCTTCAAAAGGTGTCAAAAATATGAGGAGCATGAAGCGGTCTGAAAAATAGGAGGAGCATGAAACGGTGTTCAAAAACATGAAGAGCCTGAAAAGTTGTGAAAAATATGAAGAGATTCAAAAGTTGTGAAATACATGAGGAGCATGAACCGGTCTGAAAAATAGGAGGAGCATGAAGCGGTGTTGAAAAACATGAAGAGCCTGAAAAAGTGTGAAAAATATGAAGAGCTTCAAAAGGTGTCAAAAATATAAGGAGCATGAAACGGCCTGAAAAATAGGAGAAGCAAGAAGCGGGGTTGAAAAACATGAAGAGACTGAAAAGCTGTGAAAAATATGAAGAGCTTCAAAAGGTGTGAAAAATATGAGAAGCATGAAACAGCCTGAAATTTAGGGAGAACATGAAGCGGTGTTGAAAAACATGAAGAGCCTGAAAAGGTGTGAAAAATATGAAGAGCTTCAAAAGGTGTCAAAAATATGAGGAGCATGAAGCGGTGTTGAAAAACATGAAGAGCCTGAAAAGGTGTGAAATATATGAAGAGGTTCAAAAGGTGTCAAAAATATGAGGAGCATGAAATGGTCTCAAAAATAGGAGGAGCATGAAGTGGTGTTCAAAACCATGAAGAGCCTGAAAAGGTGTGAAATATATGAAGAGGTTCAAAAGATGTCAAAAATATGAGGAGCATGAAACGGTCTGAAAAATAGAAGGAGCATGAAACGGTGTTCATAAACTTGAAGAGACTAAAAGGTGTGAAAAATATGAAGAGCTTCAAAAGGTGTCAAAAATATGAGGAGTATGAAACGTTCTGAAAAATAGGAGTAGCAAGAAACGTTGTTCAAAGACATGAAGAGCCTGAAAATGTGTGAAAAATATGAAAAGCTTCAAAAAGTGTGAAAAATATGAGGAGAATGAAAGGTTCTGAAAAATAGGAGTAGCATGAAACGGTGTTCAAAAGCATGAAGAGCCTGAAAAGGTGTGAAATATATGAAGAGCTTCAAAAGGTGTCAAAAATATGAAGAGCTTCAAACGGTGTGAAATACATGAGGAGCATGAAACGGTCTGAAAAATACGAGGAGCATGAAACGGTGTTCAAAAACAAGAAGAGCCTGAAAACGTGTGAAAAACATGAAGAGCCTGAAAAGGTGTGAAAATTATGAAGAGCTTCAAAAGTGTCAAAAATATGAGGAAAATGAAACGGTCTGAAAAATAGGAGGCTCATGAAACGTTGTTGAAAAACATGAAAAGCCTGAAAACGTTTCAAAAATATGAAGAGCTTCAGGCTGGCGGGTAAAGCTGGGAGGTACCGGCCGGGGGCGCCGGTTGGAGACATGATTGCAATGTGGGCCTTAGGATTTGAGCCAAAGAAAGAAGAAATTAAAAAGATGATAGCTGAAACTGACAAAGAAGGAATTTGCACCATTAATTTTGAAGAATTTTTTGCCATAATGAGTGTAAAAATGAGTGAAAGGGATGAAAAAGAAGAAATATTGAAGGCTTTCAAACTATTTGATGATGATGATACAGGAAGCATATCACTGAACAATATCAAGAGGGTTGCTAAGGAGCTAGGGGAAAATTTAACAGATGATGAACTTCAGGAAATGCTTGATGAGGCTGATCATGATGGGGATGGAGAAATAAACAAGGAAGAATTTTTGAAAATGATGCAAAAGACCACTCTTTATTAACATTGTCTTTTGTGCCTTTTGGAAAGTTGTTAACAAGTTTGTATTTGCTATAAGTTCCATAATAGCTGAATATATTCATTTTCAGTGTTTAAGTTTATATACATAAACTGGTCTCTTGATGTCTAACCCATGTGAGAACTTGCATGTTGCTACCAATATGTTGTTAAATCTATAACATCAAGAAATAAAATGTAGTGACTTCCTTAAACTATGAATCTGAAGAACAGTATTAATTACAAGTGCTATTTTTTGAGACCCACGTTCTAAAACTTAGATTTTTTATTTAACTTATGGAAATTGGCCCCACATCATAAGCCAGCCATCACTGTCCCTATTATTTTCCTTTTGTGCAATTCTAAAAATGAACATTTGATTTTAAATGATTATTCAGATATGTAAAGTCTTAAATATAACTGGCAGCATCAAAAGGTGTGAAAAATATGAAGAGCTTCAAAAGGTGTCAAAAATGAGATGAGCATGACACTGTCTGAAAAATAGGAGGAGCATGAAACGGTGTTCAAAAACATGAAGAGCCTGAAAAGGTGTGAAAAATATGAAGAGCTTCAAAAGTGTCAAAAACATGAGGAGCATGAAACGTTCAGAAATATAGGAGGTGCATGAAGTGGTGTTCAAAATCATGAAGAGCCTGAAAAGGTGTGAAGTATAGGAAGAGTTTCAAAAGTTGTGAAAAGTAAGAAGAGCTTCAAAAGGTGTCAAAAATGAGACAAGCATGAAACGGTCTGAAATATAGGAGTTGCATGAAGTGGTGTTCAAAAACATGAAGAGCGTGAAAAGGTGTGAAATATATGAAGAGCTTCAAAAGGTGTGAAATGTAAGAAGAGCTTCAAAAGTTGTCAAAAATGAGATGGGCATGAATCGGTCTGAAAAATAGGAGAAGCATGAAGCGGTGTTGAAAAACATGAAGAGTTTGAAAAGGTTTGAACAATATGAAGTGCTTCAAAAGGTGTCAAAAATAAGAAGAGCATGAAACGGTCTGAAAAATAGGAGGAGCATGAAGAGGTGTTCAAAAACATGAAGAGCCTAAAAGGTGTGAAAAATATGAAGAGCTGCAAAAGGTGTGAAAAATATGAAGAGTTACAAAAGGTGTCAAAAATGAGATGTGCATGAAACGGACTGAAAAATAGTAGGAGCATGAAGAGTTGTTGAAAAACATGAAGAGCCTGAAAAGGTGTGAAATATATGAAGAGCTTCAAAAGGTGGCAAAAATATGAGGAGCATGAAACGGTCTGAAAAATAGGAGGAGCATGAAACGGTGTTGAAAAACATGAAGAGCCTGAAAACGTGTGAAAAATATGAAGACCTTCAAAAGGTGTGAAAAATATGAAGAGCTTCAAAAGGTGTCAAAAATGAGATGTGCATGAAACGGACTGAAAAATAGGAGGAGCATGAAGTGGTGTTGAAAAACATGAAGGGCCTGAAAAGGTGTGAAAAATATGAACAGCTTCAAAAGGTGTCAAAAATATGAAGAGCTTCAAAAGGTGTCAATAAATGAGGAGCATTAAACGGTCTGAAAAATAGGAGAAGCATGAAACGGTGTTAAAAAAACATGAAGAGCCTGAAAAGGTGTGAAATATATGAAGAGCTTCAAAAGGTGTCAAAAATATGAGGAGCATGAAACTGTCTGAAAAATAGGAGGAGCATTTAGTGGTGTTCAAAAACATGAAAAGCCTGAAAAGGTGTGAAAACTATGAAGAGCATCAAAAGTTGTCAAATATATGAGGAGCATGAAACGGTCTGAATAATAGGAGGAGGATGAAACGGTGTTCAAAAGCATGAAGAGCCTGAAAAGGTGTGAAAAATATGAAGACCTTCAAAATGTGTAAAAAATATGAAGAGCTTCAAAAGGGGTCAAAAATATGAAGAGCTTCAAAAGGGGTCAAAAATTAGATGAGCATGAAATGGTTTGAAAAATAGGAGGAGCATGAGGTGCTATTGAAAAACATGAAGAGCCTGAAAAGGTGTGAAATATATGAAGAGCTTCAAAAGGTGTAAAAAATATGAAGAGCTTCAAAAGGTGTCAAAAATATGAGGAGCATGAAGCGGTCTGAAAAATAGGAGGAGCATGAAACGGTGTTCAAAAACATGAAGTGCCTGAAAAGTTGTGAAAAATATGAAGAGATTCAAAAGTTGTGAAATACATGAGGAGCATGAACCGGTCTGAAAAATAGGAGGAGCATGAAGCGGTGTTGAAAAACATGAAAAGCCTGATAAGGTGTCAAATATATGAAGAGCTTCAAAAGGTATGAAAAATATGAAGAGCATGAAACTGTCTGAAAATAGGAGGAGCATGAAGCAGTGTTGATAAACATGAAGAGCCTCAAAAGATGTGAAAAATATGAAGAGCTTCAAAATGTTTAAAAAATATGTGGAGGTTGAAAGTGTCTGAAAAATAGGAGGAGCATGAAACGGCGTTGAAAAACATGAGGAGAATGAAACGGTCTGAAAAATAGGAGGAGCATGAAACGGTGTTGAAAAACATGAAGAGACTGAAAATGTGTGAAAAATATGAAGAGCTTCAAACGATGTCAAAAACATAGGGAGCATGAAACGGTCTGAAAAATAGGAGGAGCATGAAAAGGTGTTGAAAACATGAAGAGCCTTAAAAGGTGTGAAAAATATGTAGAGCTTAAAAAGGTGTCAAAATATGAGGAGCATGAAACGGTCTGAAAATTAGGAGGAGCATGAAGCTGTGTTGAAAACATGAAGAGCCTGAAGAGGCGTGAAATATATGAAGAGCTGCAAAATGTGTCAAAAATATTAGGAGCATGAAACATTCTGAAAAATAGGAGGAACACGAAGTGGTGTTGAAATACATGAAGTGCCGGAAAAGGTGTGAAAAATATGAAGAGCTTCAAAAGGTGTCAAAAATATGAGGAGCATGAAACGGTCTGAAAAATAGGAGGAGACATGAAGTGGTGTTGAAAAACATGGAGAGCCTGAAAAGGTGTGAAAAATATGAAGAGCTTAAAAAGGTGTCAAAAATATGAGGAGCATGATACGTTCTGAAATATAAGGGAGCATGAAACGGTGTTCAAAACCACGAGCAGCCTGAAAAGGTGTGAAAAATATGAAGAGCTTAAAAATGTGTGAAAAATATGACGAGCATGAAACGGTCGGAAAAATAGGAGGAGCGTGAAGGGGTGTTCAAAAACATGAAGAGCCTGAAAAGGTGTGAAAAATATGAAGAGCTTCAAAAGGTGTCAAAAATATGAGGAGCATGAAATGATCTGAAATATAGGAGGAGCATGAAGCGGTGTTGAAAAACATGAAGAGCCTGAAAAGTTGTGAAAAAAATGAAGAGCTTCAAAATTTGTCAAATATATGAAGAGCATGAAACGGTCTGAAATTTAGGAGGAGCATGAAGTGGTGTAGAAAAGCATGAACAGACTGAAAAGGTGTTAAAAATATGAACAGCTTCAAAAGGTGTAAAAATATGAGGATCATGAAACGTTCTCAAAAATAAGAGGAGCATGAAGCGGTGTTGAAAAACATGAAGAGCCTAAAAAGGTATGAATAATATGAAGAGCTTCAAAAGTTGTCAAAAATATGCAGAGCATGAAATGATCTGAAATATAGGAGGAGCATGAAATTGTGCTCAAAAACATGAAGAGCCTGAAAAGGTGTGAAATATATGAAGAGCTTCAAAAGGTGTCAAAAATATGAGGAGCATGAAGCGGTGTTGAAAAACATGAAGAGCCTGAAAAGGTGTGAAATATATGAAGAGGTTCAAAAGTTGTCAAAAATATGAGGAGCATGAAACGGTCTCAAAAATAGGAGGAGCATGAAGTGGTGCTCAAAAACATGAAGTGCCTGAAAAGGTGTGAAAAATATGAAGAGATTCAAAAGGTGTCAAATATTTGAGGAGGATGAAACGATCTGAAAAATAGGAGGAGCGTGAAACGGTGTTCAAAAACATGAAGAGCCTGAAAATGTGTGATAAATATGAAGATCTTAAAAAGGTGTCAAAAATATTAAGAGCATGAAATGGTCTGAAAAATAGAAGGAGCATGAAACGGTGTTCATAAACTTGAAGAGACTAAAAGGTGTGAAAAATATGAAGAGCTTCAAAAGGTGTCAAAAATATGAGGAGTATGAAACGTTCTGAAAAATAGGAGTAGCAAGAAACGGTGTTCAAAGACATGAAGAGCCTGAAAAGGTGTGAAAAATATGAAGAGCTTCAAAAAGTGTGAAAAATATGAGGAGAATGAAACGTTCTGAAAAATAGGAGTAGCATGAAACGGTGTTCAAAAGCATGAAGAGCCTGAAAAGGTGTGAAAAATATGAAGAGCTTCAAAAGGTGTCAAAAATATGAAGAGCTTCAAAAGGTGTCAAAAATACGAGGAGCATGAAACTGTCTGAAAAATAGGAGGAGCTTGAAAATGTGTTGAAAAACATGAAGAGTCTGAAAAAGTGTGAAAAAATATGAAGAGCTTCAAAACGTGTGAAAAATATGAAGAGCTTCAAAAGGCGTCATAAATATGAGGAACTTGAAAAGGTCAGAAAAATAGGAGGAGCATGAAACGGTGTTCAAAAACATGAAGAGCCTGAAAAGGTGAGAAATATAAAGAGCTTCAAAATGTTTCAAAAATATGAGGAGCATGAAACGGTCTGAAAAACAGGAGGAACATGAAACGGTGTTCAAAAACATGAAGAGCCTGAAAAGGTGTGAAAAATATGAAGAGCTTCAATTCTTGTCAAAAATATGAGGAGCATGAAACTGTCTGAAAAATAGAAGGAGCATGAAACGGTGTTCAAAACATGAAGAGCTGGAAAAGCAGTGAAAAATATGAAGAGCTTCAAAAGGTGTCAAAAATATGAAGAGCATGAAACGGTCTGAAAATTAGGAGGAGCATGAAACGGTGTTGAAAGCATGAAGAGCCTGAAAAGGTGTGAAAAATATGAAGAGCTTCAAAAAGTGTGAAAAATATGAGGAGAATGAAACATTCTGAAAAATAGGAGGAACATCGAACGGTGTTCAAAAACATGAAGAGCCTGAAAAGGTGTGAAAAATATGAAGAGCTTCAAAAGGTGTCAAAAATATGAAGAGCTTCAAAAGGTGTCAAAAATAGGAGGAGCATGAAAAGGTCTGAAAAATAGGAGGAACATCGAACGGTGTTCAAAAACATGAAGAGCCTGAAGAGGTGTGAAATATATGAAGAGCTTCAAAAGGTGTCAAAAATATGAGGAGCATGAAACGGTGTCAAAAATAGGAGAAGCATGAAATGGTGTTCAAAAACATGAAGCCTGATATGGTGTGAAAAATATGAAGAGCTTCAAAAGGTGTGAAAAATATGAAGAGTTTGAAACAGTCTGAAAAATAGGAGAAGCATGAAACGGTGTTCAAAAACATGAAGCCTGAAATGGTGTGAAAAATATGAAGAGCTTCAAAAGGTTTGAAAAACAGAAGGAACATGAAACGGTCTGAAAAATAGGAGGAGCATGAAGCGGTGTTCAAAAACATGAAGCCTGAAATGGTGTGAAAAATATGAAGAGCTTCAAAAGGTTTGAAAAATAGGAGGAACATGAAACGGTCTGAAAAATAGGAGGAGCATGAAACGGTGTTGAAAAACATTAAAAGCCTGATAAGGTGTCAAATATATGAAGAGCTTCATAAGGTATGAAAAATATGAAGAGCATGAAATGGTCTGAATATAGAAGGAGCATCAAGCAGTGTTGAAAACCATGAAGAGCCTCAAAAGATGTGAAAAATATGAAGAGCTTCAAAATGTTTAAAAAATATGTGGAGCATGAAAGTGTCTGAAAAATAGGAGGAGCATGAAACGGCGTTGAAAAACATGAGGAGCATGAAACGGTCGGTAAAATAGGAGGAGCATGAAACGGTGTTGAAAAACATGAAGAGACTGAAAATGTGTGAAAAATATGAAGAGCCTCAAACGATGTCAAAAACATACGGAGCATGAAACGGTCTGAAAAATAGGAGGAGCATGAAACGGTGTTGAAAACATGAAGAGCCTTAAAAGGTGTGAAAAATATGTAGAGCTTAAAAATGTGTCAAAATATGAGGAGCATGAAACGGTCTGAAAATTAGGAGGAGCATGAAGCTGTGTTGAAAACATGAAGAGCCTGAAGAGGCGTGAAATATATGAAGAGCTTCAAAATGTGTCAAAAATATGAGGAGCGTGAAACATTCTGAAAAATAGGAGGAACACGAAGTGGTGTTGAAATACATGAAGTGCCGGAAAAGGTGTGAAAAATATGAAGAGCTTCAAAAGGTGTCAAAAATATGAGGAGCATGAAACGGTCTGAAAAATAGGAGGAGCATGAAGCGGTGTTGAAAAACATGAAGAGCCTGAAAATGTGTGAAATATATGAAGAGCTTCAAAAGGTGTCAAAAATATGAGGATCTTGAAACGGTCTCAAAAATAGGAGGAGCATGACATGGTGTAGAAAAGCATGAACAGACTGAAAAGTTGTTAAAAATATGAACAGCTTCAAAAGGTGTGAAAAATATGAGGATCATGAAACGTTCTCAAAAAGAAGAGGAGCATGAAGCGGTGTTGAAAAACAGGAAGAGCCTAAAAAGGTATGAATAATATGAAGAGCTTCAAAAGTTGTCAAAAATATGCAGAGCATGAAATGATCTGAAATATAGGAGGAGCATGAAACGGTGCTCAATAACATGAAGAGCCTGAAAAGGTGTGAAATATATGAAGAGCTTCAAAAGGTGTCAAAAATATGAAGAGCTTCAAACGGTGTGAAATACATGAGGAGCATGAAACGGTCTGAAAAATACGAGGAGCATGAAACGGTGTTCAAAAAGAAGAAGAGCCTGAAAACGTGTGAAAAACATGAAGAGCCTGAAAAGGTGTGAAAATTATGAAGAGCTTCAAAAGGTGTCAAAAATATGAGGAAAATGAAACGGTCTGAAAAATAGGAGGCTCATGAAACGGTGTTGAAAAACATGAAAAGCCTGAAAACGTGTCAAAAATATGAAGAGCTTCAGGCTGGCGGGTAAAGCTGGGAGGTACCGGACGGGGGCGCCGGTTGGAGACATGATTGCAATGTGGGCCTTAGGATTTGAGCCAAAGAAAGAAGAAATTAAAAAGATGATAGCTGAAACTGACAAAGAAGGAATTGGCACCATTGATTTTGAAGAATTTTTTGCCATAATGAGTGTAAAAATGAGTGAAAAGGATGAAAAAGAAGAAATATTGAAGGCTTTCAAACTATTTGATGATGATGATACAGGAAGTATATCATTGAACAATATCAAGAGGGTTGCTAAGGAGCTAGGGGAAAATTTAACAGATGATGAACTTCAGGAAATGCTTGATGAGGCTGATCATGATGGGGATGGAGAAATAAACAAGGAAGAATTTTTGAAAATGATGCAAAAGACCACTCTTTATTAACACTGTCTTTTGTGCCTTTTGGAAAGTTGTTAACAAGTTTGTATTTGCTATAAGTTCCATAATAGCTGAATATATTCATTTTCAGTGTTTAAGTTTAGATACATAAACTGGTCTCTTGATGTCTAATCCATGTGAGAAGTTACATGTTGCTACCAATATGTTGTTAAATCTATAACATCAAGAAATAAAATGTAGTGACTTCCTTAAACTATGAATCTGAAGAACAGTATTAATTACAAGTGCTATTTTTAGAGCCCCAGTTTCTAAAACTTGGATTTTTTATTTAACTTATGGAAATTGGCCCCACATCATAAGCCAGCCATCACTTTCCCTATTATTTTCATTTTGTGCAACTCTAAAAATGAACATTTGCTTTTTAACTGATTATTCAGATATGTAAAGTCTTAAATAAAACTGGCAGCATCAAAAGGTGTGAAAAATATGAAGAGCTTCAAAAGGTGTCAAAAATGAGATGAGCATGACACTGTCTGAAAAATAGGAGGAGCATGAAACGGTGTTCAAAAACATGAAGAGCCTGAAAAGGTGTGAAAAATATGAAGAGCTCCAAAAGGTGTCAAAAATATGAGGAGCATGAAAACGTCTGAAAAATAGGAGGAGCATGAAGCGATGTTGAAAAATATGAATAGCCTGAAAAAGTGTGAAAAATATGATAAGCTTCAAAAGGTGTGAAAAATATTAAGAGCTTCAAAAGGTGTCAAAAATGAGATGAGCATGAAACGGTCTGAAAAATAGTAGAAGCATGAAGCGGTGTTGAAAAAAATGAAGAGCCTGAAAAGGTGTGAAATACATGAAGAGCTTCAAAAGGTGTCAAAAATACGAGGAGGATGAAACGGTCTGAAAAACAGGAGGAGCATGAAGCAGTGTTGAAAAACATGAAGAGCCTGAAAAGGTGTTAAAAATATGAAGAGCTTCAAAAGTGTCAAAAACATGAGGAGCATGAAACGTTCAGAAATATAGGAGGTGCATGAAGTGGTGTTCAAAATCATGAAGAGCCTGAAAAGGTGTGAAGTATAGGAAGAGTTTCAAAAGTTGTGAAAAGTAAGAAGAGCTTCAAAAGGTGTCAAAAATGAGATAAGCATGAAACGGTCTGAAATATAGGAGTTGCATGAAGTGGTGTTCAAAAACATGAAGTGCCTGAAAAGGTGTGAAAAATATGAAGAGATTCAAAAGGTGTCAAATATTTGAGGAGGATGAAACGGTCTGAAAAATAGGAGGAGCGTGAAACGGTGTTCAAAAACATGAAGAACCTGAAAATGTGTGATAAATATGAAGAGCTTAAAAAGGTGTCAAAAATATTAAGAGCACGAAACGGTCTGAAAAATAGAAGGAGCATGAAACGCTGTTCATAAACTAGAAGAGACTAAAAGGTGTGAAAAATATGAAGAGCTTCAAAAGGTGTCAAAAATATGAGGAGCATGAAACGGTCTCAAAAATAGGAGGAGCATGAAGTGGTGTTCAAAAACATGAAGTGCCTGAAAACGTGTGAAAAATATGAAGAGATTCAAAAGGTGTCAAATATTTGAGGAGGATGAAACGGTCTGAAAAATAGGAAGAGCGTGAAACGGTGTTCAAAAACATGAAGAGCCTGAAAATGTGTGATAAATATGAAGAGCTTAAAAAGGTGTCAAAAATATTAAGAGCACGAAACGGTCTGAAAAATAGAAGGAGCATGAAACGCTGTTCATAAACTAGAAGAGACTAAAAGGTGTGAAAAATATGAAGAGCTTCAAAAGGTGTCAAAAATATGAGGAGCATGAAACGTTCTGAAAAATAGGAGTAGCAAGAAACGGAGTTCAAAGACATGAAGAGCCTGAAAAGGTGTGAAAAATATGAAGAGCTTCAAAAAGTGTGAAAAATATGAGGAGAATGAAACGTTCTGAAAAATAGGAGTAGCATGAAACGGTGTTCAAAGCATGAAGAGCCTGAAAAGGGGTGAAAAATATGAAGAGCTTCAAAAGGTGTCAAAAATAAGAAGAGCTTCAAAAGGTGTCAAAAATACGAGGAGCATGAAACTGTCTGAAAAATTGAGGAGCTTGAAAATGTGTTGAAAAACATGAAGAGTCTGAAAAGGTGTGAAAAATATGAAGAGCTTCAATTCTTGTCAAAAATATGAGGAGCATGAAACTGTCTGAAAAATAGAAGGAGCATGAAACGGTGTTCAAAACATGAAGAGCTGGAAAAGCAGTGAAAAATATGAAGAGCTTCAAAAGGTGTCAAAATTATGAAGAGCATGAAACGGTATGAAAATTAGGAGGAGCATGAAACGGTGTTGAAAGCATGAAGAGCCTGAAAAGGTGTGAAAAATATGAAGAGCTTCAAAAAGTGTGAAAAATATGAGGAGAATGAAACGTTCTGAAAAATAAGAGTAGCATGAAACGGTGTTCAAAAACATGAAGAGCCTGAAAAGGTGTGAAAAATATGAAGAGCTTCAAAAGGTGTCAAAAATATGAAGAGCTTCAAAAGGTGTCAAAAATAGGAGGAGCATGAAACGTTCTGAAAAATAGGAGGAACATCGAACGGTGTTCAAAAACATGAAGAGCCTGAAAAGGTGTGAAATATATGAAGAGCTTCAAAAGGTGTCAAAAATATGAGGAGCATGAAACAGTGTGAAAAATACTAGGAGCATGAAAAGCTGTTGAAAAACATGAAGAGTCTGAAAAGGTGCGAAAAATATGAAGAGCTTCAAAAGGTGTCAAAAATATGAGGAGCATGAAACGGTGTCAAAAATAGGAGAAGCATGAAATGGTGTTCAAAAACATGAAGCCTGAAATGGTGTGAAAAATATGAAGAGCTTCAAAAGGTTTGAAAAATAGGAGGAACATGAAACGGTCTGAAAAATAGGAGGAGCATGAAGCGGTGTTCAAAAACATGAAGCCTGAAATGGTGTGAAAAATATGAAGAGCTTCAAAAGGTTTGAAAAATAGGAGGAACAGGAAACGGTCTGAAAAATAGGAGGAGCATGAAGCGGTGTTGCAAAACATGAAGAGCCTGAAAAGGTGTGAGTAATATGAAGAGCTTGAAAAGGTTTCAAAAATATGAGGGGCACGAAACGTTCTGAAAAATAGGAGGAGCATGAAGCGGTGTTGAAAAACATGAAAAGCCTGATAAGGTGTCAAATATATGAAGAGCTTCATAAGGTATGAAAAATATGAAGAGCATGAAACGGTCTGAAAATAGAAGGAGCATGAAGCAGTGTTGAAAAACATGAAGAGCCTCAAAAGATGTGAAAAATATGAAGAGCTTCAAAATGTATAAAAAATATGTGGAGCATGAAAGTGTCTGAAAAATAGGAGGAGCATGAAACGGCGTTGAAAAACATGAGGAGAATGAAATGGTCTGAAAAATAGGAGGAGCATGAAATGGTGTTGAAAAACATGAAGAGACTGAAAATGTGTGAAAAATATGAAGAGCTTCAAAAGATGTCAAAAACATACGGAGCATGAAACGGTCTGAAAAATAGGAGGAGCATGAAACGGTGTTGAAAACATGAAGAGCCTTAAAAGGTGTGAAAAATATGTAGAGCTTAAAAAGGTGTCAAAATATGAGGAGCATGAAACGGTCTGAAAATTAGGAGGAGCATGAAGCTGTATTGAAAACATGAAGAGCCTGAAGAGGCGTGAAATATATGAAGAGCTTCAAAATGTGTCAAAAATATGAGGAGCATGAAACATTCTGAAAAATAAGAGGAACACGAAGTGGTGTTGAAATACATGAAGTGCCGGAAAAGGTGTGAAAAATATGAAGAGCTTCAAAAGGTGTCAAAAATATGAGGAGCATGAAACGGTGTCAAAAATAGGAGAAGCATGAAATGGTGTTCAAAAACATGAAGCCTGAAATGGTGTGAAAAATATGAAGAGCTTCAAAAGGTTTGAAAAATAGGAGGAACATGAAACGGTCTGAAAAATAGGAGGAGCATGAAGCGGTGTTCAAAAACATGAAGCCTGAAATGGTGTGAAAAATATGAAGAGCTTCAAAAGGTTTGAAAAATAGGAGGAACATGAAACGGTCTGAAAAATAGGAGGAGCATGAAGCGGTGTTGCAAAACATGAAGAGCCTGAAAAGGTGTGAGTAATATGAAGAGCTTGAAAAGGTTTCAAAAATATGAGGGGCACGAAACGTTCTGAAAAATAGGAGGAGCATGAAGCGGTGTTGAAAAACATGAAAAGCCTGATAAGGTGTCAAATATATGAAGAGCTTCATAAGGTATGAAAAATATGAAGAGCATGAAACGGTCTGAAAATAGGAGGAGCATGAAGCAGTGTTGAAAAACATGAAGAGCCTCAAAAGATGTGAAAAATATGAAGAGCTTCAAAATGTTTAAAAAATATGTGGAGCATGAAAGTGTCTGAAAAATAGGAGGAGCATGAAACGGCGTTGAAAAACATGAGGAGAATGAAACGGTCTGAAAAATAGGAGGAGCATGAAATGGTGTTGAAAAACATGAAGAGACTGAAAATGTGTGAAAAATATGAAGAGCTTCAAAAGATGTCAAAAATATACGGAGCATGAAACGGTCTGAAAAATAGGAGGAGCATGAAACGGTGTTGAAAACATGAAGAGCCTTAAAAGGTGTGAAAAATATGTAGAGCTTAAAAAGGTGTCAAAATATGAGGAGCATGAAACGGTCTGAAAATTAGGAGGAGCATGAAGCTGTGTTGAAAACATGAAGAGCCTGAAGAGGCGTGAAATATATGAAGAGCTTCAAAATGTGTCAAAAATATGAGGAGCTTGAAACATTCTGAAAAATAGGAGGAACACGAAGTGGTGTTGAAATACATGAAGTGCCGGAAAAGGTGTGAAAAATATGAAGAGCTTCAAAAGGTGTCAAAAATATGAGGAGCATGTAACGGTCTGAAAAATAGGAGGAGACATGAAGTGGTGTTGAAAAACATGAAGAGCTTGAAATGGTGTGAAAAATATGACGAGCTTCAAAAGGTGTCAAAAATATAAAGAGCATGAAACGGTCTGAAAAATAGGAGGAGCATGAAACGGTGTTGAAAAACATGAAAAGCCTGATAAGGTGTGAAATATATGAAAAGCTTCAAAAGGTGTCAAAAATATGAAGAGCATGAAACGTTCTGAAAAATAGGAGGAGCATGAAGCGGTGTTGAAAAACATGAAGAGCCTGAAAAGGTGTCAATAATATGAAGAGTTTCAAAACGTGTGAAAAATATGAAGAGCTTCAAAAGGTGTCAAAAAATGAGGAGCATGAAACGGTCTGAAAAATAGGAGGAGCATGAAGCGGTGTTGAAAAACATGGAGAGCCTGAAAAGGTGTGAAAAATATGAAGAGCTTCAAAAGGTGTCAAAAATATGAGGAGCATGATACAGCCTGAAATATAAGGGAGCATGAAACGGTGTTCAAAAACACGAGTAGCCTGAAAAGGTGTGAAAAATATGAAGAGCTTAAAAATGTGTGAAAAATATGACGAGCATGAAACGGTCGGAAAAATAGGAGGAGCGTGAAGGGGTGTTCAAAAACATGAAGAGCCTGAAAAGGTGTGAAAAATATGAAGAGCTTCAAAAGGTGTCAAAAATATGAGGAGCATGAAATGATCTGAAATATAGGAGGAGCATGAAGCGGTGTTGAAAAACATGAAGAGCCTGAAAAGGTGTGAAAAAAATGAAGAGCTTCAAAATTTGTCAAATATATGAAGAGCATGAAACGGTCTGAAATTTAGGAGGAGCATGAAGTGGTGTAGAAAAGCATGAACAGACTGAAAAGGTGTTAAAAATATGAACAGCTTCAAAAGGTGTGAAAAATAGGAGGATCATGAAACGTTCTCAAAAATAAGAGGAGCATGCAGCGGTGTTGAAAAACATGAAGAGCCTAAAAAGGTATGAATAATATGAAGAGCTTCAAAAGTTGTCAAAAATATGCAGAGCATGAAATGATTGAAATATAGGAGGAGCATGAAACGGTGCTCACAAACATGAAGAGCCTGAAATGGTGTGAAATATATGAAGAGGTTCAAAAGGTGTCAAAAATATGAGGAGCATGAAACGGTCTCAAAAATAGGAGGAGCATGAAACGGTGTTAAATACATGAAGAGCCTGAAAAGGTGAGAAATATGAAGAGCTTCAAAATGTTTCAAAAATATGAAGAGCATGAAACGGTATGAAAAACAGGAGGAGCATGAAACGGTGTTCAAAAACATGAAGAGCCTGAAAAGGTGTGATAAATATGAAGAGCTTCAATTCTTGTCAAAAATATGAGGAGCATGAAACTGTCTGAAAAATAGAAGGAGCATGAAACGGTGTTCAAAACATGAAGAGCTGGAAAAGCAGTGAAAAATATGAAGAGCTTCAAAAGGTGTCAAAAATATGAAGAGCATGAAACGGTCTGAAAATTAGGAGGAGCATGAAACGGTGTTGAAAGCATGAAGAGCCTGAAAAGGTGTGAAAAATATGAAGAGCTTCAAAAAGTGTGAAAAATATGAGGAGAATGAAACGTTCTGAAAAATAGGAGTAGCATGAAACGGTGTTCAAAAACATGAAGAGCCTGAAAAGGTGTGAAAAATATGAAGAGCTTCAAAAGGTGTCAAAAATATGAAGAGCTTCAAATGGTGTCAAAAATAGGAGGAGCATGAAACGGTCTGAAAAATAGGAGGAACATCGAACGGTGTTCAAAAACATGAAGAGCCTGAAAAGGTGTGAAATATATGAAGAGCTTCAAAAGGTGTCAAAAATATGAGGAGCATGAAACAGTGTGAAAAATACTAGGAGCATGAAAAGCTGTTGAAAAACATGAAGAGTCTGAAAAGGTGCGAAAAATATGAAGAGCTTCAAAAGGTGTCAAAAATATGAGGAGCATGAAACGGTGTCAAAAATAGGAGAAGCATGAAATGGTGTTCAAAAACATGAAGCCTGAAATGGTGTGAAAAATATGAAGAGCTTCAAAAGGTGAGAAAAATATGAGGAGTTTGAAACAGTCTGAAAAATAGGAGAAGCATGAAACGGTGTTCAAAAACATGAAGCCTGAAATGGTGTGAAAAATATGAAGAGCTTCAAAAGGTTTGAAAAATAGAAGGAACATGAAACGGTCTGAAAAATAGGAGGAGCATGAAGCGGTGTTCAAAAACATGAAGCCTGAAATGGTGTGAAAAATATGAAGAGCTTCAAAAGGTTTGAAAAATAGGAGGAACATGAAACGGTCTGAAAAATAGGAGGAGCATGAAGCGGTGTTGAAAAACATGAAGAGCCTAAAAAGGTATGAATAATATGAAGAGCTTCAAAAGGTGTCAAAAATATGAGGAGTATGAAACGTTCTGAAAAATAGGAGTAGCAAGAAATGGTGTTCAAAGACATGAAGAGCCTGAAAATGTGTGAAAAATATGAAAAGCTTCAAAAAGTGGGAAAAATATGAGGAGAATGAAAGATTCTGAAAAATAAGAGTAGCATGAAATGGTGTTCAAAAGCATGAAGAGCCTGAAAAGGTGTGAAATATATGAAGAGGTTCAAAAGGTGTCAAAAATATGAGGAGCA
Organism: Dama dama; assembly: GCF_033118175.1. Classification (NCBI taxonomy): domain Eukaryota; kingdom Metazoa; phylum Chordata; class Mammalia; order Artiodactyla; family Cervidae; genus Dama; species Dama dama. The sequence goes on from NC_083709.1 coordinate 6,342,614, forward strand.
TGAAACGGTCTCAAAAATAGGAGGAGCATGAAGTGGTGTTCAAAAACATGAAGAGCCTGAAAAGGTGTGAAATATATGAAGAGGTTCAAAAGGTGTCAAAAATATGAGGAGCATGAAACGGTCTCAAAAATAGGAGGAGCATGAAGTGGTGTTCAAAAACATGAAGAGCCTGACAATGTGTGATAAATATGAAGATCTTAAAAAGGTGTCAAAAATATTAAGAGCATGAAACGGTCTGAAAAATAGAAGGAGCATGAAACGGTGTTCATAAACTTGAAGAGACTAAAAGGTGTGAAAAATATGAAGAGCTTCAAAAGGTGTCAAAAATATGAGGAGTATGAAACGTTCTGAAAAATAGGAGTAGCAAGAAACGGTGTTCAAAGACATGAAGAGCCTGAAAATGTGTGAAAAATAGGAAAAGCTTCAAAAAGTGTGAAAAATATGAGGAGAATGAAAGGTTCTGAAAAATAGGAGTAGCATGAAACGGTGTTCAAAAGCATGAAGAGCCTGAAAAGGTGTGAAATATATGAAGAGTCAAAAGGTGTCAAAAATATGAAGAGCTTCAAACGGTGTGAAATACATGAGGAGCATGAAACGGTCTGAAAAATACGAGGAGCATGAAACGGTGTTCAAAAACAAGAAGAGCCTGAAAACGTGTGAAAAACATGAAGAGCCTGAAAAGGTGTGAAAATTATGAAGAGCTTCAAAATGTGTAAAAAATATGAAGAGCTTCAAAAGGTGTAAAAAATATGAAGAGCTTCAAAAGGGGTCAAAAATTAGATGAGCATGAAATGGTTTGAAAAATAGGAGGAGCATGAGGTGCTATTGAAAAACATGAAGAGCCAGAAAAGGTGTGAAATATACGAAGAGCTTCAAAAGGTGTAAAAAATATGAAGAGCTTCAAAAGGTGTCAAAAATATGAGGAGCATGAAGCGGTCTGAAAAATAGGAGGAGCATGAAACGGTGTTCAAAAACATGAAGAGCCTGAAAAGTTGTGAAAATATGAAGAGATTCAAAAGTTGTGAAATACATGAGGAGCATGAACCAGTCTGAAAAATAGGAGGAGCATGAAGCGGTGTTAAAAAACATGAAGGGCCTGAAAAAGTGTGAAAAATATGAAGAGCTTCAAAAGGGGTCAAAAATATGAGGAGCATGAAACGGTCTGAAAAATAGGAGGAGCATGAACCTGTGTTGAAAAACATGAAGAGCCTAAAAAGGTGTGAAAAATATGAAGAGCCTCAAAACGTGTCAAAAATATGAGGAGCATGAAACGGTCTGAAAAATAGGAGGAGCATGAAGCGGTGTTGAAAAACATGAAGAGCCTGAAAAGGTGTGTAATGTATGAAGAGTCTCAAAACGTGTAAAAAATATGAGGAGCATGAAACGGTCTGAAATATAGGAGGAGCATGAAGCGGTGTTGAAAAACATGAAGAGCCTGAAATGGTGTGAAAAATATGAAGAGCTTCAAAAGGTGTGAAAAATATGAGGAGCATGAAACGGTCTGAAAAATAGGAGGAGCATGAACCTGTTTTGAAAAACATGAAGAGCCTAAAAAGGTGTGAAAAATATGAAGAGCCTCAAAACGTGTCAAAAATATGAGGAGCATGAAACGGTCTGAAAAATAGGAGGAGCATGAAGCGGTGTTGAAAAACATAAAGAGCCTGAAAACGTGTGAAAAATATAAAGAGCTTCAAAAGCTGTGAGAAATATGAAGAGCTTTAAAAGGTGTCAAAAATGAGAAGAGCATGAAACGGTCTGAAAAATAGGAGGAGCATGAAGCGGTGTTCAAAAACATGAAGCCTGAAATGGTGTGAAAAATATGAAGAGCTTCAAAAGGTTTGAAAAATAGGAGGAACATGAAACGGTCTGAAAAATAGGAGGAGCATGAAAGGTGTTGAAAAACATGAAAAGCCTGATAAGGTGTCAAATATATGAAGAGCTTCATAAGGTATTAAAAATATGAAGAGCATGAAACGGTCTGAAAATAGAAGGAGCATGAAGCAGTGTTGAAAAACATGAAGAGCCTCAAAAGATGTGAAAAATATGAAGAGCTTCAAAATGTTTAAAAAATATGTGGAGCATGAAAGTGTCTGAAAAATAGGAGGAGCATGAAACGGCGTTGAAAAACATGAGAGCATGAAACGGTCCGTAAAATAGGAGGAGCATGAAACGGTGTTGAAAAACATGAAGAGACTGAAAATGTGTGAAAAATATGAAGAGCTTCAAAAGATGTCAAAAATATACGGAGCATGAAACGGTCTGAAAAATAGGAGGAGCATGAAACGGTGTTGAAAACATGAAGAGCCTTAAAAGGTGTGAAAAATATGTAGAGCTTAAAAAGGTGTCAAAATATGAGGAGCATGAAACGGTCTGAAAATTAGGAGGAGCATGAAGCTGTGTTGAAAACATGAAGAGCCTGAAGAGGCGTGAAATATATGAAGAGCTTCAAAATGTGTCAAAAATATGAGGAGCATGAAACATTCTGAAAAATAGGAGGAACACGAAGTGGTGTTGAAATACATGAAGTGCCGGAAAAGGTGTGAAAAATATGAAGAGCTTCAAAAGGTGTCAAAAATATGAGGAGCATGAAACGGTCTGAAAAATAGGAGGAGCATGAAGCGGTGTTGAAAAACATGAAGAGCCTGAAAATGTGTGAAATATATGAAGAGCTTCAAAAGGTGTCAAAAATATGAGGATCTTGAAACGGTCTCAAAAATAGAAGGAGAATGAAGTGGTGTAGAAAAGCATGAACAGACTGAAAAGGTGTTAAAAATATGAACAGCTTCAAAAGGTGTGAAAAATATGAGGATCATGAAACGTTCTCAAAATAAGAGGAGCATGAAGCGGTGTTGAAAAACATGAAGAGCCTAAAAATGTATGAATAATATGAAGAGCTTCAAAAGGTGTCAAAAATATGAGGAGTATGAAACGTTCTGAAAAATAGGAGTAGCAAGAAATGGTGTTCAAAGACATGAAGAGCCTGAAAATGTGTGAAAAATATGAAAAGCTTCAAAAAGTGTGAAAAATATGAGGAGAATGAAAGATTCTGAAAAATAGGAGTAGCATGAAACGGTGTTCAAAAGCATGAAGAGCCTGAAAAGGTGTGAAATATATGAAGAGGTTCAAAAGGTGTCAAAAATATGAGGAGCATGAAACGGTCTCAAAAATAGGAGGAGCATGAAGTGGTGTTCAAAAACATGAAGAGCCAGAAAAGGTGTGAAATATATGAAGAGGTTCAAAAGGTGTCAAAAATATGAGGAGCATGAAACGGTCTCAAAAATAGGAGGAGCATGAAGTGGTGTTCAAAAACATGAAGAGCCTGACAATGTGTGATAAATATGAATATCCTAAAAAGATGTCAAAAATATTAAGAGCATGAAACGGTCTGAAAAATAGAAGGAGCATGAAACGGTGTTCATAAACTTGAAGAGACTAAAAGGTGTGAAAAATATGAAGAGCTTCAAAAGGTGTCAAAAATATGAGGAGTATGAAACGTTCTGAAAAATAGGAGTAGCAAGAAACGGTGTTCAAAGACATGAAGAGCCTGAAAATGTGTGAAAAATATGAAAAGCTTCAAAAAGTGTGAAAAATATGAGGAGAATGAAAGGTTCTGAAAAATAGGAGTAGCATGAAACGGTGTTCAAAAGCATGAAGAGCCTGAAAAGGTGTGAAATATATGAAGAGCTACAAAAGGTGTCAAAAATATGAAGAGCTTCAAACGGTGTGAAATACATGAGGAGCATGAAACGGTCTGAAAAATACGAGGAGCATGAAACGGTGTTCAAAAACAAGAAGAGCCTGAAAACGTGTGAAAAACATGAAGAGCCTGAAAAGGTGTGAAAATTATGAAGAGTTTCAAAATGTGTAAAAAATATGAAGAGCTTCAAAAGGTGTAAAAAATATGAAGAGCTTCAAAAGGGGTCAAAAATTAGATGAGCATGAAATGGTTTGAAAAATAGGAGGAGCATGAGGTGCTATTGAAAAACATGAAGAGCCAGAAAAGGTGTGAAATATACGAAGAGCTTCAAAAGGTGTAAAAAATATGAAGAGCTTCAAAAGGTGTCAAAAATATGAGGAGCATGAAGCGGTCTGAAAAATAGGAGGAGCATGAAACGGTGTTCAAAAACATGAAGAGCCTGAAAAGTTTTGAAAATATGAAGAGATTTAAAAGTTGTGAAATACATGAGGAGCATGAACCAGTCTGAAAAATAGGAGGAGCATGAAGCGGTGTTGAAAAACATGAAGAGCCTGAAAAAGTGTGAAAAATATGAAGAGCTTCAAAAGGTGTCAAAAATATGAGGAGCATGAAACGGTCTGAAAAATAGGAGGAGCATGAACCTGTGTTGAAAAACATGAAGAGCCTAAAAAGGTGTGAAAAATATGAAGAGCCTCAAAACGTGTCAAAAATATGAGGAGCATGAAACGGTCTGAAAAATAGGAGGAGCATGAAGAGGTGTTGAAAAACATGAAGAGCCTGAAAAGGTGTGTAATGTATGAAGAGTCTCAAAACGTGTAAAAAATATGAGGAGCATGAAACGTTCTGAAATATAGGAGGAGCATGAAGCGGTGTTGAAAAACATGAAGAGCCTGAAATGGTGTGAAAAATATGAAGAGCTTCAAAAGGTGTGAAAAATATGAGGAGCATGAAACGGTCTGAAAAATAGGAGGAGCATGAACCTGTGTTGAAAATCATGAAGAGCCCAAAAATGTGTGAAAAATATGAAGAGCCTCAAAACGTGTCAAAAATATGAGGAGCATGAAACGGTCTGAAAAATAGGAGGAGCATGAACCTGTGTTGAAAATCATGAAGAGCCCAAAAATGTGTGAAAAATATGAAGAGCCTCAAAACGTGTCAAAAATATGAGGAGCATGAAACGGTCTGAAAAATAGGAGGAGCATGAAGCGGTGTTGAAAAACATAAAGAGCCTGAAAAAGTGTGAAAAATATAAAGAGCTTCAAAAGCTGTGAGAAATATGAAGAGCTTTAAAAGGTGTCAAAAATGAGAAGAGCATGAAACGGTCTGAAAAATAGGAGGAGCATGAACCTGTTTTGAAAAACATGAAGAGCCTAAAAAGGTGTGAAAAATATGAAGAGCCTCAAAACGTGTCAAAAATATGAGGAGCATGAAACGGTCTGAAAAATAGGAGGAGCATGAAGCGGTGTTGAAAAACATAAAGAGCCTGAAAACGTGTGAAAAATATAAAGAGCTTCAAAAGCTGTGAGAAATATGAAGAGCTTTAAAAGGTGTCAAAAATGAGAAGAGCATGAAACGGTCTGAAAAATAGGAGGAGCATGAAGCGGTGTTCAAAAACATGAAGCCTGAAATGGTGTGAAAAATATGAAGAGCTTCAAAAGGTTTGAAAAATAGGAGGAACATGAAACGGTCTGAAAAATAGGAGGAGCATGAAAGGTGTTGAAAAACATGAAAAGCCTGATAAGGTGTCAAATATATGAAGAGCTTCATAAGGTATTAAAAATATGAAGAGCATGAAACGGTCTGAAAATAGAAGGAGCATGAAGCAGTGTTGAAAAACATGAAGAGCCTCAAAAGATGTGAAAAATATGAAGAGCTTCAAAATGTTTAAAAAATATGTGGAGCATGAAAGTGTCTGAAAAATAGGAGGAGCATGAAACGGCATTGAAAAACATGAGAGCATGAAACGGTCCGTAAAATAGGAGGAGCATGAAACGGTGTTGAAAAACATGAAGAGACTGAAAATGTGTGAAAAATATGAAGAGCTTCAAACGATGTCAAAAACATACGGAGCATGAAACGGTCTGAAAAATAGGAGGAGCATGAAACGGTGTTGAAAACATGAAGAGCCTTAAAAGGTGTGAAAAATATGTAGAGCTTAAAAAGGTGTCAAAATATGAGGAGCATGAAACGGTCTGAAAATTAGGAGGAGCATGAAGCTGTGTTGAAAACATGAAGAGCCTGAAGAGGCGTGAAATATATGAAGAGCTTCAAAATGTGTCAAAAATATGAGGAGCATGAAACATTCTGAAAAATAGGAGGAACACGAAGTGGTGTTGAAATACATGAAGTGCCGGAAAAGGTGTGAAAAATATGAAGAGCTTCAAAAGGTGTCAAAAATATGAGGAGCATGAAACGGTCTGAAAAATAGGAGGAGCATGAAGCGGTGTTGAAAAACATGAAGAGCCTGAAAATGTGTGAAATATATGAAGAGCTTCAAAAGGTGTCAAAAATATGAGGATCTTGAAACGGTCTCAAAAATAGAAGGAGAATGAAGTGGTGTAGAAAAGCATGAACAGACTGAAAAGGTGTTAAAAATATGAACAGCTTCAAAAGGTGTGAAAAATATGAGGATCATGAAACGTTCTCAAAATAAGAGGAGCATGAAGCGGTGTTGAAAAACATGAAGAGCCTAAAAATGTATGAATAATATGAAGAGCTTCAAAAGGTTTCAAAAATATGAAGAGTATGAAACGTTCTGAAAAATAGGAGTAGCAAGAAATGGTGTTCAAAGACATGAAGAGCCTGAAAATGTGTGAAAAATATGAAAAGCTTCAAAAAGTGTGAAAAATATGAGGAGAATGAAAGATTCTGAAAAATAGGAGTAGCATGAAACGGTGTTCAAAAGCATGAAGAGCCTGAAAAGGTGTGAAATATATGAAGAGGTTCAAAAGGTGTCAAAAATATGAGGAGCATGAAACGGTCTCAAAAATAGGAGGAGCATGAAGTGGTGTTCAAAAACATGAAGAGCCAGAAAAGGTGTGAAATATATGAAGAGGTTCAAAAGGTGTCAAAAATATGAGGAGCATGAAACGGTCTCAAAAATAGGAGGAGCATGAAGTGGTGTTCAAAAACATGAAGAGCCTGACAATGTGTGATAAATATGAAGATCCTAAAAAGATGTCAAAAATATTAAGAGCATGAAACGGTCTGAAAAATAGAAGGAGCATGAAACGGTGTTCATAAACTTGAAGAGACTAAAAGGTGTGAAAAATATGAAGAGCTTCAAAAGGTGTCAAAAATATGAGGAGTATGAAACGTTCTGAAAAATAGGAGTAGCAAGAAACGGTGTTCAAAGACATGAAGAGCCTGAAAATGTGTGAAAAATATGAAAAGCTTCAAAAAGTGTGAAAAATATGAGGAGAATGAAAGGTTCTGAAAAATAGGAGTAGCATGAAACGGTGTTTAAAAGCATGAAGAGCCTGAAAAGGTGTGAAATATATGAAGAGCTACAAAAGGTGTCAAAAATATGAAGAGCTTCAAACGGTGTGAAATACATGAGGAGCATGAAACGGCCTGAAAATACGAGGAGCATGAAACGGTGTTCAAAAACAAGAAGAGCCTGAAAACGTGTGAAAAACATGAAGAGCCTGAAAAGGTGTGAAAATTATGAAGAGTTTCAAAATGTGTAAAAAATATGAAGAGCTTCAAAAGGTGTAAAAAATATGAAGAGCTTCAAAAGGGGTCAAAAATTAGATGAGCATGAAATGGTTTGAAAAATAGGAGGAGCATGAGGTGCTATTGAAAAACATGAAGAGCCAGAAAAGGTGTGAAATATACGAAGAGCTTCAAAAGGTGTAAAAAATATGAAGAGCTTCAAAAGGTGTCAAAAATATGAGGAGCATGAAGCGGTCTGAAAAATAGGAGGAGCATGAAACGGTGTTCAAAAACATGAAGAGCCTGAAAAGTTGTGAAAATATGAAGAGATTCAAAAGTTGTGAAATACATGAGGAGCATGAACCAGTCTGAAAAATAGGAGGAGCATGAAGCGGTGTTGAAAAACATGAAGAGCCTGAAAAAGTGTGAAAAATATGAAGAGCTTCAAAAGGTGTCAAAAATATGAGGAGCATGAAACGGTCTGAAAAATAGGAGGAGCATGAACCTGTGTTGAAAAACATGAAGAGCCTAAAAAGGTGTGAAAAATATGAAGAGCCTCAAAACGTGTCAAAAATATGAGGAGCATGAAACGGTCTGAAAAATAGGAGGAGCATGAAGAGGTGTTGAAAAACATGAAGAGCCTGAAAAGGTGTGTAATGTATGAAGAGTCTCAAAACGTGTAAAAAATATGAGGAGCATGAAACGGTCTGAAATATAGGAGGAGCATGAAGCGGTGTTGAAAAACATGAAGAGCCTGAAATGGTGTGAAAAATATGAAGAGCTTCAAAAGGTGTGAAAAATATGAGGAGCATGAAACGGTCTGAAAAATAGGAGGAGCATGAACCTGTGTTGAAAATCATGAAGAGCCCAAAAATGTGAGAAAAATATGAAGAGCCTCAAAACGTGTCAAAAATATGAGGAGCATGAAACGGTCTGAAAAATAGGAGGAGCATGAAGCGGTGTTGAAAAACATAAAGAGCCTGAAAACGTGTGAAAAATATAAAGAGCTTCAAAAGCTGTGAGAAATATGAAGAGCTTTAAAAGGTGTCAAAAATGAGAAGAGCATGAAACGGTCTAAAAAATAGGAGGAGCATGAAGTGGTGTTGAAAAACATGAAGAGCCTGAAAAGTTGTGAAATATATGAAGAGCTTCAAAAGGTGTCAAAAATATGAGGAGCATGAAACGGTCTGAAAAATAGGAGGAGCATGAAACGGTGTTCAAAAACATAAAGAGCCTGAAAAGGTGTCAAAAATATGAAGAGCTTCAAAAGGTGTCAAAAATATGAGGAGCATGAAACGGTCGGAAAAATATGAGGAGCATGAAGCGATGTTCAAAAACATGGAGAGCCTGAAAAGGTGTGAAAAATATGAAGAGCTTCAAAAGGTGTCAAAAATATGAGGAGCATTAAACCTTCTGAAGAATAGGAGGAGCATGAATCGGTGTTTAAAACATGAAGAGTCTGAAAAGGTGTGAAAAATATGAAGAGCTTCAAAAGGTGTCAAAAACATGAGGAGCATGAAACAGTCTGAAAAATAGGAGGAGTATGAAGTGGTGTTGAGAAACATGAAGAGCCTGAAAAGGTGTGAAAAATATGAAGAGCTTCAAAGGGTGTGAAATTCATGAGGAGCATGAAACGGTCTGAAATATAGGAGGAGCATGAAGCTGGGCTCAAAAACATGAAGAACCTGAAAAGGTGTGAAAAAATGAAGAGCTTCAAAAGGTGTCAAAAATATGAGGAGCATTAAACCGTCTGAAAAATAGGAGGAGCATGAAACAGTGTTCAAATCAAGAAGAGCCTAAAAACGTGTGAAAAACATGAAGAGCCTGAAAAGGTGTGAAAATTATGAAGAGCTTCAAAAGGTGTCAAAAATATGAGGAAAATGAAACGGTCTGAAAAATAGGAGGCTCATGAAACGGTGTTGAAAAACATGAAAAGCCTGAAAACGTGTCAAAAATATGAAGAGCTTCAGGCTGGCGGGTAAAGCTGGGAGGTTCCGGCCGGGGGCGCAGGTTGGAGACATGATTGCAATGTGGGCCTTAGGATTTGAGCCTAAGAAAGAAGAAATTAAAAAGATGATAGCTGAAACTGACAAAGAAGGAATTGGCACCATTAATTTTGAAGAATTTTTTGCCATAATGAGTGTAAAAATGAGTGAAAAGGATGAAAAAGAAGAAATATTGAAGGCTTTCAAACTATTTGATGATGATGATACAGGAAGTATATCATTGAACAATATCAAGAGGGTTGCTAAGGAGCTAGGGGAAAATTTAACAGATGATGAACTTCAGGAAATGCTTGATGAGGCTGATCATGATGGGGATGGAGAAATAAACAAGGAAGAATTTTTGAAAATGATGCAAAAGACCACTCTTTATTAACACTGTCTTTTGTGCCTTTTGGAAAGTTGTTAACAAGTTTGTATTTGCTATAAGTTCCATAATAGCTGAATATATTCATTTTCAGTGTTTATGTTTAGATACATAAACTGGTCTCTTGATGTCTAATCCATGTGAGAAGTTACATGTTGCTACCAATATGTTGTTAAATCTATAACATCAAGAAATAAAATGTAGTGACTTCCTTAAACTATGAATCTGAAGAACAGTATTAATTACAAGTGCTATTTTTAGAGCCCCAGTTTCTAAAACTTGGATTTTTTATTTAACTTATGGAAATTGGCCCCACATCATAAGCCAGCCATCAATTTCCCTATTATTTTCATTTTGTGCAACTCTAAAAATGAACATTTGCTTTTTAACTGATTATTCAGATATGTAAAGTCTTAAATAAAACTGGCAGCATCAAAAGGTGTGAAAAATATGAAGAGCTTCAAAAGGTGTCAAAAATGAGATGAGCATGACACTGTCTGAAAAATAGGAGGAGCATGAAACGGTGTTCAAAAACATGAAGAGCCTGAAAAGGTGTGAAAAATATGAAGAGCTCCAAAAGGTGTCAAAAATATGAGGAGCATGAAAACGTCTGAAAAATAGGAGGAGCATGAAGCGATGTTGAAAAATATGAATAGCCTGAAAAAGTGTGAAAAATATGATAAGCTTCAAAAGGTGTGAAAAATATTAAGAGCTTCAAAAGGTGTCAAAAATGAGATGAGCATGAAACGGTCTGAAAAATAGTAGAAGCATGAAGCAGTGTTGAAAAAAAAGAAGAGCCTGAAAAGGTGTGAAATACATGAAGAGCTTCAAAAGGTGTCAAAAATACGAGGAGGATGAAACGGTCTGAAAAACAGGAGGAGCATGAAGCAGTGTTGAAAAACATGAAGAGCCTGAAAAGGTGTTAAAAATATGAAGAGCTTCAAAAGTGTCAAAAACATGAGGAGCATGAAACGTTCAGAAATATAGGAGGTGCATGAAGTGGTGTTCAAAATCATGAAGAGCCTGAAAAGGTGTGAAGTATAGGAAGAGTTTCAAAAGTTGTGAAAAGTAAGAAGAGCTTCAAAAGGTGTCAAAAATGAGATAAGCATGAAACGGTCTGAAATATAGGAGTTGCATGAAGTGGTGTTCAAAAACATGAAGAGCGTGAAAAGGTGTGAAATATATGAAGAGCTTCAAAAGGTGTGAAATGTAAGAAGAGCTTCAAAAGTTGTCAAAAATGAGATGGGCATGAATCGGTCTGAAAAATAGGAGAAGCATGAAGCGGTGTTGAAAAACATGAAGAGTTTGAAAAGGTTGAACAATATGAAGTGCTTCAAAAGGTGTCAAAAATAAGAAGAGCATGAAACGTTCTGAAAAATAGGAGGAGCATGAAGAGGTGTTCAAAATCATGAAGAGCCTAAAAGGTGTGAAAAATATGAAGAGCTGCAAAAGGTGTGAAAAATATGAAGAGCTACAAAAGGTGTCAAAAATGAGATGTGCATGAAACGGACTGAAAAATAGTAGGAGCATGAAGAGTTGTTGAAAAACATGAAGAGCCTGAAAAGGTGTGAAATATATGAAGAGCTTCAAAAGGTGTCAAAAATATGAGGAGCATGAAACGGTCTGAAAAATAGGAGGAGCATGAAACGGTGTTGAAAAACATGAAGAGCCTGAAAACGTGTGAAAAATATGAAGAGCTTCAAAAGGTGTGAAAAATATGAAGAGCTTCAAAAGGTGTCAAAAATGAGATGTGCTTGAAACGGACTGAAAAATAGGAGGAGCATGAAGTGGTGTTGAAAAACATGAAGGGCCTGAAAAGGTGTGAAAAATATGAACAGCTTCAAAATGTGTGAAAAATATGAAGAGCTTCAAAAGGTGTCAAAAAATGAGGAGCATTAAACGGTCTGAAAAATAGGAGAAGCATGAAACGGTGTTAAAAAAAACATGAAGAGCCTGAAAAGGTGTGAAATATATGAAGAGCTTCAAAAGGTGTCAAAAATATGAGGAGCATGAAACTGTCTGAAAAATAGGAGGAGCATTAAGCGGTGTTCAAAAACATGAAAAGCCTGAAAAGGTGTGAAAACTATGAAGAGCATCAAAAGTTGTCAAATATATGAGGAGCATGAAACGGTCTGAAAAATAGGAGGAGCATGAAACGGTGTTCAAAAGCATGAAGAGCCTGAAAAGGTGTGAAAAATATGAAGACGTTCAAAATGTGTAAAAAATATGAAGAGCTTCAAAAGGTGTAAAAAATATGAAGAGCTTCAAAAGGTGTCAAAAATTAGATGAGCATGAAATGGTTTGAAAAATAGGAGGAGCATGAGGTGCTATTGAAAAACATGAAGAGCCTGAAAAGGTGTGAAATATATGAAGAGCTTCAAAAGGTGTAAAAAATATGAAGAGCTTCAAAAGGTGTCAAAAATATGAGGAGCATGAAGCGGTCTGAAAAATAGGAGGAGCATGAAACGGTGTTCAAAAACATGAAGAGCCTGAAATGGTGTGAAAAATATGAAGAGCTTCAAAAGGTGTCAAAAATATGAGGAGCATGAAACAGAATGAAAAAATGGAGGAGCATGATGCGGTGTTCAGAAACATGAAGAGCCTGAAAAGGTGTGAAAAATACGAAGAGCCTCTAGAGGTGTCAAAAATATGAGGAGCATGAAACGGTCTGAAAAAAAGGAGGAGCATGAAACGGTGTTGAAAAACATGAAGAGCATGAAAAAATGTGAAAAATATGAACAGCTTCTAAAGGTGTCAAAATATGAGGAGCATGAAACGGTCTGAAAAATAGGAGGAGCATGAAACGGTGTTGAAAAACATGAAGAGCCTGAAAAGCTGTGAAAAATATGAAGAGCTCCAAAAGGTGTCAAAAATATGAGGAGCATGAAACGGTCTGAAAAGTAGGAGGAGCATGAAGCAGTGTTGAAAAAGATGAAGAACCTAAAAAGGCGTGAAAAATATGGAGAGCTTCAAAAGGTGTCAAAAATATGAGGAGCATGAAACGGTCTGAAAAATAGGAGGAGCATGAAGTGATGTTGAAAAACATGAAGAGCCTGAAAACGTATGAAAAATATGAAGAGCTTCAAAAGGTGTGAAACAATGAAGAGCTTCAAAAAGTGTGAAAAATATGAGCATGAAACGGTCTGAAAAATATGAGGAGCATGAAGCGGTCGTCAAAAACAGGAAGTGCCTGAAAAGGTATGAAAAATATGAAGAGCTTCAAAAGGTGTGAAAAATATGAGGAGCATGAAACGGTCTGAAAAAAAGGAGGAGCATGAAACGGTGTTGAAAAACATGAAGAGCATGAAAAAATGTGAAAAATATGAACAGCTTCTAAAGGTGTCAAAATATGAGGAGCATGAAACGGTCTGAAAAGTAGGAGGAGCATGAAGCAGTGTTGAAAAAGATGAAGAACCTAAAAAGGTGTGAAAAATATGAACAGCTTCTAAAGGTGTCAAAAATATGAGGAGCATGAAGCGGTCTGAAAAATAGGAGGAGCATGAAGTGGTGTTGAAAATCATAAAGAGCCTGAAAAGGTGTGAAAAATATGAAGAGCTTCAAAATGTGTCATAAATATGACGAGCATGTAACGATCTGAAAAATAGGATGAGCATGAAATGGTTTTTAAAAAGATGAAGAGCATGAAAAGATGTGAAAAATATGTAGAGATTCAAAAGGTGTCAAAATTATGAGAAGCATGAAACGGTCTGTAAATAGGAGGAACAAGAAGTGTTGTTGAAAAACATGAAGAGCCTGAAAAAGTGTGAAATATATGAAGAGCTTCAAAAGGTGTGAAAAATATGAGGAGCATGAAAAGGTCTGAAAAATATGAGGAGCATGAAGCGGTCATCAAAAACAGGAAGAGACTGTAAAGGTGTGAAAAATATGAAGAGCTGCAAAAGGTGTGAAAAATATGAGGAGAATGAAACGGTCTGAAAAATAGGAGGAGCATGAAACTGTGTTGAAAAACATGAAGAGCCTGAAAATGTGTGAAAAATACGAAGAGCGTCAAAAGGGGTCAAAAATTTCAGGAGCATGAAACGGTCTAAAAATAGGAGGAGCATGAAGCGGTTGTCAAAAACAGGAATAGCCTGAAAAGGTGTGAAAAATATGAAGAGCTTCAAAATGTGTCAAAAATATGAGGAGCATGAAACGGTTTGAAAAATAGGAGGAGCATGAAGCGGTGTTGAAAACATGAAGAGCTTGAAAAGGTGTGAAAGAAAAATGAAGAGCTTCAAAAGGTGTCAAAAATATGAGGAGCATGAAACGGTCTGAAAAATAGGAGGAGCATGAAGTGGTATTCAAAAACATGAAGAGCCTGAAAAGTTGTGGAAAATATTAACAGCTTCAAAAGGTGTCAAAAATGAGACGAGCATGAAACAGTCTGAAAAATAGGAGGAGCATGAAACGGTGTTCAAAATCCTGAAGAGCCTGAAAGGTGTGAAAAATATAAAGAGCTTCAAAAGGTGTGAAAAATATGAGGAGCATCAAATGGTCTGAAAAATAGGAGCATCATGAAGCGGTGTTGAAAAACATGAAGAGCCTGAAAAGGTGTCAATAATATGAAGAGTTTCAAAACGTGTGAAAAATATGAAGAGCTTCAAAAGGTGTCAAAAAATGAGGAGCATGAAACGGTCTGAAAAATAGGAGGAGCATGAAGCGGTGTTGAAAAACATGGAGAGCCTGAAAAGGTGTGAAAAATATGAAGAGCTTCAAAAGGTGTCAAAAATATGAGGAACATGATACGGTCTGAAATATAAGGGAGCATGAAACGGTGTTCAAAATCACGAGCAGCCTGAAAAGGTGTGAAAAATATGAAGAGCTTAAAAATGTGTGAAAAATATGATGAGCATGAAACGGTCGGAAAAATAGGAGGAGCGTGAAAGGGTGTTCAAAAACATGAAGAGCCTGAAAAGGTGTGAAAAATATGAAGAGCTTCAAAAGGTGTCAAAAATATGAGGAGCATGAAATGATCTGAAATATATGAGGAGCATGAAGCGGTGTTGAAAAACATGAAGAGCCTGAAAAGGTGTGAAAAAAATGAAGAGCTTCAAAATTTGTCAAATATATGAAGAGCATGAAACGGTCTGAAATTTAGGAGGAGCATGAAGTGGTGTAGAAAAGCATGAACAGACTGAAAAGGTGTTAAAAATATGAACAGCTTCAAAAGGTGTGAAAAATATGAGGATCATGAAACGGTCTCAAAAATAAGAGGAGCATGAAGCGGTGTTGAAAAACATGAAGAGCCTAAAAAGGTATGAATAATATGAAGAGCTTCAAAAGTTGTCAAAAATATGCAGAGCATGAAATGATCTGAAATATAGGAGGAGCATGAAACGGTGCTCAAAAACATGAAGACCCTGAAAAGGTGTGAATTATATGAAGAGCTTCAAAAGGTGTCAAATATATGAGGAGCATGAAGCGGTGTTGAAAAACATGAAGAGCCTGAAAAGGTGTGAAATATATGAAGAGGTTCAAAAGGTGTCAAAAATATGAGGAGCATGAAGTGGTGTTCAAAAACATGAAGTGCCTGAAAAGGTGTGAAAAATATGAAGATCTTAAAAAGGTGTCAAAAATATTAAGAGCACGAAACGGTCTGAAAAATTGAAGGAGCATGAAATGGTGTTCATAAACTTGAAGAGACTAAAAGGTGTGAAAAATATGAAGAACTTCAAAAGGTGTCAAAAATATGAGGAGTATGAAACGTTCTGAAAAATAGGAGGAGCAAGAAACGGTGTTCAAAGACATGAAGAGCCTGAAAAGGTGTGAAAAATATGAAGAGCTTTAAAAGGTGTGAAATACATGAGGAGCATGTAACGGTCTGAAAAATAGGAGTAGCATGAAACGGTGTTCAAAAGCATGAAGAGCCTGAAAAGGTGTGAAAAATATGAAGAGCTTCAAAAGGTTTCAAAAATATGAAGAGCTTCAAACGGTGTGAAATACATGAGGAGCATGAAACGGTCTGAAAAATAGGAGGAGCATGAAGAGTTTTTGAAAAACATGAATAGCCTGAAAAGGTGTGAAAATTATGAAGAGCTTCAAAAGTGTCAAAATATGAGGAAAATGAAACGGTCTGAAAAATAGGAGGCTCATGAAACGGTGTTGAAAAACATGAAAAGCCTGAAAACGTGTCAAAAATATGAAGAGCTTCAGGCTGGCGGGTAAAGCTGGGAGGTACCGGCCGGGGGCGCCGGTTGGAGACATGATTGCAATGTGGGCCTTAGGATTTGAGCCAAAGAAAGAAGAAATTAAAAAGATGATAGCTGAAACTGACAAAGAAGGAATTGGCACCATTAATTTTGAAGAATTTTTTGCCATAATGAGTGTAAAAATGAGTGAAAAGGATGAAAAAGAAGAAATATTGAAGGCTTTCAAACTATTTGATGATGATGATACAGGAAGTATATCATTGAACAATATCAAGAGGGTTGCTAAGGAGCTAGGGGAAAATTTAACAGATGATGAACTTCAAGAAATGCTTGATGAGGCTGATCATGATGGGGATGGAGAAATAAACAAGGAAGAATTTTTGAAAATGATGCAAAAGACCACTCTTTATTAACACTGTCTTTTGTGCCTTTTGGAAAGTTGTTAACAAGTTTGTATTTGCTATAAGTTCCATAATAGCTGAATATATTCATTTTCAGTGTTTAAGTTTAGATACATAAACTGGTCTCTTGATGTCTAATCCATGGGAGAAGTTACATGTTGCTACCAATATGCTGTTAAATCTATAACATCAAGAAATAAAATGTAGTGACTTCCTTAAACTATGAATCTGAAGAACAGTATTAATTACAAGTGCTATTTTTTGAGACCCACGTTCTAAAACTTAGATTTTTTTTTATTTAACTTATGGAAATTGGCCCCACATCATAAGCCAGCCATCACTTTCCCTATTATTTTCCTTTTGTGCAATTCTAAAAATGAACATTTGATTTTAAATGATTATTCAGATATGTAAAGTCTTAAATAAAACTGGCAGCATCAAAAGGTGTGAAAAATATGAAGAGCTTCAAAAGGTGTCAAAAATGAGATGAGCATGACACTGTCTGAAAAATAGGAGGAGCATGAAATGGTGTTCAAAAACATGAGGAGCCTGAAAAGGTGTGAAATCCATGAAGAGCTTCAAAAGGTGTGAAAAATATGAGGAGCATGAAACGGTCTGAAAAATAGGAGGAGCATGAAGCGGTGTTGAAAAACATGAAGAGACTGAAAACGTGTGAAAAATATTAAGAGCTTCAAAAGGTGTCAAAAATATGAGGAGCATGAAACGGTCTGAAAAATAGGAGGAGCATGAAGTAGTGTTGAAAAACATGAAGAGCCTGAAAAGGGGTGAAAAATATGAAGAGCTTCAAGAGGTGTGAAAAATATGAGGAGCATTAAACGGTCTGAAAAATAGGAGGAGAATGAAGTGGTGTTGAAAAACATGAAGAGCCTGAAAAAGTGTGAAAATTATGAGGAGCTTGAAAAGAAGTGAAATACATGAGGAGCATTAAACGTTCTGAAAAATAGGAGGAGCATGAAGCGGTGTTGAAAACATGAAGAGCTTGAAAAGGTGTGAAAGAAAAATGAAGAGCTTCAAAAGGTGTCAAAAATATGAGGAGCATGAAACGGTCTGAAAAATAGGAGGAGCATGAAGTGGTATTCAAAAACATGAAGAGCCTGAAAAGTTGTGGAAAATATTAACAGCTTCAAAAGGTGTCAAAAATGAGACGAGCATGAAACAGTCTGAAAAATAGGAGGAGCATGAAACGGTGTTCAAAAACCTGAAGAGCCTGAAAGGTGTGAAAAATATAAAGAGCTTCAAAAGGTGTGAAAAATATGAGGAGCATCAAATGGTCTGAAAAATAGGAGCTTCATGAAGCGGTGTTGAAAAACATGAAGAGCCTGAAAAGGTGTCAATAATATGAAGAGTTTCAAAACGTGTGAAAAATATGAAGAGCTTCAAAAGGTGTCAAAAAATGAGGAGCATGAAACGGTCTGAAAAATAGGAGTAGCATGAAACGGTGTTCAAAAGCATGAAGAGCCTGAAAAGGTGTGAAAAATATGAAGAGCTTCAAAAGGTTTCAAAAATATGAAGAGCTTCAAACGGTGTGAAATACATGAGGAGCATGAAACGGTCTGAAAAATAGGAGGAGCATGAAGAGTTTTTGAAAAACATGAATAGCCTGAAAAGGTGTGAAAATTATGAAGAGCTTCAAAAGTGTCAAAATATGAGGAAAATGAAACGGTCTGAAAAATAGGAGGCTCATGAAACGGTGTTGAAAAACATGAAAAGCCTGAAAACGTGTCAAAAATATGAAGAGCTTCAGGCTGGCGGGTAAAGCTGGGAGGTACCGGCCGGGGGCGCCGGTTGGAGACATGATTGCAATGTGGGCCTTAGGATTTGAGCCAAAGAAAAAAGAAATTAAAAAGATGATAGCTGAAACTGACAAAGAAGGAATTGGCACCATTAATTTTGAAGAATTTTTTGCCATAATGAGATTAAAAATGAGTGAAAAGGATGAAAAAGAAGAAATATTGAAGGCTTTCAAACTATTTGATGATGATGATACAGGAAGTATATCATTGAACAATATCAAGAGGGTTGCTAAGGAGCTAGGGGAAAATTTAACAGATGATGAACTTCAAGAAATGCTTGATGAGGCTGATCATGATGGGGAAGGAGAAATAAACAAGGAAGAATTTTTGAAAATGATGCAAAAGACCACTCTTTATTAACACTGTCTTTTGTGCCTTTTGGAAAGTTGTTAACAAGTTTGTATTTGCTATAAGTTCCATAATAGCTGAATATATTCATTTTCAGTGTTTAAGTTTATATACATAAACTGGTCTCTTGATGTCTAATCCATGGGAGAAGTTACATGTTGCTACCAATATGTTGTTAAATCTATAACATCAAGAAATAAAATGTAGTGACTTCCTTAAACTATGAATCTGAAGAACAGTATTAATTACAAGTGCTATTTTTTGAGACCCACGTTCTAAAACTTAGATTTTTTTTATTTAACTTATGGAAATTGGCCCCACATCATAAGCCAGCCATCACTTTCCCTATTATTTTCCTTTTGTGCAATTCTAAAAATGAACATTTGATTTTAAATGATTATTCAGATATGTAAAGTCTTAAATAAAACTGGCAGCATCAAAAGGTGTGAAAAATATGAAGAGCTTCAAAAGGTGTCAAAAATGAGATGAGCATGACACTGTCTGAAAAATAGGAGGAGCATGAAATGGTTTTCAAAAACATGAGCAGCCTGAAAAGGTGTGAAATCCATGAAGAGCTTGAAAAGGTGTAAAATCCATGAAGAGCTTCAAAAGGTGTGAAAAATATGAGGAGCATGAAACGGTCTGAAAAATAGGAGGAGCATGAAGCGGTGTTGAAAAACATGAAGAGACTGAAAACGTGTGAAAAATATTAAGAGCTTCAAAAGGTGTCAAAAATATGAGGAGCATGAAACGGTCTGAAAAATAGGAGGAGCATGAAGTAGTGTTGAAAAACATGAAGAGCCTGAAAAGGGGTGAAAAATATGAAGAGCTTCAAGAGGTGTGAAAAATATGAGGAGCATTAAACGGTCTGAAAAATAGGAGGAGAATGAAGTGGTGTTGAAAAACATGAAGAGCCTGAAAAAGTGTGAAAATTATGAGGAGCTTGAAAAGAAGTGAAATACATGAGGAGCATTAAACGTTCTGAAAAATAGGAGGAGCATGAAGCGGTGTTGAAAAACATGAAGAGCCTGAAAAGGGGTGAAAAATATGAAGAGCTTCAAGAGGTGTGAAAAATATGAGGAGCATTAAACGGTCTGAAAAATAGGAGGAGCATGAAGCGGTTTTCAAAAACATGAAGAGCCTGAAAAAGTGTGAAAAATATGAGGAGCTTGAAAAGAAGTGAAATACATGAGGAGCATTAAACGGTCTGAAAAATAGGAGGAGCATGAAGCGGTGTTGAAAAACATGAAGAGCCTGAATATGTGTGAAAAATATGAAGAGCTTCAAAAGGTGTCAAAAATGAGATGAGCATGACACTGTCTGAAAAATAGGAGGAGCATGAAATGGTGTTCAAAAACATGAAGAGGCTGAACAGGTGTGAAATCCATGAAGAGCTTCAAAAGGTGTGAAAAATATGAGGAGCATGAAAGGGTCTGAAAAATAGGAGGAGCATGAAGTGGTGTTGAAAAACATAAAGAGCTTGAAAAGGTGTGAAAAATATGAGAAGCATTAAACGGTGTGAAAAATAGGAGGAGCATGAAGTGGTGTTGAAAAACATAAAGAGCTTGAAAAGGTGTGAAAAATATGAGAAGCATTAAACGGTCTGAAAAATAGGAGGAGCATGAAGCGGTGTTGAAAAACATGAAGTGACTGAAAACGTGTGAAAAATATGAGGAGCTTGAAAAGAAGTGAAATACATGAGGAGCATTAAACGGTCTGAAAAATAGGAGGAGCATGAAGCGGTGTTGAAAAACATGAAGAGCCTAAAAAGGGGTGAAAAATATGAAGAGCTTCAAGAGGTGTGAAAAATATGAGGAGCATTAAACGGTCTGAAAAATAGGAGGAGCATGAAGCGGTGTTCAAAAACATGAAGAGCCTGAAAAAGTGTGAAAAATATGAGGAGCTTGAAAAGAAGTGAAATACATGAGGAGCATTAAACGGTCTGAAAAATAGGAGGAGCATGAAGCGATGTTGAAAAACATGAAGAGCGTGAATATGTGTGAAAAATATGAAGAGCTTCAAAAGGTGTCAAAAATGAGATGAGCATGAAACGGTCTGAAAAATAGGAGGAGCATGAAGCGGTGTTGAAAAACATGAAGAGCCTGAAAAGGTGTGTAATGTATGAAGAGTCTCAAAACGTGTCAAAAATATGAGGAGCCTGAAACGGTCTGAAATATAGGAGGAGCATGAAGCGGTGTTGAAAAACATGAAGAGCCTGAAATGGTGTGAAAAATATGAAGAGCTTCAAAAGGTGTGAAAAATATGAGGAGCATGAAACGGTCTGAAAAATAGGAGGAGCATGAACCTGTGTTGAAAAACATGAAGAGCCTAAAAAGGTGTGAAAAATATGAAGATCCTCAAAACGTGTCAAAAATATGAGGAGCATGAAACGGTCTGAAAAATAGGAGGAGCATGAAGCGGTGTTGAAAAACATAAAGAGCCTGAAAACGTGTGAAAAATATAAAGAGCTTCAAAAGCTGTGAGAAATATAAAGAGCTTTAAAAGGTGTCAAAAATGAGAAGAGCATGAAACGGTCTACAAAATAGGAGGAGCATGAAGTGGTGTTGAAAAACATGAAGAGCCTGAAAAGTTGTGAAATATATGAAGAGCTTCAAAAGGTGTCAAAAATATGAGGAGCATGAAACGGTCTGAAAAATATGAGGAGCATGAAACGGTGTTCAAAAACATAAAGAGCCTGAAAAGGTGTCAAAAATATGAAGAGCTTCAAAAGGTGTAAAAAATATAAGGAGCATGAAACGGTCGGAAAAATATGAGGAGCATGAAGCGATGTTCCAAAACATGAAGAGCCTGAAAAGGTGTGAAAAATATGAAGAGCTTCAAAAGGTGTCAAAAATATGAGGAGCATGAAACAGTCTGAAGAATAGGAGGAGCATGAATCGGTGTTTAAAACATGAAGAGTCTGAAAAGGTGTGAAAAATATGAAGAGCTTCAAAAGGTGTCAAAAACATGAGGAGCATGAAACAGTCTGAAAAATAGGAGGAGTATGAAGTGGTGTTGAGAAACATGAAGAGCCTGAAAAGGTGTGAAAAATATGAAGAGCTTCAAAGGGTGTGAAATTCATGAGGAGCATGAAACGGTCTGAAATATAGGAGGAGCATGAAGCTGGGCTCAAAAACATGAAACATGAAAAGGTGTGAAAAAATGAAGATCTTCAAAAGGTGTTCAAAATATGAGGAGCATTAAACGGTCTGAATAATAGGAGGAGCATGAAATGGTGTTCAAAAACAAGAAGAGCCTGAAAACGTGTGAAAAACATGAAGAGCCTGAAAAGGTGTGAAAATTATGAAGAGCTTCAAAAGGTGTCAAAAATATGAGGAGCATGAAACGGTCTGAAAAATAGGAGGCTCATGAAACGGTGTTGAAAAACATGAAAAGCCTGAAAACGTGTCAAAAATATGAAGAGCTTCAGGCTGGCGGGTAAAGCTAGGAGGTACCGGCCGGGGGCGCCGGTTGGAGACATGATTGCAATGTGGGCCTTAGTATTTGAGCCAAAGAAAGAAGAAATTAAAAAGATGATAGCTGAAACTGACAAAGAAGGAATTGGCACCATTTATTTTGAAGAATTTTTTGCCATAATGAGTGTAAAAATGAGTGAAAAGGATGAAAAAGAAGAAATATTGAAGGCTTTCAAACTATTTGATGATGATGATACAGGAAGTATATCATTGAACAATATCAAGAGGGTTGCTAAGGAGCTAGGGGAAAATTTAACAGATGATGAACTTCAGGAAATGCTTGATGAGGCTGATCATGATGGGGATGGAGAAATAAACAAGGAAGAATTTTTGAAAATGATGCAAAAGACCACTCTTTATTAACACTGTCTTTTGTGCCTTTTGGAAAGTTGTTAACAAGTTTGTATTTGCTATAAGTTCCATAATAGCTGAATATATTCATTTTCAGTGTTTAAGTTTATATACATAAACTGGTCTCTTGATGTCTAATCCATGTGAGAAGTTACATGTTGCTACCAATATGTTGTTAAATCTATAACATCAAGAAATAAAATGTAGTGACTTCCTTAAACTATGTATCTGAAGAACAGTACTAATTACAAGTGCTATTTTTAGAGCCCCAGGTTCTAAAACTTAGATTTTTTATCTAATTTATGGAAATTGGCCCCACATCGTAAGCCAGCCATCACTTTCCCTATTATTTTCCTTTTGTGCAACTCTAAAAATGAACATTTTCTTTTTAACTAATTATTCAGATATGTAAAGTCTTAAATAAAACTGGCAGCATCAAAAGGTGTGAAAAATATGAAGAGCTTCAAAAGCTGTCAAAAATATGAGGAGCATGAAATGGTGTTCAAAAACATGAAGAGCCTGAAAAGGTGTGAAAAATATGAAGAGCTTGAAAAGGTGTCAAAAATATGAGGACCATGAAACGGTCTGAAAAATAGGAGGAGCATGACGCGGAGTTCAAAAACCCGAAGTGCCTGAAAAGGTGTGAAAAATATGAAGAGCCTCTAGAGGTGTCAAAAATATGAGGAGCATGAAACGGTCTGAAAAATAGGAGGAGCATGAAACGGTGTTCAATAACATGAAGAGCCGGTAAAGGTGTGAAAAATATGAAGAGCTTCAAAAGGTGTGAAAAATATGAGGAGCATGGAATGGTTTGAAAAATAGGAGGAGCAATAAGCGGTGTTCACCAACATGAAGAGCCTGAAAAGGTGTGAAAAATATGAAGAGCTTCAAAAGGTGTGAAAAATATGAGGAGCATGAAACGGTCTGAAAAATAGGAGGAGCATGACGCGGAGTTCAAAAACCCGAAGTGCCTGAAAAGGTGTGAAAAATATGAAGAGCCTCTAGAGGTGTCAAAAATATGAGGAGCATGAAACGGTCTGAAAAATAGGAGGAGCATGAAACGGTGTTCAATAACATGAAGAGCCGGTAAAGGTGTGAAAAATATGAAGAGCTTCAAAAGGTGTGAAAAATATGAGGAGCATGGAATGGTTTGAAAAATAGGAGGAGCAATAAGCGGTGTTCAACAACATGAAGAGCCTGAAAAGGTGTGAAAAATATGAAGAGCTTCAAAAGGTGTGAAAAATATGAGGAGCATGAAACGGTCTAAAATATAGGAGGAGCAAGAAGCGGTGTTCAGAATAATGAAGAGCCTGAAAATTTGAGAAAAATATGAAGAGCTTCAAAAGGTGTCAAAAATATGAGGAGCATGAAACAGCCTGAAATTTAGGGGGAACATGAAGCGGTGTTGAAAAACATGAAAAGCCTGAAATGGTGTGAAAAATATGAAGAGCTTCAAAAGGTGTCAAAAAATGAGGAGCAGAAACAGAATGAAAAAATGGAGGAGCATGATGCGGTGTTGTAAAACATGAAGAGCCTGAAAAGGTGTGAAAAATATGAAGAGCTTCAAAAGGTGTCAAAAATATGAGGAGCATGAAACTGTCTGAAAAATAGGATGAGCATGAAATGGTTTTTAAAAAGATGAAGAGCATGAAAAGATGTGAAAAATATGTAGAGATTCAAAAGGTGTCAAAATTATGAGAAGCATGAAACGGTCTGTAAAGTAGGAGGAACAAGAAGTGTTGTTGAAAAACATGAAGAGCCTGAAAAAGTGTGAAATATATGAAGAGCTTCAAAAGGTGTGAAAAATATGAGGAGCATGAAAAGGTCTGAAAAATATGAGGAGCATGAAGCGGTCATCAAAAACAGGAAGAGACTGAAAAGGTGTGAAAAAATATGAAGAGCTGCAAAAGGTGTGAAAAATATGAGGAGAATG
This sequence comes from Dama dama, assembly GCF_033118175.1. Lineage (NCBI taxonomy): Eukaryota > Metazoa > Chordata > Mammalia > Artiodactyla > Cervidae > Dama > Dama dama. The sequence goes on from NC_083709.1 coordinate 6,366,807, forward strand.
AAACGGTCTGAAAAATAGGAGGAGCATGAAACTGTGTTGAAAAACATGAAGAGCCTGAAAATGTGTGAAAAATACGAAGAGCGTCAAAAGGGGTCAAAAATATGAGGAGCATGAAACGGTCTAAAAATAGGAGGAGCATGAAGCGGTTGTCAAAAACAGGAATAGCCTGAAAAGGTGTGAAAAATATGAAGAGCTTCAAATTGTGTCAAAAATATGAGGAGCATGAAACGGTTTGAAAAATAGGAGGAGCATGAAGCGGTGTTGAAAACATGAAGAGCTTGAAAAGGTGTGAAAAAAAATGAAGAGCTTCAAAAGGTGTCAAAAATATGAGGAGCATGAAACGGTCTGAAAAATAGGAGGAGCATGAAGTGGTGTTCAAAAACATGAAGAGCCTGAAAAGTTGTGAAAAATATTAACAGCTTCAAAAGGTGTCAAAAATGAGACGAGCATGAAACGGTCTGAAAAATAGGAGGAGCATGAAACGGTGTTCAAAAACCTGAAGAGCCTGAAAGGTGTGAAAAATATAAAGAGCTTAAAAAGGTGTGAAAAATATGAGGAGCATCAAATGGTCTGAAAAATAGGAGCATCATGAACCAGTGTTGAAAAACATGAAGAGCCTGAAAAGGTGTGAAAAATATGAAGAGCTTCAAAATGTGTCAAAAATATGAGGAGCAGGAAACGGTCTGAAATATAAGAGCAGCATAAAACGGTGTTAAAAAACATGAGGAGCCTGAAAAGGTGTGAAAAATATGAAGAGCTTCAAGAGATGTGAAAAATATGAGGAGCAAGAAATGGTCTGAAAAATAGGAGGATCATGAAGCTGGGCTCAAAAACATGAAGAGCCTGAAAAGGTGTGAAAAAAATGAAGAGCTTCAAAAGGTGTCAAAAATATGAGGAGCAGGAAACGGTCTAAAATATAAGAGCAGCATAAAACTGTGTTAAAAAACATGAAGAGCCTGAAAAGGTGTGAAAAATATGAAGAGCTTCAAAGGGTGTGAAATACTTGAGGAGCATGAAACTGTCTGAAAAATAGGAGGAGCATGAAGCTGGGCTCAAAAACATGAAGAGCCTGAAAAGGTGTGAAAAAAATGAAGAGCTTGAAAAGGTGTCAAAAATATGAGGAGCATGTAACTATCTGAAAAATAGGAGGAGCATGAAGTGGTGTTGAAAATCATAAAGAGCCTGAAAAGGTTTGAAAAATATGAAGAGCTTCAAAATGTGTCATAAATATGAGGAGCATGAAACTCTCTGAAAAATAGGATGAGCATGAAATGGTTTTTAAAAATATGAAGAGCATGAAAAGATGTGAAATATATGTAGAGATTCAAAAGGTGTCAAAATTATGAGAAGCATGAAACGGTCTGTAAAGTAGGAGGAACAAGAAGTGTTGTTGAAAAACATGAAGAGCCTGAAAAAGTGTGAAATATATGAAGAGCTTCAAAAGGTGTGAAAGATATGAGGAGCATGAAAAGGTCTGAAAAATGTGAGGAGCATGAAGCGGTCATCAAAAACAGGAAGAGACTGAAAAGGTGTGAAAAATATGAAGAGCTGCAAAAGGTGTGAAAAATATGAGGAGAATGAAACGGTCTGAAAAATAGGAGGAGCATGAAACTGTGTTGAAAAACATGAAGAGCCTGAAAATGTGTGAAAAATACGAAGAGCGTCAAAACGTGTCAAGAATATGAGGAGCATGAAACGGTTTAAAAATAGGAGGAGCATGAAGCGGTTGTCAAAAACAGGAATAGCCTGAAAAGGTGTGAAAAATATGAAGAGCTTCAAAATGTGTCAAAAATATGAGGAGCATGAAACGGTTTGAAAAATATGAGGAGCATGAAGCGGTGTTGAAAACATGAAGAGCTTGAAAAGGTGTGAAAAAAAATGAAGAGCTTCAAAAGGTGTCAAAAATATGAGGAGCATGAAACGGTCTGAAAAATAGGAGGAGCATGAAGTGGTGTTCAAAAACATGAAGAGCCTGAAAAGTTGTGAAAAATATTAACAGCTTCAAAAGGTGTCAAAAATGAGACGAGCATGAAACGGTCTGAAAAATAGGAGGAGCATGAAACGGTGTTCAAAAACCTGAAGAGCCTGAAAGGTGTGAAAATATAAAGAGCTTCAAAAGGTGTGAAAAATATGAGGAGCATCAAATGGTCTGAAAAATAGGAGCATCATGAAGCGGTGTTGAAAAACATGAAGAGCCTGAAAAGGTGTGAAAAATATGAAGAGCTTCAAAATGTGTCAAAAATATGAGGAGCAGGAAACGGTCTGAAATATAAGAGCATCATAAAACGGTGTGAAAAAACATGAAGAGCCTGAAAAGGTGTGAAAATATGAAGAGCTTCAAAAGGTGTGAAAAATATGAGGAGCATGAAATGGTCTGAAAAATAGGAGGATCATGAAGCAGTGTTGAGAAACATGAAGAGCCTGAAAAGGTGTGAAAAAAATGAAGAGCTTCAAAAGGTGTCAAAAATATGAGGAGCAGGAAACGGTCTAAAATATAAGAGCAGCATAAAACTGTGTTAAAAAACATGAAGAGCCTGAAAAGGTGTGAAAAATATGAAGAGCTTCAAAGGGTGTGAAATACTTGAGGAGCATGAAACTGTCTGAAAAATAGGAGGAGCATGAAGCTGGGCTCAAAAACATGAAGAGCCTGAAAAGGTGTGAAAAAAATGAAGAGCTTCAAAAGGTGTCAAAAATATGAGGAGCATTAAACGGTCTGAATAATAGGAGGAGCATGAAATGGTGTTCAAAAACAAGAAGAGCCTGAAAACGTGTGAAAAACATGAAGAGCCTGAAAAGGTGTGAAAATTATGAAGAGCTTCAAAAGGTGTCAAAAATATGAGGAGCATGAAACGGTCTGAAAAATAGGAGGCTCATGAAACGGTGTTGAAAAACATGAAAAGCCTGAAAACGTGTCAAAAATATGAAGAGCTTCAGGCTGGCGGGTAAAGCTGGGAGGTCCCGGCCGGGGACGCCAGTTGGAGACATGATTGCAATGTGGGCCTTAGGATTTGAGCCAAAGAAAGAAGAAATTAAAAAGATGATAGCTGAAACTGACAAAGAAGGAATTGGCACCATTAATTTTGAAGAATTTTTTGCCATAATGAGTGTAAAAATGAGTGAAAAGGATGAAAAAGAAGAAATATTGAAGGCTTTCAAACTATTTGATGATGATGATACAGGAAGTATATCATTGAACAATATCAAGAGGGTTGCTAAGGAGCTAGGGGAAAATTTAACAGATGATGAACTTCAGGAAATGCTTGATGAGGCTGATCATGATGGGGATGGAGAAATAAACAAGGAAGAATTTTTGAAAATGATGCAAAAGACCACTCTTTATTAACACTGTCTTTTGTGCCTTTTGGAAAGTTGTTAACAAGTTTGTATTTGCTATAAGTTCCATAATAGCTGAATATATTCATTTTCAGTGTTTAAGTTTATATACATAAACTGGTCTCTTGATGTCTAATCCATGTGAGAAGTTACATGTTGCTACCAATATGTTGTTAAATCTATAACATCAAGAAATAAAATGTAGTGACTTCCTTAAACTATGAATCTGAAGAACAGTATTAATTACAAGTGCTATTTTTAGAGCCCCAGTTTCTAAAACTTGGATTTTTTATTTAACTTATGGAAATTGGCCCCACATCATAAGCCAGCCATCAATTTCCCTATTATTTTCATTTTGTGCAACTCTAAAAATGAACATTTGCTTTTTAACTGATTATTCAGATATGTAAAGTCTTAAATAAAACTGGCAGCATCAAAAGGTGTGAAAAATATGAAGAGCTTCAAAAGGTGTCAAAAATGAGATGAGCATGACACTGTCTGAAAAATAGGAGGAGCATGAAACGGTGTTCAAAAACATGAAGAGCCTGAAAAGGTGTGAAAAATATGAAGAGCTCCAAAAGGTGTCAAAAATATGAGGAGCATGAAAACGTCTGAAAAATAGGAGGAGCATGAAGCGATGTTGAAAAATATGAATAGCCTGAAAAAGTGTGAAAAATATGATGAGCTTCAAAAGGTGTGAAAAATGTTAAGAGCTTCAAAAGGTGTCAAAAATGAGATGAGCATGAAACGGTCTGAAAAATAGTAGAAGCATGAAGCGGTGTTGAAAAAAATGAAGAGCCTGAAAAGGTGTGAAATACATGAAGAGCTTCAAAAGGTGTCAAAAATACGAGGAGGATGAAACGGTCTGAAAAACAGGAGGAGCATGAAGCAGTGTTGAAAAACATGAAGAGCCTGAAAAGGTGTTAAAAATATGAAGAGCTTCAAAAGTGTCAAAAACATGAGGAGCATGAAACGTTCAGAAATATAGGAGGTGCATGAAGTGGTGTTCAAAATCATGAAGAGCCTGAAAAGGTGTGAAGTATAGGAAGAGTTTCAAAAGTTGTGAAAAGTAAGAAGAGCTTCAAAGGGTGTCAAAAATGAGACAAGCATGAAACGGTCTGAAATATAGGAGTTGCATGAAGTGGTGTTCAAAAACATGAAGAGCGTGAAAAGGTGTGAAATATATGAAGAGCTTCAAAAGGTGTGAAATGTAAGAAGAGCTTCAAAAGTTGTCAAAAATGAGATGGGCATGAATCGGTCTGAAAAATAGGAGAAGCATGAAGCGGTGTTGAAAAACATGAAGAGTTTGAAAAGGTTTGAACAATATGAAGTGCTTCAAAAGGTGTCAAAAATAAGAAGAGCATGAAACGGTCTGAAAAATAGGAGGAGCATGAAGAGGTGTTCAAAAACATGAAGAGCCTAAAAGGTGTGAAAAATATGAAGAGCTGCAAAAGGTGTGAAAAATATGAAGAGCTACAAAAGGTGTCAAAAATGAGATGTGCATGAAACGGACTGAAAAATAGTAGGAGCATGAAGAGTTGTTGAAAAACATGAAGAGCCTGAAAAGGTGTGAAATATATGAAGAGCTTCAAAAGGTGTCAAAAATATGAGGAGCATGAAACGGTCTGAAAAATAGGAGGAGCATGAAACGGTGTTGAAAAACATGAAGAGCCTGAAAACGTGTGAAAAATAAGAAGACCTTCAAAAGGTGTGAAAAATATGAAGAGCTTCAAAAGGTGTCAAAAATGAGATGTGCATGACACGGACTGAAAAATAGGAGGAGCAAGAAGTGGTGTTGAAAAACATGAAGGGCCTGAAAAGGTGTGAAAAATATGAACAGCTTCAAAAGGTGTGAAAAATATGAAGAGCTTCAAAAGGTGTCAAAAAATGAGCATTAAACGGTCTGAAAAATAGGAGAAGCATGAAACGGTGTAAAAAAACATGAAGAGCCTGAAAATGTGTGAAATATATGAAGAGCTTCAAAAGGTGTCAAAAATATGAGGAGCATGAAACTGTCTGAAAAATAGGAGGAGCATTAAGCGGTGTTCAAAAACATGAAAAGCCTGAAAAGGTGTGAAAACTATGAAGAGCATCAAAAGTTGTCAAATATATGAGGAGCATGAAACGGTCTGAAAAATAGGAGGAGCATGAAACGGTGTTCAGAAACATGAAGAGCCTGGAAAGGTGTGAAAAATATGAAGACCTTCATAATGTGTAAAAAAAATGAAGAGCTTCAAAAGGTGTTAAAAATATGAAGAGCTTCAAAAGGGGTCAAAAATTAGATGAGCATGAAATGGTTTGGAAAATATTAGGAGCATGAGGTGCTATTGAAAAACATGAAGAGCCTGAAAAGGTGTGAAATATATGAAGAGCTTCAAAAGGTGTAAAAAATATGAAGAGCTTCAAAAGGTGTCAAAAATATGAGGAGCATGAAGCGGTCTGAAAAATAGGAGGAGCATGAAACGGTGTTCAAAAACATGAAGAGCCTGAAAAGTTGTGAAAAATATGAAGAGATTCAAAAGTTGTGAAATATATAAGGAGCATGAAACGGTCTGAAAAATAGGAGGAGCATGAAGCGGTGTTGAAAAACATGAAGAGCCTGAAAAGGTGTGAAAAATATGAAGAGCTTCAAAAGGTGTCAAAAATATAAGGAGCATGAAACGGCCTGAAAAATAGGAGAAGCAAGAAGCGGGGTTGAAAAACATGAAGAGTCTGAAAAGCTGTGAAAAATATGAAGAGCTACAAAAGGTGTGAAAAACATGAGACATGAAACAGCCTGAAATTTAGGGAGAACATGAAGCGGTGTTGAAAAACATGAAGAGCCTGAAAAGGTGTGAAAAATATGAAGAGCTTCAAAAGGTGTCAAAAATATGAGGAGCATGAAACAGAATGAAAAATAGGAGGAGCATGTTGAGGTGTTGTAAAACATGAAGAGCCTGAAAAGGTATGAAAAATATGAAGAGCCTCTAGAGGTTTCAAAAATATGAGGAGCCTGAAACAATCTGAAAAATCGGAGGAGCATGAAACAGTGTTGAAAAAAATGAAGAGCCTGAAAAGTTGTGAAAAAAAGGAAGAGCTTCAAAATGTGTGAAAGACATGAGGAGAATGAAACGGTCTGTAAAATAGGAGGAGCATGAAGTGGTGTTCAAAAACATGAAGAGCATGAAAAGGTATGAAAAATATGAAGAGCTTCAAAAGATGTGAAAAATATGAGGAGCATGAAACTGTCTGAAATATGGGAGAAGCATGAAGTGGTGTTCAAAACATGAAGAGCCTGAAAAGGTGTGAAAAATATGCAGAGCTTCAAAAGGTGTCAAAAATATGAGGAGCATGATACGGTCTGAAATATAAGGGAGCATGAAACGGTGTTCAAAAACACGAGCAGTCTGAAAAGGTGTGAAAAATATGAAGAGCTTAAAAATGTGTGAAAAATATGACGAGCATGAAACGGTCAGAAAAATAGGAGGAGCGTGAAAGGGTGTTCAAAAACATGAAGAGCCTGAAAAGGTGTGAAAAATATGAAGAGCTTCAAAAGGTGTCAAAAATATGAGGAGCATGAAAAGATCTGAAATATAAGAGGAGCATGAAGCGGTGTTGAACAACATGAAGAGACTGAAAAGGTGTGAAAAAAATGAAGAGCTTCAAAATTTGTCAAATATATGAAGAGCATGAAACGGTCTGAAATTTAGGAGGAGCATGAAGTGGTGTAGAAAAGCATGAACAGACTGAAAAGGTGTTAAAAATATGAACAGCTTCAAAAGGTGTGAAAAATAGGAGGATCATGAAACGGTCTCAAAAATAAGAGGAGCATGAAGCGGTGTTGAAAAACATGAAGAGCCTAAAAAGGTATGAATAATATGAAGAGCTTCAAAAGTTGTCAAAAATATGCAGAGCATGAAATGATCTGAAATATAGGAGGAGCATGAAACGGTGCTCAAAAACATGAAGACCCTGAAAAGGTGTGAATTATATGAAGAGCTTCAAAAGGTGTCAAAAATATGAGGAGCATGAAGCGGTGTTGAAAAACATGAAGAGCCTGAAAAGGTGTGAAATATATGAAGAGGTTCAAAAGGTGTCAAAAATATGAGGAGCATGAAGTGGTGTTCAAAAACATGAAGTGCCTGAAAAGGTGTGAAAAATATGAAGATCTTAAAAAGGTGTCAAAAATATTAAGAGCACGAAACGGTCTGAAAAATTGAAGGAGCATGAAATGGTGTTCATAAACTTGAAGAGACTAAAAGGTGTGAAAAATATGAAGAGCTTCAAAAGGTGTCAAAAATATGAGGAGTATGAAACGTTCTGAAAAATAGGAGGAGCAAGAAACGGTGTTCAAAGACATGAAGAGCCTGAAAAGGTGTGAAAAATATGAAGAGCTTTAAAAGGTGTGAAATACATGAGGAGCATGAAACGGTCTGAAAAATAGGAGTAGCATGAAACGGTGTTCAAAAGCATGAAGAGCCTGAAAAGGTGTGAAAAATATGAAGAGCTTCAAAAGGTTTCAAAAATATGAAGAGCTTCAAACGGTGTGAAATACATGAGGAGCATGAAACGGTCTGAAAAACAGGAGGAGCATGAAGAGTTTTTGAAAAACATGAATAGCCTGAAAAGGTGTGAAAATTATGAAGAGCTTCAAAAGTGTCAAAATATGAGGTTAATGAAACGGTCTGAAAAATAGGAGGCTCATGAAACGGTGTTGAAAAACATGAAAAGCCTGAAAACGTGTCAAAAATATGAAGAGCTTCAGGCTGGCGGGTAAAGCTGGGAGGTACCGCCCGGGGGCGCCGGTTGGAGACATGATTGCAATGTGGGCCTTAGGATTTGAGCCAAAGAAAGAAGAAATTAAAAAGATGATAGCTGAAACTGACAAAGAAGGAATTGGCACCATTAATTTTGAAGAATTTTTTGCCATAATGAGTGTAAAAATGAGTGAAAAGGATGAAAAAGAAGAAATATTGAAGGCTTTCAAACTATTTGATGATGATGATACAGGAAGTATATCATTGAACAATATCAAGAGGGTTGCTAAGGAGCTAGGGGAAAATTTAACAGATGATGAACTTCAAGAAATGCTTGATGAGGCTGATCATGATGGGGATGGAGAAATAAACAAGGAAGAATTTTTGAAAATGATGCAAAAGACCACTCTTTATTAACACTGTCTTTTGTGCCTTTTGGAAAGTTGTTAACAAGTTTGTATTTGCTATAAGTTCCATAATAGCTGAATATATTCATTTTCAGTGTTTAAGTTTATATACATAAACTGGTCTCTTGATGTCTAATCCATGGGAGAAGTTACATGTTGCTACCAATATGTTGTTAAATCTATAACATCAAGAAATAAAATGTAGTGACTTCCTTAAACTATGAATCTGAAGAACAGTATTAATTACAAGTGCTATTTTATGAGACCCACGTTCTAAAACTTAGATTTTTTTATTTAACTTATGGAAATTGGCCCCACATCATAAGCCAGCCATCACTTTCCCTATTATTTTCCTTTTGTGCAATTCTAAAAATGAACATTTGATTTTAAATGATTATTCAGATATGTAAAGTCTTAAATAAAACTGGCAGCATCAAAAGGTGTGAAAAATATGAAGAGCTTCAAAAGGTGTCAAAAATGAGATGAGCATGACACTGTCTGAAAAATAGGAGGAGCGTGAAATGGTGTTCAAAAACATGAGGAGCCTGAAAAGGTGTGAAATCCATGAAGAGCTTCAAAAGGTGTGAAAAATATGAGGAGCATGAAACGGTCTGAAAAATAGGAGGAGCATGAAGCGGTGTTGAAAAACATGAAGAGACTGAAAACGTGTGAAAAATATTAAGAGCTTCAAAAGGTGTCAAAAATATGAGGAGCATGAAACGGTCTGAAAAAATAGGAGGAGCATGAAGTAGTGTTGAAAAACATGAAGAGCCTGAAAAGGGGTGAAAAATATGAAGAGCTTCAAGAGGTGTGAAAAATATGAGGAGCATTAAACGGTCTGAAAAATAGGAGGAGAATGAAGTGGTGTTGAAAAACATGAAGAGCCTGAAAAAGTGTGAAAATTATGAGGAGCTTGAAAAGAAGTGAAATACATGAGGAGCATTAAACGTTCTGAAAAATAGGAGGAGCATGAAGCGGTGTTGAAAAACATGAAGAGCCTGAAAAGGGGTGAAAAATATGAAGAGCTTCAAGAGGTGTGAAAAATATGAGGAGCATTAAACGGTCTGAAAAATAGGAGGAGCATGAAGCGGTTTTCAAAAACATGAAGAGCCTGAAAAAGTGTGAAAAATATGAGGAGCTTGAAAAGAAGTGAAATACATGAGGAGCATTAAACGGTCTGAAAAATAGGAGGAGCATGAAGCGGTGTTGAAAAACATGAAGAGCCTGAATATGTGTGAAAAATATGAAGAGCTTCAAAAGGTGTCAAAAATGAGATGAGCATGACACTGTCTGAAAAATAGGAGGAGCATGAAATGCTGTTCAAAAACATGAAGAGGCTGAACAGGTGTGAAATCCATGAAGAGCTTCAAAAGGTGTGAAAAATATGAGGAGCATGAAAGGGTCTGAAAAATAGGAGGAGCATGAAGTGGTGTTGAAAAACATAAAGAGCTTGAAAAGGTGTGAAAAATATGAGAAGCATTAAACGGTGTGAAAAATAGGAGGAGCATGAAGTGGTGTTGAAAAACATAAAGAGCTTGAAAAGGTGTGAAAAATATGAGAAGCATTAAACGGTCTGAAAAATAGGAGGAGCATGAAGCGGTGTTGAAAAACATGAAGTGACTGAAAACGTGTGAAAAATATGAGGAGCTTGAAAAGAAGTGAAATACATGAGGAGCATTAAACGGTCTGAAAAATAGGAGGAGCATGAAGCGGTGTTGAAAAACATGAAGAGCCTAAAAAGGGGTGAAAAATATGAAGAGCTTCAAGAGGTGTGAAAAATATGAGGAGCATTAAACGGTCTGAAAAATAGGAGGAGCATGAAGCGGTGTTCAAAAACATGAAGAGCCTGAAAAAGTGTGAAAAATATGAGGAGCTTGAAAAGAAGTGAAATACATGAGGAGCATTAAACGGTCTGAAAAATAGGAGGAGCATGAATCGATGTTGAAAAACATGAAGAGCCTGAATATGTGTGAAAAATATGAAGAGCTTCAAAAGGTGTCAAAAAAGGGATGAGCATGAAACGGTCTGAAAAATAGGAGGAGCATGAAGCGGTGTTGAAAAACATGAAGAGCCTGAAAAGGTGTGTAATGTATGAAGAGTCTCAAAACGTGTCAAAAATATGAGGAGCATGAAACGGTCTGAAATATAGGAGGAGCATGAAGCGGTGTTGAAAAACATGAAGAGCCTGAAATGGTGTGAAAAATATGAAGAGCTTCAAAAGGTGTGAAAAATATGAGGAGCATGAAACGTTCTGAAAAATAGGAGGAGCATGAACCTGTGTTGAAAAACATGAAGAGCCTAAAAAGGTGTGAAAAATATGAAGAGCCTCAAAACGTGTCAAAAATATGAGGAGCATGAAACGGTCTGAAAAATAGGAGGAGCATGAAGCGGTGTTGAAAAACATAAAGAGCCTGAAAACGTGTGAAAAATATAAAGAGCTTCAAAAGCTGTGAGAAATATAAAGAGCTTTAAAAGGTGTCAAAAATGAGAAGAGCATGAAACGGTCTACAAAATAGGAGGAGCATGAAGTGGTGTTGAAAAACATAAAGAGCCTGAAAAGTTGTGAAATATATGAAGAGCTTCAAAAGGTGTCAAAAATATGAGGAGCATGAAACGGTCTGAAAAATATGAGGAGCATGAAACGGTGTTCAAAAACATAAAGAGCCTGAAAAGATGTCAAAAATATGAAGAGCTTCAAAAGGTGTCAAAAATATGAGGAGCATGAAACGGTCGGAAAAATATGAGGAGCATGAAGCGATGTTCCAAAACATGAAGAGCCTGAAAAGGTGTGAAAAATATGAAGAGCTTCAAAAGGTGTCAAAAATATGAGGAGCATGAAACAGTCTGAAAAATAGGAGGAGTATGAAGTGGTGTTGAGAAACATGAAGAGCCTGAAAAGGTGTGAAAAATATGAAGAGCTTCAAAGGGTGTGAAATTCATGAGGAGCATGAAACGGTCTGAAATATAGGAGGAGCATGAAGCTGGGCTCAAAAACATGAAGAACCTGAAAAGGTGTGAAAATTATGAAGAGCTTCAAAAGGTGTCAAAAATATGAGGAGCATGAAACGGTCTGAATAATAGGAGGAGCATGAAATGGTGTTCAAAAACAAGAAGAGCCTGAAAACGTGTGAAAAACATGAAGAGCCTGAAAAGGTGTGAAAATTATGAAGAGCTTCAAAAGGTGTCAAAAATATGAGGAGCATGAAACGGTCTGAAAAATAGGAGGCTCATGAAACGGTGTTGAAAAACATGAAAAGCCTGAAAACGTGTCAAAAATATGAAGAGCTTCAGGCTGGCGGGTAAAGCTAGGAGGTACCGGCCGGGGGCGCCGGTTGGAGACATGATTGCAATGTGGGCCTTAGTATTTGAGCCAAAGAAAGAAGAAATTAAAAAGATGATAGCTGAAACTGACAAAGAAGGAATTGGCACCATTTATTTTGAAGAATTTTTTGCCATAATGAGTGTAAAAATGAGTGAAAAGGATGAAAAAGAAGAAATATTGAAGGCTTTCAAACTATTTGATGATGATGATACAGGAAGTATATCATTGAACAATATCAAGAGGGTTGCTAAGGAGCTAGGGGAAAATTTAACAGATGATGAACTTCAGGAAATGCTTGATGAGGCTGATCATGATGGGGATGGAGAAATAAACAAGGAAGAATTTTTGAAAATGATGCAAAAGACCACTCTTTATTAACACTGTCTTTTGTGCCTTTTGGAAAGTTGTTAACAAGTTTGTATTTGCTATAAGTTCCATAATAGCTGAATATATTCATTTTCAGTGTTTAAGTTTATATACATAAACTGGTCTCTTGATGTCTAATCCATGTGAGAAGTTACATGTTGCTACCAATATGTTGTTAAATCTATAACATCAAGAAATAAAATGTAGTGACTTCCTTAAACTATGTATCTGAAGAACAGTACTAATTACAAGTGCTATTTTTAGAGCCCCAGGTTCTAAAACTTGGATTTTTTATCTAATTTATGGAAATTGGCCCCACATCATAAGCCAGCCATCACTTTCCCTATTATTTTCCTTTTGTGCAACTCTAAAAATGAACATTTTCTTTTTAACTAATTATTCAGATATGTAAAGTCTTAAATAAAACTGGCAGCATCAAAAGGTGTGAAAAATATGAAGAGCTTCAAAAGGTGTCAAAAATATGAGGAGCATGAAACGGTGTTCAAAAACATGAAGAGCCTGAAAAGGTGTGAAAAATATGAAGAGCTTGAAAAGGTGTCAAAAATATGAGGACCATGAAACGGTCTGAAAAATAGGAGGAGCATGACGCGGAGTTCTAAAACCCGAAGTGCCTGAAAAGGTGTGAAAAATACGAAGAGCGTCAAAAGGGGTCAAAAATATGAGGAGCATGAAACGGTCTAAAAATAGGAGGAGCATGAAGCGGTTGTCAAAAACAGGAATAGCCTGAAAAGGTGTGAAAAATATGAAGAGCTTCAAAATGTGTCAAATATATGAGGAGCATGAAACGGTTTGAAAAATAGGAGGAGCATGAAGCGGTGTTGAAAACATGAAGAGCTTGAAAAGGTGTGAAAAAAAATGAAGAGCTTCAAAAGGTGTCAAAAATATGAGGAGCATGAAACGGTCTGAAAAATAGGAGGAGCATGAAGTGGTGTTCAAAAACATGAAGAGCCTGAAAAGTTGTGAAAAATATTAACAGCTTCAAAAGGTGTCAAAAATGAGACGAGCATGAAACGGTCTGAAAAATAGGAGGAGCATGAAACGGTGTTCAAAAACCTGAAGAGCCTGAAAGGTGTGAAAAATATAAAGAGCTTAAAAAGGTGTGAAAAATATGAGGAGCATCAAATGGTCTGAAAAATAGGAGCATCATGAACCAGTGTTGAATAACATGAAGAGCCTGAAAAGGTGTGAAAAATATGAAGAGCTTCAAAATGTGTCAAAAATATGAGGAGCAGGAAACGGTCTGAAATATAAGAGCAGCATAAAACGGTGTTAAAAAACATGAGGAGCCTGAAAAGGTGTGAAAAATATGAAGAGCTTCAAGAGGTGTGAAAAATATGAGGAGCATGAAATGGTCTGAAAAATAGGAGGATCATGAAGCAGTGTTGAGAAACATGAAGAGCCTGAAAAGGTGTGAAAAAAATGAAGAGCTTCAAAAGGTGTCAAAAATATGAGGAGCAGGAAACAGTCTAAAATATAAGAGGAGCATAAAACTGTGTTAAAAAACATGAAGAGCCTGAAAAGGTGTGAAAAATATGAAGAGCTTCAAAGGGTGTGAAATACTTGAGGAGCATGAAACTGTCTGAAAAATAGGAGGAGCATGAAGCTGGGCTCAAAAACATGAAGAGCCTGAAAAGGTGTGAAAAAAATGAAGAGCTTGAAAAGGTGTCAAAAATATGAGGAGCATGTAACGATCTGAAAAATAGGAGGAGCATGAAGTGGTGTTGAAAATCATAAAGAGCCTGAAAAGGTTTGAAAAATATGAAGAGCTTCAAAATGTGTCATAAATATGAGGAGCATGAAACTCTCTGAAAAATAGGATGAGCATGAAATGGTTTTTAAAAAGATGAAGAGCATGAAAAGATGTGAAATATATGTAGAGATTCAAAAGGTGTCAAAATTATGAGAAGCATGAAACGGTCTGTAAAGTAGGAGGAACAAGAAGTGTTGTTGAAAAACATGAAGAGCCTGAAAAAGTGTGAAATATATGAAGAGCTTCAAAAGGTGTGAAAAATATGAGGAGCATGAAAAGGTCTGAAAAATATGAGGAGCATGAAGCGGTCATCAAAAACAGGAAGAGACTGAAAAGGTGTGAAAAATATGAAGAGCTGCAAAAGGTGTGAAAAATATGAGGAGAATGAAACGGTCTGAAAAATAGGAGGAGCATGAAACTGTGTTGAAAAACATGAAGAGCCTGAAAATGTGTGAAAAATACGAAGAGCGTCAAAACGTGTCAAGAATATGAGGAGCATGAAACGGTTTAAAAATAGGAGGAGCATGAAGCGGTTGTCAAAAACAGGAATAGCCTGAAAAGGTGTGAAAAATATGAAGAGCTTCAAAATGTGTCAAAAATATGAGGAGCATGAAACGGTTTGAAAAATATGAGGAGCATGAAGCGGTGTTGAAAACATGAAGAGCTTGAAAAGGTGTGAAAAAAAATGAAGAGCTTCAAAAGGTGTCAAAAATATGAGGAGCATGAAACGGTCTGAAAAATAGGAGGAGCATGAAGTGGTGTTCAAAAACATGAAGAGCCTGAAAAGTTGTGAAAAATATTAACAGCTTCAAAAGGTGTCAAAAATGAGACGAGCATGAAACGGTCTGAAAAATAGGAGGAGCATGAAACGGTGTTCAAAAACCTGAAGAGCCTGAAAGGTGTGAAAATATAAAGAGCTTCAAAAGGTGTGAAAAATATGAGGAGCATCAAATGGTCTGAAAAAAAGGAGCATCATGAAGCGGTGTTGAAAAACATGAAGAGCCTGAAAAGGTGTGAAAAATATGAAGAGCTTCAAAATGTGTCAAAAATATGAGGAGCAGGAAACGGTCTGAAATATAAGAGCAGCATAAAACGGTGTTCAAAAACACGAGCAGCCTGAAAAGGTGTGAAAAATATGAAGAGCTTAAAAATGTGTGAAAAATATGACGAGCATGAAACGGTCGGAAAAATAGGAGGAGCGTGAAAGGGTGTTCCAAAACATGAAGAGCCTGAAAAGGTGTGAAAAATATGAAGAGCTTCAAAAGGTGTCAAAAATATGAGGAGCATGAAATGATCTGAAATATAGGAGGAGCATGAAGCGGTGTTGAAAAACATGAAGAGCCTGAAAAGGTGTGAAAAAAATGAAGAGCTTCAAAATTTGTCAAATATATGAAGAGCATGAAACGGTCTGAAATTTAGGAGGAGCATGAAGTGGTGTAGAAAAGCATGAACAGACTGAAAAGGTGTTAAAAATATGAACAGCTTCAAAAGGTGTCAAAAACATGAGGAGCATGAAACAGTCTGAAGAATAGGAGGAGCATGAATCGGTGTTTAAAACATGAAGAGTCTGAAAAGGTGTGAAAAATATGAAGAACTTCAAAAGGTGTCAAAAACATGAGGAGCATGAAACAGTCTGAAAAATAGGAGGAGTATGAAGTGGTGTTGAGAAACATGAAGAGCCTGAAAAGGTGTGAAAAATATGAAGAGCTTCAAAGGGTGTGAAATTCATGAGGAGCATGAAACGGTCTGAAATATAGGAGGAGCATGAAGTTGGGCTCAAAAACATGAAGAACCTGAAAAGGTGTGAAAAAATGAAGATCTTCAAAAGGTGTCAAAAATATGAGGAGCATTAAACGGTCTGAAAAATAGGAGGAGCATGAAATGGTGTTCAAAAACAAGAAGAGCCTGAAAACGTGTGAAAAACATGAAGAGCCTGAAAAGGTGTGAAAATTATGAAGAGCTTCAAAAGGTGTCAAAAATATGAGGAGCATGAAACGGTCTGAAAAATAGGAGGCTCATGAAACGGTGTTGAAAAACATGAAAAGCCTGAAAACGTGTCAAAAATATGAAGAGCTTCAGGCTGGCGGGTAAAGCTAGGAGGTACCGGCCGGGGGCGCCGGTTGGAGACATGATTGCAATGTGGGCCTTAGTATTTGAGCCAAAGAAAGAAGAAATTAAAAAGATGATAGCTGAAACTGACAAAGAAGGAATTGGCACCATTTATTTTGAAGAATTTTTTGCCATAATGAGTGTAAAAATGAGTGAAAAGGATGAAAAAGAAGAAATATTGAAGGCTTTCAAACTATTTGATGATGATGATACAGGAAGTATATCATTGAACAATATCAAGAGGGTTGCTAAGGAGCTAGGGGAAAATTTAACAGATGATGAACTTCAGGAAATGCTTGATGAGGCTGATCATGATGGGGATGGAGAAATAAACAAGGAAGAATTTTTGAAAATGATGCAAAAGACCACTCTTTATTAACACTGTCTTTTGTGCCTTTTGGAAAGTTGTTAACAAGTTTGTATTTGCTCTAAGTTCCATAATAGCTGAATATATTCATTTTCAGTGTTTAAGTTTATATACATAAACTGGTCTCTTGATGTCTAATCCATGTGAGAAGTTACATGTTGCTACCAATATGTTGTTAAATCTATAACATCAAGAAATAAAATGTAGTGACTTCCTTAAACTATGTATCTGAAGAACAGTACTAATTACAAGTGCTATTTTTAGAGCCCCAGGTTCTAAAACTTAGATTTTTTATCTAATTTATGGAAATTGGCCCCACATCATAAGCCAGCCATCACTTTCCCTATTATTTTCCTTTTGTGCAACTCTAAAAATGAACATTTTCTTTTTAACTAATTATTCAGATATGTAAAGTCTTAAATAAAACTGGCAGCATCAAAAGGTGTGAAAAATATGAAGAGCTTCAAAAGGTGTCAAAAATGAGATGAGCATGACACTGTCTGAAAAATAGGAGGAGCATGAAACGGTGTTCAAAAACATGAAGAGCCTGAAAAGGTGTGAAAAATATGAAGAGCTCCAAAAGGTGTCAAAAATATGAGGAGCATGAAAACGTCTGAAAAATAGGAGGAGCATGAAGCGATGTTGAAAAATATGAATAGCCTGAAAAAGTGTGAAAAATATGATGAGCTTCAAAAGGTGTGAAAAATATTAAGAGCTTCAAAAGGTGTCAAAAATGAGATGAGTATGAAACGGTCTGAAAAATAGTAGAAGCATGAAGCGGTGTTGAAAAAAATGAAGAGCCTGAAAAGGTGTGAAATACATGAAGAGCTTCAAAAGGTGTCAAAAATACGAGGAGGATGAAACGGTCTGAAAAACAGGAGGAGCATGAAGCAGTGTTGAAAAACATGAAGAGCCTGAAAAGGTGTTAAAAATATGAAGAGCTTCAAAAGTGTCAAAAACATGAGGAGCATGAAACGTTCAGAAATATAGGAGGTGCATGAAGTGGTGTTCAAAATCATGAAGAGCCTGAAAAGGTGTGAAGTATAGGAAGAGTTTCAAAAGTTGTGAAAAGTAAGAAGAGCTTCAAAAGGTGTCAAAAATGAGACAAGCATGAAACGGTCTGAAATATAGGAGTTGCATGAAGTGGTGTTCAAAAACATGAAGAGCGTGAAAAGGTGTGAAATATATGAAGAGCTTCAAAAGGTGTGAAATGTAAGAAGAGCTTCAAAAGTTGTCAAAAATGAGATGGGCATGAATCGGTCTGAAAAATAGGAGAAGCATGAAGCGGTGTTGAAAAACATGAAGAGTTTGAAAAGGTTTGAACAATATGAAGTGCTTCAAAAGGTGTCAAATATAAGAAGAGCATGAAACGGTCTGAAAAATAGGAGGAGCATGAAGAGGTGTTCAAAAACATGAAGAGCCTAAAAGGTGTGAAAAATATGAAGAGCTGCAAAAGGTGTGAAAAATATGAAGAGCTACAAAAGGTGTCAAAAATGAGATGTGCATGAAACGGACTGAAAAATAGTAGGAGCATGAAGAGTTGTTGAAAAACATGAAGAGTCTGAAAAGGTGTGAAATATATGAAGAGCTTCAAAAGGTGTCAAAAATATGAGGAGCATGAAACGGTCTGAAAAATAGGAGGAGCATGAAACGGTGTTGAAAAACATGAAGAGCCTGAAAACGTGTTAAAAATATGAAGACCTTCAAAAGGTGTGAAAAATATGAAGAGCTTCAAAAGGTGTCAAAAATGAGATGTGCATGACACGGACTGAAAAATAGGAGGAGCAAGAAGTGGTGTTGAAAAACATGAAGGGCCTGAAAAGGTGTGAAAAATATGAACAGCTTCAAAAGGTGTGAAAAATATGAAGAGCTTCAAAAGGTGTCAAAAAATGAGGAGCATTAAACGGTCTGAAAAATAGGAGAAGCATGAAACGGTGTTAAAAAAACATGAAGAGCCTGAAAATGTGTGAAATATATGAAGAGCTTCAAAAGGTGTCAATAATATGAGGAGCATGAAACTGTCTGAAAAATAGGAGGAGCATTAAGCGGTGTTCAAAAACATGAAAAGCCTGAAAAGGTGTGAAAACAATGAAGAGCATCAAAAGTTGTCAAATATATGAGGAGCATGAAACGGTCTGAAAAATAGGAGGAGCATGAAACGGTGTTCAAAAACATGAAGAGCCTGAAAAGGTGTGAAAAATATGAAGACCTTCATAATGTGTAAAAAAATGAAGAGCTTCAAAAGGTGTAAAAAATATGAAGAGCTTCAAAAGGGGTCAAAAATTAGATGAGCATGAAATGGTTTGGAAAATAGGAGGAGCATGAGGTGCTATTGAAAAACATGAAGAGCCTGAAAAGGTGTGAACTATATGAAGAGCTTCAAAAGGTGTAAAAAATATGAAGAGCTTCAAAAGGTGTCAAAAATATGAGGAGCATGAAGCGGTCTGAAAAATAGGAGGAGCATGAAGCGGTGTTGAAAAACATGAAGAGCCTGAAAAGGTGTGAAAAATATGAAGAGCTTCAAAAGGTGTCAAAAATATAAGGAGCATGAAACGGCCTGAAAAATAGGAGAAGCAAGAAGCGGGGTTGAAAAACATGAAGAGTCTGAAAAGCTGTGAAAAATATGAAGAGCTTCAAAAGGTGTGAAAAATATGAGACATGAAACAGCCTGAAATTTAGGGAGAACATGAAGCGGTGTGGAAAAACATGAAGAGCCTGAAAAGGTGTGAAAAATATGAAGAGCTTCAAAAGGTGTCAAAAATATGAGGAGCATGAAACAGAATGAAAAATAGGAGGAGCATGTTGAGGTGTTGTAAAACATGAAGAGCCTGAAAAGGTGTGAAAAATATGAAGAGCCTCTAGAGGTTTCAAAAATATGAGGAGCCTGAAACAATCTGAAAAATCGGAGGAGCATGAAACAGTGTTGAAAAAAATGAAGAGCCTGAAAAGTTGTGAAAAAAAGGAAGAGCTTCAAAATGTGTGAAAGACATGAGGAGAATGAAACGGTCTGTAAAATAGGAGGAGCATGAAGTGGTGTTCAAAAACATGAAGAGCATGAAAAGGTATGAAAAATATGAAGAGCTTCAAAAGATGTGAAAAATATGAGGAGCATGAAACTGTCTGAAATATGGGAGAAGCATGAAGTGGTGTTCAAAACATGAAGAGCCTGAAAAGGTGTGAAAAATATGCAGAGCTTCAAAAGGTGTCAAAAAAATTAGGAGCATAAAAAAGTCTGAAAAATATCAGGAGCATGAAGCTGTGTTCAAAAACATGAAGAGCCTGAAAAGGTGTGAAAAATATGAAGAGCTTCACAACGTGTCAAAAATATAAGGAGCATGAAAAGGCCTGAAAAATAGGAGGAGCAAGAAGCGGTGTTCAAAAACAAGAAGAGCCTGAAAAGGTGTGAAAAATATGTAGAACTTCAAAAGGTGTCAAAAATGAGATGAGCATGAAACGGTCTGAGAAATAGGAGGAGCATGTAGTGGTGTTGAAAAACATGAAGAGCCTGAAGAGGTGTGAAATATATGAAGAGCTTTAAAGGTGTCAAAAATATGAGGAGCATGAAACGGTCTAAAAAATAGGAAGAGCATGAAGCGGTGTTGAAAAACATGAAGAGCCTGAAAACGTGTGAAAAATATGAAGAGCATGAAACGGTCTGAAAAATAGGAGGATCATGAAGCAGTGTTGAAAAACATGAAGAGCCTGAAAAGTTGTGAAAAATATGAAGAGCTTCAAAAGGTGTCAAAAATATGAGGAGCAGGAAATGGTCTGATATATAAGAGCAGCATAAAACCGTGTTAAAAAACATGAAGAGCTTGAAAAGGTGTGAAAAATATGAAGAGCTTCAAAGGGTGTGAAATACATGAGGAGCATGAAACGGTCTGAATAATAGGAGGAGCATGAAACGGGGTTCAAAAACAAGAAGACCCTGAAAACGTGTGAAAAACATGAAGAGCCTGAAAAGGTGTGAAAATTATGAAGAGCTTCAAAAGGTGTCAAAAATATGAGGAGCATGAAACGGTCTGAAAAATAGGAGGCTCATGAAACGGTGTTGAAAAACATGAAAAGCCTGAAAACGTGTCAAAAATATGAAGAGCTTCAGGCTAGCGGGTAAAGCTGGGAGGTCCCGGCCGGGGACGCCGGTTGGAGACATGATTGCAATGTGGGCCTTAGGATTTGAGCCAAAGAAAGAAGAAATTAAAAAGATGATAGCTGAAACTGACAAAGAAGGAATTGGCACCATTAATTTTGAAGAATTTTTTGCCATAATGAGTGTAAAAATGAGTGAAAAGGATGAAAAAGAAGAAATATTGAAGGCTTTCAAACTATTTGATGATGATGATACAGGAAGTATATCATTGAACAATATCAAGAGGGTTGCTAAGGAGCTAGGGGAAAATTTAACAGATGATGAACTTCAGGAAATGCTTGATGAGGCTGATCATGATGGGGATGGAGAAATAAACAAGGAAGAATTTTTGAAAATGATGCAAAAGACCACTCTTTATTAACACTGTCTTTTGTGCCTTTTGGAAAGTTGTTAACAAGTTTGTATTTGCTATAAGTTCGATAATAGCTGAATATATTCATTTTCAGTGTTTAAGTTTAGATACAAAAACTGGTCTCTTGATGTCTAATCCATGTGAGAAGTTACATGTTGCTACCAATATGTTGTTAAATCTATAACATCAAGAAATAAAATGTATTGACTTCCTTAAACTATGTATCTGAAGAACAGTACTAATTACAAGTGCTATTTTTAGAGCCCCAGGTTCTAAAACTTAGATTTTTTATCTAATTTATGTAAATTGGCCCCACATCATAAGCCAGCCATCACTTTCCCTATTATTTTCCTTTTGTGCAACTCTAAAAATGAACATTTTCTTTTTAACTGATTATTCAGATATCTAAAGACTTAAATAAAACTGGCAGCATCAAAAGGTGTGAAAAATATGAAGAGCTTCAAAAGGTGTCAAAAATATGAGGAGCATGAAACGGTGTTCGAAAACATGAAGAGCCTGAAAAGGTGTGAAAAATATGAAGAGCTTGAAAAGGTGTCAAAAATATGAGGACCATGAAACGGTCTGAAAAATAGGAGGAACATGAAGCGGAGTTCAAAAACACGAAGTGCTTGAAAAGGTGTGAAAAACATGAAGAGCTTCAAAAGGTGTGAAAAATATGAAGAGCTTCAAAAGGTGTCAAAAAAGACATGAGAATGAAACGGTCTGAAAAATAGGAGGAGCATGAAGTGGTGTTCAAAAACATGAAGAGCCTGAAAAGTTGTGAAAAATATGAAGAGGTTCAAAAGGTTTGAAAAATATGAGGAGCATGATACGGTCTGAAAAACAGGAGGAGCATGAAGAGGTGTTCAAAAACATGAAGAGCCTGAAAAGTTGTGAAAAATATGAAAATCTTCAAAAGGTGGCAAAAATATGAGGAGCATGAAACGGTCTGAAAAATAGGAGGAGCATGAAAATGTGTTCAAAAACATGAAGAGCCTGAAAAGGTGTGAAAAATATGAAGAGCTTCAACAGGTGTGAAATACATGAGGAGCACTAAACGGTCTGAAAAATAGGAGGAGCATGAAACGGTGCTGAAAAACATGAAGAGCCTGAAAAGGTGTGAAAAACAAGAAGATCCTCAAAAGATTTGAAATGTATGAAGAGTTTCAAAAGGTGTCAAAAATGTGATGAGCATAAAACGGTCTGAAAAATAGCAGGAGCATGAAGCGGTGTTGAAAAAATGAAGAGCATGAAAAGGTGTGTAAAATATGAAGAGCCTCAAACCGTGTCAAAAATATGAGGAGTATGAAACGTTCTGAAAAATAGCAGGAGCATGAAGCGGTGTTGAAAAACATGAAGAGCCTGAAAAGGTGTGAAAAACAAGAAGATCCTCAAAAGATTTGAAATGTATGAAGAGTTTCAAAAGGAGTCAAAAATGTGATGAGCATAAAACGGTCTGAAAAATAGCAGGAGCATGAAGCGGTGTTGAAAAAATGAAGAGCATGAAAAGGTGTGTAAAATATGAAGAGCCTCAAACCGTGTCAAAAATATGAGGAGTATGAAACGTTCTGAAAAATAGCAGGAGCATGAAGCGGTGTTGAAAAACATGAAGAGCCTGAAACGTGTGAAAAATAAGAAGAGCTTCAAAAACGGGAAAAACATGAAGAGCTTCAAAAGGTGTGAAAAATATGAATAGCTTCAAAAAGTGTCAAAAATGAGATGAGCATGAAACGGTCTGAAAATTAGGAGGAGTATGAAGCAATGTTGAAAATCATGAAGAGCCTGAAAAGGTGTGAAAAGTATGAAGAGCTTCTAAAGGTGTCAAAAATATGAGGAGCATGAAACGGTCTGAAAAATAGGAGGAGCATGAAACGGTGTTCAAAAACATGAAGAGCCTGAAAAGGTGTGAAAAATATGAAGACCTTCAAAAGGTGTCAAAAATATGAAGAGCTTCAAAAGCTGTCAAATATTAGATGAGCATGAAATGGTCTGAAAATAGGAGGAGCATTTGGTGGTATTGAAAAACATGAAGAGCCTGAAAAGGTGTGAAATATATGAAGAGCTTCAAAAGGTGTGAAAAATATGAAGAGCTTCAAAAGGTGTCAAAATTATGAGGAGCATGAAACGGTCTGAAAAATAGGAGGAGCATGAAACGGTGTTGAAATACATGAAGAGTCTGAAATTGTGTGAAAAATATGAAGAGCCTCAAACGTGTCAAAAATATGAGGAGCAAGAAACGGTCTGAAAAATAGGAGTAGCATGAAGTGGTGTTGAAAAACATGAAGAGCCTGAAAACGTGTGAAAAATATGAAGAGCTTCAAAAGGTGTGAAAAATATGAAGAGCTTCAAAAGGTGTCAAATATATGAGAAGCATTTAACGGTCTGAAAAATATGAGGATCATGAAGCGGTGTTGAAAAATATGAAGAGCCTGAAAAGGAGTGAAAAATATGAAGAGCTTCAAAATGAGTGAAAAATATGAGGAGCATGAAAGGGTCTGAAAAATAGCAGGAGCATGAAGCGGTGTTCAAAAACATGAAGAGCCTGAAAAAGTGTGAAAAATATGAAGAGCTTCAAAACGTGATAAATATATGAGGAGCTTGAAACGGTTTGAAAATAGGAGGAGCATGAAGCGGTGTTGAAAATCATGAAGAGCATGAAAACGTGTGAAAAATATGAAGATCTTCAAAAGGTGTAAAATATATGAAGAGCTTCAAAAGCTGTCAAAAATATGAGGAGCATGAAACGGTCTGAAATATAGTAGGAGCATGAAGCGGTGTTGGAAAACATGAAGAACATGAAAACGTGTGAAAAATATGAAGAGCTTCAAAAGGTGTCAAAAAAGAGATGAGCATGAAACCATCTGAAAAATAGCAGGAGCATGAATCGTTGTTCAAAAACATGAAGAGCCTGAAAAGGGGTGAAAAATATGAAGAGCTTCAAAAATGTGAAAAATATGAAGAGCTTCAAAAGGTGTGAAAAATATGAAGAGCTTCAAAAGGTGTCAAAAATGAGATGAGCATGAAACGGTCTGAAAAATAGGAAGAGCATGAAATTGTGTTCAAACATGAAGAGCCTGAAAAGGTGTGAAAAATATGAAGAACTTCAAAAGGTGTGAAAAATATGAAGAGCTTCATAAGGTGTCAAAAATTAAATGAGCATGTAACGGTCTGAAAAATAGGAGGAGCATGAGGTGGTATTGAAAAACATGAAGAGCCTGAAAAGGTGTGAAAAATATTAAGAGCTTCAAAACGTGTCAAAAATATGAGGAGCATGAAACGGTCTGAAAAATATGAGGAGCATGAAGCGGTGTTGGAAATCATGAAGAGCTTCCAAAGGTGGGAAAAAATATGAAGAGCATCAAAAAGTGTCAAAATTGAGATGAGCATGAAAGGGAATGAAAAACAGGAGGAGTATGAAGTAGTGTTGAAAATCATGAAGAGCCTGAAACGGTGTGAAAAATATGAAGAGCTTCAAAAAGTGTCAAAAATATGAGGAGCATGAAACGGTCTGAAAAACAGGAGGAGCATGAACCTGTGTTGAAAAACATGTAGAGCCTGAAAAGGTGTGAAAAATATGAAGAGATTCAAAAGGAGTCAAAAATATGGGAAGCATGAAACGTTCTGAAAAATAGAAGGAGCATGAAGCGGTGTTGAAAAACATAAAGAGCCTGAAAAGGTGTGAAATATATGAAGAGCTTCAACAGGTGTAAAAAATATGAGGAGCATGAAACGGTCTGAAAAATAGGAGGAGCATGAAGCGGAGTTCAAAAACATGAAGAGCCTGAAAAGTTGTGAAAAATATGAAAAGCTTCAAAATCTGTGAAAAATGAAAGGTGCATGAAAAGGTCTGAAAAATAGGAGGAGCATGAAGTGGTGTTGAAAAACATGAAGAGCCTGAAAAGGTGTGAAATATATGAAGAGCTTGAAAAGGTGTCAAAGATACGAGAAGCATGAAACAGTCTATAAAATAGGAGGAACATGAAACGGTGTTCAAAAACATGAAGAGCCTGAAAAGGTGTGAAAAATATGAAGAGTTTCAAAAGGTGTGAAATACATGAGGAGCATGAAACAGTCTGAAAAACTGGAGGAGCATGAAGCGGTGTTCAAAAATTTGAAGAGCCTGAAAAGGTGTAAAAATATGAAGAGCTTCAAAAAGTGTCAAAAATATGAAGAGCTTCAAAATCTGTGAAAAATGAAAGGTGCATGAAAAGTTCTGAAAAATAGGAGGAGCTTGAAGTGGTGTTGAAAAACATGAAGAGCCTGAAAATGTGTGAAATATATGAATAGCTTGAAAAGGTGTCAAAGATACCAGAAGCATGAAACAGTCTATAAAATAGGAGGAACATGAAACGGTGTTCAAAAACATGAAGAGCCTGAAAAGGTGTGAAAAATATGAAGAGTTTCAAAAGGCGTGAAATACATGAGGAGCATGGAACAGTCTGAAAAACTGGAGGAGCATGAAGCGGTTTTCAAAAATTTGAAGAGCCTGAAAAGGTGTAAAAATATGAAGAGCTTCAAAAAGTGTCAAAAATATGAGGAGGATGAAATTGTCTGAAAAATAGGAGGAGCATGAAACGGTGTTCAAAAACGTGAAGAGCCTGAAAAGTTGTGAAAAATATGAAAAGCTTCAAAAGGTGTGAAATAAATGAGGAGCATTAAACGTTCTGAGAAATAGGAGCATGAAGTGGTGTTCAAAAACATGAAGAGCCTGAAAAGGTGTGAAAAATATGAAGAGCTTCAAAAGGTGTCAGAAATATGAGGAGCATGTTACGGTCTGAAAAATAGGGGGAGCATGATGTGGTGTTCAAAAACATGAAGAGCCTGAAAAGGTGTGAAAAAAATGAAGAGCTTCAAAAGGTGTGAAAAATATGAACCGCCTCAAAACGTGTCACAAATATGAGGAGCATGAAACGGTCTGAAAAATAGGAGGAGCATGAAGTGGTGTTGAAAACATGAAGAGCCTGAAAAGGTGTGAAAAAAATGAAGAGCTTCAAAAGGTGTGAAAAATATGAGGAGCATGAAACGGTCTGAAAAATAGGAGGAGAGTGAAGCGTGTTGAAAAACATGAAAAGCCTGAAAAGGTGTGAAAAATATGCAGAGCTTCAAAAGGTGTCAAAAATATGAAGAGCATGAAAATGTGTGAAAATTGGAGGAGCATGAAGCTGTGTTCAAAAACATGAAGAGCCTTAAAAGGAGTGAAAAATATGAAGAGCTTCAAAACGTGTCAAATATATGAGGAGCATGAAACGGTCTGAAAAATAGGAGGAGAGTGAAGCGGTGTTGAAAAACATGAAGAGCCTGAAAAGGTGTGAAAAATATGCAGAGCTTCAAAAGGTGTCAAAAATATGAAGAGCATGAAAAAGTGTGAAAATTGGAGGAGCATGAAGCTGTGTTCAAAAACATGAAGAGCCTTAAAAGGAGTGAAAAATATGAAGAGCTTCAAAACGTGTCAAATATATGAGGAGCATGAAACGGTCTGAAAAAAAAGAGGAGCATGTAGCGGTGTTGAAAAACATGAAGTGCCTGAAAAGGTGTGAAAAATATGAAGAGCTTCAAAACGTGTCAAATATATGAGGATCATGAAACGGTCTGAAAATAGGAGGAGCATGAAGCGGTGTTGAAAACCACGAAGAGCCTGAAAACGTGTGAAAAATATGAAGATCTTCAAAAGGTGTGAAATATATGAAGAGCTTTAAAAGGTGTCAAAAATGAGATGTGCATGAAACGGTCAGAAAAATAGGAGTGGCATGAAGTGGTGTTGAAAAACATGAAAAGCCTGAAAAGGTGTGAAATACAAGAAGAGCTTCAAAAGGTGTCAAAAATATGAGGAGCATGAAACGGTCTGAAAAATAGGAGGAGCATGAAGCAGTGTTGCAAAACATGAAGAACCTGAAAACGTGTGAAAAATATGAAAAGCTTCAAAAATGTGAAAAATATGAAGAGCTTCAAATGGTGTGAAAAATATGAAGAGCTTCAAAAGATGTCAAAAATGAGATGAGCATGAAACGGTCTGAAAAATAGGAGGAGCATGAAACGTTGTTCAAAAACATGAAGAGCCTGGAAAGGTGTGAAATATATGAAGAGCTTCAAAAGCTGTGAAAAATATGAAGAGCTTCAAATGGTGTGAAAAATGAGATGAGCATGAAACGGTGTGAAAAATAGGAGGAGCATGAAGCGGTGTTCAAAAGTATGAAGAGCGTGAAAAAGTGTGAAAAATATGAAGAGCTTCAAAAGGTGTCAAAAATATGAGGAGCATGAGACGGTCTGAAAAATCGGAAAAGCATGAAGCGGTGTTCAAAAACATGAAGAGCCTGGAAATGTGTGAGAAATATGAAGAGCTTCAAAAGGTGTGAAAAATATGAGAAGCATGAAATGGTCTGAAAAATAGGAGGAGCATGAAACCGTCTGAAAAATAGGAGGAGAATGAAGCGGTGTTGAAAAACATGAAGAGCCTGAAAACGTTTGAAAAATATGAAGAACTTCAAAAGGTGTGAAAAATATGAAGGGCTTCAAACGGTGTCAAAAATAGGAGGAGCATGAAATGTTGTGAAAAAGGAGGAGAATGAAACGGTGTTCAAAAACATGAAGAGCCTGGAAAGGTGTGAAAAATATGAAGAGCCTCAAAACGTGTAAAATATATGAGGAGCATGAAATGGTCTGAAAAATAGGAGGAGCATGAAGCGGTGTTGAAAAACATGAAGAGCCTGAAAAGGTGTGAAAAATATGAAGAGCTTCAAAACGTGTCCAAAATATGAGGAGCGTTAAACGGATTGAAAAATAGGAGGAGCATGAAACGGTTTTGAAAAAGATGAAGAGCGTGATAAGGTGTGAAATATATGAAGAGTTTCAAAAGGTGACAAAAATATGAGGAACATGAAACGGTCTGAAAAATAGGAGGAGCACGAAATGGTCTGAAAAAAAGGTGGAGCATGAAACGGTTTGGAAAAACATGAAGAGCCTGAAAACGTGTGAAAAATAGGAATAGTTTCAAAAAGTGTTAAAAATATGAGCAGCATGAAACGGCCTGTAAAATAGGAGAAGCAGGAAGCGGTGTTCAAAAATATAAAGAGTTTGAAAATTTGTGAAAAATAGGAAGAGTTTCAAAAAGTGTCAAAAATATGAGGAGCATGAAACGGTCTGTAAAATTGGAGAGGCAGGAAGTGGTGTTCAAAAATATAAAGAGCCTGAAAAGGTGTGAAAAACATGAACAGCTTCAAAAGCTGTGAGAAATATGAAGAGCTTCAAAAGGTGACAAATATGAGATGAGCATGAAACGGTCTGAAAATTACGAGGAGCATGAAGTGGTGTTGAAAAACATGAAGAGCCTCAAATGGTGTCAAATATATGAAGAGATTCAAAAGGTGTCAAAAATATGAGGAACATGAAACTTTCTAAAAATGGAGGAGCATGAAACGGTGTGGAAAAACATGAAGAGCCTGAAAAGGTGTGAAAAATATGAAGAGCTTCAAATAGTGTGAAAAATATGAAGAGGCTCAAAATATGTCAAGAATATGAGGAGCATGAAACGGTCTGAAAAATAGGAAGAGCATGATGTGGTGTTGAAAAACTTGAAGAGCCTGAAAAGGTGTGAAAAATATGAAGAGCTTCAAAATGTGTCAAAATATGAGGAGCATGAAACGGTCTGAAAAATAGGAGGAGCATGAAGCGGTGTTCAAAAACATGAAGAGCGTGGAAAGGTGTGAGAAATATAAAGAGCTTCAAAGGGTGTGAAAAATATGAGGAGCATAAAACGGTCTGAAAAATACGAGGAGCATGAAGTGGTGTTGAAAAACATGAAGAGCCCGAAAAGGTGTGAAAAATATGAAGAGCTTCAAAAGGTGTCAAAATTATGAGGAGTATGAAACGGTCTGAAAATAGGAGGAGCATGAAACGGTGTAAAAAATCATTAAGAGCCTGAAAAGGTGTGAAAAATATGAAGAGCTTCAAAAGGTGTGAAAAATATGAGGAGCATGAAACGGTCTGAAATATAGGAGAAGCATGAAGGGGTGTTGAAATACATGAAGAGCTTGAAAAGGTGTGAAAAATATGAAGAGCCTCAAAACGTGTCAAAAATATGAGGAGAGTGAAACGGTCTGAAAAATAGGAGGAGCCTGAATCCGTGTCCAAAAACATAAAGAGCCTGAAAACGTGTGAAAAATATGAAGAGCTTCAAAAGGTGTGAAAAATATGAATACCTTCAAAAGATGTCAAAGATGAGATGAGCATGAAACGGTCGGAAAAATAAGAGGAGCATGAAACGGTCGGAAAAATAGGAAGAGCATGAAACGGTGTGGAAAAACATGGAGAGCCTGAAAAGGTGTGAAAAATATGAAGAGCTATAAAAGGTGTGAAAAATATTTGGAACATGAAACGATCTGAAGTATAGGAGGATCATGAAGCGGTGTTGAAAAACATGAAGAGCCTGAAAAGGTGTGAAAAATATGAAGAGCTTCAAAATGTGTCAAAAATATGAGGAACATGAAACGGTGTGAAAAATAGGAAGAGCATGAAGCGGTGTTGAAAAACATGAAGAGCCTGAAAAGGTGTGAAAAATATGAAGAGCTTCAAAAGGTGTGAAAAATATGAATACCTTCAAAAGGTGTCAAAGATGAGATGAGCAAGAAACGGTCGGAAAAATAAGAGGAGCATGAAACAATCGGAAAAATAGGAAGAGCATGAAACGGTGTGGAAAAACATGGAGAGCCTGAAAAGGTGTGAAAAATATGAAGAGCTATAAAAGGTGTGAAAAATATTTGGAACATGAAACGATCTGAAGTATAGGAGGATCATGAAGCGGTGTTGAAAAACATGAAGAGCCGGAAAAGGTGTGAAAAATATGAAGAGCTTCAAAATGTGTCAAAAATATGAGGAACATGAAACGGTGTGAAAAATAGGAAGAGCATGAAGCGGTGTTGAAAAACATGAAGAGCCTGAAAAGGTGTGAAAAATATGAAGAGCTTCAAAAGGTGTGAAAAATATGAAGAGCTTCAAAAGCTTTCAAAAATATGAGGAGCATGAAACAGTCTGAAAAATAGGACGAGCATGAATCGGTGTTGAAAAACATGGAGAGCCTGAAAAGGTGTGAAAAATATGAAGAGATTCAAAAGGTGTCAAATATATGAGGAGCATGAAACGTTCTGAAAAAGGAGTAGCATGAAACGGTGTTTAAAAACATGAAGAGCCTGGAAATGTGTGAAAAATGTGAAGAGCCTCAAAAAGTGTCAAAAACATGAGGAGCATGAAACGATCTGAAAAATAGGAGGAACATGAAGCAGTGTTGAAAAACATGAAGAGCCTGAAAAGGTGTGAAAAATATGAAGAGCTTCCAAAGTTGTCCAAAATATGAGGATCATGAATCGGTTTGAAAATAGGAGGAGCATGAAACTGTGTTCCCAAACATGAAGAGCCTGAAGAGATGTGAAAAAATGAAGAGCTTCAAAAGGTGTGAAAAATATGAAGAGCTTCAAAAGGTGTCAAATTATGAGGAGCATGAAACGGTCTGAAAGATAGGAGGAGCATGAATCGGTGTTGAAAAACATGGAGAGCCTGAAAAGGTGTGAAAAATATGAAGAGCTTCCAAAGTTGTCCAAAATATGAGGATCATGAATCGGTTTGAAAATAGGAGGAGTATGAAACTGTGTTCCCAAACATGAAGAGCCTGAAGAGATGTGAAAAAATGAAGAGCTTCAAAAGGTGTGAAAAATATGAAGAGCTTCAAAAGGTGTCAAAAATAGGAGGAGCATGAAACCGTCTGAAAAATAGGAGGAGAATGAAGCGGTGTTGAAAAACATGAAGAGCCTGAAAACGTTTGAAAAATATGAAGAACTTCAAAAGGTGTCCAAAATATGAAGGGCTTCAAAAGGTGTCAAAAATAGGAGGAGCATGAAATGTTCTGAAAAAGGAGGAGCATGAAACGGTGTTCAAAAACATGAAGAGCCTGGAAAGGTGTGAAAAATATGAAGAGCCTCAAAACGTGTAATATATATGAGGAGCATGAAATGGTCTGAAAAATAGGAGGAGCATGAAGCGGTGTTGAAAAACATAAAGAGCCTGAAAAGGTGTGAAAAATATGAAGAGCTTCAAAACGTGTCCAAAATATGAGGAGCGTTAAACGGACTGAAAAATAGGAGGAGCATGAAGCGGTTTTGAAAAAGATGAAGAGCGTGATAAGGTGTGAAATATATGAAGAGTTTCAAAAGGTGACAAATATATGAGGAACATGAAACCGTCTGAAAAATAGGAGGAGCACGAAATGGTCTGAAAAAAAGGTGGAGCATGAAACGGTTTGGAAAAACATGAAGAGCCTGAAAACGTGTGAAAAATAGGAATAGTTTCAAAAAGTGTCAAAAATATGAGCAGCATGAAACGGCCTGTAAAATAGGAGAAGCAGGAAGCAGTGTTCAAAAATATAAAGAGTCTGAAAATTTGTGAAAAATAGGAAGAGTTTCAAAAAGTGTCAAAAATATGAGGAGCATGAAACGGTCTGAAAAATAGGAGGAGCATGGAACGGTGTTCAAAAATATAAAGAGTCTGAAAATTTGTGAAAAATAGGAAGAGTTTCAAAAAGTGTCAAAAATATGAGGAGCATGAAACGGTCTGTAAAATTGGAGAGGCAGGAAGTGGTGTTCAAAAATATAAAGAGCCTGAAAAGGTGTGAAAAACATGAACAGCTTCAAAAGCTGTGAGAAATATGAAGAGCTTCAAAAGGTGACAAAAATGAGATGAGCATGAAACGGTATGAAAATTACGAGGAGCATGAAGTGGTGTTGAAAAACATGAAGAGTCTAAAATGGTGTCAAATATATGAAGAGATTCAAAAGGTGTCAAAAATATGAGGAACATGAAACTTTCTAAAAATGGAGGAGCATGAAACGGTGTGGAAAAACATGAAGAGCCTGAAAAGGTGTGAAAAATATGAAGAGCTTCAAATAGTGTGAAAAATATGAAGAGGCTCAAAATATGTCAAGAATATGAGGAGCATGAAACGGTCTGAAAAATAGGAAGAGCATGATGTGGTGTTGAAAAACTTGAAGAGCCTGAAAAGGTGTGAAAAATATGAAGAGCTTCAAAATGTGTCAAAATATGAGGAGCATGAAAGGGTCTGAAAAATAGGAGGAGCATGAAGCGGTGTTGAAAAACATGAAGAGCCTGGAAAGGGGTGAGAAATATAAAGAGCTTCAAAGGGTGTGAAAAATATGAGGAGCATAAAACGGGCTGAAAAATACGAGGAGCATGAAGTGGTGTTGAAAAACATGAAGAGCCTGAAAAGGTGTGAAAAATATGAAGAGCTTCAAAAGGTGTCAAAAATGAGATGAGCATGAAAAGGTCTGAAAAAATAGGAGTAGCATGAAGTGGTGTTGAAAAACATGAAGAGCCTGAAAAGGTGTGAAATATATGAAGAGCTTCAAAACGTGTCAAAAATATGAGGAGCATGAAACGGTATGAAAAATAGGAGGAGCACGAAACGGTGTGGAAAAACATGGAGAGCCTGAAAATTGTGAAAAATAGGAAGAGCTTCAAAAGGTGTCAAAAATATGTGGAGCATGAAACGGTCTGAAAAACAGGAGGAGCATGAAGCGGTGTTCAAAAATATGATGAGCCTGAAAAGGTGTGAAAAATATGAAGAGCTTCAAAAGGTGTGAAAAATATGAGGAGCATGAAACGGTCTGAAATATAGGAGCAGCATGAAGGGGTGTTGAAAAACATGAAGAGCTTGAAAAGGTGTGAAAAATATGAAGAGCTTCAAAAGGCGTCAAAAATATGAGGAGATGAAAAGGTCTGAAAAATAGGAGGGGCATGAAGCCGTGTTCAAAAACATGAAGAGCCTGAAAACGTGTGAAAAATATGAAGAGCTTCAAAAGGTGTGAGAAATATGAGTAGCATAAAACGGTCTGAAAAATAGGAGGAGCATGAAGTGGTGTTGAAAAACATGAAGAGCATGAAAAGGTGTGAAAAATATGAAGAGCTTCAAAAGGTGTCAAATTATGAGGAGCATGAAACGGTCTGTAAAATAGGAGGAGCATGAAGCGGTGTTGAAAAACATGAAGAGCCTGAAAAGTTGTGAAAAATATGAAGAGATTCAAAATGTGTCAAAAATATGAGGAGCATGAAACGTTCTGAAAAAGGAGTAGCATGAAACGGTGTTCAAAAACATGAAGAGCCTGGAAATGTGTGAAAAATATGAAGAGCCTCAAAAAGTGTCAAAAACATGAGGAGCATGAAACGATCTGAAAAATAGGAGGAGCATGAAGCAGTGTTGAAAAACAAGAAGAGCCTGAAATCGTGTGGAAAATATGAAGAGCTTCAAAAGGTGTGAAAAATATTAAGAGCTTCAAATGGCGTAAATAATGTAATGAGCATGAAACGGTCTGAAAATTACGAGGAGCATGAAGAGGTGTTGAAAAACATGAAGAGCCTCAAATGGTGTCAAATATATGAAGAGATTCAAAAGGTGTCAAAAATATGAGGAACATGAAACATTCTAAAAAATGGAGGAGCATGAAACGGTGTGGAAAAACATGAAGAGCCTGAAAAGGTGTGAAAAATATTAAGAGCTTCAAATAGTGTGAAAAATATGAGGAGCATGTAACGGTCTGAAAAATAGGAGGAGCATGAAAAGGTCTGAAAAATAGGAGGAGCATGAAACGGTGTGGAAAAACATGGAGAGCCTGAAATGGTGTGAAAAATATGAAGAGCTTCAAAAGGTGCCAAAAATGAGATGAGCATGAAACGGTCTGAAAATTAGGAGGAGCATGAAGTGGTGTTGAAAAACATGAAGAGCCTGAAAAGGTGTGAAAAATATGAAGAGCTTCAAAACGTGTCAAATATATGAGGATCATGAAACGGTCTGAAAATAGGAGGAGCATGAAGCGGAGTTGAAAACCACGAAGAGCCTGAAAACGTGTGAAAAATATGAAGATCTTCAAAAGGTGTGAAATATATGAAGAGCTTTAAAAGGTGTCAAAAATGAGATGTGCATGAAACGGTCAGAAAAATAGGAATGGCATGAAGTTGTGTTGAAAAACATGAAAAGCCTGAAAAGGTGTGAAATACAAGAAGAGCTTCAAAAGGTGTCAAAAATATGAGGAGCATGAAACGGTCTGAAAAATAGGAGGAGCATGAAGCAGTGTTGCACAACATGAAGAACCTGAAAACATGTGAAAAATATGAAAAGCTTCAAAAATGTGAAAAATATGAAGAGCTTCAAAAGGTGTGAAAAATATGAAGAGCTTCAAAAGATGTCAAAAATGAGATGAGCATGAAACGGTCTGAAAAATAGGAGGAGCATGAAACGTTGTTCAAAAACATGAAGAGCCGGGAAAGGTGTGAAAAATATGAAGAGCTTCAAAAGGTGTGAAAAATATGAATAGCTTCAAATGGTGTGAAAAATGAGATGAGCATGAAACGGTGTGAAATATAGGAGGAGCATGAAGTGGTGTGAAAAAACATGAAGAGCCTGAAAAGGTGTGAAAAATATGAAGAGCTTCAAAAGGTGTCAAAAATATGAGGAGCATGAAACGGTCTGAAAAATAGGAGGAGCATGAAGCGGTGTTCAAAAGTATGAAGAGCCTGAAAAAGTGTGAAAAATATGAAGAGCTTCAAAAGGTGTCAAAAATATGAGGAGCATGAGACGGTCTGAAAAATCGGAAAAGCATGAAGCGTTGTTCAAAAACATGAAGAGCCTGGAAATGTGTGAGAAATATGAAGAGCTTCAAAAGGTGTGAAAAGTATGAGAAGCATGAAATGGTCTGAAAAATAGGAGGAGCATGAAACCGTCTGAAAAATAGGAGGAGAATGAAGCGGTGTTGAAAAACATGAAGAGCCTGAAAACGTTTGAAAAATATGAAGAACTTCAAAAGGTGTGAAAAATATGAAGGGCTTCAAAAGGTGTCAAAAATAGGAGGAGCATGAAATGTTCTGAAAAAGGAGGAGCATGAAACTGTGTTCAAAAACATGAAGAGCCTGGAAAGGTGTGAAAAATATGAAGAGCCTCAAAACGTGTAAAATATATGAGGAGCATGAAATGGTCTGAAAAATAGGAGGAGCATGAAGCGGTGTTGAAAAACATGAAGAGCCTGAAAAGGTGTGAAAAATATAAAGAGCTTCAAAACGTGTCCAAAATATGAGGAGCATTAAACGGAATGAAAAATAGGAGGAGCATGAAACGGTTTTGAAAAAGATGAAGAGCGTGATAAGGTGTGAAATATATGAAGAGTTTCAAAAGGTGACAAATATATGAGGAACATGAAACGGTCTGAAAAATAGGAGGAGCACGAAATGGTCTGAAAAAAAGGTGGAGCATGAAACGGTTTGGAAAAACATGAAGAGCCTGAAAACGTGTGAAAAATAGGAATAGTTTCAAAAAGTGTTAAAAATATGAGCAGCATGAAACGGCCTGTAAAATAGGAGAAGCAGGAAGCGGTGTTCAAAAATATAAAGAGTTTGAAAAGTTGTGAAAAATAGGAAGAGTTTCAAAAAGTGTCAAAAATATGAGGAGCATGAAACGGTCTGAAAAATAGGAGGAGCATGAAGCGGTGTTCAAAAATATAAAGAGTCTGAAAATTTGTGAAAAATAGGAAGAGTTTCAAAAAGTGTCAAAAATATGAGGAGCATGAAACGGTCTGTAAAATTGGAGAGGCAGGAAGTGGTGTTCAAAAATATAAAGAGCCTGAAAAGGTGTGAAAAACATGAACAGCTTCAAAAGCTGTGAGAAATATGAAGAGCTTCAAAAGGTGACAAAAATGAGATGAGCATGAAACGGTCTGAAAATTACGAGGAGCATGAAGTGTTGTTGAAAATCATGAAGAGCCTCAAAGGTGTCAAATATATGAAGAGATTCAAAAGGTGTCAAAAATATGAGGAACATGAAACTTTCTAAAAATGGAGGAGCATGAAACGGTGTGGAAAAACATGAAGAGCCTGAAAAGGTGTGGAAAATATGAAGAGCTTCAAATAGTGTGAAAAATATGAAGAGGCTCAAAATATGTCAAGAATATGAGGAGCATGAAACGGTCTGAAAAATAGGAAGAGCATGATGTGGTGTTGAAAAACTTGAAGAGCCTGAAAAGGTGTGAAAAATATGAAGAGCTTCAAAATGTGTCAAAATATGAGGAGCATGAAAGGGTCTGAAAAATAGGAGGAGCATGAAGCGGTGTTCAAAAACATGAAGAGCCTGGAAAGGTGTGAGAAATATAAAGAGCTTCAAAGGGTGTGAAAAATATGAGGAGCATAAAACGGGCTGAAAAATACGAGGAGCATGAAGTGGTGTTGAAAAACATGAAGAGCCTGAAAAGGTGTGAAAAATATGAAGAGCTTCAAAAGGTGTCAAAATTATGAGGAGTATGAAACGGTCTGAAAATAGGAGGAGCATGAAACGGTGTTAAAAATCATTAAGAGCCTGAAAAGGTGTGAAAAATATGAAGAGCTTCAAAAGGTGTGAAAAATATGAGGAGCATGAAACGGACTGAAATATAGGAGAAGCATGAAGGGGTGTTGAAATACATGAAGAGCTTGAAAAGGTGTGAAAAATATGAAGAGCCTCAAAACGTGTCAAAAATATGAGGAGAGTGAAACGGTCTGAAAAATAGGAGGAGCCTGAATCCGTGTCCAAAAACATAAAGAGCCTGAAAACGTGTGAAAAATATGAAGAGCTTCAAAAGGTGTGAAAAATATGAATACCTTCAAAAGGTGTCAAAGATGAGATGAGCATGAAACGGTCGGAAAAATAAGAGGAGCATGAAACGGCCGGAAAAATAGGAAGAGCATGAAACGGTGTGGAAAAACATGGAGAGCCTGAAAAGGTGTGAAAAATATGAAGAGCTATAAAAGGTGTGAAAAATATTTGGAACATGAAACGATCTGAAGTATAGGAGGATCATGAAGCGGTGTTGAAAAACATGAAGAGCCTGAAAAGGTGTGAAAAATATGAAGAGCTTCAAAATGTGTCAAAAATATGAGGAACATGAAACGGTGTGAAAAATAGGAAGAGCATGAAGCGGTGTTGAAAAACCTGAAGAGCCTGAAAAGGTGTGAAAAATATGAAGAGCTTCAAAAGGTGTGAAAAATATGAAGAGCTTCAAAAGCTTTCAAAAATATGAGGAGCATGAAACAGTCTGAAAAATAGGAGGAGCATGAAGCGGTGTTGAAAAACATGAAGAGCCTGAAAAGGTGTGAAAAATATGTAGAGCTCCAAAAGGTGTGAAAAATATGAGGAGCATGAAACGTTCTGAAAAATCGGAGGAGCATGAAACGTTGTTCAAAAACATTAAGAGCCTGAAAAGGTGTGAAAAATATGAAGAGCTTCAAAAGGTGTCAAACATATGAGGAGCAAGAAACGGTCTGAAAAATAGGAGGAACATGAAGCAGTGTTGAAAAACATGGAGAGCCTGAAAAGGTGTGAAAAATATGAAGAGCTTCCAAAGTTGTCAAGAATATGAGGATCATGAAACGGTTTGAAAATAGGAGGAGCATGAAACTGTGTTCCCAAACATGAAGAGCCTGAAGAGGTGTGAAAAAATGAAGAGCTTCAAAAGGTGTGAAAAATATGAAGAGCTTCAAAATGTGTCAAAAATAGGAGGAGCATGAAACCGTCTGAAAAATAGGAGGAGAATGAAGCGGTGTTGAAAAACATGAAGAGCCTGAAAACGTTTGAAAAATATGAAGAACTTCAAAAGGTGTGAAAAATATGAAGGGCTTCAAAAGGTGTCAAAAATATGAGGAGCATGAAATGCTCTGAAAAAGGAGGAGCATGAAACGGTGTTCAAAAACATGAAGAGACTGGAAAGGTGTGAAAAATATGAAGAGCCTCAAAACGTGTAAAATATATGCGGAGCATGAAATGCTCTGAAAAATAGGAGGAGCATGAAGCGGTGTTGAAAAACATGAAGAGCCTGAAAAGGTGTGAAAAATATGAAGAGCTTCAAAACGTGTCCAAAATATGAGGAGCGTTAAACGGACTGAAAAATAGGAGGAGCATGAAGCGGTTTTGAAAAAGGTGAAGAGCGTGATAAGGTGTGAAATATATGAAGAGTTTCAAAAGGTGACAAAAATATGAGGAACATGAAACGGTCTGAAAAATAGGAGGAGCATGAAGCGGTGTTCAAAAATATAAAGAGCCTGAAAAGGTGTGAAAAACATGAACAGCTTCAAAAGCTATGAGAAATATGAAGAGCTTCAAAAGGTGCCAAAAATGAGATGAGCATGAAACGGTCTGAAAATTTCGAGGAGCATGAAGTGGTGTTGAAAAACATGAAGAGCCTCAAATGGTGTCAAATAAATGAAGAGATTCAAAGGGTGTCAAAAATATGAGGAACATGAAACTTTCTAAAAATGGAGGAGCATGAAACGGTTTGGAAAAACATGAAGACCTGAAAAGGTGTGAAAAATATGAAGAGATTCAAATAGTGTGAAAAATATGAAGAGGCTCAAAATATGTCAAGAATATGAGGAGCATGAAACGGTCTGAAAAATAGGAAGAGCATGATGTGGTGTTGAAAAACTTGAAGAGCCTGAAAAGGTGTGAAAAATATGAAGAGCTTCAAAATGTGTCAAAATATGAGGAGCATGAAACGGTCTGAAAAATAGGAGGAGCATGAAGCGGTGTTCAAAAACATGAAGAGCCTGGAAAGGTGTGAGAAATATAAAGAGCTTCAAAAGGTGTGAAAAATATGAGGAGCATAAAACGGTCTGAAAAATACGAGGAGCATGAAGTGGTGTTGAAAAACATGAAGAGCCTGAAAAGGTGTGAAAAATATGAAGAGCTTCAAAAGGTGTCAAAAATATGAGGAGCATGAAGCGATCTGAAAAATCGGAGGAGCATGAAGCGGTGTTGAAAAACATGAAGAGCCTGAAAACGTGTGAAAAATATGAAGAGCTGCAAAAGCTGTTAGAAATATGAAGAGCTTCAAAAGGTGTCAAAAATGAGATGAGCATGAAAAGGTCTGAAAAAATAGGAGTAGCATGAAGTGGTGTTGAAAAACATGAAGAGCCTGAAAAGGTGTGAAATATATGAAGAGCTGCAAAAGCTGTTAGAAATATGAAGAGCTTCAAAAGGTGTCAAAAATGAGATGAGCATGAAACGGTCTGAAAAATAGGAGGAGCGTGAAACTGTGATCAAAATCTTGAAGAGCCTGAAAAGGTGTGAAAAATATGACGAGCTTCAAAAGGTGTGAAAAACATGAGGAGCATGAAACGGGCTGAAAAATAGGAGAAGCATGAAGGGGTGTTGAGAAACATGAAGAGCCTGAAAAAGTGTGAAAAATATGAAGAGCTTCAGAAGGTGTGAAAAATATGAAGAGCTTCAACAGGTGTCAATAATTAGATGAGCATGAAACGGTCTGAAAAATTGGAGGAGCAAGAAGTAGTGTTGAAAAAAATGAAGAGCCTGAAAAGGTGTGAAAAATATGAAGAGCTTCAAAAGGTGTCAAAAATATGAGGAGCATGAAACGGTCTGAAAAATAGGAGGAGCATGAAGCGGTGTTGAAAAACATGAAGGACCTGAAAAGGTGTGAAAAACATGAAGAGCTTCAAAAGGTGTCAAAATTACAAAGAGCATGAAACGGACTGAAAAATAGGAGGAGCATGAAGCGGTGTTCAAATGTATGAAGAGCATGAAAAGGTGTGAAAAATATGAAGAGCTTCAAAATGTGTGAAATACATGAGGAGCATGAAACAGGCCGAAAAATAGGAGAAGCATGAAGTGGTGTTGAAAAACATGAAGGACCTGAAAAGGTGTGAAAAACATGAAGAGCTTCAAAAGGTGTCAAAAATATGAGGAGCATGAAACGGTCTGAAAAATAGGAGGAGCATGAAGCGGTGTTGAAAAACATGAAGGACCTGAAAAGGTGTGAAAAACATGAAGAGCTTCAAAAGGTGTCAAAATTACAAAGAGCATGAAACGGACTGAAAAATAGGAGGAGCATGAAGCGGTGTTCAAATGTATGAAGAGCCTGAAAAGGTGTGAAAAATATGAAGAGCTTCAAAAGGTGTCCAAAATATGAGGAGCATGTAACAGTCTGAAAAATAGGAGGAGCATGAAGCGGTGTTGAAAAACATGAAGAGCCTGAAAAGGTGTGAAAAATATGAAGAGCTTCAAAAGGTGTCAAAATTACAAAGAGCATGAAACGGACTGAAAAATAGGAGGAGCATGAAGCGGTGTTCAAATGTATGAAGAGCATGAAAAGGTGTGAAAAATATGAAGAGCTTCAAAATGTGTGAAATACATGAGGAGCATGAAACAGGCCGAAAAATAGGAGAAGCATGAAGTGGTGTGGAAAAACATGAAGAGCCTAAAAAGTTGTGAGAAATATGAAGAGCTTCAACAGATGTGAAATACATGAGGAGCATGAAACTCTCTGAAAATAGGAGGAGCATGAAGCGGTGTCAAAAACATGAAGAGCCTAAAAATTTGTGAGAAATATGAAGAGCTTCATAAGGTGTCAAAAATGAGATGAGCATGAAACGGTCTGAAAAATAGGAGGAGTATGAAGCGGTGTTGAAAAACATGAAGAGCCTAAAAAGTTGTGAAAAATATGAAAAGCTTCAAAATGGGTCAAAAATGAGATGAGCAGGAAACGGTCTGAAAAATAGGAGGATCATGAAACGGTGTTGAAAAACATGAAAAGCCTGAAATGGTGTGAAAAATATGAGGAGCTGCAAAAGGTGTGAAAAATATGAGGTGCATGAAACTGTTTGAAAAATAGGAGGAGCATGAAGCCGTGTTGAAAAACATGAATAGCCTGAAAAGGTGTGAAAAATATGAAGAGCTTCAAAACGTGTCAAAAATATGAGGAACAGGGGACGATCTGAAAAATAGGAGGAGCATGAAGCTGTGTTCAAAAACATGAAGAGCCTGAAAAGGTGTGAAAAATATGAAGAGCTTCAAAGTTGTGAAAAATATGAGGAGCATGAAACGGTCTGAAAAATAGAAGCAGCATGAAACGGTCTGAAAAACATGAAGAGCCTGAAAACGTGTGAAAAATATGAAGAGCTTCAAAAGGTGTGAAAAATATGAAGAGCTTCAAAGGTGTCAAAAATGAGATGCGCATGAAACGGTCTGAAAAATAAGAGAAGCATGAAGTTGTGTTGAAAAACATGAAGAGCCTGGAAAGATGTGAAAAATATGAAGAGCATGAACCGGTCTGAAAAATAGGAGGATCATGAAGCTGTGTTCAAAAACATGAAGAGCTTGAAAATGTGTGAACATTATGAAGAGCTTCAAAATTTGTCAAATATATGAGGAGCATGAAACGGTCTGAAAAATAGGAGAAGCATGAAGTGGTGTGGAAAAACATGAAGGGCTTGAAAAGGTGTGAAAAATATGAAGAGACTCAAAAGGTGTCAAAAATGAGATGTGCATGAAACGGTCTGAAAATTAGGAGGAGCATGAAGTGGTGTTCAAAAACAGGAAGAGACTGAAAAGTTGTGAAAAATATGAAGAGCTTCAAAAGGTGTCAAAAATGTGAGGAGCATGAAACGGTCTGAAAAATAGGAGGAGCATGAAGCGATGTTCAAAAACATGAAAAGCCTGAAAAGTTGTGAAAAATATGAAGAGCCTCAAAAGGTGTCAAAAATGAGATGAGCATGAAACGATCTGAAAAATAGGAGGAACATGAAGTGGTGTTGAAAAAAAATAATAGACTGAAAAGGTGTGAAATATATGAAGAGCTTAAAAAGGTGTCAAAAATATTAGGAGAATGAAAGGGTCTGAAAAATAGGAGGAGCATGAAGCTGGGTTGAAAGACATGAAGAGCCTGAAAAGGTGTGAAAAATATGAAGAGCTTCAAAAGGTGTGAAATACATGAGGAGCAAGAAACGGTCTGAAAAATAGGAGAAGCATGAAGTGGTGTGGAAAAACATGAAGAGCCTAAAAAGTTGTGAGAAATATGAAGAGCTTCAAAAGATGTGAAATACATGAGGAGCATGAAACTCTCTGAAAAATAGGAGGAGCATGAAGCGGTGTCAAAAACATGAAGAGCCTAAAAAGTAGTGAGAAATATGAAGAGCTTCAAAAGGTATCAAAAATGAGATGAGCATGAAACGGTCTGAAAAAAAGGAGGAGTATGAAGCGGTGTTGAAAAACATGAAGAGCCTAAAAAGTTGTGAAAAATATGAAAAGCTTCAAAAGGGGTCAAAAATGAGATGAGCATGAAACGGTCTGAAAAATAGGAGGATCATGTAACGGTGTTGAAAAACATGAAAAGCCTGAAAAGGTGTGAAAAATATGAGGAGCTTCAAAAGGTGTGAAAAATAAGAGGAGCATGAAACGGTCTGAAAAATAGGAGTAGCATGAAGCTGTGTTCAAAAACATGAAGAGCCTGAAAAGGTGTGAAAAATATGAGGAGGATGAAACGGTCTGAAATTTAGGAGGAGCATGAAGCGGTGTTCAAAAAAAAAAAAGAGCCTGAAAAGGTGTTAAAAATATGAAGAGCTTCAAAAGGTGTAAAAAATATGAGGAGCATGAAACGGTCTGAAATAGAGAAGCAGCATGAAACGGTGTTGAAAAACATTAAGGTCCTCAAAAGGTGTGAAAAATATGAAGAGCTTCAAAAGGTGTCAAACATATGAAGAGCATGAACCCGTCTGAAAAATAGGAGGATCATGAAGCAGTGTTCAAAAACATGAAGAGCCTGAAAAGGTGTGAAAAATATTCAGAGCTTCAAAATGTGTCAAATATATGAGGAGCTTGAAAAGGTCTGAAAAATAGGAGGAGCATGACACGGTGTTGAAAACATGAAGAGCATGAAAAGGTGTGAAAAAGATGAAGAGATTCTAAAGCTGTCAAAAATATGAGGAGCCTGAAACGGTCTGAAAAATATGAAGAGATCCAATAGTTGTAAAAAATATGAGGAGCATTAAATGGTGTTCAGAAACATGAGAGCCTGAAAAGCTGTTAAAAATATGAAGAGCTTCAAAAGTTGTCAAAAATATGAGGAGCATGAAACCGTCTGAAAAATAGGAGGAGCATGACACGGTGTTGAAAAACATGAAGAGCATGAAAAGGTGTGAAAAATATGAAGAGATTCAAAAGCTGTCAAAAATATGAGGAGCCTGAAACGGTCTGAAAAATAGGAGGAGCATGAAGTGGGGTTGAAAAAGATGAAGAGCCTGAAAAGGTGTGAAAAATATGAAGAGCTTCAAAAGGAGTCAAAAATATGAGGAGCATGAA
The DNA here is from genome assembly GCF_033118175.1 of Dama dama. Lineage (NCBI taxonomy): Eukaryota > Metazoa > Chordata > Mammalia > Artiodactyla > Cervidae > Dama > Dama dama. The sequence continues at coordinate 6,409,885 of NC_083709.1, forward strand.
AAGGTCTGAAAAATAGGAGGAGCATGAAGCGGTGTTGAAAAACATGAAGAGCCTGAAAAGGTGTGAAATATATGAAGAGCTTAAAAATGTGTCAAATATATCAGGAGCATGAAATGATCTGAAAAAAAGGAGGAACATGAAACGGTCTGAAAAATATGAGGAGCATGAAGTGGTGTTCAAAAACATGAAGAGCGTAAAAAGGTGTGAAAAATATGAAGAGCTTTAAAGGTGTGAAAATTATGAGGAGCATGAAACCGTCTGAAAAATAGGAGGAGCATGACTCGGTGCTGAAAAACATGAAGAGCCTTAAAATGTGAAAAAATATGACGAGCTTTAAAGGTGTGAAAAATATGAGGAGCATGAAACCGTGTGAAAAATAGGAAGAGCATGAAGCGGTGTTGAAAAACAAGAAGAGCCTGAAAAGGTGTGAAAAATATGAAGAGCTTCAAAAGGTGTCAAAAATATGAGGAGCTTGAAATGATCTGAAAAATAGGAGGAACATAAAACGGTCTGAAAAATAGGAGCAGCATGAAACGGTGTGCAAAAAAATGAAGAGCCTGAAAACGTGTGAAAAATATGAAGAGCCTCAAAAGGTGTGAAAAATATGAAGAGCTTCAAAAGCTGTCAAAAATGAGATAAGCATGAAGCGGTCTGAAAAATAGGAGGAGCATGAAGTCGTGTTGAAAATCATGAAGAGCCTGAAAAGGAGTGAAAAATATGAAGAGCTTCATAAGTTGTCAAATATATGAGCACCATGAAACGGTCTGAAAAATAGGAGAAGCATGAAGCTGTGCTCAAATACATGAAGAGCCTGAGAAGCTGTGAAAAATATGAAGAGCTTCAAAATGTGTGAAAAATATGAAGAGCTTCAAAGGTGTCAAAAATATGAGGAGCATGAAACGGTCGCAAAAACAGCAGGCGCATGCAGTGGTGTTTAAAAACATGAAGAGCCTAAAAAGGTTTGAAATATATGAAGAGCTTAAAAAGTTGTCAAAAATATGAGGAGTATGAAACGGTCTGAAAAATAGGAAGAACATGAAACGGTGTTCAAAAATATGAAGAGCCTGGAATGGTGTGAAAAATATAAAGAGCCCCATAAAGTGTCAAAAATATGAGGAGCATGAAACGGTCTCAAAAATAGGAGCAGCATGAAAAGGTGTTCAAAAACATGAAGAGCCTGAAAAGGTGTGAAAAATATGAACAGCTTCAAAAGGTGTCAAATATATGAGGAGCATGAAACGGTCTTAAAAACAGGAGAAGCATGAAGCTGTGCTCAAAAACATGAAGAGCCTAAGAAGGTGTGAAAAATATGAAGAGCTTCAAAATGTGTGAAAAATATGAAGAGCTTGAAAAGGTGTCAAAAATATGAGGAGCATGAAAAGGTCTGAAAAATAGGAGGAGAATGAAGTGGTGTTGAAAAAAATGAAGAGCCTGAAAAGGTGTGAGAAATATGAAGAGCTTCAAAAATGTGAAAAATATGAAGAGCTTCAAAAGGTGTCAAAAAAATGAGGTGCATGAAACGGTCTGAAAAATAGGAGGAGCATGAAGCGGTGTTGAAAAACATGAGGAGCCTGAGAACTTGTGAAAAATATGAAGAGCTTCAAAAGGTGTCAAAAATGAGATGAGCATGAAACGGTCTGAAATATAGGAGGAGCATGAAGTGGTGTTGAAAAAAATGAAGAGCCTGAAAAGGTGTGAAAATTATGAAGAGCTTCAAAAGGTGTCAAAAATATGAGGAGCATGAAGTGGTCTGAAAAATAGGAGGATCATGAAACGGTGTTCAAAAACATGAAGTGCCTGAAAAGATCTGAAAAATATGAAGAGCTTGAAAAGGTGTGAAATATATGAAGAGCTTCAAAAGGTGTCAAAAATGAGAGGAGCATGAAACGGTGTGAAAAATAGGAGGAGCATGAAGCGGTTTTAAAAAAAATGAAGAGGCTGAAAAGGTGTGAAATATATGAAGAGCTTCAAGAGGTGTCAAAAATATGAAGAGTATGAAGTGGTCTGAAAAATAGGAGGATCATGAAGCGGTGTTCAAATACATGAAGAGCCTGAAAAGGTGTGAAAAATATGAAGAGCTTCAAAAGGTGTGAAAAATATGAGGAGCATGAAACGGTCTGAAAAATAGAAGCGGCATGAAATGGTGTTCAAAAACATGAAGAGCCTGAAAAGGTGTGAAAATTATGAAGAGCTTCAAAAGGTGTGAAATACATGAGGAGCATGAAACAGTCTGAAAAATACGAGAAGCATGAAGTGGTGTTGAAAAACATGAAGAGCGTGAAAAGGAGTGAAATATATGAAGAGCTTCAAAAGGTGTCAAACATATGAAGATCATGAAACAGTCTGAAAAATAGGAGGATCATGAAGCAGTGTTCAAAAACATGAAGAGCCTGAAAATGTGTGAAAAATATTCAGAGCTTCAAAATGTGTCAAATATATGTGGAGCATGAAACCGTCTGAAAAATAGGAGGAGCATGAAACGGTGATTAAAAACCTGAAGAGCCTGAAAAGGTGTGAAAAATATGAAGAGTTTCAAACGGTGTGAAATACATGAGGAGCACGAAACAGGCCGAAAAATAGGAGAAACATGAAGTGGTGTGGAAAAACATGAAGAGCCTAAAAAGTTGTGAGAAATATGAAGAGCTTCAAAGATGTGAAATACATGAGGAGCATGAAACTCTCTGAAAAATAGGAGGAGCATGAAGCGGTGTCAAAAACATGAAGAGCCTAAAAAGTTGTGAGAAATATGAAGAGCTTCAAAAGGTGTCAAAAATGAGATGAGCATGAAACGGTCTGAAAAATAGGAGGAGTATGAAGCGGTGTTGAAAAACATGAAGAGCCTAAAAAGTTGTGAAAAATATGAAAAGCTTCAAAAGGGGTAAAAAATGAGATGAGCATGAAACGGTCTGAAAAATAGGAGGATCATGTAACGGTGTTGAAAAACATGAAAAGCCTAAAAAGGTGTGAAAATTATGAGGAGCTTCAAAAGGTGTGAAAAATAAGAGGAGCATGAAACGGTCTGAAAAATAGGAGTAGCATGAAGCTGTGTTCAAAAACATGAAGAGCCTGAAAAGGTGTGAAAAATATGAGGAGGATGAAACGGTCTGAAAATTAGGAGGAGCATGAAGCGGTGTTCAAAAAAAAAAAAGAGCCTGAAAAGGTGTTAAAAATATGAAGAGCTTCAAAAGGTGTAAAAAATATGAGGAGCATGAAACGGTCTGAAATAGAGAAGCAGCATGAAACGGTGTTGAAAAAAATGAAGGCCCTCAAAAGATGTGAAAAATATGAAGAGCTTCAAAAGGTGTCAAACATATGAAGAGCATGAAACCGTCTGAAAAATAGGAGGATCATGAAGCAGTGTTCAAAAACATGAAGAGCCTGAAAATGTGTGAAAAATATTCAGAGCTTCAAAATGTGTCAAATATATGAGAAGCATGAAAAGGTCTGAAAAATAGGAGGAGGATGAAACGGTGATTAAAAACATGAAGAGCCTGAAAAGGTGTGAAAAATATGAAGAGCTTCAAAATGTGTGAAATACATGAGGAGCATGAAACAGGACGAAAAATAGGAGAAGCATGAAGTGGTGTGGAAAAACATGAAGAGCCTGAAAAGTTGTGAAAAATATGAAGAGCTTCAAAAGATGTGAAATACATGAGGAGCATGAAACTCTCTGAAAAATAGGGGGATCATGAAGCGGTGATCAAAAACATGAAGAGCCTGAAAAGGTGTGAAAAATACGAAGAGCTTCAAAAGGTGTGAAATTCATGAGGATCATGAAAAGGTCTGAAAAATAGGAGAAGCATCAAATGGTGTGGAAAAACATGAAGAGCCTGAAAAGGTGTGAAAAATATGAAGAGCTTCAAAGGTGTCAAAAATGAATTGCGCAATAAACGGTCTGAAAAATAAGAGAAGCATGAAGTTGTGTTGAAAAACATGAAGAGCCTGAAAAGATGTGAAAAATATGAAGAGCATGAACCGGTCTGAAAAATAGGAGGATCATGAAGCGGTGTCCAAAAACATGAAGAGCTTGAAAAGGTGTGAAAATTATGAGGAACTTCAAAAGGTGTCAAAAATATGAGGAGCATGAAACGGTCTGAAAAATAGGAGGAGCGTGAAACTGTGATCAAAATCTTGAAGAGGCTGAAAAGGTGTGAAAAATATGACGAGCTTCAAAAGGTGTGAAAAACATGAGGAGCATGAAACGGGCTGAAAAATAGGAGAAGCATGAAGTGGTGTTGAAAAACATGAAGAGCCTGAAAAAGTGTGAAAAATATGAAGACCTTCAGAAGGTGTGAAAAATATGAGGAGCTTCAAAAGGTGTCAAAAATTAGATGAGCATGAAACGGTCTGAAAAATTGGAGGAGCAAGAAGTAGTGTTGAAAAAAATGAAGAGCCTGAAAAGGTGTGAAAAATATGAAGAGCTTCAAAAGGTGTAAAAAATATGAGGAGCATGAAACGGTCTGAAAAATAGGAGGAGCATGAAGCGGTGTTGAAAAACATGAAGAGCCTGAAAAGGTGTGAAAAACATGAAGAGCTTAAAAAGGTGTCAAAATTACAAGGAGCATGAAACGGTCTGAAAAATAGGAGGAGCATGAAGCGGTGTTCAAAAGTATGAAGAGCCTGAAAAGGTGTGAAAAATATGAGGAGGATGAAACGGTCTGAAAATTAGGAGGAGCATGAAGCGGTGTTCAAAAAAAAAAAAGAGCCTGAAAAGGTGTTAAAAATATGAAGAGCTTCAAAAGGTGTAAAAAATATGAGGAGCATGAAACGGTCTGAAATAGAGAAGCAGCATGAAACAGTGTTGAAAAAAATGAAGGCCCTCAAAAGATGTGAAAAATATGAAGAGCTTCAAAAGGTGTCAAACATATGAAGAGCATGAAACCGTCTGAAAAATAGGAGGATCATGAAGCAGTGTTCAAAAACATGAAGAGCCTGAAAATGTGTGAAAAATATTCAGAGCTTCAAAATGTGTCAAATATATGAGAAGCATGAAAAGGTCTGAAAAATAGGAGGAGGATGAAACGGTGATTAAAAACATGAAGAGCCTGAAAAGGTGTGAAAAATATGAAGAGCTTCAAAATGTGTGAAATACATGAGGAGCATGAAACAGGACGAAAAATAGGAGAAGCATGAAGTGGTGTGGAAAAACATGAAGAGCCTGAAAAGTTGTGAAAAATATGAAGAGCTTCAAAAGATGTGAAATACATGAGGAGCATGAAACTCTCTGAAAAATAGGGGGATCATGAAGCGGTGATCAAAAACATGAAGAGCCTGAAAAGGTGTGAAAAATACGAAGAGCTTCAAAAGGTGTGAAATTCATGAGGATCATGAAAAGGTCTGAAAAATAGGAGAAGCATCAAATGGTGTGGAAAAACATGAAGAGCCTGAAAAGGTGTGAAAAATATGAAGAGCTTCAAAGGTGTCAAAAATGAATTGCGCAATAAACGGTCTGAAAAATAAGAGAAGCATGAAGTTGTGTTGAAAAACATGAAGAGCCTGAAAAGATGTGAAAAATATGAAGAGCATGAACCGGTCTGAAAAATAGGAGGATCATGAAGCGGTGTCCAAAAACATGAAGAGCTTGAAAAGGTGTGAAAATTATGAGGAACTTCAAAAGGTGTCAAAAATATGAGGAGCATGAAACGGTCTGAAAAATAGGAGGAGCGTGAAACTGTGATCAAAATCTTGAAGAGGCTGAAAAGGTGTGAAAAATATGACGAGCTTCACAAGGTGTGAAAAACATGAGGAGCATGAAACGGGCTGAAAAATAGGAGAAGCATGAAGTGGTGTTGAAAAACATGAAGAGCCTGAAAAAGTGTGAAAAATATGAAGACCTTCAGAAGGTGTGAAAAATATGAGGAGCTTCAAAAGTTGTCAAAAATTAGATGAGCATGAAACGGTCTGAAAAATTGGAGGAGCAAGAAGTAGTGTTGAAAAAAATGAAGAGCCTGAAAAGGTGTGAAAAATATGAAGAGCTTCAAAAGGTGTAAAAAATATGAGGAGCATGAAACGGTCTGAAAAATAGGAGGAGCATGAAGCGGTGTTGAAAAACATGAAGAGCCTGAAAAGGTGTGAAAAACATGAAGAGCTTAAAAAGGTGTCAAAATTACAAGGAGCATGAAACGGTCTGAAAAATAGGAGGAGCATGAAGCGGTGTTCAAAAGTATGAAGAGCCTGAAAAGGTGTGAAAAATATGAAGAGCTTCAAAAGGTGTCAGAAATATGAGGTGCATCAAACGGTCTGAAAAAGAGGAGGAGCATGAAGCGGTGTTCAAAACATGAAGAGCCTTAAAAGGTGTGAAAAATATGAAGAGCTTCAAAAGGTGTCATAAATATGAGAAGCATGGAACGCTCTGAAAAATAGGAGGAGCATGAAGCGGTTTTGAAAAACATGAGGAGCCTGAGAACTTGTGAAAAATATGAAGAGCTTCACAAGGTGTCAAAAATGAGATGAGCATGAAACGGTCTGAAATATAGGAGGAGCATGAAGTGGTGTTGAAAAAAACGAAGAGCCTGAAAATGTGTGAAAAATGTGAACAGCTTCAAAAGGTGTCAAAAATATGAGGAGCATGAAACGGTCTGAAAAATAGGAGGAGTATGAAGCGGTGTTCAAAAACATGAAGTGCGTGAAAAGGTCTGAAAAATATGAAGAGCTTGAAAAGGTGTGAAAAATATGAAGAGCTTCAAAAGGTGTGAAATACATGAGGAGAATGAAACGGTCTGAAAAATAGGAGAAGCATGAAGTGGTGTGGAAAAACATGAAGAGCCTAAAAAGTTGTGAGAAATATGAAGAACTTCAAAAGTTATCAAAAAAGAGATGAGCATGAACGGTCTGAAAAATAGGAGGAGTATGAAGCGGTGTTGAAAATCATGAAGAGCCTAAAAAGTTGTGAAAAATATGAAAAGCTTCAAAACGGGTCAAAAATGAGATGAGCATGAAACGGTCTGAAAAATAGGAGGATCATGTAACGGTGTTGAAAAACATGAAAAGCCTGAAAAGTTGTGAAAAATATGAGGAGCTTCAAAAGTTCTGAAAAATAAGAGGAGCATGAAACGGTCTGAAAAATAGGAGGATCATGAAACGGTGTTCAAAAACATGAAGTGCCTGAAAAGATCTGAAAAATATGACGAGCTTGAAAAGGTGTGAAATATATGAAGAGCTTCAAAAGGTGTCAAAAATGAGAGGAGCATGAAACGGTGTGAAAAATAGGAGGAGCATGAAGCGGTTTTAAAAAAAATGAAGAGGCTGAAAAGGTGTGAAATATATGAAGAGCTTCAAGAGGTGTCAAAAATATGAAGAGTATGAAGTGGTCTGAAAAATAGGAGGATCATGAAGCGGTGTTCAAATACATGAAGAGCCTGAAAAGGTGTGAAAAATATGAAGAGCTTCAAAAGGTGTGAAAAATATGAGGAGCATGAAACGGTCTGAAAAATAGAAGCGGCATGAAATGGTGTTCAAAAACATGAAGAGCCTGAAAAGGTGTGAAAATTATGAAGAGCTTCAAAAGGTGTGAAATACATGAGGAGCATGAAACAGTCTGAAAAATACGAGAAGCATGAAGTGGTGTTGAAAAACATGAAGAGCCTGAAAAGGAGTGAAATATATGAAGAGCTTCAAAAGGTGTCAAACATATGAAGATCATGAAACAGTCTGAAAAATAGGAGGATCATGAAGCAGTGTTCAAAAACATGAAGAGCCTGAAAATGTGTGAAAAATATTCAGAGCTTCAAAATGTGTCAAATATATGTGGAGCATGAAACCGTCTGAAAAATAGGAGGAGCATGAAACGGTGATTAAAAACCTGAAGAGCCTGAAAAGGTGTGAAAAATATGAAGAGTTTCAAACGGTGTGAAATACATGAGGAGCACGAAACAGGCCGAAAAATAGGAGAAACATGAAGTGGTGTGGAAAAACATGAAGAGCCTAAAAAGTTGTGAGAAATATGAAGAGCTTCAAAGATGTGAAATACATGAGGAGCATGAAACTCTCTGAAAAATAGGAGGAGCATGAAGCGGTGTCAAAAACATGAAGAGCCTAAAAAGTTGTGAGAAATATGAAGAGCTTCAAAAGGTGTCAAAAATGAGGTGAGCATGAAACGGTCTGAAAAATAGGAGGAGTATGAAGCGGTGTTGAAAAACATGAAGAGCCTAAAAAGTTGTGAAAAATATGAAAAGCTTCAAAAGGGGTAAAAAATGAGATGAGCATGAAACGGTCTGAAAAATAGGAGGATCATGTAACGGTGTTGAAAAACATGAAAAGCCTAAAAAGGTGTGAAAATTATGAGGAGCTTCAAAAGGTGTGAAAAATAAGAGGAGCATGAAACGGTCTGAAAAATAGGAGTAGCATGAAGCTGTGTTCAAAAACATGAAGAGCCTGAAAAGGTGTGAAAAATATGAGGAGGATGAAACGGTCTGAAAATTAGGAGGAGCATGAAGCGGTGTTCAAAAAAAAAAAAGAGCCTGAAAAGGTGTTAAAAATATGAAGAGCTTCAAAAGGTGTAAAAAATATGAGGAGCATGAAACGGTCTGAAATAGAGAAGCAGCATGAAACGGTGTTGAAAAAAATGAAGGCCCTCAAAAGATGTGAAAAATATGAAGAGCTTCAAAAGGTGTCAAACATATGAAGAGCATGAAACCGTCTGAAAAATAGGAGGATCATGAAGCAGTGTTCAAAAACATGAAGAGCCTGAAAATGTGTGAAAAATATTCAGAGCTTCAAAATGTGTCAAATATATGAGAAGCATGAAAAGGTCTGAAAAATAGGAGGAGGATGAAACGGTGATTAAAAACATGAAGAGCCTGAAAAGGTGTGAAAAATATGAAGAGCTTCAAAATGTGTGAAATACATGAGGAGCATGAAACAGGACGAAAAATAGGAGAAGCATGAAGTGGTGTGGAAAAACATGAAGAGCCTGAAAAGTTGTGAAAAATATGAAGAGCTTCAAAAGATGTGAAATACATGAGGAGCATGAAACTCTCTGAAAAATAGGGGGATCATGAAGCGGTGATCAAAAACATGAAGAGCCTGAAAAGGTGTGAAAAATACGAAGAGCTTCAAAAGGTGTGAAATTCATGAGGATCATGAAAAGGTCTGAAAAATAGGAGAAGCATCAAATGGTGTGGAAAAACATGAAGAGCCTGAAAAGGTGTGAAAAATATGAAGAGCTTCAAAGGTGTCAAAAATGAATTGCGCAATAAACGGTCTGAAAAATAAGAGAAGCATGAAGTTGTGTTGAAAAACATGAAGAGCCTGAAAAGATGTGAAAAATATGAAGAGCATGAACCGGTCTGAAAAATAGGAGGATCATGAAGCGGTGTCCAAAAACATGAAGAGCTTGAAAAGGTGTGAAAATTATGAGGAACTTCAAAAGGTGTCAAAAATATGAGGAGCATGAAACGGTCTGAAAAATAGGAGGAGCGTGAAACTGTGATCAAAATCTTGAAGAGGCTGAAAAGGTGTGAAAAATATGACGAGCTTCACAAGGTGTGAAAAACATGAGGAGCATGAAACGGGCTGAAAAATAGGAGAAGCATGAAGTGGTGTTGAAAAACATGAAGAGCCTGAAAAAGTGTGAAAAATATGAAGACCTTCAGAAGGTGTGAAAAATATGAGGAGCTTCAAAAGGTGTCAAAAATTAGATGAGCATGAAACGGTCTGAAAAATTGGAGGAGCAAGAAGTAGTGTTGAAAAAAATGAAGAGCCTGAAAAGGTGTGAAAAATATGAAGAGCTTCAAAAGGTGTAAAAAATATGAGGAGCATGAAACGGTCTGAAAAATAGGAGGAGCATGAAGCGGTGTTGAAAAACATGAAGAGCCTGAAAAGGTGTGAAAAACATGAAGAGCTTAAAAAGGTGTCAAAATTACAAGGAGCATGAAACGGTCTGAAAAATAGGAGGAGCATGAAGCGGTGTTCAAAAGTATGAAGAGCCTGAAAAGGTGTGAAAAATATGAAGAGCTTCAAAAGGTGTCAGAAATATGAGGTGCATCAAACGGTCTGAAAAAGAGGAGGAGCATGAAGCGGTGTTCAAAACATGAAGAGCCTTAAAAGGTGTGAAAAATATGAAGAGCTTCAAAAGGTGTCATAAATATGAGGAGCATGAAACGGTCTGAAATAGAGAAGCAGCATGAAACGGTGTTGAAAAACATTAAGGTCCTCAAAAGGTGTGAAAAATATGAAGAGCTTCAAAAGGTGTCAAACATATGAAGAGCATGAACCCGTCTGAAAAATAGGAGGATCATGAAGCAGTGTTCAAAAACATGAAGAGCCTGAAAAGGTGTGAAAAATATTCAGAGCTTCAAAATGTGTCAAATATATGAGGAGCTTGAAAAGGTCTGAAAAATAGGAGGAGCATGACACGGTGTTGAAAACATGAAGAGCATGAAAAGGTGTGAAAAAGATGAAGAGATTCTAAAGCTGTCAAAAATATGAGGAGCCTGAAACGGTCTGAAAAATATGAAGAGATCCAATAGTTGTAAAAAATATGAGGAGCATTAAATGGTGTTCAGAAACATGAGAGCCTGAAAAGCTGTTAAAAATATGAAGAGCTTCAAAAGTTGTCAAAAATATGAGGAGCATGAAACCGTCTGAAAAATAGGAGGAGCATGACACGGTGTTGAAAAACATGAAGAGCACGAAAAGGTGTGAAAAATATGAAGAGATTCAAAAGCTGTCAAAAATATGAGGAGCCTGAAACGGTCTGAAAAATAGGAGGAGCATGAAGTGGGGTTGAAAAAGATGAAGAGCCTGAAAAGGTGTGAAAAATATGAAGAGCTTCAAAAGGAGTCAAAAATATGAGGAGCATGAAAAGGTCTGAAAAATAGGAGGAGCATGAAGCGGTGTTGAAAAACATGAAGAGCCTGAAAAGGTGTGAAATATATGAAGAGCTTAAAAATGTGTCAAATATATCAGGAGCATGAAATGATCTGAAAAAAAGGAGGAACATGAAACGGTCTGAAAAATATGAGGAGCATGAAGTGGTGTTCAAAAACATGAAGAGCGTAAAAAGGTGTGAAAAATATGAAGAGCTTTAAAGGTGTGAAAATTATGAGGAGCATGAAACCGTCTGAAAAATAGGAGGAGCATGACTCGGTGCTGAAAAACATGAAGAGCCTTAAAATGTGAAAAAATATGACGAGCTTTAAAGGTGTGAAAAATATGAGGAGCATGAAACCGTGTGAAAAATAGGAAGAGCATGAAGCGGTGTTGAAAAACAAGAAGAGCCTGAAAAGGTGTGAAAAATATGAAGAGCTTCAAAAGGTGTCAAAAATATGAGGAGCATGAAATGATCTGAAAAATAGGAGGAACATAAAACGGTCTGAAAAATAGGAGCAGCATGAAACGGTGTGCAAAAAAATGAAGAGCCTGAAAACGTGTGAAAAATATGAAGAGCCTCAAAAGGTGTGAAAAATATGAAGAGCTTCAAAAGCTGTCAAAAATGAGATGAGCATGAAGCGGTCTGAAAAATAGGAGGAGCATGAAGTCGTGTTGAAAATCATGAAGAGCCTGAAAAGGAGTGAAAAATATGAAGAGCTTCATAAGTTGTCAAATATATGAGCACCATGAAACGGTCTGAAAAATAGGAGAAGCATGAAGCTGTGCTCAAATACATGAAGAGCCTGAGAAGCTGTGAAAAATATGAAGAGCTTCAAAATGTGTGAAAAATATGAAGAGCTTCAAAGGTGTCAAAAATATGAGGAGCATGAAACGGTCGCAAAAACAGCAGGCGCATGCAGTGGTGTTTAAAAACATGAAGAGCCTAAAAAGGTTTGAAATATATGAAGAGCTTAAAAAGTTGTCAAAAATATGAGGAGTATGAAACGGTCTGAAAAATAGGAAGAACATGAAACGGTGTTCAAAAATATGAAGAGCCTGGAATGGTGTGAAAAATATAAAGAGCCCCATAAAGTGTCAAAAATATGAGGAGCATGAAACGGTCTCAAAAATAGGAGCAGCATGAAAAGGTGTTCAAAAACATGAAGAGCCTGAAAAGGTGTGAAAAATATGAACAGCTTCAAAAGGTGTCAAATATATGAGGAGCATGAAACGGTCTTAAAAACAGGAGAAGCATGAAGCTGTGCTCAAAAACATGAAGAGCCTAAGAAGGTGTGAAAAATATGAAGAGCTTCAAAATGTGTGAAAAATATGAAGAGCTTGAAAAGGTGTCAAAAATATGAGGAGCATGAAAAGGTCTGAAAAATAGGAGGAGAATGAAGTGGTGTTGAAAAAAATGAAGAGCCTGAAAAGGTGTGAGAAATATGAAGAGCTTCAAAAATGTGAAAAATATGAAGAGCTTCAAAAGGTGTCAAAAAAATGAGGTGCATGAAACGGTCTGAAAAATAGGAGGAGCATGAAGCGGTGTTGAAAAACATGAGGAGCCTGAGAACTTGTGAAAAATATGAAGAGCTTCAAAAGGTGTCAAAAATGAGATGAGCATGAAACGGTCTGAAATATAGGAGGAGCATGAAGTGGTGTTGAAAAAAATGAAGAGCCTGAAAAGGTGTGAAAATTATGAAGAGCTTCAAAAGGTGTCAAAAATATGAGGAGCATGAAGTGGTCTGAAAAATAGGAGGATCATGAAACGGTGTTCAAAAACATGAAGTGCCTGAAAAGATCTGAAAAATATGAAGAGCTTGAAAAGGTGTGAAATATATGAAGAGCTTCAAAAGGTGTCAAAAATGAGAGGAGCATGAAACGGTGTGAAAAATAGGAGGAGCATGAAGCGGTTTTAAAAAAAATGAAGAGGCTGAAAAGGTGTGAAATATATGAAGAGCTTCAAGAGGTGTCAAAAATATGAAGAGTATGAAGTGGTCTGAAAAATAGGAGGATCATGAAGCGGTGTTCAAATACATGAAGAGCCTGAAAAGGTGTGAAAAATATGAAGAGCTTCAAAAGGTGTGAAAAATATGAGGAGCATGAAACGGTCTGAAAAATAGAAGCGGCATGAAATGGTGTTCAAAAACATGAAGAGCCTGAAAAGGTGTGAAAATTATGAAGAGCTTCAAAAGGTGTGAAATACATGAGGAGCATGAAACAGTCTGAAAAATACGAGAAGCATGAAGTGGTGTTGAAAAACATGAAGAGCCTGAAAAGGAGTGAAATATATGAAGAGCTTCAAAAGGTGTCAAACATATGAAGATCATGAAACAGTCTGAAAAATAGGAGGATCATGAAGCAGTGTTCAAAAACATGAAGAGCCTGAAAATGTGTGAAAAATATTCAGAGCTTCAAAATGTGTCAAATATATGTGGAGCATGAAACCGTCTGAAAAATAGGAGGAGCATGAAACGGTGATTAAAAACCTGAAGAGCCTGAAAAGGTGTGAAAAATATGAAGAGTTTCAAACGGTGTGAAATACATGAGGAGCACGAAACAGGCCGAAAAATAGGAGAAACATGAAGTGGTGTGGAAAAACATGAAGAGCCTAAAAAGTTGTGAGAAATATGAAGAGCTTCAAAGATGTGAAATACATGAGGAGCATGAAACTCTCTGAAAAATAGGAGGAGCATGAAGCGGTGTCAAAAACATGAAGAGCCTAAAAAGTTGTGAGAAATATGAAGAGCTTCAAAAGGTGTCAAAAATGAGATGAGCATGAAACGGTCTGAAAAATAGGAGGAGTATGAAGCGGTGTTGAAAAACATGAAGAGCCTAAAAAGTTGTGAAAAATATGAAAAGCTTCAAAAGGGGTAAAAAATGAGATGAGCATGAAACGGTCTGAAAAATAGGAGGATCATGTAACGGTGTTGAAAAACATGAAAAGCCTAAAAAGGTGTGAAAATTATGAGGAGCTTCAAAAGGTGTGAAAAATAAGAGGAGCATGAAACGGTCTGAAAAATAGGAGTAGCATGAAGCTGTGTTCAAAAACATGAAGAGCCTGAAAAGGTGTGAAAAATATGAGGAGGATGAAACGGTCTGAAAATTAGGAGGAGCATGAAGCGGTGTTCAAAAAAAAAAAAGAGCCTGAAAAGGTGTTAAAAATATGAAGAGCTTCAAAAGGTGTAAAAAATATGAGGAGCATGAAACGGTCTGAAATAGAGAAGCAGCATGAAACGGTGTTGAAAAAAATGAAGGCCCTCAAAAGATGTGAAAAATATGAAGAGCTTCAAAAGGTGTCAAACATAGGAAGAGCATGAAACCGTCTGAAAAATAGGAGGATCATGAAGCAGTGTTCAAAAACATGAAGAGCCTGAAAATGTGTGAAAAATATTCAGAGCTTCAAAATGTGTCAAATATATGAGAAGCATGAAAAGGTCTGAAAAATAGGAGGAGGATGAAACGGTGATTAAAAACATGAAGAGCCTGAAAAGGTGTGAAAAATATGAAGAGCTTCAAAATGTGTGAAATACATGAGGAGCATGAAACAGGACGAAAAATAGGAGAAGCATGAAGTGGTGTGGAAAAACATGAAGAGCCTGAAAAGTTGTGAAAAATATGAAGAGCTTCAAAAGATGTGAAATACATGAGGAGCATGAAACTCTCTGAAAAATAGGGGGATCATGAAGCGGTGATCAAAAACATGAAGAGCCTGAAAAGGTGTGAAAAATACGAAGAGCTTCAAAAGGTGTGAAATTCATGAGGATCATGAAAAGGTCTGAAAAATAGGAGAAGCATCAAATGGTGTGGAAAAACATGAAGAGCCTGAAAAGGTGTGAAAAATATGAAGAGCTTCAAAGGTGTCAAAAATGAATTGCGCAATAAACGGTCTGAAAAATAAGAGAAGCATGAAGTTGTGTTGAAAAACATGAAGAGCCTGAAAAGATGTGAAAAATATGAAGAGCATGAACCGGTCTGAAAAATAGGAGGATCATGAAGCGGTGTCCAAAAACATGAAGAGCTTGAAAAGGTGTGAAAATTATGAGGAACTTCAAAAGGTGTCAAAAATATGAGGAGCATGAAACGGTCTGAAAAATAGGAGGAGCGTGAAACTGTGATCAAAATCTTGAAGAGGCTGAAAAGGTGTGAAAAATATGACGAGCTTCAAAAGGTGTGAAAAACATGAGGAGCATGAAACGGGCTGAAAAATAGGAGAAGCATGAAGTGGTGTTGAAAAACATGAAGAGCCTGAAAAAGTGTGAAAAATATGAAGACCTTCAGAAGGTGTGAAAAATATGAGGAGCTTCAAAAGGTGTCAAAAATTAGATGAGCATGAAACGGTCTGAAAAATTGGAGGAGCAAGAAGTAGTGTTGAAAAAAATGAAGAGCCTGAAAAGGTGTGAAAAATATGAAGAGCTTCAAAAGGTGTAAAAAATATGAGGAGCATGAAACGGTCTGAAAAATAGGAGGAGCATGAAGCGGTGTTGAAAAACATGAAGAGCCTGAAAAGGTGTGAAAAACATGAAGAGCTTAAAAAGGTGTCAAAATTACAAGGAGCATGAAACGGTCTGAAAAATAGGAGGAGCATGAAGCGGTGTTCAAAAGTATGAAGAGCCTGAAAAGGTGTGAAAAATATGAAGAGCTTCAAAAGGTGTCAGAAATATGAGGTGCATCAAACGGTCTGAAAAAGAGGAGGAGCATGAAGCGGTGTTCAAAACATGAAGAGCCTTAAAAGGTGTGAAAAATATGAAGAGCTTCAAAAGGTGTCATAAATATGAGAAGCATGGAACGCTCTGAAAAATAGGAGGAGCATGAAGCGGTTTTGAAAAACATGAGGAGCCTGAGAACTTGTGAAAAATATGAAGAGCTTCACAAGGTGTCAAAAATGAGATGAGCATGAAACGGTCTGAAATATAGGAGGAGCATGAAGTGGTGTTGAAAAAAACGAAGAGCCTGAAAATGTGTGAAAAATGTGAACAGCTTCAAAAGGTGTCAAAATATGAGGAGCATGAAACGGTCTGAAAAATAGGAGGAGTATGAAGCGGTGTTCAAAAACATGAAGTGCGTGAAAAGGTCTGAAAAATATGAAGAGCTTGAAAAGGTGTGAAAAATATGAAGAGCTTCAAAAGGTGTGAAATACATGAGGAGAATGAAACGGTCTGAAAAATAGGAGAAGCATGAAGTGGTGTGGAAAAACATGAAGAGCCTAAAAAGTTGTGAGAAATATGAAGAGCTTCAAAAGGTATCAAAAAAGAGATGAGCATGAACGGTCTGAAAAATAGGAGGAGTATGAAGCGGTGTTGAAAATCATGAAGAGCCTAAAAAGTTGTGAAAAATATGAAAAGCTTCAAAACGGGTCAAAAATGAGATGAGCATGAAACGGTCTGAAAAATAGGAGGATCATGTAACGGTGTTGAAAAACATGAAAAGCCTGAAAAGTTGTGAAAAATATGAGGAGCTTCAAAAGTTCTGAAAAATAAGAGGAGCATGAAACGGTCTGAAAAATAGGTGTAGCATGAATCTGTGTTCAAAAACATGAAGAGCCTGAAAAGGTGTGAAAAATATGAGGAGGATGAAACGGTCTGAAAATTAGGAGGAGCATGAAGCGGTGTTCAAAAAAAAAAGAGCCTGAAAAGGTGTTAAAAATATGAAGAGCTTCAAAAGGTGTAAAAAATATGAGGAGCATGAAACGGTCTGAAATAGAGAAGCAGCATGAAACGGTGTTGAAAAACATGAAGAGCCTGAAAAGGTGTGAAAAATATTCAGAGCTTCAAAATGTGTCAAATATACCAGGAGCATGAAAAGGTCTGAAAAATAGGAGGAGCATGACACGGTGTTGAAAACATGAAGAGCATGAAAAGGTGTGAAAAAGATGAAGAGATTCTAAAGCTGTCAAAAATATGAGGAGCCTGAAACGGTCTGAAAAATATGAAGAGATCCAATAGTTGTCAAAAATATGAGGAGCATTAAATGGTGTTCAGAAACATGAGAGCCTTGAAAGGTGTTAAAAATATGAAGAGCCTGAAAAGGAGTGAAAAATATGAAGAGCTTCAACAGGTGTCAAAAATATGAGGAGAATGAAATGATCTGAAAAATAGGAGGAACATGAAACGGTCTGAAAAATAGGAGGATCATGAAGCCATGTTGAAAAACATGAAGAGCCTGAAAATGTGTGAAAAATATGAAGAGCTTCAAAAGGTGTCAAAAATATGAGGAGCATGAAACGGTCTGAAATATAGGAGGAGAATGAAGCGGTGTTGAAAAACCTGAAGAGACTGAAAACGTGTGAAATATATGAAGAGCTTCAAAAGGTGTGAAAAATATGAAGAGCTTCAAAAGGTGTCTAAAATATGACGAGCATGAAACGGTCTGAAAAATATGAGGATCATGAAGCGCTGTGCAAAAACATGATGAGCCTGAAAAGGTGTGAAAAATATGAAGAGCTTCAAAAGGTGTGAAAAATATGAGGAGAATGAAAGGGTCTGAAAAATAGGTGGAGCATGAAACAGTGTTTAAAAACATGAAGAGCCTAAAAAGGTGTGAAAAATATGAAGAGCTCAAAAGGTGCCAAAAATATGAGGAGCATGAAACGGTCTGAAAAATAGGAGGAGCATGAAGTGGTGTTGAAAAATATGAAGAGCCTGAAAAGGTGTGAAATATATGAAGAGCTCCAAAATGTGTCAAAAATATGAGGAGTATGAAACGGTCTGAAAAATAGGAGGAGCATGAAGCGGTGTTGAAAAACATGAAGAGCCTGAAAAGGTGAGAAAATATGAAGAGCTTCAAAACATGTCAAAAATATGAGGAGCATGAAACGGTCTGAAAAACAGGAGGAGCATGAAACGGTGTTCAAAAACATGAAGAGCCTGAAAAGTTGTGAAAAATATGAAGAGCTTCAAGTTGTGAAATACATGAGGAGCATGTATTGGTCTGAATAATAGGAGAAGCATGAAACTATGTTGAAAAACATGAAGAGCCTCAAAACGTGTAAAAATATGAAGAGCTCAAAAGGTGTCAAAAATATGAAGAGCTTCAAAAAGTGCGAAAAATGAGATGAGCATGAAATGGTCTGAAAAAGGAGGAGCAAGAAGTGGTGTTGAAAAACATGAAGAGCCTGAAAAGGTGTAAAATATATGAAGAGATTCAAAAGGTGTCAAAAATATGAGGAGCTTGAAACGGTCTGAAAAATTGGACGATCATGAAGCAGTGTTGAAAAACATGAAGAGCCTGAAAAGTTGTGAAAAATATGAAGAACTTCAAAGGTGTCAAAAATGTGAGGAGCATGAAACGGTCTGAAAAATAGGAGGAGCATGAAATCGTGTTCAAAAACATGAAGAGCCTGAAAAGGTGTGAAAAATATTAAGAGCTTCAAAATGTGTGAAATTCATGAGGAGCATGAAACGGTCTGAAAAGGAGGAGGAGCATGAAGCTGTGTTCAAAATCATGAAGATCCTAAAAACGTGTGAAAAATATGAAGAGCTTCAAAAGGTGTGAAAAATATGAAGAGGTTCAAAAGAAGTCAAAATATGAGGAGCATGAAACGGTCTGAAAAGTAGGAGAGGCATGAATTTGTGTTGAAAAACATGAAGAGCCCGAAAAGGTGTGAAAAATATGAACAGCTTCAAAAGGTGTGAAATACATGAGGAGCATGAAACTGTCTGAAAAATAGGAGGTGCATGAAGTGGTATTCAAAAACATGAAGAGCCTGAAAAGGTGTGAATAATATCAAGAGGTTCAAAAGGTGTGAAAAAAATGAGGAGCATGATACGGTGTGAAAAATAGGAGGAGCATGAAGCGGTGTTCAAAACATGAAGAGCCTGAAAAGATGTGCAAAATATGAAGAGCTTCAAAAGGTGTGAAATACATGAGGAGCATGAAACTGTCTGAAAAATAGGAGGAGCATGAAAAGGTGTTCAACAACATGAAGAGCCTGAAAAGGTGTGAAAAATATAAAGAGCTTCAAAAGGTGTGAAATACATGTGGAGCATTAAACGGTCTGAAAAATAAGAGGAGCATGAAGTGGTGTTGAAAAATATGAAGAGCCTGAAATGGTGTGAAATAAATGAAGAGCTTCAAAAGGTGTGAAAAATATGAAGAGCTTCTAAAGTAGTCAAAAATATGAGGAGCATGAAACTGTCCGAAAAATAGGAGGAGCTTGAAAAGGTGTTCAAGAACATGAAGAGCCTGAAAAGCTGTGAAAAATATAAAGAGCTTGAAAAGCTGTGAAATACATGCGGAGCATGAAACGGTCTGAAAAATAGGAGGAGCATGAAAAGGTGTTCAAAAACATGAAAGCCTAAAAAGGTGAGAAAAATATGAAGAGCTTCAAAGGTGTTAAATACATGAGGAGCATGAAACGGTCTGAAAATTAGGAGGAGCATGAAGCGTTGTCAAAAACATGAAGAGCCTGAAAAGGTGTGGAAAATATGAAAAGCTCCAAAATGTGTCAAATAATGAGGAGCATGAAACGGTCTGAAAAATAGGAGGACCATGAAACGGTCTTCAAAACATAAAGAACCTGAAAAGGTGTGAAAAATATGAAGAGCTTTTAAAGGTGTCAAAAATATGAGGAGCATGAAACGGTCTGAAAAAGAGGAGGAGCATGAAACCGTGTTCAAAAACATGAAGAGCCTGAATATGTGTGAAAAATATGAAGATCTTCAAAAGGTGTCAAATATGAGATGAGCATGAAACGGTCTGAAAAATCGGAGGAGCATGAAGTGGGGTTAAAAATCATGAAGAGCCTGAAAAGGTGTGTAAAATATGAAGAGCTTCAAAACATGTCAAAAATATGAGGAGCATGAAACGGTCTGAAAAACAGGAGGAGCATGAAACCGTGTTCAAAAACATGAAGAGCCTGAATATGTGTGAAAAATATGAAGATCTTCAAAAGGTGTCAAATATGAGATGAGCATGAAACGGTCTGAAAAATAGGAGGAGCATGAAGCGGTGTTGAAAAACATGAAGAGCCTGAAAAGGTGAGAAAATATGAAGAGCTTCAAAACATGTCAAAAATATGAGGAGCATGAAACGGTCTGAAAAACAGGAGGAGCATGAAACGGTGTTCAAAAACATGAAGAGCCTGAAAAGTTGTGAAAAATATGAAGAGCTTCAAGTTGTGAAATACATGAGGAGCATGTATTGGTCTGAATAATAGGAGAAGCATGAAACTATGTTGAAAAACATGAAGAGCCTCAAAACGTGTAAAAATATGAAGAGCTCAAAAGGTGTCAAAAATATGAAGAGCTTCAAAAAGTGCGAAAAATGAGATGAGCATGAAATGGTCTGAAAAAGGAGGAGCAAGAAGTGGTGTTGAAAAACATGAAGAGCCTGAAAAGGTGTAAAATATATGAAGAGATTCAAAAGGTGTCAAAAATATGAGGAGCTTGAAACGGTCTGAAAAATTGGACGATCATGAAGCAGTGTTGAAAAACATGAAGAGCCTGAAAAGTTGTGAAAAATATGAAGAACTTCAAAGGTGTCAAAAATGTGAGGAGCATGAAACGGTCTGAAAAATAGGAGGAGCATGAAATCGTGTTCAAAAACATGAAGAGCCTGAAAAGGTGTGAAAAATATTAAGAGCTTCAAAATGTGTGAAATTCATGAGGAGCATGAAACGGTCTGAAAAGGAGGAGGAGCATGAAGCTGTGTTCAAAATCATGAAGATCCTAAAAACGTGTGAAAAATATGAAGAGCTTCAAAAGGTGTGAAAAATATGAAGAGGTTCAAAAGAAGTCAAAATATGAGGAGCATGAAACGGTCTGAAAAGTAGGAGAGGCATGAATTTGTGTTGAAAAACATGAAGAGCCCGAAAAGGTGTGAAAAATATGAACAGCTTCAAAAGGTGTGAAATACATGAGGAGCATGAAACTGTCTGAAAAATAGGAGGTGCATGAAGTGGTATTCAAAAACATGAAGAGCCTGAAAAGGTGTGAATAATATCAAGAGGTTCAAAAGGTGTGAAAAAAATGAGGAGCATGATACGGTGTGAAAAATAGGAGGAGCATGAAGCGGTGTTCAAAACATGAAGAGCCTGAAAAGATGTGCAAAATATGAAGAGCTTCAAAAGGTGTGAAATACATGAGGAGCATGAAACTGTCTGAAAAATAGGAGGAGCATGAAAAGGTGTTCAACAACATGAAGAGCCTGAAAAGGTGTGAAAAATATAAAGAGCTTCAAAAGGTGTGAAATACATGTGGAGCATTAAACGGTCTGAAAAATAAGAGGAGCATGAAGTGGTGTTGAAAAATATGAAGAGCCTGAAATGGTGTGAAATAAATGAAGAGCTTCAAAAGGTGTGAAAAATATGAAGAGCTTCTAAAGTAGTCAAAAATATGAGGAGCATGAAACTGTCCGAAAAATAGGAGGAGCTTGAAAAGGTGTTCAAGAACATGAAGAGCCTGAAAAGCTGTGAAAAATATAAAGAGCTTGAAAAGCTGTGAAATACATGCGGAGCATGAAACGGTCTGAAAAATAGGAGGAGCATGAAAAGGTGTTCAAAAACATGAAAGCCTAAAAAGGTGAGAAAAATATGAAGAGCTTCAAAGGTGTTAAATACATGAGGAGCATGAAACGGTCTGAAAATTAGGAGGAGCATGAAGCGTTGTCAAAAACATGAAGAGCCTGAAAAGGTGTGGAAAATATGAAAAGCTCCAAAATGTGTCAAATAATGAGGAGCATGAAACGGTCTGAAAAATAGGAGGACCATGAAACGGTCTTCAAAACATAAAGAACCTGAAAAGGTGTGAAAAATATGAAGAGCTTTTAAAGGTGTCAAAAATATGAGGAGCATGAAACGGTCTGAAAAAGAGGAGGAGCATGAAACCGTGTTCAAAAACATGAAGAGCCTGAATATGTGTGAAAAATATGAAGATCTTCAAAAGGTGTCAAATATGAGATGAGCATGAAACGGTCTGAAAAATCGGAGGAGCATGAAGTGGGGTTAAAAATCATGAAGAGCCTGAAAAGGTGTGTAAAATATGAAGAGCTTCAAAACATGTCAAAAATATGAGGAGCATGAAACGGTCTGAAAAACAGGAGGAGCATGAAACCGTGTTCAAAAACATGAAGAGCCTGAATATGTGTGAAAAATATGAAGATCTTCAAAAGGTGTCAAATATGAGATGAGCATGAAACGGTCTGAAAAATCGGAGGAGCATGAAGTGGGGTTAAAAATCATGAAGAGCCTGAAAAGGTGTGTAAAATATGAAGAGCTTCAAAAGGAGTGAAATACATGAGGAGCATGAAACCGTCTGAATTATAGGAGGCGCATGAAACGGTGTTGAAAAACATGAAGAGCCTGAAAACGTGTGAAAAATATGAAAAGCTTCAAAAGGTGTGAAAAATATGAAGAGCTTCAAAAAGTGCGAAAAATGAGATGAGCATGAAATGGTCTGAAAAAGGAGGAGCATGAAGTGGTGTTGAAAAACATGAAGAGCCTGAAAAGGTGTGAAAAATTTGAAGAGCTTCAAAAATGTGAAAAATATGAAGAGCTTCAAAAGATGTGAAATATATGAAGAGCTTCAAAAGGTGTCAAAAATTAGATGAGCATGAAACGGTCTGAAAAATAGGAGGAGCATGAAGTGGTGTTGAAAAACATGAAGAGCCTGAAAATGTGTGAAATATATGAAGTGCTTCAAAAGGTGTGAAAAATATGAAGAGCTTCAAAAGGTGTCAAAAATATGAAGAGCATGACACGGTCGCAAAAATAGGAGGAACTTGAAGTGGTGTTCGAAAACATGAAGAGTCTGAAAAGGTGTGAAATATAAGAAGAGCTTCAAAAGGTGTCAAAATTATGAGGAGTATGAAACGGTCTGAAAAATAGGAGGATCATGAAACAGTGTTGAAAACCATGAAGAGCCTGAAAAGGTGTGAAAAATATGAAGAGCTTCAAAACGAGTCAAAAATATGAGGAGCATGAAACTGCCTGATAAATAGGAGGAGCATGATGCGGTGTTGAAAAATATGAAGAGCCTGAAAACGTTTGAAAAATATGAAGATCTTCAAAAGGTATGAAATATATGAAGAGCTTCAAAAGGTGTCAAAAATGAGATGACCATGAAACGGTCTGAAAAATAGAAGGAGCATGAAGTTTTTTTCAAAAAAATGAAGAGCCTGAAAAGGTGTGAAGTGTATGAAGATTTCAAAAGGTGTCAAAAATATGAGGAGCATGAAACAGTCTGAAAAATAGGAGGAGCATGAAGTCATGTTGAAAAACATGAAGAGCCTGAAAATGTGTGAAAAATACGAAGAGCTTCAAAAGGTGTCACAAATAAGAGGAGCATGAAACGGTCTGAAGTATATGAGGAGCATGAAGCGGTGTTCAAAAACATGAAGAGCCTGAGAACGTGTGAAAAATATGAAGAGCTTCTAAAAGTGTGAAAAATATGAAGAGCTTCAAAAGGTGTCAAAAATGAGATGAGCATGAAAGGGTCTGAAAAATAGGAGGAGCATGAAGTGGTGTTGAAAAACATGATGAGCCTGAAAAAGTGTGAAATATATGAAGAGCTTCAAAAGTTGTCAAAAATATGAGGAGCATGAAACGGTCTGAAAAATAGGAGGAGCATGAAGCGGTGTTGAAAAACATGAAGAGCTTGAAAAGGTGTGAAAAATATGAAGAGCTTCAAAAGGTGTCAAAATTATGAGGAGCATGTACGGTCTGGAAAATAGGAGGAGCATGAAGCAGTCTTGAAAACCATGAAGAGCCTGAAAAGGTGTGAAAAATAAGAAGAGCTTCAAAATGTTTCAAAATTATGAGGAGAATGAACGGTCTGAAAAATAGGAGGAGCATGAAGCGGTGTTGAAAAACAAGAAGAGCCTGAAAAGGTGTGAAAAATATGAAGACCTTCAAAAGGTGTGAAGTACATGAGGAGCATTAAACGCTCTGAAAAATAGGAGAAGAATGAAGTTTTTTTCAAAAACATGAAGAGCCTGAAAAGGTGTGAAATATATGAAGATCTTCAAAAGGTGTGAAAAATATGAGGGGCATGAAACGGTCTGAAAAATACGAGGTGCATGAAGCGGTGTTGAAAACATGAAGAGCCTGAAAACGTGTGAAAAATATGAAAAGCTTAAAAAGGTGTGAAAAATATGAAGAGCTTCAAAAGGTGTGAAAAATATGAAGAGCTTCAAACGGTGTCAAAAATGAGATGAGCATGAAATGGCCTAAAAAATAGGAGGAGCATGAAGTGTTGGTGAAAAACATGAAGAGCCTGAAAAAGTGTGAAGTATTTGAAGAGATTCAAAAGGTGTCAAAAATATGAGGAGCATGAAACGGTCTGAAAAATAGGAAGAGCATGAAGCGGTGTTGAAAAACATGAAGACCTGAAAAGCTGTGAAAAATATGAAGAGCTTGAAAAGGTGTGAAAAATAGGAGGAGCATAAAACCGTTTGAAAAATAGGAGGAGCATGAAGCGGTGTTCAATAATATGAAGAGCCTGAAAATGTGTGAAAAATATGAAGAACTTCAAAATTTTCAAAAATATGAGGAGCATGAAAAGGTCTGAAAAATAGGAGGAGCATGAAACGGTGTTCAAAAATATGAAGAGCCTGGAATGGTGTGAAAAATATGAGAGCCCCAAAACGTGTCAAAAATGTGAGGAGCATGAAACGGTCTGAAACATACGAGGAGCATGAAGTGGTGTTAAAAAACATAAAGAGCCTGAAAAGGTGTGAAATATATGAAGAGCATCAAAAGGTGTGAAAAATATGAGGAGCATGAAACGGTGTGAAAAATATGAGGATCATGAAGCGGTGTGCAAAAACATGATGAGCCTGAAAAGGTGTGAAAAATATGAAGAGCTTCAAAAGGTGTGAAAAATATGAGGAGAATGAAAGGGTATGAAAAATAGGTGGAGCATGAAACAGTGTTTAAAAACATGAAGAGCCTAAAAAGGTGTGAAAAATATGAAGAGCTCAAAAGGTGCCAAAAATATGAGGAGCATGAAACGGTCTGAAAAATAGGAGGAGCATGAAGTGGTGTTGAAAAATATGAAGAGCCTGAAAAGGTGTGAAATATATGAAGAGCTTCAAAATGTGTCAAAAATATGAGGAGTATGAAACGGTCTGAAAAATAGGAGGAGCATGAAGCGGTGTTGAAAAACATGAAGAGCCTGAAAAGGTGAGAAAATATGAAGAGCTTCAAAACATGTCAAAAATATGAGGAGCATGAAACGGTCTGAAAAACACGAGGAGCATGAAACGGTGTTCAAAAACATGAAGAGCCTGAAAAGTTGTGAAAAATATGAAGAGCTTCAAGTTGTGAAATACATGAGGAGCCTGTATCGGTCTGAATAATAGGAGAAGCATGAAACTATGTTGAAAAACATGAAGAGCCTCAAAACGTGTAAAAATATGAAGAGCTCAAAAGGTGTCAAAAATATGAAGAGCTTCAAAAAGTGCGAAAAATGAGATGAGCATGAAATGGTCTGAAAAAGGAGGAGCATGAAGTGGTGTTGAAAAACATGAAGAGCCTGAAAAGGTGTGAAAAATATAAAGAGCTTCAAAAGGTGTGAAATACATGTGGAGCATTAAACGGTCTGAAAAACAAGAGGAGCATGAAGTGGTGTTGAAAAACATGAAGAGCCTGAAAAGGTGTGAAAAATTTGAAGAGCTTCAAAAATGTGAAAAATATGAAGAGCTTCAAAAGATGTGAAATATATGAAGAGCTTCAAAAGGCGTCAAAAATTAGATGAGCATGAAACGGTCTGAAAAATAGGAGGAGCATGAAGTGGTGTTGAAAAACATGAAGAGCCTGAAAATGTGTGAAATATATGAAGTGCTTCAAAAGGTGTGAAAAATATGAAGAGCTTCAAAAGGTGTCAAAAATATGAAGAGCATGACACGGTCGCAAAAATAGGAGGAACTTGAAGTGGTGTTCGAAAACATGAAGAGTCTGAAAAGGTGTGAAATATAAGAAGAGCTTCAAAAGGTGTCAAAATTATGAGGAGTATGAAACGGTATGAAAAATAGGAGGATCATGAAACAGTGTTGAAAACCATGAAGAGCCTGAAAAGGTGTGAAAAATATGAAGAGCTTCAAAACGAGTCAAAAATATGAGGAGCATGAAACTGTCTGAAAAATAGGAGGAGCATGATGCGGTGTTGAAAAATATGAAGAGCCTGAAAACGTGTGAAAAATATGAAGATCTTCAAAAGGTATGAAATATATGAAGAGCTTCAAAAGGTGTCAAAAATGAGATGACCATGAAACGGTCTGAAAAATAGAAGGAGCATGAAGTTTTTTTCAAAAAAATGAAGAGCCTGAAAAGGTGTGAAGTATATGAAGATTTCAAAAGGTGTCAAAAATATGAGGAGCATGAAACAGTCTGAAAAATAGGAGGAGCATGAAGTCATGTTGAAAAACATGAAGAGCCTGAAAATGTGTGAAAAATACGAAGAGCTTCAAAAGGTGTCACAAATAGGAGCATGAAACGGGCTGAAATATATGAGGAGCATGAAGCGGTGTTCAAAAACATGAAGAGCCTGAGAACGTGTGAAAAATATGAAGAGCTTCTAAAAGTGTGAAAAATATGAAGAGCTTCAAAAGGTGTCAAAAATGAGATGAGCATGAAAGGGTCTGAAAAATAGGAGGAGCATGAAGTGGTGTTGAAAACATGATGAGCCTGAAAAAGTGTGAAATATATGAAGAGATTCAAAAGTTGTCAAAAATATGAGGAGCATGAAACGGTCTGAAAAATAGGAGGAGCATGAAGCGGTGTTGAAAAACATGAAGAGCCTGAAAGGTGTGAAAAATATGAAGAGCTTCAAAATGTTTCAAAAATATGAGGAGCATGAAACGGCCTCAAATATAGGAGGAGCATGAAGCGGTTTAGAAAAACATGAAGAGCCTGAAAAGGTATGGAAAATATGAAGAGCTTCAAAATGTGTGAAATGCATGAGGAGCATGAAACGGTCTGAAATATAGCAGGAAAATGTAGTGGTGTTGAAAAACATGAAGAGCCTAAAAATGTGTGACATATATGAGGAGCTTCAAAAGGTGTCAAAAATATGAGGAGCATGAAAGCGCCTGAAAAATAGGAGGAGTATGAAGCGGTGTTCAAAAACATGAAGAGCCTGAAAAGGTGTGAAAAATATGAAGAGCTTCAAAATGTGTCAAAACTATGAGGAGCATGAAACCGTCTAAAAAATAGGAGTTGCGTGAAATTGTGTTCAAAAACATGAAGAGCCTGAAAAGGTGTGAAAAATATGAAGAGCTTCAAAAGATGTCAAAAATATGAGGACCATGAAATGATCTGAAAAATAGGAGGAACATGAAACGGTCTGAAAGATAGGAGTTGCATGAAGTTGTGTTCAAAAACATGAAGAGCTTGAAAAGGTGTGAAAAATATGAAGAGCTTCAAAAGGTGGGAAATACATGAGGAGCAAGAAACGGACTGAAAAATAGGAGGAGCATGAAGCGGTGTTCAAAAACATGAAGAGCCTGAAAAGGTGTGAAAAATATGAAGAGCTTCAAAATGTGTTAAAAATATGAGGAGCATGAAACCGTTTGAAAAATAGGAGTTGCATGAAGTTGTGTTCAAAAACATGAAGAGCTTGAAAAGGTGTGAAAAATATGAAGAGCTTCAAAAGGTGGGAAATACAATAGGAGCAAGAAACGGACTGAAAAATAGGAGGAGCATGAAGCGGTGTTCAAAAACATGAAGAGCCTGAAAAGGTGTGAAAAATATGAAGAGCTTGAAAAGGTGTCAAAAATATGAGGAGCATGAAATGATCTGAAAAATAGGAGGAACATGAAACGGTCTGAAAAATAGGAGGAGCATGAAGCGGTGTTCAAAACATGAATAGCCTGAAAAGGTGTGAAAAATTTGAAGAGCTTCAAAAGGTGTGAAATCCATGAGGAGCATGAAACGGTCTGAAAAATAGGAGGAGCAGGAAGCTGTTTTCAAAAACATGAGAGCCTGAAAAGGTTTGAAAAATATGAAGAGGTTCAAAAGGTGTGAAATACATGAGGAGCATGAAACGGTCTGAAAAATAGGAGCAGCATGAAACGGTGTTCAAAAACATGAAGAGCCGGAAAAGGTGTGAAATATATGAAGAGCTTCAAAAGGTGTGAAATACATGAGGAGCATGAAACGGCCTGAAAAATAGGAGAAGCAGGAAGCTGTGTTCAAAAATATGAAGAGCCTGAAAAGGTGTGAAAAATATGAAGAGCTTCAAAAGGTTTGAAAAATATCAGGAGCATGAAACGGTCTGAAAAATAGGAGGAGTATGAAGCGGTGTTCAAAAACATGAAGAAACTTAAAAGGTGTGAAAAATATGAAGAGCTTCAAAAGGTGTCAAAAATATGAGAAGGATGAAACGGTCTGAAAACAGGAGGAGCATGAAGCGGTGTGGAAATACATGAAGTGCCTGAAATGGTGTGAAAAATATGAAGAGCTTTAAAACGTGTCAAAAATATGAGGAGCATGAAACGGTCTGAAAAATAGGAGGAGCATGAAGCGGTGTTCAAAAACATGAATAGCCTGAAAAGGTGTGAAAAATTTGAAGAGCTTCAAATGGTGTGAAATCCATGAGGAGCATGAAACGGTCTGAAAAATAGGAGGAGCAGGAAGCTGTTTTCAAAAACATGAGAGCCTGAAAAGGTTTGAAAAATATGAAGAGGTTCAAAAGGTGTGAAATACATGAGGAGCATGAAACGGCCTGAAAAATAGGAGGAGCAGGAAGATGTGTTCAAAAATATGAAGAGCCTGAAAAGGTGTGAAAAATATGAAGAGCTTCAAAAGGTTTGAAAAATATCAGGAGCATGAAACGGTCTGAAAAATAGGAGGAGTATGAAGCGGTGTTCAAAAACATGAAGAACCTTAAAAGGTGTGAAAAATATGAAGAGCTTCAAAAGGTGTCAAAAGTATGAGGAGGATGAAACGGTCTGAAAAATAGGAGGAGCATGAAGCGGTGTTCAAAAACATGAGGAGCCTGAAAAGGTGTGAAAAATATGAAGAGCTACAAAAGGTGTCAAAAATGTGAGGAGCATGAAACGGGGTTCAAAAACATGAAGAGACTGAAAATGTCTGAAAAATATGAAGAGCCTCAAAACGTGTCAAAAATATGAAGAGCTTCAGAAGGTGTGAAAAATATGAGGAGCATGATACGGTGTGAAAAATTAGAGAGGCATGAAACGGTGTTCAAAAACATGAAGAGCCTGAAAACGTGTGAAAAATATGAAGAGCTTGAAAAGGTGTCAAAAATATGAACAGCTTCAAAAGGTGTCAAAAATGAGATGAGCATGAAGCGATCAGAAAAATAGGAGGAGCATGAAGCGGTGCTCAAAAACATGAAGAGCCTGGAAACGTGTGAAAAATATGAAGAGCTTCAAAAGGTGTGAAATACATGAGGAGCATGAAACGGTCTGAAAAATACGAGGAGCATGAAGCGGTTTTCAAAAATATGAAGAGCCTGAAAAATTGTGAAAAATATGAAGAGCATAAAAAGGTGTCAAAAATATGAGGAGCATGAAACGGTCTGAAAAATAGGAGGAGCATGAAGGTGTGTTCAAAAGCATGAAGAGTCTGAAAAGGTGTAAAAATATGAAGAGCGTCAAAAGGTGTGAAAAATATGAGGAGCTTCAAATGGTGTCAAAAGTATGCGGGGCATGAAACTGTCTGAAAAATAGGAGGAACATGAAGCAGTTTTCAAAAACATGTAGAGCCTGAAAAGGTGTGAAAAATATGAAGAGCTTCAAAAGGTGTCAAAAATATGAGGAGCATGAAACGGTCTGAAAAATAGGAGGAGCATGAAACGGTGTTGAAATACATGAAGTGCCTGAAATGGTGTGAAAAATATGAAGAGCTTTAAAACGTGTCAAAAATATGAGGAGCATGAAACGGTCTGAAAAATAGGAGGAGCATCAGGCGGTGTTGAAAAACATGAAGAGCCTGAAAACGTGTGAAAAATATGAAGAGTTTCTAAAGGAGTCAAAAATATGGACAGCTTCAAAAGGTGTAAAAAATGAGATGAGCATGAAGCGATCTGAAAAATAGTAGGAGCATGAAGTGATGTTGAAAAATATGAAGAGCCTGAAAAGGTGTGAAAAATATGAAGAGCTTCAAAAGGTGTCAAAAATATGAGGAGCATGAAACGGTCTGAAAATTAGGAGGATCATGAAACAGTGTTCAGAAACATGAAGAGCCTGAAAAGGTGTGAAAAATATGCAGAGCTTCAAAAGGTGTGAAATATATGAGGAGCCTGAAACGGTCTGAAAAATAGGAGGAGCATGAAGCTGTATTCAAACACATGAGAGCCTGAAAAGGTGTGAGAAATATGAAGAGCTTCAAAAGGTGTGAAATACATGAAGACCATGAAACGGTCTGAAAATTAAGAGGAGCATGAAACGGTGTTGAAATACATGAAGAGCCTGAAATGGTGTGAAAAATATGAAGTACTTAAAAAGGTGGGAAAAATATGAAGAGCTTCAATAGGTGTCAAAAATGAGATTAGCATGAAACTGTCTGAAAAATACGAGGAGCATGAAGCGGTCTTCAAAACATGAAGAGCCTGAAAACGTGTGAAAAATATGAAGAGCTTCAAAAAGTCAGAAATACATGAAGACCATGAAACGGTCTCAAAAATAGGAGGAGCATTAAGTGGTGTTGAAAAAGATGAAGAGCCTGAAAACGTGTGAAAAATATGAAGAGCTTCAAACAGTGCCAAAAATATGAGGAGCATGAAACGGTCTGAAAATAGGAGAAGCATGAAGCGGTGTTGAGAAACATGAAGAGCCTGAAAAAGTGTGAAAAATATGAAGAGCTTCAAAAGGTGTGAAACACATGAAGAGCATGAATAGGTCTGAAAAATAGGAGGAGCATGAAACGGTGTCCAAAAACATGAAGAGCCTGAAAAGGTGTGAAAAATATTAAGAGCTTCAAAAGGTGTCAAAAAGATGAGGAGCATGAAACGGTCTGAAAAATACGAGTAGCATGAAACTGTGTTCAAAAACATGAAGAGACTGAAAAGGTGTGAAAAATAGCAAGAGCTTCAAAAGTGTGAAATATAAGAGGAGCATGAAACAGTCTGAAAAATAGGAGGAGCAAGAAGCTGTGTTCAAAAACATGAGAGCCTGAAAAGGTGTGAAAAATATGAAGAGCTTCAAAAAGTGTGAAATACATGAGGAGCATGAAACGATCTGAAAAATAGGATGAACATGAAGCGGTGTTCAAAAACATGAAGAGCCTGAAAAGGTGTGAAAAATATGAAGAGCTTAAAATGTTGTCAAAAATATGAGGAGCCTAAAACGGTCTGAAAAATAGGAGGAGCATGAAGCGGTGTTCAAAAACATGAAGAGCCTGAAAAGGTGTGAAAAATACGAAGAGCTGCAAACGGTGTGAAATACATGAAGAGCTTGAAACGGTCTGAAAATAGTAGGAGCATGAAGCGGTGTTCAAAATCATGAAGAGCCTGTAAAGGTGTGAAAAATATGAAGAGCTTCAAAAGGTGTCAAATATATGAGGAGCATGAAACGATCTGCAAAATAGGAGGAGCGTGAAGCGGTGTTCAAAAACTTAAAGAGCCTGAAAAGGTGTGAAATATATGAGGACTTTCAAAAGGTGTCTACACTAAGAAGAGCATGAAACGGTCTGAAAAATAGAGGAGCATGAAGCGGTGTTCAAAACATGAAGTGCCTGAAAATGTGTGAAACATATGAAGTGCTTCAAAAGGTGTGAAATATATGAGGAGCAAAAACGGTCGGAAAAATAGTAGGAGCAAGAAGCGGTGTTCAAAAACATGAATAGCCTGAAAAGTTGTGAAAAATATGAAGACCTTCAAAAGGTGGGAAATACAAGAGGAGCATGAAACGGTATGAAAAATAGGAGGATCATAAAACGGTGTTGAAAAACATGAAGAGCCTGAAAAGGTGTGAAATATATGAAGAGCTTCAAAGGGTGTGAAATACATGAGGAGCATGAAACGGTCTGAAAAATAGAGGAGCATGAAGCAGTCTTCAAAAACATGAAGAGCCTGAAAAAGTGTGAAAAATATGAAGAGCTTCAAACGGTGTCAAAAATATGAGGAGCATGAAATGGTCTGAAATATAGGAGGAGCATGAAACGGTGTTCAAAAACATGAAGAGCCTGAAATGTTGTGAAAAATACGAAGAGCTTCAAAAGGTGTGAAAAATATGAAGAGCTTCAAAATGTGTCAAAAATATGAGGAGCATGAAACGGTCTGAAATATAGGAGGAGCATGAAACGCTGTTCAAAAACATGAAGAGCCTGCAATGGTGTGAAAAATATGAAGAGCCCCAAAACGTGTCGAAAACATGAGAAGCATGAAACGGTCTGAAAAATAGGAGCAGCATGAAATGGTGTTCAAAAACATGAAGAGCCTGAAAAGGTGTGAAAAATATGAACAGCTTCAAAAGATGTCAAAAATATGAGGAACATGAAACGGTCTGAAAATAGGAGGAGCATGAAGCAGTGTTGAAAAACATGAAGAGCCTGAAAAGGTGTGAAAAATATGAAGAGCTTCAAAAGTTGTCAAAAATATGAGGAGCATGAAACGTTCTGAAAATAGGAGGAGCATGAAGCGGTGTTGAAAAACATGAAGAGCCTGAAAAGGTGTGAAAAATATGAAGAGCTTCAAAAGGTGTCAAAAATATGAGGAACATGAAACGGTCTGAAAAATAGAAGGCACATGAAGCGGTGTTTAAAAACATGAAGAGCCTGTAAAGCTGTGAAAAATATGAAGAGCTTTAAAAGTTGTCAAAAATATGAGGAACATGAAACGGTCTGAAAAATAGGAGGAGCATGAAACGGTGTTCAAAAACATGAAGAGCCTGAAAAGGTATGGAAAATATGAAGAGCTTCAAAAGGTGTTAAAAATATGAGGAACCTGAAACGGTCTCAAAAATAGGAGGAGCATGAAACGGTCTGAAAAATAGGAGGAGCATGAAGCGGTGTTGAAAAACATGAAGAGCCTGAAAAGGTGTGAAAATATGAAGAGATTCAAAAATATGAAAATTATGAAGAGCTTCAAAAGGTGTGACAAATATGAAGAGCTTCAAAAGGTATCAAAAATGAGATGAGCATGAAACGGTCTGAAAAATAGGAGGAGCATGAAGCGGTGTTGAAAAACATGAAGAGCCTGAAAAGGTGTGAAAATATGAAGAGATTCAAAAACATGAAAAATATGAGGAGCTTCAAAAGGTGTGACAAATATGAAGAGCTTCAAAAGGTGTCAAAATGAGATGAAAATGAAACGGTCTGAAAAACAGGAGGAGAATGAAGCGGTGTTGAAAATCATCAAGAGCCTGAAAAGATGTGAAAAATATGAAGAGCTTCAAAAGGAGTCAAAAATATGAGGAGCATGAAACGGTCTGAAAAATAGGAGGAGCATGAAATGGTGTTCAAAAACATGAAGAGCCTGAAAAGGTGTGAAAAATATGAAGAGCTTCAAAAGGTGTGAAAAATATGAAGAGCTTCAAAAGGTGTGAAATACATGAGGAGCATTAAACGGTCTGAAAAATAGGAGGAGCATGAAGCGGTGTTCTAAAACATGAAGAGCGTGAAAAGGTGTGAAATATATGAAGAGCTTCAAAAGATGTCAAAAATATGAGGAGCATGAAACGTTCTGAAAAAGAGGAGGAGAATGAAGCGGTGTTGAAAAACATCAAGAGCCTGAAAAGGTGTGAAAAATATGAAGAGCTTCAAAAGGTGTGAAATAGATGAGGAGCATTAAATGGTCTAAAAAATAGGAGGAGCATGAAGCGGTGTTCAAAAACATGAAGAGCCTGAAAAGGTGTGAAATATATGAAGAGCTTCAAAAGTTGTCAAAATATGATGAGCATGAAACGGTCTGAAAAATAGGAGGAGCATGAAACGGTGATCAAAAACATGAAGAGCCTGAAAAGGTGTGAAAAACATGAAGAGTTTCAAAAGCTGTGAAATACATGAGGAGCATGAAACGGGATGAAAAATAGGAGAAGCATGAAGTGGTGTGGAAAAACATGAAGAGCTTGAAAAGTTGTGAAAAATATGAAGAGCTTCAAAAGGTGTGAAAAATATGAGGAGCAAGAAATGGTCTGAAAAATAGGAGGATTATGAAACGGTCTTCAAAAACAAGAAGAGCCTGAAAAGGTGTGAAAAATAGTAAAAGCCTCAAAAAGTGTCAAAAATATGAGGAGCATGAAACGGTCTGAAAAATAGGAGGAGCAAGAAGTGGTGTTGAAAAACATGAAGAGCCTGAAAAGGTGTGAAAAATATGAAGAGCTTCAAAAGGTGTCAAAAATATGAGGAGCATGAAATGATCTGAAAAATAGGAGGAACATGAAACGGTCTGAAAGATAGGAGTTGCATGAAGTTGTGTTCAAAAACATGAAGAGCTTGAAAAGGTGTGAAAAATATGAAGAGCTTCAAAAGGTGGGAAATACATGAGGAGCAAGAAACGGACTGAAAAATAGGAGGAGCATGAAGCGGTGTTCAAAAACATGAAGAGCCTGAAAAGGTGTGAAAAATATGAAGAGCTTCAAAATGTGTTAAAAATATGAGGAGCATGAAACCGTCTGAAAAATAGGAGTTACATGAAGTTGTGTTCAAAAACATGAAGAGCTTGAAAAGGTGTGAAAAATATGAAGAGCTTCAAAAGGTGGGAAATACAATAGGAGCAAGAAACGGACTGAAAAATAGGAGGAGCATGAAGCGGTGTTCAAAAACATGAAGAGCCTGAAAAGGTGTGAAAAATATGAAGAGCTTGAAAAGGTGTCAAAAATATGAGGAGCATGAAATGATCTGAAAAATAGGAGGAACATGAAACGGTCTGAAAAATAGGAGGAGCATGAAGCGGTGTTCAAAACATGAATAGCCTGAAAAGGTGTGAAAAATTTGAAGAGCTTCAAAAGGTGTGAAATCCATGAGGAGCATGAAACGGTCTGAAAAATAGGAGGAGTATGAAGCGGTGTTCAAAAACATGAAGAAACTTAAAAGGTGTGAAAAATATGAAGAGCTTCAAAAGGTGTCAAAAATATGAGAAGGATGAAACGGTCTGAAAACAGGAGGAGCATGAAGCGGTGTGGAAATACATGAAGTGCCTGAAATGGTGTGAAAAATATGAAGAGCTTTAAAACGTGTCAAAAATATGAGGAGCATGAAACGGTCTGAAAAATAGGAGGAGCATGAAGCGGTGTTCAAAAACATGAATAGCCTGAAAAGGTGTGAAAAATTTGAAGAGCTTCAAAAGGTGTGAAATCCATGAGGA
This sequence comes from Dama dama, assembly GCF_033118175.1. NCBI lineage: Eukaryota > Metazoa > Chordata > Mammalia > Artiodactyla > Cervidae > Dama > Dama dama. The sequence continues at coordinate 6,444,900 of NC_083709.1, forward strand.
GCATGAAACGGTCTGAAAAATAGGAGGAGCAGGAAGCTGTTTTCAAAAACATGAGAGCCTGAAAAGGTTTGAAAAATATGAAGAGGTTCAAAAGGTGTGAAATACATGAGGAGCATGAAACGGTCTGAAAAATAGGAGGAGCATGAAAAGGTGTTCAAAAACATGAAGAGCCGGAAAAGGTGTGAAACATATGAAGAGCTTCAAAAGGTGTGAAATACATGAGGAGCATGAAACGGCCTGAAAAATAGGAGGAGCAGGAAGATGTGTTCAAAAATGTGAAGAGCCTGAAAAGGTGTGAAAAATATGAAGAGCTTCAAAAGGTTTGAAAAATATCAGGAGCATGAAACGGTCTGAAAAATAGGAGGAGTATGAAGCGGTGTTCAAAAACATGAAGAACCTTAAAAGGTGTGAAAAATATGAAGAGCTTCAAAAGGTGTCAAAAGTATGAGGAGGATGAAACGGTCTGAAAAATAGGAGGAGCATGAAGCGGTGTTCAAAAACATGAGGAGCCTGAAAAGGTGTGAAAAATATGAAGAGCTACAAAAGGTGTCAAAAATGTGAGGAGCATGAAACGGGGTTCAAAAACATGAAGAGACTGAAAATGTCTGAAAAATATGAAGAGCCTCAAAACGTGTAAAAAATATGAAGAGCTTCAGAAGGTGTGAAAAATATGAGGAGCATGATACGGTGTGAAAAATTAGAGAGGCATGAAACGGTGTTCAAAAACATGAAGAGCCTGAAAACGTGTGAAAAATATGAAGAGCTTGAAAAGGTGTCAAAAATATGATCAGCTTCAAAAGGTGTCAAAAATGAGATGAGCATGAAGCGATCAGAAAAATAGGAGGAGCATGAAGCGGTGTTCAAAAACATGAAGAGCATGAAAATGTGTGAAAAATATGAGAGCTTCAAAAGGTGTCAAAAATATGAGGAGCATGAAACGGTTTGAAAAATAGGAGGAGCATGAAGCGGTGTTCAAAAACATGAAGAGCTTGAAAGGTGTGAAAAATATGAAGAGCTTTAAAAGGTGTCAAAAATATGAGGAGCATGAAACGTTCTGAAAAATAGGAAGATCATGAAACGTTGTTCAAAAAAATGAAGAGCTTGAAAAGGTGTGAAAAATATGAAGAGCCTCAAATCGTGTCAAAAATATGAGGAGTATGAAACGGTCTGGAAATTAGCAGGAGCATGAAGCGGTGTTCAAAAACATGAAGAGCCTGAAAAGGTGTGAAAACTATGAAGAGCTTCAAAAGGTGTGAAAAATATGAAGAGCTACAAAAGGTGTAAAAATTTAGATGAGCATGAAACGGTCTGAAAAATAGGAGGAGCATGAAACTGTGTTGAAAAACATGAAGAGTCTGAAAAGGTGTGAAATATATGAAGAGCTTCAAAAGGTGTGAAAAACATGAAGAGCTTCAAAAGGTGTCAAATTTATGAGGAGCATGAAACGGTCTGAAAATAAGCGGAGCATGAAACGGTGTTCAAAAACATAAAGAGCTTGAAAAAGTGTGAAATATATGAAGAGTTTCAAAACGTGTGAAATACATGAGGAGCATGAAACGATCTGAAAAAAAGGAGGACCATGAAGCGGTGTTCAAATACATGAAGATCCTGAAAAAGTGTGAAAAATATGAAGAGCTTCAAAAGGTGTCAAAAATGAGATATGTATGAAACGGTCTGAAAAATAGGAGGAGCATGAAGTGGTTGTTAAAAACATGAAGAGCCTGAAAAGGTGTGAAAAATATGAAGAGTTTCAAAAGGTGACAAAAATGTGATGAGCATGAAACGGTCTGAAAAATATGAGGAGCATGAAGCGGTGTTGGAAATCATGAAGAGTCTGAAAAGATGTGAAATATATGAAGAGCTTCAAAAGGTGTCAAAAATATGAGGAGCATGAAATGGTCTGAAAAATAGGAGGAGCATGAAACGATATTCAAAAACATGAAGAGCCTGAAGAGATGTGAAATATATGAAGAGCTTCAAAAGGTGTGAAATACATGAGGAGCATGGAATGGTCTGAAAAATAGGAGAAGCATGAAGTTGTGTTGAAAACCTGAAGAGCCTGAAAAGGTGTGAAAAATAGGAGGAGGTTCAAAAGGTGTCAAAAATATGAGGAGCATGAAATGGTATGAAAATATGAGGAGCATGAAACGGTCTGAAAAATAGGAGGAGCATGAAGCGGTGTTGAGAAACATGAAGAGCCTGAAAAGGTGTGAAATATATGAAGAGCTTCAAAAGGTGTCAAAAATATGAGGAGCATGAAACGGTTTTAAAAATAAGAGGAGCATGAAGTGGTGTTGAAAAACATGAAGAGCCTGAAAAGATGTGAAAAATATGAAGAGCTTCAAAAGGTGTGAAATATATGAGGTGCAAGAAACGGTCTGAAAAATAGGAGGAGCATGAAGCGGTGTTGAAAAACACGAAGAGCCTGAAAAGGTGTGTAAAATATGAAGAGCTTCAAAAGGTGTCAAAAATATGAGGAGCATGAAACGTTCTGAAAAATAGGAGGAGCATGAACCGGTGTTGAAAAACATGAAGAGCCTGAAAAGGTGTGAAAAATATGAACAGCTTCAAACGGTGTCAAAAATATGAGGAGCATGAAACGGTTTAAAAAATAGGAGTACCATGAACCGGTGTTGAAAAACATGAAGAGCCTGAAAAGGTGTGAAAAATATTAAGAGCTTCAAAATGAGTGAAAAATATGAAGAGCTTCAAAAGGTGTCAAAAAAGAGATGAGCATGAAACGGTCTGAAAAATAGGAGGAGAATGAAGTGGTGTTGAAAAAAATGAGGAGCCTGAAAAGGTGTGAAAAATATGAAGAGCTTCAAAAGGTGTCAAAAATGAGATGATCATTAAACGGTGTGAAAAATAGGAGGTGCATGAGGTGGTGTTGAAAAAAAAGAAGAGACTGAAAAGGTGTGAAATATATGAAGAGCTTCAAAAGGTGTCAAAATATGAGGAGCATGATACGGTCTGAAAAATAGGAGGAGCATGAAGCTGTGTTGAAAAACGTGAAGAGACTGAAAAGGTGTGAAAAATATGAAAGGCTTCTCAAGGTGTCAAAAATATGAGGAGCATGAAATGGTCTGAAAAATAGGACGAGCATGAATTGGTGTTGAAAAACATGAAGAGTCTGAAAACTTGTGAAAAATATGAAGAGCTTCAAAAGGTGTCAAAAATATGAGGAGCATGAAACGGTCTGAAAAATAGGAGGATCATGAAGCGGTGTCAAAAACATGAAGAACCTGAAAAGGGGTGAAAAATGTGAAGAGTTTCAAAAGGTGTGAAATACATGAGGAGCATGAAACGGGTTGAAAAATAGGAGAAGCATGAAGTGGTGTGGAAAACATCAAGAGCCTGAAAAGGTGTGAAAAATATGAAGAGCTTCAAAAGGTGTGAAATACATGAGGAGCAAGCAACGGTCTGAAAAAAAGGAGGAGGATGAAGAGGTGTTCAAAAATATGAAGAGGCTGAAAAGGTGTGAAAAATATGAAGAGCTTCAAAAGGTGTGAAAAATATGAAGAGCATGATACGGTCTGAAATATAGGAGGAGCATGAAGCGGTGTTGAAAACATGAAGAGCCTGAAAAGTTGTGAAAAATATGAAAAGCTTCCAAAGGTGTCAAAAATGAGATGAGCATGAAACGGTCTGAAAAATAGGAGGAGCATGAAGCGGTGTTGAAAAAATGAAGGGCCTGAAAAGGTGTGAAAAATATGAAGAGCATCAAAAGGTGTCAAAAATATGAGGAGTATGAAACGGTCTGAAAAATAGGAGGAGCATGAAGCGATGTTGCAAAACATGAGGAGCCTAAAAAAGTGTGAAAAATATGAAGAGCTTCAAAAGATGAGAAAAATATGAGGTGCATGAAACGGTCTGAAAAATAGGAGGAACAAGAAAGGGTGTTGAACAACATGAAGAGCCTGAAAACGTGTGAAAAATATGAAGAGCTTCAAAAGATGTGAAAAATATGAAGAGCTTCAAAAGGTGTCAAAAATGAGATGAGCATGAAACCGTCTGAAAAATAGGAGGAGCATGAAGTAGTGTTGAAAAACATGAAGAACCTGAAAAGCTGTGAGAAATATGAAGAGCTTCAAAAGGTGGGAAAATATGAAGAGCTTCAAAACGTGTCAAAAATATGAGGGCATTGAAATGGTCTGAAAAATAGGAGGAGCAAGAAAGGGTGTTGAAAACCTGAAGAGCCTGAAAAGGTGTGAAATATTTGAAGAGCTTCAAAAGTTGTGAAAAATATGAAGAGCTTCAAAAGGTGTCAAAAATGAGATGAGCATGAAACCGTCTGAAAAATAGGAGGAGCATGAAGTAGTGTTGAAAAACATGAAGAACCTGAAAAGCTGTGAGAAATATGAAGAGCTTCAAAAGGTGGGAAAATATGAAGAGCTTCAAAACGTGTCAAAAATATGAGGAGCATGAAATGGTCTGAAAAATAGGAGGAGCAAGAAAGGGTGTTGAAAACATGAAGAGCCTGAAAAGGTGTGAAATATATGAAGAGCTTCAGAAGGTGTGAAAAATATGAAGAGCTTGAAAAGGTGTCAAAAATGAGATGAGCATGAAACCGTCTGAAAAATAGGAGGAGCATGAAGTAGTCTTGAAAAACATGAAGAACCTGAAAAGCTGTGAGAAATATGAAGAGCTTCAAAATGTGTCAAAAATATGAGGAGCATGAAACGGTCTGAAAAAGAGGAGGAGCAGGAAGCAGTGTTGAGAAACATGAAGAGCCTGAAAATGTGTGAAAAATATGAAGAGCTTCTAAAGGTGTCAAAAATATGAGGAGCATGAAACGGTCTTAAAAATACGAGGAGCATGAAGTGGTGTTGAAAAACATGAAGAGCCTGAAAAGGTGTGAAATATATGAAGAGCTTCAAAAGGTGTCAAATATATGAGGAGCAGGAAACCGTCTAAAAAATAGGACGATCATGAAACGCTGTTGAAAAACATGAAGAGCCTGAAAAGGTGTGAAAAATATGAAGAGCTTCAAAAGGTGTCAAAAATATGAGGAGCATGAAACGGTTTTAAAAATAAGAGGAGCATGAAGTGGTGTTGAAAAACATGAAGAGCCTGAAAAGATGTGAAAAATATGAAGAGCTTCAAAAGGTGTGAAATATATGCGGTGCAAGAAACGGTCTGAAAAATAGGAGGAGCATGAAGCGGTGTTGAAAAACACGAAGAGCCTGAAAAGGTGTGAAAAATAGGAAGAGCTTCAAAAGGTGTGAAAAATATGAGGAGCATGAAACGTTCTGAAAAATAGGAGGAGCATGAAGCAGTGTTGAAAAACATGAAGAGGCTGAAAACGTGTGAAATTATGAAGAACTTCAAAAATATGAAAAATATGAAGAGCTTCAAAAGGTGTGAAAAATATGAAGAGCTTCAAAAGGTGTCAAAATGAGATGAACATGAAACGGTCTGAAAAATAGGAGGAGCATGAAACGGTGTTGAAAATCATAAAGAGCCTGAAAATTTGTGAAAAATATGAAGAGCTTCAGAAGATGTGAAAAACATGAAGAGCTTCAAAAGGTGTCAAAATGAGATGAGCATGAAACGGTCTGAAAAATAAGAGGAGCATGAAGTGCTGTTGAAAATAATGAAAAGCCTGAAAAGGTGTGAAATATATGAAGAGCTTCAAAAGGTGTCAAATATATGAGGAGAATGAAACGGTCTGTAAAATAGGAGGAGCATGAAATGGTGTTCAAAAACATGAAGAGCCTGAAAAGGTGTGAAAAATATGAAGAGCTTCAAAAGGTGTCAAAAATATGAGGAGCATGAAAAGTTCTGAAAAATAGGAGGAGCATGAAGCGGTGTTCAAAAACAGGAAGACCATGAAAAGTAGTGAAAAATATGAAGAGCTTCAAAAGGTGTCAAAAATATGAGGAGCATGAAACGGTCTGACAAATAGGAGGACTATGAAACGGTGTTCAAAAACATGAAGAGCCTGAAAAGGTGTGAAAAATATGAAGAGCTTCAAAACGTGTCAAAAATATGAGAAGCATGAAACGGTCTGAAAAATAGGAGGAGCAAGAAAGGGTGTTGAACAACATGAAGAGCCTGAAAACGTGTGAAAAATATGAAGAGCTTCAAAAGATGTGAAAAATATGAAGAGCTTCAAAAGGTGTCAAAAATGAGATGAGCATGAAACCGTCTGAAAAATAGGAGGAGCATGATGTGGTGTTCAAAAACATGAAGAGCCTGAAAACGTGTGAAAAATACGAAGAGCTTCAAAAGGTGTGAAAAATATGAGGAGGATGATACGGTTTGAAAAATAGGAGGAGCATGAAGCGGTGTTGAAAAACATGAAGAGGCTGAAAACGTGTGAAATTATGAAGAACTTCAAAAATATGAAAAATATGAAGAGCTTCAAAAGGTGTGAAAGTATGAAGAGCTTCAAAATGTGTCAAAATGAGATGAACATGAAACGGTCTGAAAAATAGGAGGAGCATGAAACGGTGTTGAAAATCATAAAGAGCCTGAAAATTTGTGAAAAATATGAAGAGCTTCAGAAGATGTGAAAAACATGAAGAGCTTCAAAAGGTGTCAAAATGAGATGAGCATGAAACGGTCTGAAAAATAAGAGGAGCATGAAGTGCTGTTGAAAATAATGAAAAGCCTGAAAAGGTGTGAAATATATGAAGAGCTTCAAAAGGTTTCAAATATATGAGGAGAATGAAACGGTCTGTAAAATAGGAGGAGCATGAAATGGTGTTCAAAAACATGAAGAGCCTGAAAAGGTGTGAAAAATATGAAGAGCTTCAAAAGGTGTCAAAAATATGAGGAGCATGAAAAGTTCTGAAAAATAGGAGGAGCATGAAGCGGTGTTCAAAAACAGGAAGACCATGAAAAGTAGTGAAAAATATGAAGAGCTTCAAAAGGTGTCAAAAATATGAGGAGCATGAAACGGTCTGACAAATAGGAGGACTATGAAACGGTGTTCAAAAACATGAAGAGCCTGAAAAGGTGTGAAAAATATGAAGAGCTTCAAAACGTGTCAAAAATATGAGAAGCATGAAACGGTCTGAAAAATAGGAGGAGCAAGAAAGGGTGTTGAACAACATGAAGAGCCTGAAAACGTGTGAAAAATATGAAGAGCTTCAAAAGATGTGAAAAATATGAAGAGCTTCAAAAGGTGTCAAAAATGAGATGAGCATGAAACCGTCTGAAAAATAGGAGGAGCATGAAGTAGTGTTGAAAAACATGAAGAACCTGAAAAGCTGTGAGAAATATGAAGAGCTTCAAAAGGTGGGAAAATATGAAGAGCTTCAAAACGTGTCAAAAATATGAGGAGCATGAAATGGTCTGAAAAATAGGAGGAGCAAGAAAGGGTGTTGAAAACATGAAGAGCCTGAAAAGGTGTGAAATATATGAAGAGCTTCAAAAGGTGTGAAAAATATGAAGAGCTTCAAAAGGTGTCAAAAATGAGATGAGCATGAAACCGTCTGAAAAATAGGAGGAGCATGAAGTAGTGTTGAAAAACATGAAGAACCTGAAAAGCTGTGAGAAATATGAAGAGCTTCAAAATGTGTCAAAAATATGAGGAGCATGAAACGGTCTGAAAAAGAGGAGGAGCAGGAAGCAATGTTGAGAAACATGAAGAGCCTGAAAATGTGTGAAAAATATGAAGAGCTTCTAAAGGTGTCAAAAATATGAGGAGCATGAAACGGTCTTAAAAATACGAGGAGCATGAAGTGGTGTTGAAAAACATGAAGAGCCTGAAAAGGTGTGAAATATATGAAGAGCTTCAAAAGGTGTCAAATATATGAGGAGCATGAAACGGTCTAAAAAATAGGACGATCATGAAACGCTGTTGAAAAACATGAAGAGCCTGAAAAGGTGTGAAAAATATGAAGAGCTTCAAAAGGTGTCAAAAATATGAGGAGCATGAAACGGTTTTAAATATAAGAGGAGCATGTAGTGGTGTTGAAAAACATGAAGAGCCTGAAAAGATGTGAAAAATATGAAGAGCTTCAAAAGGTGTGAAATATATGAGGTGCAAGAAACGGTCTGAAAAATAGGAGGAGCATGAAGCGGTGTTGAAAAACACGAAGAGCCTGAAAAGGTGTGGAAAATAGGAAGAGCTTCAAAAGGTGTCAAAAATATGAGGAGCATGAAACGGTCTGAAAAATTGGAGGAGCATGAAGCAGTGTTGAAAAACATGAAGAGCCTGAAAAGGTGTGAAAAATATGAACAGCTTCAAACGGTGTCAAAATTATGAGGAGCATGAAACGGTCTAAAAAATAGGAGTACCATGAACCGGTGTTGAAAAACATGAAGAGCCTGAAAAGGTGTGAAAAATATGAAGAGCTTCAAAATGTGTGAAAAATATGAAGAGCTTCAAAAGGTGTCAAAAAAGAGATGAGCATGAAACGGTCTGAAAAATAGGAGGAGAATGAAGTGGTGTTGAAAAAAATGAGGAGCCTGAAAAGGTGTGAAAAATATGAAGAGCTTCAAAAGGTGTCAAAAATGAGATGATCATTAAACGGTCTGAAAAATAGGAGGTGCATGAGGTGGTGTTGAAAAAAAAGAAGAGACTGAAAGGTGTGAAATATATGAAGAGCTTCAAAAGGTGTCAAAATATGAGGAGCATGATACGGTCTGAAAAATAGTAGGAGCATGAAGCTGTGTTGAAAAACGTGAAGAGACTGAAAAGGTGTGAAAAATATGAAAGGCTTCTCAAGGTGTCAAAAATATGAGGAGCATGAAATGGTCTGAAAAATAGGACGAGCATGAATTGGTGTTGAAAAACATGAAGAGGCTGAAAACTTGTGAAAAATATGAAGAACTTCAAAAGGTGTCAAAATTATGAGGAGCATGAAACGGTCTGAAAAATAGGAGGATCATGAAGCGGTGTTCAAAAACATGAAGAGCCTGAAAAGGGGTGAAAAATGTGAAGAGCTTCAAAAGGTGTGAAATACATGAGGAGCATGAAACGGGTTGAAAAATAGGAGAAGCATGAAGTGGTGTGGAAAACATCAAGAGCCTGAAAAGGAGTGAAAAATATGAAGAGCTTCAAAAGGTGTGAAATACATGAGGAGCAAGCAACGGTCTGAAAAATAGGAGGAGGATGAAGAGGTGTTCAAAAATATGAAGAGCCTGAAAAGGTGTGAAAAATATGAAGAGCTTCAAAAGTTGTCAAAAATATGAGGAGTATGAAACGGTCTGAAAAATAGGAGGAGCATGAAGCGGTGTTCAAAACATGAAGAGCCTGAAAAGTTGTGAAAAACATGAAAAGCTTCCAAAGGTGTCAAAAATGAGATGAGCATGAAACGGTCTGAAAAATAGGAGGAGCATGAAGCGGTGTTGAAAAAATGAAGAGCCTGAAAAGGTGTGAAAAATATGAAGAGCATCAAAAGTTGTCAAAAATATGAGGAGTATGAAACGGTCTGAAAAATAGGAGGAGCATGAAGCGGTGTTGCAAAACATGAGGAGCCTAAAAAGGTGTGAAAAATATGAAGAGCTTCAAAAGGTGAGAAAAATATGAGGTGCATGAAACGGTCTGAAAAATAGGAGGAGCAAGAAAGGGTGTTGAACAACATGAAGAGCCTGAAAACGTGTGAAAAATATGAAGAGCTTCAAAAGATGTGAAAAATATGAAGAGCTTCAAAAGGTGTCAAAAATGAGATGAGCATGAAACCGTCTGAAAAATAGGAGGAGCATGAAGTAGTGTTGAAAAACATGAAGAACCTGAAAAGCTGTGAGAAATATGAAGAGCTTCAAAAGGTGGGAAAATATGAAGAGGTTCAAAACGTGTCAAAAATATGAGGACATTGAAATGGTCTGAAAAATAGGAGGAGCAAGAAAGGGTGTTGAAAACATGAAGAGCCTGAAAAGGTGTGAAATATATGAAGAGCTTCAAAAGGTGTGAAAAATATGAAGAGCTTCAAAAGGTGTCAAAAATGAGATGAGCATGAAACCGTCTGAAAAATAGGAGGAGCATGAAGTAGTGTTGAAAAACATGAAGAACCTGAAAAGCTGTGAGAAATATGAAGAGCTTCAAAATGTGTCAAAAATATGAGGAGCATGAAACGGTCTGAAAAAGAGGAGGAGCAGGAAGCAGTGTTGAGAAACATGAAGAGCCTGAAAATGTGTGAAAAATATGAAGAGCTTCTAAAGTTGTCAAAAATATGAGGAGCATGAAACGGTCTTAAAAATACGAGGAGCATGAAGTGGTGTTGAAAAACATGAAGAGCCTGAAAAGGTGTGAAATATATGAAGAGCTTCAAAAGGTGTCAAATATATGAGGAGCATGAAACGGTCTAAAAAAATAGCACGATCATGAAACGCTGTTGAAAAACATGAAGAGCCTGAAAAGGTGTGAAAAATATGAAGAGCTTCAAAAGGTGTCAAAAATATGAGGAGCATGAAACGGTTTTAAAAATAAGAGGAGCATGAAGTGGTGTTGAAAAACATGAAGAGCCTGAAAAGATGTGAAAAATATGAAGAGCTTCAAAAGGTGTGAAATATATGCGGTGCAAGAAATGGTCTGAAAAATAGGAGGAGCATGAAGCGGTGTTGAAAAACACGAAGAGCCTGAAAAGGTGTGAAAAATATGAAGAGCTTCAAAAGGTGTCAAAAATATGAGGAGCATGAAACGTTCTGAAAAATAGGAGGAGTATGAAGCAGTGTTGAAAAACATGAAGAGCCTGAAAAGGTGTGAAAAATATGAACAGCTTCAAACGGTGTCAAAAATATGAGGAGCATGAAACGGTCTAAAAAATAGGAGTACCATGAACCGGTGTTGAAAAACATGAGGAGCCTGAAAAGGTGTGAAAAATATTAAGAGCTTCAAAATGCGTGAAAAATATGAAGAGCTTCAAAAGGTGTCAAAAAAAGAGATGAGCATGAAACGGTCTGAAAAATAGGAGGAGAATGAAGTGGTGTTGAAAAAAATGAGGAGCCTGAAAAGGTGTGAAAAATATGAAGAGCTTCAAAAGGTGTCAAAAATGAGATGATCATTAAACGGTCTGAAAAATAGGAGGAGCATGAAGCGGTGTTCAAAACCATGAAGAGCCTGAAAAGGTGTGAAAAATATGAAGAGCTTCAAAAGGTGTCAAAAATATGAGGAGCATGATATGGTCTGAAAAATAGGAGGAGAAAGAAGCGGTGTTGAAAACATGAAGAGCCTGAAAAGGTGTGAAAAATATGAAGAGCTTCAAAAGGTGTCAAAAATATGAGGAGCATGATATGGTCTGAAAAATAGGAGGAGCATGAAGCAGTGTTGAAAAACATGAAGAGCCTGAAAAGGTGTGAAAAATATGAAGAGCTTCAAAAGGTGTGAAATACAGGAGGAGCATTAAACGGTCTGAAAAATAGGAGGAGCATGAAGCGGTGTTCAAAAACATGAAGAGCCTGAAAAGGTTTGAAAAATATGAAGAGCTTCAAAAGGTGTGAAATATAGGAGGAGCATGAAGAGGTGTTCAAAAAAATGAAGAGCCTGAAAAGTTGTGAAAAATATAAAGAGCTTCAAAACGTGTCAAAAATATGAGGAGCATGAAACGGTCTGAAAAATAGGAGGCACATGAAGCGGTCTTCAAAAACATGAAGAGCCTGAAAAGGTGTGAAAAATATGAAGAACTTCAAAAGGTGTCAAAAATATGAGGAGCATGAAACGGTTTGAAAAATAGGAGAAACATGAAGCGAAGTTCAAAAACATGAAGAGCCTGAAAAGGTGTGAAAAATATGAAGAGCTTCAAAAGGTGTGAAATACATGAGGAGCATGAAACGGTCAGAAAAATAGGAGGAGCATGAAGAGTTGTTAAAAAACATGAACAGCCAGAAAAGGTGTGAAAAATATGAAAACCTTCAAAAGCTGTGAAAAATATGAGGAGCATGAAACGATCAGAAATTTAGGAGGAGCATGAAGCCGTGTTGAAAAACATGAAGAGCCTGAAAAAGTGTGAAACATATGAAGAGCTTCAAAAGGTGTGAAATACATGAGGAGCATGAAACGGTTTGAAAAATAGGAGGAGCATGAAGCGGTGTTCAAAAACAAGAAGAGCTTGAAAATGTGTGAAAAATATGAAGAGCTTCAAAAGGTGTCAAAAATAGGAGGAGCATGAAGCGGTGTTCAAAAACATGAAGAGCCTGAAAAGGAGTGAAAAATATGAAAGCTTCAAAAGGTGTCAAAAATATGAGGAGCATGAAACGGTCTGAAAATTAGGAGGAGCAAGAAGCGGTGTTAAAAATCATAAAGAGCCTGAAAACGTGTGAAAAATATGAAGAGCTTCAAAAGCTGTGAAAAATATGAAGAGTTTCAAAAGATGTCAAAAATGAGATGAGCATGAAACGGTCTGAAAAATAGGGGGAGCATGAATTTGTGTTGAAAAACATGAATAGCCTGAAAATGTGTGAAATATTTGAAGAGCTTCAAATGCTGTCAAAAATATGAGGAGCATGAAATGGTCTGAAATATAGGAGGAGCATGAAACGGTGTTCAAAAACATGAAGAGCCTGAAAAGTTGTGAAAAATATGAAGAGCTTCAAAAGGTGTGAAAAATATGAGGAGCTTCAAAAGGTGTCAAAAATATGAGGAGCATGAAACGGTCTGAAAAATAGGAGGAGCATGAAGTGGTGTTCAAAAAAATGACGAGCCTGAAAAGGTGTGAAATATATGAAGAACTTTAAAAGGTGTCAAAAATTTGAGGAGCATGAAACTGTCTGAAAAATAGGAGGAGCATGAAGCGGTGTTGAAAAACATGAAGAGCCTGAAAAAGTGTGAGAAATATGAAGAGCTTCAAAAGGTGTCAAAAATATGAAGAGCTTCAAAAGGTGTCAAAAATGAGATGAGCATGAAGCCGTCTGAAAAATATTTGGAGGATGAAGTGGTGTTGAAAAACATTAAGAGCCTGAAAAGGTGTGAAATTTATGAAGAGCTTCACAAGGTGTCAAAAATATGAGGAGCATGGAACGGTCTGAAAATAGGAGGAGCATGATGCGCTGTTCAAAAACATGTGGAGCCTGAAAAGGAGTGAAAAATATGAAGAGCTTCAAAAGGTTTCAAAAATATGAGGAGCATGAAATGACCTGAAAAATAGGAGGAGCATGAAGCAGTGTTCAAAAACATGAAGAGCCTGAAAAGGTGTGAAAAAATTGAAGAGCTTCAAAAGGTGTCAAAAATATGAAGAGCCTGAAACGGTATGAAAAATCGAAGGAGCATGAAACGCTGTTCAAAAACATGAGGAGCCTGAAAAGGAGTGAAATATATGAAGAGCTTCAAAAGGGGTGAAATACAAGTGGAGCATGAAACGGTCTGAAAAATAGGAGGAGCATGAAGCGGTGTTCACAAATATGAAGAACTGAAAAGGTGTGAAAAATATGAAGAGCTTCAAAAGGTGTCAGAAATATGAGGAGCATGAAACGGTCTAAAAAATAGGAGGAGCAAGAAGCGGTGTTCAGAATAATGAAGAGCCTGAAAAAGTGTGAAAAATATGAAGAGCTTCAAAAGTTGTCAAATACATGAGGAGCATTATACGGTCTGAAAAATAGGAGGAGCATGAAGCATTGTTCAAAAACATGAAGAGCCCGAAAAGGTGTGAAAAAATATGAAGAGATTCAAAACGTGTGAAAAATAGGAGGAGCATGAAGCGGTGTTCAAAAACATGAAGAGCCTGAAAAGGTGTGAAAAATATGCAGAGCTTCAAAAGGTGTGAAATACATGAGGAGCATGAAACGGTCTGAAAAATAGGAGAAGCATGAAGTGGTGTGGAAAAACATGAAGAGCCTGAAAAGGTGAGAAAAATAGGAAGGGCTTCAAAAGGTGTGAAAAATATGAGGAGCATGATACAGTAGACAAAATAGGAGGAGCATGAGGCGGAGTTCAAAAACATGAAGAGGCTGAAAAGGTGTGAAAAATATGAAGAGCTTCAAAAGGTGTGAAAAATATGAGGAGCATGAAACTGTCTGAAAAAGAAGAGGAGCATGAAGCGATGTTCAAACACATGAAGAGCCTGAAAAGGTGTGAAAAATATGAAGAGCTTCAAAAGGTGTGAAATACAAGAGAAGCAAGAAATAGTAGGAAAAATAGGAGGAGCATGAAGCAGTGTTCAAAAACATGAAGAGTCCGAAAAGGTGTGAAAAAATATGAAGAGATTCAAAACGTGTGAAAAATAGGAGGAGCATGAAGCGGTGTTCAAAAACATGAAGAGCCTGAAAAGTTGTGAAAAATATGAAGAGCTTCAAAATGTGTGAAAAATATGAGGAGCATGAAACGGTCTGAAAAATAGGAGGAGCATGAAGCCGTGTTGAAAAACATGAAGAGCCTGAAAAGGTGTGAAACATATGAAGAGCTTCAAAAGGTGTGAAATACATGAGGAGCATGAAACGGTTTGAAATATAGGAGGAGCATGAAGCGGTGTTCAAAAACAAGAAGAGCCTGAAAAGGTGTGAAAAATATGAAGAGCTTCAAAACGTGTGAAAAATATGAGGAGCATGAAACTGTCTGAAAAAGAAGAGAAGCATGATGCGGTGTTCAAACACATGAAGAGCCTGAAAAGGTGTGAAAAATATGAAGAGCTTCAAAAGGTGTGAAATACAAGAGAAGCAAGAAACAGTATGAAAAATAGGAGGAGCATGAAGTGGTGTTGAAAAACATGAAGAACCTGAAAAGGTGTGAAAAAATTGAAGAGCTTCAAAAGGTGTCAAAAATATGAGGAGCATGAAACGGTATGAAGAATAGAAGGAGCATGAAACGCTGTTCAAAAACATGAGGAGCCTGAAAAGGAGTGAAATATATGAAGAGCTTCAAAAGGGGTGAAATACAAGTGGAGCATGAAACGGTCTGAAAAATAGGAGAAGCATGAAGTGGTGTTGAAAAAGATGAAGAGCCCGAAATCGTGTAAAAAATATGTAGAAATTCAAAGGGTGAGAAATATATGAAGAGCTTCAAAACGTGTCAAAAATATGAAGAGCATGAAACGGTCTGGAAAATAGGATGAGCATGAAAATGTGGTGAAAAACATGAAGAGCCTCAAAATGTGTGAAAAATATGAAAAGCTTCAAAAGGTGTGAAAATATGAAGTGCTTCAAAATTGTCAAAAATGAGAGAAGCATGAAACCGTCTGAAAAATAGGAGGAGTATGACGTGGTGTTCAAAAAAATGAAGAGCCTGAAAAGGTGTGAAATATATGAAGACTTCAAAAGGTGACAAAATTATGAGGAGCATGAAACGGTCTGAAAAATAGGAGGAGCATGAAGTGGTGTTCAAAAAAATGACGAGCCTGAAAAGGTGTGAAATATATGAAGAGCTTTAAAAGGTGTCAAAAATTTGAGGAGCATGAAACTGTCTGAAAAATAGGAGGAGCATGAAGCGGTGTTGAAAAACATGAAGAGCCTGAAAAAGTGTGAGAAATATGAAGAGCTTCAAAAGGTGTCAAAAATATGAAGAGCTTCAAAAGGTGTCAAAAATGAGATGAGCATGAAGCCGTCTGAAAAATATTTGGAGGATGAAGTGGTGTTGAAAAACATTAAGAGCCTGAAAAGGTGTGAAATTTATGAAGAGCTTCACAAGGTGTCAAAAATATGAGGAGCATGGAACGGTCTGAAAATAGGAGGAGCATGATGCGCTGTTCAAAAACATGTGGAGCCTGAAAAGGAGTGAAAAATATGAAGAGCTTCAAAAGGTTTCAAAAATATGAGGAGCATGAAATGACCTGAAAAATAGGAGGAGCATGAAGCAGTGTTCAAAAACATGAAGAGCCTGAAAAGGTGTGAAAAAATTGAAGAGCTTCAAAAGGTGTCAAAAATATGAAGAGCCTGAAACGGTATGAAGAATCGAAGGAGCATGAAACGCTGTTCAAAAACATGAGGAGCCTGAAAAGGAGTGAAATATATGAAGAGCTTCAAAAGGGGTGAAATACAAGTGGAGCATGAAACGGTCTGAAAAATAGGAGGAGCATGAAGCGGTGTTCACAAATATGAAGAACTGAAAAGGTGTGAAAAATATGAAGAGCTTCAAAAGGTGTCAGAAATATGAGGAGCATGAAACGGTCTAAAAAATAGGAGGAGCAAGAAGCGGTGTTCAGAATAATGAAGAGCCTGAAAAAGTGTGAAAAATATGAAGAGCTTCAAAAGTTGTCAAATACATGAGGAGCATTATACGGTCTGAAAAATAGGAGGAGCATGAAGCATTGTTCAAAAACATGAAGAGCCCGAAAAGGTGTGAAAAAATATGAAGAGATTCAAAACGTGTGAAAAATAGGAGGAGCATGAAGCGGTGTTCAAAAACATGAAGAGCCTGAAAAGGTGTGAAAAATATGCAGAGCTTCAAAAGGTGTGAAATACATGAGGAGCATGAAACGGTCTGAAAAATAGGAGAAGCATGAAGTGGTGTGGAAAAACATGAAGAGCCTGAAAAGGTGAGAAAAATAGGAAGGGCTTCAAAAGGTGTGAAAAATATGAGGAGCATGATACAGTAGACAAAATAGGAGGAGCATGAGGCGGAGTTCAAAAACATGAAGAGGCTGAAAAGGTGTGAAAAATATGAAGAGCTTCAAAAGGTGTGAAAAATATGAGGAGCATGAAACTGTCTGAAAAAGAAGAGGAGCATGAAGCGATGTTCAAACACATGAAGAGCCTGAAAAGGTGTGAAAAATATGAAGAGCTTCAAAAGGTGTGAAATACAAGAGAAGCAAGAAATAGTAGGAAAAATAGGAGGAGCATGAAGCAGTGTTCAAAAACATGAAGAGTCCGAAAAGGTGTGAAAAAATATGAAGAGATTCAAAACGTGTGAAAAATAGGAGGAGCATGAAGCGGTGTTCAAAAACATGAAGAGCCTGAAAAGTTGTGAAAAATATGAAGAGCTTCAAAATGTGTGAAAAATATGAGGAGCATGAAACGGTCTGAAAAATAGGAGGAGCATGAAGCCGTGTTGAAAAACATGAAGAGCCTGAAAAGGTGTGAAACATATGAAGAGCTTCAAAAGGTGTGAAATACATGAGGAGCATGAAACGGTTTGAAATATAGGAGGAGCATGAAGCGGTGTTCAAAAACAAGAAGAGCCTGAAAAGGTGTGAAAAATATGAAGAGCTTCAAAACGTGTGAAAAATATGAGGAGCATGAAACTGTCTGAAAAAGAAGAGAAGCATGATGCGGTGTTCAAACACATGAAGAGCCTGAAAAGGTGTGAAAAATATGAAGAGCTTCAAAAGGTGTGAAATACAAGAGAAGCAAGAAACAGTATGAAAAATAGGAGGAGCATGAAGTGGTGTTGAAAAACATGAAGAACCTGAAAAGGTGTGAAAAAATTGAAGAGCTTCAAAAGGTGTCAAAAATATGAGGAGCATGAAACGGTATGAAGAATAGAAGGAGCATGAAACGCTGTTCAAAAACATGAGGAGCCTGAAAAGGAGTGAAATATATGAAGAGCTTCAAAAGGTGTCAGAAATATGAGGAGCATGAAACGGTCTAAAAAATAGGAGGAGCAAGAAGCGGTGTTCAGAATAATGAAGAGCCTGAAAAAGTGTGAAAAATATGAAGAGCTTCAAAAGTTGTCAAATACATGAGGAGCATTATACGGTCTGAAAAATAGGAGGAGCATGAAGCATTGTTCAAAAACATGAAGAGCCCGAAAAGGTGTGAAAAAATATGAAGAGATTCAAAACGTGTGAAAAATAGGAGGAGCATGAAGCGGTGTTCAAAAACATGAAGAGCCTGAAAAGGTGTGAAAAATATGCAGAGCTTCAAAAGGTGTGAAATACATGAGGAGCATGAAACGGTCTGAAAAATAGGAGAAGCATGAAGTGGTGTGGAAAAACATGAAGAGCCTGAAAAGGTGAGAAAAATAGGAAGGGCTTCAAAAGGTGTGAAAAATATGAGGAGCATGATACAGTAGACAAAATAGGAGGAGCATGAGGCGGAGTTCAAAAACATGAAGAGGCTGAAAAGGTGTGAAAAATATGAAGAGCTTCAAAAGGTGTGAAAAATATGAGGAGCATGAAACTGTCTGAAAAAGAAGAGGAGCATGAAGCGATGTTCAAACACATGAAGAGCCTGAAAAGGTGTGAAAAATATGAAGAGCTTCAAAAGGTGTGAAATACAAGAGAAGCAAGAAATAGTAGGAAAAATAGGAGGAGCATGAAGCAGTGTTCAAAAACATGAAGAGTCCGAAAAGGTGTGAAAAAATATGAAGAGATTCAAAACGTGTGAAAAATAGGAGGAGCATGAAGCGGTGTTCAAAAACATGAAGAGCCTGAAAAGTTGTGAAAAATATGAAGAGCTTCAAAATGTGTGAAAAATATGAGGAGCATGAAACGGTCTGAAAAATAGGAGGAGCATGAAGCCGTGTTGAAAAACATGAAGAGCCTGAAAAGGTGTGAAACATATGAAGAGCTTCAAAAGGTGTGAAATACATGAGGAGCATGAAACGGTTTGAAATATAGGAGGAGCATGAAGCGGTGTTCAAAAACAAGAAGAGCCTGAAAAGGTGTGAAAAATATGAAGAGCTTCAAAACGTGTGAAAAATATGAGGAGCATGAAACTGTCTGAAAAAGAAGAGAAGCATGATGCGGTGTTCAAACACATGAAGAGCCTGAAAAGGTGTGAAAAATATGAAGAGCTTCAAAAGGTGTGAAATACAAGAGAAGCAAGAAACAGTATGAAAAATAGGAGGAGCATGAAGTGGTGTTGAAAAACATGAAGAACCTGAAAAGGTGTGAAAAAATTGAAGAGCTTCAAAAGGTGTCAAAAATATGAGGAGCATGAAACGGTATGAAGAATAGAAGGAGCATGAAACGCTGTTCAAAAACATGAGGAGCCTGAAAAGGAGTGAAATATATGAAGAGCTTCAAAAGGGGTGAAATACAAGTGGAGCATGAAACGGTCTGAAAAATAGGAGAAGCATGAAGTGGTGTTGAAAAAGATGAAGAGCCCGAAATCGTGTAAAAAATATGTAGAAATTCAAAGGGTGAGAAATATATGAAGAGCTTCAAAACGTGTCAAAAATATGAAGAGCATGAAACGGTCTGGAAAATAGGATGAGCATGAAAATGTGGTGAAAAACATGAAGAGCCTCAAAATGTGTGAAAAATATGAAAAGCTTCAAAAGGTGTGAAAATATGAAGTGCTTCAAAATTGTCAAAAATGAGAGAAGCATGAAACCGTCTGAAAAATAGGAGGAGTATGACGTAGTGTTCAAAAAAATGAAGAGCCTGAAAAGGTGTGAAATATATGAAGACTTCAAAAGGTGACAAAATTATGAGGAGCATGAAACGGTCTGAAAAATAGGAGGAGCATGAAGCGATGTTGAAAAACATGCAGAGCCTGAAAAGGTGTGAAATATATGAAGAGTTTCAAAAGGTGTCAAAAATATGAGGAGCACGAAACGGTGTGAAAAATAGGAGGAGCATGAAACGGTGTTCAAAAACATGAAGAACATGAAAAGGTGTGAAAAATATGAAGAGCTTCAAAAGGTGTGAAAAATATGAGGAGCATGAAACGGTCTTTAAAATAGGAGCAGCATGAAGCGGTGTTCAAAAACATGAAGAGCATGAAAAGGTGTGAAAAATATGAAGAGCTTCAAAAGGTGTGAAAAATATGAGGAGCATGAAACGGTCTGAAAAATAGGAGGAGCATGAAGCCGTGTTGAAAAACATGAAGAGCCTGAAAAGGTGTGAAACATATGAAGAGCTTCAAAAGGTGTGAAATACATGAGGAGCATGAAACGGTTTGAAAAATAGGAGGAGCAAGAAGCGGTGTTCAAAAACAAGAAGAGCTTGAAAATGTGTGAAAAATATGAAGAGCTTCAAAAGGTGTCAAAAATAGGAGGAGCATGAAGCGGTGTTCAAAAGCATGAAGAGCCTGAAAAGGAGTGAAAAATATGAAAGCTTCAAAAGGTGTCAAAAATATGAGGAGCATGAAACGGTCTGAAAATTAGGAG
Source organism: Dama dama (assembly GCF_033118175.1). Lineage (NCBI taxonomy): Eukaryota > Metazoa > Chordata > Mammalia > Artiodactyla > Cervidae > Dama > Dama dama. The sequence continues at coordinate 6,464,770 of NC_083709.1, forward strand.
GAGCAAGAAGCGGTGTTGAAAATCATAAAGAGCCTGAAAACGTGTGAAAAATATGAAGAGCTTCAAAAGCTGTGAAAAATATGAAGAGTTTCAAAAGATGTCAAAAATGAGATGAGCATGAAACGGTCTGAAAAATAGGGGGAGCATGAATTTGTGTTGAAAAACATGAATAGCCTGAAAATGTGTGAAATATTTGAAGAGCTTCAAACGCTGTCAAAAATATGAGGAGCATGAAATGGTCTGAAATATAGGAGGAGCATGAAACGGTGTTCAACATTATGAAGAGCATGAAAAGGTGTGAAAATTATGAAGAGCTTCAAAATGTGTCAAAAACATGAGGATCGTAAAACGATGTGAAAAATAGGAGGAGCAAGAAGCGGTGTTGATGACATGAAGACCTTGAAAAGGTGTGAAAAATATGGAGAGCTTCAAGGGTTTCAAAAATATGAGGAGCATAAAACGGGCTGAAAAATAGGAGGAGCATGAAGCGCTGTTCAAAAACATGAAGAGCCTGAAAAGGTGTGAAAAATATGAAGAGCTTCAAAAGGTGTCAAATACATGAGGTGCATGAAACAGCTTCAAAAATAGGATGAGCAAGAAATGGTTTTGAAAAGGTGAAGCGCCTGAAAAGGTGTGAAACATATGAAGAGCTTCAAAAGGTGTCAAAAATATGAGAAGCATGAAACGACTGAAAATGGGAGGAGCATGAAGCGGTGTTGAAAAACAAGAAGAGTCTGAAAAGGTGTGAAATATATGAAGAGCTTCAAAAGGTTTTAAAAATGAGATGATAATGAAGCGGTCTGAAATATTGGAGGAGCATGAAGCGCTGTTGAAAACCATGAAGAGCCTCAAAAGGTGTGAAAAATATGAAGAGCTTCAAAAGCTGTGAAAAATATGAAGAGCTTCAAAAGGAGACAAACATATAAGGAGCATGAAACGGTCTGAAAAATAGGAGGAGCATGAAGGTGTGCTCAAAAACATGAAGAGCCTGAAAAGGTGTGAAAAATATGAAGAGCTTCAAAAGGTGTCAAAATATGAGGAGCATGAAAAAGTCTGAAAAATAGGAGGAGCAAGAAACGGTGTTCAAAAATATAAAGAGCCTGAAAAGGTGGGAAAAATATGAACAGCTTCAGAAGGTGTCAAAAATATGAGGAGCATGAAATGGTCTGAAATATAGGAGGATCATGAGCGGTGTTCAAAAACATGAAGAGCCTGAAAAGGTGTGAAAAACATGAAGAGCTTCAAAAGGTGTGAAAAGTATGAGGAGCATGAAATGGTCGGAAAAATAGGAGGAGCATGAAATGGTGTTTAAACACATGAAGAGACTGAAAAGGTGTGAAAAACATGAAGAGCTTCAAATCGTGTGAAATACATGAGGAGCATGAAACGGTCTGAAAAATAGGAGGAGCATGAATGTGTGCTAAAAAACATGAAGACCCTGAAAAGATGTGAAAAACATGAAGAGCTTCAAAAGGTGTGAAAAGTATGAGGAGCATGAAATGGTCGGAAAAATAGGAGGAGCATGAAGCAGTGTTCAAAAATATGAAGAGCCTGAAAAGGTGTGAACAATATGAAAAGCTTCAAAATGTGTCAAAAATGACATGAGCCTGAAACGGTCTGAAAAATAGCAGGAGAATGAAGTGGTGTTGAAAAACATGAACAGCCAAAAAATGTGTGAAATATATGAGGAGCTTCAAAAGGTGTCAAAAATATGAGGAGCATGAAACCGCCTGAAAACTAGGAGGAGTATGAAGCGTTGTTCAAAAACATGAAGAGCCTGAAAAGGTGTGAAACATGTGAAGAGCTTCAAAATGTGTCAAAAATATGAGGAGCATGAAACCGTCTGAAAAATAGGAGTTGCATGAAGTTGTGTTCAAAAACATGAAGAGCTTGAAAAGGTGTGAAAAATATGAAGAGCTTCAAAAGTTGGGAAATACATGAGGAGCAAGAACGGACTGAAAAATAGGAGGAGCATGAAGCGGTGTTGAAAAACATGAAGAGCCTGAAAAGGTGTGAAAAACATGAAGAGCTTCTAAAGGTGTCAAAAATATGTGGAGCATGAAACGGTCTGGAAAATAGGAGGAGCATGAAGCGCTGTTCAAAAACATGAAGAGCCTGAAAAGGTGTGAAAAATATGAAGAGCTTCAAAAGGTGTCAAATACATGAGGTGCATGAAACAGCTTCAAAAATAGGATGAGCAAGAAATGGTTTTGAAAAGGTGAAGCGCCTGAAAAGGTGTGAAACATATGAAGAGCTTCAAAAGGTGTCAAAAATATGAGAAGCATGAAACGACTGAAAATAGGAGGAGCATGAAGTGGTGTTGAAAAACAAGAAGAGTCTGAAAAGGTGTGAAATATATGAAGAGCTTCAAAAGGTTTTAAAAATGAGATGATAATGAAGCGGTCTGAAAAATTGGAGGAGCATGAAGCGCTGTTGAAAACCATGAAGAGCCTCAAAAGGTGTGAAAAATATGAAGAGCTTCAAAAGCTGTGAAAAATATGAAGAGCTTCAAAAGGAGACAAACATATAAGGAGCATGAAACGGTCTGAAAAATAGGAGGAGCATGAAGGTGTGCTCAAAAACATGAAGAGCCTGAAAAGGTGTGAAAAATATGAAGAGCTTCAAAAGGTGTCAAAATATGAGGAGCATGAAAAAGTCTGAAAAATAGGAGGAGCAAGAAACGGTGTTCAAAAATATAAAGAGCCTGAAAAGGTGGGAAAAATATGAACAGCTTCAGAAGGTGTCAAAAATATGAGGAGCATGAAATGGTCTGAAATATAGGAGGATCATGAGCGGTGTTCAAAAACATGAAGAGCCTGAAAAGGTGTGAAAAACATGAAGAGCTTCAAAAGGTGTGAAAAGTATGAGGAGCATGAAATGGTCCGAAAAATAGGAGGAGCATGAAATGGTGTTTAAACACATGAAGAGACTGAAAAGGTGTGAAAAACATGAAGAGCTTCAAATCGTGTGAAATACATGAGGAGCATGAAACGGTCTGAAAAATAGGAGGAGCATGAATGTGTGCTAAAAAACATGAAGACCCTGAAAAGATGTGAAAAACATGAAGAGCTTCAAAAGATGTGAAAAGTATGAGGAGCATGAAATGGTCGGAAAAATAGGAGGAGCATGAAGCAGTGTTCAAAAATATGAAGAGCCTGAAAAGGTGTGAACAATATGAAAAGCTTCAAAATGTGTCAAAAATGACATGAGCCTGAAACGGTCTGAAAAATAGCAGGAGAATGAAGTGGTGTTGAAAAACATGAACAGCCAAAAAATGTGTGAAATATATGAGGAGCTTCAAAAGGTGTCAAAAAAATGAGGAGCATGAAACCGCCTGAAAACTAGGAGGAGTATGAAGCGTTGTTCAAAAACATGAAGAGCCTGAAAAGGTGTGAAACATGTGAAGAGCTTCAAAATGTGTCAAAAATATGAGGAGCATGAAACCGTCTGAAAAATAGGAGTTGCATGAAGTTGTGTTCAAAAACATGAAGAGCTTGAAAAGGTGTGAAAAATATGAAGAGCTTCAAAAGTTGGGAAATACATGAGGAGCAAGAACGGACTGAAAAATAGGAGGAGCATGAAGCGGTGTTCAAAAACATGAATAGCCTGAAAAGGTGTGAAAAATTTGAAGAGCTTCAAAAGGTGTGAAATCCATGAGGAGCATGAAACGGTCTGAAAAATAGAAGCGGCATGAAATGGTGTTGAAAAACATAAAGAGCCTGAAAAGGTGTGAAATATATGAAGAGCTTCAAAAGTTTGAAAATTATGAGGAGCTTGAAAAGGTCTGAAAATTAGGAGGAGCATGAAACGGTGTTCAAAAACATGAAGAGCCTGAAAAGGTGTGAAAAATATGAAGAGGTTCAAAAGGTGTGAAAAATATGAACAGCTTCAAAAGGTGTCAAAAATGAGATGAGCATGAAGCGGTCTGAAAAATAGGAGGAGCATGAAGTGGTGTTGAAAAACATGAAAAGCCTGAAAAAGTGTGAAATATATGAAGAGATTGAAAAAGTGTGAAAAATATTAGGAGCTTCAAAAGTTGTCAAAAATATGAGGAGCAGGAAAATGTCTGAAAAATAGCGGGAGCATGAAACGGTGTTCAAAAACATGAAGAGCCTGAAAAGGTGTGAAAAATATGAAGAGCTTCAAAACGTGTGAAAATATGAGGAGCATGAAACGGTCTGAAAAATAGGAGGAGCATGAAGCAGTGTTGAAAAACATGCAGAACTTGAAAAGGTGTGAAAAATATGAAGAGCTTCAAAAGGTGTCAAAAATACGAGGAGCATTAAACAGTCTGAAAAATAGGTGGAGCATGATGCGGTGTTGTAAAACATGAAGAGCCTGAAAAGCTGTGAAAAATATGAAGAGCTTCAAAAGCTGTCAAAATATGAGGAGCATGAAACAGTCTGAACAATAGGAGGAGCATGAAACGGTGTTGAAAAACATGAAGAGCCTGAAAAGTTTTGAAAAATAGGAAGAGCTTCAAAACGTATGAAATACATGAGGAGAATGAAACGGTCTGTAAAATAGGAGGAGCATGAAGCGGTGTTCAAAAACATGAAGAGCCTGGAAAGGTGCGAAAAATATGAAGAGCTTAAAAGATTTGAAAAATATGAGGAGCATGAAAAGGTCTGAAAAATAGGAGGAGCATGAAGCGGTGTTTAAAACATGAAGATTCTGAAAAGGTGTGAAAAATATGAAGAGCTTGAAAAGGTGTGAAAAATATGAACAGCTTCAAAAGGTGTTAAAAATGAGATGAGCATGAAGCGGTCTGAAAAATAGGAGGAGTATGAAGTGGTGTTGAAAAACATGAAAAGCCTGAAAAAGTGTGAAATATATGAAGAGCTTCAAAAGGTGTGAAAAATATGAGGAGCTTCAAAAGGTGTCAAAAATATGAGGAGCAGGAAAATGTCTGAAAAATAGGAGGAGCATGAAACGGGGTTCAAAAACATGAAGAGCCTGAAAAGGTGTGAAAAATATGAAGAGCTTCAAAAGGTGTGAAAAATATGAAGAGCTTCAAAAGCTGTCAAAATTGAGATGAGCATGAAACGGTCCAAAAAATAGGAGGAGAATGAAGTGGTGTTCAAAAACATGAAGAGCATGAAAAGATGTTTAAATATAAAGAGCTTCAAAAGGTGTGAAAATATGAGGAGCATGAAACGCTCTGAAAAATAGAAGGAGCATGAAGCGGTGTTCCAAATCATGAAAGCTTGAAAAGCTGTGGAAAATATGAAGAGCTTCAAAACGTGTCAAAAATATGAGAAGCATGAAACGGTCTCAAAAATAGGTGGAGCATGAAGCGGTGTTGAAAAACATGAAGAGCCTGAAAATTTGTGAAAAATATGAAGAGCTTCAAAAGGTGTGAACAATATGAAAAGCTTCAAAATGTGTCAAAAATGACATGAGCCTGAAACGGTCTGAAAAATAGCAGGAGAATGTAGTGGTGTTGAAAAACATGAACAGTCTAAAAATGTGTGAAATATATGAGCAGCTTCAAAAGGTGTCACAAATATGAGGAGCATGAAACCGCCTGAAAAATAGGAGGAGTATGAAGCGGTGTTCAAAAACATGAAGAGCCTGAAAAGGTGTGAAAAATATGAAGAGCTTCAAAATGTGTCAAAAATATGAGGAGCATGAAACGGTCTGAAAAAAAGGAGGAGCATGAAACGGTGTTCAAAAACATGAAAAGCCTGAAAAGGTGTGAAAAATATGAAGAGCTTCAAAAGGTGTGAAAATTATGAACAGCTTCAATAGCTGTCAAAATTGAGATGAGCATGAAACGGTCTGAAAAATAGGAGGAGAATGAAGTGGTGTTCAAAAACATGAAGAGCATGAAAAGGTGTGAAAATATAAAGAGCTTCAAAAGGTGTGAAAAATATGAAGAGCATGAAACGCTCTGAAAAATAGGAGGAGCATGAAGCGGTGTTCTAAACATGAAGAGTCTGAAAAGGTGTGAAAAATATGAAGAGCTTCAAAATGTGTCAAAAATGACATGAGCCTGAAACGGTCTGAAAAATAGCAGGAAAATGTAGTGGTGTTGAAAAACATGAAGAGCCTAAAAATGTGTGAAATATATGAGGAGCTTCAAAAGGTGTCAAAAATATGAGGAGCATGAAACCGCCTGAAAACTAGGAGGAGTATGAAGCGGTGTTCAAAAACATGAAGAGCCTGAAAAGGTGTGAAAAATATAAAGAGCTTCTAAAGGTGTCAAAAATATGAGGACAATGAAACGCTCTGGAAAATAGGAGTAGCATGAAGTGGTGTTGAAAAAGATGAAAAGCCTGAAAAGGTGTGAAAAATTTGAAGAGCTTCAAAAGGTGTCAAGTATATGAGGAGCATGAAACGATCTGAAAAATAGGAGGAGCATGAAGTGGTGTTCAAAAACATGAAGAGCCTGAAAAATTGTGAAAAATATGAAGAGCTTCAAAAAGTGTCAAAAATATGAGGAGAATGAAAAGTTTTGAAAAATAGGAAGAGCATGAAGCAGTGTTTAAAAACATGAAGATCATGAAAAGGTGTGAAAAATATTAAGATCTTCAAAAGATGACAAAAATATGTGGAGCATGAAACGGTCTGAAAAATAGGAGGAGAATGAAATGGTTTTGAAAAAGATGAAGATCCTGAAATTGTTTGAAATATGTGAAGAGCTTCAAAAGGTGTCAAATATATGATGAGCATGAAACAGTCTGAAAAATAGGAAGAGCATGAAGTGGTGTTGAAAAACATGAAGAACCTGAAAACTTGTGAAAAATACGAAGAGCTTCAAAAGGTGTCAAAAATATGAGGAGCAAGAAACGGTCTGAAAAATAGGAGGAGCATGAAGCGGTGGTCAAATACATGAAGAGCATGAAAAGGTGTGAAAAATATGAAGAGCTTCAAAAGGTGTCATATATATGAAAAGCATGAAACGACTGAAAAATAGGTGGAGCATGAAGCGGTCATCAAAAACAGAAAGAGCCTGAGAAGGTGTTAAAAATATGAAGAGCTTCAAAATGTGTCAAAAATATGAGGAGCATGAAACCGTGTGAAAAATAGGATGAGCATGAAATGGTTTTGAAAAAGATGAAGAGCATGAAATGGTGTGAAAAATATGAAGAGCTTCAAAAGGTGTCAAAAATATGAGAAGCATGAAACGGTCTGAAAAATAGGATGATCATGAAATGGTTTTGAAGAAGATGAAGAGCATGAAATGATGTGAAAAATATGAAGAGCTTCAAAAGGTGTCAAAAATATGAGAAGCATGAAATGAGTGAAAAAAAGGAGGAGCATGAAGCAGTGTTGAAAAACATGAAGAGCATGAAAAGGTGTGAAAAATATGAAGAGCTTCAAAAGGTGTCACATAAATGAGGAGAATGTAACGGTCTGAAAAATAGGAGGAGCATGAAGCGGTGTTTAAAAACATGAAGATCCTGCAAAGGTGTGTAAAATATGAAGAGCTTCAAAAGGTGTCAAAAATATGAGGAGCAAGAAACGGTCTGAAAAATAGGAGGAGCATGAAGCGGTGGTCAAATACATGAAGAGCATGAAAAGGTGTGAAAAATATGAAGAGCTTCAAAAGGTGTCATATATATGAAAAGCATGAAACGACTGAAAAATAGGTGGAGCATGAAGCGGTCATCAAAAACAGAAAGAGCCTGAGAAGGTGTTAAAAATATGAAGAGCTTCAAAAGGTGTCAAAAATATGAGGAGCATGAAACCGTGTGAAAAATAGGATGAGCATGAAATGGTTTTGAAGAAGATGAAGAGCATGAAATGGTGTGAAAAATATGAAGAGCTTCAAAAGGTGTCAAAAATATGAGAAGCATGAAACGGTCTGAAAAATAGGATGAGCATGAAATGGTTTTGAAGAAGATGAAGAGCATGAAATGGTGTGAAAAATATGAAGAGCTTCAAAAGGTGTCAAAAATATGAGAAGCATGAAATGAGTGAAAAAAAGGAGGAGCATGAAGCAGTGTTGAAAAACATGAAGAGCATGAAAAGGTGTGAAAAATACGAAGAGCTTCAAAAGGTGTCACATAAATGAGGAGAATGTAACGGTCTGAAAAATAGGAGGAGCATGAAGCGGTGTTTAAAAACATGAAGATCCTGCAAAGGTGTGTAAAATATGAAGAGCTTCAAAAGGTGTCAAAAATATGAGGAGCATGAAACAGTCTGAAAAATAGCATGAGATTGATACGGTTTTGAAAAAGATGAAGAGCATGAAAAGGTGTGAAAAATATGAAGAGCTTCAAAACGTGCCAAAAATATGAGGAGCATGAAACGGTCTGAAAAAGTGGAGGAGCATGAAGCGGTGTTGAAAAACATGAAGAGCCAGACAAGGTGTGAAATATATGAAGAGCTTCAAAAGGTGCCAAAAATATGAGGAATCTGAAACGGTGTGAAAAATAGGAGGTGCATGAAGCAGTGTTCAAAAATATGAAGAGCCTGAAAAATTGTGAAAAATAGGAAGAGCTTCAAAAAGTGTCAAAAATATTAGGAGAATGAAAAGCTCTGAAAAATAGGAAGAGCATGAAGCGGTGTTTAAAAACATGAAGATCCTGAAAAGGTGTGAAAAATATGAAGAGCTTCAAAATTTGTCAAAAATATGAGGAGCATGACACAGTCTGAAAATTAGGATGAGAATGAAACAGTTTTGAAAAAGATGAAGAGCAAGAAAACGTGTGAAAATTATGAAGAGGTTCCAAAGTTATCAAAAATATGAGAAGCATGAAAAGGTATGAAAATAGAAGCAGCATGAAGCGGTGTTGAAAAACATGAAATCCTGAAAAGGTGTGAAATATATGAAGAGCTTCAAAAGGTGTCAAAAATATGAGGAGCATGAAACGGTCTGAAAAATAGGAGGAGCCTGAAGCTTTGATGAGAAATATGAAGAACCTGAAACGGTGTGAAAAATATGAAGAGCTTCAAAAGGTGCCAAAAATATGAGGAATCTGAAACGGTGTGAAAAATAGGAGGTGCATGAAGCAGTGTTCAAAAATATGAAGAGCCTGAAAAATTGTGAAAAATAGGAAGAGCTTCAAAAAGTGTCAAAAATATTAGGAGAATGAAAAGCTCTGAAAAATAGGAAGAGCATAAAGCGGTGTTTAAAAACATGAAGATCCTGAAAAGGTGTGAAAAATATGAAGAGCTTCAAAATTTGTCAAAAATATGAGGAGCATGACACAGTCTGAAAATTAGGATGAGAATGAAACTGTTTTCAAAAAGATGAAGAGCAAGAAAACGTGTGAAAATTATGAAGAGGTTCCAAAGTTATCAAAAATATGAGAAGCATGAAATGACTGAAAAATAGGAGGAGCACAAAGCGGTGTTGAAAAACATGAAGAGCCTGAAAAGGTGTGAAAAATATGAAGAGCTTCAAAAGTTGTCAAAAATATGAGGAGCAAGAAACAGTCTGAAAATTAGGATGAGAATGAAACTGTTTTGAAAAAGATGAAGAGCATGAAAAGGTGTGAAAAATACGAAGAGCTTCAAAAGGTGTCAAAAATATGAGGAGCATGAAACGGTCTGAAAAATTGGAGGAGCATGAAGCGGTGGTCAAATACATGAAGAGCATGAAAAGGGGTGAAAAATATGAAGAACTTCAAAAGGTGTCAAAAATATGAGAAGCATGAAATGACTGAAAAATAGGAGGAGAATGAAGCGGTGCTGAAAAACATGAAGAGCCTGAAAAGGTGTGAAAAATATGAAGAGCTTCAAAAGGTGTCAAAAATATGAGGAGCATGAAACAGTCTGAAAAATAGGAGGAGCAAGAAGCAGTGTTTAAAAACATGAAGATCCTGAAAAGCTTTGAAAAATATGAAGAGCTTCAGACGGTGTCAAAAATATGAGGCGCATGAAAAGGTCGGAAAAATAGGAGGAGCATGAAGCGGTGGTTAAAAGATGAAGACCTTAAAAGGTGTAAATAATATGAAGAGATTCAAAAGTTGTCAAAAATATAAGGAGCATGAAACATTCTGAAAAATAGGATGAGAATGAAACGGTTCTGAAAAACAGGAAGAGCATAAAAAGGTGTGAAAAATATGAAGAGCTTCAAAAGTTGTCAAAAATATGAGGAGCATGAAACAGTCTGAAAAATAGGAGGAGCATGAAACTGTGTTCAAAAACATGAAGAGCCTGAAAAGGTGTGAAAAATATGAAGAACTTCAAAAGGTGTCAAAACTATGATTAGCATGAAACAGTCTGAAAAATAGGATGAGCACGAAATTGTTTTGAAGAATATGAAGAGCATGAAAAGGTGTGAAAAATATGAAGAGCTTCAAAAGGTGTCAAAAATATGAGAAGCATGAAATGAGTGAAAAAAAGGAGGAGCATGAAGCGGTGTTGAAAAACATGAAGAGCATGAAAAGGTGTGAAAAATATGAAGAGCTTCAAAAGGTGTGAAATACATGAGGAGCATGAAACGGTCTGAAAAATATGAGGAGCATGAAGCGTTGTTCAAAAACATGAAGAGCCTCAAAACTTGTCAAAAATATGAGGACCATGAAACGGTCTGAAAAATAGGAGGAACATGAACTGGTGTTGAAAAAGATGAAGAGCCTGAAAAGGTGTGAAATATATGAAGAGCTTCAAAAAATGTCAAAAATATGAGGAGCAAGTAACGGTCTGAAAAATAGGAGGAGCATGAAGCTGTGTTCAAAAACATGAAGAGCCTGAAAAGTTGTGGAAAATATGAAGAGCTTCAAAAGCTGTCAAATATATGAGGAGCATGAAACGGTCTGAAAATTAGGAGGAGCATGAAACGGTCTAAAAAATAGGAGGAGCATGAAGCTGTGTTCAAAAACATGAAGAGCCTGAAAAGGTGTGAAAAATATGAAGAGCTTCAAAATGTGAGAAAAATATGAGGAGAATGAAACGGTCTGAAAAATAGGAGAAGCGTGAAGCAGTTTTTAAAAACATGAAGAGCCTTAAAATGTGTGAAAAATATGAAGAGCTTCAAAAGCTGTCAAAAAAATGAGGAGGATGAAACGGTCTGAAAATTAGGAGGAGCATGAAGTGGTGTTGAAAAACATGAAGAGCCTGAAAAGGTGTGAAAAATATGAAGAGCTTCAAAAAATGTCAAAAATATGAGGAGCATGAAACAGTCTGAAAAATAAGTTGAGCATGAAATGGTTTTGAAAAATAAGTTGAGCATGAAATGGTTTTGAAGAAGATGAAGAGCATGAGAAGGTGTGAAAAATATGAAGTGCTTCAAAAGGTGTCAAAAATATGTGGAGCATGAAACGGTCTGAAAAATAGGAGGAGAAAGAAACGGTTGTGAAAAAGATGAAGATCCTGAAATTGTTTGAAATATATGAAGAGCTTTAAAAGGTGTCAAATATATGAGGAGCATGAAACGGTCTGAAAAATAGGAGGCGCATGAAATGGTGTTCAAAAACATGAAGAGCCTGAAAAGCTGTGAAAAATATGAAGAGCTTCAAAACGTGTCAAAATTATGAGAAGCATGAAACAGTCTGAAAAATATGAGGTGCAAGAAGCGGTGTTTAAAAACATGAAGAGCCTGAAAAGGTGTGAAAAATATGAAGAGCTTCAAAAGGTGTCAAAAATATGAGGAGCATGAAACAGTCTGAAATATAGGATGAGCATGAAATGGTTTTGAAGAATATGAAGAGCATGAAAAGGTGTGAAAAATATGAAGAGTTTCAAAAGGTGTCAAAAATATGAGGAGCATGAAACAGTCTGAAATATAGGATGAGCATGAAATGGTTTTGAAGAATATGAAGAGCATGAAAAGGTGTGAAAAATATGAAGAGTTTCAAAAGGTGTCAAAAATATGAGGAGCATGAAACAGTCTGAAAAATAGGAGGAGCATGAAACGGTTTTGAAAAAGATGAAGAGCATGAAAAGGTGTGAAAAATATGAAGAGCTTCAAAAGTTGTCAAAAATATGAGGAGCATGAAACAGTCTGAAAAATAGGAGGAGCATGAAACGGTATTCAAAAACATGAAGAGCATGAAAAGGTGTGAAAAATATGAAGAGCTTCAAAAGGTGGCAAAAATATGAGGAGCATGAAACAGTCTGAAATATAGGATGAGCATGAAATGGTTTTGAAGAATATGAAGAGCATGAAAAGGTGTGAAAAATATGAAGAGTTTCAAAAGGTGTCAAAAATGTGAGAAGCATGAAATGAGTGAAAAAAAGGAGGAGCATGAAGAGGTGTTGAAAAACATGAAGATCCTAAAAAGGTGTGAAAAATATGAAGAGCTTCAAAAGGTGTCAAAAATATGAGGAGCATGAAACAGTCTGAAAAATAGGATGAGCATGATACGGTTTTGAAAAAGATGAAGAGCATGAAAAGGTGTAAAAAATATGAAGAGCTTCAAAAGGTGTCAAAAATATGAGCATGAAACGGTCAGAAAAATAGGAGGAGCATGAAGTGGTGTTGAAAAACATGAAGAGCCTGACAAGGTGTGAAATATATGAAGCGCTTCAAAAGGTGTCAAAATTATGAATAGCCTGAAAAGGTCTGAAAAATATGAGGTGCATGAAGCGGTGTTCAAAAACATGAAGAGCCTGAAAAGGTGTGAAAAATATGTAGAGCTTTAAAAGGTGTCAAAGATATTAGAAGCATGAAACAGTCTGAAAAATAAGATGAGCATGAAACGGTTTTGAAAAAGATAAAGAGCATGAAAAGGTGTGAAAAATATGAAGAGCTTCAAAAGGTGTCAAAAATATGAGGAGCATGAAACGGTCTGAAAAATAGGATGAGCAGAAATGGTTTTGAAGAAGATGAAGAGCATGAAAAGGTGTGAAAAATATGAAGAGCTTCAAAAGGTGTCAAAAATATGAGAAGCATGAAATGAGTGAAAAAAAGGAGGAGCATGAAGCAGTGTTGAAAAACATGAAGAGCATGAAAAGGTGCGAAAAATATGAAGAGCTTCAAAAGGTGTCACATAAATGAGGAGAATGTAACGGTCTGAAAAATAGGAGGAGCATGAAGCGGTGTTTAAAAACATGAAGATCCTGCAAAGGTGTGTAAAATATGAAGGGCTTCAAAAGGTGTCAAAAATATGAGGAGCATGAAACAGTCTGAAAAATAGCATGAGATTGATACGGTTTTGAAAAAGATGAAGAGCATGAAAAGGTGTGAAAAATATGAAGAGCTTCAAAACGTGCCAAAAATATGAGGAGCATGAAACGGTCTGAAAAAGAGGAGGAGCATGAAGCGGTGTTGAAAAACATGAAGAGCCAGACAAGGTGTGAAATATATGAAGAGCTTCAAAAGGTGCCAAAAATATGAGGAATCTGAAACGGTGTGAAAAATAGGAGGTGCATGAAGCAGTGTTCAAAAATATGAAGAGCCTGAAAAATTGTGAAAAATAGGAAGAGCTTCAAAAAGTGTCAAAAATATTAGGAGAATGAAAAGCTCTGAAAAATAGGAAGAGCATGAAGCGGTGTTTAAAAACATGAAGATCCTGAAAAGGTGTGAAAAATATGAAGAGCTTCATAAGGTGTGAAAAATATGAGTAGCTTCAAAAGGTGTCAAAATATGAGGAGCCTGAAACGGTCTGAATAATAGGAGGAGCATGAAGTGGTGTTGAAAAATATGAAGAGACTGAAAAGGTGTGAAATATATGAGGAGCTTCAAAAGGTGTCAAAAATAGGAAGAGCATGATACCGTCTGAAAAATAGAGAAGCATGAAGTGGTGTTGAAAATCATGAAGAGCCTATAAAGATGTGAAAAATATGAAGAACTTCAAAAGGTGTCAAAAATATGAGGAACATGAAAAGGTCTGAAAAATAGAGGAGCATGAAGTCGTGTTGAAAATCATGAAGAGCCTATAAAGATGTGAAAAATATGAAGAGCTTCAAAAGGTGTCAAAAATATGAGGAACATGAAAAGGTCTGAAAAGTAGGAGGAGCATGAAGCTGTGTTAAAAAATATGAGAGCCTGAAAAGGTGTGAAAAATGTGAAGAGCTTCAAAAGGTGTGAAATATATGAGGAGCATGAAACGGTCTGACAAATAGGAGGAGCATGAAGCGGTGTTCAAAAACATGAAAAGCCTGAAAAGGTGTGAAAAATATGAAGAGCTTCAAAAGGTGTGAAATACATGAGGAGCATAAAACGGTCTGACAAATAGGAGGATCATGAAGCGGTGTTGAAAAACATGAAGAACCTGAAAAGGTGTGAAAAATATGAAGAGCTTCAAAAGGTGTCAAAAATATGAGCAGCATGAATCGGTGTTCAAAAACATGAAGCCTGAAAAGGTGTGAAAAATATGAAGAGTTTCAAAAGGTGTCAAAAATATGAAGAGCATGAAACGGTCTGAAAATAGGAGGAACAAGAAGCGGTGTTGAAAAACATAAAGAGCTTGAAAACGTTTCAAAAACATGAAGAGTTTCAAAACATGTGAAAAATATGAAGAGCTTCAAAAGGTGTCAAAAATGAGATGAGCATGAAACGGTCTGAAAAATTGGAGGAGGATGAAGTGGTTTTGAAAAACATGAAGAACCTGAAAATGTGTAAAATATATGAAGAGCTTCAAAAGGTGTCAAAAATATGAGGAGCATGAAACGGTCTGAAATAGAGGAGGAGCCTGAAACGGTGTTCAAAAACATGAGGAGCCTGAAAAGGTCTGAAAAATATGAACAGCTTTAAAAGGTGTGAAAAATATGAGGAGCTTCAAAAGGTGTGAAAAATAAGAGGAGAATGAAAGGGTCTGAAAAATAGGAGAAGCATGAAGTGGTGTGGAAAAACATGAAGAACCTGAAAAGGTGTGAACAATATGAAGAGCTTCAAAAGATGTGAAATACATAAGGAGCATGAAACGATCTGAAAAATTGAAGGAGCGTGAAGCTGTGTTGAAAAACATGAAGAGCCTGAAAAGGTGTGAAAAATATGAAGAGCTTCAAAATGTGTCAAAATTATGAGGAGAAAGAAACGGACTGAAAATAGGAGGAGCATGAAGCGGTGTTGAAAAATATGAAGAGCCTGAAAAGGTGTGAAAAATATGAAGAGCTTCAAAATTTGTCAAAAATATGAGGAACAGGAAACGGTCTGAAAAATAGGAGGAGCATGAAATGATGTTGAAAAACATGAAGAGCCTGAAAACGTGTGAAAAATATGAAGAGCCTCAAAAACTGTCAAAAATATGAGGGGCATGAAATGGTCTGAAAAATAGGAGGAGCATGAAGCGGTGTTGAAAAACAAGAAGAGCCTGAAAAGGTGTGAAAAATACGAAGAACTTCAAAAGGTGTGAAAAATATGAAGAGCTTCAAAAGGTGTGAAACACATGTGAAGCATGAAACGGTCTGAAAAATAGGAGGAACATGAAGCGGTGTTCAAAAACATGAAGAGCCTGAAAAGGTGTGAAATATATGAAGAGATTCAAAAGGTGTCAAAAATATGAGGAGCATGAAACGGTCTGAAAAATAGGAGGAGTATGAAGCGGTGTTGAAAAACATTAAAAGCCTGACAAGGTGTGAAAAATACGAAGAGCATCAAAAGGTGTCAAAAATATGAGGAGCATGAAACGGTCTGAAAAATAGGACGAGCATGAAGCGGTGTTGAAAAGTGAAGAGCCTGAAAAGGTGTGAAAAACATGAAGCGCTTCAAAAGTTGTCAAAAATATGAGGACCATGAAACGGTCTGAAAAATAGGAGGAGCAAGAATCGGTGTTGAAAAAAAGAAGAGCCTGAAAAGTTGTGAAATATATGAAGAACTTCAAAACGTGTCAAATATATGAGGAGCATGAAACGGTCTGAAAAATAGGAGCAGCATGAAGCGGTGTTAAAAAACATAAACAGCCTGAAAAGGTGTGAAATATATGAAGAGCTTCATAAGGTGTCAAAAATATGAGGAGCATAAAACGCTCTGAATATTAGGGGGAGCATGAAACGGTCTTCAAAAACATGAAGAGCCTGAAAAGGTGTTAAAAATATGAAGAGCTTCAAAACTTGTCAATAATATAATGAGAATGAAACGGTCTGAAAAAGAGGAGGAGCATGAAGCGGTGATGAAAAACATGAAAAGCCTGAAAAGTTGTGAAAAATAAGAAGAGCTTCAAAAGGTGTCAAAAATATGAGGAGCATGAAACGGTCTGAAAAGCAGGAGGAGCATGACGCGGTGTTGAAAAACATGAGGAGCCTGAAAAGGTGTGAAATATATGAAGAGCTTCAAAAGGTGTCAAAAATATGAGGAGCATGAAAAGATCTGAAGAATAGGAGGAGTAAGAAGCGGTGTTGGAAAACATGAAGAGCCTGAAAAGGTGTGAAATACATGAAGACCTTCAAAATTGTCAAAAATATGAAGAGCATGAAACGGTCTGAAAAATAAGAGGAGCATGAAGCGGTGTTGCAAATCATGAAGAGCCTGAAAAGGTGTGAAAAACATGAAGAGCCTGAAAATGTGTGAATTATATGAAGAGCTTCAAAAGGTGTCAAAAATATGAGGATCATGAAACAGTCTGAAAAATATGAGGAGCATGAAACGGCGTTCAAAAACATGAAGAACCTGAAATGGTGTGAAAAATATGAAGAACTTAAAAACGTGTCAAAAATAGGAGGAGTTTCAAAGGGTCCGAAAAATAGGAAGAGCATGAAGGGGTGTTGCAAAACATGAAGAGCCTGAAAAGGTGTGAAAAACATAAAGAGCCTGAAAAGGTGTAAAAAATATGAAGAGCTTCAAAAAGTGTCAAAAATATGAGGAGCATGAAATGATCTGAAACATAGTAGGAGCATGCAGCGTTGTTCAAAAACATGAAGAGCCTGAAAAGGTGTGAAATATATGAAGAGCTTCAAAAGGTGTCAAAAATATAAGAAGCATGAAACGGTCTTAAAAATAGGAGGAGCATGTAACGGTGTTGAAAAACATGAAGAGCCTGAAAATGTGTGAAAAATATGAAGAGATTCAAAAGGTGTCAAAAATAGAAGGAGCATGAAGCGGAGTTGAAAATCATGAAGAGCTTCAAAATGTGTCAAAAATATGAGGAGCATGAAGCGGTGTTGAAAAACATGAAGAGCCTGGAAAGGTGTGAAATATATGAAGAGATTCAAAAGTGTCACAAATAGGAGGAACATGAAACGGTCTGAAAAATAGGAGGAGCATGAAGTGGAGTTGAAAAAAATGAATAGCCTGAAAAGGTGTGAAAAATATTAGGAGCATGAAACAGTCTGAAAATAGGAGGAGCATCAAATGGTGCTGAAAAACATGGAGAGCCTGAAAAGGTTTGAAAAATATGAAGAGCTTCAAAAGGTGTCAAAAATATGAGGAGCATGAAATGGTCTGAAAAATAGGAGGAGCATGTAATGGTGTTGAAAACCACGAAGAGCCTGAAGAGCAGTGAAATACATGAAGAGCTTCAAAAGGTGTCATAAATATGAGAAGCATGAAATGGTGTTCAAAAACATGAAGAGCCTGAAAATGTGTGAAAAATATGAGGAGCATGAAACGGTCTTAAAAATATGTGGAGCATGAAGCGGTGTTCAAAAACATGAAGAGCCTGACAAGGTGTGAAAAATATGAAGAGGTTCAAAAAGTGTCAAAAATATGAGGAGCATGAAACTGTTCTGAAAAATAGGTGCAGCATAAAGCGATGTTGAAAAACATGAAGGGTCAGAAAATGTGTGAAACATATGAAGAGCTTCAAAAGTTGAAAAAATATGAGGAGCATGAAACGGTCTGAAACATAGGAGGAGCATGAAGGAGTGTTCAAAACATGCAGAGCCTGAAAAGGTGTGAAAAATATGAAGAGCTCCAAAAGTTGTCAAAAATATGAGGAGCAGGAAACGGTCTGAAAAATAGGAGGAGCATGAAACGGTGTTCAAAAACTTGAAGATACTGAAAAGATGTGAAAAATATGAAGAGCTTCAAAAGGTGTCAAAATATGAGGAGCACGAAACATTCTGAAAAATAAGAGGAGTATGAAACGGTGTTGAACAACATGAAGAGCATGAAAAGGTGTGAAAAATATGAAGAGATTAAAAAGGTGTCAAAATATGAGGAGCATGAAACGGTCTGAAAAATAGGAGGATCATGAAGTGGTGTTGAAAAACATGAAGAGCCTGAAAATGTGTGAAAAATATAAAGAGCTTCAGAAGGTGTGAATAATATGAGGAGCATGAAGCGGTGTTCAAAAACTTGAAGATACTGAAAAGGTGTGAAAAATATGAAGAGCTTCAAAAGGTGTCAAAAATATGAGGAGCATGAAACGGTCTGAAAAATATTAGGAGCATGAAACGGTGTTGAAAACCTGAAGCGCCTGAAAAGGTGTGAAACATATGAAGAGTTTCAAAACATGTAAAAATATGAGGAGCATGAAACGGTGTTCAGAAACATGAAGAGCCTGAAAATGTGTGAAATATATGAAGAGCTTCAAAAGGTGTCAATTATATAAGGAACATGAAACGGTCTGAAAAAAAGCAGGAGCGTGAAACGGTGTTCAAAAACATGAAGAGCCTGAAAAAGTGTGAAATATATGAAGAGGTTCAAAAGGTGTCAAAAATATGAGGAACATGAAACGGTCTGAAAAATAGGAGGAGCAAGAATCGGTGTTGAAAAAAAGAAGAGCTTGAAAAGTTGTGAAATATATGAAGAGCTTCAAAATGTGTCAAAAATATGAGGAGCATGAAGCGTTCTGAAGATTAGGAGGAGCATGAAAAAGTCTTCAAAAACATGAAGAGCCTGAAAAGGTGTGAAAAATATGAAGAGCTTCAAAAGGTGTCAAAAATATGAGGTGCATGAAACGGTCTGAGAAATAGGAGGAGCATGAAACGGTGTTCAAAAACATGAAGAGCCCGAAAAGGTGTGAAACATATCAAAAGCATGAAAAGGTGTGAAATATATGAGGAGCCTGAAACGGTCTGCAAAACAGGAGGAGCATGAATCGGTGTTGAAAAAAATGAAGAGCATGAAAAGGTGTGAAAAATATGAAGAGCTTCAAAAGGTGTCAAAAATATGAGGAGGAAGAAACCTTGTGAAAAAATGAGGGGGAAGAAGTGGTGTCCAAAAACATGAAGAGCCTGAAAAAGTGTGAAAAACATGAAGAGCTTCAAAAGGTGTCAAAAATGTGAGGAGCATGAAACAGTCTGAAAAATAGGAGGAGCATGAAACGGTGTTCAAAAACATGAAGAGCCTGAAAAGGTGGGAAAAATATGAAAAGGTTCAAAAGTGTAAAAAATATGAGGAGCAAGAAACGGTCTGAAAAATAGGAGGAGCATGAAACGGTGTTCAGAAACATGAAGAGCCTGAAAAGGTTTGAAATATACGAAGAGCTTCAAAAGGTGACAAAAATATGAGGAGCATGAAACGGTCTAAAAAATAGGAGGAGCATGAAGTGGTGTTGAAAAACATGAAGAGCCTGAAAAGGTGTAAAAAATATGAAGAGCTTCAAAAAGTGTCAAAAATATGAGGAGCATGAAACGATCTGAAACATAGTAGGAGCATGAAGTGTTGTTCAAAAACATGAAGAGCCTGAAAAGTTGTGAAATATATGAAGAGTTTCAAAAGGTGTCAAAAATATGAGGAGCATGACATGGTCTGAAAAATAGGAGGAGCATGAAGCAGTGTTGAAAAACATGAAGAGCCTGAAAAGGTGTGAAAAATATGAAGAGGTTCAAAAAGTTTGAAAAATATGAAGAGCTTAAAAAGGTGTCAAAATATGAAGAGTTTCAAAAGGTGTCAAACATATGAGGAGCATGAAACGGTCTGAAAAATAGGAGGAACATGAAACGGTGTTCAAAACCATGAAGAGACTGAAAAGGTGTGAAATATATGAAGACTTCAAAAGGTGTCAAAAATATGAGGAGCATGAAACGGTCTGAAAATATTAGGACCATGAAACGGTGTTGAAAACCTGAAGCGCCTGAAAAGATGTGAAAAATATGAAGAGTTTCAAAACATGTAAAAATATGAGGAGCATGAAACGGTGTTCAGAAACATGAAGAGCCTGAAAAAGTGTGAAATATATGAAGAGCTTCAAAAGGTGTCAAATATATAAGGAGCATGAAAAGGTCTGAAAAATAGCAGGAGCGTGAAACGGTGTTCAAAAACATGAAGAGCCTGAAAAAGTGTGAAATATATGAAGAGGTTCAAAAGGTGTCAAAAATATGAGGAGCACGAAACATTCTGAAAAATAAGAGGAGTATGAAACGGTGTTGAACAACATGAAGAGCATGAAAAGGTGTGAAAAATATGAAGAGATTAAAAAGGTGTCAAAATATGAGGAGCATGAAACGGTCTGAAAAATAGGAGGAGCATGATGTGGTGTTGAAAAATATGAAGAGCCTGAAAAGGTGTGAAATATATGAAGAGCTTCAAAAGGTGTCAAAAATATGAGGAGCATGAAAAGTTCTGAAAAATAGGAGTAGAATGAAGCTGTGTTCAAAAACATGAAGAGCTTGAGAAGGTGTGAAATATATGAAGAGCTTCAAAAGATGTGATAAATAGGAGGAGCATGAAGCGCTGTTCAAACACATGAAGAGCCTGAAAAGGTGTGAATAATATGAAGAGCTTCAAAAGGAGTCAAATATATGAGGAGCATGAAACTGTCTGAAAAATAGGAGGAGCATGAAACGGTCTGAAAAATAGGAGGAGCATGAAACGGTGTTGCAAAACATGAAGAGCCTGAAAAGGTGTGAAATATATGAAGAGCTTCAAAAGTTTTCAAAAGTATGAGGAGCAAGAAACGGTCTGAAAAATAGGAGGAGCATGAAACGGTGTTCAGAAACATGAAGAGCCTGAAAAGGTTTGAAATATACGAAGAGCTTCAAAAGGTGACAAAAATATGAGGAGCATGAAACGGTCTAAAAAATGGGAGGAGCATGAAGTGGTGTTGAAAAACATGAAGAGCCTGAAAAGGTGTAAAAAATATGAAGAGCTTCAAAAAGTGTCAAAAATATGAGGAGCATGAAACGATCTGAAACATAGTAGGAGCATGAAGTGTTGTTCAAAAACATGAAGAGCCTGAAAAGTTGTGAAATATATGAAGAGTTTCAAAAGGTGTCAAAAATATGAGGAGCATGACATGGTCTGAAAAATAGGAGGAGCATGAAGCAGTGTTGAAAAACATGAAGAGCCTGAAAAGGTGTGAAAAATATGAAGAGGTTCAAAAAGTTTGAAAAATATGAAGAGCTTCAAAAGGTGTCAAAAATATGAGGAGCAAGAAACGGTCTTAAAAATAGGAGGATCATGAAGCGGTGTTCAAAAACATGAAGAGCCTGACAAAGTGTGAAAAATATGAAGAGCTTCAAAAGGTGTAAAAAACATGAAGAGCTTCAAAAGGTGTGAAAATATGAAGAGTTTCAAAAGGTGTCAAACATATGAGGAGCATGAAACGGTCTGAAAAATAGGAGGAGCATGAAACGGTGTTCAAAACCATGAAGAGACTGAAAAGGTGTGAAATATATGAAGACTTCAAAAGGTGTCAAAAATATGAGGAGCATGAAACGGTCTGAAAAATATTAGGACCATGAAACGGTGTTGAAAACCTGAAGCGCCTGAAAAGGTGTGAAACATATGAAGAGTTTCAAAACATGTAAAAATATGAGGAGCATGAAACGGTGTTCAGAAACATGAAGAGCCTGAAAAAGTGTGAAATATATGAAGAGCTTCAAAAGGTGTCAAATATATAAGGAGCATGAAAAGGTCTGAAAAATAGCAGGAGCGTGAAACGGTGTTCAAAAACATGAAGAGCCTGAAAAAGTGTGAAATATATGAAGAGGTTCAAAAGGTGTCAAAAATATGAGGAGCACGAAACATTCTGAAAAATAAGAGGAGTATGAAACGGTGTTGAACAACATGAAGAGCATGAAAAGGTGTGAAAAATATGAAGAGATTAAAAAGGTGTCAAAATATGAGGAGCATGAAACGGTCTGAAAAATAGGAGGAGCATGATGTGGTGTTGAAAAATATGAAGAGCCTGAAAAGGTGTGAAATATATGAAGAGCTTCAAAAGGTGTCAAAAATATGAGGAGCATGAAAAGTTCTGAAAAATAGGAGTAGAATGAAGCGGTGTTCAAAAACATGAAGAGCTTGAGAAGGTGTGAAATATATGAAGAGCTTCAAAAGATGTGATAAATAGGAGGAGCATGAAGCGCTGTTCAAACACATGAAGAGCCTGAAAAGGTGTGAATAATATGAAGAGCTTCAAAAGGAGTCAAATATATGAGGAGCATGAAACTGTCTGAAAAATAGGAGGAGCATGAAACGGTCTGAAAAATAGGAGGAGCATGAAACGGTGTTGCAAAACATGAAGAGTCTGAAAAGGTGTGAAATATATGAAGAGCTTCAAAAGTTTTCAAAAGTATGAGGAGCATGATACGGTCTGAAAAATAGGAGGAGCATGAAGCGGTGTCGAAAAGTGAAGAGCCTGAAAAGGTGTGAAAAACATGAAGCGCTTCAAAAGTTGTCAAAAATATGAGGAACATGAAACGGTCTGAAAAATAGGAGGAGCAAGAATCGGTGTTGAAAAACATGAAGAGCATGAAAAGGATTGAAATATATGAAGAACATCAAAAGGTGTGAAAAATAGGAGTAGCATGAAGCGGTGTTCAAAAACTTGAAGAGCCTGAAAATGTGTTAAAAATATGAAGAGCTTAAAAGGTTTCAAAAATATGAGGAACATGAAATGGTCTGAAAAATAGGTTGAGCATGGAAGGGTGTTCAAAACATGAAGAGCCTGAAAGGTGTGAATAATATTAAGCTTTCAAAACGTAGCAAAAATATGAGGAGCATGAAACGGTCTGAAAAATAGGAGGAGCACGAAGCGCTGTTAAAAATCATGAAGAGCCTGAAAACGGGTGAAATATATGAAGAGCATCAAAAGGTGTCAAAAATATGAGGAGCATGAAGCGGTCTGAAAAAATAGAAGGAGCATGAAGTGGTGTTCAAAACATGAAGAGCCTGAAAAGGTGTGAAAAATATGAAGAGCTTCAAAAGGTGTCAAATATTGAGGAGCATGAAACTCTCTGAAAAATAAGAGGAGTATGAAACGGTGTTCAAAATCATTAAGAGCCTGAAAAGGTGTCAAAAATATGAGGAGCATGAAACAGTCTGAAATTAGGAGGAGCATGAAACGGTGTTGGAAAACATGAAGAGCATGAAAAGGTGTGAAAAATATGAAGAGCTTCAAAAGGTGTCAAATAGGAGTAGCATGAAACAGTGTTCAAAAACATGAAGAGCCTGAAAAGGTGTGGAAAATTTGAAGAGCTTCAAAACATATGAAAAATTTGAGGAGCATGAAACGGTCTGAAAAATAGGAGGAGCATGAAGCGGTGTTGAAAAACATGAAGAGCCTGAAAAGGTGTGATATATAAGAAGCGCTTCAAAAGGTGTGAAAAAAATTAGTCGCATGAACGGTCTGAAAAATAGGAGGAGCATGAAATGGTGTTGAAAAACATGAAGAGCCTGAAAAGGTGTGAAACATATGAAGAGCTTCAAAAGGTGTCAAAAATGAGAGGAGAAAGAAACGGTCAGAAAAATAGGAGGAGTATGAAGTGGTGTTGAAAAACATGAAGAGCCAGAAAAGGTGTGAAACATATGAAGAGCTTCAAAAGGTGTGAAAAACATGAAGAGCTTCAAAAGGTGTCAAAAATGTGAGGAGCATGAAACGGTCTGAAAAATAGGAGGAGCATGAAGCGGTGTTGAAAAACATGAAGAGCCTGAAAAGGTGTGAAATATATGAAGACCTTCAAAAGGTGTCAAAAATATGAGGAGCATGAAACGGTGTTAAAATCATGAAAAGCCTGAAAAGTTGCGATAAATGTATAGAGCTTCAAAAGGTGTGAAAAATATGAGGAGCAATAAACGGTCTGGAAAATAGGAGGAGAATGAAGTGGTGTTGAAAAACATGAAGAGCCTGAAATGGTGTGAAAAATATGAAGAGCTTCAAAAGGTGTCAAAAATATGAGCAGCATGAAACTGTATGTAAATTAGAAGGAGCTGGAAGTGGTGTTGAAATACATGAAGAGCCTCAAAAGGTGTGAAATACATGAAGAGCTTCAAAAGGTGTCAAAATTATGAGGAGCATGAAACAGTGTTCAAAAAGATGAAAAGCCTGAAAAACTGTGAAGAATATAAATAGCTTCAAAAGGTGTGAAACAGATGAGGAGCATGAAATGGTCTGAAAAATAGGAGGAGCACGAAGCGGTGTTGAAAAACATGAACAGCCTGGAAAGGTGTGAAATATATGAAGGGCTTCAAACGGTGTCAAAAATATGAGGAGCATAAAACAGTGTTCAAAAACATGAAAAGCTTGAAAAACTGTGAAGAATATAAAGAGCTTAAAAAGGTATGAAACAGATGAGGAGCATGAAACGGTGATGAAAAACATGAAGAGCATGAAAAGGTGTGAATATAGGAAGAGATTCAAAAGGTGTCAAAAATATGAGGAGCACGACACTGTCCGAAAAATTGTAGGAGAATGAAACGGTCTGAAAAATAGGAGGAGCATGAAATGGTGTTCAAAAACATGAAGAGCCTGAAAAGGTGTGAAATATATGAAGAACTTAAAAAGGTGTCAAAAATATGAAGAGCATGAAACAGTCAAAAAATAGGAGGAGCATGAGACGGTGTTGAAAAAATGAAGACCATAAAGAGGTGTGAAAAATATGAAGAGCTTCAAAAAGTGTCAAAATTATGAGGAGCATGAAACGGTCTGAAAAATAGGAGGAGCATGAAGCGGTCTTGAAAAACATGAAGAGCCTGAAAAGGTGTGAAATATATGAAGACCATCAAAAGGTGTCAAAAATATGAGGAGCATGAAATGGTGTTAAAAACATGAAAAGCCTGAAAAGTTGAGATAAATATATAGAGCTTTAAAAGGTGTGAAAAATATGAGGAGCAATAAACGGTCTAAAAAATAGGAGGAGAATGAAGTGGTGTTGAAAAACATGAAGAGCCTGAAATGGTGTGAAAAATATGAAGTGCTTCAAAAGGTGTCAAAAATATTAGGAGCATGAAACGGTCTGAAAAACAGGAGGAGCCTGAAGCGGTGTTGAAATACATGAAGAGCCTGAACAGGTGTGAAATACATGAAGAGCTTCAAAAGGTGTCAAAAATATAAGGAGCATGAAACAGTGTTCAAAAGCATGAAAGGCCTGATAACCTAAAGAATATAAAGAGCTTCAAAAGGTGTGAAACAGATGAGGAACATGAAATGGTCTGAAAAATAGGAGGAGCATGAAGTGGTGCTGAAAAACCTGAGGAGCTTGAAAAGGTGTGAAATATTTGAAGAGCTTCAAAATGTGTCAAAAATATGAGGAGCATGAATCGGTCTGAAATATAGGAGGAGCATGAAGCGGTGTTCAAAAACATGAAGAGCTTGAAAAGGTGTGAAAAATATGAAGAGCTCCAAAAGGTGTCAATAATATGAGGAGCAAGAAATGGTCTGAAAAAGAGGAGGAGCATGAAGCGGTATTGAAAAACATGAACAGCCTGAAAAGGTGTGAAATATTTGAAGAGCTTCAAAATGTGTCAAAAATATGAGGAGCATGAATCGGTCTGAAATATAGGAGGAGCATGAAGCGGTGTTCAAAAACATGAAGAGCCTGAAAAGGTGTGATATATATGAAGAGCTTCAATAAGTGTGAAAAATATTAGTAGCATGAAAGGTCTGAAAAATAGGAGGAGCATGAAGCAGGGTTGAAAAACATGAAGAGGCTGAAAAGGTGTGAAAAATATGAAGAGCTTCAAAAGATGTGAAATACATGAGGAGTATGAAACGGTAGAAAAAATACGAGGAGCCTGAAGCTATGTTCAAAAACATGAAGAGCCTGAAAAGGTGTGAAAAATATGAAGAGCTTCAAAAGGTGTCAAAAATATGAGGAGCATGAAACGGTCTGAAAAACAGGAGGAGCATGAAACCGTGTTTAAAAAAGGAAGAGCCTGAAAAGGTGTGAAAAATATGAAGAGTTTCAAAACGTGTCAAAAATATGAGGAGCAAGAAACGGTCTGAAAAAAAGGAGGAGCATGAAGCGGTGTTCAAAAACATGAAGAGCCTGAAAAGGTGTGAAAAATATGAAGAGCTTCAAAAGTTGTGAAAAATATGAAGAGCTTCAAAAGGTGTCAAAAATGAGATGAGCATGAAACGATCTGAGAAATAGGAGGAGCATGAAGCGGTGTTGAAAAACATGAAGAGCCTGAAAAGGTGTGAAAAATATGAAGAGATTGAAAAGGTGTCAAAAATGAGATGAGCATGAAACGTTCTGAAAAATAGGAGGAGCCTGAAGCGGTGTTCAAAAACATGAAGAGCCTGAAAAGGTGTGAAAAATATGAAGAGCTTCAAAATGTTTCAAAAATATGAGGAGCATGAAACGGTTTGAAAAATAGAAGGAGCATGAAGCGCTGTTCCAAAACATGAAGAGCCTGAAAAGTTGTGAAAAATATGAAGAGCTTCAAATCGTGTCAAAATATGAGGATCATGAAACGGTCTGAAAAATAGGAGGACCATGAAGCGGTGTTGAAAAACTAGAAGAGCTTGAAAACCTGTGAAAAATATGAAGAGCTTCAAAAGGTGTGAAAAATATGAAGAGCTTCAAAAGGTGTCATAAATGAAATGAGCATGAAACGGTCTGAAAAATAGGAGGAGAATGAAGCGGTGTTGAAAAACATGAAGAGCCTGAAAAGGTTTGAGAAATATGAAGAGCTTCAAAAGGTGTCAAAAATATGAGGAGCATGAAACGGTCTGAAAAATAGGAGGTGCATGAAGCGGTGTGAAAAACATGAAGAGCCTGAAATGGTGTGAAAAATATGAAGAGCTTCAAAAGGAGTCAAAAATATGAGGAGCATGAAACGGTCTGAAAAATAGAAGGAGCTGGAAGTGGTGTTGAAACACATGAAGAGCCTTAAAGGTGTGAAAAATATGAAGAGCTTCAAAATGTGTCAAAAATATGAGGAGCATGGAACGGTCTGAAAAATACGAGGAGCATGAAGCGGTGGTTAAAAACATGAAGAGCCTGAAAAGGGGTGAAAAACATGAAGAGCTTCTAAATGAGTTAAAAATATGAGAAGCATGAAACAACTGAAAAATAGGAGAAGCATGAAGCGGTGTTGAAAAACATGAAGAGCCTGAAAAGTTTTGAAATATATGAAGAGCTTCAATGGTGTCAAAACTAGGAGGAGCATGAAACAGTCTGAAAAATAGGAGAAGCATGAAGCGGTGTTGAAAAACATGAATAGCCTAAAAAGAAGTGAAAAATATGAAGAGCTTCAAAAGGTGTCAAAAATATGAGGAGCATAAAACGGTATGAAAAATAGGAGGAGCATGAAACGGTGTTCAAAAACCTGAAGAGCCTGAAAAGGTGTGAAAAATATGAAGAGCTTCAAAAGGTGTCAAAAATATGAGAAGAATGAAACGAATGAAAAATAGGAGGAGCATGAAGAGGTGCTGAAAAAAATTAAGAGCCTGAAAAGGTGTGAAATATATGAAGAGTTTCAAAAGGTGTCATAAATATCAGGAGCATGAAACGGTCTAAAAAATAGGAGGAGCATGAAGCGGTGTTTAAAAACATGAAGTGCCTGAAAAGGTGTGAAAAATATGAAGAGCTTCAAAAGATCTCAAAAATATGAGGAGCATGAAACGGTCTGAAAAATAGGAGGAGCATGAAGCGGTCCTCAAAAATATGAAGAGCCTGAAAAGTTGTGAAAAATATGAAGAGCTTCAAAAGGTGTCAAAAATATGAGGTGCATTAAACAGTGTGAAAAATAGGAGGAGTATGAAACGGTGTTGAAAAACATGAAAAGCATGAAAAAGTGTGAAAAATATGAAGAATTTCAAAGGGTGTCAAAAATATGAGAAGCATGAAGCGGTCTGAAAATTAGGAGAAGCATGAAGCGGTGTTGCAAAATATGAATAGCGTGAAAAGCTGTGAAATATATGAAGAGCTTCAAAAGGTGTCAAAAATATGAGGAGCATGAAACGGTGTGAAATATAGGAGAAGCATGAAGCGGAGTTGAAAAACATGCAGAGCAGGAAAAGGTGTGAAAAATATGAAGAGCTTCAAAAGGTGTCAAGAATATGAGGAGCATGAAACGGTCTGAAAAATAGGAGGAACATGAAGCTGTGTTCAAAAACATAAAAAGCCTGAAAAGATGTGAAAAATATGAAGAGCTTCAAAAGGTGGCAAAAATATGAGGAGCATGAAACGTTCTTAAAAATAGGAGGTACATGAAGCGGTGTTGAAAATCATGAAGAGCCTGAAAAGGTGTGAAAAATATGAAAAGCTTCAAAAGGTGTCAAAAATGAGATGAGCATGAAACGGTCTGAAAAATAGGAGGAGCATGAAGCGGTAGTGAAAATCATGAAGAGCCTGAAAAGGTGTGAAAAATATGAAGAGCTTCAAAAGGTGTGAAATACATGAGGAGGATTAAACGGTCAGAAAAATAGGAGGAGCATGAAGCGTTGTTGAAAAACATGAACAGCCTGAAAAGGTGTGAAAAATATGAAGAGCTTCTAAAGGTGTCAAAAATATGAGGAGCACGAAATGGTCTTAAAAATATGAGGAACATAAAGTGGTGTTGAAAAACATGAAGAGCCTGAAAAGGTGTGAAATATATGAAGAGCTTCTAAAGGTGTCAAAAATATGAGGAGCATGAAACGGTCTTAAAAATAGGAGGACGATGAAGCGGTGTTCAAAAACTTGAAGAGGATGAAAAGGTGTGAAAAATATGAAGAGCTTTAAAAGGTGTCAAAAATATGAGGAGCATGAAACGGTCTTAAAAATAGTAGGAGGATGAAGCGGTGTTCAAAAACTTGAAGAGGATGAAATGGTGTGAAAAATATGAAGAGCTTCTAAAGGTGTCAAAAATATGAGGAGCATGAAACGGTCTTAAAAATAAGAGGAGGATGAGGCGGTGTTGAAAAACTTGAAGAGGATGAAAAGGTGTGAAAAATATGAAGAGCTTTAAAAGATGTCCAAAATATGAGGAGCATGAAACGGTCTGAAAAATAGGAGGATTATGAAACGGTGTTCAAAAACATGAAGAGCCTGAAAAGGTGTGAAAAATATGAAGAGTCTCAAAACGTGTCAAAAATATGAGGAGTATGAAACGGTATGATAAATAGCAGGAGCATGAACCGGTGTTGAAAAACATGAAGAGTCTGAAATCGTGTGAAAAATATGAAGAGCTTCAAAAATGTGAAAAATATGAAGAGCTTCAAAAGATGTGAATAATATGCAAAGCTTCAAAAGATGTCAAAAATGAGATGAGCATGAAACGGTCTGAAAAAAAGGAGGAGAATGAAGCGGTGTTGAAAAACATCAAGAGCCTGAAAAGGTGTGAAAAATATGAAGAGCTTCAAAAGGTGTGAAATCGATGAGGAGCATTAAATGGTCTAAAAAATAGGAGGAGCATGAAGTGGTGTTCAAAAACATGAAGAGCATGAAAAGCTGAGAAAAATATGAAGAGCTTCAAAAGGTATCAAAATGAGATGAGCATGAACCGGTCTGAAAAATAGGAGGAGCATGAAGTGGGGTTGAAAAAATGAAAAGCCTGAAAAGGTGTGAAATATATGAAGTGCTTCAAAGGTGTCAAAAATATGAGGAAAATGAAAAGGTCTGAAAAATAGGAGGAGCATGAAGTGGTGTTGAAAAACATGAAGAGCCTGAACGTGTGAAAAATATGAAGGCCTTCAAAAAGTGTGAAAAATATGAAGAGTTTCAAAAGGTGTGAAAAAAGAGATGAGCATGAAACGGACTGAAAAACAGGAGGAGAATGAAGCAGTGTTGAAAATCATCAAGAGCATGAAAAGGTGTGAAAAATATGAAGAGTTTCAAAAGGTGTCAAAAAGGGATGAGCATGAAAAGGTCTGAAAAATAGGAGGAGCAAGAAGTGGTGTTGAAAAAAATGAGAAGCCTGAAAAGGTGTGAAATATATAAAGAGCTTCAAAAGGTGTGAAATACATGAGAAGCATGAAACTCTCTGAAAAATAGAAGGAGCATGAAGAGTTGTTGTAAAACATGAAGAGCCTGAAAAGGTTGAAAAATATGAAGAGCTTCAAAAGGTGCCCAAAATATGAGGAGCATGAAACGGTCTGAAAAATAGGAGGAGCATGAAGCGGTGTTGAAAAACATGAAGAGCCTGAAAAGGTGTGAAAAATATGAAGAGCTTCAAAAGGTGTTCAAAATATGAGGAGCATGAAACGGTCTGAAAAGTAGGAGGAGCATGAAGCGGTGTTTAAAAACATGAAGAGCCTGAAAAGCTGTGAGAAATATGAAGAGCTTCAAAAGGTGTCAAAAATATGAGGAGCATGAAACGGTCTGAAAAATAGGAGGAGCTGGAAGTGGTGTTGAAACACATGAAGAGCCTTAAAGGTGTGAAAAATATGAAGAGCTTCAAAATGTGTCAAAAATATGAGGAGCATGAAACGGTCTGAAAAATACGAGGAGCATGAAGCGGTGGTTAAAAACATGAAGAGCCTGAAAAGGGGTGAAAAACATGAAGAGCTTCTAGATGAGTAAAAAATATGAGAAGCATGAAACGACTGAAAAATAGGAGGAGCATGAAGCGGTGTTGAAAAACATGAAGAGCCTGAAAATTTTGAAATATATGAACAGCTTCAATGGTGTCAAAACTAGGAGGAGCATGAAACAGTCTGAAAAATAGGAGAAGCATGAAGCGGTGTTGAAAAACATGAATAGCCTAAAAAGAAGTGAAAAATATGAAGAGCTTCAAAAGGTGTCAAAAATATGAGGAGCATGAAACGGTATGAAAAATAGGAGGAGCATGAAACGGTGTTCAAAAACCTGAAGAGCCTGAAAAGGTGTGAAAAATATGAAGAGCTTCAAAAGGTGTCAAAAATATGAGAAGCATGAAACGAATGAAAAATAGGAGGAGCATGAAGAGGTGCTGAAAAACATTAAGAGCCTGAAAAGGTGTGAAATATATGAAGAGTTTCAAAAGGTGTCATAAATATCAGGAGCATGAAATGGTCTGAAAAAAAGGAGGAGCATGAAGTGGTGTTTAAAAACATGAAGTGTCTGAAAAGGTGTGAAAAATATGAAGAGCTTCAAAAGATCTCAAAAATATGAGGAGCATGAAACGGTCTGAAAAATAGGAGGAGCATGAAGCGGTCCTCAAAATCATGAAGAGCCTGAAAAGTTGTGAAAAATATGAAGAGATTCAAAAGGTGTCAAAAATATGAGGTGCATTAAACAGTGTGAAAAATAGGAGGAGTATGAAACGGTGTTGAAAAACATGAAAAGCATGAAAAAGTGTGAAAAATGTGAAGAATTTCAAAGGGTGTCAAAAATATGAGAAGCCTGAATCGGTCTGAAAAATAGGAGAAGCATGAAGCGGTGTTGCAAAATATGAATAGCGTGAAAAGCTGTGAAACATATGAAGAGCTTCAAAAGGTGTCAAAAATATGAGGAGCATGAAACCGTGTGAAATATAGGAGAAGCATGAAGCGGTGTTGAAAAACATGCAGAGCAGGAAAAGGTGTGAAAAATATGAAGAGCTTCAAAAGGTGTCAAGAATATGAGGAGCATGAAACGGTCTGAAAAATAGGAGGAACATGAAGCTGTGTTCAAAAACATGAAAAGCCTGAAAAGATGTGAAAAATATGAAGAGCTTCAAAAGGTGTCAAAAATATGAGGAGCATGAAACGTTCTGAAAAATAGGAGGTGCATGAATCGGTGTTGAAAATCATGAAGAGCCTGAAAAGGTGTGAAAAATATGAAAAGCTTCAAAAGGTGTCAAAAATATGAGGAGCATGAAACGGTCTTAAAAATAAGAGGAGGATGAGGCGGTGTTGAAAAATTTGAAGAGGATGAAAAGGTGTGAAAAATATGAAGAGCTTTAAAAGGTGTCCAAAATATGAGGAGCATGAAACGGTCTGAAAAATAGGAGGATTATGAAACGGTGTTCAAAAACATGAAGAGCCTGAAAAGGTGTGAAAAATATGAAGAGTCTCAAAACGTGTCAAAAATATGAGGAGTATGAAACGGTATGATAAATAGCAGGAGCATGAACCGGTGTTGAAAAACATGAAGAGTCTGAAATCGTGTGAAAAATATGAAGAGCTTCAAAAATGTGAAAAATATGAAGAGCTTCAAAAGATGTGAATAATATGCAAAGCTTCAAAAGATGTCAAAAATGAGATGAGCATGAAACGGTCTGAAAAAAAGGAGGAGAATGAAGCGGTGTTGAAAAACATCAAGAGCCTGAAAAGGTGTGAAAAATATGAAGAGCTTCAAAAGGTGTGAAATAGATGAGGAGCATTAAATGGTCTAAAAAATAGGAGGAGCATGAAGTGGTGTTCAAAAACATGAAGAGCATGAAAAGCTGAGAAAAATATGAAGAGCTTCAAAAGGTGTCAAAAATATGAGGAGCATGAAACAGTCTGAAAAATAGGAGGAGCATGAAACGGTGATTAACCACATGAAGAGCCTGAAAAGTTGTGAAAAACATGAAGAGATTCAAAACCTCTGAAATACATGAGGAGCATGAAACGGGCTGAAAAATAGGAGAAGTATGAAGTGGTGTGGAAAAACATCAAGAGCCTGAAAAGTTGTGAAAGATATGAAGAGCTTCAAAAGGTGTGAAAAATATGAGGAGCAAGAAATGGTCTGAAAAATAGGAGGATTATGAAACGTTGTTCAAAAACAAGAAGAGCCTGAAAAGTTGTGAAAAATAGTAAAAGCCTCAAAAAGTGTCAAAAATATGAGGAGCATGAAACGGTCTGAAAAATTGCAGTAGCATGAAGTGGTGTTGAAAAACCTGAAGAGTCTGAAAACGTCTGAAAATAAGAAGAGCTTCAAAAATATGAGAAATATGAAGAGCTTCAAAAGGTATCAAAATGAGATGAGCATGAACCGGTCTGAAAAATAGGAGGAGCATGAAGTGGGGTTGAAAAAATGAAAAGCCTGAAAAGGTGTGAAATATATGAAGTGCTTCAAAGGTGTCAAAAATATGAGGAAAATGAAAAGGTCTGAAAAATAGGAGGAGCATGAAGTGGTGTTGAAAAACATGAAGAGCCTGAAAATGTGTGAAAAATATGAAGACTTTCAAAAAGTGTGAAAAATATGAAGAGTTTCAAAAGGTGTGAAAAAAGAGATGAGCATGAAACGGACTGAAAAACAGGAGGAGAATGAAGCAGTGTTGAAAATCATCAAGAGCATGAAAAGGTGTGAAAAATATGAAGAGCTTCAAAAGGTGTCAAAAAGGGATGAGCATGAAAAGGTCTGAAAAATAGGAGGAGCAAGAAGTGGTGTTGAAAAAAATGAGAAGCCTGAAAAGGTGTGAAATATATAAAGAGCTTCAAAAGGTGTGAAATACATGAGAAGCATGAAACTCTCTGAAAAATAGAAGGAGCATGAAGAGTTGTTGTAAAACATGAAGAGCCTGAAAAGGTTGAAAAATATGAAGAGCTTCAAAAGGTGCCCAAAATATGAGGAGCATGAAACGGTCTGAAAAATAGGAGGAGCATGAAGCGGTGTTGAAAAACATGAAGAGCCTGAAAAGGTGTGAAAAATATGAAGAGCTTCAAAAGGTGTTCAAAATATGAGGAGCATGAAACGGTCTGAAAAGTAGGAGGAGCATGAAGCGGTGTTTAAAAACATGAAGAGCCTGAAAAGCTGTGAGAAATATGAAGAGCTTCAAAAGGTGTCAAAAATATGAGGAGCATGAAACGGTCTGAAAAATGGGAGGAGCTGGAAGTGGTGTTGAAACACATGAAGAGCCTGAAAGGTGTGAAAAATATGAAGAGCTTCAAAATGTGTCAAAAATATGAGGAGCATGAAACGGTCTGAAAAATACGAGGAGCATGAAGCGGTGGTTAAAAACATGAAGAGCCTGAAAAGGGGTGAAAAACATGAAGAGCTTCTAAATGAGTTAAAAATATGAGAAGCATGAAACGACTGAAAAATAGGAGGAGCATGAAGCGGTGTTGAAAAACATGAAGAGCCTGAAAATTTTGAAATATATGAATAGCTTCAATGGTGTCAAAACTAGGAGGAGCATGAAACGGTATGAAAAATAGGAGGAGCATGAAACGGTGTTCAAAAACCTGAAGAGCCTGAAAAGGTGTGAAAAATATGAAGAGCTTCAAAAGGTGTCAAAAATATGAGAAGCATGAAACGAATGAAAAATAGGAGGAGCATGAAGAGGTGCTGAAAAACATTAAGAGCCTGGAAAGGTGTGAAATATATGAAGAGCTTCAAAAGGTGTCATAAATATCAGGAGCATGAAACGGTCTGAAAAATAGGAGGAGCATGAAGCGGTGTTTAAAAACATGAAGTGCCTGAAAAGGGGTGAAAAATATGAAGAGCTTCAAAAGATCTCAAAAATATGAGGAGCATGAAACGGTCTGAAAAATAGGAGGAGCATGAAGCGGTCCTCAAAATCATGAAGAGCCTGAAAAGTTGTGAAAAATATGAAGAGCTTCAAAAGGTGTCTAAAATATGAGGTGCATTAAACAGTGTGAAAAATAGGAGTAGTATGAAACGGTGTTGAAAAACATGAAAAGCATGAAAAAGTGTGAAAAATATGAAGAATTTCAAAGGGTGTCAAAAATATGAGAAGCATGAAGCGGTCTGAAAAATAGGAGAAGCATGAAGCGGTGTTGCAAAATATGAATAGCGTGAAAAGCTGTGAAATATATGAAGAGCTTCAAAAGGTGTCAAAAATATGAGGAGCATGAAACGGTCTGAAATATAGGAGAAGCATGAAGCGGTGTTGAAAAACATGCAGAGCAGGAAAAGGTGTGAAAAATATGAAGAGCTTCAAAAGGTGTCAAGAATATGAGGAGCATGAAACGGTCTGAAAAATAGGAGGAACATGAAGCTGTGTTCAAAAACATGAAAAGCCTGAAAAGATGTGAAAAATATGAAGAGCTTCAAAAGGTGTGAAATACATGAGGAGGATTAAACGGTCAGAAAAATAGGAGGAGCATGAAGCGTTGTTGAAAAACATGAACAGCCTGAAAAGGTGTGAAAAATATGAAGAGCTTCTAAAGGTGTCAAAAATATGAGGAGCAAGAAATGGTCTTAAAAATATGAGGAACATAAAGTGGTGTTGAAAAACATGAAGAGCCTGAAAAGGTGTGAAATATATGAAGAGCTTCTAAAGGTGTCAAAAATATGAGGAGCATGAAACGGTCTTAAAAATAGGAGGACGATGAAGCGGTGTTCAAAAACTTGAAGAGGATGAAAAGGTGTGAAAAATATGAAGAGCTTTAAAAGGTGTCAAAAATATTAGGAGCATGAAACGGTCTTAAAAATAGGAGGAGGATGAAGCGGTGTTCAAAAACTTGAAGAGGATGAAATGGTGTGAAAAATATGAAGAGCTTCTAAAGGTGTCAAAAATATGAGGAGCATGAAACGGTCTTAAAAATAAGAGGAGGATGAGGCGGTGTTGAAAAACTTGAAGAGGATGAAAAGGTGTGAAAAATATGAAGAGCTTTAAAAGGTGTCCAAAATATGAGGAGCATGAAACGGTCTGAAAAATAGGAGGATTATGAAACGGTGTTCAAAAACATGAAGAGCCTGAAAAGGTGTGAAAAATATGAAGAGTCTCAAAACGTGTCAAAAATATGAGGAGTATGAAACGGTATGATAAATAGCAGGAGCATGAACCGGTGTTGAAAAACA
The DNA here is from genome assembly GCF_033118175.1 of Dama dama. Lineage (NCBI taxonomy): Eukaryota > Metazoa > Chordata > Mammalia > Artiodactyla > Cervidae > Dama > Dama dama. The sequence goes on from NC_083709.1 coordinate 6,500,290, forward strand.
TGAAGAGTCTGAAATCGTGTGAAAAATATGAAGAGCTTCAAAAATGTGAAAAATATGAAGAGCTTCAAAAGATGTGAATAATATGCAAAGCTTCAAAAGATGTCAAAAATGAGATGAGCATGAAACGGTCTGAAAAAAAGGAGGAGAATGAAGCGGTGTTGAAAAACATCAAGAGCCTGAAAAGGTGTGAAAAATATGAAGAGCTTCAAAAGGTGTGAAATAGATGAGGAGCATTAAATGGTCTAAAAAATAGGAGGAGCATGAAGTGGTGTTCAAAAACATGAAGAGCATGAAAAGCTGAGAAAAATATGAAGAGCTTCAAAAGGTGTCAAAAATATGAGGAGCATGAAACGGTCTGAAAAATAGGAGGAGCATGAAACGGTGATTAACCACATGAAGAGCCTGAAAAGTTGTGAAAAACATGAAGAGATTCAAAAGCTGTGAAATACATGAGGAGCATGAAACGGGCTGAAAAATAGGAGAAGCATGAAGTGGTGTGGAAAAACATCAAGAGCCTGAAAAGTTGTGAAAGATATGAAGAGCTTCAAAAGGTGTGAAAAATATGAGGAGCAAGAAATGGTCTGAAAAATAGGAGGATTATGAAACGTTGTTCAAAAACAAGAAGAGCCTGAAAAGGTGTGAAAAATAGTAAAAGCCTCAAAAAGTGTCAAAAATATGAGGAGCATGAAACGGTCTGAAAAATTGCAGGAGCATGAAGTGGTGTTGAAAAACCTGAAGTGTCTGAAAACGTCTGAAAATAAGAAGAGCTTCAAAAATATGAGAAATATGAAGAGCTTCAAAAGGTATCAAAATGAGATGAGCATGAACCGGTCTGAAAAATAGGAGGAGCATGAAGTGGGGTTGAAAAAATGAAAAGCCTGAAAAGGTGTGAAATATATGAAGTGCTTCAAAGGTGTCAAAAATATGAGGAAAATGAAAAGGTCTGAAAAATAGGAGGAGCATGAAGTGGTGTTGAAAAACATGAAGAGCCTGAAAACGTGTGAAAAATATGAAGACCTTCAAAAAGTGTGAAAAATATGAAGAGTTTCAAAAGGTGTGAAAAAAGAGATGAGCATGAAACGGACTGAAAAACAGGAGGAGAATGAAGCAGTGTTGAAAATCATCAAGAGCATGAAAAGGTGTGAAAAATATGAAAAGCTTCAAAAGGTGTCAAAAAGGGATGAGCATGAAAAGGTCTGAAAAATAGGAGGAGCAAGAAGTGGTGTTGAAAAAAATGAGAAGCCTGAAAAGGTGTGAAATATATAAAGAGCTTCAAAAGGTGTGAAATACATGAGAAGCATGAAACTCTCTGAAAAATAGAAGGAGCATGAAGAGTTGTTGTAAAACATGAAGAGCCTGAAAAGGTTGAAAAATATGAAGAGCTTCAAAAGGTGCCCAAAATATGAGGAGCATGAAACGGTCTGAAAAATAGGAGGAGCATGAAGCGGTGTTGAAAAACATGAAGAGCCTGAAAAGGTGTGAAAAATATGAAGAGCTTCAAAAGGTGTTCAAAATATGAGGAGCATGAAACGGTCTGAAAAGTAGGAGGAGCATGAAGCGGTGTTTAAAAACATGAAGAGCCTGAAAAGCTGTGAGAAATATGAAGAGCTTCAAAAGGTGTCAAAAATATGAGGAGCATGAAACGGTCTGAAAAATAGGAGGAGCTGGAAGTGGTGTTGAAACACATGAGGAGCCTTAAAGGTGTGAAAAATATGAAGAGCTTCAAAATGTGTCAAATATATGAGGAGCATGAAACGGTCTGAAAAATACGAGGAGCATGAAGCGGTGGTTAAAAACATGAAGAACCTGAAAAGGGGTGAAAAACATGAAGAGCTTCTAAATGAGTTAAAAATATGAGAAGCATGAAACGACTGAAAAATAGGAGGAGCATGAAGCGGTGTTGAAAAACATGAAGAGCCTGAAAATTTTGAAATATATGAACAGCTTCAATGGTGTCAAAACTAGGAGGAGCATGAAACAGTCTGAAAAATAGGAGAAGCATGAAGCGGTGTTGAAAAACATGAATAGCCTAAAAAGAAGTGAAAAATATGAAGAGCTTCAAAAGGTGTCAAAAATATGAGGAGCATGAAACGGTATGAAAAATAGGAGGAGCATGAAACGGTGTTCAAAAACCTGAAGAGCCTGAAAAGGTGTGAAAAATATGAAGAGCTTCAAAAGGTGTCAAAAATATGAGAAGCATGAAACGAATGAAAAATAGGAGGAGCATGAAGAGGTGCTGAAAAACATTAAGAGCCTGGAAAGGTGTGAAATATATGAAGAGCTTCAAAAGGTGTCATAAATATCAGGAGCATGAAACGGTCTGAAAAATAGGAGGAGCATGAAGCGGTGTTTAAAAACATGAAGTGCCTGAAAAGGGGTGAAAAATATGAAGAGCTTCAAAAGATCTCAAAAATATGAGGAGCATGAAACGGTCTAAAAAATAGGAGGAGCATGAAGCGGTGTTGAAAAACATGAAGAGCCTGAAAAGTTGTGAAAAATATGAAGAGCTTCAAAAGGTGTCTAAAATATGAGGTGCATTAAACAGTGTGAAAAATAGGAGTAGTATGAAACGGTGTTGAAAAACATGAAAAGCATGAAAAAGTGTGAAAAATATGAAGAATTTCAAAGGGTGTCAAAAATATGAGAAGCATGAAGCGGTCTGAAAAATAGGAGAAGCATGAAGCGGTGTTGCAAAATATGAATAGCGTGAAAAGCTGTGAAATATATGAAGAGCTTCAAAAGGTGTCAAAAATATGAGGAGCATGAAACGGTCTGAAATATAGGAGAAGCATGAAGCGGTGTTGAAAAACATGCAGAGCAGGAAAAGGTGTGAAAAATATGAAGAGCTTCAAAAGGTGTCAAGAATATGAGGAGCATGAAACGGTCTGAAAAATAGGAGGAACATGAAGCTGTGTTCAAAAACATGAAAAGCCTGAAAAGATGTGAAAAATATGAAGAGCTTCAAAAGGTGTGAAATACATGAGGAGGATTAAACGGTCAGAAAAATAGGAGGAGCATGAAGCGTTGTTGAAAAACATGAACAGCCTGAAAAGGTGTGAAAAATATGAAGAGCTTCTAAAGGTGTCAAAAATATGAGGAGCAAGAAATGGTCTTAAAAATATGAGGAACATAAAGTGGTGTTGAAAAACATGAAGAGCCTGAAAAGGTGTGAAATATATGAAGAGCTTCTAAAGGTGTCAAAAATATGAGGAGCATGAAACGGTCTTAAAAATAGGAGGACGATGAAGCGGTGTTCAAAAACTTGAAGAGGATGAAAAGGTGTGAAAAATATGAAGAGCTTTAAAAGGTGTCAAAAATATGAGGAGCATGAAACGGTCTTAAAAATAGGAGGAGGATGAAGCGGTGTTCAAAAACTTGAAGAGGATGAAATGGTGTGAAAAATATGAAGAGCTTCTAAAGGTGTCAAAAATATGAGGAGCATGAAACGGTCTTAAAAATAAGAGGAGGATGAGGCGGTGTTGAAAAACTTGAAGAGCCTGAAAAGGTGTGAAAAATATGAAGAGCTTTAAAAGGTGTCCAAAATATGAGGAGCATGAAACGGTCTGAAAAATAGGAGAATTATGAAACGGTGTTCAAAAACATGAAGAGCCTGAAAAGGTGTGAAAAATATGAAGAGTCTCAAAACGTGTCAAAAATATGAGAAGTATGAAACGGTATGATAAATAGCAGGAGCATGAACCGGTGTTGAAAAACATGAAGAGTCTGAAATCGTGTGAAAAATATGAAGAGCTTCAAAAATGTGAAAAATATGAAGAGCTTCAAAAGATGTGAATAATATGCAAAGCTTCAAAAGATGTCAAAAATGAGATGAGCATGAAACGGTCTGAAAAAAAGGAGGAGAATGAAGCGGTGTTGAAAAACATCAAGAGCCTGAAAAGGTGTGAAAAATATGAAGAGCTTCAAAAGGTGTGAAATAGATGAGGAGCATTAAATGGTCTAAAAAATAGGAGGAGCATGAAGTGGTGTTCAAAAACATGAAGAGCATGAAAAGCTGAGAAAAATATGAAGAGCTTCAAAAGGTGTCAAAAATATGAGGAGCATGAAACGGTCTGAAAAATAGGAGGAGCATGAAACGGTGATTAACCACATGAAGAGCCTGAAAAGTTGTGAAAAACATGAAGAGATTCAAAAGCTGTGAAATACATGAGGAGCATGAAACGGGCTGAAAAATAGGAGAAGCATGAAGTGGTGTGGAAAAACATCAAGAGCCTGAAAAGTTGTGAAAGATATGAAGAGCTTCAAAAGGTGTGAAAAATATGAGGAGCAAGAAATGGTCTGAAAAATAGGAGGATTATGAAACGTTGTTCAAAAACAAGAAGAGCCTGAAAAGGTGTGAAAAATAGTAAAAGCCTCAAAAAGTGTCAAAAATATGAGGAGCATGAAACGGTCTGAAAAATTGCAGGAGCATGAAGTGGTGTTGAAAAACCTGAAGTGTCTGAAAACGTCTGAAAATAAGAAGAGCTTCAAAAATATGAGAAATATGAAGAGCTTCAAAAGGTATCAAAATGAGATGAGCATGAACCGGTCTGAAAAATAGGAGGAGCATGAAGTGGGGTTGAAAAAATGAAAAGCCTGAAAAGGTGTGAAATATATGAAGTGCTTCAAAGGTGTCAAAAATATGAGGAAAATGAAAAGGTCTGAAAAATAGGAGGAGCATGAAGTGGTGTTGAAAAACATGAAGAGCCTGAAAACGTGTGAAAAATATGAAGACCTTCAAAAAGTGTGAAAAATATGAAGAGTTTCAAAAGGTGTGAAAAAAGAGATGAGCATGAAACGGACTGAAAAACAGGAGGAGAATGAAGCAGTGTTGAAAATCATCAAGAGCATGAAAAGGTGTGAAAAATATGAAAAGCTTCAAAAGGTGTCAAAAAGGGATGAGCATGAAAAGGTCTGAAAAATAGGAGGAGCAAGAAGTGGTGTTGAAAAAAATGAGAAGCCTGAAAAGGTGTGAAATATATAAAGAGCTTCAAAAGGTGTGAAATACATGAGAAGCATGAAACTCTCTGAAAAATAGAAGGAGCATGAAGAGTTGTTGTAAAACATGAAGAGCCTGAAAAGGTTGAAAAATATGAAGAGCTTCAAAAGGTGCCCAAAATATGAGGAGCATGAAACGGTCTGAAAAATAGGAGGAGCATGAAGCGGTGTTGAAAAACATGAAGAGCCTGAAAAGGTGTGAAAAATATGAAGAGCTTCAAAAGGTGTTCAAAATATGAGGAGCATGAAACGGTCTGAAAAGTAGGAGGAGCATGAAGCGGTGTTTAAAAACATGAAGAGCCTGAAAAGCTGTGAGAAATATGAAGAGCTTCAAAAGGTGTCAAAAATATGAGGAGCATGAAACGGTCTGAAAAATAGGAGGAGCTGGAAGTGGTGTTGAAACACATGAGGAGCCTTAAAGGTGTGAAAAATATGAAGAGCTTCAAAATGTGTCAAAAATATGAGGAGCATGAAACGGTCTGAAAAATACGAGGAGCATGAAGCGGTGGTTAAAAACATGAAGAACCTGAAAAGGGGTGAAAAACATGAAGAGCTTCTAAATGAGTTAAAAATATGAGAAGCATGAAACGACTGAAAAATAGGAGGAGCATGAAGCGGTGTTGAAAAACATGAAGAGCCTGAAAATTTTGAAATATATGAACAGCTTCAATGGTGTCAAAACTAGGAGGAGCATGAAACAGTCTGAAAAATAGGAGAAGCATGAAGCGGTGTTGAAAAACATGAATAGCCTAAAAAGAAGTGAAAAATATGAAGAGCTTCAAAAGGTGTCAAAAATATGAGGAGCATGAAACGGTATGAAAAATAGGAGGAGCATGAAACGGTGTTCAAAAACCTGAAGAGCCTGAAAAGGTGTGTAAAATATGAAGAGCTTCAAAAGATCTCAAAAATATGAGGAGCATGAAACGGTCTGAAAAATAGGAGGAGCATGAAGCGGTCCTCAAAAACATGAAGAGCCTGAAAAGTTGTGAAAAATATGAAGAGCTTCAAAAGGTGTCTAAAATATGAGGTGCATTAAACAGTGTGAAAAATAGGAGGAGTATGAAACGGTGTTGAAAAACATGAAAAGCATGAAAAAGTGTGAAAAATATGAAGAATTTCAAAGGGTGTCAAAAATATGAGAAGCATGAAGCGGTCTGAAAAATAGGAGAAGCATGAAGCGGTGTTGCAAAATATGAATAGCGTGAAAAGCTGTGAAATATATGAAGAGCTTCAAAAGGTGTCAAAAATATGAGGAGCATGAAACGGTCTGAAATATAGGAGAAGCATGAAGCGGTGTTGAAAAACATGCAGAGCAGGAAAAGGTGTGAAAAATATGAAGAGCTTCAAAAGGTGTCAAGAATATGAGGAGCATGAAACGGTCTGAAAAATAGGAGGAACATGAAGCTGTGTTCAAAAACATGAAAAGCCTGAAAAGATGTGAAAAATATGAAGAGCTTCAAAAGGTGTCAAAAATATGAGGAGCATGAAACGTTCTGAAAAATAGGAGGTGCATGAAGCGGTGTTGAAAATCATGAAGAGCCTGAAAAGGTGTGAAAAATATGAAAAGCTTCAAAAGGTGTCAAAAATGAGATGAGCATGAAACGGTCTGAAAAATAGGAGGAGCATGAGCGGTGTTGAAAATCATGAAGAGCCTGAAAAGGTGTGAAAAATATGAAGAGCTTCAAAAGGTGTGAAATACATGAGGAGGATTAAACGGTCAGAAAAATAGGAGGAGCATGAAGCGTTGTTGAAAAACATGAACAGCCTGAAAAGGTGTGAAAAATATGAAGAGCTTCTAAAGGTGTCAAAAATATGAGGAGCAAGAAATGGTGTTAAAAATATGAGGAACATAAAGTGGTGTTGAAAAACATGAAGAGCCTGAAAAGGTGTGAAATATATGAAGAGCTTCTAAAGGTGTCAAAAATATGAGGAGCATGAAACGGTCTTAAAAATAGGAGGACGATGAAGCGGTGTTCAAAAACTTGAAGAGGATGAAAAGGTGTGAAAAATATGAAGAGCTTTAAAAGGTGTCAAAAATATGAGGAGCATGAAACGGTCTTAAAAATAGGAGGAGGATGAAGCGGTGTTCAAAAACTTGAAGAGGATGAAATGGTGTGAAAAATATGAAGAGCTTCTAAAGGTGTCAAAAATATGAGGAGCATGAAACGGTCTTAAAAATAAGAGGAGGATGAGGCGGTGTTGAAAAACTTGAAGAAGATGAAAAGGTGTGAAAAATATGAAGAGCTTTAAAAGGTGTCCAAAATATGAGGAGCATGAAACGATCTGAAAAATAGGAGGATTATGAAACGGTGTTCAAAAACATGAAGAGCCTGAAAAGGTGTGAAAAATATGAAGAGTCTCAAAACGTGTCAAAAATATGAGGAGTATGAAACGGTATGATAAATAGCAGGAGCATGAACCGGTGTTGAAAAACATGAAGAGTCTGAAATCGTGTGAAAAATATGAAGAGCTTCAAAAATGTGAAAAATATGAAGAGCTTCAAAAGATGTGAATAATATGCAAAGCTTCAAAAGATGTCAAAAATGAGATGAGCATGAAACGGTCTGAAAAAAAGGAGGAGAATGAAGCGGTGTTGAAAAACATCAAGAGCCTGAAAAGGTGTGAAAAATATGAAGAGCTTCAAAAGGTGTGAAATAGATGAGGAGCATTAAAGGGTCTAAAAAATAGGAGGAGCATGAAGTGGTGTTCAAAAACATGAAGAGCATGAAAAGCTGAGAAAAATATGAAGAGCTTCAAAAGGTGTCAAAAATATGAGGAGCATGAAACGGTCTGAAAAATAGGAGGAGCATGAAACGGTGATTAACCACATGAAGAGCCTGAAAAGTTGTGAAAAACATGAAGAGATTCAAAAGCTGTGAAATACATGAGGAGCATGAAACGGGCTGAAAAATAGGAGAAGCATGAAGTGGTGTGGAAAAACATCAAGAGCCTGAAACGTTGTGAAAGATATGAAGAGCTTCAAAAGGTGTGAAAAATATGAGGAGCAAGAAATGGTCTGAAAAATAGGAGGATTATGAAACGTTGTTCAAAAACAAGAAGAGCCTGAAAAGGTGTGAAAAATAGTAAAAGCCTCAAAAAGTGTCAAAAATATGAGGAGCATGAAACGGTCTGAAAAATTGCAGGAGCATGAAGTGGTGTTGAAAAACCTGAAGTGTCTGAAAACGTCTGAAAATAAGAAGAGCTTCAAAAATATGAGAAATATGAAGAGCTTCAAAAGGTATCAAAATGAGATGAGCATGAACCGGTCTGAAAAATAGGAGGAGCATGAAGTGGGGTTGAAAAAATGAAAAGCCTGAAAAGGTGTGAAATATATGAAGTGCTTCAAAGGTGTCAAAAATATGAGGAAAATGAAAAGGTCTGAAAAATAGGAGGAGCATGAAGTGGTGTTGAAAAACATGAAGAGCCTGAAAACGTGTGAAAAATATGAAGACCTTCAAAAAGTGTGAAAAATATGAAGAGTTTCAAAAGGTGTGAAAAAAGAGATGAGCATGAAACGGACTGAAAAACAGGAGGAGAATGAAGCAGTGTTGAAAATCATCAAGAGCATGAAAAGGTGTGAAAAATATGAAAAGCTTCAAAAGGTGTCAAAAAGGGATGAGCATGAAAAGGTCTGAAAAATAGGAGGAGCAAGAAGTGGTGTTGAAAAAAATGAGAAGCCTGAAAAGGTGTGAAATATATAAAGAGCTTCAAAAGGTGTGAAATACATGAGAAGCATGAAACTCTCTGAAAAATAGAAGGAGCATGAAGAGTTGTTGTAAAACATGAAGAGCCTGAAAAGGTTGAAAAATATGAAGAGCTTCAAAAGGTGCCCAAAATATGAGGAGCATGAAACGGTCTGAAAAATAGGAGGAGCATGAAGCGGTGTTGAAAAACATGAAGAGCCTGAAAAGGTGTGAAAAATATGAAGAGCTTCAAAAGGTGTTCAAAATATGAGGAGCATGAAACGGTCTGAAAAGTAGGAGGAGCATGAAGCGGTGTTTAAAAACATGAAGAGCCTGAAAAGCTGTGAGAAATATGAAGAGCTTCAAAAGGTGTCAAAAATATGAGGAGCATGAAACGGTCTGAAAAATAGGAGGAGCTGGAAGTGGTGTTGAAACACATGAGGAGCCTTAAAGGTGTGAAAAATATGAAGAGCTTCAAAATGTGTCAAAAATATGAGGAGCATGAAACGGTCTGAAAAATACGAGGAGCATGAAGCGGTGGTTAAAAACATGAAGAACCTGAAAAGGGGTGAAAAACATGAAGAGCTTCTAAATGAGTTAAAAATATGAGAAGCATGAAACGACTGAAAAATAGGAGGAGCATGAAGCGGTGTTGAAAAACATGAAGAGCCTGAAAATTTTGAAATATATGAACAGCTTCAATGGTGTCAAAACTAGGAGGAGCATGAAACAGTCTGAAAAATAGGAGAAGCATGAAGCGGTGTTGAAAAACATGAATAGCCTAAAAAGAAGTGAAAAATATGAAGAGCTTCAAAAGGTGTCAAAAATATGAGGAGCATGAAACGGTAAGAAAAATAGGAGGAGCATGAAACGGTGTTCAAAAAACTGAAGAGCCTGAAAAGGTGTGTAAAATATGAAGAGCTTCAAAAGATCTCAAAAATATGAGGAGCATGAAACGGTCTGAAAAATAGGAGGAGCATGAAGCGGTCCTCAAAAACATGAAGAGCCTGAAAAGTTGTGAAAAATATGAAGAGCTTCAAAAGGTGTCTAAAATATGAGGTGCATTAAACAGTGTGAAAAATAGGAGGAGTATGAAACGGTGTTGAAAAACATGAAAAGCATGAAAAAGTGTGAAAAATATGAAGAATTTCAAAGGGTGTCAAAAATATGAGAAGCATGAAGCGGTCTGAAAAATAGGAGAAGCATGAAGCGGTGTTGCAAAATATGAATAGCGTGAAAAGCTGTGAAATATATGAAGAGCTTCAAAAGGTGTCAAAAATATGAGGAGCATGAAACGGTCTGAAATATAGGAGAAGCATGAAGCGGTGTTGAAAAACATGCAGAGCAGGAAAAGGTGTGAAAAATATGAAGAGCTTCAAAAGGTGTCAAGAATATGAGGAGCATGAAACGGTCTGAAAAATAGGAGGAACATGAAGGTGTGTTCAAAAACATGAAAAGCCTGAAAAGATGTGAAAAATATGAAGAGCTTCAAAAGGTGTCAAAAATATGAGGAGCATGAAACGTTCTGAAAAATAGGAGGTGCATGAAGCGGTGTTGAAAATCATGAAGAGCCTGAAAAGGTGTGAAAAATATGAAAAGCTTCAAAAGGTGTCAAAAATGAGATGAGCATGAAACGGTCTGAAAAATAGGAGGAGCATGAGCGGTGTTGAAAATCATGAAGAGCCTGAAAAGGTGTGAAAAATATGAAGAGCTTCAAAAGGTGTGAAATACATGAGGAGGATTAAACGGTCAGAAAAATAGGAGGAGCATGAAGCGTTGTTGAAAAACATGAACAGCCTGAAAAGGTGTGAAAAATATGAAGAGCTTCTAAAGGTGTCAAAAATATGAGGAGCAAGAAATGGTCTTAAAAATATGAGGAACATAAAGTGGTGTTGAAAAACATGAAGAGCCTGAAAAGGTGTGAAATATATGAAGAGCTTCTAAAGGTGTCAAAAATATGAGGAGCATGAAACGGTCTTAAAAATAGGAGGACGATGAAGCGGTGTTCAAAAACTTGAAGAGGATGAAAAGGTGTGAAAAATATGAAGAGCTTTAAAAGGTGTCAAAAATATGAGGAGCATGAAACGGTCTTAAAAATAGGAGGAGGATGAAGCGGTGTTCAAAAACTTGAAGAGGATGAAATGGTGTGAAAAATATGAAGAGCTTCTAAAGGTGTCAAAAATATGAGGAGCATGAAACGGTCTTAAAAATAAGAGGAGGATGAGGCGGTGTTGAAAAACTTGAAGAGGATGAAAAGGTGTGAAAAATACGAAGAGCTTTAAAAGGTGTCCAAAATATGAGGAGCATGAAACGGTCTGAAAAATAGGAGGATTATGAAACGGTGTTCAAAAACATGAAGAGCCTGAAAAGGTGTGAAAAATATGAAGAGTCTCAAAACGTGTCAAAAATATGAGGAGTATGAAACGGTATGATAAATAGCAGGAGCATGAACCGGTGTTGAAAAACATGAAGAGTCTGAAATCGTGTGAAAAATATGAAGAGCTTCAAAAATGTGAAAAATATGAAGAGCTTCAAAAGATGTGAATAATATGCAAAGCTTCAAAAGATGTCAAAAATGAGATGAGCATGAAACGGTCTGAAAAAAAGGAGGAGAATGAAGCGGTGTTGAAAAACATCAAGAGCCTGAAAAGGTGTGAAAAATATGAAGAGCTTCAAAAGGTGTGAAATAGATGAGGAGCATTAAAGGGTCTAAAAAATAGGAGGAGCATGAAGTGGTGTTCAAAAACATGAAGAGCATGAAAAGCTGAGAAAAATATGAAGAGCTTCAAAAGGTGTCAAAAATATGAGGAGCATGAAACGGTCTGAAAAATAGGAGGAGCATGAAACGGTGATTAACCACATGAAGAGCCTGAAAAGTTGTGAAAAACATGAAGAGATTCAAAAGCTGTGAAATACATGAGGAGCATGAAACGGGCTGAAAAATAGGAGAAGCATGAAGTGGTGTGGAAAAACATCAAGAGCCTGAAAAGTTGTGAAAGATATGAAGAGCTTCAAAAGGTGTGAAAAATATGAGGAGCAAGAAATGGTCTGAAAAATAGGAGGATTATGAAACGTTGTTCAAAAACAAGAAGAGCCTGAAAAGGTGTGAAAAATAGTAAAAGCCTCAAAAAGTGTCAAAAATATGAGGAGCATGAAACGGTCTGAAAAATTGCAGGAGCATGAAGTGGTGTTGAAAAACCTGAAGAGTCTGAAAACGTCTGAAAATAAGAAGAGCTTCAAAAATATGAGAAATATGAAGAGCTTCAAAAGGTATCAAAATGAGATGAGCATGAACCGGTCTGAAAAATAGGAGGAGCATGAAGTGGGGTTGAAAAAATGAAAAGCCTGAAAAGGTGTGAAATATATGAAGTGCTTCAAAGGTGTCAAAAATATGAGGAAAATGAAAAGGTCTGAAAAATAGGAGGAGCATGAAGTGGTGTTGAAAAACATGAAGAGCCTGAAAACGTGTGAAAAATATGAAGACCTTCAAAAAGTGTGAAAAATATGAAGAGTTTCAAAAGGTGTGAAAAAAGAGATGAGCATGAAACGGACTGAAAAACAGGAGGAGAATGAAGCAGTGTTGAAAATCATCAAGAGCATGAAAAGGTGTGAAAAATATGAAGAGCTTCAAAAGGTGTCAAAAAGGGATGAGCATGAAAAGGTCTGAAAAATAGGAGGAGCAAGAAGTGGTGTTGAAAAAAATGAGAAGCCTGAAAAGGTGTGAAATATATAAAGAGCTTCAAAAGGTGTGAAATACATGAGAAGCATGAAACTCTCTGAAAAATAGAAGGAGCATGAAGAGTTGTTGTAAAACATGAAGAGCCTGAAAAGGTTGAAAAATATGAAGAGCTTCAAAAGGTGTCAAAAATATGAGGAGCATGAAACGGTCTGAAAAATAGGAGGAGCATGAAGCGGTGTTGAAAAACATGAAGAGCCTGAAAAGCTGTGAGAAATATGAAGAGCTTCAAAAGGTGTCAAAAATATGAGGAGCATGAAACGGTCTGAAAAATAGGAGGAGCTGGAAGTGGTGTTGAAACACATGAAGAGCCTTAAAGGTGTGAAAAATATGAAGAGCTTCAAAATGTGTCAAAAATATGAGGAGCATGAAACGGTCTGAAAAATACGAGGAGCATGAAGCGGTGGTTAAAAACATGAAGAGCCTGAAAAGGGGTGAAAAACATGAAGAGCTTCTAAATGAGTTAAAAATATGAGAAGCATGAAACGACTGAAAAATAGGAGGAGCATGAAGCGGTGTTGAAAAACATGAAGAGCCTGAAAATTTTGAAATATATGAACAGCTTCAATGGTGTCAAAACTAGGAGGAGCATGAAACAGTCTGAAAAACAGGAGAAGCATGAAGCGGTGTTGAAAAACATGAATAGCCTAAAAAGAAGTGAAAAATATGAAGAGCTTCAAAAGGTGTCAAAAATATGAGGAGCATGAAACGGTATGAAAAATAGGAGGAGCATGAAACGGTGTTCAAAAACCTGAAGAGCCTGAAAAGGTGTGAAAAATATGAAGAGCTTCAAAAGATCTCAAATATATGAGGAGCATGAAACGGTCTGAAAAATAGGAGGAGCATGAAGCGGTCCTCAAAAACATGAAGAGCCTGAAAAGTTGTGAAAAATATGAAGAGCTTCAAAAGGTGTCTAAAATATGAGGTGCATTAAACAGTGTGAAAAATAGGAGGAGTATGAAACGGTGTTGAAAAACATGAAAAGCATGAAAAAGTGTGAAAAATATGAAGAATTTCAAAGGGTGTCAAAAATATGAGAAGCATGAAGCGGTCTGAAAAATAGGAGAAGCATGAAGCGGTGTTGCAAAATATGAATAGCGTGAAAAGCTGTGAAATATATGAAGAGCTTCAAAAGGTGTCAAAAATATGAGGAGCATGAAACGGTGTGAAATATAGGAGAAGCATGAAGCGGTGTTGAGAAACATGCAGAGCAGGAAAAGGTGTGAAAAATATGAAGAGCTTCAAAAGGTGTCAAGAATATGAGGAGCATGAAACGGTCTGAAAAATAGGAGGAACATGAAGCTGTGTTCAAAAACATGAAAAGCCTGAAAAGATGTGAAAAATATGAAGAGCTTCAAAAGGTGTCAAAAATATGAGGAGCATGAATCGTTCTGAAAAATAGGAGGTGCATGAAGCGGTGTTGAAAATCATGAAGAGCCTGAAAAGGTGTGAAAAATATGAAAAGCTTCAAAAGGTGTCAAAAATGAGATGAGCATGAAACGGTCTGAAAAATAGGAGGAGCATGAGCGGTGTTGAAAATCATGAAGAGCCTGAAAAGGTGTGAAAAATATGAAGAGCTTCAAAAGGTGTGAAATACATGAGGAGGATTAAACGGTCAGAAAAATAGGAGGAGCATGAAGCGTTGTTGAAAAACATGAACATCCTGAAAAGGTGTGAAAAATATGAAGAGCTTCTAAAGGTGTCAAAAATATGAGGAGCAAGAAATGGTCTTAAAATATGAGGAACATAAAGTGGTGTTGAAAAACATGAAGAGCCTGAAAAGGTGTGAAATATATGAAGAGCTTCTAAAGGTGTCAAAAATATGAGGAGCATGAAACGGTCTTAAAAATAGGAGGACGATGAAGCGGTGTTCAAAAACTTGAAGAGGATGAAAAGGTGTGAAAAATATGAAGAGCTTTAAAAGGTGTCAAAAATATGAGGAGCATGAAACGGTCTTAAAAATAGTAGGAGGATGAAGCGGTGTTCAAAAACTTGAAGAGGATGAAATGGTGTGAAAAATATGAAGAGCTTCTAAAGGTGTCAAAAATATGAGGAGCATGAAACGGTCTTAAAAATAAGAGGAGGATGAGGCGGTGTTGAAAAACTTGAAGAGGATGAAATGGTGTGAAAAATATGAAGAGCTTTAAAAGGTGTCCAAAATATGAGGAGCATGAAACGGTCTGAAAAATAGGAGGATTATGAAACGGTGTTCAAAAACATGAAGAGCCTGAAAAGGTGTGAAAAATATGAAGAGTCTCAAAACGTGTCAAAAATATGAGGAGTATGAAATGGTATGATAAATAGCAGGAGCATGAACTGGTGTTGAAAAACATGAAGAGTCTGAAATCGTGTGAAAAATATGAAGAGCTTCAAAAATGTGAAAAATATGAAGAGCTTCAAAAGATGTGAATAATATGCAAAGCTTCAAAAGATGTCAAAAATGAGATGAGCATGAAACGGTCTGAAAAAAAGGAGGAGAATGAAGCGGTGTTGAAAAACATCAAGAGCCTGAAAAGGTGTGAAAAATATGAAGAGCTTCAAAAGGTGTGAAATAGATGAGGAGCATTAAATGGTCTAAAAAATAGGAGGAGCATGAAGTGGTGTTCAAAAACATGAAGAGCATGAAAAGCTGAGAAAAATATGAAGAGCTTCAAAAGGTGTCAAAAATATGAGGAGCATGAAACGGTCTGAAAAATAGGAGGAGCATGAAACGGTGATTAACCACATGAAGAGCCTGAAAAGTTGTGAAAAACATGAAGAGATTCAAAAGCTGTGAAATACATGAGGAGCATGAAACGGGCTGAAAAATAGGAGAAGCATGAAGTGGTGTGGAAAAACATCAAGAGCCTGAAAAGTTGTGAAAGATATGAAGAGCTTCAAAAGGTGTGAAAAATATGAGGAGCAAGAAATGGTCTGAAAAATAGGAGGATTATGAAACGTTGTTCAAAAACAAGAAGAGCCTGAAAAGGTGTGAAAAATAGTAAAAGCCTCAAAAAGTGTCAAAAATATGAGGAGCATGAAACGGTCTGAAAAATTGCAGGAGCATGAAGTGGTGTTGAAAAACCTGAAGAGTCTGAAAACGTCTGAAAATAAGAAGAGCTTCAAAAATATGAGAAATATGAAGAGCTTCAAAAGGTATCAAAATGAGATGAGCATGAACCGGTCTGAAAAATAGGAGGAGCATGAAGTGGGGTTGAAAAAATGAAAAGCCTGAAAAGGTGTGAAATATATGAAGTGCTTCAAAGGTGTCAAAAATATGAGGAAAATGAAAAGGTCTGAAAAATAGGAGGAGCATGAAGTGGTGTTGAAAAACATGAAGAGCCTGAAAACGTGTGAAAAATATGAAGACCTTCAAAAAGTGTGAAAAATATGAAGAGTTTCAAAAGGTGTGAAAAAAGAGATGAGCATGAAACGGACTGAAAAACAGGAGGAGAATGAAGCAGTGTTGAAAATCATCAAGAGCATGAAAAGGTGTGAAAAATATGAAGAGCTTCAAAAGGTGTCAAAAAGGGATGAGCATGAAAAGGTCTGAAAAATAGGAGGAGCAAGAAGTGGTGTTGAAAAAAATGAGAAGCCTGAAAATGTGTGAAATATATAAAGAGCTTCAAAAGGTGTGAAATACATGAGAAGCATGAAACTCTCTGAAAAATAGAAGGAGCATGAAGAGTTGTTGTAAAACATGAAGAGCCTGAAAAGGTTGAAAAATATGAAGAGCTTCAAAAGGTGCCCAAAATATGAGGAGCATGAAACGGTCTGAAAAATAGGAGGAGCATGAAGCGGTGTTGAAAAACATGAAGAGCCTGAAAAGCTGTGAGAAATATGAAGAGCTTCAAAAGGTGTCAAAAATATGAGGAGCATGAAACGGTCTGAAAAATAGGAGGAGCTGGAAGTGGTGTTGAAACACATGAAGAGCCTTAAAGGTGTGAAAAATATGAAGAGCTTCAAAATGTGTCAAAAATATGAGGAGCATGAAACGGTCTGAAAAATACGAGGAGCATGAAGCGGTGGTTAAAAACATGAAGAGCCTGAAAAGGGGTGAAAAACATGAAGAGCTTCTAAATGAGTTAAAAATATGAGAAGCATGAAACGACTGAAAAATAGGAGGAGCATGAAGCGGTGTTGAAAAACATGAAGAGCCTGAAAATTTTGAAATATATGAACAGCTTCAATGGTGTCAAAACTAGGAGGAGCATGAAACAGTCTGAAAAACAGGAGAAGCATGAAGCGGTGTTGAAAAACATGAATAGCCTAAAAAGAAGTGAAAAATATGAAGAGCTTCAAAAGGTGTCAAAAATATGAGGAGCATGAAACGGTATGAAAAATAGGAGGAGCATGAAACGGTGTTCAAAAACCTGAAGAGCCTGAAAAGGTGTGAAAAATATGAAGAGCTTCAAAAGATCTCAAATATATGAGGAGCATGAAACGGTCTGAAAAATAGGAGGAGCATGAAGCGGTCCTCAAAAACATGAAGAGCCTGAAAAGTTGTGAAAAATATGAAGAGCTTCAAAAGGTGTCTAAAATATGAGGTGCATTAAACAGTGTGAAAAATAGGAGGAGTATGAAACGGTGTTGAAAAACATGAAAAGCATGAAAAAGTGTGAAAAATATGAAGAATTTCAAAGGGTGTCAAAAATATGAGAAGCATGAAGCGGTCTGAAAAATAGGAGAAGCATGAAGCGGTGTTGCAAAATATGAATAGCGTGAAAAGCTGTGAAATATATGAAGAGCTTCAAAAGGTGTCAAAAATATGAGGAGCATGAAACGGTGTGAAATATAGGAGAAGCATGAAGCGGTGTTGAGAAACATGCAGAGCAGGAAAAGGTGTGAAAAATATGAAGAGCTTCAAAAGGTGTCAAGAATATGAGGAGCATGAAACGGTCTGAAAAATAGGAGGAACATGAAGCTGTGTTCAAAAACATGAAAAGCCTGAAAAGATGTGAAAAATATGAAGAGCTTCAAAAGGTGTCAAAAATATGAGGAGCATGAATCGTTCTGAAAAATAGGAGGTGCATGAAGCGGTGTTGAAAATCATGAAGAGCCTGAAAAGGTGTGAAAAATATGAAAAGCTTCAAAAGGTGTCAAAAATGAGATGAGCATGAAACGGTCTGAAAAATAGGAGGAGCATGAGCGGTGTTGAAAATCATGAAGAGCCTGAAAAGGTGTGAAAAATATGAAGAGCTTCAAAAGGTGTGAAATACATGAGGAGGATTAAACGGTCAGAAAAATAGGAGGAGCATGAAGCGTTGTTGAAAAACATGAACAGCCTGAAAAGGTGTGAAAAATATGAAGAGCTTCTAAAGGTGTCAAAAATATGAGGAGCAAGAAATGGTCTTAAAATATGAGGAACATAAAGTGGTGTTGAAAAACATGAAGAGCCTGAAAAGGTGTGAAATATATGAAGAGCTTCTAAAGGTGTCAAAAATATGAGGAGCATGAAACGGTCTTAAAAATAGGAGGACGATGAAGCGGTGTTCAAAAACTTGAAGAGGATGAAAAGGTGTGAAAAATATGAAGAGCTTTAAAAGGTGTCAAAAATATGAGGAGCATGAAACGGTCTTAAAAATAGGAGGAGGATGAAGCGGTGTTCAAAAACTTGAAGAGGATGAAATGGTGTGAAAAATATGAAGAACTTCTAAAGGTGTCAAAAATATGAGGAGCATGAAACGGTCTTAAAAATAAGAGGAGGATGAGGCGGTGTTGAAAAACTTGAAGAGGATGAAAAGGTGTGAAAAATATGAAGAGCTTTAAAAGGTGTCCAAAATATGAGGAGCATGAAACGGTCTGAAAAATAGGAGGATTATGAAACGGTGTTCAAAAACATGAAGAGCCTGAAAAGGTGTGAAAAATATGAAGAGTCTCAAAACGTGTCAAAAATATGAGGAGTATGAAACGGTATGATAAATAGCAGGAGCATGAACTGGTGTTGAAAAACATGAAGAGTCTGAAATCGTGTGAAAAATATGAAGAGCTTCAAAAATGTGAAAAATATGAAGAGCTTCAAAAGATGTGAATAATATGCAAAGCTTCAAAAGATGTCAAAAATGAGATGAGCATGAAACGGTCTGAAAAAAAGGAGGAGAATGAAGCGGTGTTGAAAAACATCAAGAGCCTGAAAAGGTGTGAAAAATATGAAGAGCTTCAAAAGGTGTGAAATAGATGAGGAGCATTAAATGGTCTAAAAAATAGGAGGAGCATGAAGTGGTGTTCAAAAACATGAAGAGCATGAAAAGCTGAGAAAAATATGAAGAGCTTCAAAAGGTGTCAAAAATATGAGGAGCATGAAACGGTCTGAAAAATAGGAGGAGCATGAAACGGTGATTAACCACATGAAGAGCCTGAAAAGTTGTGAAAAACATGAAGAGATTCAAAAGCTGTGAAATACATGAGGAGCATGAAACGGGCTGAAAAATAGGAGAAGCATGAAGTGGTGTGGAAAAACATCAAGAGCCTGAAAAGTTGTGAAAGATATGAAGAGCTTCAAAAGGTGTGAAAAATATGAGGAGCAAGAAATGGTCTGAAAAATAGGAGGATTATGAAACGTTGTTCAAAGCAAGAAGAGCCTGAAAAGGTGTGAAAAATAGTAAAAGCCTCAAAAAGTGTCAAAAATATGAGGAGCATGAAACGGTCTGAAAAATTGCAGGAGCATGAAGTGGTGTTGAAAAACCTGAAGAGTCTGAAAACGTCTGAAAATAAGAAGAGCTTCAAAAATATGAGAAATATGAAGAGCTTCAAAAGGTATCAAAATGAGATGAGCATGAACCGGTCTGAAAAATAGGAGGAGCATGAAGTGGGGTTGAAAAAATGAAAAGCCTGAAAAGGTGTGAAATATATGAAGTGCTTCAAAGGTGTCAAAAATATGAGGAAAATGAAAAGGTCTGAAAAATAGGAGGAGCATGAAGTGGTGTTGAAAACATGAAGAGCCTGAAAACGTGTGAAAAATATGAAGACCTTCAAAAAGTGTGAAAAATATGAAGAGTTTCAAAAGGTGTGAAAAAAGAGATGAGCATGAAACGGACTGAAAAACAGGAGGAGAATGAAGCAGTGTTGAAAATCATCAAGAGCATGAAAAGGTGTGAAAAATATGAAGAGCTTCAAAAGGTGTCAAAAAGGGATGAGCATGAAAAGGTCTGAAAAATAGGAGGAGCAAGAAGTGGTGTTGAAAAAAATGAGAAGCCTGAAAATGTGTGAAATATATAAAGAGCTTCAAAAGGTGTGAAATACATGAGAAGCATGAAACTCTCTGAAAAATAGAAGGAGCATGAAGAGTTGTTGTAAAACATGAAGAGCCTGAAAAGGTTGAAAAATATGAAGAGCTTCAAAAGGTGCCCAAAATATGAGGAGCATGAAACGGTCTGAAAAATAGGAGGAGCATGAAGCGGTGTTGAAAAACATGAAGAGCCTGAAAAGGTGTGAAAAATATGAAGAGCTTCAAAAGGTGTTCAAAATATGAGGAGCATGAAACGGTCTGAAAAGTAGGAGGAGCATGAAGCGGTGTTTAAAAACATGAAGAGCCTGAAAAGCTGTGAGAAATATGAAGAGCTTCAAAAGGTGTCAAAAATATGAGGAGCATGAAACGGTCTGAAAAATAGGAGGAGCTGGAAGTGGTGTTGAAACACATGAAGAGCCTTAAAGGTGTGAAAAATATGAAGAGCTTCAAAATGTGTCAAAAATATGAGGAGCATGAAACGGTCTGAAAAATACGAGGAGCATGAAGCGGTGGTTAAAAACATGAAGAGCCTGAAAAGGGGTGAAAAACATGAAGAGCTTCTAAATGAGTTAAAAATATGAGAAGCATGAAACGACTGAAAAATAGGAGGAGCATGAAGCGGTGTTGAAAAACATGAAGAGCCTGAAAATTTTGAAATATATGAACAGCTTCAATGGTGTCAAAACTAGGAGGAGCATGAAACAGTCTGAAAAATAGGAGAAGCATGAAGCGGTGTTGAAAAACATGAATAGCCTAAAAAGAAGTGAAAAATATGAAGAGCTTCAAAAGGTGTCAAAAATATGAGGAGCATGAAACGGTATGAAAAATAGGAGGAGCATGAAACGGTGTTCAAAAACCTGAAGAGCCTGAAAAGGTGTGAAAAATATGAAGAGCTTCAAAAGATCTCAAAAATATGAGGAGCATGAAACGGTCTGAAAAATAGTAGGAGCATGAAGCGCTCCTCAAAAACATGAAGAGCCTGAAAAGTTGTGAAAAATATGAAGAGCTTCAAAAGGTGTCTAAAATATGAGGTGCATTAAACAGTGTGAAAAATAGGAGGAGTATGAAACGGTGTTGAAAAACATGAAAAGCATGAAAAAGTGTGAAAAATATGAAGAATTTCAAAGGGTGTCAAAAATATGAGAAGCATGAAGCGGTCTGAAAAATAGGAGAAGCATGAAGCGGTGTTGCAAAATATGAATAGCGTGAAAAGCTGTGAAATATATGAAGAGCTTCAAAAGGTGTCAAAAATATGAGGAGCATGAAACGGTGTGAAATATAGGAGAAGCATGAAGCGGTGTTGAGAAACATGCAGAGCAGGAAAAGGTGTGAAAAATATGAAGAGCTTCAAAAGGTGTCAAGAATATGAGGAGCATGAAACGGTCTGAAAAATAGGAGGAACATGAAGCTGTGTTCAAAAACATGAAAAGCCTGAAAAGATGTGAAAAATATGAAGAGCTTCAAAAGGTGTCAAAAATATGAGGAGCATGAAACGTTTTGAAAAATAGGAGGTGCATGAAGCGGTGTTGAAAATCATGAAGATCCTGAAAAGGTGTGAAAAATATGAAAAGCTTCAAAAGGTGTCAAAAATGAGATGAGCATGAAACGGTCTGAAAAATAGGAGGAGCATGAGCGGTGTTGAAAATCATGAAGAGCCTGAAAAGGTGTGAAAAATATGAAGAGCTTCAAAAGGTGTGAAATACATGAGGAGGATTAAACGGTTAGAAAAATAGGAGGAGCATGAAGCGTTGTTGAAAAACATGAACAGCCTGAAAAGGTGTGAAAAATATGAAGAGATTCTAAAGGTGTCAAAAATATGAGGAGCAAGAAATGGTGTTAAAAATATGAGGAATATAAAGTGGTGTTGAAAAACATGAAGAGCCTGAAAAGGTGTGAAATATATGAAGAGCTTCTAAAGGTGTCAAAAATATGAGGAGCATGAAACGGTCTTAAAAATAGGAGGACGATGAAGCGGTGTTCAAAAACTTGAAGAGGATGAAAAGGTGTGAAAAATATGAAGAGCTTTAAAAGGTGTCAAAAATATGAGGAGCATGAAACGGTCTTAAAAATAGGAGGAGGATGAAGCGGTGTTCAAAAACTTGAAGAGGATGAAATGGTGTGAAAAATATGAAGAGCTTCTAAAGGTGTCAAAAATATGAGGAGCATGAAACGGTCTTAAAAATAAGAGGAGGATGAGGCGGTGTTGAAAAACTTGAAGAGGATGAAAAGGTGTGAAAAATACGAAGAGCTTTAAAAGGTGTCCAAAATATGAGGAGCATGAAACGGTCTGAAAAATAGGAGGATTATGAAACGGTGTTCAAAAACATGAAGAGCCTGAAAAGGTGTGAAAAATATGAAGAGTCTCAAAACGTGTCAAAAATATGAGGAGTATGAAACGGTATGATAAATAGCAGGAGCATGAACCGGTGTTGAAAAACATGAAGAGTCTGAAATCGTGTGAAAAATATGAAGAGCTTCAAAAATGTGAAAAATATGAAGAGCTTCAAAAGATGTGAATAATATGCAAAGCTTCAAAAGATGTCAAAAATGAGATGAGCATGAAACGGTCTGAAAAAAAGGAGGAGAATGAAGCGGTGTTGAAAAACATCAAGAGCCTGAAAAGGTGTGAAAAATATGAAGAGCTTCAAAAGGTGTGAAATAGATGAGGAGCATTAAATGGTCTAAAAAATAGGAGGAGCATGAAGTGGTGTTCAAAAACATGAAGAGCATGAAAAGCTGAGAAAAATATGAAGAGCTTCAAAAGGTGTCAAAAATATGAGGAGCATGAAACGGTCTGAAAAATAGGAGGAGCATGAAACGGTGATTAACCACATGAAGAGCCTGAAAAGTTGTGAAAAACATGAAGAGATTCAAAAGCTGTGAAATACATGAGGAGCATGAAACGGGCTGAAAAATAGGAGAAGCATGAAGTGGTGTGGAAAAACATCAAGAGCCTGAAAAGTTGTGAAAGATATGAAGAGCTTCAAAAGGTGTGAAAAATATGAGGAGCAAGAAATGGTCTGAAAAATAGGGGGATTATGAAACGTTGTTCAAAAACAAGAAGAGCCTGAAAAGGTGTGAAAAATAGTAAAAGCCTCAAAAAGTGTCAAAAATATGAGGAGCATGAAACGGTCTGAAAAATTGCAGGAGCATGAAGTGGTGTTGAAAAACCTGAAGAGTCTGAAAACGTCTGAAAATAAGAAGAGCTTCAAAAATATGAGAAATATGAAGAGCTTCAAAAGGTATCAAAATGAGATGAGCATGAACCGGTCTGAAAAATAGGAGGAGCATGAAGTGGGGTTGAAAAAATGAAAAGCCTGAAAAGGTGTGAAATATATGAAGTGCTTCAAAGGTGTCAAAAATATGAGGAAAATGAAAAGGTCTGAAAAATAGGAGGAGCATGAAGTGGTGTTGAAAAACATGAAGAGCCTGAAAACGTGTGAAAAATATGAAGACCTTCAAAAAGTGTGAAAAATATGAAGAGTTTCAAAAGGTGTGAAAAAAGAGATGAGCATGAAACGGACTGAAAAACAGGAGGAGAATGAAGCAGTGTTGAAAATCATCAAGAGCATGAAAAGGTGTGAAAAATATGAAGAGCTTCAAAAGGTGTCAAAAAGGGATGAGCATGAAAAGGTCTGAAAAATAGGAGGAGCAAGAAGTGGTGTTGAAAAAAATGAGAAGCCTGAAAAGGTGTGAAACATATAAAGAGCTTCAAAAGGTGTGAAATACATGAGAAGCATGAAACTCTCTGAAAAATAGAAGGAGCATTAAGAGTTGTTGTAAAACATGGAGAGCCTGAAAAGGTTGAAAAATATGAAGAGCTTCAAAAGGTGCCCAAAATATGAGGAGCATGAAACGGTCTGAAAAATAGGAGGAGCATGAAGCGGTGTTGAAAAACATGAAGAGCCTGAAAAGCTGTGAGAAATATGAAGAGCTTCAAAAGGTGTCAAAAATATGAGGAGCATGAAACGGTCTGAAAAATAGGAGGAGCTGGAAGTGGTGTTGAAACACATGAAGAGCCTTAAAGGTGTGAAAAATATGAAGAGCTTCAAAATGTGTCAAAAATATGAGGAGCATGAAACGGTCTGAAAAATACGAGGAGCATGAAGCGGTGGTTAAAAACATGAAGAGCCTGAAAAGGGGTGAAAAACATGAAGAGCTTCTAAATGAGTTAAAAATATGAGAAGCATGAAACGACTGAAAAATAGGAGGAGCATGAAGCGGTGTTGAAAAACATGAAGAGCCTGAAAATTTTGAAATATATGAACAGCTTCAATGGTGTCAAAACTAGGAGGAGCATGAAACAGTCTGAAAAACAGGAGAAGCATGAAGCGGTGTTGAAAAACATGAATAGCCTAAAAAGAAGTGAAAAATATGAAGAGCTTCAAAAGGTGTGAAAAATATGAGGAGCATGAAACGGTATGAAAAATAGGAGGAGCATGAAACGGTGTTCAAAAACCTGAAGAGCCTGAAAAGGTGTGAAAAATATGAAGAGCTTCAAAAGATCTCAAATATATGAGGAGCATGAAACGGTCTGAAAAATAGGAGGAGCATGAAGCGGTCCTCAAAAACATGAAGAGCCTGAAAAGTTGTGAAAAATATGAAGAGCTTCAAAAGGTGTCTAAAATATGAGGTGCATTAAACAGTGTGAAAAATAGGAGGAGTATGAAACGGTGTTGAAAAACATGAAAAGCATGAAAAAGTGTGAAAAATATGAAGAATTTCAAAGGGTGTCAAAAATATGAGAAGCATGAAGCGGTCTGAAAAATAGGAGAAGCATGAAGCGGTGTTGCAAAATATGAATAGCGTGAAAAGCTGTGAAATATATGAAGAGCTTCAAAAGGTGTCAAAAATATGAGGAGCATGAAACGGTGTGAAATATAGGAGAAGCATGAAGCGGTGTTGAGAAACATGCAGAGCAGGAAAAGGTGTGAAAAATATGAAGAGCTTCAAAAGGTGTCAAGAATATGAGGAGCATGAAACGGTCTGAAAAATAGGAGGAACATGAAGCTGTGTTCAAAAACATGAAAAGCCTGAAAAGATGTGAAAAATATGAAGAGCTTCAAAAGGTGTCAAAAATATGAGGAGCATGAATCGTTCTGAAAAATAGGAGGTGCATGAAGCGGTGTTGAAAATCATGAAGAGCCTGAAAAGGTGTGAAAAATATGAAAAGCTTCAAAAGGTGTCAAAAATGAGATGAGCATGAAACGGTCTGAAAAATAGGAGGAGCATGAGCGGTGTTGAAAATCATGAAGAGCCTGAAAAGGTGTGAAAAATATGAAGAGCTTCAAAAGGTGTGAAATACATGAGGAGGATTAAACGGTCAGAAAAATAGGAGGAGCATGAAGCGTTGTTGAAAAACATGAACAGCCTGAAAAGGTGTGAAAAATATGAAGAGCTTCTAAAGGTGTCAAAAATATGAGGAGCAAGAAATGGTCTTAAAAATATGAGGAACATAAAGTGGTGTTGAAAAACATGAAGAGCCTGAAAAGGTGTGAAATATATGAAGAGCTTCTAAAGGTGTCAAAAATATGAGGAGCATGAAACGGTCTTAAAAATAGGAGGACGATGAAGCGGTGTTCAAAAACTTGAAGAGGATGAAAAGGTGTGAAAAATATGAAGAGCTTTAAAAGGTGTCAAAAATATGAGGAGCATGAAACGGTCTTAAAAATAGGAGGAGGATGAAGCGGTGTTCAAAAACTTGAAGAGGATGAAATGGTGTGAAAAATATGAAGAGCTTCTAAAGGTGTCAAAAATATGAGGAGCATGAAACGGTCTTAAAAATAAGAGGAGGATGAGGCGGTGTTGAAAAACTTGAAGAGGATGAAAAGGTGTGAAAAATATGAAGAGCTTTAAAAGGTGTCCAAAATATGAGGAGCATGAAACGGTCTGAAAAATAGGAGGATTATGAAACGGTGTTCAAAAACATGAAGAGCCTGAAAAGGTGTGAAAAATATGAAGAGTCTCAAAACGTGTCAAAAATATGAGGAGTATGAAACGGTATGATAAATAGCAGGAGCATGAACTGGTGTTGAAAAACATGAAGAGTCTGAAATCGTGTGAAAAATATGAAGAGCTTCAAAAATGTGAAAAATATGAAGAGCTTCAAAAGATGTGAATAATATGCAAAGCTTCAAAAGATGTCAAAAATGAGATGAGCATGAAACGGTCTGAAAAAAAGGAGGAGAATGAAGCGGTGTTGAAAAACATCAAGAGCCTGAAAAGGTGTGAAAAATATGAAGAGCTTCAAAAGGTGTGAAATAGATGAGGAGCATTAAATGGTCTAAAAAATAGGAGGAGCATGAAGTGGTGTTCAAAAACATGAAGAGCATGAAAAGCTGAGAAAAATATGAAGAGCTTCAAAAGGTGTCAAAAATATGAGGAGCATGAAACGGTCTGAAAAATAGGAGGAGCATGAAACGGTGATTAACCACATGAAGAGCCTGAAAAGTTGTGAAAAACATGAAGAGATTCAAAAGCTGTGAAATACATGAGGAGCATGAAACGGGCTGAAAAATAGGAGAAGCATGAAGTGGTGTGGAAAAACATCAAGAGCCTGAAAAGTTGTGAAAGATATGAAGAGCTTCAAAAGGTGTGAAAAATATGAGGAGCAAGAAATGGTCTGAAAAATAGGAGGATTATGAAACGTTGTTCAAAGCAAGAAGAGCCTGAAAAGGTGTGAAAAATAGTAAAAGCCTCAAAAAGTGTCAAAAATATGAGGAGCATGAAACGGTCTGAAAAATTGCAGGAGCATGAAGTGGTGTTGAAAAACCTGAAGAGTCTGAAAACGTCTGAAAATAAGAAGAGCTTCAAAAATATGAGAAATATGAAGAGCTTCAAAAGGTATCAAAATGAGATGAGCATGAACCGGTCTGAAAAATAGGAGGAGCATGAAGTGGGGTTGAAAAAATGAAAAGCCTGAAAAGGTGTGAAATATATGAAGTGCTTCAAAGGTGTCAAAAATATGAGGAAAATGAAAAGGTCTGAAAAATAGGAGGAGCATGAAGTGGTGTTGAAAAACATGAAGAGCCTGAAAACGTGTGAAAAATATGAAGACCTTCAAAAAGTGTGAAAAATATGAAGAGTTTCAAAAGGTGTGAAAAAAGAGATGAGCATGAAACGGACTGAAAAACAGGAGGAGAATGAAGCAGTGTTGAAAATCATCAAGAGCATGAAAAGGTGTGAAAAATATGAAGAGCTTCAAAAGGTGTCAAAAAGGGATGAGCATGAAAAGGTCTGAAAAATAGGAGGAGCAAGAAGTGGTGTTGAAAAAAATGAGAAGCCTGAAAATGTGTGAAATATATAAAGAGCTTCAAAAGGTGTGAAATACATGAGAAGCATGAAACTCTCTGAAAAATAGAAGGAGCATGAAGAGTTGTTGTAAAACATGAAGAGCCTGAAAAGGTTGAAAAATATGAAGAGCTTCAAAAGGTGCCCAAAATATGAGGAGCATGAAACGGTCTGAAAAATAGGAGGAGCATGAAGCGGTGTTGAAAAACATGAAGAGCCTGAAAAGGTGTGAAAAATATGAAGAGCTTCAAAAGGTGTTCAAAATATGAGGAGCATGAAACGGTCTGAAAAGTAGGAGGAGCATGAAGCGGTGTTTAAAAACATGAAGAGCCTGAAAAGCTGTGAGAAATATGAAGAGCTTCAAAAGGTGTCAAAAATATGAGGAGCATGAAACGGTCTGAAAAATAGGAGGAGCTGGAAGTGGTGTTGAAACACATGAAGAGCCTTAAAGGTGTGAAAAATATGAAGAGCTTCAAAATGTGTCAAAAATATGAGGAGCATGAAACGGTCTGAAAAATACGAGGAGCATGAAGCGGTGGTTAAAAACATGAAGAGCCTGAAAAGGGGTGAAAAACATGAAGAGCTTCTAAATGAGTTAAAAATATGAGAAGCATGAAACGACTGAAAAATAGGAGGAGCATGAAGCGGTGTTGAAAAACATGAAGAGCCTGAAAATTTTGAAATATATGAACAGCTTCAATGGTGTCAAAACTAGGAGGAGCAGGAAACAGTCTGAAAAATAGGAGAAGCATGAAGCGGTGTTGAAAAACATGAATAGCCTAAAAAGAAGTGAAAAATATGAAGAGCGTCAAAAGGTGTCAAAAATATGAGGAGCATGAAACGGTATGAAAAATAGGAGGAGCATGAAACGGTGTTCAAAAACCTGAAGAGCCTGAAAAGGTGTGAAAAATATGAAGAGCTTCAAAAGGTGTCAAAAATATGAGAAGCATGAAACGAATGAAAAATAGGAGGAGCATGAAGAGGTGCTGAAAAACATTAAGAGCCTGAAAAGGTGTGAAATATATGAAGAGTTTCAAAAGGTGTCATAAATATGAGGAGCATGAAACGGTCTGAAAAATAGGAGGAGCATGAAGCGGTGTTTAAAAACATGAAGTGCCTGAAAAGGTGTGAAAAATATGAAGAGCTTCAAAAGATCTCAAAAATATGAGGAGCATGAAACGGTCTGAAAAATAGGAGGAGCATGAAGCGGTCCTCAAAAACATGAAGAGCCTGAAAATTTGTGAAAAATATGAAGAGCTTCAAAAGGTGTCTAAAATATGAGGTGCATTAAACAGTGTGAAAAATAGGAGGAATATGAAACGGTGTTGAAAAACATGAAAAGCATGAAAAAGTGTGAAAAATATGAAGAATTTCAAAGGGTGTCAAAAATATGAGAAGCATGAAGCGGTCTGAAAAATAGGAGAAGCATGAAGCGGTGTTGCAAAATATGAATAGCGTGAAAAGCTGTGAAATATATGAAGAGCTTCAAAAGGTGTCAAAAATATGAGGAGCATGAAACGGTCTGAAATATAGGAGAAGCATGAAGCGGTTTTGAGAAACATGCAGAGCAGGAAAAGGTGTGAAAAATATGAAGAGCTTCAAAAGGTGTCAAGAATATGAGGAGCATGAAACGGTCTGAAAAATAGGAGGAACATTAAGCTGTGTTCAAAAACATGAAAAGCCTGAAAAGATGTGAAAAATATGAAGAGCTTCAAAAGATGTCAAAAATATGAGGAGCATGAAACGGTCTGAAAAATAGGAGGAGCATGAAGCGGTGTTGAAAATCATGAAGAGCCTGAAAAGGTGTGAAAAATATGAAGAGCTTCAAAAGGTGTGAAATACATGAGGAGGATTAAACGGTCAGAAAAATAGGAGGAGCATGAAGCGTTGTTGAAAAACATGAACAGCCTGAAAAGGTGTGAAAAATATGAAGAGCTTCTAAAGGTGTCAAAAATATGAGGAGCAAGAAATGGTCTTAAAAATATGAGGAACATAAAGTGGTGTTGAAAAACATGAAGATCCTGAAAAGGTGTGAAATATATGAAGAGCTTCTAAAGGTGTCAAAAATATGAGGAGCATTAAACGGTCTTAAAAATAGGAGGACGATGAAGCGGTGTTCAAAAACTTGAAGAGGATGAAAAGGTGTGAAAAATATGAAGAGCTTTAAAAGGTGTCCAAAATATGAGGAGCATGAAACGGTCTGAAAAATAGGAGGATTATGAAACGGTGTTCAAAAACATGAAGAGCCTGAAAAGGTGTGAAAAATATGAAGAGTCTCAAAACGTGTCAAAAATATGAGGAGTATGAAACGGTATGATAAATAGCAGGAGCATGAACCGGTGTTGAAAAACATGAAGAGTTTGAAATCGTGTGAAAAATATGAAGAGCTTCAAAAATGTGAAAAATATGAAGAGCTTCAAAAGATGTGAATAATATGCAAAGCTTCAAAAGATGTCAAAAATGAGATGAGCATGAAACGGTCTGAAAAAAGGAGGAGAATGAAGCGGTGTTGAAAAACATCAAGAGCCTGAAAAGGTGTGAAAAATATGAAGAGCTTCAAAAGGTGTGAAATAGATGAGGAGCATTAAATGGTCTAAAAAATAGGAGGAGCATGAAGTGGTGTTCAAAAACATGAAGAGCATGAAAAGCTGAGAAAAATATGAAGAGCTTCAAAAGGTGTCAAAAATATGAGGAGCATGAAACGGTCTGAAAAATAGGAGGAGCATGAAACGGTGATTAACCACATGAAGAGCCTGAAAAGTTGTTAAAAACATGAAGAGATTCAAAAGCTGTGAAATACATGAGGAGCATGAAACGGGCTGAAAAATAGGAGAAGCATGAAGTGGTGTGGAAAAACATCAAGAGCCTGAAAAGTTGTGAAAGATATGAAGAGCTTCAAAAGGTGTGAAAAATATGAGGAGCAAGAAATGGTCTGAAAAATAGGAGGATTATGAAACGTTGTTCAAAAACAAGAAGAGCCTGAAAAGGTGTGAAAAATAGTAAAAGCCTCAAAAAGTGTCAAAAATATGAGGAGCATGAAACGGTCTGAAAAATTGCAGGAGCATGAAGTGGTGTTGAAAAACCTGAAGAGTCTGAAAACGTCTGAAAATAAGAAGAGCTTCAAAAATATGAGAAATATGAAGAGCTTCAAAAGGTATCAAAATGAGATGAGCATGAACCGGTCTGAAAAATAGGAGGAGCATGAAGTGGGGTTGAAAAAATGAAAAGCCTGAAAAGGTGTGAAATATATGAAGTGCTTCAAAGGTGTCAAAAATATGAGGAAAATGAAAAGGTCTGAAAAATAGGAGGAGCATGAAGTGGTGTTGAAAAACATGAAGAGCCTGAAAACGTGTGAAAAATATGAAGACCTTCAAAAAGTGTGAAAAATATGAAGAGTTTCAAAAGGTGTGAAAAAAGAGATGAGCATGAAACGGACTGAAAAACAGGAGGAGAATGAAGCAGTGTTGAAAATCATCAAGAGCATGAAAAGGTGTGAAAAATATGAAGAGCTTCAAAAGGTGTCAAAAAGGGATGAGCATGAAAAGGTCTGAAAAATAGGAGGAGCAAGAAGTGGTGTTGAAAAAAATGAGAAGCCTGAAAAGGTGTGAAATATATAAAGAGCTTCAAAAGGTGTGAAATACATGAGAAGCATGAAACTCTCTGAAAAATAGAAGGAGCATGAAGAGTTGTTGTAAAACATGAAGAGCCTGAAAAGGTTGAAAAATATGAAGAGCTTCAAAAGGTGCCCAAAATATGAGGAGCATGAAACGGTCTGAAAAATAGGAGGAGCATGAAGCGGTGTTGAAAAACATGAAGAGCCTGAAAAGGTGTGAAAAATATGAAGAGCTTCAAAAGGTGTTCAAAATATGAGGAGCATGAAACGGTCTGAAAAGTAGGAGGAGCATGAAGCGGTGTTTAAAAACATGAAGAGCCTGAAAAGCTGTGAGAAATATGAAGAGCTTCAAAAGGTGTCAAAAATATGAGGAGCATGAAACGGTCTGAAAAATAGGAGGAGCTGGAAGTGGTGTTGAAACACATGAAGAGCCTTAAAGGTGTGAAAAATATGAAGAGCTTCAAAATGTGTCAAAAATATGAGGAGCATGAAACGGTCAAAAAAATAAGCGGAGCATGAAGCGGTGGTTAAAAACATGAAGAGCCTGAAAAGGGGTGAAAAACATGAAGAGCTTCTAAATGAGTTAAAAATATGAGAAGCATGAAACGACTGAAAAATAGGAGGAGCATGAAGCGGTGTTGAAAAACATGAAGAGCCTGAAAATTTTGAAATATATGAACAGCTTCAATGGTGTCAAAACTAGGAGGAGCATGAAACAGTCTGAAAAATAGGAGAAGCATGAAGCGGTGTTGAAAAACATGAATAGCCTAAAAAGAAGTGAAAAATATGAAGAGCTTCAAAAGGTGTCAAAAATATGAGGAGCATGAAACGGTATGAAAAATAGGAGGAGCATGAAACGGTGTTCAAAAACCTGAAGAGCCTGAAAAGGTGTGAAAAATATGAAGAGCTTCAAAAGGTGTCAAAAATATGAGAAGCATGAAACGAATGAAAAATAGGAGGAGCATGAAGAGGTGCTGAAAACATTAAGAGCCTGAAAAGGTGTGAAATATATGAAGAGTTTCAAAAGGTGTCATAAATATGAGGAGCATGAAACGGTCTGAAAAATAGGAGGAGCATGAAGCGGTGTTTAAAAACATGAAGTGCCTGAAAAGGTGTGAAAAATATGAAGAGCTTCAAAAGATCTCAAAAATATGAGGAGCATGAAACGGTCTGAAAAATAGGAGGAGCATGAAGCGGTCCTCAAAAACATGAAGAGCCTGAAAATTTGTGAAAAATATGAAGAGCTTCAAAAGGTGTCTAAAATATGAGGTGCATTAAACAGTGTGAAAAATAGGAGGAATATGAAACGGTGTTGAAAAACATGAAAAGCATGAAAAAGTGTGAAAAATATGAAGAATTTCAAAGGGTGTCAAAAATATGAGAAGCATGAAGCGGTCTGAAAAATAGGAGAAGCATGAAGCGGTGTTGCAAAATATGAATAGCGTGAAAAGCTGTGAAATATATGAAGAGCTTCAAAAGGTGTCAAAAATATGAGGAGCATGAAACGGTCTGAAATATAGGAGAAGCATGAAGCGGTTTTGAAAAACATGCAGAGCAGGAAAAGGTGTGAAAAATATGAAGAGCTTCAAAAGGTGTCAAGAATATGAGGAGCATGAAACGGTCTGAAAAATAGGAGGAACATTAAGCTGTGTTCAAAAACATGAAAAGCCTGAAAAGATGTGAAAAATATGAAGAGCTTCAAAAGATGTCAAAAATATGAGGAGCATGAAACGGTCTGAAAAATAGGAGGAGCATGAAGCGGTGTTGAAAATCATGAAGAGCCTGAAAAGGTGTGAAAAATATGAAGAGCTTCAAAAGGTGTGAAATACATGAGGAGGATTAAACGGTCAGAAAAATAGGAGGAGCATGAAGCGTTGTTGAAAAACATGAACAGCCTGAAAAGGTGTGAAAAATATGAAGAGCTTCTAAAGGTGTCAAAAATATGAGGAGCAAGAAATGGTCTTAAAAATATGAGGAACATAAAGTGGTGTTGAAAAACATGAAGATCCTGAAAAGGTGTGAAATATATGAAGAGCTTCTAAAGGTGTCAAAAATATGAGGAGCATTAAACGGTCTTAAAAATAGGAGGACGATGAAGCGGTGTTCAAAAACTTGAAGAGGATGAAAAGGTGTGAAAAATATGAAGAGCTTTAAAAGGTGTCCAAAATATGAGGAGCATGAAACGGTCTGAAAAATAGGAGGATTATGAAACGGTGTTCAAAAACATGAAGAGCCTGAAAAGGTGTGAAAAATATGAAGAGTCTCAAAACGTGTCAAAAATATGAGGAGTATGAAACGGTATGATAAATAGCAGGAGCATGAACCGGTGTTGAAAAACATGAAGAGTCTGAAATCGTGTGAAAAATATGAAGAGCTTCAAAAATGTGAAAAATATGAAGAGCTTCAAAAGATGTGAATAATATGCAAAGCTTCAAAAGATGTCAAAAATGAGATGAGCATGAAACGGTCTGAAAAAAGGAGGAGAATGAAGCGGTGTTGAAAAACATCAAGAGCCTGAAAAGGTGTGAAAAATATGAAGAGCTTCAAAAGGTGTGAAATAGATGAGGAGCATTAAATGGTCTAAAAAATAGGAGGAGCATGAAGTGGTGTTCAAAAACATGAAGAGCATGAAAAGCTGAGAAAAATATGAAGAGCTTCAAAAGGTGTCAAAAATATGAGGAGCATGAAACGGTCTGAAAAATAGGAGGAGCATGAAACGGTGATTAACCACATGAAGAGCCTGAAAAGTTGTTAAAAACATGAAGAGATTCAAAAGCTGTGGAATACATGAGGAGCATGAAACGGGCTGAAAAATAGGAGAAGCATGAAGTGGTGTGGAAAAACATCAAGAGCCTGAAAAGTTGTGAAAGATATGAAGAGCTTCAAAAGGTGTGAAAAATATGAGGAGCAAGAAATGGTCTGAAAAATAGGAGGATTATGAAACGTTGTTCAAAAACAAGAAGAGCCTGAAAAGGTGTGAAAAATAGTAAAAGCCTCAAAAAGTGTCAAAAATATGAGGAGCATGAAACGGTCTGAAAAATTGCAGGAGCATGAAGTGGTGTTGAAAAACCTGAAGAGTCTGAAAACGTCTGAAAATAAGAAGAGCTTCAAAAATATGAGAAATATGAAGAGCTTCAAAAGGTATCAAAATGAGATGAGCATGAACCGGTCTGAAAAATAGGAGGAGCATGAAGTGGGGTTGAAAAAATGAAAAGCCTGAAAAGGTGTGAAATATATGAAGTGCTTCAAAGGTGTCAAAAATATGAGGAAAATGAAAAGGTCTGAAAAATAGGAGGAGCATGAAGTGGTGTTGAAAAACATGAAGAGCCTGAAAACGTGTGAAAAATATGAAGACCTTCAAAAAGTGTGAAAAATATGAAGAGTTTCAAAAGGTGTGAAAAAAGAGATGAGCATGAAACGGACTGAAAAACAGGAGGAGAATGAAGCAGTGTTGAAAATCATCAAGAGCATGAAAAGGTGTGAAAAATATGAAGAGCTTCAAAAGGTGTCAAAAAGGGATGAGCATGAAAAGGTCTGAAAAATAGGAGGAGCAAGAAGTGGTGTTGAAAAAAATGAGAAGCCTGAAAAGGTGTGAAATATATAAAGAGCTTCAAAAGGTGTGAAATACATGAGAAGCATGAAACTCTCTGAAAAATAGAAGGAGCATGAAGAGTTGTTGTAAAACATGAAGAGCCTGAAAAGGTTGAAAAATATGAAGAGCTTCAAAAGGTGCCCAAAATATGAGGAGCATGAAACGGTCTGAAAAATAGGAGGAGCATGAAGCGGTGTTGAAAAACATGAAGAGCCTGAAAAGGTGTGAAAAATATGAAGAGCTTCAAAAGGTGTTCAAAATATGAGGAGCATGAAACGGTCTGAAAAGTAGGAGGAGCATGAAGCGGTGTTTAAAAACATGAAGAGCCTGAAAAGCTGTGAGAAATATGAAGAGCTTCAAAAGGTGTCAAAAATATGAGGAGCATGAAACGGTCTGAAAAATAGGAGGAGCTGGAAGTGGTGTTGAAACACATGAAGAGCCTTAAAGGTGTGAAAAATATGAAGAGCTTCAAAATGTGTCAAAAATATGAGGAGCATGAAACGGTCAAAAAAATAAGCGGAGCATGAAGCGGTGGTTAAAAACATGAAGAGCCTGAAAAGGGGTGAAAAACATGAAGAGCTTCTAAATGAGTTAAAAATATGAGAAGCATGAAACGACTGAAAAATAGGAGGAGCATGAAGCGGTGTTGAAAAACATGAAGAGCCTGAAAATTTTGAAATATATGAACAGCTTCAATGGTGTCAAAACTAGGAGGAGCATGAAACAGTCTGAAAAATAGGAGAAGCA
Organism: Dama dama; assembly: GCF_033118175.1. Taxonomy (NCBI): domain Eukaryota; kingdom Metazoa; phylum Chordata; class Mammalia; order Artiodactyla; family Cervidae; genus Dama; species Dama dama. The sequence goes on from NC_083709.1 coordinate 6,535,153, forward strand.
TGAAGCGGTGTTGAAAAACATGAATAGCCTAAAAAGAAGTGAAAAATATGAAGAGCTTCAAAAGGTGTCAAAAATATGAGGAGCATGAAACGGTATGAAAAATAGGAGGAGCATGAAACGGTGTTCAAAAACCTGAAGAGCCTGAAAAGGTGTGAAAAATATGAAGAGCTTCAAAAGGTGTCAAAAATATGAGAAGCATGAAACGAATGAAAAATAGGAGGAGCATGAAGAGGTGCTGAAAAACATTAAGAGCCTGAAAAGGTGTGAAATATATGAAGAGTTTCAAAAGGTGTCATAAATATGAGGAGCATGAAAAGGTCTGAAAAATAGGATGAGCATGAAGCGGTGTTGAAAATCATGAAGAGCCTGAAAAGGTGTGAAAAATATGAAGAGCTTCAAAAGATCTCAAAAATATGAGGAGCATGAAACGGTCTGAAAAATAGGAGGAGCATGAAGCGGTCCTCAAAAACATGAAGAGCCTGAAAAGTTGTGAAAAATATGAAGAGCTTCAAAAGGTGTCAAAAATATGAGGTGCATTAAACAGTGTGAAAAATAGGAGGAGTATGAAACGGTGTTGAAAAACATGAAAAGCATGAAAAAGTGTGAAAAATATGAAGAATTTCAAAGGGTGTCAAAAATATGAGAAGCATGAAGCGGTCTGAAAAATAGGAGAAGGATGAAGCGGTGTTGCAAAATATGAATAGCGTGAAAAGCTGTGAAATATATGAAGAGCTTCAAAAGGTGTCAAAAATATGAGGAGCATGAAACGGTCTGAAATATAGGAGAAGCATGAAGCGGTGTTGAAAAACATGCAGAGCAGGAAAAGGTGTGAAAAATATGAAGAGCTTCAAAAGGTGTCAAGAATATGAGGAGCATGAAACGGTCTGAAAAATAGGAGGAACATGAAGCTGTGTTCAAAAACATGAAAAGCCTGAAAAGATGTGAAAAATATGAAGAGCTTCAAAAGGTGTCAAAAATATGAGGAGCATGAAACGTTCTGAAAAATAGGAGGTGCATGAAGCGGTGTTGAAAATAATGAAGAGCCTGAAAAGGTGTGAAAAATATGAAAAGCTTCAAAAGGTGTCAAAAATGAGATGAGCATGAAACGGTCTGAAAAATAGGAGGAGCATGAAGCGGTGTTGAAAATCATGAAGAGCCTGAAAAGGTGTGAAAAATATGAAGAGCTTCAAAAGGTGTGAAATACATGAGGAGGATTAAACGGTCAGAAAAATAGGAGGAGCATGAAGTGTTGTTGAAAAACATGAACAGCCTGAAAAGGTGTGAAAAATATGAAGAGCTTCTAAAGGTGTCAAAAATATGAGGAGCAAGAAATGGTCTTAAAAATATGAGGAACATAAAGTGGTGTTGAAAAACATGAAGAGCCTGAAAAGGTGTGAAATATATGAAGAGCTTCCAAAGGTGTCAAAAATGAGATGAGCATGAAACGGTCTGAAAAATAGGATGAGCATGAAGCGGTGTTGAAAATCATGAAGAGCCTGAAAAGGTGTGAATAATATATAGAGCTTCAAATATGTGAAAATACGAAGAGCTTCAAAAGCTGTCAAAATAAGATGTTCATGAAACGGTCTGAAAATTAGGAGGAGCATGTAGTGGTTTTGAAAAATATGAAGAGCCTGAAAAGGTGTGAAATATATGAAGAGCTTCAAAAGGAGTGAAAATATGAAGAGCTTCAAAAGCTGTCAAAATGAGATGAGAATGAAACGGTCTGAAAATTAGGAGGAGCATGAAACGGTGTTCAAACAAATGAAGAGCCTGAAAAGGTGTGAAAAATAAGAAGAGCTTCAAAAGTTGTGAAATACATGAGGAGCATGAAACTGTGTGTAAAATAGGAGGAGCATGAAGTGGTGTTCAAAAACATGAAGAGCCTGACAAGGTGTGAAAAATATAAAGAGCTTCAAAAGGTGTGAAATACATGAGAGGAATGAAACTGTCTGAAAAATAGGAGGAGCATGAGCGGTTGTGAAAAACATGAAGAGCCTGAGAAGTTGTGAAAAATATAAAGAGCTTCTAAAGGTGTCAAAAATATGAGGACAATGAAACGCTCTGGAAAATAGGAGTAGCATGAAGTGGTGTTGAAAAAGATGAAGAGCCTGAAAAGGTGTGAAAAATTTGAAGAGCTTCAAAAGGTGTCAAAATTATGAGGAGCATGAAACGGTCTGAAAAATAGGAGGAGCATGAAGTGGTGTTGGAAAACATGAAGAGCCTGAAATGATGTGAAATATATGAAGAGGTTCAAAAGGTGTGAAAAATATGAGGAGGTTCAAAAAGGGTCAGAAATATGAGGAGCATGAAACGGTCTGAAAAATACGAGGAGCATGAAAAGGTGTTCAAAAACATGAAAAGCCTGAAAAGGTGTGAAAAATATGAAGAGCTTCAAAAGGTGTGAAATACATGAGAGGAATGAAACTGTCTGAAAAATAGGAGGAGCATGAAGCGGTTGTGAAAAACATGAAGAGCCTGAAAAGTTGTGAAAAATATAAAGAGCTTCTAAAGGTGTCAAAAATATGAGGACAATGAAACGCTCTGGAAAATAGGAGGAGCATGAAGTGGTGTTGAAAAACATGAAGAGCCTGAAATGATGTGAAATATATGAAGAGGTTCAAAAGGTGTGAAAAATATGAGGAGGTTCAAAAAGGGTCAAAAATATGAGGAGCATGAAACGGTCTGAAAAATAGGAGGAGCATGAAGCGGTGTTCAAAAACATGAAGAGCCTGAAAAGGTGTGAAAAATATGAAGAGCTTCAAAAGGTGTCAAAAATATGAGGAGCATGAAACGGTCTGAAAAATAGGAGGAGCTGGAAGTGGTGTTGAAACACATGAAGAGCCTTAAAGGTGTGAAAAATATGAAGAGCTTCAAAATGTGTCAAAAATATGAGGAGCATGAAACGGTCAAAAAAATAAGCGGAGCATGAAGCGGTGGTTAAAAACATGAAGAGCCTGAAAAGGGGTGAAAAACATGAAGAGCTTCTAAATGAGTTAAAAATATGAGAAGCATGAAACGACTGAAAAATAGGAGGAGCATGAAGCGGTGTTGAAAAACATGAAGAGCCTGAAAATTTTGAAATATATGAACAGCTTCAATGGTGTCAAAACTAGGAGGAGCATGAAACAGTCTGAAAAATAGGAGAAGCATGAAGCGGTGTTGAAAAACATGAATAGCCTAAAAAGAAGTGAAAAATATGAAGAGCTTCAAAAGGTGTCAAAAATATGAGGAGCATGAAACGGTATGAAAAATAGGAGGAGCATGAAACGGTGTTCAAAAACCTGAAGAGCCTGAAAAGGTGTGAAAAATATGAAGAGCTTCAAAAGGTGTCAAAAATATGAGAAGCATGAAACGAATGAAAAATAGGAGGAGCATGAAGAGGTGCTGAAAACATTAAGAGCCTGAAAAGGTGTGAAATATATGAAGAGTTTCAAAAGGTGTCATAAATATGAGGAGCATGAAACGGTCTGAAAAATAGGAGGAGCATGAAGCGGTGTTTAAAAACATGAAGTGCCTGAAAAGGTGTGAAAAATATGAAGAGCTTCAAAAGATCTCAAAAATATGAGGAGCATGAAACGGTCTGAAAAATAGGAGGAGCATGAAGCGGTCCTCAAAAACATGAAGAGCCTGAAAATTTGTGAAAAATATGAAGAGCTTCAAAAGGTGTCTAAAATATGAGGTGCATTAAACAGTGTGAAAAATAGGAGGAATATGAAACGGTGTTGAAAAACATGAAAAGCATGAAAAAGTGTGAAAAATATGAAGAATTTCAAAGGGTGTCAAAAATATGAGAAGCATGAAGCGGTCTGAAAAATAGGAGAAGCATGAAGCGGTGTTGCAAAATATGAATAGCGTGAAAAGCTGTGAAATATATGAAGAGCTTCAAAAGGTGTCAAAAATATGAGGAGCATGAAACGGTCTGAAATATAGGAGAAGCATGAAGCGGTTTTGAAAAACATGCAGAGCAGGAAAAGGTGTGAAAAATATGAAGAGCTTCAAAAGGTGTCAAGAATATGAGGAGCATGAAACGGTCTGAAAAATAGGAGGAACATTAAGCTGTGTTCAAAAACATGAAAAGCCTGAAAAGATGTGAAAAATATGAAGAGCTTCAAAAGATGTCAAAAATATGAGGAGCATGAAACGGTCTGAAAAATAGGAGGAGCATGAAGCGGTGTTGAAAATCATGAAGAGCCTGAAAAGGTGTGAAAAATATGAAGAGCTTCAAAAGGTGTGAAATACATGAGGAGGATTAAACGGTCAGAAAAATAGGAGGAGCATGAAGCGTTGTTGAAAAACATGAACAGCCTGAAAAGGTGTGAAAAATATGAAGAGCTTCTAAAGGTGTCAAAAATATGAGGAGCAAGAAATGGTCTTAAAAATATGAGGAACATAAAGTGGTGTTGAAAAACATGAAGATCCTGAAAAGGTGTGAAATATATGAAGAGCTTCTAAAGGTGTCAAAAATATGAGGAGCATTAAACGGTCTTAAAAATAGGAGGACGATGAAGCGGTGTTCAAAAACTTGAAGAGGATGAAAAGGTGTGAAAAATATGAAGAGCTTTAAAAGGTGTCCAAAATATGAGGAGCATGAAACGGTCTGAAAAATAGGAGGATTATGAAACGGTGTTCAAAAACATGAAGAGCCTGAAAAGGTGTGAAAAATATGAAGAGTCTCAAAACGTGTCAAAAATATGAGGAGTATGAAACGGTATGATAAATAGCAGGAGCATGAACCGGTGTTGAAAAACATGAAGAGTCTGAAATCGTGTGAAAAATATGAAGAGCTTCAAAAATGTGAAAAATATGAAGAGCTTCAAAAGATGTGAATAATATGCAAAGCTTCAAAAGATGTCAAAAATGAGATGAGCATGAAACGGTCTGAAAAAAGGAGGAGAATGAAGCGGTGTTGAAAAACATCAAGAGCCTGAAAAGGTGTGAAAAATATGAAGAGCTTCAAAAGGTGTGAAATAGATGAGGAGCATTAAATGGTCTAAAAAATAGGAGGAGCATGAAGTGGTGTTCAAAAACATGAAGAGCATGAAAAGCTGAGAAAAATATGAAGAGCTTCAAAAGGTGTCAAAAATATGAGGAGCATGAAACGGTCTGAAAAATAGGAGGAGCATGAAACGGTGATTAACCACATGAAGAGCCTGAAAAGTTGTTAAAAACATGAAGAGATTCAAAAGCTGTGGAATACATGAGGAGCATGAAACGGGCTGAAAAATAGGAGAAGCATGAAGTGGTGTGGAAAAACATCAAGAGCCTGAAAAGTTGTGAAAGATATGAAGAGCTTCAAAAGGTGTGAAAAATATGAGGAGCAAGAAATGGTCTGAAAAATAGGAGGATTATGAAACGTTGTTCAAAAACAAGAAGAGCCTGAAAAGGTGTGAAAAATAGTAAAAGCCTCAAAAAGTGTCAAAAATATGAGGAGCATGAAACGGTCTGAAAAATTGCAGGAGCATGAAGTGGTGTTGAAAAACCTGAAGAGTCTGAAAACGTCTGAAAATAAGAAGAGCTTCAAAAATATGAGAAATATGAAGAGCTTCAAAAGGTATCAAAATGAGATGAGCATGAACCGGTCTGAAAAATAGGAGGAGCATGAAGTGGGGTTGAAAAAATGAAAAGCCTGAAAAGGTGTGAAATATATGAAGTGCTTCAAAGGTGTCAAAAATATGAGGAAAATGAAAAGGTCTGAAAAATAGGAGGAGCATGAAGTGGTGTTGAAAAACATGAAGAGCCTGAAAACGTGTGAAAAATATGAAGACCTTCAAAAAGTGTGAAAAATATGAAGAGTTTCAAAAGGTGTGAAAAAAGAGATGAGCATGAAACGGACTGAAAAACAGGAGGAGAATGAAGCAGTGTTGAAAATCATCAAGAGCATGAAAAGGTGTGAAAAATATGAAGAGCTTCAAAAGGTGTCAAAAAGGGATGAGCATGAAAAGGTCTGAAAAATAGGAGGAGCAAGAAGTGGTGTTGAAAAAAATGAGAAGCCTGAAAAGGTGTGAAATATATAAAGAGCTTCAAAAGGTGTGAAATACATGAGAAGCATGAAACTCTCTGAAAAATAGAAGGAGCATGAAGAGTTGTTGTAAAACATGAAGAGCCTGAAAAGGTTGAAAAATATGAAGAGCTTCAAAAGGTGCCCAAAATATGAGGAGCATGAAACGGTCTGAAAAATAGGAGGAGCATGAAGCGGTGTTGAAAAACATGAAGAGCCTGAAAAGGTGTGAAAAATATGAAGAGCTTCAAAAGGTGTTCAAAATATGAGGAGCATGAAACGGTCTGAAAAGTAGGAGGAGCATGAAGCGGTGTTTAAAAACATGAAGAGCCTGAAAAGCTGTGAGAAATATGAAGAGCTTCAAAAGGTGTCAAAAATATGAGGAGCATGAAACGGTCTGAAAAATAGGAGGAGCTGGAAGTGGTGTTGAAACACATGAAGAGCCTTAAAGGTGTGAAAAATATGAAGAGCTTCAAAATGTGTCAAAAATATGAGGAGCATGAAACGGTCAAAAAAATAAGCGGAGCATGAAGCGGTGGTTAAAAACATGAAGAGCCTGAAAAGGGGTGAAAAACATGAAGAGCTTCTAAATGAGTTAAAAATATGAGAAGCATGAAACGACTGAAAAATAGGAGGAGCATGAAGCGGTGTTGAAAAACATGAAGAGCCTGAAAATTTTGAAATATATGAACAGCTTCAATGGTGTCAAAACTAGGAGGAGCATGAAACAGTCTGAAAAATAGGAGAAGCATGAAGCGGTGTTGAAAAACATGAATAGCCTAAAAAGAAGTGAAAAATATGAAGAGCTTCAAAAGGTGTCAAAAATATGAGGAGCATGAAACGGTATGAAAAATAGGAGGAGCATGAAACGGTGTTCAAAAACCTGAAGAGCCTGAAAAGGTGTGAAAAATATGAAGAGCTTCAAAAGGTGTCAAAAATATGAGAAGCATGAAACGAATGAAAAATAGGAGGAGCATGAAGAGGTGCTGAAAAACATTAAGAGCCTGAAAAGGTGTGAAATATATGAAGAGTTTCAAAAGGTGTCATAAATATGAGGAGCATGAAAAGGTCTGAAAAATAGGATGAGCATGAAGCGGTGTTGAAAATCATGAAGAGCCTGAAAAGGTGTGAAAAATATGAAGAGCTTCAAAAGATCTCAAAAATATGAGGAGCATGAAACGGTCTGAAAAATAGGAGGAGCATGAAGCGGTCCTCAAAAACATGAAGAGCCTGAAAAGTTGTGAAAAATATGAAGAGCTTCAAAAGGTGTCAAAAATATGAGGTGCATTAAACAGTGTGAAAAATAGGAGGAGTATGAAACGGTGTTGAAAAACATGAAAAGCATGAAAAAGTGTGAAAAATATGAAGAATTTCAAAGGGTGTCAAAAATATGAGAAGCATGAAGCGGTCTGAAAAATAGGAGAAGGATGAAGCGGTGTTGCAAAATATGAATAGCGTGAAAAGCTGTGAAATATATGAAGAGCTTCAAAAGGTGTCAAAAATATGAGGAGCATGAAACGGTCTGAAATATAGGAGAAGCATGAAGCGGTGTTGAAAAACATGCAGAGCAGGAAAAGGTGTGAAAAATATGAAGAGCTTCAAAAGGTGTCAAGAATATGAGGAGCATGAAACGGTCTGAAAAATAGGAGGAACATGAAGCTGTGTTCAAAAACATGAAAAGCCTGAAAAGATGTGAAAAATATGAAGAGCTTCAAAAGGTGTCAAAAATATGAGGAGCATGAAACGTTCTGAAAAATAGGAGGTGCATGAAGCGGTGTTGAAAATAATGAAGAGCCTGAAAAGGTGTGAAAAATATGAAAAGCTTCAAAAGGTGTCAAAAATGAGATGAGCATGAAACGGTCTGAAAAATAGGAGGAGCATGAAGCGGTGTTGAAAATCATGAAGAGCCTGAAAAGGTGTGAAAAATATGAAGAGCTTCAAAAGGTGTGAAATACATGAGGAGGATTAAACGGTCAGAAAAATAGGAGGAGCATGAAGTGTTGTTGAAAAACATGAACAGCCTGAAAAGGTGTGAAAAATATGAAGAGCTTCTAAAGGTGTCAAAAATATGAGGAGCAAGAAATGGTCTTAAAAATATGAGGAACATAAAGTGGTGTTGAAAAACATGAAGAGCCTGAAAAGGTGTGAAATATATGAAGAGCTTCCAAAGGTGTCAAAAATGAGATGAGCATGAAACGGTCTGAAAAATAGGATGAGCATGAAGCGGTGTTGAAAATCATGAAGAGCCTGAAAAGGTGTGAATAATATATAGAGCTTCAAATATGTGAAAATACGAAGAGCTTCAAAAGCTGTCAAAATAAGATGTTCATGAAACGGTCTGAAAATTAGGAGGAGCATGTAGTGGTTTTGAAAAATATGAAGAGCCTGAAAAGGTGTGAAATATATGAAGAGCTTCAAAAGGAGTGAAAATATGAAGAGCTTCAAAAGCTGTCAAAATGAGATGAGAATGAAACGGTCTGAAAATTAGGAGGAGCATGAAACGGTGTTCAAACAAATGAAGAGCCTGAAAAGGTGTGAAAAATAAGAAGAGCTTCAAAAGTTGTGAAATACATGAGGAGCATGAAACTGTGTGTAAAATAGGAGGAGCATGAAGTGGTGTTCAAAAACATGAAGAGCCTGACAAGGTGTGAAAAATATAAAGAGCTTCAAAAGGTGTGAAATACATGAGAGGAATGAAACTGTCTGAAAAATAGGAGGAGCATGAAGCGGTTGTGAAAAACATGAAGAGCCTGAGAAGTTGTGAAAAATATAAAGAGCTTCTAAAGGTGTCAAAAATATGAGGACAATGAAACGCTCTGGAAAATAGGAGTAGCATGAAGTGGTGTTGAAAAAGATGAAGAGCCTGAAAAGGTGTGAAAAATTTGAAGAGCTTCAAAAGGTGTCAAAATTATGAGGAGCATGAAACGGTCTGAAAAATAGGAGGAGCATGAAGTGGTGTTGGAAAACATGAAGAGCCTGAAATGATGTGAAATATATGAAGAGGTTCAAAAGGTGTGAAAAATATGAGGAGGTTCAAAAAGGGTCAGAAATATGAGGAGCATGAAACGGTCTGAAAAATACGAGGAGCATGAAAAGGTGTTCAAAAACATGAAAAGCCTGAAAAGGTGTGAAAAATATGAAGAGCTTCAAAAGGTGTGAAATACATGAGAGGAATGAAACTGTCTGAAAAATAGGAGGAGCATGAAGCGGTTGTGAAAAACATGAAGAGCCTGAAAAGTTGTGAAAAATATAAAGAGCTTCTAAAGGTGTCAAAAATATGAGGACAATGAAACGCTCTGGAAAATAGGAGGAGCATGAAGTGGTGTTGAAAAACATGAAGAGCCTGAAATGATGTGAAATATATGAAGAGGTTCAAAAGGTGTGAAAAATATGAGGAGGTTCAAAAAGGGTCAAAAATATGAGGAGCATGAAACGGTCTGAAAAATAGGAGGAGCATGAAGCGGTGTTCAAAAACATGAAGAGCCTGAAAAGGTGTGAAAAATATGAAGAGCTTCAAAAGGTGTCAAGTATATGAGGAGCATGAAACGGTAGGAAAAATAGGAGGAACATGAAGCGGTGTTCAAAAACATGAAGAGCCAGAACAGGTTTGAAATATCAGAAGAGCTTCAAAGGGTGTCAAAATTATGAGGAGCATGAAACAGTCTGAAAAATAGGAGGAGCATGAAACAGTGTTGAAAAACATGAAGAGCCTGAAAAGGTGTGAAAAATATGAAGAGCTTCAAAAGGTATGAAAAATATGAAGAGCTTCAAAAGGTGTCAAAAAAGAGATGAGCATGAAACGGTCTGAAAAATAGGTGGAGCATGAAGTTGTGTTCAAAAAAATGAAGAGCCTGAAATGGTGTGAAATATATGAAGATTTCAAAAGGTGTCAAAAATATGAGGAGCATGAAACGGTCTAAAATATATATTAGGAGCATGAACCGGTGTTCAAAAACATGAAGGCCTGAAAAGGTGTGAAAAATAAGAAGAGCTTCAAAAGTTGTGAAATACATGAGGAGCATGAAACTGTGTGTAAAATAGGAGGAGCATGAAGTGGTGTTCAAAAACATGAAGAGCCTGACAAGGTGTGAAAAATATAAAGAGCTTCAAAAGGTGTGAAATACATGAGAGGAATGAAACTGTCTGAAAAATAGGAGGAGCATGAAGCGGTTGTGAAAAACATGAAGAGCCTGAGAAGTTGTGAAAAATATAAAGAGCTTCTAAAGGTGTCAAAAATATGAGGACAATGAAACGCTCTGGAAAATAGGAGTAGCATGAAGTGGTGTTGAAAAAGATGAAGAGCCTGAAAAGGTGTGAAAAATTTGAAGAGCTTCAAAAGGTGTCAAAATTATGAGGAGCATGAAACGGTCTGAAAAATAGGAGGAGCATGAAGTGGTGTTGGAAAACATGAAGAGCCTGAAATGATGTGAAATATATGAAGAGGTTCAAAAGGTGTGAAAAATATGAGGAGGTTCAAAAAGGGTCAGAAATATGAGGAGCATGAAACGGTCTGAAAAATACGAGGAGCATGAAAAGGTGTTCAAAAACATGAAAAGCCTGAAAAGGTGTGAAAAATATGAAGAGCTTCAAAAGGTGTGAAATACATGAGAGGAATGAAACTGTCTGAAAAATAGGAGGAGCATGAAGCGGTTGTGAAAAACATGAAGAGCCTGAAAAGTTGTGAAAAATATAAAGAGCTTCTAAAGGTGTCAAAAATATGAGGACAATGAAACGCTCTGGAAAATAGGAGGAGCATGAAGTGGTGTTGAAAAACATGAAGAGCCTGAAATGATGTGAAATATATGAAGAGGTTCAAAAGGTGTGAAAAATATGAGGAGGTTCAAAAAGGGTCAAAAATATGAGGAGCATGAAACGGTCTGAAAAATAGGAGGAGCATGAAGCGGTGTTCAAAAACATGAAGAGCCTGAAAAGGTGTGAAAAATATGAAGAGCTTCAAAAGGTGTCAAGTATATGAGGAGCATGAAACGGTAGGAAAAATAGGAGGAACATGAAGCGGTGTTCAAAAACATGAAGAGCCAGAACAGGTTTGAAATATCAGAAGAGCTTCAAAGGGTGTCAAAATTATGAGGAGCATGAAACAGTCTGAAAAATAGGAGGAGCATGAAACAGTGTTGAAAAACATGAAGAGCCTGAAAAGGTGTGAAAAATATGAAGAGCTTCAAAAGGTATGAAAAATATGAAGAGCTTCAAAAGGTGTCAAAAAAGAGATGAGCATGAAACGGTCTGAAAAATAGGTGGAGCATGAAGTTGTGTTCAAAAAAATGAAGAGCCTGAAATGGTGTGAAATATATGAAGATTTCAAAAGGTGTCAAAAATATGAGGAGCATGAAACGGTCTAAAATATATATTAGGAGCATGAACCGGTGTTCAAAAACATGAAGGCCTGAAAAGGAGTGAAAAATATGAGGAGCTTCAAAAAGTGTGAAAAATATGAAGAGCTTCAGATGTGTCAAAAATGAGATGAGCATGAAACGGTCTGAAAAATATGAGGAGATTGAAGTTGTGCTGAAAAACATGAAGAGCCTGAAAAGGTGTGAAATATATGAGGAGCTTGAAAAGGTGTCAAAAATATGAGAAGCATGAAACGATCTGAAAAATAGGAGGTGCATGAAGTGATGTTGAAAAACATGAAGGCCTGAAAAGGTGTGAAAAATATGAGGAGCTTCAAAAGGTGTGAAAAATATGAAGAGCTTCAGATGTGTCAAAAATGAGATGAGCATGAAACGGTCTGAAAAATATGAGGAGATTGAAGTTGTGCTGAAAAACATGAAGAGCCTGAAAAGGTGTGAAATATATGAGGAGCTTCAAAAGGTGTCAAAAATATGACGAGCATGAAACGGTCTGAACAATAGGAGGAGCATGAAGTGATGTTGAAAAACATGAAGAGCCTGAAAAGGTGTGAAAAATATGAAGAGCTTCAAAAGGTGTCAAATATATGAGGAGCATGAAACGGTCTGAAATATAGGAGGAGCATGAAGCGTTGTTGAAAATATGAAGAGCCTGAAAACATGTGAAAAATATGAGGAGCTTCAAAAGGTGTGAAAAATATGAAGAGCTTCAAAAGATGTCAAAAATGAGATGAGCATGAAACGGTCTGAAAAATAGGAGGAGCAAGAAGTGGAGTTGAAAACCATGAAGAGCATGAACAGGTGTGAAATATATGAGGAGCTTCAAAATGTGTCAAAAATATGAGGAGCATGAACGTTCTGAAAAATAGGAGGTGCATGAATTGGTGTCGAAAAACATGAAGAGCATGAAAAGGTGTGAAAAATATGAACAGCTTCAAAAGGTGTCAAAAATATGAGGAGCATGAAACGGTCTAAAAAATAGGAGAATCATGCAGCGGTGTTGAAAAACATGAACAGCCTGAAAAGGTGTGAAAAATATGAAGTGCTACAAAAGGTGTCAAATATATGAGTAGCATGAAATGGTCTGAAAAATAGGAGCAGCATGAAACGGTTTTGAAAAACATGAAGAGTCTGAAAAGGTGTGAAAATTAGGAAGAGCTTCAAAAGGTGTCAAAAATATGAGGAGCATGAAACAGTCTGAAAAATAGGATGAGCATGAAATGGTTTTGAAGAATATGAAGAGCATGAAAAGGTGTGAAAAATATGAAGAGCTTCAAAAGGTGTCAAAAATATGAGAAGCATGAAATGAGTGAAAAAAAGGAGGAGCATGAAGAGGTGTTGAAAAACATGAAGAGCATGAAAAGGTGTGAAAAATATGAAGAGCTTCAAAAGGTGTCACATATATGAGGACCATGAAACGGTGAAAAATAGGAGGAGCATGAAGCATTGTTTAAAAACATGAAGATCCTGAAAAGGTGTGGAAAAATATGAAGAGCTTCAAAAGGTGTCAAAAATATGAGGAGCATGAAACAGTCTGAAAAATAGGATGAGCATGATACGGTTTTGAAAAAGATGAAGAGCATGAAAAGGTGTGAAAAATATGAAGAGCTTCAAAAGGTGTCAATAATATGAGAATGAAACGGTCTGAAAAATAGGAGGAGCCTGAAGCTTTGATGAGAAACATAAAGAGCCTGAAACGGTGTGAAAAATATGAAGAGCTTCAAAAAATGTCAAAAATATGAGGAGCATGAAACAGTCTGAAAAATAAGATGAGCATGAAATGGTTTTGAAGAAGATGAAGAGCATGAGAAGGTGTGAAAAATATGAAGAGATTCAAATGTGCCAAAAATATGAGGAGCATGAAACAGTCTGCAAAATAGGATGAGCATGAAATGGCTTTGAAGAAGATGAAGAGAATGAAAATGTGTGAAAAATATGAAGAGCTTCAAAAGGTGTCAAAAATATGAGAAGCATGAAATGACTAATAAATAGGAGGAGCACAAAGCGGTGTTGAAAAACATGAAGAGCCTGACAAGGTGTGGAAAATATGAAGAGCTTCAAAAGGTGTCAAAAATATGAGGAATCTGAAAGGGTCTGAAAAATAGGAGGTGCATGAAGCGGTGTTCAAAAACATGAAGAGCCTGAAAAATTGTGAAAAATATGAAGAGCTTCAAAAAGTGTCAAAAATATGAGGAGAATGAAAAGTTTTGAAAAATAGGAAGAGCATGAAGCAGTGTTTAAAAACATGAAGATCATGAAAAGGTGTGAAAAATATGAAGATCTTCAAAAGGTGACAAAAATATGTGGAGCATGAAACGGTCTGAAAAATAGGAGGAGAATGAAATGGTTTTGAAAAAGATGAAGATCCTGAAATTGTTTGAAATATGTGAAGAGCTTCAAAAGGTGCCAAAAATATGAGGAATCTGAAGCGGTGTGAAAAATAGGAGGTGCATGAAGCAGTGTTCAAAAATATGAAGAGCCTGAAAAATTGTGAAAAATAGGAATAGCTTCAAAAAGTGTCAAAAATATGAGGAGAATGAAAAGCTCTGAAAAATAAGAAGAGCATGAAGCGGTGTTTAAAAACATGAAGATCCTGAAAAGGTGTGAAAAATATGAAGAGCTTCAAAATTTGTCAAAAATATGAGGAGCATGACACAGTCTGAAAATTAGGATGAGAATGAAACTGTTTTGAAAAAGATGAAGACCAAGAAAACGTGTGAAAATTATGAAGAGTTTCCAAAGTTATCAAAAATATGAGAAGCATGAAACGGTATGAAAATAGAAGCAGCATGAAGCGGTGTTGAAAAACATGAAATCTGAAAAGGTGTGAAAAATATGAAGAGCTTCAAAAAGTGTCAAAAATATGAGGAGCATGAAACAGTCTGAAAAATAGGATGAGCATGAAATGGTTTTGAAGAAGATGAAGAGCATGAGAAGGTGTGAAAAATATGAAGAGATTCAAATGTGCCAAAAATATGAGGAGCATCAAACAGTCTGCGAAATATGATGAGCATGAAATGGTTTTGAAGAAGATGAAGAGAATGAAAATGTGTGAAAAATATGAAGAGCTTCAAAAGGTGTCAAAAATATGAGAAGCATGAAATGACTGAAAAATAGGAGGAGCACAAAGCGGTGTTGAAAAACATGAAGAGCCTGAAAAGGTGTGAAAATATGAAGAGCTACAAAAGGTGTCAAAAATATTAGAAGCATGAAATGACTGAAAAATAGGAGGAGCACAAAGCGGTGTTGAAAAACATGAAGAGCCTGAAAAGGTTTGAAAAATATGAAGAGCTTCAAAAGTTGTCAAAAATATGAGGAGCAAGAAACAGTCTGAAAATTAGGATGACAATGAAACTGTTTTGAAAAAGATGAAGAGTCTGAAAAGGTGTGAAAAATATTAAGAGCTTCAAAAGGTGTCAAAAATATGAGGAGCATGATGGTCTGAAAAATAGGAAGAGCATGAGTGGTGTTGAAATACATGAAGAGGCTGAAAAGGTGTGAAATATATGAAAAGCTTCAAAACGTGTCATAAATATGAGGTGTATGAAACAGTCTGAAAAATAGGAGGAGCATGAAGCGGTGTTCAAAACCATGAAGAGCCTGAAAAGGTGTGAAATATATGAAGAGCTTCAAGGGTGTCAAAAATATGAGGAGCATGATACAGTCTGAAAATAGAAGAAGCATGAAACGGTGTTGAAAAACATGAAGAGCCTGAAATGGTGTTAAAAACATGAAGAGCCTGAAAAGGTGTGAAAAAGATGAAGAGCCTCAAAAGGTGTGAAATATATGAAGAGCTTCAAAAGGTATAAAAATATGAGAAGCATGAAACGATCTGAAAAATAGGTGGAGCAAGAAGTGGTGTTGAAAAACATGAAGCGCATGAAAATGTGTGAAAAATATGAAGAGCTTCGAAGGTGTCAAAAATATGAGGAGCATGAAAACGTCTGAAAAATAGGAGGAGCATGAAGCGGTGTGAAAAACTTGAAAGAGCCTGAAAAGCTGTGAAAAAAATGAAGAGCTTCAAAAGGTGTCAAAAATTTGAGGAGCATGAAACGGTCTGAAAACTAGGAGGAGCATGAAGCAGTGATGAAAATCATGAAGAGCCTGAAAAGGTGTGAAATATATGAAGAGCTTCAAAAGGCGTCAAAAATAGGAGGAGCATGAAAAGCTCTGAAAAATAGGAGGAGCATGAGGCGGTGTTGAAAAACATGAAGAACCTGAAATGGTGTGAAAAATATGAAGAACTTAAAAACGTGTCAAAAATAGGAGGAGTTTCAAAGGGTCCAAAAAAAGGAAGAGCATGAAGGGTTGTTGCAAAACATGAAGAGCCTGAAAAGGTGTGAAAAACATGAAGAGCCTGAAAAGGTGTAAAAATATGAAGAGCTTCAAAAAGTGTCAAAAATATGAGGAGCATGAAACGATCTGAAACATAGTAGGAGCATGCAGCATTGTTCAAAAACATGAAGAGCCTGAAAGGGTGTGAAATATATGAAGAGCTTCAAAAGGTGTCAAAAATATGAGGAGTATGACATGGTCTTAAAAATAGGAGGAGCATGAAGCGGTGTTGAAAAACATGAAGAGCCTGAAAAGGTGTGAAATATATGAAGAGGTTCACAAGGTGTCAAAAATATAAGAAGCATGAAACGGTCTTAAAAATAAGAGGAGCATGAAACGGTGTTGAAAAACATGAAGAGCCTGAAAATGTGTGAAAAATATGAAGAGCTTCAAAAGGTGTCAAAAATAGAAGGAGCATGAAGCGGAGTTGAAAAACATGAAGAGCTTCAAAATGTGTCAAAAATATGAGGAGCATGATACGGTCTCAAAAATAGGAGGAGCATGAAGCGGTGTTGAAAAACATGAAGAGCCTGGAAAGGTGTGAAATATATGAAGAGATTCAAAAGTGTCACAAATAGGAGGAACATGAAACGGTCTGAAAAATAGGAGGAGCATGAAGTGGAGTTGAAAAAAATGAATAGCCTGAAAAGGTGTGAAAAATATTAGGAGCATGAAACAGTCTGAAAATAGGAGGAGCATCAAATGGTGCTGAAAAACATGGAGAGCCTGAAAAGGTTTGAAAAATATGAAGATCTTCAAAAGGTGTCAAAAATATGAGGAGCATGAAATGGTCTGAAAAATAGGAGGAGCATGTAATGTTGTTGAAAACCACGAAGAGCCTGAAGAGGAGTGAAATACATGAAGAGCTTCAAAAGGTGTCATATATATGAGAAGCATGAAATGGTGTTCAAAAACATGAAGAGCCTGAAAATGTGTGAAAAATATGAGGAGCATGAAACGGTCTTAAAAATATGTGGAGCATGAAGCGGTGTTCAAAAACATGAAGAGCCTGACAAGGTGTGAAAAATATGAAGAGCTTCAAAAGGTGTCAAATATATGAGGAGGATGAAACTGTCTGAAAAATAAGAGGAGTATGAAACGGTGTTCAAAGTCATTAAGAGCCTGAAAAGGTGTCAAAAATATGAGGAGCAGGAAACAGTCTGAAAATAGGAGGAGCATGAAACGGTGTTGAAAAACATGAAGAGCATGAAAAGGTGTGAAAAATATGAAGAGCTTCAAAAGGTGTCAAATAGGAGTAGCATGAAACGGTGTTCAAAAACAAGAAGAGCCTGAAAAGGTGTGCAAAATTTGAAGAGCTTCAAAACGTGTGAAAATATGAGGTGCATGAAACGGTCCGAAAAATAGGAGGAGCATGAAACGGTCTTGAAAAACATGAAGAGCATGAAACGGTCTGAAAAATAGGAGGAGCATGAAATGGTGTTCAAAAACATGAAGATCCTGAAATCATGTGAAAAATATGAAGCGCTTCAAAAGGTGTCAAAAATATGAGGAGCATGAAACGGTCTGAAAAATAGGAGGAAAATGAAACGGTGTTCAAAATCATTAAGAGCCTGAAAAGGTGTGGAAAATATGAAGAGCTTCAGACGGTGTGAAAAATATGAGAAGCATGAAGCGGTTATCAAAAACTTGAAGATACTGAACAGGTGTGAAAAATATGAAGAGCTTCAAAAAGTGGCAAAAATATGAGGAGCATGAAACGGTATGAAAAATAGGAGGAGCATGAAACGGTGTTCAAAAACATGAAGAGCCTGAAAAGCTGTGAAAAATATGAGGAGCATGAAACGGTCTGAAAAATAGGAGGAAAATGAAACGGTGTTCAAAATCATTAAGAGCCTGAAAAGCTGTGAAAAATATGAGGAGCATGAAACGGTCTGAAAAATAGGAGGAGCATGAAGTGGTGTTGAAAAACATGAAGAGCCTGAGAAGTTGTGAAAAATATGAAGAGCTTCAGAAGGTGTGAATAATATGAGGAGCATGAAGCGGTGTTCAAAAACTTGAAGATACTGAAAAGGTGTGAAAAATATGAAGAGCTTCAAAAGGTGTCAAAAATATGAGGAGCATGAAACGGTCTGAAAACTAGGAGGGGCATGAAGCGGTGTGTAAAAACATGAAGAGGCTGAAAAGGTGTGAAAAATATGAAGAGCTTCAAAAGTTGTAAAATATATGAGGAGCATGAAACGGTCTGAAAAATAGGAGGAGCATGAAGCGGTGTTGAAAAATATGAAGAGCCTGAAAAGGTGTGAAAAATATGAAGAGTTTCAAAACATGTAAAAATATGAGGAGCATGAAACGGTGTTCAGAAACATGAAGAGCCTGAAATGGTGTGAAAAATATGAAGAGCTTCAAAAGGTGTCAAAAATATGAGGAGCATGAAGCGTTCTGAAAAATAGGAGGAGCATGAAACGGTGTTGAATAAGACGAAGAGCCTAAAAAGGAGTGAAAAATATGAACAGCTTCAAAAGCTGTCAAATATATAAGGAGCATGAAACGGTCTGAAAAATAGGAGCAGCCTGAAACGGTGTGGGAAAACATGAAGAGACTGAAAATGTGTGAAAAATATGAAGAGCTTCATAAGGTTTCAAAATTATGATGCGCATGAAACTGTCTTAAAAATAGGAAGAGCATGAAGCGGTGTTGAAAAACATGAAGAGCCTGAAAAGGTGTGAAATATATGAAGAGCTACAAAATGTGTCAAAAATATGAGGAGCATGAAGCGTTCTGAAAAATAGGAGGAGCATGAAACGGTGTTGAAAAACACGAAGAGCCTAAAAAGGAGTGAAATATATGAAGAGCTTCAAAAGAAGTCAAAATATAAGGAGCATGAAACGGTCTGAAAAATAGGAGGAGCATGATGCGGTGTTGAAAAACATAAAGAGCCTGAAAAGGTGTGAAATATATGAAGAGGTTCAAAAGGTGTCAAAAATAGGAGGAGCATGAAACAGTTTGAAAAATAGGAAGAGCATGAAATGGTGTTGAAAAACATGAAGAGCCTGAAAAGGTGTGAATAATATGAAGAGCTTCAAAAGGAGTCAAATATATGAGGAGCATGAAACTGTCTGAAAAATAGGAGGAGCATGAAACGGTCTTGAAAAACATGAAGAGCATGAAACGGTATGAAAAATAGGAGGAGCATGAAACGGTGTTCAAAAACATGAAGAGCCTGAAAAGCTGTGAAAAATATGAGGAGCATGAAACGGTCTGAAAAATAGGAGGAAAATGAAACGGTGTTCAAAATCATTAAGAGCCTGAAAAGCTGTGAAAAATATGAGGAGCATGAAACGGTCTGAAAAATAGGAGGAGCATGAAGTGGTGTTGAAAAACATGAAGAGCCTGAGAAGTTGTGAAAAATATGAAGAGCTTCAGAAGGTGTGAATAATATGAGGAGCATGAAGCGGTGTTCAAAAACTTGAAGATACTGAAAAGGTGTGAAAAATATGAAGAGCTTCAAAAGGTGTCAAAAATATGAGGAGCATGAAACGGTCTGAAAACTAGGAGGGGCATGAAGCGGTGTGTAAAAACATGAAGAGGCTGAAAAGGTGTGAAAAATATGAAGAGCTTCAAAAGTTGTAAAATATATGAGGAGCATGAAACGGTCTGAAAAATAGGAGGAGCATGAAGCGGTGTTGAAAAATATGAAGAGCCTGAAAAGGTGTGAAAAATATGAAGAGTTTCAAAACATGTAAAAATATGAGGAGCATGAAACGGTGTTCAGAAACATGAAGAGCCTGAAATGGTGTGAAAAATATGAAGAGCTTCAAAAGGTGTCAAAAATATGAGGAGCATGAAGCGTTCTGAAAAATAGGAGGAGCATGAAACGGTGTTGAATAAGACGAAGAGCCTAAAAAGGAGTGAAAAATATGAACAGCTTCAAAAGGTGTCAAATATATAAGGAGCATGAAACGGTCTGAAAAATAGGAGCAGCCTGAAACGGTGTGGGAAAACATGAAGAGACTGAAAATGTGTGAAAAATATGAAGAGCTTCTTAAGGTTTCAAAATTATGATGCGCATGAAACTGTCTTAAAAATAGGAAGAGCATGAAGCGGTGTTGAAAAACATGAAGAGCCTGAAAAGGTGTGAAATATATGAAGAGCTACAAAATGTGTCAAAAATATGAGGAGCATGAAGCGTTCTGAAAAATAGGAGGAGCATGAAACGGTGTTCAAAAACCTGAAGAGCCTGAAAAGGTGTGAAAAATATGAAGAGCTTCAAAAGGTGTCAAAAATATGAGAAGCATGAAACGAATGAAAAATAGGAGGAGCATGAAGAGGTGCTGAAAAACATTAAGAGCCTGAAAAGGTGTGAAATATATGAAGAGTTTCAAAAGGTGTCATAAATATGAGGAGCATGAAAAGGTCTGAAAAATAGGATGAGCATGAAGCGGTGTTGAAAATCATGAAGAGCCTGAAAAGGTGTGAAAAATATGAAGAGCTTCAAAAGATCTCAAAAATATGAGGAGCATGAAACGGTCTGAAAAATAGGAGGAGCATGAAGCGGTCCTCAAAAACATGAAGAGCCTGAAAAGTTGTGAAAAATATGAAGAGCTTCAAAAGGTGTCAAAAATATGAGGTGCATTAAACAGTGTGAAAAATAGGAGGAGTATGAAACGGTGTTGAAAAACATGAAAAGCATGAAAAAGTGTGAAAAATATGAAGAATTTCAAAGGGTGTCAAAAATATGAGAAGCATGAAGCGGTCTGAAAAATAGGAGAAGCATGAAGCGGTGTTGCAAAATATGAATAGCGTGAAAAGCTGTGAAATATATGAAGAGCTTCAAAAGGTGTCAAAAATATGAGGAGCATGAAACGGTCTGAAATATAGGAGAAGCATGAAGCGGTGTTGAAAAACATGCAGAGCAGGAAAAGGTGTGAAAAATATGAAGAGCTTCAAAAGGTGTCAAGAATATGAGGAGCATGAAACGGTCTGAAAAATAGGAGGAACATGAAGCTGTGTTCAAAAACATGAAAAGCCTGAAAAGATGTGAAAAATATGAAGAGCTTCAAAAGGTGTCAAAAATATGAGGAGCATGAAACGTTCTGAAAAATAGGAGGTGCATGAAGCGGTGTTGAAAATCATGAAGAGCCTGAAAAGGTGTGAAAAATATGAAAAGCTTCAAAAGGTGTCAAAAATGAGATGAGCATGAAACGGTCTGAAAAATAGGAGGAGCATGAAGCGGTGTTGAAAATCATGAAGAGCCTGAAAAGGTGTGAAAAATATGAAGAGCTTCAAAAGGTGTGAAATACATGAGGAGGATTAAACGGTCAGAAAAATAGGAGGAGCATGAAGTGTTGTTGAAAAACATGAACAGCCTGAAAAGGTGTGAAAAATATGAAGAGCTTCTAAAGGTGTCAAAAATATGAGGAGCAAGAAATGGTCTTAAAAATATGAGGAACATAAAGTGGTGTTGAAAAACATGAAGAGCCTGAAAAGGTGTGAAATATATGAAGAGCTTCCAAAGGTGTCAAAAATGAGATGAGCATGAAACGGTCTGAAAAATAGGATGAGCATGAAGCGGTGTTGAAAATCATGAAGAGCCTGAAAAGGTGTGAATAATATATAGAGCTTCAAATATGTGAAAATACGAAGAGCTTCAAAAGCTGTCAAAATAAGATGTTCATGAAACGGTCTGAAAATTAGGAGGAGCATGTAGTGGTTTTGAAAAATATGAAGAGCCTGAAAAGGTGTGAAATATATGAAGAGCTTCAAAAGGAGTGAAAATATGAAGAGCTTCAAAAGCTGTCAAAATGAGATGAGAATGAAACGGTCTGAAAATTAGGAGGAGCATGAAACGGTGTTCAAACAAATGAAGAGCCTGAAAAGGTGTGAAAAATAAGAAGAGCTTCAAAAGTTGTGAAATACATGAGGAGCATGAAACTGTGTGTAAAATAGGAGGAGCATGAAGTGGTGTTCAAAAACATGAAGAGCCTGACAAGGTGTGAAAAATATAAAGAGCTTCAAAAGGTGTGAAATACATGAGAGGAATGAAACTGTCTGAAAAATAGGAGGAGCATGAAGCGGTTGTGAAAAACATGAAGAGCCTGAGAAGTTGTGAAAAATATAAAGAGCTTCTAAAGGTGTCAAAAATATGAGGACAATGAAACGCTCTGGAAAATAGGAGTAGCATGAAGTGGTGTTGAAAAAGATGAAGAGCCTGAAAAGGTGTGAAAAATTTGAAGAGCTTCAAAAGGTGTCAAAATTATGAGGAGCATGAAACGGTCTGAAAAATAGGAGGAGCATGAAGTGGTGTTGGAAAACATGAAGAGCCTGAAATGATGTGAAATATATGAAGAGGTTCAAAAGGTGTGAAAAATATGAGGAGGTTCAAAAAGGGTCAGAAATATGAGGAGCATGAAACGGTCTGAAAAATACGAGGAGCATGAAAAGGTGTTCAAAAACATGAAAAGCCTGAAAAGGTGTGAAAAATATGAAGAGCTTCAAAAGGTGTGAAATACATGAGAGGAATGAAACTGTCTGAAAAATAGGAGGAGCATGAAGCGGTTGTGAAAAACATGAAGAGCCTGAAAAGTTGTGAAAAATATAAAGAGCTTCTAAAGGTGTCAAAAATATGAGGACAATGAAACGCTCTGGAAAATAGGAGGAGCATGAAGTGGTGTTGAAAAACATGAAGAGCCTGAAATGATGTGAAATATATGAAGAGGTTCAAAAGGTGTGAAAAATATGAGGAGGTTCAAAAAGGGTCAAAAATATGAGGAGCATGAAACGGTCTGAAAAATAGGAGGAGCATGAAGCGGTGTTCAAAAACATGAAGAGCCTGAAAAGGTGTGAAAAATATGAAGAGCTTCAAAAGGTGTCAAGTATATGAGGAGCATGAAACGGTAGGAAAAATAGGAGGAACATGAAGCGGTGTTCAAAAACATGAAGAGCCAGAACAGGTTTGAAATATCAGAAGAGCTTCAAAGGGTGTCAAAATTATGAGGAGCATGAAACAGTCTGAAAAATAGGAGGAGCATGAAACAGTGTTGAAAAACATGAAGAGCCTGAAAAGGTGTGAAAAATATGAAGAGCTTCAAAAGGTATGAAAAATATGAAGAGCTTCAAAAGGTGTCAAAAAAGAGATGAGCATGAAACGGTCTGAAAAATAGGTGGAGCATGAAGTTGTGTTCAAAAAAATGAAGAGCCTGAAATGGTGTGAAATATATGAAGATTTCAAAAGGTGTCAAAAATATGAGGAGCATGAAACGGTCTAAAATATATATTAGGAGCATGAACCGGTGTTCAAAAACATGAAGGCCTGAAAAGGTGTGAAAAATATGAGGAGCTTCAAAAAGTGTGAAAAATATGAAGAGCTTCAGATGTGTCAAAAATGAGATGAGCATGAAACGGTCTGAAAAATATGAGGAGATTGAAGTTGTGCTGAAAAACATGAAGAGCCTGAAAAGGTGTGAAATATATGAGGAGCTTGAAAAGGTGTCAAAAATATGAGAAGCATGAAACGATCTGAAAAATAGGAGGTGCATGAAGTGATGTTGAAAAACATGAAGGCCTGAAAAGGTGTGAAAAATATGAGGAGCTTCAAAAGGTGTGAAAAATATGAAGAGCTTCAGATGTGTCAAAAATGAGATGAGCATGAAACGGTCTGAAAAATATGAGGAGATTGAAGTTGTGCTGAAAAACATGAAGAGCCTGAAAAGGTGTGAAATATATGAGGAGCTTCAAAAGGTGTCAAAAATATGACGAGCATGAAACGGTCTGAACAATAGGAGGAGCATGAAGTGATGTTGAAAAACATGAAGAGCCTGAAAAGGTGTGAAAAATATGAAGAGCTTCAAAAGGTGTCAAATATATGAGGAGCATGAAACGGTCTGAAATATAGGAGGAGCATGAAGCGTTGTTGAAAATATGAAGAGCCTGAAAACATGTGAAAAATATGAGGAGCTTCAAAAGGTGTGAAAAATATGAAGAGCTTCAAAAGATGTCAAAAATGAGATGAGCATGAAACGGTCTGAAAAATAGGAGGAGCAAGAAGTGGAGTTGAAAACCATGAAGAGCATGAACAGGTGTGAAATATATGAGGAGCTTCAAAATGTGTCAAAAATATGAGGAGCATGAACGTTCTGAAAAATAGGAGGTGCATGAATTGGTGTCGAAAAACATGAAGAGCATGAAAAGGTGTGAAAAATATGAACAGCTTCAAAAGGTGTCAAAAATATGAGGAGCATGAAACGGTCTAAAAAATAGGAGAATCATGCAGCGGTGTTGAAAAACATGAACAGCCTGAAAAGGTGTGAAAAATATGAAGTGCTACAAAAGGTGTCAAATATATGAGTAGCATGAAATGGTCTGAAAAATAGGAGCAGCATGAAACGGTTTTGAAAAACATGAAGAGTCTGAAAAGGTGTGAAAATTAGGAAGAGCTTCAAAAGGTGTCAAAAATATGAGGAGCATGAAACAGTCTGAAAAATAGGATGAGCATGAAATGGTTTTGAAGAATATGAAGAGCATGAAAAGGTGTGAAAAATATGAAGAGCTTCAAAAGGTGTCAAAAATATGAGAAGCATGAAATGAGTGAAAAAAAGGAGGAGCATGAAGAGGTGTTGAAAAACATGAAGAGCATGAAAAGGTGTGAAAAATATGAAGAGCTTCAAAAGGTGTCACATATATGAGGACCATGAAACGGTCTGAAAAATAGGAGGAGCATGAAGCATTGTTTAAAAACATGAAGATCCTGAAAAGGTGTGGAAAAATATGAAGAGCTTCAAAAGGTGTCAAAAATATGAGGAGCATGAAACAGTCTGAAAAATAGGATGAGCATGATACGGTTTTGAAAAAGATGAAGAGCATGAAAAGGTGTGAAAAATATGAAGAGCTTCAAAAGGTGTCAATAATATGAGCATGAAACGGTCTGAAAAATAGGAGGAGCCTGAAGCTTTGATGAGAAACATAAAGAGCCTGAAACGGTGTGAAAAATATGAAGAGCTTCAAAAAATGTCAAAAATATGAGGAGCATGAAACAGTCTGAAAAATAAGATGAGCATGAAATGGTTTTGAAGAAGATGAAGAGCATGAGAAGGTGTGAAAAATATGAAGAGATTCAAATGTGCCAAAAATATGAGGAGCATGAAACAGTCTGCAAAATAGGATGAGCATGAAATGGCTTTGAAGAAGATGAAGAGAATGAAAATGTGTGAAAAATATGAAGAGCTTCAAAAGGTGTCAAAAATATGAGAAGCATGAAATGACTAATAAATAGGAGGAGCACAAAGCGGTGTTGAAAAACATGAAGAGCCTGACAAGGTGTGGAAAATATGAAGAGGTTCAAAAGGTGTCAAAAATATGAGGAATCTGAAAGGGTCTGAAAAATAGGAGGTGCATGAAGCGGTGTTCAAAAACATGAAGAGCCTGAAAAATTGTGAAAAATATGAAGAGCTTCAAAAAGTGTCAAAAATATGAGGAGAATGAAAAGTTTTGAAAAATAGGAAGAGCATGAAGCAGTGTTTAAAAACATGAAGATCATGAAAAGGTGTGAAAAATATGAAGATCTTCAAAAGGTGACAAAAATATGTGGAGCATGAAACGGTCTGAAAAATAGGAGGAGAATGAAATGGTTTTGAAAAAGATGAAGATCCTGAAATTGTTTGAAATATGTGAAGAGCTTCAAAAGGTGCCAAAAATATGAGGAATCTGAAGCGGTGTGAAAAATAGGAGGTGCATGAAGCAGTGTTCAAAAATATGAAGAGCCTGAAAAATTGTGAAAAATAGGAATAGCTTCAAAAAGTGTCAAAAATATGAGGAGAATGAAAAGCTCTGAAAAATAGGAAGAGCATGAAGCGGTGTTTAAAAACATGAAGATCCTGAAAAGGTGTGAAAAATATGAAGAGCTTCAAAATTTGTCAAAAATATGAGGAGCATGACACAGTCTGAAAATTAGGATGAGAATGAAACTGTTTTGTAAAAGATGAAGAGCAAGAAAACGTGTGAAAATTATGAAGAGTTTCCAAAGTTATCAAAAATATGAGAAGCATGAAACGGTATGAAAATAGAAGCAGCATGAAGCGGTGTTGAAAAACATGAAATCTGAAAAGGTGTGAAAAATATGAAGAGCTTCAAAAAGTGTCAAAAATATGAGGAGCATGAAACAGTCTGAAAAATAGGATGAGCATGAAATGGTTTTGAAGAAGATGAAGAGCATGAGAAGGTGTGAAAAATATGAAGAGATTCAAATGTGCCAAAAATATGAGGAGCATCAAACAGTCTGCGAAATATGATGAGCATGAAATGGTTTTGAAGAAGATGAAGAGAATGAAAATGTGTGAAAAATATGAAGAGCTTCAAAAGGTGTCAAAAATATGAGAAGCATGAAATGACTGAAAAATAGGAGGAGCACAAAGCGGTGTTGAAAAACATGAAGAGCCTGAAAAGGTGTGAAAATATGAAGAGCTACAAAAGGTGTCAAAAATATTAGAAGCATGAAATGACTGAAAAATAGGAGGAGCACAAAGCGGTGTTGAAAAACATGAAGAGCCTGAAAAGGTTTGAAAAATATGAAGAGCTTCAAAAGTTGTCAAAAATATGAGGAGCAAGAAACAGTCTGAAAATTAGGATGACAATGAAACTGTTTTGAAAAAGATGAAGAGTCTGAAAAGGTGTGAAAAATATTAAGAGCTTCAAAAGGTGTCAAAAATATGAGGAGCATGATGGTCTGAAAAATAGGAAGAGCATGAGTGGTGTTGAAATACATGAAGAGGCTGAAAAGGTGTGAAATATATGAAAAGCTTCAAAACGTGTCATAAATATGAGGTGTATGAAACAGTCTGAAAAATAGGAGGAGCATGAAGCGGTGTTCAAAACCATGAAGAGCCTGAAAAGGTGTGAAATATATGAAGAGCTTCAAGGGTGTCAAAAATATGAGGAGCATGATACAGTCTGAAAATAGAAGGAGCATGAAACGGTGTTGAAAAACATGAAGAGCCTGAAATGGTGTTAAAAACATGAAGAGCCTGAAAAGGTGTGAAAAAGATGAAGAGCCTCAAAAGGTGTGAAATATATGAAGAGCTTCAAAAGGTATAAAAATATGAGAAGCATGAAACGATCTGAAAAATAGGTGGAGCAAGAAGTGGTGTTGAAAAACATGAAGCGCATGAAAATGTGTGAAAAATATGAAGAGCTTCGAAGGTGTCAAAAATATAAGGAGCATGAAAACGTCTGAAAAATAGGAGGAGCATGAAGCGGTGTGAAAAACTTGAAAGAGCCTGAAAAGCTGTGAAAAAAATGAAGAGCTTCAAAAGGTGTCAAAAATTTGAGGAGCATGAAACGGTCTGAAAACTAGGAGGAGCATGAAGCAGTGATGAAAATCATGAAGAGCCTGAAAAGGTGTGAAATATATGAAGAGCTTCAAAAGGCGTCAAAAATAGGAGGAGCATGAAAAGCTCTGAAAAATAGGAGGAGCATGAGGCGGTGTTGAAAAACATGAAGAACCTGAAATGGTGTGAAAAATATGAAGAACTTAAAAACGTGTCAAAAATAGGAGGAGTTTCAAAGGGTCCAAAAAAAGGAAGAGCATGAAGGGTTGTTGCAAAACATGAAGAGCCTGAAAAGGTGTGAAAAACATGAAGAGCCTGAAAAGGTGTAAAAATATGAAGAGCTTCAAAAAGTGTCAAAAATATGAGGAGCATGAAACGATCTGAAACATAGTAGGAGCATGCAGCATTGTTCAAAAACATGAAGAGCCTGAAAGGGTGTGAAATATATGAAGAGCTTCAAAAGGTGTCAAAAATATGAGGAGTATGACATGGTCTTAAAAATAGGAGGAGCATGAAGCGGTGTTGAAAAACATGAAGAGCCTGAAAAGGTGTGAAATATATGAAGAGGTTCACAAGGTGTCAAAAATATAAGAAGCATGAAACGGTCTTAAAAATAAGAGGAGCATGAAACGGTGTTGAAAAACATGAAGAGCCTGAAAATGTGTGAAAAATATGAAGAGCTTCAAAAGGTGTCAAAAATAGAAGGAGCATGAAGCGGAGTTGAAAAACATGAAGAGCTTCAAAATGTGTCAAAAATATGAGGAGCATGATACGGTCTCAAAAATAGGAGGAGCATGAAGCGGTGTTGAAAAACATGAAGAGCCTGGAAAGGTGTGAAATATATGAAGAGATTCAAAAGTGTCACAAATAGGAGGAACATGAAACGGTCTGAAAAATAGGAGGAGCATGAAGTGGAGTTGAAAAAAATGAATAGCCTGAAAAGGTGTGAAAAATATTAGGAGCATGAAACAGTCTGAAAATAGGAGGAGCATCAAATGGTGCTGAAAAACATGGAGAGCCTGAAAAGGTTTGAAAAATATGAAGATCTTCAAAAGGTGTCAAAAATATGAGGAGCATGAAATGGTCTGAAAAATAGGAGCATGTAATGTTGTTGAAAACCACGAAGAGCCTGAAGAGGAGTGAAATACATGAAGAGCTTCAAAAGGTGTCATATATATGAGAAGCATGAAATGGTGTTCAAAAACATGAAGAGCCTGAAAATGTGTGAAAAATATGAGGAGCATGAAACGGTCTTAAAAATATGTGGAGCATGAAGCGGTGTTCAAAAACATGAAGAGCCTGACAAGGTGTGAAAAATATGAAGAGCTTCAAAAGGTGTCAAATATATGAGGAGGATGAAACTGTCTGAAAAATAAGAGGAGTATGAAACGGTGTTCAAAGTCATTAAGAGCCTGAAAAGGTGTCAAAAATATGAGGAGCAGGAAACAGTCTGAAAATAGGAGGAGCATGAAACGGTGTTGAAAAACATGAAGAGCATGAAAAGGTGTGAAAAATATGAAGAGCTTCAAAAGGTGTCAAATAGGAGTAGCATGAAACGGTGTTCAAAAACAAGAAGAGCCTGAAAAGGTGTGCAAAATTTGAAGAGCTTCAAAACGTGTGAAAATATGAGGTGCATGAAACGGTCCGAAAAATAGGAGGAGCATGAAACGGTCTTGAAAAACATGAAGAGCATGAAACGGTCTGAAAAATAGGAGGAGCATGAAATGGTTTTCAAAAACATGAAGATCCTGAAATCATGTGAAAAATATGAAGCGCTTCAAAAGGTGTCAAAAATATGAGGAGCATGAAACGGTCTGAAAAATAGGAGGAAAATGAAACGGTGTTCAAAATCATTAAGAGCCTGAAAAGGTGTGGAAAATATGAAGAGCTTCAGACGGTGTGAAAAATATGAGAAGCATGAAGCGGTTATCAAAAACTTGAAGATACTGAACAGGTGTGAAAAATATGAAGAGCTTCAAAAAGTGGCAAAAATATGAGGAGCATGAAACGGTATGAAAAATAGGAGGAGCATGAAACGGTGTTCAAAAACATGAAGAGCCTGAAAAGCTGTGAAAAATATGAGGAGCATGAAACGGTCTGAAAAATAGGAGGAAAATGAAACGGTGTTCAAAATCATTAAGAGCCTGAAAAGCTGTGAAAAATATGAGGAGCATGAAACGGTCTGAAAAATAGGAGGAGCATGAAGTGGTGTTGAAAAACATGAAGAGCCTGAGAAGTTGTGAAAAATATGAAGAGCTTCAGAAGGTGTGAATAATATGAGGAGCATGAAGCGGTGTTCAAAAACTTGAAGATACTGAAAAGGTGTGAAAAATATGAAGAGCTTCAAAAGGTGTCAAAAATATGAGGAGCATGAAACGGTCTGAAAACTAGGAGGGGCATGAAGCGGTGTGTAAAAACATGAAGAGGCTGAAAAGGTGTGAAAAATATGAAGAGCTTCAAAAGTTGTAAAATATATGAGGAGCATGAAACGGTCTGAAAAATAGGAGGAGCATGAAGCGGTGTTGAAAAATATGAAGAGCCTGAAAAGGTGTGAAAAATATGAAGAGTTTCAAAACATGTAAAAATATGAGGAGCATGAAACGGTGTTCAGAAACATGAAGAGCCTGAAATGGTGTGAAAAATATGAAGAGCTTCAAAAGGTGTCAAAAATATGAGGAGCATGAAGCGTTCTGAAAAATAGGAGGAGCATGAAACGGTGTTGAATAAGACGAAGAGCCTAAAAAGGAGTGAAAAATATGAACAGCTTCAAAAGGTGTCAAATATATAAGGAGCATGAAACGGTCTGAAAAATAGGAGCAGCCTGAAACGGTGTGGGAAAACATGAAGAGACTGAAAATGTGTGAAAAATATGAAGAGCTTCATAAGGTTTCAAAATTATGATGCGCATGAAACTGTCTTAAAAATAGGAAGAGCATGAAGCGGTGTTGAAAAACATGAAGAGCCTGAAAAGGTGTGAAATATATGAAGAGCTACAAAATGTGTCAAAAATATGAGGAGCATGAAGCGTTCTGAAAAATAGGAGGAGCATGAAACGGTGTTGAAAAACACGAAGAGCCTAAAAAGGAGTGAAATATATGAAGAGCTTCAAAAGAAGTCAAAATATAAGGAGCATGAAACGGTCTGAAAAATAGGAGGAGCATGATGCGGTGTTGAAAAACATAAAGAGCCTGAAAAGGTGTGAAATATATGAAGAGGTTCAAAAGGTGTCAAAAATAGGAGGAGCATGAAACAGTTTGAAAAATAGGAAGAGCATGAAATGGTGTTGAAAAACATGAAGAGCCTGAAAAGGTGTGAATAATATGAAGAGCTTCAAAAGGAGTCAAATATATGAGGAGCATGAAACTGTCTGAAAAATAGGAGGAGCATGAAACGGTCTGAAAAATAGGAGGAGCATGAAACGGTGTTGCAAAACATGAAGAGCCTGAAAAGGTGTGAAATATATGAAGAGCTTCAAAAGTTTTCAAAAGTATGAGGAGCATGATACGGTCTGAAAAATTGGAGGAGCATGAAGCGGTGTTGAAAAAAAGAAGAGCCTGAAAAGTTGTGAAATATATGAAGAACTTCAAAACGTGTCAAATATATGAGGAGCATGAAACGGTCTGAAAAATAGGAGCAGAATGAAGCGGTGTTAAAAAACATAAACAGCCTGAAAAGGTGTGAAATATATGAAGAGCTTCAAAAGGTGTCAAAATATGAGGAGCATAATACGCTCTGAATATTAAGGGGAGCATGAAACGGTCTTCAAAAACATGAAGAGCCTGAAAAGGTGTTAAAAATATGAAGAGCTTCAAAACTTGTCAATAATATAATGAGAATGAAACGGTCTGAAAAATAGGAGGAGAATGAAGCGGTGTTGAAAAACATGAAAAGCCTGAAATGGTGTGAAAAATAAGAAGAGCTTCAAAAGGTGTCAAAAATATGAGGAACATGAAACGGTCTGAAAAATAGGAGGAGCAAGAATCGGTGTTGAAAAAAAGAAGAGCCTGAAAAGCTGTGAAATATATGAAGAACTTCAAAAGGTGTCAAATATATGAGGAGAATGAAACGGTCTGAAAAATAGGAGCAGCATGAAGCGGTGTTAAAAAACATAAACAGCCTGAAAAGGTGTGAAATATATGAAGAGCTTCAAAAAGTGTCAAAAATATGAGGAGCATAAAACGCTCTGAATATTAGGAGGAGCATGAAACGGTCTTCAAAAACATGAAGAGCCTGAAAAGGTGTTAAAAATATGAAGAGCTTCAAAACTTGTCAATAATATAATGAGAATGAAACGGTCTGAAAAATAGGAGGAGCATGAAGCGGTGTTGAAAAACATGAAAAGCCTGAAAAGGTGTGAAAAATAAGAAGAGCTTCAAAAGGTGTCAAAAATATGAGGAGCATGAAACGTTCTGAAAAATAGGAGGAGCATGACGCGGTGTTGAAAAACATGAGGAGCCTGAAAAGGTGTGAAATATATGAAGAGCTTCAAAAGGTGTCAAAAATATGAGGAACATGAAACAGTCTGAAAATTATGAGGAGCATGAAACGGCATTCAAAAACATGAAGAACCTGAAATGGTGTGAAAAATATGAAGAACTTAAAAACGTGTCAAAAATAGGAGGAGTTTCAAAGGGTCCGAAAAATAGGAAGAGCATGAAGGGGTGTTGCAAAACATGAAGAGCCTGAAAAGGTGTGAAAAACATGAAGAGCCTGAAAAGGTGTAAAAAATATGAAGAGCTTCAAAAAGTGACAAAAATATGAGGAGCATGAAACGATCTGAAACATAGTAGGAGCATGCAGCGTTGTTCAAAAACATGAAGAGCCTGAAAGGGTGTGAAATATATGAAGAGCTTCAAAAGGTGTCAAAAATATGAGGAGCATGACATGGTCTGAAAAATAGGAGGAACATGAAGCGGTGTTGAAAAACATGAAGAGCCTGAAAAGGTGTGAAATATATGAAGAGCTTCACAAGGTGTCAAAAATATAAGAAGCATGAAACGGTCTTAAAAATAGGAGGAGCATGAAACGGTGTTGAAAAACATGAAGAGCCTGAAAATGTGTGAAAAATATGAAGAGCTTCAAAAGGTGTCAAAAATAGAAGGAGCATGAAGCGGAGTTGAAAAACATGAAGAGCTTCAAAATGTGTCAAAAATATGAGGAGCATGATACGGTCTCAAAAATAGGAGGAGCATGAAGCGGTGTTGAAAAACATGAAGAGCCTGGAAAGGTGTGAAATATATGAAGAGATTCAAAAGTGTCACAAATAGGAGGAACATGAAACGGTCTGTAAAATAGGAGGAGCATGAAGTGGAGTTGAAAAAAATGAATAGCCTGAAAAAGTGTGAAAAATATTAGGAGCATGAAACAGTCTGAAAAGAGGAGGAGCATCAAATGGTGCTCAAAAACATGGAGAGCCTGAAAAGGTTTGAAAAATATGAAGAGCTTCAAAAGGTGTCAAAAATATGAGGAGCATGAAATGGTCTGAAAAATAGGAGGAGCATGTAATGTTGTTGAAAACCACGAAGAGCCTGAAGAGGAGTGAAATACATGAAGAGCTTCAAAAGGTGTCATAAATATGAGAAGCATGAAATGGTGTTCAAAAACATGAAGAGCCTGAAAATGTGTGAAAAATATGAGGAGCATGAAATGGTCTTAAAAATATGTGGAGCATGAAGCGGTGTTCAAATATATGAAGAGCCTGACAAGGTGTGAAAAATATGAAGAGGTTCAAAAAGTGTCAAAAATATGAGGAGCATGAAACTGTTCTGAAAAATAGGTGCAACATAAAGCGGTGTTGAAAAACATGAAGGGTCTGAAAATGTGTGAAACATATGAAGAGCTTCAAAAGGTGAAAAAATATGAGGAGCATGAAACGGTCTGAAAAATAGGAGGCGCATGAAGTGGTGTTCAAAAACATGAAGAGCCCGAAAAGGTGTGAAAAATATGAAGAGCTTCAAAAGGGGTCAAATATATGAGGAGCATGAAACTGTCTGAAAAATAAGAGGAGTATGAAACGGTGTTCAAAGTCATTAAGAGCCTGAAAAGGTGTCAAAAATACGAGGAGCAGGAAACAGTCTGAAAATAGGAGGAGCATGAAACGGTGTTGAAAAACATGAAGAGCATGAAAAGGTGTGAAAAATATGAAGAGCTTCAAAAGGTGTCAAATAGGAGTAGCATGAAACGGTGTTCAAAAACTTGAAGAGCCTGAAAAGGTGTGCAAAATTTGAAGAGCTTCAAAACGTGTGAAAATATGAGGTGCATGAAACGGTCTGAAAAATAGGAGGAGCATGAAATGGTGTTCAAAAACATGAAGATCCTGAAAACATGTGAAAAATATGAAGCGCTTCAAAAGGTGTCAAAAATATGAGGAGCATGAAACGGTCTGAAAAATAGGAGGAAAATGAAACGGTGTTCAAAATCATTAAGAGGCTGAAAAGGTGTGGAAAATATGAAGAGCTTCAGAAGGTGTGAAAAATATGAGAAGCATGAAGCGGTTATCAAAAACTTGAAGATACTGAACAGGTGTGAAAAATATGAAGAGCTTCAAAAAGTGGCAAAAATATGAGGAGCCTGAAACGGTATGTAAAATAGGAGGAGCATGAAACGGTGTTCAAAAACATGAAGAGCCTGAAAAGCTGTGAAAAATATGAGGAGCATGAAACGGTCTGAAAAATAGGAGGAAAATGAAACGGTGTTCAAAATCATTAAGAGCCTGAAAAGCTGTGAAAAATATGAGGAGCATGAAACGGTCTGAAAAATAGGAGGAGCATGAACTGGTGTTGAAAAACATGAAGAGCCTGAAAATGTGTGAAAAATATGAAGAGCTTCAGAAGGTGTGAATAATATGAGGAGCATGAAGCGGTGTTCAAAAACTTGAAGATACTGAAAAGGTGTGAAAAATATGAAGAGCTTCAAAAGGTGTCAAAAATATGAGGAGCATGAAACGGTCTGAAAAATTGGAGGAAAATCAAACGGTGTTCAAAATCATTAAGAGCCTGAAAAGGTGTGAAAAATATGAAGAGCTTCAAAATGTGTCAAATATATGAGGAGAATGAAACGGTCTGAAAAATATTAGGAGCATGAAACGGTGTTGAAAAACACGAAGAGCCTAAAACGGAGTGAAAAATATGAGGAGATTCAAAAGGTGTCAAATATATAAGGAGCATGAAACGGTCTGAAAAATAGGAGCAGCCTGAAACGGTGTGGAAAAACATGAAGAGACTGAAAATGTGTGAAAAATATGAAGAGCTTCAAAAGGTTTCAAAATTATGATGCGCATGAAACTGTCTTAAAAATAGGAAGAGCATGAAGCGGTGTTGAAAAACATGAAGAGCCTGAAAAGGTGTGAAATATATGAAGAGCTACAAAATGTGTCAAAAATATGAGGAGCATGAAGCGTTCTGAAAAATAGGAGGAGCATGAAACGGTGTTGAAAAACACGAAGAGCCTAAAAAGGAGTGAAATATATGAAGAGCTTCAAAAGAAGTCAAAAATATAAGAAGCATGAAACGGTCTGAAAAATAGGAGGAGCATGAAGCGGTGTTGAAAAATATGAAGAGCCTGAAAAGGTGTGAAAAATATGAAGAGTTTCAAAACATGTAAAAATATGAGGAGCATGAAACGGTGTTCAGAAACATGAAGAGCCTGAAATGGTGTGAAAAATATGAAGAGCTTCAAAAGGTGTCAAAAATATGAGGAGCATGAAGCGTTCTGAAAAATAGGAGGAGCATGAAACGGTGTTGAATAAGACGAAGAGCCTAAAAAGGAGTGAAAAATATGAAGAGCTTCAAAAGGTGTCAACTATATAAGGAGCATGAAACGGTCTGAAAAATAGGAGCAGCCTGAAACGGTGTGGAAAAACATGAAGAGACTGAAAATGTGTGAAAAATATGAAGAGCTTCATAAGGTTTCAAAATTATGATGCGCATGAAACTGTCTTAAAAATAGGAAGAGCATGAAGCGGTGTTGAAAAACATGAAGAGCCTGAAAAGGTGTGAAATATATGAAGAGCTACAAAATGTGTCAAAAATATGAGGAGCATGAAGCGTTCTGAAAAATAGAAGGAGCATGAAACGATGTTGAAAAACACGAAGAGCCTAAAAAGGAGTGAAATATATGAAGAGCTTTAAAAGAAGTCAAAAATATAAGGAGCATGAAAAGGTCTGAAAAATAGGAGGAGCATGAAGCGGTGTTGAAAACATGAAAAGCCTGAAAAGTTGTGAAAAATAAGAAGAGCTTCAAAAGGTGTCAAAAATATGAGGAGCATGAAACGGTCTGAAAAATAGGAGGAGCATGAAACGGTGTTGAAAAACATGAAGAGCCTGAAAATGTGTGAAAAATATGAAGAGCTTGAAAAGGTGTCAAAAATAGAAGGAGCATGAAGCGGAGTTGAAAAACATGAAGAGCTTCAAAATGTGTCAAAAATATGAGGAGCATGATACGGTCTCAAAAATAGGAGGAGCATGAAGCGGTGTTGAAAAACATGAAGAGCCTGAAAAGGTGTGAAATATATGAAGAGCTTCACAAGGTGTCAAATATATAAGAAGCATGAAACGGTCTTAAAAATAGGAGGAGCATGAAACGGTGTTGAAAAACATGAAGAGCCTGAAAATGTGTGAAAAATATGAAGAGCTTCAAAAGATGTCAAAAATAGAAGGAGCATGAAGCGGAGTTGAAAAACATGAAGAGCTTCAAAATGTGTCAAAAATATGAGGAGCATGATACGGTCTCAAAAATAGGAGGAGCATGAAGCGGTGTTGAAAAACATGAAGAGCCTGGAAAGGTGTGAAATATATGAAGAGATTCAAAGTGTCACAAATAGGAGGAACATGAAACGGTCTGAAAATTAGGAGGAGCATGAAGTGGAGTTGAAAAAAATGAATAGCCTGAAAAGGTGTGAAAAATATTAGGAGCATGAAACAGTCTGAAAATAGGAGGAGCATCAAATGGTGCTGAAAAACAAGGAGAGCCTGAAAAGGTTTGAAAAATATGAAAAGCTTCAAAAGGTGTCAAAAATATGAGGAGCATGAAATGGTCTGAAAAATAGGAGGAGCATGTAATGGTGTTGAAAACCACGAAGAGCCTGAAGAGGAGTGAAATACATGAAGAGCTTCAAAAGGTGTCATAAATATGAGAAGCATGAAATGGTGTTCAAAAACATGAAGAGCCTGAAAATGGGTGAAAAATATGAGGAGCATGAAACGGTCTTAAAAATATGTGGAGCATGAAGCGGTGTTCAAAAACATGAAGAGCCTGACAAGGTGTGAAAAATATGAAGAGGTTCAAAAAGTGTCAAAAATATGAGGAGCATGAAACTGTTCTGAAAAATAGGTGCAGCATAAAGCGGTGTTGAAAAACATGAAGAGCATGAAACGGTCTGAAAAATAGGAGGAGCATGAAACGGTGTTCAAAAACATGAAGAGCCTGAAAAGGTGTGCAAAATTTGAAGAGCTTCAAAACGTGTGAAAATATGAGGTGCATGAAACGGCCTGAAAAATAGGAGGAGCATGAAACGGTCTTGAAAAACATGAAGAGCATGAAACGGTCTGAAAAATAGGAGGAGAATGAAATGGTGTTCAAAAACATGAAGATCCTGAAAACATGTGAAAAATATGAAGCGCTTCAAAAGGTGTCAAAAATATGAGGAGCATGAAACGGTCTGAAAAATAGGAGGAAAATGAAACGGTGTTCAAAATCATTAAGAGCCTGAAAAGGTGTGAAAAATATGCGGAGCATGAAACGGTGTGAAAAAAAGGTGAGAATGAAGTTGTGTTCAAAGACATGAAGAGCCCGAAAAGTGTGTAAAATATGAAGAGCTTCTAAAGGTGTCAAAAATACGAGGAGCATGAAAAGGTCTGAAAAATAGGAGGAGCATGAAGTGGTGTTGAAAAACATGAAGAGCCTGAAAATGTCTGAAAAATATGAAGAGCTTCAGAAGGAGTGAATAATATGAGGAGCATGAAGCGGTGTTCAAAAACTTGAAGATACTGAAAAGGTGTGAAAAATATGAAGAGCTTCAAAAGGTGTCAAAAATATGAGGAGCATGAAACGGTCTGAAAAATATTAGGAGCGTGAAACGGTGTTGAAAACCTGAAGCGCCTGAAAAGGTGTGAAAAATATGAAGAGTTTCAAAACATGTAAAAATATGAGGAACATGAAACGGTCTGAAAAATAGGAGGAGCAAGAATCGGTGTTGAAAAAAAGAAGAGCTTGAAAAGTTGTGAAATATATGAAGAGCTTCAAAATGTGTCAAATATATGAGGAGCATCAAACGGTCTGAAAAATAGGAGCAGCATGAAGCGTTGTTGAAAAACATAAACAGCCTGAAAAGTTGTGAAATATATGAAGAGCTTCAAAATGTGTCAAAAATATGAGGAGCATGAAACGTTCTGAAGATTAGGAGGAGCATGAAAAAGTCTTCAAAAACATGAAGAGCCTGAAAAGGTGTGAAAAATCTGAAGAACTTCAAAAGGTGTCAAAAATATGAGGAGCATGAAATGGTCTGAAAAATAGGAGGAGCATGAAACGGTGTTCAAAAACATGAAGAGCCTGAAAAGGTGTGAAACATATGAAAAGCATGAAAAGGTGTGAAATATATGAGGAGCCTGAAACGGTCTGCAAAACAGGAGGAGCATGAATCGGTGTTGAAAAAAATGAAGAGCATGAAAAGGTGTGAAAAATATGAAGAGCTTCAAAAGGTGTCAAAAATATGAGGAGGAAGAAACCTTGTGAAAAAATGAGGGGGAAGAATTGGTGTCCAAAAACATGAAGAGCCTGAAAAAGTGTGAAAAACATGAAGAGCTTCAAAAGCAGTCAAAAATATGAGGAGGATGAAACAATCTGAAAAATAGGAGGAGCATGAAACGGTGTTCAAAAACATGAAGAGCCTGAAAAGGTGGGAAAAATATGAAAAGGTTCAAAAGTGTAAAAAATATGAGGAGCAAGAAACGGTCTGAAAAATAGGAGGAGCATGAAACGGTGTGCAGAAACATGAAGAGCCTGAAAAGGTGTGAAATATATGAAGAACTTCAAAAGGTGACAAAAATATGAGGAGCAAGAAACGGTCTAAAAAAAAGGAGGAGCATGAAGTGGTGTTGAAAAACATGAAGAGCCTGAAAAGGTGTAATAAATATGAAGAGCTTCAAAAAGTGTCAAAAATATGAGGAGCATGAAACGATCTGAAACATAGTAGGAGCATGAAGCGTTGTTCAAAAACATGAAGAGCCTGAAAAGTTGTGAAATATATGAAGAGTTTCAAAAGGTGTCAAAAATATGAGGAGCATGACATGGTCTGAAAAATAGGAGGAGCATGAAGCAGTGTTGAAAAACATGAAGAGCCTGAAAAGGTGTGAAAAATATGAAGAGGTTCAAAAAGTGTGAAAAATATGAAGAGCTTCAAAAGGTGTAAAAAACATGAAGAGCTTCAAAAGGTGTGAAAATATGAAGAGTTTCAAAAGGTGTCAAACATATGAGGAGCATGAAACGGTATGAAAAATAGGAGGAGCATGAAACGGTGTTCAAAAACATGAAGAGCCTGAAAAGCTGTGAAAAATATGAGGAGCATGAAACGGTCTGAAAAATAGGAGGAAAATTAAACGGTGTTCAAAATCATTAAGAGCCTGAAAAGCTGTGAAAAATATGAGGAGCATGAAACGGTCTGAAAAATAGGAGGAGCATGAACTGGTGTTGAAAAACATGAAGAGCCTGAAAATGTGTGAAAAATATGAAGAGCTTCAGAAGGTGTGAATAATATGAGGATCATGAAGCGGTGTTCAAAAACTTGAAGATACTGAAAAGGTGTGAAAAATATGAAGAGCTTCAAAAGGTGTCAAAAATATGAGGAGCATGAAACGGTCTGAAAAATAGGAGGAAAATGAAACGGTGTTCAAAATCATTAAGAGCCTGAAAAGGTGTGAAAAATATGAAGAGCTTCAAAAGGTGTCAAAAATATGAGGAGCATGAAACGGTCTGAAAAATATTAGGAGCATGAAACGGTGTTGAAAAACACGAAGAGCCTAAAAAGGAGTGAAAAATATGAGGAGCTTCAAAAGGTGTCAAATATATAAGGAGCATGAAACGGTCTAAAAAATAGGAGCAGCCTGAAACGGTGTGGAAAAACATGAAGAGACTGAAAATGTGTGAAAAATATGAAGAGCTTCAAAAGGTTTCAAAATTATGATGCGCATGAAACTGTCTTAAAAATAGGAAGAGCATGAAGCGGTGTTGAAAAACATGAAGAGCCTGAAAAGGTGTGAAATATATGAAGAGCTACAAAATGTGTCAAAAATATGAGGAGCATGAAGCGTTCTGAAAAATAGGAGGAGCATGAAACGGTGTTGAAAAACACGAAGAGCCTAAAAAGGAGTGAAATATATGAAGAGCTTCAAAAGAAGTCAAAAATATAAGAAGCATGAAACGGTCTGAAAAATAGGAGGAGCATGAAGCGGTGTTGAAAAATATGAAGAGCCTGAAAAGGTGTGAAAAATATGAAGAGTTTCAAAACATGTAAAAATATGAGGAGCATGAAACAGTGTTCAGAAACATGAAGAGCCTGAAATGGTGTGAAAAATATGAAGAGCTTCAAAAGGTGTCAAAAATATGAGGAGCATGAATCGTTCTGAAAAATAGGAGGAGCATGAAACGGTGTTGAATAAGACGAAGAGCCTAAAAAGGAGTGAAAAATATGAAGAGCTTCAAAAGGTGTCAACTATATAAGGAGCATGAAACGGTCTGAAAAATAGGAGCAGCCTGAAACGGTGTGGAAAAACATGAAGAGACTGAAAATGTGTGAAAAATATGAAGAGCTTCATAAGGTTTCAAAATTATGATGCGCATGAAACTGTCTTAAAAATAGGAAGAGCATGAAGTGGTGTTGAAAAACATGAAGAGCCTGAAAAGGTGTGAAATATATGAAGAGGTTCAAAAGGTGTCAAAAATAGGAGGAGCATGAAACAGTTTGAAAAATAGGAAGAGCATGAAGTGGTGTTGAAAAATATGAAGAGCCTGAAAAGGTGTGAATAATATGAAGAGCTTCAAAAGGAGTCAAATATATGAGGAGCATGAAACTGTCTGAAAAATAGGAGGAGCATGAAACGGTCTGAAAAATAGGAGGAGCATGAAACGGTGTTGCAAAACATGAAGAGCCTGAAAAGGTGTGAAATATATGAAGAGCTTCAAAAGTTTTCAAAAGTATGAGGAGCATGATACGGTCTGAAAAATAGGAGGAGCATGAAGCGGTGTTGAAAAGTGAAGAGCCTGAAAAGGTGTGAAAAACATGAAGCGCTTCAATAGTTGTCAAAAATATGAGGAACATGAAACGGTCTGAAAAATAGGAGGAGCAAGAATTGGTGTTGAAAAAAAGAAGAGCCTGAAAAGTTGTGAAATATATGAAGAACTTCAAAACGTGTCAAATATATGAGGAGCATGAAACGGTCTGAAAAATAGGAGCAGCATGAAGCGGCGTTAAAAAACATAAACAGCCTGAAAAGGTGTGAAATATATGAAGAGCTTCAAAAGGTGTCAAAAATATGAGGAGCATAAAACGCTCTGAATATTAGGGGGAGCATGAAACGGTCTTCAAAAACATGAAGAGCCTGAAAAGGTGTTAAAAATATGAAGAGCTTCAAAACTTGTCAATAATATAATGAGAATGAAACGGTCTGAAAAATAGGAGGAGCATGAAGCGGTGTTGAAAAACATGAAAAGCCTGAAAAGGTGTGAAAAATAAGAAGAGCTTCAAAAGGTGTCAAAAATATGAGGAGCATGAAACGGTCTGAAAAACAGGAGGAGCATGACGCGGTGTTGAAAAACATGAGGAGCCTGAAAAGGTGTGAAATATATGAAGAGCTTCAAAAGGTGTCAAAAATATGAGGAGCATGAAAAGGTCTGAAGAATAGGAGGAGTAAGAAGCGGTGTTGAAAAACATGAAGAGCCTGAAAAGGTGTGAAATACATGAAGAGCTTCAAAACTGTCAAAAATATGAAGAGCATGAAACGGTCTGAAAAATAGGAGGAGCATGAAGCGGTGTTGCAAAACATGAAGAGCCTGAAAAGGTGTGAAATACATGAAGAGCTTCAAAACTGTCAAAAAGATGAAGAGCATGAAACTGTCTTAAAAATAGGAGCAGCATGAAGCGGTGTTGAAAAACATAAACAGCCTGAAAAGTTGTGAAATATATGAAGAGCTTCAAAATGTGTCAAAAATATGAGGAGCATGAAACGTTCTGAAGATTAGGAGGAGCATGAAAAAGTCTTCAAAATCATGAAGAGCCTGAAAAGGTGTGAAACATATGAAAAGCATGAAAAGGTGTGAAATATATGAGGAGCCTGAAACGGTCTGCAAAACAGGAGGAGCATGAATCGGTGTTGAAAAAAATGAAGAGCATGAAAAGGTGTGAAAAATATGAAGAGCTTCAAAAGGTGTCAAAAATATGAGGAGGAAGAAACCTTGTGAAAAAATGAGGGGGAAGAATTGGTGTCCAAAAACATGAAGAGCCTGAAAAAGTGTGAAAAACATGAAGAGCTTCAAAAGCAGTCAAAAATATGAGGAGGATGAAACAATCTGAAAAATAGGAGGAGCATGAAACGGTGTTCAAAAACATGAAGAGCCTGAAAAGGTGGGAAAAATATGAAAAGGTTCAAAAGTGTAAAAAATATGAGGAGCAAGAAACGGTCTGAAAAATAGGAGGAGCATGAAACGGTGTGCAGAAACATGAAGAGCCTGAAAAGGTGTGAAATATATGAAGAACTTCAAAAGGTGACAAAAATATGAGGAGCAAGAAACGGTCTAAAAAAAAGGAGGAGCATGAAGTGGTGTTGAAAAACATGAAGAGCCTGAAAAGGTGTAATAAATATGAAGAGCTTCAAAAAGTGTCAAAAATATGAGGAGCATGAAACGATCTGAAACATAGTAGGAGCATGAAGCGTTGTTCAAAAACATGAAGAGCCTGAAAAGTTGTGAAATATATGAAGAGTTTCAAAAGGTGTCAAAAATATGAGGAGCATGACATGGTCTGAAAAATAGGAGGAGCATGAAGCAGTGTTGAAAAACATGAAGAGCCTGAAAAGGTGTGAAAAATATGAAGAGGTTCAAAAAGTGTGAAAAATATGAAGAGCTTCAAAAGGTGTAAAAAACATGAAGAGCTTCAAAAGGTGTGAAAATATGAAGAGTTTCAAAAGGTGTCAAACATATGAGGAGCATGAAACGGTATGAAAAATAGGAGGAGCATGAAACGGTGTTCAAAAACATGAAGAGCCTGAAAAGCTGTGAAAAATATGAGGAGCATGAAACGGTCTGAAAAATAGGAGGAAAATTAAACGGTGTTCAAAATCATTAAGAGCCTGAAAAGCTGTGAAAAATATGAGGAGCATGAAACGGTCTGAAAAATAGGAGGAGCATGAACTGGTGTTGAAAAACATGAAGAGCCTGAAAATGTGTGAAAAATATGAAGAGCTTCAGAAGGTGTGAATAATATGAGGATCATGAAGCGGTGTTCAAAAACTTGAAGATACTGAAAAGGTGTGAAAAATATGAAGAGCTTCAAAAGGTGTCAAAAATATGAGGAGCATGAAACGGTCTGAAAAATAGGAGGAAAATGAAACGGTGTTCAAAATCATTAAGAGCCTGAAAAGGTGTGAAAAATATGAAGAGCTTCAAAAGGTGTCAAAAATATGAGGAGCATGAAACGGTCTGAAAAATATTAGGAGCATGAAACGGTGTTGAAAAACACGAAGAGCCTAAAAAGGAGTGAAAAATATGAGGAGCTTCAAAAGGTGTCAAATATATAAGGAGCATGAAACGGTCTAAAAAATAGGAGCAGCCTGAAACGGTGTGGAAAAACATGAAGAGACTGAAAATGTGTGAAAAATATGAAGAGCTTCAAAAGGTTTCAAAATTATGATGCGCATGAAACTGTCTTAAAAATAGGAAGAGCATGAAGCGGTGTTGAAAAACATGAAGAGCCTGAAAAGGTGTGAAATATATGAAGAGCTACAAAATGTGTCAAAAATATGAGGAGCATGAAGCGTTCTGAAAAATAGGAGGAGCATGAAACGGTGTTGAAAAACACGAAGAGCCTAAAAAGGAGTGAAATATATGAAGAGCTTCAAAAGAAGTCAAAAATATAAGAAGCATGAAACGGTCTGAAAAATAGGAGGAGCATGAAGCGGTGTTGAAAAATATGAAGAGCCTGAAAAGGTGTGAAAAATATGAAGAGTTTCAAAACATGTAAAAATATGAGGAGCATGAAACAGTGTTCAGAAACATGAAGAGCCTGAAATGGTGTGAAAAATATGAAGAGCTTCAAAAGGTGTCAAAAATATGAGGAGCATGAATCGTTCTGAAAAATAGGAGGAGCATGAAACGGTGTTGAATAAGACGAAGAGCCTAAAAAGGAGTGAAAAATATGAAGAGCTTCAAAAGGTGTCAACTATATAAGGAGCATGAAACGGTCTGAAAAATAGGAGCAGCCTGAAACGGTGTGGAAAAACATGAAGAGACTGAAAATGTGTGAAAAATATGAAGAGCTTCATAAGGTTTCAAAATTATGATGCGCATGAAACTGTCTTAAAAATAGGAAGAGCATGAAGTGGTGTTGAAAAACATGAAGAGCCTGAAAAGGTGTGAAATATATGAAGAGGTTCAAAAGGTGTCAAAAATAGGAGGAGCATGAAACAGTTTGAAAAATAGGAAGAGCATGAAGTGGTGTTGAAAAATATGAA
The DNA here is from genome assembly GCF_033118175.1 of Dama dama. Lineage (NCBI taxonomy): Eukaryota > Metazoa > Chordata > Mammalia > Artiodactyla > Cervidae > Dama > Dama dama. Next base: position 6,578,855 of record NC_083709.1, read on the forward strand.
GAGCCTGAAAAGGTGTGAATAATATGAAGAGCTTCAAAAGGAGTCAAATATATGAGGAGCATGAAACTGTCTGAAAAATAGGAGGAGCATGAAACGGTCTGAAAAATAGGAGGAGCATGAAACGGTGTTGCAAAACATGAAGAGCCTGAAAAGGTGTGAAATATATGAAGAGCTTCAAAAGTTTTCAAAAGTATGAGGAGCATGATACGGTCTGAAAAATAGGAGGAGCATGAAGCGGTGTTGAAAAGTGAAGAGCCTGAAAAGGTGTGAAAAACATGAAGCGCTTCAATAGTTGTCAAAAATATGAGGAACATGAAACGGTCTGAAAAATAGGAGGAGCAAGAATTGGTGTTGAAAAAAAGAAGAGCCTGAAAAGTTGTGAAATATATGAAGAACTTCAAAACGTGTCAAATATATGAGGAGCATGAAACGGTCTGAAAAATAGGAGCAGCATGAAGCGGCGTTAAAAAACATAAACAGCCTGAAAAGGTGTGAAATATATGAAGAGCTTCAAAAGGTGTCAAAAATATGAGGAGCATAAAACGCTCTGAATATTAGGGGGAGCATGAAACGGTCTTCAAAAACATGAAGAGCCTGAAAAGGTGTTAAAAATATGAAGAGCTTCAAAACTTGTCAATAATATAATGAGAATGAAACGGTCTGAAAAATAGGAGGAGCATGAAGCGGTGTTGAAAAACATGAAAAGCCTGAAAAGGTGTGAAAAATAAGAAGAGCTTCAAAAGGTGTCAAAAATATGAGGAGCATGAAACGGTCTGAAAAACAGGAGGAGCATGACGCGGTGTTGAAAAACATGAGGAGCCTGAAAAGGTGTGAAATATATGAAGAGCTTCAAAAGGTGTCAAAAATATGAGGAGCATGAAAAGGTCTGAAGAATAGGAGGAGTAAGAAGCGGTGTTGAAAAACATGAAGAGCCTGAAAAGGTGTGAAATACATGAAGAGCTTCAAAACTGTCAAAAATATGAAGAGCATGAAACGGTCTGAAAAATAGGAGGAGCATGAAGCGGTGTTGCAAAACATGAAGAGCCTGAAAAGGTGTGAAATACATGAAGAGCTTCAAAACTGTCAAAAAGATGAAGAGCATGAAACTGTCTTAAAAATAGGAGCAGCATGAAGCGGTGTTGAAAAACATAAACAGCCTGAAAAGTTGTGAAATATATGAAGAGCTTCAAAATGTGTCAAAAATATGAGGAGCATGAAACGTTCTGAAGATTAGGAGGAGCATGAAAAAGTCTTCAAAATCATGAAGAGCCTGAAAAGGTGTGAAACATATGAAAAGCATGAAAAGGTGTGAAATATATGAGGAGCCTGAAACGGTCTGCAAAACAGGAGGAGCATGAATCGGTGTTGAAAAAAATGAAGAGCATGAAAAGGTGTGAAAAATATGAAGAGCTTCAAAAGGTGTCAAAAATATGAGGAGGAAGAAACCTTGTGAAAAAATGAGGGGGAAGAAGTGGTGTCCAAAAACATGAAGAGCCTGAAAAAGTGTGAAAAACATGAAGAGCTTCAAAAGGAGTCAAAAATATGAGGAGGATGAAACAGTCTGAAAAATAGGAGGAGCATGAAACAGTGTTCAAAAACATGAAGAGCCTGAAAAGGTGGGAAAAATATGAAAAGGTTCAAAAGTGTAAAAAATATGAGGAGCAAGAAACGGTCTGAAAAATAGGAGGAGCATGAAACGGTGTTCAGAAACATGAAGAGCCTGAAAAGGTGTGAAATATATGAAGAACTTCAAAAGGTGACAAAAATATGAGGAGCAAGAAACGGTCTAAAAAAAAGGAGGAGCATGAAGTGGTGTTGAAAAACATGAAGAGCCTGAAAAGGTGTAATAAATATGAAGAGCTTCAAAAAGTGTCAAAAATATGAGGAGCATGAAACGATCTGAAACATAGTAGGAGCATGAAGCGTTGTTCAAAAACATGAAGAGCCTGAAAAGTTGTGAAATATATGAAGAGTTTCAAAAGATGTCAAAAATATGAGGAGCATGACATGGTCTGAAAAATAGGAGGAGCATGAAGCAGTGTTGAAAAACATGAAGAGCCTGAAAAGGTGTGAAAAATATGAAGAGGTTCAAAAAGTGTGAAAAATATGAAGAGCTTCAAAAGGTGTAAAAAACATGAAGAGCTTCAAAAGGTGTGAAAATATGAAGAGTTTCAAAAGGTGTCAAACATATGAGGAGCATGAAACGGTCTGAAAAATAAGAGGAGCATGAAACGGTGTTCAAAACCATGAAGAGACTGAAAAGGTGTGAAATATATGAAGACTTCAAAAGGTGTCAAAAATATGAGGAGCAGGAAACGGTCTGAAAAATATTAGGAGCATGAAACGGTGTTGAAAACCTGAAGCGTCGGAAAAGGTGTGAAAAATATGAAGAGTTTCAAAACATGTAAAAATATGAGGAGCATGAAACGGTATTCAGAAACATGAAGAGCCTGAAAAAGTGTGAAATATATGAAGAGGTTCAAAAAGTGTCAAAAATATGAGGAACATGAAACGGTCTGAAAAATAGGAGGAGCAAGAATCGGTGTTGAAAAAGGAAAAGCTTGAAAAGTTGTGAAATATATGAAGAGCTTCAAAATGTGTCAAATATATGAGGAGCATGAAACGGTCTGAAAAATAGGAGCAGCATGAAGCGGTGTTGAAAAACATAAACAGCCTGAAAAGTTGTGAAATATATGAAGAGCTTCAAAATGTGTCAAAAATATGAGGAGCATGAAACGTTCTGAAGATTAGGAGGAGCATGAAAAAGTCTTCAAAAACATGAAGAGCCTGAAAAGGTGTGAAAAATATGAAGAGCTTCAAAATGTGTCAAAAATATGAGGAGCATGAAATGGTCTGAAAAATAGGAGGAGCATGAAACGGTGTTCAAAAACATGAAGAGGCTGAAAGGTATGAAAAATATGAAGAGCTTCAAAAGGTGTCAAAAATATAAGGAGCATGAAACAGTCTAAAAAATAGGAGAAGCAAGAAGCAGTGTTGAAAAACATGAAGAGACTGAAAAGGTTTGAAAAATATGAAGAGCTTAAAAGGTGTCAAAAATATAAGGAGCATGAAATGGTCTGAAAAATAGGAGGAGCATGAAACGGTGTTCCAAAACATGAAGTGCCTGAAAGGTGTGAAAAATATGAAATGCTTCAAAAGGTGTCAAAAATGTGAGGAGCATGAAAAGATCTGATAAATAGGAGGAGCATGAAGCCGTGTTCAAAAACATGAAGAGCCTGAAAACGTGTGAAAAATATGAAGACCTTCAAAAGGTGTCAAAAACAGGAGGAGCATGAAACGGTCTGAAAAATAGTAGGAGCATGAAACGGTGTTGTAAGACGTGAAGAGCCTGAAAAGGTGTGAAAAATATGAAGAGCTTCAAAAGTTGTCAAAAATATGAGGAGCATGAAACGGCCTGAAAAATAGGACGGGCGTGAAATGGTATTCAAAACATGAAGAGCCTGAAATAGTGTGAAAAATATGAAGAGCATCAAAGGGTGTCAAAAATATGAGGAGCATGAAACGGTCTGAAAAATAGTAGAGGCATGAAACGGTGTTGAAAGACGTGAAGAGCCTGAAAAGGTGTGAAAAATATCAAGAGCTACAAAAATGTGTCAAAAATAGTAGGAGCATGAAACAGTCTGAAAAATAGGAGGAGCATGAAACGGTGTTGAAAAACATGAAGAGCCTGAAAAGGTGTGAAAAATATCAAGAGCTTCAAAAATGTGTCAAAAATATGAGGAGTATGAACCGGTCTGAAAAATAGGAGGAGCATGAAACAGTGTTGAAAAACATGAAGAGCATGAAAAGGATTGAAAAATATGAAGAGCTTCAAAAGGTGTGAAAAATAGGAGTAGCATGAAGCGGTGTTCAAAAACTTGAAGAGCCTGAAAATGTGTTAAAAATATGAAGAGCTTAAAAGGTTTCAAAAATATGAGGAACTGAAATGGTCTGAAAAATAGGTTGAGCATGGAAGGGTGTTCAAAAACATGAAGAGCCTGAAAGGTGTGAATAATATGAAGCCTTGAAAACGTAGCAAAAATATGAGGAGCATAAAACGGTCTGAAAAATAGGAGGAGCATGAAGCGCTGTTCAAAATCATGAAGAGCATGAAAACGGGTGAAATATATGAAGAGCTTCAAAAGGTGTGAAAAATATGAAGAATTTCAATAGGTTTAAAAAATGTGAGGAGAAAGAAACGGTCTGAAAAATAGGAGGAGCATGAAAGGTGTTGAAAAACATGAAGAGCCTGAAAAGGTGTAAAAAATATGAAGAGCTTCAAAAAGTGTCAAAAATATGAGGAGCATGAAACGATCTGAAACATAGTAGGAGCATGAAGCGTTGTTCAAAAACATGAAGAGCCTGAAAAGGTGTGAAATATATGAAGAGCTTCAAAAGGTGACAAAAATATGAGGAGCATGACATGGTTTGAAAAAAATGAGGAGCATGAAGCGGTGTTGAAAAACATGAAGAGCCTGAAAAGGTGTGAAATATATGAAGAGCTTCAAAAGGTGTCAAAAATATAAGAAGCATGAAACGGTCTTAAAAATAGGAGGAGCATGAAACGGTGTTGAAAAACATGAAGAGCCTGAAAATGTGTGAAAAATCTGAAGAGCTTCAAAAGGTGTCAAAAATAGAAGGAGCATGAAGCGGAGTTGAAAAACATGAAGAGCTTCAAAATGTGTCAAAAATATGAGGAGCATGATACGGTCTCAAAAATAGGAGGAGCATGAAGCGGTGTTGAAAAACATGAAGAGCCTGGAAAGGTGTGAAATATATGAAGAGATCCAAAAGTGTCAAAAATATGAGGATCATGAAACGGTCTTAAAAATATGAGGAGCATGTAATGGTGTTGAAAACCACGAAGAGCCTGAAGAGGAGTGAAATACATGAAGAGCTTCAAAAGGTGTCATAAATATGAGAAGCATGAAATGGTGTTCAGAAACATGAAGAGCCTGAAAATGTGTGAAAAATATGAGGAGCATGAAACGGTCTTAAAAATATGTGGAGCATGAAGCGGTGTTCAAAAACTTGAAGAGCCTGCAAAGGTGTGAAAAACATGAAGAGCTTCAAAAGGTTTTAAAAATATGAGGAGCATGAAACGGTCTGAAAAAAAGGACGAGCATGAATCGATGTTGAAAAACATGAAGAGCCTGAAAAGGTGTGAAAAATATGAACAGCTTCAAATGGTGTCTAAAATAGGAGTAGCATGAGGCGGTGTTCCAAATCTTGAAGAGCCTGAAAATGTGTTAAAAATATGAAGAGCTTAAAAGGTGTCAAAATTATGAGGAACATGAAATGGTCTGAAAAATAGGAGGAGCATGAAACGGTGTTCTAAAACATGAAGAGCCTGAAAGGTGTGAAAAATATGAAGAGCTTCAAAAGGTGTCAAAAATATGAAGAGCATGAAACGGGCTGAAAAATAGGAGGAGCATGAAGCGGTGTTGAAAAACATGAAGAGCCTGAAAAGGTGTGAAAAAATATGAAGACCTTCAAAAGGTGTCAAAATATGAGGATCATGAAACGATCTTAAAAATAGGAGGAGCATGAAGCGGTGTTCAAAAACATGAAGAGTCTGAAAAGGTGTGAAATATATGAAGAGCTTCAAAAGGTGTGAAATATATGAGGAGCATGAAACGGTGTGAAAAATAGGAGGAGCATGAAATGGTGTTCAGAAACATGAAAAGCCTGAAAAGGTGTGAAAAATATGAAGAGCTTCACAAGGTGTGAAAAATATGAGGAGCATGAAACGGTCTGAAAAATAGGAGGAGCATGAAACGGTGTTGAAAACATGAAGAGCATGAAAAGGTGTGAAAAATATGAAGAGCTTCAAAAGGTGTCAAAAATATGAGGAGCATGAAACGATCTGAAATATAGGAGTAGCATGAAGTGGTGTTGAAAACCATGAAGAGACTGAAAAGGTTTGAAAATATGAAGAGCTTCAAAACGTGTGAAAAATATGAAGATCTTCAAAAGGTGTGAAAAATATGAGGAGCATGAAACGATCTGAAAATAGGAGGAGCATGAAACGGTGTTGAAAAACATGAAGAGCCTGAAAACGTGTGAAAAATATCAAGAGCTTCAAAAATGTGTCAAAAATAGGAGGAGCATGAAACAGTCTGAAAAATAGGAGGAGCATGAAACGGTGTTGAAAAACATGAAGAGCCTGAAAATGTGTGAAAAATATCAAGAGCTTCAAAAGGTGTCAAAAATATGAGGAGCATGAACCGGGCTGAAAAATAGGAATAGCATGAAACGGTGTTGAAAAACATGAAGAGCATGAAAAGGATTGAAAAATATGAAGAGCTTCAAAAGGTGTGAAAAATAGGAGTAGGAGGAAGCGGTGTTCAAAAACTTGAAGAGCCTGAAAATGTGTTAAAAATATGAAGAGCTTAAAAGGTTTCAAAAATATGAGGAACAGGAAATGGTCTGAAAAATAGGTTGAGCATGGAAGGGTGTTCAAAACATGAAGAGCCTGAAAGGTGTGAATAATATTAAGCCTTCAAAACGTAGCAAAAATATGAGGAGCATGAAACGGTCTGAAAAATAGGAGGAGCACGAAGCGCTGTTCAAAATCATGAAGAGCCTGAAAACGGGTGAAATATATGAAGAGCATCAAAAGGTGTCAAAAATATGAGGAGCATGAAGCGGTCTGAAAAAATAGGAGGAGCATGAAGTGGTGTTCAAAACATGAAGAGCCTGAAAAGGTGTGAAAAATATGAAGAGCTTCAAAAGGTGTCAAAAATATGAGGAGCATGAAACGATCTGAAAAATAGGAGGAGCATCAAGCGGTGTTCAAAAACATGAAGAGCCTGCAAAGGTGTGAAAAACATGAAGAGCTTCAAAAGGTTTTAAAAATATGAGGAGCATGAAACGGTCTGAAAAAAAGGACGAGCATGAATCGATGTTGAAAAACATGAAGAGCCTGAAAAGGTGTGAAAAATATGAACAGCTTCAAATGGTGTCTAAAATAGGAGTAGCATGAAGCGGTGTTCCAAATCTTGAAGAGCCTGAAAATGTGTTAAAAATATGAAGAGCTTAAAAGGTGTCAAAATTATGAGGAGCATGAAATGGTCTGAAAAATAGGAGGAGCATGAAACGGTGTTCAAAAACATGAAGAGTCTGAAAGGTGTGAAAAATATGAAGGGCTTCAAAACGTGTTAAAATTATGACGAGGATGAAACGGTCTGAAAAATACGAGTAGCATGAAGCGGTGTTGAAAAACATGAAGAGCCTGAAAATGTGTGAAAACATGAAGAGCTTCAAAACGTGTCAAAGTTATGACGAGCATGAACCGGTCTGAAAAATACGAGGAGCATGAAACGGTGTTGAAAAACATGAAGAGCATGAAAAGGATTGAAAAATATGAAGAGCTTCAAAAGTTTGCATAAATAGGAGTAGCATGAAGCGGTGTTCAAAAACTTGAAGAGCCTGAAAATGTGTTAAAAATATGAAAGCTTAAAAGGTTTCAAAAATATGAGGAGCATGAAATGGTGTGAAAAATAGGAGGAGCATGAAGCGGTGTTGAAAAACATGAAGAGCCTGAAAACGTGTGAAAACATGAAGAGCTTCAAAAGGTGTGAAAAATATGAAGAGTTTCAATAGGTGTAAAAAATATGAGGAGAATGAAACGGTCTGAAAAATAGGAGGAGCATGAAAGGTGTTGAAAAACATGAAGAGCCTGAAAAGGTGTGAAATATATGAAGAGCTTCAAAAGGTGTCAAAAATATGAGGAGCATGAAAAGGTCTGAAGAATAGGAGGAGTAAGAAGTGGTGTTGAAAAACATGAAGAGACTGAAAAGGTGTGAAATACATGAAGAGCTTCAAAATTGTCAAAAATCTGAGGAGCATGAAACGGTCTGAAAAATAGGGGGAGCATGAAATGGTGTTCAAAAACATGAAGAGCCTGAAAATGTGTGAAAAATATGAGGAGAATGAAACAGTCTTAAAAATATGTGGAGCATGAAGCGGTGTTCAAAAACATGAAGAGCCTGACAAGGTGTGAAAAATATGAAGAGGTTCAAAAAGTGTCAAAAATATGAGGAGCATGAAACTGTTCTGAAAAATAGGTGCAGCATAAAGCGGTGTTGAAAAACATGAAGGGTCTGAAAATGTGTGAAACATATGAAGAGCTTCAAATGGTGAAAAAATATGAGGAGCATGAAACGGTCTGAAACATAGGAGGAGCATGAAGGAGTGTTCAAAACATGCAGAGCCTGAAAAGGGGTGAAAACTATGAAGAGCTCCAAAGGTTGTCAAAAATATGAGGAGCAGGAAACGGTCTGAAAAATAGGAGGAGCATGAAAAGGTGTTCAAAAACTTGAAAATACTGAAAAGATGTGAAAAATATGAAGAGCTTCAAAAGGTGTCAAAATATGAGGAGCACGAAACATTCTGAAAAATAAGAGGAGTATGAAACGGTGTTGAACAACATGAAGAGCATGAAAAGGTGTGAAAAATATGAAGAGATTAAAAAGGTGTCAAAATATGAGGAGCATGAAACGGTCTGAAAAATAGGAGGCGCATGAAGTGGTGTTCAAAAACATGAAGAGCCCGAAAAGGTGTGAAAAATATGAAGAGCTTCAAAAGGTGTCAAATATATGAGGAGCATGAAACTGTCTGAAAAATAAGAGGAGTATGAAACGGTGTTCAAAATCATTAAGAGCCTGAAAAGGTGTCAAAAATATGAGGAGCATGAAACAGTCTGAAAATAGGAGGAGCATGAAACGGTGTTGGAAATCATGAAGAGCATGAAAAGGTGTGAAAAATATGAAGAGCTTCAAAAGGTGTGAAAAATATGAGAAGCATAAAGCGGTTATCAAAAATTTGAAGATACTGAACAGGGGTGAAAAATATGAAGAGCTTAAAAAAGTGGCAAAAATATGAGGAGCATGAAACTGTATGAAAAATAGGAGGAGCATGAAACGGTGTTCAAAAACATGAAGAGCCTGAAAAGTTGTGAAAAATATGAAGAGCTTCAGAAGGTGTAAAAAATATGAGGAGCATGAAGCGGTGTTCAAAAACTTGAAGATACTGAAAAGGTGTGAAATATATGAAGAGCTACAAAATGTGTCAAAAATATGAGGAGCATGAAGCGTTCTGAAAAATAGGAGGAGCATGAAACGGTGTTGAAAAACACAAAGAGCCTAAAAAGGAGTGAAATATATGAAGAGCTTCAAAAGAAGTCAAAAATATAAGAAGCATGAAACGGTCTGAAAAATAGGAGGAGCATGAAGCGGTGTTGAAAAATCTGAAGAGCCTGAAAAGGTGTGAAAAATATGAAGAGTTTCAAAACATGTAGAAATATGAGGAGCATGAAACGGTGTTCAGAAACATGAAGAGCCTGAAATGGTGTGAAAAATATGAAGAGCTTCAAAAGGTGTCAAAAATATGAGGAGCATGAAGCATTCTGAAAAATAGGAGGAGCATGAAACCGTGTTGAATAAGACGAAGAGCCTAAAAAGGAGTGAAAAATATGAAGAGCTTCAAAAGGTGTCAAATATATAAGGAGCATGAAACGGTCTGAAAAATAGGAGCAGCCTGAAACGGTGTGGAAAAACATGAAGAGACTGAAAATGTGTGAAAAATATGAAGAGCTTCATAAGGTTTCAAAATTATGATGCGCATGAAACTGTCTTAAAAATAGGAAGAGCATGAAGCGGTGTTGAAAAACATGAAGAGCCTGAAAAGGTGTGAAATATATGAAGAGCTACAAAATGTGTCAAAAATATGAGGAGCATGAAGCGTTCTGAAAAATAGGAGGAGCATGAAACGGTGTTGAAAAACACGAAGAGCCTAAAAAGGAGTGAAATATATGAAGAGCTTCAAAAGAAGTCAAAAATATAAGGAGCATGAAACGGTCTGAAAAATAGGAGGAGCATGAAGCGGTGTTGAAAAACATGAAGAGCCTGAAAAGGTGTGAAATATATAAAGAGGTTCAAAAGGTGTCAAAAATAGGAGGAGCATGAAACAGTTTGAAAAATAGGAAGAGCATGAAGTGGTGTTGAAAAACATGAAGAGCCTGAAAAGGTGTGAATAATATTAAGAGCTTCAAAAGGAGTCAAATATATGAGGAGCATGAAAGTGTCTGAAAAATAGGAGGAGCATGAAACGGTCTGAAAAATAGGAGGAGCATGAAGCGGTGTTGAAAAACATGAAAAGCCTGAAAAGGTGTGAAAAATAAGAAGAGCTTCAAAAGGTTTCAAAAATATGAGGAGCATGAAACGGTCTGAAAAACAGGAGGAGCATGACGCGGTGTTGAAAAACATGAGGAGCCTGTAAGGTGTGAAATATATGAAGAGCTTCAAAATTGTCAAAAATATGAGGAGCATGAAACGGTCTGAAAAATAGGAGGAGCATGAAGCGGTGTTGCAAAACATGAAGAGCCTGAAAAGGTGTGAAAAACATGAAGATCCTGAAAATGTGTGAAATATATGAAGAGCTTCAATTGGTGTCAAAAATATGAGGATCATGAAACAGTCTGAAAAATATGAGGAGCATGAAGCGGTGTTGAAAAACATGAAGAGCCTGAAAAGGTGTGAAAAACATGAAGAGCCTGAAAATGTGTGAAAAACATGAAGAGCTTCAAAATGTGTCAAACATCTGAGGAGCATGATACGGTCTCAAAAATAGGAGGAGCATGAAGCGGTGTTGAAAAACATGAAGAGCCTGGAAAGGTGTGAACTATATGAAGATATTCAAAAGTGTCACAAATAGGAGAAACATGAAACGGTCTGAAAAATAGGAGGAGCATGAACTGGAGTTGAAAAAAAATGAATAGCCTGAAAAGGTGTGAAAAATATTAGGAGCATGAAACAGTCTGAAAATAGGAGGAGCATCAAATGGTGCTGAAAAACATGGAGAGCCTGAAAAGGTGTGAAAAATATGAAGAGCTTCAAAAGGTGTCAAAAATATGAGGATCATGAATCGATCTTATACATAGGAGGAGCATGAAGCGGTGTTCAAAAACATGAAGAGCCTGAAAAGCTGAGAAAAATATGAAGAGCTTCAAAAGGTGTGAAATATATGAGGAGCATGAAATGGTCTGAAAAATAGGAGGAGACTGAAACGGTGTTCAGAAACATGAAGAGCCTGAAAAGGTGTGAAAAATATGAAGAGCTTCAAAAGGTGTGAAAAACATGAGGAGCAGGAAACGGTCTGAAAAATAGGAGGAGCATGAAGTGTTGTTGAAAATCATGAAGAGCCTGAAACGGTGTGAAAAATATGAAGAGCTACAAAAGGTTTGAAAAATATGAAGAGCTTCAAAAGATGTCAAAAATATGAGGAGCATGAAACAGTCTGAAAAATAGGAGGAGAATGGAACGGTTATGAAAAACATGAAGAGCATGAAAGGATTGAAAAATATGAAGAGCTTGAAAATGTGTCAAAAATAGGAGTAGCATGAAGCGGTGTTCAAAAACATGAAGAGCCTGAAAAGGTGTGAAAAATATGAAGAGCTTCAAAAGGTGTGAAAAATATGAAGAGCTTCAAAAGGTGTGAAAAATATGAGGAGCATGAAACGGTCTGAAAAATAGGAGGAGCATGAAACGGTGTTGAAAGACGTGAAGAGCCTGAAAAGGTGTGAAAAATATCAAGAGCTTCAAAAGTGTCAAAAATATGAGGAGCATGAAACACTCTGAAAAATAGGAGGAGCATGAAGCTGTGTTCAAAAAAATGAAGAGCCTGAAAAGGTGTGAAATATATGAAGAGCTTTAAAATGTGTCAAAAATATGAGGAGCTAGAAACGGTCTGAAAAATAGAAGGAGCATGAAAGAGTGTTCAAAAACATGAGGAGCCTGAAAAGGTGTGAAAATTTGAAGAGCTTCAAAAGGAGTCAAACATATGAGGAGCATGAAACGGTTTGAAAAACAGGAGGAGCATAGAGCGATGTTGAAAAACATGAAGAGCCTGAAAATGTGTTAAAAATATGAAGAGCTTCAAAAGGTGTCAAAATTATGAGGAGCATGAAACGGTCTGAAAAATAGGAGGAGCATGAAGCTGTGTTGAAAAATATGAAGAGCCTGAAAAGGTGTGAAAAATATGAAGAGCTTCAAAAGGTGTCAAAAATATGAGGAGCATGAAACGGTCAGAAAAATATGAGGAGCATGACACGGTGTTCAAAAACATGAAGAGCCTGAAAAGGTGTGAAATTTATGAAGAGTTTCAAAAGGTGTCAAAAATATGAAGAGCATGAAACGGTCTGAAAAATAGGAGGAGCATGCAGCGGTGTCGAAAAACATGAGAAGCCTGAAAAGGTGTTCAAAAACATGAAGTGCCTGGAAAGATGTGAAAAATATGAAGAGCTTCAAAACGTGTCAAAAGTATGAGGGGCATGAAACGGTCTGAAAAATAGGAGGAACATGAAGTGGTGTTGAAAAACATGAAAAGCCTGAAAAGGTGTGAAAAATATGAGGAGCTTCAAAAGGTGTGAAAATTAAGAGTAGCATGAAACGGTGTGAAAATAGGAGGAGCATGAAGCAGTGTTGAAAAACATGAAGAGCCCGAAAAGGTGTGAAAAATGGGAAGAGCTCAAAAGGTGTAAAAATATGAAGAGCTTCAAACGGTGTCAGAAATATGAAGAGTAAGAAACGGTCTGAACAATAGGACGAGCATGAAATGGTGTTGAAAAACATGAAGAGCCTGAAAAGGTGTGAAAAATATGAAGAGGTTCAAAAGGTGTCAAAAATATGAGGAGCATGAAACGGTATGAAAAATACAAGGAGCATGATGCGGTGTTCAGAATCATGAAGAGCCTGAAAATGGGTGAAATATATGAAGAGCTTCAAACGGTGTCCAAAATATGAGGAGCATGAAACGGTTTGAAAAAGAGGAGGAGCATAGAGTGATGTTGAAAAACATGAAGAGCCTGAAAATGTGTTAAAACTATGAAGAGCTTCAAAAGGTGTCAAAAATATGAGGAGCATGAAATGGTCTGTAAAATAGGAGGATCATGAAGCGGTGTTGAAAAACATGAAAAGCCTGAAAACTTGTGCAAAATATGAAGAGCTTCAAAAAGTGTGAAAAATATGAAGAGCTTCAAATCGTGTCAAAAATGAGAGGAGAATGAAACGGTCTTAAAAATAGGAGGAGCATGAAGTGGTGTTGAAAAACATGAAGAGTCTGAAAAGGTGTGAAATATATGAAGAGCTTCAAAAGGAGTCAATAATATGAAGAGCATGAAACGGTCTGAAAAATAGGAGGAGCATGAAGCGTAGTTGAAAAATATGAAAAGCCTGAAAAGGTGTGAAAAATATGAGGAGCTTCAAAAGGTGTGAAAATTAAGAGTAGCATGAAACGTTGTGAAAATAGGAGGAGCATGAAGCAGTGTTGAAAACATGAAGAGCCCGAAAACATGTGAAAAATAGGAAGAGCTCAAAAGGCGTAAAAATATGAAGAGCTTCAAACGGTGTCAGAAATATGAGGAGTATGAAACGGTCTGAAAAATAGGAGGAACATGAAGCGGTGTTGAAAACCATGAAAAGCCTGAAAAGGTGTGAAAAATATGAGGAGCTTCAAAAGCTGTGAAAATTAAGAGTAGCTTCAAACGTTGTGAAAATAGGAGGAGCATGAAGCAGTGTTGAAAAACATGAAGAGCCCGAAAACATGTGAAAAATAGGAAGAGCTCAAAAGGTGTAAAAATATGAAGAGCTTCAAACGGTGTCAGAAATATGAGGAGTATGAAATGGTCTAAACAATAGGAGGAACATGAAACGGTGTTGAAAAACATGAAGAGCCTGAAAAGGTGTGAAAAATATGAAGAGTTTCAAAACGTGTCAAAAATATGAGGAGCATTAAACGGTATGAAAAATACCAGGAGCATGATGCGGTGTTCAGAATCATGAAGAGCCTGAAAATGTGTGAAATATATGAATAGCTTCAAACGGTGTCCAAATAATGAGGAGCATGAAACGGTTTGATGAACAGGAGGAGCATAGAGCGATGTTGAAAAACATGAAGAGCCTGAAAATGTGTTAAAAATATGAAGAGCTTCAAAAGGTGTCAAAATTATGAGGAGCATGAAACGGTCTGAAAAATAGGAGGAGCATGAAGCGGTGTTGAAAAATATGAAGAGCCTGAAAAGGTGTGAAAAATATGAAGAGCTTCAAAAGGTGTCAAAAATATGAGGAGCATGAAACGGTCAGAAAAATATGAGGAGCATGACACGGTGTTCAAAAACATGAAGAGCCTGAAAAGGTGTGAAATTTATGAAGAGTTTCAAAAGGTGTCAAAAATATGAAGAGCATGAAACGGTCTGAAAAATAGGAGGAGCATGCAGCGGTGTCGAAAAACATGAGAAGCCTGAAAAGGTGTTCAAAAACATGAAGTGCCTGGAAAGATGTGAAAAATATGAAGAGCTTCAAAACGTGTCAAAAATATGAGGAGCATGAAACGGTCTGAAAAATAGGAGGAACATGAAGCGGTGTTGAAAAACAAGAAAAGCCTGAAAAGGTGTGAAAAATATGAGGAGCTTCAAAAGGAGTGAAAATTAAGAGTAGCATGAAACGGTATGAAAATAGGAGGAGCATGAAGCAGTGTTGAAAAACATGAAGAGCCCGAAAAGGTGTGAAAAATAGGAAGAGCTCAAAAGGTGTAAAAATATGAAGAGCTTCAAACGGTGTCAGAAATATGAGGAGTATGAAACGGTCTGAACAATAGGAGGAGCATGAAGCGGTGTTGAAAAACATGAAGAGCCTGAAAAGGTGTGAAAAATTTGAAGAGGTTCAAAAGGTGTCAAAAATATGAGGAGCATGAAATGGTATGAAAAATACAAGGAGCATGATGCGGTGTTCAGAATCATGAAGAGCCTGAAAATGTGTGAAATATATGAAGAGCTTCAAACGGTGTCCAAAATATGAGGAGCATGAAACGGTTTGAAAAACAGGAGGAGCATAGAGCGATGTTGAAAAACATGAAGAGCCTGAAAATATGTTAAAATTATGAAGAGCTTCAAAAGGTGTCAAAAATATGAGGAGTATGAAACGGTCTGTAAAATAGGAGGATCATGAAGCGGTGTTGAAAAACATGAAAAGCCTGAACATGTGCAAAATATGAAGAGCTTCAAAAAGTGTGAAAAATATGAAGAGCTTCAAATCGTGTCAAAAATGAAAGGAGCATGAAACGGTCTTAAAAATAGGTGGAGCATGAAGTGGTGTTGAAAAACTTGAAGAGTCTGAAAAGGTGTGAAATATATGAAGAGCTTCAAAAAGAGTCAATAATATGAAGAGCATGAAACGGTCTGAAAAATAGGAGGAGCATGAAGCGCTGTTGAAAAACATGAAGAGCATGAAAAGGTGTGAAAAATATGAAGAGTTTCAAAATATGTCAATAATATGAGGAACATGAAACGGTCTGAAAATAGGAGGACCATGAAGCGGTGTGGAAAAAGATGAAGAGTCTGAAGAGGTGTGAAAAATATGAAGAGCTTCAAAAGGTGTGAAACATATGAAGAGGTTCAAAAGTGGTTAAATGTGAGGAGCATGAAATGGTCTGACAAATAGGAGGAGCATGAAGTGGTGTTGAAAAACATGAGGAGCCTGAAAAGGTGTGAAAAACATGAGGAGCATCAAAAGGTGTCAAAAATAAGAGGAGAATGAAACGGTCAGAAAAATATGAGGAGCATGAAGCGGTGTTCAAAAACATGAGGAGCCTAAAAATGTGTGAAAAATATGAAGAGCTTCAAAAGGTGTCAAAATAGAGAGGAGCATGAAATGGTCTGAAAATAGGAGGAGCATGAAACGGTGTTGAAAAAAAAGAAGGGTCGGAAAATGTGTGAAAATATGAAGAGCTTCAAAAGGTGTGAATAATATGAACAGCTTCAAAAGGTGTCAAAAATATGAGGATTATGAAACGGTCTGAAAAATAGGAGGAGCATGAAGAGGTTTTGAAAAATATGAAGAGCCTAAAAGGTGTGAAAAATAATAAGAGCTTCAAAATCTTTGAAAAATATGAGGAACTTCAAAAGCTGTCAAAAATGAGAGGTGTAAGAAATGATTGAAAAATAGGAGGAGCATGAAGTGTTGTTGAAAAACATGAAGAGTCTGAAAAGGTGTGAAAAATATGAAGAGCTTCAAAAGGTGTGAAATACATGAGGAGGATTAAACGGTCTGAAACATAGGAGGAGCATGAAGCGGTGTTGAAAAACATGAAGAGCCTGAAAACCTGTGAAAAATATGAAGAGCTTCAAAAGGTGTGAAAAATATTAAGAGCTTCAAAAAGTGTGAAAAATTAGATGAGCATGAAACGGTCTGAAAAATAGGAGTAGTATGAAGTGGTGTTGAAAAACATGAAGAGCCTGAAAACGTGTGAAAAATATGAAGAGCATCAAAATGTGTGAAAAATATGAAGAGCTTCAAAAGGTGTCAAAATGAGATGAGCATGAAACGGTCTGAAAAATAGGAGGAGAATGAAGCGGTGTTGAAAAACATGAAGAGCCTGAAAACGTGTGAAAAATATGAAGAGCTTCAAAAGGTGTGAAAAATATGACGAGCTTCAAATGGTGTCAAATATTAGATGAGCCTGAAACGGTCTGAAAAATAGGAGGAGCATGAAGTGGTGTTGAAAAAAATGAAGAGCCTGAAGAGGTGTGAAAAATATGAAAAGCTTCAAAAGGTGTCAAAAATATGAGGAGCATGAAACGGTCTGAAAAATAGGAGGAGCATGAGGCGGTGTTGAAAAACATGAAGAGCCTGAAACCGTGAGAAAAATATGAAGAGCTTCAAAAGGTGTGAAAAATATGAAGAGCTTCAAAAGGTGTCAAAAATGAGATGAGAATGAAACGGTCTGAAAAATAGGAGGAGCATGAAGTGGTGTTGAAAAAAATGAAGAGCCTGAAAAGTTGTGAAATATATGAGGAGCTTCAAAAGGTGTCAAATATATGAGGAGAACGAAACGGTCTGAAAAATAGGAGGAGCATGAAGTGGTGTTGATAAACATGAAGAACCTGAAAAGGTGTGAAAAATATGAAGAGTTTCTAAAGGTGTCAAAAATATGAGGAGCATAAAACGGTCTGAAAAATATGAGGAGCATGAACTGGTGTTGAAAAACATGAAGAGTCTGAAAACGTGTGAAAAATATGAAGAGCTTCAAAATGTGTGAAAAATATGAGGAGCATGAAACGGTCTGAAAAATAGGAGGAGCATGAAGCGGTGTTCAAAAACATGAAGAGCCTGAAAAGGTGTGAAAAATATAAAGAGCTTCAAAAGGTGTCAAAATTAAGAGGACCATGAAACGGTCTGAAAAATAGAAGGAACATGAAACGGTCTGAAAAATAGGAGGAGCATGAAACGGTGTTCAAAAACATGAAGAGCCTGAAAAGGTGTGAAAAATATGAAGAGCTTCAAAAGGTGTCAAAAATATGAACAGCTTCAAAAGGTGTCAAAAATGAGATGAGCATGAAGCGGTCTGAAAAATAGGAGGAGCATGAAGTGGTGTTGAAAAACAAGAAGTGCCTGAAAAGGTGTGAAAAATATGAGGAGCATGAAACGGTCTGAAAAATAGGAGGAGCATAAAACTGTGTTCAAAAACATGAAGAGCCTGAAAAGTTGTGAAAAATCTGAAGAGCTTCAAAAGGTGTCAAATATATGAGGAGCATGAAACTGTCTGAGATATAGGAGGAGCATGAAGCAGTGTTGAAAAACATGAAGACCCTGAAAAGTTGTGAAAAATATGAAGAGGTTCTAAAAGTGTCAAAAATATGAGGAGCATGAAACAGTCTTTAAAATAGGATGAGAATGAGACGGTTTTGAAAAAGATGAAGAGCATGAAAAGGTGTGAAAAACATGAAGAGCTTTAAAAGGTGTAAAAATTATGAGAGGCATGAAACGACTGAAAAATAGGAGGAGCATGATGCGGTGGTCAAAAACATGAAGAGCCTGAAAAGGTGTGAAAAATATAAAGAGCTTCAGAAGGTGTCAAAAATATTAGGAGCATGAAACAGTATGAAACATAGGATGAGCATGAAACTTTTTTGAAAAAGATGAAGAGCATGAAAAGGTGTGAAAAATATGAAGAGCTTCAAAAGATGTTAAAAATATGAGGAGCATGAAACTTTCTGAAAAATTGGAGGAGCATGAAGCGTTGTTGAAAAACATGAAGAGCCTGAAAAGGTGTGAAATGTATGAAGAGCTTCAAAAGTTGTCAAAAATATGAGGAGCATAAAACGGTCTGAAAAATAGGAGAAGCATGAAGCGGTGTTGAAAAACATGAAAAGCCTGAAAAGGTGGAAAAATATGAAGAGCTTCAAAAAGTGTCAACAATATGAGGAGCATGAAACGGTCTGAAAATTAGGAAGAGCAAGAAACTGTGTTGATAAACATGAAGAGCATGAAAAGGTGTGAAAAATATGAAGAGCTTCAAAAGGTCTCAAATATATGAGGAGCATGAAACAGTGTGAAAAATAGGATGAGCATGAAACGGTTTTAAAAAGACGAAGAGCCTAAAAAGTGTGACATATATGAAGAGCTTCAAAAGGTGTGAAATACATGAGGAGGTCGAAACGGTCTGAAAATAGTAGGAGCATGAAGCGGCGTTGAAAAACATGAAGAGCCTGAAAACGTGTGAAAAATATGAAGAGCTTCAAAAGGTGTGAAATATATGAAGAGCTACAAAAGGTGTCAAAAATATGAGGAGCATGAACCGGTCTGAAATATAGGAGGAGCATAAAGTGGTGTTGAAAAACATGAAGAGCCTGAAAAGGTGTGAAAAATATGAAGAGCTTCAAAACCTGTCAAAAATATGAGGAGAATGAAACGGTCTGAAAAATAGGAGGAGCATGAAGTGGTGTTGAAAAACATGAAGTGCCTGAAAAGTTGTGAAAAATATGAAGAGCTTCAAAAGGTGTGAAAAATATGAGGAGCTTCAAAAGGTGTCAAAAATATGAGGAGCCTGAAACGGTCTGAAAAATATGAGGAGCATGACACGGTGTTCAAAAACATGAAGAGCCTGAAAAGGTGTGAAATTTATGAAGAGTTTCAAAAGGTGTCAAAAATATGAAGAGCATGAAACGGTCTGAAAAATAGGAGGAGCATGCAGCGGTGTCGAAAAACATGAGAAGCCTGAAAAGGTGTTCAAAAACATGAAGTGCCTGGAAAGATGTGAAAAATATGAAGAGCTTCAAAACGTGTCAAAAGTATGAGGGGCATGAAACGGTCTGAAAAATAGGAGGAACATGAAGTGGTGTTGAAAAACATGAAAAGCCTGAAAAGGTGTGAAAAATATGAGGAGCTTCAAAAGGTGTGAAAATTAAGAGTAGCATGAAACGGTGTGAAAATAGGAGGAGCATGAAGCAGTGTTGAAAAACATGAAGAGCCCGAAAAGGTGTGAAAAATGGGAAGAGCTCAAAAGGTGTAAAAATATGAAGAGCTTCAAACGGTGTCAGAAATATGAAGAGTAAGAAACGGTCTGAACAATAGGAGGAGCATGAAATGGTGTTGAAAAACATGAAGAGCCTGAAAAGGTGTGAAAAATATGAAGAGGTTCAAAAGGTGTCAAAAATATGAGGAGCATGAAACGGTATGAAAAATACAAGGAGCATGATGCGGTGTTCAGAATCATGAAGAGCCTGAAAATGTGTGAAATATATGAAGAGCTTCAAACGGTGTCCAAAATATGAGGAGCATGAAACGGTTTGAAAAAGAGGAGGAGCATAGAGTGATGTTGAAAAACATGAAGAGCCTGAAAATGTGTTAAAACTATGAAGAGCTTCAAAAGGTGTCAAAAATATGAGGAGCATGAAATGGTCTGTAAAATAGGAGGATCATGAAGCGGTGTTGAAAAACATGAAAAGCCTGAAAACTTGTGCAAAATATGAAGAGCTTCAAAAAGTGTGAAAAATATGAAGAGCTTCAAATCGTGTCAAAAATGAGAGGAGCATGAAACGGTCTTAAAAATAGGAGGAGCATGAAGTGGTGTTGAAAAACATGAAGAGTCTGAAAAGGTGTGAAATATATGAAGAGCTTCAAAAGGAGTCAATAATATGAAGAGCATGAAACGGTCTGAAAAATAGGAGGAGCATGAAGCGTTGTTGAAAAATATGAAAAGCCTGAAAAGGTGTGAAAAATATGAGGAGCTTCAAAAGGTGTGAAAATTAAGAGTAGCATGAAACGTTGTGAAAATAGGAGGAGCATGAAGCAGTGTTGAAAACATGAAGAGCCCGAAAACATGTGAAAAATAGGAAGAGCTCAAAAGGCGTAAAAATATGAAGAGCTTCAAACGGTGTCAGAAATATGAGGAGTATGAAACGGTCTGAAAAATAGGAGGAACATGAAGCGGTGTTGAAAAACATGAAAAGCCTGAAAAGGTGTGAAAAATATGAGGAGCTGCAAAAGCTGTGAAAATTAAGAGTAGCTTCAAACGTTGTGAAAATAGGAGGAGCATGAAGCAGTGTTGAAAAACATGAAGAGCCCGAAAACGTGTGAAAAATAGGAAGAGCTCAAAAGGTGTAAAAATATGAAGAGCTTCAAACGGTGTCAGAAATATGAGGAGTATGAAATGGTCTAAACAATAGGAGGAACATGAAACGGTGTTGAAAAACATGAAGAGCCTGAAAAGGTGTGAAAAATATGAAGAGTTTCAAAACGTGTCAAAAATATGAGGAGCATTAAACGGTATGAAAAATACCAGGAGCATGATGCGGTGTTCAGAATCATGAAGAGCCTGAAAATGTGTGAAATATATGAATAGCTTCAAACGGTGTCCAAATAATGAGGAGCATGAAACGGTTTGATGAACAGGAGGAGCATAGAGCGATGTTGAAAAACATGAAGAGCCTGAAAATGTGTTAAAAATATGAAGAGCTTCAAAAGGTGTCAAAATTATGAGGAGCATGAAACGGTCTGAAAAATAGGAGGAGCATGAAGCGGTGTTGAAAAATATGAAGAGCCTGAAAAGGTGTGAAAAATATGAAGAGCTTCAAAAGGTGTCAAAAATATGAGGAGCATGAAACGGTCAGAAAAATATGAGGAGCATGACACGGTGTTCAAAAACATGAAGAGCCTGAAAAGGTGTGAAATTTATGAAGAGTTTCAAAAGGTGTCAAAAATATGAAGAGCATGAAACGGTCTGAAAAATAGGAGGAGCATGCAGCGGTGTCGAAAAACATGAGAAGCCTGAAAAGGTGTTCAAAAACATGAAGTGCCTGGAAAGATGTGAAAAATATGAAGAGCTTCAAAACGTGTCAAAAATATGAGGAGCATGAAACGGTCTGAAAAATAGGAGGAACATGAAGCGGTGTTGAAAAACAAGAAAAGCCTGAAAAGGTGTGAAAAATATGAGGAGCTTCAAAAGGAGTGAAAATTAAGAGTAGCATGAAACGGTATGAAAATAGGAGGAGCATGAAGCAGTGTTGAAAAACATGAAGAGCCCGAAAAGGTGTGAAAAATAGGAAGAGCTCAAAAGGTGTAAAAATATGAAGAGCTTCAAACGGTGTCAGAAATATGAGGAGTATGAAACGGTCTGAACAATAGGAGGAGCATGAAGCGGTGTTGAAAAACATGAAGAGCCTGAAAAGGTGTGAAAAATTTGAAGAGGTTCAAAAGGTGTCAAAAATATGAGGAGCATGAAATGGTATGAAAAATACAAGGAGCATGATGCGGTGTTCAGAATCATGAAGAGCCTGAAAATGTGTGAAATATATGAAGAGCTTCAAACGGTGTCCAAAATATGAGGAGCATGAAACGGTTTGAAAAACAGGAGGAGCATAGAGCGATGTTGAAAAACATGAAGAGCCTGAAAATATGTTAAAATTATGAAGAGCTTCAAAAGGTGTCAAAAATATGAGGAGTATGAAACGGTCTGTAAAATAGGAGGATCATGAAGCGGTGTTGAAAAACATGAAAAGCCTGAACATGTGCAAAATATGAAGAGCTTCAAAAAGTGTGAAAAATATGAAGAGCTTCAAATCGTGTCAAAAATGAAAGGAGCATGAAACGGTCTTAAAAATAGGAGGAGCATGAAGTGGTGTTGAAAAACTTGAAGAGTCTGAAAAGGTGTGAAATATATGAAGAGCTTCAAAAGATGTTAAAAATATGAGGAGCATGAAACTTTCTGAAAAATTGGAGGAGCATGAAGCGTTGTTGAAAAACATGAAGAGCCTGAAAAGGTGTGAAATGTATGAAGAGCTTCAAAAGTTGTCAAAAATATGAGGAGCATAAAACGGTCTGAAAAATAGGAGAAGCATGAAGCGGTGTTGAAAAACATGAAAAGCCTGAAAAGGTGGAAAAATATGAAGAGCTTCAAAAAGTGTCAACAATATGAGGAGCATGAAACGGTCTGAAAATTAGGAAGAGCAAGAAACTGTGTTGATAAACATGAAGAGCATGAAAAGGTGTGAAAAATATGAAGAGCTTCAAAAGGTCTCAAATATATGAGGAGCATGAAACAGTGTGAAAAATAGGATGAGCATGAAACGGTTTTAAAAAGACGAAGAGCCTAAAAAGTGTGACATATATGAAGAGCTTCAAAAGGTGTGAAATACATGAGGAGGTCGAAACGGTCTGAAAATAGTAGGAGCATGAAGCGGCGTTGAAAAACATGAAGAGCCTGAAAACGTGTGAAAAATATGAAGAGCTTCAAAAGGTGTGAAATATATGAAGAGCTACAAAAGGTGTCAAAAATATGAGGAGCATGAACCGGTCTGAAATATAGGAGGAGCATAAAGTGGTGTTGAAAAACATGAAGAGCCTGAAAAGGTGTGAAAAATATGAAGAGCTTCAAAACCTGTCAAAAATATGAGGAGAATGAAACGGTCTGAAAAATAGGAGGAGCATGAAGTGGTGTTGAAAAACATGAAGTGCCTGAAAAGTTGTGAAAAATATGAAGAGCTTCAAAAGGTGTGAAAAATATGAGGAGCTTCAAAAGGTGTCAAAAATATGAGGAGCCTGAAACGGTCTGAAAAATAGGAGGAGCATGATACGGTGTTCAAAAATATGAAGAGCCTGAAAAGGTGTGAAAAACATGAATATCTTCAAAAGGGGTCAAAAATATGAGGAGCATGAAACAATTTGAAAAATAGGAGGAGCATGAAGTGGTGTTCAAAAACATGAAGAGCCTGAAAAGGTGTGAAAAACATGAAGAGCCTCAAAACGTGTCAAAAATATGAGGAGAAAGAAACGGTCTGAAAAATAGGAGGAGCATGAAGCGCTGTTGAAAAACATGAAGAGCCTGAAAACGTGTGAAAAATATGAAGAGCTTCAAAAGGTGTGAAATATATGAAGAGCTTGAAAAGGTGTGAAAAATATGAGGAGCATGACACGGTCTGAAAAATAGGAGGAGCAGGAAGTGGTGTTCAAAAAATGAAGAGCGTGAAAAGGTGTGAAAAATATCAAGAGCTTCAAAAGGTCTGAAAAATATGAGGAGCATGAAACAGTCTGAAAAATAGGAGGAGCATGAAGCTGTGTTGAAAAACATGAAAAGCCTGAAAAGGGGTGAAAAATATTAAGAGCTTCAAAAGGTGTGAAAAATATGAGGAGCATGAAACGGTCTGAAAAATAGGAGTCGCAAGAAGCGGTGTTCAAAAACATGAAGAGCCAGAAAAGGTGTGAAAAATATGAAGAGCTTCAAAAGCTGTGAAAAATATGAAGACTTCAAAACGTGTCAAAAATGAGATGAGCATGAAACGGTCTGAAAAATAGGAGGAGCAAGAAGCGTTTTGGAAAACATGAAGAGCCTGAAAAAGTGTGAAAAATATGAAAAGCTTCAAAAGATGTCAAAAATATGAGGAGCAGGAAACGGTCTGAAATATAGGAGGATCATGAAGCGGTGTTCAAAAACATGAAGAGCCTGAAAAGGTGTGAAAAATATGAAGAGCTTCAAAAGTTGTGAAAAATATGAGGAGCATGAAACGGTCTGCAAACCTGGAGGAGCATGAAGCGGTGTTGAAAAACATGAAAAGCCTGAAAAGGTGTGAAAAATATGAAGAGCTTCAAAAGGTGTCAAAAATATGAGGAGCATGAAACGGTCTGAAAAATAGGAGTCGCTAGAAGCAGTGTTGAAAACATGAAGAGCCTGAAAACGTTTGAAAAATATGAAGAGCTTCAAAAGTTGTGAAAAATATGAAGAGCTTCAAAACGTGTCAAAAATGAGATGAGCATGAAACGGTCTGAAAAATAGGAGGAGCATGAAGCGGTGGTGAAAAACATGAAGAGTCTGAAAACGTGTGAAAAATATGAAGAGCTTCAAAAATGTGAAAAATTAGAAGAGCTTCAAAAGGTGTGAAAAATATGAGGAGCATAAAACGGTCTGAAAAAAAGCAGGAGCATGAAGCGTTGTTGAAAAACATGAAGAGCCTGAAAAGGTGTGAAATATATGAAGAGCTTCAAAAGGTGTCAAAAAAGAGATGAGCATGAAATGGTCTGAACAATAGGAGGAGCTTGAAGCTCTGCTCAGAAACATGAAGAGCCTGAGAAGGCGTGAAAAATATGAAGAACTTCAAAAGGTGTCAAAAATATGAGGAGCATGAAACGGTCTGCAAAATTAGGAGGAGCATGAAGTGGTGTTCAATAATATGAAGAGCCTGAAAAGGTGTGAAAAATATGACGAGCTTCCAAAGTTGTCAAAAATATGAGGAGCATGAAAAGGTCTGAAAAATAGGAGCATGAAGCGGTGTTCAATAATATGAAGAGCCTGAAAATATGTGAAAAATATGAAGAGCTCCAAAAGTTGTCAAAAATATGAGGAGCATCAAACGGTCTCAAAATTGGGAGGAGCGTGAAGCAAGATATGAAAAACATGAAGAGCCTGAAAAGGTGTGACATATATAAAGAGCTTCAAAAGGTGTGAAAAATATGAGGTGCATGAAACGGTCTGAAAAATAGGAGGAGCATGAAGTGGTGTTGAAAAACATGAAGAGCCTGAGAAGGTGTGAAAAGTATGAAGACCTTGAAAAGGTGTCAAAAATATGAGGTGCATGAAACGGTCTGAAATATAGGAGGAGCATGAAGCGGTGTTGAAAAACGTGTAGAGCCTGAAAAGGTGTGAAAAATATGTAGAGCTTCAAAAGGTGTGAAATAATGAAGAGCTTCCAAAGGTGTCAAAAATGAGATGAGCATGAAAAGGTCTGAAAAATAGGAGGAGCATGAAGTGGTCGTGAAAATCATGAAGTGCCTGAAAAGGTGTGAAATATATGAAGAGCTTCAAAAGTTGTTAAAAAATGAGGAGGTTTAAAAGGTGTCAAAAATATGAGGAGCATGAAACGGTCTGAAAAATAGGAGGAGTATGAAACGGTGTTCAAAAACATGAAGAGCCTGAAAAGGTGTGAAAAATATGAAGAGCTTGAAAAGGTGTGAAATACATGAGGAGCATGAAACGATCTGAAAAATAGGAGGAGCATGAAACGGTGTTCAAAAACATGAAGAGCCTGAAAAGGTGTGAAAAATATGAAGAGCTTCAAAAGGTGTCAAAAATATGAGGAGCATGAAACAGTCTGAAAAATAGGAGGAGCATGAAACGGTGTTCAAAAACATGAAGAGCCTGAAAAGTTGTGAAAAATATGAAGAGCTTCAAAAGTTGTCAAAAATTAGATGAGCAAGAAAAGGTCTGAAAAATACGAGGTGCATGAAACGGTGATCAAAAAAATGAAGAGCCTGAAAAGGTGTGAAAAATATGAAAAGCTTCAAAAATGTGAAAAATATGAAGAGCTTCAAAAGTGTGAAAAATATGAGAAATATGAAACGTTCTGAAAAATAGAAGGAGCATGAAGCGGTGGTGAAAAACATGAAGAGTCTGAAAATGTGTGAAAAATATGAAGAGCTTCAAAAATGTGAAAAATATGAAGAGCTTTAAAAGGTGTGAAAAATATGAGGAGCATGACACGGTCTGAAAAATAGGAGGAGCAGGAAGTGGTGTTCAAAAAATGAAGAGCGTGAAAAGGTGTGAAAAATATCAAGAGCTTCAAAAGGTCTGAAAAATATGAGGAGCATGAAACAGTCTGAAAAATAGGAGGAGCATGAAGCGGTGTTGAAAAACATGAAAAGCCTGAAAAGGGGTGAAAAATATGAAGAGCTTCAAAAGGTGTGAAAAATATGAGGAGCATGAAACGGTCTGAAAAATAGGAGTCGCAAGAAGCGGTGTTCAAAAACATGAAGAGCCAGAAAAGGTGTGAAAAATATGAAGAGCTTCAAAAGCTGTGAAAAATATGAAGACTTCAAAACGTGTCAAAAATGAGATGAGCATGAAACGGTCTGAAAAATAGGAGGAGCAAGAAGCGTTTTGGAAAACATGAAGAGCCTGAAAAAGTGTGAAAAATATGAAAAGCTTCAAAAGATGTCAAAAATATGAGGAGCAGGAAACGGTCTGAAATATAGGAGGATCATGAAGCGGTGTTCAAAAACATGAAGAGCCTGAAAAGGTGTGAAAAATATGAAGAGCTTCAAAAGTTGTGAAAAATATGAGGAGCATGAAACGGTCTGCAAACCTGGAGGAGCATGAAGCGGTGTTGAAAAACATGAAAAGCCTGAAAAGGTGTGAAAAATATGAAGAGCTTCAAAAGGTGTCAAAAATATGAGGAGCATGAAACGGTCTGAAAAATAGGAGTCGCAAGAAGCAGTGTTGAAAACATGAAGAGCCTGAAAACGTTTGAAAAATATGAAGTGCTTCAAAAGTTGTGAAAAATATGAAGAGCTTCAAAACGTGTCAAAAATGAGATGAGCATGAAACGGTCTGAAAAATAGGAGGAGCATGAAGCGGTGGTGAAAAACATGAAGAGTCTGAAAACGTGTGAAAAATATGAAGAGCTTCAAAAATGTGAAAAATTAGAAGAGCTTCAAAAGGTGTGAAAAATATGAGGAGCATAAAACGGTCTGAAAAAAAGCAGGAGCATGAAGCGTTGTTGAAAAACATGAAGAGCCTGAAAAGGTGTGAAATATATGAAGAGCTTCAAAAGGTGTCAAAAAAGAGATGAGCATGAAACGGTCTGAACATTAGGAGGAGCTTGAAGCTCTGCTCAGAAACATGAAGAGCCTGAGAAGGCGTGAAAAATATGAAGAACTTCAAAAGGTGTCAAAAATATGAGGAGCATGAAACGGTCTGCAAAATTAGGAGGAGCATGAAGTGGTGTTCAATAATATGAAGAGCCTGAAAAGGTGTGAAAAATATGACGAGCTTCCAAAGTTGTCAAAAATATGAGGAGCATGAAAAGGTCTGAAAAATAGGAGCATGAAGCGGTGTTCAATAATATGAAGAGCCTGAAAATATGTGAAAAATATGAAGAGCTCCAAAAGTTGTCAAAAATATGAGGAGCATCAAACGGTCTCAAAATTGGGAGGAGCGTGAAGCAAGATATGAAAAACATGAAGAGCCTGAAAAGGTGTGACATATATAAAGAGCTTCAAAAGGTGTGAAAAATATGAGGTGCATGAAACGGTCTGAAAAATAGGAGGAGCATGAAGTGGTGTTGAAAAACATGAAGAGCCTGAGAAGGTGTGAAAAGTATGAAGACCTTCAAAAGGTGTCAAAAATATGAGGTGCATGAAACGGTCTGAAAAATAGGGGGAGCATAAAGCGGTTTTGAAAAACATGAAGAGCCTGAAAAGGTTTGAAATATATGAAGAGATTCAAAACTTGTCAAATATGAGGAGCATGAAACGGTCTGAAAAATAGGAGGAGAATGAAGCGGTGTTGAAAAACATGAAGAGCATGGAAAGGTGTGAAAAATATGAAGAGCTTCAAAAGGTGTGAAATACATGGGGAGCATGAAACGGGCTGAAAAAAAGGAGAAGCATGATGTGGTGTGGAAAATCATGAAGAGCCCGAAAAGGTGTGAAAAATATGAAGAGTTTCAAAAGGTGTGAAAATTATGAAGAGCTTTAAAAGCTGTCAAAAATGAGATGAGCATGAAACGGTCTGAGAAATAGGAGAAGCATGAAGTGGTGTTGAAAATCATGAAGAGGTTCAAAAAGTGTGAAATATATGAAGAGCTTCAAAAGGTGTGAAATATATGAAGAGCTTCAAAAGGTGTCAAAAATATGAGGAGCATGAAAAGGTCTGAAAAATAGGAGCAGCATGAAACGGTGTTGAAAAACATGAAGAGCCTGAAAAGGTGTGAAAAATATGAAGAGATTCAAAAGGTGTCAAATATATGAGGAGCATGAAACGGTCTGAAAAATAGGAGGATCATGAAGTGGTGTTGAAAAACATGAAGAGCCTGAGAAGGTGTGAAAAATATGAAGAGCTTGAAAAGGTGTCAAAAATATGAGGTGCATGAAACGGTCTGAAAAATAGGAGGAGCATGAAGCGGTGTTGAAAAACATGAAGAGCCTGAAAAGGTGTGAAAAATATGAAGAGCTTCAAAAGATTTCAAAAATATGAGGAGCATGAAACGGTCTGAAAAATATTAGGAGCATAAAACGGTGTTCAAAAACATGAGGAGCCTGAAAAGGTGTGAAAAAATGAAGAGCTTCAAAAGGTTTTAAAAATATGAGGAGCATGAAACGGTCTGAAAAATAGGAGGAGCATTGTAGCGTTGTTCAAAAACTTGAAGACCCTGAAATGGTGTGAAAAATATGCAGAGCTTCAAAAGCTGTCAAAAATATGAGGAGCATGAAACGGTCTGAAAAATAGGAGGAGCATGAAGCGGTGTAGAAAAACATGAAGAGCCTGAAAAGTTGTGAAAAATATGAAGAGCTACAAAAGGTGTCAAAAATAGGAGGAGCATAAAATGGTCTGCAAAATAGGAGGATCATGAAGCGGTGTAGAAAAACATGAAGAGCCTGAACAGGTGTGAAAAATATGAAGAGCTTCAAAAGGTGTGAAAAATATGAGGAGCATGAAATGGTCTGAAAAATAGGAGGAGCAGGAAGTGGTGTTGAAAATCATGAAGAGCCTGAAAAGGTGTGTAAAATATGAAGAGCTTCAAAATGTGTGAAATACATGAGGAACATGAAACGGTCTGAAAAATAGGAGGAGCATGAAGTGGTGTTCAAAAACATGAAGAGCATGGAAAGGTGTGAAAAATATGAAGAGCTTCCGAACGTGTCAAAAATATGAGGAGCAAGAAACGGCCTGATAAATAGGAGGAGCATTAAACGGTGTTCAAAAATATGAGGAGCAAGAAACGGTCTGAAAAATAGGAGAAGCATGAAGTGGTGTTGAAAAAAATGAAGAGCCTGAAAAAGGTGTGAAAATTATGAGGAGTATGAAACGGTCTGAAAAATAGGAGGAGCATGAAACGGTCTGAAAAATAGGAGGAGCATGAAGTGGTGTTGAAAAAAATGAAGAGCCTGAAAAAGGTGTGAAAATTATGAGGAGAACGAAACGCTCTGAAAAATAGGAGGAGCATGAAAAGGTCTGAAACATAGGAGGAGCATGAAGTGGTGTTCAAAAACATGAAGAGCCTGAAAAGGTGTGAAATATATGAAGAGCTTCAAAAGGTGTCAAAAATATGTGGAGCACGAAACGGTCTTAAAAATAGGAGGAGCATGAAGTGGTGTTGAAAAATATGAAGAGCTTCTAAAATTGTCAAAAATATCAGGAGCATGAAACGGTCTGAAAACTAGGAGGAGCATGAAGTGGTGTTGAAAAACATGAAGAGCCTGAAAAGGTGTGAAAAATATGAAGAGCTTCAAAAGGTTTCAAAAATATGGGAGCATGAAACGTTCTGAAAAATAGGAGGAGCATGAAGCGGTGTTGAAAAACATGAAGAGCCTGAAAAGATGTGAAAAATAAGAACAGCTTCAAAAGGTTTCAAAAATATTAGGAGCATGAAACGGTCTGAAAAATAGGAGGAGCATTGTAGCGTTGTTCAAAAACTTGAAGAGCCTGAAATGGTGTGACAAATATGAAGAGCTTCAAAAGCTGTCAAAAATTTGAGGAGCATGAAACGGTCTGAAAAATAGGAGGAGCATGAAGCGGTGTAGAAAAACATGAAGAGCCTGAAAAGGTGTGAAAAATATGAAGAGCTTCAAAAGGTGTGAAAAATATGAGGAGGATGAAACGGTCTGAAAAATAGGAGGAGAATGAAGCGGTGTGGAAAAACATGAAGAGGCTGAAAAGGTGTGAAAAATATGAAGAGCTTCAAAAGGTGTGAAGAATATGAGGAGCATGAAATGGTCTGAAAAATAGGAGGAGCATGAAGCGGTGTTGAGAAACATGAAGAGCCTGAAAAAGTGTGAAATATATGAAGAGCTTCAAAAGGTGTGAAATATATGAAGAGCTTCAAAAGGTGTCAAAAATATGAGGAGCATGAAACAGTCTGAAAAATAGGAGGAGCATTTTAACATTGTTCAAAAACTTGAAGAGCCTGAAAAGGTGTGAAAAATATGAAGAGCTTCAAAAGGTGTCAAAAATATGAGGAGCATGAAAAGGTCTGAAAAATAGGAGCAGCATGAAGCGGTGTAGAAAAACATGAAGAAGTTGAAAAGGTGTGAAAAAATATGAAGAGCTTCAAAAGGTGTCAATAATAAGAGGTGCATGGAACAGTCTAAAAAATAGGATGAGCATGAAACGGTCTGAAAAATTGGAGGAGCATGAAGCGGTGTTCAAAAACATGAAGAGCCAGAAATGGTGTGAAAAATATGAAGAGCTTCAAAAGGTGTCAAAAATATGAGGAGCATGAAACGGTATCAAAAATAGGAGAAGCATGAAACGGTCTGAAAAATAGCAGGAGCATGAAAGGGTCTGAAAAATTGGAGGAGCATGAAGCGGTGTTCAAAAATACGGAGAGCCTGAAAAGTTAAGAAAAATATGAAGAGCTTCAAAAGGTGTCAAAAATATGAGGAGCATGAAACGGTCTGAGAAATAGGAGGAGTATGAAGCGGTGATCAAAAATACGAAGAGCCTGAAAAGTTCTGAAAAATATGAAGAGCTTCAAAAGGTGTGAAATATATGGGGATCATGAAACGGGCTGAAAAAAAGGAGAAGCATGAAGTGGTGTGGAAAAACATGAAGAGCCTGAAAAGGTGTGAAAAATATGAAGAGCTTCAAAAGGTGTGAAATACATGTGGAGAATGAAATTCTCTGAAAAATAGAAGGAGCATGAAGTGGTGTTCAAAAACATGAAGAGCCAGAAAATGTGTGAAAAATATGAAGAGCTTCAAAAGGTGTCAAAAATACGAGGAGCATGAAACAGTCTGAAAAATAGGAGGAGCATGAAGCAGTGTTCAAAAATATGAAGAGCCTGAAAATGTGTGAAAAATATGAAGAGCTTCAAAAGGTATCAAAAATATGAGGAGCATGAAACGGTCTGAAAAATAGGAGGAGCATGAAGTGGTGTTGAAAAACATGAAGAGCCAAAAAAGGTGTTAAAAATATGAATAGCTTCAAAAGGTGTCAAAAATATGAGGAGCATGAAACGGTGTGAAAAATAGGTGGAGCAAGAAGGAGTGCTGAAAAACATGAAGAGCCTGAAAATGTGTGAAAAATATAAAGAGTTTCAAAAGATGTGAAAAAGATGAAGAGCTTCAAAAGGTGTCAAAAATGAGATGAGCAAGAAACGGTTTGAAAAATAGGAGGAGCATGAAGCGGTGTTGAAAAACATGAAGAACCTGAAAAGTTGTGAGAAATATGAAGAGCTTCAACAGGTGTCAAAAATATGAGGAGCATGAAACGCTCTGAAAAAGAGGAGGAGCATGAAGTGGTGTTGAAAAAAATGAAGAGCCTGAAAATAGTGAGAAATATGAAGAGCTTCTAAAGGTGTCAAAAATATGAGGAGCATGTAACGGTCTTAAAAATACGAGGAGCATGAAGTGATGTTGAAAAACATGAAAAATAGAAGCGGCATGAAATGGTGTTCAAAAACATGAAGAGCCTGAAAAGGTGTGAAAATTATGAAGTGCTTCAAAAGGTCTGAAATACATGAGGGGCATGAAACGGTCTGAAAAATAAGAGGAGCAGTAAACGATGTTCAAAAACATGAAGAGGCTGAAAAGGTGTGAAATATATGAAGAGCTTCAAAAGTTGTGAAATACATGAGGAGCACGAAACGGTCTGAAAAATAGAAGGAGAATGAACCGGTGTTCAAAAACATGAACAGCTTTAAAAGGCGTGAAATATATGAAGAGTTTCAAAAGATGTCAAAAATATGAGGAGCATGAAACGGTCTGAAAAATAGGAGGAGCATGAAGCGGTGTTCATAAACATGAAGAGCCCGAAAAAGTGTGAAAAATATGAAGAACTTCAAAAGCTGTCAATAATATGAGGAGAATGAAACGGTCTGAAAAAGAGGACGATCATGAAGCGGTGTTGAAAAATATGAAGAGCCTGAAAAGTTGTGAAAAATATGAAGAGCTTCAAAAGGTGTGAAAAATATGAAAAGCTTCAAGAGGTGTCAAAAATGAGATGAGCGTGAAACGGTCTGAAAAATAGGAGGAGCATGAAGTGGTGTTGAAAAACATGAAGTGCCTGAAATGGTGTGAAATATATGAAGAGCTTCAAAAGGTGTGAAATATATGAAGAGCTTCACATCGTGAGAAATATATGAGGAGCATGAAACGGTCTGAAATATAGGAGGAGCATGAAGTGGTGTTGACAAACATGAAGTGCTTGAAATGGTGTGAAATATATGAAGAGCTTCAAAAGGTGTGAAATATAAGAAGAGCTTTAAATGGTGAGAAATATATGAGGAGCATGAAACGGTCTGAAAAATAGGAGGATCAAGCTGCGGTGTTCAAAAACATGAAGAGCCTGAAAAGCTGTGAAAAATATGAAGAGCCTCAAGGTGTGAAATACTTGAGGAGCATGAAACGGTCTGAAAAATAGGACGAGCATGAAGCCGTGTTCAAAAAAATGAAGAGCCTGTAAAGGTGTGAAAAATATGAAGAGCTTCAAAAAGTGTCAAAAATATGAAGAGCTTCAAAAGATGTGAAATACATGAGGAGCATGAAATGCTCTGAAAAACAGGAGGAGCATGAAGCGGTGTTCAAAAACATGAAGAGCCTGAAAAGGTGTGAAAAATGTGAAAAGCTTCCAAAGGTGTAAAAATATGAGGAGCATGAAACGTTCTGAAAAATAGGAGGAGCATGAAACCGTGTTCAAAAATATGAAGAGTCTGAAAAGGTCTGAAAAATATGAAGAGCTTCAAAAGGTGTGAAATAAATGAGGAGCATAAAACGGTCTGAAAAATAGGAGGATCATGAAGCGGGGTTGAAAAATATGAAGAGCCTGAAAACGTGTGAAACATATGAAGATCTGCAAAAAGTGTCAAGAATGAGATGAGCATGAAATGGTCTGAAAAATAGGAGGAGCATGAAGCGGTGTAGAAAAACATGAAGAGCCTGAAAAGGTGTGAAAAATATGAAGAGCTTCAAAAGGTGTCTAAAATATGAGGAGCATGAAACGGTCTGAAAAATAGGAGGAGCATGAGGCGGTGTTCAAAAACATGAAGAGCCTGAAAAGGTGTGAAATATATGAAGAGCTTCAAAAGGTGTCAAAAATAAGAGGAGCATGAAACAGTCTGAAAAATAGGAGGAGCATGATGCGGTGTAGAAAAACATGAAGAGCCTGAAAAGGTGTGAAAAATATGAACAGCTTCAAAAGGTGTGAAATATATGAAGACATTCAAAGGTGTCAAAATTATGAGGAGCAAGAAACTCTCTGAAAATAGGAGGAGCATGAAACGGTGTTGAAAAACAAGAAGGGCCTGAAAAGGTGTGAATAATATGAAGAGCTTCAAAAGGTGTGAAATACATAGGGGCATCAAACGGTCTGAAAAATAGAAGAAGCATGAAGCTGTGTTGAAAAACATGAAGAGCCTGAAAAGATGTGAAAAATATGAAGAGCTTCAAAAGGTGTCAAAAATATGAGGAAAATGAAACGGTCTGAAAAATAGGTGGAGCATGAAGCAGTGTTTAAAAACGTGAAGAGCCTGAAAAGGTTTGAAAAATATGAAGAGCTTCAAAAGGTGTGAAATACATGAGGAGGATGAAACCGTCTGAAAAATAGGCGGAGCATGAAGCGTTGTTCAAATATATGAAGAGCCTGAAAAGGTGTGAAATATATGAAGATTTCAAAAGGTGTCAAAAATATTAGGAGCATGAAACGGTCTGAAAAAAAGGAGGAGCAGGAAACCGTGTTCAAAAACATGAAGAGCCTGAAAAGGTGTGAAAAATATGAAGAGCTTCAAAAGGTGTTAAAAATAGGAGAAGCATGTAGCGGTGTTCAAAAACA
The DNA here is from genome assembly GCF_033118175.1 of Dama dama. Taxonomy (NCBI): domain Eukaryota; kingdom Metazoa; phylum Chordata; class Mammalia; order Artiodactyla; family Cervidae; genus Dama; species Dama dama. The sequence goes on from NC_083709.1 coordinate 6,612,947, forward strand.
TGAAGAGCCTGAAAATGTGTGTAAAATATGAAGATGTTCAAAACGTGTCAAAAATATGAGGAGTATGAAACGGTCAGAAAAATAGGTGGATCAAGAATCGGTCTTGAAAAACATGAAGAGCGTGAAAACTTGTGAAAAATATGAAGAGCTTCAAAAGGTGTGAAAAATATGAAAATCTTAAAATGGTGTCAAAAATGAGATGAGCATGAAACGGTATGAAAAACAGCTGGAGCATGATGTGGTGTTGAAAAACATGAAGAGCCTGAAAAGTTGCGAAAAATATGAAGACCTTCAAAAGGTGTCAAAAATATGAGGAGCATGAAAGGGTCTGAAAAGTAGGAGGAGCATGAAACGGTGTTCAAAAACATGAAGAGCCTGAAAAGCTGTGAAAAATATGAAGAGCCTCAAGGTGTGAAATACTTGAGGAGCATGAATCGGTCTGAAAAATAGGAGGAGCATGAAGCGGAGTTCACAAACATGAAGAGCCAGAAAAGGTGTGAAAAATATGAAGAGCTTCAAAAGATGTCAAAATATGAGGAGCATGAAACGGTCTGAAAAATAGGAGGAGCATGAAGCCGTGTTGAAAAACATGAAGAGAGTGAAATGGTGTGAAAAACATGAAGAGCCTAAAAGGTGTGAAAAATATGAAAAGCTTGAAAAGATGTCACAAATATGAGGAGCATTAAATGGTCTGAAAAATTGAAGGATCATGAAGCGGGGTTCAAAAACATGAAGAGCCTGAAAACGTATGAAAAATATGAAGAGCCTCAAAAGGTGTCAAAAATATGAGGAGCATGAAACGGTTTGAAAAATAGGAGGAGCATGAAGCGGTGTTGAAAAACATGAAGAGCCTGAAAAGGGGTGAAAAATATGAAGAGCTTCAAAAGGTGTCAAAAATATGTGGAGCATGAAACGGTCTGAAATATAGGAGGAGCATGAAACGGTGTTCATAAAAATGAAGAGCCTGAAAAGGTGAGAAAAATATGAAGAGCTTCAAAATGTGTGAAAAATATGAAGAGATTCAAAAGGTGTGAAAAATATGAAGAGCTTCAAAAGATGTGAAATACATGAGGAGGATGAAACGGTCTGAAAAATAGGAGGAGCATGAAGCGGTGTTGAAAAACATGAAAACCTGAAAAGGTGTGAAAAATTTGAGGTGCTTCAAAAGGTGTGAAAATTAGGAGGAGCATGAAGTGGTGTTCAAAAACATGAAAAGCCTGAAAATGTTTGTAAAATATGAGGAGCTTCAAAACGTGTCAAAAATATGAGGAGCATGAAACGATCTGAAAAATAGGAGGATAAAGAAGCGGTGTTGAAAAACATGAAGATCTGAAAACTTGTGAAAAATATGAAGAGCTTCAAAAGGTGTGAAAAATATGAAGAGCTTCAAAAGGTGTCAAAAATGGGATGAGCATGAAACGGTCTGAAAAATAGGAGGAGCATGAAGCGGTGTTGAAAAACATGAAGAGAATCAAAAGGTGTGAAAAATATGAAGAGCTTCAAAAAGTGTCAATAATGAGATGAGCATGAAATGGTCTGAAAAGAAGGAGGAGCATGAAGTGGTGTTGAAAATCATGAAGAGCCTGAAAAGGTGTGAAATATATGAAGAGATTCAAAAGCTGTCAAAAATATGAGGAGCACGTAACGGTTTGGAAAATAGGAAGAGCATGAAGTGGTGTTGAAAAACATGAAGAGCCTGAAAAGATGTGAAAAATATGAAGAGCTTCAAAAGGTGTCCACAATATGAGGAGCATGAAACTGTCTGAGAAATAGGAGGAGCATGAAGTGGTGCTGAAAAACATGAAGAGCCTAAAAGGTGTGAAAAATATGAAAAGCTTCAAAAGATGTCATAAATATGAGGAGCATGAAACAGTCTGAAAAAATGGATGATCATGAAGCGGTGTTGAAAAACATGAAGAGCCTGAAAAGTTGTGAAAAATATGAACAGCTTCAAAAGGTGTCAAAAATGTGAGGAGCATGAAACGGTCTGAAAAATAGGAGGAGCATGAAACCGTGTGAAAAACATGAAGAGCCTGAAAAGGTGTGAAAAATGAAGAGCTTCAAAAGGTGTGAAATACATGAGAAGCATGAAACGGTATGAAAAATAGGAGGAGCATGAAACCGTGTCAAAAACATGAAGAGCCTGAAAAGGTGTGAAAAACATGAAGGGCTTCAAAAGGTGTCAAAAATTAGATTAGCATGAAACGTTCTGAAAAATAGGAGGAGCATGAAGTGGTGTTGAAAAACATAAAGAGCCTGAAAAAGTGTAAAATATCTGAAGAGCTTCAAAAGTTGTGAAAAATATTAGGAGCTTCAAAAGAGGTCAAAAATATGAGGAGCATGAAACGGTTTTGAAAAACACGAAGGGCCTGAAAAGGTTTGAAAAATATGAAGAGCTTCAAAAGGTGTGAAATACATAGGGGCAAGAAACGGTCTGAAAAAGAGAAGGAGCATGAAGCTGTGTTGAAAAACATGAAGAGCCTGAAAAGATGTGAAATATATGAAGAGCTTCAAAAGGTGTCAAAAATATGAGGAGATTGAAACGGTCTGAAAAATAGGTGGAGCATGAAGCAGTGTTTAAAAACATGAAGAGCCTGAAAAGGTGTGAAAAATAGGAAGAGCTTCAAAAGGAGTGAAATACATGAGGAGGATGAAACCGTCTGAAAAATAGGAGGAGCATGAAGCGTTGTTCAAAAATATGAAGAGCCTGAAAATTTGTGAAAACTATGAAGAGTTTCAGAAGGTGTGAAATATATGAAGACCTTCAAAAGGTGTCAAATTTTAGATGAGCATGAAACGGTCTGAAAAATAGACTAACATGAAGTGGTGTTGAAAAACATGAAGAGACTGAAAAGGTGTAGAAAACATGAAGAGCTTCAAAAGCTGTGAAAAATATGAGGAGCACGAAATGCTCTGAAAAATAAGAGGAGCATGAAGCCGTGTTGAAAAACATGAAGAGCCTGAAAAGGTGTAGAAAATATGAAGAGCTTCAAAAGGTGTCAAAAATATGAGGAACATGAAACGGTTTGAAAAATAGGAGGAGCATGAAGTGGGGTTGAAAATCATGAAGAGCCTGAAAAGGTGTGTAAAATATGAAGAGCTTCAAAAGGAGTGAAATACATGAGGAGCATGAAACCGTCTGAATTATAGGAGGAGCATGAAGTGATGTTCATAAACATGAAGAGCCTGAAAAGGTGTGAAATATATGAAGAGCTTCAAAAGGTGTGAAAAATATGAAGAGCTTCAAAAGCTGTCAAAAATGAGATGAGCATGAAACGGTCTGAAAAATAGGACTAACATGAAGTGGTGTTGAAAAACATGAAGAGCCTGAAAAAGTGTGAAATATATGAAGAGCTTTAAAAGGTGTGAAATATATTAGGAGCTTCAAAAGAAGTCAAAAATATGAAGAGCATGATACGGTCTGAAAAATAGGACGAGCATAAAACGGGTCTGAAAATCACGAAGAGCCTGAAAAGGTGTGAAAAATAAGAAGAGCTTCAAAAGGTGTGAAATACATGAGGATCATGAAACTGTCTGAAAAATAGGATGTGCATGAAGTGGTGTTCAAAATCATGAAGAGCCTGAGAACGTGTGAAAAATATGAAGAGCTTCAAAAATGTGAAAAATATGAAGAGCTTCAAAAGGTGTGAAATTTATGAGGAGCTTCAAAAGGTGTCAAAAATTAGATGAGCATGAAACGGTCTGAAAAATAGGAGGAGCATGATGTGGTGTTGAAAAACATTAAGAGCCTGAAAAGGTGTGAAATATATGAAGAGCTTCAAAGGTGTGAAAAATATGAGGAGCTTCAAAAGGTGACAAAAAAATGAAGAGCATGAAACAGTCTGAAAAATAGGAGGAGCATGAAGCGGTGTTCAAAAAAATGGAGAGCTTGAAAAGGTGTGAAATATATGAAGAGCTTCAAAAGGTGTGAAAAATATGAAGAGCTTCAAAAGGTGTCAAAAAAATGAAGAGCATGAAACGGTCTGAAAATAGGAGGAGCATGAAACGGTGTTCAAAACATGAAGAGCCTTAAAAGGTGTGAAAAATATGAAGAAATTTAAAAAGTGTCAAGAATATGAGGAGTATGAAACGTTCTGAAAAATAGGAGGATCATGAAACGGTGTTCAAAAACATGAAGAGCCTGAAAAGGTGTGAAAAATATGAGTAGCCTCAAAACGTGTCAAAAATATGAGGAGTGTGAAACTGTGTGAAAAATAGCAGGAGCATGAAGCGGTGTTCAAAAGCATGAAGAGCCTGAAAACGTGTGAAAAATTTGAATAGCTTCAAAAATGTGAAAAATATGAAGAGCTTCAAAAGGTGTGAAATATAAGAAGAGCTTCAAAAGGTGTCAAAAATTAGATGAGCATGAAACGGTCTGAAAAATAGGAGGAGCATGAAGTGGTGTTGAAAAACATGAAGAGCCTGAAAATGTGTGAAATATATGAAGAGCTTCAAAAGGTGTGAAAAATATGAAGAGCTTCAAAAGGTGTCAAAAATATGAAGAGCATGAAACGGTCGCAAAAATAGGAGGAACTTGAAGTGGTGTTCGAAAACATGAAGAGTCTGAAAAGGTGTGAAATATAAGAAGAGCTTCAAAGGGTGTCAAAATTATGAGGAGCATGAAACGGTCTGAAAAATAGGAGGAACATGAAACAGTGTTGAAAACCATGAAGAGCCTGAAAAGGTGTGAAAAATATGAAGATCTTCAAAAGGTATGAAAAATATGAAGAGCTTCAAAAGGTGTCAAAAATGAGATGACCATGAAACGGTCTGAAAAATAGAAGGAGCATGAAGTTGTTTTTAAACAATGAAGAGCCTGAAAAGGTGGGAAGTATATGAAGATTTCAAAAGGTGTCAAAAATAAGAGGAGCATGAAACGGTCTGAAAAATAGGAGGAGCATGAAGTCATGTTGAAAAACATGAAGAGCCTGAAAATGTGTGAAAAATACGAAGAGCTTCAAAAGGTGTCACAAATAAGAGGAGCATGAAACGGTCTGAAATATATGAGGAGCATGAAGCGGTGTTCAAAAACATGAAGAGCCTGAAAACGTGTGAAAAATTTGAAGAGCTTCAAAAATGTGAAAAATATGAAGAGCTTCAAAAGGTGTCAAAAATTAGATGAGCATGAATCGGTCTGAAAAATAGGAGGAGCATGAAGTGGTGTTCGAAAACATGAAGAGTCTGAAAAGGTGTGAAATATAAGAAGAGCTTCAAAGGGTGTGAAAAATATGAAGAGCTTCAAAAGGTGTCAAAAATATGAAGAGCATGAAACGGTCTGAAAGGTAGGAGAAGCATGAAGCGGTGTTCAAAAACATGAAGAGCCTGAAAAGGTGTGAAAAATATGAAGAGTTTAAAAACGTGTGAAATTATGAAGAGCTTCAAAACGAGTCAAAAAAATGAGGAGCATGAAACGGTCTGAAAAATAGGAGGAGCATGAAGTGGGGTTGAAAAACATGAAGAGTATGAAAAGGAGTGAAATATATGAAGAGCTTCAAAAGATGTCAAAAATATGAGGAGCATGAAACGTTCTGAAAAATATGAGGAGCATAAAACTGTGTTCAAAAACATGAAGAGCCTGAAAAGGTGTGAAAAATAGGAAGAGCTTCAAAAGGTGTGAAGTATATGAGGAGCATGAAACGGTCTGAAAAATACGAGGATAATGAAGCGGTGTTGAAAAACCTGAAGGGCATGAAATGTTGTGAAATATATGAAGAGCATCAAAAGGTGTCAAAAATATGAGGAGCATGAAACGGTCTGAAAAATAGGAGGAGCATGAAACGGTGTTGAAAAACATGAAGAGCCTGAAAAGGTGTGAAAAATACGAAGAGCTTCAAAAGATGTGAAATACATGAGGAGCATGAAACGGTGTATAAAAAAGGAGGAGCATGAAGCGGTGTTGATAAATATGAAGAGCCTGAAAAAGTGTGAAAAATACGAAGAGCTTCAAAAGGTGTGAAAAATATGAAGAGCTTCAAAAGGTGTCAAAATTATGAGGAGCAAGAAAAGGTCTGAAAAACACGAGGAGCATGAGGTGGTGTTGAAAAACATGAAGAGCCTGAAAAGATGTGAAAAATATGAAGAGCTTCAAAATGTGTCAAAAATATGAGGAGCATGAAACGGTCTGAAAAACAGGAGAAGCATGAAGCGGTGTTGAAAAACATGAGGAGCCTGAAAACGTGTGAAAAATATGAAGAGCTTCAAAAATATGAAAAATATGAAGAGATTCATAAGGTGTGAAAAATATGAAGAGCTTCAAAAGATGTCAAAAATGAGATGAGCATGAAACGGTCTGAAGAAAAGGAGGAGCATGAAGCGGAGTTCACAAAAATGAAGAGCCTGAAAACATGCGAAATATATGAAGCGCTTCAAAAGGTGTGAAATACATGAGGAGCATGAAACAGTTGAAAAATAGGAGGAGCATGAAGTGGTGTTGAAAAACATGAAGAGCCTGAAAAGGTGTGAAAAATATGAAGAGCTTCAAAAGGTACCAAAAATATGAGGAGCATGAAACGGTCTGCAAATAGGACGAGCATGAAGCGGTGTTCAAAAACATGAAGAGCCTGAAAAGGTGTGAAAAATATGAAGAGCTTCAAAAGGTGTAAAAAATATGAGGAACATGAAACGGTCTGAAAAATAGGAGGAGCATGAAGTGGGGTTGAAAATCATGAAGAGCCTGAAAAGGTGTGTAAAATATGAAGAGCTTCAAAAGGAGTGAAATACATGAGGAGCATGAAACCGTCTGAATTATAGGAGGAGCATGAAGCGATGTTCATAAACATGAAGAGCCTGAAAAGGTGTGAAATATATGAAGAGCTTCAAAAGGTGTGAAAAATATGAAGAGCTTCAAAAGCTGTCAAAAATGAGATGAGCATGAAACGGTCTGAAAAATAGGACTAACATGAAGTGGTGTTGAAAAACATGAAGAGCCTGAAAAAGTGTGAAATATATGAAGAGCTTCAAAAGGTGTGAAATATATTAGGAGCTTCAAAAGGAGTCAAAAATATGAAGAGCATGATACGGTCTGAAAAATAGGACGAGCATGAAACGGGTTTGAAAATCACGAAGAGCCTGAAAAGGTGTGAAAAATAAGAAGAGCTTCAAAAGGTGTGAAATACATGAGGATCATGAAACTGTCTGAAAAATAGGATGTGCATGAAGTGGTGTTCAAAATCATGAAGAGCCTGAAAACGTGTGAAAAATATGAAGAGCTTCAAAAATGTGAAAAATATGAAGAGCTTCAAAAGGTGTGAAATATATGAGGAGCTTCAAAAGGTGTCAAAAATTAGATGAGCATGAAACGGTCTGAAAAATAGGAGGAGCATGATGTGGTGTTGAAAAACATTAAGAGCCTGAAAAGGTGTGAAATATATGAAGAGCTTCAAAGGTGTGAAAAATATGAGGAGCTTCAAAAGGTGAAAAAAAATGAAGAGCATGAAACAGTCTGAAAAATAGGAGGAGCATGAAGCGGTGTTTAAAAACATGAAGAGCTTGAAAAGGTGTGAAATATATGAAGAGCTTCAAAAGGTGTGAAAAATATGAAGAGCTTCAAAAGGTGTCAAAAAAATGAAGAGCATGAAACGGTCTGAAAATAGGAGGAGCATGAAACGGTGTTCAAAACATGAAGAGCCTTAAAAGGTGTGAAAAATATGAAGAAATTTAAAAGGTGTCAAGAATATGAGGAGTATGAAACGTTCTGAAAAATAGGAGGATCATGAAACGGTGTTCAAAAACATGAAGAGCCTGAAAAGGTGTGAAAAATATGAGTAGCCTCAAAACGTGTCAAAAATATGAGGAGTGTGAAACTTTGTGAAAAATAGCAGGAGCATGAAGCGGTGTTCAAAAGCATGAAGAGCCTGAAAACGTGTGAAAAATTTGAATAGCTTCAAAAATGTGAAAAATATGAAGAGCTTCAAAAGGTGTGAAATATATGAAGAGCTTCAAAAGGTGTCAAAAATTAGATGAGCATGAAACGGTCTGAAAAATAGGAGGAGCATGAAGTGGTGTTGAAAAACATGAAGAGCCTGAAAATGTGTGAAATATATGAAGAGCTTCAAAAGGTGTGAAAAATATGAAGAGCTTCAAAAGGTGTCAAAAATATGAAGAGCATGAAACGGTCGCAAAAATAGGAGGAACTTGAAGTGGTGTTCGAAAACATGAAGAGTCTGAAAAGGTGTGAAATATAAGAAGAGCTTCAAAGGGTGTCAAAATTATGAGGAGCATGAAACGGTCTGAAAAATAGGAGGAACATGAAACAGTGTTGAAAACTATGAAGAGCCTGAAAAGGTGTGAAAAATATGAAGATCTTCAAAAGGTATGAAAAATATGAAGAGCTTCAAAAGGTGTCAAAAATGAGATGACCATGAAACGGTCTGAAAAATAGAAGGAGCATGAAGTTGTTTTTAAACAATGAAGAGCCTTAAAAGGTGGGAAGTATATGAAGATTTCAAAAGGTGTCAAAAATAAGAGGAGCATGAAACGGTCTGAAAAATAGGAGGAGCATGATGTCATGTTGAAAAACATGAAGAGCCTGAAAATGTGTGAAAAATACGAAGAGCTTCAAAAGGTGTCACAAATAAGAGGAGCATGAAACGGTCTGAAATATATGAGGAGCATGAAGCGGTGTTCAAAAACATGAAGAGCCTGAAAACGTGTGAAAAATTTGAAGAGCTTCAAAAATGTGAAAAATATGAAGAGCTTCAAAAGGTGTGAAATATATGAAGAGCTTCAAAAGGTGTCAAAAATTAGATGAGCATGAAACGGTCTGAAAAATAGGAGGAGCATGAAGTGGTGTTGAAAAACAGGAAGAGCCTGAAAATGTGTGAAATATTTGAAGAGCTTCAAAAGGTGTGAAAAATATGAAGAGCATGAAACGGTCGCAAAAATAGGAGGAACTTGAAGTGGTGTTCGAAAACATGAAGAGTCTGAAAAGGTGTGAAATATAAGAAGAGCTTCAAAGGGTGTGAAAAATATGAAGAGCTTCAAAAGGTGTCAAAAATATGAAGAGCATGAAACGGTCTGAAAGGTAGAAGAAACATGAAGCGGTGTTGAAAAACATGAAGAGCCTGAAAAGGTGTGAAAAAAGTGAAGAGCTTCAAAACGTGTCAAAAAAATGAGGAGCATGAAACGGTCTGAAAAACAGGAGGAGCATGAAGTGGGGTTGAAAAACATGAAGAGTATGAAAAGGAGTGAAATATATGAAGAGCTTCAAAAGATGTCAAAAATATGAGGAGCATGAAACGGTCTGAAAAATATGACGAGCATAAAACTGTGTTCAAAAACATGAAGAGCCTGAAAAGGTGTGAAAAATAGGAAGAGCTTCAAAAGGTGTGAAGTATATGAGGAGCATGAAACGGTCTGAAAAACACGAGGATCATGAAGCGGTGTTGAAAAACCTGAAGGGCCTGAAATGTTGTGAAATATATGAAGAGCATCAAAAGGTGTCAAAAATATGAGGAGCATGAAACGGTCTGAAAAATAGGAGGAGCATGAAATGGTGTTGAAAAACATGAAGAGCCTGAAAAGGAGTGAAAAATAAAGAGCTTCAAAAGGTGTCAAAAATATGTGGAGCATGAAACGTTCTGAAAAATAGGAGGAGCATGAAATGGTGTTGAAAAACATGAAGAGCCTGAAAAGGAGTGAAAAATAAAGAGCTTCAAAAGGTGTCAAAAATATGTGGAGCATGTAACGGTTTGAAAAATAGGAGGAGCATGAAGCGGTGTTCAAAAACATGAAGATCCTGAAAAGGTGTGAAAAATACGAAGAGCTTCAAAAGATGTGAAATACATGAGGAGCATGAAACGGTGTATAAAAAAGGAGCAGCAAGAAGCGGTGTTGATAAATATGAAGAGCCTGAAAAAGTGTGAAAAATATGAAGAGCTTCAAAAGTTGTGAAAAATAGGAGGAGCATGAAGCGGTGTTGAAAAACATGAAGAGCCTGAAAAGGTGTGAAAAATACGAAGAGCTTCAAAAGGTGTGAAAAATATGAAGAGCTTCAAAAGGTGTCAAAAATATGAGGAGCAAGAAAAGGTCTGAAAAACACGAGGAGCATGAGGTGGTGTTGAAAAACATGAAGAGCCTGAAAAGATGTGAAAAATATGAAGAGCTTCAAAATGTGTCAAAAATATGAGGAGCATGAAACGGTCTGAAAAACAGGAGAAGCATGAAGCGGTGTTGAAAAACATGAGGAGCCTGAAAACGTGTGAAAAATATGAAGAGCTTCAAAAGATGTCAAAAATGAGATGAGCATGAAACGGTCTGAAGAAAAGGAGGAGCATGAAGCGGAGTTCACAAAAATGAAGAGCCTGAAAACATGTGAAATATATGAAGCGCTTCAAAAGGTGTGAAATACATGAGGAGCATGAAACAGTTGAAAAATAGGAGGAGCATGAAGTGGTGTTGAAAAACATGAAGAGCCTGAAAAGGTGTGAAAAATATGAAGAGCTTCAAAAGGTACCAAAAATATGAGGAGCATGAAACGGTCTGCAAATAGGACGAGCATGAAGCGGTGTTCAAAAACATGAAGAGCCTGAAAAGGTGTGAAAAATATGAAGAGCTTCAAAAGGTGTAAAAAATATGAGGAACATGAAACGGTCTGAAAAATAGGAGGAGCATGAAGTGGGGTTGAAAATCATGAAGAGCCTGAAAAGGTGTGTAAAATATGAAGAGCTTCAAAATGAGTGAAATACATGAGGAGCATGAAACCGTCTGAATTATAGGAGGAGCATGAAGCGATGTTCATAAACATGAAGAGCCTGAAAAGGTGTGAAATATATGAAGAGCTTCAAAAGGTGTGAAAAATATGAAGAGCTTCAAAAGCTGTCAAAAATAAGATGAGCATGAAACGGTCTAAAAAATAGGAGGAGCATGAAGCGGTGTTCAAAAAAATGCAGAGACTGAAAAATTGTGAAAAATATTTAGAGCTTCAAAAGGTGTAAAAAATAGGAGGAGCGTGTAACGGGTTGAAAAATAGGAGGAGCATGAACCGGTGTTCAAAAACATAAAGAGCATGAAAAGGTGTGAAAAACATGAAGAGCTTCATAAGGTGTCAAAATTAGTTTAGAATGAAAGGGTTTGAAAAATATGAGGAGCATGAAGTGGTGTTGAAAACTTGAAGAGCCTGAAAAGGTGTGAAATATACGAAGAGCTTCAAAAGGTGTGAAAAATATGAAGTGCATCAAAAGGTGTCAAAAATGAGATGAGCATGAAACGGTCTGAAAAATAGGAGGAGCATGAAGTGGTATTGAAAAACATGAAGAGCCTGAAAACGTGTGAAAAATATGAAGAGCTTCAAAAATATGAAAAATATGAAGAGATTCAAAAGGTGTGAAAAATATGAAGAGCTTCAAGAGATGTCAAAAATGAGATGAGCATGAAACGGTCTGAAGAAAAGGAGGAGCATGAAGCGGAGTTCACAAAAATGAAGAGACTGAAAAGGTGGAAAATATATGAAGAGCTTCAAAAGGTGTCAAAAATTTGAGGAGCATGAAACAGTCTGAAAAATAGGAGGAGCATGAATTCGTTTTGAAAAACATGAAGAGACTGAAAACATGCGAAATATATGAAGCACTTCAAAAGGTGTGAAATACATGAGGAGCATGAAACAGTTGAAAAATAGGAGGAGCATGAAGCGGTGTTCAAAAACATGAAGAACTGGAAAAGGTGTGAAAAAATTGAAGAGCTTCAAAAGGTGTGAAAATTATGAGGAGCATGAAACGGTCTGAATAATAGGAGGAGCATGAAAAGGTGTTCAAAAACATGAAAGCCTGAAAAGGTGAGAAAAATATGAAGAGCTTCAAAAGGTGTTAAATACATGAGGAGCATGAAACGGTCTGAAAATTAGGAGGAGCATGAAGCGGTGTTCAAAAACATGAAGAGCCTGAAAACGTGTGAAAAATATGAAAAGGTTCAAAATGTGTCAAAAATATGAGGAGCATGAAACGGTCTGAAAAATAGGAGGACCATGAAACGGTCTTCAAAACATAAAGAACCTGAAAAGGTGTGAAAAATATGAACAGCTTCAAAAGGTGTGAAAAATATGAAGAGCTTCAAAAGGTGTCAAAAATGAGATGAGCATGAAACGGTCTGAAAAATCGGAGGAACATGAAGTGGGGTTGAAAAACATGAAGAGCCTGAAAAGGTGTGAAAAATATGAAGAGCTTCAAAATGTGTGAAATACATGAGGAGCATGAAACGGTCTGAAAAGGAGGAGGAGCATGAAGCCGTGTTCAAAATCATGAAGAGCCTAAAAACGTGTGAAAAATATGAAGAGCTCAAAAGGTGTCAAAAATATGAAGAGCTTCAAAAAGTGTGACAAATGAGATGAGCTTGAAATGGTCTGAAAAAGGAGGAGCATGAAGTGGTGTTGAAAAACATGAACAGCCTGAAAAGGTGTAAAATTTATGAAGAGCTTCAAAAGGTGTCAAAAATGAGATGAGCATGAAACTGTCTGAAAAATAGGAGGTGCATGAAGTGGTGTTCAAAAACATGAAGAGCCTGAAAAGGTGTGAATAATATGAAGAGGTTCAAAAGGTGTGAAATATATGAGGAACATGATACGGTGTGAAAAATAGGAGGAGCATGAAGCAGTGTTCAAAACATGAAGAGCATGAAAAGGTGTGAAAAATATGAAGAGCTTCAAAAGTTGTGAAATACATGAGGAACATGAAACAGTCTGAAAAATAGGAGGAGAATGCAAAGGTGTTCAAGAACATGAAGAGCCTGAAAATGTGTGAAAAATATAAAGAGCATCAAAAGGTGTGAAATACATGCGGAGCATTAAACGGTCTGAAAAATAGGAGGAGCATGAAGTGGTGTTGAAAAACATAAAGAGCCTGAAAAGGTGTGAAATAAATGAAGAGCTTCAAAAGGTGTGAAAAATATGAAGAGCTTCTAAAGGTGTCAAAAATACGAGGAGCATAAAACGGTCTGAAAAATAGGAGGAGCATGAAAAGGTGTTCAAGAACATGAAGAGCCTGAAAAGGTGTGAAAAATATAAAGAGCTTCAAAATCTGTGAAATACATGCGGAGCATGAAATGGTTTGAAAAATAGGAGGAGCATGAAAAGGTGTTCAAAAACATGAAGAGCCTGAAAAGGTGTTAAAAATATGAACAGCTTCAAAAGGTGTGAAAAATATGAAGAGCTTCAAAAGGTGTCAAAAATGAGATGAGCATGAAACGGTCTGAAAAATCGGAGGAGCATGAAGTGGTGTTGAAAAACATGAAGAGCCTGAAAAGGTGTGAAAAATATGAAGAGCTTCAAAAGGAGTGAAACACATGAGGAGCATGAAACCGTCTGAATTATAGGAGGAGCATGAAACGGTGTTGAAAAACATGAAGAGCCTGAAAATGTGTGAAAAATATGAAGAGCTACAAAAGGTGTGAAAAATATGAAGAGCTTCAAAAGGTGTGAAAAATATGAAGAGCTTCAAAAGGTGTGAAATACATGAGGAGCATGAAACGCTCAGAAAAATAGGAGCAGCATGAAGCGGTGTTGAAAAACATGAAGAACCTGAAAAGGTGTGAAAAATATGAAGAGATTCAAACGCTTTCAAAAATATGAGGAGCATGAAACGGTCTGAAAAATAGGAGCAGCATGAAGTGGTATTGAAAAACATGAAGAGCCTGAAAAGGTGTGAAAATTATGAAGAGCTTCAAAAGGTGTAAAAAATATGAAGAGCTTCAAAATGTGTCAAAAATGAGATGAGCATGAAACGGTCTAAAAAATAGGAGGAGCATGAAGCGGTGTTCAAAAACATGAAGAGCCTGAAAAGGTGTGAGAAATATGAAGAGCTTCAAAAGGTGTCAAAAATACGAGGAGCATGATACTGTCTGCAAAATAGGAAGAGCATGAAGTTGTGTTGATAAACATGAAGAGCCTGAAAAAGTGTGAAAAATATGAAGAGCTTCAAAAGGTGTCAAATATATGAGGAGTATGAAACGGTCTGAAAAATAGGAGGAGCATGAAGTGGTGTTGAAAAACATGAAGAGCCTGAAAAGGTGTGAAAAATATGAAGAGCTTCAAAAGGTACCAATAATATGAGGAGCATGAAACGGTCTGCAAATAGGACGAGCATGAAGCGGTGTTCAAAAACATGAAGAGCCTGAAAAGGTGTGAAAAATATGAAGAGCTTCAAAAGGTGTAAAAAATATGAAGAGCTTCAAAATGTGTCAAAAATGAGATGAGCATGAAACGGTCTAAAAAATAGGAGGAGCATGAAGCGGTGTTCAAAAAAATGCAGAGACTGAAAAATTGTGAAAAATATGAAGAGAATCAAAAAGTGTAAAAAATAGGAGGAGCATGAAACGGGTTGAAAAATAGGAGGAGCATGAACCGGTGTTCAAAAACATAAAGAGCATGAAAAGGTGTGAAAAACATGAAGAGCTTCATAAGGTGTCAAAATTAGTTTAGAATGAAAGGGTCTGAAAAATAGGAGGAGCATGAAGTGGTGTTGAAAACTAGAAGAGCCTGAAAAGGTGTGAAATATACGACGAGCTTCAAAAGGTGTGAAAAATATGAAGTGCATCAAAAGGTGTCAAAAATGAGATGAGCATGAAACGGTCTGAAAAATAGGAGGAGCATGAAGTGGTATTGAAAAACATGAAGAGCCTGAAAACGGGTGAAAAATATGAAGAGCTTCAAAAATATGAAAAATATGAAGAGATTCAAAAGGTGTGAAAAATATGAAGAGCTTCAAGAGATGTCAAAAATGAGATGAGCATGAAACGGTCTGAAGAAAAGGAGGAGCATGAAGCGGAGTTCACAAAAATGAAGAGCCTGAAAAGGTGGAAAATATATGAAGAGCTTCAAAAGGTGTCATATATTTGAGGAGCATGAAACAGTCTGAAAAATAGGAGGAGCATGAATTGGTTTTGAAAAACATGAAGAGACTGAAAACATGCGAAATATATGAAGCACTTCAAAAGGTGCGAAATACATGAGGAGCATGAAACAGTTGAAAAATAGGAGGAGCATGAAGCGGTGTTCAAAAACACGAAGAGCTTGAAAGGTGTGAAAAATATGAAGAACTTTAAAAGGTGTCAAAAATATGAGGAGCATGAAACGTTCTGAAAAATAGGAGGATCATGAAACGTTGTTCAAAAACATGAAGAGCTTGAAAAGGTGTGAAAAATATGAAGAGCCTCAAAACGTGTCAAAAATATGAGGAGTATGAAACGGTCTGGAAAATAGCAGGAGCATGAAGCGGTGTTGAAAAAGATGAAGAGCCTGAAAACGTGTGAAAAATATGAAGAGTTTCAAAATTATGAAAAATATGAAGAGCTTCAATAGGTGTGAAAAATGTGAAGAGATTCAAAATGTGTCAAAAATGACATGAGCATGAAAGGGTCTGAAAAATACGAGGAGCATGAAGCGGTGTTGAAAATCATGAAGAGCCTGAAAAGGTGTTAAAAATATGAAGAGCCTCAAAAGGTGTGAAATACATGAGGAGCATGAAACGGTCTGAAAAATAGGAGGAGCATGAAGTGGTGTTCAAAAACATGAAGAGCCTGAAAAGGTGTGAGAAATATGAAGAGCTTCAAAAGGTGTCAAAAATACGAGGAGCATGATACTGTCTGCAAAATAGGAAGAGCATGAAGCTGTGTTGAAAAACATGAAGAGCCTGAAAAAGTGTGAAAAATATGAAGAGCTTCAAAAGGTGTCAAATATATGAGGAGTATGAAACGATCTGAAAAATAGGAGGAGCATGAAGTGGTGTTGAAAAACATGAAGAGCCTGAAAAGGTGTGAAAAATATGAAGAGCTTCAAAAGGTACCAAAAATATGAGGAGCATGAAACGGTCTGCAAATAGGACGAGCATGAAGCGGTGTTCAAAAACATGAAGAGCCTGAAAAGGTGTGAAAAATATGAAGAGCTTCAAAAGGTGTAAAAAATATGAAGAGCTTCAAAATGTGTCAAAAATGAGATGAGCATGAAACGGTCTAAAAAATACGAGGAGCATGAAGCGGTGTTCAAAAAAATGCAGAGACTGAAAAATTGTGAAAAATATGAAGAGCATCAAAAGGTGTAAAAAATAGGAGGAGCGTGAAACGGGTTGAAAAAAAGGAGGAGCATGAACCGGTGTTCAAAAACATAAAGAGCATGAAAAGGTGTGAAAAACATGAAGAGCTTCATAAGGTGTCAAAATTAGTTTAGAATGAAAGGGTCTGAAAAATAGGAGGAGCATGAAGTGGTGTTGAAAACTAGAAGAGCCTGAAATGGTGTGAAATATACGAAGAGCTTCAAAAGGTGTGAAAAATATGAAGTGCATCAAAAGGTGTCAAAAATGAGATGAGCATGAAACGGTCTGAAAAATAGGAGGAGCATGAAGTGGTACCGAAAAACATGAAGAGCCTGAAAACGTGTGAAAAATATGAAGAGCTTCAAAAATATGAAAAATATGAAGAGATTCAAAAGGTGTGAAAAATATGAAGAGCTTCAAGAGATGTCAAAAATGAAATGAGCATGAAACGGTCTGAAGAAAAGGAGGAGCATGAAGCGGAGTTCACAAAAATGAAGAGCCTGAAAAGGTGGAAAATATATGAAGAGCTTCAAAAGGTGTCAAAAATTTGAGGAGCATGAAACAGTCTGAAAAATAGGAAGAGCATGATTTGGTTTTGAAAAACATGAAGAGACTGAAAACATGCGAAATATATGAAGCACTTCAAAAGGTGCGAAATACATGAGGAGCATGAAACAGTTGAAAAATAGGAGGAGCATGAAGCAGTGTTCAAAAACATGAAGAACTGGAAAAGGTGTGAAAAATATAAAGAGCTTCAAAAGGTGTGAAAATTATGAGAAGCATGAAACGGTCTGAACAATAGGAGGAGCATGAAACTGTGTTCAAAAACATGAAGAGCCTGAAAAGGTGTGAAAAATATGAAGAGCTTCAAAGGGATGGAAATACATGGAGAGCATGAAACGGTCTGAAAAATAAGAGGAGCATGAAGCGGTGTTGAAAAACATGAAGAGCCTGAAAAGGTGGGTAAAATATGAAGAGCTTCAAAAGGTGTCAAAAATATGAGGAGCATGAAACGGTTTGAAAAATAGGAGGAGCATTAAACGGTGTTCAAAAACATGAAGAGCCTGAAATGGTGTGAAAAATATGAAGAGCTTCAAAGGTGTCAAAAATAGGAGGAGCATGAAACGGTCTGAAAAATAGGAGGAGCATGAAGCGGTGTAAAAAAAAAATGAAGACACTGAAAAGGTGTGAAAAATATGAAGAGCTTCAAAAGGTGTAAAAAATATGAGGATCATGAAACGGTCTGAAAAATAGGAGGAGCATGAAGTGGTGTTGAAAAACATGAAGAGCCTGAAAAAGTATAAAATATATGAAGAGCTTCAAAAGGTGTTAAAAATAGGAGGAGCATGAAGCAGTGTTCAAAAACATGAAGAGCCTGAAAATGTGTGTAAAATATGAAGAGCTTCAAAACGTGTCAAAAATATGAGGAGCATGAAACGGTCTGAAAAATAGGTGGATCAAGAAGCGGTGTTGAAAAACATGAAGAGTGTGAAAACGTGTGAAAAATATGAAGAGGTTCAAAAGGTGTGAAAAATATGAAGAGCTTAAAATGGTGTCAAAAATGAGATGAGCATGAAACGGTCTGAAAAATAGGAGCAGCATGAAACGGTGTTCAAAAACATGAAGAGCCTGAAAAGGTGTGAAAAATATAAAGAGCTTCAAAAGCTGTGAAATACATGCGGAGCATCAAACGGTCTGAAAAATAGGAGGAGCATGAAAGGCTGTTCAAAAACATGAAAGCCTGAAAAGGTGAGAAAAATATGAAGAGCTTCAAAAGGTGTTAAATACATGAGGAGCATGAAACGGTCTGAAAATTAGGAGGAGCATGAAGCGGTGTTCAAAAACATGAAGAGCCTGAAAACGTGTGAAAAATATGAAAAGGTTCAAAATGTGTCAAAAATATGAGGAGCATGAAACGGTCTGAAAAATAGGAGGACCATGAAACGGTCTTCAAAACATAAAGAACCTGAAAAGGTGTGAAAAATATGAAGAGCTTTTAAAAGTGTCAAAAATATGAGGAGCATGAAACGGTCGGAAAAAGAGGAGGAGCATGAAACCGTGTTCAAAAACATGAAGAGCCTGAAAAGGTGTGAAAAATATGAACAGCTTCAAAAGGTGTGAAAAATATGAAGAGCTTCAAAAGGTGTCAAAAATGAGATGAGCATGAAACGGTCTGAAAAATCGGAGGAACATGAAGTGGGGTTGAAAATCATGAAGAGCCTGAAAAAGTGTATAAAATATGAAGAGCTTCAAAAGGAGTGAAAGACTTGAGGAGCATGAAACCGTCTGAATTATAGGAGGAGCATGAAACGGTGTTGAAAAACATGAAGAGCCTCAAAAGGTGTGAAAAATATGAAGAGCTCAAAAGGTGTCTAAAATATGAAGAGCTTCAAAAAGTGTGACAAATGAGATGAGCATGAAACGGTCTGAAAAATAGGAGGAGCATTGTAGCATTGTTCAAAAAATTGAAGAGCCTGAAAAGGTGTGAAAAATATGAGGAGCTTCAAAAGGTGTCAAAAATATGCGGAGCATGAAACGGTCTGAAAAATAGGAGGAGCATGAAACGGTGTTCAAAAACAGGAGGAGCCTGAAACGGTGTGAAAAATATGAAGAGCTTCAAAAGGTGTCAAAAATATGAGGAGCATGAAAGGGTCTGAAATATAGGAGGAGCATGACGTGGTGTTGAAAAACATGACGAGCCTGAAAAGGTGTTAAAACTATGAAGAGCTTCAAAAGCTGTGAAAAATATGAGGAGCACGAAATGCTCTGAAAAATAAGAGGAGCATGAAGCCGTGTTGAAAATCATGAAGAGCCTGAAAAGGTGTTAAAAATATGAAGTGCCTCAAAAGGTGTGAAATACATGAGGAGCATGAAACGGTCTGAAAAATAGGAGGAGCATGAAGTGGTGTTCAAAAACATGAAGAGCCTGAAAAGGTGTGAGAAATATGAAGAGCTTCAAAAGGTGTCAAAAATATGAGGAGCATGATACTGTCTGCAATAGGAGGAGCATGAAGTTGTGTTGAAAAACATGAAGAGCCTGAAAAGGTGTGAAAAATATGAAGAGCTTCAAAAGGTACCAAAAATATGAGGAGCATGAAACGGTCTGCAAATAAACGAGCATGAAGCGGTGTTCAAAAAAATGAAGAGCCTGAAAAGGTGTGAAAAATATGAAGAGCTTCAAAAGGTGTAAAAAATATGAAAAGCTTCAAAATGTGACAAAAATGAGATGAGCATGAAACGGTCTAAAAAATAGGAGGAGCATGAAGCGGTGTTCAAAAAAATGTAAAGACTGAAAAATTGTGAAAAATATGAAGAGCTTCAAAAGGTGTAAAAAACAGGAGGAGCATGAAACGGGTTGAAAAATAGGAGGAGCATGAACCAGTGTTCAAAAACATAAAGAGCATGAAAAGGTGTGAAAAACATGAAGAGCTTCATACGGTGTCAAAATTAGTTTAGAATGAAAGGGTCTGAAAAATAGGAGGAGCATGAAGTGGTGTTGAAAACATGAAGAGCCTGAAAAGGTGTGAAATATACGAAGAGCTGCAAAAGTTGTGAAAAATATGAAGTGCATCAAAAGCTGTCAAAAATGAGATGAGCATGAAACGGTCTGAAAAATAGGAGGAGCATGAAGTGGTATTGAAAAACATGAAGAGCCTGAAAACGTGTGAAAAATATGAAGAGCTTCAAAAATATGAAAAATATGAAGAGATTCAAAACGTGTGAAAAATATGAAGAGCTTCAAGAGATGTCAAAAATGAGATGAGCATGAAACGGTCTGAAGAAAAGGAGGAGCATGAAGCGGAGTTCAGAAAAATGAAGAGCCTGAAAAGGTGGAAAATATATGAAGAGCTTCAAAAGGTGTGAAAATTATGAGGAGCATGAAAAATAGGAGGAACATGAAGTGTTGTTGAAAAACGTGAAGAGCCTGAAAAGGTTTGAAAAATAGGAAGAGCTTCAAAAGGTGTTAAAAATATGAGTAGCATGAGCCGGTCTGAAAAATAGGAGGACCATGAAGCGATGTTGAAAAACATGAAGCGCATGAAAAGGTGTGAAATATATGAAGAGCTTCAAAAGATGTCAAAAATAATAGGAACATGAAACGTTCTGAAAAATAGAAGGAAATGAAGCGGTGTTCAAAAGCATGAAGAGCCTGAAACGGTGTGAAAAATATGAAGAGCTTCAAAAGGTGTGAGAAATATGAGGAGTATGAAACGTTCTGAAAAATAGGAGGATCATGAAGCGGTGTTCACAAACTTGAAGAGCCTGAAAATATGTGAAATATATGAGGAGCATGAAACGGTCTGAAAAAGAGAGGAGCATGAAGTGGTATTGAAAAACATGAAGAGCCTGAAAATGTGTGAAAAATATGAAGAGCTTCAAAAGGTGTCAAAAATATGAGGAGCATGACACGGTCTGAAAAATAGGAGGAACATGAAGCGGAGTTCACAAAAATGAAGAGCCTGAAAAGGTGGAAAATTTATGAAGAGCTTCAAAAGGTCTCAAAAATTTGAGGAGCATGAAACGATCTGAAAAATAGGAGGAGCGTGAAGCGGTGTTCGAAAACATGAAGAGTTGAAAAGGTGTGAAAAATATGAAGAGCTTCAAAAGTTGTTAAAAATATGAAAAGCATGAAACAGTGTGAAAAATAGGAGTATGAAGGGGTGTTGAAAAACATGAAGAGTCTGAGAAGGTGTGAAAAATATGCAGAGCTTCAAAAGATGTCAAATATATGAGGATCATGAAAATTTCTGAAGAATACGAGGAGCATGAAGCGGTTATGAAAAACATGAAGAGCCTGAAAAGGTGTGAAAAATATGAAGCGCTTCAAAAGGTGTCAAAAATATGAGGAGCATGAAACGGTCTGAAAAATAGGAGGAGCATGAAGCGGTGTTGAAGAACATGAAGAGCCTGAAAAGGCGTGAAAAATATGAAGCGCTTCAAAAGGTGTCAAAATTATGAGGAGCATGAAACAGTCTGAAAAATAGGAGGAGCATGAATTGGTTTTGAAAAACATGAAGAGCCTGAAAAGGTGTGAAAAATATGAAGAGCTTCAAAAGGTGTGAAAAATATGAGGAGCATGAAATGGTCTGAAAAATAGGAGGAGCATGGATCGGTGTTCAAAAACATGAAGAGCCTGAAAAGGTGTGAAAAATATGAAGAGCTTCAAAAAGTGTCAAATATAAGAGGAGAAAGAAACGGTCTGAAAAAAAGGAGGAGCATGAAGCGGTGTTCAAAAACATGAAGAGCCTGAAAAAGTGTGAAAAATATGAAGAGCTTCAAAAGCTGTCAAAAATGAGATGAGCATGAAACGGTCTGAAAAAAGGAGGAGCAAGAAGCGTTGTTGAAAATCTTGAAGAGCTTGAAAAGATGTGAAAAATATGAAGAGCTTCAAAAGGTTTCAAAAATATGAGGATCATGAAACGGTCTGAAAAATAGGAGCAACATGAAACGGTCTGAAAAATAAGAGGAGAATGAAATGGTGTTGAAAAACAGGAAGAGCCTGAAAATGTGAGAAAAATATGAAGAGCTTCAAAAGGATTCAAAAATATGAGGAGCATGAAACTTTCTGAAAAAGAGGAGGAGCATGAACCGGTGTTGAAAAACATGAAGAGCCTGAAAAGGTGGGAAAAATATGAAGAGGTTTAAAAGGTGTCAAAAATATAAGGAGCATGAAACTTTCTGAAAAATAGGAGGATCATGAAACCGTGTTCAAAAACATGAAGAGCCTGAAAAGGTGTGAAAAATATGAAGAGCCTTAAAAAATGTCAAAAATATGAGGAGTATGAAATGGTCTGAAAAATAGCAGGAGCATGAAGCGGTGTTGAAAAACATGAAGAGCCTGAAAAGGTGTGAAAAATATGAAGAGCTTCAAAAGGTGTGAAAAATATGAAGAGCTTCAAAAGGTGTCAAAAATATGAGGAGAATGAAACGGTCTGAAAAATAGGCGGAGCATGAAACGGTGTTCAAAAACATGAAGAGCCTGAAAAGGTGTGAAAAATATGAAGAGCTTCAAAACGTGTCAAAATATGAGGAGCATCAAACGGTCTGAAAAATAGGAGGAGCAAGAAGCGGTGTTGAAAAACATGAAGAGCCTGAAAATGTGTGAAAAATATGAAGAGCTTCAAAAGGTGTGAAAAATATGAAGAGCTTCAAAAGCTGTCAAATGAGATGAGCATGAAACGGTCTGAAAAATAGCAGGAGCATGAAGCGGTGTTCAAAAACATAAAGAGACTGAAAAGGGGTGAAAAATATGAAGAGCTTAAAAAGGTGTCAAAATTATGAGGAGCATTAAACGGTCTGAAAAATAGAAGGAGCATTAAGCGGTGTTGAAAATCATGAAGAGCCTGAAAAGGTGTGAAAAATATGAAGAGCTTCAAAAGGTGTCAAAAATGAGATGAGAATGAAACGGTCTGAAAAATAGGAGGAGCATTAAGCGGTGTTGAAAATCATGAAGAGCCTGAAAAGGTGTGAAAAATATGAAGAGCTTCAAAAATGTGAAAAATATGAAGAGCTTCAAAAGGTCTCAAAAATTAGATGAGCATGAAACGGTCTGAAAAATAGGAGGATCATGAAGCGGTGTTGAAAATCGGGAAGAGCCTGAAAAGGTGTGGAAAAATAGAAGAGCTTCAAAATGTGTCAAATATATGAGGAGAATGAAACGGTCTGAAAAATAGGAGGAGCATGAAACGGTCTGAAAAATAGGAAGAGCATGAAACGGACTGAAAAATAGGAGGATCATGAAGCGGTGTTGAAAATCGGGAAGAGCCTGAAATGGTGTGAAAAATGTGAAGAGCTTCAACAGGTGTCAAAAACTTGAGGAGAATGAAACGGTCTGAAAAATAGGAGGAGCATGAAGCCGTGTTGAAAAACATGAAGAGCCTGAAAAGGAGAGAAAAATATGAAGAGCTTTAAAAGGTGTCAACAATATGAGGAGCATGAAACGGTCTGAAAAATAGGAGGAGCATGAAGTGGAGCTGAAAAACATGAAGTGCCTGAAAAGGTGTGCAAAATATGAAGAGCTTCAAAAGGTGTAAAAAATGAGATGAGCATGAAACGGTCTGAAAAATAGGAGGAGCATGAACTGGTGCTGAAAAACATGAAGAGCCTGGAAAGGTGTGAAAAATATGAAGAGCTTTAAAAGGTGTGAAAAATATGAGGAGCATGAAACGGTCTGAAAAATAGGAGGAGCATGGATCGGTGTTCAAAAATATGAAGAGCCTGAAAGTTGTGAAAAATATGAAGAGCTTCAAAAAGTGTCAAATATATGAGGAGAAAGAAACGGTCTGAAAAAAAGGAGGAGCATGAAGCGGTGTTCAAAAACATGAAGAGCCTGAAAAGGTGTGAAAAATATGAAGAGCTTCAAAAGCTGTCAAAAATGAGATGAGCAGGAAACGGTCTGAAAAAAAGCAGGAGCATGAAGCGTTGTTGAAAATCTTGAAGAGCTTGAAAAAGTGTGAAAAATATGAGGAGTTTCATAAGGTTTCAAAATATTAGGATCATGAAACGGTCTGAAAAATAGGAGCAACATGAAACGGTCTGAAAAATAAGAGGAGCATGAAATGGTGTTGAAAAACAGGAAGAGCCTGAAAATGTGAGAAAAATATGAAGAGCTTCAAAAGGTTTCAAAAATATGAGGAGCATGAAACTTTCTGAAAGAGGAGGAGCATGAAACCGTGTTCAAAAACATGAAGAGCCTGAAAAGGTGTGAAAAATATGAAGAGCCTTAAAAAATGTCAAAAATATGAGGAGTATGAAACGGTCTGAAAAATAGCAGGAGCATGAAGCGGTGTTGAAAAACATGAAGAGCCTGAAAAGGTGTGAAAAATATGAAGAGCTTCAAAAGGTGTAAAAAATGAGAGCAGCATGAAACGGTCTGAAACATAGGAGGAGCATGAAGTGGAGCTGAAAAACATGAAGTGCCTGAAAAGATGTGCAAAATATGAAGAGCTTCAAAAGGTGTAAAAAATGAGATGAGCATGAAACGTCTGAAAAATAGGAGGAGCATGAAGGGGAGCTGAAAAACCTGAAGAGCCTGAAAAGGTGTGAAAAATATGAAGAGCTTCAAAAGGTTTGAAAAATATGAGGAGCATGAAACGGTGAAAAATAGGAGGAGCATGAAGCGGGGTTGAAAAACATGAACAGTCTGAAAAGGTGTGGAAAATATGTATAGCTTCAAAAGGTGTTAAATACATGAGGAGCATGAAACGGTCTGAAAAATAAGAGGAGCATGAAGCGGTGTTCAAAAACATGAAGAACCTGAAAAGCTGTGAAAAATATGAAGAGCTTCAAAAGGTGTAAAAAATATGAGGAGCATGATATGGTTTGAAAAATAGGATTAGCATGAAGCGGTGTTCAAAACATGAAGAGCCTGAAAAGTTGTGAAAAATATGAAAAGCTTCAAAAGGTGTCAAAAATGAGATGAGCATGAAACCTTCTGAAAAATAGGAGGTGCATGAAGCGGTGTTGAAAAACATGAAGAGCCTGAAACGGTGTGAAATATATGAAGAGCTTCAAAAGGTGTCAAAAATATGAGGAGAATGAAACGGTCTGCAAAATAGGAGGAGCATGAAGCGGTGTTGAAAATCATGAATAGCCTGAAAAGGTGTAACAAATATGAAGAGCTTCAAAAGGTGTGAAATACATGAGGAGCATGAAACGGTCTGCAAAATAGGAAGAGCATGAAGCGGTATTGAAAATCATGAAGAGCCTGAAAAGGTGTGAAAAATATGAAGAGCTTCAAAAGGTGTGAAAAATATGAAGAGCTTCAAAAGGTGTGAAAAATATGAAGAGTTCAAAAGATGTCAAAATGAGATGAGTATGAAACGGTCTGATAAACAGGAGGAGAATGAAGCGGTGTTGAAAATAATCAAGAGCCTGAAAAGGTGTGAAAAATATGAAGAGCTTCAAATGGTGTCAAATATTAGATGAGCCTGAAACGGTCTGAAAAATAGGAGGAGCATGAAGTAGAGTTGAAAAAAATGAAGAGCCTGAAGAGGTGTGAAAAATATGAAAAGCTTCAAAAGGTGTCAAAAATATGAGGAGCATGAAACGGTCTGAAAAATAGGAGGAGCATGAAGCGATGTTCAAAAACATGAAGAGCCTGAAAAGGTGTGAAAAATATGAAGAGCTTCAAAAGGTGTCAAAATGAGATGAGCATGAAACGGTCTGAAAACAGGAGGGGAATGAAGCGATGTTGAAAATCATCAAGAGCCTGAAAAGGTGTGAGAAATATGAAGAGCTTCAAAAGGTGTCTAAAATATGAGGAGCATGAAACAACCTGAAAAATAGTAGGAGCATGAAGCGGTGTTCAAAAATATGAAGAGCCTGAAATGGTGTGAAATATATGAAGAGCTTCAAAAGTTGTCAAAAATATGAGGAGCATGAAACGGTCTGAAAAATAGGAGGAACATGAAGCGGTGTTCAAAAACATGAAAAGCCTGAAAATGTGTGAAATATATGAAGAGCTTGAAAAGGTTTCAAAAATATGAGGAGCATGAAACGGTCTGAAAAGTAGGAGGAGCATGAAGCGGTGTTAAAAAACATGAAGAGCCTGAAAAGGTGTGAAAATATGAAGAGATTCAAAAACATGAAAAATATGAAGAGCTTCAAAAGGTGTGACAAATATGAAGAGCTTCAAAAGGTGTCAAAATGAGATGAGCATGAAACGGTCTGAAAAATAGGAGGAGCATGAAGCGGTGTTGAAAAACATGAAGAGCCTGAAGGTGTGAAAATATGAAGAGATTCAAAAATGAAAAATATGAAGAGCTTAAAAAGGTGTGACAAATATGAAGAGCTTCAAAAGGTATCAAAAATGAGATGAGCATTAAACGGTCTGAAAAATAGGAGGAGCATGAAACGTTGTTGAAAATCATGAAGAGCAAGAAAAGGTGTGAAAAATATGAAGAGCTTCAAAAGGTGTGAAAAATATGAAGAGCTTCAAAAGGTGTGAAAAATATGAAGAGCTTCAAAAGGTGTCAAAATGAGATGAGAATGAAACGGACTGAAAAACAGGAGGAGAATGAAGCGGTGTTGAAAATCATCAAGAGCCTGAAAAGGTGTGAAAAATATGAAGAGCTTCAAAAGGAGTCAAAAATATGAGGAGCATGAAACGGTCTGAAAAATAGGAGGAGCATGAAGCGATGTTCAAAAACATGAAGAGCCTGAAAAGGTGTGAAAAATATGAAGAGCTTCAAAAGGTGTCAAAATGAGATGAGCATGAAACGGTCTGAAAACAGGAGGGGAATGAAGCGATGTTGAAAATCATCAAGAGCCTGAAAAGGTGTGAGAAATATGAAGAGCTTCAAAAGGTGTCTAAAATATGAGGAGCATGAAACAACCTGAAAAATAGTAGGAGCATGAAGCGGTGTTCAAAAATATGAAGAGCCTGAAAAGGTGTGAAATATATGAAGAGCTTCAAAAGTTGTCAAAAATATGAGGAGCATGAAACGGTCTGAAAAATAGGAGGAACATGAAGCGGTGTTCAAAAACATGAAAAGCCTGAAAATGTGTGAAATATATGAAGAGCTTGAAAAGGTTTCAAAAATATGAGGAGCATGAAACGGTCTGAAAAGTAGGAGGAGCATGAAGCGGTGTTAAAAAACATGAAGAGCCTGAAAAGGTGTGAAAATATGAAGAGATTCAAAAACATGAAAAATATGAAGAGCTTCAAAAGGTGTGACAAATATGAAGAGCTTCAAAAGGTGTCAAAATGAGATGAGCATGAAACGGTCTGAAAAATAGGAGGAGCATGAAGCGGTGTTGAAAAACATGAAGAGCCTGAAGGTGTGAAAATATGAAGAGATTCAAAAATGAAAAATATGAAGAGCTTAAAAAGGTGTGACAAATATGAAGAGCTTCAAAAGGTATCAAAAATGAGATGAGCATTAAACGGTCTGAAAAATAGGAGGAGCATGAAACGTTGTTGAAAATCATGAAGAGCAAGAAAAGGTGTGAAAAATATGAAGAGCTTCAAAAGGTGTGAAAAATATGAAGAGCTTCAAAAGGTGTGAAAAATATGAAGAGCTTCAAAAGGTGTCAAAATGAGATGAGAATGAAACGGACTGAAAAACAGGAGGAGAATGAAGCGGTGTTGAAAATCATCAAGAGCCTGAAAAGGTGTGAAAAATATGAAGAGCTTCAAAAGGAGTCAAAAATATGAGGAGCATGAAACGGTCTGAAAAATAGGAGGAGCATGAAACGGTGTTCAAAAACATGAAGAGCCTGAAAAGGTGTGAAAAATATGAGGAGCTTAAAAAGTGTGAAATACATGAGGAGCATTAAACGGTCTGAAAAATAGGAGGAGCATGAAGCGTTGTTGAAAAACATGAAGAGCCTGAAAAGGTGTGAAAATATGAAGAGCTTCAAAAATATGAAAAATATGAAGAGCTTCAAAAGGTGTGACAAATATGAAGAGCTTCAAAAGGTATCAAAAATGAGAAGAGCATGAAAAGGTCTGAAAAATAGGAGGAGCATGAAGCGATATTGAAAATCATGAAGAGCCTGAAAAGGTGTGAAAAAAATAAAGAGCTTCAAAAGGTGTGAAAAATATGAAGAGCTTCAAAAGGTGTCAAAATGAGATGAGCATGAAACGGTCTGAAAAATAGGAGGAGCATGAAGCGGTGTTGAAAAACATGAAGAGCCTAAAAAGGTGTGAAAATATGAAGAGATTCAAAAACATGAAAAATATGAAGAGCTTCAAAAGGTGTGACAAATATGAAGAGCTTCAAAAGGTATCAAAAATGAGATGAGCATGAAACGGTCTGAAAAATAGGAGGAGCATGAAGCGGTGTTAAAAAACATGAAGAGCCTGAAAAGGTGTGAAAATATGAAGAGATTCAAAAACATGAAAAATATGAAGAGCTTCAAAAGGTGTGACAAATATGAAGAGCTACAAAAGGTGTCAAAATGAGATGAGCATGAAACGGTCTGAAAAATAGGAGGAGCATGAAGCGGTGTTGAAAAACATGAAGAGCCTGAAGGTGTGAAAATATGAAGAGATTCAAAAATGAAAAATATGAAGAGCTTAAAAAGGTGTGACAAATATGAAGAGCTTCAAAAGGTATCAAAAATGAGATGAGCATGAAACGGTCTGAAAAATAGGAGGAGCATGAAACGTTGTTGAAAATCATGAAGAGCAAGAAAAGGTGTGAAAAATATGAAGAGCTTCAAAAGGTGTGAAAAATATGAAGAGCTTCAAAAGGTGTGAAAAATATGAAGAGCTTCAAAAGGTGTCAAAATGAGATGAGAATGAAACGGACTGAAAAACAGGAGGAGAATGAAGCGGTGTTGAAAATCATCAAGAGCCTGAAAAGGTGTGAAAAATATGAAGAGCTTCAAAAGGAGTCAAAAATATGAGGAGCATGAAACGGTCTGAAAAATAGGAGGAGCATGAAACGGTGTTCAAAAACATGAAGAGCCTGAAAAGGTGTGAAAAATATGAAGAGCTTCAAAAGGTGTGAAATACATGAGGAGCATTAAACGGTCTGAAAAATAGGAGGAGCATGAATCGTTGTTCTAAAACATGAAGAGCCTGAAAAGGTGTGAAATATATGAAGAGCTTCAAAAGGTGTCAAAAATATGAGGAGCATGAAAAGGTGTGAAAATATGAAGAGCTTCAAAAATATGAAAAATATGAAGAGCTTCAAAAGGTGTGACAAATATGAAGAGCTTCAAAAGGTATCAAAAATGAGATGAGCATGAAAATGTCTGAAAAATAGGAGGAGCATGAAGTGGTGTTGAAAAACATGAAGAACCCAAAAAGGTGTGAAAAATATGAAAAGCTTCAAAAGGTGTCAAAAATATGAGGAGCATGAAACGGTCTCAAAAATAGGAGGAGCATGAAGCGGTGTTCAAAAACATGAAGAGCCTGAAAAGTTGTGAAAAATATGAGGAACTTAAAAAGTGTGAAATACATGAGGAGCATTAAACGGTCTGAAAAATAGGAGGAGCATGAAGCGGTGTTGAAAAAAGTGAAGAGCCTGAAAAGGTGTGAAAATATGAAGAGCTTCAAAAATATGAAAAATATGAAGAGCTTCAAAAGGTGTGACAAATATGAAGAGCTTCAAAAGGTATCAAAAATGAGAAGAGCATGAAAAGGTCTGAAAAATAGGAGGAGCATGAAGCGATATTGAATATCATGAAGAGCCTGAAAAGGTGTGAAAAAAATAAAGAGCTTCAAAAGGTGTGAAAAATATGAAGAGCTTCAAAAGGTGTCAAAATGAGATGAGCATGAAACGGTCTGAAAAATAGGAGGAGCATGAAGCGGTGTTGAAAAACATGAAGAGCCTAAAAAGGTGTGAAAATATGAAGAGATTCAAAAACATGAAAAATATGAAGAGCTTCAAAAGGTGTGGCAAATATGAAGAGCTTCAAAAGGTATCAAAAATGAGATGAGCATGAAACGGTCTGAAAAATAGGAGGAGCATGAAGCGGTGTTGAAAATCATGAAGAGCCTGAAAAGGTGTGAAAAATATGAAGAGATTCAAAAGGTGTGAAAAATATGAAAAGCTTCAAAAGGTGTGAAAAATATGAAGAGCTTCAAAAGGTGTGAAATACATGAGGAGCATTAAACGGTCTGAAAAATATGAGGAGCATGAAGCGGTGTTCTAAAACATGAAGAGCCTGAAAAGGTGTGAAATATATGAAGAGCTTCAAAAGGTGTCAAAAATATGAGGAGCATGAAACTTTCTGAAAAAGAGGAGGAGAATGAAGCGGTGTTGAAAAACATCAAGAGCCTGAAAAGGTGTGAAAAATATGAAGAGCTTCAAAAGGTGTGAAATAGATGAGGAGCATTAAATGGTCTAAAAAATAGGAGGAGCATGAAGCGGTGTTCAAAAACATGAAGAGCCTGAAACGGTGTGAAATATATGAAGAGCTTCAAAAGGTGTCAAAAATATGAGGAGCATGAAACGGTATGAAAAATAGGAGGAGCATGAAGCAGTTTTGAAAAACATGAAGAGCCTGAAAAGGTGTGAAAAATATGAAGAGATTCAAAAGGTGTCAAAAATATGAGGAGCATGAAATGGTGTTGAAAAACATGAAGAGCCTGAAAAGGTGTGAAAAACATGAAGAGCTTCAAAAAGTGTCAAAAATATGAGGAGCATGAAACGGTCTGAAAAATAGGAGGAGCATGAAGCGGTGTTGAAAAACATGAAGAGCCTGAAAACGTGTGAAAAATA
The DNA here is from genome assembly GCF_033118175.1 of Dama dama. Classification (NCBI taxonomy): domain Eukaryota; kingdom Metazoa; phylum Chordata; class Mammalia; order Artiodactyla; family Cervidae; genus Dama; species Dama dama. The sequence continues at coordinate 6,643,140 of NC_083709.1, forward strand.
TGAAGAGCTTATAAAGGTGTCAAATTTATGAGGAGAATGAAACGTAATGAAAAATAGGAGGAGCATGAAACTGTGTTGAAAACATGAAGAGCCTGAAAAGGTGTGAAAAATAAGCAGAGCTTCTAAAGGTGTCAAAAATATGAGGAGCATGAAACGGTCTGAAAAATAGGAGCAGCATGAGGCTGTGTTGAAAACCATTAAGAGCCTGAAAAGGTGTGAAAAATATGAAGACCTTCAAAAGGTGTGAAATACATGAGGAACAAGAAACTCTCTGAAAAATAGGAGGAGCAAGAAGCAGTGTTGAAAAACATCAAGAGCCTGAAAAGGTGTGAAAATTTTGAAGACCTTCAAAAGGTGTGAAATACATGAGGCGCATGAAACTCTCTGAAAATTAGGAGGAGCAAGAAGCAGTGTTCAAAAACATGAAGAGCCTGAAAAGGTGTGAAAAATATGAGAGCTTCAAAAGGTGTCAAAAATATAAGGAGCATGAAACGGTCTGAAAAATAGGAGGAGCATGAAGCGGTGTTCAAAAACATGAAGAGCTTGAAAGGTGTGAAAAATATGAAGAGCTTTAAAAGGTGTCAAAAATATGAGGAGCATGAAACGTTCTGAAAAATAGGAAGATCATGAAACGTTGTTCAAAAAAATGAAGAGCTTGAAAAGGTGTGAAAAATATGAAGAGCCTCAAAACGTGTCAAAAATATGAGGAGTATGAAACGGTCTGGAAATTAGCAGGAGCATGAAGCGGTGTTCAAAAACATGAAGAGCCTGAAAAGGTGTGAAAACTATGAAGAGCTTCAAAAGGTGTGAAAATATGAAGAGCTACAAAAGGTGTAAAAATTTAGATGAGCATGAAACGGTCTGAAAAATAGGAGGAGCATGAAACGGTGATGAAAAACATGAAGAGCCTGAAAAGGTGTCAAATATATGAAGAGCTTCAAAAGGTGTGAAAAATATGAAGAGCTTCAAAAGGTGTCAAATTTATGAGGAGCATGAAACGGTCTGAAAAATAAGCGGAGCATGAAACGGTGTTCAAAAACATAAAGAGCTTGAAAAGGTGTGAAATATATGAAGAGTTTCAAAACGTGTGAAATACATGAGGAGCATGAAACGATCTGAAAAAAAGGAGGACCATGAAGCGGTGTTCAAATACATGAAGATACTGAAAAAGTGTGAAAAATATGAAGAGCTTCAAAAGGTGTCAAAAATGAGATATGCATGAAACGGTCTGAAAAATAGGAGGAGCATGAAGTGGTTGTTAAAAACATGAAGAGCCTGAAAAGGTGTGAAAAATATGAAGAGCTTCAAAAGGTGACAAAAATGTGATGAGCATGAAACGGTCTGAAAAATATGAGGAGCATGAAGCGGTGTTGGAAATCATGAAGAGTCTGAAAAGATGTGAAATATATGAAGAGCTTCAAAAGGTGTCAAAAATATGAGGAGCATGAAATGGTCTGAAAAATAGGAGGAGCATGAAACGATATTCAAAAACATGAAGAGCCTGAAGAGGTGTGAAATATATGAAGAGCTTCAAAAGGTGTGAAATACATGAGGAGCATGGAACGGTCTGAAAAATAGGAGAAGCATGAAGTTGTGTTGAAAAACGTGAAGAGTCTGAAAAGGTGTGAAAAATATGAAGAGGTTCAAAAGGTGTGAAAAATATGACGAGCATGATACGGACTTAAAAATAGGAGGAGCATGAAGCGGTGTTCAAAAACATGAAGAGCCTGAAAAGTTGTGAAAAATATGAAAAGCATGAAAAGGTTTCAAAAATATGAGGAGCATGAAACGATCTGAAAAATAGGAGGATCATGAAGCGGTGTTCAAAAACATGAAGAGGCTAAAAAGTTGTGAAAAATATGAAAAGCTTCAAAACGTGTGAAATACATGAGGAGCATGAAACGGTCTGAAAAATAGGAGGAGCATGAAGCGATGTTCAAAAACATGAAAAGCCTGAAAAGGTGTGAAAAATATGAAGAGCTTCAAAAGGTGTGCAAAATATGAGGAGCATGAAACGGTCTGAAAAATTAGAGGAGTATGAAGAGGTGTTCAAAAATATGAAGAGCCTAAAAAGGTGTGAAAAATATGAAGAGCTTCAAAAAGTGTCAAAAATATGAGGAGCATGAAACGTTCTGAAAAATAGGAGAAGCGTGAAACTGTGTTCAAAAACATTAAGAGCCTGAAAAGGTGTGAAAAATATGGAGAGCTTCAAAACGTGTCAAAAATATGAGAAGCATGAAACGGTCTGAAAAATAGGAGAAGCATGAAACTGTGTTCAAAAACATGAAGAGCCTGAGAAGGTGTGAAAAATATGAAGAGCTTCAAAACGTGTCAAAAATATGAGGAGCATGAAACGGTCTGAAATATAGGAGAGGCAAGAAGCGGTGTTGAAAACATGAACAGCCTGAAAAGGTGTGAAAAATATGAAGAGCTTCAAAAGCTGTGAAAAATATGAAGAGCTTCAAAAGGTATGAAATACATGAGGAGTATGAAACTGTCTTGAAATTAGGAGGAGCATGAAGCGGTGTTAAAAAACATGAAGAGGCTTAAAAGGTGTGAAAAATATGAAGAGCTTCAGAAGGCGTGAAAAATATGAGGAGCATGAAACGGTCTGAAAAATAGGAGGAGCATGAAGCCGTGTTGAAAAACATGAAGAGCCTGAAAAGGTGTGAGAAATATGAAGAGCTTCAAAAGGTGTCAAAAATATGAAAAGCTTCAAAAGGTGTCAAAATTGAGAGGAGTATGAAGCGGTCTGAAAAATAGGAGGAGCATGAAGCGGTGTTCAAAAACATGAAGAGCCTGAAAAGTTGTGAAAAATATGAAGAGCTTCAAAAGGTGTCAAAAATGAGATGAGCATGAAACGGTCTGAAAAATAGGAGGAGCATGATGTGGTGTTGAAAAAAAAGAAGAGACGGAAAAGGTGTGAAATATATGAAGGGCTTCAAAAGGTGTCAAAAATATGAGGAGAATGATGCGGTCTGAAAAATAGGAGGAGCATGAAGCGGTGTTCAAAAACATGAAGAGCCTGAAAAGGTGTGAAAAATATGAAGAGCTTCAAAAGGTGTCAAAAATATGAGGAGCATGAAACGGTCTGAAAAATAGGAGGAGCATGAAGCGCTGTTCAAAAACATGAAGAGCGTGAAAACGTGTGAAAAATTTGAGGAGCTTCAAAAGGTGTGAAATACATGAGGTGCATTAAACGGTTTGAAAAATAGGAGGAGCATGAAGCGGTGTTAAAAAACAGGAAAAGCCTGAAAAATTGTGAAAAATATGAAGAGCTTCAAAAGTTGTCAAAAATATGAGGAGCATGAAAAGGTCAGAAAAATAGGAGGATCATGAAGCGATGTTCAAAAACATGAAGAGCCTGAAAATGTGTGCAAAATATGAAGAACTTCAAAAGGTGTCAAAAATACGAGGATCATGAAAAGGTCTGAAAAATAGGAGGATCATGAAGCGGTGTTCAAAAACATGAAGAGCCTTAAAAGGTGTGAAAAATATGAAGAGCTTCAAAATGTGTCAAAAATATGAGGAGTATGAAACGGTCTGCAAAAAAGGAGGAGCATGAAGTGGTGTTGAAAAACTTGAAGAGCCTGACAAGGTGTGAAAAATATGAAAAGCTTCAAAAGTTGTCAAAAATATGAGGAGCATGAAACGGTCTGAAAAATAGGAGGAGCATGAAGCGGTGTTCAAAAACATGAAGAGCCTGAAAAGGTGTGAAAAATATGAAGAGCTTCAAAAGGTGTCAAAAATATGAGAAGCATGAAACGGTCTGAAAAATAGGAGGATCATGAAGCGGTGTTGAAAACTTGAAGAGCCTGAAAAGGTGTGAAAAATATGAAGAGCTTCAAAAGGTGTCAAAAATTTGAGGAGCATGAAACGGTCTGAAAAATAGCAGGAGCATGAAGAGGTGTTGAAAAACATGAAGAGCCTGAAAACGTGTGAAAAATTTGAGGAGCTTCAAAAGGTGTGAAATACATGAGGTGCATTAAACGGTTTGAAAAATAGGAGGAGCATGAAGCGGTGTTAAAAAACAGGAAAAGCCTGAAAAATTGTGAAAAATATGAAGAGCTTCAAAAGTTGTCAAAAATATGAGGAGCATGAAAAGGTCAGAAAAATAGGAGGATCATGAAGCGATGTTCAAAAACATGAAGAGCCTGAAAATGTGTGCAAAATATGAAGAACTTCAAAAGGTGTCAAAAATACGAGGATCATGAAATGGTCTGAAAAATAGGAGGATCATGAAGCGGTGTTCAAAAACATGAAGAGCCTGAAAAGGTGTGAAAAATATGAAGAGCTTCAAAATGTGTCAAAAATATGAGGCGTATGAAACGGTCTGCAAAAAAGGAGGAGCATGAAGTGGTGTTGAAAAACTTGAAGAGCCTGACAAGGTGTGAAAAATATGAAAAGCTTCAAAAGTTGTCAAAAATATGAGGAGCATGAACCGGTCTGAAAAATAGGAGGAGCATGAAGCGGTGTTCAAAAACATGAAGAGCCTGAAAAGGTGTGAAAAATATGAAGAGCTTCAAAAGGTGTCAAAAATATGAGGAGCATGAAACGGTCTGAAAAATAGGAGGATCATGAAGCGGTGTTGAAAACTTGAAGAGCCTGAAAAGGTGTGAAAAATATGAAGAGCTTCAAAAGGTGTCAAAAATTTGAGGAGCATGAAACGGTCTGAAAAATAGCAGGAGCATGAAGAGGTGTTGAAAAACATGAAGAGCCTGAAAACGTGTGAAAAATATGAAGAGCTTCAATAGGTGTGAAATACATGAGGAGCATTAAATGGTCTGAAAAATAGGAGGAGCATGAAGTGGTGTTCAAAAACATGAAGAGCCTAAAAAAGGTGTGAAAAATATGAAGATTTCAAAAGGTTTCAAAAATGAAATGAGCATGAAACGGTCTGAAAAATAGAAGGAGTATGATCTGGTGTTGAAAAAAAGGAAGAGACTGAAAAGGTGTGAAATATATGAAGAGCTTCAAAAAGTGTGAAATACATGAGGAGCATTAAACGGCCTGAAAAATAGGTGAAGCATGAAGCGGTGTTCAAAAACATGAAGAGCCTGAAAACGTGTGAAAAATATGAAGAGCTTCAAAAGGTGTGAAATACATGAGGAGCATTAAACGATCTGAAATATAGGAGAAGCATGAAGAGGAGTTCAAAAACAGGAAGAGCCTGAAAAGTTGTGAAAAATATGAAGAGCTTCAAAAGTTGTCAAAAATATGAGGAGCATGAAACGGTCTGAAAAATAGGAGGAGCATGAAGAAGTGTTCAAAAATATGAAGAGCCTGAAAAGGTGTGAAAAATATGAAGAGCTTCAAAAGGTGTGAAATACATGAGGAGCATGAAACTGTTTGAAAAATAGGAGGAGCATGAAGCGGTGTTCAAAACCATGAAGAGCCTGAAAAGGTGTGAAAAATATGAAGAGCTTCAAAAGGTGTCAAAAATATGAGGAGCATGATATGGTCTGAAAAATAGGAGGAGCATGAAGCGGTGTTCAAAAACATGAAGAGCCTAAAAAAGGTGTGAAAAATATGAAGATTTCAAAAGGTTTCAAAAATGAAATGAGCATGAAACGGTCTGAAAAATAGAAGGAGTATGATCTGGTGTTGAAAAAAAGGAAGATACTGAAAAGGTGTGAAATATATGAAGAGCTTCAAAAAGTGTGAAATACATGAGGAGCATTAAACGGCCTGAAAAATAGGTGAAGCATGAAGCGGTGTTCAAAAACATGAAGAGCCTGAAAACGTGTGAAAAATATGAAGAGCTTCAAAAGGTGTGAAATACATGAGGAGCATTAAACGATCTGAAATATAGGAGAAGCATGAAGAGGAGTTCAAAAACAGGAAGAGCCTGAAAAGTTGTGAAAAATATGAAGAGCTTCAAAAGTTGTCAAAAATATGAGGAGCATGAAACGGTCTGAAAAATAGGAGGAGCATGAAGAAGTGTTCAAAAATATGAAGAGCCTGAAAAGGTGTGAAAAATATGAAGAGCTTCAAAAGGTGTGAAATACATGAGGAGCATGAAACTGTTTGAAAAATAGGAGGAGCATGAAGCGGTGTTCAAAACCATGAAGAGCCTGAAAAGATGTGAAAAATATGAAGAGCTTCAAAAGGTGTCAAAAATATGAGGAGCATGATATGGTCTGAAAAATAGGAGGAGCAAGAAGCGGTGTTGAAAAAAAAGAAGAACCTGAAAACGTGTGAAAAATATGAAGAGCTTCAAAAGGTGGGAAAATATGAAGAGCTTCAAAACGTGTCAAAAATATGAGGAGCATGAAATGGTCTGAAAAATAGGAGGAGCATGAAGTGGTGTTGAAAACATGAAGAGCCTGAAAAGGTGTGAAATATATGAAGAGCTTCAAAAGGTGTGAAAAATATGAGGAGCATGAAATGGTCTGAAAAATAGGAGGAGCATGAAGCGGTGTTGAAAAACATGAAGAGCCTGAAAAGGTGTGAAAAATAAGAAGAGCTTAAAATGGTGTCAAAAATATGAGGAGCATGAACGGGTCTGAAAAATAGGAGGAGCATGAAGCGGTGTTGAAAAACTTGAAGAGCCTGAAAAGGCGTGAAAAATATGAAGAGCTTCAAAAGGTGTCAAAAATATGAGGAGCATGAAGCGGTCTGAAAAATACGAGGAGCATGAAACGGTGTTGAAAAACATGAAGAGTCTGAAAACGTGTGAAAAATATGAAGAGCTTCAAAAGGTGGGAAAATATGAAGAGCTTCAAAACGTGTCAAAAATATGAGGAGCATGAAATGGTCTGAAAAATAGGAGGAGCATGAAGTGGTGTTGAAAACATGAAGAGCCTGAAAAGGTGTGAAAAATAAGAAGAGCTTAAAATGGTGTCAAAAATATGAGGAGCATGAACGGGTCTGAAAAATAGGAGGAGCATGAAGCAGTGTTGAAAAACTTGAAGAGCCTGAAAAGGTGTGAAAAATATGAAGAGCTTCAAAAGGTGTCAAAAATATGAGGAGCATGAAGCGGTCTGAAAAATACGAGGAGCATGAAACGGTGTTGAAAAACATGAAGAGTGTGAAAACGTGTGAAAAATATGAAGAACTACAAAAGGTGTGAAAAATATGAAGAGCTTCAAAAGGTGTCAAAAATGAGATGAGCATGAAATGGTCTGAAAAATAGTAGGAGCATGAAGTGGTGTTCAAAGAAATGAAGAGCCTGAAAAGGTGTGAAATATATGAAGAGTTTCAAAAGGTGTCAAAAATATGAGGAGAATGAAGGGGTGTCAAAAACATGAAGAGCCTTAAAAAGTGTGAAATACGAAGAGCTTCAAAAGTTGTCAAAAAAATGTGGAGCATGAAACGGTCTGAAAAATTGGAAGAGCATGAAACGGTGTTCAAAAATATGAAGAGCCTGAAAAGGAGTGAAAAATATGAAGAGACTCAAAACGTGTCAAAAATATGAGGAGCATGAAATGGTCTGAAAAATAGGAGGAGTATGAAGTTGTGTTGAAAAACATGAAGAGCCTGAAAAGGTGTGAAAAATATGAAGAGCTTCAAGAGTTGTGAAATACATGAAGAGCATGAAACGGTCTTAAAAATAGCAGGAGCATGAAACGTGTTCAAAAATATGAAGAGCCTGAAAAGGAGTAAAAAATATGAAGAGACTCAAAACGTGTCAAAAATATGAGGAGCATGAAACGGTCTGAAAAATAAGAGGAGCATGAAACCTTGTTCAAAAACATGAAGAGCCTGAAAAGATGTGAAAAATATGAAGAGCTTCAAGAGGTGTGCAATACATGAGGAGCATTAAACGGTGTGAAAAATAGGAGGAGCATGAAGTGTTCTTGAAAAAGATGAAGAGCCTGAAAAGGTGTGAAAAATATGAACAGTTTCAAAGGTTTGAAATACATGAGGATCATGAAATGGTTTGAAAAATAGGAGGAGCATGAAGCGGTGTTCAAAAACATGAAGAGCCTGAAAAGGCTTGGAAAATATGAAAAGCTTCAAAAGGTGTGAAATAAATGAGGAGCATGAAACGGTCTGAAAAATAGGAGGAGCAAGAAGCGGTGTTGAAAAACATGAAGAGCCTGAAAACGTGTGAAAAATATGAAGAGTTTCAAAAGGTATGAAAAATATGAAGAACTTCAAAAGGTGTCAAAAAAGAGATGTGCATGAAACCGTCTGAAAAAGAGGGGAAGTATGAAGCAGTGTTGAAAAACATGAAGAGCCTGAAAAGGTGTGAAAAATATGAAGAGCCTCAAAAGGTGTCAAAAATATGAGGAGCATGAAACGGTCTGAAAAATAGGAGGAGCATGAAACCGTGTTCAAAAACATGAATAGCGTGAAAAGGTGTGAAAAATATGAAGAGCTTCAAAAGGTGTAAAAAATAGGAGGAGCATGAAGCGGTGTTAAAAAACATGAAAAGCCTGAAAAGGTGTGAAAAATATGAAGAGCTTCAAAATGTGTCAAAAATATGAGAAGCATGAAACGCTCTGAAAAATATGAGGAGCATGAAACGATGTTCAAAAATATGAAGAGCCTGAAAAGGTGTGAAAAATATGAAGAGCTTCAAAAGGTCTGAAAAATAGGAGGAGAATGAAGTGGTGTTGAAAAACATGAAGAGCCTGAAAAGGTGTGAAAAATATGAAGAGCTTCAAACGTGTCAATCATATGAGCAGCAAGAATCGGTCTGAAATATGCAGGAGCATGAAACGGTGTTCAAAAACATGAAAAGCCTGAAAAGTTGTGAAAATATGAAGAGCTTCAAAAGGTGTGAAATATATGAAGACCTTCAAAAGGTGTCAAAAATGAGATGAGCATTAAACGGTCTGGAAAAAAGGATGACCATGAAACGGTGGTGAAAAACATGAAGAGCCTCAAAATGTGTGAAAAATATGAAAAGCTTCAAAAGGTGTGAAAATATGAAGTGCTTCAAAATTGTCAAAAATGAGAGAAGCATGAAACGGTCTGAAAAATAGGAGGAGCATGAAGCGATGTTGAAAAACATGCAGAGCCTGAAAAGGTGTGAAATATATGAAGAGTTTCAAAAGGTGTCAAAAATATGAGGAGCATGAAACGGTGTGAAAAATAGGAGGAGCATGAAACGGTGTTCAAAAACATGAAGAGCCTGAAAAGGTGTCAAAAATATGAAGAGCTTCAAAAGGTGTGAAAAAAATGATGAGCATGAAACGGTCTTTAAAATAGGAGCAGCATGAAGCGGTGTTCAAAAACATGAAGAGCATGAAAAGGTGTGAAAAATATGAAGAGCTTCAAAAGGTGTGAAAAATATGAGGAGCATGAAACGGTCTGAAAAATAGGAGGAGCATGAAGCCGTGTTGAAAAACATGAAGAGCCTGAAAAGGTGTGAAACATATGAAGAGCTTCAAAAGGTTTCAAAAATATGAGGAGCATGAAATGACCTGAAAAATAGGAGGAGCATGAAGCGGTGTTCAAAAACATGAAGAGCCTGAAAAGGCTTGGAAAATATGAAGAGCTTCAAAAGGTGTGAAATAAATGAGGAGCATGAAACGGTCTGAAAAATAGGAGGAGCAACAAGCCGTGTTGAAAAACATGAAGAGCCTGAAAACGTGTGAAAAATATGAAGAGTTTCAAAAGGTATGAAAAATATGAAGAACTTCAAAAGGTGTCAAAAAAGAGATGTGCATGAAACCGTCTGAAAAAGAGGGGAAGCATGAAGCAGTGTTGAAAAACATGAAGAGCCTGAAAAGGTGTTAAAAATATGAAGAGCTTCAAAAGGTGTGAAAAATATGAGGAGCATGAAACGGTCTGAAAAATAGGAGGAGCATGAAGCCGTGTTGAAAAACATGAAGAGCCTGAAAAGGTGTGAAACATATGAAGAGCTTCAAAAGGTGTGAAATACATGAGGAGCATGAAACGGTTTGAAAAATAGAGGAGCATGAAGCGGTGTTCAAAAACATGAAGAGCCTGAAAAGTAGTGAAAAATATGAAAGCTTCAAAAGGTGTCAAAAATATGAGGAGCATGAAATGGTCTGAAAATTAGGAGGAGCAAGAAGCGGTGTTGACAATCATAAAGAGCCTGAAAACGTGTGAAAAATATGAAGAGCTTCAAAAGCTGTGAAAAATATGAAGAGTTTCAAAAGATGTCAAAAATGAGATGAGCGTGAAACGATCTGAAAAATAGGGGGAGCATAAATTTGTGTTGAAAAACATGAATAGCCTGAAAATGTGTGAAATATTTGAAGAGCTTCAAACGCTGTCAAAAATATGAGGAGCATGAAATGGTCTGAAATATAGGAGGAGCATGAAATGGTGTTCAAAAACATGAAGAGTCTGAAAAGTTGTGAAAAATATGAAGAGCTTCAAAAGGTGTGAAAAATATGAAGAGCTTCAAAAGGTGTGAAAAATATGAGGAGCTTCAAAAGGTGTCAAAAATATGAGGAGCATGAAACGGTCTGAAAAATAGGAGGAGCATGAAGTGGTGTTCAAAAAAATGACGAGCCTGAAAAGGTGTGAAATATATGAAGACCTTTAAAAGGTGTCAAAAATTTGAGGAGCATGAAACGGTCTGAAAAATAGGAGGAGCATGAAGCGGTGTTGAAAAACATGAAGAGCCTGAAATAGTGTGAGAAATATGAAGAGCTTCAAAAGGTGTCAAAAATATGAAGAGCTTCAAAAGGTGTCAAAAATGAGATGAGCATGAAGCCGTTTGAAAAATATTTGGAGGATGAAGTGGTGTTGAAAAACATGAAGAGCCTGAAAAGGTGTGAAATTTATGAAGAGCTTCAAAAGGTGTCAAAAATATGAGGAGCATGGAACGGTCTGAAAATAGGAGGAGCATGATGCGCTGTTCAAAAACATGTGGAGCCTGAAAAGGAGTGAAAAATATGAAGAGCTTCAAAAGGTTTCAAAAATATGAGGAGCATGAAATGACCTGAAAAATAGGAGGAGCATGAAGCAGTGTTCAAAAACATGAAGAGCCTGAAAAGGTGTGAAAAATATGAAGAGCTTCAAAAGGTGTGAAAAATATGAAGAGCTTCAAAAGGTGTGAAACATATGAAGAGCTTCAAAAGGTGTGAAATACATGAGGAGCACGAAACGGTCTGAAAAATAGGAGGATCATGAAACGGATTTCAAAAACATGAAGAGCCTGAAAAGGTGTGAAAAATATGAAGAGCTTTAAAAGGTGTCAAAAATTTGAGGAGCATGAAACGTTCTGAAAAATAGGAGGATCATGAAACGAAGTTCAAAAACATGAAGAGCCTGAAAAGGTGTGAAAAATATGAATAGCTTTAAAAGGTGTCAAAAATATGAGGAGAATGAAACGTTCTGAAAAAAAGGAGGATCATGAAACCGTGTTCAAAAATTTGAAGAGCCTGAAAATGTTTGAAAAATATGAATACCTTTAAAAGGTGTCAAAAATATGAGGAGCATGAAACGGTCTGAAAAATAGGAGGAGCATGAAGTGGTTGTGAAAAACATGAAGAGCCTGAAAACGTGTGCAAAATATGAAGAGCTTCAAAAGGTGTGAAATACATGAGGAGCATGAAACGGGCTGAAAATTCGGAGGAGGATGAAGAGTTGTAGAAAAACATGAAGAACATGAAAAGTTGTTAAAAATTTGAAGAGCTTCAAAAGTTGTGAAAATTATGAGGAGCATGAAACTCTCTGAAAAATAGGAGGACCAAGAAGCGGTGTTGAAAAACATGAAGAGCCTGAAAAGTTGTGATAAATATGAAGAGCTTCAAAAGGTGTCAAATATATGAGGAGCATGAAACGGTCTGAAAAATAGGAGGAGCATGAAACGGTGATCAAAAATATTAAGAACCTGAAAAGGTGTGAAAAATATGAAGAGCTTCAAAAGGTGTCAAATATATGAGGAGTATGAAACGGTCGGAAAAATAGCAGGAGCATGAAGCAATGTGGAAAAACATGAGGAGTCTGAAAACGTGTGAAAAATATGAAGAGCTTCAAAAGGTGTGAAATACATGAGGAGCATGAAACGGTCTGAAAAATAGGAGGAGCATGAAAAGGTGATCAAAAACATGGAGAGCCTGAAAAAGTGGGAAAAATATGAAGAGCTTCCAAAGGCGTGAAATACATGAGGAGCATGAAAAGGTCTGCAAAAAAGGAGGAGCATGAAGAGGTGTTGAAAAACATGAAGAGCCTGAAAAGGTGTTAAAAATATGAAGAGCTTCAAAAGGTGTGAAAAATATGAGGAGCATGAAACGGTCTGAAAAATAGGAGGACCAAGAAGCGGTGTTGAAAAACATGAAGAGCCTGAAAAGGTGTGAAAAATATGAAGAGCTACAAAAGGTGTAAATATATGAGGACAATGAAACGGTCTGAAAAATAGGAGGAGCATGAAGCCGTGTTGAAAAACATGAAGAGCCTGAAAAGGTGTGAAAAATATGAAGAGCTTCAAAAGGTGTCAAATCTATGAGGAGCATGAAACGGTAGGAAAAATAGCAGGAGCATGAAGCCGTGTTGAAAAAAAAGAAGAGTCTGAAAACGTGTGAAAAATATGAAGAGCTTCAAAAATGTGAGAAATGTGAAGAGCTTCAAAAGGTGTGAAAAATATGAAGAGCTTCAAAAGGTGTCAAAAAAGCGATGAGCATGAGGGTCTGAAAAATAGGAGGAGCATGAAGTGGTGTGGAAAATCATGAAGATCCTGAAAAGGTGTGAAAAATATGAAGAGCTTCGAAAGATGTGAAAAATATGAAGAGCTTTAAAAGGTGTCAAAATGAGAAGAGCATGAAACGATCTGAAAAATAGTAGGAGCAAAAAGTGGTGTTGAAAAAATGAAGAGCCTGAAAAGGTGTGAAATATCTGAAGAGCTTCAAAAGGTGTCAAAAATATGAGGAGAATAAAATGGTCTGAAAAATAGGCGGAGCATGAAGCGTTGTTGAAAAACATGAAGAGCCTGAAAAGTGTGAAAAATATGAAGAGCTACAAAAGGTTTCAAAAATATGAGGAGCATGAAACGGTCTGAAAAATAGGAGGAGCATGAACTGGTGTTGAAAAACATGAAGAGCCTGAAAACGTGCGAAAAAAATGAAGAGCTTCAAAATGTGTCAAAAATATGTGGAGAACGAAATGGTCTGAAAAATAGGATGATCATGAAACGGTGTTGAAAAACATGAAGAGCCTGAAAAGGTGTGAAAAATATGAAGAGTATCTAAAGGTGTTAAAAATATGAGGAGCATGAAACGGTCTGAAAATTAGGAGGAGCATGAACTGGTGTTGAAAAACATGAAGAGGCTGAAAAGGTGTGAAAAATATGAGGAGCTTTAAAAGGTGTGATAAATATGAGGAGCATGATACGGTCTGAAAAATAGGAGGAGCATTAAGCGGTGTTCAAAACATGAAGAGCCTGAAAAGGTGTGAAAAACATGAAGAGACTCAAAACGTGTCAAAAATATGAGGAGTATGTAATGGTCGGAAAAATAGCAGGAGCATGAAGCGATGTGGAAAAACATGAGGAGTCTGAAAACGTGTGAAAAATATGAAGAGCTTCAAAAAGTGTGAAATACATGAGGAGCATGAAACGGTCTGAAAAATAGGAGGAGCATGAAACGGTGATCAAAAACATGGAGAGCCTGAAAAGGAGTGCAAAATATGAAGAGCTTCAAAAGGTGTAAAATATATGAGGAGCATGAAACGGTCTGAAAAATAGGAGGAGCATGAAGCGGTGGTCAAAAATAAAAAGAGCCTGAAAAGGTTTGAATAAGATGAAGAGCTTCAAAAGGTGTCAAACATATGAGGAACATGAAACAGTCTGAAAAATAGGATGAGCATGAAACGGTTTTTTAAAAGAAGTAGGGCATGAAAAGTTGTGAAAAATATGAAGAGCTTCAAAAGTTGTCAAAAATATGAGAAGCATGAAACAGCCTGAAAAATTGGATAAGCATGAAACGGTTTTGAAAAAGATGAATAGAATAAAAGGTGTGAAAATTATGAAGAGCTTCAAAAAGTGTCAAAAATATGAGAAGCATGAAACGACGGAAAATTGGAGGAGCATGAAGCGCTGTTTAAAAACATGAAGAGCCTGAAAAGGTGTGAAAATTATGAAGAGCTTCAAAAGGTTTCAAAAATATGAGGAGCATGAATCGGTCTAAAAATAGGAGGAGCATGAAGCGGTGTTCACCACTATGAAGAGGATGAAAAGGTGTGAAAAATATGAAGAGCTTCAAAATGTGTCAAAAACATGAGGATCGTAAAACGATGTGAAAAATAGGAGGAGCAAGAAGCGGTGTTGATAACATGAAGACCCTGAAAAGGTGTGAAAAACATGAAGAGCTTCTAAAGGTGTCAAAAATATGTGGAGCATGAAACGGTCTGGAAAATAGGAGGAGCATGAAGCGGTGTTCAAAAACATGAAGAGCCTGAAAAGGTGTGAAAATTATGAAGAGCTTCAAAAGGTTTCAAAAATATGAGGAGCATGAATCGGTCTAAAAATAGGAGGAGCATGAAGCGGTGTTCACCACTATGAAGAGGATGAAAAGGTGTGAAAAATATGAAGAGCTTCAAAATGTGTCAAAAACATGAGGATCGTAAAACGATGTGAAAAATAGGAGGAGCAAGAAGCGGTGTTGATAACATGAAGACCCTGAAAAGGTGTGAAAAACATGAAGAGCTTCTAAAGGTGTCAAAAATATGTGGAGCATGAAACGGTCTGGAAAATAGGAGGAGCATGAAGCGGTGTTCAAAAACATGAAGAGCCTGAAAAGGTGTGAAAAATATGAAGAGCTTCAAAAGGTGTGAAATACATGAGGAGCATGAAACTGTCTGAAAAATAGGAGGATCATGAAGCGGTGTTGAAAAACATTAGGAGCGTGAAAAGATGTGAAAAATATGAAGAGCTTCAAAAGGTGTCAAATATATGAGGTGCATGAAACAGTTTGAAAAATAGGATGAGCAAGAAACGGTTTTGAAAATGTGAAGCGCCTGAAAAGGTGTGAAATATATGAAGAGCTTCAAAAGGTGTCAAAAATATGAGAAGCATGAAACAACTGAAAAATAGGAGGAGCATGAAGCACTTTTAAAAACATGAAGAGCCTGAAAAGGTGTGAAATAATGAAGAGCTTCAAAAGGTGTCAAAAATTGAGGAGCATGAAACAGTCTGAAAAATAGGAGGAGCATGATTCATTGTTGTTAAACATGAAGAGCCTGAAAAGGTGTGAAAAATATGAAGAGCTTCAAAAGGTGTGAAAAATATGAAGAGCTTCAAAAAACGTGAAATACATGAGGTGCATTAAATGGTCTGAAAAATAGGAGGAGCATGAAGCGTTGTTGAAAAACATGAAGAGCTTGAAAAGGTGTGAAAAATATGAAGAGCATCAAAAGATGTCAAAAATATGAGGAGCATGAAACAGTCTGAAAAACAGGAGGAGCATGATGCATTGTTGTAAAACATGAAGAGCCTGATAAGGTGTGAAAAATATGAAGAGCTTCAAAAGGTGTGAAAAATATGAAGAGCTTCAAAAGGTGTGAAAAATATGAAGAGCTTCAAAAGGTGTGAAAATTATGAAGACCTTCAAAACGTGTGAAAAATATGAAGAGCTTCAAAAGGTATCAAAAATATGAGGAGCATGAAACGGTCTGAAAACTAGGAGGGGCATGAAGCGGTGTGTAAAAACATGAAGAGTCTTAAAACGTGTGAAAATATGAAGAGCTTCAAAAATATGAAAAATATGAAGAACTTCAAATTGTGAAAAATATGAAGAGGTTCAAAGGGTGTCAAAAAAGAGATGAGCATGAAACGGTCTGAAAATTAGGAGGAGCATGAAGCGGTGTTGAAAATCATGAAGAGCCTGAAAAGGTGTGAAAAATATGAAAAGCTTCAAAAGATGTGAAAAATATGAAGAGCTTCAAAATGTGTCAAAATGAGATAAGCATGAAACGGTCTGAAAATTTGGAGGAGAATAAAGTGCTGTTGAAAAAAATGAAAAGCCTGAAAAGGTGTGAAATACATGAAGAGCTTCAAAAGGTGTCCAAAATATGAGGAGAAGAAACGGTCTGCAAAATAGGAGGAGCATGAAATGGTGTTCAAAAACATGAAGAGCCTGAAAATGTGTGAAAAATATGAAGAGCTTCAAAAGGTGTGAAAAATATGAAGAGCTTCAAAATGTGTCAAAAATTTGAGGAGCATGAAACCATCTGAAAAATAGGAGTTGCGTGAAATTGTGTTCAAAAACATGAAGAGCCTGAAAAGGTGTGAAAAATATGAAGAGCTTCAAAAGGTGTCAAAAATATGAGGAGCATGAAATGATCTGAAAAATAGGAGGAACATGAAACGGTCTGAAAGATAGGAGTTGCATGAAGTTGTGTTCAAAAACTTGAAGAGCTTGAAAAGATGTGAAAAATATGAAGAGCTTCAAAAGGTGGGAAATACATGAGGAGCAAGAAACGGACTGAAAAATAGGAGGAGCATGAAGCGGTGTTCAAAAACATGAAGAGCCTGAAAAGGTGTGAAAAATATGAAGAGCTTGAAAAGGTGTCAAAAATATGAGGAGCATGAAATGATCTGAAAAATAGGAGGAACATGAAACGGTCTGAAAAATAGGAGGAGCATGAAGCGGTGTTCAAAAACACGAATAGCCTGAAAAGGTGTGAAAAATTTGAAGAGCTTCAAAAGGTGTGAAATCCATGAGGAACAAGAAACGGTCTGAAAAATAGGAGGAGCAGGAAGCTGTTTTCAAAAACATGAGAGCCTGAAAATGTGTGAAAAATATGAAGAGGTTCAAAAGGTGTGAAATACATGAGGAGCATGAAACGGTCTGAAAAATAGGAGGAGCATGAAACGGTGTTCAAAAACATGAAGAGCCGGAAAAGGTGTGAAACATATGAAGAGTCTCAAAAGGTGTGAAATACATGAGGAGCATGAAACGGCCTGAAAAATAGGAGGAGCAGGAAGCTGTGTTCAAAAATATGAAGAGCCTGAAAAGGTGTGAAAAATATGAAGAGCTTCAAAAGGTTTGAAAAATATCAGGAGCATGAAACGGTCTGAAAAATAGGAGGAGTATGAAGCGGTGTTCAAAAACATGAAGAACCTTAAAAGATGTGAAAAATATGAAGAGCTTCAAAAGGTGTCAAAAATATGAGGAGGATGAAACGGTCTGAAAAATAGGAGGAGCATGAAGCGGTGTTCAAAAACATGAGGAGCCTGAAAAGGTGTGAAAAATATGAAGAGCTACAAAAGGTGTCAAAAATGTGAGGAGCATGAAACGGGGTTCAAAAACATGAAGAGACTGAAAATGTCTGAAAAATATGAAGAGCCTCAAAACGTGTCAAAAATATGAAGAGCTTCAGAAGGTGTGAAAAATATGAGGAGCATGATACAGTGTGAAAAATTAGAGAGGCATGAAACGGTGTTCAAAAACATGAAGACCCTGAAAACGTGTGAAAAATATGAAGAGCTTCAAAAGGTGTGAAATACATGAGGAGCATGAAACGGTCTGAAAAATACAAGGAGCATGAAGCGGTTTTCAAAAATATGAAGAGCCTGAAAAATTGTGAAAAATATGAAGAGCATAAAAAGGTGTCAAAAATATGAGGAGCATGAAACGGTCTGAAAAATAGGAGGAGCATGAAGCTGTGTTCAAAAACATGAAGAGTCTGAAAAGGTGGAAAAATATGAAGAGCGTCAAAAGGTGTGAAAAATATGAAGAGCTTCAAAAGGTGTCAATAATAAGAGGTGCAAGAAACAGTTTGAAATATAGGAGGAGAAAGAAACGATCTGAAAAATAGGAGGAGCATGAAGCGATGTTGAAAAACATGAAGAGCCTGAAAAGGTGTGACAAATATAAAGAGATTCAAAAGGTGTGAAAAATAAGAGGAGCATTAAACGGTCTGAAAAATAGGAGAAGCATGAAACGGTGTTAGAAACATGAAGAGCATGAAAAGGTGTGAAAAAAAGGAAGAGCTTCAAAAGGTGTCAAAAATATGAGGAACATGAAACGTTTTGAAAAATAGAAGGAGCATGAAGCGGTGTGGAAAAATATGATGAGCCTGAAAAGGTGTGAAAAATATGAAGAGCTTCAAAAGGTGTGAAAAATATGAAGAGCATGAAACGGTCTGAAAAATAGGAGGAGCATAAACCGGTGTTCAAAACCATGAAGAGCCTGAAAAGGTGTGAATAATATGAAGAGCTTCAAAATGTGTCATAAATATGAGGAGCATGAAACCGTCTCAAAATTAGGAGGAGCACGAAGCGGTGTTGAAAAACATGAAGAGCCTGAAAAGGTGTGAAAAATATGAAGAGCTTCAAAATTTGTCAAAAATATGAGGAGCATGAAACGTTCTGAAAATAGGAGGAGCATGAAGCGGTGTTGAAAAACATGAAGAGCCTGAAAAGGTGTGAAAAATATGAAGAGCTTCAAAAGGTGCCAAAAATATGAGGAACATGAAACGGTCTGAAAAATAGAAGGCGCATGAAGCGGTGTTTAAAAACATGAAGAGCCTGTAAAGCTGTGAAAAATATGAAGAGCTTCAAAAGGTGTCAAAAATATGAGGAACATGAAACGGTCTGAAAAATAGGAGGAGCACGAAACGGTGTTCAAAAATATGAAGAGCCTGAAAAGGTATGGAAAATATGAAGAGCTTCAAAAGGTGTTAAAAATATGAGGAACCAGAAACGGTCTCAAAAATAGGAGGAGCATGAAACGGTCTGAAAAATAAGAGGAGCATGAAACGGTCTGAAAAATAGGAGGAGCATGAAGCGGTGTTGAAAAACATGAAGAGCCTGAAAAGGTGTGAAAAATATGAAGAGCTTCAAAAGGTGTCAAAAATATGAGGAGCATGAACGGTCTGAAACTCTAGGAGCATGAAGCGGCGTAGAAAAACATGAAGAGCCTGAAAAGGTGTGAAAAATATGAAGAGCTTCAAAATATTTCAAAAATATGAGGGGCATGAACGGTCTGAAAAATAGGAGGAGCATGAAGCAGTGTTTCAAAACCTGAAGAGCCTGAAAAGGTGTGAAAAATATGAAGAGCTTCAAAAGGTGTGAAAAATATCAAGAGGTTCAAAAGGTGTCAAAAATGAGATGAGCATGAAACGGTCTGAATAATAGGAGGAACATGAAGTGGTGTTGAAAAACATGAAGAGCTTGAAAAGGTGTGAAAAATATGAAGAGCTTCAAAAGCTGTGAAAAATATGAAGAGCTTCAAAAGGTGTCAAAAATGAGATGAGCATGAAACGGTCTGAAAAATTGGAGGAGGATGAAGTGGTGTTGAAAACATGAAGAGCATGAAAAGGTGTGAAATATATGAAGAGCTTTAAAAGGTATCAAAAATATGAGGAGCATGAAACGGTCTGAAAAATAGGAGGAGCATGAAGTGGTGTTGAAAAACATGAAGAGCCTGAAAAGGTGTGAAAAATATGAAGAGCTTCAAAATATTTCAAAAATATGAGGGGAATGAACGGTCTGAAAAATAGGAGGAGCATGAAGCTGTGTTCAAAAACATGAAGTGACTGAAAAGGTGAGAAAAATATGAAGAGCTTCAAAAACGTGTGAAAAATATGAGGAGCATGAAACAGTCTGAAAAATAGGAGGAGCATGAAACGATGTTCAAAAACAGGAAGAGCCTGAAAAGGTGTGAAAAATATGAAGAGCTTCAAAAGCTGTGAAAAATATGAAGAGCTTCAAAAGGTGTCAAAAATGACATGAGCATGAAACGGTCTGAAAAGTAGGAGGAGGATGAAGTGGTGTTGAAAACATGAAGAGCATGAAAAGGTGTGAAATATATGAAGAGCTTCAAAAGGTATCAAAAATATGAGGAGCATGAAACGGTCTGAAAAATAGGAGGATCATGAAGCGGTGTTGAAAACATGAAGAGCCTGAAAAGATGTGAAATATATGAAGAGCTTCAAAAGGTGTCAAAAATGAGATGAGCATGAAACGGTCTGAAAAATAGGAGGAGGATGAAGTTGTGTTGAAAACATGAAGAGCCTGAAAAGCTGTGAAAAATATGAAGAGCTTCAAAAGGTGTCAAAATATGAGGAGCATGAAACAGTCTGAAAAATAGGAGGAGCATGAAACGGTGTTGAAAAACATGAAGAGCCTGAAAAATTTTGAAAAATAGGAAGAGCTTCAAAAGGTGTGAAATACATGCGGAGAATGAAACGGTCTGTAAAATAGGAGAAGCATGAAGCGGTGTTCAAAAACATGAAGAGCCTGGAGTGGTGCGAAAAATATGAAGAGCTTCAAAAGATTTGAAAAATATGAGGAGCATGAAAAGCTCTGAAAAAGAGGAGGAGCATGAAGGGGTGTTTAAAAACATGAAGATCCTGAAAAGGTGTGAAAAATATGAAGAGCTTCAAAAGGTGTGAAAAATATCAAGAGCTTCAAAAGGTGTCAAAAATGAGATGAGCATGAAACGGTCTGAATAATAGGAGGAACATGAAGTGGTGTTGAAAAACATGAAGAGACTGAAAAGCTGTGAAAAATATGAAGTGCTTCAAATGGTGTGAAATACATGAGGAGAATGAAACGGTCTGAAAAATAGGAGGAGCATGAAGAGGTGTTGAAAAACATGAAGAGCTTCAAAAGGTGTGAAATATATGAAGAGCTTCAAAAGGTGTGAAAAATATGAAGAGCTTCAAAAGGTGTGAAATACTTGAGGAGAATTAAACGGTCTGAAAATAGGAGGAGCATGAAGCAGTGGTCAAAAACATGAAGAGCCTGAAAAGGTGTGAAAAATATGAAAAGCTTCAAAAGGTGTCAAAAATATGAGGATCATGAAACGGTCTGAAAAATAGGAGGAGCATGAAGCGGTGTTCAAAATATGCAGAGACAGAAAAGGTGTGAAAAATATGAAGAGCTTCAAAAGGTGTCAAAAATATGAAGAGCATAAAACGGTCTGTAAAATAGGAGGAGCATGAAGAGGTGTTCAAAAACATGAAGAGCCTGAAAGGTCTGAAAAATATGAAGAGCTTCAAAAGGTGTGAAATACATGAGGAGCATTAAACTTTCTGAAAAATAGGAGCAGCATGAAGCGGTGTTCAAAAACATGAAGAGCCTGAAAATTTGTGAAAAATATGAAAAGCTTCAAAAGGTGTCAAAAATGAGATGAGCATGAAACTGTACGAAAAACAGGAGGATCATGAAACGGTGTTGAAAAACATGAAGAGCCTGAAAACGTGTGAAAAATGTGAAGAGCTTCAAAAGGTGTGAAAAATATGAGGAGCATGAAACGGTCTGAAAAATAGGCGGAGCATGAAATGGTGTTCAAATACATGAAGAGACTGAAAAGGTGTGAAAAACATGAAGAGCTACAAATGCTGTGAAATATATGAGGAGCATGAAACGGTCTGAAAAATAGGAGGAGCATGAAACGCTGATCAAAGTCATGAAGAGCCTGAAAAGGTGTGAAAAATATGAAGAGCTTCAAAATGTGTCAAAAATATGAGGAGCATGAAACGTTCTGAAAAATAGGAGGAGCATGAAACGCTGATCAAAATCATGAAGAGCCTGAAAATGTGTGAAAAATATAAAGAGCTTGAAAAGGTGTGAAATACATGAGGAGCATGAAACGGTCTGAAAAATATGAGAAGCATGAAGTGGTGTTCAAAAACATGAAAAGCCTGAAAACGTGTGAAAAATATGAAGAGCTTCAAAAGGTGTGAAAAATATGAGGAGCATGATACGGCCTGAAAAATAGGAGGAGCATGAAGCGGTGTTGAAAAACATGAAGAGCCTGAAATATTGTGAAATATATGAAGGGCTTCAAAATATGTGAAAAATATGAGGAGCTTCATGATGTGTCAAAAATATGAGGAGCAGGAAACGGTCTGAAATATAGGAGGAGCATGAAGTGGTTTTGAAAAACTTGAAGAGCCTGAAAAGCTGTGAAAAATATGAAGAGCTTCAAAAGGTGTGAAATACATGAGGAGCATTAAACGGTCTGAAAAATAGGAGGAGCATGAAGCGGTGTTCAAAAACATGAAGAGCCTGAAAAGGTGTGAAAAATATAAAGAGCTTCAAAAGGTGTGAAATACATGAGGAGCATGAAACGGTCTGAAAAATATGAGAAGCATGAAGTGGTGTTCAAAAACATGAAGAGCCTGAAAAGGTGTGAAAAATATGAAGAGTTTCAAAAGGTGTGAAAAATATGAGGAGCATGATACGGTCTCAAAAATAGGAGGAGCATGAAGCGGTGTTCAGAAACATGAAGAGCCTGTCAAGGTGTGAGAAATATGAAGAGCTTCAAAAGGTGTGAAAAATATGAGGAGCATGATACGGTCTCAAAAATAGGAGGAGCATGAAGCGGTGTTCAGAAACATGAAGAGCCTGTCAAGGTGTGAGAAATATGAAGAGCTTCAAAAGGTGTGAAAAATATGAGGAGCATGATACGGTCTCAAAAATAGGAGGAGCATGAAGCGGTGTTCAAAAACATGAAGAGCCTGAAAAGGTGTGAGAAATATGAAGAGCTTCAAAAGGTGTCAAAAATATGAGGAGCATGAAACGGTCTGAAAAATAGGCGGAGCAAGAAGGGGTGTTGAAAAACATGAAGAGCCTGAAAATGTTTGAAAAATACAAAAAGCTTCAAAAGATGTGAAAAATATGAAGAGCTTGAAAAGGTGTCAAAAATGAGATGAGCATGAAACGGTCTGAAAAATAGGAGGAGCATGAAGCGGTGTTGAAAAACATGAAGAGCCTGAAAAGGTGTGTTAATTATGAAGAGGTTCTAAAGGTGTCAAAAATATGAGGAGCATGAAACGGTCTTAAAAATACGAGGAGAATGAAGTGGTGTTGAAAAAGATGAAGACCCTGAAAAGGTGTGAAACATATGAAGAGCATCTAAAGGTTTCAAAAATATGAGGAGCATGAAACGGCCTGAAAATAGGAGGAGCATGAAGCGGTTTTGAAAAACATGAAGAGCCTGAAAAGGTGTGTTAATTATGAAGAGGTTCTAAAGGTGTCAAAAATATGAGGAGCATGAAACGGTCTTAAAAATATGAGGAGAATGAAGTGGTGTTGAAAAAGATGAAGACCCTGAAAAGGTGTGAAAAATATGAAGAGCTTCAAAAGGTGTCAAAAATGAGATGAGCATGAAACGGTCTGAAAAATAGGAGGAGCATGAAGTGGTGTTGAAAAACATTAAGAGCCTGAAAATGTGTGAAATATATGAAGAACTTCAAAAGGTGTCAAATATATGAGGAGCATGAAACGGCCTGAAAAATAGGAGGATCATGAAACGGTGTTGAAAAACATGAAGAGCCTGAAAATGTGTGAAATATATGAAGAGCTTCAAAAGGTGTCAAAGTTATGAGGGGCATGAAACGGTTTGAAAATACGAAGAGCATGAAGTCGTGTTGAATAACATGAAAAGCCTGAAAAGGTGTGAAAAATATGAAGAGCTTCTAAAAGTGTCAAAAATTTGAGGAGCATGAAACGGTGTGAAAAATAGGAGGAGCATGAAGCTGTGTTCAAAAACATGAAGAGCCTGAAAAGGTGTGAAATATATGAAGAGCTTCAAAAGGTGTCAAAAATGAGATGAGCATGAAAGGGTCTGAAAAATAGGAGAAGCATGAAGCGGTGTTGAAAATCATGAAGAGCCTGAAAAGGTGTGAAAAATATGAAGAGCTTCAAAAGCTGTCAAAATGAGATGAGCATGAAACGGTCTGAAAAATAGCAGGAGCATGAAGTGATGTTGAAAAAAATGAAAAGCCTGAAAAGGTGTGAAATATATGAAGAGTAACAAAAGGTGTCAAAAATATGAGGAGAAGGAAAAGGTCTGCAAAATAGGAGGAGCAAGAAATGGTGTTCAAAAACATGAAGAGCCTCAAAAGCTGTGAGAAATATGAAGAGCTTCAAAAGGTGTGAAATGCATGAGGAGGATTAAACGGTCTGAAAAATAGGAGGAGGATGAAGCGGTGTTCAAAAACATGAAGAGCCTGAAAAGGTATGAAAAATATTTAGAGCTTCAAAAGGTGTTAAAAATAGCAGGAGCATGAAACGGTGTTGAAAATCATGAAGGGCCTTGAAAAGGTGTGAAAAATATGAAAAGCTTCAAAAGGTGTAAAAAATGAGATGAGCATGATACGGTCTGAAAAATAGGAGGAGCATGAAGCAGTGCTGAAAAACATGAAGAGCGTGAAACGGTGTGAGAAATAAGAAGAGATTCAAAAGGTGTCAAAATATGAGGAGCATGAAACGGTCTGAAAAATTGCAGGAGCATGAAGCGGTGTTGAAAATCATGAAGAGCCTGAAACGGTGTCAAAAATATGAAGAGCTTCAAAAGATATGAAAAACATGAAGAGCTTCAAAAGGTGTCAAAATGAGATCAGCATGAAAAGGTCTGAAAAATAGGAGGAGCATGAAGTGATGTTGAAAATAATGAAAAGCCTGAAAAGGTGTGAAAAATATGAAGAGATTCAAAAAGTGTGAAAAATATGAAGAGCTTCAAAAGGTGTGAAAAATATGAGGTGCATGAAACGGTCTGAAAAATAGGAGGAGCATGAAGCGGTGTTGAAAAAAATGAAGAGCCTGAATAGGTATGAAATATATGAAGAGCTTCAAAATGTGTCAAAAATATGAGGAGTATGAAACGGTCTGAAAAATAGGAGGAGCATGAAGCGGTGTTCAAAAACATGAAGAGCCTGAAAAGGTGTGAAAAATATGAAGAGCTTCAAAAGGTTTCAAAAATATGAGGAGCATGAAAAGGTCTGAAAAATAGGAGGAGCATGAAGCGGTGTTGAAAAAGATGAAGACCCTGAAAAAGTGTGAAAAATATGAAGAGCTTCTAAAGGTTTCAAAAATATGAGGAGCATGAAACGGCCTGAAAAAAGGAGGAGCATGAAGCGGTGTTGAAAAACATGAAGAGCCTGAAAAGGTGTGTTAATAATGAAGAGGTTCTAAAGGTGTCAAAAATATGAGGAGCATGAAACGGTCTTAAAAATACGAGGAGAATGAAGTGGTGTTGAAAAACATGAAGAGCCTGAAAAGGTGTGAACTATATGAAGAGCTTCAAAAGGTGTCGAATATATGAGGAGCATGAAACGGTCTGAAAAAAAGGAGGAGCATGAAACGGTGTTGAAAAACATGAAGATCGTGAAAAGATGTGAAAAATATGAAGAGCTTCAAAAGGTGTCAAAAATATGAGGAGCATGAAACGGTCTGAAAAATAGGAGGAGCATGAAGCTGTGTTCAAAAACATGAAGAGTCTGAAAATGTGTGAAAAATATGAAGAGCATGAAACGGTCTGAAAAATAGAAGCTGCATGAAACGCTGTTGAAAAACATGAAGAGCCTGAAAACGTGTGAAAAATAGGAAGAGCTTCAAAATGTGTGAAAAATATGAAGAGCTTCAAAAGGTGTCAAAAATGAGATGAGCATGAAATGGTATGAAAAATAAAAGGAGCATGAAGTGGTGTTGAAAAACATGAGGAGCCTGAAAGGTTCTGAAAAATATGAAGAGCTTCTAAAGGTGTCAAAAATATGAGTAGCATGAAACAGTCTGAAAAATAGGAGGAGCATGAAGCTGTGTTCAAAAACATGAAGAGCCTGAAAAGGTGTGAAATATATGAAGAGCTTCAAAAGGTGTCAAAATGAGATGAGCATGAAACGGTCTGAAAAATAGGAGGAGCATGAAGTGGTGTTGAAAAAAATGAAAAGCCTGAAAAGGTGTGAAATATATGAAGAGCTTCAAAAGGTGTCAAAAATATGAGGAGAATGAAACGGTCTGGAAAATAGGAGGAGCATGAAATGGTGTTCAAAAACATGAAGAGCCTGAAAATGTGTGAAAAATATGAAGAGCTTCAAAAGGTGTTAAAAATATGAGGAGCATGAAACGGTCTGAAAAATAGGAGGAGCATGAAGCAGTGTTCAAAAATATGAAAAGCCTGAAAAGTTGTGAAAAATATGAAGAGCTTCA
Organism: Dama dama; assembly: GCF_033118175.1. Classification (NCBI taxonomy): domain Eukaryota; kingdom Metazoa; phylum Chordata; class Mammalia; order Artiodactyla; family Cervidae; genus Dama; species Dama dama. The sequence goes on from NC_083709.1 coordinate 6,668,947, forward strand.
AAACGTGTCAAAAATATTAGGAGCATGAAACGGTCAGAAAAATAGGAGGAGCATGAAACGGTGTTGAAAAACATGAAGAGCCTGAAAAGGTGTGAGAAATATGAAGAACTTCAAAAGGTGTCAAAAATATGAGGAGCATGAAACGGTCTGAAAAATAGGCGGAGCGAGAAGGGGTGTTGAAAAACATGAAGAGCCTGAAAATGTTTGAAAAATATAAAGAGCTTCAAAAGATGTGAAAAATATGAAGAGCTTCAAAAGGTGTCAAAAATGAGATGGGCATGAAACGGTCTGAAAAATAGGAGGAGCATGAAGCGGTGTTGAAAAACATGAAGAGCCTGAAAAGGTGTGTTAATTATGAAGAGGTTCTAAAGGTGTCAAAAGTATGAGGAGCATGAAACGGTCTTAAAAATACGAGGAGAATGAAGTGATATTGAAAATAATGAAAAGCCTGAAAAGGTGTGAAAAATATGAAGAGATTCAAAAGGTGTGAAAAATATGAAGAGCTTCAAAAGGTGTGAAAAATATGAGGTGCATGAAACGGTCTGAAAAATAGGAGGAGCATGAAGTGGTGTTGAAAAAAATGAAGAGCCTGAATAGGTATGAAATATATGAAGAGCTTCAAAATGTGTCAAAAATATGAGGAGTATGAAACGGTCTGAAAAATAGGAGGAGCATGAAGCGGTGTTCAAAAACATGAAGAGCCTGAAAAGGTGTGAAAAATATGAAGAGCTTCAAAAGGTTTCAAAAATATGAGGAGCATGAAAAGGTCTGAAAAATAGGAGGAGCATGAAGCGGTGTTGAAAAAGATGAAGACCCTGAAAAGGTGTGAAAAATATGAAGAGCTTCTAAAGGTTTCAAAAATATGAGGAGCATGAAACGGCCTGAAAACAGGAGGAGCATGAAGCGGTGTTGAAAAACATGAAGAGCCTGAAAAGGTGTGTTAATTATGAAGAGGTTCTAAAGGTGTCAAAAATATGAGGAGCATGAAACGGTCTTAAAAATACGAGGAGAATGAAGTGGTGTTGAAAAACATGAAGAGCCTGAAAAGGTGTGAACTATATGAAGAGCTTCAAAAGGTGTCGAATATATGAGGAGCATGAAACGGTCTGAAAAAAAGGAGGAGCATGAAACGGTGTTGAAAAACATGAAGATCGTGAAAAGATGTGAAAAATATGAAGAGCTTCAAAAGGTGTCAAAAATATGAGGAGCATGAAACGGTCTGAAAAATAGGAGGAGCATGAAGCTGTGTTCAAAAACATGAAGAGTCTGAAAATGTGTGAAAAATATGAAGAGCATGAAACGGTCTGAAAAATAGAAGCAGCATAAAACGGTGTTGAAAAACATGAAGAGCCTGAAAACGTGTGAAAAATATGAAGAGCTTCAAAAGTTGTGAAAAATATGAAGAGCTTCAAAAGGTGTCAAAAATGAGATGAGCATGAAACGGTCTGAAAAATAGGAGGAGCATGAAGTGGCGTTGAAAAACATGAAGAGCCTGAAAATGTGTGAAATATTTGAAGAGCTTCAAAAGGTGTCAAATATATGAGGAGCATGAAACGGCCTGAAAAATAGGAGGATCATGAAACGGTGTTGAAAAACATGAAGAGCCTGAAAATGTGTGAAATATATGAAGAGCTTCAAAAAGTGTCAAAGTTATGAGGGGCATGAAACGGTTTGAAAAATACGAAGAGCATGAAGTCGTGTTGAATAACATGAAAAGCCTGAAAAGGTGTGAAAAATATGAAGAGCTTCAAAAAGTGTCAAAAATTTGAGGAGCATGAAACGGTGTGAAAAATAGGAGGAGCATGAAGCTGTGTTCAAAAACATGAAGAGCCTGAAAAGGTGTGAAATATAAGAAGAGCTTCAAAAGGTGTCAAAAATGAGATGAGCATGAAAGGGTCTGAAAAATAGGAGGAGCATGAAGCGGTGTTGAAAATCATGAAGAGCCTGAAAAGGTGTGAAAAATATGAAGAGCTTCAAAAGGTGTCAAAATGAGATGAGCATGAAACCGTCTGAAAAATAGCAGGAGCATGAAGTGATGTTGAAAAAAATGAAAAGCCTGAAAAGGTGTGAAATATATGAAGAGTAACAAAAGGTGTCAAATATATGAGGAGAAGGAAAAGGTCTGCAAAATAGGAGGAGCAAGAAATGGTGTTCAAAAACATGAAGAGCCTCAAAAGCTGTGAGAAATATGAAGAGCTTCAAAAGGTGTGAAATACATGAGGAGGATTAAAAGGTCTGAAAAATAGGAGGAGCATGAAGCGGTGTTCAAAAACATGAAGAGCCTGAAAAGGTATGAAAAATATTTAGAGCTTCAAAAGGTGTTAATAATAGTAGGAGCATGAAATGGTGTTGAAAATCATGAAGGGCCTTGAAAAGGTGTGAAAAATATGAAAAGCTTCAAAAGGTGTAAAAAATGAGATGAGCATGATACGGTCTGAAAAATAGGAGGAGCATGAAGCAGTGTTGAAAAACATGAAGAGCGTGAAACGGTGTGAGAAATAAGAAGAGATTCAAAAGGTGTCAAAATATGAGGAGCATGAAACGGTCTGAAAAATTGCAGGAGCATGAAGCGGTGTTGAAAATCATGAAGAGCCTGAAAAGGTGTGAAAAATATGAAAAGCTTCAAAAGATATGAAAAACATGAAGAGCTTCAAAAGGTGTCAAAATGAGATCAGCATGAAATGGTCTGAAAAATAGGAGGAGCATGAAGCTGTGTTCAAAAACATGAAGAGCCTGAAAAGTTGTGAAAAATATGAAGAGCTTCAAAAGATGTGAAAAATATGAGGAGCATTAAACGGTCTGAAAATTAGGAGGAGCATGAAGCGGTGTTGAAAACCATGAAGAGTCTGAAAACGTGTGAAAAATATTAAGAGCTTCAAAAGTTGTCAAAAATATGAGGAGCATGAAACGGTCTGAAAAATAGGAGGAGCATGAAGTCGTGTTGAAAAACATGAAGAGTCTAAAAGGGTGTGAAAAATATGAAGAGCTTCAAAAGGTGTGAAAAATATGATGAGCATGAAACGGTCTGAAAAATAGGAGTCGCATGAAACGGTGTTCAAAAACATGAAGAGACTGAAAAGGTGTGAATAATATGAAGAGCTTGAAAAGATGTGAAATACATGAGGAGCATTAAACGGTCTGAAAAATAGGAGAAGCATGAAATGGTGTTCAAAAACACGAAGAGCCTGAAAAGGTGTGAAAAATATGAGGAGCATGAAACGGTCTGAAAAATAGGAGGAGCATGAAGCGGTGTTCAAAAACATGAAGAGCCTGAAAAGGTGTGAAAAATATGAAGAACATCAAAAGGTGTCAAAAATATGAGGAGCAAGAAACGGACTGAAAAATAGGAGGAGCATGAAACGGTATGATGCAGTGTTTAAAAACATGAAGAGCCTGAAAAGGTGTGAAAAATATGAAGAGCTTCAAAAGGTGTCAAAATTTTGAGGAGCATGAAACGGTGTGCAAAAACATGAAGAGCCTGAAAACGTGTGCAAAACATGAAGAGCCTGAAAAGGTGTGAAAATAATGAAGAGCTTCAAAAGGTGTTAAAAATATGAAGAGCTTCAAAAGGTGTCAAATAGGAGATGAGCATGAAACGGTCTGAAAAATAGAAGGAGCATGAAACGGTGTTGAAAAACATGAAAAGCCTGAAAAAGTGTCAAAAATATGAAGAGCTTCAAAAGTTGTGAAAAATATGAAGAGCTTCAAAAGGTGTCAAATACGAGATGAGCATGAAACGGTCTGAAAAATAGGAGGAGCATGACGTGGTGTTGAAAACATGAAGAGCATGAAAAGGTGTTAAAAATATGAAGAGCTTCAAAAGGTGTCAAAAATATGAGGAGCATGAAACGGTCTGAAAAATAGGAGGAACATGAAGTGGTGTTGAAAAACTTGAAGAGCCTGAAAAGATGTGAAAAATATGAAGAGCTTCAAAAGGTGTCAAAAATATGAGGAACATGAAACGGTCTGAAAAATAGGAGGAGCATGAAACGGTGTTCAAAAACAAGAAGAGCCTAAAAACGTGTGAAAAACCTGAAGAGCCTGAAAAGGTGTGAAAATTATGAAGAGCTTCAAAAGGTGTCAAAAATATGAGGAGCATGAAACGGTCTGAAAAATAGGAGGCTCATGAAACGGTGTTGAAAAACATGAAAAGCCTGAAAACGTGTCAAAAATATTAAGAGCTTCAAAAGGTGTGAAAAATATGAAGAGCTTCAAAAGGTGTCAAATACGAGATGAGCATGAAACGTTTCTGAAAAATAGGAGGAGCATGAAGTGGTGTTGAAAACATGAAGAGCATGAAAAGGTGTTAAAAATATGAAGAGCTTCAAAAGGTGTCAAAAATATGAGGAGCATGAAATGGTCTGAAAAATAGGAGGAGCATGAAGTGGTGTTGAAAAACTTGAAGAGCCTGAAAAGATGTGAAAAATATGAAGAGCTTCAAAAGGTGTCAAAAATATGAGGAACATGAAACGGTCTGATAAATAGGAGGAGCATGAAACGGTGTTCAAAAACAAGAAGAGCCTGAAAACGTGTGAAAAACATGAAGAGCCTGAAAAGGTGTGAAAATTATGAAGAGCTTCAAAAGGTGTCAAAAATATGAGGAGCATGAAACGGTCTGAAAAATAGGAGGCTCATGAAACGGTGTTGAAAAACATGAAAAGCCTGAAAACGTGTCAAAAATATGAAGAGTTTCAGGCTGGTGGGTAAAGCTGGGAGGTCCCGGCCGGGGGCGCCGGTTGGAGACATGATTGCAATGTGGGCCTTAGGATTTGAGCCAAAGAAAGAAGAAATTAAAAAGATGATAGCTGAAACTGACAAAGAAGGAATTGGCACCATTAATTTTGAAGAATTTTTTGCCATAATGAGTGTAAAAATGAGTGAAAAGGATGAAAAAGAAGAAATATTGAAGGCTTTCAAACTATTTGATGATGATGATACAGGAAGAATATCATTGAACAATATCAAGAGGGTTGCTAAGGAGCTAGGGGAAAATTTAACAGATGATGAACTTCAGGAAATGCTTGATGAGGCTGATCATGATGGGGATGGAGAAATAAACAAGGAAGAATTTTTGAAAATGATGCAAAAGACCACTCTTTATCAACACTGTCTTTAGTGCCTTTTGGAAAGTTGTTAACAAGTTTGTATTTGCTATAAGTTACATAATAGCTGAATATATTCATTTTCAGTGTTTAAGTTTATATACATAAACTGGTCTCTTGATGTCTAATCCATGTGAGAAGTTACATGTTGCTACCAATATGTTGTTAAATCTATAACATCAAGAAATAAAATGTAGTGACTTCCTTAAACTATGAATGTGAAGAACAGTACTAATTACAAGTGCTATTTTTAGAGCCCCAGGTTCTAAAACTTAGATTTTTTATTTCACTTATGGAAATTGGCCCCACATCATAAGCCAGCCATCAATTTCCCTATTATTTTCCTTTTGTGCAACTCTAAAAATGACATTTGCTTTTTAACTGATTATTCAGATATGTAAAGTCTTAAATAAAACTGGCAGCATCAAAAGGTGTGAAAAATATGAAGAGCTTCAAAAGGTGTCAAAAATGAGATGAGCATGAAACTGTCTGAAAAATAGGAGGAGCATGAAACGGTGTTCAAAAACATGAAGAGTCTGAAAAGGTGTGAAAAATATGAAGAGCTTAAAAAGGTGTCAAATACGAGATGAGCATGAAACGGTCTGAAAAATAGGAGGAGCATGAAACGGTGTTCAAAAACCTGCAGAGCCTGAAAAGGTGTGAAAAATATGAAGAGCTTCAAAAGGTATCAAAAACATGAGGAGCATGAACGGACTGAAAATTAGGAGGAGTATGAAGCGGGCTTGAAAAACATGAAGAGCCTGAAAAGGTGTGAATAATATGAAGAGCTTCAAAATGTTTCAAAAATATGAGGAGCATGAACGGTCTGAAAAATAGGAGGAGGATGAAGCGGTGTTGAAAAACATGAAGACCCTGAAAAGGTGTGAAAAACATGAAGAGCTTCAAAATGTGTCTAAAATGAGATGAGCATGAAACGGTATGAAAAATAGGAGGAGCATGTAGTGGTGTTGAAAAACATGAAGAGCCCGAAAAGGTGTGAAATGTATGAAGAGCTTTAAAAGGTGTCAAAAATATGAGGAGCATGAAATGGTCTGAAAAATAGGAGGAGCATGAATCGGAGTTGAAAAACATGAAGAGCCTAAAAGGTATGAAAAATATGAAGAGCTTCAAAAAGTGTGAAATACATGAGTAGCATGAAACGGTCTGAAAAATAGGAATAGCATGAAGTGATGTGGAAAAACATGAAGAGCCTGAAAAAGTGTTAAAAATATGAAGAGCTTCAAAAGGTGCCAAAAATATGAGGAACATGAAACTGTCTGAAAAATAGGAAGAGCATGAAACGGTGTTCAAAAACATGAAGAGCCTAAAAGGTATGAAGAACTTCAAAAGTGTGAAATACATGAGTAGCATGAAACGGTCTGAAAAATAGGCGGAGTATGAAGCGGTGTTGCAAAACATGAAGAGCCTGAAAAGGTGTGAAAAATATGAAGAGCTTCAAAAGGTGTTTAAAAAGGAGATGACCATGAAACGATCTGAAAAATAGGAGAAGGATGAAGCGATGTTGAAAAAAATGAAGAACCTGAAAAGGTGTGAAATACATGATGAGCTTTAAAAGGTGTCAAAAATATGAGGAGCATGAAACTGTCTGAAAAATAGGAGGAGCATGAAGCGGTGTTGAAAAACATGAAGAGCCTGAAAAGATGTGAAAAATATGAAGAGCTTCAAAAGGTGTCAAAAATATGATGTGAAAAATATGAAGAGCTTCTAAAGGTGTCAAAAATATGAGAAGCATGAAATGGTCTGAGAAATAGGAGGAGCATGAAACGGTGTTCAAAAACATGAAGAGCCTGAAAAGGTGTGAAAACCATGAAGACCTTCAAAGGTGTGAAAAATATGAAGAGCTTCAAAAGTTGTGAAAAATTAGATGAGCATGAATCGGTCTGAAAAATAGGAGGAGAATGAAACGGTGTTCAAAAACATGACGAGCCTGAAAAGCTGTGAAAAACATGAAGACCTTCAAGGTGTGAAATATATGAAGAGCTTCAAAAGGTGTGAAAAATATGAAGAGTTTCAAAATGTGTCAAAAATATGAGGAGCATGAAGCGGTCTGAAAAATAGGAGGAGCTGATGTGGTGTTGAAAAACATGAAGAGCCTGAAAAGGTGTGAACAATATGAAGAGCTTCAAAAGGTGTCAAAAATATTAGGAACATGAAACGGTCCGAAAAATAGGAAGAGGATGAAATGCTGTTCAAAAACATGAAGAGCCTAAAATGTGTGAAAAATATGAAGAGCTTCAAAATGTGTGAAATACATGAGGAGCATGAAACGGTCTGAAAAATAGGAGGAGCATTAAGCGCTGTTGAAAAACATGAAGAGCCTGAAAAGGTGTGAATAATATGAAGAGCTTCAAAATGTTTCAAAAATATGAGGAGCATGAACGGTCTGAAAAATAGGAGGAGGATGAAGCGGTGTTGAAAAACATGAAGACCCTGAAAAGGTGTGAAAAACATGAAGAGCTTCAAAATGTGTCTAAAATGAGATGAGCATGATACGGTCTGAAAAATAGGAGGAGCATGTAGTGGTGTTGAAAAACATGAAGAGCCTGAAAAGGTGTGAAATGTATGAAGAGCTTTAAAAGGTGTCAAAAATATGAGGAGCATGAAATGATCTGAAAAATAGGAGGAGCATGAATCGGAGTTGAAAAACATGAAGAGCTTGAAAAGGTGTGAAAAATATGAAGAGATTCAAAAGGTGTCAAAAATATGAGGAGCATGAAACGGTCTGAAAAATAGGAAGAGCATGAAATGGTGTTCAAAAACATGAAGAGCCTAAAAGGTATGAAAAATATGAAGAGCTTGAAAAAGTGTGAAATACATGAGTAGCATGAAACGGTCTGAAACATAGGAGGAGCATGAAGCGGTGTTGAAAAAATGAAGAACCTGAAAAGGTGTGCAAAATATGAAGAACTTCAAAAGGTGGCAAAAATATGAGGAGCATGAAACGGTCTGAAAAATAGGAATAGCATGAAGTGATGTGGAAAAACATGAAGAGCCTGAAAAAGTGTTAAAAATATGAAGAGCTTCAAAAGGTGTCAAAAATATGAGGAACATGAAACTGTCTGAAAAATAGGAAGAGCATGAAACGGTGTTCAAAAACATGAAGAGCCTAAAAGGTATGAAAAATATGAAGAACTTCAAAAGTGTGAAATACATGAGTAGCATGAAATGGTCTGAAAAATAGGTGGAGTATGAAGCGGTGTTGCAAAACATGAAGAGCCTGAAAAGGTGTGAAAAATATGAAGAGCTTCAAAAGGTGTTCAAAAAGGAGATGACCATGAAACGATCTGAAAAATAGGAGAAGGATGAAGCGATGTTGAAAAAAATGAAGAACCTGAAAAAGTGTGAAATACATGATGAGCTTTAAAAGGTGTCAAAAATATGAGGAGCATGAAACTGTCTGAAAAATAGGAGGAGCATGAAGCGGTGTTGAAAAACATGAAGAGCCTGAAAAGGTGTGAAAAATATGAAGAGCTTCAAAAGGTGTCAAAAATATGATGTGAAAAATATGTAGAGCTTCTAAAGGTGTCAAAAATATGAGAAGCATGAAATGGTCTGAGAAATAGGAGGAGCATGAAACGGTGTTCAAAAACATGAAGAGCATGAAAAGGTGTGAAAAATATGAAGAGCTTCAAAAGTTGTGAAAAATTAGATGAGCATGAATCGGTCTGAAAAATAGGAGGAGAATGAAACGGTGTTCAAAAACATGACGAGCCTGAAAAGCTGTGAAAAACATGAAGACCTTCAAGGTGTGAAATATATGAAGAGCTTCAAAAGGTGTGAAAAATATGAAGAGTTTCAAAATGTGTCAAAAATATGAGGAGCATGAAGCAGTCTGAAAAATAGGAGGAGCATGATGTGGTGTTGAAAAACATGAAGAGCCTGAAAAGGTGTGAAAAATATGAAGAGCTTCAAAAGGTGTCAAAAATATTAGGAACATGAAACGGTCCGAAAAATAGGAAGAGGATGAAATGCTGTTCAAAAACATGAAGAGCCTAAAATGTGTGAAAAATATGAAGAGCTTCAAAATGTGTGAAATACATGAGGAGCATGAAACGGTCTGAAAAATAGGAGGAGCATGAAGCGCTGTTGAAAAACATGAAGAGTCTGAAAAGGTGTGAAAAATATGAAGAGCTTCAAAAGGTGTCAAAAATATGAGGAGCATGAAACGGTCTGAAAAATAGGAGGAGCATGAAGCGGTGTTGAAAAACATGAAGAGCCTGAAAAGGTGTGCAAAATATGAAGAGCATCAAAAGGTGTCAAAAAAATGAGGAGCATTAAATGGTTTGAAAATTAGGATGAGCATGAAGCGGTGTTCAAAAACATGAAGAGCACGAAAATGTGTGAAAAATATGAAGAGCTTCAAAAGGTGTCAAAAATATGAGGAGCATGAAATGACCTGAAAAATAGGAGGAGAATGAAGCAGTGTTCAAAAACATGAAGAGCCTGAAAAGGTGTGAAAACTCTGAAGAGCATCAAAAGTTGTCAAATATATGAGGAGCATGAAGCGGTCTGAAAAATAGGAGGAGCATGAAACGGTGTTCAAAAACATGAAGAGCTTAAAAAGGTGTGAAAAACATGAAGACCTTCAAGTTGTGAAATATATGAAGAGCTTCAAAAAGTGTGATAAATATGAAGAGTTTCAAAATGTGTCAAAAATATGAGGAGCATGAAGCGGTCTGAAAAATAGGAGGAGAATGAAGTGGTGTTGAAAAACATTAAGAGCCTGAAAAGGTGTGAAATATATGAAGAGCTTTAAAAGGCGTCAAAAGTATGAGGGCATGAAACGGTCTGAAAAATAGTAGGAGCATGAAGCGGTATTGAAAAACATGAAGAGACTGAAAAGGTATCAAAAATATGAAGAGCTTCAAAAGCTGTCAAATATAGGAGGAGCATGAAACGGTCTGAAAAATAGGAGGATCATGAAGCGGTTTTGAAAAACATGAAGAGCCTGAAAAGGTGTGAAAAAGATGAAGACCTTCAAAGGTGTGAAATATATGAAGAGCTTCAAAAGGTGTGAAAAATATGAAGAGTTTCAAAATGTGTCAAAAATATGAGGAGCATGAAGCGGTCTGAAAAATAGGAGGAGCATGAAGTGGTGTTGAAAAACATGAAGAGCCTGAAAAGGTGTGAACAATATGAAGAGCTTCAAAAGGTGTCAAAAATATGAGGAACATGAAACGGTCCGAAAAATAGGAAGAGCATGAAATGCTGTTCAAAAACATGAAGAGCCTAAAATGTGTGAAAAATATGAAGAGCTTCAAAATGTGTGAAATACATGAGGAGCATGAAACGGTCTGAAAAATAGGAGGAGCATGAAGCGCTGTTGAAAAACATGAAGAGTCTGAAAAGGTGTGAAAAATATGAAGAGCTTCAAAAGGTGTCAAAAATATGAGGAGAATGAAATGGTCTGAAAAAAAGGAGGAGCATGAAGCGGTGTTGAAAAACATGAAGAGCCTGAAAAGGTGTGCAAAATATGAAGAGCTTCTAAAGGTGTCAAAAATATGAGGAGCATGAAATGATCTGAAAAATTGGAGGAGCATGAAGCTGTGTTCAAAAACATGAAGAGCATGAAAAGGTGTGAAAAATCTGAAGAGCATCAAAAGTTGTCAAATATATGAGGAGCATGAAACGGTCTGAAAAATAGCAGGAGCATGAAGCGGTGTTGAAAAACATGAAGAGCCGGAAAAACTGTGAAAAATAAGAAGAGCTTCAAAAACGTAAAAACTAGGAAGAGCTTCAAAAGGTGTGAAAAATATGAGATCTTCAAAAGGTGTAAAAAATGAGATGAGTATGAAACGGTCTGAAAAATAGGAGGAGCATGAAGCGGTGTTAAAAATCATGAAGAGCCTGAAAAGGTGTGAGAAATAAGAAGAGCTTCAAAAGATGTCAAAAATATAAGCTGCATGAAACGGTCTGCAAAAAAGGAGGAGCATGAAGTGGTGTTGAAAAACATGAAGAGCTTCAAAAGTTGTGAAAAATATGAAGAGTCAAAAGGTGTCAAAAATATGAGGAGCAAGAAACGGTCTGAAAAATAGGAGAAGCATGAAGCGGTGTTCAAAAACATGAAGAGCCTGAAGAGGTGTGAAAAATATGAAGAGCTTCAAAAGGTGTCAAAAAAATGAGGAGCATTAAATGGTCTGAAAAATAGGAGGAGCATGAAACGGTGTTCAAAAATATGAAGGACCTGAAAAGGTGTGTAAAATATGAACAGCCTCAAAAAGTGTCAAAAATATGAAAGTATGAAACGTTCTGAAAAATAGCAGGAGCATGAAGCGGTGCCGAAAAACATGAAGAGCCGGAAAAAGTGTGAAAAAGAAGAAGAGCTTCAAAAACGTAAAAAATATGAAGAGCTTCAAAAGGTGTGAAAAATATGAAGAGCTTCAAAAGGTGTCAAAAATGAGATGAGCATGAAAGGGTCTGAAAAATAGGAGGATCATGAAGCGGTGTTGGAAATCATGAAGAGCCTGAAAAGGTGTGAAAAATATGAAGAGATTCAAAAGATGTGAAAAATATGAAGAGCTTCTAAAGGTGTCAAAAATATGAGAAGCATGAAATGGTCTGAGAAATAGGAGGAGCATGAAACGGTGTTCAAAAACATGAAGAGCCTGAAAAGGTGTGAAAAATATGAAGAGCTTTAAAAGGTGTGAAATACATGAGGAGCATGAAACGGTCTGAAAAATAGGAGGAGCATGAAACCGTGTTCAAAAACATGAAGAGCCTGAAAAGTTGTGAAAAATATGAAGAGCTTCAAACGGTTGGAAACACATGAGGAGCAAGAAACGGTGTTGAAAAACATGAAGAGCCTGAAAATGTGTGAAAAATATGAAGAGCTTCAAAAGGTGTCAAAAATATGAGGAGCATGAACCGGTCTGAAAAATAGTAGGAGCATGAAGCGGTGTTCAAAAACATGAAGAGCATGAAAAGGTGTGAAAAATATGAAGAGCTTCAAAAGGTGTCAAAAATATGAGGAGCATGAACCGGTCTGAAAAATAGGAGGAGCATGAAGCACTGCTCAAAAACATGAAGAGACTGAAAAGGTGTGAAAAATATGAAGAGCTTCAAAAGGTGTCAAAAATATGAGGAGCATGAAACGGTCTGAAAAATAGGAAGAGAATGAAGCGGTGTTGAGAAACATGAAAAGCCTGAAAAGGTGTGAAAAATATGAAGAGCTTCAAAAGGTGTCAAAAATATGAGGAGCATGAAACGGTCTGAAAAATAGGAGGAGCAAGAAACGGTCTGAAAAAAGGGAGGAGCATTAAGCGGTGTTGAAAAACATGAAGAGCCTGAAAACTTGTGAAAAACATGAAGAGCTTAAAAGTTGTGAGAAATATGAAGAGCTTCAAAAGATGTCAAAAATGAGACGAGCATGAAACGGTCTGGAAAATAGGACGAGCATGAAGCGGTGTTGAAAACATGAAGAGCCAGAAAAGGTGTGAAAAATATGAAGAGCTTCAATAAGTGTCAAAAATATGAAGAGCATGAAACGGTCTGAAAAAAGAAGGATCATGAAGCAGTGTTGAAAAACATGGGGAGCCTGAAAAGGTGTGAAAAATATGAAGAGCTTCAAAAGGTGTCAAAAATATGACGAGCATGAAACGGTCTGAAAAATAGGAGGAGAATGAAACGGTGTTCAAAAACATGAAGAACCTGAAAAGGTGTGAAAAATATGAAGCGCTTTAAAAGGTGTGAAATACATGAGGAGCATGAAACGGTCTGAAAAATAGGAGGAGCATGAAACCGTGTTCAAAAACATGAAGAGCCTGAAAAGTTGTGAAAAATATGAAGAGCTTCAAACGGTTGGAAATATATGAGGAGCATGAAACCGTCTTGAAAAACATGACGAGCCTGAAAAGGTGGGTAAAATATGAAGAGCTTCAAAAGGTGTGAAATACATGAGGAGCATGAATCGGTCTGAAAAATAGGAGGAGCATGAAGTAGTGTTTAAAAACATGAAGAGACTGAATAGGTGTGAAAAATATGAAGAGCTTCAAAAGGTGTCAAAATATGAGGAGCATGAAACGGTCTGAAAAACAGGAGGATCATGAAGCCGTGTTGAAAAACATGGGGAGCCTGCAAAGGTGTGAAAAATATGAAGAGCTTCAAAAGGTCGGAAATACATGAGGAGCATGAAATGGTCTGGAAAATAGGAAGAGCATTAAGCGGTGTTGAAAAACATGAAGAGCCTGAAAAGGTGGATAAAATATGAAGAGCTTCAAAAGGTGTCAAAAATATGAGGAGCATGAAACGGTCTGAAAAATAGGAGAAGCATGAAGTGGTGTGAAAAACATGAAGAGCCTGAAAACGTGTGAAAAATATGAAGAGCTTCAAAAGTTGTGAAAAATATGAAGAGCATCAAAAGGTGATAAAAATGAGATGAGCATGAAACGGTCTGAAAAATATGAGGAGCATGAAGCGGTGTTGGAAATCATGAAGAGTCTGAAAAGGTGTGAAATATATTAAGAGCTTCAAAAGGTGTCAAAAATATGAGGAGCCTGAAACGGTCTGAAAAATAGGAGGAGCATGAAGCGGTGTTGAAAAACATGAAGAACCTGAAAAGGTGTGAAAAATATGAAGAGCTTCAAAAGGTGTCAAAATTATGAGGAGCATGAAACGGTCTGAAAAATAGGAGGAGCATGAAAGGGTGTTCAAATGCCTGAAGAGCCTGAAAAGGTGTGAAAAATATGAAGAGCTTCAAAAGGTGTGAAATACATGAGGAACACGAAACAGTCTGGAAAATAGGATGAGCATGAAGTTGTGTTGAGAAACATGAAGAGACTGAAAAGGTGTGAAAAATATGAAGAGGTTCAAAAGGTGTGAAAAATATGACGAGTATGATACGGTCTGAAAAATAGGAGGAGCATGAAGCTCTGTTCAAAAACATGAAGATCCTGAAAAGTTGTGAAAAATATGGAAAGCTTCAAAACTTGTCAAAAATATGAGGAGCATGAAACATTCTGAAAAATAGGAGGATCATGAAGCGGTGTTCAAAATCATGAAGAGGCTGAAAAGGTGTGAAAAATATGAAGAGCTTCAAAACGTGTGAAATACATGAGGAGCATGGAAAAGTCTGTAAAATAGGAGGAGCATCAAGCGGTGTTCAAAAACATGAAGAGCCTGAAAAGGTGTGAAAAATATGAAGTGCTTCAAAAGGTGTGAAAAACAGGAGGAGCATGAAACGGGCTGAAAAATAGCAGGAGCCTGAAGCGGTGTTCAAAAACATGAAGAGCCTGAAAAGGTGTGAAAAATATGAAGAGCTTCAAAAGGTGTCAAAAATATGAGGAGCATGAAAAGGTCTGAAAAATAGGAGGAGAATGAAACGGTGTTCAAAAACATGAAGAGCCTGAAAAGGTGTGAAAAATATGAAGAGGTTTAGAAGGTGTGAAATACATGAGGAGCACGAAATGGTCTGAAAAATAGGAGGAGCATGAAACCGTGTTCAAAAACATGAAGAGCCTGAAAATTTGTGAAAAATATGAAGAGCTTCAAACGGTTGGAAATATATGAGGAGCATGAAACCGTCTTGAAAAACATGACGAGCCTGAAAAGGTGGATAATGAAGAGCTTCAAAAGGTGTCAAAAATATGAGGGGCATGAAACGGTATGAAAAATAGGAGAAGCGGGAAGTGGTGTTGAAAAACATGAAGAGCCTGAAAACGTGTGAAAAATATGAAGAGCTTCAAAAGTTGTGAAAAATATGAAGAGCATCAAAATTGATAAAAATGAGATGAGCATGAAACGGTCTGAAAAATATGAGGAGCATGAAGCGGTGTTGGAAATCATGAAAAGTCTGAAAAGGTGTGAAATATATTAAGAGCTTCAAAAGGTGTCAAAAATATGAGGAGCATGAAACGGTCTGAAAAATAGGAGGAGCATGAAAGGGTGTTCAAATGAATGAAGAGCCTGAAAAGGTGTGAAAAATATGAAGAGCTGCAAAAGGTGTCAAAACTATGAGGAGCATGAAACGGTCTGAAAAATAGGAGGAGCATGAAAGGGTGTTCAAATGCATGAAGAGCCTGAAAAGGTGTGAAAAATATGAAGAGCTTCAAACGGTGTGAAATACATGAGGAACATGAAACGGTCTGGAAAATAGGATGAGCATGATGTTGTGTTGAAAAACATGAAGAGACTGAAAAGGTGTGAAAAATATGAAGAGGTTCAAAAGGTGTGAAAAATATGACGAGTATGATACGGTCTGAAAAATAGGAGGAACATGAAGCTCTGTTCAAAAACATGAAGATCCTGAAAAGTTGTGAAAAATATGGAAAGCTTCAAAACTTGTCAAAACCTGAGGAGCATGAAACATTCTGAAAAATAGGAGGATCATGAAGCGGTGTTCAAAATCATGAAGAGGCTGAAAAGGTGTGAAAAATATGAAGAGCTTCAAAAGGTTTGAAAAATAGGAGGAGCATGAAACGGGCTGAAAAATAGCAGGAGCATGAAGCGGTGTTCAAAAACATGAAGAGCGTGAAAAGGTGTGAAAAATATGAAGAGCTTCAAAAAATGTCAAAAATGAGATGAGCATGAAACGATCTGAAAAATAGGAGCAGCATGAAACGGTGTTCAAAAACATGAAGAGCCTGAAAAGGTGTGAAAAATATGAAGAGCTTCAAACGGTGTTAAATACATGAGGAGCATGAAACTCTCTGAAAAATAGGAGGAGCATGAAGCGGTTTTGAAAAACATGAAGAGCCTGAAAAGGTGAGAAAAATATGAAGAGCTTCAAAAGGTGTCAAAAATATGAGGAGCATGAAACGGTCTGAAAAATAGCAGGAGCATGAAGCGGTGTTCAAAAACATGAAGAGCCTGAAAAGGTGAGAAAAATATGAAGAGCTTCAAAAGGTGTCAAAAATATGAGGAGCATGAAACGGTCTGAAAAATAGGAGGAGCATGAAACCGTGTTCAAAAACATGAAGAGCCTGAAAAGTTGTGAAAAATATGAAGAGCTTCAAACGGTTGGAAATACATGAGGAGCATGAAACGGTGTTGAAAAACATGAAGAGCCTGAAAACGTGTGAAAAATATGAAGAGCTTCAAAAGGTGATAAAAATGAGATGAGCATGAAACGGTCTGAAAAACATGAGGAGCATGAAGCGGTGTTGGAAATCATGAAGAGTCTGAAAAGGTGTGAAATATATTAAGAGCTTCAAAAGGTGTCAAAAATATGAGGAGCATGATACGGTCTGAAAAATAGGAGGAGCATAAAGCGGTGGTGAAAAACATGATAAACCTGAAAAGGTGTGAAGAATATGAAGAGCTTCAAAAGGTGTCAAAACTATGAGGAGCATGAAACGGTCTGAAAAATAGGATGAGCATGAAGTTGTGTTGAAAAACATGAAGAGACTGAAAAGGTGTGAAAAATATGAAGAGCTTCACAAAGTGTGAAAAATAGGAGGAGCATGAAACGGGCTGAAAAATAGCAGGAGCATAAAGCGGTGTTCAAAAACATGAAGAGCGTGAAAAGGTGTGAAAAATTTGAAGAGCTTCAAAAAATGTCAAAAATGAGATGAGCATGAAACGATCTGAAAAATAGGAACAGCATGAAACGGTGTTCAAAAACATGAAGAGCCTGAATAGGTGTGAAAAATATGAAGAGCTTCAAATGGTGTGAAATACATGAGGAGCATGAAACTCTCTGAAAAATAGGAGGAGCATGAAGCGGTTTTGAAAAACATGAAGAGCCTGAAAAGGTGAGAAAAATATGAAGAGCTTCAAAAGGTGTCAAAAATATGAGGAGCATGAAACGGTCTGAAAAATAGGAGGAGCATGAAACGGTGTTCAAAAACATGAAGAGCCTGAAAAGGTGTGAAAAATATGAAGAGCTTCAAAACGTGTCAAAAATATGAGGAGCATGAAACGGTCTGAAAAATAGGAGGAGCAAGAAGCGGTGTTGAAAAAGATTAAGAGCCTGAAAACGTTTGAAAAATATGAAGAGCTTCAAAAGGTGTGGAAAATATGAAGAGCTTCAAAATGTGTCAAAAGCGAGATGAGTATGAAACGGTCTGAAAAATAGGAGGAGCATGAAGTGGTGTTGAAAAACATGAAGAGCCTGAAAATGTGTGAAATATATGAAGAGCTTCAAAATGTGTCAGAAATGAGAGAAGCATGAAACGGTCGGAAAAATAGGATGAGCAAGAAGGGGTGTTGAAAAACATGAAGAGCCTGAAAAGGTGTGAAAAACATGAAGAGATTCAAAAGGTTCAAAAATATGAGGAGCATGAATCGGTGTTGAAAAACATGAAGAGCCTGAAAAGGTGTGAAAAATATGAAGAGCTTCAAAAGGTGTCAAAAATATGAGGAGGATGAATCGGTGTTGAAAAACATGAAGAGCCTGAAAATGTGTGAAAAATATGAAGAGCTTCAAAAGGTGTCAAAAATATGAGGAGCATGAACCGGTCTGAAAATAGGAGGAGCATGAAGCGGTGTTCAAAAATATGAAGAGCATTAAAAGGTGTGAAACATATGAAGAGCTTCAAAAGGTGTCAAAAATATGAGGAGCATGAAACAGTCTGAAAAATAGGAAGAGCATGAAGCGGTGTTGAAAAACATGAAGAGCCTGAAAAGGTGTGAAAAATATGAAGAGCTTCAAAAGGTGTCAAAAATATGAGGAGCATGAAACGGTCTGAAAATTAGGAGGAACATGAAGCGGTGTTCAAAAACATGAATAGCCTGAAAACGTGTGAAAAATATGAAGAGCTTCAAAAGGTGTCAAAAATGAGACGAGCGTGAAACGGTCTGGAAAATAGGACGAGCATGAAGCAGTGTTGAAAAACATGGGGAGCCTGAAAAGGTGTGAAAAATATGAAGAGCTTCAAAAGGTGTCAAAATATGAGGAGCATGAAACGGTCTGAAAAATAGGAGCAGCATGAAGCGGTGTAATAAACATGAAGAGCCTGAAAAGGTGTGAAAAATATGAAGAGCTTCAAAAGGTGTGAAAAAAATGAAGAGCTTCAAAATGTGTCAAAAATATGAGGAGCATGAAAAGATCTGAAAAATAGGAGCAGCATGAAACGGTGTTGAAAGACATGAAGAGCCTGAAAACGTTTGAAAAATATGAAGAGCTTCAAAAGGTGTGGAAAATATGAAAAGCTTCAAAATGTGTCAAAAGTGAGATGAGCATGAAACGGTCTGAAAAATAGGAGGAGCATGAGGGGTGTTGAAAAACATGAAGAGCCTGAAAAGGTGTGAAAAATATGAAGAGCTTCAAAAGGTGTCAAAAATATGAGGAGCATGAAAAGGTCTGAAAAATAGGAGGAGAATGAAACGGTGTTCAAAAACATGAAGAGCCTGAAAAGGTGTGAAAAATATGAAGAGGTTTAGAAGGTGTGAAATACATGAGGAGCACGAAATGGTCTGAAAAATAGGAGGAGCATGAAACCGTGTTCAAAAACATGAAGAGCCTGAAAATTTGTGAAAAATATGAAGAGCTTCAAACGGTTGGAAATATATGAGGAGCATGAAACCGTCTTGAAAAACATGACGAGCCTGAAAAGGTGGATAATGAAGAGCTTCAAAAGGTGTCAAAAATATGAGGGGCATGAAACGGTATGAAAAATAGGAGAAGCGGGAAGTGGTGTTGAAAAACATGAAGAGCCTGAAAACGTGTGAAAAATATGAAGAGCTTCAAAAGTTGTGAAAAATATGAAGAGCATCAAAATTGATAAAAATGAGATGAGCATGAAACGGTCTGAAAAATATGAGGAGCATGAAGCGGTGTTGGAAATCATGAAAAGTCTGAAAAGGTGTGAAATATATTAAGAGCTTCAAAAGGTGTCAAAAATATGAGGAGCATGAAACGGTCTGAAAAATAGGAGGAGCATGAAAGGGTGTTCAAATGAATGAAGAGCCTGAAAAGGTGTGAAAAATATGAAGAGCTGCAAAAGGTGTCAAAACTATGAGGAGCATGAAACGGTCTGAAAAATAGGAGGAGCATGAAAGGGTGTTCAAATGCATGAAGAGCCTGAAAAGGTGTGAAAAATATGAAGAGCTTCAAACGGTGTGAAATACATGAGGAACATGAAACGGTCTGGAAAATAGGATGAGCATGATGTTGTGTTGAAAAACATGAAGAGACTGAAAAGGTGTGAAAAATATGAAGAGGTTCAAAAGGTGTGAAAAATATGACGAGTATGATACGGTCTGAAAAATAGGAGGAACATGAAGCTCTGTTCAAAAACATGAAGATCCTGAAAAGTTGTGAAAAATATGGAAAGCTTCAAAACTTGTCAAAAACATGAGGAGCATGAAACATTCTGAAAAATAGGAGGATCATGAAGCGGTGTTCAAAATCATGAAGAGGCTGAAAAGGTGTGAAAAATATGAAGAGCTTCAAAAGGTTTGAAAAATAGGAGGAGCATGAAACGGGCTGAAAAATAGCAGGAGCATGAAGCGGTGTTCAAAAACATGAAGAGCGTGAAAAGGTGTGAAAAATATGAAGAGCTTCAAAAAATGTCAAAAATGAGATGAGCATGAAACGATCTGAAAAATAGGAGCAGCATGAAACGGTGTTCAAAAACATGAAGAGCCTGAAAAGGTGTGAAAAATATGAAGAGCTTCAAACGGTGTTAAATACATGAGGAGCATGAAACTCTCTGAAAAATAGGAGGAGCATGAAGCGGTTTTGAAAAACATGAAGAGCCTGAAAAGGTGAGAAAAATATGAAGAGCTTCAAAAGGTGTCAAAAATATGAGGAGCATGAAACGGTCTGAAAAATAGCAGGAGCATGAAGCGGTGTTCAAAAACATGAAGAGCCTGAAAAGGTGAGAAAAATATGAAGAGCTTCAAAAGGTGTCAAAAATATGAGGAGCATGAAACGGTCTGAAAAATAGGAGGAGCATGAAACCGTGTTCAAAAACATGAAGAGCCTGAAAAGTTGTGAAAAATATGAAGAGCTTCAAACGGTTGGAAATACATGAGGAGCATGAAACGGTGTTGAAAAACATGAAGAGCCTGAAAACGTGTGAAAAATATGAAGAGCTTCAAAAGGTGATAAAAATGAGATGAGCATGAAACGGTCTGAAAAACATGAGGAGCATGAAGCGGTGTTGGAAATCATGAAGAGTCTGAAAAGGTGTGAAATATATTAAGAGCTTCAAAAGGTGTCAAAAATATGAGGAGCATGATACGGTCTGAAAAATAGGAGGAGCATAAAGCGGTGGTGAAAAACATGATAAACCTGAAAAGGTGTGAAGAATATGAAGAGCTTCAAAAGGTGTCAAAACTATGAGGAGCATGAAACGGTCTGAAAAATAGGATGAGCATGAAGTTGTGTTGAAAAACATGAAGAGACTGAAAAGGTGTGAAAAATATGAAGAGCTTCACAAAGTGTGAAAAATAGGAGGAGCATGAAACGGGCTGAAAAATAGCAGGAGCATAAAGCGGTGTTCAAAAACATGAAGAGCGTGAAAAGGTGTGAAAAATTTGAAGAGCTTCAAAAAATGTCAAAAATGAGATGAGCATGAAACGATCTGAAAAATAGGAACAGCATGAAACGGTGTTCAAAAACATGAAGAGCCTGAATAGGTGTGAAAAATATGAAGAGCTTCAAATGGTGTGAAATACATGAGGAGCATGAAACTCTCTGAAAAATAGGAGGAGCATGAAGCGGTTTTGAAAAACATGAAGAGCCTGAAAAGGTGAGAAAAATATGAAGAGCTTCAAAAGGTGTCAAAAATATGAGGAGCATGAAACGGTCTGAAAAATAGGAGGAGCATGAAACGGTGTTCAAAAACATGAAGAGCCTGAAAAGGTGTGAAAAATATGAAGAGCTTCAAAACGTGTCAAAAATATGAGGAGCATGAAACGGTCTGAAAAATAGGAGGAGCAAGAAGCGGTGTTGAAAAAGATTAAGAGCCTGAAAACGTTTGAAAAATATGAAGAGCTTCAAAAGGTGTGGAAAATATGAAGAGCTTCAAAATGTGTCAAAAGCGAGATGAGTATGAAACGGTCTGAAAAATAGGAGGAGCATGAAGTGGTGTTGAAAAACATGAAGAGCCTGAAAATGTGTGAAATATATGAAGAGCTTCAAAATGTGTCAGAAATGAGAGAAGCATGAAACGGTCGGAAAAATAGGATGAGCAAGAAGGGGTGTTGAAAAACATGAAGAGCCTGAAAAGGTGTGAAAAACATGAAGAGATTCAAAAGGTTCAAAAATATGAGGAGCATGAATCGGTGTTGAAAAACATGAAGAGCCTGAAAAGGTGTGAAAAATATGAAGAGCTTCAAAAGGTGTCAAAAATATGAGGAGGATGAATCGGTGTTGAAAAACATGAAGAGCCTGAAAATGTGTGAAAAATATGAAGAGCTTCAAAAGGTGTCAAAAATATGAGGAGCATGAACCGGTCTGAAAATAGGAGGAGCATGAAGCGGTGTTCAAAAATATGAAGAGCATTAAAAGGTGTGAAACATATGAAGAGCTTCAAAAGGTGTCAAAAATATGAGGAGCATGAAACAGTCTGAAAAATAGGAAGAGCATGAAGCGGTGTTGAAAAACATGAAGAGCCTGAAAAGGTGTGAAAAATATGAAGAGCTTCAAAAGGTGTCAAAAATATGAGGAGCATGAAACGGTCTGAAAATTAGGAGGAACATGAAGCGGTGTTCAAAAACATGAATAGCCTGAAAACGTGTGAAAAATATGAAGAGCTTCAAAAGGTGTCAAAAATGAGACGAGCGTGAAACGGTCTGGAAAATAGGACGAGCATGAAGCAGTGTTGAAAAACATGGGGAGCCTGAAAAGGTGTGAAAAATATGAAGAGCTTCAAAAGGTGTCAAAATATGAGGAGCATGAAACGGTCTGAAAAATAGGAGCAGCATGAAGCGGTGTAATAAACATGAAGAGCCTGAAAAGGTGTGAAAAATATGAAGAGCTTCAAAAGGTGTGAAAAAAATGAAGAGCTTCAAAATGTGTCAAAAATATGAGGAGCATGAAAAGATCTGAAAAATAGGAGCAGCATGAAACGGTGTTGAAAGACATGAAGAGCCTGAAAACGTTTGAAAAATATGAAGAGCTTCAAAAGGTGTGGAAAATATGAAAAGCTTCAAAATGTGTCAAAAGTGAGATGAGCATGAAACGGTCTGAAAAATAGGAGGAGCATGAGGGGTGTTGAAAAACATGAAGAGCCTGAAAATGTGTGAAATATATGAAGAGCTTCAAAAGTTGTCAGAAATGATAGAAACATGTAACGGTCTGAAAAATAGGATGAGCAAGAAGGGGTGTTGAAAAACATGAAGAGCCTGAAAACGTGTGAAAAATACGAAGAGCTTCAAAAGATGTGGGAAAATATGACGAGCTTCAAAAGGTGTCAAAAATGAGATGAGCATGAAACGGTCTGAAAAATAGGAGGAGCATGAAGCGGTGTTGAAAAACATGAAGAACCTGAAAAGCTGTGAGAAATATGAAGAGCTTCAAATTGTGTCAAAAATATGAGGAGCATGAAACGGTCTGAAAAATAGGAGGAGCATGAAGCGGTCTTGAAAAACATGAAGAACCTGAAAAGCTGTGAGAAATATGAAGAACTTCAAATGGTGTCAAAAATATGAGGAGCATGAAACGGTCTGAAAAATAGGAGGAGCATGAAGCGGTGTTGAAAAACATGAAGTACCTGAAAAGGTGTGAGAAATATGAAGAACTTCAAATGGTGTCAAAAATATGAGGAGCATGAAATGGTCTGAAAAATAGAAGGAGCATGAAGCGGTGTTCAAAAACATGAAGAGCCTGAAGTTGTGTGAAAAATATGAAGAGCTTCAAAAGGTGTCAAAAATATGAGGAGCATGAAACGGTCTGAAAAATAGGAGGAGCATGAAACGGTGTTCAAAAACATGAAGAGCCTGAAAAGCTGTGAAAAATGTGAAGAGCTTCAAAAGGTGTCAAAAATATGAGGAGCATGAAACGGTCTGAAAAACAGGAGTAGCATGAAGTGGTGTTGAATAACATCAAGAGCCTGAAAAGGTGTGAAAAATATGTAGAGCTTCATAAGGTGTGAAATTCATGAGGAGCATGAAACGATCTGAAAAATATGAGAAGCATGAAGTGGTGTGGAAAAACATGAAGAGCCTGAAAAGGTGTGAAAAATATGAAGAGCTTCAAATGGTGTCAAAAATATGAGAAGAATGAAACGGTCTGAAAGATAGATGCGGCATGAAATGGTGTTGAAAAACATGAAGAGCCTGAAAAGTTGTGAAAAATATGAAGAGCTTCAAAAGGTGTGAAATATATGAGGACCATGAAACGGGCTGAAAAATAGAAGCATGAAGTGGTGTGGAAAAACATGAAGAGCCTGAAAAGGTGTGAAAAATATGAAGAGCTTCAAAAGGAGTGAAATATATTAGGAGCATGAAACTCTTGAAAAATAGGAGGAGCATGAAGCGGTGTTCAAAAACATGAAGAGCCTAAAAAGTTGTGAAAAATATGAAAAGTTTCAAAAGGTGTCAAAAATGAGATGAGCATGAAACGGTCTGAAAAATAGGAGGATCATGAAACGGTGTTGAAAAACATGAAGAGCCTGAAATGGTGTGAAAAATATGAAGAGTTTCAAAAGTTGTCAAAAATGAGATGAGCATGAAACGGTCTGAAAAATAGGAGGAGCATGAAGCTGTGTTCAAAAATATGAACAGCCTGAAAAGGTGTGAAAAATATGAAGAGCTTCAAAAGGTGTGAAAAATATGAGGAGCATGAAACGTTCTGAAAAAGAAGCAGCATGAAACGGTGTTGAAAAACATGAAGAGCCTGAAAAGGTGTGAAAAATATGAAGAGCTTCAAAAGGTGTGAAAAAATATGAGGAGCATGAAACGGCCTGAAAAATAGAAGCAGCATGAAACGGTGTTGAAAAATATGAAGAGCCTGAAAAGGTGTGAAAAATATGAAGAGCTTCAAAAGGGGTCAAAAATATAAAGAGCATGAAACGGTCTGTAAAATAGGAGGTTCATGAAGCGGTGTTCAAAATCATGAAGAGCCTGAAAACGTGTGAAAAATATGAAGAGCTTCAAAAGGTGTCAAAAATATGAGGAGCATGAAACGTTCTGAAAAACAGGAGGAGCATGCAACGGTTATCAAAAACATGAGGAGCCTGAAAAGGTGTGAGAAATATGAAAAACTTCAAAAGGTGTGAAATACATGAGAGCATGAAACGGTCTGAAAAATATGAGAAGCATGAAGTAGTGTGGAAAAACATGAAGAGCCTGAAAAGGTGTGAAAAATATGAAGAGCTTCAAATTGTGTCAAAAATATGAGAAGCATGAAACGGTCTGAAAGATAGGAGGAGCATGAAACGGTGATCAGAAACATGAAGAGCCTGAAAAGGTGTGAAAAATATGAAGAGCTTTAAAAGGTGTTAAAAATATGAGGAGCATGAAACGGTCTGAAAAATAGGAGGATTATGAAACGGTGTTCAAAAACATGAAGAGCCTTAAAAGGTGGGAAAAATATGTAGAGCCTCAAAACGTGTCAAAAATATGAAGAGTATGAAACGGTATGATAAATAGCAGGATCATGAACCGGTGTTGAAAAACATGAAGAGTCTGAAATCGTGTGAAAAATATGAAGAGCTTAAAAAGGTGTGAAATACATGAGGAGCATGAAACTCTCTGAAAAATAAGAGGAGCATGAAGTGGTGTTCAACAACATGAGGAGTCTTAAAAGGTGTGAAAAATATGAAGAGCTTCAATAGGTGTGAATAATATGAGGAGCAGGATACGGTCTGAAAAATAGGAGGAGCATCAAGCGGTGTTCAAAAACATGAAGAGCCTGAAAAATTGTGAAAAATATGAAAAGCTTGAAAAGGTGTCAAAAATGAGATGAGCATGAAACGGTCTGCAAAAAAGGAGGAGCATGAAGTGGTGTTGAAAAACTTGAACAGCCAGAAAAGGTGTGAAAAATATGAAAAGCTTCAAAAGGTGGCAAAAATTTGCGGACCATGAAATGGTCTGAAAAATAGGAGGAGACTGAAGCGGTGTTTAAAAACATGAAGAGTCTGAAAAGGAGTGAAAAATATGAAGAGCTTCAAAATTTGTCAAAAATATGAGGAGCATGAAACGGTCTGAAAAATAGCAGGAGCATGAAGCGGTGTTGAAAAACATGAAGAGCCTGAAAAGGTGTGAAAAATATGAAGAGATTCAAAAGGTGTCAAAAATATGAGGAGCATGAAATGGTGTTGAAAAACATGAAGAGCCTGAAAAGGTGTGAAAAACATGAACAGCTTCAAAAAGTGTCAAACATATGAGGAGCAAGAAACGGAATGAAAAATAGGAGGAGCAAAGCGGTGTTGAAAAACATGAAGAGCCTCAAAACGTGTGAAAAATATGAAGAGTTTCAAAAGGTGTGAAAAATATGAAGAGCTTCAAATGTGTCAAAAATGAGATGAGCGTGAAACGGTCTGAAAAATAGGAGGAGCATGAAGTGGATTTGAAAAAAATGAAGTGAGTGAAAAGGTGTGAAAAATATGAAAAGCTTCAAAAGGTGTCAAAAATGACATGAGCATGAAACGGTTTGAAAAAAAGGAGGAGCATGAAGTGGTGTTGAAAAAAAAGAAGAGACTGAAAAGTCTGAAAAATAAGAGGATCATCGAAAGGTGTCAAAAATATGAGGAGCATGAAAAGGTCTGCAAAAAGGAGGAGCATGAAGTGGTGTTGAAAAACTTGAAGAGCCTGAAAAGGTGTGATAAATATGAAAAGCTTCAAAATCTGTCAAAAATATGAGGAGCATGGAACGGTCTGAAAAATAGGAGGCGCATGAAGCGGTGTTCAAAAATATGACGAGCCTGAAAAGGTGTGAAAATTATGAAGAGCTTCAAAAGGTGTCAAAAATATGATGAGAATGAAACGGTCTGAAAAATAGGAAGAGCATGAAGCTATGTTGAAAACATGAAGAGCCTGAAAAGGTGTGAAAAATAAGAAGAGCTTCTAAAGGTGTCAAAAATATGAGGAGCATGAAACGGTCTGAAAAATAGGAGCAGCATGAAGCGGTGTTGAAAAACATGAAGAACCTGAAAAGGTGTGAAAATATGAAGAGATTCAAAAGGTGTCAAAAATATGAGGAGCATGAAACGGTCTGAAAAATAGCAGGAGCATGAAGCGGTGTTGAAAAACATGAAGAGCCTGAAAAGGTGTGAAAAATATGAAGAGATTCAAAAGGTGTCAAAAATATGAGGAGCATGAAATGGTGTTGAAAAACATGAAGAGCCTGAAAAGGTGTGAAAAATATGAACAGCTTTAAAAGGTGTGAAATACAATAGGAGCATGAAACTCTCTGAAAAATAGGAGGAGCATGAAGTGGTGTTCAAAAACATGAAGAGCCTAAAAAGTTGTGAAAAATATGAAAAGCTTCAAAAGGTGTCAAAAATGAGATGAGCATGAAACGGTCTGAAAAATAGGAGGATCATGAAACGGTGTTGAAAGACATGAAGATCCTGAAAAGGCGTCAAAAATATGAAGAGTTTCAAAAGGTGTCAAAAATATGAGGAGCATGAAACGGTCTGAAAAATAGGAGGAGCATGTAGCTGTGTTCAAAAACATGAAGAGCCTGAAAAGGTGTGCAAAATATGAAGAGCTTCAAAAGGATTGAAAAATATGGAGAGCATGAAACGGTGTGAACAATAGAAGCAGCATGAAACGGTGTTGAAAAACATGAAGAGCCTGAAAAGGTGTGAAAAATATGAAGAGCTTCAAAAGGGGTCAAAAATATGAGAAGCATGAAACGTTCTGAAATTTAGGAGGATCATGAGCGGTGTTCAAAAATATAAAGAGCCTGAAAAGTTGTGAAAAATAGTAAAAGCCTCACAAAGTGTCAAAAATATGAGGAGCATGAAACGGTCTGAAAAATTGCAGGAGCATGAAGTGGTGTTGAAAAACATGAAGAGTCTAAAACGTGTGAAAATAAGAAGAGCTTCAAAAATATGAGAAATATGAAGAGCTTCAAAAGGTATCAAAATTAGATGAGCATGAACCGGTCAGAAAAAAAGGAGGAGCATGAAGTGGGGTTGAAAAAATGAAAAGCCTGAAAAGGTGTGAAATATATGAAGTGCTTCAAAGGTGTCAAAAATATGAGGAGAATGAAACGGTCTGAAAAATAGGAGGAGCATGAAGTGGTGTTGAAAAAGATGAAGAGCCTGAAAACGTGTGAAAAAAATGAAGACCTTCAAAAAGTGTGAAAAATATGAAGAGTTTCAAAAGGTGTGAAAAAAGAGATGAGCATGAAAAGGTCTGAAAAATAGGAGGAGCATGAAGCAGTGTTGAAAATCATGAAGAGCCTGAAAAGGTGTGAAAAATATCAAGAGCTTCAAAAGGTGTCAAAATGAGATGAGCATGAAACGGTCTGAAAAACAGGAGGAGAATGAAGCGGTGTTGAAAATCATCAAGAGCATGAAAAGGTGTGAAAAATATGAAGAGCTTCAACAGATGTGAAAAATATGCAAAGCTTCAAAAGGTGTCAAAAATGAGATGAGCATGAAACGGTCTGAAAAATAAGAGGAGCATGAAGTCGTGTTCAAAAATATGAAGAGCCTGAAAAGGTGTGAAAAATATGAAGAGCTTCAAAAGGTGTGAAAAAGATGAAGACCTTGAAAAGGTGTGAAAAAAGAAATGAGCATGAAAAGGTCTGAAAAATAGGAGGAGCATGAAGCGGTGTTGAAAATCATGAAGAGCCTGAAAAGGTGTGAAAAATATGAAGAGCTTCTAAAGGTGTGAAAAACAAATGAGCATGAAAAGGTCTGAAAAATAGGAGGAGCATGAAGCGGTGTTGAAAATCATGAAGAGCCTGAAAAGTGTGAAAAATTAGAAGAGCTTCAAAAGGTGTGAAACACATGAAGAGCATGAAATTCTCTGAAAAATAGAAGGAGCATGAAGTGGTGTTGAAAAACATGAAGAGCATGAAAAGGTGTGAAAAATATGAAGAGCTTCAAAAGGTGTCCAAAATATGAGGAGCATGAAATGGTCTGAAAAATAGGAGGAGCATGAAGCGGGGTTGAAAAACATGAAGAGCCTGAAAAGGTGTGAAAAATATCAAGAGCTTCAAAATTGTCCAAAATATGAGGAGCATGAATCGGTCTGCAAAACAGGAGGAGCAAGAAACGGTGTTCAAAACATGAAGAGCCTGAATGTGTGAAAAATATGAAGAGCTTCAAAAGGTGTGAAATACATGAGGAGGATTAAACGGTCTCAAAAATAGGAGGAGCATGAAGCGGTGTTGAAAACATGAAGAGCATGAAAGGTGTGAAAAATATGAAGAGCTTCTAAAGGTGTCAAAAATATGAGGAGTATGAAACGGTCTGAAAGATAGGAGGATCATGAAATGGTGTTGATAAACATGAAGAGCCTGAAAAGGTGTGAAAAATATGAAGAGCTACAAAAGGTGTCAAAAATATGAGGAGCATGAAACGGTCTGAAAAATAGGAGGAGCATGAAGGTATTTTCAAAAACATGAAGAGCGTGAAAGGTGTGAAAAATATGAAGAGCTTCAAAAGGTGTGAAAAATATGAGGAGCATGAAACGGTCTGAAAATTAGGAGGAGCATGAAGTGGTGTTCAAAAACATGAAGAGCCTGAAAAGGTGTGAAAAATATGAAGAGCTTAAAAAGGTGTCAAATATATGAGGAGCATGAAACGGTCTGAAAAATAGGAGGAGCATGAAACGGTGTTCAAAAACATGAAGAGCCTGAAAAGTTGTGAAAAATATGAAGAGCTTCAAAACGTGTCAAAAATATGAGGAGCATGAAACGGTCTCAAAAATAGAAGCAGCATGAAGCGGTGTTCAAAAACATGAAGAGCCTGAAAAGGTGTGAAAAATATGAAGAGATTCAAAAGGTGTGAAATACATGAGGAGGATTAAACCGTCTGAAAAATAGGAGGAGCATGAAGCGGTGTTGAAAAATATGAAGAGCCTGAAAAGGTGTGAAAATATGAAGAGCTTCAAAAATATGAAAAATATGAAGAGCTTTAAAAGGTGTGACAAATATGAGGAGCAAGAAATGGTCTGAAAAATAGGAGGATTATGAAACGGTTTTCAAAAACAAGAAGAGCCTGAAAAGGTGTGAAAAATAGTAAAAGCCTCAAAAAGTGTCAAAAATATGAGGAGCATGAAACGGTCTCAAAAATTGCAGAAGCATGAAGTGGTGTTGAAAAACATGAAGAGTCTGAAAACGTGTGAAAATAAGAAGAGCTTCAAAAATATGAGAAATATGAAGAGCTTCAAAATGTATCAAAATGAGATGAGCATGAACCGGTCTGAAAAATAGGAGGAGCATGAAGTGGGGTTGAAAAAATGAAAAGCCTGAAAAGGTGTGAAATATATGAAGTGCTTCAAAGGTTTCAAAAATATGAGGAGAATGAAACGGTCTGAAAAATAGGAGGAGCATGAAGTGGTGTTGAAAAACATGAAGAGCCTGAAAACGTGTGAAAAATATGAAGACCTTCAAAAAGTGTGAAAAATATGAAGAGTTTCAAAAGGTGTGAAAAAAGAGATGAGCATGAAAAGGTCTGAAAAATAGGAGGAGTATGAAGCGGTGTTGAAAATCATGAAGAGCCTGAAAAGTTGTGAAAAATATGAAGAGATTCAAAAGGTGTCAAAATGAGATGAGCATGAAACGGTCTGAAAAACAGGAGGAGAATGAAGTGGAGTTGAAAATCATCAAGAGCATGAAAAGGTGTGAAAAATATGAAGAGCTTCAAAAGGTGTCAAAAAGGGATGAGCATCAAAAGGGCTGAAAAATAGCAGGAGCAAGAAGTGGTGTTGAAAAAAATGAGGATCCTGAAAAGGTGTGAAATATATGAAGAGCTTCAAAAGGTGTGAAATACATGAGGAGCATGAAACTCTCTGAAAACTAGATGGAGGATGAAGTGTTGTTGTAAAACATGAAGAGCCTGAAAAGGTGTGAAAAATATGAAGAGTTTCAAAAGGTGTCCAAAATATGAGGAGCATGAAATGGTCTGAAAAATAGGAGTAGCATGAAGCGATGTTGAAAAACATGAAGAGCCTTAAAAGGTGTGAAAAATATGAAGAGCTTCAAAAGGTGTCCAAAATATGAGGAGCATGAAACGGTCTGAAAAACTGGAGGAGCATGAAGCGGTGTTTAAAAACCTGAAGAGCCTGAAAAGCTGTGAGAAATATTAAGAGCTTCAAAAGGTGTCAAAAATATGAGGAGCATGAAACGGTCTGAAAAATAGGAGGAGCATGACGCCGTGTTCAAAAACATGAAGAGCCTGAAAAGGTGTGAAAAATATGAGGAACTTCAAACGGTGTAAAATACATGAGGAGCATTAAACGGTCTGCAAAATAGGAGAAGCATGAAGCGGTGATGAAAAACATGAAGAGCCTGAAAACTTGTGAAAAATATGAAGAGCTTCAAAAGGTGTGAAAAATATGAAGAGCTTCAAAAGGTGTCAAAATGAGATGAGAATGAAATGGTCTGAAAAACAGGAGGAGAATGAAGTGGTGTTGAAAAAAATGAAGAGCCTGAAAAGGTGTGAAATATATGAAGAGCTTCAAAAGGTGTGAAAAATATGAGGAGAACGAAACGGTGTGAAAAATAGGAGGAGCATGGAGTGGGGTTGAAAAACATGAAGAGCCTGAAAAGCTGTGAGAAATATGAAGAGCTTCAAAAGGTGTGAAAAATATGAAGAGCTTCAAAAGGTTTCAAAAATATGAGGAGAATGAAACGGTCTGCAACATAGGAGGAGCATGAAATGGTGTTCAAAAACATGAAGAGCCTTAAAAGGTGTGAAAAATATGAAGTGATTCAAAAGGTGTGAAATACATGAGGAGGAATAAACGGTCTGAAACATAGGAGGAGCATGAAGCTGTGTTGAAAAACATGAAGAGCCTGAAAACGTGTGAAAAATATGAAGAGCTTCAAAAGGTGTGAAAAATATGAAGAGCTTCAAAATGTGTCAAAAATTAGATGAGCATGAAACGGTCTGAAAAATAGGAGTAGCATGAAGTGGTGTTGAAAAATATGAAGAGCCTGAAAAGGTGTGAAAAATATGAAGAGCTTCAAAATGTGTGAAAAATATGAAGAGCTTCAAAAGGTGTCAAAATGAGATGAGCATGAACCGGTCTGAAAAATAGGAGGAGCATTAAGTCGGGTTGAAAAAATGAAAAGCCTGAAAAGGTGTGAAATATATGAAGTGCTTCAAAGGTGTCAAAAATATGAGGAGAATGAAACGGTCTGAAAAATAGGAGGAGCATGAAGTGGTGTTGAAAAACATGAAGAGCCTGAAAACGTGTGAAAAATATGAAGACCTTCAAAAAGTGTGAAAAATATGAAGAGTTTCAAAAGGTGTGAAAAAAGAGATGAGCATGAAAAGGTCTGAAAAATAGGAGGAGCATGAAGCGGTGTTGAAAATCATGAAGAGCCTGAAAAGGTGTGGAAAAATATGAAGAGCTTCAAAAGGTGTCAAAATGAGATGAGCATGAAACGGTCTGAAAAACAGGAGGAGAATGAAGCGGTGTTGAAAATCATGAAGAGCATGAAAAGGTGTGAAAAATATGAAGAGCTTCAAAAGGTGTCAAAAAGGGATGAGCATGAAAAGGTCTGAAAAATAGGAGGAGCAAGAAGTGGTGTTGAAAAAAATGAGAAGCCTGAAAAGGTGTGAAATATATGAAGAGCTTCAAAAGGTGTGAAATACATGAGGAGCATGAAACTCTCTGAAAAACAGGAGGAGCATGAAACGGTGATGACAATCATGAAGACCCTGAAAAGGTGTGAAAAATATGAAGAGATTCAAAAGGTCTCAAACATATGAGGAGCATGAAACAGTCTGAAAAACAGGATGAGCATGAAACGGTATTGAAAAAGATGAAGAGCAGGAAAAGGTGTGAAAAATATGAAGAGCTTAAAAACGTGTCAAAAATATGAGGAGCATGAAACGGTTTGAAAAATAGAAGCAGCATGAAGCGGTGTTCAAAAACATGAAGAGCCTGAAAAGTGTGAAGAATATGAAGAGCTTCAAAAGGTGTCAAAAATATGAGGAGCATGAAACGGTCTGAAAAATAAGAGGAGCATGAAGCGGTGTTGAAAAACATGAAGAGTCTGAAAACGTATGAAAAATATGAAGAGCTTCAAAAGATGTGAAAAATATGAAGAGCTTCAAAAGGCGTCAAAAATATGAGGAGCAGGAAACGGTCTGAAATATAGGAGAGGAATGAAGTTGTGTTGAAAAATATGAAGAGCCTGAAAAGGTGTGAAATATATGAAGAGCTTGAAAAAGTCTGAAATATATGAGGAGCATGAAACTGTCTGAAAAATAGGAGGTGCATGAAGTGGTGTTCAAAAACATGAAGAGCCTGAAAAGGTGTGAAAAATATGAAGAACTTCAAAAGGTGTCAAAAATATGAGGAGCATGAAACTGTCTGAAAAATAAGATGAGGATGAAACGGTTTTTAAAAAGATGAAGAGCATGCAAAGATGGGAAAAATATGTAGAGCTTCAAAATTTGTCAAAATTATGAGAAGCATGAAACGGTCTGAAAAATAGGAGGAACATGAAGTGTTGTTGAAAAACATGAAGAGCCTGAAAAAGTGTGAAATATATGAAGAGCTTCAAAAGGTGTCAAACATATGAGAATCATGAAACGGTCTGAAAAATAGGAGGAGCATGAAACGGTGTTGAAAAACATGAAGAGCCTGAAATGGTGTGAAAATGTGAAGAGCTTCAAAATGGGTCAAAAATATGAGGAGCCTGAAAAGGTCTGAAAAATAGTAGGAGCATGAAACGGTGTTGAAAAACATGAAGAGCCTGAAAAGATGTGAAAAATATGAAGAGCTTCAAAAGGTGTCAAAAATATGAGGAGCATAAAACGGTCTAAAAAATAGGAGGAGCATGAAGTGGTCGTCAAAAAAAGGAAGAGCCCGAAAAGGTGTGAAAAATATGAAGAGCTTCAAAATGTGTCAAAATTATGAGAAGCATGAAACGGTCTGAAAAATAGGAGGAACATGAAGTGTTGTTGAAAAACATAAAGAGCCTGAAAAAGTGTGAAATATATGAAGAGCTTCAAAAGATCTGAAAAATATGAGGAGCAGGAAACGGTCTGAAAAATATGAGGAGCATGAAACGGTCTGAAAAATATGAGGAGCATGAAGCGGTCATCAAAAACAGGAAGAGCCTGAAAAGGTGTGAAAAATATGAAGAGCTTCAAAAGGTGTGAAAAATATGAGGAGCATGAAACGGTCTGAAAAATAGGAGGAGCATGAAACGGTGTTCAAAAACATGAAGAGCATAAAAAGATGTGAAAAATATGAAGAGCTTCAAATGTGTCAAACATATGAGAAACATGAAACGGTCTGAAAAATAGGAGGAGCATGAAACGGTGTTGAAAAACATGAAGAGCCTGAAATGGTGTGAAAATGTGAAGAGCTTCAAAATGTGTCAAAAATATGAGGAGCCTGAAAAGGTCTGAAAAATAGTAGGAGCATGAAACGGTGTTGAAAAACATGAAGAGACTGAAAAGATGTGAAAAATATGAAGAGCTTCAAAAGGTGTCAAAAATATGAGGAGCATAAAACGGTCTAAAAAATAGGAGGAGCATGAAGTGGTCGTCAAAAACAGGAAGAGCCCGAAAAGGTGTGAAAAATATGAAGAGCTTCAAAATGTGTCAAAAATATGAGGAGCATGAAACTGTCTGAAAAATAGGAGGAGCATGAAGCGGTGTTGAAAAACATGAAGAGCCTGAAAAGGTGTGAAATATATGAAGAGCTTCAAAAGATTTCAGAAATGAGAGGAGCATGAATCGGTCTGAAAAATAGGAGAAGCATGAAGCGGTGTTGAAAAACATGAAGAGCCTGAAAAGGTGTGAAAAATATGAATATTTCAAAAGATGTGAAAAATAGGAAGAACTTCAAAAGCTGTCAAAAATGAGATGAGCATGAAACGGTCTGAGAAATAGGAGAAGCATGAAGTGGTGTTGAAAAACATGAAGAGCCTGAAAAGGTGTGAAAAATAGGAAGAGCTTCAAAAAATGTCAAAAATATGAGGAGCATGAAATGGTCTGAAAAATAGGAGCAGCATGAAACGGTGTTCAAAAACATGAAGAGCCTTTAAAGGTGTGAAAAATAGGACAAGCCTCAAAACGTGTCAAAAATATGAGGAGCATGAAACGGTCTGAAAAATAATAGGAGCATGAAGCGGTGTTGAAAAACATGAAGAGTCTGAAAAGGTGTGAAAAATATGAAGAGCTTCAAAAGGTATAAAAAATATGAGGAGCATGAAACGGTCTGAAAAATATGAGGAGCATGAAGCTATGTTGAAAAATATGAAGAGCTTGAAAAGCTTTGAAATATATGAAGAGCTTCAAAAGGTGTGAAATACATGAGGAGCATGAAACGATCTGAAAAATAGGAGGAGCATGAAACGGTGTTCAAAAACATGAAGAGCCTGAAAAGGTGTGAAAAATATGAAGAGCTTCAAAAAATGTCAAAAATATGAGGAGCATGAAATGGTCTGAAAAATAGGAGCAGCATGAAACGGTGTTCAAAACATGAAGAGCCTGAAAAAGTGTGAAAAATATGAAGAGGTTCAAAAGGTGTGGAATACATGAGGAGCATGAAACGGTCTGAAAAAAAACAGGAGCATGAAGCGGTGTTGAAAAACATGAAGAGCCTGAAAAGATGTGAAAAATATGAAGAGCTTCAAAAGGTGTCAAAATTATGAGGAGCATGAAACGATCTGAAAAATAGGAGGAGCATGAAGCGGTGTTCAAAAACATGAAAAGCCTGAAAAGGTGTGAAAAATATGAAGAGCTTCAAAAGGTGTCAAAAATATGAGGAGCATGATTGGAATGAAAAAGAGGAGCAGCATGAAGCGGTGTTGAAAAACATGAAGAGCCTGAAAACGTGTGAAAAATATGAAGAGCTTCAAAAGGTGTTAAAAATACGAGGAGCATGAAACGGTCTGAAATATAGCAGGACCATGAAGCAGTGTTGAAAAGCATGAAGAGCTTGAAAAGGTGTGAAAAATATGAAGAGCTTCAAAAGGTGTCAACAATATGAAGAGCTTCAAAAGGTGTCAAAAATGAGATGAACATGAAACGGTATAAAAACTAGGAGGAGCATGAAGTGGTGTGGAAAAACATGAAAAGCCTGAAAAGGTTTGAAAAATATGAAGAGTTTCAAAAGGTGTGAAATACATGAGGAGCAAGAAACGGTCTGAAAAATAGGAGAAGCATGAAGCGGTGTTGAAAAACATGAAGAGCCTGAAAAGGTGTGAAAAATATGAAGAGCTTCAAAAGGTGTGAAATACCTGAGGAGCATGAAACGGTCTGAAAAATAGGAGGAGCATGAAGCGGTGTTCAAAAACACGAAAAGCCTGTAAAAGTGTGAAAAATATGAAGAGCTTCAAAAGGTGTCAAAAATATGAGGAGCATGAATCGGTATGAAAAAGAGGAGGAACATGAAGCGGTGTTCAAAAACATGAAGAGCCTGAAAAAGTTTAAAAAATATGAAGAGCTTCAAAAGATGTGAAAAATATGAACAGCTTCAAAAGGTGTCAAAAATGAGATGAGCATGAAGCGGTCTGAAAAAAGGAGGAGCATGATGCGGTGTGCAAAAACATGAACAGCCTGAAAAGGTGTGAAAAATATGAAAATCTTCAAAAGGTGTCAAAAATATGAGGAGCATGAAACGATCTGAAAAATAAGAAGAGCATGAAGTGGTGTTGAAAAACATGAAGTGCCTGAAAAGGTGTGAAAAACATGAAGAGCTTCAAAAGGTGTCAAAAATATGAGGAGCATGAAACAGTCTGAAAAATAGGAGGAGCCTGAAGCTGTGTTCAAAAACATGAAGAGCCTGAAAAGGTGTAAAAAATATGAAGAGCTTCAAAAGGTGTCAAAAATATGAGGAGCATGGAACGGTCTGAAAAATAGGAGGAGCATGAAGCTGTGTTCAAAAACATGAAGAGCCTGAAAAGGTGTGAAAAATATGAAGAGCCTCAAAACGTGCCAAAAATATGAGGAGTATGAAACGGTCTGGAAATTAGCAGGAGCATGAAGCGGTGTTGAAAAACATGAAGAGCCTGAAAACGTGTGAAAGATATGAAGAGCTTCAAAAATGTGAAAAATATGAACAGCTTCATAAGGTGTGAAAAATATGAAGAGCCTCCAAAGTTGTCAAAAATGAGATGAGCATGAAACGGTGTGAAAAATAGGAGGAGCATGAAGCGGTTTTAAAATTCATAAAGAGCCGAAAAAGGTTTGAAAAATATGAAGAGCTTCAAAAGGTGTCAAAAATATGAAGAGCTTCAAAATTTGTGAAAAATATGAGGAGCATGAAACGGTCTGAAAAACAGGAGGAGCATGAAGCAGTGTTCAAAAACATGAAGAGCCTGAAAAGGTGTGAAAAATATGAAGAGCTTCCAAAGGTGAGAAAAATATGAAGAGCTTCAAAAGGTGTCAAAAATTAGATTAGCATGAAAGGGTCTGAAAAATAGGAGGAGCATGAAGTGATGTTGAAAAACATGAAGAGCCTGAGAAGGTGTGAAATATATGAAGAGCTTCAAAAGGTGTGAAAAATATGAAGAGCTTCAAAAGTTGTGAAAAATATGAGGAGCATAAAACGGTCTGAAAAAAAGGAGGAGCATGAAACGGGGTTCAAAAACATGAAGAGCCTGAAAAGGTGTGAAAAATATGAAGAGCTTCAAAAGGTGTGATATACATGAGGAGCATGAAACGGTCTGAAAAATAGGAGGACCATGAAGCGTCGTTCAAAAACATGAAGAGCCTGAAAAGGTGTGAAAAATATGAAGAGCTTCAAAAGGTGTCAAATATATGAGGAGCATGACGGTCTGAAAAATAGGAGGAGCATGAAGCGGTGTTCAAAAACATGAAGAGCCTGAAAAGGTGTGAAAAATATGAAGAGCTTTAAAAGATGTGAAAATACGAAGAGCTTCAAAAGATGTGAAAAATACGAAGAGCTTCAAAAGGTGACAAAAATGTGATGAGCATGAAACGGCCTGAAAAATATGAGGAGCTTGAAGCGGTGTTGGAAATCATGAAGAGTCTGAAAAGATGTGAAATATATGAAGAGCTTCAAAAGGTGTCAAAAATATGAAGAGCATGAAATGTTCTGAAAAATAGGAGGATCATGAAGCAGTGTTCAAAAACATGAAGAGCCTGAAAAGGTGTGTATAATATGAAAAGCTTCAAAAGGTGTGAAAAATATGAGGAGCATGAAACGGTCTGAAAAATAGAAGCGGCATGAAATGATGTTGAAAAACATGAAGAGCCTGAAAAGGTGTGAATAATATGAACAGCTTCAAAAGGTGTGAAATAAAATAGGAGCATGAAACTCTCTGAAAAATAGGAGGAGCATGAAGTGGTGTTCAAAAACATGAAGAGCCTAAAAAGTTGTGAAAAATATGAAAAGCTTCAAAAGGTGTCAAAAATGAGATGAGCATGAAACGGTCTGAAAAATAGCAGGAGCATGAAGCGGTGTTGAAAATCATGAAGAGCATGAAAACGTGTGAAAAATATGAAGAGCTTCAAAAGGTGTCAAAAATATGAGGAGCATGAAACGGTCTGCAAAAAAGGAGGAGCATGAAGCGGTGTTGAAAAACATGAAGAGCCTGAAAAGGTGTGAAAAATATGAAGAGCTTCAAAAGGAGTCAAAAATATGAGGAGCATAAAACGGTCTAAAAAATAGGAGGAGCATGAAGTGGTCGTCAAAAACAGGAAGAGCCCGAAAATGTGTGAAAAATATGAAGAGCTTCAAAATGTGTCAAAAATATGAGGAGCATGAAACTGTCTGAAAAATAGGAGGAGCATGAAGCGGTGTTGAAAAACATGAAGAGCCTGAAAAGGTGTGAAATATATGAAGAGCTTCAAAAGATTTCAGAAATGAGAGGAGCATGAATCGGTCTGAAAAGTAGGAGAAGCATGAAGCGGTGTTGAAAAACATGAAGAGCCTGAAAAGGTGTGAAAAATATGAATATTTCAAAAGATGTGAAAAATATGAAGAACTTCAAAAGCTGTCAAAAATGAGATGAGCATGAAACGGACTGGGAAATAGGAGAAGCATGAAGTGGTGTTGAAAAACATGAAGAGCCTGAAAAGGTGTGAAAAATAGGAAGAGCTTCAAAAAATGTCAAAAATATGAGGAGCATGAAATGGTCTGAAAAATAGGAGCAGCATGAAACGGTGTTCAAAAACATGAAGAGCCTTTAAAGGTGTGAAAAATAGGACAAGCCTCAAAAGGTGTCAAAAATATGAGGAGCATGAAACGGCATGAAAAATAATAGGAGCATGAAGCGGTGTTGAAAAACATGAAGAGTCTGAAAAGGTGTGAAAAATATGAAGAGCTTCAAAAGGTATAAAAAATATGAGGAGCATGAAACGGTCTGAAAAATATGAGGAGCATGAAGCTATGTTGAAAAATATGAAGAGCTTGAAAAGCTTTGAAATATATGAAGAGCTTCAAAAGGTGTGAAATACATGAGGAGCATGAAACGATCTGAAAAATAGGAGGAGCATGAAACGGTGTTCAAAAACATGAAGAGCCTGAAAAGGTGTGAAAAATATGAAGAGCTTCAAAAAATGTCAAAAATATGAGGAGCATGTAATGGTCTGAAAAATAGGAGCAGCATGAAACGGTGTTCAAAACATGAAGAGCCTGAAAAGGTGTGAAAAATATGAAGAGGTTCAAAAGGTGTGGAATACATGAGGAGCATGAAACGGTCTGAAAAATTTGAGGAGCATGAAGCCGTGTTGAGAAACATGAAGAGCCTGAAAAGATGTGAAAAATATGAATAGCTTCAAAACGTGTCAAAATTATGAGGAGCATGAAACGATCTGAAAAATAGGAGGAGCATGACGCGGTGTTCAAAAACATGAAAAGCCTGAAAAGGTGTGAAAAATATGAAGAGCTTCAAAAGGTGTCAAAAATATGAGGAGGATGATTGGAATGAAAAAGAGGAGCAGCATGAAGCGGTGTTGAAAAACATGAAGAGCCTGAAAACGTGTGAAAAATATGAAGAGCATCAAAAGGTGTTAAAAATACGAGGAGCATGAAACGGTCTGAAATATAGCAGGAGCATGAAGTGGTGTGGAAAAACATGACAAGCCTGAAAAAGTTTGAAAAATATGAAGAGTTTCAAAAGGTGTGAAATACATGAGGAGCAAGAAACGGTCTGAAAAATAGGAGAAGCATGAAGCGGTGTTGAAAAACATGAAGAGCCTGAAAAGGTGTGAAAAATATGAAGAGCTTTAAAAGATGTGAAAAATATGAAGAGCTTCAAAAGGCGTCAAAAATATGAGGAGCATGAAACGGTCTGAAATATAGGAGAGGCATGAAGTTGTGTTGAAAAATATGAAGAGCCTGAAAAGGTGTGAAATATATGAAGAACTTGAAAAGTTCTGAAATATATGAGGAGCATGAAACTGTCTGAAAAATAGGAGGTGCATGAAGTGGTGTTCAAAAACATGAAGAGCCTGAAAAGATGTGAAAAATATGAAGAGCTTCAAAAGGTGTCAAAAATATGAAGAGCTTCAAAAGGTGTCAAAAATGAGATGAGCATGAAACGGTCTAAAAACTAGGAGGAGCATGAACTGGTGTGGAAAAACATGAAAAGCCTGAAAAGGTTTGAAAAATATGAAGAGTTTCAAAAGGTGTGAAATACATGAGGAGCAAGAAACGGTCTGAAAAATAGGAGAAGCATGAAGCGGTGTTGAAAAACATGAAGAGCCTGAAAAGGTGTGAAAAATATGAAGAGCTTCAAAAGTGTGAAATACATGAGGAGCATGAAACGGTCTGAAAAATAGGAGTAGCATGAGACGGTGTTGAAAAACATGAAGAGCCTGAAAAGATGTGAAAAATATGAAGAGCTTCAAAAGGTGTCAAAATTATGAGGAGCATGAAACGATCTGAAAAAGAGGAGGAACATGAAGCGGTGTTCAAAAACACGAAAAGCCTGTAAAAGTGTGAAAAATATGAAGAGCTTCAAAAGGTGTCAAAAATATGAGGAGCATGAATCGGTATGAAAAAGAGGAGGAGCATGAAGCGGTGTTCAAAAACATGCAGAGTCTGAAAAGGTGTGAAAAATATGAAGAGCTTCAAAAGGTGTCAAAAATATGAGGAGCATGAATCGGTATGAAAAAGAGGAGGAGCATGAAGCGGTGTTGAAAAACATGAAGAGCCTGAAAAAGTGTAAAAAATATGAAGAGCTTCAAAAGATGTGAAAAATATGAACAGCTTCAAAAGGTGTCAAAAATGAGATGAGCATGAAGCGGTCTGAAAAAAGGAGGAGCATGATGTGGTGTGCAAAAACATGAACAGCCTGAAAAGGTGTGAAAAATATGAAAATCTTCAAAAGGTGTCAAAAATATGAGGAGCATGAAACGATCTGAAAAATAAGAGGAGCATGAAGTGGTGTTGAAAAACATGAAGTGCCTGAAAAGGTGTGAAAAACATGAAGAGCTTCAAAAGGTGTCAAAAATATAAGGAGCATGAAACGGTCTGAAAAATAGGAGGAGCCTGAAGCTGTGTTCAAAAACTTGAAGAGCCTGAAAAGGTGTGAAAAATATGGAGAGCCTCAAAACGTGTCAAAAATATGAGGAGCATGAAACGGTCTGAAAAATAGGAGGAGCATGAAGTGTTGTTAAAATGCATGAAGAGCCTGAAAAGGTGTGAAAAATATGAAGAGCTTCAAATGTGGCAAAAATATGAGGAGCATGAAACGGTCTGAAAAATAGGAGGAGCATGAAACGTTGTTCAAAAACATGAAGAGCCTAAAAAGGTGTGAAAATTAGTAAGAGCTTCGAAAGGTGTGAAAAAAATGAGGAGCATGAAAAGGTCTGAAAAATAGGAGGAGCATGAAGTGGTGTTGAAAAACATGAAGAGCCTGAAAACGTGTGAAAAATATGAGGAGATTCAAAAGATGTCAAAAATATGAGGAGCATGAAGCGGTCCGAAAAATAGGAAGAGCATGAAGCGGTGTTGAAAACATTAAGAGCCTCAAAAGGTGGGAAATATATAAAGAGCTTGAAAAGGTGTCAAAAATATGAGGAGCATGAAACGGTGTGAAAAATAGGAGAAGCATGAAGTGATGTTGAGAAACCTGAAGAGACTGAAAAGGTGTGAAAAATATGAAGAGCTACAAAAGATGTGAAATATATGAGGAGCATGAAATGATCTGAAAAATAGGAGGAGCATGAAGCGGTGTTGAAAAATATGAAGAGCCTAAAAAGGTGTGAAAAATATGAAGAGCTTCAAAAGGTGTCAAAAATATGAGGAGCATGAAACAGTCTCAAATATACGAGGAGCATGAAACGGTGTTCAAAAACATGAAGAGCCTGAAAAGTTGTGAAAAATATGAAGAGCTTCAAAAGATGTCAAAAATATGAGGAGCATGAAACGGTCTGCAAACATGGAGTAGCATGAAGTGGTGTTGAAAAACATGAAGAGACTGAAAAGGTGTGAAAAATATGAAAAGCTTCAAAAGACGTCAAAAATATGAGGAGCATGAAATGGTCTGAAATATAGGAGGATCATGAAGCGGTGTTCAAAAACATGAAGAGCCTGAAAAGGTTTGAAAAATATGAAGAGCTTCAAAAGTGTGAAATACATGAGGAGCATGAAACTTTCTGAAAAATAGAAATAGCATGAAGCGGTGTTGAAAAACATGAAGAGCCTGAAAAGGTGTGAAAAATATGAAGAGCTTCAAAAAGTGTCAAAAATATGAGGATCAAGAAACGTTCTGAAAAATAAGAGGAGCACTAACCAGTGTTCAAAAACATGAAGAGCCTGAAAAGGTGTGAAAAATATGAAGAGCTTCAAAAATGTGAAAAATATGAGGAGCTTCAAAAGGTGTGAAACATATGAGGAGCATGAAGTGGTGTGGAAAAACATGAAGAGCCTGAAAAGGTGTGAAATACATGAGGAGCATGAAACTCTCTGTAAAATAAGAGGAGCATGAAGCGGGTTTCAAAAACATGAAGAGCCTGAAAATTTGTTAAAAACATGAAAAGCTTCAAAAGGTGTCAAAAATGAGATGAGCATGAAAAGGTCTTAAAAATAGGAGGATCATAAAACGGTGTTGAAAAACATGATGAGCCTGAAAAGGTGTGAAAAATATGAAGAGCTTCAAAAGGTGTCAAAAATGAGATGAGCATGAAACGGTCTGAAAAATAAGAGGAGCATGAAGCGGTGTTCAAAAACATGAAGAACCTGAAAAGGTGTGAAAAATATGAAGAGCTTCAAAAGGTGTCAAAAATATGAGGAGCATGAAACGGTCTGAAAAATAGGAGGAGCATGAAGCGGTGTTCAAAAATATGAAGAGCCTGAAATGTTGTGAAAAATATGAAGAGCTTCAAAAGGTGTCAAAAATATGAGAATCATGAAACGGTCTGAAAAATAGGCGGAGCATGAAGCATTGTTGAAAAACATGAAGAGCCTGAAAAGTTGTGAAAAATATGAAGAGCTTCAAAAGGTGTGAAATACATGAGGAGCATGAAACGGGTTGAAAAATAGGAGAAGCATGAAGTGGTGTGGAAAAAGATGAAGAGCCTGAAAAGGTGTGAAAAATATGAAGACCTTCAAAATGTGTGAAATACATGAGGAGCATGAAACTCTCTGAAAAATAGGAGGAGCATGAAGCGGTGTTCAAAAACATGAAGAGCCTGAAAAGTTGTGAAAATTATGAAAAGCTTCAAAAGGTGTTAAAAATGAGATGAGAATGAAACGGTCTGAAAAATATGAGGATCAAGAAACGGTGTTGAAAAACATGAAGAGCCTAACAACGTGTGAAAAATATGAAGAGCTACAAAAGGTGTCAAAAATGAGATGAGCATGAAACGGTCTAAAAAATAGGAGGAGCAAGAAGTGGTGTTCAAAAATATGAAGAGCCTGAAAAGGTGTGAAAAATATGAAGAGCTTCAAAAGGTGTGAAAAATATGAGGAGCATGAAACGGTCTGAAAAATAGAAGTGGCATGAAATGGTGTTCAAAAACATGAAGAGCTGAAAAGGTGTGAAAAATATGAAGAGCTTCAAAAGGGGTGAAATACATGAGGAGCATGAAACGGTCTGAAAATTATGAGAAGCATGAAGTGGTGTTGACAAACATGAAGAGCCTGAAAAGGTGTGAAAAATATGAAGAGCTTCAAAAGGTGTCAAACATATGAAGAGCATGAAACCGTCTGAAAAATAGGAGGATCATGAAGCAGTGTTCAAAAACATGAAGAGCCTGAAAATGTGTGAAAAATATTCAGAGCTTCAAAATGTGTCAAATATATGAGGAGCATGAAACGGTCTGAAAAATAGGAGGAGGATGAAAAGGTGATTAAAAACATGAAGAGCCTGAAAAGGTGTGAAAAATATGAAGAGATACAAAAGGTGTGAAATACATGAGGAGCATGAAACAGGCCGAAAAATAGGAGAAGCATGAAGTGGTGTGGAAATACATGAAGACCCTGAAAAGGTGTGAAAAATATGAAGGGCTTCTAAAGGTGTCAAATATATGAGGAGCATGAAGGTCTGAAAAATAGGAGGAGCTTGAAGCGGTGTTCAAAAATATGAAGAGCCTGAAAACGTGTGAAAAAATATGAAGAGCTTCAAAAGGTGTGAAGAATATGAAGAGCTTCAAAAGGTGTCAAAAATGAGATGAGCATGAAACGGTCTGAACAAAAGGAGGAGCATGAAGTGGTGTTGAAAAAAAAAGAAGAGCCTGAAAAGGTGTGAAATATATGAAGAGCT
This sequence comes from Dama dama, assembly GCF_033118175.1. Taxonomy (NCBI): domain Eukaryota; kingdom Metazoa; phylum Chordata; class Mammalia; order Artiodactyla; family Cervidae; genus Dama; species Dama dama. The sequence continues at coordinate 6,712,726 of NC_083709.1, forward strand.
TCAAAAGGTGTCAAAAATATGAGGAGCATGAAACGGTGTGAAATATAGGAGGACCATGAAAAGGTGTTAAAAAACATGAAGAGCCTCAAAAGGTGTGAAACATATGAGGAGCATGAAACGGTATGAAAAGTAGGAAGAGCATGAAGTGGTGTTGAAAAACATGAAGAGCCTCAACAGGTGTGAAAAATATGAAGAGCTTCAAACTGTGTCAAATATATGAGAAACATGAAACGGTATGAAAAATAGGAGGAGCATGAAGCAGTGTTCAATAATATGAAGAGCCTGAAAAGGTGTGAAACATATGAGGAGCATGAAACGGTTTGAAAAATAGGAGGAGCATCAAGTGGTGTTGAAAAAAAAGAAGAGACTGAAAAGGTGTGAAAAATATGAAAAGATTAAAAATCTGTCAAAAATATGAGGAGCATGAAACGGTCTGAAAAATAGGAGGAGCATGAAGCAGTGTTCAATAATATGAAGAGCCTGAAAAGGTGTGAAAAATATGAAGAGCTTCAAAAGTGTGAAAAATATGTGGAGCATAAAACGGTCTGAAAAATAGGAGGAGCATGATGTGGTGTTGAAAAAAATGAAAAGCCTGAAAAGGTGTGAATTATAGGAGGAGCTTTAAAAGGTGTCAAAAAAATGAAGAGAATGAAACGGTCTGTAAAATAGGCGGAGCATGAAGCGGTGTTGAAAAACATGAAGAGCCTGAAAAGGTGTGAAAAATATGAAGAGCTTCAAAAGGTGTGAAAAATATGAGGTGCATGAAATGGTCTGAAAAATAGGAGGAGCATGAAGCGGTGTTGAAAAACATGAAGAGCCTGAAAAGGTGTGAAAAATATGAAGAGCTTCAAAAGGTGTGAAAAATCTGAAGAGCTTCAAAAGGTGTCAAAAATTAGATGAGCATGAAACGGTCTGAAAAATAGGAGGAGCATGAAGTGGTGTTGAAAAAAATGAAGAGCCTGAAAAGGCGTGAAAAATATGAACGACTTCAAAAGATGTGAAATATATGAAGAGCTTCAAAAGGTGTCAAAAATATGAGGAGCATGAAACGGTCTGAAAAATAGGAGGAGCATGAAACGGTGTTCAAATACATGAAGAGCCTAAAAAGGTGTGAAAAATATGAAGAGCTTCAAAAGGTGTGAAAAATAGGAGGTGCATTAAGCGGTGTTCAAACACAAGAAGAGCCTGAAACGGTGTGAAAAAAATGAAGAGCTTCAAAAGGTGTGAAAAATAGGAGGTGCATTAAACGGTGTTCAAACACAAGAAGAGCCTGAAAAGGTGTGAAAAATATGAAGAGCTTCAAAAGGTGTCAAAAATATGTGGAGCATGAAACGGTCTGAAAAATAGGAGGAGCATGAAGTGTTGTTTAAAAGCATGAAGAGCCTAAAAAGGTGTGAAAAATATGAAGAGCTTAAAAAGGTGTGAAAAAAAAGAAGAGCTTCAAAAGGTGTCAAAAATATGAGGAGCATGAAACGGTCTGAAAAATAGGAGGAGCATGAAACGGTGTTCAAATACATGAAGAGCCTAAAAAGGTGTGAAAAATATGAAGAGCTTCAAAAGGGGTGAAAATATGAAGACCTGCAAAATGTGTAAAAATCGATGAGCATGAAATGATCTGAAAATTAGGAGCAGCACGAAGCGGTGTTGAAAAACATGAAGAACCTGAAAACGTGTAAAATATATGAAGAGCTTCAAAAAATATGAGAAATATGAACAGCTTCAAAATGTGTCAAAAATGAGATGAGCATGAAGCGGTCTGAAAAAAGGAGGAGCATGAAGTGGTGTTGAAAAACATGAAGAGCCTGAAAAGGTGTGAAATATATGAAGAGTTTCAAAAGATGCCAAAAATATGAGGAGGATGAAACGGTCTGAAAAATAGGAGGAGCATCAAACTGTGCTGAAAAACATGAAGAGCCTGAAAAGGTGTGAAAAATATGATGAGCTTCAAAAGGTGTGAAAAATATGAAGAGCTTCAAAAGGTGTCAAAAATGAGATGAGCATGAAACGGTCTGAAAAATAGGAGGAGCATGAAGTGGTCGTGAAAAACATGAAGAACCTGAAAACGTGTGAAAAATATGAAGAGCTTCAAAAGGTGTGAAAAATATGAACAGCTTCAAAAGGTGTGAAAAATGAGATGAGCATGAAGCGGTCTGAAAAATAGGAGGAGCATGAAGTGTTGTCGAAAAACATGAAGAGCATGAAAATGTGTGAAATATATGAAGATCTAGAAAAGGTGTCAAAAATATGCGGAGCATGAAACGGTCTGAAAAATAGGAGGAGCATGAAGTGTTGTAGAAAAACATGAAGAGCCTGAAAATGTGTGAAAAATATGAAGATCTACAAAAGGTGTCAAAAATATGAGGAGCATGAAACGGTCTGACAAATAGGAGGAGCATGAAGCGGTGTTGAAAAACATGAAGACCCTGAAAAGCTGTGAAAAATATGAAGAGCTACAAAAGGTGTGAAAAATATGTGGAGCATGAAAGAGTCAGAATTATAGGAGGAGCATGAAGTGGTGTTGAAAAACATGAATAGCCTGAAAAGGTGTGAAAAATATGAACAGCTTCAATAGGTGTGAAAAATATGAGGAGCATGAAAAGGTCTGAAAAATAGTAGGAACATGAAGTGGTGTTGAAAAACATGAAGAGCCTGAAAAGGTGTGAAAATGAAGAAGAGCTTCAAAAGGTGTCAAAAATGACATGAGCATGAAACGGTCTGAAAAATAGGAGGAGCATGAAGTGGTCGTGAAAATCATGAAGAGCCTGAAAAGGTGTGAAATATATGAAGAGCTTCAAAAGTTGTGATAAAATGAGGAGGATCAAAAGGTGTCAAAAATATGAGGAGCATGAAACGGTCTGAAAAATAGGAGGAGCATGAAACGGTGTTCAAAAACATGAAGAGCCTGAAAAGGTGTGAAAAATATGAAGAGCTGAAAATTGTGAAATACATGAGGAGCCTGAAGCGGTCTGAAAAATAGGGGGAGCATGAAACGGTGTTGAAAAACATGAAGAGCCTGAAAAGGTGTGAAAAATAGGAAGAGCTTCACAAGGTGTCAAATATATGAGGAGCATGAAACGGTCTGAAAAATAGGAGGAGCATGAAGCAGTCATCCAAAACATGAAGAACCTGAAAAGTTTTGAAAAATATGAAGAGCTTCAAAAGGTGTGAAAAATATGAGGAACATGAAACGGTCTGAAAAATAGGAGGAGCATGAAACGGTCTTAAAAAAAGGAGGAGCATGAAACGGTGTTGAAAAACATGAAGAGCCTGAAAAGGTGTGAAAAATAGGAAGAGCTTCACAAGGTGTCAAATATATAAGGAGCATGAAACGGTCTGAAAAATAGGAGGAGCATGAAGCAGTCGTCAAAAACATGAAGAACCTGAAAAGTTTTGAAAAATATGAAGAGATTCAAAAGGTGTGAAAAATATGAGGAACATGAAATGGTCTGAAAAATAGGAGGAACATGAAACGGTCTGAAAAATAGGGGCAGCATGAAACAGTGTTGAAAGACATGAAGAGCTTCAAAGGTGTCAAAAATATGAGGAGCATGAAACGGTCTGAAAAATAAGAGGATCATGAAACGGTCTGAAAAATAGGAGCAGCATGAAATGGTGTTGAAAGACATGAAGAGCTTCAAAGGTGTCAAAAATATGAGGAGCATGAAACGGTCTGAAAAATAAGAGGATCATGAAACGGTCTGAAAAATAGGAGCAGCATGAAATGGTGTTGAAAGACATAAAGAGCTTCAAAAAGTGTCAAAAATATGAGGAGAATGAAACGGTTTGAAAAATAGGAGTAGCATGAAACGTTCTGAAAAATAGAGGCAGCATGGAATGGTGTGGAAAAACATGAGGATCTTCAAAAGTTGTGAAAAAATGAGGAGGTTCAAAAGGTGTCAAAAATATGAGGAGAATGAAACGGTCTGAAAAATAGGAGGGGCTTGAAACGGTGTTCCAAAACATGAAGAGCCTGAAAAGATGTGAAATATATGAACAGCTTCAAAAGCTGTGAAAAATATGAGGAGCATGAAACAGTTTGAAAAATAGGAGAAGCATGAAACAGTGTTGAAAACATGAAGAGCATGACAAGTGTGAAAAATATAAAGAGCATTAAAAGGTGTCAAAAATATGAGGAGCATGAAATGGTCTGGAAAAAAGGAGGAGTATGAAGCGGTGTTGAAAACATGAAAAGCCTGAAAATGTGTGAAAAATATGAAGAGCTTCCAAAGGTGTGAAAAATATGAATAGCTTCGAAATGTGTCAATATTGAGTGGAGCATGAAACGGTGTGAAAAATAGGAGGAGCATGAAGCGGTGTGCAAAAAGATGAAGAGCCTGAAAATGTGTGAAATATATGAAGAGCTTCAAAAGGTGTCAAATATATGAGGAGAATGAAACGGTCTGAAAAATAGGAGGCGCATGAAGTGGTGTTGACAAACATGAAGAGCTGAAAAGCTGTGAAAAATATGAAGAGCTTTAAAAGGTCTCAAATATATGCGGAGCATGAAATTTTCTGAAAATTAGGAGGAGCATGAAACGTTGTTCAAAACATGAAGAGCCTCAAAAGGTGTGAAAAATATAAAGAGCTTCAAAACCTGTCAAACATTGAGGAGCATGAAACGATCTGAAAAATAGGAAGAGCATGACGCAGTGTTGAAAAACATGAAGAGGCTGAAAAGGCGTGAAAAATATGAAGAACTTCAAAATGTGTCAAAAATATGAGGAGATTGAAACGGTCTGAAAAATATGAGGAGCATGAAACGGTGTTGAAAAACATGAAGAGCCTTAAAAAATGTGAAAAATATGAAGAGCTTCAAAACGTGTCAAAAATATGAGGAGACTGAAACGGTCTGAAAAATATGAGGAGCATGAAACGGTGTTGAAAAACATGAAGAGCCTTAAAAAATGTGAAAAATATGAAGAGCTTCCAAATGTGTCAAAAACAGGAGGAGATGAAACGGTGTTCAAAACCTGAAGAGCCTGAAAAGGTGTGAAAAATATGAAGAGCTTCAAAAGGTGTCAAAAAATATGAGGAGCATGAAACGGTCTGAACAAAAGGAGGAGGATGAAGCGGTGTTGAAGAACATGAAGAGCCTGCAAAGGTGTGAAAATATAAAGAGCTTCAAAAGGTGTCAAAAATATGAGAAGCATGAAACGGTCTGAAATATAGGAGGAGCATGAAACGGTGTTCAAAAACATGAAGAGCCTGAAAAGGTGTGAAAAATATGAAGAGCTTGAAAATGTGTGAAATACATGAGGAGCCTGAAGCGGTCTGAAAAATAGGAGGAGCATGAAACGATGTTGAAAAACAGGAAGACCCTGAAAATGTGTGAACAATATGAAGAGGTTCAAAAGGTGTCAAAAATATGAGGACCATGAAACAGTCTGAAAAATAGGAGGAGCATGAAGCGGTGTTGAAAAACATGAAGAACCTGAAAACGTGTGATAAATAGGAAGAGCTTCAAAAGGTGTGAAAAATATGAACAGCTTCAAAAGGTGTGAAAAATGAGATGAGCATGAAGCGGTCTGAAAAATAGGAGGAGCATGAAGTGTTGTCGAAAAACATGAAGAGCATGAAAAGGTGTGAAATATATGAAGATCTAGAAAAGGTGTCAAAAATATGCGGAGCATGAAACGGTCTGAAAAATAGGAGGAGCATGAAGCGGTGTTGAAAAACATGAAGACCCTGAAAAGCTGTGAAAAATATGAAGAGCTACAAAAGGTGTGAAAAATATGTGGAGCATGAAAGGGTCAGAATTATAGGAGGAGCATGAAGTGGTGTTGAAAAACATGAAGAGCCTGAAAAGGTGTGAAAATGAAGAAGAGCTTCAAAAGGTGTCAAAAATGACATGAGCATGAAACGGTCTAAAAAATAGGAGGAGCATGAAGTTGTCGTGAAAATCATGAAGTGCCTGAAATGGTGTGAAATATATGAAGAGCTTCAAAAGTTGTGAAAAAATGAGGAGGTTCAAAAGGTGTCAAAAATATGAGGAGCATGAAACGGTCTGAAAAATAGGAGGAGCATGAAAAGGTGTTCAAAAACATGAAGAGCCTGAAATGGTGTGAAAAATATGAAGAGCTGAAAAGGTGTGAAATACATGAGGAGCCTGAAGCGGTCCTAAAAAATAGGGGGAGCATGAAACGGTGTTGAAAAACATGAAGAGCCTGAAAAGGTGTGAAAAATATGAAGAGCTTCAAAATGTGTCAAAAATATGAGGAGCATGATACGGTTTGAAAAATAGGAGGAGCATGAAGTGGTGTTGAAAAACATGAAGAGCCTGAAAACGTGTGAAAAATATGAAGAGCTTGAAAAGGTGTGAAAAATATGAAGAGCTTCAAAAGGTGTCAAATATATGATGAGCATGAAACGGTCTGAAAAATAGGAGGAGCATGACGCGGTTTTCAAACACATGAAGTGCCTGAAAAGGTCTGAAAAATACGAAGAGCTTGAAAAGGTGTGAAAAATATGAAGAGCTTCAAAAGGTGTCAAAAATGAGATGAGCATGAAACGGTGTGAAATATAGGAGGAGCATGAAGCGGTGTTCAAAAACATGAAGAGCCTGAAAAGCTGTGAAAAATATGAAGAGCCTCAAGGTGTGAAATACTTGAGGAGCATGAATCATTCTGAAAAATAGGAGGAGCATGAAGCGGTATTGAAAAACATGAAGAGCCTGAAAAGGTGTGAAAAATATGAAGAGCTTCAAAAGGTGTCAAAACTATGAGGAGTATGAAAGGGTCTGAAAAATAGGAGCAGCATGAAACGGTGTTCAAAAACATGAAGAGCCTGAAAAGGTGTTAAAAATATGAAGAGCTTCAAAAGTTGTCAAAAATATGAGGAGCATGAAACGATCTGAAAAATAGGAGGAGCATGAAGCGGTGTTCACAAACATGAAGAGCCAGAAAAGGTGTGAAAAATATGAAGAGCTTCAAAAGGTGTCAAAAATATGAGGAGCATGTAACGGTCTGAAAAATAGGAGGAGCATGAAGCCGTGTTCAAAAACATGAAGAGCCTGAAATGGTGTGAAAAACATGAAGAGCCTAAAAGGTGTGAAAAATATGAAAAGCTTCAAAAGATGTCACAAATATGAGGAGCTTGAAACGGTCTGAAAAATTGGAGGATCATGAAGCGGTGTTCAAAAACATGAAGAGCCTGAAAAGGTTTGAAAAATACGAAGAGCTACAAAGGTGTGAAAAATATGAAGAGCTTCAAAAGCTGTCAAAAATGAGATGAGCATGAAACGGTCTGAAAAATAGGAGGAGCATGAAGTGGTGTTGAAAAACATGAAGAGCCTGAATAAGTGTGAAATATATGAAGAGATTCAAAAATTGTGAAAAATATGAAGAGCTTCAAAAGGTGCGAAATACATGAGGAGCATGAAACGGTCTGAAACATAGGAGGAGCATGAAGCGGTGTTGAAAAACATGAAGAGACTTAAAACGTGTGAAATATATGAAGAGCTTCAAAAAGTGTGAAAAATATGAAGAGCTTAAAATGGTGTCAAAAATGAGATGAGCATGAAACGGTCTGAAAAATAGGTGGATCATGATGTGGTGTTGAAAAACATGAAGAGCCTGAAAAGTTGCGAAAAATATGAAGACCTTCAAAAGGTGTCAAGAATATGAGGAGCATGAAACGGTTTGAAAAATAGGAGGAGCATGAAACGGTGTTCAAAAACATGAAGAGCCTGAAAAGCTGTGAAAAATATGAAGAGCCTCAAGGTGAAATACTTGAGGAGCATGAATCGGTCTGAAAAATAGGAGGAGCATGAAGCGGTGTTGAAAAACATGAAGAGCCTGAATAAGTGTGAAATATATGAAGAGCTTCAAAAGTTGTGAAAAATATGACGAGCTTCAAAAGGTGGGAAATACATGAGGACCATGAAACGGTCTGAACAATAGGAGGAGCATGAAGCGGTGTTGAAAAACATGAAGAGCCTGAAAAGTTGCGAAAAATATGAAGACCTTCAAAAGGTGTCAAAAATATGAAGAGCTTCAAAAAGTGCGAAAAATGAGATGAGCATGAAACGGTCTGAAAAATCGGAGGAGCATGAAGTGGTGTCGAAAAACATGAAGAGCCTCAAAAGGTTTGAAATAGTTGAGGAGCATGAATCGGCCTGAAAAATAGGAGGAGCATGAAGCGGTGTTGAAAGACATGAAGAGCCTCAAAAGGTGTGAAAAATATGAAGAGTTTCAAAAAGTGTCAAGAATGAGATGAGCATGAAATGGTCTGAAAAGTAGGAGGAGCATGAAGTGGTGTTGAAAAACATGAGGAGCCTGAAAAGATGTGAAAAATACGAAGAGCTTCAAAAGGTGTCCACCATATGAGGAGCATGAAACTGTCTGAGATATAGGAGGAGCATGAAGTGGTGCTGTAAAACATGAAGAGCCTAAAAGGTGTGAAAAATATGAAAAGCTTCAAAAGATGTCATAAATATGGGGAGCATGAAACGGTCTGAAAAATTGGAGGATCATGAAGCGGTGTTGAAAAACATGAAGAGCCTGAAAAGGTGTGAAAAATATTAAGAGCTTCAAAAGGTGTGAAAAATATGAAGAGCTGCAAAAAGTGTCAAGAATGAGATGAGCATGAAATGGTCTGAAAAGTAGGAGGAGCATGAAGTGGTGTTGAAAAACATGAAGAGCCTGAAAAGGTGTGAAATATATGAACAGATTCAAAAAGTGTCAAAAATATAAGGAACATGAAACGGTCTGAAAAATAGGAAGAGCATGAAGCCGTGTTAAAAAACATGAAGAGCCTGGAAGGGTGTAAAAAATATGAAGAGCTTCAAAAGGTGTCAAAAATATAAGGAACATGAAACGGTCTGAAAAATAGGAGGAGCATGAAGTGGTGTTGAAAATCATGAAGAACCTGAAAAGGTGTGTAAAATATGAAGAGCCGCAAAATGTGTGAAATACATGAGGAGCATGAAACGGTCTGAAAAATAGGAGGAGCATGAAGCGGTGTTCAAAAATATGAAGAGCCTGAAAATTTGTGAAAACTATGAACCGCTTCAGAAGGTGTCAAAAATGAGATGAGCATGAAACGGTCTGAAAAATAGGAGGAGCCTGAAGTGGTGTTGAAAAGCATTAAGAGCCTGAAAATGTGTGAAATATATGAAGAGCTTCAAAAGATTTCAGAAATGAGAGGAGCATGAAACGGTCTGAAAAATAGGAGGAGCATGAAGCGGTGTTGAAAAACATGAAGAGCCTGAAAAGGTGTGAAAAATATGAATAGTTTCAAAAGATGTGAAAAATATGAAGAACTGCAAAAGCTGTAAAAAATAAGATGAGCATGAAACGGTCTGAAAAATAGGAGGAGCATGAAAAGGTGTTCAAGAACATGAAGAGCCTGAAAAGTTGTGAAAAATATGAAGAGCTTCAAGTTGTGAAATACATGAGGAGCATGAATCGGTCTGAAAAATAGGAGAAGCATGAAACGATGTTGAAAAACATGAAGAGCCTCAAAACGTGTGAAAAATATGAAGAGCTCAAAAGGTGTCAAAAATATGAAGAGCTTCAAAAAGTGCGAAAAATGAGATGAGCATGAAATGGTCTGAAAAAGGAGGAGCATGAAGCGGTGTTGAAAAACATGAAGAACCAGAAAGGTGTGAAAAATATGAAGAGCCTGAAAATCTGTGAAAAATATGAAGAGCTTCAAAAGGTGTGAAAAATATGAAGAGCTTCAAAAAGTGTCAAAAACATGAGGAGCTTCAAAAGCTGTCAAAATTATGAGGAGCATGACACGGTCTGAAAAATATGAGCAGCATGAAACGTTGTCCAAAAACTTGAAGAGCCTGAAAAGGTGTGAAACATATGAAGAGCTTCAAAAGGTGTGAAATACAAGAGGAGCATGAATCGGTCTGAAAAATAGGAGGAGCATGAAGCGGTGTTGAAAAACATGAAGAACCAGAAAAGGTGTGAAAAATATGAAGAGCTTCAAAAGATGTCAAAAATATGAGGAGCTTGAAACTGTCTGAAAAATAGGAGCAGCATGAAACGGTGTTCAAAAACATGAAGAGCCTGAAAAGGTGTGAAAAATATGAAGAGCTTCAGATGTGTGAAATACATGAGGAGCATGAAGCGGTCTGAAAAATAGGAGGAGCATGATGCAGTTTTGAAAATCATGAAGAGCCTGAAAAAGTGTGAAATATATGAAGAGCTTCAAAAGGTGTCAAAAATATGAGGAGTATGAAACGGTCTGAAAAATAGGAAGAGCATGAAAAGGTCTGAAAAATAGGAGGAGCATGAATCGGTGTTGAAAAACATGAAGATCCTGAAAAGGTGTGAAAAATATGAAGAGCTTCAAAAGGTGTCAAAACTATGAGGAGCATGAAACGGTCTGAAAAATAGGAGGAGCATGAAACGGTCTGAAAAGTAGGAGGAGCATGAAGCGGTGTTGAAAAACCTGAAGAGCCTGAAAAGGGGTGAAATATATGAAGAGCTTCAAAAGGTGTCAACAAAAGGAGGAGCATGAAACGATGTGAAAAATAGGAGGAATATGAAGCGGTGTTGAAAAACCTGAAGAGCATGAAAAGGTGTGAAAAATATGAAGAGTTTCAAAAGGTGTCAAAACTATGAAGAGCATGAAACGGCCTGAAAAATAGGAGGAGCATGAAACGGCCTGAAAAATACGAGGAGCATGAAACGGTCTGAAAAATAGGAGGAGCATGAAGCGGTGTTGAAAAACCTGAAGAGCCTGAAAAGGCGTGATATATATGAAGAGCTTCAAAAGGTGTCAAAAATAGGAGGAGCATGAAACGGTCTGAAAAATAGGAGGAACATGAAGCGGTGTTGAAAAACCTGAAGAACCTGAAAAAGTGTGAAATATATGAACAGCTTCAAAAAGTGTCAAAAATAGAAGGAGCATGAAATGGTCTGAAAAATAGGAGGAGCATGAAGCGGTGTTGAAAAACATGAAGACCCTGAAAAGCTGTGAAAAATATGAAGAGCTACAAAAGGTGTGAAAAATATGTGGAGCATGAAAGGGTCAGAATTATAGGAGGAGCATGAAGTGGTGTTGAAAAACATGAAGAGCCTGAAAAGGTGTGAAAATGAAGAAGAGCTTCAAAAGTTGTCAAAAATGACATGAGCATGAAACGATCTGAAAAATAGGAGGAGCATGAAGTTGTCGTGAAAATCATGAAGTGCCTGAAATGGTGTGAAATATATGAAGAGCTTCAAAAGTTGTGAAAAAATGAGGAGGTTCAAAAGGTGTCAAAAATATGAGGAGCATGAAACGGTCTGAAAAATAGGAGGAGCATGAAAAGGTGTTCAAAAACATGAAGAGCCTGAAAAGGTGTGAAAAATATGAAGAGCTGAAAAGGTGTGAAATACATGAGGAGCCTGAAGCGGTCCTAAAAAATAGGGGGAGCATGAAACGGTGTTGAAAAACATGAAGAGCCTGAAAAGGTGTGAAAAATAGGAAGAGCTTCACAAGGTGTCAAATATATGAGGAGCATGAAACGGTCTGAAAAATAGGAGGAGCATGAAGCAGTCATCCAAAACATGAAGAACCTGAAAAGTTTTGAAAAATATGAAGAGCTTCAAAAGGTGTGAAAAATATGAGGAACATGAAACGGTCTGAAAAATAGGCGGAGCATGAAACGGTCTTAAAAATAGGAGGAGCATGAAACGGTGTTGAAAAACATGAAGAGCCTGAAAAGGTGTGAAAAATAGGAAGAGCTTCACAAGGTGTCAAATATATAAGGAGCATGAAACGGTCTGAAAAATAGGAGGAGCATGAAGCAGTCGTCAAAAACATGAAGAACCTGAAAAGTTTTGAAAAATATGAAGAGATTCAAAAGGTGTGAAAAATAGGAGGAACATGAAACGGTCTGAAAAATAGGGGCAGCATGAAACAGTGTTGAAAGACATGAAGAGCTTCAAAGGTGTCAAAAATATGAGGAGCATGAAACGGTCTGAAAAATAAGAGGATCATGAAACGGTCTGAAAAATAGGAGCAGCATGAAACGGTGTTGAAAGACATAAAGAGCTTCAAAAGGTGTGAAAAATATGAACAGCTTCAAAAGGTGTCAAAAATGAGACGAGCATGAAACGGTCTGAAAAATAAGAGGAGCATGAAGCGGTGTTCAAAAATATGAAGAGCCTGAAAAGTTGTGAAAAATATGAAGAGCTTCAAAAGGTGTTAAAAATATGAGGAGAATGAAACGGTCTGCAAAAGAGGAGGAACATGAAATGGTGTTCAAAAACATGAAGAGCATGAAAAGGTGTGAAAAATATGAAAAGCTTCAAAAGGTGTCAAATATATATGGAGCATGAAAAGGGCTGAAAATTAGGAGGAGCATGAAGCGGTGTTCAAAAATATGAAGAGCCTGAAAAGGTGTGAAAAATATGAAGAGCTTCAAAATGTGTCAAAAATATGAGGAGCATGATACGGTTTGAAAAATAGGAGGAGCATGAAGTGGTGTTGAAAAACATGAAGAGCCTGAAAACGTGTGAAAAATATGAAGAGATTGAAAAGGTGTGAAAAATATGAAGAGCTTCAAAAGGTGTCAAATATTAGATGAGCATGAAACGGTCTGAAAAATAGGAGCAGCATGAATCGGTGCTGAAAAACATGAAGAGCCTGAAAAAGTGTGAAAAATATGAAGAGTTTCTATAGGTGTCAAAAATACGCGGAGCATGAAACGGTCTGAAAAATAGGAGCATGAAGTGCTGTTGAGAAACATGAAGAGCCTGAAAAGGTGTTAAAAATATGAAGAGCTTCAAAAGGAGTCAAAAATATGAGGAGCATGAAACGGTCTGAAAAAATAGGAGGAGCATGAAGCGGTGTTCAAAAACATGAAGAGCCTGAAAAGGTGTGAAAAATATGAAGAGCTTCAAAAGGTGTCAAAAATATGAGGAGCATGAAACGGTCTGAAAAATAGGAGGAGTATGAAGCGGTGATCAAAAACATGAAGAGCCTGAAAAGTTGTGAAAAATATGAAGAGCTTCAAAAGATGTGAAATACATGAGGAGCATGAAACGGGCTGAAAAATAGGAGAAGCATGAAGTGGTGTGGAAAAACATGAAGAGCCTGAAAAGGTGTGAAAAATATGAAGAGCTTCAAAAGGTGTGAAATACATGAGGAGAATGAAATTCTCTGAAAAGTAGAAGGAGTTGAAGTGGTGTTGGAAAACATGAAGAGCCAGAAAAGGTGTGAAAAATATGAAGAGCTTCAAAAGGTGTCAAAAATACGAGGAGCATGAAACAGTCTGAAAAATAGGAGGAGCATGAAGTGGTGTTCAAAAATATGAAGAAACTGAAAATATGTGAAAAATATGAAGAGCTTCAAAAGGTATCAAAAATATGAGAAGCATGAAACGGTCTGAAAAATAGGAGGAGCATGAAGCGGTGTTGAAAAACATGAAGCGCTTGAAAAGGTGTGAAAAATATGAAGAGCTTCAAAAGGTGTCAGAAAAATGAGGAGCATGAAACGGTGTGAAAAACAAGTGGAGCAAGAAGGAGTTTTGAAAAACATGAAGAGCCTGAAAATGTGTAAAAAATATAAAGAGCTTCAAAAGATGTGAAAAATATGAAGAGCTTCAAAAGGTGTCAAAAATGAGATGAGAAAGAAACGGTTTTAAAAATAGGAGCAGCATGAAGCGGTGTTGAAAAACATGAAGAACCTGAAAAGTTGTGAGAAATATGAAGAGCTTCAACAGGTGTCAAAAATATGACGAGCATGAAACGCTCTGAAAAAGAGGAGGAGCATGAAGCGGTGTTGAAAAACATGAAGAGCCTGAAAAGTAGTGAAAAATATGAAGAGCTTCTAAAGGTGTCAAAAATATGAGGAGCATGTAACGGTCTTAAAAATACGAGGAGCATGAAGTGATGTTGAAAAACATGAATAGCCTGAAAATGTGTGAAATATATGAAGAGATTAAAAATGTGACAAATATATGAGGAGCATGAAACGGTCTGAAAAATATGAGGAGCATGAAGCGGTGTTCAAAAATATGAAGAGCCTGAAAATGTGTGAAAAATATGAAGAGCTTTAAAAGGTGTCAAAAATATGAGGAGCATGAATCGGTCTGAAAAATAGGAAGAGCATGAAGCTGTGTTCAAAAACATGAAGAGCCTGAAAATGTGTGAAAAATATGAAGAGCTTCAAAAGGTGGAAAAATATGAGGAGCATGAAACGGCCTGACAAATAGGAGGAGCATGAAATGGTGTTCAAAAAGCTGAAGAGCCTGAAAAGGTGTGAAAAATATGAAGAGCTTCAAAAGGTGTCAAATATATGAGGAGCATGAAACGGTCTGAAAAAGGGGAGGAGCAAGAAGTGGTGCTGAAAAATATGAAGAGCCTAAAAGGTGTGAAAAATATGAAAAGCTTCAAAAGATGTCACAAATATGAGGAGCATGAAACGGTCTGAAAAATAGGAGGAGCATGAAACGATGTTCAAAAACATGAAGAGCCTGAAAAGGTGTGAAAAATATGAAGAGCTTCAAAAGGTGTGAAAAATATGAGGAGCATGAAACGGTCAGAAAAATAGGAGGAGCATGAGGCGGTGTTGAAAAACATGAAGAGCTTCAAAAGTTGTGAAAAATATGAAGAGTTTCAAAAATGTGAAATATATGAAGAGCTTCAAAAGTTGTGAAAAATATGAACAGCTTCAAAAGGTGTCAAAAATGAGACGAGCATGAAACGGTCTGAAAAATAGGAGGAGCATGAAGCGGTGTGCAAAAAGATGAAGAGCCTGAAAATGTGTGAAATATATGAAGAGCTTCAAAAAGTGTCAAATATATGAGGAGAATGAAACGGTCTGAGAAATAGGAGGAGCATGAAGTGGTGTTGACAAACATGAAGAGCTGAAAAGCTGTGAAAAATATGAAGAGCTTTAAAAGGTCTCAAATATATGCGGAGCATGAAATTTTCTGAAAATTAGGAGGAGCATGAAACGTTGTTCAAAACATGAAGAGCCTCAAAAGGTGTGAAAAATATAAAGAGCTTCAAAACCTGTCAAACATTGAGGAGCATGAAACGATCTGAAAAATAGGAAGAGCATGACGCAGTGTTGAAAAACATGGAGAGGTTGAAAAAGCCTGAAAAATATGAAGAACTTCAAAATGTGTCAAAACTATGAGGAGACTGAAACGGTCTGAAAAATATGAGGAGCATGAAACGGTGTTGAAAAACATGAAGAGACTTAAAAAATGTGAAAAATATGAAGAGCTTCAAAACGTGTCAAAAATATGAGGAGATTGAAACGGTCTGAAAAATATGAGGAGCATGAAACGGTGTTGAAAAACATGAAGAGCCTTAAAAAATGTGAAAAATATGAAGAGCTTCCAAATGTGTCAAAAACAGGAGGAGATGAAACGGTGTTCAAAAACATGAAGAGCCTGAAAAGGTGTGAAAAATATGAAGAGCTTCAAAAGGTGTCAAAAAATATGAGGAGCATGAAACGGGCTGAACAAAAGGAGAAGCATGAAGCGGTGTTGAAGAACATGAAGAGCCTGCAAAGGTGTGAAAATATGAAGAGCTTCAAAAGGTGTCAAAAATATGAGGAGCATGAAACGGTCTGAAAAATAGGAGGAGCATGAAACGGTGTTCAAAAACATGAAGAGCCTGAAAAGGTGTGAAAAATATGAAGAGCTTGAAAATGTGTGAAATACATGAGGAGCCTGAAGCGGTCTGAAAAATAGGAGGAGCATGAAACGATGTTGAAAAACAGGAAGAGCCTGAAAATGTGTGAACAATATGAAGAGGTTCAAAAGGTGTCAAAAATATGAGGACCATGAAACAGTCTGAAAAATAGGAGGAGCATGAAGCGGTGTTGAAAAACATGAAGAACCTGAAAACGTGTGAAAAATATGAAGAGCTTCAAAAGGTGTGAAAAATATGAACAGCTTCAAAAGGTGTGAAAAATGAGATGAGCATGAAGCGGTCTGAAAAATAGGAGGAGCATGAAGTGTTGTCGAAAAACATGAAGAGAATGAAAAGGTGTGAAATATATGAAGATCTAGAAAAGGTGTCAAAAATATGCGGAGCATGAAACGGTCTGAAAAATAGGAGGAGCATGAAGTGTTTTAGAAAAACATGAAGAGACTGAAAATGTGTGAAAAATATGAAGATTTACAAAAGGTGTCAAAAATATGAGAAGCATGAAACGGTCTGACAAATAGGAGGAGCATGAAGCGGTGTTGAAAAACATGAAGACCCTGAAAAGCTGTGAAAAATATGAAGAGCTACAAAAGGTGTGAAAAATATGTGGAGCATGAAAGGGTCAGAATTATAGGAGGAGCATGAAGTGGTGTTGAAAAACATGAAGAGCCTGAAAAGGTTTGAAAAATATGAAGAGCTTCAATAGGTGTGAAAAATATGAGGAGCATGAAAAGGTCTGAAAAATAGTAGGAACATGAAGTGGTGTTGAAAAACATGAAGAGCCTGAAAAGGTGTGAAAATGAAGAAGAGCTTCAAAAGGTGTCAAAAATGACATGAGCATGAAACGGTCTGAAAAATAGGAGGAGGATGAAGTTGTCGTGAAAATCATGAAGTGCCTGAAATGGTGTGAAATATATGAAGAGCTTCAAAAGTTGTGAAAAAATGAGGAGGTTCAAAAGGTGTCAAAAATATGAGGAGCATGAAACGGTCTGAAAAATAGGAGGAGCATGAAAAGGTTTTCAAAAACATGAAGAGCCTGAAAAGGTGTGAAAAATATGAAGAGCTGAAAAGGTGTGAAATACATGAGGAGCCTGAAGCGGTCCTAAAAAATAGGGGGAGCATGAAACGGTGTTGAAAAACATGAAGAGCCTGAAAAGGTGTGAAAAATAGGAAGAGCTTCACAAGGTGTCAAATATATGAGGAGCATGAAACGGTCTGAAAAATAGGAGGAGCATGAAGCAGTCATCCAAAACATGAAGAACCTGAAAAGTTTTGAAAAATATGAAGAGCTTCAAAAGGTGTGAAAAATATGAGGAACATGAAACGGTCTGAAAAATAGGCGGAGCATGAAACGGTCTTAAAAATAGGAGGAGCATGAAATGGTGTTGAAAACCATGAAGAGCCTGAAAAGGTGTGAAAAATAGGAAGAGCTTCACAAGGTGTCAAATATATAAGGAGCATGAAACGGTCTGAAAAATAGGAGGAGCATGAAGCAGTCGTCAAAAACATGAAGAACCTGAAAAGTTTTGAAAAATATGAAGAGATTCAAAAGGTGTGAAAAATAGGAGGAACATGAAACGGTCTGAAAAATAGGGGCAGCATGAAACAGTGTTGAAAGACATGAAGAGCTTCAAAGGTGTCAAAAATATGAGGAGCATGAAACGGTCTGAAAAATAAGAGGATCATGAAACAGTCTGAAAAATAGGAGCAGCATGAAACGGTGTTGAAAGACATAAAGAGCTTCAAAAGGTGTGAAAAATATGAACAGCTTCAAAAGGTGTCAAAAATGAGACGAGCATGAAACGGTCTGAAAAATAAGAGGAGCATGAAGCGGTGTTCAAAAATATGAAGAGCCTGAAAAGTTGTGAAAAATATGAAGAGCTTCAAAAGGTGTTAAAAATATGAGGAGAATGAAACGGTCTGCAAAAGAGGAGGAACATGAAATGGTGTTCAAAAACATGAAGAGCATGAAAAGGTGTGAAAAATATGAAAAGCTTCAAAAGGTGTCAAATATATATGGAGCATGAAAAGGGCTGAAAATTAGGAGGAGCATGAAGCGGTGTTCAAAAATATGAAGAGCCTGAAAAGGTGTGAAAAATATGAAGAGCTTCAAAATGTGTCCAAAATATGAGGAGCATGATACGGTTTGAAAAATAGGAGGAGCATGAAGTGGTGTTGAAAAACATGAAGAGCCTGAAAACGTGTGAAAAATATGAAGAGCTTGAAAAGGTGTGAAAAATATGAAGAGCTTCAAAAGGTGTCAAATATATGATGAGCATGAAACGGTCTGAAAAATAGGAGGAGCATGACGCGGTTTTCAAACACATGAAGTGCCTGAAAAGGTCTGAAAAATACGAAGAGCTTGAAAAGGTGTGAAAAATATGAAGAGCTTCAAAAGGGTGTCAAAAATGAGATGAGCATGAAACGGTGTGAAATATAGGAGAAGCATGAAGCGGTGTTCAAAAACATGAAGAGCCTGAAAAGCTGTGAAAAATATGAAGAGCCTCAAGGTGTGAAATACTTGAGGAGCATGAATCATTCTGAAAAATAGGAGGAGCATGAAGCGGTATTGAAAAACATGAAGAGCCTGAAAAGGTGTGAAAAATATGAAGAGCTTCAAAAGGTGTCAAAACTATGAGGAGTATGAAACGGTCTGAAAAATAGGAGCAGCATGAAACGGTGTTCAAAAACATGAAGAGCCTGAAAAGGTGTTAAAAATATGAAGAGCTTCAAAAGTTGTCAAAAATATGAGGAGCATGAAACGATCTGAAAAATAGGAGGAGCATGAAGCGGTGTTCACAAACATGAAGAGCCAGAAAAGGTGTGAAAAATATGAAGAGCTTCAAAAGGTGTCAAAAATATGAGGAGCATGTAACGGTCTGAAAAATAGGAGGAGCATGAAGCCGTGTTCAAAAACATGAAGAGCCTGAAATGGTGTGAAAAACATGAAGAGCCTAAAAGGTGTGAAAAATATGAAAAGCTTCAAAAGATGTCACAAATATGAGGAGCTTGAAACGGTCTGAAAAATTGGAGGATCATGAAGCGGTGTTCAAAAACATGAAGAGCCTGAAAAGGTTTGAAAAATACGAAGAGCTACAAAGGTGTGAAAAATATGAAGAGCTTCAAAAGCTGTCAAAAATGAGATGAGCATGAAACGGTCTGAAAAATAGGAGGAGCATGAAGTGGTGTTGAAAAACATGAAGAACCTGAATAAGTGTGAAATATATGAAGAGATTCAAAAGTTGTGAAAAATATGAAGAGCTTCAAAAGGTGCGAAATACATGAGGAGCATGAAACGGTCTGAAACATAGGAGGAGCATGAAGCGGTGTTGAAAAACATGAAGAGACTTAAAACGTGTGAAATATATGAAGAGCTTCAAAAAGTGTGAAAAATATGAAGAGCTTAAAATGGTGTCAAAAATGAGATGAGCATGAAACGGTCTGAAAAATAGGTGGATCATGATGTGGTGTTGAAAAACATGAAGAGCCTGAAAAGTTGCGAAAAATATGAAGACCTTCAAAAGGTGTCAAGAATATGAGGAGCATGAAACGGTTTGAAAAATAGGAGGAGCATGAAACGGTGTCCAAAAACATGAAGAGCCTGAAAAGCTGTGAAAAATATGAAGAGCCTCAAGGTGAAATACTTGAGGAGCATGAATCGGTCTGAAAAATAGGAGGAGCATGAAGCGGTGTTGAAAAACATGAAGAGCCTGAATAAGTGTGAAATATATGAAGAGCTTCAAAAGTTGTGAAAAATATGACGAGCTTCAAAAGGTGGGAAATACATGAGGACCATGAAACGGTCTGAACAATAGGAGGAGCATGAAGCGGTGTTGAAAAACATGAAGAGCCTGAAAAGTTGCGAAAAATATGAAGACCTTCAAAAGGTGTCAAAAATATGAAGAGCTTCAAAAAGTGCGAAAAATGAGATGAGCATGAAACGGTCTGAAA
Organism: Dama dama; assembly: GCF_033118175.1. Lineage (NCBI taxonomy): Eukaryota > Metazoa > Chordata > Mammalia > Artiodactyla > Cervidae > Dama > Dama dama. Next base: position 6,732,279 of record NC_083709.1, read on the forward strand.
AATAGGTGGAGCATGAAGTGGTGTCGAAAAACATGAAGAGCCTCAAAAGGTTTGAAATAGTTGAGGAGCATGAATCGGCCTGAAAAATAGGAGGAGCATGAAGCGGTGTTGAAAGACATGAAGAGCCTCAAAAGGTGTGAAAAATATGAAGAGTTTCAAAAAGTGTCAAGAATGAGATGAGCATGAAATGGTCTGAAAAGTAGGAGGAGCATGAAGTGGTGTTGAAAAATATGAGGAGCCTGAAAATATGTGAAAAATACGAAGAGCTTCAAAAGGTGTCCACCATATGAGGAGCATGAAACTGTCTGAGATATAGGAGGAGCATGAAGTGGTGCTGTAAAACATGAAGAGCCTAAAAGGTGTGAAAAATATGAAAAGCTTCAAAAGATGTCATAAATATGGGGAGCATGAAACGGTCTGAAAAATTGGAGGATCATGAAGCGGTGTTGAAAAACATGAAGAGCCTGAAAAGGTGTGAAAAATATTAAGAGCTTCAAAAGGTGTGAAAAATATGAAGAGCTGCAAAAAGTGTCAAGAATGAGATGAGCATGAAATGGTCTGAAAAGTAGGAGAAGCATGAAGTGGTGTTGAAAAACATGAAGAGCCTGAAAAGGTGTGAAATATATGAACAGATTCAAAAAGTGTCAAAAATATAAGGAACATGAAACGGTCTGAAAAATAGGAAGAGCATGAAGCCGTGTTAAAAAACATGAAGAGCCTGGAAGGGTGTAAAAAATATGAAGAGCTTCAAAAGGTGTCAAAAATATAAGGAACATGAAACGGTCTGAAAAATAGGAGGAGCATGAAGTGGTGTTGAAAATCATGAAGAACCTGAAAAGGTGTGTAAAATATGAAGAGCCGCAAAATGTGTGAAATACATGAGGAGCATGAAACGGTCTGAAAAATAGGAGGAGCATGAAGCGGTGTTCAAAAATATGAAGAGCCTGAAAATTTGTGAAAACTATGAACCGCTTCAGAAGGTGTCAAAAATGAGATGAGCATGAAACGGTCTGAAAAATAGGAGGAGCCTGAAGTGGTGTTGAAAAGCATTAAGAGCCTGAAAATGTGTGAAATATATGAAGAGCTTCAAAAGATTTCAGAAATGAGAGGAGCATGAAACGGTCTGAAAAATAGGAGGAGCATGAAGCGGTGTTGAAAAACATGAAGAGCCTGAAAAGGTGTGAAAAATATGAATAGTTTCAAAAGATGTGAAAAATATGAAGAACTGCAAAAGCTGTCAAAAATAAGATGAGCATGAAACGGTCTGAAAAATAGGAGGAGCATGAAAAGGTGTTCAAGAACATGAAGAGCCTGAAAAGTTGTGAAAAATATGAAGAGCTTCAAGTTGTGAAATACATGAGGAGCATGAATCGGTCTGAAAAATAGGAGAAGCATGAAACGATGTTGAAAAACATGAAGAGCCTCAAAACGTGTGAAAAATATGAAGAGCTCAAAAGGTGTCAAAAATATGAAGAGCTTCAAAAAGTGCGAAAAATGAGATGAGCATGAAATGGTCTGAAAAAGGAGGAGCATGAAGCGGTGTTGAAAAACATGAAGAGCCTGAAAAGTTGTGAAAAATATGAAGAACTTCAAAGGTGTCAAAAATGTGAGGAGCATGAAACGGTCTGAAAAATAGGAGGAGCATGAAATCGTGTTCAAAAACATGAAGAGCCTGAAAAGGTGTGAAAAATATTAAGAGCTTCAAAATGTGTGAAATACAAGAGGAGCATGAATCGGTCTTAAAAATAGGAGGAGCATGAAGCGGTGTTGAAAAACATGAAGAACCAGAAAGGTGTGAAAAATATGAAGAGGCTGAAAATCTGTGAAAAATATGAAGAGCTTCAAAAGGTGTGAAAAATATGAAGAGCTTCAAAAAGTGTCAAAAACATGAGGAGCTTCAAAAGCTGTCAAAATTATGAGGAGCATGACACTGTCTGAAAAATATGAGCAGCATGAAACGTTGTCCAAAAACTTGAAGAGCCTGAAAAGGTGTGAAACATATGAAGAGCTTCAAAAGGTGTGAAATACAAGAGGAGCATGAATCGGTCTGAAAAATAGGAGGAGCATGAAGCGGTGTTGAAAAACATGAAGAACCAGAAAAGGTGTGAAAAATATGAAGAGCTTCAAAAGATGTCAAAAATATGAGGAGCTTGAAACTGTCTGAAAAATAGGAGCAGCATGAAACGGTGTTCAAAAACATGAAGAGCCTGAAAAGGTGTGAAAAATATGAAGAGCTTCAGAGGTGTGAAATACATGAGGAGCATGAAGCGGTCTGAAAAATAGGAGGAGCATGATGCAGTTTTGAAAAACATGAAGAGCCTGAAAAAGTGTGAAATATATGAAGAGCTTCAAAAGGTGTCAAAAATATGAGGAGTATGAAACGGTCTGAAAAATAGGAAGAGCATGAAAAGTTCTGAAAAATAGGAGGAGCATGAATCGGTGTTGAAAAACATGAAGATCCTGAAAAGGTGTGAAAAATATGAAGAGCTTCAAAAGGTGTCAAAACTATGAGGAGCATGAAACGGTCTGAAAAATAGGAGGAGCATGAAACGGTCTGAAACGTAGGAGGAGCATGAAGCGGTGTTAAAAAACCTGAAGAGCCTGAAAAGGGGTGAAATATATGAAGAGCTTCAAAAGGTGTCAACAAAAGGAGGAGCATGAAACGATGTGAAAAATAGGAGGAATATGAAGCGGTGTTGAAAAACCTGAAGAGCATGAAAAGGTGTGAAAAATATGAAGAGTTTCAAAAGGTGTCAAAACTATGAAGAGCATGAAACGGCCTGAAAAATAGGAGGAGCATGAAACGGCCTGAAAAATACGAGGAGCATGAAACGGTCTGAAAAATAGGAGGAACATGAAGCGGTGTTGAAAAACCGGAAGAGCCTGAAAAAGTGTGAAATATATGAACAGCTTCAAAAAGTGTCAAAAATATAAGGAGCATGAAATGGTCTGAAAAATAGGAGGAGCATGAAGCGGTGTTGAAAAACATGAATAGCCTGAAAAGGTGTGAAATATATGAAGAGTTACAAAAGGTGTCAAAAATATGAGGAGCATGAAACGGTCTGAAATATAGGAGGAGCATGAAGCCGTGTTCAAAAACATGAAGAGCCTGAAAAGGAGTGAAAAATATGAAGAGCTTCAAAAGGTGTCAAAATATGAGGAGCATGAAATTCTGAAAAATAGGAGGAGCATGAAACGGTCTGAAAAATAGGAGGAGCATGAATCGGTGTTGAAAACATGAAGAGCATGAAAAGGTGTGAAAAAACTGAAGATTTTCAAAAGGTGTCAAAAATATGAGGAGCATGAAATTGTCTGAAAAATAGGAGGAGCAGAAGTGGTGTTGAAAACAAGAAGAGCCTGAAAAGGTGTGAAAAATACCTAGAGCTTCAAAAGGTGTGAAAAATATGAGGAGCATGAAATGGTCTGAAAAATAGGAGGAGCATGAAGCGGTGTTCAAAAACATGAAGAGCCTAAAAATGTGTGAAAAATATGAAGATCTTCAAAAGGTGTGAAAAATATGAGGAGCATGAAACTGTCTGAAAAAAAGGAGGAGCATGAAGCGGTGTTGAAAAATATGAAGAGCCTGAAAAGGTGTGAAAAATATGAAGAGCTTCAAAAGGTGTCAAAATATGAGGAGCATTAAACGGCCTGAAAAATAGGGGGAGCATGAAACGGTCTGAAAAATAGCAGGAGCATGAATCGGTGTTGAAAAATATGAAGAGCATGAAAAGGTGTGAAAAATATGAAGAACTTCAAAAGGTGTCAAAATATGAGGAGCAAGAAACGGCCTGAAAAATAGGAGGAGCATGAAGCCGTGTTCAAAAACATGAAGAGCCTGGAAAAGTGTGAAAAATATGAAGAGCTTCAAAAGGTGTGTAATATATGAGGAGCATGAAACGGTCTAAAAAATAGGAGGAACATGAAGCGGTGATCAAAACATGAAGAGCCTGGAAAGGTGTGAAAAATATGTAGAGTTTCAAAATGTGTGAAAAATATGAGGAGCAAGAAACGGTCTGAAAAATAGGAGGAGCATGAAGCGGTGATCAAAACATGAAGAGCCTGAAAAGGTGTGAAATATATGAAGAGCTTCAAATTGTGTCAAATATGAGGACCATGAAACGTTCTGAAAAATAGGAGGAGCATGAAGCGGTGTTGAAAATCATGAAGTGCCTGAAAAGGTGTGAAATATATGAAGAGCTTCATATCATGTCAAATATCAGGAGCATGAAACGGTCAGAAAAATAGGAGGAGCATGAAGCCGTGTTCAAAAACATGAAGAGCCTGAAAAGGTGTGAAACATATGAATAGCTTCCAAAGGTGTCAAAAATGAAGTGAGAATGAAACGGTCTGAAAAATAGGAGGAGCATGAATAGGTGTTCTAAAACATGAAGAGCCTGAACAGGTGTGAAACATATGAATAGCTTCCAAAGGTGTCAAAAATGAAATGAGAATGAAACGGTCTGAAAAATTGGAGGAGCATGAATAGGTGTTCTAAAACATGAAGAGCCTGAACAGGTGTGAAACATATGAATAGTTTCCAAAAGTGTCAAAAATGAAATGAGCATGAAACGGTCTGAAAAATAGGAGGAGCATGAATAGGTGTTCTAAAACATGAAGAGCCTAAACAAGTGTGAAACATATGAATAGCTTCCAAAGGTGTCAAAAATGAAATGAGAATGAAACGGTCTGAAAAATAGGAGGAGCATGAAGCGGTGTTCAAAAATATGAAGAGTCTGAAAAGGTGTGAAATATATGAAGAGCTTCAAAATGTGTCAAAAATGAGATGAGCATGAAACGGTCTGAAAAATAGGAGGAGCATGAAGTGGTGTTGAAAACATGAAGAGCCTAAAAAAGTGTGAAATATATGAAGAGCTTCAAAAGGTGTCAAAAATATGAGGAGCATGAAACGGTCAGAAAAATATGAGCATCATGAAGCGGAGTTGAAAAACATGAAGAGCTTGAAATGTGTGAAAAATATGAAGAGCTTCAAAAGGTGTGAAAAATAAGAAGAGCTTCAAAAGCTGTCAAAAATGAGCTGAGCATGAAATGGACTGAAAAATATAAAAAGCATGAAGTGGTGTTGAAAACATGAAGAGCCTGAATATGTGTGAAAAATATGATGAGCTTCAAAAGGTGTCAAAAATACGAGGAGCATGAAACGGTCTGAAAAATAGGAGGATCAGGAAGCGGTGTTGAAAAACATGAAGAGCCTGAAAGGTGTGAAAAATATGAAGAGCTTCAAAAGGTGTCAAAAATGTGAGGAGCATGAAACGGTCTGAAAAATAGGAGGAGCATGAAACGGTGTTCCAAAACATGAAGAGCCTAAAAAGGGTGTGAAAAATATGAAGAGCTTCAAAAGGTGTCAAAAATATGAGGAGCATGAAACTGTCTGAAAAATCGGAGGAGCATGAAGTGGTGTGGAAAACATGAAGAGAATGAAAAAGTGTGAAATATATGAAGAGTTTCAAAAGGTGTCAAAACTATGAGGAGCATGAAACGGCCTGAAAAATAGGAGGAGCATGAAACGGTCTCAAAAATAGGAGGAGCATGAATCGGTGTTCAAAAACATGAAGAGCATGAAAAGGTGTGAAAAATATGAAGAGCTTCAAAAGGTGTCCAAAATATGAGGAGCATGAAACGGCCTGAAAAATAGGAGGAGCATGAAACGGTCTGAAAAATAGGAGGAGCATGAAGCGGTGTTGAAAAACCTGAAGAGCCTGAAAAGGCGTGAAATATATGAAGAGCTTCAAAAGGTGTCAACAATAGGAGGAGCATGAAACGGTCTGAAAAATAGGAGGAATATGAAGCGGTGTTGAAAAACCTGAAGAGCATGAATAGGCGTGAAAAATATGAATAGTTTCAAAAGGTGTCAAAATTATGAAGAGCATGAAACGGCCTGAAAAATAGGAGGAGCATGAAACGGTCTGAAAAATAGGAGGAGCATGAAACGGTCTAAAAAATACGAGGAGCATGAATGGGTGTTGAAAACATGAAGAGCATGAAAAGGTGTGAAATATATGAAGAGCTTCAAATGGAGTCAAAAATATGAGGAGCATGAAACGGTCTGAAAAATAGGAGGAGCATGAAGTGGTGTGGAAAACATGAAGAGAATGAAAAAGTGTGAAATATATGAAGAGCTTCAAAAAGTGTGAAAAATATGATGAGCTTCAAAAGGTGTCAAAAATATGACGAGCATGAAACGGTCTGAAAAATAGGAGGCGCATGAAACTGTGTTCAAAAACATGAAGAGCCTAACAAGGTGTGAAAAATATGAAGAGCTTCAAAAGGTGTGAAATACAAGAGGAGCATGAAACGGTCTGAAAAATAGGAGGAGCATGAAGCGGTGTTGAAAAGCCTGACGAACCAGAAAAGGTGTGAAAAATATGAAGAGCTTCAAATGGTGTCAAAAATATGAGGAGCATGAAACTGTCTGAAAAATAGGAGGAACATGAAATGGTGTTCAAAAACATGAAGAGCCTGAAAAGGTGTGAAAAATATGAAGAGCTACAAAACGTGTGAAATACATGAGGAGCATGAAACGGTCTGAAAAATAGGAGGAGCATGAAGCGGTGTTGAAAAACATAAAGAGCATGAAAAGCTGTGAAAACTATGAAGAGCTTCAAAAGTGTCAAAAATATGGGAGCATGAAACGGTCTGAAAAATAGGAGGACCATGAAGCGGTGTTGAAAAACATGAAGAACCTGAAAAGGTGTGAAAAATATGAAGAGCTTCAAAAGGTGTGAAAAACATGAAGAGCTTCAAAAGTGGTCAAAATGAGATGAGCATGAAACGGTCTGAAAAATAGGAGGAGCATGAAGTGGTGTTGAGAAAAATTAAGAGCCTGAAAAGTTGTGAAATATATGAAGAGTTTCAAAAGGTGTCAAAAATATGAGGAGCATGAAACGGTCTGAAATAGGAGGAGCATGAAGCGGTGTTCAAAAACATGAAGAGCCTGAAAAGTTGTGAAAAATATGAAGAGCTTCAAAAGGTGTCAAAAATATGAGGAGCATGAAACGGTCTGAAAAATAAGAGGAGCATGAAGTGGTGTGGAAAAACAAGAAGAGCCTGAAAAGGTGTGAAAAATATGAAAGGCTTCAAAAGGTGTCAAAAATATGAGGAGCATGAAACGTTCTGAAAAATAGGAGGAGCATGAAGCGGTGTTGAAAAACATGAAGAGCCTGAAAACGTGTGAAAAATATGAAGGGTTTCAAAAGGTGTGAAAAATATGAACAGCTTCAAAAAGTGTCAAAAATGAGATGAGCATGAAGCAGTCTGAAAAATGGTGGAGCATGAAGTGTTGTTGAAAAACATGAAGAGCCTGAAATCGTGTGAAAAATATGAAGAGCTTCAAAAGGTGTGAAATACATGAGGAGAATTAATCGGTCTCAAAAATAGGAGTAGCATGAAGCGGTGTTGAAAAACATGAAGAGCCTGAAAAGGTGTGAAAAATATGAAGAGCTTCAAAAGGTGTGAAAAATACGAGGAGCATGAAGAGGTGTTCAAAAACATGAAAAGCCTGAAATGTTGTAAAAAATATGAAAAGCTTCAAAAGGTGTCAAAAATATGAGGAGCATGAAATGGTCTGAAAAACCGGAGGAGCATGAAGCGGTGTTCAAAAACATGAAGAGCCTGAAAACATGTGAAAAATATGAAGAGCTTCAAAAATGTGAAAAATATGAAGAGCTTGAAAAGGTTTGAAATATATGAAGAGCTTCAAAAGGTGTCAAAAATTAGATGAGCATGAAAAGGTCTGAAAAATAGGAGGAGCATGAAGTGGTGTTGAAAAACAGGAAGCGCCTGAAAAGGTGTGAAAAATATGAAGAGCTTCAAAATGTGTCAAAAATATGAGGAGCATGAAATGGTATGAACAAGAGGAGGAGCCTGAAAAGGAGTTCAAAAACATGAAGAGCCTGAAAAGATGTGAAGAATATGAAGAGCTTCACAAGGTGTCAGAAATACGAGGAGCATGAAACGGTCTCAAAAATAGGAGGACCAGGAAAGGGTTTTGAAAAACATGAACAGCATGAAAAGCTTTGAAAAATATGAAGAGCTTCACAAGGTGTCAGAAATACGAGGAGCATTAAAAGGTCTGAAAAATATGAGGAGCATGAAAAGGTGTTCAAAAACATGAAAACCCTGAAAAGTTGTGAAATATATGAAGAGCTTCAAAATATGTTAAAAATTGGAGGAGCATGAAACGGTCTGAAAAATATGAGGAGCAAGAAACGGTGTGAAAAATATGAAGATCTTCAAAAGGTGTCAAAATTATGAGGAGCATGACACTGTCAGAAATATAGGAGGAGGATGATGCGGATTTGAAAAACATGAAGAGTCTGAAAAGGTGTGACAATTATGAAGCGCTTCAAAAGGTGTCAAAATTATGGGGAGCATTAAACGGTCTGAAAAACAGGAGGAGCATCAAATGGTGTTCAAAGACGTGAAGAGCATGAAAAGGTGTGCAATATAATAAGAGCTTCAAAAGGTGTCAAAAATATGAGGAACATGAAACGGTCTGAAAAATAGGAGGAGCATGATTTGGTATTGAAAAACAGAAAGAGCCTGAAAAGGTGTGAAAAATATGAAGAGCTTCAAAAGGTGTCAAAAATATGTGGAGCATGAAACGGTTTAAAAAATAGGTGGAGCATGAAATGGACTTCAAAAACATGAAGAGCCTGAAAAGGTGTGAAAAATATGAAGAGCTTCAAAAGGTGTCAAAAATATGAGGAGCATGAAACGGTCTGAAAAATAGGAGGAGCATGAAGTGGTATTGAAAAACAGAAAGAGCCTGAAAAGGTGTGAAAAATATGAAGAGCTTCAAAAGGTGTCAAAAATATGAGGAGCATGAAAGGGTTTAAAAAATAGAAGGAGCACGAAACGGTCTTCAAAAATATGAAGTGCCTGAAAAGGTGTGAAAAATATGAAGAGCTTCAAAAGGTGTCAAACATATGAGGAGCATGAAACAGTGTTCAAAAACATGAAAAGCCTGAAAAGTTGTGAAATATATGAAGAGCTTCAAAAGGTGTCAAAAATGTGAGGAGCATGAAACGGTCTGAAAAATAGGAGGAACATGAAGCGGTGTTGAAAAACATGAAGAACCTGAAAAGGTGTGAAAAAATATGAAGAGCTTCAAAAGGTGTCAAAAATATGAGGAGCATGAAACAGTCCGAAAAATAGGAGCAGCATGAAGCGGATTTGAAAAACATGAAGAGCCTTAAAAGATGTCAAAAATATGAAGCACTTCAAAAGGTTTCAAAAATATAAGGAGCATGAAACGGTCTGAAAAATAGGAGGAGCATGAAACGCTTTTCAAATCGTGAAGAGCCGGAAAAGGTGTGAAAAATATGAAGAATTTCAAAAGCTGTCAAAAATATGAGGAGTATGAAACGGTGTTCAAAAACATGAAAAGCCTGAAAATGTGTGAAATATATGAAGAGCTCCAAAAGGTGTCAAAAATAGGAGGAGCATGACACGGTCAGAAGTATAGCAGGAGCATGAAGTGGTGTTGAAAACATGAAGAACCTGAAAAGTTGTGAAATGATGAAGAGCTTCAAAAGGTGTCAAATATATGAGCAGCATGAAACGTTCTGAAAAACTGGAGGTGCAAGAAACGATGTTCAAAACATGAAGAGGCTGAAAAGGTGTGAAAAATATGAAGGGCTTCAAAACGTACCAAAAATATGAGGAGCATGAAACGGTTTGAAAAACAGGAGGAGCATGAAGCCGTGTTGAAAAACATGAAGAGCCTGAAAAGGTGTGAAAAATATGAAGAGCTTCAAAATGTATCAAAAATATGAGGAGCATGAAACGGTCTGAAAAATAAGAGGAGCATGAAGCGGTGTTGAAAAATATGAACAGCATGAAAACGTGTGAAAAATATGAAGAGCTTCAAAAGGTGTGAAAAATATGAAAAGCTTCTAAAGGTGTCAAAAATGAGATGGGCATGAAACGGTCTGAAAATTAGGAGGAGCATGAAGTGGTGTTGAAAAACATGAAGAGACTGAAAAGGTGTGAAATATACGATGAGCTTCAAAAGGTGTGAAAATATGAAGAGCTTCACAAGGTGTCAAAAATATGAGCAGCATGAAACAGTCTGAAAAACAGGAGGAACATGAAACGGTGTTCAAAAACATGAAGAGCCTGGAGAAGTGTGAAAAATATGAAGAGCTTCAAAGGGTGTCAAAAATATGAGGAGCATGAAACGGTCTGAAAAATAGGAGGAGCATGAAACGGTCTGAAAAATAGGAGGAGCATGAAGCGGTGTTCAAAAACATGAAGAGCCTGAAAAGGTGTGAAATATATGAAGAGCCTCAAAGGTGTCAAAAATATGAGGAGCAAGAAACGGTCTGAAAAATAGGAGGAGCTTAAGCGGGTTGAAAAATATGAAGAGCCTGAAACGATGTGAAAAATATGAAGAGCTTCAAAAGGTGTCAAATATATGAGGAGCATGAAACGGTCTGAAAAATTGGAGAAGCATGAAGTTGTGTTCAAAAAAATGAAGAGCCTTAAAAGGTGCGAAAAATATGAGGAGCTTCAAAAGGTGTCAAAAATATGAGGACCATGAAACGGTCTGAAAAATATGAGGAGCAAGAAACTGTTTTCAAAAACATGAAGAGCCTCAAAAAGTGTGAAAAGTATGAAGAGCTTCAAAGGATGTCAAAAATATGAGGAGCATGAAAATGTCTGAAAAATAGGAAGAGAATGAAGCGGTGTAGAAAAACATGAAAAGCCTGAAAAGGTGTGAAAAATATGAAGAGCTTCAAAAGGTGTGAAAAATACGAGGAGCATGAAGAGGTGTTCAAAAACATGAAAAGCCTGAAATGTTGTAAAAAATATGAAAAGCTTCAAAAGGTGTCAAAAATATGAGGAGCATGAAACGGTCTGAAAAACCGGAGGAGCATGAAGCGGTGTTCAAAAACATGAAGAGCCTGAAAAGATGTGAAAAATTTGAAGAGCTTCAAAAATGTGAAAAATATGAAGAGCTTCAAAAGGTGTGAAATATATGAAGAGCTTCAAAAGGTGTCAAAAATTAGATGAGCATGAAACGGTCTGAAAAATAGGAGGAGCATGAAGTGGTGTTGAAAAACAGGAAGCGCCTGAAAAGGTGTGAAAAATATGAAGAGCTTCAAAATGTGTCAAAAATATGAGGAGCATGAAATGGTATGAACAAGAGGAGGAGCCTGAAAAGGAGTTCAAAAACATGAAGAGCCTGAAAAGATGTGAAGAATATGAAGAGCTTCACAAGGTGTCAGAAATACGAGGAGCATGAAACGGTCTCAAAAATAGGAGGACCAGGAAAGGGTTTTGAAAAACATGAACAGCATGAAAAGCTTTGAAAAATATGAAGAGCTTCACAAGGTGTCAGAAATACGAGGAGCATTAAAAGGTCTGAAAAATATGAGGAGCATGAAACGGTGTTCAAAAACATGAAAACCCTGAAAAGTTGTGAAATATATGAAGAGCTTCAAAATATGTTAAAAATTGGAGGAGCATGAAACGGTCTGAAAAATATGAGGAGCAAGAAACGGTGTGAAAAATATGAAGATCTTCAAAAGGTGTCAAAATTATGAGGAGCATGACACTGTCAGAAATATAGGAGGAGGATGATGCGGATTTGAAAAACATGAAGAGTCTGAAAAGGTGTGACAATTATGAAGCGCTTCAAAAGGTGTCAAAATTATGGGGAGCATTAAACGGTCTGAAAAACAGGAGGAGCATCAAATGGTGTTCAAAGACGTGAAGAGCATGAAAAGGTGTGCAATATAATAAGAGCTTCAAAAGGTGTCAAAAATATGAGGAACATGAAAGGGTCTGAAAAATAGGAGGAGCATGATTTGGTATTGAAAAACAGAAAGAGCCTGAAAAGGTGTGAAAAATATGAAGAGCTTCAAAAGGTGTCAAAAATATGTGGAGCATGAAACGGTTTAAAACATAGGTGGAGCATGAAACGGACTTCAAAAACATGAAGAGCCTGAAAAGGTGTGAAAAATATGAAGAGCTTCAAAAGGTGTCAAAAATATGAGGAGCATGAAAGGGTTTAAAAAGTAGAAGGAGCACGAAACGGTCTTCAAAAATATGAAGTGCCTGAAAAGGTGTGAAAAATATGAAGAGCTTCAAAAGGTGTCAAACATATGAGGAGCATGAAACAGTGTTCAAAAACATGAAAAGCCTGAAAAGTTGTGAAATATATGAAGAGCTTCAAAAGGTGTCAAAAATGTGAGGAGCATGAAACGGTCTGAAAAATAGGAGGAACATGAAGCGGTGTTGAAAAACATGAAGAACCTGAAAAGGTGTGAAAAAATATGAAGAGCTTCAAAAGGTGTCAAAAATATGAGGAGCATGAAACAGTCCGAAAAATAGGAGCAGCATGAAGCGGATTTGAAAAACATGAAGAGCCTTAAAAGATGTCAAAAATATGAAGCACTTCAAAAGGTTTCAAAAATATAAGGAGCATGAAACGGTCTGAAAAATAGGAGGAGCATGAAACGCTTTTCAAATCGTGAACAGCCGGAAAAGGTGTGAAAAATATGAAGAACTTCAAAAGCTGTCAAAAATATGAGGAGTATGAAACGGTGTTCAAAAACATGAAAAGCCTGAAAATGTGTGAAATATATGAAGAGCTCCAAAAGGTGTCAAAAATAGGAGGAGCAAGAAGCGGCGTAGAAAAACCTGAAGAGCCTGAAAAGGTGTGAAAAATATGAAGATCTTCAAAAGGTGTCAAAAATATGAGGAGCATGAAACAGTCTGAAAGAGAGGAGGAGCATGAAACGGTGTTGAAAAACATGAGGAGCATGGAAAGGTGTGAAAAATATGAAGAGCTTCAAAAGGTGTCAAAAATATGAGTAGCATGAAACTGTCTGAAAAATACGAGGAGCATGAAACCGTGTTGAAAAATATGAAGACCATGAAAGGGTGTGAAAAACATGAAGAGCTTCAAAAGGTGTCAAAAATATGAGGAGCATGAAACGGTCTGAAAAATAGGAGGAACATGAAACGGTTTGACAAATAGGAGGAGCATGAAACGGTGTTGAAAAACATGAAGAACCTGAAAGGTGTCGAAAATATGAAGAGCTTCAAAATGTGTCAAAAATATGAGGAGCATGAAACGGTTTGAAAAATAGGAGGAGCATGAAACGGTGTTGAAAAACATGAAGAACCTGAAAGGTGTCGAAAATATGAAGAGCTTCAAAATGTGTCAAAAATATGAGGAGCATGAAACGATCTGAATAATCGGAGGAGCATGAAAGCGTGTTGAAAAACATGAAGAGCACGGAAAGGTGTGAAAAATATGAAGAGCTTCAAAAGGTGTCAAAAATATGAGGACCATGAAACGGTCTGAAAAATAGGAGGAGCATGAAGCGGTGTTGAAAAACATGAAGAGCCTGAAAAGTTGTGAAATATATGAAGAGCTTCAAAAGGTGTAAAAAATATGAGGAGTTTGAAACGGTCTGAAAAATAAGAGGATCTGGTTTCCTCAGTGTGTATGCCCAGAAGTGGAATTGCTGGGTCATATGGCAGTTCTATTTCCAGTTTTTTAAGAAATCTCTACACCGTTTTCCATAGCGGCAGTACTAGTGTGCATTCCCACCAACAGTATAAGAGGGTTCCCTTTTCTCCACTCCCTCTCCAGCATTTATTGCTTGTAGACTTTTGGATAGCAGCCATCCTGACTGGCATGTAATGGTACCTCATTGTGGTTTTGATTTGTATTTCTCTAATAATGAGTGATGCTGAGCATCTTTTCATGTGTTTGTTATCCATCTGTATGTCTTCTTTGGAGAAATGTCTGTTTAGTTCTTTGGCTCATTTTTTATTGGGTCATTTATTTTTCTGGAATTGAGCTGCAGGATTTGCTTGTATATTTTTGAGATTAATCCTTTGTCTGTTTCTTCATTTGCTATTATTTTCTCCCAATCTGAGGGCTGTCTTTTCACCTTACTTATAGTTTCCTTTGTAGTGCAAAAGCTTTTAAGTTTCATTAGGTCCCATTTGTTTAGTTTTGCTTTTATTTCCAATATTCTGGGAGGTGGGTCATAGAGGATCTTGCTTTGATTTATGTCGGAGAGTGTTTTGCCTATCTTCTCCTCTAGGAGTTTTAGTTTCTGGTCTTACATTTAGATCTTTAATCCATTTTGAGTTTATTTTTGTGTATGGTGTTAGAAAGTGTCCTATTTTCATTCTTTTACAAGTGGTTGACCAGTTTTCCCAGCACCACTTGTTAAAGAGGTTGTCTTTTTTCCATTGTATATCCTTGCCTCCTTTGTCAAAGATAAGGTGTCCATAGGTTCGTCTGAAAGAGACACGTGCACCCCAATGTTCATCGCAGCACTGTTTATAATGGCCAGGACATGGAAGCAACCTAGATGCCCGTCAGCAGATGAATGGATAAGAAAGCTGTGGTACATATACACCATGGAATATTACTCAGCCATTAAAAAGAATTCATTTGAATCAGTCCTAATGAGATGGATGAAGCTGGAGCCCATTATACAGAGTGAAGGAAGCCAGAAAGATAAAGAACATTACAGCATACTGACACATGTATATGGAATTTAGAAAGGTGACAACGATAACCCTATATGCAGAACAGAAAAAGAGACACAGAAATACAGAACAGACTTTTAAACTTTGTGGGAGACTGTGAGGGTGGGATATTTCAAAAGAACAGCATGTATGCTATCTATGGTGAAACAGATTACCAGCCCAGGTAGGATGCACGAGACAAGTGCTCCGGCTTGGTGCACTGGGAAGACCCAGAGGAATCGGGTGGAGAGGGAGGTGGGAGGGGGAATCGGGACTGGGAATACATGTAAATCCATGGCTGATTCATATCAAAGCATGACAAAACCCACTGGAAAAAAAATAAAAAAAATAAAAAAAAAATAAAAAAAAATAACAATAAAAAAAAAAAAAGGGGGAGCATGAAACGGTGTTCAAAAACATGAAGAGCCTGAAAAGGTGTGGAAATTATGAAGAGCTTCAAAAGGTGTCAAATATATGAGGAGCATAAAACGGTCTGAAAAAAAGGAGGAGCATGAAATGGTGTTGAAAAACATGAAGAGCCTGAAAAGGTGTGAAAAATATGAAGAGCTTCAAAAGGTTTCAAAAATATGAGAGGCATGAATGGTCTGAAATATAGGGGGAGCATGAAGCGGTGTAGAAAAACAAAAGGTGTCAAATATATGAGGAGCATGAAACGGTCTGAAAAAAAGGAGGAGCATGAAATGGTGTTGAAAAACATGAAGAGCCTGAAAAGGTGTGATAAATATGAAGAGTTTCAAAACGTGTCAAAAAGATGAGGAGCATGAAACGGTCTGAAAAATAGGAGAAGCATGAAGCGGTGTTGAAAAATATGAAGAGCCTGAAAAGGTGTGATAAATATGAAGAGTTTCAAAACGTGTCAAAAAGAAGTGGAGCATGAAATGGTTTGAAAAATAGGAGGAGCATGAAACGATGTTGAAAAAAATGAAGAGCTTGAAAAAGTGAGAAAAATATAAAGAGCTTCAAAAAGTGTGAAAAATATGAAGAGCGTCAAAAGGTGTCAAAAATGAGATGAGCATGAAACGGGCTGAAAAGTAGGAGGAGCATGAAGTGGTGTTGACAAACATGAAGAGCCTGAAAACGTGTGAAAAATATGAAGGGCTTTAACAGGTGTGAAAAATATGAAGAGCTTCCAAAGGTGTCAAAAATATGAGGAGCATGAATCGGTCTCAAAAAATAGGAGAGAGCAGGAAGCGGATTTGAAAAACATGAAGAGCCTGAAATGGTGTGATAATTATGAAGCACTTCAAAAGGTGTCAAAATTATGGGGAGCATTAAACGGTATGAAAAATAGGAGGAGCTTGAAACCTTGTTGAAAAATATGAAGAGCATGAAAAGGTGTGAAAAATATGAAGAGCTTCAAAAGGTGTCTAAATATGAGGAGAAGGAAACGGTCTGAAAAATAGGAGGAGCATGAAACGGTGTTCAAAAACAGGAGGAACATGACAAATTGTGAAAAATATGAAGAGTTTCAAAAGGTGTCAAAAATATGAGGAGCATGAGACGGTCTGAAAAATAGGAGGAGCAAGAAACGGTGTTCAAAAATATGAAGAGCCTGAAAAGTTGTGAAAAATATGAAGAGCTTCAAAAGGTGTCAAAAATATGAGGAGCATGAAACGGTCTGAAAAATATGAGGAGCATGAAACGGTGTTCAAAATCATGCAAACCCTGAAAAGGTGTGAAATATATGAAGAGCTTCAAAAGATATCAAAAATAGGAGGAGCACGAAGCGGTGTAGAAAAACATGAAGAGCCTGAAAAGGTGTGAAAAATATGAAGAGCTTCATAAGGTGTCAAATATATGAGGAGCATGAAACGGTCTGAAAAATGGGAGGAGCATGAGGTGGTGTTCAAAAACATGAAGAGCCTGAAAAGGTGTGAAAAATATGAAGAGCTTCAAAATGTGTCAAAAATATGAGGAGCAAGAAACGGTCTGAAAATTAGGAGGAGCATGAAGCCATTTTCAAAAACTTGAAGAGCCTGAAAAGGTGTGAAAAATATGAAGAGCTTCAAAACGTCACAAAAAAATGAGGAGCATGAAACAGTCTGAAAATAGAAGGAGCATGAAGCGGTGTTCAAAAACATGAAGAACCTGAAAATGTGTGAATAATATGAAGAGCTTCAAAAGGTGTCAAAAATGAGATGAGCATGAAGCGGTCTGAAAAAAAGGAGGAGCATGAAGCGTTGTTGAAAAACATGAAGAGCCTGAAAAATTGTGAAAAATATGAAGAGCTTCAAGAGGTGTCAAAAATATCAGGAGCATGGAACGGTCTGAAAAATAGGAGGAGCATGAAGCGTTGTTGAAAAACATGAAGAGCCTGAAAAGGTGTGAAAAATATGAGAGCGTGAAAAGGTATGAAAAATATGCAGAGCATGAAACTGTGTTCAAAAACATGAAGAGCCTGAAAAGTTGTTCAAAATATGAAGAGCTTCAAAAGGGGTCAAAAATGTGAGGAGCATGAGACGGTCTGAAAAATAGGAGGAACATGAAACGGTGTTCCAAAACATGAAGAGCCTGAAAAGGTGTGAAAAATATGAAGAGCTTCAAAAGGTGTCAAAAATATGAGGAGCAAGTAACGGTCTGAAAATTAGGAGGAGCATGAAGCCGTGTTCAACATCTTGAAGAGCGTGAAATGGTGTGAAAAATATGAAGAGCTTCAAAAGGTGTCAAAGATATGAGGAGCATGAAACAGTCTGAAAAATAGGAAGAGCATGAAATGGTGTTCAAAAACATGAAGAGGCTGAAAAGGTGTGAAATATATGAAGAGCTTCCAAAGCTGTCAAAAATATGAAGAGCATGAAACGGTCTGAAAAATAGGAGGAGCATATAACGGTGTTCAAAAACATGAAGAGCCTGAAGGGTATTAAAAATATGCAGAGCTTCAAAACTTCTCAAAAACATGAGGAGCATGAAACGGTCTGAAAAATAGGAGGAGTATGAAACGGTGTTCAAAAACATGAAGAGCCTGAAAAGGTGTGAAAAATATGAAGAGCATGAAAATGTGTGAAAAATATGAGGAGAATGAAACTGTGTTCAAAAACATGAAAATCCTGAAAAGGTGTGAAAAATATGAAGAGCTTCAAAACGTCTCAAAAACATGAGGAGCATGAAACAGTACTGAAAATAGAAGGAGCCTGAAGCGGTGTTCAAAAACATGAAGAGCCTGAAAAGGTGTGAATAATATGAAGAGCTTCAAAAAGTTTCAAAATATGAGGAGCATGATACGGTCTAAAAATAGGAGGAGCATGAAACTGTGTTGAAAACATGAAGAGCCTTAAAAGGTGTGAAAAATATGAAGAGCTTCAAAAGGTGTCAAAAATATGAGGAACATGAAACGGTGTTCAAAACATGAAGAGCCTGAAAAGGTGTGAAAAATATGAAAAGCTTCAAAAGGTGTCAAAAATATGAGGAGCATGAAACGGTCTGAAAAATAGGAGGAGCACGAAATGGTGTTCAAAACCATGAAGAGCCTGAAAATGTGTGGAAAATATGAAGAGATTCAAAGGGTGTCAAAAATATGAGGAGCATGAAACGGTCTGAAAAATAGGAGGAGCATGAAACGGTGATCAAAAACATGAAGAGCCGGAAAAGGTGTGAAAAATATGAAGAGTTTCAAAAGGTGTGAAATACATGAGGAGTTTGAAACGGGCTGAAAAATAGGAGAAGCATGAAGTGGTGTGGAAAAATATAAAGAGCCTGAAAAGGTGTGAAAAATATGAAAAGCTTCAAAATGTGTTAAAAATGAGATGAGCATGAAACGATCTGAAAAATAGGAGGATCAAGAAACGGTGTTGAAAAACATGAAGAGCCTGAAAACGTGTGAAAAATATGAAGAGCTACAAAAGGTGTCAAAAATGAGATGAGCATGAAACGGTCTGAAAAATAGGAGGAGCGAGAAGCAGTGTTCAAAAACATGAAGAGCCTGAAAAGGTGTGAAAAATATGAAGAGCTTCAAAAGGTGTCAAAAATATGAGCAGCATGAAAAGGTCTGAAAAATAGGAGAAGCATTAAGCGGTGTTCAAAAACATGAAGAGCCTGAAAAGTTGTGAAAAATATGAAGAGCTTCAAAAGGTGTCAAAAATATGAGGAGCATGAAACGGTCTGAAAAATAGGAGGAGCATGAAGTGTTGTTGAAAAACATGAAGAGACTGAAAAGGTGTGAAAATTATGAAGAGCTTCAAAATGTGTGAAATACATGAGGCGCATTAAACGGTCTGAAAAATAGGAGGATCATGAAGCGATGTTCAAAAACATAAAGAGCTTGAAAAGGTGTGAAAAATATGAAGAGCTTCAAAAGATGTGAAAAATATGAGGAGCATGAAACGGTCTGAAAATAGAAACAGCATGAAACGGTGTTGAAAAAAATGAAGAGCCTGAAAACGTGTGAAAAATATGAAGAGCTTCAAAAGGTTTGAAAAATATGAAGAGCTTCAAAAGGTGTCAAAAATATGAGGAGCATGAAACGGTCTGAAAAATAGGAGGAGCATGAAGCGGTGTTGAAAACAAAAAGAGCATGAAAAGGTGTGAAAAATATGAAGAGCTTCAAAAGGTTTGAAAAACATGAGGAGCACGAAATGGTCTGAAAAATAGGAGGAGCATGAAATGCTGTTGAAAAACATGAAGAGCCAGAAAAGGTGTGAAAAGTACGAAGGGCTTCAAAAGGTGTCAAAATATGAGGAGCATGAAACGGCCTGAAAAATAGCAGGAGCATGAAACGGTATGAAAAATAGGAGGAGCATGAATCCCTGTTCAAAACCATGAAGAACTTGAAAAGTTGTGAAATATATGAAGAGTTTCAAAAGGTGTCAAAAATAGGAGGAGAATGAAACTGTCTGAAATAAAGGAGGAGCATGAAGCGGTGTTGAAAACCATGAAGAGCCTGAAAAGGTGTGAAAAATATGAAGAGCTTCAAAAGGTGTCAAACATAGGAGGAGCAGAAAACGGTCTGAAAAATAGGAGGAGCATGAGGCCGTGATCAAAAACATGAAGAGCATGAAAAGGTGTGAAAAATATGAAGAGCTTCAAAAGGATTGAAATACATGAGGAGCACGAAACGGTCTGAAAAAAAGGAGGAGCATGAAGCGGTGTTCAAAAACATGAAGAGCCTGAAAAGGTGTGAAAAATATGAAGAGCTTCAAAATGTGTCAAAAATATTAGGAGCAGGAAACGGTCTGAGAAATAGGAGGAGCATGAAACGGTGTTCAAAAACATGAAGAGCCTGGAAAAGTGTGAAAAATATGAAGAGCTTCAAAAGGTGTGTAATATATGAGGAGCATGAAACGGTCTAAAAAATAGGAGGAGCATGAAGCTGTGTTGAAAAACATGAAGAGCCTGTAAAGGAGTGAAATAAATGAAGAGCTTCAAAAGGTGTCAAAAATATGAGGAGCAAGAAACGGTCTGAAATATAGGAGGAGTATGAAGCGGTGTTGAAAAACCTGAAGAGACTGAAAACGTGTGAAATATATGAAGAGCTTTAAAAGGTGTGAAAAATATGAAGATCTTCAAAAGGTGTCAAAAATATGAGGAGCATGAAACGGTCTGAAAAATAGGAGAATGAAGCGGTGTTGAAAAACAAGAAAAACCTGAAAAGGTGTGAAAAATATGAAGAGCTTCAAAACGAGTCAAAAATATGAGGAGCATGAAACAGTCTGAAAAATGGAGGAGAATGAAGCGGTGTTCAAAAACATGAGAACCAGAAAAGGTGTGAAAAATATGAAGAGCTTCAAAAGTTGTGAAATATATGCGGAGCATGAAACGGTCGGAAAAGTATGAGGATCATGAACCGGTGTTCAAAACATGAAGAGACTGAAAAGGTGAGAAAAATATGAAGAGCTTCAAAATGTGTCAAAAATATTAGGAGCAGGAAACGGTCTGAAAAAGAGGAGGAGCATGAAACGGTGTTCAAAAACATGAAGAGTCTGGAAAGGTGTGAAAAATATGAAGAGCTTCAAAAGGTGTGTAATATATGAGGAGCATGATACGGTCTAAAAAATAGGAGGACCATGAAGCCGTGTTGAAAAACATGAAGAGACAGTAAAGGAGTGAAATAAATGAAGAGCTTCAAAAGGTGTCAAAAATATGAGGAGCAAGAAACGGTCTGAAATATAGGAGGAGCATGAAGCGGTGTTGAAAAACATGAAGAGCATCAAAAGGTGTCAAAAATATGAAGAGCTTCGAATGGTGTCAAAAATATTATGAGCATGAAACGGTCTGAAAAATAGGAGGAGCATGAAGCGGTGTTGAAAAACATGAAGAGCTTGAAAAGGTGTGAAAAATATGAAGAGCTTCAAAATGTGTCAAAATTATGAGGAGCATGAAATGATCTGAAAAATAGGAGGAGCAGGAAGCCGTGTTGAAAAACATGAAGAGCCTGAAAAGCTGTGAAAAATATGAAGAGCTTCAAAAGGTGTCAAAACTATGAGGAGCATGAAACGGTCTGAAAAACTGGAGGAGCATGAAGCGGTGTTGAAAAACATGAAGAGAATGAAAAGGTGTGAAAAATATGAAGAGCTTCAAAATGTTTCAAAAATATGAGGAGCATGAAATCGTCTGAAAAATAGGAGAAGCATGAAGCGGTGTTGAAAAACATGAAGAGCCTGAAAAGATGTGAAATATGTGAAGAGCTTCCAAACGTGTCAAAAATACCAGGAGCATGAAACAGTCTGAAAAATAGGAGGAGCATGAAGCGGTGTAGAAAAACATGAAGAGCTTGAAAAGGTGTGAAAAAAATGAAGATATTCAAAATGTGTCAAAAATATGAGGAGCATGAAACGGTCTGAAAAATAGGAGGAGCATGAAATGCTGTTGAAAAACATGAAGAGCCTGAAAAGGTGTGAAAAATATGAAGAGCTTCAAAAGGTGTGAAATATATGAAGAGCATGAAACGGTCTGAAAAATAGGAGGAGCATGAAGCTGTATTCAAAAACATGAGAACCAGAAAAGGTGTGAAAAATATGAAGAGCTTCAAAAGGTGTGAAATATATGCGGAGCATGAAACGGTCGGAAAAATAGGAGGATCATGAAGCGGTGTTCAAAACATGAAGAGACTGAAAAGGTGTAAAAAATATGAAGAGCTTCAAAAGGTGTGAAAAATATCAGGAGCATGAAACGATCTGAAAAATAAGAGGAGCATGAAGTGGTGTTCAAAAACATGAAGAGCCTGAAAATGTGTGAAAAATATGAAGAG
This sequence comes from Dama dama, assembly GCF_033118175.1. Classification (NCBI taxonomy): domain Eukaryota; kingdom Metazoa; phylum Chordata; class Mammalia; order Artiodactyla; family Cervidae; genus Dama; species Dama dama. Next base: position 6,754,003 of record NC_083709.1, read on the forward strand.
CTTCAAAATGTGTCAAAAATATTAGGAGCAGGAAACGGTCTGAAAAATAGGAGGAGCTTGAAGCGGTGTTGAAAAACATGAAGAGCATGAAAAGTAGTGAAAAATATGAAGAGCTTCAAAAGGTGTCACAAATATGAGGAGCATGAAACGGTCTGAAAAATAAGAGGAGATGCAGTAGTGTTCAAAAACATGAAGAGCCTGAAAATGTGAGAAAAATATGAAGAGCTTCAAAAGGATTGAAATACATGAGGAGCACGAAACGGTCTGAAAAAAAGGAGGAGCATGAAGCGGTGTTCAAAAACATGAAGAGCCTGAAAAGGTGTGAAAAATATGAAGAGCTTAAAAAGGTGTCAAAACTATGAGGAGCATGAAACGGTCTGAAAAAAAGGAGGAGCATTAAGCGGTGTTCAAAAATATGAAGAGCCTGAAAAAGTGTGAAAAATATGAAGAGCTTCAAAATGTGTCAAAAATATTAGGAGCAGGAAACGGTCTGAAAAATAGCAGGAGCATGAAACGGTGTTCAAAAACATGAAGAGCCTGAAAATGTGTGAAAAATATGAAGAGCTTCAAAATGTGTCAAAAATATTAGGAGCATGAAACGGTCTAAAAAATAGGAGTAGCATGAAGCTGTGTTGAAAAACATGAAGAGCCTGTAAAGGAGTGAAATAAATGAAGAGCTTCAAAAGGTGTCAAAAATATGAGGAGCAAGAAACGGTCTGAAATATAGGAGGAGTATGAAGCGGTGTTGAAAAACCTGAAGAGACTGAAAACGTGTGAAATATATGAAGAGCTTCAAAAGGTGTGAAAAATATGAAGATCTTCAAAAGGTGTCAAAAATATGAGGAGCATGAAACAGTCTGAAAAATAGGAGAATGAAGCGGTGTTGAAAAACAAGAAAAACCTGAAAAGGTGTCAAAAATATGAAGAGCTTCAAAACGTGTCAAAAATATGAGGAGCAGGAAACGGTCTGAGAAATAGGAGGAGCATGAAACGGTGTTCAAAAACATGAAGAGCCTGGAAAAGTGTGAAAAATATGAAGAGCTTCAAAAGGTGTGTAATATATGAGGAGCATGAAACGGTCTAAAAAATAGGAGGAGCATGAAGCTGTGTTGAAAAACATGAAGAGCCTGTAAAGGAGTGAAATAAATGAAGAGCTTCAAAAGGTGTCAAAAATATGAGGAGCAAGAAACGGTCTGAAATATAGGAGGAGTATGAAGCGGTGTTGAAAAACCTGAAGAGACTGAAAACGTGTGAAATATATGAAGAGCTTCAAAAGGTGTGAAAAATATGAAGATCTTCAAAAGGTGTCAAAAATATGAGGAGCATGAAACGGTCTGAAAAATAGGAGAATGAAGCGGTGTTGAAAAACAAGAAAAACCTGAAAAGGTGTGAAAAATATGAAGAGCTTCAAAACGTGTCAAAAATATGAGGAGCATGAAACAGTCTGAAAAATGGAGGAGCATGAAGCGGTGTTCAAAAACATGAGAACCAGAAAAGGTGTGAAAAATATGAAGAGCTTCAAAAGTTGTGAAATATATGCGGAGCATGAAACGGTCGGAAAAGTATGAGGATCATGAACCGGTGTTCAAAACATGAAGAGACTGAAAAGGTGTGAAAAATATGAAGAGCTTCAAAATGTGTCAAAAATATTAGGAGCAGGAAACGGTCTGAAAAATAGGAGGAGCTTGAAGCGGTGTTGAAAAACATGAAGAGCATGAAAAGTAGTGAAAAATATGAAGAGCTTCAAAAGGTGTCACAAATATGAGGAGCATGAAACGGTCTGAAAAATAGGAGGAGCATGAAGCGGTGTTGAAAACAAAAAGAGCATGAAAAGGTGTGAAAAATATGAAGAGCTTCAAAAGGTTTGAAAAACATGAGGAGCACGAAATGGTCTGAAAAATAGGAGGAGCATGAAATGCTGTTGAAAAACATGAAGAGCCAGAAAAGGTGTGAAAAGTACGAAGGGCTTCAAAAGGTGTCAAAATATGAGGAGCATGAAACGGCCTGAAAAATAGCAGGAGCATGAAACGGTATGAAAAATAGGAGGAGCATGAATCCCTGTTCAAAACCATGAAGAACTTGAAAAGTTGTGAAATATATGAAGAGTTTCAAAAGGTGTCAAAAATAGGAGGAGAATGAAACTGTCTGAAATAAAGGAGGAGCATGAAGCGGTGTTGAAAACCATGAAGAGCCTGAAAAGGTGTGAAAAATATGAAGAGCTTCAAAAGGTGTCAAACATAGGAGGAGCAGAAAACGGTCTGAAAAATAGGAGGAGCATGAGGCCGTGATCAAAAACATGAAGAGCATGAAAAGGTGTGAAAAATATGAAGAGCTTCAAAAGGATTGAAATACATGAGGAGCACGAAACGGTCTGAAAAAAAGGAGGAGCATGAAGCGGTGTTCAAAAACATGAAGAGCCTGAAAAGGTGTGAAAAATATGAAGAGCTTCAAAATGTGTCAAAAATATTAGGAGCAGGAAACGGTCTGAGAAATAGGAGGAGCATGAAACGGTGTTCAAAAACATGAAGAGCCTGGAAAAGTGTGAAAAATATGAAGAGCTTCAAAAGGTGTGTAATATATGAGGAGCATGAAACGGTCTAAAAAATAGGAGGAGCATGAAGCTGTGTTGAAAAACATGAAGAGCCTGTAAAGGAGTGAAATAAATGAAGAGCTTCAAAAGGTGTCAAAAATATGAGGAGCAAGAAACGGTCTGAAATATAGGAGGAGTATGAAGCGGTGTTGAAAAACCTGAAGAGACTGAAAACGTGTGAAATATATGAAGAGCTTTAAAAGGTGTGAAAAATATGAAGATCTTCAAAAGGTGTCAAAAATATGAGGAGCATGAAACGGTCTGAAAAATAGGAGAATGAAGCGGTGTTGAAAAACAAGAAAAACCTGAAAAGGTGTGAAAAATATGAAGAGCTTCAAAACGAGTCAAAAATATGAGGAGCATGAAACAGTCTGAAAAATGGAGGAGAATGAAGCGGTGTTCAAAAACATGAGAACCAGAAAAGGTGTGAAAAATATGAAGAGCTTCAAAAGTTGTGAAATATATGCAGAGCATGAAACGGTCGGAAAAGTATGAGGATCATGAACCGGTGTTCAAAACATGAAGAGACTGAAAAGGTGAGAAAAATATGAAGAGCTTCAAAATGTGTCAAAAATATTAGGAGCAGGAAACGGTCTGAAAAAGAGGAGGAGCATGAAACGGTGTTCAAAAACATGAAGAGTCTGGAAAGGTGTGAAAAATATGAAGAGCTTCAAAAGGTGTGTAATATATGAGGAGCATGATACGGTCTAAAAAATAGGAGGACCATGAAGCCGTGTTGAAAAACATGAAGAGACAGTAAAGGAGTGAAATAAATGAAGAGCTTCAAAAGGTGTCAAAAATATGAGGAGCAAGAAACGGTCTGAAATATAGGAGGAGCATGAAGCGGTGTTGAAAAACATGAAGAGCATCAAAAGGTGTCAAAAATATGAAGAGCTTCGAATGGTGTCAAAAATATTATGAGCATGAAACGGTCTGAAAAATAGGAGGAGCATGAAGCGGTGTTGAAAAACATGAAGAGCTTGAAAAGGTGTGAAAAATATGAAGAGCTTCAAAATGTGTCAAAATTATGAGGAGCATGAAATGATCTGAAAAATAGGAGGAGCAGGAAGCCGTGTTGAAAAACATGAAGAGCCTGAAAAGCTGTGAAAAATATGAAGAGCTTCAAAAGGTGTCAAAACTATGAGGAGCATGAAACGGTCTGAAAAACTGGAGGAGCATGAAGCGGTGTTGAAAAACATGAAGAGAATGAAAAGGTGTGAAAAATATGAAGAGCTTCAAAATGTTTCAAAAATATGAGGAGCATGAAATCGTCTGAAAAATAGGAGAAGCATGAAGCGGTGTTGAAAAACATGAAGAGCCTGAAAAGATGTGAAATATGTGAAGAGCTTCCAAACGTGTCAAAAATACCAGGAGCATGAAACAGTCTGAAAAATAGGAGGAGCATGAAGCGGTGTAGAAAAACATGAAGAGCTTGAAAAGGTGTGAAAAAAATGAAGATATTCAAAATGTGTCAAAAATATGAGGAGCATGAAACGGTCTGAAAAATAGGAGGAGCATGAAATGCTGTTGAAAAACATGAAGAGCCTGAAAAGGTGTGAAAAATATGAAGAGCTTCAAAAGGTGTGAAATATATGAAGAGCATGAAACGGTCTGAAAAATAGGAGGAGCATGAAGCTGTATTCAAAAACATGAGAACCAGAAAAGGTGTGAAAAATATGAAGAGCTTCAAAAGGTGTGAAATATATGCGGAGCATGAAACGGTCGGAAAAATAGGAGGATCATGAAGCGGTGTTCAAAACATGAAGAGACTGAAAAGGTGTAAAAAATATGAAGAGCTTCAAAAGGTGTGAAAAATATCAGGAGCATGAAACGATCTGAAAAATAAGAGGAGCATGAAGTGGTGTTCAAAAACATGAAGAGCCTGAAAATGTGTGAAAAATATGAAGAGCTTCAAAATGTGTCAAAAATATTAGGAGCAGGAAACGGTCTGAAAAATAGGAGGAGCTTGAAGCGGTGTTGAAAAACATGAAGAGCATGAAAAGTAGTGAAAAATATGAAGAGCTTCAAAAGGTGTCACAAATATGAGGAGCATGAAACGGTCTGAAAAATAAGAGGAGATGCAGTAGTGTTCAAAAACATGAAGAGCCTGAAAATGTGAGAAAAATATGAAGAGCTTCAAAAGGATTGAAATACATGAGGAGCACGAAACGGTCTGAAATATAGGAGGAGTATGAAGCGGTGTTGAAAAACCTGAAGAGACTGAAAACGTGTGAAATATATGAAGAGCTTCAAAAGGTGTGAAAAATATGAAGATCTTCAAAAGGTGTCAAAAATATGAGGAGCATGAAACAGTCTGAAAAATAGGAGAATGAAGCGGTGTTGAAAAACAAGAAAAACCTGAAAAGGTGTCAAAAATATGAAGAGCTTCAAAACGTGTCAAAAATATGAGGAGCAGGAAACGGTCTGAGAAATAGGAGGAGCATGAAACGGTGTTCAAAAACATGAAGAGCCTGGAAAAGTGTGAAAAATATGAAGAGCTTCAAAAGGTGTGTAATATATGAGGAGCATGAAACGGTCTAAAAAATAGGAGGAGCATGAAGCTGTGTTGAAAAACATGAAGAGCCTGTAAAGGAGTGAAATAAATGAAGAGCTTCAAAAGGTGTCAAAAATATGAGGAGCAAGAAACGGTCTGAAATATAGGAGGAGTATGAAGCGGTGTTGAAAAACCTGAAGAGACTGAAAACGTGTGAAATATATGAAGAGCTTCAAAAGGTGTGAAAAATATGAAGATCTTCAAAAGGTGTCAAAAATATGAGGAGCATGAAACGGTCTGAAAAATAGGAGAATGAAGCGGTGTTGAAAAACAAGAAAAACCTGAAAAGGTGTGAAAAATATGAAGAGCTTCAAAACGTGTCAAAAATATGAGGAGCATGAAACAGTCTGAAAAATGGAGGAGCATGAAGCGGTGTTCAAAAACATGAGAACCAGAAAAGGTGTGAAAAATATGAAGAGCTTCAAAAGTTGTGAAATATATGCGGAGCATGAAACGGTCGGAAAAGTATGAGGATCATGAACCGGTGTTCAAAACATGAAGAGACTGAAAAGGTGTGAAAAATATGAAGAGCTTCAAAATGTGTCAAAAATATTAGGAGCAGGAAACGGTCTGAAAAATAGGAGGAGCTTGAAGCGGTGTTGAAAAACATGAAGAGCATGAAAAGTAGTGAAAAATATGAAGAGCTTCAAAAGGTGTCACAAATATGAGGAGCATGAAACGGTCTGAAAAATAAGAGGAGATGCAGTAGTGTTCAAAAACATGAAGAGCCTGAAAATGTGAGAAAAATATGAAGAGCTTCAAAAGGATTGAAATACATGAGGAGCACGAAACGGTCTGAAAAAAAGGAGGAGCATGAAGCGGTGTTCAAAAACATGAAGAGCCTGAAAAGGTGTGAAAAATATGAAGAGCTTAAAAAGGTGTCAAAACTATGAGGAGCATGAAACGGTCTGAAAAAAAGGAGGAGCATTAAGCGGTGTTCAAAAATATGAAGAGCCTGAAAAAGTGTGAAAAATATGAAGAGCTTCAAAATGTGTCAAAAATATTAGGAGCAGGAAACGGTCTGAAAAATAGCAGGAGCATGAAACGGTGTTCAAAAACATGAAGAGCCTGAAAATGTGTGAAAAATATGAAGAGCTTCAAAATGTGTCAAAAATATTAGGAGCATGAAACGGTCTAAAAAATAGGAGTAGCATGAAGCTGTGTTGAAAAACATGAAGAGCCTGTAAAGGAGTGAAATAAATGAAGAGCTTCAAAAGGTGTCAAAAATATGAGGAGCAAGAAACGGTCTGAAATATAGGAGGAGTATGAAGCGGTGTTGAAAAACCTGAAGAGACTGAAAACGTGTGAAATATATGAAGAGCTTCAAAAGGTGTGAAAAATATGAAGATCTTCAAAAGGTGTCAAAAATATGAGGAGCATGAAACAGTCTGAAAAATAGGAGAATGAAGCGGTGTTGAAAAACAAAAAAAACCTGAAAAGGTGTCAAAAATATGAAGAGCTTCAAAACGTGTCAAAAATATGAGGAGCAGGAAACGGTCTGAGAAATAGGAGGAGCATGAAACGGTGTTCAAAAACATGAAGAGCCTGGAAAAGTGTGAAAAATATGAAGAGCTTCAAAAGGTGTGTAATATATGAGGAGCATGAAACGGTCTAAAAAATAGGAGGAGCATGAAGCTGTGTTGAAAAACATGAAGAGCCTGTAAAGGAGTGAAATAAATGAAGAGCTTCAAAAGGTGTCAAAAATATGAGGAGCAAGAAACGGTCTGAAATATAGGAGGAGTATGAAGCGGTGTTGAAAAACCTGAAGAGACTGAAAACGTGTGAAATATATGAAGAGCTTCAAAACGTGAGAAAAATATGAAGATCTTCAAAAGGTGTCAAAAATATGTGGAGCATGAAACGGTCTGAAAAATAGGAGAATGAAGCGGTGTTGAAAAACAAGAAAAACCTGAAAAGGTGTGAAAAATATGAAGAGCTTCAAAAGGTGTGTAATATATGAGGAGCATGAAACGGTCTAAAAAATAGGAGGACCATGAAGCCGTGTTGAAAAACATGAAGAGACAGTAAAGGAGTGAAATAAATGAAGAGCTTCAAAAGGTGTCAAAAATATGAGGAGCAAGAAACGGTCTGAAATATAGGAGGAGCATGAAGCGGTGTTGAAAAAAATGAAGAGCATCAAAAGGTGTCAAAAATATGAAGATCTTCGAATGGTGTCAAAAATATTATGAGCATGAAACGGTCTGAAAAATAGGAGGAGCATGAAGCGGTGTTGAAAAACATGAAGAGCTTGAAAAGGTGTGAAAAATATGAAGAGCTTCAAAATGTGTCAAAATTATGAGGAGCATGAAATGATCTGAAAAATAGGAGGAGCAGGAAGCCGTGTTGAAAAACATGAAGAGCCTGAAAAGCTGTGAAAAATATGAAGAGTTTCAAAAGGTGTCAAAACTATGAGGAGCATGAAACGGTCTGAAAAACTGGAAGAGCATGAAGTGGTGTTGAAAAACATGAAGAGAATGAAAAGGTGTGAAAAATATGAAGAGCTTAAAAATGTTTCAAAAATATGAGGAGCATGAAATCGTCTGAAAAATAGGAGAAGCATGAAGCGGTGTTGAAAAACATGAAGAGCCTGAAAAGATGTGAAATATGTGAAGAGCTTCCAAACGTGTCAAAATTACCAGGAGCATGAAACAGTCTGAAAAATAGGAGGAGCATGAAGCGGTGTAGAAAAACATGAAGAGCTTGAAAAGGTGTGAAAAAAATGAAGATATTCAAAATGTGTCAAAAATATGAGGAGCATGAAACGGTCTGAAAAATAGGAGGAGCATGAAATGCTGTTGAAAAACATGACGAAACAGAAAAGGTGTGAAAAATATGAAGAACTTCAAAATGTGTCAAAAATATGAGGAGCATGAAACTGTCTGAAAAATAGGAGGAACACGAAACAGTGTTCAAAAACATTAAGAGCCTGAAAAGGTGTGAAAAATATGAAGAGCTTCAAAAGGTGTCAAAAATATGAGGAGCATGAAACGGTCTGAAAAATAGGAGGAACATGAAACGGTGTTCCAAAACATGAAGAGCCTGAAAAGGTGTGAAAAATATGAAGAGCTTCAAAAGGTGTCAAAAATATGAGGAGCATGAAACGGTCTGAAAAATAGGAGGAGCATGAAACGGTGTTCAAAAACATGAAGAGCCTGAAAATGTGTGAAAAATATGATGAGCTTCAAAGGTGTGAAAAATATGAAGAGCTTCAAAAGCTGTCAAAAATGAGATGAGCATGAAACGGTCTGAAAAATAGGAGGAGCATGAAGTGGTGTTGAAAAACATGAAGACCCTTAAAAGGTGTGAAAAATATGAAGAGCGTCAAAAGGTGTAAAAATGAGATGAGCATGAAACGGTCTGAAAAATAAGAGGAGCATGAAGTGGTGTTGAAAACATGAAGATCCTGAAAAAGTGTGAAATATATGAAGAGCTTCAAAAGGTGTCAAAAATATGAGGAACATGAAACGGTCAGAAAAATAGGAGGATCATGAAGCGGTGTTGAAAAACATGAAGAGCCTGAAAAGGTGTGAAAAATATGAACAGCTTCAAAAGGTGTAAAAAATATGAAGACATTCAAAGGTGTCAAAATTATAAGGAGCAAGAAACGGTCTGAAAATAGGAGGAGCATGAAACGGTGTTGAAAAACATGAAGAGCCTGAAAAGGTGTGAAAAATATGAAGAGCTACAAAAGGTGTCAAAAATATGAGGAGCATGAAACGGTCTGAAAAATAGTAGGATCATGAAGCGGTGTTGAAAAACATGAAGAGCCTGAAAAGGTGTGAAAAATAAGAAGAGCTTCAAAAGGTGTCAAAAATATGAGGTGCATGAAACAGTCTGAAAAATATGAGGAGCATGAAACGGTGTTCAAAAACATGAAGAGCCTGAAAAGGTGTGAAAAATATGAAGAGCTTCAAAAGGTGTGAAATTCATGAGGAGCATGAAACGGTCTGAAAAATAGGAGGAGCATGAAGCGGTGTTGAAAAACATGAAGAGCCTGAAAAGGTGTGAAAAATATGAAGAGCTTCAAAAGGTGTGAAAAATATGAGGATCATGAAACGGTCTGAAAAACAGGAAGAGCATGAAGCCGTGTTGAAAAACATGAAGAGCCTGGAAGGGTGTAAAAAATATGAAGAGCTTCAAAAGGTGTCAAAAATATAAGGAACATGAAACGGTCTGAAAAATAGGAGGAGCATGAAGTGGTGTTGAAAATCATGAAGAACCTGAAAAGGTGTGTAAATTATGAAGAGCCGCAAAATGTGTGAAATACATGAGGAGCATGAAACGGTCTGAAAAATAGGAGGAGCATGAAGCGGTGTTCAAAAATATGAAGAGCCTGAAAATTTGTGAAAACTATGAAGCGGTTCAGAAGGTGTCAAAAATGAGATGAGCATGAAACGGTCTGAAAAATAGGAAGAGCATGAAGTGGTGTTGAAAAACATTAAGAGCCTGAAAATGTGTGAAATATACGAAGAGCTTCAAAAGATTTCAGAAATGAGAGGAGCATGAAACGGTCTGAAAAATAGGAGGAGCATGAAGCGGTGTTGAAAAACATGAAGAGCCTGAAAAGGTGTGAAAAATATGAATAGTTTGAAAAGATGTGAAAAATATGAAGAACTTCAAAAGCTGTCAAAAATATGAGGAGCATGAAACGGTCTGAAAAATAGGAGGAGCATGAAGCGGTGTTCAAAAACATGAAGATCCTGAAAAGGTGTGAAAAATACGAAGAGCTTCAAATGGGGTGAAATACATGAGGAGCATGAAACTGTCTGAAAAATAGGAGGAGCATGAAGCGGTGTTCAAAAATATGAAGACACTGAAAATGTGTTAAAAATATGAAGAGCTTCAAAAGTGTCAGAAATATGAGGAGCATGAAACGGTCTGAAAAATAGGAGGAGCATGAAACGGTGTTCAAAACCATGAAGAGCCTGAAAAGGTGTGAAAAATATGAAGAGCTTCAAAAGGTGTCAACAATATGAGCAGCATGAAACGGTCTGAAAAATAGGAGGAGCATGAAACGGTGTTCATCAACATGAAGAGCCTCAAAAGGTGTGAAAAATATGAAGAGCTTCAAAAGCTGTCAATAATATGAGGAGCATGAAAAGGTCTGAAAAACAGGACGATCATGAAGCGGTGTTGAAAAATTTGAAGAGCCTGAAATGTTGTGAAAAATATGAAGAGCTTCAAAAGGTGTGAAAAATATGAAGAGCTTCTAGAGGTGTCAAAAATGAGATGAGCATGAAACGGTCTGAAAAATAGGAGGAGCATGAAGTGGTGTTGAAAAACATGAAGTGCCTGAAATGGTGTAAAATATATGAAGAGCTTCAAAAGGTGTGAAAAATATGAAGAGCTTCAAATGGTGAGAAATATATGAGGAGCATGAAACGGTCTGAAAAATATGAGGAGCATGAAGCGGTGTTGAAAAACCTGAAGGGCCTGAAAAGTTGTGAAATATATGAAGAGCATCAAAAGGTGTCAAAAATATGAGGAGCATGAAACGGTCTGAAAAATAGGAGGAACATGAAGCCGTGTTGAAAAACATGAAGAGCCTGAAAAGGTGTGAAAAATATGAAGAGCTTCAAAAGGTGTCAAAAAAATGTGGAGCATGTAACGGTTTGAAAAATAGGAGGAGCATGAAGCGGTGTTCAAAAACATGAAGATCCTGAAAAGGTGTGAAAAATACGAAGAGCTTCAAATGGGGTGAAATACATGAGGAGCATGAAACTGTCTGAAAAATAGGAGGAGCATGAAGCGCTGTTCAAAAACATGAAGAGCTTGAAAAGGTGTAAAAAATATGAAGAGCTACAGAAGGTGTGAAATACATGAGGAGCATGAAACGGTGTATAAAATAGGAGGAGCATGAAGCGGTGTTCAAAAACATGAAGAGTCTGAAAAGGTCTGAAAAATATGAAAAGCTTCAAAAGGTGTGAAATACATGAGGAGCATGAAACGGTCTGAAAAAAAGGAGGATCATGAAGCGGTGTGGAAAAATATGAAGAGCCTGAAAACGTGTGAAAAATATGAAGAGCTTCAAAAAGTGTCAAGAATGAGATGAGCATGAAATGGTCTGAAAAATAGGAGGAGCATGAAGCGGTGTAGAAAAATATTAAGAGCCTGAAAAGGTGTGAAAAATATGAAGAGCTTCAAAAGGTGTGAAAAATATGAAGAGCTTCCAGAGGTGTCAAAAATGAGATGAGCATGAAATGGTCTGAAAAATAGGAGGAGCATGAAGTGGTGTTGAAAAACATGAAGAGCCTGAAAAGGTGTGAAAAATATGAAGAGCTTCAAATGGTGAGAAATATATGAGGAGCATGAAACGGTCTGAAAAATATGAGGAACATGAAGCCGTGTTGAAAAACATGAAGAGCCTGAAAAGGTGTGAAAAAAATGAAGAGCTCAAAAGGTGCCAAAAATATGAGGAGCATGAAACGGTCTGAAAAATAGGAGGAGCATGAAGTGGTGTTGAAAAATATGAAGAGCCTGAAAAGGTGTGAAATATATGAAGAGCTTCAAAATGTGTCAAAAATATGAGGAGTATGAAACGGTCTGAAAAATAGGAGCAGCATGAAACGCTGTTCAAAATCATGAAGAGCCTGAAAAGGTGTGAAAAATATGAAGAGCTTCTAAAAGTGTCAAAAATATGAGGAGCATGAAACGGTCTGAAAAATAGGAGGAACATGAAACGGTGTTCCAAAACATGAAGAGCCTGAAAAGGTGTGAAAAATATGAAGAGCTTCAAAAGGTGTCAAAAATATGAGGAGCATGAAACGGTCTGAAAAATAGGAGGAGCATGAAACGGTGTTCAAAAACATGAAGAGCCTGAAAATGTGTGAAAAATATGAAGAGCTTCAAAGGTGTGAAAAATATGAAGAGCTTCAAAAGCTGTCAAAAATGAGATGAGCATGAAACGGTCTGAAAAATAGGAGGAGCATGAAGTGGTGTTGAAAAACATGAAGACCCTGAAAAAGTGTGAAAAATATGAAGAGCTTCAAAAGGTGTCAAAAATACGAGGAATATGAAACAGTCTGAAATATAGGAGGAGCATGAAGTGGTGTTGAAAATCATGAAGAGATGAAAAGGTGTGTAAAATATGAAGAACTTCAAAAGGTGTGAAATACAAGAGGAGCATGAAACGGTCTGAAAAATAGGAGGAGCATGAAGTGGTGTTCAAAAACATGAAGAGCCTGAAAAGGTGTGAAAAATATTAAGAGCTTCAAAAGGTGTGAAATACAAGAGGAGCATGAAACAGCCTGAAAAATAGGAGGAGCATGAAGCGGTGTTGAAAAACATGACGAAACAGAAAAGGTGCGAAAAATATGAAGAGGTTCAAAAGGTATGAAAAATATGACGAGATTCAAAGCTGTCAAAAATATGAGGAGCATGAAACGGTCTGAAAATAGGAGGAGCATGAAACAGTGTTCATCAACATGAAGAGCCTCAAAAGGTGTGAAAAATATGAAGAGCTTCAAAAGCTGTCAATAATATGAGGAGCATGAAGTGGTGTTGAAAAACATGAAGTGCCTGAAATGGTGTAAAATATATGAAGAGCTTCAAAAGGTGTGAAAAATATGAAGAGCTTCAAATGGTGAGAAATATATGAGGAGCATGAAACGGTCTGAAAAATATGAGGAGCATGAAGCGGTGTTGAAAAACCTGAAGGGCCTGAAAAGTTGTGAAATATATGAAGAGCATCAAAAGGTGTCAAAAATATGAGGAGCATGAAACGGTCTGAAAAATAGGAGGAACATGAAGCCGTGTTGAAAAACATGAAGAGCCTGAAAAGGTGTGAAAAATATGAAGAGCTTCAAAAGGTGTCAAAAAAATGTGGAGCATGTAACGGTTTGAAAAATAGGAGGAGCATGAAGCGGTGTTCAAAAACATGAAGATCCTGAAAAGGTGTGAAAAATACGAAGAGCTTCAAATGGGGTGAAATACATGAGGAGCATGAAACTGTCTGAAAAATAGGAGGAGCATGAAGCGCTGTTCAAAAACATGAAGAGTTTGAAAAGGTCTGAAAAATATGAAAAGCTTCAAAAGGTGTGAAATACATGAGGAGCATGAAACGGTCTGAAAAATAGAAGGATCATGAAGCGGTGTGGAAAAATATGAAGAGCCTGAAAACGTGTGAAAAATATGAAGAGCTTCAAAAAGTGTCAAGAATGAGATGAGCATGAAATGGTCTGAAAAATAGGAGGAGCATGAAGCGGTGTAGAAAAATATTAAGAGCCTGAAAAGGTGTGAAAAATATGAAGAGCTTCAAAAGGTGTGAAAAATATGAAGAGCTTCAAAAGGTGTGAAATATATGAGGAGCATGAAACGGTCTGAAAAATAGCAGGAGCATGAAGCGGTGTTCAAAAATATGAAGACACTGAAAATGTGTTAAAAATATGAAGAGCTTCAAATGTGTCAAAAATATGAGGAGCATGAAACAGTCTGAAAAATAGGAGGAGCATGAAACGGTGTTCAAAACCATGAAGAGCCTGAAAAGGTGTGAAAAATATGAAGAGCTTCAAAAGGTGTCAACAATATGAGCAGCATGAAACGGTCTGAAAAATAGGAGGAGCATGAAACGGTGTTCATCAACATGAAGAGCCTCAAAAGGTGTGAAAAATATGAAGAGCTTCAAAAGCTGTCAATAATATGAGGAGCATGAAACGGTCTGAAAAACAGGACGATCATGAAGCGGTGTTGAAAAATTTGAAGAGCCTGAAATGTTGTGAAAAATATGAAGAGCTTCAAAAGGTGTGAAAAATATGAAGAGCTTCCAGAGGTGTCAAAAATGAGATGAGCATGAAACGGTCTGAAAAATAGGAGGAGCATGAAGTGGTGTTGAAAAACATGAAGTGCCTGAAATGGTGTAAAATATACGAAGAGCTTCAAAAGGTGTGAAAAATATGAAGAGCTTCAAATGGTGAAAAATATATGAGGAGCATGAAACGGTCTGAAAATTATGAGGAGCATGAAGCGGTGTTGAAAAACCTGAAGGGCCTGAAAAGTTGTGAAATATATGAAGAGCATCAAAAGGTGTCAAAAATATGAGGAGCATGAAACGGTCTGAAAAATAGGAGGAACATGAAGCCGTGTTGAAAAACATGAAGAGCCTGAAAAGGTGTGAAAAATATGAAGAGCTTCAAAAGGTGTCAAAAAAATGTGGAGCATGTAACGGTTTGAAAAATAGGAGGAGCATGAAGCGGTGTTCAAAAACATGAAGATCCTGAAAAGGTGTGAAAAATACGAAGAGCTTCAAATGGGGTGAAATATATGAGGAGCATGAAACTGTCTGAAAAACAGGAGGAGCATGAAGCGGTGTTCAAAAATATGAAGACACTGAAAATGTGTTAAAAATATGAAGAGCTTCAAAAGTGTCAAAAATATGAGGAGCATGAAACGGTCTGAAAAATAGGAGGAGCATGAAACGGTGTTCAAAACCATGAAGAGCCTGAAAATGTGTTAAAAATATGAAGAGCTTCAAAAGTGTCAAAAATATGAGGAGCATGAAACGGTCTGAAAAATAGGAGGAGCATGAAACGGTGTTCAAAACCATGAAGAGCCTGAAAAGGTGTGAAAAATACGAAGAGCTTCAAATGGGTTGAAATACATGAGGAGCATGAAACTGTCTGAAAAATAGGAGGAGCATGAAGCGCTGTTCAAAAACATGAAGAGCTTGAAAAGGTGTAAAAAATATGAAGAGCTACAAAAGGTGTGAAATACATGAGGAGCATGAAACGGTGTATAAATAGGAGGAGCATGAAGCGGTGTTCAAAAACATGAAGAGTCTGAAAAGGTCTGAAAAATATGAAAAGCTTCAAAAGGTGTGAAATACATGAGGAGCATGAAACGGTCTGAAAAATAGGAGGATCATGAAGCGGTGTGGAAAAATATGAAGAGCCTGAAAACGTGTGAAAAATATGAAGAGCTTCAAAAAGTGTCAAGAATGAGATGAGCATGAAATGGTCTGAAAAATAGGAGGAGCATGAAGAGGTGTAGAAAAATATTAAGAGCCTGAAAAGGTGTGAAAAATATGAAGAGCTTCAAAAGGTGTGAAAAATATGAAGAGCTTCAAAAGGTGTGAAATATATGAGGAGCATGAAACGGTCTGAAAAATAGGAGGAGCATGAAGCGGTGTTCAAAAAAATGAAGAGGCTAAAAAGGTGTGAAAAATATGAAGAGCTTCAAAAAGTATCAAAAATATGAAGAGCTTCAAAAGATGTGAAATACATGAGGAGCATGAAACGCTCTGAAAAACAGGAGGAGCAGGAAGCGATGTTCAAAACATGAAGAGCCTGAAAAGTTGTGAAAAATATGAAGAGCTTCAAAAGGTGTCAAATATATGAGGAGCATGAAACGGTCTGAAAAATAGGAGGAGCATGAAGCGGTGTTCAAAAACATGAAGAGCCTGAAAAGGTGTGAAATGTATGAAGAGCTACAAAAGGTGTCAAAAAGAAGAGGAGCATGAAACAGTCTGAAAAATAGGAGGAGCATGAAGTGGTGTAGAAAAACATGAAGAGCCTGAAAAAGTGTGAAAAAATGAACAGCTTCAAAAGGTGTGAAAAATATGAAGACATATAAGAGTGTCAAAATTAGGAGGAGCAAGAAACGGTCTCAAAATAGGAGGAGCATGAAGTGGTGTTGAAAAATATGAAGAGCCTGAAAAGGTGTGAAATATATGAAGAGCTTCAAAATGTGTCAAAAATATGAGGAGTATGAAACGGTCTGAAAAAGAGGTGGATCATGAAACAGTGTTTAAAAACATGAAGAGCCTGAAAAGGTGTGAAAAAAATGAAGAGCTCAAAAGGTGTGAAAAATATGAGGAGCATGAAACGGTCTGAAAAATAGGAGGGCATGAAACGGTGTTCGAAAACATGAAGAGCATGAAAATTTGTGAAAATATGAAGACCTTCAAAACGTGTCAAAGTGAAATGAGCATGAAACGGCCTAAAAAAAGGAGGTGCATGAAGCGGTGTTGAAAAACATGAAGAGCCTGAGAACGTGTGAAAAATATGAAGAGCTTCTAAAAGTGTGAAAAATATGAAGAGCTTCAAAAGGTGTCAAAAATGAGATGAGCATGAAACGGCCAGAAAAATAGGAGGAGCATGAAGTGGTGTTGAAAAACATGATGAGCCTGAAAAAGTGTGAAATATATGAAGAGCTTCAAAAGTTGTCAAATATATGAGGAGCATGAAACGGTCTGAAAAATAGGAGGAGCATGAAGGGGTGTTGAAAAACATGAAGAACCTGAAAATGTGTGAAAAATATGAAGAGCTTCAAAAGGTGTCAAAAATATGAGGAGCATGAACGGTCTGGAAAATAGGAGGAGCATGAAGCGGTCTTGAAAACCATGAAGAGCCTGAAAAGGTGTGAAAAATAAGAATAGCTTCAAAATGTTCAAAATTATGAGGAGAATGAACGGTCTGAATAATAGGAGGAGCATGAAGCGGTGTTGAAAAACAAGAAGAGCCTGAAAAGGTGTGAAATGTATGAAGACCTTCAAAAGGTGTGAAGTACATGAGGAGCATTAAACGCTCTGAAAAATAAGAGAAGCATGAAGTTTTTTTCAAAAACATGAAGATCCTGAAAAGGTGTGAAATATATGAAGATCTTCAAAACGTGTGAAAAATATGAGGGGCATGAAACGGTCTGAAAAATAGGAGGTGCATGAAGCGGTGTTGAAAACATGAAGAGCCTGAAAACGTGTGAAAAATATGAACAGCTTCAAAAGGTGTGAAAATATGAAGAGCTTCAAAAGGTTTGAAAAATATGAAGAGCTTCAAACGGTGTCAAAAATGAGATGAGCATGAAATGGCCTAAAAAATAGGAGGAGCATGAAATCTTGTTGAAAAACATGAAGAGCCTGAAAACGTATGAAAACTATGAAGAGCTTCTAAAGGTGTCAATAATATGAGGAGCATGAAACAGTCTGAAAAATAGGATGAGAATGAAACGGTTTTGAAAAAGATTAAGAGCAGGAAAGGTGTGAAAATTATGAAGAGCTTCAAAAGGTGTCAAAAATATGAGGAGCATGAAACGGTCTGAAAAATCGGATGAGCAAGAAGCGGTGTTTAAAAACATGAAGAGCCTGAAAAGGTGTGAAATATATGAAGAGCTTCAAACGGTGTCAAAAATATGAGGAGCATGAAACGGTCTGAAAAATAGGAGGAGCATGAAGCGGTGTTGAAGAACATGAAGAGCCTGAAAAGGTGTGAAAAATTGGAAGATCTTCACAAGGTGTCAAAAATATGAGGAGCATGAACGGTCTGAAAAATAGGAGGAGCATGAAGTGGTGATGAAAAACATGAAGAGCCTGAAAAGCTGTGAAAAATACGAAGAGCTTCAAAAGGTTTCAAAAATATGAGAAGCATGAAACGACTGCAAAATAGGAGGAGCATGAAGCGGTGTTGAAAAACATGAAGAGCCTGAAAAGGTGTGAAAAATATGAAGAGCTTCCAAAATTGTGAAAATATGAGGAGAATGAAACGGTGAAAAATAGGAGGAGCAAGAAACGGTCTGAAAAATAGGAGGAGCATGAAGCGGTGTTCAAAAACATGAAGAGCCTGAAAAGGTGTGAAAAATATGAAGAGCTTGCAAAATTGTCAAAATATGAGGAGAATGAAACGGTCTGAAAAATAGAGGGAGCATGAAACGGTTTGAAAAATAGGAGGAGCATGAAACGCTGTTGAAAAACATGAAGAGCCTGAAAAGGTGTGAAAAATAGGTGGAGCTTCAAAAGGTGTCAAAAATAGGAGGAGCATGAAACTGTCTGAAAAATAGGAGGAGAATGAAGCGATGTTGACAAACATGAAGAGCCTGAAAAGGTGTGAAAAATATGAAGAGCTTCAAAAGATGTAAAAAATATGAGGAGCATGAAACGGTCTGAAAACTAGGAGGAGCATGAAGCGGTGTTGAGAAACATGAAGAGCCTGAAAAGGTGTGAAAAATATGAAGAGCTTCAAAAGGTGTCAAAAATATGAGGAGCACGAAATGGTCTGAAAAGTAGGAGGAGCATGAAGTGGTTGTGAAAAACTTCAAGAGCCTGAAAAGGTGTGCAAAAATAAAGAGTTTCAAAAGTTGTGAAAAATATGAAGAGTTTGAAAAGGTGTCAAAAATATGAGGAGCATGAAACGGTCTGAAAAATAGGAGGAGCATGAAACTGTGTCCAAAAACATGAAGAGCGAGAAAAGGTGTGAGAAATATGAAGAGCTTCAAAAGGTGTCAAAAATATGAGGAACATGAAACGGTCTGAAAAATATGAGGAGCATGAAATGGTTTTGAAGGAGATGAAGAGCTTGAAAATGTGTGAAATATATGAAGAGCTTCAAAAGGTGTCAATAATATGAGGAGCATGAAACACTCTGAAAAATAGGAGGAGCAAGAAGCAGTCGTCAAAAAACATGAAGAGCCTGAAAAGGTGTGAAAAATTTGAGGGCTTCAAAAGGTGTCAAAAATATGAAAAGCTTGAAGCTTCTGACAAATAGGAGGAGCATGAAGCGGTCCTTAAAAACATGAAGAGCGTGAAAGGTGTGAAAAATATGAAGAGCTTCAAGGTCTCAAAAATATGAGAAGCATGAAACGGTCTGAAAAATAGGAGGAGCATGAAGCGGTGTTGAAAAACATGAAGAGCCTGAAAAGGTGTGAAAAATATGAAGTGCTTCAAAAGGTGTCAGAAATATGAGGAGCATGAAACGGTCTGAAATATAGGAGGAGCATGAAGCGGTGTTCAAAAAGATGAAGAGCCTGAAAAGGTGTGAAAAATATGAAGGGCTTCAAAAGGTATCAAAAATATAAGGAGAATGAAACAGTCTGAAAAATAGGAGGAGCATGAAACGGTGTTCAAAAACATGAAGAGCCTGAAAAGGTGTCAAAAATTTGAGGGCTTCAAAAGGTGTCAAAAATATGAAAAGCTTGAAGCTCCTGAAAAATAGGAGGAGCATGAAGCGGTCCTCAAAAACATGAAGAGCGTGAAATGGTGTAAAAAATATGAAGAGCTTCAAAAGGTGACAAAATAATGAGGAGCATGAAACGGTCTGAAAAATACGAGGAGCATGAAGCGGTGTTGAAAAACATGAAGAGCCTGAAAAGGTGTGAAAAATACAAAGAGCTTCAAAAGGTGTCAAAAATATGAGAAGCATGAAATGACTGAAAAATAGGAGGAGCATGAAGCGGTGTTCAAAAATATGAAGAGCCTGAAAACGTGTGAAAAATATGAAGAGCTTCAAAAGGTGTCAATAGTATGAGGAGCATGAAACGGTCTGAAAAATGTGAGTAGCATGAAACGGTGTTCAAAAACATGAAGAGCCTGAAAAGGTGTGAAAAATATGAAGAGCTTCAAAAAGTGTGAAATACATGAGGAGCATGAAACGGTCTGAAAAATAAGAGAAGCGTTATGTTGTGTTGAAAAACTTGAAGGGCCTGAAAAGGTGTGAGAAATATGAAGAGCTTCAAAAGGTGTCAAAACTATGAGGAGCATGAAACGGTCTGAAAAATAGGAGGAGCATGAAAGGGTGTTCAAATGCATGAAGAGCCTGAAAAGGTGTGAAAAATATGAAGAGCTTCAAAAGGTGTGAAATACATGAGGAACACGAAACAGTCTGGAAAATAGGATGAGCATGAAGTTGTGTTGAGAAACATGAAGAGACTGAAAAGGTGTGAAAAATATGAAGAGGTTCAAAAGGTGTGAAAAATATGACGAGTATGATACGGTCTGAAAAATAGGAGGAGCATGAAGCTCTGTTCAAAAACATGAAGATCCTGAAAAGTTGTGAAAAATATGGAAAGCTTCAAAACTTGTCAAAAATATGAGGAGCATGAAACATTCTGAAAAATAGGAGGATCATGAAGCGGTGTTCAAAATCATGAAGAGGCTGAAAAGGTGTGAAAAATATGAAGAGCTTCAAAACGTGTGAAATACATGAGGAGCATGGAAAAGTCTGTAAAATAGGAGGAGCATCAAGCGGTGTTCAAAAACATGAAGAGCCTGAAAAGGTGTGAAAAATATGAAGTGCTTCAAAAGGTGTGAAAAACAGGAGGAGCATGAAACGGGCTGAAAAATAGCAGGAGCCTGAAGCGGTGTTCAAAAACATGAAGAGCCTGAAAAGGTGTGAAAAATATGAAGAGCTTCAAAAGGTGTCAAAAATATGAGGAGCATGAAAAGGTCTGAAAAATAGGAGGAGAATGAAACGGTGTTCAAAAACATGAAGAGCCTGAAAAGGTGTGAAAAATATGAAGAGGTTTAGAAGGTGTGAAATACATGAGGAGCACGAAATGGTCTGAAAAATAGGAGGAGCATGAAACCGTGTTCAGAAACATGAAGAGCCTGAAAATTTGTGAAAAATATGAAGAGCTTCAAACGGTTGGAAATATATGAGGAGCATGAAACCGTCTTGAAAAACATGACGAGCCTGAAAAGGTGGATAATGAAGAGCTTCAAAAGGTGTCAAAAATATGAGGGGCATGAAACGGTATGAAAAATAGGAGAAGCGGGAAGTGGTGTTGAAAAACATGAAGAGCCTGAAAAGGTGTGAAAAATATGAAGAGCTTCAAAAGGTGTCAAAACTATGAGGAGCATGAAACGGTCTGAAAAATAGGAGGAGCATGAAAGGGTGTTCAAATGCATGAAGAGCCTGAAAAGGTGTGAAAAATATGAAGAGCTTCAAACGGTGTGAAATACATGAGGAACATGAAACGGTCTGGAAAATAGGATGAGCATGATGTTGTGTTGAAAAACATGAAGAGACTGAAAAGGTGTGAAAAATATGAAGAGGTACAAAAGGTGTGAAAAATATGACGAGTATGATACGGTCTGAAAAATAGGAGGAACATGAAGCTCTGTTCAAAAACATGAAGATCCTGAAAATTTGTGAAAAATATGGAAAGCTTCAAAACTTGTCAAAAACATGAGGAGCATGAAACATTCTGAAAAATAGGAGGATCATGAAGCGGTGTTCAAAATCATGAAGAGGCTGAAAAGGTGTGAAAAATATGAAGAGCTTCAAAAGGTTTGAAAAATAGGAGGAACATGAAACGGGCTGAAAAATAGCAGGAGCATGAAGCGGTGTTCAAAAACATGAAGAGCGTGAAAAGGTGTGAAAAATATGAAGAGCTTCAAAAAATGTCAAAAATGAGATGAGCATGAAACGATCTGAAAAATAGGAGCAGCATGAAACGGTGTTCAAAAACATGAAGAGCCTGAAAAGGTGTGAAAAATATGAAGAGCTTCAAACGGTGTGAAATACATGAGGAGCATGAAACTCTCTGAAAAATAGGAGGAGCATGAAGCGGTTTTGAAAAACATGAAGAGCCTGAAAAGGTGAGAAAAATATGAAGAGCTTCAAAAGGTGTCAAAAATATGAGGAGCATGAAACGGTCTGAAAAATAGCAGGAGCATGAAGCGGTGTTCAAAAACATGAAGAGCCTGAAAAGGTGTGAAAAATATGAAGAGCTTCAAAAGGTTTGAAAAATAGGAGGAGCATGAAACGGGCTGAAAAATAGCAGGAGCATGAAGCGGTGTTCAAAAACATGAAGAGCCTGAAAAGGTGTAAAAAATATGAAGAGCTTCAAAAGGTGTCAAAAACATGAGGAGCATGAAACGGTCTGAAAAATAGGAGGAGAATGAAATGGTGCTCAAAAACATGAAGAGCCTGAAAAGGTGTGAAAAATATGAAGAGCTTTATAAGGTGTGAAATACATGAGGAGCATGAAACGGTCTGAAAAATAGGAGGAGCATGAAACCGTGTTCAAAAACATGAAGAGCCTGAAAAGTTGTGAAAAATATGAAGAGCTTCAAACGGTTGGAAATACATGAGGAGCATGAAACGGTGTTGAAAAACATGAAGAGCCTGAAAACGTGTGAAAAATATGAAGAGCTTCAAAAGGTGATAAAAATGAGATGAGCATGAAACGGTCTGAAAAACATGAGGAGCATGAAGCGGTGTTGGAAATCATGAAGAGTCTGAAAAGGTGTGAAATATATTAAGAGCTTCAAAAGGTGTCAAAAATATGAGGAGCATGATACGGTCTGAAAAATAGGAGGAGCATAAAGCGGTGGTGAAAAACATGATAAACCTGAAAAGGTGTGAAGAATATGAAGAGCTTCAAAAGGTGTCAAAACTATGAGGAGCATGAAACGGTCTGAAAAATAGGAGGAGCATGAAAGGGTGTTCAAATGCATGAAGAGCCTGAAAAGGTGTGAAAAATATGAAGAGCTTCAAAAGGTGTAAAATACATGAGGAACATGAAACGGTCTGTAAAATAGGATGAGCATGAAGTTGTGTTGAAAAACATGAAGAGACTGAAAAGGTGTGAAAAATATGAAGAGCTTCAAAAAGTGTGAAAAATAGGAGGAGCATGAAACGGGCTGAAAAATAGCAGGAGCATAAAGCGGTGTTCAAAAACATGAAGAGCGTGAAAAGGTGTGAAAAATATGAAGAGCTTCAAAAAATGTCAAAAATGAGATGAGCATGAAACGATCTGAAAAATAGGAACAGCATGAAACGGTGTTCAAAAACATGAAGAGCCTGAATAGGTGTGAAAAATATGAAGAGCTTCAAATGGTGTGAAATACATGAGGAGCATGAAACTCTCTGAAAAATAGGAGGAGCATGAAGCGGTTTTGAAAAACATGAAGAGCCTGAAAAGGTGAGAAAAATATGAAGAGCTTCAAAAGGTGTCAAAAATATGAGGAGCATGAAACGGTCTGAAAAATAGGAGGAGCATGAAACGGTGTTCAAAAACATGAAGAGCCTGAAAAGGTGTGAAAAATATGAAGAGCTTCAAAACGTGTCAAAAATATGAGGAGCATGAAACGGTCTGAAAAATAGGAGGAGCAAGAAGCGGTGTTGAAAAAGATTAAGAGCCTGAAAACGTTTGAAAAATATGAAGAGCTTCAAAAGGTGTGGAAAATATGAAGAGCTTCAAAATGTGTCAAAAGCGAGATGAGTATGAAACGGTCTGAAAAATAGGAGGAGCATGAAGTGGTGTTGAAAAACATGAAGAGCCTGAAAATGTGTGAAATATATGAAGAGCTTCAAAATGTGTCAGAAATGAGAGAAGCATGAAACGGTCGGAAAAATAGGATGAGCAAGAAGGGGTGTTGAAAAACATGAAGAGCCTGAAAAGGTTTGAGAAATATGAAGAGCTTCAAAAGCTGTGAAAAATATGAAGAGCTTCAAAAGTTGATAAAATGAGACGAACATGACACAGTTTGAAAATTAGGAGGAGCATGAAACCGTGTTCAAAAACATGAAGAGCCTAAAAAGGTTGAAAAATATGAAGAGCTTCAAAAGGTGTGAAAAATATGAAGAGCTTCAAAAGTTGATAAAATGAGACGAACATGACACAGTTTGAAAAATAGGAGGAGCATGAAACCGTGTTCAAAAACATGAAGAGCCTAAAAAGGTTGAAAAATATGAAGAGCTTCAAAAGGTGTGAAAAATATGAGGAGCATAAAACGGTCTGAAAAATAGGAGAAGCATGAAGTGGTGTTGAAAAACATGAAGAGTCTGAAAACGTGTGAAATATATGAAGAGCTTCAAAAGGTGTCAAAAATATGAGGAGCATCAAACGGTCTGAAAAATAGGAGGAACACAAGTGGTGTTCAAAAACATGAAGAGCCTGAAAAGGTGTGAAAAACATGAAGAGATTCAAAAGGTGTCAAAAATATGAGGAGCATGAATCGGTGTTGAAAAACATGAAGCGCCTGAAAAGGTGTGAAAAATATGAAGAGCTTCAAAAGGTGTCAAAAATATGAGGAGCATGAATCGGTGTTGAAAAACATGAAGAGCCTGAAAATGTGTGAAAAATATGAAGAGCTTAAAAAGGTGTCAAAAATATGAGGAGCATGAACCGGTCTGAAAATAGGAGGAGCATGAAGCGGTGTTCAAAAATATGAAGAGCATTAAAAGGTGTGAAACATATGAAGAGCTTCAAAAGGTGTCAAAAATATGAGGAGCATGAAACAGTCTGAAAAATAGGAAGAGCATGAAGCGGTGTTGAAAAACATGAAGAGCCTGAAAAGGTGTGAAAAATATGAAGAGCTTCAAAAGGTGTCAAAAATATGAGGAGCATGAAACGGTCTGAAAATTAGGAGGAACATGAAGCGGTGTTCAAAAACATGAAGAGCCTGAAAACGTGTGAAAAACATGAAGAGCTTAAAAGTTGTGAGAAATATGAAGAGCTTCAAAAGGTGTCAAAAATGAGACAAGCGTGAAACGCTCTGGAAAATAGGACGAGCATGAAGCAGTGTTGAAAAACATGGGGAGCCTGAAAAGGTGTGAAAAATATGAAGAGCTTCAAAAGGTGTCAAAAATATGAGGAGCATGAAACGGTCTGAAAAATAGGAGCAGCATGAAGCGGTGTAATAAACATGAAGAGCCTGAAAAGGTGTGAAAAATATGAAGAGCTTCAAAAGGTGTGAAAAAAATGAAGAGCTTCAAAATGTGTCAAAAATATGAGGAGCATGAAAAGATCTGAAAAATAGGAGCAGCATGAAACGGTGTTGAAAGACATGAAGAGCCTGAAAACGTTTGAAAAATATGAAGAGCTTCAAAAGGTGTGGAAAATATGAAAAGCTTCAAAATGTGTCAAAAGTGAGATGAGCATGAAACGGTCTGAAAAATAGGAGGAGCATGAGGGGTGTTGAAAAACATGAAGAGCCTGAAAATGTGTGAAATATATGAAGAGCTTCAAAAGTTGTCAGAAATGATAGAAACATGAAACGGTCTGAAAAATAGGATGAGCAAGAAGGGGTGTTGAAAAACATGAAGAGCCTGAAAACGTGTGAAAAATACGAAGAGCTTCAAAAGATGTGGGAAAATATGACGAGCTTCAAAAGGTGTCAAAAATGAGATGAGCATGAAACGGTCTGAAAAATAGGAGGAGCATGAAGCGGTGTTGAAAAACATGAAGAACCTGAAAAGCTGTGAGAAATATGAAGAGCTTCAAATTGTGTCAAAAATATGAGGAGCATGAAACGGTCTGAAAAATAGGAGGAGCATGAAGCGGTCTTGAAAAACATGAAGAACCTGAAAAGCTGTGAGAAATATGAAGAACTTCAAATGGTGTCAAAAATATGAGGAGCATGAAACGGTCTGAAAAATAGGAGGAGCATGAAGCGGTGTTGAAAAACATGAAGTACCTGAAAAGGTGTGAGAAATATGAAGAACTTCAAATGGTGTCAAAAATATGAGGAGCATGAAATGGTCTGAAAAATAGAAGGAGCATGAAGCGGTGTTCAAAAACATGAAGAGCCTGAAGTTGTGTGAAAAATATGAAGAGCTTCAAAAGGTGTCAAAAATATGAGGAGCATGAAACAGTCTGAAAAATAGGAGGAGCATGAAACGGTGTTCAAAAACATGAAGAGCCTGAAAAGCTGTGAAAAATGTGAAGAGCTTCAAAAGGTGTCAAAAATATGAGGAGCATGAAACGGTCTGAAAAACAGGAGTAGCATGAAGTGGTGTTGAATAACATCAAGAGCCTGAAAAGGTGTGAAAAATATGTAGAGCTTCATAAGGTGTGAAATTCATGAGGAGCATGAAACGATCTGAAAAATATGAGAAGCATGAAGTGGTGTGGAAAAACATGAAGAGCCTGAAAAGGTGTGAAAAATATGAAGAGCTTCAAATGGTGTCAAAAATATGAGAAGAATGAAACGGTCTGAAAGATATATGCGGCATGAAATGGTGTTGAAAAACATGAAGAGCCTCAAAAGTTGTGAAAAATATGAAGAGCTTCAAAAGGTGTGAAATATATGAGGACCATGAAACGGGCGGAAAAATACAAGCATGAAGTGGTGTGGAAAAACATGAAGAGCCTGAAAAGGTGTGAAAAATATGAAGAGCTTCAAAAGGAGTGAAATATATTAGGAGCATGAAACTCTTGAAAAATAGGAGGAGCATGAAGCGGTGTTCAAAAACATGAAGAGCCTAAAAAGTTGTGAAAAATATGAAAAGTTTCAAAAGGTGTCAAAAATGAGATGAGCATGAAACGGTCTGAAAAATAGGAGGATCATGAAACGGTGTTGAAAAACATGAAGAGACTGAAATGGTGTGAAAAATATGAAGAGTTTCAAAAGTTGTCAAAAATGAGATGAGCATGAAACGGTCTGAAAAATAGGAGGAGCATGAAGCTGTGTTCAAAAATATGAACAGCCTGAAAAGGTGTGAAAAATATGAAGAGCTTCAAAAGGTGTGAAAAATATGAGGAGCATGAAACGGTCTGAAAAATAGGAGGAGCATGAAGTGGTGTTGAAAAAAATGAAAACCCTGAAAAGGTGTGAAATATATGAAGAGCTTCAAAAGGTGTGAGATGCATGAGGAGAATGAAACGATCTGAAAAATAGCAGGAGCATGAAGCTGTGTTGAAAAAATTGAAGTGTCTGAAAAGTGTGAAAATATGAAGAGCTTCAAAAATATGAAAAATATGAAGCGCTTCAAAAGGTGTGAAA
This sequence comes from Dama dama, assembly GCF_033118175.1. Lineage (NCBI taxonomy): Eukaryota > Metazoa > Chordata > Mammalia > Artiodactyla > Cervidae > Dama > Dama dama. Next base: position 6,780,580 of record NC_083709.1, read on the forward strand.
AATATGAAGAGCTTCAAAAAGTGTCAAAAAGAGTTGAGCATGAAAACGTCTGAAAAATAGGAGGAGCATGAAGTGGTGTTGAAAAAAATGAAGAGCCTGAAAAGGTGTGAAATATATGAAGAGCTTCAAAAGGTGTGAAAAATATGAGGAGAATGAAACGGTGTGAAAAATAGGAGGAGCATGGAGTGGGGTTGAAAAACATGAAGAGCCTGAAAAGCTGTGAGAAATATGAAGAGCTTCAAAAGGTGTGAAAAATATGAAGAGCTTCAAAAGGTTTCAAAAATATGAGGAGAATGAAACGGTCTGCAACATAGGAGGAGCATGAAATGGTGTTCAAAAACATGAAGAGCCTTAAAAGGTGTGAAAAATATGAAGTGATTCAAAAGGTGTGAAATACATGAGGAGGAATAAACGGTCTGAAACATAGGAGGAGCATGAAGCTGTGTTGAAAAACATGAAGAGCCTGAAAACGTGTGAAAAATATGAAGAGCTTCAAAAGGTGTGAAAAATATGAAGAGCTTCAAAAGGTGTCAAAAATATGAGGAGCATGAAACGTTCTGAAAAATATGAAGAGCATGAAGCCGTGTTGAAAAACATGAAGAGCCTGAAAAAGTGTGAAAAATATGAAGAGCTTCAAAAGGTGTCAAAAATATGAGGAGCATGAAAAGGTCTGAAAATAGGAGGAGCATGAAGCGGTGTTGAAAAACATGAAGAGCCTGAAAACGTGTGAAAAATATGAAGTGCTTCAAAAGGTGTCAAAAATATGAGGAGCATGAAACGGTCGGAAAAATAGGAGCAGCATGAAACGGTGATTAAAACATGACGAGCCTGAAAAGGTGTGAAAAATATGAAGAGCTTCAAATGGTGTGAAAAATATGAGGAGCATGTAACGGTCTGAAATATAGGAGGAGCATGAACCGGTGTTCAAAAACATGAAGAGCCTGAAAAGGTGTGAAAAATATGAAGAGCTTTAAAAGGTGTCAAAAATATGAGGAGCATGGAATGGTCTGAAAAATAGGAGGAGCATGAAGCGGTGTTGAAAAACATGAAGAGCCTGAAAAGTTGTGAAAATTATGAACAGCTTCAAAATGTGTGAAAAATATGAGGAGCATGAAACGGTGAAAAATAGGAGGAGCATGAAGCGGTGTTGAAAAACATGAACAGTCTGAAAAGGTGTGGAAAATATGTATAGCTTCAAAAGGTGTAAAAAATATGAGGAGCATGATATGGTTTGAAAAATAGGATTAGCATGAAGCGGTGTTTAAAACATGAAGAGCCTGAAAAGGTGTGAAAAATATGGAGACCATGAAACGGTGTGAACAATAGAAGCAGCATGAAACGGTGTTGAAAAACATGAAGAGCATAAAAAGGTGTGAAAAATATGAAGAGGTTCAAAAGGTGTCAAAAATATGAGGAGCATGAAACGTTCTGAAAATTAGGAGGATCATGAGCGGTGTTCAAAAACATGAAGAGCCTGAAAAGGTGTGAAAAATATGAAGAGCTTCAAAAGGTGTCAAAAATATGAGGAGCATGAAACGGTCTGAAAGATAGGAGGAGAATGAAACGGTGATCAGAATCATGAAGAGCCTGAAAAGGTGTGAAAAATATGAAGAGCTTCAAAAGGTGTGAAATTCATGAGGAGCATGAAACGGTCTGAAAAATGGGAGAAGAATGAAGTGGTGTGGAAAAACATGAAGAGCCTGAAAAGTTGTGAAAAATATGAAGAGCTTAAAAAGGTGTGAAATACATGAGGAGCATGAAACTCTCTGAAAAATAGGAGGAGCATGAAGTGGTGTTCAAAAACATGAGGAGTCTTAAAAGGTGTGAAAAATATGAAGAGCTTCAATAGGTGTGAATAATATGAGGAGCAGGATACGGTCTGAAAAATAGGAGGAGCATGAAGCGGTGTTCAAAAACATGAAGAGCCTGAAAAATTTTGAAAAATATGAAAAGCTTGAAAAGGTGTCAAAAATGAGATGAGCATGAAACGGTCTGCAAAAAAGGAGGAGCATGAAGTGGTGTTGAAAATCTTGAACAGCCAGAAAAGGTGTGAAAAATATGAAAAGCTTCAAAAGGTGGCAAAAATTTGCGGAGCATGAAATGGTCTGAAAAATAGGAGGAGACTGAAGCGGTGTTTAAAAACATGAAGAGTCTGAAAAGGTGTGAAAAATATGAAGAGCTTCAAAATTTGTCAAAAATATGAGGAGCATGAAACGGTCTGAAAAATAGCAGGAGCATGAAGCGGTGTTGAAAAACATGAAGAGCCTGAAAAAGTGTGAAAAATATGAAGAGATTCAAAAGGTGTCAAAAATATGAGGAGCATGAAACGGTCTGAAAAATAGCAGGAGCATGAAGCGGTCTTGAAAAACATGAAGAGCCTGAAAAGGTGTGAAAAATATGAAGAGATTCAAAAGGTGTCAAAAATATGAGGAGCATGAAATGGTGTTGAAAAACATGAAGAGCCTGAAAAGGTGTGAAAAACATGAACAGCTTCAAAAAGTGTCAAATATATGAGGAGCATGAAACGGTCTGAAAATAGGAGGAGCAAAGCGGTGTTGAAAAACATGAAGAGCCTCAAAACGTGTGAAAAATATGAAGAGCTTCAAAAGGTGTCAAAAATGAGATGAGCATGAAACGGTCTAAAAACTAGGAGGATCATGAAGTGGTGTGGAAAAACATGAAAAGCCTGAAAAGGTTTGAAAAATATGAAGAGTTTCAAAAGGTGTGAAATACATGAGGAGCAAGAAATGGTCTGAAAAATAGGAGAAGCATGAAGCGGTGTTGAAAAACATGAAGAGCCTGAAAAGGTGTGAAAAATATGAAGAGCTTCAAAAGGTGTGAAATACATGAGGAGCATGAAATGGTCTGAAAAATAGGAGTAGCATGAGACGGTGTTGAAAAACATGAAGAGCCTGAAAAGATGTGAAAAATATGAAGAGCTTCAAAAGGTGTCAAAATTATGAGGAGCATGAAACGATCTGAAAAATAGGAGGAGCATGAAGCGGTGTTCAAAAACACGAAAAGCCTGTAAAAGTGTGAAAAATATGAAGAGCTTCAAAAGGTGTCAAAAATATGAGGAGCATGAATCGGTATGAAAAAGAGGAGGAACATGAAGCGGTGTTCAAAAACATGAAGAGCCTGAAAAAGTGTAAAAAATATGAAGAGATTCAAAAGATGTGAAAAATATGAACAGCTTCAAAAGGTGTCAAAAATGAGATGAGCATGAAGCGGTCTGAAAAAAGGAGGAGCATGATGCGGTGTGCAAAAACATGAACAGCCTGAAAAGGTGTGAAAAATATGAAAATCTTCAAAAGGTGTCAAAAATATGAGGAGCATGAAACGATCTGAAAAATAAGAAGAGCATGAAGTGGTGTTGAAAAACATGAAGTGCCTGAAAAGGTGTGAAAAACATGAAGAGCTTCAAAAGGTGTCAAAAATATGAGGAGCATGAAACAGTCTGAAAAATAGGAGGAACCTGAAGCTGTGTTCAAAAACATGAAGAGCCTGAAAAGGTGTAAAAAATATGAAGAGCTTCAAAAGTTGTCAAAAATATGAGGAGCATGGAACGGTCTGAAAAATAGGAGGAGCATGAAGCTGTGTTCAAAAACATGAAGAGCCTGAAAAGGTGTGAAAAATATGAAGAGCCTCAAAACGTGTCAAAAATATGAGGAGTATGAAACGGTCTGGAAATTAGCAGGAGCATGAAGCGGTGTTGAAAAACATGAAGAGCCTGAAAACGTGTGAAAGATATGAAGAGCTTCAAAAATGTGAAAAATATGAACAGCTTCATAAGGTGTGAAAAATATGAAGAGCCTCCAAAGTTGTCAAAAATGAGATGAGCATGAAACGGTGTGAAAAATAGGAGGAGCATGAAGCGGTTTTAAAATTCATAAAGAGCCAAAAAAGGTTTGAAAAATATGAAGAGCTTCTAAAGGTGTCAAAAATATGAGAAGCATGAAATGGTCTGAGAAATAGGAGGAGCATGAAACGGTGTTCAAAAACATGAAGAGCCTGAAAAGGTGTGAAAACCATGAAGACCTTCAAAGGTGTGAAAAATATGAAGAGCTTCAAAAGTTGTGACAAATTAGATGAGCATGAATCGGTCTGAAAAATAGGAGGAGAATGAAACGGTGTTCAAAAACATGACGAGCCTGAAAAGGTGTGAAAAACATGAAGACCTTCAAGGTGTGAAATATATGAAGAGCTTCAAAAGGTGTGAAAAATATGAAGAGTTTCAAAATGTGTCAAAAATATGAGGAGCATGAAGCGGTCTGAAAAATAGGAGGAGCTGATGTGGTGTTGAAAAACATGAAGAGCCTGAAAAGGTGTGAACAATATGAAGAGCTTCAAAAGGTGTCAAAAATATTAGGAACATGAAACGGTCCGAAAAATAGGAAGAGGATGAAATGCTGTTCAAAAACATGAAGAGCCTAAAATGTGTGAAAAATATGAAGAGCTTCAAAATGTGTGAAATACATGAGGAGCATGAAACGGTCTGAAAAATAGGAGGAGCATGAAGCGCTGTTGAAAAACATGAAGAGCCTGAAAAGGTGTGAATAATATGAAGAGCTTCAAAATGTTTCAAAAATATGAGGAGCATGAACGGTCTGAAAAATAGGAGGAGGATGAAGCGGTGTTGAAAAACATGAAGACCCTGAAAAGGTGTGAAAAACATGAAGAGCTTCAAAATGTGTCTAAAATGAGATGAGCATGATACGGTCTGAAAAATAGGAGGAGCATGTAGTGGTGTTGAAAAACATGAAGAGCCTGAAAAGGTGTGAAATGTATGAAGAGCTTTAAAAGGTGTCAAAAATATGAGGAGCATGAAATGATCTGAAAAATAGGAGGAGCATGAATCGGAGTTGAAAAACATGAAGAGCTTGAAAAGGTGTGAAAAATATGAAGAGATACAAAAGGTGTCAAAAATATGAGGAGCATGAAACGGTCTGAAAAATAGGAAGAGCATGAAATGGTGTTCAAAAACATGAAGAGCCTAAAAGGTATGAAAAATATGAAGAGCTTGAAAAAGTGTGAAATACATGAGTAGCATGAAACGGTCTGAAACATAGGAGGAGCATGAAGCGGTGTTGAAAAAATGAAGAACCTGAAAAGGTGTGCAAAATATGAAGAACTTCAAAAGGTGGCAAAAATATGAGGAGCATGAAACGGTCTGAAAAATAGGAATAGCATGAAGTGATGTGGAAAAACATGAAGAGCCTGAAAAAGTGTTAAAAATATGAAGAGCTTCAAAAGGTGTCAAAAATATGAGGAACATGAAACTGTCTGAAAAATAGGAAGAGCATGAAACGGTGTTCAAAAACATGAAGAGCCTAAAAGGTATGAAAAATATGAAGAACTTCAAAAGTGTGAAATACATGAGTAGCATGAAATGGTCTGAAAAATAGGTGGAGTATGAAGCGGTGTTGCAAAACATGAAGAGCCTGAAAAGGTGTGAAAAATATGAAGAGCTTCAAAAGGTGTTCAAAAAGGAGATGACCATGAAACGATCTGAAAAATAGGAGAAGGATGAAGCGATGTTGAAAAAAATGAAGAACCTGAAAAAGTGTGAAATACATGATGAGCTTTAAAAGGTGTCAAAAATATGAGGAGCATGAAACTGTCTGAAAAATAGGAGGAGCATGAAGCGGTGTTGAAAAACATGAAGAGCCTGAAAAGGTGTGAAAAATATGAAGAGCTTCAAAAGGTGTCAAAAATATGATGTGAAAAATATGAAGAGCTTCTAAAGGTGTCAAAAATATGAGAAGCATGAAATGGTCTGAGAAATAGGAGGAGCATGAAACGGTGTTCAAAAACATGAAGAGCATGAAAAGGTGTGAAAAATATGAAGAGCTTCAAAAGTTGTGAAAAATTAGATGAGCATGAATCGGTCTGAAAAATAGGAGGAGAATGAAACGGTGTTCAAAAACATGACGAGCCTGAAAAGCTGTGAAAAACATGAAGACCTTAGAGGTGTGAAATATATGAAGAGCTTCAAAAGGTGTGAAAAATATGAAGAGTTTCAAAATGTGTCAAAAATATGAGGAGCATGAAGCAGTCTGAAAAATAGGAGGAGCATGATGTGGTGTTGAAAAACATGAAGAGCCTGAAAAGGTGTGAACAATATGAAGAGCTTCAAAAGGTGTCAAAAATATTAGGAACATGAAACGGTCCGAAAAATAGGAAGAGGATGAAATGCTGTTCAAAAACATGAAGAGCCTAAAATGTGTGAAAAATATGAAGAGCTTCAAAATGTGTGAAATACATGAGGAGCATGAAACGGTCTGAAAAATAGGAGGAGCATGAAGCGCTGTTGAAAAACATGAAGAGTCTGAAAAGGTGTGAAAAATATGAAGAGCTTCAAAAGGTGTCAAAAATATGAGGAGCATGAAACGGTCTGAAAAATAGGAGGAGCATGAAGCGGTGTTGAAAAACATGAAGAGCCTGAAAAGGTGTGCAAAATATGAAGAGCATCAAAAGGTGTCAAAAAAATGAGGAGCATTAAATGGTTTGAAAATTAGGATGAGCATGAAGCGGTGTTCAAAAACATGAAGAGCACGAAAATGTGTGAAAAATATGAAGAGCTTCAAAAGGTGTCAAAAATATGAGGAGCATGAAATGATCTGAAAAATAGGAGGAGAATGAAGCAGTGTTCAAAAACATGAAGAGCCTGAAAAGGTGTGAAAACTCTGAAGAGCATCAAAAGTTGTCAAATATATGAGGAGCATGAAGCGGTCTGAAAAATAGGAGGAGCATGAAACGGTGTTCAAAAACATAAAGAGCTTAAAAAGGTGTGAAAAACATGAAGACCTTCAAGTTGTGAAATATATGAAGAGCTTCAAAAAGTGTGATAAATATGAAGAGTTTCAAAATGTGTCAAAAATATGAGGAGCATGAAGCGGTCTGAAAAATAGGAGGAGAATGAAGTGGTGTTGAAAAACATTAAGAGCCTGAAAAGGTGTGAAATATATGAAGAGCTTTAAAAGGCGTCAAAAGTATGAGGGCATGAAACGGTCTGAAAAATAGTAGGAGCATGAAGCGGTATTGAAAAACATGAAGAGACTGAAAAGGTATCAAAAATATGAAGAGCTTCAAAAGCTGTCAAATATAGGAGGAGCATGAAACGGTCTGAAAAATAGGAGGATCATGAAGCGGTTTTGAAAAACATGAAGAGCCTGAAAAGGTGTGAAAAAGATGAAGACCTTCAAAGGTGTGAAATATATGAAGAGCTTCAAAAGGTGTGAAAAATATGAAGAGTTTCAAAATGTGTCAAAAATATGAGGAGCATGAAGCGGTCTGAAAAATAGGAGGAGCATGAAGTGGTGTTGAAAAACATGAAGAGCCTGAAAATTTGTGAAAAATATGAAGAGCTTCAAACGGTTGGAAATATGTGAGGAGCATGAAACCGTCTTGAAAAACATGACGAGCCTGAAAAGGTGGATAATGAAGAGCTTCAAAAGGTGTCAAAAATATGAGGGGCATGAAACGGTATGAAAAATAGGAGAAGCGGGAAGTGGTGTTGAAAAACATGAAGAGCCTGAAAACGTGTGAAAAATATGAAGAGCTTCAAAAGTTGTGAAAAATATGAAGAGCATCAAAATTGATAAAAATGAGATGAGCATGAAACGGTCTGAAAAATATGAGGAGCATGAAGCGGTGTTGGAAATCATGAAGAGTCTGAAAAGGTGTGAAATATATTAAGAGCTTCAAAAGGTGTCAAAAATATGAGGAGCATGAAACGGTCTGAAAAATAGGAGGAGCATGAAAGGGTGTTCAAATGAATGAAGAGCCTGAAAAGGTGTGAAAAATATGAAGAGCTTCAAAAGGTGTCAAAACTATGAGGAGCATGAAACGGTCTGAAAAATAGGAGGAGCATGAAAGGGTGTTCAAATGCATGAAGAGCCTGAAAAGGTGTGAAAAATATGAAGAGCTTCAAACGGTGTGAAATACATGAGGAACATGAAACGGTCTGGAAAATAGGATGAGCATGATGTTGTGTTGAAAAACATGAAGAGACTGAAAAGGTGTGAAAAATATGAAGAGGTTCAAAAGGTGTGAAAAATATGACGAGTATGATACGGTCTGAAAAATAGGAGGAACATGAAGCTCTGTTCAAAAACATGAAGATCCTGAAAAGTTGTGAAAAATATGGAAAGCTTCAAAACTTGTCAAAAACATGAGGAGCATGAAACATTCTGAAAAATAGGAGGATCATGAAGCGGTGTTCAAAATCATGAAGAGGCTGAAAAGGTGTGAAAAATATGAAGAGCTTCAAAAGGTTTGAAAAATAGGAGGAGCATGAAACGGGCTGAAAAATAGCAGGAGCATGAAGCGGTGTTCAAAAACATGAAGAGCGTGAAAAGGTGTGAAAAATATGAAGAGCTTCAAAAAATGTCAAAAATGAGATGAGCATGAAACGATCTGAAAAATAGGAGCAGCATGAAACGGTGTTCAAAAACATGAAGAGCCTGAAAAGGTGTGAAAAATATGAAGAGCTTCAAACGGTGTGAAATACATGAGGAGCATGAAACTCTCTGAAAAATAGGAGGAGCATGAAGCGGTTTTGAAAAACATGAAGAGCCTGAAAAGGTGAGAAAAATATGAAGAGCTTCAAAAGGTGTCAAAAATATGAGGAGCATGAAACGGTCTGAAAAATAGCAGGAGCATGAAGCGGTGTTCAAAAACATGAAGAGCCTGAAAAGGTGTGAAAAATATGAAGAGCTTCAAAAGGTTTGAAAAATAGGAGGAGCATGAAATGGGCTGAAAAATAGCAGGAGCATGAAGCGGTGTTCAAAAACATGAAGAGCCTGAAAAGGTGTGAAAAATATGAAGAGCTTCAAAAGGTGTCAAAAATATGAGGAGCATGAAACGGTCTGAAAAATAGGAGGAGAATGAAACGGTGCTCAAAAACATGAAGAGCCTGAAAAGGTGTGAAAAATATGAAGAGCTTTATAAGGTGTGAAATACATGAGGAGCATGAAACGGTCTGAAAAATAGGAGGAGCATGAAACCGTGTTCAAAAACATGAAGAGCCTGAAAAGTTGTGAAAAATATGAAGAGCTTCAAACGGTTGGAAATACATGAGGAGCATGAAACGGTGTTGAAAAACATGAAGAGCCTGAAAACGTGTGAAAAATATGAAGAGCTTCAAAAGGTGATAAAAATGAGATGAGCATGAAACGGTCTGAAAAACATGAGGAGCATGAAGCGGTGTTGGAAATCATGAAGAGTCTGAAAAGGTGTGAAATATATTAAGAGCTTCAAAAGGTGTCAAAAATATGAGGAGCATGATACGGTCTGAAAAATAGGAGGAGCATAAAGCGGTGGTGAAAAACATGATAAACCTGAAAAGGTGTGAAGAATATGAAGAGCTTCAAAAGGTGTCAAAACTATGAGGAGCATGAAACGGTCTGAAAAATAGGAGGAGCATGAAAGGGTGTTCAAATGCATGAAGAGCCTGAAAAGGTGTGAAAAATATGAAGAGCTTCAAAAGGTGTAAAATACATGAGGAACATGAAACGGTCTGTAAAATAGGATGAGCATGAAGTTGTGTTGAAAAACATGAAGAGACTGAAAAGGTGTGAAAAATATGAAGAGCTTCAAAAAGTGTGAAAAATAGGAGGAGCATGAAACGGGCTGAAAAATAGCAGGAGCATAAAGCGGTGTTCAAAAACATGAAGAGCGTGAAAAGGTGTGAAAAATATGAAGAGCTTCAAAAAATGTCAAAAATGAGATGAGCATGAAACGATCTGAAAAATAGGAACAGCATGAAACGGTGTTCAAAAACATGAAGAGCCTGAATAGGTGTGAAAAATATGAAGAGCTTCAAATGGTGTGAAATACATGAGGAGCATGAAACTCTCTGAAAAATAGGAGGAGCATGAAGCGGTTTTGAAAAACATGAAGAGCCTGAAAAGGTGAGAAAAATATGAAGAGCTTCAAAAGGTGTCAAAAATATGAGGAGCATGAAACGGTCTGAAAAATAGGAGGAGCATGAAACGGTGTTCAAAAACATGAAGAGCCTGAAAAGGTGTGAAAAATATGAAGAGCTTCAAAACGTGTCAAAAATATGAGGAGCATGAAACGGTCTGAAAAATAGGAGGAGCAAGAAGCGGTGTTGAAAAAGATTAAGAGCCTGAAAACGTTTGAAAAATATGAAGAGCTTCAAAAGGTGTGGAAAATATGAAGAGCTTCAAAATGTGTCAAAAGCGAGATGAGTATGAAACGGTCTGAAAAATAGGAGGAGCATGAAGTGGTGTTGAAAAACATGAAGAGCCTGAAAATGTGTGAAATATATGAAGAGCTTCAAAATGTGTCATAAATGAGAGAAGCATGAAACGGTCGGAAAAATAGGATGAGCAAGAAGGGGTGTTGAAAAACATGAAGAGCCTGAAAAGGTTTGAGAAATATGAAGAGCTTCAAAAGCTGTGAAAAATATGAAGAGCTTCAAAAGTTGATAAAATGAGACGAACATGACACAGTTTGAAAAATAGGAGGAGCATGAAACCGTGTTCAAAAACATGAAGAGCCTAAAAAGGTTGAAAAATATGAAGAGCTTCAAAAGGTGTGAAAAATATGAAGAGCTTCAAAAGTTGATAAAATGAGACGAACATGACACAGTTTGAAAAATAGGAGGAGCATGAAACCGTGTTCAAAAACATGAAGAGCCTAAAAAGGTTGAAAAATATGAAGAGCTTCAAAAGGTGTGAAAAATATGAGGAGCATAAAACGGTCTGAAAAATAGGAGAAGCATGAAGTGGTGTTGAAAAACATGAAGAGTCTGAAAACGTGTGAAATATATGAAGAGCTTCAAAAGGTGTCAAAAATATGAGGAGCATCAAACGGTCTGAAAAATAGGAGGAACACAAGTGGTGTTCAAAAACATGAAGAGCCTGAAAAGGTGTGAAAAACATGAAGAGATTCAAAAGGTGTCAAAAATATGAGGAGCATGAATCGGTGTTGAAAAACATGAAGAGCCTGAAAAGGTGTGAAAAATATGAAGAGCTTCAAAAGGTGTCAAAAATATGAGGAGCATGAATCGGTGTTGAAAAACATGAAGAGCCTGAAAATGTGTGAAAAATATGAAGAGCTTCAAAAGGTGTCAAAAATATGAGGAGCATGAACCGGTCTGAAAATAGGAGGAGCATGAAGCGGTGTTCAAAAATATGAAGAGCATTAAAAGGTGTGAAACATATGAAGAGCTTCAAAAGGTGTCAAAAATATGAGGAGCATGAAACAGTCTGAAAAATAGGAAGAGCATGAAGCGGTGTTGAAAAACATGAAGAGCCTGAAAAGGTGTGAAAAATATGAAGAGCTTCAAAAGGTGTGAAAAAAATGAAGAGCTTCAAAATGTGTCAAAAATATGAGGAGCATGAAAAGATCTGAAAAATAGGAGCAGCATGAAACGGTGTTGAAAGACATGAAGAGCGTGAAAACGTTTGAAAAATATGAAGAGCTTCAAAATGTGTGGAAAATATGAAAAGCTTCAAAATGTGTCAAAAGTGAGATGAGCATGAAACGGTCTGAAAAATAGGAGGAGCATGAGGGGTGTTGAAAAACATGAAGAGCCTGAAAAAGTGTGAAAAATATGAAGAGCTTCAAAAGGTGTCAAAAATATGAGGAGCATGATACGGTCTGAAAATAGGAGGAGCATGAAGCGGTGTTGAAAAACATGAAGAGCCTGAAAACGTGTGAAAAATATGAAGTGCTTCAAAAGGTGTCAAAAATATGAGGAGCATGAAACGGTCGGAAAAATAGGAGCAGCATGAAACGGTGATTAAAACATGACGAGCCTGAAAAGGTGTGAAAAATATGAAGAGCTTCAAATGGTGTGAAAAATATGAGGAGCATGTAACGGTCTGAAATATAGGAGGAGCATGAACCGGTGTTCAAAAACATGAAGAGCCTGAATAGGTGTGAAAAATATGAAGAGCTTTAAAAGGTGTCAAAAATATGAGGAGCATGGAATGGTCTGAAAAATAGGAGGAGCATGAAGCGGTGTTGAAAAACATGAAGAGCCTGAAAAGTTGTGAAAATTATGAACAGCTTCAAAATGTGTGAAAAATATGAGGAGCATGAAACGGTGAAAAATAGGAGGAGCATGAAGCGGTGTTGAAAAACATGAACAGTCTGAAAAGGTGTGGAAAATATGTATAGCTTCAAAAGGTGTAAAAAATATGAGGAGCATGATATGGTTTGAAAAATAGGATTAGCATGAAGCGGTGTTTAAAACATGAAGAGCCTGAAAAGGTGTGAAAAATATGGAGACCATGAAACGGTGTGAACAATAGAAGCAGCATGAAACGGTGTTGAAAAACATGAAGAGCATAAAAAGGTGTGAAAAATATGAAGAGGTTCAAAAGGTGTCAAAAATATGAGGAGCATGAAACGTTCTGAAAATTAGGAGGATCATGAGCGGTGTTCAAAAACATGAAGAGCCTGAAAAGGTGTGAAAAATATGAAGAGCTTCAAAAGGTGTCAAAAATATGAGGAGCATGAAACGGTCTGAAAGATAGGAGGAGAATGAAACGGTGATCAGAATCATGAAGAGCCTGAAAAGGTGTGAAAAATATGAAGAGCTTCAAAAGGTGTGAAATTCATGAGGAGCATGAAACGGTCTGAAAAATGGGAGAAGAATGAAGTGGTGTGGAAAAACATGAAGAGCCTGAAAAGTTGTGAAAAATATGAAGAGCTTAAAAAGGTGTGAAATACATGAGGAGCATGAAACTCTCTGAAAAATAGGAGGAGCATGAAGTGGTGTTCAAAAACATGAGGAGTCTTAAAAGGTGTGAAAAATATTAAGAGCTTCAATAGGTGTGAATAATATGAGGAGCAGGATACGGTCTGAAAAATAGGAGGAGCATGAAGCGGTGTTCAAAAACATGAAGAGCCTGAAAAATTTTGAAAAATATGAAAAGCTTGAAAAGGTGTCAAAAATGAGATGAGCATGAAACGGTCTGCAAAAAAGGAGGAGCATGAAGTGGTGTTGAAAAACTTGAACAGCCAGAAAAAGTGTGAAAAATATGAAAAGCTTCAAAAGGTGGCAAAAATTTGCGGAGCATGAAATGGTCTGAAAAATAGGAGGAGACTGAAGCGGTGTTTAAAAACATGAAGAGTCTGAAAAGGTGTGAAAAATATGAAGAGCTTCAAAATTTGTCAAAAATATGAGGAGCATGAAACGGTCTGAAAAATAGCAGGAGCATGAAGCGGTGTTGAAAAACATGAAGAGCCTGAAAAGGTGTGAAAAATATGAAGAGATTCAAAAGGTGTCAAAAATATGAGGACCATGAAACGGTCTGAAAAATAGCAGGAGCATGAAGCGGTGTTGAAAAACATGAAGAGCCTGAAAAGGTGTGAAAAATATGAAGAGATTCAAAAGGTGTCAAAAATATGAGGAGCATGAAATGGTGTTGAAAAACATGAAGAGCCTGAAAAGGTGTGAAAAACATGAACAGCTTCAAAAAGTGTCAAATATATGAGGAGCATGAAACGGTCTGAAAATAGGAGGAGCAAAGCGGTGTTGAAAAACATGAAGAGCCTCAAAACGTGTGAAAAATATGAAGAGCTTCAAAAGGTGTCAAAAATGAGATGAGCATGAAACGGTCTAAAAACTAGGAGGATCATGAAGTGGTGTGGAAAAACATGAAAAGCCTGAAAAGGTTTGAAAAATATGAAGAGTTTCAAAAGGTGTGAAATACATGAGGAGCAAGAAATGGTCTGAAAAATAGGAGAAGCATGAAGCGGTGTTGAAAAACATGAAGAGCCTGAAAAGGTGTGAAAAATATGAAAAGCTTCAAAAGGTGTGAAATACATGAGGAGCATGAAACGGTCTTAAAAATAGGAGTAGCATGAGACGGTGTTGAAAAACATGAAGAGCCTGAAAAGATGTGAAAAATATGAAGAGCTTCAAAAGGTGTCAAAATTATGAGGAGCATGAAACGATCTGAAAAATAGGAGGAGCATGAAGCGGTGTTCAAAAACACGAAAAGCCTGTAAAAGTGTGAAAAATATGAAGAGCTTCAAAAGGTGTCAAAAATATGAGGAGCATGAATCGGTATGAAAAAGAGGAGGAACATGAAGCGGTGTTCAAAAACATGAAGAGCCTGAAAAAGTGTAAAAAATATGAAGAGCTTCAAAAGATGTGAAAAATATGAACAGCTTCAAAAGGTGTCAAAAATGAGATGAGCATGAAGCGGTCTGAAAAAAGGAGGAGCATGATGCGGTGTGCAAAAACATGAACAGCCTGAAAAGGTGTGAAAAATATGAAAATCTTCAAAAGGTGTCAAAAATATGAGGAGCATGAAACGTTCTGAAAATTAGGAGGATCATGAGTGGTGTTCAAAAACATGAAGAGCCTGAAAAGGTGTGAAAAATATGAAGAGCTTCAAAAGGTGTCAAAAATATGAGGAGCATGAAACGGTCTGAAAGATAGGAGGAGAATGAAACGGTGATCAGAATCATGAAGAGCCTGAAAAGGTGTGAAAAATATGAAGAGCTTCAAAAGGTGTGAAATTCATGAGGAGCATGAAACCGTCTGAAAAATGGGAGAAGAATGAAGTGGTGTGGAAAAACATGAAGAGCCTGAAAAGTTGTGAAAAATATGAAGAGCTTAAAAAGGTGTGAAATACATGAGGAGCATGAAACTCTCTGAAAAATAGGAGGAGCATGAAGTGGTGTTCAAAAACATGAGGAGTCTTAAAAGGTGTGAAAAATATTAAGAGCTTCAATAGGTGTGAATAATATGAGGAGCAGGATACGGTCTGAAAAATAGGAGGAGCATGAAGCGGTGTTCAAAAACATGAAGAGCCTGAAAAATTTTGAAAAATATGAAAAGCTTGAAAAGGTGTCAAAAATGAGATGAGCATGAAACGGTCTGCAAAAAAGGAGGAGCATGAAGTGGTGTTGAAAAACTTGAACAGCCAGAAAAAGTGTGAAAAATATGAAAAGCTTCAAAAGGTGGCAAAAATTTGCGGAGCATGAAATGGTCTGAAAAATAGGAGGAGACTGAAGCGGTGTTTAAAAACATGAAGAGTCTGAAAAGGTGTGAAAAATATGAAGAGCTTCAAAATTTGTCAAAAATATGAGGAGCATGAAACGGTCTGAAAAATAGCAGGAGCATGAAGCGGTGTTGAAAAACATGAAGAGCCTGAAAAGGTGTGAAAAATATGAAGAGATTCAAAAGGTGTCAAAAATATGAGGACCATGAAACGGTCTGAAAAATAGCAGGAGCATGAAGCGGTGTTGAAAAACATGAAGAGCCTGAAAAGGTGTGAAAAATATGAAGAGATTCAAAAGGTGTCAAAAATATGAGGAGCATGAAATGGTGTTGAAAAACATGAAGAGCCTGAAAAGGTGTGAAAAACATGAACAGCTTCAAAAAGTGTCAAATATATGAGGAGCATGAAACGGTCTGAAAATAGGAGGAGCAAAGCGGTGTTGAAAAACATGAAGAGCCTCAAAACGTGTGAAAAATATGAAGAGCTTCAAAAGGTGTCAAAAATGAGATGAGCATGAAACGGTCTAAAAACTAGGAGGATCATGAAGTGGTGTGGAAAAACATGAAAAGCCTGAAAAGGTTTGAAAAATATGAAGAGTTTCAAAAGGTGTGAAATACATGAGGAGCAAGAAATGGTCTGAAAAATAGGAGAAGCATGAAGCGGTGTTGAAAAACATGAAGAGCCTGAAAAGGTGTGAAAAATATGAAAAGCTTCAAAAGGTGTGAAATACATGAGGAGCATGAAACGGTCTTAAAAATAGGAGTAGCATGAGACGGTGTTGAAAAACATGAAGAGCCTGAAAAGATGTGAAAAATATGAAGAGCTTC
The DNA here is from genome assembly GCF_033118175.1 of Dama dama. Lineage (NCBI taxonomy): Eukaryota > Metazoa > Chordata > Mammalia > Artiodactyla > Cervidae > Dama > Dama dama. The sequence goes on from NC_083709.1 coordinate 6,796,400, forward strand.
AAAAGGTGTCAAAATTATGAGGAGCATGAAACGATCTGAAAAATAGGAGGAGCATGAAGCGGTGTTCAAAAACACGAAAAGCCTGTAAAAGTGTGAAAAATATGAAGAGCTTCAAAAGGTGTCAAAAATATGAGGAGCATGAATCGGTATGAAAAAGAGGAGGAACATGAAGCGGTGTTCAAAAACATGAAGAGCCTGAAAAAGTGTAAAAAATATGAAGAGCTTCAAAAGATGTGAAAAATATGAACAGCTTCAAAAGGTGTCAAAAATGAGATGAGCATGAAGCGGTCTGAAAAAAGGAGGAGCATGATGCGGTGTGCAAAAACATGAACAGCCTGAAAAGGTGTGAAAAATATGAAAATCTTCAAAAGGTGTCAAAAATATGAGGAGCATGAAACGATCTGAAAAATAAGAAGAGCATGAAGTGGTGTTGAAAAACATGAAGTGCCTGAAAAGGTGTGAAAAACATGAAGAGCTTCAAAAGGTGTCAAAAATATGAGGAGCATGAAACAGTCTGAAAAATAGGAGGAACCTGAAGCTGTGTTCAAAAACATGAAGAGCCTGAAAAGGTGTAAAAAATATGAAGAGCTTCAAAAGTTGTCAAAAATATGAGGAGCATGGAACGGTCTGAAAAATAGGAGGAGCATGAAGCGGTGTTGAAAAACATGAAGAGCCTTAAAGGTGTGAAAAATATGAAGAGCCTCAAAACGTGTCAAAAATATGAGGAGTATGAAACGGTCTGGAAATTAGCAGGAGCATGAAGCGGTGTTGAAAAACATGAAGAGCCTGAAAACGTGTGAAAGATATGAAGAGCTTCAAAAATGTGAAAAATATGAACAGCTTCATAAGGTGTGAAAAATATGAAGAGCCTCCAAAGTTGTCAAAAATGAGATGAGCATGAAACGGTGTGAAAAATAGGAGGAGCATGAAGCGGTTTTAAAATTCATAAAGAGCCAAAAAAGGTTTGAAAAATATGAAGAGCTTCTAAAGGTGTCAAAAATATGAGAAGCATGAAATGGTCTGAGAAATAGGAGGAGCATGAAACGGTGTTCAAAAACATGAAGAGCCTGAAAAGGTGTGAAAACCATGAAGACCTTCAAAGGTGTGAAAAATATGAAGAGCTTCAAAAGTTGTGACAAATTAGATGAGCATGAATCGGTCTGAAAAATAGGAGGAGAATGAAACGGTGTTCAAAAACATGACGAGCCTGAAAAGGTGTGAAAAACATGAAGACCTTCAAGGTGTGAAATATATGAAGAGCTTCAAAAGGTGTGAAAAATATGAAGAGTTTCAAAATGTGTCAAAAATATGAGGAGCATGAAGCGGTCTGAAAAATAGGAGGAGCTGATGTGGTGTTGAAAAACATGAAGAGCCTGAAAAGGTGTGAACAATATGAAGAGCTTCAAAAGGTGTCAAAAATATTAGGAACATGAAACGGTCCGAAAAATAGGAAGAGGATGAAATGCTGTTCAAAAACATGAAGAGCCTAAAATGTGTGAAAAATATGAAGAGCTTCAAAATGTGTGAAATACATGAGGAGCATGAAACGGTCTGAAAAATAGGAGGAGCATGAAGCGCTGTTGAAAAACATGAAGAGCCTGAAAAGGTGTGAATAATATGAAGAGCTTCAAAATGTTTCAAAAATATGAGGAGCATGAACGATCTGAAAAATAGGAGGAGGATGAAGCGGTGTTGAAAAACATGAAGACCCTGAAGGTGTGAAAAACATGAAGAGCTTCAAAATGTGTCTAAAATGAGATGAGCATGATACGGTCTGAAAAATAGGAGGAGCATGTAGTGGTGTTGAAAAACATGAAGAGCCTGAAAAGGTGTGAAATGTATGAAGAGCTTTAAAAGGTGTCAAAAATATGAGGAGCATGAAATGATCTGAAAAATAGGAGGAGCATGAATCGGAGTTGAAAAACATGAAGAGCTTGAAAAGGTGTGAAAAATATGAAGAGATTCAAAAGGTGTCAAAAATATGAGGAGCATGAAACGGTCTGAAAAATAGGAAGAGCATGAAATGGTGTTCAAAAACATGAAGAGCCTAAAAGGTATGAAAAATATGAAGAGCTTGAAAAAGTGTGAAATACATGAGTAGCATGAAACGGTCTGAAACATAGGAGGAGCATGAAGCGGTGTTGAAAAAATGAAGAACCTGAAAAGGTGTGCAAAATATGAAGAACTTCAAAAGGTGGCAAAAATATGAGGAGCATGAAACGGTCTGAAAAATAGGAATAGCATGAAGTGATGTGGAAAAACATGAAGAGCCTGAAAAATTGTTAAAAATATGAAGAGCTTCAAAAGGTGTCAAAAATATGAGGAACATGAAACTGTCTGAAAAATAGGAAGAGCATGAAACGGTGTTCAAAAACATGAAGAGCCTAAAAGGTATGAAAAATATGAAGAACTTCAAAAGTGTGAAATACATGAGTAGCATGAAATGGTCTGAAAAATAGGTGGAGTATGAAGCGGTGTTGCAAAACATGAAGAGCCTGAAAAGGTGTGAAAAATATGAAGAGCTTCAAAAGGTGTTCAAAAAGGAGATGACCATGAAACGATCTGAAAAATAGGAGAAGGATGAAGCGATGTTGAAAAAAATGAAGAACCTGAAAAAGTGTGAAATACATGATGAGCTTTAAAAGGTGTCAAAAATATGAGGAGCATGAAACTGTCTGAAAAATAGGAGGAGCATGAAGCGGTGTTGAAAAACATGAAGAGCCTGAAAAGGTGTGAAAAATATGAAGAGCTTCAAAAGGTGTCAAAAATATGATGTGAAAAATATGAAGAGCTTCTAAAGGTGTCAAAAATATGAGAAGCATGAAATGGTCTGAGAAATAGGAGGAGCATGAAACGGTGTTCAAAAACATGAAGAGCATGAAAAGGTGTGAAAAATATGAAGAGCTTCAAAAGTTGTGAAAAATTAGATGAGCATGAATCGGTCTGAAAAATAGGAGGAGAATGAAACGGTGTTCAAAAACATGACGAGCCTGAAAAGCTGTGAAAAACATGAAGACCTTAGAGGTGTGAAATATATGAAGAGCTTCAAAAGGTGTGAAAAATATGAAGAGTTTCAAAATGTGTCAAAAATATGAGGAGCATGAAGCAGTCTGAAAAATAGGAGGAGCATGATGTGGTGTTGAAAAACATGAAGAGCCTGAAAAGGTGTGAACAATATGAAGAGCTTCAAAAGGTGTCAAAAATATTAGGAACATGAAACGGTCCGAAAAATAGGAAGAGGATGAAATGCTGTTCAAAAACATGAAGAGCCTAAAATGTGTGAAAAATATGAAGAGCTTCAAAATGTGTGAAATACATGAGGAGCATGAAACGGTCTGAAAAATAGGAGGAGCATGAAGCGCTGTTGAAAAACATGAAGAGTCTGAAAAGGTGTGAAAAATATGAAGAGCTTCAAAAGGTGTCAAAAATATGAGGAGCATGAAACGGTCTGAAAAATAGGAGGAGCATGAAGCGGTGTTGAAAAACATGAAGAGCCTGAAAAGGTGTGCAAAATATGAAGAGCATCAAAAGGTGTCAAAAAAATGAGGAGCATTAAATGGTTTGAAAATTAGGATGAGCATGAAGCGGTGTTCAAAAACATGAAGAGCACGAAAATGTGTGAAAAAATATGAAGAGCTTCAAAAGGTGTCAAAAATATGAGGAGCATGAAATGATCTGAAAAATAGGAGGAGAATGAAGCAGTGTTCAAAAACATGAAGAGCCTGAAAAGGTGTGAAAACTCTGAAGAGCATCAAATGTTGTCAAATATATGAGGAGCATGAAGCGGTCTGAAAAATAGGAGGAGCATGAAACGGTGTTCAAAAACATAAAGAGCTTAAAAAGGTGTGAAAAACATGAAGACCTTCAAGTTGTGAAATATATGAAGAGCTTCAAAAAGTGTGATAAATATGAAGAGTTTCAAAATGTGTCAAAAATATGAGGAGCATGAAGCGGTCTGAAAAATAGGAGGAGAATGAAGTGGTGTTGAAAAACATTAAGAGCCTGAAAAGGTGTGAAATATATGAAGAGCTTTAAAAGGCGTCAAAAGTATGAGGGCATGAAACGGTCTGAAAAATAGTAGGAGCATGAAGCGGTATTGAAAAACATGAAGAGACTGAAAAGGTATCAAAAATATGAAGAGCTTCAAAAGCTGTCAAATATAGGAGGAGCATGAAACGGTCTGAAAAATAGGAGGATCATGAAGCGGTTTTGAAAAACATGAAGAGCCTGAAAAGGTGTGAAAAAGATGAAGACCTTCAAAGGTGTGAAATATATGAAGAGCTTCAAAAGGTGTGAAAAATATGAAGAGTTTCAAAATGTGTCAAAAATATGAGGAGCATGAAGCGGTCTGAAAAATAGGAGGAGCATGAAGTGGTGTTGAAAAACATGAAGAGCCTGAAAAGGTGTGAACAATATGAAGAGCTTCAAAAGGTGTCAAAAATATGAGGAACATGAAACGGTCCGAAAAATAGGAAGAGCATGAAATGCTGTTCAAAAACATGAAGAGCCTAAAATGTGTGAAAAATATGAAGAGCTTCAAAATGTGTGAAATACATGAGGAGCATGAAACGGTCTGAAAAATAGGAGGAGCATGAAGCGCTGTTGAAAAACATGAAGAGTCTGAAAAGGTGTGAAAAATATGAAGAGCTTCAAAAGGTGTCAAAAATATGAGGAGCATGAAATGGTCTGAAAAAAAGGAGGAGCATGAAGCGGTGTTGAAAAACATGAAGAGCCTGAAAAGGTGTGCAAAATATGAAGAGCTTCTAAAGGTGTCAAAAATATGAGGAGCATGAAATGATCTGAAAAATTGGAGGAGCATGAAGCTGTGTTCAAAAACATGAAGAGCATGAAAAGGTGTGAAAAATCTGAAGAGCATCAAAAGTTGTCAAATATATGAGGAGCATGAAACGGTCTGAAAAATAGCAGGAGCATGAAGCGGTGTTGAAAAACATGAAGAGCCGGAAAAACTGTGAAAAATAAGAAGAGCTTCAAAAACGTAAAAACTATGAAGAGCTTCAAAAGGTGTGAAAAATATGAGATCTTCAAAAGGTGTAAAAAATGAGATGAGCATGAAACGGTCTGAAAAATAGGAGGAGCATGAAGCGGTGTTGAAAATCATGAAGAGCCTGAAAAGGTGTGAGAAATAAGAAGAGCTTCAAAAGATGTCAAAAATATGAGCTGCATGAAACGGTCTGCAAAAAAGGAGGAGCATGAAGTGGTGTTGAAAAACATGAAGAGCTTCAAAAGTTGTGAAAAATATGAAGAGTCAAAAGGTGTCAAAAATATGAGGAGCAAGAAACGGTCTGAAAAATAGGAGAAGCATGAAGCGGTGTTCAAAAACATGAAGAGCCTGAAGAGGTGTGAAAAATATGAAGAGCTTCAAAAGGTGTCAAAAAAATGAGGAGCATTAAATGGTCTGAAAAATAGGAGGAGCATGAAACGGTGTTCAAAAATATGAAGGACCTGAAAAGGTGTGTAAAATATGAACAGCCTCAAAAAGTGTCAAAAATATGAAAGTATGAAACGTTCTGAAAAATAGCAGGAGCATGAAGCGGTGCCGAAAAACATGAAGAGCCGGAAAAAGTGTGAAAAAGAAGAAGAGCTTCAAAAACGTAAAAAATATGAAGAGCTTCAAAAGGTGTGAAAAATATGAAGAGCTTCAAAAGGTGTCAAAAATGAGATGAGCATGAAAGGGTCTGAAAAATAGGAGGATCATGAAGCGGTGTTGGAAATCATGAAGAGCCTGAAAAGGTGTGAAAAATATGAAGAGATTCAAAAGATGTGAAAAATATGAAGAGCTTCTAAAGGTGTCAAAAATATGAGAAGCATGAAATGGTCTGAGAAATAGGAGGAGCATGAAACGGTGTTCAAAAACATGAAGAGCCTGAAAAGGTGTGAAAAATATGAAGAGCTTTAAAAGGTGTGAAATACATGAGGAGCATGAAACGGTCTGAAAAATAGGAGGAGCATGAAACCGTGTTCAAAAACATGAAGAGCCTGAAAAGTTGTGAAAAATATGAAGAGCTTCAAACGGTTGGAAATACATGAGGAGCAAGAAACGGTGTTGAAAAACATGAAGAGCCTGAAAATGTGTGAAAAATATGAAGAGCTTCAAAAGGTGTCAAAAATATGAGGAGCATGAACCGGTCTGAAAAATAGTAGGAGCATGAAGCGGTGTTCAAAAACATGAAGAGCATGAAAAGGTGTGAAAAATATGAAGAGCTTCAAAAGGTGTCAAAAATATGAGGAGCATGAACCGGTCTGAAAAATAGGAGGAGCATGAAGCAGTGCTCAAAAACATGAAGAGACTGAAAAGGTGTGAAAAATATGAAGAGCTTCAAAAGGTGTCAAAAATATGAGGAGCATGAAACGGTCTGAAAAATAGGAAGAGAATGAAGCGGTGTTGAGAAACATGAAAAGCCTGAAAAGGTGTGAAAAATATGAAGAGCTTCAAAAGGTGTCAAAAATATGAGGAGCATGAAACGGTCTGAAAAATAGGAGGAGCATGAAACGGTCTGAAAAAAGGGAGGAGCATTAAGCGGTGTTGAAAAACATGAAGAGCCTGAAAACTTGTGAAAAACATGAAGAGCTTAAAAGTTGTGAGAAATATGAAGAGCTTCAAAAGATGTCAAAAATGAGACGAGCATGAAACGGTCTGGAAAATAGGACGAGCATGAAGCGGTGTTGAAAACATGAAGAGCCAGAAAAGGTGTGAAAAATATGAAGAGCTTCAATAAGTGTCAAAAATATGAAGAGCATGAAACGGTCTGAAAAATAGGAGGAGCATGAAGTGATGTTGAAAAACATGAAGAGCCTAAAGAGGTGTGAAAAATATGAAGAGCTTCAAAACGTGTCAAAAATATGAGGAGCATGAAACGTTCTGAAAAAAGAAGGATCATGAAGCCGTGTTGAAAAACATGGGGAGCCTGAAAAGGTGTGAAAAATATGAAGAGCTTCAAAAGGTGTCAAAAATATGAGGAGCATGAACCGGTCTGAAAAATAGTAGGAGCATGAAGCGGTGTTCAAAAACATGAAGAGCATGAAGAGGTGTGAAAAATATGAAGAGCTTCAAAAGGTGTCAAAAATATGAGGAGCATGAACCGGTCTGAAAAATAGGAGGAGCATGAAGCAGTGCTCAAAAACATGAAGAGACTGAAAAGGTGTGAAAAATATGAAGAGCTTCAAAAGGTGTCAAAAATATGAGGAGCATGAAACGGTCTGAAAAATAGGAAGAGAATGAAGCGGTGTTGAGAAACATGAAAAGCCTGAAAAGGTGTGAAAAATATGAAGAGCTTCAAAAGGTGTCAAAAATATGAGGAGCATGAAACGGTCTGAAAAATAGGAGGAGCATGAAACGGTCTGAAAAAAGGGAGGAGCATTAAGCGGTGTTGAAAAACATGAAGAGCCTGAAAACTTGTGAAAAACATGAAGAGCTTAAAAGTTGTGAGAAATATGAAGAGCTTCAAAAGATGTCAAAAATGAGACGAGCATGAAACGGTCTGGAAAATAGGACGAGCATGAAGCGGTGTTGAAAACATGAAGAGCCAGAAAAGGTGTGAAAAATATGAAGAGCTTCAATAAGTGTCAAAAATATGAAGAGCATGAAACGGTCTGAAAAATAGGAGGAGCATGAAGTGATGTTGAAAAACATGAAGAGCCTAAAAAGGTGTGAAAAATATGAAGAGCTTCAAAACGTGTCAAAAATATGAGGAGCATGAAACGGTCTGAAAAAAGAAGGATCATGAAGCCGTGTTGAAAAACATGGGGAGCCTGAAAAGGTGTGAAAAATATGAAGAGCTTCAAAAGGTGTCAAAAATATGACGAGCATGAAACGGTCTGAAAAATAGGAGGAGAATGAAACGGTGTTCAAAAACATGAAGAACCTGAAAAGGTGTGAAAAATATGAAGCGCTTTAAAAGGTGTGAAATACATGAGGAGCATGAAACGGTCTGAAAAATAGGAGGAGCATGAAACCGTGTTCAAAAACATGAAGAGCCTGAAAAGTTGTGAAAAATATGAAGAGCTTCAAACGGTTGGAAATATATGAGGAGCATGAAACCGTCTTGAAAAACATGACGAGCCTGAAAAGGTGGGTAAAATATGAAGAGCTTCAAAAGGTGTGAAATACATGAGGAGCATGAATCGGTCTGAAAAATAGGAGGAGCATGAAGTAGTGTTTAAAAACATGAAGAGACTGAATAGGTGTGAAAAATATGAAGAGCTTCAAAAGGTGTCAAAATATGAGGAGCATGAAACGGTCTGAAAAACAGGAGGATCATGAAGCCGTGTTGAAAAACATGGGGAGCCTGCAAAGGTGTGAAAAATATGAAGAGCTTCAAAAGGTCGGAAATACATGAGGAGCATGAAATGGTCTGGAAAATAGGAAGAGCATGAAGCGGTGTTGAAAAACATGAAGAACCTGAAAAGGTGTGAAAAATATGAAGAGCTTCAAAAGGTGTCAAAACTATGAGGAGCATGAAACGGTCTGAAAAATAGGAGGAGCATGAAAGGGTGTTCAAATGCATGAAGAGCCTGAAAAGGTGTGAAAAATATGAAGAGCTTCAAAAGGTGTGAAATACATGAGGAACACGAAACAGTCTGGAAAATAGGATGAGCATGAAGTTGTGTTGAGAAACATGAAGAGACTGAAAAGGTGTGAAAAATATGAAGAGGTTCAAAAGGTGTGAAAAATATGACGAGTATGATACGGTCTGAAAAATAGGAGGAGCATGAAGCTCTGTTCAAAAACATGAAGATCCTGAAAAGTTGTGAAAAATATGGAAAGCTTCAAAACTTGTCAAAAATATGAGGAGCATGAAACATTCTGAAAAATAGGAGGATCATGAAGCGGTGTTCAAAATCATGAAGAGGCTGAAAGGGTGTGAAAAATATGAAGAGCTTCAAAACGTGTGAAATACATGAGGAGCATGGAAAAGTCTGTAAAATAGGAGGAGCATCAAGCGGTGTTCAAAAACATGAAGAGCCTGAAAAGGTGTGAAAAATATGAAGTGCTTCAAAAGGTGTGAAAAACAGGAGGAGCATGAAACGGGCTGAAAAATAGCAGGAGCCTGAAGCGGTGTTCAAAAACATGAAGAGCCTGAAAAGGTGTGAAAAATATGAAGAGCTTCAAAAGGTGTCAAAAATATGAGGAGCATGAAAAGGTCTGAAAAATAGGAGGAGAATGAAACGGTGTTCAAAAACATGAAGAGCCTGAAAAGGTGTGAAAAATATGAAGAGGTTTAGAAGGTGTGAAATACATGAGGAGCACGAAATGGTCTGAAAAATAGGAGGAGCATGAAACCGTGTTCAAAAACATGAAGAGCCTGAAAATTTGTGAAAAATATGAAGAGCTTCAAACGGTTGGAAATATGTGAGGAGCATGAAACCGTCTTGAAAAACATGACGAGCCTGAAAAGGTGGATAATGAAGAGCTTCAAAAGGTGTCAAAAATATGAGGGGCATGAAACGGTATGAAAAATAGGAGAAGCGGGAAGTGGTGTTGAAAAACATGAAGAGCCTGAAAACGTGTGAAAAATATGAAGAGCTTCAAAAGTTGTGAAAAATATGAAGAGCATCAAAATTGATAAAAATGAGATGAGCATGAAACGGTCTGAAAAATATGAGGAGCATGAAGCGGTGTTGGAAATCATGAAGAGTCTGAAAAGGTGTGAAATATATTAAGAGCTTTAAAAAATGTCAAAAATGAGATGAGCATGAAACGATCTGAAAAATAGGAGCAGCATGAAACGGTGTTCAAAAACATGAAGAGCCTGAAAAGGTGTGAAAAATATGAAGAGCTTCAAACGGTGTGAAATACATGAGGAGCATGAAACTCTCTGAAAAATAGGAGGAGCATGAGACGGGCTGAAAAATAGCAGGAGCATGAAGCGGTGTTCAAAAACATGAAGAGCGTGAAAAGGTGTGAAAAATATGAAGAGCTTCAAAAAATGTCAAAAATGAGATGAGCATGAAACGATCTGAAAAATAGGAGCAGCATGAAACGGTGTTCAAAAACATGAAGAGCCTGAAAAGGTGTGAAAAATATGAAGAGCTTCAAACGGTGTGAAATACATGAGGAGCATGAAACTCTCTGAAAAATAGGAGGAGCATGAGACGGGCTGAAAAATAGCAGGAGCATGAAGCGGTGTTCAAAAACATGAAGAGCGTGAAAAGGTGTGAAAAATATGAAGAGCTTCAAAAAATGTCAAAAATGAGATGAGCATGAAACGATCTGAAAAATAGGAGCAGCATGAAACGGTGTTCAAAAACATGAAGAGCCTGAAAAGGTGTGAAAAATATGAAGAGCTTCAAACGGTGTGAAATACATGAGGAGCATGAAACTCTCTGAAAAATAGGAGGAGCATGAGACGGTGTTGAAAAACATGAAGAGCCTGAAAAGATGTGAAAAATATGAAGAGCTTCAAAAGGTATAAAAAATATGAGGAGCATGAAACGGTCTGAAAAATATGAGGAGCATGAAGCTATGTTGAAAAATATGAAGAGCTTGAAAAGCTTTGAAATATATGAAGAGCTTCAAAAGGTGTGAAATACATGAGGAGCATGAAACGATCTGAAAAATAGGAGGAGCATGAAACGGTGTTCAAAAACATGAAGAGCCTGAAAAGGTGTGAAAAATATGAAGAGCTTCAAAAAATGTCAAAAATATGAGGAGCATGTAATGGTCTGAAAAATAGGAGCAGTATGAAACGGTGTTCAAAACATGAAGAGCCTGAAAAGGTGTGAAAAATATGAAGAGGGTCAAAAGGTGTGGAATACATGAGGAGCATGAAACGGTCTGAAAAATTGGAGGAGCATGAAGCCGTGTTGAGAAACATGAAGAGCCTGAAAAGATGTGAAAAATATGAATAGCTTCAAAACGTGTCAAAATTATGAGGAGCATGAAACGATCTGAAAAATTGGAGGAGCATGACGCGGTGTTCAAAAACATGAAAAGCCTGAAAAGGTGTGAAAAATATGAAGAGCTTCAAAAGGTGTCAAAAATATGAGGAGGATGATTGGAATGAAAAAGAGGAGCAGCATGAAGCGGTGTTGAAAAACATGAAGAGCCTGAAAACGTGTGAAAAATATGAAGAGCATCAAAAGGTGTTAAAAATACGAGGAGCATGAAACGGTCTGAAATATAGCAGGAGCATGAAGTGGTGTGGAAAAACATGAAAAGCCTGAAAAGGTTTGAAAAATATGAAGAGTTTCAAAAGGTGTGAAATACATGAGGAGCAAGAAACGGTCTGAAAAATAGGAGAAGCATGAAGCGGTGTTGAAAAACATGAAGAGCCTGAAAAGGTGTGAAAAATATGAAGAGCTTTAAAAGATGTGAAAAATATGAAGAGCTTCAAAAGGTGTGAAAAATATAAGGAGCATGAAACGGTCTGAAAAATAGGAGGAGCCTGAAGCTGTGTTCAAAAACTTGAAGAGCCTGAAAAGGTGTGAAAAATATGAAGAGCTTTAAAAGATGTGAAAAATATGAAGAGCTTCAAAAGGTGTGAAAAATATAAGGAGCATGAAACGGTCTGAAAAATAGGAGGAGCCTGAAGCTGTGTTCAAAAACTTGAAGAGCCTGAAAAGGTGTGAAAAATATGGAGAGCCTCAAAACGTGTCAAAAATATGAGGAGTATGAAACGGTCTGGAAATTAGCAGGAGCATGAAGCGGTGTTGAAAAACATGAAGAGCCTGAAAACGTGTGAAAAATATGAAGAGCTTCAAAAATGTGAAAAATATGAACAGCTTCATAAGGTGTGAAAAATATGAAGAGCCTCAAAATTTGTCAAAAATGAGATGAGCATGAAACGGTGTGAAAAATAGGAGGAGCATGAAGCGGTTTTAAAATTCATAAAGAGCCGAAAAAGGTTTGAAAAATATGAAGAGCTTCAAAAGGTGTCAAAAATATGAAGAGCTTCAAAAGGTGTCAAAAATGAGATGAGCATGAAACGGTCTAAAAACTAGGAGGAGCATGAACTGGTGTGAAAAAACATGAAAAGCCTGAAAAGGTTTGAAAAATATGAAGAGTTTCAAAAGGTGTGAAATACATGAGGAGCAAGAAACGGTCTGAAAAATAGGAGAAGCATGAAGCGGTGTTGAAAAACATGAAGAGCCTGAAAAGGTGTGAAAAATATGAAGAGCTTCAAAAGGTGTGAAATACATGAGGAGCATGAAACGGTCTGAAAAATAGGAGTAGCATGAGACGGTGTTGAAAAACATGAAGAGCCTGAAAAGATGTGAAAAATATGAAGAGCTTCAAAAGGTGTCTAAATTATGAGGAGCATGAAACGATCTGAAAAATAGGAGGAGCATGAAGCGGTGTTCAAAAACACGAAAAGCCTGTAAAAGTGTGAAAAATATGAAGAGCTTCAAAAGGTGTCAAAAATATGAGAAGCATGAATCGGTATGAAAAAGAGGAGGAGCATGAAGCGGTGTTCAAAAACATGCAGAGTCTGAAAAGGTGTGAAAAATATGAAGAGCTTCAAAAGGTGTCAAAAATATGAGGAGCATGAAAAGGTCTGAAAAATAGGAGGAGCATGAAGTGGTGTTGAAAAACATGAAGAGACTGAAAACGTGTGAAAAATATGAAGAGTTTCAAAAGATGTGAAAAATAAGAAGAGCTTCAAAAGGTTTCAAATATATGAGGAGCATGAAACTGTCTGAAAAATAGGAGGAGTATGAAGCGGTGTTGAAAAACTTGAAGAGGCTGAAAACGTGTGAAAAACATGAAGAGCTTCAAAACGTGTGAAAATATGAAGAGCTTCCAAAGGTGTCAAAAATGAGATGAGCATGAAACGGTCTGAAAAATAGGAGGACTATGAAGTGGTGGTGAAAAATATGAAGAGCCTGAAAAGGTGTGAAATATATGAAGAGCTTCAAAAGGTTTCAAAAATATGAGGAGCATGAAACGGTCTGAAAAATAGGAGGAGCATGAAGCGGTGTTCAAAAATATGAAGAGTCAGAAAAGCTGTGAAAATTATGAAGAGCTTCAAAATGTGTCAAAAATATGAGGAGCATGAAACGGTCTGAAAAATAGGAGGAGCATGAAGTGTTGTTAAAATGCATGAAGAGCCTGAAAAGGTGTGAAAAATATGAAGAGCTTCAAATATGGCAAAAATATGAGGAGCATGAAACGGTCTGAAAAATAGGAGGAGCATGAAACGTTGTTCAAAAACATGAAGAGCCTAAAAAGGTGTGAAAATTAGTAAGAGCTTCGAAAGGTGTGAAAAAAATGAGGAGCATGAAAAGGTCTGAAAAATAGGAGGAGCATGAAGTGGTGTTGAAAAACATGAAGAGCCTGAAAACGTGTGAAAAATATGAGGAGATTCAAAAGATGTCAAAAATATGAGGAGCATGAAGCGGTCCGAAAAATAGGAAGAGCATGAAGCGGTGTTGAAAACATTAAGAGCCTGAAAAGGTGGGAAATATATAAAGAGCTTGAAAAGGTGTCAAAAATATGAGGAGCATGAAACGGTGTGAAAAATAGGAGAAGCATGAAGTGATGTTGAGAAACCTGAAGAGACTGAAAAGGTGTGAAAAATATGAAGAGCTACAAAAGATGTGAAATATATGAGGAGCATGAAATGATCTGAAAAATAGGAGGAGCATGAAACGGTGTTGAAAAACATGAAGAGCCAGAAAAGGTGTGAAAATTATGAAGACCATCAAAATGTGTCAAAAAAAAGGAGGAGCATGAAATGGTGTTCAAAAACATGAAGAGCCTGAAAAGGTGTGAAAAATATTAAGATCTTCAAAAGGTGTCAAAAATATGAGGAGCATGAAACGATCTGAAAAATAGGAGTAACATGAAGCACCGTTGAAAAACATGAAGAGCCTGAAAAGGTGTGAAAAATATGAACAGCTTCAAAAGGTGTCAAAAATATGAGGAGCATGAAACAGTCTGAAAAATAAGAGGAGCATGAAGCAGTGTTGAAAAACATGAAGAGCATGAAAAGGTGTGAAAAATATGAAGAGCATTAAAAGGTGTCAAAAATATGAGGAGCATGAAACGGTCTGAAAAAAAGGAGGAGTATGAAGCGGTGTTGAAAACAAGAAAAGCCTGAAAATGTGTGAAAAATATGAAGAGCTTCCAAAGGTGTGAAAAATATGAATAGCTTCGAAATGTGTCAATAATGAGAGGAGCATGAAACGGTGTGAAAAATAGGAGGAGCATGAAGCGGTGTGCAAAAAGATGAAGAGCCTGAAAGGGTGTGAAAAATATGAAGAGCTTCAAAAGGTGTCAAAAATATGAGGAGCATGAAACGGTCTGAAAAATAGGAGGAGCATGAAGCGGTGTTGAAAAATATGAAGAGCCTAAAAAGGTGTGAAAAATATGAAGAGCTTCAAAAGGTGTCAAAAATATGAGGAGCATGAAACAGTCTGAAATATACGAGGAGCATGAAACGGTGTTCAAAAACATGAAGAGCCTGAAAAGTTGTGAAAAATATGAAGAGCTTCAAAAGATGTCAAAAATATGAGGAGCATGAAACGGTCTGCAAACATGGAGTAGCATGAAGTGGTGTTGAAAAACATGAAGAGACTGAAAAGGTGTGAAAAATATGAAAAGCTTCAAAAGACGTCAAAAATATGAGGAGCATGAAATGGTCTGAAATATAGGAGGATCATGAAGCGGTGTTCAAAAACATGAAGAGCCTGAAAAGGTTTGAAAAATATGAAGAGCTTCAAAAGTGTGAAATACATGAGGAGCATGAAACTTTCTGAAAAATAGAAATAGCATGAAGCGGTGTTGAAAAACATGAAGAGCCTGAAAACGTGTAAAAATATGAAGAGCTTCAAAAGGTGTGAAAAATATGAAGAGCTTCAAAAGGTGTGAAAAATTTGAAGAGCTTCAAAAGGTGTCAAAATGAAATGAGCATGAAACGGTCTGAAAAATAGGAGGAGCATGAAGCGGTGTTGAAAATCATAAAGAGCCTGAAACGTTGTGAAAAATATGAAGAGCTTCAAAAGATGTGAAAAATTTGAAGAGCTTCAAAAGGTGTCAAAATGAGATGAGCATGAAACGGTGTGAAAAATCGGAGGAGCATGAAGTGGTGTTGAAAAAAATGAAAAGCCGGAAAGGTGTGAAAAATATTCAGAGCTTCAAAATGTGTCAAATATATGAGGAGCATGAAACGGTCTGAAAAATAGGAGGAGCATGAAACGGTGATTAAAAACATGAAGAGCCTGAAAAGGTGTGAAAAATATGAAGAGCTTCAAAAGGTGTGAAATACATGAGGAGCATGAAACAGGCCGAAAAATAGGAGAAGCATGAAGTGGTGTGGAAAAACATGAAGAGCCTGAAAAGGTGTGAAAAATATGAAGAGCTTCAAAAGGTGTGAAAATATGAGGAGCATGAAACGGTCTGAAAAATAGGAGAAGCATGAAGTGGTGTTGAAAAACATGAAGAGCCTGAAAAGGTGTGAAAAATATGAAGAGCTTCAAAAGGTGTGAAATACATGAGGAGCATGAAACAGGCCGAAAAATAGGAGAAGCATGAAGTGGTGTGGAAAAACATGAAGAGCCTAAAAAGTTGTGAGAAATATGAAGAGCTTCAAAAGATGTGAAATACATGAGGAGCATGAAACTCTCTGAAAAATAGGTGGAGCATGAAGCGGTGTTCAAAAATATGAAGAGCCTAAAAAGTTGTGAGAAATATGAAGAGCTTCAAAAGGTGTCAAAAATGAGATGAGTATGAAACGGTCGGAAAATAGGAGGAGCATGAAGCGGTATTGAAAAACATGAAGAGCCTAAAAAGTTGTGAAAAATATGAAAAGCTTCAAAAGGGGTCAAAAATGAGATGAGCATGAAACGGTCTGAAAAATAGGAGGATCATGTAACGGTGTTGAAAAACATGAAGAGCCTGAAAAGGTGTGAAATATATGAAGAGCTTCTAACAGTGTCAAAATATGAGGAGAATGAAAGCGTCTGAAAAATAGGAGGAGCATGAAGCGGTGTTGAAAAACATGAAGAGCCTGAAAAGGTGTGAAAAATATGAAGAGCTTCAAAAAGTGTCAAAAATATGAGGATCAAGAAACGTTCTGAAAAATAAGAGGAGCACTAACCAGTGTTCAAAAACATGAAGAGCCTGAAAAGGTGTGAAAAATATGAAGAGCTTCAAAAATGTGAAAAATATGAGGAGCTTCAAAAGGTGTGAAACATATGAGGAGCATGAAGTGGTGTGGAAAAACATGAAGAGCCTGAAAAGGTGTGAAATACATGAGGAGCATGAAACTCTCTGTAAAATAAGAGGAGCATGAAGCGGGGTTCAAAAACATGAAGAGCCTGAAAATTTGTTAAAAACATGAAAAGCTTCAAAAGGTGTCAAAAATGAGATGAGCATGAAAAGGTCTTAAAAATAGGAGGATCATAAAACGGTGTTGAAAAACATGATGAGCCTGAAAAGGTGTGAAAAATATGAAGAGCTTCAAAAGGTGTCAAAAATGAGATGAGCAAGAAACGGTCTGAAAAATAAGAGGAGCATGAAGCGGTGTTCAAAAACATGAAGAACCTGAAAAGGTGTGAAAAATATGAAGAGCTTCAAAAGGTGTCAAAAATATGAGGAGCATGAAACGGTCTGAAAAATAGGAGGAGCATGAAGCGGTGTTGAAAGACATGAGGAGCCAGAGAACTTGTGAAAAATATGAAGAGCTTCAAAAGGTGTGAAAAATATGAGGAGCATGAAACGGTCTGAAAATTAGAAGTGGCATGAAATGGTGTTCAAAAACATGAAGAGCTGAAAAGGTGTGAAAAATATGAACAGCTTCAAAAGGGGTGAAATACATGAGGAGCATGAAACGGTCTGAAAATTAGGAGAAGCATGAAGTGGTGTTGGAAAACATGAAGAGCCTGAAAAGGTGTGAAAAATATGAAGAGCTTCAAAAGGTGTCAAACATATGAAGAGCATGAAACCGTCTGAAAAATAGTAGGATCATGAAGCAGTGTTCAAAAACATGAAGAGCCTGAAAATGTGTGAAAAATATTCAGAGCTTCAAAATGTGTCAAATATATGAGGAGCATGAAACGGTCTGAAAAATAGGAGGAGGATGAAACGGTGATTAAAAACATGAAGAGCCTGAAAACGTGTGAAAAATATGAAGAGCTTCAAAAGGTGTGAAATACATGAGGAGCATGAAATAGGCCGAAAAATAGGAGAAGCATGAAGTGGTGTGGAAAAACATGAAGAGCCTGAAAAGGTGTGAAAAATATGAAGGGCTTCTAAAGGTGTCAAAAATATGAGGAGCATGAAGGTCTGAAAAATAGGAGGAGCTTGAAGCGGTGTTCAAAAACCTGAAGAGCCAGAAAAGTGTGAAAAATATGAAGAGCTTCAAAAGGTGTCAAAAATATGAGGAGAATGAAACGGTCTGAAAAATAGGAGGAGCATGATGTGGTGTTGAAAAACATGAAGAGCCTGAAACGGTGTGAAAAATATGAAGAGCTTCAAAAGGTGTGAAATACATGAGGACCATGAAACAGGCCGAAAAATAGGAGAAGCATGAAGTGGTGTGGAAAAACATGAAGAGCCTGAAAAGGTGTGAAAAATATGAAGAGCATCAAAAGGAGTGAAATACATGAGGAGCATGAAACGGTCTGAAAAATAGGAGAAGCATGAAGTGGTATTGAAAAACATGAAGAGCCTGAAAAGGTGTGAAAAATATGAAGAGCTTCAAAAGGTGTGAAATACATGAGGAGCATGAAACAGGCCGAAAAATAAGAGAAGCCTGAAGTGGTGTGGAAAAACATGAAGAGCCTAAAAAGTTGTGAGAAATATGAAGAGCTTCAAAAGATGTGAAATACATGAGGACCATGAAACTCTCTGAAAAATAGGAGGAGCATGAAGCGGTGTTCAAAAATACGAAGAGCCTAAAAAGTTGTGAGAAATATGAAGAGCTTCAAAAGGTGTCAAAAATGAGATCAGCATGAAACGGTCTGGAAATAGGAGGAGCATGAAGCAGTGTTGAAAAACATGAACAGCATAAAAAGTTGTGAAAAATATGAAAAGCTTCAAAAGGGGTCAAAAATGAGAAGAGCATGAAACGGTCTGAGAAATAGGAGGATCAAGAAACGGTGTTGAAAAACATGAAGAGCCTGAAAACGTGTGAAAAATATGACGAGCTACAAAAGGTGTCAAAAATGAGATGAGCATGAAACGGTCTGAAAAATAGGAGGAGCGAGAAGCGGTGTTGAAAGACATGAGGAGCCAGAGAACTTGTGAAAAATATGAAGAGCTTCAAAAGGTGTGAAAAATATGAGGAGCATGAAACGGTCTGAAAATTAGAAGTGGCATGAAACGGTGTTCAAAAACATGAAGAGCTGAAAAGGTGTGAAAAATATGAAGAGCTTCAAAAGGGGTGAAATTCATGAGGAGCATGAAACAGTCTGAAAATTAGGAGAAGCGCGAAGTGGTGTTGAAAAACATGAAGAGCCTGAAAAGGTGTGAAAAATATGAAGAGCTTCAAAAGGTGTCATACATATGAAGAGCATGAAACCGTCTGAAAAATAGGAGGATCATGAAGCAGTGTTCAAAAATATGAAGAGCCTGAAAATGTGTGAAAAATATTCAGAGCTTCAAAATGTGTCAAATATATGAGGAGATTGAAACGGTCTGAAAAATAGGAGGAGGATGAAACGGTGATTAAAAACATGAAGAGCCTGAAAACGTGTGAAAAAATATGAAAAGCTTCAAAATGTTTGAAGAATATGAAGAGTTTCAAAAGGTGTCAAAAATATGAGGAGCATGAAACGGTCTGAAAAATAGGAGGAGCATGAAATGGTGATCAAACACATGAAGGGCCTGAAAAGTTTTTAAAAATATAAAGAGCTTCAAAAGGTGTGAAATTCATGAGGAGCATGAAACTCTCTGAAATATAGTAGGAGCATGAAGCGGTGTTCAATAACATGAAGAGCCTGAAATATAGTGAAAAATATGCAAAGCTTCTACAGGTGTTAAAGATGAGATGAGCATGAAACGGTGTGAAAAATAGGAGGATCAAGAAACGGTGTTGAAAAACATGAAGAGCCAGAAAATGTGTGAAAAATATGAAGAGCTACAAGGTGTCAAAAATGAAATGAGCATGAAACGGTCTGACAAATAGGACGAGCATGAAGATGCGTTGAAAAAAAAAGAAGAGCCTGAAAAGGTGTGAAATATATGAAGAGCTTCAAAAGGTGTCAAAAATATGAGGAGCATGAAACGGTCTGAAAATTAGGAGGAGCATGAAGCGGTGTTGAAAAATATGAAGAGCCTGAAAAGGTGTGAAAAATATGAAGAGCTTCAAAAGGTGTCAAAAATATGAGGAGCATGAAACGGTCTGAAAAATAGGAGGAGCATGAAATGATGATCAAACACATGAAGGGCCTGAAAAGTTTTGAAAAATATAAAGAGCTTCAAAAGGTGTGAAATACATTTGGACATGAAACGGTCTGAAAAATAGGAGGAGCATGAGGCGGTTTTCAAATACATGAAGAGCCTGAAAAGTGTGAAAACTATGAAGTGCTTCAAAAGGTGTCAAAAACATGAGGAGCATGAAACGGTCTGTAAAATAGGAGGAGAATGAAGCTGTGTTGAAAAACAAGAAGAGCCTGAAAAGGTGTGAAATATATGAATAGTTTCAAAAGGTGTAACAAATATGAGGGCCATGAAACAGTTTGAAAAATAGGAATAGCATGAAACGGTGTTCAAAAACATGAAGAGCCTGAAAAGGTGTGAAATATATGAATAGCTTCAAAAGGTGTAACAAATATGAGGACCATGAAACAGTTTGAAAAGTAGGAATAGCATGAAACGGTGTTCAAAAACATGAAGAGCCTGAAAAGGTGTGAAAAATATGAAGAGCTTCAAAAGGTGTCAAAAATATGAGGAGCATGAAACGGTCTGAAAAATAGGAGGAGCATGAAGCGGTGTTGAAAAACATGAAGAGCCTGAAAAGGTGTGAAAAATATGAAGAGCTTCAAAAGGTGTCAAAAATATGAGGCGCATGAAATGGTCTGAAAAATAGGAGGAGCATGAAGCGCTGTTGAAAAACATGAAGAGCCTGAAAAGGTGTGAAAAATATGAAGAGCTTCAAAAGGTGTCAAAACTATGAGGAGCATGAAACGGTCTGAAAAATTGGAGGAGCTTGAAGCGGTGTTGAAAAACATGAAGAGCCTGTAAAGGAGTGAAATAAATGAAGAGCTTCAAAAGGTGTCAAAAATATGAGGAGCAAGAAACGTTCTGAAATATAGGAGGAGCATGAAGCGGTGTTGAAAAAAATGAAGAGCATGAAAAGGTGTGAAAAATATGAAGAGCTTCAAAAGGTGTCAAAAATATGAGGAGCATGAAATGGTCTGAAAAATAGGAGGAGCATGAAGCAGTGTTCAAAAACATGAAGAGCCTGAAAAGGTGTGAAAAATATGAAGAGCTTCAAAAGGTTTGAAAAACATGAGGAGCACGAAACGGTCTGAAAAATAGGAGCAGCATGAAGCGGTGTTGAAAAACATGAAGAGCCTGAAAAGGTGTGAAAAAAATGAAGATATTCAAAAGGTGTCAAAAATATGAGGAGCATGAAACGTTCTGAAAAATAGGAGGAGCATGAAGCGGTTTTGAAAATTATGAAGTGCCTGAAAAGGTGTGAAATATATGAAGAGCTTCAAAACTTCTCAAATATGAGGAGCATGAAACGGTCTGAAAAATAACAGTAGATGCAGTGGTGTTCAAAAACATGAAGAGCCGGAAAATGTGTGAAAAATACGAAGAGATTCAAAAGGTGTCAAAATATGAGGAGCATGAAACGGCCTGAAAAGTAGGAGGAGCATGAAACGGTATGAAAAATAGGAGGAGCATGAATCGGTGTTCAAAAACATGAAGAGCTTGAAAAGGTGTGAAATATATGAAGAGCTTCAAAAGGTGTCAAAAATAGGAGGAGAATGAAACTGTCTGACATAAAAGAGGAGCATGAAGCGGTGTTGAAAACCATGAAGAGCCTGAAAAGTTGTGAAAAATATGAAGAGCTTCAAAAAGTGTCAAACATAGTAGGAGCATAAAACGGTCTGAAAAATAGGAGGAGCATGAAGCCGTGTTCAAAAACATGAAGAGCCTGAAAAGGTGTGAAAAATATGAAGAGCTTCAAAAGGATTGAAATACATGAGGAGCACGAAACGGTCTGAAAAAAAAGGAGGAGCTTGAAGCGGTGTTGAAAAACATGAAGAGCCTGAAAAGGTGTGAAAATATGGAGAGCTTCAAAAGGTGCCCAAAATATGAAGAGCATGAAACGGTCTGAAAAATAGAAGGAGCATTAAGTGGTGTTGAAAAACATGAAGAGCCTGAAAAGGTGTGAAAAATATGAAGAGCTTCAAAAGGTGTGAAAAATATGAAGAGCTTCAAAAGGTGTCAAAAATTAGATGAGCATGAAACGGTCTGAAAAATAGGAGGAGCATGAAGTGGTGTTGAAAAAAATGAAGAGCCTGAAAAGGCGTGAAAAATATGAACGACTTCAAAAGATGTGAAATATATGAAGAGCTTCAAAAGGTGTCAAAAATATGAGGAGCATGAAACGGTCTGAAAAATAGGAGGAGCATGAAACGGTGTTCAAATACATGAAGAGCCTAAAAAGGTGTGAAAAATATGAAGAGCTTCAAAAGGTGTGAAAATATGAAGACCTGCAAAATGTGTAAAAATCGATGAGCATGAAATGATCTGAAAATTAGGAGCAGCACGAAGCGGTGTTGAAAAACATGAAGAACCTGAAAACGTGTAAAATATATGAAGAGCTTCAAAAAATATGAGAAATATGAACAGCTTCAAAATGTGTCAAAAATGAGATGAGCATGAAGCGGTCTGAAAAAAGGAGGAGCATGAAGTGGTGTTGAAAAACATGAAGAGCCTGAAAAGGTGTGAAATATATGAAGAGTTTCAAAAGATGTCAAAAATATGAGGAGGATGAAACGGTCTGAAAAATAGGAGGAGCATCAAACTGTGCTGAAAAACATGAAGAGCCTGAAAAGGTGTGAAAAATATGATGAGCTTCAAAACGTGTCAAAAATATGAGGAGCATGAAACGGTCTGAAAAATAGGAGGAGCATGAAACTGTGCTGAAAATCATGAAGAGCATGAAAACGTGTGAAAAATATGAAGAGCTTCAAAAGGGAAGAATGATATTAAGAGCTTGAATAGGAGTCAAAAAGAGATGAGCATGAAACTTTCTGAAAAATAGGAGGAGCATGAAGTGGTGGTCAAAAAAATGAAGACACTGAAAAAGTTTGAAATATATGAAGAGCTTCAAAAGGTGTCAAAAATATGAGGAGCATGAAACGGTCTGAAAAATAGGAGGAGCATGACGTGGTGGTGAAAAACATGAAGAGCCTGAAAAGGTGTGAAATATATGAAGAGCTTCAAAGGTGTGAAATATATGAAGAGCTCCAAAAGGTATCAAAAATATGAGGAGCATTAAACGGTCTGAAAAATAGGAGGAACATGAATCAGTGTTCAAAAACATGAAGAGCCTGAAAAGGTGTGCAAAATATGAAGAGCCTTAAAAAGTGTCAAATATATGAGGAGCATGAAACGGTCTGAAAAATAGGAGGAGTATGAAGTGGTGTTGAAAAAGGTGAAGAGCCTGAAACCGTGTGAAAAATACGAAGAGCTTCAAAACGTGTGAAAATAAGAAGAGCTTCCAAAGGTGTCAAAAATGAGATGAGCATGAAATGGTCTGAAAAATAGGAGGAGCATGAAACGTTGTTCAAAAATATGAAGAGCCTGAAAAGGTGTGAAAATTAGTAAGAGCTTCGAAAGGTGTGAGAAATATGAGGAGCATGAAAAGGTCTGAAAAACAGGAGGAGCATGAAGTGGTGTTGAAAAACATGAAGAGCCTGAAAAGTTGTGAAATATATGAAGAGCTTCAAAAGGTGTCAAAAATATGAGGAGCATGAAACGGTCTGAAAAATAGGAGGAGCATGAAGTGGTGTTGAAAAACATGAAGTGCCTGAAAAGTTGTGAAATATATGAAGAGCTTCAAAAGGTGTGAAAAATATGAGGAGCTTCAAAAGGTGTCAAAAATATGAGGAGCCTGAAACGGTATGAAAAATAGGAGGAGGATGATACGGGGTTCCAAAACATGAAGAGCCTGAAAAGGTGAGAAAAATATGAAGAGCTTGAAAAGATGTGAAATACATGTGGAGCATGAAACGGTCTGAAAAATACAAGAAGCATGAATAGGTGTTCAAAAACATGAAGAGCCTGAAAAGGTGTGAAAAATATGAAGAGCTTCGAAAGGTGTCAAAAATATGAGGAGCATGAAACGGTCTGAAAAATAGGAACAGCATGAAGCGGTGTTCAAAAACATGAAGAGCCTGAAAAGGTGTGAAAAATATGAAGAACTTCAAAAGGTGTGAAATACATGAGGAGGTTGAAACGGTCTGAAAATAGTAGGAGCATGAAGCGGTGTTGAAAAACATGAAGAGCCTGAAAACGTGTGAAAAATATGAAGAGCTTCAAAAGGTGTGAAAAATATGAAGAGCTTTCAAAGGTGTCAAAAATGAGATGAGCAGGAAACGGTCTGAAATATAGGAGGAGCATGAAGCGGTGTTCAAAAACATGAAGAGCCTGAAAAGGTGTGAAAAATATGAAGAGCTTCAAAAGGTTTCAAAAATATGAGGAGCATGAAACGGTCTGAAAAGTAGGAGCAGCAAGAAGCGGTCGTCAAAAATATGAAGAGCCTGAAAAAGTGTGAAAAATATGAAGTGCTTCAAAAGGTGTCAAAAATATGAGGTGCATGAAACGGTCTGAAAAGTAGGAGGAGCCTGAAGCACTGTTGTAAAACATGAAGAGCCTGAAAAAGTGTGAAAAATATGAAGAGCTTCAAAAGGTGTGAAAAATATGAAGAGCTTTCAAAGGTGTCAAAAATGAGATGAGCAGGAAACGGTCTGAAAAATAGGAGGAGCATGAAGCGCTGTTCAAAAACATGAAGAGCCTAAAAAGGTGTGAAAAATATGAAGAGCTTCAAAAGGTGTGAAAAATATCAAGAGCTTGAAAAGGTGTCAAAAATGAGATGAGCATGAAACGGTCTGAAAAATAGAAGGAGCATAAAGTGGTGTTGAAAAACAAGAAGAGCCTGAAAAGTTGTGAAATATATTAAGAGCTTCAAAAGGTGTCAAAAATATGAGGAGCATGAAAAGGTCTGAAAAATAGGAGGAGCATGAAGTGGTATTGAAAAACATGAAGAGCCGGAAAAGGTTTGAAAAATATGAAGAGCTTCAAAAAGTATCAAAAATATGAGGAGCATGAAACGGTCTGAAAAACAGGAGGAGCAAGAAGCGGTGTTGAAAATCATGAAGAGCCTGAAAAGGTGTGAAAAATATGAAGAGCTTCAAAAGGTGTGAAAAAAATGAAGAGCTTCAAAAGGTGTCAAAAATATGAGGAACATGAAACGGTCTGAAAAATAGGAGCAGTATGAAACGATATTCAAAAACATGAAGAGCCTGAAAAGGTGTGAAAAATATGAAGAGCTTCAAAAGGTGTGAAAAATATGAGGAACATGAAACGGTCTGAAAAACAGGAGGAGCAAGAAGCGGCGTTGAAAATCATGAAGAGCCTGAAAACGTGTGAAAAATATGAATAGTTTCAAAAGGTGTGAAAAATATGAAGAGCTTCAAAAGGTGTCAAAAATGAGATGAGCATGAAACGGTCGGAAAAAGAGGAGGAACATGAAGCAGTGTTCAAAAACATGAAGCGTCTGAAAAGGTGTGAAAAATGTGAAGAGCTGCAAAAAGTGTCAAAAATATGAGGAGCATGAAACGGTCGGAAATATAGCAGTAGCATGAAGCGGTATTGAAAAGCATGAAGAGACTAAAAAGGTGTGAAAAATATGAAGAGCTTCAAAAGGTGTCAAAAATATGAGGAACATGAAACGGTCTGAAAAATAGGAGGAGCATGAAGTAGTGTTGAAAAACATGAAAACACTGAAAATGTGTGAAAAATATGAAGAGCTTCAAAAGGTGTGAAATACATGAGGTGCATGAAACGGTCTGAAAAATAGGAGGAGCATGAAGCTGTGTTCAAAAACATGAAGAGCCTGAAAAGGTGTGAAAAATATGAAGAGCTTCAAAAGGTGTGAAAAATATGAGGAGCATGAAACAGTCTGAAAAATAGGAGGAGCATGATGCGGTGTTCAAAAAAATGAAGACCCTGAAAAGTTGTGAAAAATATGAAGAGCTTCAAAAGGTGTCAAAAATATGAGGAGCATGAAATGGTGTGAAATATAGGAGGAGCATGAAACGGTGTTGAGAAACATGAAGAGCCTGAAAAGGTGTGAAAAATATGAAGAGCTTCAAAAGGTGTGAAATATATGAGGAGCATTAAACGGTCTGAAAAATAGGAGGAGCATGAAGTGGTGTTCTAAAACATGAAGAGCCTGAAACGGTGTGAAAAATATGAAGAGCTTCAAAAGGTGTGAAAAATAGGAGGTGCATGAAGCGGTGTTCAAACACAAGAAGAGCCTGAAAAGGTGTTAAAAATATGAAGAGCTTCAAAAGGTGTCAAAAATATGAGGAGCATGAAACGGTCTGAAAAATAGGAGGAGCATGAAACGGTGTTCAAAAACAGGAAGAGCCTAAAAAGGTGTGAAAAATGTGAAGAGCTTCAAAACGTGTTAAAAATATGTGGAGCATGAAACGGTCTGAAAAATAGGAGGAGCACGAAGTGTTGTTTAAAAGCATGAAGAGCCTGAAAAGGTGTGAAATATATGAAGAGGTTAAAAAGGTGTGAAAAAAAAGAATAGCTTCAAAAGGTGTCAAAAATATGAGGAGCATGAAACGGTCTGAAAAATATGAGGAGCATGAAACGGTGTTCAAATACATGAAGAGCCTAAAAAGGTGTGAAAAATATGAAGAGCTTCAAAAGGTGCGAAAATATGAAGACCTGGAAAAGGTGTAAAAATCGATGAGCATGAAATGATCTGAAAATTAGGAGCAGCTCGAAGCAGTTTTGAAAAACATGAAGAGCCTGAAAACGTGTAAAATATATGAAGAGCTTCAAAAGATATGAAAAATATGAACAGTTTCAAAATGTGTCAAAAATGAGATGAGCATGAAGTGGTCTGAAAAAAGGAGGAGCATGAATTGGTGTTGAAAAACATGAAGAGCCTGAAAAGGTGTGAAAAATATGAAGAGCTTCAAAAGGTGTCAAAAATGAGATGAGCATGAAACGGTCTGAAAAATAGGAGGAGCATGAAGTGGTCGTGAAAAACATGAAGAACCTGAAAACGTGTGAAAAATATGAAGAGCTTCAAAAGGTGTGAAAAATATGAACAGCTTCAAAAGGTGTGAAAAATGAGATGAGCATGAAGCGGTCTGAAAAATAGGAGGAGCATGAAGTGTTGTCGAAAAACATGAAGAGCATGAAAAGGTGTGAAATATATGAAGATCTAGAAAAGGTGTCAAAAATATGCGGAGCATGAAACGGTCTGAAAAATAGGAGGAGCATGAAGTGTTGTAGAAAAACATGAAGAGCCTGAAAATGTGTGAAAAATATGAAGATCTACAAAAGGTGTCAAAAATATGAGGAGCATGAAACGGTCTGACAAATAGGTGGAGCATGAAGCGGTGTTGAAAAACATGAAGACCCTGAAAAGCTGTGAAAAATATGAAGAGCTACAAAAGGTGTGAAAAATATGTGGAGCATGAAAGGGTCAGAATTATAGGAGGAGCATGAAGTGGTGTTGAAAAACATGAATAGCCTGAAAAGGTGTGAAAAATATGAAGAGCTTCAATAGGTGTGAAAAATATGAGGAGCATGAAAAGGTCTGAAAAATAGTAGGAACATGAAGTGGTGTTGAAAAACATGAAGAGCCTGAAAAGGTGTGAAAATGAAGAAGAGCTTCAAAAGGTGTCAAAAATGACATGAGCATGAAACGGTCTGAAAAATAGGAGGAGCATGAAGTGGTCGTGAAAATCATGAAGAGCCTGAAAAGGTGTGAAATATATGAAGAGCTTCAAAAGTTGTGATAAAATGAGGAGGATCAAAAGGTGTCAAAAATATGAGGAGCATGAAACGGTCTGAAAAATAGGAGGAGCATGAAACGGTGTTCAAAAACATGAAGAGCCTGAAAAGGTGTGAAAAATATGAAGAGCTGAAAATTGTGAAATACATGAGGAGCCTGAAGCGGTCTGAAAAATAGGGGGAGCATGAAACGGTGTTGAAAAATATGAAGAGCCTGAAAAGGTGTGAAAAATAGGAAGAGCTTCACAAGGTGTCAAATATATGAGGAGCATGAAACGGTCTGAAAAATAGGAGGAGCATGAAGCAGTCATCCAAAACATGAAGAACCTGAAAAGTTTTGAAAAATATGAAGAGCTTCAAAAGGTGTGAAAAATATGAGGAACATGAAACGGTCTGAAAAATAGGAGGAGCATGAAACGGTCTTAAAAAAAGGAGGAGCATGAAACGGTGTTGAAAAACATGAAGAGCCTGAAAAGGTGTGAAAAATAGGAAGAGCTTCACAAGGTGTCAAATATATAAGGAGCATGAAACGGTCTGAAAAATAGGAGGAGCATGAAGCAGTCGTCAAAAACATGAAGAACCTGAAAAGTTTTGAAAAATATGAAGAGATTCAAAAGGTGTGAAAAATATGAGGAACATGAAATGGTCTGAAAAATAGGAGGAACATGAAACGGTCTGAAAAATAGGGGCAGCATGAAACAGTGTTGAAAGACATGAAGAGCTTCAAAGGTGTCAAAAATATGAGGAGCATGAAACGGTCTGAAAAATAAGAGGATCATGAAACGGTCTGAAAAATAGGAGCAGCATGAAATGGTGTTGAAAGACATGAAGAGCTTCAAAGGTGTCAAAAATATGAGGAGCATGAAACGGTCTGAAAAATAAGAGGATCATGAAACGGTCTGAAAAGTAGGAGCAGCATGAAATGGTGTTGAAAGACATAAAGAGCTTCAAAAAGTGTCAAAAATATGAGGAGAATGAAACGGTTTGAAAAATAAGAGTAGCATGAAACGGTCTGAAAAATAGAGGCAGCATGGAATGGTGTGGAAAAACATGAGGATCTTCAAAAGTTGTGAAAAAATGAGGAGGTTCAAAAGGTGTCAAAAATATGAGGAGAATGAAACGGTCTGAAAAATAGGAGGGGCTTGAAACGGTGTTCCAAAACATGAAGAGCCTGAAAAGATGTGAAATATATGAACAGCTTCAAAAGCTGTGAAAAATATGAGGAGCATGAAACAGTTTGAAAAATAGGAGAAGCATGAAACAGTGTTGAAAACATGAAGAGCATGACAAGTGTGAAAAATATAAAGAGCATTAAAAGGTGTCAAAAATATGAGGAGCATGAAATGGTCTGGAAAAAAGGAGGAGTATGAAGGGGTGTTGAAAACATGAAAAGCCTGAAAATGTGTGAAAAATATGAAGAGCTTCCAAAGGTGTGAAAAATATGAATAGCTTCGAAATGTGTCAATATTGAGAGGAGCATGAAACGGTGTGAAAAATAGGAGGAGCATGAAGCGGTGTGCAAAAAGATGAAGAGCCTGAAAATGTGTGAAATATATGAAGAGCTTCAAAAGGTGTCAAATATATGAGGAGAATGAAACGGTCTGAAAAATAGGAGGCGCATGAAGTGGTGTTGACAAACATGAAGAGCTGAAAAGCTGTGAAAAATATGAAGAGCTTTAAAAGGTCTCAAATATATGCGGAGCATGAAATTTTCTGAAAATTAGGAGGAGCATGAAACGTTGTTCAAAACATGAAGAGCCTCAAAAGGTGTGAAAAATATAAAGAGCTTCAAAACCTGTCAAACATTGAGGAGCATGAAACGATCTGAAAAATAGGAAGAGCATGACGCAGTGTTGAAAAACATGAAGAGGCTGAAAAGGCGTGAAAAATATGAAGAACTTCAAAATGTGTCAAAAATATGAGGAGATTGAAACGGTCTGAAAAATATGAGGAGCATGAAACGGTGTTGAAAAACATGAAGAGCCTTAAAAATGTGAAAAATATGAAGAGCTTCAAAACGTGTCAAAAATATGAGGAGACTGAAACGGTCTGAAAAATATGAGGAGCATGAAACGGTGTTGAAAAACATGAAGAGCCTTAAAAAATGTGAAAAATATGAAGAGCTTCCAAATGTGTCAAAAACAGGAGGAGATGAAACGGTGTTCAAAACCTGAAGAGCCTGAAAAGGTGTGAAAAATATGAAGAGCTTCAAAAGGTGTCAAAAAATATGAGGAGCATGAAACGGTCTGAACAAAAGGAGGAGCATGAAGCGGTGTTGAAGAACATGAAGAGCCTGCAAAGGTGTGAAAATATGAAGAGCTTCAAAAGGTGTCAAAAATATGAGAAGCATGAAACGGTCTGAAATATAGGAGGAGCATGAAACGGTGTTCAAAAACATGAAGAGCCTGAAAAGGTGTGAAAAATATGAAGAGCTTGAAAATGTGTGAAATACATGAGGAACCTGAAGCGGTCTGAAAAATAGGAGGAGCATGAAACGATGTTGAAAAACAGGAAGAGCCTGAAAATGTGTGAACAATATGAAGAGGTTCAAAAGGTTTCAAAAATATGAGGACCATGAAACAGTCTGAAAAATAGGAGGAGCATGAAGCGGTGTTGAAAAACATGAAGAACCTGAAAACGTGTGAAAAATATGAAGAGCTTCAAAAGGTGTGAAAAATATGAACAGCTTCAAAAGGTGTGAAAAATGAGATGAGCATGAAGCGGTCTGAAAAATAGGAGGAGCATGAAGTGTTGTCGAAAAACATGAAGAGCATGAAAAGGTGTGAAATATATGAAGATCTAGAAAAGGTGTCAAAAATATGCGGAGCATGAAACGGTCTGAAAAATAGGAGGAGCATGAAGCGGTGTTGAAAAACATGAAGACCCTGAAAAGCTGTGAAAAATATGAAGAGCTACAAAAGGTGTGAAAAATATGTGGAGCATGAAAGGGTCAGAATTATAGGAGGAGCATGAAGTGGTGTTGAAAAACATGAAGAGCCTGAAAAGGTGTGAAAATGAAGAAGAGCTTCAAAAGGTGTCAAAAATGACATGAGCATGAAACGGTCTGAAAAATAGGAGGAGCATGAAGTTGTCGTGAAAATCATGAAGTGCCTGAAATGGTGTGAAATATATGAAGAGCTTCAAAAGTTGTGAAAAAATGAGGAGGTTCAAAAGGTGTCAAAAATATGAGGAGCATGAAACGGTCTGAAAAATAGGAGGAGCATGAAAAGGTGTTCAAAAACATGAAGAGCCTGAAAAGGTGTGAAAAATATGAAGAGCTGAAAAGGTGTGAAATACATGAGGAGCCTGAAGCGGTCCTAAAAAATAGGGGGAGCATGAAACGGTGTTGAAAAACATGAAGAGCCTGAAAAGGTGTGAAAAATAGGAAGAGCTTCACAAGGTGTCAAATATATGAGGAGCATGAAACGGTCTGAAAAATAGGAGGAGCATGAAGCAGTCATCCAAAACATGAAGAACCTGAAAAGTTTTGAAAAATATGAATAGCTTCAAAAGGTGTGAAAAATATGAGGAACATGAAACGGTCTGAAAAATAGGCGGAGCATGAAACGGTCTGAAAAATAGGAGGAGCATGAAGCAGTCGTCAAAAACATGAAGAACCTGAAAAGTTTTGAAAAATATGAAGAGATTCAAAAGGTGTGAAAAATAGGAGGAACATGAAACGGTCTGAAAAATAGGGGCAGCATGAAACAGTGTTGAAAGACATGAAGAGCTTCAAAGGTGTCAAAAATATGAGGAGCATGAAACGGTCTGAAAAATAAGAGGATCATGAAACGGTCTGAAAAATAGGAGCAGCATGAAACGGTGTTGAAAGACATAAAGAGCTTCAAAAGGTGTGAAAAATATGAACAGCTTCAAAAGGTGTCAAAAATGAGACGAGCATGAAACGGTCTGAAAAATAAGAGGAGCATGAAGCGGTGTTCAAAAATATGAAGAGCCTGAAAAGTTGTGAAAAATATGAAGAGCTTCAAAAGGTGTTAAAAATATGAGGAGAATGAAACGGTCTGCAAAAGAGGAGGAACATGAAATGGTGTTCAAAAACATGAAGAGCATGAAAAGGTGTGAAAAATATGAAAAGCTTCAAAAGGTGTCAAATATATATGGAGCATGAAAAGGGCTGAAAATTAGGAGGAGCATGAAGCGGTGTTCAAAAATATGAAGAGCCTGAAAAGGTGTGAAAAATATGAAGAGCTTCAAAATGTGTCAAAAATATGAGGAGCATGATACGGTTTGAAAAATAGGAGGAGCATGAAGTGGTGTTGAAAAACATGAAGAGCCTGAAAACGTGTGAAAAATATGAAGAGATTGAAAAGGTGTGAAAAATATGAAGAGCTTCAAAAGGTGTCAAATATTAGATGAGCATGAAACGGTCTGAAAAATAGGAGCAGCATGAATCGGTGTTGAAAAACATGAAGAGCCTGAAAAAGTGTGAAAAATATGAAGAGTTTCTATAGGTGTCAAAAATATGCGGAGCATGAAACGGTCTGAAAAATAGGAGCATGAAGTGCTGTTGAGAAACATGAAGAGCCTGAAAAGGTGTTAAAAATATGAAGAGCTTCAAAAGGAGTCAAAAATATGAGGAGCATGAAACGGTCTGAAAAAATAGGAGGAGCATGAAGCGGTGTTCAAAAACATGAAGAGCCTGAAAAGGTGTGAAAAATATGAAGAGCTTCAAAAGGTGTCAAAAATATGAGGAGCATGAAACGGTCTGAAAAATAGGAGGAGTATGAAGCGGTGATCAAAAACATGAAGAGCCTGAAAAGTTGTGAAAAATATGAAGAGCTTCAAAAGATGTGAAATACATGAGGAGCATGAAACGGGCTGAAAAATAGGAGAAGCATGAAGTGGTGTGGAAAAACATGAAGAGCCTGAAAAGGTGTGAAAAATATGAAGAGCTTCAAAAGGTGTGAAATACATGAGGAGAATGAAATTCTCTGAAAAGTAGAAGGAGTTGAAGTGGTGTTGGAAAACATGAAGAGCCAGAAAAGGTGTGAAAAATATGAAGAGCTTCAAAAGGTGTCAAAAATACGAGGAGCATGAAACAGTCTGAAAAATAGGAGGAGCATGAAGCGGTGTTCAAAAATATGAAGAAACTGAAAATGTGTGAAAAATATGAAGAGCTTCAAAAGGTATCAAAAATATGAGAAGCATGAAACGGTCTGAAAAATAGGAGGAGCATGAAGCGGTGTTGAAAAACATGAAGCGCTTGAAAAGGTGTGAAAAATATGAAGAGCTTCAAAAGGTGTCAGAAAAATGAGGAGCATGAAACGGTGTGAAAAACAAGTGGAGCAAGAAGGAGTGTTGAAAAACATGAAGAGCCTGAAAATGTGTAAAAAATATAAAGAGCTTCAAAAGATGTGAAAAATATGAAGAGCTTCAAAAGGTGTCAAAAATGAGATGAGAAAGAAACGGTTTTAAAAATAGGAGCAGCATGAAGCGGTGTTTAAAAACATGAAGAACCTGAAAAGTTGTGAGAAATATGAAGAGCTTCAACAGGTGTCAAAAATATGACGAGCATGAAACGCTCTGAAAAAGAGGAGGAGCATGAAGCGGTGTTGAAAAACATGAAGAGCCTGAAAAGTAGTGAAAAATATGAAGAGCTTCTAAAGGTGTCAAAAATATGAGGAGCATGTAACGGTCTTAAAAATACAAGGAGCATGAAGTGATGTTGAAAAACATGAATAGCCTGAAAATGTGTGAAATATATGAAGAGATTAAAAATGTGACAAATATATGAGGAGCATGAAACGGTCTGAAAAATATGAGGAGCATGAAGCGGTGTTCAAAAATATGAAGAGCCTGAAAATGTGTGAAAAATATGAAGAGCTTTAAAAGGTGTCAAAAATATGAGGAGCATGAATCGGTCTGAAAAATAGGAAGAGCATGAAGCTGTGTTCAAAAACATGAAGAGCCTGAAAATGTGTGAAAAATATGAAGAGCTTCAAAAGGTGGAAAAATATGAGGAGCATGAAACGGTCAGAAAAATAGGAGGAGCATGAAGCGGTGTTGAAAAACATGAAGAGCTTCAAAAGTTGTGAAAAATATGAAGAGTTTCAAAAATGTGAAATATATGAAGAGCTTCAAAAGTTGTGAAAAATATGAACAGCTTCAAAAGGTGTCAAAAATGAGACGAGCATGAAACGGTCTGAAAAATAGGAGGAGCATGAAGCGGTGTGCAAAAAGATGAAGAGCCTGAAAATGTGTGAAATATATGAAGAGCTTCAAAAAGTGTCAAATATATGAGGAGAATGAAACGGTCTGAGAAATAGGAGGAGCATGAAGTGGTGTTGACAAACATGAAGAGCTGAAAAGCTGTGAAAAATATGAAGAGCTTTAAAAGGTCTCAAATATATGCGGAGCATGAAATTTTCTGAAAATTAGGAGGAGCATGAAACGTTGTTCAAAACATGAAGAGCCTCAAAAGGTGTGAAAAATATAAAGAGCTTCAAAACCTGTCAAACATTGAGGAGCATGAAACGATCTGAAAAATAGGAAGAGCATGACGCAGTGTTGAAAAACATGGAGAGGTTGAAAAAGCCTGAAAAATATGAAGAACTTCAAAATGTGTCAAAACTATGAGGAGACTGAAACGGTCTGAAAAATATGAGGAGCATGAAACGGTGTTGAAATACATGAAGAGACTTAAAAAATGTGAAAAATATGAAGAGCTTCAAAACGTGTCAAAAATATGAGGAGATTGAAACGGTCTGAAAAATATGAGGAGCATGAAACGGTGTTGAAAAACATGAAGAGCCTTAAAAAATGTGAAAAATATGAAGAGCTTCCAAATGTGTCAAAAACAGGAGGAGATGAAACGGTGTTCAAAAACATGAAGAGCCTGAAAAGGTGTGACAAATATGAAGAGCTTCAAAAGGTGTCAAAAAATATGAGGAGCATGAAACGGGCTGAACAAAAGGAGAAGCATGAAGCGGTGTTGAAGAACATGAAGAGCCTGCAAAGGTGTGAAAATATGAAGAGCTTCAAAAGGTGTCAAAAATATGAGGAGCATGAAACGGTCTGAAAAATAGGAGGAGCATGAAACGGTGTTCAAAAACATGAAGAGCCTGAAAAGGTGTGAAAAATATGAAGAGCTTGAAAATGTGTGAAATACATGAAGAGCCTGAAGCGGTCTGAAAAATAGGAGGAGCATGAAACGATGTTGAAAAACAGGAAGAGCCTGAAAATGTGTGAACAATATGAAGAGGTTCAAAAGGTGTCAAAAATATGAGGACCATGAAACAGTCTGAAAAATAGGAGGAGCATGAAGCGGTGTTGAAAAACATGAAGAACCTGAAAACGTGTGAAAAATATGAAGAGCTTCAAAAGGTGTGAAAAATATGAACAGCTTCAAAAGGTGTGAAAAATGAGATGAGCATGAAGCGGTCTGAAAAATAGGAGGAGCATGAAGTGTTGTCGAAAAACATGAAGAGCATGAAAAGGTGTGAAATATATGAAGATCTAGAAAAGGTGTTAAAAATATGCGGAGCATGAAACGGTCTGAAAAATAGGAGGAGCATGAAGTGTTGTAGAAAAACATGAAGAGCCTGAAAATGTGTGAAAAATATGAAGATCTACAAAAGGTGTCAAAAATATGAGAAGCATGAAACGGTCTGACAAATAGGAGGAGCATGAAGCGGTGTTGAAAAACATGAAGACCCTGAAAAGCTGTGAAAAATATGAAGAGCTACAAAAGGTGTGAAAAATATGTGGAGCATGAAAGGGTCAGAATTATAGGAGGAGCATGAAGTGGTGTTGAAAAACATGAAGAGCCTGAAAAGGTTTGAAAAATATGAAGAGCTTCAATAGGTGTGAAAAATATGAGGAGCATGAAAAGGTCTGAAAAATAGTAGGAACATGAAGTGGTGTTGAAAAACATGAAGAGCCTGAAAAGGTGTGAAAATGAAGAAGAGCTTCAAAAGGTGTCAAAAATGACATGAGCATGAAACGGTCTGAAAAATAGGAAGAGCATGAAGTTGTCGTGAAAATCATGAAGTGCCTGAAATGGTGTGAAATATATGAAGAGCTTCAAAAGTTGTGAAAAAATGAGGAAGTTCAAAAGGTGTCAAAAATATGAGGAGCATGAAACGGTCTGAAAAATAGGAGGAGCATGAAAAGGTTTTCAAAAACATGAAGAGCCTGAAAAGGTGTGAAAAATATGAAGAGCTGAAAAGGTGTGAAATACATGAGGAGCCTGAAGCGGTCCTAAAAAATAGGGGGAGCATGAAACGGTGTTGAAAAACATGAAGAGCCTGAAAAGGTGTGAAAAATAGGAAGAGCTTCACAAGGTGTCAAATATATGAGGAGCATGAAACGGTCTGAAAAATAGGAGGAGCATGAAGCAGTCATCCAAAACATGAAGAACCTGAAAAGTTTTGAAAAATATGAAGAGCTTCAAAAGGTGTGAAAAATATGAGGAACATGAAACGGTCTGAAAAATAGGCGGAGCATGAAACGGTCTTAAAAATAGGAGGAGCATGAAACGGTGTTGAAAACCATGAAGAGCCTGAAAAGGTGTGAAAAATAGGAAGAGCTTCACAAGGTGTCAAATATATAAGGAGCATGAAACGGTCTGAAAAATAGGAGGAGCATGAAGCAGTCGTCAAAAACATGAAGAACCTGAAAAGTTTTGAAAAATATGAAGAGATTCAAAAGGTGTGAAAAATAGGAGGAACATGAAACGGTCTGAAAAATAGGGGCAGCATGAAACAGTGTTGAAAGACATGAAGAGCTTCAAAGGTGTCAAAAATATGAGGAGCATGAAACGGTCTGAAAAATAAGAGGATCATGAAACAGTCTGAAAAATAGGAGCAGCATGAAACGGTGTTGAAAGACATAAAGAGCTTCAAAAGGTGTGAAAAATTTGAACAGCTTCAAAAGGTGTCAAAAATGAGACGAGCATGAAACGGTCTGAAAAATAAGAGGAGCATGAAGCGGTGTTCAAAAATATGAAGAGCCTGAAAAGTTGTGAAAAATATGAAGAGCTTCAAAAGGTGTTAAAAATATGAGGAGAATGAAACGGTCTGCAAAAGAGGAGGAACATGAAATGGTGTTCAAAAACATGAAGAGCATGAAAAGGTGTGAAAAATATGAAAAGCTTCAAAAGGTGTCAAATATATATGGAGCATGAAAAGGGCTGAAAATTAGGAGGAGCATGAAGCGGTGTTCAAAAATATGAAGAGCCTGAAAAGGTGTGAAAAATATGAAGAGCTTCAAAATGTGTCAAAAATATGAGGAGCATGATACGGTTTGAAAAATAGGAGGAGCATGAAGTGGTGTTGAAAAACATGAAGAGCCTGAAAACGTGTGAAAAATATGAAGAGCTTGAAAAGGTGTGAAAAATATGACGAGCTTCAAAAGGTGTCAAATATATGATGAGCATGAAACGGTCTGAAAAATAGGAGGAACATGACGCGGTTTTCAAACACATGAAGTGCCTGAAAAGGTCTGAAAAATACGAAGAGCTTGAAAAGGTGTGAAAAATATGAAGAGCTTCAAAAGGTGTCAAAAATGAGATGAGCATGAAACGGTGTGAAATATAGGAGGAGCATGAAGCGGTGTTCAAAAACATGAAGAGCCTGAAAAGCTGTGAAAAATATGAAGAGCCTCAAGGTGTGAAATACTTGAGGAGCATGAATCATTCTGAAAAATAGGAGGAGCATGAAGCGGTATTGAAAAACATGAAGAGCCTGAAAAGGTGTGAAAATGAAGAAGAGCTTCAAAAGGTGTCAAAAATGACATGAGCATGAAACGGTCTGAAAAATAGGAGGAGCATGAAGTTGTCGTGAAAATCATGAAGTGCCTGAAATGGTGTGAAATATATGAAGAGCTTCAAAAGTTGTGAAAAAATGAGGAGGTTCAAAAGGTGTCAAAAATATGAGGAGCATAAAACGGTCTGAAAAATAGGAGGAGCATGAAAAGGTTTTCAAAAACATGAAGAGCCTGAAAAGGTGTGAAAAATATGAAGAGCTGAAAAGGTGTGAAATACATGAGGAGCCTGAAGCGGTCCTAAAAAATAGGGGGAGCATGAAACGGTGTTGAAAAACATGAAGAGCCTGAAAAGGTGTGAAAAATAGGAAGAGCTTCACAAGGTGTCAAATATATGAGGAGCATGAAACGGTCTGAAAAATAGGAGGAGCATGAAGCAGTCATCCAAAACATGAAGAACCTGAAAAGTTTTGAAAAATATGAAGAGCTTCAAAAGGTGTGAAAAATATGAGGAACATGAAACGGTCTGAAAAATAGGCGGAGCATGAAACGGTCTTAAAAATAGGAGGAGCATGAAACGGTGTTGAAAACCATGAAGAGCCTGAAAAGGTGTGAAAAATAGGAAGAGCTTCACAAGGTGTCAAATATATAAGGAGCATGAAACGGTCTGAAAAATAGGAGGAGCATGAAGCAGTCGTCAAAAACATGAAGAACCTGAAAAGTTTTGAAAAATATGAAGAGATTCAAAAGGTGTGAAAAATAGGAGGAACATGAAACGGTCTGAAAAATAGGGGCAGCATGAAACAGTGTTGAAAGACATGAAGAGCTTCAAAGGTGTCAAAAATATGAGGAGCATGAAACGGTCTGAAAAATAAGAGGATCATGAAACAGTCTGAAAAATAGGAGCAGCATGAAACGGTGTTGAAAGACATAAAGAGCTTCAAAAGGTGTGAAAAATATGAACAGCTTCAAAAGGTGTCAAAAATGAGACGAGCATGAAACGGTCTGAAAAATAAGAGGAGCATGAAGCGGTGTTCAAAAATATGAAGAGCCTGAAAAGTTGTGAAAAATATGAAGAGCTTCAAAAGGTGTTAAAAATATGAGGAGAATGAAACGGTCTGCAAAAGAGGAGGAACATGAAATGGTGTTCAAAAACATGAAGAGCATGAAAAGGTGTGAAAAATATGAAAAGCTTCAAAAGGTGTCAAATATATATGGAGCATGAAAAGGGCTGAAAATTAGGAGGAGCATGAAGCGGTGTTCAAAAATATGAAGAGCCTGAAAAGGTGTGAAAAATATGAAGAGCTTCAAAATGTGTCAAAAATATGAGGAGCATGATACGGTTTGAAAAATAGGAGGAGCATGAAGTGGTGTTGAAAAACATGAAGAGCCTGAAAACGTGTGAAAAATATGAAGAGCTTGAAAAGGTGTGAAAAATATGACGAGCTTCAAAAGGTGTCAAATATATGATGAGCATGAAACGGTCTGAAAAATAGGAGGAGCATGACGCGGTTTTCAAACACATGAAGTGCCTGAAAAGGTCTGAAAAATACGAAGAGCTTGAAAAGGTGTGAAAAATATGAAGAGCTTCAAAAGGTGTCAAAAATGAGATGAGCATGAAACGGTGTGAAATATAGGAGGAGCATGAAGCGGTGTTCAAAAACATGAAGAGCCTGAAAAGCTGTGAAAAATATGAAGAGCCTCAAGGTGTGAAATACTTGAGGAGCATGAATCATTCTGAAAAATAGGAGGAGCATGAAGCGGTATTGAAAAACATGAAGAGCCTGAAAAGGTGTGAAAAATATGAAGAGCTTCAAAAGGTGTCAAAACTATGAGGAGTATGAAACGGTCTGAAAAATAGGAGCAGCATGAAACGGTGTTCAAAAACATGAAGAGCCTGAAAAGGTGTTAAAAATATGAAGAGCTTCAAAAGTTGTCAAAAATATGAGGAGCATGAAACGATCTGAAAAATAGGAGGAGCATGAAGCGGTGTTCACAAACATGAAGAGCCAGAAAAGGTGTGAAAAATATGAAGAGCTTCAAAAGGTGTCAAAAATATGAGGAGCATGTAACGGTCTGAAAAATAGGAGGAGCATCAAGCCGTGTTCAAAAACATGAAGAGCCTGAAATGGTGTGAAAAACATGAAGAGCCTAAAAGGTGTGAAAAATATGAAAAGCTTCAAAAGATGTCACAAATATGAGGAGCTTGAAACGGTCTGAAAAATTGGAGGATCATGAAGCGGTGTTGAAAAACATGAAGACCCTGAAAAGCTGTGAAAAATATGAAGAGCTACAAAAGGTGTGAAAAATATGTGGAGCAAGAAAGGGTCAGAATTATAGGAGGAGCATGAAGTGGTGTTGAAAAACATGAAGAGCCTCAAAAGGTGTGAAAAATATAAAGAGCTTCAAAACCTGTCAAACATTGAGGAGCATGAAACGATCTGAAAAATAGGAAGAGCATGACGCAGTGTTGAAAAACATGGAGAGGTTGAAAAAGCCTGAAAAATATGAAGAACTTCAAAATGTGTCAAAACTATGAGGAGACTGAAACGGTCTGAAAAATATGAGGAGCATGAAACGGTGTTGAAAAACATGAAGAGACTTAAAAAATGTGAAAAATATGAAGAGCTTCAAAACGTGTCAAAAATATGAGGAGACTGAAACGGTCTGAAAAATATGAGGAGCATGAAACGGTGTTGAAAAACATGAAGAGCCTTAAAAAATGTGAAAAATATGAAGAGCTTCCAAATGTGTCAAAAACAGGAGGAGATGAAACGGTGTTCAAAAACATGAAGAGCCTGAAAAGGTGTGACAAATATGAAGAGCTTCAAAAGGTGTCAAAAAATATGAGGAGCATGAAACGGGCTGAACAAAAGGAGAAGCATGAAGCGGTGTTGAAGAACATGAAGAGCCTGCAAAGGTGTGAAAATATGAAGAGCTTCAAAAGGTGTCAAAAATATGAGGAGCATGAAACGGTCTGAAAAATAGGAGGAGCATGAAACGGTGTTCAAAAACATGAAGAGCCTGAAAAGGTGTGAAAAATATGAAGAGCTTGAAAATGTGTGAAATACATGAAGAGCCTGAAGCGGTCTGAAAAATAGGAGGAGCATGAAACGATGTTGAAAAACAGGAAGAGCCTGAAAATGTGTGAACAATATGAAGAGGTTCAAAAGGTGTCAAAAATATGAGGACCATGAAACAGTCTGAAAAATAGGAGGAGCATGAAGCGGTGTTGAAAAACATGAAGAACCTGAAAACGTGTGAAAAATATGAAGAGCTTCAAAAGGTGTGAAAAATATGAACAGCTTCAAAAGGTGTGAAAAATGAGATGAGCATGAAGCGGTCTGAAAAATAGGAGGAGCATGAAGTGTTGTCGAAAAACATGAAGAGCATGAAAAGGTGTGAAATATATGAAGATCTAGAAAAGGTGTCAAAAATATGCGGAGCATGAAACGGTCTGAAAAATAGGAGGAGCATGAAGTGTTGTAGAAAAACATGAAGAGCCTGAAAATGTGTGAAAAATATGAAGATCTACAAAAGGTGTCAAAAATATGAGAAGCATGAAACGGTCTGACAAATAGGAGGAGCATGAAGCGGTGTTGAAAAACATGAAGACCCTGAAAAGCTGTGAAAAATATGAAGAGCTACAAAAGGTGTGAAAAATATGTGGAGCATGAAAGGGTCAGAATTATAGGAGGAGCATGAAGTGGTGTTGAAAAACATGAAGAGCCTGAAAAGGTTTGAAAAATATGAAGAGCTTCAATAGGTGTGAAAAATATGAGGAGCATGAAAAGGTCTGAAAAATAGTAGGAACGTGAAGTGGTGTTGAAAAACATGAAGAGCCTGAAAAGGTGTGAAAATGAAGAAGAGCTTCAAAAGGTGTCAAAAATGACATGAGCATGAAACGGTCTGAAAAATAGGAGGAGCATGAAGTTGTCGTGAAAATCATGAAGTGCCTGAAATGGTGTGAAATATATGAAGAGCTTCAAAAGTTGTGAAAAAATGAGGAGGTTCAAAAGGTGTCAAAAATATGAGGAGCATGAAACGGTCTGAAAAATAGGAGGAGCATGAAAAGGTTTTCAAAAACATGAAGAGCCTGAAAAGGTGTGAAAAATATGAAGAGCTGAAAAGGTGTGAAATACATGAGGAGCCTGAAGCGGTCCTAAAAAATAGGGGGAGCATGAAACGGTGTTGAAAAACATGAAGAGCCTGAAAAGGTGTGAAAAATAGGAAGAGCTTCACAAGGTGTCAAATATATGAGGAGCATGAAACGGTCTGAAAAATAGGAGGAGCATGAAGCAGTCATCCAAAACATGAAGAACCTGAAAAGTTTTGAAAAATATGAAGAGCTTCAAAAGGTGTGAAAAATGTGAGGAACATGAAACGGTCTCAAAAATAGGCGGAGCATGAAACGGTCTTAAAAATAGGAGGAGCATGAAACGGTGTTGAAAACCATGAAGAGCCTGAAAAGGTGTGAAAAATAGGAAGAGCTTCACAAGGTGTCAAATATATAAGGAGCATGAAACGGTCTGAAAAATAGGAGGAGCATGAAGCAGTCGTCAAAAACATGAAGAACCTGAAAAGTTTTGAAAAATATGAAGAGATTCAAAAGGTGTGAAAAATAGGAGGAACATGAAACGGTCTGAAAAATAGGGGCAGCATGAAACAGTGTTGAAAGACATGAAGAGCTTCAAAGGTGTCAAAAATATGAGGAGCATGAAACGGTCTGAAAAATAAGAGGATCATGAAACAGTCTGAAAAATAGGAGCAGCATGAAACGGTGTTGAAAGACATAAAGAGCTTCAAAAGGTGTGAAAAATATGAACAGCTTCAAAAGGTGTCAAAAATGAGACGAGCATGAAACGGTCTGAAAAATAAGAGGAGCATGAAGCGGTGTTCAAAAATATGAAGAGCCTGAAAAGTTGTGAAAAATATGAAGAGCTTCAAAAGGTGTTAAAAATATGAGGAGAATGAAACGGTCTGCAAAAGAGGAGGAACATGAAATGGTGTTCAAAAACATGAAGAGCATGAAAAGGTGTGAAAAATATGAAGAGCTTGAAAAGGTGTGAAAAATATGACGAGCTTCAAAAGGTGTCAAATATATGATGAGCATGAAACGGTCTGAAAAATAGGAGGAGCATGACGCGGTTTTCAAACACATGAAGTGCCTGAAAAGGTCTGAAAAATACGAAGAGCTTGAAAAGGTGTGAAAAATATGAAGAGCTTCAAAAGGTGTCAAAAATGAGATGAGCATGAAACGGTGTGAAATATAGGAGGAGCATGAAGCGGTGTTCAAAAACATGAAGAGCCTGAAAAGCTGTGAAAAATATGAAGAGCTTCAAAAGGTGTCAAAACTATGAGGAGTATGAAACGGTCTGAAAAATAGGAGCAGCATGAAACGGTGTTCAAAAACATGAAGAGCCTGAAAAGGTGTTAAAAATATGAAGAGCTTCAAAAGTTGTCAAAAATATGAGGAGCATGAAACGGTCTGAAAAATAGGAGGAGCATGAAGTGGTGTTGAAAATCATGAAGAACCTGAAAAGGTGTGTAAAATATGAAGAGCCGCAAAATGTGTGAAATACATGAGGAGCATGAAACGGTCTGAAAAATAGGAGGAGCATGAAGCGGTGTTCAAAAATATGAGGAGCCTGAAAATTTGTGAAAACTATGAACCGCTTCAGAAGGTGTCAAAAATGAGATGAGCATGAAACGGTCTGAAAAATAGGAGGAGCCTGAAGTGGTGTTGAAAAGCATTAAGAGCCTGAAAATGTGTGAAATATATGAAGAGCTTCAAAAGATTTCAGAAATGAGAGGAGCATGAAACGGTCTGAAAAATAGGAGGAGCATGAAGCGGTGTTGAAAAACATGAAGAGCTTGAAAAGGTGTGAAAAATATGAATAGTTTCAAAAGATGTGAAAAATATGAAGAACTGCAAAAGCTGTCAAAAATAAGATGAGCATGAAACGGTCTGAAAAATAGGAGGAGCATGAAAAGGTGTTCAAGAACATGAAGAGCCTGAAAAGTTGTGAAAAATATGAAGAGCTTCAAGTTGTGAAATACATGAGGAGCATGAATCGGTCTGAAAAATAGGAGAAGCATGAAACGATGTTGAAAAACATGAAGAGCCTCAAAACGTGTGAAAAATATGAAGAGCTCAAAAGGTGTCAAAAATATGAAGAGCTTCAAAAAGTGCGAAAAATGAGATGAGCATGAAATGGTCTGAAAAAGGAGGAGCATGAAGCGGTGTTGAAAAACATGAAGAGCCTGAAAAGTTGTGAAAAATATGAAGAACTTCAAAGGTGTCAAAAATGTGAGGAGCATGAAACGGTCTGAAAAATAGGAGGAGCATGAAATCGTGTTCAAAAACATGAAGAGCCTGAAAAGGTGTGAAAAATATTAAGAGCTTCAAAATGTGTGAAATACAAGAGGAGCATGAATCGGTCTTAAAAATCGGAGGAGCATGAAGCAGTGTTGAAAAACATGAAGAACCAGAAAGGTGTGAAAAATATGAAGAGCCTGAAAATCTGTGAAAAATATGAAGAGCTTCAAAAGGTGTG
Organism: Dama dama; assembly: GCF_033118175.1. Taxonomy (NCBI): domain Eukaryota; kingdom Metazoa; phylum Chordata; class Mammalia; order Artiodactyla; family Cervidae; genus Dama; species Dama dama. Next base: position 6,839,645 of record NC_083709.1, read on the forward strand.
AAAAATATGAAGAGCTTCAAAAAGTGTCAAAAACATGAGGAGCTTCAAAAGCTGTCAAAATTATGAGGAGCATGACACGGTCTGAAAAATATGAGCAGCATGAAACGTTGTCCAAAAACTTGAAGAGCCTGAAAAGGTGTGAAACATATGAAGAGCTTCAAAAGGTGTGAAATACAAGAGGAGCATGAATCGGTCTGAAAAATAGGAGGAGCATGAAGCGGTGTTGAAAAACATGAAGAACCAGAAAAGGTGTGAAAAATATGAAGAGCTTCAAAAGATGTCAAAAATATGAGGAGCTTGAAACTGTCTGAAAAATAGGAGCAGCATGAAACGGTGTTCAAAAACATGAAGAGCCTGAAAAGGTGTGAAAAATATGAAGAGCTTCAGAGGTGTGAAATACATGAGGAGCATGAAGCGGTCTGAAAAATAGGAGGAGCATGATGCAGTTTTGAAAAACATGAAGAGCCTGAAAAAGTGTGAAATATATGAAGAGCTTCAAAAGGTGTCAAAATTATGAGGAGCATGAAACGGTCTGAAAAATAGGAGGAGCATGAATCGGTGTTGAAAAACATGAAGATCCTGAAAAGGTGTGAAAAATATGAAGAGCTTCAAAAGGTGTCAAAACTATGAGGAGCATGAAACGGTCTGAAAAATAGGAGGAGCATGAAACGGTCTGAAACGTAGGAGGAGCATGAAGCGGTCTTGAAAAACCTGAAGAGCCTGAAAAGGGGTGAAATATATGAAGAGCTTCAAAAGGTGTCAACAAAAGGAGGAGCATGAAACGATGTGAAAAATAGGAGGAATATGAAGCGGTGTTGAAAAACCTGAAGAGCATGAAAAGGTGTGAAAAATATGAAGAGTTTCAAAAGGTGTCAAAACTATGAAGAGCATGAAACGGCCTGAAAAATAGGAGGAGCATGAAACGGCCTGAAAAATACGAGGAGCATGAAACGGTCTGAAAAATAGGAGGAGCATGAAGCGGTGTTGAAAAACCTGAAGAGCCTGAAAAGGCGTGATATATATGAAGAGCTTCAAAAGGTGTCAAAAATAGGAGGAGCATGAAACGGTCTGAAAAATAGGAGGAACATGAAGCGGTGTTGAAAAACTGAAGAGCCTGAAAAAGTGTGAAATATATGAACAGCTTCAAAAAGTGTCAAAAATATAAGGAGCATGAAATGGTCTGAAAAATAGGAGGAGCATGAAGCGGTGTTGAAAAACATGAATAGCCTGAAAAGGTGTGAAATATATGAAGAGTTACAAAAGGTGTCAAAAATATGAGGAGAATGAAACGGTCTGAAATATAGGAGGAGCATGAAGCCGTGTTCAAAAACATGAAGAGCCTGAAAAGGAGTGAAAAATATGAAGAGCTTCAAAAGGTGTCAAAATATGAGGAGCATGAAATTCTGAAAAATAGGAGGAGCATGAAACGGTCTGAAAAATAGGAGGAGCATGAATCGGTGTTGAAAACATGAAGAGCATGAAAAGGTGTGAAAAAACTGAAGATTTTCAAAAGGTGTCAAAAATATGAGGAGCATGAAATTGTCTGAAAAATAGGAGGAGCAGAAGTGGTGTTGAAAAACAAGAAGAGCCTGAAAAGGTGTGAAAAATACGTAGAGCTTCAAAAGGTGTGAAAAATATGAGGAGCATGAAATGGTCTGAAAAATAGGAGGAGCATGAAGCGGTGTTCAAAAACATGAAGAGCCTAAAAATGTGTGAAAAATATGAAGATCTTCAAAAGGTGTGAAAAATATGAGGAGCATGAAACTGTCTGAAAAAAAGGAGGAGCATGAAGCGGTGTTGAAAAATATGAAGAGCCTGAAAAGGTGTGAAAAATATGAAGAGCTTCAAAAGGTGTCAAAATATGAGGAGCATTAAACGGCCTGAAAAATAGGGGGAGCATGAAACGGTCTGAAAAATAGCAGGAGCATGAATCGGTGTTGAAAAATATGAAGAGCATGAAAAGGTGTGAAAAATATGAAGAGCTTCAAAAGGTGTCAAAATATGAGGAGCAAGAAACGGCCTGAAAAATAGGAGGAGCATGAAGCCGTGTTCAAAAACATGAAGAGCCTGGAAAGGTGTGAAAAATATGAAGAGCTTCAAAAGGTGTGTAATATATGAGGAGCATGAAACGGTCTAAAAAATAGGAGGAGCATGAAGCGGTGATCAAAACATGAAGAGCCTGGAAAGGTGTGAAAAATATGTAGAGTTTCAAAATGTGTGAAAAATATGAGGAGCAAGAAACGGTCTGAAAAATAGGAGGAGCATGAAGCGGTGATCAAAACATGAAGAGCCTGAAAAGGTGTGAAATATATGAAGAGCTTCAAATTGTGTCAAATATGAGGACCATGAAACGTTCTGAAAAATAGGAGGAGCATGAAGCGGTGTTGAAAATCATGAAGTGCCTGAAAAGGTGTGAAATATATGAAGAGCTTCATATCATGTCAAATATCAGGAGCATGAAACGGTCAGAAAAATAGGAGGAGCATGAATAGGTGTTCTAAAACATGAAGAGCCTGAACAGGTGTGAAACATATGAATAGCTTCCAAAGGTGTCAAAAATGAAGTGAGAATGAAACGGTCTGAAAAATAGGAGGAGCATGAATAGGTGTTCTAAAACATGAAGAGCCTGAACAGGTGTGAAACATATGAATAGCTTCCAAAGGTGTCAAAAATGAAATGAGAATGAAACGGTCTGAAAAATAGGAGGAGCATGAATAGGTGTTCTAAAACATGAAGAGCCTGAACAGGTGTGAAACATATGAATAGTTTCCAAAAGTGTCAAAAATGAAATGAGCATGAAACGGTCTGAAAAATAGGAGGAGCATGAATAGGTGTTCTAAAACATGAAGAGCCTAAACAAGTGTGAAACATATGAATAGCTTCCAAAGGTGTCAAAAATGAAATGAGAATGAAACGGTCTGAAAAATAGGAGGAGCATGAAGCGGTGTTCAAAAATATGAAGAGTCTGAAAAGGTGTGAAATATATGAAGAGCTTCAAAATGTGTCAAAAATGAGATGAGCATGAAACGGTCTGAAAAATAGGAGGAGCATGAAGTGGTGTTGAAAACATGAAGAGCCTAAAAAAGTGTGAAATATATGAAGAGCTTCAAAAGGTGTCAAAAATATGAGGAGCATGAAACGGTCAGAAAAATATGAGCATCATGAAGCGGAGTTGAAAAACATGAAGAGCTTGAAATGTGTGAAAAATATGAAGAGCTTCAAAAGGTGTGAAAAATAAGAAGAGCTTCAAAAGCTGTCAAAAATGAGCTGAGCATGAAACGGACTGAAAAATATGAAAAGCATGAAGTGGTGTTGAAAACATGAAGAGCCTGAATATGTGTGAAAAATATGATGAGCTTCAAAAGGTGTCAAAAATACGAGGAGCATGAAACGGTCTGAAAAATAGGAGGATCATGAAGCGGTGTTGAAAAACATGAAGAGCCTGAAAGGTGTGAAAAATATGAAGAGCTTCAAAAGGTGTCAAAAATGTGAGGAGCATGAAACGGTCTGAAAAATAGGAGGAGCATGAAACGGTGTTCCAAAACATGAAGAGCCTAAAAAGGGTGTGAAAAATATGAAGAGCTTCAAAAGGTGTCAAAAATATGAGGAGCATGAAACTGTCTGAAAAATCGGAGGAGCATGAAGTGGTGTGGAAAACATGAAGAGAATGAAAAAGTGTGAAATATATGAAGAGTTTCAAAAGGTGTCAAAACTATGAGGAGCATGAAACGGCCTGAAAAATAGGAGGAGCATGAAACGGTCTGAAAAATAGGAGGAGCATGAATCGGTGTTCAAAAACATGAAGAGCATGAAAAGGTGTGAAAAATATGAAGAGCTTCAAAAGGTGTCCAAAATATGAGGAGCATGAAACGGCCTGAAAAATAGGAGGAGCATGAAACGGTCTGAAAAATAGGAGGAGCATGAAGCGGTGTTGAAAAACCTGAAGAGCCTGAAAAGGCGTGAAATATATGAAGAGCTTCAAAAGGTGTCAACAATAGGAGGAGCATGAAACGGTCTGAAAAATAGGAGGAATATGAAGCGGTGTTGAAAAACCTGAAGAGCATGAATAGGCGTGAAAAATATGAATAGTTTCAAAAGGTGTCAAAATTATGAAGAGCATGAAACGGCCTGAAAAATAGGAGGAGCATGAAACGGTCTGAAAAATAGGAGGAGCATGAAACGGTCTAAAAAATACGAGGAGCATGAATGGGTGTTGAAAACATGAAGAGCATGAAAAGGTGTGAAATATATGAAGAGCTTCAAATGGAGTCAAAAATATGAGGAGCATGAAACGGTCTGAAAAATAGGAGGAGCATGAAGTGGTGTGGAAAACATGAAGAGAATGAAAAAGTGCGAAATATATGAAGAGCTTCAAAAAGTGTGAAAAATAGGATGAGCTTCAAAAGGTGTCAAAAATATGACGAGCATGAAACGGTCTGAAAAATAGGAGGCGCATGAAACTGTGTTCAAAAACATGAAGAGCCTAAAAAGGTGTGAAAAATATGAAGAGCTTCAAAAGGTGTGAAATACAAGAGGAGCATGAAACGGTCTGAAAAATAGGAGGAGCATGAAGCGGTGTTGAAAAGCCTGACGAACCAGAAAAGGTGTGAAAAATATGAAGAGCTTCAAATGGTGTCAAAAATATGAGGAGCATGAAACTGTCTGAAAAATAGGAGGAACATGAAATGGTGTTCAAAAACATGAAGAGCCTGAAAAGGTGTGAAAAATATGAAGAGCTACAAAACGTGTGAAATACATGAGGAGCATGAAACGGTCTGAAAAATAGGAGGAGCATGAAGCGGTGTTGAAAAACATAAAGAGCATGAAAAGCTGTGAAAAATATGAAGAGCTTCAAAAGTGTCAAAAATATGGGAGCATGAAACGGTCTGAAAAATAGGAGGACCATGAAGCGGTGTTGAAAAACATGAAGAACCTGAAAAGGTGTGAAAAATATGAAGAGCTTCAAAAGGTGTCAAAAATATGAGGAGCATGAAACGGTCTGAAATAGGAGGAGCATGAAGCGGTGTTCAAAAACATGAAGAGCCTGAAAAGTTGTGAAAAATATGAAGAGCTTCAAAAGGTGTCAAAAATATGAGGAGCATGAAACGGTCTGAAAAATAAGAGGAGCATGAAGTGGTGTGGAAAAAAAAGAAGAGCCTGAAAAGGTGTGAAAAATATGAAAGGCTTCAAAAGGTGTCAAAAATATGAGGAGCATGAAACAGTCTGAAAAATAGGAGGAGCATGAAACGTTCTGAAAAATAGGAGGAGAATGAAGCAGTGTTCAAAATCATGAAGAGCCTGAAAAGGAGTGAAGAATATGAAGAGTTTCAAAAGGTGTCAAATATGTGAGGAGCACGAAACGGTCTTAAAAATAGGAGGAGCATGAAATGGTGTTCAAAAACATAAAGAGCCAGAAAAGTTGTGAAAAATATGAAGAGCTTCAAAAGGTGTGACATACATGAGGAGCATGAAACGATCTGAAAAATAGGAGAAGCATGAAACGGTGTTGAAAAATATGAAGAGCCTGAAAAGGTGTAAAAAATATGAAGAGCTTCAAAAGGTGTCAAAAATATCAGGAGCATGAAACGGTCTGAAAAATAGGAGGAGCATGAAACGGTGTTCAAAAACATGAAGAGCCTCAAAAAGTACAAAAAATATGAAGAGCTTCAACACGTCTCAAATACATGAGGTGCATGAAACGGTCTGAAAAAAGGAGCATGAAACCGTGTTCAACAATGTGAAGAGCCTGAAAGGTGTGAAAAGTATGAAGAGCTTCAAAACGTGTCAAAAATATGAGGAGCATGAAACGTTCTGAAAAATAGGAGGAGAATGAAGCGGTGTTGAAAAACATGAAGAGCCTGAAAACGTGTGAAAAATATGAAGGGTTTCAAAAGGTGTGAAAAATATGAACAGCTTCAAAAAGTGTCAAAAATGAGATGAGCATGAAGCAGTCTGAAAAATGGTGGAGCATGAAGTGTTGTTGAAAAACATGAAGAGCCTGAAATCGTGTGAAAAATATGAAGAGCTTCAAAAGGTGTGAAATACATGAGGAGAATTAATCGGTCTCAAAAATAGGAGTAGCATGAAGCGGTGTTGAAAAACATGAAGAGCCTGAAAAGGTGTGAAAAATATGAAGAGCTTCAAAAGGTGTGAAAAATACGAGGAGCATGAAGAGGTGTTCAAAAACATGAAAAGCCTGAAATGTTGTAAAAAATATGAAAAGCTTCAAAAGGTGTCAAAAATATGAGGAGCATGAAACGGTCTGAAAAACCGGAGGAGCATGAAGCGATGTTCAAAAACATGAAGAGCCTGAAAAGATGTGAAAAATTTGAAGAGCTTCAAAAATGTGAAAAATATGAAGAGCTTCAAAAGGTGTGAAATATATGAAGAGCTTCAAAAGGTGTCAAAAATTAGATGAGCATGAAACGGTCTGAAAAATAGGAGGAGCATGAAGTGGTGTTGAAAAACAGGAAGCGCCTGAAAAGGTGTGAAAAATATGAAGAGCTTCAAAATGTGTCAAAAATATGAGGAGCATGAAATGGTATGAACAAGAGGAGGAGCCTGAAAAGGAGTTCAAAAACATGAAGAGCCTGAAAAGATGTGAAGAATATGAAGAGCTTCACAAGGTGTCAGAAATACGAGGAGCATGAAACGGTCTCAAAAATAGGAGGACCAGGAAAGGGTTTTGAAAAACATGAACAGCATGAAAAGCTTTGAAAAATATGAAGAGCTTCACAAGGTGTCAGAAATACGAGGAGCATTAAAAGGTCTGAAAAATATGAGGAGCATGAAACGGTGTTCAAAAACATGAAAACCCTGAAAAGTTGTGAAATATATGAAGAGCTTCAAAATATGTTAAAAATTGGAGGAGCATGAAACGGTCTGAAAAATATGAGGAGCAAGAAACGGTGTGAAAAATATGAAGATCTTCAAAAGGTGTCAAAATTATGAGGAGCATGACACTGTCAGAAATATAGGAGGAGGATGATGCGGATTTGAAAAACATGAAGACTCTGAAAAGGTGTGACAATTATGAAGCGCTTCAAAAGGTGTCAAAATTATGGGGAGCATTAAACGGTCTGAAAAACAGGAGGAGCATCAAATGGTGTTCAAAGACGTGAAGAGCATGAAAAGGTGTGCAATATAATAAGAGCTTCAAAAGGTGTCAAAAATATGAGGAACATGAAACGGTCTGAAAAATAGGAGGAGCATGATTTGGTATTGAAAAACAGAAAGAGCCTGAAAAGGTGTGAAAAATATGAAGAGCTTCAAAAGGTGTCAAAAATATGTGGAGCATGAAACGGTTTAAAAAATAGGTGGAGCATGAAACGGACTTCAAAAACATGAAGAGCCTGAAAAGGTGTGAAAAATATGAAGAGCTTCAAAAGGTGTCAAAAATATGAGGAGCATGAAACGGTCTGAAAAATAGGAGGAGCATGAAGTGGTATTGAAAAACAGAAAGAGCCTGAAAAGGTGTGAAAAATATGAAGAGCTTCAAAAGGTGTCAAAAATATGAGGAGCATGAAAGGGTTTAAAAAATAGAAGGAGCACAAAACGGTCTTCAAAAATATGAAGTGCCTGAAAAGGTGTGAAAAATATGAAGAGCTTCAAAAGGTGTCAAACATATGAGGAGCATGAAACAGTGTTCAAAAACATGAAAAGCCTGAAAAGTTGTGAAATATATGAAGAGCTTCAAAAGGTGTCAAAAATGTGAGGAGCATGAAACGGTCTGAAAAATAGGAGGAACATGAAGCGGTGTTGAAAAACATGAAGAACCTGAAAAGGTGTGAAAAAATATGAAGAGCTTCAAAAGGTGTCAAAAATATGAGGAGCATGAAACAGTCCGAAAAATAGGAGCAGCATGAAGCGGATTTGAAAAACATGAAGAGCCTTAAAAGATGTCAAAAATATGAAGCACTTCAAAAGGTTTCAAAAATATAAGGAGCATGAAACGGTCTGAAAAATAGGAGGAGCATGAAACGCTTTTCAAATCGTGAAGAGCCGGAAAAGGTGTGAAAAATATGAAGAATTTCAAAAGCTGTCAAAAATATGAGGAGTATGAAACGGTGTTCAAAAACATGAAAAGCCTGAAAATGTGTGAAATATATGAAGAGCTCCAAAAGGTGTCAAAAATAGGAGGAGCATGAAGCGGTGTAGAAAAACCTGAAGAGCCTGAAAAGGTGTGAAAAATATGAAGATCTTCAAAAGGTGTCACAAATATGAGGAGCATGACACGGTCAGAAATATAGCAGGAGCATGAAGTGGTGTTGAAAACATGAAGAACCTGAAAAGTTGTGAAATGATGAAGAGCTTCAAAAGGTGTCAAATATATGAGCAGCATGAAACGTTCTGAAAAATTGGAGGTGCAAGAAACGATGTTCAAAACATGAAGAGCCTGAAAAGGTGTGAAAAATATGAAGGGCTTCAAAACGTACCAAAAATATGAGGAGCATGAAACGGTTTGAAAAACAGGAGGAGCATGAAGCCGTGTTGAAAAACATGAAGAGCCTGAAAAGGTGTGAAAAATATGAAGAGCTTCAAAATGTATCAAAAATATGAGGAGCATGAAACGGTCTGAAAAATAAGAGGAGCATGAAGCGGTGTTGAAAAATATGAACAGCATGAAAACGTGTGAAAAATATGAAGAGCTTCAAAAGGTGTGAAAAATATGAAAAGCTTCTAAAGGTGTCAAAAATGAGATGGGCATGAAACGGTCTGAAAATTAGGAGGAGCATGAAGTGGTGTTGAAAAACATGAAGAGACTGAAAAGGTGTGAAATATACGATGAGCTTCAAAAGGTGTGAAAATATGAAGAGCTTCACAAGGTGTCAAAAATATGAGCAGCATGAAACAGTCTGAAAAACAGGAGGAACATGAAACGGTGTTCAAAAACATGAAGAGCCTGGAGAAGTGTGAAAAATATGAAGAGCTTCAAAGGGTGTCAAAAATATGAGGAGCATGAAACGGTCTGAAAAATAGGAGGAGCATGAAACGGTCTGAAAAATAGGAGGAGCATGAAGCGGTGTTCAAAAACATGAAGAGCCTGAAAAGGTGTGAAATATATGAAGAGCCTCAAAGTGTCAAAAATATGAGGAGCAAGAAACGGTCTGAAAAATAGGAGGAGCTTAAGCGGGTTGAAAAATATGAAGAGCCTGAAACGATGTGAAAAATATGAAGAGCTTCAAAAGGTGTCAAATATATGAGGAGCATGAAACGGTCTGAAAAATTGGAGAAGCATGAAGTTGTGTTCAAAAAAATGAAGAGCCTGAAAAGGTGCGAAAAATATGAGGAGCTTCAAAAGGTGTCAAAAATATGAGGACCATGAAACGGTCTGAAAAATATGAGGAGCAAGAAACTGTTTTCAAAAACATGAAGAGCCTCAAAAAGTGTGAAAAGTATGAAGAGCTTCAAAGGATGTCAAAAATATGAGGAGCATGAAAATGTCTGAAAAATAGGAAGAGAATGAAGCGGTGTAGAAAAACATGAAAAGCCTGAAAAGGTGTGAAAAATATGAAGAGCTTCAAAAGGTGTGAAAAATACGAGGAGCATGAAGAGGTGTTCAAAAACATGAAAAGCCTGAAATGTTGTAAAAAATATGAAAAGCTTCAAAAGGTGTCAAAAATATGAGGAGCATGAAACGGTCTGAAAAACCGGAGGAGCATGAAGCGGTGTTCAAAAACATGAAGAGCCTGAAAAGATGTGAAAAATTTGAAGAGCTTCAAAAATGTGAAAAATATGAAGAGCTTCAAAAGGTGTGAAATATATGAAGAGCTTCAAAAGGTGTCAAAAATTAGATGAGCATGAAACGGTCTGAAAAATAGGAGGAGCATGAAGTGGTGTTGAAAAACAGGAAGCGCCTGAAAAGGTGTGAAAAATATGAAGAGCTTCAAAATGTGTCAAAAATATGAGGAGCATGAAATGGTATGAACAAGAGGAGGAGCCTGAAAAGGAGTTCAAAAACATGAAGAGCCTGAAAAGATGTGAAGAATATGAAGAGCTTCACAAGGTGTCAGAAATACGAGGAGCATGAAACGGTCTCAAAAATAGGAGGACCAGGAAAGGGTTTTGAAAAACATGAACAGCATGAAAAGCTTTGAAAAATATGAAGAGCTTCACAAGGTGTCAGAAATACGAGGAGCATTAAAAGGTCTGAAAAATATGAGGAGCATGAAACGGTGTTCAAAAACATGAAAACCCTGAAAAGTTGTGAAATATATGAAGAGCTTCAAAATATGTTAAAAATTGGAGGAGCATGAAACGGTCTGAAAAATATGAGGAGCAAGAAACGGTGTGAAAAATATGAAGATCTTCAAAAGGTGTCAAAATTATGAGGAGCATGACACTGTCAGAAATATAGGAGGAGGATGATGCGGATTTGAAAAACATGAAGAGTCTGAAAAGGTGTGACAATTATGAAGCGCTTCAAAAGGTGTCAAAATTATGGGGAGCATTAAACGGTCTGAAAAACAGGAGGAGCATCAAATGGTGTTCAAAGACGTGAAGAGCATGAAAAGGTGTGCAATATAATAAGAGCTTCAAAAGGTGTCAAAAATATGAGGAACATGAAACGGTCTGAAAAATAGGAGGAGCATGATTTGGTATTGAAAAACAGAAAGAGCCTGAAAAGGTGTGAAAAATATGAAGAGCTTCAAAAGGTGTCAAAAATATTTGGAGCATGAAACGGTTTAAAAAATAGGTGGAGCATGAAACGGACTTCAAAAACATGAAGAGCCTGAAAAGGTGTGAAAAATATGAAGAGCTTCAAAAGGTGTCAAAAATATGAGCAGCATGAAAAGGTCTGAAAAATAGGAGAAGCATTAAGCGGTGTTCAAAAACATGAAGAGCCTGAAAAGTTGTGAAAAATATGAAGAGCTTCAAAAGGTGTCAAAAATATGAGGAGCATGAAACGGTCTGAAAAATAGGAGGAGAATGAAGTGTTGTTGAAAAACATGAAGAGACTGAAAAGGTGTGAAAATTATGAAGAGCTTCAAAATGTGTGAAATACATGAGGCGCATTAAACGGTCTGAAATATAGGAGGATCATGAAGCGATGTTCAAAAACATAAAGAGCTTGAAAAGGTGTGAAAAATATGAAGAGCTTCAAAAGATGTGAAAAATATGAGGAGCATGAAACGGTCTGAAAATAGAAACAGCATGAAACGGTGTTGAAAAAAATGAAGAGCCTGAAAACGTGTGAAAAATATGAAGAGCTTCAAAAGGTTTGAAAAATATGAAGAGCTTCAAAAGGTGTCAAAAATATGAGGAGCATGAAACGGTCTGAAAAATAGGAGGAGCATGAAGTGGTGTTGAAAACAAAAAGAGCATGAAAAGGTGTGAAAATATGAGGAGCTTCAAAAGGTTTGAAAAACATGAGGATCACGAAATGGTCTGAAAAATAGGAGGAGCATGAAATGCTGTTGAAAAACATGAAGAGCCAGAAAAGGTGTGAAAAGTACGAAGAGCTTCAAAAGGTGTCAAAATATGAGGAGCATGAAACGGCCTGAAAAATAGCAGGAGCATGAAACGGTATGAAAAATAGGAGGAGCATGAATCCCTGTTCAAAACCATGAAGAACTTGAAAAGTTGTGAAATATATGAAGAGTTTCAAAAGGTGTCAAAAATAGGAGGAGAATGAAACTGTCTGAAATAAAGGAGGAGCATGAAGCGGTGTTGAAAACCATGAAGAGCCTGAAAAGGTGTGAAAAATATGAAGAGCTTCAAAAGGTGTCAAACATAGGAGGAGCAGAAAACGGTCTGAAAAATAGGAGGAGCATGAGGCCGTGATCAAAAACATGAAGAGCATGAAAAGGTGTGAAAAATATGAAGAGCTTCAAAAGGATTGAAATACATGAGGAGCACGAAACGGTCTGAAAAAAAGGAGGAGCATGAAGCGGTGTTCAAAAACATGAAGAGCCTGAAAAGGTGTGAAAAATATGAAGAGCTTCAAAATGTGTCAAAAATATTAGGAGCAGGAAACGGTCTGAGAAATAGGAGGAGCATGAAGCGGTGTTCAAAAACATGAAGAGCCTGGAAAAGTGTGAAAAATATGAAGAGCTTCAAAAGGTGTGTAATATATGAGGAGCATGAAACGGTCTAAAAAACAGGAGGAGCATGAAGCTGTGTTGAAAAACATGAAGAGCCTGTAAAGGAGTGAAATAAATGAAGAGCTTCAAAAGGTGTCAAAAATATGAGGAGCAAGAAACGGTCTGAAATATAGGAGGAGTATGAAGCGGTGTTGAAAAACCTGAAGAGACTGAAAACGTGTGAAATATATGAAGAGCTTCAAAAGGTGTGAAAAATATGAAGATCTTCAAAAGGTGTCAAAAATATGAGGAGCATGAAACGGTCTGAAAAATAGGAGAATGAAGCGGTGTTGAAAAACAAGAAAAACCTGAAAAGGTGTCAAAAATATGAAGAGCTTCAAAACGAGTCAAAAATATGAGGAGCATGAAACAGTCTGAAAAATGGAGGAGCATGAAGCGGTGTTCAAAAACATGAGAACCAGAAAAGGTGTGAAAAATATGAAGAGCTTCAAAAGTTGTGAAATATATGCGGAGCATGAAACGGTCGGAAAAGTATGAGGATCATGAACCGGTGTTCAAAACATGAAGAGACTGAAAAGGTGTGAAAAATATGAAGAGCTTCAAAATGTGTCAAAAATATTAGGAGCAGGAAACGGTCTGAAAAATAGGAGGAGCATGAAACGGTGTTCAAAAACATGAAGAGCATGAAAAGTAGTGAAAAATATGAAGAGCTTCAAAAGGTGTCACAAATATGAGGAGCATGAAACGGTCTGAAAAATAAGAGGAGATGCAGTAGTGTTCAAAAACATGAAGAGCCTGAAAATGTGAGAAAAATATGAAGAGCTTCAAAAGGATTGAAATACATGAGGAGCACGAAACGGTCTGAAAAAAAGGAGGAGCATGAAGCGGTGTTCAAAAACATGAAGAGCCTGAAAAGGTGTGAAAAATATCAAGAGCTTAAAAAGGTGTCAAAACTATGAGGAGCACGAAACGGTCTGAAAAAAAGGAGGAGCATGAAGCGGTGTTCAAAAACATGAAGAGCCTGAAAAGGTGTGAAAAATATGAAGAGCTTAAAAAGGTGTCAAAACTATGAGGAGCATGAAACGGTCTGAAAAAAAGGAGGAGCATTAAGCGGTGTTCAAAAACATGCAGAGCCTGAAAATGTGAGAAAAATATGAAGAGCTTCAAAAGGATTGAAATACATGAGGAGCACGAAACGGTCTGAAAAATAGGAGGAGCATGAAGTGTTGTTGAAAAACATGAAGAGACTGAAAAGGTGTGAAAATTATGAAGAGCTTCAAAATGTGTGAAATACATGAGGCGCATTAAACGGTCTGAAAAATAGGAGGATCATGAAGCGATGTTCAAAAACATAAAGAGCTTGAAAAGGTGTGAAAAATATGAAGAGCTTCAAAAGATGTGAAAAATATGAGGAGCATGAAACGGTCTGAAAATAGAAACAGCATGAAACGGTGTTGAAAAAAATGAAGAGCCTGAAAACGTGTGAAAAATATGAAGAGCTTCAAAAGGTTTGAAAAATATGAAGAGCTTCAAAAGGTGTCAAAAATATGAGGAGCATGAAACGGTCTGAAAAATAGGAGGAGCATGAAGTGGTGTTGAAAACAAAAAGAGCATGAAAAGGTGTGAAAAATATGAAGAGCTTCAAAAGGTTTGAAAAACATGAGGAGCACGAAATGGTCTGGAAAATAGGAGGAGCATGAAATGCTGTTGAAAAACATGAAGAGCCAGAAAAGGTGTGAAAAGTACGAAGAGCTTCAAAAGGTGTCAAAATATGAGGAGCATGAAACGGCCTGAAAAATAGCAGGAGCATGAAACGGTATGAAAAATAGGAGGAGCATGAATCCCTGTTCAAAACCATGAAGAACTTGAAAAGTTGTGAAATATATGAAGAGTTTCAAAAGGTGTCAAAAATAGGAGGAGAATGAAACTGTCTGAAATAAAGGAGGAGCATGAAGCGGTGTTGAAAACCATGAAGAGCCTGAAAAGGTGTGAAAAATATGAAGAGCTTCAAAAGGTGTCAAACATAGGAGGAGCAGAAAACGGTCTGAAAAATAGGAGGAGCATGAGGCCGTGATCAAAAACATGAAGAGCATGAAAAGGTGTGAAAAATATGAAGAGCTTCAAAAGGATTGAAATACATGAGGAGCACGAAACGGTCTGAAAAAAAGGAGGAGCATGAAGCGGTGTTCAAAAACATGAAGAGCCTGAAAAGGTGTGAAAAATATGAAGAGCTTCAAAATGTGTCAAAACTATGAGGAGCATGAAACGGTCTGAGAAATAGGAGGAGCATGAAGCGGTGTTCAAAAACATGAAGAGCCTGGAAAAGTGTGAAAAATATGAAGAGCTTCAAAAGGTGTGTAATATATGAGGAGCATGAAACGGTCTAAAAAACAGGAGGAGCATGAAGCTGTGTTGAAAAACATGAAGAGCCTGTAAAGGAGTGAAATAAATGAAGAGCTTCAAAAGGTGTCAAAAATATGAGGAGCAAGAAACGGTCTGAAATATAGGAGGAGTATGAAGCGGTGTTGAAAAACCTGAAGAGACTGAAAACGTGTGAAATATATGAAGAGCTTCAAAAGGTGTGAAAAATATGAAGATCTTCAAAAGGTGTCAAAAATATGAGGAGCATGAAACGGTCTGAAAAATAGGAGAATGAAGCGGTGTTGAAAAACAAGAAAAACCTGAAAAGGTGTCAAAAATATGAAGAGCTTCAAAACGAGTCAAAAATATGAGGAGCATGAAACAGTCTGAAAAATGGAGGAGCATGAAGCGGTGTTCAAAAACATGAGAACCAGAAAAGGTGTGAAAAATATGAAGAGCTTCAAAAGTTGTGAAATATATGCGGAGCATGAAACGGTCGGAAAAGTATGAGGATCATGAACCGGTGTTCAAAACATGAAGAGACTGAAAAGGTGTGAAAAATATGAAGAGCTTCAAAATGTGTCAAAAATATTAGGAGCAGGAAACGGTCTGAAAAATAGGAGGAGCATGAAACGGTGTTCAAAAACATGAAGAGCATGAAAAGTAGTGAAAAATATGAAGAGCTTCAAAAGGTGTCACAAATATGAGGAGCATGAAACGGTCTGAAAAATAAGAGGAGATGCAGTAGTGTTCAAAAACATGAAAAGCCTGAAAATGTGAGAAAAATATGAAGAGCTTCAAAAGGATTGAAATACATGAGGAGCAGGAAACGGTCTGAAAAAAAGGAGGAGCATGAAGCGGTGTTCAAAAACATGAAGAGCCTGAAAAGGTGTGAAAAATATGAAGAGCTTAAAAAGGTGTCAAAACTATGAGGAGCATGAAACGGTCTGAAAAAAAGGAGGAGCATTAAGCGGTGTTCAAAAATATGAAGAGCCTGAAAAAGTGTGAAAAATATGAAGAGCTTCAAAATGTGTCAAAAATATTAGGAGCAGGAAACGGTCTGAAAAATAGCAGGAGCATGAAACGGTGTTCAAAAACATGAAGAGCCTGAAAATGTGTGAAAAATATGAAGAGCTTCAAAATGTGTCAAAAATATTAGGAGCATGAAACGGTCTAAAAAATAGGAGGAGCAT
Organism: Dama dama; assembly: GCF_033118175.1. NCBI lineage: Eukaryota > Metazoa > Chordata > Mammalia > Artiodactyla > Cervidae > Dama > Dama dama. The sequence continues at coordinate 6,855,243 of NC_083709.1, forward strand.
GAAGCTGTGTTGAAAAACATGAAGAGCCTGTAAAGGAGTGAAATAAATGAGGAGCTTCAAAAGGTGTCAAAAATATGAGGAGCAAGAAACGGTCTGAAATATAGGAGGAGTATGAAGCGGTGTTGAAAAACCTGAAGAGCATGAAAAGGTGTTAAAAATATGAGGAGCATGAAATGGTCTGACAAAAAGGAGGAGCAGGAAGCAGTGTTGAAAAACATGAAGAGCTTGAAATGGTGTCAAAAATATGAAGAGCTTCAAAAGGTGTCAAAATCATGAGGAGCATGAAATGGTCTGAAAAATAGGAGGAGCAGGAAGCCGTGTTGAAAAACATGAAGAGCCAGAAAAGGTGTGAAAAATACGAAGAGCTTCAAAAGGTGTCAAAATATGAGGAGCATGAAACGGCCTGAAAAATAGCAGGAGCATGAAACGGTATGAAAAATAGGAGGAGCATGAATCCCTGTTCAAAACCATGAAGAACTTGAAAAGTTGTGAAATATATGAAGAGCTTCAAAAGGTGTCAAAAATATAAGGAACATGAAACGGTCTGAAAAATAGGAGGAGCATGAAGTGGTGTTGAAAATCATGAAGAACCTGAAAAGGTGTGTAAAATATGAAGAGCCGCAAAATGTGTGAAATACATGAGGAGCATGAAACGGTCTGAAAAATAGGAGGAGCATGAAGCGGTGTTCAAATATATGAAGAGCCTGAAAATTTGTGAAAACTATGAAGCGGTTCAGAAGGTGTCAAAAATGAGATGAGCATTAAACGGTCTGAAAAATAGGAGGAGCATGAAGTGGTGTTGAAAAACATTAAGAGCCTGAAAATGTGTGAAATATATGAAGAGCTTCAAAAGATTTCAGAAATGAGAGGAGCATGAAACGGTCTGAAAAATAGGAGGAACATGAAGCCGTGTTGAAAAACATGAAGAGCCTGAAAAGGTGTGAAAAATATGAAGAGCTTCAAAAGGTGTCAAAAAAATGTGGAGCATGTAACGGATTGAAAAATAGGAGGAGCATGAAGCGGTGTTCAAAAACATGAAGATCCTGAAAAGGTGTGAAAAATACGAAGAGCTTCAAATGTGGTGAAATACATGAGGAGCATGAAACTGTCTGAAAAATAGGAGGAGCATGAAGCGGTGTTCAAAAATATGAAGACACTGAAAATGTGTTAAAAATATGAAGAGCTTCAAAAGTGTCAAAAATATGAGGAGCATGAAACGGTCTGAAAAATAGGAGGAGCATGAAACGGTGTTCAAAACCATGAAGAGCCTGAAAAGGTGTGAAAAATATGAAGAGCTTCAAAAGGTGTCAACAATATGAGCAGCATGAAACGGTCTGAAAAATAGGAGGAGCATGAAACGGTGTTCATCAACATGAAGAGCCTCAAAAGGTGTGAAAAATATGAAGAGCTTCAAAAGCTGTCAATAATATGAGGAGCATGAAACGGTCTGAAAAACAGGACGATCATGAAGCGGTGTTGAAAAATTTGAAGAGCCTGAAATGTTGTGAAAAATATGAAGAGCTTCAAAAGGTGTGAAAAATATGAAGAGCTTCCAGAGGTGTCAAAAATGAGATGAGCATGAAACGGTCTGAAAAATAGGAGGAGCATGAAGTGGTGTTGAAAAACATGAAGTGCCTGATATGGTGTAAAATATATGAAGAGCTTCAAAAGGTGTGAAAAATATGAAGAGCTTCAAATGGTGAGAAATATATGAGGAGCATGAAACGGTCTGAAAAATATGAGGAACATGAAGCCGTGTTGAAAAACATGAAGAGCCTGAAAAGGTGTGAAAAATATGAAGAGCTTCAAAAGGTGTCAAAAAAATGTGGAGCATGTAACGGTTTGAAAAATAGGAGGAGCATGAAGCGGTGTTCAAAAACATGAAGATCCTGAAAAGGTGTGAAAAATACGAAGAGCTTCAAATGGGGTGAAATACATGAGGAGCATGAAACTGTCTGAAAAATAGGAGGAGCATGAAGCGGTGTTCAAAAATATGAAGACACTGAAAATGTGTTAAAAATATGAAGAGCTTCAAAAGTGTCAAAAATATGAGGAGCATGAAACGGTCTGAAAAATAGGAGGAGCATGAAACGGTGTTCAAAACCATGAAGAGCCTGAAAAGGTGTGAAAAATATGAAGAGCTTCAAAAGGTGTCAACAATATGAGCAGCATGAAACGGTCTGAAAAATAGGAGGAGCATGAAACGGTGTTCATCAACATGAAGAGCCTCAAAAGGTGTGAAAAATATGAAGAGCTTCAAAAGCTGTCAATAATATGAGGAGCATGAAACGGTCTGAAAAACAGGACGATCATGAAGCGGTGTTGAAAAATTTGAAGAGCCTGAAATGTTGTGAAAAATATGAAGAGCTTCAAAAGGTGTGAAAAATATGAAGAGCTTCTAGAGGTGTCAAAAATGAGATGAGCATGAAACGGTCTGAAAAATAGGAGGAGCATGAAGTGGTGTTGAAAAACATGAAGTGCCTGAAATGGTGTAAAATATATGAAGAGCTTCAAAAGGTGTGAAAAATATGAAGAGCTTCAAATGGTGAGAAATATATGAGGAGCATGAAACGGTCTGAAAAATATGAGGAGCATGAAGCGGTGTTGAAAAACCTGAAGGGCCTGAAAAGTTGTGAAATATATGAAGAGCATCAAAAGGTGTCAAAAATATGAGGAGCATGAAACGGTCTGAAAAATAGGAGGAACATGAAGCCGTGTTGAAAAACATGAAGAGCCTGAAAAGGTGTGAAAAATATGAAGAGCTTCAAAAGGTGTCAAAAAATGTGGAGCATGTAACGGTTTGAAAAATAGGAGGAGCATGAAGCGGTGTTCAAAAACATGAAGATCCTGAAAAGGTGTGAAAAATACGAAGAGCTTCAAATGGGGTGAAATACATGAGGAGCATGAAACTGTCTGAAAAATAGGAGGAGCATGAAGCGCTGTTCAAAAACATGAAGAGCTTGAAAAGGTGTAAAAAATATGAAGAGCTACAGAAGGTGTGAAATACATGAGGAGCATGAAACGGTGTATAAAATAGGAGGAGCATGAAGCGGTGTTCAAAAACATGAAGAGTCTGAAAAGGTCTGAAAAATATGAAAAGCTTCAAAAGGTGTGAAATACATGAGGAGCATGAAACGGTCTGAAAAAAAGGAGGATCATGAAGCGGTGTGGAAAAATATGAAGAGCCTGAAAACGTGTGAAAAATATGAAGAGCTTCAAAAAGTGTCAAGAATGAGATGAGCATGAAATGGTCTGAAAAATAGGAGGAGCATGAAGCGGTGTAGAAAAATATTAAGAGCCTGAAAAGGTGTGAAAAATATGAAGAGCTTCAAAAGGTGTGAAAAATATGAAGAGCTTCCAGAGGTGTCAAAAATGAGATGAGCATGAAACGGTCTGAAAAATAGGAGGAGCATGAAGTGGTGTTGAAAAACATGAAGTGACTGAAATGGTGTAAAATATACGAAGAGCTTCAAAAGGTGTGAAAAATATGAAGAGCTTCAAATGGTGAGAAATATATGAGGAGCATGAAACGGTCTGAAAAATATGAGGAGCATGAAGCGGTGTTGAAAAACCTGAAGGGCCTGAAAAGTTGTGAAATATATGAAGAGCATCAAAAAGTGTCAAAAATATGAGGAGCATGAAACAGTCTGCAAATAGGAGGAACATGAAGCCGTGTTGAAAAACATGAAGAGCCTGAAAAGGTGTGAAAAATATGAAGAGCTTCAAAAGGTGTCAAAAAAATGTGGAGCATGTAACGGTTTGAAAAATAGGAGGAGCATGAAGCGGTGTTCAAAAACATGAAGATCCTGAAAAGGTGTGAAAAATACGAAGAGCTTCAAATGGGGTGAAATACATGAGGAGCATGAACTGTCTGAAAAATAGGAGGAGCATGAAGCGATGTTCAAAAATATGAAGACACTGAAAATGTGTTAAAAATATGAAGAGCTTCAAAAGTGTCAAAAATATGAGGAGCATGAAACGGTCTGAAAAATAGGAGGAGCATGAAACGGTGTTCAAAACCATGAAGAGCCTGAAAAGGTGTGAAAAATATGAAGAGCTTCAAAAGGTGTCAACAATATGAGCAGCATGAAACGGTCTGAAAAATAGGAGGAGCATGAAACGGTGTTCATCAACATGAAGAGCCTCAAAAGGTGTGAAAAATATGAAGAGCTTCAAAAGCTGTCAATAATATGAGGAGCATGAAACGGTCTGAAAAACAGGACGATCATGAAGCGGTGTTGAAAAATTTGAAGAGCCTGAAATGTTGTGAAAAATATGAAGAGCTTCAAAAGGTGTGAAAAATATGAAGAGCTTCCAGAGGTGTCAAAAATGAGATGAGCATGAAACGGTCTGAAAAATAGGAGGAGCATGAAGTGGTGTTGAAAAACATGAAGTGCCTGAAATGGTGTAAAATATATGAAGAGCTTCAAAAGGTGTGAAAAATATGAAGAGCTTCAAATGGTGAGAAATATATGAGGAGCATGAAACGGTCTGAAAAATATGAGGAACATGAAGCCGTGTTGAAAAACATGAAGAGCCTGAAAAGGTGTGAAAAATATGAAGAGCTTCAAAAGGTGTCAAAATAATGTGGAGCATGTAACGGTTTGAAAAATAGGAGGAGCATGAAGCGGTGTTCAAAAACATGAAGATCCTGAAAAGGTGTGAAAAATACGAAGAGCTTCAAATGGGGTGAAATACATGAGGAGCATGAAACTGTCTGAAAAATAGGAGGAGCATGAAGCGGTGTTCAAAAATATGAAGACACTGAAAATGTGTTAAAAATATGAAGAGCTTCAAAAGGTGTGAAATACAAGAGGAGCATGAAACAGCCTGAAAAATAGGAGGAGCATGAAGTGGTGTTCAAAAACATGAAGAGCCTGAAAAGGTGTGAAAAATATTAAGAGCTTCAAAAGGTGTGAAATACAAGAGGAGCATGAAACAGCCTGAAAAATAGGAGGAGCATGAAGCAGTGTTGAAAAACATGACGAAACAGAAAAGGTGTGAAAAATATGAAGAGGTTCAAAAGGTATGAAAAATATGACGAGATTCAAAGCTGTCAAAAATATGAGGAGCATGAAACGGTCTGAAAATAGGAGGAGCATGAAACAGTGTTCAAAACATGAAGAGCCTGAAAAGTGTGAAAATATGAAGAGCTTCAAAATTTGTCAAAAATATGAGGAGCATGAAACGGTCTGAAAAATACGAGGAGAATGAAGCGGTGTTGAAAAACATGAAGAGCCTGGAAAGGTGTGAAATTATGAAGAGTTTCAAAATGTGTCAAATATATGAGGAGCATGAAACGGTTTGAAAAATAGGAGGAGCATGAAGCGGTGTTCAAAAACATGAAGATCCTGAAAAGGTTTGAAAAATACGAAGAGCTTCAAATGGGGTGAAATACATGAGGAGCATGAAACTGTCTGAAAAATAGGAGGAGCATGAAGCGGTGTTGAAAAACCTGAAGGGCCTGAAAAGTTGTGAAATATATGAAGAGCATCAAAAGGTGTCAAAAATATGAGGAGCATGAAACGGTCTGAAAAATAGGAGGAACATGAAGCCGTGTTGAAAAACATGAAGAGCCTGAAAAGGTGTGAAAAATATGAAGAGCTTCAAAAGGTGTCAAAAAAATGTGGAGCATGTAACGGTTTGAAAAATAGGAGGAGCATGAAGCGGTGTTCAAAAACATGAAGATCCTGAAAAGGTTTGAAAAATACGAAGAGCTTCAAATGGGGTGAAATACATGAGGAGCATGAAACTGTCTGAAAAATAGGAGGAGCATGAAGCACTGTTCAAAAACATGAAGAGCTTGAAAAGGTGTAAAAAATATGAAGAGCTACAAAAGGTGTGAAATACATGAGGAGCATGAAACGGTGTATAAAATAGGAGGAGCATGAAGCGGTGTTCAAAAACATGAAGAGTCTGAAAAGGTCTGAAAAATATGAAAATCTTCAAAAGGAGTGAAATACATGAGGAGCATGAAACGGTCTGAAAAATAGGAGGATCATGAAGCGGTGTGGAAAAATATGAAGAGCCTGAAAACGTGTGAAAAATATGAAGAGCTTCAAAAAGTGTCAAGAATGAGATGAGCATGAAATGGTCTGAAAAATAGGAGGAGCATGAAGCGGTGTAGAAAAATATTAAGAGCCTGAAAAGGTGTGAAAAATATGAAGAGCTTCAAAAGGTGTGAAAAATATGAAGAGCTTCAAAAGGTGTGAAATATATGAGGAGCATGAAACGGTCTGAAAAATAGGAGGAGCATGAAGCGGTGTTCAAAAATATGAAGACACTGAAAATGTGTTAAAAATATGAAGAGCTTCAAAAGTGTCAACAATATGAGGAGCATGAAACAGTCTGAAAAATAGGAGGAGCATGAAACGGTGTTCAAAACCATGAAGAGCCTGAAAAGGTGTGAAAAATATGAAGAGCTTCAAAAGGTGTCAACAATATGAGCAGCATGAAACGGTCTGAAAAATAGGAGGAGCATGAAACGGTGTTCATCAACATGAAGAGCCTCAAAAGGTGTGAAAAATATGAAGAGCTTCAAAAGCTGTCAATAACATGAGGAGCATGAAACGGTCTGAAAAACAGGACGATCATGAAGCGGTGTTGAAAAATTTGAAGAGCCTGAAATGTTGTGAAAAATATGAAGAGCTTCAAAAGGTGTGAAAAATATGAAGAGCTTCCAGAGGTGTCAAAAATGAGATGAGCATGAAACGGTCTGAAAAATAGGAGGAGCATGAAGTGGTGTTGAAAAACATGAAGTGACTGAAATGGTGTAAAATATACGAAGAGCTTCAAAAGGTGTGAAAAATATGAAGAGCTTCAAATGGTGAGAAATATATGAGGAGCATGAAACGGTCTGAAAAATATGAGGAGCATGAAGAGGTGTTGAAAAACCTGAAGGGCCTGAAAAGTTGTGAAATATATGAAGAGCATCAAAAGGTGTCAAAAATATGAGGAGCATGAAACGGTCTGCAAAATAGGAGGAACATGAAGCCGTGTTGAAAAACATGAAGAGCCTGAAAAGGTGTGAAAAATATGAAGAGCTTGAAAAGGTGTCAAAAAAATGTGGAGCATGTAACGGATTGAAAAATAGGAGGAGCATGAAGCGGTGTTCAAAAACATGAAGATCCTGAAAAGGTGTGAAAAATACGAAGAGCTTCAAATGGGGTGAAATACATGAGGAGCATGAAACTGTCTGAAAAATAGGAGGAGCATGAAGCGGTGTTCAAAAATATGAAGACACTGAAAATGTGTTAAAAATATGAAGAGCTTCAAAAGTGTCAAAAATATGAGGAGCATGAAACGGTCTGAAAAATAGGAGGAGCATGAAACGGTGTTCATAACCATGAAGAGCCTGAAAAGGTGTGAAAAATATGAAGAGCTTCAAAAGGTGTCAACAATATGAGCAGCATGAAACGGTCTGAAAAATAGGAGGAGCATGAAACGGTGTTCATCAACATGAAGAGCCTCAAAAGGTGTGAAAAATATGAAGAGCTTCAAAAGCTGTCAATAATATGAGGAGCATGAAACGGTCTGAAAAACAGGACGATCATGAAGCGGTGTTGAAAAATTTGAAGAGCCTGAAATGTTGTGAAAAATATGAAGAGCTTCAAAAGGTGTGAAAAATATGAAGAGCTTCCAGAGGTGTCAAAAATGAGATGAGCATGAAACGGTCTGAAAAATAGGAGGAGCATGAAGTGGTGTTGAAAAACATGAAGTGCCTGATATGGTGTAAAATATATGAAGAGCTTCAAAAGGTGTGAAAAATATGAAGAGCTTCAAATGGTGAGAAATATATGAGGAGCATGAAACGGTCTGAAAAATATGAGGAACATGAAGCCGTGTTGAAAAACATGAAGAGCCTGAAAAGGTGTGAAAAATATGAAGAGCTTCAAAAGGTGTCAAAAAAATGTGGAGCATGTAACGGTTTGAAAAATAGGAGGAGCATGAAGCGGTGTTCAAAAACATGAAGATCCTGAAAAGGTGTGAAAAATACGAAGAGCTTCAAATGGGGTGAAATACATGAGGAGCATGAAACTGTCTGAAAAATAGGAGGAGCATGAAGCGGTGTTCAAAAATATGAAGACACTGAAAATGTGTTAAAAATATGAAGAGCTTCAAAAGTGTCAAAAATATGAGGAGCATGAAACGGTCTGAAAAATAGGAGGAGCATGAAACGGTGTTCAAAACCATGAAGAGCCTGAAAAGGTGTGAAAAATATGAAGAGCTTCAAAAGGTGTCAACAATATGAGCAGCATGAAACGGTCTGAAAAATAGGAGGAGCATGAAGCGGTGTTGAAAAACCTGAAGGGCCTGAAAAGTTGTGAAATATATGAAGAGCATCAAAAGGTGTCAAAAATATGAGGAGCATGAAACGGTCTGAAAAACAGGACGATCATGAAGCGGTGTTGAAAAAATTGAAGAGCCTGAAATGTTGTGAAAAATATGAAGAGCTTCAAAAGGTGTGAAAAATATGAAGAGCTTCCAGAGGTGTCAAAAATGAGATGAGCATGAAACGGTCTGAAAAATAGGAGGAGCATGAAGTGGTGTTGAAAAACATGAAGTGCCTGAAATGGTGTAAAATATATGAAGAGCTTCAAAAGGTGTGAAAAATATGAAGAGCTTCAAATGGTGAGAAATATATGAGGAGCATGAAACGGTCTGAAAAATATGAGGAGCATGAAGCGGTGTTGAAAAACCTGAAGGGCCTGAAAAGTTGTGAAATATATGAAGAGCATCAAAAGGTGTCAAAAATATGAGGAGCATGAAACGGTCTGAAAAATAGGAGGAACATGAAGCCGTGTTGAAAAACATGAAGAGCCTGAAAAGGTGTGAAAAATATGAAGAGCTTCAAAAGGTGTCAAAAAAATGTGGAGCATGTAACGGTTTGAAAAATAGGAGGAGCATGAAGCGGTGTTCAAAAACATGAAGATCCTGAAAAGGTTTGAAAAATACGAAGAGCTTCAAATGGGGTGAAATACATGAGGAGCATGAAACTGTCTGAAAAATAGGAGGAGCATGAAGCACTGTTCAAAAACATGAAGAGCTTGAAAAGGTGTAAAAAATATGAAGAGCTACAAAAGGTGTGAAATACATGAGGAGCATGAAACGGTGTATAAAATAGGAGGAGCATGAAGCGGTGTTCAAAAACATGAAGAGTCTGAAAAGGTCTGAAAAATATGAAAATCTTCAAAAGGAGTGAAATACATGAGGAGCATGAAACGGTCTGAAAAATAGGAGGATCATGAAGCGGTGTGGAAAAATATGAAGAGCCTGAAAACGTGTGAAAAATATGAAGAGCTTCAAAAAGTGTCAAGAATGAGATGAGCATGAAATGGTCTGAAAAATAGGAGGAGCATGAAGCGGTGTAGAAAAATATTAAGAGCCTGAAAAGGTGTGAAAAATATGAAGAGCTTCAAAAGGTGTGAAAAATATGAAGAGCTTCAAAAGGTGTGAAATATATGAGGAGCATGAAACGGTCTGAAAAATAGGAGGAGCATGAAGCGGTGTTCAAAAATATGAAGACACTGAAAATGTGTTAAAAATATGAAGAGCTTCAAAAGTGTCAACAATATGAGGAGCATGAAACAGTCTGAAAAATAGGAGGAGCATGAAACGATGTTCAAAACCATGAAGAGCCTGAAAAGGTGTGAAAAATATGAAGAGCTTCAAAAGGTGTCAACAATATGAGCAGCATGAAACGGTCTGAAAAATAGGAGGAGCATGAAACGGTGTTCATCAACATGAAGAGCCTCAAAAGGTGTGAAAAATATGAAGAGCTTCAAAAGCTGTCAATAACATGAGGAGCATGAAACGGTCTGAAAAACAGGACGACCATGAAGCGGTGTTGAAAAATTTGAAGAGCCTGAAATGTTGTGAAAAATATGAAGAGCTTCAAAAGGTGTGAAAAATATGAAGAGCTTCCAGAGGTGTCAAAAATGAGATGAGCATGAAACGGTCTGAAAAATAGGAGGAGCATGAAGTGGTGTTGAAAAACATGAAGTGACTGAAATGCTGTAAAATATACCAAGAGCTTCAAAAGGTGTGAAAAATATGAAGAGCTTCAAATGGTGAGAAATATATGAGGAGCATGAAACGGTCTGAAAAATATGAGGAGCATGAAGCGGTGTTGAAAAACCTGAAGGGCCTGAAAAGTTGTGAAATATATGAAGAGCATCAAAAGGTGTCAAAAATATGAGGAGCATGAAACGGTCTGCAAAATAGGAGGAACATGAAGCCGTGTTGAAAAACATGAAGAGCCTGAAAAGGTGTGAAAAATATGAAGAGCTTCAAAAGGTGTCAAAAAAATGTGGAGCATGTAACGGATTGAAAAATAGGAGGAGCATGAAGCGGTGTTCAAAAACATGAAGATCCTGAAAAGGTGTGAAAAATACGAAGAGCTTCAAATGGGGTGAAATACATGAGGAGCATGAAACTGTCTGAAAAATAGGAGGAGCATGAAGCGGTGTTCAAAAATATGAAGACACTGAAAATGTGTTAAAAATATGAAGAGCTTCAAAAGTGTCAAAAATATGAGGAGCATGAAACGGTCTGAAAAATAGGAGGAGCATGAAACGGTGTTCAAAAACATGAAGAGCCTGAAAAGGTGTGAAAAATATGAAGAGCTTCAAAAGGTGTCAACAATATGAGCAGCATGAAACGGTCTGAAAAATAGGAGGAGCATGAAACGGTGTTCATCAACATGAAGAGCCTCAAAAGGTGTGAAAAATATGAAGAGCTTCAAAAGCTGTCAATAATATGAGGAGCATGAAACGGTCTGAAAAACAGGACGATCATGAAGCGGTGTTGAAAAATTTGAAGAGCCTGAAATGTTGTGAAAAATATGAAGAGCTTCAAAAGGTGTGAAAAATATGAAGAGCTTCCAGAGGTGTCAAAACTGAGATGAGCATGAAACGGTCTGAAAAATAGGAGGAGCATGAAGTGGTGTTGAAAAACATGAAGTGCCTGAAATGGTGTAAAATATATGAAGAGCTTCAAAAGGTGTGAAAAATATGAAGAGCTTCAAATGGTGAGAAATATATGAGGAGCATGAAACGGTCTGAAAAATATGAGGAACATGAAGCCGTGTTGAAAAACATGAAGAGCCTGAAAAGGTGTGAAAAATATGAAGAGCTTCAAAAGGTGTCAAAAAAATGTGGAGCATGTAACGGTTTGAAAAATAGGAGGAGCATGAAGCGGTGTTCAAAAACATGAAGATCCTGAAAAGGTGTGAAAAATACGAAGAGCTTCAAATGGGGTGAAATACATGAGGAGCATGAAACTGTCTGAAAAATAGGAGGAGCATGAAGCGGTGTTCAAAAATATGAAGACACTGAAAATGTGTTAAAAATATGAAGAGCTTCAAAAGTGTCAAAAATATGAGGAGCATGAAACGGTCTGAAAAATAGGAGGAGCATGAAACGGTGTTCAAAACCATGAAGAGCCTGAAAAGGTGTGAAAAATATGAAGAGCTTCAAAAGGTGTCAACAATATGAGCAGCATGAAACGGTCTGAAAAATAGGAGGAGCATGAAGCGGTGTTGAAAAACCTGAAGGGCCTGAAAAGTTGTGAAATATATGAAGAGCACCAAAAGGTGTCAAAAATATGAGGAGCATGAAACGGTCTGAAAAATAGGAGGAACATGAAGCCGTGTTGAAAAACATGAAGAGCCTGAAAAGGTGTGAAAAATATGAAGAGCTTCAAAAGGTGTCAAAAAAATGTGGAGCATGTAACGGTTTGAAAAATAGGAGGAGCATGAAGCGGTGTTCAAAAACATGAAGATCCTGAAAAGGTGTGAAAAATACGAAGAGCTTCAAATGGGGTGAAATACATGAGGAGCATGAAACTCTCTGAAAAATAGGAGGAGCATGAAGCGCTGTTCAAAAACATGAAGAGCTTGAAAAGGTGTAAAAAATATGAAGAGCTACAGAAGGTGTGAAATACATGAGGAGCATGAAACGGTGTATAAAATAGGAGGAGCATGAAGCGGTGTTCAAAAACATGAAGAGTCTGAAAAGGTCTGAAAAATATGAAAAGCTTCAAAAGGTGTGAAATACATGAGGAGCATGAAACGGTCTGAAAAAAAGGAGGATCATGAAGCGGTGTGGAAAAATATGAAGAGCATGAAAACGTGTGAAAAATATGAAGAGCTTCAAAAAGTGTCAAGAATGAGATGAGCATGAAATGGTCTGAAAAATAGGAGGAGCATGAAGCGGTGTAGAAAAATATTAAGAGCCTGAAAAGGTGTGAAAAATATGAAGAGCTTCAAAAGGTGTGAAAAATATGAGAGCTTCCAGAGGTGTCAAAAATGAGATGAGCATGAAATGGTCTGAAAAATAGGAGGAGCATGAAGTGGTGTTGAAAAACATGAAGTGACTGAAATGGTGTAAAATATATGAAGAGCTTCAAAAGGTGTGAAAAATATGAAGAGCTTCAAATGGTGAGAAATATATGAGGAGCATGAAACGGTCTGAAAAATATGAGGAGCATGAAGCGGTGTTGAAAAACCTGAAGGGCCTGAAAAGTTGTGAAATATATGAAGAGCATCAAAAGGTGTCAAAAATATGAGGAGCATGAAACGGTCTGCAAAATAGGAGGAACATGAAGCCGTGTTGAAAAACATGAAGAGCCTGAAAAGGTGTGAAAAATATGAAGAGCTTCAAAAGGTGTCAAAAAAATGTGGAGCATGTAACGGTTTGAAAAATAGGAGGAGCATGAAGCGGTGTTCAAAAACATGAAGATCCTGAAAAGGTGTGAAAAATACGAAGAGCTTCAAATGGGGTGAAATACATGAGGAACATGAAACTGTCTGAAAAATAGGAGGAGCATGAAGCGATGTTCAAAAATATGAAGACACTGAAAATGTGTTAAAAATATGAAGAGCTTCAAAAGTGTCAAAAATATGAGGAGCATGAAACGGTCTGAAAAATAGGAGGAGCATGAAACGGTGTTCAAAACCATGAAGAGCCTGAAAAGGTGTGAAAAATATGAAGAGCTTCAAAAGGTGTCAACAATATGAGCAGCATGAAACGGTCTGAAAAATAGGAGGAGCATGAAACGGTGTTCATCAACATGAAGAGCCTCAAAAGGTGTGAAAAATATGAAGAGCTTCAAAAGCTGTCAATAATATGAGGAGCATGAAACTGTCTGAAAAACAGGACGATCATGAAGCGGTGTTGAAAAATTTGAAGAGCCTGAAATGTTGTGAAAAATATGAAGAGCTTCAAAAGGTGTGAAAAATATGAAGAGCTTCCAGAGGTGTCAAAACTGAGATGAGCATGAAACGGTCTGAAAAATAGGAGGAGCATGAAGTGGTGTTGAAAAACATGAAGTGCCTGAAATGGTGTAAAATATATGAAGAGCTTCAAAAGGTGTGAAAAATATGAAGAGCTTCAAATGGTGAGAAATATATGAGGAGCATGAAACGGTCTGAAAAATATGAGGAACATGAAGCCGTGTTGAAAAACATGAAGAGCCTGAAAAGGTGTGAAAAATATGAAGAGCTTCAAAAGGTGTCAAAATAATGTGGAGCATGTAACGGTTTGAAAAATAGGAGGAGCATGAAGCGGTGTTCAAAAACATGAAGATCCTGAAAAGGTGTGAAAAACACAAAGAGCTTCAAATGGGGTGAAATACATGAGGAGCATGAAACTGTCTGAAAAATAGGAGGAGCATGAAGCGGTGTTCAAAAATATGAAGACACTGAAAATGTGTTAAAAATATGAAGAGCTTCAAAAGTGTCAAAAATATGAGGAGCATGAAATGGTCTGAAAAATAGGAGGAGCATGAAACGGTGTTCAAAACCATGAAGAGCCTGAAAAGGTGTGAAAAATATGAAGAGCTTCAAAAGGTGTCAACAATATGAGCAGCATGAAACGGTCTGAAAAATAGGAGGAGCATGAAACGGTGTTCATCAACATGAAGAGCCTCAAAAGGTGTGAAAAATATGAAGAGCTTCAAAAGCTGTCAATAATATGAGGAGCATGAAACTGTCTGAAAAACAGGACGATCATGAAGCGGTGTTGAAAAATTTGAAGAGCCTGAAATGTTGTGAAAAATATGAAGAGCTTCAAAAGGTGTGAAAAATATGAAGAGCTTCCAGAGGTGTCAAAAATGAGATGAGCATGAAACGGTCTGAAAAATAGGAGGAGCATGAAGTGGTGTTGAAAAACATGAAGTGCCTGAAATGGTGTAAAATATATGAAGAGCTTCAAAAGGTGTGAAAAATATGAAGAGCTTCAAATGGTGAGAAATATATGAGGAGCATGAAACGGTCTGAAAAATATGAGGAGCATGAAGCGGTGTTGAAAAACCTGAAGGGCCTGAATAGTTGTGAAATATATGAAGAGCATCAAAAGGTGTCAAAAATATGAGGAGCATGAAACGGTCTGAAAAATAGGAGGAACATGAAGCCGTGTTGAAAAACATGAAGAGCCTGAAAAGGTGTGAAAAACATGAAGAGCTTCAAAAGGTGTCAAAAAAATGTGGAGCATGTAACGGTTTGAAAAATAGGAGGAGCATGAAGCGGTGTTCAAAAACATGAAGATCCTGAAAAGGTGTGAAAAATACGAAGAGCTTCAAATGGGGTGAAATACATGAGGAGCATGAAACTGTCTGAAAAATAGGAGGAGCATGAAGCGCTGTTCAAAAACATGAAGAGCTTGAAAAGGTGTAAAAAATATGAAGAGCTACAGAAGGTGTGAAATACATGAGGAGCATGAAACGGTGTATAAAATAGGAGGAGCATGAAGCGGTGTTCAAAAACATGAAGAGTCTGAAAAGGTCTGAAAAATATGAAAAGCTTCAAAAGGTGTGAAATACATGAGGAGCATGAAACGGTCTGAAAAAAAGGAGGATCATGAAGCGGTGTGGAAAAATATGAAGAGCCTGAAAACGTGTGAAAAATATGAAGAGCTTCAAAAAGTGTCAAGAATGAGATGAGCATGAAATGGTCTGAAAAATAGGAGGAGCATGAAGCGGTGTAGAAAAATATTAAGAGCCTGAAAAGGTGTGAAAAATATGAAGAGCTTCAAAAGGTGTGAAAAATATGAAGAGCTTCAAAAGGTGTGAAATATATGAGGAGCATGAAACGGTCTGAAAAATAGGAGGAGCATGAAGCGGTGTTCAAAAAAATGAAGAGGCTGAAAAGGTGTGAAAAATATGAAGAGCTTCAAAAAGTATCAAAAATATGAAGAGCTTCAAAAGATGTGAAATACATGAGGAGCATGAAACGCTCTGAAAAATAGGAGGAGCATGAAGCGGTGTTCAAAAACATGAAGAGCCTGAAAGGGTGTGAAATATATGAAGAGCTACAAAAGGTGTCAAAAATAAGAGGAGAATGAAACAGTCTGAAAAATAGGAGGAGCATGAAGTGGTGTAGAAAAACATGAAGAGCCTGAAAAAGTGTGAAAAAATGAACAGCTTCAAAAGGTGTGAAAAATATGAAGACATATAAAGGTGTCAAAATTATGAGGAGCAAGAAACGGTCTCAAAATAGGAGGAGCATGAAGTGGTGTTGAAAAATATGAAGAGCCTGAAAAGGTGTGAAATATATGAAGAGCTTCAAAATGTGTCAAAAATATGAGGAGTATTAAACGGTCTGAAAAAGAGGTGGATCATGAAACAGTGTTTAAAAACATGAAGAGCCTGAAAAGGTGTGAAAAAAATGAAGAGCTCAAAAGGTGCCAAAAATATGAGGAGCATGAAACGGTCTGAAAAATAGGAGGAGCATGAAGTGGTGTTGAAAAATATGAAGAGCCTGAAAAGGTGTGAAATATATGAAGAGCTTCAAAATGTGTCAAAAATATGAGGAGTATGAAACGGTCTGAAAAATAGGAGCAGCATGAAACGCTGTTCAAAATCATGAAGAGCCTGAAAAGGTGTGAAAAATATGAAGAGCTTCTAAAGGTGTCAAAAATATGAGGAGCATGAAACGGTCTGAAAAATAGGAGGAACATGAAACGGTGTTCCAAAACATGAAGAGCCTGAAAAGGTGTGAAAAATATGAAGAGCTTCAAAAGGTGTCAAAAATATGAGGAGCATGAAACGGTCTGAAAAATAGGAGGAGCATGAAACGGTGTTCAAAAACATGAAGAGCCTGAAAATGTGTGAAAAATATGAAGAGCTTCAAAGGTGTGAAAAATATGAAGAGCTTCAAAAGCTGTCAAAAATGAGATGAGCATGAAACGGTCTGAAAAATAGGAGGAGCATGAAGTGGTGTTGAAAAACATGAAGACCCTGAAAAGGTGTGAAAAATATGAAGAGCTTCAAAAGGTGTCAAAAATACGAGGAATATGAAACAGTCTGAAATATAGGAGGAGCATGAAGTGGTGTTGAAAATCATGAAGAGATGAAAAGGTGTGTAAAATATGAAGAACTTCAAAAGGTGTGAAATACAAGAGGAGCATGAAACGGTCTGAAAAATAGGAGGAGCATGAAGTGGTGTTCAAAAACATGAAGAGCCTGAAAAGGTGTGAAAAATATTAAGAGCTTCAAAAGGTGTGAAATACAAGAGGAGCATGAAACAGCCTGAAAAATAGGAGGAGCATGAAGCGGTGTTGAAAAACATGTCGAAACAGAAAAGGTGCGAATAATATGAAGAGGTTCAAAAGGTATGAAAAATATGACGAGATTCAAAGCTGTCAAAAATATGAGGAGCATCAAACGGTCTGAAAATAGGAGGAGCATGAAACAGTGTTCATCAACATGAAGAGCCTCAAAAGGTGTGAAAAATATGAAGAGCTTCAAAAGCTGTCAATAATATGAGGAGCATGAAGTGGTGTTGAAAAACATGAAGTGCCTGAAATGGTGTAAAATATATGAAGAGCTTCAAAAGGTGTGAAAAATATGAAGAGCTTCAAATGGTGAGAAATATATGAGGAGCATGAAACGGTCTGAAAAATATGAGGAGCATGAAGCGGTGTTGAAAAACCTGAAGGGCCTGAAAAGTTGTGAAATATATGAAGAGCATCAAAAGGTGTCAAAAATATGAGGAGCATGAAACGGTCTGAAAAATAGGAGGAACATGAAGCCGTGTTGAAAAACATGAAGAGCCTGAAAAGGTGTGAAAAATATGAAGAGCTTCAAAAGGTGTGAAAAAAATGTGGAGCATGTAACGGTTTGAAAAATAGGAGGAGCATGAAGCGGTGTTCAAAAACATGAAGATCCTGAAAAGGTGTGAAAAATACGAAGAGCTTCAAATGGGGTGAAATACATGAGGAGCATGAAACTGTCTGAAAAATAGGAGGAGCATGAAGCGCTGTTCAAAAACATGAAGAGTCTGAAAAGGTCTGAAAAATATGAAAAGCTTCAAAAGGTGTGAAATACATGAGGAGCATGAAACGGTCTGAAAAATAGAAGGATCATGAAGCGGTGTGGAAAAATATGAAGAGCCTGAAAACGTGTGAAAAATATGAAGAGCTTCAAAAAGTGTCAAGAATGAGATGAGCATGAAATGGTCTGAAAAATAGGAGGAGCATGAAGCGGTGTAGAAAAATATTAAGAGCCTGAAAAGGTGTGAAAAATATGAAGAGCTTCAAAAGGTGTGAAAAATATGAAGAGCTTCAAAAGGTGTGAAATATATGAGGAGCATGAAACGGTCTGAAAAATAGGAGGAGCATGAAGCGGTGTTCAAAAATATGAAGACACTGAAAATGTGTTAAAAATATGAAGAGCTTCAAAAGTGTCAAAAATATGAGGAGCATGAAACAGTCTGAAAAATAGGAGGAGCATGAAACGGTGTTCATCAACATGAATAGCCTCAAAAGGTGTGAAAAATATGAAGAGCTTCAAAAGCTGTCAATAATATGAGGAGCATGAAACGGTCTGAAAAACAGGACGATCATGAAGCGGTGTTGAAAAATTTGAAGAGCCTGAAATGTTGTGAAAAATATGAAGAGCTTCAAAAGGTGTGAAAAATATGAAGAGCTTCCAGAGGTGTCAAAAATGAGATGAGCATGAAACGGTCTGAAAAATAGGAGGAGCATGAAGTGGTGTTGAAAAACATGAAGTGCCTGAAATGGTGTAAAATATACGAAGAGCTTCAAATGGTGTGAAAAATATGAAGAGCTTCAAATGGTGAAAAATATATGAGGAGCATGAAACGGTCTGAAAATTATGAGGAGCATGAAGCGGTGTTGAAAAACCTGAAGGGCCTGAAAAGTTGTGAAATATATGAAGAGCATCAAAAGGTGTCAAAAATATGAGGAGCATGAAACGGTCTGAAAAATAGGAGAAGCATGAAGTAGTTTGACAAAGATGAAGAGCCTGAAAATGTGTGAAAAATATGAAGAGCTTCAAAAGGAGTCAAAAATATGAGGAGCATGAAAAGTTCTGAAAAATAGGAGGAGCATGAAGTGGTGTTCAAAAACATGAAGAGCCTGAAAAGGTGTGAAAAATGTGAAGAGTTTCAAAATTGTGAAAAATATGAAGAGCTTCAAAAGGTGTGAAAAATATGAACAGCTTCAAAAGGTTTCAAAAATGAGACGAGCATGAAACGGTCTGAAAAATAGGAGGAGAATGAAGCGGTGTTGAAAATCATGAAGAGCCTGAAAAGGTGTGAAAAATGTGAAGAGCTTCAAAAGGTGTCAAAAATATGAGGAGAATGAAACTGTCTGCAAAATAGGAGGAGCATGAATTGGTGTTCAAAAACATGAAGAGCATGAAAAGTTGTGAAAAATATGAAAAGCTTCAAAAGGTGTCAAATATATATGGAGCATGAAAAGGTCTGAAAATTAGGAGGAGCATGAAGCGGTGTTGAAAAACATGAAGAGCCTGAAAACGTGTGAAAAACATGAAGAGCTTCAAAAGGTGTGAAAAATATGAACAGCTTCAAAAAGTGTCAAAAATGAGATGAGCATGAAGCGTCTCAAAAATGGTGGAGCATGTAGTGTTGTTGAAAAACATGAAGAGCCTGAAATCGTGTGAAAAATATGAAGAGCTTCAAAAGGTGTGAAATAAATGAGGAGCATTAATCGGTCTGAAAAATAGGAGTAGCATGAAGCGATGTTGAAAAACATGAAGAGCCTGAAAAGGAGTGAAAAATATGAAGAGCTTCAAAAGGTGTGAAATATATGAAGAGCTTCAACAGGTTTCAAAAATATGAGGAGCATGAAACGGTCTGAAAAATAGGAGGAGCATGAAGCGGTGTTATAAACATGAAAAGCCTGAAAAAGTGTGAAAAATATGAAGAGCTTCACTGGTTTGAAAAATAAGAAGAGCCTGAAAAGGTGTGAAAATTGACATGAGCATGAAACGGTCTGCAAAATAGGAAGAGCATGAAGAGGTGTTCAAAAACATGTACAGCCTGACAAGGTGTGAAAAATATGAAGAGCTTCAAAAGGTGTCAAAAATATGAGGAGCATGAAACGGTCTGAAAAATAGGAGGAGCATGAAGTGGTGTTGAAATACATGAAGAGCCTGAAAATGTGTGAAAAATAAGAAGAGCTTCAAAACGTGTCAAAAATATGAGAAGCATGAAACGGTCTGAAAAATAGGAGCAGCATGAAGAGCTGTTCAAAAACATGAAGAGGCTGAAAAGGTGTGAAAAATATGAAGAGCTTCAAAAGGTGTGAAAAATAGGAGGAGCATGAAGCGGTGTTGAAAAACATGAAGAGCCTGAAAACGTGTGAAAAATATGAAGAGCTTCAAAAGGTGTGAAAAATATGAACACTTTCAAAAAGTGTCAAAAATGAGATGAGCATGAAGCGGTCTGAAAAATGGTGGAGCATGAAGTTTTGTTGAAAAACATGAAGAGCCTGAAATCGTGTGAAAAATATGAAGAGCTTCAAAAGGTGTGAAATACATGAGGAGCATTAATCGGTCTCAAAAATAGGAGTAGCATGAAGCGGTGTTGAAAAACATGAAGAGCCTGAAAAGGCGTGAAAAATATGAAGAGCTACAAAAGGAGTGAAAGACTTGCGGAGCATGAAACCGTCTGAATTATAGGAGGAGCATGAAACGGTGTTGAAAAACATGAAGAGCCTCAAAAGGTGTGAAAAATATGAAGAGCTCAAAAGGTGTCAAAAATATGAAGAGCTTCAAAAAGTGTGACAAATGAGATGAGCATGAAATGGTCTGAAAAAGGAGGAGCATGAAGTGGTGTTGAAAAACATGAAGAGCCTGAAAAGGTGTAAAATATATGAAGAGATTAAAAAGGTGTCAAAAATGTGAGGAGCATGAAAAGGTCTGAAAAATAGGAGGAGCATGAAATCGTGTTCAAAAACATGAAGAGCCTGAAAAGGTGTGAAAAATATGAAGAGCTTCAAAATGTGTGAAATACATGACGAGCATGAAACGGTCTGAAAAGGAGGAGGAGCATGAAGCCGTGTTCAAAATCATGAAGAGCCTAAAAACGTGTGAAAAATATGAAGAGCTTCAAAAGGTGTCAAAAATTAGATTAGCATGAAACGGTCTGAAAAATAGGAGAAGCATGAAGTGGTGTTGAAAAACATGAAGAGCCTGAAAAAGTGTAAAATATATGAAGAGCTTCAAAAGGTGTTAAAAATAGGAGGAGCATGAAGCGGTGTTCAAAAACATGAAGAGCCTGAAAATGTGTGTAAAATATGAAGAGCTTCAAAACGTGTCAAAAATATGAGGAGCATGAAACGGTCTGAAATATAGGTGGATCAAGAAGCGGTGTTGAAAAACATGAAGAGCGTGAAAACGTGTGAAAAATATGAAGAGCTTCAAAAGGTGTGAAATATATGAAGAGCTTCAACAGGTTTCAAAAATATGAGGAGCATGAAACGGTCTGAAAAATAGGAGTAGCATGAAGCGTTGTTGAAAAACATGAAGAGCCTGAAAAGGAGTGAAAAATATGAAGAGCTTCAAAAGGTGTGAAATATATGAAGAGCTTCAACAGGTTTCAAAAATATGAGGAGCATGAAACGGTCTGAAAAATAGGAGGAGCATGAAGTGGTGTTCAAAACATGAAGAGCCTGAAAAAGTCTGAAAAATATGAAGAGCTTCAAAAGGTTTGAAAATATGAAGAGCCTGAAAAGGTGTCAAAAATGAGATGAGCATGAAACGGTCTGAAAAATAGGAGGAGCATGAAGCGGTGTTCTAAACATGAAAAGCCTGAAAAAGTGTGAAAAATATGAAGAGCTTCACTGGTTTGAAAATAAGAAGAGCCTGAAAAGGTGTGAAAATTGACATGAGCATGAAACGGTCTGAAAAATAGGAAGAGCATGAAGAGGTGTTCAAAAACATGAAGAGCCGGAAAACGTGTGAAAAATATGAAGAGCTTCAAAAGGTGTGAAAAATAGGAGGAGCATGAAGCGGTGTTGAAAAACATGAAGAGCCTGAAATGGTGTGTAAAATATGAAGAGCTTCAAAAGGTGTGAAATACAAGAGGAGCATGAAACGGTCTGAAAAATAGGAGGAGCATGAAGCCTTGTTGAAAAACATGAAGAGCCTGAAAACGTGTGAAAAATATGAAGAGCTTCAAAAGGTGTGAAATACATGAGGAGCATGAAACGGTCTGAAAAATAGGAGGAGCATGAAGCGGTGTTGAAAAACATGAAGAGCCTGAAAAGGTGTGAAAAATATGAAGAGCTTCAAAAGGTGTGAAAAATATGAGCATCATGAAACGGTCTCAAAAATAGGAAGAGCATGAAGCCGTGTTGAAAAACTTGAAGAGCCTGGAAGGGTGTAAAAAATATGAAGAGCTTCAAAAGGTGTCAAAAATATAAGGAACATGAAACGGTCTGAAAAATAGGAGGAGCATGAAGTGGTGTTGAAAATCATGAAGAACCTGAAAAGGTGTGTAAAATATGAAGAGCCGCAAAATGTGTGAAATACATGAGGAGCATGAAACGGTCTGAAAAATAGGAGGAGCATGAAGCGGTGTTCAAAAATATGAAGAGCCTGAAAATTTGTGAAAACTATGAAGCGCTTCAGAAGGTGTCAAAAATGAGATGAGCATGAAACGGTCTGAAAAATAGGAGGAGCATGAAGTGGTGTTGAAAAACATTAAGAGCCTGAAAATGTGTGAAATATATGAAGAGCTTCAAAAGATTTCAGAAATGAGAGGAGCATGAAACGGTCTGAAAAATAGGAGGAGCATGAAAAGTTGTTCAAAAATATGAAGAGCCTGGAATGGTGTGAAAATTATGAAAGCCCCAAAACGTGTCAAAAATATGAGGAGCATGAAACTGTATGAAAAATAGGAGGAGTATGAAACGGTGTTCAAAAATATGAAGAGCCTGGAATGGTGTGAAAAATATGAAGAGCCCAAAACGTGTCAAAAATATGAGGAGCATGAAACGGTCTGAAAAATAGGAGGAGCATGAAACGGTGTTCAAAAATATGAAGAGTCTGGAATGGTGTGAAAAATATGAGAGCCTCAAAACGTGTCAAAAATATGAGGAGCATGAAATGGTCTGAAAATACGAGGAGCATGAAGTCGTGTTCAAAAACATAAAGAGCCTGAAAAGGTGTGAAATATATGAAGAGCATCAAAATGTGTGAAAAATATGAGGAGCATGAAACGGTGTGAAAAATACGAGGAGCATGAAATGGTGTTCAAAAACATGAAGAGCCTGAAAAGGTGTGAAAAATATGAAGAGCTTCAAAAGGTGTGAAAACTATGAGGAGCATGAAACCGTTTGAAAAATAGGAGGAGCATGAAGCGGTGTTCAATAATATGAAAAGCCTGAAAATGTGTGAAAAATATGAAGAACTTCAAAATTTTCAAAAATATGAGGAGCATGAAAAGGTCTGAAAAATAGGAGGAGCATGAAACGGTGTTGAAAAACATGGAGAGCCTGAAAAGGTGAGAAAAATATGAAGAGCTCCAAAGTTGTCAAAATTATGAGTAGCATGAAACCGTCTCAGAAATAGGAGGAGCGTGAAGCAAGATGTGAAAAACATGAAGAGTTTCAAAAGGTGTGAAAAATATGAGGAGCATGAAAAGGTCTGAAAAATAGGAGGAGCATGAAACGGTGTTCACAAATATGAAGAGCCTGGAATAGTGTGAAAAATATGAGAGCCCCAAAACGTGTCAAAAATATGAGGTGCATGAAACGGTCTGAAACATACGAGGAGCATGAAGTGGTGTTCAAAAACATAAAGAGCCTGAAAAGGTCTGAAATATATGAAGAGCATCAAAAGGTGTGAAAAATATGAGGAGCATGAAACGGTGTGAAAAATATGAGGATCATGAAGCGGTGTGCAAAAAAAGGATGAGTCTAAAAAGGTGTGAAAAATATGAAGAGCTTCAAAAGGTGTGAAAAATATTAGGAGCATGAAACGATTCTGAAAAATAGGAGGAGCATGAAACGGTGTTCAAAAACATGAAGAGCCTGAAAAGGTGTGAAAAATATGAAGAGCTTCAAAAGGTGTCAAAAATATGAGGAGCATGAAACGGACTCAAATATAGGAGGAGCATGAATCGCTGATGAAAAACATGGAGAGCCTGAAATGGTGTGAGAAATATGACAAGCTTCAAAAGGTGTGAAAAATATGAAGAGCTTCAAAAGGTTTCAAATATATGAGGAGCATTAAACGGTCTGAAAAATAGGAAGAGCATGAAACGGTGTACAAAAACATGAAGAGCCTGAAAAGGTCTCAAAAATATGACGAGCTTCAAAAGGTGTGAAAAATATGAAGAGCCTCAAAAAATGTCAAAAATATAAGGAGTATGAAATGGTCTCAAAAATAGGAGGAGCAAGAAGCGGTGTTGAAAAACATAAGAGCCTGAAACCGAGTGAAAAATATGAAGAGCTTCAAAAATGTGAAAAATTTGAAGAGCTTCAAAAGGTGTGAAAAATATGAAGAGCTTCAAAAGTTGTCAAAAATATGAGGAGAATGAAACAGTCTGAAAATTGGAGGAGCATGAAGCCGTGTTGAAAAACATGAAGAGCCTGAAAAGTGTGAAAAATACGAAGATTTTCAAAAGGTGTCAAAAATATGAGGAGCATGAAACACTCTGAGAAATAGGAAAATCATGAAGCGGTGTTGAAAAACATGAAGCCAGAAAAGGTGTGGAAAATATGAAGAGCTTCAAAAGGTGTCAAAAATATGAGGAGCATGAAACGGTTGGAAAAATAGAGGAGCATGAAACGGTGTTCAAAAACATGAAGAGCATGAAAAGGTGTGAAAAATTTGAAGAGCTTCAAAAGGTGTGAAATACATGAGGAGCATGATAAGGTCTGAAAAATAGGAGGAGCATGAAGTTGTGTTGAAAAACATAAAGAGCCTGAAAAAGTGTGAAAAATATGAAGAGCTTCAAAAGGTGTGAAAAATATGAGGAGCATGAAACGGTCTGAAAAATAGGAGGTGCCTGAAGCGGTGTTCAAAAACATGAAGAGCCTGAAAAGGTGTGTAAAATATGAAGAGCTTCAAAAGGTGTCAAAAATATGAGGAGCATGAAACGGTCTGAAAAAGAGGAGGAGCATGAAGCGGTGTTGAAAAACATGAAGAGCCTGAAAACGTGTGAAAAATATGAAGAACTTCAAAAGGTGTGAAAAATGTGAAGAGCTTCAAAAGGTGTCAAAAATGAGATGAGCATGAAACGGTCTGAAAAATAGGAGGAGCATGAAGTGGTGTTGAAAAAAATGAAGAGCCTGAGAAGGTGTGAAAAATATGAAGAGTTTCAAAAGATGTGCATAATATGAAGAGCTTCAAAAGGTGTCAAAAATAAGATGAGCATGAAACGGTCTGAAAATAAGAAGGAGCATGAAGCGATGTTCAGAAACATGAAGAGCCTGAAAAGGTGTGAAAAATATGAAGAGCTTCAAAACGTGTCCAAAATATGAGGAGCATCAAACGGTCTCATAAATAGGAATACCATGAAGCGATGTTCAAAAACCTGAAGAGCCTGAAAAGGTGTGAAAAATATGAAGAGCTTCAAAAGGTGTGAAAAATATGAGGAGCATGATCCGGTCTGAAAAATAGGACGAGCATGAAGCGGTGTTCAAAAACATGAAGAGCCTGAAAAGGTGTGAAAAATATGAAGAGTTTCAAAAGATGTGAAATATATGAAAAGCTTCAAAAGGTGTCTAAAATGAGATGAGCATGAAACGGTCTGAAAAATACTAGGAGCATGAACCGGTGTTCAAAAACATGAAGAGCCTGAAAAGGTGTGAGAAATATGAAGAGCTTCAAAAGGTGTCAATAATATGAGGAGCATGAAACCGTCTGAAAAATAGGAGTAGGATGAAGCGGTGTTCTAAACCATGAAGAGCCTGAAAAGGTGTGAGAAATATGAAGAGCTTTAAAAGGTGTCAAAATATGAGGAACATGAAACGTTCTTAAAAAAAAGAGGATCATGAAGCGATGTTGAAAAGCATGAAGAGCCTGAAACCGTGTGAAAAATATGAATAGCTTCAAAAATGTGAAAAATATGAAGAGCTTCAGAAGGTGTGAAAAATTTGAAGAGCTTCAAAGGTGTCAAAATGAGATGAGCATGAAATGGTCTGAAAAATACTAGGAGCATGAACCGGTGTTCAAAAACATGAAGAGCCTGAAAAGGTGTGAAACATATGAAGAGCCTCAAAAAATGTCAAAAATATAAGGAGTATGAAATGGTCTCAAAAATAGGAGGATCATGAAGCGGTGTTGAAATACATGAAGAGCCACTAAAGGTGTGAAAAATATGAAGAGCTTTAAAAGGTGTCAAAATATGAGGAGCATGAAACGTTCTGAAAAATAGGAGGATCATGAAACGGTGTTCAAAAACATGAAAAGCCTGAAAAGGTGTGAAAAATATGAAGAGCTTCAAATGGTGTCACAAATATGAGGAGCATGAAACGGTCTGAAAACTAGGAGGAGCATGAAGCGGTGTTGAGAAACATGAAGAGCCTGAAAAGGTGTGAAAAATATGAAGAGCTTCAAAAGGTGTCAAAAATATGAGGAGCATGAAATGGTCTGAAAAGTAGGAGGAGCATGAAGTGGTTGTGAAAAACTTCAAGAGCCTGAAAAGGTGTGCAAAATATAAAGAGTTTCAAAAGTTGTGAAAAATATGAAGAGTTTGAAAAGGTGTCAAAAATATGAGGAGCATGAAACGGTCTGAAAAATAGGAGGAGCATGAAACTGTGTTCAAAAACATGAAGAGCCAGAAAAGGTGTGAGATTATATGAAGAGCTTCAAAAGGTGTCAAAAATATGAGGAGCATGAAACACTCTGAAAAACAGGAGGAGCATGAAACGGTGTTCAAAAACATGAAGAGCCTGAAAAGGTGTGAAAAATATGAAGAGCTTCAAAAGGTGTCAAAAATATGAGGAACATGAAACGGTCTGAAAAATATGAGGAGCATGAAATGGTTTTGAAGAAGATGAAGAGCTTGAAAAGGTGTGAAATATATGAAGAGATTCAAAAGGTGTCAATAATATGAGAAGCATGAAACACACTGAAAAATAGGAGGAGCAAGAAGCAGTCGTCAAAAAACATGAAGAGCCTGAAAAGGTGTGAAAAATTTGAGGGCTTCAAAAGGTGTCAAAAATATGAAAAGCTTGAAGCTTCTGAAAAATAGGAGGAGCATGAAGCGGTCCTTAAAAACATGAAGAGCGTGAAAGGTGTGAAAAATATGAAGAGCTTCAAGGTCTCAAAAATATGAGAAGCATGAAACGGTCTGAAAAATAGGAGGAGCATGAAGCGGTGTTGAAAAACATGAAGAGCCTGAAAAGGTGTGAAAAATAAGAAGTGCTTCAAAAGTTTTCAAAAATGAGATGTGCATGAAACGGACTGAAATATAGGAGGAGGATGAAGTGATGTTGAAAAACATGAAGAGCCTGAAAATGTGTGAAATATAGGAAGAGCTTCAAAAGGTGTCAAAAATATGAGGAGCATGAAACGGTCTGAAAACTAGGAGGAGCATGAAGCGGTGTTGAGAAACATGAAGAGCCTGAAAAGGTGTGAAAAATATGAAGAGCTTCAAAAGGTGTCAAAAATATGAGGAGCATGAAATGGTCTGAAAAGTAGGAGGAGCATGAAGTGGTTGGGAAAAACTTCAAGAGCCTGAAAAGGTGTGCAAAGTATGAAGAGCTTCAAAAGGTGTGAAATTCATGAGGAGATGAAACGGTCTGAAAAAGAGGAGGGGCATGAAGCGGTGTTCAAAAACATGCAGAGACTGAAAAGGTGTGAAAAATATGAAGAGCTTCAAAAGGTGTGAAAAATATGAGGAGCATGCAACGGTCTGAAAAATAGGAGGAGCATGATCCGGTGTTCAAAAATATGAAGAGCCTGGAAAGGTGTGAAAAATATGAAGAGCTTCAAAAGGTGTCAAAAATATGAGGAGCATGAAACGGTCTGTAAAATAGGAGGAGCATAAAGCAGTGTTGAAAAACATGAAGAGACTGAAAAGGTGTGAAAAATATGAAGAGCTTCAAAAGGTGTGAAATACATGAGGAGCATGAAACGGTCTGAAAAATAGGAGGAGCATGAAGCGATGTTGAAAAACATGAAGAGCCTGAAAACGTGTGAAAAATATGAAGAGCTTCAAAAATGTGAAAAATATGAAGAGCTTCAAAAGGTGTGAAAAATACGAAGAGCTTCAAAAGTGTCAAAAATGAGATGAACATGAAACGGTCTGAAACATAGGAGGAGCATGAAGCGGTGTTGAAAATCATGAAGAGCCTGAAAAGGTGTGAAAAATATGAAGAGCTTCAAAAGGTGTGAAAAACATGAAGAGCTTCAAAAGTGGTCAAAATGAGATGAGCATGAAACGGTCTGAAAAATAGGAGGAGCATGAAGTGGTGTTGAGAAAAATTAAGAGCCTGAAAAGGTGTGAAATATATGAAGAGCTTCAAAAGTTGTCAAAAATATGAGGAGAATAAAACAGTCTGAAAATTGGAGGAGCATGAAGCCGAGTTGAAAAACATGAAGAGCCTGAAAAGTGTGAAAAATACGAAGATTTTCAAAAGGTGTCAAAAATATGAGGAGCATGAAACACTCTGAGAAATAGGAAAATCATGAAGCGGTGTTGAAAAACATGAAGCCAGAAAAGGTGTGGAAAATATGAAGAGCTTCAAAAGGTGTCAAAAATATGAGGAGCATGAAACGGTTGGAAAAATAGAGGAGCATGAAACGGTGTTCAAAAACATGAAGAGCATGAAAAGGTGTGAAAAATATGAAGAGCTTCAAAAGGTGTGAAATACATGAGGAGCATGATAAGGTCTGAAAAATTTGAGGAGCATGAAGTTGTGTTGAAAAACATAAAGAGCCTGAAAAGGTGTGAAAAATATGAAGAGCTTCAAAAGGTGTGAAAAATATGAGGAGCATGAAACGGTCTGAAAAATAGGAGGAACCTGAAGCGGTGTTCAAAAACATGAAGAGCCTGAAAAGGTGTGTAAAATATGAAGAGCTTCAAAAGGTGTCAAAAATATGAGGAGCATGAAACGGTCTGAAAAAGAGGAGGAGCATGAAGCGGTGTTGAAAAACATGAAGAGCCTGAAAACGTGTGAAAAATATGAAGAACTTCAAAAGGTGTGAAAAATGTGAAGAGCTTCAAAAGGTGTCAAAAATGAGATGAGCATGAAACGGTCTGAAAAATAGGAGGAGCATGAAGTGGTGTTGAAAAAAATGAAGAGCCTGAGAAGGTGTGAAAAATATGAAGAGTTTCAAAAGATGTGCATAATATGAAGAGCTTCAAAAGGTGTCAAAAATAAGATGAGCATGAAACGGTCTGAAAATAAGAAGGAGCATGAAGCGGTGTTCAGAAACATGAAGAGCTTGAAAAGGTGTGAAAAATATGAAGAGCTTCAAAAGGTGTCAAAAATATGAGGAGCATGAAACGGTCTGATAAATAGGAATACCATGAAGCGATGTTCAAAAACCTGAAGAGCCTGAAAAGGTGTGAAAAATATGAAGAGCTTCAAAAGGTGTGAAAAATATGAGGAGCATGATCCGGTCTGAAAAATAGGACGAGCATGAAGCAGTGTTCAAAAACATGAAGAGCCTGAAAAGGGGTGACAAATATGAAGAGTTTCAAAAGATGTGAAATATATGAAAAGCTTCAAAAGGTGTCTAAAATGAGATGAGCATGAAACGGTCTGAAAAATACTAGGAGCATGAACCGGTGTTCAAAAACATGAAGAGCCTGAAAAGGTGTGAGAAATATGAAGAGCTTCAAAAGGTGTCAAGAATATGAGGAGCATGAAACCGTCTGAAAAATAGGAGGAGGATGAAGCGGTGTTCTAAACCATGAAGAGCCTGAAAAGGTGTGAGAAATATGAAGAGCTTTAAAAGGTGTCAAAATATGAGGAACATGAAACGTTCTTAAAAAAAAGAGGATCATGAAGCGGTGTTGAAAAGCATGAAGAGCCTGAAACCGTGTGAAAAATATGAATAGCTTCAAAAATGTGAAAAATATGAAGAGCTTCAAAAGGTGTGAAAAATTTGAAGAGCTTCAAAGGTGTCAAAAGGGGATGAGCATGAAATGGTCTGAAAAATACTAGGAGCATGAACCGGTGTTCAAAAACATGAAGAGCCTGTAAAGGTGTGAAACATATGAAGAGCCTCAAAAAATGTCAAAAATATAAGGAGTATGAAATGGTCTCAAAAATAGGAGGATCATGAAGCGGTGTTGAAATACATGAAGAGCCACAAAAGGTGTGAAAAATATGAAGAGCTTTAAAAGGTGTCAAAATATGAGGAGCATGAAACGTTCTGAAAAATAGGAGGATCATGAAACGGTGTTCAAAAACATGAAGAGCCTGAAAAGGTGTGAAAAATATGAAGAGCTTCAAATGGTGTCACAAATATGAGGAGCATGAAACGGTCTGAAAACTAGGAGGAGCATGAAGCGGTGTTGAGAAACATGAAGAGCCTGAAAAGGTGTGAAAAATATGAAGAGCTTCAAAAGGTGTCAAAAATATGAGGAGCATGAAATGGTCTGAAAAGTAGGAGGAGCATGAAGTGGTTGTGAAAAACTTCAAGAGCCTGAAAAGGTGTGCAAAATATAAAGAGTTTCAAAAGTTGTGAAAAATATGAAGAGTTTGAAAAGGTGTCAAAAATATGAGGAGCATGAAACGGTCTGAAAAATAGGAGGAGCATGAAACTGTGTTCAAAAACATGAAGAGCCAGAAAAGGTGTGAGATTATATGAAGAGCTTCAAAAGGTGTCAAAAATATGAGGAGCATGAAACACTCTGAAAAACAGAAGGAGCATGAAACGGTGTTCAAAAACATGAAGAGCCTGAAAAGGTGTGAAAAATATGAAGAGCTTCAAAAGGTGTCAAAAATATGAGGAACATGAAACGGTCTGAAAAATATGAGGAGCATGAAATGGTTTTGAAGAAGATGAAGAGCTTGAAAAGGTGTGAAATATATGAAGAGCTTCAAAAGGTGTCAATAATATGAGAAGCATGAAACACTCTGAAAAATAGGAGGAGCAAGAAGCAGTCGTCAAAAAACATGAAGAGCCTGAAAAGGTGTGAAAAATTTGAGGGCTTCAAAAGGTGTCAAAAATATGAAAAGGTTGAAGCTTCTGAAAAATAGGAGGAGCATGAAGCGGTCCTTAAAAACATGAAGAGCGTGAAAGGTGTGAAAAATATGAAGAGCTTCAAGGTCTCAAAAATATGAGAAGCATGAAACGGTCTGAAAAATAGGAGGAGCATGAAGTGGTTGGGAAAAACTTCAAGAGCCTGAAAAGGTGTGCAAAGTATGAAGAGCTTCAAAAGTGTCAAAAATATGAGGAGCATGAAATGGTCTGAAAAGTAGGAGGAGCATGAAGTGGTTGGGAAAAACTTCAAGAGCCTGAAAAGGTGTGCAAAGTATGAAGAGCTTCAAAAGGTGTGAAATTCATGAGGAGATGAAACGGTCTGAAAAAGAGGAGGGGCATGAAGCGGTGTTCAAAAACATGCAGAGACTGAAAAGGTGTGAAAAATATGAAGAGCTTCAAAAGGTGTGAAAAATATGAGGAGCATGCAACGGTCTGAAAAATAGGAGGAGCATGATCCGGTGTTCAAAAATATGAAGAGCCTGGAAAGGTGTGAAAAATATGAAGAGCTTCAAAAGGTGTCAAAAATATGAGGAGCATGAAACGGTCTGTAAAATAGGAGGAGCATAAAGCAGTGTTGAAAAACATGAAGAGCCTGAAAAGGTGTGAAAAATATGAAGAGCTTCAAAAGGTGTGAAATACATGAGGAGCATGAAACGGTCTGAAAAATAGGAGGAGCATGAAGCGGTGTTGAAAAACATGAAGAGCCTGAAAAGGTGTGAAAAATATGAAGAGCTTCAAAAATGTGAAAAATATGAAGAGCTTCAAAAGGTGTGAAAAATACGAAGAGCTTCAAAAGTGTCAAAAATGAGATGAACATGAAACGGTCTGAAACATAGGAGGAGCATGAAGCGGTGTTGAAAATCATGAAGAGCCTGAAAAGGTGTGAAAAATATGAAGAGCTTCAAAAGGTGTGAAAAACATGAAGAGCTTCAAAAGTGGTCAAAATGAGATGAGCATGAAACGGTCTGAAACATAGGAGGAGCATGAAGTGGTGTTGAGAAAAATTAAGAGCCTGAAAAGGTGTGAAATATATGAAGAGCTTCAAAAGTTGTCAAAAATATGAGGAGAATGAAACAGTCTGAAAATTGGAGGAGCATGAAGCCGAGTTGAAAAACATGAAGAGCCTGAAAAGTGTGAAAAATACGAAGATTTTCAAAAGGTGTCAAAAATATGAGGAGCATGAAACACTCTGAGAAATAGGAAAATCATGAAGCGGTGTTGAAAAACATGAAGCCAGAAAAGGTGTGGAAAATATGAAGAGCTTCAAAAGGTGTCAAAAATATGAGGAGCATGAAACGGTTGGAAAAATAGAGGAGCATGAAACGGTGTTCAAAAACATGAAGAGCATGAAAAGGTGTGAAAAATATGAAGAGCTTCAAAAGGTGTGAAATACATGAGGAGCATGATAAGGTCTGAAAAATTTGAGGAGCATGAAGTTGTGTTGAAAAACATAAAGAGCCTGAAAAGGTGTGAAAAATATGAAAAGCTTCAAAAGGTGTGAAAAATATGAGGAGCATGAAACGGTCTGAAAAATAGGAGGAGCCTGAAGCGGTGTTCAAAAACATGAAGAGCCTGAAAAGGTGTGTAAAATATGAAGAGCTTCAAAAGGTGTCAAAAATATGAGGAGCATGAAACGGTCTGAAAAAGAGGAGGAGCATGAAGCGGTGTTGAAAAACATGAAGAGCCTGAAAACGTGTGAAAAATATGAAGAACTTCAAAAGGTGTGAAAAATGTGAAGAGCTTCAAAAGGTGTCAAAAATGAGATGAGCATGAAACGGTCTGAAAAATAGGAGGAGCATGAAGTGGTGTTGAAAAAAATGAAGAGCCTGAGAAGGTGTGAAAAATATGAAGAGTTTCAAAAGATGTGCATAATATGAAGAGCTTCAAAAGGTGTCAAAAATAAGATGAGCATGAAACGGTCTGAAAATAAGAAGGAGCATGAAGCGGTGTTCAGAAACATGAAGAGCCTGAAAAGGTGTGAGAAATATGAAGAGCTTCAAAAGGTGTGAAAAATATGAGGAGCATGATCTGGTCTGAAAAATAGGACGAGCATGAAGCGGTGTTCAAAAACATGAAGAGCCTGAAAAGGTGTGAAAAATATGAAGAGTTTCAAAAGATGTGAAATATATGAAAAGCTTCAAAAGGTGTCTAAAATGAGATGAGCATGAAACGGTCTGAAAAATACTAGGAGCATGAACCGGTGTTCAAAAACATGAAGAGCCTGAAAAGGTGTGAGAAATATGAAGAGCTTCAAAAGGTGTCAATAATATGAGGAGCATGAAACGGTCTGAAAAATAGGAGGAGGATGAAGCGGTGTTCTAAACCATGAAGAGCCTGAAAAGGTGTGAGAAATATGAAGAGCTTTAAAAGGTGTCAAAATATGAGGAACATGAAACGTTCTTAAAAAAAAGAGGATCATGAAGCGGTGTTGAAAAGCATGAAGAGCCTGAAACCGTGTGAAAAATATGAATAGCTTCAAAAATGTGAAAAATATGAAGAGCTTCAAAAGGTGTGAAAAATTTGAAGAGCTTCAAAGGTGTCAAAAGGGGATGAGCTTGAAATGGTCTGAAAAATACTAGGAGCTTGAACCGGTGTTCAAAAACTTGAAGAGCCTGAAAAGGTGTGAAACATATGAAGAGCCTCAAAAAATGTCAAAAATATAAGGAGTATGAAATGGTCTCAAAAATAGGAGGATCATGAAGCGGTGTTGAAATACATGAAGAGCCACAAAAGGTGTGAAAAATATGAAGAGCTTTAAAAGGTGTCAAAATATGAGGAGCATGAAACGTTCTGAAAAATAGGAGGATCATGAAACGGTGTTCAAAAACATGAAGAGCCTGAAAAGGTGTGAAAAATATGAAGAGCTTCAAATGGTGTCACAAATATGAGGAGCATGAAACGGTCTGAAAACTAGGAGGAGCATGAAGCGGTGTTGAGAAACATGAAGAGCCTGAAAAGGTGTGAAAAATATGAAGAGCTTCAAAAGGTGTCAAAAATATGAGGAGCATGAAATGGTCTGAAAAGTAGGAGGAGCATGAAGTGGTTGTGAAAAACTTCAAGAGCCTGAAAAGGTGTGCAAAATATAAAGAGTTTCAAAAGTTGTGAAAAATATGAAGAGTTTGAAAAGGTGTCAAAAATATGAGGAGCATGAAACGGTCTGAAAAATAGGAGGAGCATGAAACTGTGTTCAAAAACATGAAGAGCCAGAAAAGGTGTGAGATTATATGAAGAGCTTCAAAAGGTGTCAAAAATATGAGGAGCATGAAACACTCTGAAAAACAGAAGGAGCATGAAACGGTGTTCATAAACATGAAGAGCCTGAAAAGGTGTGAAAAATATGAAGAGCTTCAAAAGGTGTCAAAAATATGAGGAACATGAAACGGTCTGAAAAATATGAGGAGCATGAAATGGTTTTGAAGAAGATGAAGAGCTTGAAAAGGTGTGAAATATATGAAGAGCTTCAAAAGGTGTCAATAATATGAGAAGCATGAAACACTCTGAAAAATAGGAGGAGCAAGAAGCAGTCGTCAAAAAACATGAAGAGCCTGAAAAGGTGTGAAAAATTTGAGGGCTTCAAAAGGTGTCAAAAATATGAAAAGGTTGAAGCTTCTGAAAAATAGGAGGAGCATGAAGCGGTCCTTAAAAACATGAAGAGCGTGAAAGGTGTGAAAAATATGAAGAGCTTCAAGGTCTCAAAAATATGAGAAGCATGAAACGGTCTGAAAAATAGGAGGAGCATGAAGCGGTGTTGAAAAACATGAAGAGCCTGAAAAGGTGTG
This sequence comes from Dama dama, assembly GCF_033118175.1. Lineage (NCBI taxonomy): Eukaryota > Metazoa > Chordata > Mammalia > Artiodactyla > Cervidae > Dama > Dama dama. Next base: position 6,889,460 of record NC_083709.1, read on the forward strand.
AAAAATAAGAAGTGCTTCAAAAGTTTTCAAAAATGAGATGTGCATGAAACGGACTGAAATATAGGAGGAGCATGAAGTGATGTTGAAAAACATGAAGAGCCTGAAAATGTGTGAAATATAGGAAGAGCTTCAAAAGGTGTCAAAAATATGAGGAGCATGAAACGGTCTGAAAACTAGGAGGAGCATGAAGCGGTGTTGAGAAACATGAAGAGCCTGAAAAGGTGTGAAAAATATGAAGAGCTTCAAAAGTGTCAAAAATATGAGGAGCATGAAATGGTCTGAAAAGTAGGAGGAGCATGAAGTGGTTGGGAAAAACTTCAAGAGCCTGAAAAGGTGTGCAAAGTATGAAGAGCTTCAAAAGGTGTGAAATTCATGAGGAGATGAAACGGTCTGAAAAAGAGGAGGGGCATGAAGCGGTGTTCAAAAACATGCAGAGACTGAAAAGGTGTGAAAAATATGAAGAGCTTCAAAAGGTGTGAAAAATATGAGGAGCATGCAACGGTCTGAAAAATAGGAGGAGCATGATCCGGTGTTCAAAAATATGAAGAGCCTGGAAAGGTGTGAAAAATATGAAGAGCTTCAAAATGTGTCAAAAATATGAGGAGCATGAAACGGTCTGTAAAATAGGAGGAGCATAAAGCAGTGTTGAAAAACATGAAGAGCCTGAAAAGGTGTGAAAAATATGAAGAGCTTCAAAAGGTGTGAAATACATGAGGAGCATGAAACGGTCTGAAAAATAGGAGGAGCATGAAGCGGTGTTGAAAAACATGAAGAGCCTGAAAAGGTGTGAAAAATATGAAGAGCTTCAAAAATGTGAAAAATATGAAGAGCTTCAAAAGGTGTGAAAAATACGAAGAGCTTCAAAAGTGTCAAAAATGAGATGAACATGAAACGGTCTGAAACATAGGAGGAGCATGAAGCGGTGTTGAAAATCATGAAGAGCCTGAAAAGGTGTGAAAAATATGAAGAGCTTCAAAAGGTGTGAAAAACATGAAGAGCTTCAAAAGTGGTCAAAATGAGATGAGCATGAAACGGTCTGAAAAATAGGAGGAGCATGAAGTGGTGTTGAGAAAAATTAAGAGCCTGAAAAGGTGTGAAATATATGAAGAGCTTCAAAAGTTGTCAAAAATATGAGGAGAATGAAACAGTCTGAAAATTGGAGGAGCATGAAGCCGAGTTGAAAAACATGAAGAGCCTGAAAAGTGTGAAAAATACGAAGATTTTCAAAAGGTGTCAAAAATATGAGGAGCATGAAACACTCTGAGAAATAGGAAAATCATGAAGCGGTGTTGAAAAACATGAAGCCAGAAAAGGTGTGGAAAATATGAAGAGCTTCAAAAGGTGTCAAAAATATGAGGAGCATGAAACGGTTGGAAAAATAGAGGAGCATGAAACGGTGTTCAAAAACATGAAGAGCATGAAAAGGTGTGAAAAATATGAAGAGCTTCAAAAGGTGTGAAATACATGAGGAGCATGATAAGGTCTGAAAAATTTGAGGAGCATGAAGTTGTGTTGAAAAACATAAAGAGCCTGAAAAGGTGTGAAAAATATGAAGAGCTTCAAAAGGTGTGAAAAATATGAGGAGCATGAAACGGTCTGAAAAATAGGAGGAGCCTGAAGCGGTGTTCAAAAACATGAAGAGCCTGAAAAGGTGTGTAAAATATGAAGAGCTTCAAAAGGTGTCAAAAATATGAGGAGCATGAAACGGTCTGAAAAAGAGGAGGAGCATGAAGCGGTGTTGAAAAACATGAAGAGCCTGAAAACGTGTGAAAAATATGAAGAACTTCAAAAGGTGTGAAAAATGTGAAGAGCTTCAAAAGGTGTCAAAAATGAGATGAGCATGAAACGGTCTGAAAAATAGGAGGAGCATGAAGTGGTGTTGAAAAAAATGAAGAGCCTGAGAAGGTGTGAAAAATATGAAGAGTTTCAAAAGATGTGCATAATATGAAGAGCTTCAAAAGGTGTCAAAAATAAGATGAGCATGAAACGGTCTGAAAATAAGAAGGAGCATGAAGCGGTGTTCAGAAACATGAAGAGCTTGAAAAGGTGTGAAAAATATGAAGAGCTTCAAAAGGTGTCAAAAATATGAGGAGCATGAAACGGTCTGATAAATAGGAATACCATGAAGCGATGTTCAAAAACCTGAAGAGCCTGAAAAGGTGTGAAAAATATGAAGAGCTTCAAAAGGTGTGAAAAATATGAGGAGCATGATCCGGTCTGAAAAATAGGACGAGCATGAAGCAGTGTTCAAAAACATGAAGAGCCTGAAAAGGGGTGAAAAATATGAAGAGTTTCAAAAGATGTGAAATATATGAAAAGCTTCAAAAGGTGTCTAAAATGAGATGAGCATGAAACGGTCTGAAAAATACTAGGAGCATGAACCGGTGTTCAAAAACATGAAGAGCCTGAAAAGGTGTGAGAAATATGAAGAGCTTCAAAAGGTGTCAAGAATATGAGGAGCATGAAACCGTCTGAAAAATAGGAGGAGGATGAAGCGGTGTTCTAAACCATGAAGAGCCTGAAAAGGTGTGAGAAATATGAAGAGCTTTAAAAGGTGTCAAAATATGAGGAACATGAAACGTTCTTAAAAAAAAGAGGATCATGAAGCGGTGTTGAAAAGCATGAAGAGCCTGAAACCGTGTGAAAAATATGAATAGCTTCAAAAATGTGAAAAATATGAAGAGCTTCAAAAGGTGTGAAAAATTTGAAGAGCTTCAAAGGTGTCAAAAGGGGATGAGCATGAAATGGTCTGAAAAATACTAGGAGCATGAACCGGTGTTCAAAAACATGAAGAGCCTGTAAAGGTGTGAAACATATGAAGAGCCTCAAAAAATGTCAAAAATATAAGGAGTATGAAATGGTCTCAAAAATAGGAGGATCATGAAGCGGTGTTGAAATACATGAAGAGCCACAAAAGGTGTGAAAAATATGAAGAGCTTTAAAAGGTGTCAAAATATGAGGAGCATGAAACGTTCTGAAAAATAGGAGGATCATGAAACGGTGTTCAAAAACATGAAGAGCCTGAAAAGGTGTGAAAAATATGAAGAGCTTCAAATGGTGTCACAAATATGAGGAGCATGAAACGGTCTGAAAACTAGGAGGAGCATGAAGCGGTGTTGAGAAACATGAAGAGCCTGAAAAGGTGTGAAAAATATGAAGAGCTTCAAAAGGTGTCAAAAATATGAGGAGCATGAAATGGTCTGAAAAGTAGGAGGAGCATGAAGTGGTTGTGAAAAACTTCAAGAGCCTGAAAAGGTGTGCAAAATATAAAGAGTTTCAAAAGTTGTGAAAAATATGAAGAGTTTGAAAAGGTGTCAAAAATATGAGGAGCATGAAACGGTCTGAAAAATAGGAGGAGCATGAAACTGTGTTCAAAAACATGAAGAGCCAGAAAAGGTGTGAGATTATATGAAGAGCTTCAAAAGGTGTCAAAAATATGAGGAGCATGAAACACTCTGAAAAACAGAAGGAGCATGAAACGGTGTTCAAAAACATGAAGAGCCTGAAAAGGTGTGAAAAATATGAAGAGCTTCAAAAGGTGTCAAAAATATGAGGAACATGAAACGGTCTGAAAAATATGAGGAGCATGAAATGGTTTTGAAGAAGATGAAGAGCTTGAAAAGGTGTGAAATATATGAAGAGCTTCAAAAGGTGTCAATAATATGAGAAGCATGAAACACTCTGAAAAATAGGAGGAGCAAGAAGCAGTCGTCAAAAAACATGAAGAGCCTGAAAAGGTGTGAAAAATTTGAGGGCTTCAAAAGGTGTCAAAAATATGAAAAGGTTGAAGCTTCTGAAAAATAGGAGGAGCATGAAGCGGTCCTTAAAAACATGAAGAGCGTGAAAGGTGTGAAAAATATGAAGAGCTTCAAGGTCTCAAAAATATGAGAAGCATGAAACGGTCTGAAAAATAGGAGGAGCATGAAGTGGTTGGGAAAAACTTCAAGAGCCTGAAAAGGTGTGCAAAGTATGAAGAGCTTCAAAAGTGTCAAAAATATGAGGAGCATGAAATGGTCTGAAAAGTAGGAGGAGCATGAAGTGGTTGGGAAAAACTTCAAGAGCCTGAAAAGGTGTGCAAAGTATGAAGAGCTTCAAAAGGTGTGAAATTCATGAGGAGATGAAACGGTCTGAAAAAGAGGAGGGGCATGAAGCGGTGTTCAAAAACATGCAGAGACTGAAAAGGTGTGAAAAATATGAAGAGCTTCAAAAGGTGTGAAAAATATGAGGAGCATGCAACGGTCTGAAAAATAGGAGGAGCATGATCCGGTGTTCAAAAATATGAAGAGCCTGGAAAGGTGTGAAAAATATGAAGAGCTTCAAAAGGTGTCAAAAATATGAGGAGCATGAAACGGTCTGTAAAATAGGAGGAGCATAAAGCAGTGTTGAAAAACATGAAGAGCCTGAAAAGGTGTGAAAAATATGAAGAGCTTCAAAAGGTGTGAAATACATGAGGAGCATGAAACGGTCTGAAAAATAGGAGGAGCATGAAGCGGTGTTGAAAAACATGAAGAGCCTGAAAAGGTGTGAAAAATATGAAGAGCTTCAAAAATGTGAAAAATATGAAGAGCTTCAAAAGGTGTGAAAAATACGAAGAGCTTCAAAAGTGTCAAAAATGAGATGAACATGAAACGGTCTGAAACATAGGAGGAGCATGAAGCGGTGTTGAAAATCATGAAGAGCCTGAAAAGGTGTGAAAAATATGAAGAGCTTCAAAAGGTGTGAAAAACATGAAGAGCTTCAAAAGTGGTCAAAATGAGATGAGCATGAAACGGTCTGAAACATAGGAGGAGCATGAAGTGGTGTTGAGAAAAATTAAGAGCCTGAAAAGGTGTGAAATATATGAAGAGCTTCAAAAGTTGTCAAAAATATGAGGAGAATGAAACAGTCTGAAAATTGGAGGAGCATGAAGCCGAGTTGAAAAACATGAAGAGCCTGAAAAGTGTGAAAAATACGAAGATTTTCAAAAGGTGTCAAAAATATGAGGAGCATGAAACACTCTGAGAAATAGGAAAATCATGAAGCGGTGTTGAAAAACATGAAGCCAGAAAAGGTGTGGAAAATATGAAGAGCTTCAAAAGGTGTCAAAAATATGAGGAGCATGAAACGGTTGGAAAAATAGAGGAGCATGAAACGGTGTTCAAAAACATGAAGAGCATGAAAAGGTGTGAAAAATATGAAGAGCTTCAAAAGGTGTGAAATACATGAGGAGCATGATAAGGTCTGAAAAATTTGAGGAGCATGAAGTTGTGTTGAAAAACATAAAGAGCCTGAAAAGGTGTGAAAAATATGAAAAGCTTCAAAAGGTGTGAAAAATATGAGGAGCATGAAACGGTCTGAAAAATAGGAGGAGCCTGAAGCGGTGTTCAAAAACATGAAGAGCCTGAAAAGGTGTGTAAAATATGAAGAGCTTCAAAAGGTGTCAAAAATATGAGGAGCATGAAACGGTCTGAAAAAGAGGAGGAGCATGAAGCGGTGTTGAAAAACATGAAGAGCCTGAAAACGTGTGAAAAATATGAAGAACTTCAAAAGGTGTGAAAAATGTGAAGAGCTTCAAAAGGTGTCAAAAATGAGATGAGCATGAAACGGTCTGAAAAATAGGAGGAGCATGAAGTGGTGTTGAAAAAAATGAAGAGCCTGAGAAGGTGTGAAAAATATGAAGAGTTTCAAAAGATGTGCATAATATGAAGAGCTTCAAAAGGTGTCAAAAATAAGATGAGCATGAAACGGTCTGAAAATAAGAAGGAGCATGAAGCGGTGTTCAGAAACATGAAGAGCCTGAAAAGGTGTGAGAAATATGAAGAGCTTCAAAAGGTGTGAAAAATATGAGGAGCATGATCTGGTCTGAAAAATAGGACGAGCATGAAGCGGTGTTCAAAAACATGAAGAGCCTGAAAAGGTGTGAAAAATATGAAGAGTTTCAAAAGATGTGAAATATATGAAAAGCTTCAAAAGGTGTCTAAAATGAGATGAGCATGAAACGGTCTGAAAAATACTAGGAGCATGAACCGGTGTTCAAAAACATGAAGAGCCTGAAAAGGTGTGAGAAATATGAAGAGCTTCAAAAGGTGTCAATAATATGAGGAGCATGAAACGGTCTGAAAAATAGGAGGAGGATGAAGCGGTGTTCTAAACCATGAAGAGCCTGAAAAGGTGTGAGAAATATGAAGAGCTTTAAAAGGTGTCAAAATATGAGGAACATGAAACGTTCTTAAAAAAAAGAGGATCATGAAGCGGTGTTGAAAAGCATGAAGAGCCTGAAACCGTGTGAAAAATATGAATAGCTTCAAAAATGTGAAAAATATGAAGAGCTTCAAAAGGTGTGAAAAATTTGAAGAGCTTCAAAGGTGTCAAAAGGGGATGAGCTTGAAATGGTCTGAAAAATACTAGGAGCTTGAACCGGTGTTCAAAAACTTGAAGAGCCTGAAAAGGTGTGAAACATATGAAGAGCCTCAAAAAATGTCAAAAATATAAGGAGTATGAAATGGTCTCAAAAATAGGAGGATCATGAAGCGGTGTTGAAATACATGAAGAGCCACAAAAGGTGTGAAAAATATGAAGAGCTTTAAAAGGTGTCAAAATATGAGGAGCATGAAACGTTCTGAAAAATAGGAGGATCATGAAACGGTGTTCAAAAACATGAAGAGCCTGAAAAGGTGTGAAAAATATGAAGAGCTTCAAATGGTGTCACAAATATGAGGAGCATGAAACGGTCTGAAAACTAGGAGGAGCATGAAGCGGTGTTGAGAAACATGAAGAGCCTGAAAAGGTGTGAAAAATATGAAGAGCTTCAAAAGGTGTCAAAAATATGAGGAGCATGAAATGGTCTGAAAAGTAGGAGGAGCATGAAGTGGTTGTGAAAAACTTCAAGAGCCTGAAAAGGTGTGCAAAATATAAAGAGTTTCAAAAGTTGTGAAAAATATGAAGAGTTTGAAAAGGTGTCAAAAATATGAGGAGCATGAAACGGTCTGAAAAATAGGAGGAGCATGAAACTGTGTTCAAAAACATGAAGAGCCAGAAAAGGTGTGAGAAATATGAAGAGCTTCAAAAGGTGTCAAAAATATGAGGAGCATGAAACACTCTGAAAAACAGAAGGAGCATGAAACGGTGTTCAAAAACTTCAAGAGCCTGAAAAGGTGTGCAAAATATAAAGAGTTTCAAAAGTTGTGAAAAATATGAAGAGCTTCAAAAGGTGTCAAAAATATGAGGAACATGAAACGGTCTGAAAAATATGAGGAGCATGAAATGGTTTTGAAGAAGATGAAGAGCTTGAATAGGTGTGAAATATATGAAGAGATTCAAAAGGTGTCAATAATATGAGAAGCATGAAACACTCTGAAAAATAGGAGGAGCAAGAAGCAGTCGTCAAAAAACATGAAGAGCCTGAAAAGGTGTGAAAAATTTGAGGGCTTCAAAAGGTGTCAAAAATATGAAAAGGTTGAAGCTTCTGAAAAATAGGAGGAGCATGAAGCGGTCCTTAAAAACATGAAGAGCGTGAAAGGTGTGAAAAATATGAAGAGCTTCAAGGTCTCAAAAATATGAGAAGCATGAAACGGTCTGAAAAATAGGAGGAGCATGAAGCGGTGTTGAAAAACATGAAGAGCCTGAAAAGGTGTGAAAAATAAGAAGTGCTTCAAAAGTTTTCAAAAATGAGATGTGCATGAAACGAACTGAAATATAGGAGGAGCATGAAGTGATGTTGAAAAACATGAAGAGCCTGAAAATGTGTGAAATATAGGAAGAGCTTCAAAAGGTGTCAAAAATATGAGGAGCATGAAACGGTCTGAAAACTAGGAGGAGCATGAAGCGGTGTTGAGAAACATGAAGAGCCTGAAAAGGTGTGAAAAATATGAAGAGCTACAAAAGGTGTCAAAAATATGAGGAGCATGAAATGGTCTGAAAAGTAGGAGGAGCATGAAGTGGTTGGGAAAAACTTCAAGAGCCTGAAAAGGTGTGCAAAGTATGAAGAGCTTCAAAAGGTGTGAAATTCATGAGGAGATGAAACGGTCTGAAAAAGAGGAGGGGCATGAAGCGGTGTTCAAAAACATGCAGAGACTGAAAAGGTGTGAAAAATATGAAGAGCTTCAAAAGGTGTCAAAAATATGAGGAGCATGAAACAGTCTGAAAAACAGGAGGAGCATGAAACGGTGTTCAAAAACATGAAGAGCCTGAAAAGGTGTGAAAACTATGAAGAGCTTCAAAAGGTGTCAAAAATATGAGGAACATGAAACGGTCTAAAAAATATGAGGAGCATGAAATGGTTTTGAAGAAGATGAAGAGCTTGAAAAGGTGTGAAATATATGAAGAGCTTCAAAAGGTGTCAATAATATGAGAAGCATGAAACACTCTGAAAAATAGGAGGAGCAAGAAGCAGTCGTCAAAAAACATGAAGAGCCTGAAAAGGTGTGAAAAATTTGAGGGCTTCAAAAGGTGTCAAAAATATGAAAAGCTTGAAGCTTCTGAAAAATAGGAGGAGCATGAAGCGGTCCTTAAAAACATGAAGAGCGTGAAAGGTGTGAAAAATATGAAGAGCTTCAAGGTCTCAAAAATATGAGAAGCATGAAACGGTCTGAAAAATAGGAGGAGCATGAAGCGGTGTTGAAAAACATGAAGAGCCTGAAAAGGTGTGAAAAATAAGAAGTGCTTCAAAAGTTTTCAAAAATGAGATGTGCATGAAACGGACTGAAATATAGGAGGAGCATGAAGTGATGTTGAAAAACATGAAGAGCCTGAAAATGTGTGAAATATAGGAAGAGCTTCAAAAGGTGTCAAAAATATGAGGAGCATGAAACGGTCTGAAAACTAGGAGGAGCATGAAGCGGTGTTGAGAAACATGAAGAGCCTGAAAAGGTGTGAAAAATATGAAGAGCTTCAAAAGGTGTCAAAAATATGAGGAGCATGAAATGGCCTGAAAAGTAGGAGGAGCATGAAGTGGTGTTGAGAAAAATTAAGAGCCTGAAAAGGTGTGAAATATATGAAGAGCTTCAAAAGTTGTCAAAAATATGAGGAGAATGAAACAGTCTGAAAATTGGAGGAGCATGAAGCCGAGTTGAAAAACATGAAGAGCCTGAAAAGTGTGAAAAATACGAAGATTTTCAAAAGGTGTCAAAAATATGAGGAGCATGAAACACTCTGAGAAATAGGAAAATCATGAAGCGGTGTTGAAAAACATGAAGCCAGAAAAGGTGTGGAAAATATGAAGAGCTTCAAAAGGTGTCAAAAATATGAGGAGCATGAAACGGTTGGAAAAATAGAGGAGCATGAAACGGTGTTCAAAAACATGAAGAGCATGAAAAGGTGTGAAAAATATGAAGAGCTTCAAAAGGTGTGAAATACATGAGGAGCATGATAAGGTCTGAAAAATTTGAGGAGCATGAAGTTGTGTTGAAAAACATAAAGAGCCTGAAAAGGTGTGAAAAATATGAAGAGCTTCAAAAGGTGTGAAAAATATGAGGAGCATGAAACGGTCTGAAAAATAGGAGGAGCCTGAAGCGGTGTTCAAAAACATGAAGAGCCTGAAAAGGTGTGTAAAATATGAAGAGCTTCAAAAGGTGTCAAAAATATGAGGAGCATGAAACGGTCTGAAAAAGAGGAGGAGCATGAAGCGGTGTTGAAAAACATGAAGAGCCTGAAAACGTGTGAAAAATATGAAGAACTTCAAAAGGTGTGAAAAATGTGAAGAGCTTCAAAAGGTGTCAAAAATGAGATAAGCATGAAACGGTCTGAAAAATAGGAGGAGCATGAAGTGGTGTTGAAAAAAATGAAGAGCCTGAGAAGGTGTGAAAAATATGAAGAGTTTCAAAAGATGTGCATAATATGAAGAGCTTCAAAAGGTGTCAAAAATAAGATGAGCATGAAACGGTCTGAAAATAAGAAGGAGCATGAAGCGGTGTTCAGAAACATGAAGAGCTTGAAAAGGTGTGAAAAATATGAAGAGCTTCAAAAGGTGTCAAAAATATGAGGAGCATGAAACGGTCTGATAAATAGGAATACCATGAAGCGATGTTCAAAAACCTGAAGAGCCTGAAAAGGTGTGAAAAATATGAAGAGCTTCAAAAGGTGTGAAAAATATGAGGAGCATGATCCGGTCTGAAAAATAGGACGAGCATGAAGCAGTGTTCAAAAACATGAAGAGCCTGAAAAGGGGTGAAAAATATGAAGAGTTTCAAAAGATGTGAAATATATGAAAAGCTTCAAAAGGTGTCTAAAATGAGATGAGCATGAAACGGTCTGAAAAATACTAGGAGCATGAACCGGTGTTCAAAAACATGAAGAGCCTGAAAAGGTGTGAGAAATATGAAGAGCTTCAAAAGGTGTCAAGAATATGAGGAGCATGAAACCGTCTGAAAAATAGGAGGAGGATGAAGCGGTGTTCTAAACCATGAAGAGCCTGAAAAGGTGTGAGAAATATGAAGAGCTTTAAAAGGTGTCAAAATATGAGGAACATGAAACGTTCTTAAAAAAAAGAGGATCATGAAGCGGTGTTGAAAAGCATGAAGAGCCTGAAACCGTGTGAAAAATATGAATAGCTTCAAAAATGTGAAAAATATGAAGAGCTTCAAAAGGTGTGAAAAATTTGAAGAGCTTCAAAGGTGTCAAAAGGGGATGAGCATGAAATGGTCTGAAAAATACTAGGAGCATGAACCGGTGTTCAAAAACATGAAGAGCCTGTAAAGGTGTGAAACATATGAAGAGCCTCAAAAAATGTCAAAAATATAAGGAGTATGAAATGGTCTCAAAAATAGGAGGATCATGAAGCGGTGTTGAAATACATGAAGAGCCACAAAAGGTGTGAAAAATATGAAGAGCTTTAAAAGGTGTCAAAATATGAGGAGCATGAAACGTTCTGAAAAATAGGAGGATCATGAAACGGTGTTCAAAAACATGAAGAGCCTGAAAAGGTGTGAAAAATATGAAGAGCTTCAAATGGTGTCACAAATATGAGGAGCATGAAACGGTCTGAAAACTAGGAGGAGCATGAAGCGGTGTTGAGAAACATGAAGAGCCTGAAAAGGTGTGAAAAATATGAAGAGCTTCAAAAGGTGTCAAAAATATGAGGAGCATGAAATGGTCTGAAAAGTAGGAGGAGCATGAAGTGGTTGTGAAAAACTTCAAGAGCCTGAAAAGGTGTGCAAAATATAAAGAGTTTCAAAAGTTGTGAAAAATATGAAGAGTTTGAAAAGGTGTCAAAAATATGAGGAGCATGAAACGGTCTGAAAAATAGGAGGAGCATGAAACTGTGTTCAAAAACATGAAGAGCCAGAAAAGGTGTGAGATTATATGAAGAGCTTCAAAAGGTGTCAAAAATATGAGGAGCATGAAACACTCTGAAAAACAGAAGGAGCATGAAACGGTGTTCAAAAACATGAAGAGCCTGAAAAGGTGTGAAAAATATGAAGAGCTTCAAAAGGTGTCAAAAATATGAGGAACATGAAACGGTCTGAAAAATATGAGGAGCATGAAATGGTTTTGAAGAAGATGAAGAGCTTGAAAAGGTGTGAAATATATGAAGAGCTTCAAAAGGTGTCAATAATATGAGAAGCATGAAACACTCTGAAAAATAGGAGGAGCAAGAAGCAGTCGTCAAAAAACATGAAGAGCCTGAAAAGGTGTGAAAAATTTGAGGGCTTCAAAAGGTGTCAAAAATATGAAAAGGTTGAAGCTTCTGAAAAATAGGAGGAGCATGAAGCGGTCCTTAAAAACATGAAGAGCGTGAAAGGTGTGAAAAATATGAAGAGCTTCAAGGTCTCAAAAATATGAGAAGCATGAAACGGTCTGAAAAATAGGAGGAGCATGAAGTGGTTGGGAAAAACTTCAAGAGCCTGAAAAGGTGTGCAAAGTATGAAGAGCTTCAAAAGTGTCAAAAATATGAGGAGCATGAAATGGTCTGAAAAGTAGGAGGAGCATGAAGTGGTTGGGAAAAACTTCAAGAGCCTGAAAAGGTGTGCAAAGTATGAAGAGCTTCAAAAGGTGTGAAATTCATGAGGAGATGAAACGGTCTGAAAAAGAGGAGGGGCATGAAGCGGTGTTCAAAAACATGCAGAGACTGAAAAGGTGTGAAAAATATGAAGAGCTTCAAAAGGTGTGAAAAATATGAGGAGCATGCAACGGTCTGAAAAATAGGAGGAGCATGATCCGGTGTTCAAAAATATGAAGAGCCTGGAAAGGTGTGAAAAATATGAAGAGCTTCAAAAGGTGTCAAAAATATGAGGAGCATGAAACGGTCTGTAAAATAGGAGGAGCATAAAGCAGTGTTGAAAAACATGAAGAGCCTGAAAAGGTGTGAAAAATATGAAGAGCTTCAAAAGGTGTGAAATACATGAGGAGCATGAAACGGTCTGAAAAATAGGAGGAGCATGAAGCGGTGTTGAAAAACATGAAGAGCCTGAAAAGGTGTGAAAAATATGAAGAGCTTCAAAAATGTGAAAAATATGAAGAGCTTCAAAAGGTGTGAAAAATACGAAGAGCTTCAAAAGTGTCAAAAATGAGATGAACATGAAACGGTCTGAAACATAGGAGGAGCATGAAGCGGTGTTGAAAATCATGAAGAGCCTGAAAAGGTGTGAAAAATATGAAGAGCTTCAAAAGGTGTGAAAAACATGAAGAGCTTCAAAAGTGGTCAAAATGAGATGAGCATGAAACGGTCTGAAACATAGGAGGAGCATGAAGTGGTGTTGAGAAAAATTAAGAGCCTGAAAAGGTGTGAAATATATGAAGAGCTTCAAAAGTTGTCAAAAATATGAGGAGAATGAAACAGTCTGAAAATTGGAGGAGCATGAAGCCGAGTTGAAAAACATGAAGAGCCTGAAAAGTGTGAAAAATACGAAGATTTTCAAAAGGTGTCAAAAATATGAGGAGCATGAAACACTCTGAGAAATAGGAAAATCATGAAGCGGTGTTGAAAAACATGAAGCCAGAAAAGGTGTGGAAAATATGAAGAGCTTCAAAAGGTGTCAAAAATATGAGGAGCATGAAACGGTTGGAAAAATAGAGGAGCATGAAACGGTGTTCAAAAACATGAAGAGCATGAAAAGGTGTGAAAAATATGAAGAGCTTCAAAAGGTGTGAAATACATGAGGAGCATGATAAGGTCTGAAAAATTTGAGGAGCATGAAGTTGTGTTGAAAAACATAAAGAGCCTGAAAAGGTGTGAAAAATATGAAAAGCTTCAAAAGGTGTGAAAAATATGAGGAGCATGAAACGGTCTGAAAAATAGGAGGAGCCTGAAGCGGTGTTCAAAAACATGAAGAGCCTGAAAAGGTGTGTAAAATATGAAGAGCTTCAAAAGGTGTCAAAAATATGAGGAGCATGAAACGGTCTGAAAAAGAGGAGGAGCATGAAGCGGTGTTGAAAAACATGAAGAGCCTGAAAACGTGTGAAAAATATGAAGAACTTCAAAAGGTGTGAAAAATGTGAAGAGCTTCAAAAGGTGTCAAAAATGAGATGAGCATGAAACGGTCTGAAAAATAGGAGGAGCATGAAGTGGTGTTGAAAAAAATGAAGAGCCTGAGAAGGTGTGAAAAATATGAAGAGTTTCAAAAGATGTGCATAATATGAAGAGCTTCAAAAGGTGTCAAAAATAAGATGAGCATGAAACGGTCTGAAAATAAGAAGGAGCATGAAGCGGTGTTCAGAAACATGAAGAGCCTGAAAAGGTGTGAGAAATATGAAGAGCTTCAAAAGGTGTGAAAAATATGAGGAGCATGATCTGGTCTGAAAAATAGGACGAGCATGAAGCGGTGTTCAAAAACATGAAGAGCCTGAAAAGGTGTGAAAAATATGAAGAGTTTCAAAAGATGTGAAATATATGAAAAGCTTCAAAAGGTGTCTAAAATGAGATGAGCATGAAACGGTCTGAAAAATACTAGGAGCATGAACCGGTGTTCAAAAACATGAAGAGCCTGAAAAGGTGTGAGAAATATGAAGAGCTTCAAAAGGTGTCAATAATATGAGGAGCATGAAACGGTCTGAAAAATAGGAGGAGGATGAAGCGGTGTTCTAAACCATGAAGAGCCTGAAAAGGTGTGAGAAATATGAAGAGCTTTAAAAGGTGTCAAAATATGAGGAACATGAAACGTTCTTAAAAAAAAGAGGATCATGAAGCGGTGTTGAAAAGCATGAAGAGCCTGAAACCGTGTGAAAAATATGAATAGCTTCAAAAATGTGAAAAATATGAAGAGCTTCAAAAGGTGTGAAAAATTTGAAGAGCTTCAAAGGTGTCAAAAGGGGATGAGCTTGAAATGGTCTGAAAAATACTAGGAGCTTGAACCGGTGTTCAAAAACTTGAAGAGCCTGAAAAGGTGTGAAACATATGAAGAGCCTCAAAAAATGTCAAAAATATAAGGAGTATGAAATGGTCTCAAAAATAGGAGGATCATGAAGCGGTGTTGAAATACATGAAGAGCCACAAAAGGTGTGAAAAATATGAAGAGCTTTAAAAGGTGTCAAAATATGAGGAGCATGAAACGTTCTGAAAAATAGGAGGATCATGAAACGGTGTTCAAAAACATGAAGAGCCTGAAAAGGTGTGAAAAATATGAAGAGCTTCAAATGGTGTCACAAATATGAGGAGCATGAAACGGTCTGAAAACTAGGAGGAGCATGAAGCGGTGTTGAGAAACATGAAGAGCCTGAAAAGGTGTGAAAAATATGAAGAGCTTCAAAAGGTGTCAAAAATATGAGGAGCATGAAATGGTCTGAAAAGTAGGAGGAGCATGAAGTGGTTGTGAAAAACTTCAAGAGCCTGAAAAGGTGTGCAAAATATAAAGAGTTTCAAAAGTTGTGAAAAATATGAAGAGTTTGAAAAGGTGTCAAAAATATGAGGAGCATGAAACGGTCTGAAAAATAGGAGGAGCATGAAACTGTGTTCAAAAACATGAAGAGCCAGAAAAGGTGTGAGAAATATGAAGAGCTTCAAAAGGTGTCAAAAATATGAGGAGCATGAAACACTCTGAAAAACAGAAGGAGCATGAAACGGTGTTCAAAAACTTCAAGAGCCTGAAAAGGTGTGCAAAATATAAAGAGTTTCAAAAGTTGTGAAAAATATGAAGAGCTTCAAAAGGTGTCAAAAATATGAGGAACATGAAACGGTCTGAAAAATATGAGGAGCATGAAATGGTTTTGAAGAAGATGAAGAGCTTGAATAGGTGTGAAATATATGAAGAGATTCAAAAGGTGTCAATAATATGAGAAGCATGAAACACTCTGAAAAATAGGAGGAGCAAGAAGCAGTCGTCAAAAAACATGAAGAGCCTGAAAAGGTGTGAAAAATTTGAGGGCTTCAAAAGGTGTCAAAAATATGAAAAGCTTGAAGCTTCTGAAAAATAGGAGGAGCATGAAGCGGTCCTTAAAAACATGAAGAGCGTGAAAGGTGTGAAAAATATGAAGAGCTTCAAGGTCTCAAAAATATGAGAAGCATGAAACGGTCTGAAAAATAGGAGGAGCATGAAGCGGTGTTGAAAAACATGAAGAGCCTGAAAAGGTGTGAAAAATAAGAAGTGCTTCAAAAGTTTTCAAAAATGAGATGTGCATGAAACGAACTGAAATATAGGAGGAGCATGAAGTGATGTTGAAAAACATGAAGAGCCTGAAAATGTGTGAAATATAGGAAGAGCTTCAAAAGGTGTCAAAAATATGAGGAGCATGAAACGGTCTGAAAACTAGGAGGAGCATGAAGCGGTGTTGAGAAACATGAAGAGCCTGAAAAGGTGTGAAAAATATGAAGAGCTACAAAAGGTGTCAAAAATGTGAGGAGCATGAAATGGTCTGAAAAGTAGGAGGAGCATGAAGTGGTTGGGAAAAACTTCAAGAGCCTGAAAAGGTGTGCAAAGTATGAAGAGCTTCAAAAGGTGTGAAATTCATGAGGAGATGAAACGGTCTGAAAAAGAGGAGGGGCATGAAGCGGTGTTCAAAAACATGCAGAGACTGAAAAGGTGTGAAAAATATGAAGAGCTTCAAAAGGTGTCAAAAATATGAGGAGCATGAAACAGTCTGAAAAACAGGAGGAGCATGAAACGGTGTTCAAAAACATGAAGAGCCTGAAAAGGTGTGAAAAATATGAAGAGCTTCAAAAGGTGTCAAAAATATGAGGAACATGAAACGGTCTGAAAAATATGAGGAGCATGAAATGGTTTTGAAGAAGATGAAGAGCTTGAAAAGGTGTGAAATATATGAAGAGCTTCAAAAGGTGTCAATAATATGAGAAGCATGAAACACTCTGAAAAATAGGAGGAGCAAGAAGCAGTCGTCAAAAAACATGAAGAGCCTGAAAAGGTGTGAAAAATTTGAGGGCTTCAAAAGGTGTCAAAAATATGAAAAGGTTGAAGCTTCTGAAAAATAGGAGGAGCATGAAGCGGTCCTTAAAAACATGAAGAGCGTGAAAGGTGTGAAAAATATGAAGAGCTTCAAGGTCTCAAAAATATGAGAAGCATGAAACGGTCTGAAAAATAGGAGGAGCATGAAGTGGTTGGGAAAAACTTCAAGAGCCTGAAAAGGTGTGCAAAGTATGAAGAGCTTCAAAAGTGTCAAAAATATGAGGAGCATGAAATGGTCTGAAAAGTAGGAGGAGCATGAAGTGGTTGGGAAAAACTTCAAGAGCCTGAAAAGGTGTGCAAAGTATGAAGAGCTTCAAAAGGTGTGAAATTCATGAGGAGATGAAACGGTCTGAAAAAGAGGAGGGGCATGAAGCGGTGTTCAAAAACATGCAGAGACTGAAAAGGTGTGAAAAATATGAAGAGCTTCAAAAGGTGTGAAAAATATGAGGAGCATGCAACGGTCTGAAAAATAGGAGGAGCATGATCCGGTGTTCAAAAATATGAAGAGCCTGGAAAGGTGTGAAAAATATGAAGAGCTTCAAAAGGTGTCAAAAATATGAGGAGCATGAAACGGTCTGTAAAATAGGAGGAGCATAAAGCAGTGTTGAAAAACATGAAGAGCCTGAAAAGGTGTGAAAAATATGAAGAGCTTCAAAAGGTGTGAAATACATGAGGAGCATGAAACGGTCTGAAAAATAGGAGGAGCATGAAGCGGTGTTGAAAAACATGAAGAGCCTGAAAAGGTGTGAAAAATATGAAGAGCTTCAAAAATGTGAAAAATATGAAGAGCTTCAAAAGGTGTGAAAAATACGAAGAGCTTCAAAAGTGTCAAAAATGAGATGAACATGAAACGGTCTGAAACATAGGAGGAGCATGAAGCGGTGTTGAAAATCATGAAGAGCCTGAAAAGGTGTGAAAAATATGAAGAGCTTCAAAAGGTGTGAAAAACATGAAGAGCTTCAAAAGTGGTCAAAATGAGATGAGCATGAAACGGTCTGAAACATAGGAGGAGCATGAAGTGGTGTTGAGAAAAATTAAGAGCCTGAAAAGGTGTGAAATATATGAAGAGCTTCAAAAGTTGTCAAAAATATGAGGAGAATGAAACAGTCTGAAAATTGGAGGAGCATGAAGCCGAGTTGAAAAACATGAAGAGCCTGAAAAGTGTGAAAAATACGAAGATTTTCAAAAGGTGTCAAAAATATGAGGAGCATGAAACACTCTGAGAAATAGGAAAATCATGAAGCGGTGTTGAAAAACATGAAGCCAGAAAAGGTGTGGAAAATATGAAGAGCTTCAAAAGGTGTCAAAAATATGAGGAGCATGAAACGGTTGGAAAAATAGAGGAGCATGAAACGGTGTTCAAAAACATGAAGAGCATGAAAAGGTGTGAAAAATATGAAGAGCTTCAAAAGGTGTGAAATACATGAGGAGCATGATAAGGTCTGAAAAATTTGAGGAGCATGAAGTTGTGTTGAAAAACATAAAGAGCCTGAAAAGGTGTGAAAAATATGAAAAGCTTCAAAAGGTGTGAAAAATATGAGGAGCATGAAACGGTCTGAAAAATAGGAGGAGCCTGAAGCGGT
Source organism: Dama dama (assembly GCF_033118175.1). Classification (NCBI taxonomy): domain Eukaryota; kingdom Metazoa; phylum Chordata; class Mammalia; order Artiodactyla; family Cervidae; genus Dama; species Dama dama. Next base: position 6,907,353 of record NC_083709.1, read on the forward strand.
GTTCAAAAACATGAAGAGCCTGAAAAGGTGTGTAAAATATGAAGAGCTTCAAAAGGTGTCAAAAATATGAGGAGCATGAAACGGTCTGAAAAAGAGGAGGAGCATGAAGCGGTGTTGAAAAACATGAAGAGCCTGAAAACGTGTGAAAAATATGAAGAACTTCAAAAGGTGTGAAAAATGTGAAGAGCTTCAAAAGGTGTCAAAAATGAGATGAGCATGAAACGGTCTGAAAAATAGGAGGAGCATGAAGTGGTGTTGAAAAAAATGAAGAGCCTGAGAAGGTGTGAAAAATATGAAGAGTTTCAAAAGATGTGCATAATATGAAGAGCTTCAAAAGGTGTCAAAAATAAGATGAGCATGAAACGGTCTGAAAATAAGAAGGAGCATGAAGCGGTGTTCAGAAACATGAAGAGCCTGAAAAGGTGTGAGAAATATGAAGAGCTTCAAAAGGTGTGAAAAATATGAGGAGCATGATCTGGTCTGAAAAATAGGACGAGCATGAAGCGGTGTTCAAAAACATGAAGAGCCTGAAAAGGTGTGAAAAATATGAAGAGTTTCAAAAGATGTGAAATATATGAAAAGCTTCAAAAGGTGTCTAAAATGAGATGAGCATGAAACGGTCTGAAAAATACTAGGAGCATGAACCGGTGTTCAAAAACATGAAGAGCCTGAAAAGGTGTGAGAAATATGAAGAGCTTCAAAAGGTGTCAATAATATGAGGAGCATGAAACGGTCTGAAAAATAGGAGGAGGATGAAGCGGTGTTCTAAACCATGAAGAGCCTGAAAAGGTGTGAGAAATATGAAGAGCTTTAAAAGGTGTCAAAATATGAGGAACATGAAACGTTCTTAAAAAAAAGAGGATCATGAAGCGGTGTTGAAAAGCATGAAGAGCCTGAAACCGTGTGAAAAATATGAATAGCTTCAAAAATGTGAAAAATATGAAGAGCTTCAAAAGGTGTGAAAAATTTGAAGAGCTTCAAAGGTGTCAAAAGGGGATGAGCTTGAAATGGTCTGAAAAATACTAGGAGCTTGAACCGGTGTTCAAAAACTTGAAGAGCCTGAAAAGGTGTGAAACATATGAAGAGCCTCAAAAAATGTCAAAAATATAAGGAGTATGAAATGGTCTCAAAAATAGGAGGATCATGAAGCGGTGTTGAAATACATGAAGAGCCACAAAAGGTGTGAAAAATATGAAGAGCTTTAAAAGGTGTCAAAATATGAGGAGCATGAAACGTTCTGAAAAATAGGAGGATCATGAAACGGTGTTCAAAAACATGAAGAGCCTGAAAAGGTGTGAAAAATATGAAGAGCTTCAAATGGTGTCACAAATATGAGGAGCATGAAACGGTCTGAAAACTAGGAGGAGCATGAAGCGGTGTTGAGAAACATGAAGAGCCTGAAAAGGTGTGAAAAATATGAAGAGCTTCAAAAGGTGTCAAAAATATGAGGAGCATGAAATGGTCTGAAAAGTAGGAGGAGCATGAAGTGGTTGTGAAAAACTTCAAGAGCCTGAAAAGGTGTGCAAAATATAAAGAGTTTCAAAAGTTGTGAAAAATATGAAGAGTTTGAAAAGGTGTCAAAAATATGAGGAGCATGAAACGGTCTGAAAAATAGGAGGAGCATGAAACTGTGTTCAAAAACATGAAGAGCCAGAAAAGGTGTGAGAAATATGAAGAGCTTCAAAAGGTGTCAAAAATATGAGGAGCATGAAACACTCTGAAAAACAGAAGGAGCATGAAACGGTGTTCAAAAACTTCAAGAGCCTGAAAAGGTGTGCAAAATATAAAGAGTTTCAAAAGTTGTGAAAAATATGAAGAGCTTCAAAAGGTGTCAAAAATATGAGGAACATGAAACGGTCTGAAAAATATGAGGAGCATGAAATGGTTTTGAAGAAGATGAAGAGCTTGAATAGGTGTGAAATATATGAAGAGATTCAAAAGGTGTCAATAATATGAGAAGCATGAAACACTCTGAAAAATAGGAGGAGCAAGAAGCAGTCGTCAAAAAACATGAAGAGCCTGAAAAGGTGTGAAAAATTTGAGGGCTTCAAAAGGTGTCAAAAATATGAAAAGCTTGAAGCTTCTGAAAAATAGGAGGAGCATGAAGCGGTCCTTAAAAACATGAAGAGCGTGAAAGGTGTGAAAAATATGAAGAGCTTCAAGGTCTCAAAAATATGAGAAGCATGAAACGGTCTGAAAAATAGGAGGAGCATGAAGCGGTGTTGAAAAACATGAAGAGCCTGAAAAGGTGTGAAAAATAAGAAGTGCTTCAAAAGTTTTCAAAAATGAGATGTGCATGAAACGAACTGAAATATAGGAGGAGCATGAAGTGATGTTGAAAAACATGAAGAGCCTGAAAATGTGTGAAATATAGGAAGAGCTTCAAAAGGTGTCAAAAATATGAGGAGCATGAAACGGTCTGAAAACTAGGAGGAGCATGAAGCGGTGTTGAGAAACATGAAGAGCCTGAAAAGGTGTGAAAAATATGAAGAGCTACAAAAGGTGTCAAAAATATGAGGAGCATGAAATGGTCTGAAAAGTAGGAGGAGCATGAAGTGGTTGGGAAAAACTTCAAGAGCCTGAAAAGGTGTGCAAAGTATGAAGAGCTTCAAAAGGTGTGAAATTCATGAGGAGATGAAACGGTCTGAAAAAGAGGAGGGGCATGAAGCGGTGTTCAAAAACATGCAGAGACTGAAAAGGTGTGAAAAATATGAAGAGCTTCAAAAGGTGTCAAAAATATGAGGAGCATGAAACAGTCTGAAAAACAGGAGGAGCATGAAACGGTGTTCAAAAACATGAAGAGCCTGAAAAGGTGTGAAAACTATGAAGAGCTTCAAAAGGTGTCAAAAATATGAGGAACATGAAACGGTCTAAAAAATATGAGGAGCATGAAATGGTTTTGAAGAAGATGAAGAGCTTGAAAAGGTGTGAAATATATGAAGAGCTTCAAAAGGTGTCAATAATATGAGAAGCATGAAACACTCTGAAAAATAGGAGGAGCAAGAAGCAGTCGTCAAAAAACATGAAGAGCCTGAAAAGGTGTGAAAAATTTGAGGGCTTCAAAAGGTGTCAAAAATATGAAAAGCTTGAAGCTTCTGAAAAATAGGAGGAGCATGAAGCGGTCCTTAAAAACATGAAGAGCGTGAAAGGTGTGAAAAATATGAAGAGCTTCAAGGTCTCAAAAATATGAGAAGCATGAAACGGTCTGAAAAATAGGAGGAGCATGAAGCGGTGTTGAAAAACATGAAGAGCCTGAAAAGGTGTGAAAAATAAGAAGTGCTTCAAAAGTTTTCAAAAATGAGATGTGCATGAAACGGACTGAAATATAGGAGGAGCATGAAGTGATGTTGAAAAACATGAAGAGCCTGAAAATGTGTGAAATATAGGAAGAGCTTCAAAAGGTGTCAAAAATATGAGGAGCATGAAACGGTCTGAAAACTAGGAGGAGCATGAAGCGGTGTTGAGAAACATGAAGAGCCTGAAAAGGTGTGAAAAATATGAAGAGCTTCAAAAGGTGTCAAAAATATGAGGAGCATGAAATGGCCTGAAAAGTAGGAGGAGCATGAAGTGGTTGGGAAAAACTTCAAGAGCCTGAAAAGGTGTGCAAAGTATGAAGAGCTTCAAAAGGTGTGAAATTCATGAGGAGATGAAACGGTCTGAAAAAGAGGAGGGGCATGAAGCGGTGTTCAAAAACATGCAGAGACTGAAAAGGTGTGAAAAATATGAAGAGCTTCAAAAGGTGTGAAAAATATGAGGAGCATGCAACGGTCTGAAAAATAGGAGGAGCATGATCCGGTGTTCAAAAATATGAAGAGCCTGGAAAGGTGTGAAAAATATGAAGAGCTTCAAAAGGTGTCAAAAATATGAGGAGCATGAAACGGTCTGTAAAATAGGAGGAGCATAAAGCAGTGTTGAAAAACATGAAGAGCCTGAAAAGGTGTGAAAAATATGAAGAGCTTCAAAAGGTGTGAAATACATGAGGAGCATGAAACGGTCTGAAAAATAGGAGGAGCATGAAGCGGTGTTGAAAAACATGAAGAGCCTGAAAAGGTGTGAAAAATATGAAGAGCTTCAAAAATGTGAAAAATATGAAGAGCTTCAAAAGGTGTGAAAAATACGAAGAGCTTCAAAAGTGTCAAAAATGAGATGAACATGAAACGGTCTGAAACATAGGAGGAGCATGAAGCGGTGTTGAAAATCATGAAGAGCCTGAAAAGGTGTGAAAAATATGAAGAGCTTCAAAAGGTGTGAAAAACATGAAGAGCTTCAAAAGTGGTCAAAATGAGATGAGCATGAAACGGTCTGAAACATAGGAGGAGCATGAAGTGGTGTTGAGAAAAATTAAGAGCCTGAAAAGGTGTGAAATATATGAAGAGCTTCAAAAGTTGTCAAAAATATGAGGAGAATGAAACAGTCTGAAAATTGGAGGAGCATGAAGCCGAGTTGAAAAACATGAAGAGCCTGAAAAGTGTGAAAAATACGAAGATTTTCAAAAGGTGTCAAAAATATGAGGAGCATGAAACACTCTGAGAAATAGGAAAATCATGAAGCGGTGTTGAAAAACATGAAGCCAGAAAAGGTGTGGAAAATATGAAGAGCTTCAAAAGGTGTCAAAAATATGAGGAGCATGAAACGGTTGGAAAAATAGAGGAGCATGAAACGGTGTTCAAAAACATGAAGAGCATGAAAAGGTGTGAAAAATATGAAGAGCTTCAAAAGGTGTGAAATACATGAGGAGCATGATAAGGTCTGAAAAATTTGAGGAGCATGAAGTTGTGTTGAAAAACATAAAGAGCCTGAAAAGGTGTGAAAAATATGAAAAGCTTCAAAAGGTGTGAAAAATATGAGGAGCATGAAACGGTCTGAAAAATAGGAGGAGCCTGAAGCGGTGTTCAAAAACATGAAGAGCCTGAAAAGGTGTGTAAAATATGAAGAGCTTCAAAAGGTGTCAAAAATATGAGGAGCATGAAACGGTCTGAAAAAGAGGAGGAGCATGAAGCGGTGTTGAAAAACATGAAGAGCCTGAAAACGTGTGAAAAATATGAAGAACTTCAAAAGGTGTGAAAAATGTGAAGAGCTTCAAAAGGTGTCAAAAATGAGATGAGCATGAAACGGTCTGAAAAATAGGAGGAGCATGAAGTGGTGTTGAAAAAAATGAAGAGCCTGAGAAGGTGTGAAAAATATGAAGAGTTTCAAAAGATGTGCATAATATGAAGAGCTTCAAAAGGTGTCAAAAATAAGATGAGCATGAAACGGTCTGAAAATAAGAAGGAGCATGAAGCGGTGTTCAGAAACATGAAGAGCCTGAAAAGGTGTGAAAAATATGAAGAGCTTCAAAACGTGTCCAAAATATGAGGAGTATGAAAAGGTCTGATAAATAGGAATACCATGAAGCGATGTTCAAAAACCTGAAGAGCCTGAAAAGGTGTGAAAAATATGAAGAGCTACAAAAGGTGTGAAAAATATGAGGAGCATGATCCGGTCTGAAAAATAGGACGAGCATGAAGTGGTGTTCAAAAACATGAAGAGCCTGAAAAGGTGTGAAAAATATGAAGAGTTTCAAAAGATGTGAAATATATGAAAAGCTTCAAAAGGTGTCTAAAATGAGATGAGCATGAAACGGTCTGAAAAATACTAGGAGCATGAACCGGTGTTCAAAAACATGAAGAGCCTGAAAAGGTGTGAGAAATATGAAGAGCTTCAAAAGGTGTCAATAATATGAGGAGCATGAAACGGTCTGAAAAATAGGAGGAGGATGAAGTGGTGTTCTAAACCATGAAGAGCCTGAAAAGGTGTGAGAAATATGAAGAGCTTTAAAAGGTGTCAAAATATGAGGAACATGAAACGTTCTTAAAAAAAAGAGGATCATGAAGCGGTGTTGAAAAGCATGAAGAGCCTGAAACCGTGTGAAAAATATGAATAGCTTCAAAAATGTGAAAAATATGAAGAGCTTCAAAAGGTGTGAAAAATTTGAAGAGCTTCAAAGGTGTCAAAAGGGGATGAGCATGAAATGTTCTGAAAAATACTAGGAGCATGAACCGGTGTTCAAAAACATGAAGAGCCTGAAAAGGTGTGAAACATATGAAGAGCCTCAAAAAATGTCAAAAATATAAGGAGTATGAAATGGTCTCAAAAATAGGAGGATCATGAAGCGGTGTTGAAATACATGAAGAGCCACAAAAGGTGTGAAAAATATGAAGAGCTTTAAAAGGTGTCAAAATATGAGGAGCATGAAACGTTCTGAAAAATAGGAGGATCATGAAACGGTGTTCAAAAACATGAAGAGCCTGAAAAGGTGTGAAAAATATGAAGAGCTTCAAATGGTGTCACAAATATGAGGAGCATGAAACGGTCTGAAAACTAGGAGGAGCATGAAGCGGTGTTGAGAAACATGAAGAGCCTGAAAAGGTGTGAAAAATATGAAGAGCTTCAAAAGGTGTCAAAAATATGAGGAGCATGAAATGGTCTGAAAAGTAGGAGGAGCATGAAGTGGTTGTGAAAAACTTCAAGAGCCTGAAAAGGTGTGCAAAATATAAAGAGTTTCAAAAGTTGTGAAAAATATGAAGAGTTTGAAAAGGTGTCAAAAATATGAGGAGCATGAAACGGTCTGAAAAATAGGAGGAGCATGAAACTGTGTTCAAAAACATGAAGAGCCAGAAAAGGTGTGAGAAATATGAAGAGCTTCAAAAGGTGTCAAAAATATGAGGAGCATGAAACACTCTGAAAAACAGAAGGAGCATGAAACGGTGTTCAAAAACATGAAGAGCCTGAAAAGGTGTGAAAAATATGAAGAGCTTCAAAAGGTGTCAAAAATATGAGGAACATGAAACGGTCTGAAAAATATGAGGAGCATGAAATGGTTTTGAAGAAGATGAAGAGCTTGAAAAGGTGTGAAATATATGAAGAGCTTCAAAAGGTGTCAATAATATGAGAAGCATGAAACACTCTGAAAAATAGGAGGAGCAAGAAGCAGTCGTCAAAAAACATGAAGAGCCTGAAAAGGTGTGAAAAATTTGAGGGCTTCAAAAGGTGTCAAAAATATGAAAAGCTTGAAGCTTCTGAAAAATAGGAGGAGCATGAAGCGGTCCTTAAAAACATGAAGAGCGTGAAAGGTGTGAAAAATATGAAGAGCTTCAAGGTCTCAAAAATATGAGAAGCATGAAACGGTCTGAAAAATAGGAGGAGCATGAAGCGGTGTTGAAAAACATGAAGAGCCTGAAAAGGTGTGAAAAATAAGAAGTGCTTCAAAAGTTTTCAAAAATGAGATGTGCATGAAACGGACTGAAATATAGGAGGAGCATGAAGTGATGTTGAAAAACATGAAGAGCCTGAAAATGTGTGAAATATAGGAAGAGCTTCAAAAGGTGTCAAAAATATGAGGAGCATGAAACGGTCTGAAAACTAGGAGGAGCATGAAGCGGTGTTGAGAAACATGAAGAGCCTGAAAAGGTGTGAAAAATATGAAGAGCTTCAAAAGGTGTCAAAAATATGAGGAGCATGAAATGGTCTGAAAAGTAGGAGGAGCATGAAGTGGTTGGGAAAAACTTCAAGAGCCTGAAAAGGTGTGCAAATTATGAAGAGCTTCAAAAGGTGTGAAATTCATGAGGAGATGAAACGGTCTGAAAAAGAGGAGGGGCATGAAGCGGTGTTCAAAAACATGCAGAGACTGAAAAGGTGTGAAAAATATGAAGAGCTTCAAAAGGTGTGAAAAATATGAGGAGCATGCAACGGTCTGAAAAATAGGAGGAGCATGATCCGGTGTTCAAAAATATGAAGAGCCTGGAAAGGTGTGAAAAATATGAAGAGCTTCAAAAGGTGTCAAAAATATGAGGAGCATGAAACGGTCTGTAAAATAGGAGGAGCATAAAGCAGTGTTGAAAAACATGAAGAGCCTGAAAAGGTGTGAAAAATATGAAGAGCTTCAAAAGGTGTGAAATACATGAGGAGCATGAAACGGTCTGAAAAATAGGAGGAGCATGAAGCGGTGTTGAAAAACATGAAGAGCCTGAAAACGTGTGAAAAATATGAAGAGCTTCAAAAATGTGAAAAATATGAAGAGCTTCAAAAGGTGTGAAAAATACGAATAGCTTCAAAAGTGTCAAAAATGAGATGAACATGAAACGGTCTGAAACATAGGAGGAGCATGAAGCGGTGTTGAAAATCATGAAGAGCCTGAAAAGGTGTGAAAAATATGAAGAGCTTCAAAAGGTGTGAAAAACATGAAGAGCTTCAAAAGTGGTCAAAATGAGATGAGCATGAAACGGTCTGAAAAATAGGAGGAGCATGAAGTGGTGTTGAGAAAAATTAAGAGCCTGAAAAGGTGTGAAATATATGAAGAGCTTCAAAAGTTGTCAAAAATATGAGGAGAATGAAACAGTCTGAAAATTGGAGGAGCATGAAGCCGAGTTGAAAATCATGAAGAGCCTGAAAAGTGTGAAAAATACGAAGATTTTCAAAAGGTGTCAAAAATATGAGGAGCATGAAACACTCTGAGAAATAGGAAAATCATGAAGCGGTGTTGAAAAACATGAAGCCAGAAAAGGTGTGGAAAATATGAAGAGCTTCAAAAGGTGTCAAAAATATGAGGAGCATGAAACGGTTGGAAAAATAGAGGAGCATGAAACGGTGTTCAAAAACATGAAGAGCATGAAAAGATGTGAAAAATATGAAGAGCTTCAAAAGGTGTGAAATACATGAGGAGCATGATAAGGTCTGAAAAATTTGAGGAGCATGAAGTTGTGTTGAAAAACATAAAGAGCCTGAAAAGGTGTGAAAAATATGAAGAGCTTCAAAAGGTGTGAAAAATATGAGGAGCATGAAACGGTCTGAAAAATAGGAGGAGCCTGAAGCGGTGTTCAAAAACATGAAGAGCCTGAAAAGGTGTGTAAAATATGAAGAGCTTCAAAAGGTGTCAAAAATATGAGGAGCATGAAACGGTCTGAAAAAGAGGAGGAGCATGAAGCGGTGTTGAAAAACATGAAGAGCCTGAAAGCGTGTGATAAATATGAAGAACTTCAAAAGGTGTGAAAAATGTGAAGAGCTTCAAAAGGTGTCAAAAATGAGATGAGCATGAAACGGTCTAAAAAATAGGAGGAGCATGAAGTGGTGTTGAAAAAAATGAAGAGCCTGAGAAGGTGTGAAAAATATGAAGAGTTTCAAAAGATGTGCATAATATGAAGAGCTTCAAAAGGTGTCAAAAATAAGATGAGCATGAAACGGTCTGAAAATAAGAAGGAGCATGAAGCAGTGTTCAGAAACATGAAGAGCCTGAAAAGCTGTGAAAAATATGAAGAGCTTCAAAAGGTGTCAAAAATATGAGGAGCATGAAACGGTCTGATAAATAGGAAGACCATGAAGCGATGTTCAAAAACCTGAAGAGCCTGAAAAGGTGTGAAAAATATGAAGAGCTTCAAAAGGTGTGAAAAATATGAGGAGCATGATCCGGTCTGAAAAATAGTACGAGCATGAAGCGGTGTTCAAAAATATGAAGAGCCTGAAAAGGTGTGAAAAATATGAAGAGTTTCAAAAGATGTGAAATATATGAAAAGCTTCAAAAAGTGTCTAAAATGAGATGAGCATGAAACGGTCTGAAAAATACTAGGAGCATGAACCAGTGTTCAAAAACATGAAGAGCCTGAAAAGGTGTGAGAAATATGAAGAGCTTCAAAAGGTGTCAATAATATGAGGAGCATGAAACGGTCTGAAAAATAGGAGGAGGATGAAGCGGTGTTCTAAACCATGAAGAGCCTGAAAAGGTGTGAGAAATATGAAGAGCTTTAAAAGGTGTCAAAATATGAGGAACATGAAACGTTCTTAAAAAAAAGAGGATCATGAAGCGGTGTTGAAAAGCATGAAGAGCCTGAAACCGTGTGAAAAATATGAATAGCTTCAAAAATGTGAAAAATATGAAAAGCTTCAAAAGGTGTGAAAAATTTGAAGAGCTTCAAAGGTGTCAAAATGAGATGAGCATGAAATGGTCTGAAAAATACTAGGAGCATGAACCGGTGTTCAAAAACATGAAGAGCCTGAAAATGTGTGAAATATAGGAAGAGCTTCAAAAGGTGTCAAAAATATGAGGAGCATGAAACGGTCTGAAAACTAGGAGGAGCATGAAGTGGTTGGGAAAAACTTCAAGAGCCTGAAAAGGTGTGCAAAGTATGAAGAGCTTCATAAGGTGTGAAATTCATGAGGAGATGAAACGGTCTGAAAAAGAGGAGAGGAATGAAGCGGTGTTCAAAAACATGAAGAGCCTGAAAAGGTGTGAAAAATATGAAGAGCTTCAAAAGGTGTCAAAAATATGAGGAGCATGCAACGGTCTGAAAAATAGGAGGAGCATGATCCGGTGTTCAAAAATATGAAGAGCCTGGAAAGGTGTGAAAAATATGAAGAGCTTCAAAAGGTGTCAAAAATATGAGGAGCATGAAACGGTCTGTAAAATAGGAGGAGCATAAAGCAGTGTTGAAAAACATGAAGAGCCTGAAAAGGTGTGAAAAATATGAAGAGCTTCAAAAGGTGTGAAATACATGAGGAGCATGAAACGATCTGAAAAATAGGAGGAGCATGAAGCGGTGTTGAAAAACATGAAGAGCCTGAAAACGTGTGAAAAATATGAAGAGCTTCAAAAATGTGAAAAATATGAAGAGCTTCAAAAGGTGTGAAAAATACGAAGAGCTTCAAAAGTGTCAAAAATGAGATGAACATGAAACGGTCTGAAACATAGGAGGAGCATGAAGCGGTGTTGAAAATCATGAAGAGCCTGAAAAGGTGTGAAAAATATGAAGAGCTTCAAAAGGTGTGAAAAACATGAAGAGCTTCAAAAGTGGTCAAAATGAGATGAGCATGAAACGGTCTGAAAAATAGGAGGAGCATGAAGTGGTGTTGAGAAAAATTAAGAGCCTGAAAAGGTGTGAAATATATGAAGAGCTTCAAAAGTTGTCAAACATATGAGGAGAATGAAACAGTCTGAAAATTGGAGGAGCATGAAGCCGTGTTGAAAAACATGAAGAGCCTGAAAAGTGTGAAAAATACGAAGATTTTCAAAAGGTGTCAAAAATATGAGGAGCATGAAACACTCTGAGAAATAGGAAAATCATGAAGCGGTGTTGAAAAACATGAAGCCAGAAAAGGTGTGGAAAATATGAAGAGCTTCAAAAGGTGTCAAAAATATGAGGAGCATGAAACGGTTGGAAAAATAGAGGAGCATGAAACGGTGTTCAAAAACATGAAGAGCATGAAAAGGTGTGAAAAATATGAAGAGCTTCAAAAGGTGTGAAATACATGAGGAGCATGATAAGGTCTGAAAAATAGGAGGAGCATGAAGTTGTGTTGAAAAACATAAAGAGCCTGAAAAGGTGTGAAAAATATGAAGAGCTTCAAAAGGTGTCAAAAATATGAGGAGCATGAAACGGTCTGTAAAATAGGAGGAGCATAAAGCAGTGTTGAAAAACATGAAGAGCCTGAAAAGGTGTGAAAAATATGAAGAGCTTCAAAAGGTGTGAAATACATGAGGAGCATGAAACGGTCTGAAAAATAGGAGGAGCATGAAGCGGTGTTGAAAAACATGAAGAGCCTGAAAACGTGTGAAAAATATGAAGAGCTTCAAAAATGTGAAAAATATGAAGAGCTTCAAAAGGTGTGAAAAATACGAAGAGCTTCAAAAGTGTCAAAAATGATATGAACATGAAACGGTCTGAAACATAGGAGGAGCCTGAAGCGGTGTTGAAAATCATGAAGAGCCTGAAAAGGTGTGAAAAATATGAAGAGCTTCAAAAGGTGTGAAAAACATGAAGAGCTTCAAAAGTGGTCAAAATGAGATGAGCATGAAACGGTCTGAAAAATAGGAGGAGCATGAAGTGGTGTTGAGAAAAATTAAGAGCCTGAAAAGGTGTGAAATATATGAAGAGCTTCAAAAGTTGTCAAAAATATGAGGAGAATGAAACAGCGGTGTTCAAAAACATGAAGAGCCTGAAAAGGTGTGTAAAATATGAAGAGCTTCAAAAGGTGTCAAAAATATGAGGAGCATGAAACGGTCTGAAAAAGAGGAGGAGCATGAAGCGGTGTTGAAAAACATGAAGAGCCTGAAAACGTGTGAAAAATATGAAGAACTTCAAAAGGTGTGAAAAATGTGAAGAGCTTCAAAAGGTGTCAAAAATGAGATGAGCATGAAACGGTCTGAAAAATAGGAGGAGCATGAAGTGGTGTTGAAAAAAATGAAGAGCCTGAGAAGGTGTGAAAAATATGAAGAGTTTCAAAAGATGTGCATAATATGAAGAGCTTCAAAAGGTGTCAAAAATAAGATGAGCATGAAACGGTCTGAAAATAAGAAGGAGCATGAAGCGATGTTCAGAAACATGAAGAGCCTGAAAAGGTGTGAAAAATATGAAGAGCTTCAAAACGTGTCCAAAATATGAGGAGCATCAAACGGTCTGATAAATAGGAAGACCATGAAGCGATGTTCAAAAACCTGAAGAGCCTGAAAAGGTGTGAAAAATATGAAGAGCTTCAAAAGGTGTGAAAAATATGAGGAGCATGATCCGGTCTGAAAAATAGGACGAGCATGAAGCGGTGTTCAAATACATGAAGAGCCTGAAAAGGTGTGAAAAATATGAAGAGTTTCAAAAGATGTGAAATATATGAAAAGCTTCAAAAGGTGTCTAAAATGAGATGAGCATGAAAAGGTCTGAAAAATACTAGGAGCATGAACCGGTGTTCAAAAACATGAAGAGCCTGAAAAGGTGTGAGAAATATGAAGAGCTTCAAAAGGTGTCAATAATATGAGGAGCATGAAACGGTCTGAAAAATAGGAGGAGGATGAAGCGGTGTTCTAAACCATGAAGAGCCTGAAAAGGTGTGAGAAATATGAAGAGCTTTAAAAGGTGTCAAAATATGAGGAACATGAAACGTTCTTAAAAAAAAGAGGATCATGAAGCGGTGTTGAAAAGCATGAAGAGCCTGAAACCGTGTGAAAAATATGAATAGCTTCAAAAATGTGAAAAATATGAAGAGCTTCAAAAGGTGTGAAAAATTTGAAGAGCTTCAAAGGTGTCAAAATGAGATGAGCATGAAATGGTCTGAAAAATACTAGGAGCATGAACCGGTGTTCAAAAACATGAAGAGCCTGAAAAGGTGTGAAACATATGAAGAGCCTCAAAAAATGTCAAAAATATAAGGAGTATGAAATGGTCTCAAAAATAGGAGGATCATGAAGCGGTGTTGAAATACATGAAGAGCCACAAAAGGTGTGAAAAATATGAAGAGCTTTAAAAGGTGTCAAAATATGAGGAGCATGAAACGTTCTGAAAAATAGGAGGATCATGAAACGGTGTTCAAAAACATGAAGAGCCTGAAAAGGTGTGAAAAATATGAAGAGCTTCAAATGGTGTCACAAATATGAGGAGCATGAAACGGTCTGAAAACTAGGAGGAGCATGAAGCGGTGTTGAGAAACATGAAGAGCCTGAAAAGGTGTGAAAAATATGAAGAGCTTCAAAAGGTGTCAAAAATATGAGGAGCATGAAATGGTCTGAAAAGTAGGAGGAGCATGAAGTGGTTGTGAAAAACTTCAAGAGCCTGAAAAGGTGTGCAAAATATAAAGAGTTTCAAAAGTTGTGAAAAATATGAAGAGTTTGAAAAGGTGTCAAAAATATGAGGAGCATGAAACGGTCTGAAAAATAGGAGGAGCATGAAACTGTGTTCAAAAACATGAAGAGCCAGAAAAGGTGTGAGAAATATGAAGAGCTTCAAAAGGTGTCAAAAATATGAGGAGCATGAAACAGTCTGAAAAACAGGAGGAGCATGAAACGGTGTTCAAAAACATGAAGAGCCTGAAAAGGTGTGAAAAATATGAAGAGCTTCAAAAGGTGTCAAAAATATGAGGAACATGAAATGGTCTGAAAAATATGAAGAGCATGAAATGGTTTTGAAGAAAATGAAGAGCTTGAAGAGGTGTGAAATATATGAAGAGCTTCAAAAGGTGTCAATAATATGAGAAGCATGAAACACTCTGAAAAATAGGAGGAGCAAGAAGCAGTCGTCAAAAAACATGAAGAGCCTGAAAAGGTGTGAAAAATTTGAGGGCTTCAAAAGGTGTCAAAAATATGAAAAGCTTGAAGATTCTGAAAAATGGGAGGAGCATGAAGCGGTCCTTAAAAACACGAAGAGCGTGAAAGGTGTGAAAAATATGAAGAGCTTCAAGGTCTCAAAAATATGAGAAGCATGAAACGGTCTGAAAAATAGGAGGAGCATGAAGCGGTGTTGAAAAACATGAAGAGCCTGAAAAGGTGTGAAAAATAAGAAGTGCTTCAAAAGGTGTCAGAAATATGAGGAGCATGAAACGTTCTGAAAAATAGGAGGATCATGAAACGGTGTTCAAAAACATGAAGAGCCTGAAAAGGTGTGAAAAATATGAAGAGCTTCAAATGGTGTCACAAATATGAGGAGCATGAAACGGTCTGAAAACTAGGAGGAGCATGAAGCGGTGTTGAGAAACATGAAGAGCCTGAAAAGGTGTGAAAAATATGAAGAGCTTCAAAAGGTGTCAAAAATATGAGGAGCATGAAATGGTCTGAAAAGTAGGAGGAGCATGAAGTGGTTGTGAAAAACTTCAAGAGCCTGAAAAGGTGTGCAAAATATAAAGAGTTTCAAAAGTTGTGAAAAATATGAAGAGTTTGAAAAGGTGTCAAAAATATGAGGAGCATGAAACGGTCTGAAAAATAGGAGGAGCATGAAACTGTGTTCAAAAACATGAAGAGCCAGAAAAGGTGTGAGAAATATGAAGAGCTTCAAAAGGTGTCAAAAATATGAGGAGCATGAAACAGTCTGAAAAACAGGAGGAGCATGAAACGGTGTTCAAAAACATGAAGAGCCTGAAAAGGTGTGAAAAATATGAAGAGCTTCAAAAGGTGTCAAAAATGTGAGGAACATGAAATGGTCTGAAAAATATGAAGAGCATGAAATGGTTTTGAAGAAAATGAAGAGCTTGAAGAGGTGTGAAATATATGAAGAGCTTCAAAAGGTGTCAATAATATGAGAAGCATGAAACACTCTGAAAAATAGGAGGAGCAAGAAGCAGTCGTCAAAAAACATGAAGAGCCTGAAAAGGTGTGAAAAATTTGAGGGCTTCAAAAGGTGTCAAAAATATGAAAAGCTTGAAGATTCTGAAAAATGGGAGGAGCATGAAGCGGTCCTTAAAAACACGAAGAGCGTGAAAGGTGTGAAAAATATGAAGAGCTTCAAGGTCTCAAAAATATGAGAAGCATGAAACGGTCTGAAAAATAGGAGGAGCATGAAGCGGTGTTGAAAAACATGAAGAGCCTGAAAAGGTGTGAAAAATAAGAAGTGCTTCAAAAGGTGTCAGAAATATGAGGAGCATGAAACGGTCTGAAATATAGGAGGAGCATGAAGCGGTGTTCAAAAAGATGAAGAGACTGAAAAGGTGTGAAAAATATGAAGGGCTTCAAAAGGTATCAAAAATATGAGGAGCATGAAACAGTCTGAAAAATAGGAGGAGCATGAAACGGTGTTCAAAAACATGAAGAGCCTGAAAAGGTGTCAAAAATTTGAGGGCTTCAAAAGGTGTCAAAAATATGAAAGGCTTGAAGCTTCTGAAAAATAGGAGGAGCATGAAGCGGTCCTCAAAAACATGAAGAGCGTGAAAAGGTTTGAAAAATATGAAGAGCTTCAAAAGGTGACAAAAATATGAGGAGCATGAAACGGTCTGAAAAATACGAGGAGCATGAAGCGGTGTTGAAAAACATGAAGAGCTTGAAAACGTGTGAAAACTATGAAGAGCTTCTAAAGGTGTCAATAATATGAGGAGCATGAAACAGTCTGAAAAATAGGATGAGAATGAAACGGGTTTGAAAAAGATTAAGAGCAGGAAAGGTGTGAAAAATATGAAGAGCTTCAAAAGGTGTCAAAAATATGAGGAGCATGAAACGGTCTGAAAAATCGGAGGAGCAAGAAGCGGTGTTTAAAAACATGAAGAGCCTGAAAAGGTGTGAAATATATGAAGAGCTTCAAACGGTGTCAAAAATATGAGGAGCATGAAACGGTCTGAAAAATAGGAGGAGCATGAAGCGGTGTTGAAGAACATGAAGAGCCTGAAAAGGTGTGAAAAATAGGAAGATCTTCAAAAGGTGTCAAAAATATGAGGAGCATGAACGGTCTGAAAAATAGGAGGAGCATGAAGTGGTGATGAAAAACATGAAGAGCCTGAAAAGTTGTGAAAAATACGAAGAGCTTCAAAAGGTTTCAAAAATATGAGAAGCATGAAACGACTGCAAAATAGGAGGAGCAGGAAGCGGTGTTTAAAAACATGAAGAGCCTGAAAAGGTGTGAAAAATATGAAGAGCTTCCAAAATTGTGGAAATATGAAGAGAATGAAACGGTGAAAAATAGGAGGAGCAAGAAACGGTCTGAAAAATAGGAGGAGCATGAAGCGGTGTTCAAAAACATGAAGAACCTGAAAAGGTGTGAAAAATATGAAGAGCTTGCAAAATTGTCAAAATATGAGGAGAATGAAACGGTATGAAAAATAGAGGGAGCATGAAAAGGTTTGAAAAATAGGAGGAGCATGAAACGCTGTTGAAAAACATGAAGAGCCTGAAAAGGTGTGAAAAATAGGTGGAGCTTCAAAAGGTGTCAAAAATATGAGGAGCATGAAACTGTCTGACAAATAGGAGGAGAATGAAGCGATGTTGACAAACATGAAGAGCCTGAAAAGGTGTGAAAAATATGAAGAGCTTAAAAGGTGTCAAAAATGTGAGCAGCATGAAACGGTCTGAAAAATAGGAGGAGCATGAAGCGGTTGTCAAAAACATGAACAGCTTGAAAAGGTTTGAAAAGTATAAAGAGCTTCAAAAAGTGTCAAAAATGTGAGGAGCATGAAACGGTCTGAAAAATAGGAGGAGAATGAAGCGGTGTTGGAAAACATGAAGATCCGGAATAGGTGTGTGTAATATGAAGAGCTTCAAAAATGTGAAAAGTATGAAGAGCTTCAAAAGGTGTGAAAAATACGAAGAGCTTCAAAAATGTGAAAAATATGAAGAGCTTCAAAGGTTGTGAAAAATATGAAGAGTTTCAAAAGGTGTCAAAATTATGAGGAGCAAGAAACGGTCTGAAAAATAGGAGGAGCATGAAACGGTGTTCAAAAATTTGAAGAGCCTGAAAAGGTGTGAAAAATATGAAGAGCTTCAAATGGTGTCACAAATATGAGGAGCATGAAACGGTCTGAAAACTAGGAGGAGCATGAAGCGGTGTTGAGAAACATGAAGAGCCTGAAAAGGTGTGAAAAATATGAAGAGCTTCAAAAGGTGTCAAAAATATGAGGAGCATGAAACGGTCTGAAAAGTAGGAGGAGCATGAAGTGGTTGTGAAAAACTTCAAGAGCCTGAAAAGGTGTGCAAAATATAAAGAGTTTCAAAAGTTGTGAAAAATATGAAGAGTTTGAAAAGGTGTCAAAAATATGAGGAGCATGAAACGGTCTGAAAAATAGGAGGAGCATGAAACTGTGTTCAAAAACATGAAGAGCCAGAAAAGGTGTGAGAAATATGAAGAGCTTCAAAAGGTGTCAAAAATATGAGGAGCATGAAACAGTCTGAAAAACAGGAGGAGCATGAAACGGTGTTCAAAAACATGAAGAGCCTGAAAAGGTGTGAAACATATGAAGAGCTTCAAAAGGTGTCAAAAATATGAGGAACATGAAACGGTCTGAAAAATATTAGGAGCATGAAATGGTTTTGAAGAAGATGAAGAGCTTGAAAATGTGTGAAAAATATGAAGAGCTTCAAAAGGTGTGAAAAATACGAAGAGCTTCAAAAGTGTCAAAAATGAGATGAACATGAAACTCTCTGAAACATTGGAGGAGCATGAAGCAGTGTTGAAAATCATGAAGAGCCTGAAAAGGTGTGAAAAATATGAAGAGCTTCAAAAGTTGTGAAAAACATGAAGAGCTTCAAAAGTGGTCAAAATGAGATGAGCATGAAACGGTCTGAAAAATAGGAGGAGCATGAAGTGGTGTTGAGAAAAATTAAGAGCCTGAAAAGGTGTGAAATATATGAAGAGCTTCAAAAGTTGTCAAAAATATGAGGAGAATGAAACAGTCTGAAAATTGGAGGAGCATGAAGCCGTGTTGAAAAACATGAAGAGCCTGAAAAGTGTGAAAAATACGAAATTTTTCAAAAGGTGTCAAAAATATGAGGAGCATGAAACACTCTGAGAAATAGGAAAATCATGAAGCGGTGTTGAAAAACATGAAGCCAGAAAAGGTGTGGAAAATATGAAGAGCTTCAAAAGGTGTCAAAAATATGAGGAGCATGAAACGGTTGGAAAAATAGAGGAGGATGAAACGGTGTTCAAAAACTTGAAGAGCATGAAAAGGTGTGAAAAATATGAAGAGATTCAAAAGGTGTGAAATACATGAGGAGCATGAAACGGTCTGAAAAATAGGAGGAGCCTGAAGCGGTGTTCAAAAACATGAAGAGCCTGCAAAGGTGTGTAAAATATGAAGAGCTTCAAAAGGTGTCAAAAATATGAGGAGCATGAAACGGTCTGAAAAAGAGGAGGAGCATGAAGCGGTGTTGAAAAACATGAAGAGCCTGAAAACGTGTGAAAAATGTGAAGAACTTCAAAAGGTGTGAAAAATGTGAAGAGCTTCAAAAGGTGTCAAAAATGAGATGAGCATGAAACGGTCTGAAAAATAGGAGGAGCATGAAGTGGTGTTGAAAAAAATGAAGAGCCTGAGAAGGTGTGAAAAATATGAAGAGTTTCAAAAGATGTGCATAATATGAAGAGCTTCAAAAGGTGTCAAAAATAAGATGAGCATGAAACGGTCTGAAAATAAGAAGGAGCATGAAGCGATGTTCAGAAACATGAAGAGCCTGAAAAGGTGTGAAAAATATGAAGAGCTTCAAAACGTGTCCAAAATATGAGGAGCATCAAACGGTCTGATAAATAGGAAGACCATGAAGCGATGTTCAAAAACCTGAAGAGCCTGAAAAGGTGTGAAAAATATGAAGAGCTTCAAAAGGTGTGAAAAATATGAGGAGCATGATCCGGTCTGAAAAATAGGACGAGCATGAAGCGGTGTTCAAAAACATGAAGAGCCTGAAAAGGTGTGAAAAATATGAAGAGTTTCAAAAGATGTGAAATATATGAAAAGCTTCAAAAGGTGTCTAAAATGAGATGAGCATGAAACGGTCTGAAAAATACTAGGAGCATGAACCGGTGTTCAAAAACATGAAGAGCCTGAAAAGGTGTGAGAAATATGAAGAGCTTCAAAAGGTGTCAATAATATGAGGAGCATGAAACGGTCTGAAAAATAGGAGGAGGATGAAGCGGTGTTCTAAACCATGAAGAGCCTGAAAAGGTGTGAGAAATATGAAGAGCTTTAAAAGGTGTCAAAATATGAGGAACATGAAACGTTCTTAAAAAAAAGAGGATCATGAAGCGGTGTTGAAAAGCATGAAGAGCCTGAAACCGTGTGAAAAATATGAATAGCTTCAAAAATGTGAAAAATATGAAGAGCTTCAAAAGGTGTGAAAAATTTGAAGAGCTTCAAAGGTGTCAAAATGAGATGAGCATGAAATGGTCTGAAAAATACTAGGAGCATGAACCGGTGTTCAAAAACATGAAGAGCCTGAAAAGGTGTGAAACATATGAAGAGCCTCAAAAAATGTCAAAAATATAAGGAGTATGAAATGGTCTCAAAAATAGGAGGATCATGAAGTGGTGTTGAAATACATGTAGAGCCACAAAAGGTGTGAAAAATATGAAGAGCTTAAAAAGTTGTGAAATACATGAGGAGCATGAAACGGTCTGAAAAATAGGAGGAGCATGAAGCGGTGTTGAAAACCATGAAGAGCCTGAAAAGGTGTGAAAAATATGAAGAGCTTCAAAACGTGTCAAAAATATGAGGAGCACGAAACGGTCTGAAAAATAGGAGGAGCAAGAAGTGGTGTTGAAAAACATGAAGACCCTGAAAACGTGTGAAAAATATGAAGAGCTTCAAAAGGTGTGAAAAATATGAAGAGTTTCAAAAGATATCAAAAATGAGATGTGCATGAAACGGACTGAAAAATCGGAGGAGCATGAAGTGGTGTGAAAAAACATGAAGAGCATGAAAATGTGTGAAATATATGAAGAGCTTCAAAAGGTGTCAAAAATATGAGGAGCATGAAACGGTCTGAAATGTAGGAGGAGCATGAAGTCTTTGGGAAAAACATGAAGAGCCTGAAAAGGTGTGCAAAACATGAAGAGCTTCAAAAGGTGTGAAATTCATGAGGAGATGAAACCGTATGAAAAATAGGAAGGGCATGAAGTGGTGTTCAAAAACATGCAGAGACTGAAAATGTGTGAAAAATATGAAGAGCTTCAAAAGGTGTCAAAAATATGAAGAGCTTCAAAAGGTGTAAAAAATGAGATGATCATGAAACGGTGTGAAAAATAGGAGGAGCATGAAGTGGTGTTGAAAAAAATGAAGAGCCTGAGAAGGTGTGAAAAATATGAAGAGTTTCAAAAGACGTGAAAAATATGAAGAGCTTCAAAAGATATCAAAAATGAGAGGAGCATGAAACGGTCTGAAAAATAGGAGGAGCATGAAGTGGTGTTCAAAAACATGAAGAGCTTGAAAAGGTGTGAAAAATATGAAGAGCTTCAAAAGGTGTCAATGGAATGAGGAGCATGAAACGTTCTGAAAAATGTGAGTAGCATGAAACGGTGTTCAAAAACATGAAGAGCCTGAAAAGGTGTGAAAAATATTAAGAGCTTCAAAAAGTGTGAAATACATGAGGAGCATGAAAAGGTCTGAAAAATAAGAGAAGCGTTAAGTTGTGTTGAAAAACATGAAGGGCCTGAAAAGGTGTGAGAAATATGAAGAGCTTTAAAAGGTGTCAAATATGAGGAGCATGAAACGTTCTGAAAAATAGGAGGATCAAGAAACGGTGTTCAAAAACCTGAAGAGCCTGAAAAGGTGTGAAAAATATGAAGAGCCTCAAAAAATGTCAAAAATATAAGGAGTATGAAATGGTCTCAAAAATAGGAGGAGCTTGAAGCGGTGTTGAAAAACTTGAAAAGCCTGAAACCGTGTGAAAAATATGAAGAGCTTCAAAAATGTGAAAACTATGAAGAGCTTCAAAAGGTTTGAAAAATATGAAGAGCTTCAAAAGGTTTCAAAAATTAAATGAGCATGAAACGGTCTGAAAAATAGGAGGTGCATGAAGCGGTGTTGAAAATCATGAAGAGCCTGAAAAGGTGTGAAAAATATGAAGAGCTTCAAAAGATGTACAAAATGAGATGTGCATGAAACGGGATGAAAAATCGGAGGAGCATGAAGTGGTGTTGAAAAACATGAAGAGCCTGAAAATGTGTGAAATATATGAACAGCTTCAAAATGTGTCAAATATATGAGGAGCATGAAACGGTCTGAAAAATAGCAGGAGCATGAAGCGGTGTTGAAAAACATGAAGAGCCTGAAAATGTGTGAAAAATATGAAGAACTTCAAAAGGTGTCAAAAATATGAGGAGCATGGAATGGTCTGAAAAGTTGGAGGAGCATGAAGTCGTTGTGAAAAACATGAAGAGCCGGAAAAGGTGTGCAAAATATGAAGAGCTTCAAAAGGTGTGAAATTCATGAGGAGATGAAACGGTCTGAAAAATAGGAGGGGAATGAAGCGGTGTTCAAACACATGCAGAGACTGAAAAGGTGCCAAAAATATGAAGAGGTTCAAAAGGTGTCAAAAATATGAAGAGCTTCAAAAGGTGTCAAAAATGAGATGAGAATGAAACGGTCTGAAAAATAGGAGGAGCATGAAGTGGTGTTGAAAAAATGAAGAGCCTGAGAGGTTGTGAAAAATATGAAGAGTTTCAAAAGACGTGAAAAATATGAAGAGCTTCAAAAGATATAAAAAATGAGATGAGCATGAAACGGTCTGAAAAATAAGAGGAGCATGAAGCGGTGTTGAAAAACATGAGGAGTCTGAAAAGGTGTGAGAAATATGAAGAGCTTCAACAGGTGTCAAAATTATTAGGAGCATGAAAGGGTCTGCAAAAAAGGAGAAGCATGAAGTGGTGTTGAAAAACATGAAGAGCCTGAAAAGGTGTGAAAAATATGAAGAGCTTCAAAAGGTGTGAAAAATATGAGGAGCTTGAAACGGTCTGAAAAATAGGAGCATGAAACGGTGTTCAAAAACATGAAGAGCCTGAAAAGGTGTGAAAAATATGAAGAGCTTTAAAAGGTGTCAAAATATGAGGAGCATGAAACGTTCTGAAAAATAGGAGGATCAAGAAACGGTGTTGAAAAATATGAAGAGGCTGAAATGGTGTGAAAAATATGAAGAGCCTCAAAAAATGTCAAACATATAAGGAGTATGAAAT
Source organism: Dama dama (assembly GCF_033118175.1). NCBI lineage: Eukaryota > Metazoa > Chordata > Mammalia > Artiodactyla > Cervidae > Dama > Dama dama. The sequence continues at coordinate 6,929,723 of NC_083709.1, forward strand.
GGTCTCAAAAATAGGAGGAGCATGAAGCGGTCTTGAAAACCATGAAGAGCCTGAAACCGTGAGAAAAATAAGAAGAGCTTCAAAAATGTGAAAAATATGAAGAGCTTCAAAAGATATGAAAAATATGAAGAGCTTCAAAAGTTGTCAAAAATTAGATGAGCATGAAACGGTCTGAAAAATAGGAGGTGCATGAAGCGGTGTTGAAAATCATGAAGAGCCTGAAAAGGTGTGAAAAATATGAAGAGCTTCAAAAGCTGTGAAAAATATGAAGAGCTTCAAAAGGTGTCAAAAATATGAGGAGCATGAAATGGACGGAAAAATAGGAGGAGCATGAAACGGTGTTGAAAAACATGAAGAGCCTGAAAACGTGTGAAAAATATGAAGAGCTTCAAAAGGTGTGAAAAATATGAGGAGCTTGAAACGGTCTGAAAAATAAGAGGAGCATGAAACGGTGTTCAAAAACATGAAGAGCCTGAAAAGGTGTGAACAATATGAAGAGCTTTAAAAGGTGTCAAAATATGAGGAGCTTGAAACGGTCTGAAAAATAAGAGGAGCATGAAGCGGTGTTCAAAACATGAAGAGCCTGGAAAGGTGTGAAAAATATGAAAAGCTTAAAAGGTGTGAAAAATATGAAGAGCTTCAAAAGATGTAAAAAATGAGTTGTGCATGAAACAGACTGAAAAATCGGAGGAGCATGAAGTGGTGTTGAAAAACATGAAGAGCCTGAAAAGGTGTGAAAAATATGAAGAACTTCAAAAGGTGTCAAAAATATGAGGAGCATGTAACGGTCTGAAAAGTTCGAGAAGCATGAAGTCGTTGTGAAAAACATTAAGAGCCTGAAAAGGTGTGCAAAATATGAAGAGCTTCAAAAGGTGTGAAATTCATGAAGAGATGAAACGGTCTGAAAAATAGGAGGGGAATGAAGCGGTGTTCAAGCACATGCAGAGACTGAAAAGGTGTGAAAAATATGAAGAGCTTCAAAGGTGTAAAAAATATGAAGAGCTTCAAAAGGCGTCAAAAATGAGATGAGAATGAAACGGTCTGAAAAATAGGAGGATCAAGAAGCGGTGCTGAAAATCATGAAAAGCCTGAAAATGTGTGAAAAATATGAGGAGCTTCAAAAGGTGTGCAAAATATGAAGAGCTTCAAAAGGTGTAAAAAATGAGATGAGCATGAAGCGGTCTGAAAAATAAGAGGAGCAAGAAGCGGTGTTTAAAAACATGAAGAGCCTGAAAACGTTTGAAAAATATGAAGAGCTTGAATCGGTGTGAAAAATATGAAGAGCTTCAAAAGGTATCAGAAATGAGAGGAGCATGAAACGGTCTGAAAAATAGGAGGAGCATGAAACGGTGTTCAAAAACATGAAGAGCCTGAAAAGGTGTGAAAAATATGAGAGCTTCAAAAGGTGTGAAATACATGAGAAGCGTGAAATGGTCTGAAAAATAGAAGGAGCATGAAGCTGTGTTGAAAAACATGAAGAGAATGAAAAGGTGTAAAAAATATGAAGAGCTTCAAAAGGTTTCAGAAAAATGAGGAGAATGAAACGGTCTGAAAAATAGGAGGATCATGAAGGGTGTTTAAAAACATGAAGAGCCTGAAAAGGTGTGAAAAATATGAAGAGCTTCAAAAGGTGTCAAAATTATGACGAACATGAAACGGTCTGAAAATAGGAGGAGCATGAAGCTGTGTTCAAAAACATGAAAAGCCTGAAAAGGTGTGAAAAATATGAAGAGCTTCAAAAGGTGTCAAAAATGAGATGAGCATGAAACGGTCTGAAAAATAGGAGGATCATGCAGCGGTGTTGAAAAACATGAAGAGCCTGAAAATGTGTGAAAAATATGAAGAGCTTCAAAAGGTGTGAAAAATATGAAGAGCTTCAAAACGTGACCAAAATGAGATGAGCATGAAACGGTCTGAAAAATAGGAGGACCATGAAGCGGTGTTGAAAAACGTGAAGAGCCTGAAAATGTGTGAAAAATATGAAGAGCTTCAAAAGGTGTGAAAAATATGAAGAGCTTCAAAAGGTGTGAAAAATATGAAGAGTTTCAAAAGATGTCAAAAATGAGATGTGCATGAAACGGACTGAAAAATCGGAGGAGCATGAAGTGGTGTGAAAAAACATGAAGAGCATGAAAATGTGTGAAATATATGAAGAGCTTCAAAAGGTGTCAAAAATATGAGGAGCATGAAACGGTCTGAAAAGTAGGAGGAGCATGAAGTCTTTGGGAAAAACATGAAGAGCCTGAAAACGTGTGCAAAATATGAAGAGCTTCAAAAGGTGTGAAATTCATGAGGAGATGAAAACGTATGAATATTAGGAAGGGCATGAAGTGGTGTTCAAAAACATGCAGAGACTGAAAATGTGTGAAAAATATGAAGAGCTTCAAAAGGTGTCAAAAATATGAAGAGCTTCAAAAGGTGTAAAAAATGAGATGAGCATGAAACGGTGTGAAAAATAGGAGGAGCATGAAGTGGTGTTGAAAAAAATGAAGAGCCTGAGAAGGTGTGAAAAATATGAAGAGTTTCAAAAGACTTGAAAAATAAGAAGAGCTTCAAAAGATATCAAAAATGAGAGGAGCATGAAACGGTCTGAAAAATAGGAGGAGCATGAAGTGGTGTTGAAAAACATGAAGAGCTTGAAATGGTGTGAAAAATATGAAGAGCTTCAAAAGGTGTCAATAGGATGAGGAGCATGAAACGGTCTGAAAAATAAGAGAAGCGTTAAGTTGTGTTGAAAAACATGAAGGGCCTGAAAAGGTGTGAGAAATATGAAGAGCTTTAAAAGGTGTCAAAATATGAGGAGCATGAAACGTTCTGAAAAATAGGAGGATCAAGAAACGGTGTTCAAAAACATGAAGAGCCTGAAAAGGTGTGAAAAATATGAAGAGCCTCAAAGAATGTCAAAAATATAAGGAGTATGAAATGGTCTCAAAAATAGGAGGAGCTTGAAGCGGTGTTGAAAAACTTGCAGAGCCTGAAACCGTGTGAAAAATATGAAGAGCTTCAAAAATGTGAAAAATATGAAGAGCTTCAAAAGGTTTGAAAAATATGAAGAGCTTCAAAAGGTGTCAAAAATTAAATGAGCATGAAACGGTCTGAAAAATAGGAGGTGCATGAAGCGGTGTTGAAAATCATGAAGAGCCTGAAAAGGTGTGAAAAATATGAAGAGCTTCAAAAAGTGTGATACATGAGGAGCATGAAACGGTCTGAAAAATAAGAGAAGCGTTAAGTAGTGTTGAAAAACATGAAGGGCCTGAAAAGGTGTGAGAAATATGTAGAGTTTCAAAAGGTGTCAATAATATGAGGAGCATGAAATGGTCTGAAAAATACGAGGAGAATGAAGTAGTGTTCAAAAACATGAAGAGCCTGAAAAGGTGTGAAAAATATGAAGAGCTTTAAAAGGTGTCAAAATATGAGGAGCATGAAACGTTCTGAAAAATAGGAGGATCAAGAAACGGTGTTCAAAAACATGAAGAGCCTGAAAAGGTGTGAAAAATATGAAGAGCCTCAAAAAATGTCAAAAATATAAGGAGTATGAAATGGTCTCAAAAATAGGAGGAGCTTGAAGCGGTGTTGAAAACTTGAAGAGCCTGAAACCTTGTGAAAAATATGAAGAGCTTCAAAAATGTGAAAAATATGAAGAGCTTCAAAAGATTTGAAAAATATGAAGAGCTTCAAAAGGTTTCAAAAATTAAATGAGCATGAAACGGTCTGAAAAATAGGAGGTGCATGAAGCGGTGTTGAAAATCATGAAGAGCCTGAAAAGGTGTGAAAAATATGAAGAGCTTCAAAAGATGTACAAAATGAGATGTGCATGAAACGGGCTGAAAAATCGGAGGAGCATGAAGTGGTGTTGAAAAACATGAAGAGCCTGAAAATGTGTGAAATATATGAACAGCTTCAAAATGTGTCAAATATATGAGGAGCATGAAACGGTCTGAAAAATAGGAGGGGAATGAAGCGGTGTTCAAACACATGCAGAGACTGAAAAGGTGCCAAAAATATGAAGAGGTTCAAAAGGTGTCAAAAATATGAAGGGCTTCAAAAGTTGTCAAAAATGAGATGAGAATGAAACGGTCTGAAAAATAGGAGGAGCATGAAGTGGTGTTGAAAAAAATGAAGAGCCTGAGAGGTTGTGAAAAATATGAAGAGTTTCAAAAGACGTGAAAAATATGAAGAGCTTCAAAAGATATAAAAAATGAGATGAGCATGAAACGGTCTGAAAAATAAGAGGAGCATGAAGCGGTGTTGAAAAACATGAGGAGTCTGAAAAGGTGTGAGAAATATGAAGAGCTTCAACAGGTGTCAAAATTATTAGGAGCATGAAAGGGTCTGCAAAAAAGGAGAAGCATGAAGTGGTGTTGAAAAACATGAAGAGCCTGAAAAGGTGTGAAAAATATGAAGAGCTTCAAAAGGTGTGAAAAATATGAGAAGCTTGAAACGGTCTGAAAAATAGGAGGAGCATGAAACGGTGTTCAAAAACATGAAGAGCCTGAAAAGGTGTGAAAAATATGAAAAGCTTTAAAAGATGTCAAAATATGAGGAGCATGAAACGTTCTGAAAAATAGGAGGATCAAGAAACGGTGTTGAAAAATATGAAGAGGCTGAAATGGTGTGAAAAATATGAAGAGCCTCAAAAAATGTCAAACATATAAGGAGTATGAAATGGTCTCAAAAATAGGAGGAGCATGAAGCGGTCTTGAAAACCATGAAGAGCCTGAAACCGTGAGAAAAATAAGAAGAGCTTCAAAAATGTGAAAAATATGAAGAGCTTCAAAAGGTATGAAAAATATGAAGAGCTTCAAAAGTTGTCAAAAATTAGATGAGCATGAAACGGTCTGAAAAATAGGAGGTGCAGGAAGCGGTGTTGAAAATCATGAAGAGCCTGAAACGGTGTGAAAAATATGAAGAGCTTCAAAAGCTGTGAAAAATATGAAGAGCTTCAAAAGGTGTCAAAAATATGAGGAGCATGAAATGGACGGAAAAATAGGAGGATCATGAAACGGTGTTGAAAAATATGAAGAGCCTGAAAACGTGTGAAAAATATGAAGAGCTTCAAAAGGTGTGAAAAATATGAAAAGCTTAAAAGGTGTGAAAAATATGAAGAGCTTCAAAAGATGTAAAAAATGAGTTGTGCATGAAACAGACTGAAAAATCGGAGGAGCATGAAGTGGTGTTGAAAAACATGAAGAGCCTGAAAATGTGTGAACTATATGAACAGCTTCAAAATGTATCAAATATATGAGGAGCATGAAACGGACTGCAAAATAGCAGGAGCATGAAGCGGTGTTGAAAAACATGAAGAGCCTGAAAAGGTGTGAAAAATATGAAGAACTTCAAAAGGTGTGAAATTCATGAAGAGATGAAACGGTCTGAAAAATAGGAGGGGCATGAAGCGGTGTTCAAACACATGCAGAGACTGAAAAGGTGTGAAAAATATGAAGAGCTTCAAAGGTGTAAAAAATATGAAGAGCTTCAAAAGGCGTCAAAAATGAGATGAGAATGAAACGGTCTGAAAAATAGGAGGATCAAGAAGCGGTGCTGAAAATCATGAAGAGCCTGAAAATGTGTGAAAAATATGAGGAGCTTCAAAAGGTGTGCAAAATATGAAGAGCTTCAAAAGGTGTAAAAAATGAGATGAGCATGAAGCGGTCTGAAAAATAAGAGGAGCAAGAAGCGGTGTTCAAAAACATGAAGAGCCTGAAAACGTTTGAAAAATATGAAGAGCTTGAATCGGTGTGAAAAATATGAAGAGCTTCAAAAGGTGTCAGAAATGAGAGGAGCATGAAACGGTCTGAAAAATAGGAGGAGCATGAAACGGTGTTCAAAAACATGAAGAGCCTGAAAAGGTGTGAAAAATATGAGAGCTTCAAAAGGTGTGAAATACATGAGAAGCGTGAAATGGTCTGAAAAATAGAAGGAGCATGAAGCTGTGTTGAAAAACATGAAGAGAATGAAAAGGTGTAAAAAATATGAAGAGCTTCAAAAGGTGTCAAAATTATGACGAACATGAAACGGTCTGAAAAATAGGAGGAGCATGAAGCTGTGTTCAAAAACATGAAAAGCCTGAAAAGGTGTGAAAAATATGAAGAGCTTCAAAAGGTGTCAAAAATGAGATGAGCATGAAACGGTCTGAAAAATAGGAGGATCATGCAGCGGTGTTGAAAAACATGAAGAGCCTGAAAATGTGTGAAAAATATGAAGAGCTTCAAAAGGTGTGAAAAATATGAAGAGCTTCAAAACGTGACCAAAATGAGATGAGCAGGAAACGGTCTGAAAAATAGGAGGACCATGAAGCGGTGTTGAAAATTGTGAAGAGCCTGAAAATGTGTGAAAAATATGAAGATCTTCAAAAGGGGTCAAAAATATGAGGAGCATGAAACGGTCGAAAAATAGGAGGAGCATGAAGTGGTGTTCAAAAACATGAAGAGCCTGAAAAGGTGTGAAAAACATGAAAGGCCTCAAAACGTGTCAAAAATATGAGGAGCATGAAACGGTCTGAAAAATAGGAGGAGCATGAAGTGGTGTTGAAAAACATGAAGAGCCTGAAAAGGTGTGAAAATATGAAAAGCTTCAAAAGCTGTCAAAAATATGAAGAGCATGAAACGGTCTGAAAAATAGGAAGAGCATGAAGTGGTGTTGAAAAACATGAAGAGCCTGAAAACGTGTGAAAAATATGAAGAGCTTCAAAAGGTGTGAAAAATATGAAGAGCTACAAAAGGTGTCAAAAATGAGATGAGCATGAAACTGTCTGTAAAATAGGAGGAGCATGAAGTGGTATTGAAAAAAATGAAGAGCTTCAAAAGGTGTGAAAAATATGAAGAGCTTCAAAAGGTGTGAAAAATATGAAGAGCTACAAAAAGTGTCAAACATTTGAGGACAATGAAGCGGTCTGAAAAATAGGAGGATCAACAAGCGGTGTTCAAAAACATGAAGAGCCTGAAAAGGTGTGAAAAATATGCAGAGCGTCAAGAGGTGTGAAATACATGAGCAGCATGAAAAGGTCTGAAAAATAGGAGGAGCATGAATCGGTGTTGAAAAACATGAAGAGCCTGAAAAGGTGTGAAAAATATGAAGAGCTTCAAAAGGTGTCAAAAATATGAGGAGCATGAAACGGTCTGAAAAATAGAAGGAGCATGAAGCAGTGTTCAAAGACATGAAGAGCCTGAAAAGTTGTGAAAAATATGAAGAGCTTCAAAAGGTGTGAAATACATGAGGAGCATGAAACATTCAGAAATATAGGAGGAGCATGAAAAGGTGTTCAAAAACATGAAGAGCTTCAAAAGGTGTCAAAAGTATGACGAGCATGAAACGGTCTGAAAAATAGGAGGATCATGAAGCGGTGTTGAAAAACATGAAGAGCCTGAAATAGTGTGAAAAATACGAAGAGCTACAAAAAGTTTCAAACATTTCAGGACAATGAAGCGGTCTGAAAAATAGGAGGATCAACAAGCGGTGTTCAAAAACATGAAGAGCCTGAAAAGGCGTGAAAAATATGCAGAGCGTCAAGAGGTGTGAAATACATGAGCAGCATGAAAAGGTCTGAAAAATAGGAGGAGCATGAATCGGTGTTGAAAAACATGAAGAGCCTGAAAAGGTGTGAAAAATATGAAGAGCTTCAAAAGGTGTCAAAATTATGAGGAGCATGAGACGGTCTGAAAAATAGGAGGAGCATGACGGGGTTCAGAAACATGTAGAGCCTGAAAAGGTGTGAAAAATATGACGAGCTTCAAAAGGTGTCAAACATATTAGGAGCATGAAACGGTCTGAAAAATAGGAGAATCAAGACGCGGTGTTGAAAAACATGAAGAGCCTGAAAAGGTGTGAAAAATATGCAGAGCTTCAAAAGGTGTGAAATACATGAGGAGCATGAAACGGTCTGAAAAATAGGAGGAGCATGAAGTGGTGTTGAAAATCGTGAAGAGCCTGAAAAGTTGTGAAAAATATGAAGAGCTTCAAAAGGTGTGAAAAATATGAGGAAAATTAAACGGTCTGAAAAATAGGAGGAGCATCAAGCAATGTTCAAAAACATGAAGAGCCTGACAAGTTGTGTAAAATATGTAGAGCTTCAAAAGGTGTCAAATATATGAGGAGCATGAAACGGACTGAAAAATAGGAGGAGCTTGAAACGCTGTTCAAAAACACGAAGAGCCTGAAAAGGTGTGAAATATACGAAGAGCTTCAAAAGGTGTGAAAAATAGGAGGAGCATGAAACGGTCTGAAAAATAGGAGCAGCATGAAACGGTGTTCAAAAACATGAAGAGCCTGAAAAGGTGTGAAAAATATGAAGAGCTTCAAAAGGTGTGAAAAATAGGAGGAGCATGAAGCGGTGTTCAAATACATGAAGAGCCTGAAAAGGTGTGAAAAATATGAGAGCTTCAAAAGGTGTGAAATACATGTGGAGCAATATACGGTCTGCAAAAAAGGCGGAGCATGAAGCGGTGTTCAAAAACATGAAGAGCCTGAAAAGGTGTGAAAGATATGAACAGCATCAAAAGGTGTGAAAAACAGAAGCAGCATGAAACGGTGTTCAAAAACGTGAAGAGCCTAATAATGTGTGAAAAATATGAAGAGCTTCAAAAGTTGTGAAAAATATGAGGAGCATGAAACGGTCTGAAAAATAGGAGGAGCATGAAACGGTGTTCAAAAACATGAAGAGCCTGAAAAGGTGTGAAAAATATGAAGAGCTTCAAAAGGTGTCAAAAATATGAGGAGCATGAAACGGTCTGAAAAATAGAAGAAGCATGAAGCGGTGTTCAAAGACATGAAGAGCCTGAAAAGTTGTGAAAAATATGAAGAGCTTCAAAATGTGTGAAATACATGAGGAGCATTAACATTCTGAAATATAGGAGGAGCATGAAAAGGTGTTCAAAAACATGAAGAGCTTCAAAAGGTGTCAAAAGTATGACGAGCATGAAACGGTCTGAAAAATAGGAGGATCATGAAGCGGTGTTGAAAAACATGAAGAGCCTGAAATGGTGTGAAAAATATGAAGAGCTACAAAAAGTGTCAAACATTTGAGGACAATGAAGCGGTCTGAAAAATAGGAGGATCAACAAGCGGTGTTCAAAAACATGAAGAGCCTGAAAAGGTGTGAAAAATATGCAGAGCGTCAAGAGGTGTGAAATACATGAGCAGCATGAAAAGGTCTGAAAAATAGGAGGAGCATGAATCGGTGTTGAAAAACATGAAGAGCCTGAAAAGGTTTGAAAAATATGAAGAGCTTCAAAAGGTGTCAAAATATGAGGGGCATGAAACTGTCTGAAAAATAGGAGGAGCATGAAACCTTGTTGAAAAACATGAAGACCCTGAAAAGGTGTGAAAAATATGAAGAGCTTCAAAAGGTGTCAAAATATGAGGAGCATGAAACAGTCTGAAAAATAGGAGGAGCATGAAACGGTGTTGAAAACATGAAGAGCCTGAAAAGGTGTGAAAAATATGAAGAGCTTCAAAAGGTGTCAAAAATATGAGGAGCATGAAACGGTGTGAAAAATATGAGGAGCATGAAACGGTGTACAAAAACATGAAAACCCTGAAAAGCTGTGAAATATATGTAGAGCTTCAAAAGATGTCAAAAATAGGAGGAGCATGAAGCGGTGTAGAAAAACATGAAGAGTCTGAAAAGGCATGAAAAATATGAAGAGCTTCAAAAGATGTCAAAAATATGAGGAGCATGACACGGTCAGAAATATAGGAGGAGCATGAAGTGGTGTTAAAAACATGAAGAACCTGAAAAGTTGTGAAAAATATGAAGAGCTTCAAAAGGTGTCAAATATATGAGGAGTATGAAACGGTCTGAAAAATGGGAGGAGCTTGAAGCGGTGTTGAAAAAGATGAAGAGCTTGAATACGTGTGAAAAATATGACGAGCTTCAAAAGGTGTCAAAAATATGAGGAGCATGAAACAGTCTGAAAAATAGGAGGAGCATGAAGCGGATTTGAAAAGCATGAAGAGCCTGAAAAGGTGTGAAACATATGAAGAGCTTCAAAAGGTGTAAAAAATATGAGGAGCTTGAAACGGTCTGAAAAATAAGAGGATCTGGTTTCCTCAGTGTGTATGCCCAGAAGTGGGATTGCTGGGTCATATGGCAGTTCTATTTCCAGTTTTTTAAGAAATCTCCACACTGTTTTCCATAGGGGCTGTACTAGTGTGCATTCCCACCAACAGTTTAAGAGGGTTCCCTTTTCTCCACACCATCTCCAGCATTTATTGCTTGTAGACTTTTGGATAGCAGCCATCCTGACTGGCATGTAATGGTACCTCATTGTGGTTTTGATTTGCATTTCTCTAATAATGAGTGATGTTGAGCATCTTTTCATGTGTTTGTTATCCATCTGTATGTCTTCTTTGGAGAAATGTCTGTTTAGTTCTTTGGCTCATTTTTTATTGGGTCATTTATTTTTCTGCAATTGAGCTGCAGGATTTGCTTGTATATTTTTGAGATTAATCCTTTGTCTGTTTCTTCATTTGCTATTATTTTCTCCCAATCTGAGGGCTGTCTTTTCACCTTACTTATAGTTTCCTTTGTAGTGCAAAAGCTTTTAAGTTTCATTAGGTCCCATTTGTTTAGTTTTGCTTTTATTTCTAATATTCTGGGAGGTGGGTCATAGAGGATCTTGCTTTGATTTATGTCGGAGAGTGTTTTGCCTATCTTCTCCTCTAGGAGTTTTATAGTTTCTGGTCTTACATTTAGATCTTTAATCCATTTTGAGTTTATTTTTGTGTATGGTGTTAGAAAGTGTACTATTTTCATTCTTTTACAAGTGGTTGACCAGTTTTCCCAGCACCACTTGTTAAAGAGGTTGTCTTTTTTCCATTGTATATCCTTGCCTCCTTTGTCAAAGATAAGGTGTCCATAGGTTCGTCTGAAAGAGACACGTGCACCCCAATGTTCATCGCAGCACTGTTTATAATAGCCAGGACATGGAAGCAACCTAGATGCCCGTCAGCAGATGAATGGATAAGAAAGCTGTGGTACATATACACCATGGAATATTACTCAGCCATTAAAAAGAATTCATTTGAATCAGTCCTAATGAGATGGATGAAGCTGGAGCCCATTATACAGAGTGAAGTAAGCCAGAAAGATAAAGAACATTAGAGCATGCTGACACATGTATATGGAATTTAGAAAGGTGATAACGATAACCCTATATGCAGAACAGAAAAAGAGACACAGAAATACAGAACAGACTTTTGAACTTTGTGGGAGAATGCGAGGTTGGGATATTTCAAAAGAACAGCATGTATGCTATCTATGGTGAAACAGATCACCAGCCCAGGTAGGATGCACGAGACAAGTGCTCCGGCTTGGTGCACTGGGAAGACCGAGAGGAATCGGGTGGAGAGGGAGGTGGGAGGGGGGATTGGGATTGGGAATACATGTAAATCCATGGCTGATTCATATCAATGTATGACAAAACCGACTGGGAAAAAAAAATAAAAATAATAAAAAAAAATTTAAAAAAATAACAATAAAAAAAAAATAAGAAGAGCATGAAATGGTATTCAAAAACATGAAGAGCCTGAAAAGGTGTGGAAATTATGAAGAGCTTCAAAAGGTGTCAAATATATGAGGAGCATAAAACGGTCTGAAACATAGGAGGAGCATGAAGCGGTGTTGAAAAACATGAAGAGCCTGAAAAGGTGTGAAAAATATGAAGAGCTTTCAAAGGTGTGAAAAATATGAGGAGCATGAAACGGTCTGAAAAAAAGGAGGAGCATGAAGCGGTGTTGAAAACATGAAAAGCCTGAAAATGTGTGAAAAATATGAAGAGCTTTCAAAGGTGTGAAAAATATGAATAGCTTCGAAATGTGTCAATGATGAGAGGAGCATGAAACCGTCTGAAAAACAGGATCAGCATGAAGCGGAGTGGAAAAATATGAAGACCTTGAAAAGGTGTGAAAAATATGAAGAGCTTCAAAAGGTGTGAAATAAATGAGGAGCATGAAACGGTCTGAAAAATAGAAGGAGCATGAAGCGGTGTTGAAAAACATAAAGAGCCTGAAAAGGTGTGAAAAATATGAAGAGCTTCAAAAGGTGTGAAAAATATGAGGAGCATGAAACGGTAGGAAAAATAGGAGGAGCATGAAGCGGTGTTGAAAAACATGAAAAGCCTGAAAAGGTGTGAAAAATATGAAGAGCTTCAAAAGGTGTCAAAAATATGAGGAGCATGAAACGGTCTGAAAAATAGGAGTCGCAAGAAGCGGTGTTGGAAAACATGAAGAGCCTGAAAACGTGTGAAAAATATGAAGAGCTTCAAAAGCTGAGAAAAATATGAAGAGCTTCAAAACGTGTCAAAAATGAGATGAGCATGAAACGGTCTGAAAAATAGGAGGAGCAAGAAGCGTTTTTGAAAAACATGAAGAGACTGAAAAGGTGTGAAAAATATGAAAAGCTTCAAAAGATGTCAAAAATATGAGGAGCATGAAACGGTCTGAAATATAGCAGGAGCATGAAGCGGTGTTGAAAACCATGAAGAGCCTGAAAATGTGTGAAAAATATGAAAAGCTTCTCAATGCGTCAAAAATAAGAGGAACATGAGACGGTCTGAAAAATAGGAGGAGCATGAAACGGTGATCAAAACATGAATACCTGAAAAGGTGTGAAAAATATGAAGAGCTTCAAAAGGTGTGAAATACATGTGGAGCATAAAACGGTCTCAAAAATAGGAGGAGCATGAAGCGGTGTTCAAAAACATGAAGATCCTGAAAAGGTGTGAAAAGTATGAAGAGCTTCAAAAGGTGTCAAAAAAAGATGAGCATGAAACGGTCTGAAAAATAGGAGGAGCATGAATGGGTGTTGAAAAACATGAAGAGCCTGAAAAGGTGTGAGAAATATGAAGAGCTTCAAAAATGTGAAAAATATGAAGAGCTTCAAAAGTTGTCAAAGATTCAATGAGCATGAAACGGTCTGAAAAATAGGAGGAGCATGAAGTGGTGGTGACAAACATGAAGAGCCTGAAATGGTATGAAATATATGAAGACCTTCAAAACGTGTGAAAAATATGAGGAGCTTCAAAAAGTGTCAAAATTATAAGGAGCATGAAACGGTCTGAAAAATAGGAGGAGCATGAAGCGGTGTTGAAAAATACGAGGAGCATGAACAGGTTGTGAAAAAAATGAAGAGCCTGAAAAGGTGTGAAAAATATGAAGATCTTCTAAAGGTGTCAAAAATATGAGGAGCATGAAAAGGTCTGAAAAATAGGAGAAGCATGAAGTGCTGTTGAAAAACATGAAGAGCCTGAAAAGTGTGAAAAATATGAAGAGCTTCATATGGTGTCAAAAATATGAGGAGCATGAACGGTCTGAAAAATAGGAGGAGCATGAAGCGGTGTTAAAAAACATGAAGAGCATGAAAATGCGTGAAAAATATGAAGAGCTTCAAAAGGTGTGAAAAATATGAAGAGCTTCATAAGGTGTCAAAAATATGAGGAGCATGAAACGGTCTGAAAAATAGGAGGAGCATGAAGCGGTGTTCAAAAAAATGAAGAGCTTGAAAAGGTGTGAAAAATATGACAAGCTTCAAAAGGTGTCAAATAAGAGGAGCATGAAATGGTCTGAAAAGAGGAGGATCATGATGCGGTGCTGAAAAACATGAAGAGCCTGAAAAGCTGTGACAAATATGAAGAGCTTCAAAAGGTGTCAAAAATATGAAGAGCATGAAACGATCTGAAAAATAGGAGGAGAATGAAGCGGTTTTCAAAAACATGAGGAGCCAGAAAAGGTGTGCAAAATATGAAGAGCTTCAAAAGGTGTCAAAAATATGAGGAGCCTGAAACGGTATGAAAAATAGGAGGAGCATGAAACGGTGTTCAAAAACAGGAAGAGCCTGAAAAGGTGTGAAAAATATGAAGAGCTTCAAAAGGTGTGAAATACATGAGGAGCATGAAACGGTCTGAAAAATAGGAGGAGCAAGAAGCTGTGTTCAAAAACATGAGAGCCTGAAAAGGTGTGAAAAATAGGAAGAGCTTCAAAAGGTGTGAAATACATGAAGAGCATGAAACGGTCTGAAAAATAGGAGGAGCATGAAGTGGTGTGGAAAAACATGAAGAGCCTGAAAAGGTGTGAAAATATGAAGAGCTTCTAAATGTGTCAAATATATGAGGAGCATGAAACCGTCTGAAAAATAGGAAGAGCATTAAACGGTGATCAAAAACATGAAGAGCCTGAAAAGGTTTGAAAAATATGAAGAGCTTCAAAAGGTGTGAAATATATGAGGAGCATGAAACCGTCTGAAAAATAGGAGAAGCATGAAGTGGTGTGGAAAAACATGAAGAGCCTGAAAAGGTGTGAAAAATATGAAGAGCTTCAAAAGGTGTGAAATACATGAGGAGCATGAAACGGTCTGAAAATTAGGAGAAGCATGAAGTGGTGTGGAAAAACATGAAGAGCCTGAAAAACTGTGAAAAATATGAAGAGCTTCAAAATGTGTCAAAAATATGAAGAGCATGAAACGGTCTGAAAAATAGGAGAATCATGAAGCGGTGTTAAAAAACATGAACAGCCTGAAAAGGTGTGAAAAATATGAAGAGCTTCAAAAGTTGTGAAATACATGAGAAGCATGAAACTCTCTGAAAAATAGGAGGAGCATGAAGCAGTGTTCAAAAACATGAAGAGCCTAAAAATTAGTGAAAATTATGAAAAGCTTCAAAAGGTGTCAAAAATGAGATGACCATGAAACGGTCTGAAAAATAGGAGGATCATGAAACGGTGTTCAAAAACATGAAGAGCCTGAATAGGTGTGAAAAATATGAAGAGCTTCAAAAGGTGTCAAAAATATGACGAGCATGAAATGGTCTGAAAAATAGGAGGAACATGAAGCTGTGTTCAAAAACATGAAGAGCCTGAAAAGGTGTGAAAAATATGAAGAGCTTCAAAATGTGTCATAAATGAGAAGAACATGAAACGGTCTGAAAATTAGGAGGAGCATGAAGTGGTTTTGAAAAACATGAAGAGCCTGAAAAGGTGTGAAATATATGAAAAGCTTCAAAATGGGTCAAAAATATGAAGAGCATGAAATGGTCTGAAAAATAGGAGGATCATGAAGTGGTGTTCAAAACATGAAGACCCTGAAAAGTTGTGAAAGATATGAAGAGCTTCAAAAGGTTTGAAAAATATGAGGAGCATGAAACGGTCTGAAAAATAGGAGGAGCATGAAACGGTGATCAAAAACATGAAGAGCCTGAAAAGGTGTGAAAAATATGAAGAGCTTCAAAAGGTGTGAAATACATGAGGAGCATGAAACGGTCTGAAAAATAGGAGAAGCATGAAGTGGTGTGGAAAAACATGAAGAGCCTGAAAAGGTGTGAAAAATATGAAGAGCTTCAAAAGGTGTCAAAAATGAGATCAACAGGAAACCGTCTGAAAAATAGGAGGAGCATGAAGCGGTGTTGAAAAATATGAAGAGCCTGAAAAGGTGTGAAAATATGAAGAGCTTCTAAATGTGTCAAATATATGAGGAGCATGAAACCGTCTGAAAAATAGGAAGAGCATGAAACGGTGATCAAAAACATGAAGAGCCTGAAAAGGTTTGAAAAATATGAAGAGCTTCAAAAGGTGTGAAATACATGAGGAGCATGAAACGGGCTGAAAAATAGGAGAAGCATGAAGTGGTGTGGAAAAACATGAAGAGTCTAAAAAGGTGTGAAAAATATGAAGAGCTTCAAAAGGTGTGAAATATATGAGGAGCATGAAACGGTCTGAAAATTAGGAGAAGCATGAAGTGGTGTGCAAAAACATGAAGAACCTGAAAAGCTGTGAAAAATATGAAGAGCTTCAAAATGTGTCAAAAATACGAAGAGCATGAAACGGTCTGAAAAATAGGAGAATCATGAAGCGGTGTTCAAAAACATGAAGTGCCTGATAGGTGTGAAATATATGAAGAGTTTTAAAGGTGTCAAAAATATGAGGAGCAAGTAACGGTCTGAAAAGTAGGAGGAGCATGAAGCGGTATTCAAAAACATGAAGAGCCTGAAAAGCTGTGAAAAATATGAAGAGTTTCTAAAGGTGTCAAAAATATGAGGAGCATGAAACGGTCTGAAATATAGGAGGAGCATGAAGTGGTGTTGAAAAACATGAAGAGCCTGAAAAGGTGTGAAAATCATGAAGAGCTTCAAAAGGTGTCAAAAATATGAGGAGCATGAAACGGTCTGAAAAATAGGAAGAGCATGACGAAATGTTCAAAAACATGAAGAGCCTGAAAATGTGTGAAAAATATGAAGAGCTTCAAAAGGTGTGAAAAATATGAGGACCATGAAACGGTCTGAAATATAGGAGGAGCATGAAACGGTGATCAAAAACATGAAGAGCCTGAAAAGGTGTGAAAAATATGAAGAGCTTCAAAAGGTGTGAAAAATATGAGGACCATGAAACGGTCTGAAATATAGGAGGAGCATGAAACAGTGATCACAAACATGAAGAGCCTGAAAAGGTGTGAAAAATATGAAGAGCTTCAAAAGGTGTCAAAAATATGAGGAGCATGAAACGGTCTGAAAAATAGGAGGAGCATGAAGCGGTGTTGAAAAACATGAAGAGCCTGAAAACGTGTGAAAAATATGAAGAGCTTCAAAAGGTGTGAAAAATATTAAGAGCTTCAAAAGGTGTCAAAAATGAGATGAGCATGAAACGGTCTGAAAAATAGGAGGGGCATGAAGTGGTGTTGAAAAACATGAAGAACCTGAAAAGATGTGAAATATATGAGGAGCTTCAAAATTGTCAAAAATAAGAAGAGCATGAAACGGTCTGAAAAATAGAGGAGCATGAAGTGGTGTTGAAAAACATGAAGAGCCTGAAAAGATGTGAAAAATATGAAGAGCTTCAGAAGTTGTCAAAAATATAAGGAGCATGAAACGGTCTGCAAAATAAGAGGATCATGAAGCGGTGTTGAAAAACATGAACAGCTTCCTTATCCATTCATCTGCTGATGGGCATCTAGGTTGCTTCCATGTCCTGGCTGTTATAAACAGTGCTGCGATGAACATTGGGGTGCACGTGTCTCTTTCAGATCTGGTTTCCTCAGTGTGTATGCCCAGAAGTGGGATTGCTGGGTCATATGGCAGTTCTATTTCCAATTTTTTAAGAAATCTCCACACTGTTTTCCATAGCGGCTGTACTAGTTTGCATTCCCACCAACAGTGTAAGAGGGTTCCCTTTTCTCCACACCCTCTCCAGCATTTATTGCTTGTAGACTTTTGGATAGCAGCCAACCTGACTGGGGTGTAATGGTACCTCATTGTGGTTTTGATTTGCATTTCTCTAATAATGAGTGATGTTGAGCATCTTTTCATGTGTTTGTTAGCCATTTGTAAGTCTTCTTTGGAGAAATGTCTGTTTAGTTCTTTGGCCCATTTTTTGATTGGGTCATTTATTTTTCTGGAATTGAGCTGCAGGAGTTGCTTGTATATTTTTGAGATTAATCTTTTGTCTCTTTCTTCATTTGCTATAATTTTCTCCCAATCTGAGGGCTGTCTTTTCACCTTACTTATAGTTTCCTTTGTAGTGCAAAAGCTTTAAAGTTTCATTAGGTCCCATTTGTTTAGTTTTGCTTTTACTTCCAATATTCTGGGAGGTGGGTCATAGAGGATCTTGCTTTGATTTATGTCGGAGAGTGTTTTGCCTATGTTCTCCTCTAGAAGTTTTATAGTTTCTGGTCTTACATTTAGATCTTTAATCCATGAACGGATAAGGAAGCTGTGGTACATATACACCATGGAATATTACTCAGCCATTAAAACGAATTCATTTGAACCAGTCCTAATGAGATGGATGAAGCTGGAGCCCATTATACAGAGTGAAGGAAGCCAGAAAGATAAAGAACATTACAGCATACTGACACATGTATATGGAATTTAGAAAGGTGATAACGATAACCCTATATGCAGAACAGAAAAAGAGACACAGAAATACAGAACAGAATTTTGAACTTTGTGGGAGAATGTGAGGGTAGGATATTTCAAAAGAACAGCATGTATACTATCTATGGTGAAACAGATCACCAGCCCAGGTGGGATGCACGAGACAAGTGCTCCGGCCTGGTGCACTGGGAAGACCCAGAGGAATCGGGGGGAGAGGGAGGTGGGAGGGGGGATCGGGATTGGGAATACATGTAAATCCATGGCTAATTCATATCAATGTATGACAAAACCCACTGGAAAAAAAATAAAAATAAGAAAAAAAAAAAGAAAAACATGAACAGCCTGAAAAGGTGTGAACAATATGAAGAGCTTCAAAAGATGTGAAATACATAACGAGCATGAAACAATCTGAAAAATTGAAGGAGCGTGAAGCTGTGTTGAAAAACATGAAGAGCCTGAAAAGGTGTGAAAAATATGAAGAGCTTCAAAATGTGTCAAAAGTATGAGGAGAAAGAAAGGGACTGAAAATAGGAGGAGCATGAAGCGGTGTTGAAAAATATGAAGAGCCTGAAAAGGTGTTAAAAATATGAAGAGCTTCAAAATTTGTCAAAAATATGAGGAACATGAAACGGTCTGAAAAATAGGAGGAGCATGAAATGATGTTGAAAAACATGAAGAGCCTGAAAACGTGTGAAAAATATGAAGAGCCTCAAAAACTGTCAAAATATGAGGAGCATGAAATGGTCTGAAAAATAGGAGGAGCATGAAGCGGTGTTGAAAAACATGAAGAGCCTGAAAAGGTGTGAAAAATACGAAGAACTTCAAAAGGTGAGAAAAATATGAAGAGCTTCAAAAGGTGTGAAACACATGAGAAGCATGAAACGGTCTGAAAAATAGGAGGAACATGAAGCGGTGTTCAAAAACATGAAGAGCCTGAAAAGGATTGGAAAATATGAAGAGGTTCAAAAAGTGCCAAAAATATGAGGAGCATGAAACGGTCTGAAATATTGGAGGAACATGAAACGGTGCTCAAAAACATGAAGAGCCTGAAAAGGTGTGAAAAATATGAAGAGCTTCAAAAGGTGTCAAAAATATGAGGAGCATGAAACGGTCTGAAAAATAGGAGGAGCATTAAACAGTGTTGAAAAATATGGAGAGCCTGAAAAGGTGTGAAAAATATGAAGAGCTTCAAAACGTGTGAAAAATATGAAGAGCTTCAAAAGGTGTCAAAAATATGAGGAGCATGAAACGGTCTGAAAAATAGGAGGAGCATGAAGCGGTGTTGAAAAACATGAAGAGCCTTAAAAATGTGTGAAAAATATGAAGAGCTTCAAAAGGTGTCAAATATATGAGGAGCACGAAACGGTCTGAAAAATAGGAGGAACATGAAGCGGTGTTCAAAAACATGAAGAGCCTGAAAAGGTGTGAAAAATGTGAAGAGCTTCAAAGGGTGTCAAAAATATGAGGAGCATGAAACGTTCTGAGAAATAGGAGGAGAATGAAGCGATGTTCAGAACCAAGAAGAGACTGAACAGGTGAGAAAAATATCAAGAGCTTCAAAAGGTGTGAAAATATGAAGAGCTTCAAAAGGTGTGAAAATATTAGGAGCATGAAACGGTCTGAAATATAGGAGGAGCATGAAGCGGTGTTCAAAAACATGAGGAGCCTGAAAAGTTGTGAAAAATATGAAGATCTTGAAAAGGTGTGAAAATATGAAGAGCTTCAAAAGGTGTGAAAATATTAGGAGCATGATACGGTCTGAAAAATAGGAGGAGGCTGAAGCGGTGTTCAAAAACTTGAAGAGCCTGTAAAGGAGTGAAAAACATGAAGAGCTTCAAAAGGTGTCAAAAATATGAGAACATGAAACGGTTGAAAAATAGAAGGAGCATGAAACCATGTTCAAAACCATGAAGAGCCTGAAAAGGTGTGAAAAATATGAAGAGCTTTAAAACGTGTCAAAAATGTGCGGTGCATGAAACAGTCTGAAAAATAGGAAAAGCATGACAGGTTGTTCAAAAACATGAAGAGCCTGAAAAGGTGTGAAATATATGAAGAGCTTCAAAAGCTGTAAAAAATATGAGGTGCATGATACAATCTGAAAAATAGGAGGTGCATGAAGCGGTGTTGAAAACATGAAGAGCATGAAAATATGTGAAAAACAAGAAGAGCTTCAAAAGGTGTCAAAATATGAGGAGCATGAAACAGTCTAAAAAATAGTAGGAGCATGAAAAGGTATTGAAAAACACGAAGAGCCTGAAAAGGTGTGAAAAATATGAAGAGTTTCAAAAGGTGTCAAAAATATGAGGAGCATGAAACAGTTTGAAAAATAGGAGGAACAGGAAGTCGTGTTCAAAACCATGAAGAGCCTGAAAAGGTGTGAAATATACGAAGAGCTTCTAAAGGTGTCAAAAATATGAGGAGCATGAAACGATCTGTAAAATAGGAGGAGCATGAAACGGTGTAAAAAACATGAAGAGCCTGAAAAGGTGTGAAATAAATGAAGAGCTTCAAAAGGTGTCCAAAATGTGAGGACCATGAAACGCTCTGAAATATAGGAGGAGCATGATGCGGTGTTGAAAAGCATGAAGAGTCTGAAAAGGTGTGAAATATAGGAAGAGCTTCAAAAGGTGTCAAAAATATGAGGAGCATGAAACGGTCTGAAAAATAGGAGGAGCATGAAACGGTGTAAAAAACATGAAGAGCCTTAAAAGGTCTGAAAATTATGAAGAGTTCAAAAGGTGTTAAAAATATGAGGAGCATGAAACGGTCTAAAAAATAGTAGGAGCATGAAAAGGTATTGAAAAACACGAAGAGCCTGAAAAGGTGTGAAAAATATGAAGAGTTTCAAAAGGTGTCAAAAATATGAGGAGCATGAAACGGTCTGAAAAATAGGAGGAGCATGAAACGGTGTAAAAAACATGAAGAGCTTTAAAAGGTCTGAAAATTATGAAGAGTTCAAAAGGTGTTAAAAATATGAGGAGCATGAAACAGTTTGAAAAATAGGAGGAACATGAAGCCGTGTTCAAAACCATGAAGAGCCTGAAAAGGTGTGAAATATAGGAAGAGCTTCAAAAGGTGTCAAAAATATGAGGAGCATGAAACGGTCTGAAAAATAGGAGGATCATGAAACGGTGTAAAAAACATGAAGAGCCTTAAAAGGTCTGAAAATTATGAAGAGTTCAAAAGGTGTTAAAAATATGAGGAGCATGAAACGGTCTGAAAAATAGGAGGAGCATGAAACGGTGTAAAAAACATGAAGAGCCTTAAAAGGTCTGAAAATTATGAAGAGTTCAAAAGGTGTTAAAAATATGAGGAGCATGAAACGATCTGAAAAATAGGTGGAGCAAGGAGTGGTGTTGAAAAACATGAAGCGCATGAAAATGTGTGAAAAATATGAAGAGCTTCGAAAGGTGTCAAAAATATGAGGAGCATGAAAACGTCTGAAAAATAGGAGGAGCATGAAGCGGTGTGAAAAACTTGAAAGAGCCTGAAAAGCTGTGAAAAAAATGAAGAGCTTCAAAAGGTGTCAAAAATTTGAGGAGCATGAAACGGTCTGAAAACTAGGAGGAGCATTAATTGTTGTTGAAAACATGAAGAGCCTGAAATAGTGTGAGAAATATGAAGAGCTTCAAAAGGTGTCAGAAATGAGAGGAGCATGAAACGGTCTGAAAAATAGGAGGAGCATGAAGCAGTGTTCAAAACATGAAGAGCCTGAAACACTGTGAAAAATATGAAGAGCTTCAAAAGGTGTGAAAAATATGAAGAGCTTCAAAAGCTGTCAAAAATAGGAGGAGCATGAAACGGTCTAAAAATTAGGAGGAGCATGAAGCGGTGTTCAAAAACATGAAGAGCCTGAAAAGGTGTGAAAAATATGAAGAGCTTCAAAAGGTGTGAAATATATGAGGATAATGAAACGGTCTGAAAAATAAGAGGACCATGAAGCGGTGTTGAAAAATATGAAGAGCCTGAAAAAGTGTGAAAAATATGAAGAGCTTCAAAACGTGTCAACAATATGAGGAGCATGAAGCGGTTTTCAAGAATATGAAGAGCATTAAAAAGTGCGAAAAATGTGAAGAGCTTCAAAAGGTGTAAAAATATGAGGAGCATGAAACGGTCTGAAAAATAAGAGGATCACGAAACTTTCTGAAAAACAGGAGGAGCATGAAACAGTGTAGAAAAACATGAAGAGCCTGAAAAGGATTGGAAAATATGAAGAGGTTCAAAAAGTGCCAAAAATATGAGGAGCATGAAACGGTCTGAAATATTGGAGGAACATGAAACGGTGCTCAAAAACATGAAGAGCCTGAAAAGGTGTGAAAAATATGAAGAGCTTCAAAAGGTGTCAAAAATATGAGGAGCATGAAACGGTCTGAAAAACAGGAGGAGCATGAAGTGGTGTTCAAAAATATGAAGCCGGAAATGGTGTGAAAAATATGAAGAGCTTCAAAAGGTGTGAAAAATATGAGGAGCATGAAAAGGTCTGAAAAATTGGAGGAGCATGAAGCAGTTTTTAAAAACATGAAGAGCCTGAAAAGGTATGAAAAATATGAAGAGCTTCAAAAGGTGTGAAAAATATGAGGAACATGAAAAGGTCTGAAAAATAGGAGGAGCATGAAACGGTGTTGAAAAACATGAAGAGCATGAAACGATTTGAAAAATATGAAGAGCTTAAAAACGTGTGAAAAATAGCAGTAGCATGAAACGATGTTCAAAAACTTGAAGATCCTGAAAAGGTGTGAAAAATATGAAGAGATTAAAAGGTGTCAAAAATATGAGAAGCATGAAACGGTCTGAAAAATAGGAGGAGCATGAAGCGGTGTTTAAAAACATGAAGAGCCTGAAAAGGTGTGAAAAATATGAAGAGCTTCAAAATTTGTCAAAAATATGAGGAACATGAAAAGGTCTGAAAAATAGGAGGAGCATGAAATGATGTTGAAAAACATGAAGAGCCTGAAAACGTGTGAAAAATATGAAGAGCCTCAAAAACTGTCAAAAATATGAGGAGCATGAAATGGTCTGAAAAATAGGAGGAGCATGAAGCGGTGTTGAAAAACATGAAGAGCCTGAAAAGGTGTGAAATATACGAAGAGCTTCAAAAGCTGTGAAAAATATGAGGAGCATGAAACGGTCTGAAAAATAGGAGGAGCATGAAGCCGTTTTGAAAAACATGATTCCTGAAAAGGTGTGAAATAATCGAAGAGCTTCAAAAGGTGTCAAAAATTTGAGGACCATGAAACGCTCTGAAATATAGGAGGAGCATGATGCTGTGTTGAAAAGCATGAAGAGCCTGAAAAGGTGTGAAATATATGAAGCGCTTCAATAGCTGTCAAAAATATGAGGAGCCTGAAACGTTCTGAAAAATAGGAGGAGCATGAAGCGGTGTTGAAAAACATGAAGAGCCTGAAAAGGTGTGAAAATCATGAAGAGCCTGAAAAGGTGTGAAAAACATGAAGAGCCTCAACAGGTGTGAAATATATGAAGAGCTTCAAACGGTATCAAAAATATGAGGAGCATGAAACGGTCAGAAAAATAGGAGGAGCATGAATCGGTGTTGAAAAACATGAAGAGCCTGAAAAGGTGTGACAAACATGAAGAGCCTGAAAAGGTGTGAAATATATGAAGAGGTTCAAAAGGTGTGAAAAATTTGAAGAGCTTCAAAAGTTGTCAAAAATATGAGGAGCAAGAAACGATCTGAAAAATAGGTGGAGAAGGAAGTGGTGTTGAAAAACATGAAGAGACTGAAAAGGTGTGAAAATATGAAGACCATCAAAAGGTGTCAAAAATAGGAGTAGCATGAAACGGTGTCCAAAAACATGAAGAGCTTGAATAGGAGTGAAAAATATGAAGAGCTTCAAAAGGTGTAAAAAATATGAGGAGCATGAAACGGTCTGAAAAATAGGAGGAGCATGAAACGGTGTTGAAAAACATGCAGAGCCTGAAAAGGTGTGAAAAATATTAAGAGCTTCAAAAGGTGTCAAAAATATGAGGAGCATGAAACGGTCTGAAAAATAGGAGGAGCATGAAGCGGTGTTGAAAAACATGAAGAGCCTTAAAAATGTGTGAAAAATATGAAGAGCTTCAAAAGGTGTCAAATATATGAGGAGCACGAAACGGTCTGAAAAATAGGAGGAGCATGAAGCGGTGTTCAAAAACATTAAGAGCCTGAAAAGGTGTGAACAATATGAAGAGCTTCAAAGGGTGTCAAAAATATGAGGAGCATGAAATGTTCTGAGAAATAGGAGGAGAATGAAGCGATGTTCAGAACCAAGAAGAGACTGAACAGGTGAGAAAAATGTCAAGAGCTTCAAAAGGTGTGAAAATAGAAGAGCTTCAAAAGGTGTGAAAATATTAGGAGCATGAAACGGTCTGAAATATAGGAGGAGCATGAAGCGGTGTTCAAAAACATGAGGAGCCTGAAAAGGTGTGAAAAATATGAAGAGCTTCAAAAGGTGTGAAAATATGAAGAGCTTCAAAAGGTGTGAAAATATTAGGAGCAAGATATGGTCTGAAAAATAGGAGGAGGCTGAAGCGGTGTTCAAAAACTTGAAGAGCCTGAAAAGGAGTGAAAAACATGAAGAGCTTCAAAAGGTGTCAAAAATATGAGGAGCATGAAACGGTCTGAAAAATAGCAGGAGCATGAAGCGGTGTTGAAAAAAATGAAGATCCTGAAAAGGTGTGAAAAATATGAGGAGCTTCAAAAGGTGTCAAAAATATGAAGAACATGAAACGGTCTGAAAAATAGGAGGAGCATGAAGTGGTGTTGAAAAGCATGAAGAGCCTGAAAAGGTGTGAAAAATATGATGAGCTTCAAAAAGTGTGAAAAATATGAGGAGCATGAAACAGTCTGAAAAATAGGAGGGGCAGGAAGCGGTGTTCAAAACCATGAAGAGCCTGAAAAGGTGTGAAAAATATGAAGAGCTTCAGAAGGTGTGAAAAATATGAGGAGCATGAAACAATCTGAAAAATAGGAGGAGCAGGAAGCGGTGTTGAAAAACATGAAGAGCCTGAAAAGGTGTGAAAAATATGAAGAGCTACAAAAGGTGTGAAAAATATGAGGAGCATGAAAAGGTCTGAAAAAAAAAGAGGAGCATGAAGTGATATTGAAAAACATGAAGAGCCTGAAAATGTGTGAAATAAATGAAGAGCTTAAAAAGGTGTCAAAAATATGACGGGCATGAAACGGTCTGAAAAAAAAAAAAGGAGCATAAGGTTGTGTTGAAAAACATGAAGAGCCTGAAAATGTGTGAAGTATATGAAGAGCTTCAAAAGGTGTGAAAAATATGAGGAGCATGAAACGGTCTGAAAAATAGGAGGAGCATGAAGCCGTTTTGAAAAACATGATTCCTGAAAAGGTGTGAAATAATCGAAGAGCTTCAAAAGGTGTCAAAAATTTGAGGACCATGAAACGCTCTGAAATATAGGAGGAGCATGATGCGGTGTTGAAAAGCATGAAGAGCCTGAAAAGGTGTGAAATATATGAAGCGCTTCAATAGCTGTCAAAAATATGAGGAGCCTGAAACGTTCTGAAAAATAGGAGGAGCATGAAGCGGTGTTGAAAAACATGAAGAGCCTGAAAAGGTGTGAAAATCATGAAGAGCCTGAAAAGGTGTGAAAAACATGAAGAGCCTCAACAGGTGTGAAATATATGAAGAGCTTCAAACGATATCAAAAATATGAGGAGCATTAAACGGTCTGAAAAATAGGAGGAGCATGAAGCGGTGTTGAAAAACATGAAGAGCCTGAAAAGGTGTGACAAACATGAAGAGCCTGAAAAGATGTGAAATATATGAAGAGGTTCAAAAGGTGTGAAAAATTTGAAGAGCTTCAAAAGTTGTCAAAAATATGAGGAGCAAGAAACGATCTGAAAAATAGGTGGAGAAGGAAGTGGTGTTGAAAAACATGAAGAGCCTGAATAGGAGTGAAAAATATGAAGAGCTTCAAAAGGTGTAAAAAATATGAGGAGCATGAAACGGTCTGAAAAATAGGAGGAGCATGAAACGGTGTTGAAAAACATGAAGAGCCTGAAAAGGTGTGAAAAATATTAAGAGCTTCAAAAGGTGTCAAAAATATGAGGAGCATGAAACGGTCTGAAAAATAGGAGGAGCATGAAGCGGTGTTGAAAAACATGAAGAGCCTTAAAAATGTGTGAAAAATATGAAGAGCTTCAAAAGGTGTCAAATATATGAGGAGCACGAAACGGTCTGAAAAATAGGAGGAGCATGAAGCGGTGTTCAAAAACATGAAGAGCCTGAAACGGTGTGAAAAATATGAGGAGCATGAAACGGTCTGAAAAATATGAGGAGCATGAAGCGGTGTTTCAAAACATGAAGAGCCTGAAAACATGTGAAAAATATGAAGCACTTCAAAAGGTGTCAAAAATATGAGGAGCATGAAACGGTCTGAAAAATAGGAGGAAAATGAAACGGTGTTCAAAATCTTTAAGAGCCTGAAAATGTGTGAAAAATATGAAGAGCTTCAGAAGGTGTGAAAAATATGAGAAGCATGAAGCGGTTATCAAAAACTTGAAGATACTGAACAGGTGTGAAAAATATGAAGAGCTTCAAAAAGTGGCAAAAATATGAGGAGCATGAAACGGTATGAAAAATAGGAGGAGCATGAAGTGGTGTTCAAAAACATGAAGAGCCTGAAAAGTTGTGAAAAATATGAAGAGCTTCAGAAGGTGTGAAAAATATGAGAAGCATGAAGCGGTTATCAAAAATTTGAAGATACTGAACAGGTGTGAAAAATATGAAGAGCTTCAAAAGGTTTCAAAAATATGAGGAGCATGAAACGGTCTGAAATATAGGAGGAAAATGAAACGGTGTTCAAAATCATTAAGAGCCTGAAAAGGTGTGAAAAATATGAGGAGCATGAAACGGTCTGAAAAAAAGGCGAGAATGAAGTCGTGTTCAAAGACATCAAGAGCCTGAAAAAGTGTGAAAAACATGACGAGCTTCAAATGGTGTCAAAAATATGAGGAGCATGAACCAGTCTGAAAAATAGGTGGAGCATGAAGAGTTGTTCAAATACATGAAGAGCCTGATAAGGTGTGAAAAATATGAAGAGCTTCAAAAGGTGTCAAAAATATGAAGAGCATGAAACGGTCTGAAAAATAGGAGGAAAATGAAACGGTGTTCAAAATCATTAAGAGCCTGAAAAGGTGTGAAAAATATGAAGAGCTTCAGAATGTGTGAAAAATATGAGAAGCATGAAGCGGTTATCAAAAACTTGAAGATACTGAACAGGTGTGAAAAATATGAAGAGCTTCAAAAAGTGGCAAAAATATGAAGAGCATGAAATGGTCTGAAAAATAGGAGGAGCATGAAATGGTGTTCAAAAACATGAAGAACCTGAAAGGTGTGAAAAACATGAAAGGCTTCAAAACGTGTCAAAATTATGAGGAGCATGAAACAGTCTGAAAAATAGGAGGAGCATGAAGCGGTTTTTAAAAACATGAAGAGACTGAAAAGGTGTGAAAAATATGAAGAGCTTCAAAAGGTGTCAAAAATATGAAGAGCATGAAATGGTCTGAAAAATAGGAGGAGCATGAAATGGTGTTCAAAAACATGAAGAACCTGAAAGGTGTGAAAAACATGAAAGGCTTCAAAACGTGTCAAAATTATGAGGAGCATGAAACAGTCTGAGAAATAGGAGGAGCATGAAGCGGTTTTTAAAAACATGAAGAGACTGAAAAGGTGTGAAAAATATGAAGAGCTTCAAAAGGTGTCAAAAATATGAGGAGCATGAAACGGTCTGAAATATAGGAGGAGAATGAAACGGTGCTGAAAAACATGAAGAGCATGAAACGATTTGAAAAATATGAAGAGCTTCAAAACGTGTGAAAAATAGCAGTAGCATGAAACGGTGTTCAAAAACTTGAAGATCCTGAAAAGGTGTGAAAAATGTGAAGAGATTAAAAGGTGTCAAAAATATGAGAAGCATGAAACGGTCTGAAAAATAGGAGGAGCATGAAGCGGTGTTTAAAAACATGAAGAGCCTGAAAACGTGTGAAAAATATGAGGAGCTTCAAAGGTGTGAAAAATATGAAGAGCTTCAAAAGGTGTCAAATAGGAGTAGCATGAAACGGTGTTCAAAAACATGAAGAGCCTGAAAAGGTGTGCAAAATTTGAAGAGCTTCAAAACGTGTGAAAAATATGAGGAGAATGAAACGGTCTGAAAAATAGGAGGAGCATGAAAAGGTCTTGAAAAACATGAAGAGCATGAAACGGTCTGAAAAATAGGAGGAGCATGAAATGGTGTTCAAAAACATGAAGATCCTGAAAACATGTGAAAAATATGAAGCGCTTCAAAAGGTGTCAAAAATATGAGGAGCATGAAACGGTCTGAAAAATAGGAGGAAAATGAAACGGTGTTCAAAATCATTAAGAGCCTGAAAAGGTGTGAAAAATATGAAGAGCTTCAGAATGTGTGAAAAATATGAGAAGCATGAAGCGGTTATCAAAAACTTGAAGATACTGAACAGGTGTGAAAAATATGAAGAGCTTCAAAAATTGGCAAAAATATGAGGAGCATGAAACGGTATGAAAAATAGGAGGAGCATGAAACGGTGTTCAAAAACATGAAGAGCCTGAAAAGTTGTGAAAAATATGAAAAGCTTCAGAAGGTGTGAAAAATATGAGGAGCATGAAGCGGTGTTCAAAAACTTGAAGATACTGAAAAGATGTGAAAAATATGAAGAGCTTCAAAAGGTGTCAAAAATATGAGGAGCATGAAACGGTCTGAAAAATAGGAGGAAAATGAAACGGTGTTCAAAATCATTAAGAGCCTGAAAAGGTGTGAAAAATATCAAGAGCTTCAAAAGGTGTCAAATATATAAGGAGCATGAAACGGAGTTGAAAAACATGAAGAGCTTCAAAATGTGTCAAAAATATGAGGAGCAAGATACGGTCTCAAAAATAGGAGGAGCATGAAGCGGTGTTGAAAAACATGAAGAGCCTGGAAAGGTGTGAAATATATGAAGAGATTCAAAAGTGTCACAAATAGGAGGAACATGAAACGGTCTGAAAAAGAGGAGGAGCATGAAGTGGAGTTGAAAAAAATGAATAGCCTGAAAAGGTGTGAAAAATATTAGGAGCATGAAACAGTCTGAAAATAGGAGGAGCATCAAATGGTGCTGAAAAACATGGAGAGCCTGAAAAGGTTTGAAAAATATGAAGAGCTTCAAAAGGTGTCAAAAATATGAGGAGCATGAAATGGTCTGAAAAATAGGAGGAGCATGTAATGGTGTTGAAAACCACGAAGAACCTGAAGAGGAGTGAAATACATGAAGAGCTTCAAAAGGTGTCATAAATATGAGAAGCATGAAATGGTGTTCAAAAACATGAAGAGCCTGAAAATGTGTGAAAAATATGAGGAGCATGAAACGGTCTTAAAAATATGTGGAGCATGAAGCGGTGTTCAAAAACATGAAGAGCCTGACAAGGTGTGAAAAATATGAAGAGGTTCAAAAAGTGTCAAAAATATGAGGAGCATGAAACTGTTCTGAAAAATACTGCAGCATAAAGCGGTGTTGAAAAACATGAAGGGTCTGAAAATGTGTGAAACATATGAAGAGCTTCAAAAGGTGTCAAAAATATGAGGAGCATGAAACGGTCTGAAAAATAGGAGCAAAATGAAACGGTGTTCAAAATCATTAAGAGCCTGAAAAGGTGTGAAAAATATGAAGAGCTTCAGAAGGTGTGAAAAATATGAAGAGCTTCAAAAAGTGGCAAGTATATGAGGAGCATGAAACGGTATGAAAAATAGGAGGAGCATGAAACGGTGTTGAAAAACACGAAGAGCCTAAAAAGGAGTGAAAAATATGAGGAGCTTCTAAAGGTGTCAAATATATAAGGAGCATGAAACGGCCTGAAAAATAGGAGCAGCCTGAAACGGTGTGGAAAAACATGAAGAGACTGAAAATGTGTGAAAAATATGAAGAGCTTCAAAAGGTTTCAAAATTATGATGCGCATGAAACTGTCTTAAAAATAGGAAGAGCATGAAGCGGTGTTGAAAAACATGAAGAGCCTGAAAAGGTGTGAAATATATGAAGAGCTACAAAATGTGTCAAAAATATGAGGAGCATGAAGCGTTCTGAAAAATAGGAGGAGCATGAAACGGTGTTGAAAAACACGAAGAGCCTAAAAAGGAGTGAAATATATGAAGAGTTTCAAAATAAGTCAAAAATATAAGAAGCATGAAACGGTCTGAAAAATAGGAGGAGCATGAAGCGGTGTTGAAAAATATGAAGAGCCTGAAAAGGTGTGAAAAATATGAAGAGTTTCAAAACATGTAAAAATATGAGGAGCATGAAACGGTGTTCAGAAACATGAAGAGCCTGAAATGGTGTGAAAAATATGGAGAGCTTCAAAAGGTGTCAAAAATATGAGGAGCATGAAGCGTTCTGAAAAATAGGAGGAGCATGAAACGGTGTTGAATAAGACGAAGAGCCTAAAAAGGAGTGAAAAATATGAAGAGCTTCAAAAGGTGTCAAATATATAAGGAGCATGAAACGGTCTGAAAAATAGGAGCAGCCTGAAACGGTGTGGAAAAACATGAAGAGACTGAAAATGTGTGAAAAATATGAAGAGCTTCATAAAGTTTCAAAATTATGATGGGCATGAAACTGTCTTAAAAATAGGAAGAGCATGAAGCGGTGTTGAAAAACATGAAGAGCCTGAAAAGGTGTGAAATATATGAAGAGCTACAAAATGTGTCAAAAATATGAGGAGCATTAAGCGTTCTGAAATATAGGAGGAGCATGAAACGGTGTTGAAAAACATGAAGAGCCTAAAAAGGAGTGAAATATATGAAGAGCTTCAAAAGAAGTCAAAAATATAAGGAGCATGAAACGGTCTGAAAAATAGGAGGAGCATGAAGCGGTGTTGAAAAACATGAAGAGCCTGAAAAGGTGTGAAGTATATGAAGAGGTTCAAAAGGTGTCAAAAATAGGAGGAGCACGAAACAGTTTGAAAAATAGGAAGAGCACGAAGTGGTGTTGAAAAACATGAAGAGCCTGAAAAGGTGTGAAAAACATGAAGAGCTTCAAAAGGAGTCAAATATATGAGGAGCATGAAACTGTCTGAAAAATAGGAGGAGCATGAAACGGTGTTTGAAAATATGAAGAGCCTGAAAAGGTGTGAAATATATGAAGAACTTCAAAACGTGTCAAATATATGAGGATCATGAAACGGTCTGAAAAATAGGATCAGCATGAAGCGGTGTTAAAAAACATAAACAGCCTGAAAAGGTGTGAAATATATGAAGAGCTTCAAAAGGTGTCAAAAATATGAGGAGCAGAAAACGCTCTGAATATTAGGGGGAGCATGAAACGGACTTCAAAAACATGAAGAGCCTGAAAAGGTGTTAAAAATATGAAGAGCTTCAAAACTTGTCAATAATATAATGAGAATGAAACGGTCTGAAAAAAAGGAGGAGCATGAAGCGGTGTTGAAAAACATGAAAAGCCTGAAAAGGTGTGAAAAATAAGAAGAGCTTCAAAAGGTGTCAAAATTATGAGGAGCATGAAACGGTCTGAAAAACAGGAGGAGCATGACGCGGTGTTGAAAAACATGAGGAGCCTGAAAAGGTGTGAAATATATGAAGAGCTTCAAAAGGTGTCAAAAATATGAGGAGCATGAAAAGGTCTGAAGAATAGGAGGAGTAAGAAGCGGTGTTGAAAAACATGAAGAGCCTGAAAAGTTGTGAAATACATGAAGAGCTTCAAAATTGTCAAAAATATGAGGAGCATGAAACGGTCTGAAAAATAGGAGGAGCATGAAGCGGTGTTGCAAAACATGAAGAGCCTGAAAAGGTGTGAAAAACATGAAGAGCCTGAAAATGTGTGAAATATATGAAGAGCTTCAAATGGTGTCAAAAATATGAGGATCATGAAAAAATCTGAAAAATATGAGGAGCATGAAACGGCGTTCAAAAACATGAAGAACCTGAAATGGTGTGAAAAATATGAAAACTTAAAAACGTGTCAAAAATAGGAGGAGTTTCAAAGGGTCCGAAAAATAGGAAGAGCATGAAGGGGTGTTGCAAAACATGAAGAGCCTGAAAAGGTGTGAAATATATGAAGAGCTTCAAAAGGTGTCAAAAATATAAGAAGCATGAAACGGTCTTAAAAATAGGAGGAGCATGAAACGTGTTGAAAAACATGAAGAGCCTGAAAATGTGTGAAAAATATGAAGAGCTTCAAAAGGTGTCAAAAATAGAAGGAGCATGAAGCGGAGTTGAAAAACATGAAGAGCTTCAAAATGTGTCAAAAATATGAGGAGCAAGATACGGTCTCAAAAATAGGAGGAGCATGAAGCGGTGTTGAAAAACATGAAGAGCCTGGAAAGGTGTGAAATATATGAAGAGATTCAAAAGTGTCACAAATAGGAGGAACATGAAACGGTCTGAAAAAGAGGAGGAGCATGAAGTGGAGTTGAAAAAAATGAATAGCCTGAAAAGGTGTGAAAAATATTAGGAGCATGAAACAGTCTGAAAATAGGAGGAGCATCAAATGGTGCTGAAAAACATGGAGAGCCTGAAAAGGTTTGAAAAATATGAAGAGCTTCAAAAGGTGTCAAAAATATGAGGAGCATGAAATGGTCTGAAAAATAGGAGGAGCATGTAATGGTGTTGAAAACCACGAAGAGCCTGAAGAGGAGTGAAATACATGAAGAGCTTCAAAAGGTGTCATAAATATGAGAAGCATGAAATGGTGTTCAAAAACATGAAGAGCCTGAAAATGTGTGAAAAATATGAGGAGCATGAAACGGTCTTAAAAATAAGAGGAGTATGAAACGGTGTTCAAAATCATTAAGAGCCTGAAAAGGTGTCGAAAATATGAGGAGCATGAAACAGTCTGAAAATAGGAGGAGCATGAAACGGTGTTGAAAAACATGAAGAGCATGAAAAGGTGTGAAAAATATGAAGAGCTTCAAAAGGTGTCAAATAGGAGTAGCATGAAACGGTGTTCAAAAACATGAAGAGCCTGAAAAGGTGTGCAAAATTTGAAGAGCTTCAAAACGTGTGAAAATATGAGGTGCATGAAACGGTCTGAAAAATAGGAGGAGCATGAAACGGTCTTGAAAAACATGAAGAGCATGAAACGGTCTGAAAAATAGGAGGAGCATGAAATGGTGTTCAAAAACATGAAGATCCTGAAAACATGTGAAAAATATGAAGCGCTTCAAAAGGTGTCAAAAATATGAGGAGCATGAAACGGTCTGAAAAATAGGAGGAAAATGAAATGGTGTTCAAAATCATTAAGAGCTTGAAAAGGTGTGAAAAATATGAAGAGCTTCAGAATGTGTGAAAAATATGAGAAGCATGAAGCGGTTATCATAAACTTGAAGATACTGAACAGGTGTGAAAAATATGAAGAGCTTCAAAAGGTGTCAAAAATATGAGGAGCATGAAGCGTTCTGAAAAATAGGAGGAGCATGAAACGGTGTTGAATAAGATGAAGAGCCTAAAAAGGAGTGAAAAATATGAAGAGCTTCAAAAGGTGTCAAATATATAAGGAGCATGAAACGGTCTGAAAAATAGGAGCAGCATGAAACGGTGTGGAAAAACATGAAGAGACTGAAAATGTGTGAAAAATATGAAGAGCTTCATAATGTTTCAAAATTATGATGCGCATGAAACTGTCTTAAAAATAGGAAGAGCATGAAGCGGTGTTGAAAAACATGAAGAGCCTGAAAAGGTGTGAAATATATGAAGAGCTACAAAATGTGTCAAAAATATGAGGAGCATGAAGCGTTCTGAAATATAGGAGGAGCATGAAACGGTGTTGAAAAACACGAAGAGCCTAAAAAGGAGTGAAATATATGAAGAGCTTCAAAAGAAGTCAAAAATATAAGGAGCATGAAACGGTCTGAAAAATAGGAGGAGCATGAAGCGGTGTTGAAAAACATGAAGAGCCTGAAAAGGTGTGAAATATATGAAGAGGTTCAAAAGGTGTCAAAAATAGGAGGAGCATGAAACAGTTTGAAAAATAGGAAGAGCATGAAGTGGTGTTGAAAAACATGAAGAGCCTGAAAAGGTGTGAATAATATGAAGAGCTTCAAAAGGAGTCAAATATATGAGGAGCATGAAACTGTCTGAAAAATAGGAGGAGCATGAAACGGTGTTTGAAAACATGAAGAGCCTGAAAAGGTGTGAAATATATGAACAGCTTCAAAAGTTTTCAAAAGTATGAGGAGCATGATACGGTCTGAAAAATAGGAGGAGCATGAAGCGGTGTTGAAAAGTGAAGAGCCTGAAAAGGT
Organism: Dama dama; assembly: GCF_033118175.1. Taxonomy (NCBI): domain Eukaryota; kingdom Metazoa; phylum Chordata; class Mammalia; order Artiodactyla; family Cervidae; genus Dama; species Dama dama. Next base: position 6,963,844 of record NC_083709.1, read on the forward strand.
GTGAAAAACATGAAGAGCTTCAAAAGTTGTCAAAAATATGAGGAACATGAAACGGTCTGAAAAATAGGAGGAGCAAGAATCGGTGTTGAAAAAAAGAAGAGCCTGAAAAGTTGTGAAATATATGAAGAACTTCAAAACGTGTCAAATATATGAGGAGCATGAAACGGTCTGAAAAATAGGAGCAGCATGACGCGGTGTTAAAAAACATAAACAGCCTGAAAAGGTGTGAAATATATGAAGAGCATCAAAAGGTGTCAAAAATATGAGGAGCAGAAAACGCTCTGAATATTAGGGGGAGCATGAAACGGACTTCAAAAACATGAAGAGCCTGAAAAGGTGTTAAAAATATGAAGAGCTTCAAAACTTGTCAATAATATAATGAGAATGAAACGGTCTGAAAAATAGGAGGAGCATGAAGCGGTCTTGAAAAACATGAAGAGCATGAAACGGTCTGAAAAATAGGAGGAGCATGAAATGGTGTTCAAAAACATGAAGATCCTGAAAACATGTGAAAAATATGAAGCGCTTCAAAAGCTGTCAAAAATATGAGGAGCATGAAACGGTCTGAAAAATAGGAGGAAAATGAAACGGTGTTCAAAATCATTAAGAGCCTGAAAAGGTGTGAAAAATATGAGGAGCATGAAACGGTCTGAAAAAAAGGCGAGAATGAAGTCGTGTTCAAAGACATGAAGAGCCCGAAAAGGTGTGTAAAATATGAAGAGCTTCAAAAGGTGTCAAAAATATGAAGAGCATGAAACGGTCTGAAAAATAGGAGGAGCATGAAGTGGTGTTGAAAAACATGAAGTGCCTGAAAATGTGTGAACAATATGAAGAGCTTCAGAAGGTGTGAATGATATGAGGAGCATGAAGCAGTGTTCAAAAACTTGAAGATACTGAAAAGGTGTGAAAAATATGAAGAGCTTCAAAAGGTGTCAAAAATATGAGGAGCATGAAACGGTCTGAAATATAGGAGGAAAATGAAACGGTGTTCAAAATCATTAAGAGCCTGAAAAGGTGTGAAAAATATGAGGAGCATGAAACGGTCTGAAAAAAAGGCGAGAATGAAGTCGTGTTCAAAGACATCAAGAGCCTGAAAAAGTGTGAAAAACATGACGAGCTTCAAATGGTGTCAAAAATATGAGGAGCATGAACCAGTCTGAAAAATAGGTGGAGCATGAAGAGTTGTTCAAATACATGAAGAGCCTGATAAGGTGTGAAAAATATGAAGAGCTTCAAAAGGTGTCAAAAATATGAAGAGCATGAAACGGTCTGAAAAATAGGAGGAAAATGAAACGGTGTTCAAAATCATTAAGAGCCTGAAAAGGTGTGAAAAATATGAAGAGCTTCAGAATGTGTGAAAAATATGAGAAGCATGAAGCGGTTATCAAAAACTTGAAGATACTGAACAGGTGTGAAAAATATGAAGAGCTTCAAAAAGTGGCAAAAATATGAAGAGCATGAAATGGTCTGAAAAATAGGAGGAGCATGAAATGGTGTTCAAAAACATGAAGAACCTGAAAGGTGTGAAAAACATGAAAGGCTTCAAAACGTGTCAAAATTATGAGGAGCATGAAACAGTCTGAAAAATAGGAGGAGCATGAAGCGGTTTTTAAAAACATGAAGAGACTGAAAAGGTGTGAAAAATATGAAGAGCTTCAAAAGGTGTCAAAAATATGAAGAGCATGAAATGGTCTGAAAAATAGGAGGAGCATGAAATGGTGTTCAAAAACATGAAGAACCTGAAAGGTGTGAAAAACATGAAAGGCTTCAAAACGTGTCAAAATTATGAGGAGCATGAAACAGTCTGAGAAATAGGAGGAGCATGAAGCGGTTTTTAAAAACATGAAGAGACTGAAAAGGTGTGAAAAATATGAAGAGCTTCAAAAGGTGTCAAAAATATGAGGAGCATGAAACGGTCTGAAATATAGGAGGAGAATGAAGCGGTGCTGAAAAACATGAAGAGCATGAAACGATTTGAAAAATATGAAGAGCTTCAAAACGTGTGAAAAATAGCAGTAGCATGAAACGGTGTTCAAAAACTTGAAGATCCTGAAAAGGTGTGAAAAATGTGAAGAGATTAAAAGGTGTCAAAAATATGAGAAGCATGAAACGGTCTGAAAAATAGGAGGAGCATGAAGCGGTGTTTAAAAACATGAAGAGCCTGAAAACGTGTGAAAAATATGAGGAGCTTCAAAGGTGTGAAAAATATGAAGAGCTTCAAAAGGTGTCAAATAGGAGTAGCATGAAACGGTGTTCAAAAACATGAAGAGCCTGAAAAGGTGTGCAAAATTTGAAGAGCTTCAAAACGTGTGAAAAATATGAGGAGAATGAAACGGTCTGAAAAATAGGAGGAGCATGAAAAGGTCTTGAAAAACATGAAGAGCATGAAACGGTCTGAAAAATAGGAGGAGCATGAAATGGTGTTCAAAAACATGAAGATCCTGAAAACATGTGAAAAATATGAAGCGCTTCAAAAGGTGTCAAAAATATGAGGAGCATGAAACGGTCTGAAAAATAGGAGGAAAATGAAACGGTGTTCAAAATCATTAAGAGCCTGAAAAGGTGTGAAAAATATGAAGAGCTTCAGAATGTGTGAAAAATATGAGAAGCATGAAGCGGTTATCAAAAACTTGAAGATACTGAACAGGTGTGAAAAATATGAAGAGCTTCAAAAATTGGCAAAAATATGAGGAGCATGAAACGGTATGAAAAATAGGAGGAGCATGAAACGGTGTTCAAAAACATGAAGAGCCTGAAAAGTTGTGAAAAATATGAAAAGCTTCAGAAGGTGTGAAAAATATGAGGAGCATGAAGCGGTGTTCAAAAACTTGAAGATACTGAAAAGATGTGAAAAATATGAAGAGCTTCAAAAGGTGTCAAAAATATGAGGAGCATGAAACGGTCTGAAAAATAGGAGGAAAATGAAACGGTGTTCAAAATCATTAAGAGCCTGAAAAGGTGTGAAAAATATCAAGAGCTTCAAAAGGTGTCAAATATATAAGGAGCATGAAACGGAGTTGAAAAACATGAAGAGCTTCAAAATGTGTCAAAAATATGAGGAGCAAGATACGGTCTCAAAAATAGGAGGAGCATGAAGCGGTGTTGAAAAACATGAAGAGCCTGGAAAGGTGTGAAATATATGAAGAGATTCAAAAGTGTCACAAATAGGAGGAACATGAAACGGTCTGAAAAAGAGGAGGAGCATGAAGTGGAGTTGAAAAAAATGAATAGCCTGAAAAGGTGTGAAAAATATTAGGAGCATGAAACAGTCTGAAAATAGGAGGAGCATCAAATGGTGCTGAAAAACATGGAGAGCCTGAAAAGGTTTGAAAAATATGAAGAGCTTCAAAAGGTGTCAAAAATATGAGGAGCATGAAATGGTCTGAAAAATAGGAGGAGCATGTAATGGTGTTGAAAACCACGAAGAACCTGAAGAGGAGTGAAATACATGAAGAGCTTCAAAAGGTGTCATAAATATGAGAAGCATGAAATGGTGTTCAAAAACATGAAGAGCCTGAAAATGTGTGAAAAATATGAGGAGCATGAAACGGTCTTAAAAATATGTGGAGCATGAAGCGGTGTTCAAAAACATGAAGAGCCTGACAAGGTGTGAAAAATATGAAGAGCTTCAGAAGGTGTGAAAAATATGAGAAGCATGAAGCGGTTATCAAAAATTTGAAGATACTGAACAGGTGTGAAAAATATGAAGAGCTTCAAAAGGTTTCAAAAATATGAGGAGCATGAAACGGTCTGAAATATAGGAGGAAAATGAAACGGTGTTCAAAATCATTAAGAGCCTGAAAAGGTGTGAAAAATATGAGGAGCATGAAACGGTCTGAAAAAAAGGCGAGAATGAAGTCGTGTTCAAAGACATCAAGAGCCTGAAAAAGTGTGAAAAACATGACGAGCTTCAAATGGTGTCAAAAATATGAGGAGCATGAACCAGTCTGAAAAATAGGTGGAGCATGAAGAGTTGTTCAAATACATGAAGAGCCTGATAAGGTGTGAAAAATATGAAGAGCTTCAAAAGGTGTCAAAAATATGAAGAGCATGAAACGGTCTGAAAAATAGGAGGAAAATGAAACGGTGTTCAAAATCATTAAGAGCCTGAAAAGGTGTGAAAAATATGAAGAGCTTCAGAATGTGTGAAAAATATGAGAAGCATGAAGCGGTTATCAAAAACTTGAAGATACTGAACAGGTGTGAAAAATATGAAGAGCTTCAAAAAGTGGCAAAAATATGAAGAGCATGAAATGGTCTGAAAAATAGGAGGAGCATGAAATGGTGTTCAAAAACATGAAGAACCTGAAAGGTGTGAAAAACATGAAAGGCTTCAAAACGTGTCAAAATTATGAGGAGCATGAAACAGTCTGAAAAATAGGAGGAGCATGAAGCGGTTTTTAAAAACATGAAGAGACTGAAAAGGTGTGAAAAATATGAAGAGCTTCAAAAGGTGTCAAAAATATGAAGAGCATGAAATGGTCTGAAAAATAGGAGGAGCATGAAATGGTGTTCAAAAACATGAAGAACCTGAAAGGTGTGAAAAACATGAAAGGCTTCAAAACGTGTCAAAATTATGAGGAGCATGAAACAGTCTGAGAAATAGGAGGAGCATGAAGCGGTTTTTAAAAACATGAAGAGACTGAAAAGGTGTGAAAAATATGAAGAGCTTCAAAAGGTGTCAAAAATATGAGGAGCATGAAACGGTCTGAAATATAGGAGGAGAATGAAGCGGTGCTGAAAAACATGAAGAGCATGAAACGATTTGAAAAATATGAAGAGCTTCAAAACGTGTGAAAAATAGCAGTAGCATGAAACGGTGTTCAAAAACTTGAAGATCCTGAAAAGGTGTGAAAAATGTGAAGAGATTAAAAGGTGTCAAAAATATGAGAAGCATGAAACGGTCTGAAAAATAGGAGGAGCATGAAGCGGTGTTTAAAAACATGAAGAGCCTGAAAACGTGTGAAAAATATGAGGAGCTTCAAAGGTGTGAAAAATATGAAGAGCTTCAAAAGGTGTCAAATAGGAGTAGCATGAAACGGTGTTCAAAAACATGAAGAGCCTGAAAAGGTGTGCAAAATTTGAAGAGCTTCAAAACGTGTGAAAAATATGAGGAGAATGAAACGGTCTGAAAAATAGGAGGAGCATGAAAAGGTCTTGAAAAACATGAAGAGCATGAAACGGTCTGAAAAATAGGAGGAGCATGAAATGGTGTTCAAAAACATGAAGATCCTGAAAACATGTGAAAAATATGAAGCGCTTCAAAAGGTGTCAAAAATATGAGGAGCATGAAACGGTCTGAAAAATAGGAGGAAAATGAAACGGTGTTCAAAATCATTAAGAGCCTGAAAAGGTGTGAAAAATATGAAGAGCTTCAGAATGTGTGAAAAATATGAGAAGCATGAAGCGGTTATCAAAAACTTGAAGATACTGAACAGGTGTGAAAAATATGAAGAGCTTCAAAAATTGGCAAAAATATGAGGAGCATGAAACGGTATGAAAAATAGGAGGAGCATGAAACGGTGTTCAAAAACATGAAGAGCCTGAAAAGTTGTGAAAAATATGAAAAGCTTCAGAAGGTGTGAAAAATATGAGGAGCATGAAGCGGTGTTCAAAAACTTGAAGATACTGAAAAGATGTGAAAAATATGAAGAGCTTCAAAAGGTGTCAAAAATATGAGGAGCATGAAACGGTCTGAAAAATAGGAGGAAAATGAAACGGTGTTCAAAATCATTAAGAGCCTGAAAAGGTGTGAAAAATATCAAGAGCTTCAAAAGGTGTCAAATATATAAGGAGCATGAAACGGAGTTGAAAAACATGAAGAGCTTCAAAATGTGTCAAAAATATGAGGAGCAAGATACGGTCTCAAAAATAGGAGGAGCATGAAGCGGTGTTGAAAAACATGAAGAGCCTGGAAAGGTGTGAAATATATGAAGAGATTCAAAAGTGTCACAAATAGGAGGAACATGAAACGGTCTGAAAAATAGTAGGAGCATGAAGTGGAGTTGAAAAAAATGAATAGCCTGAAAAGGTGTGAAAAATATTAGGAGCATGAAACAGTCTGAAAATAGGAGGAGCATCAAATGGTGCTGAAAAACATGGAGAGCCTGAAAAGGTTTGAAAAATATGAAGAGCTTCAAAAGGTGTCAAAAATATGAGGAGCATGAAATGGTCTGAAAAATAGGAGGAGCATGTAATGGTGTTGAAAACCACGAAGAACCTGAAGAGGAGTGAAATACATGAAGAGCTTCAAAAGGTGTCATAAATATGAGAAGCATGAAATGGTGTTCAAAAACATGAAGAGCCTGAAAATGTGTGAAAAATATGAGGAGCATGAAACGGTCTTAAAAATATGTGGAGCATGAAGCGGTGTTCAAAAACATGAAGAGCCTGACAAGGTGTGAAAAATATGAAGAGGTTCAAAAAGTGTCAAAAATATGAGGAGCATGAAACTGTTCTGAAAAATACTGCAGCATAAAGCGGTGTTGAAAAACATGAAGGGTCTGAAAATGTGTGAAACATATGAAGAGCTTCAAAAGGTGTCAAAAATATGAGGAGCATGAAACGGTCTGAAAAATAGGAGCAAAATGAAACGGTGTTCAAAATCATTAAGAGCCTGAAAAGGTGTGAAAAATATGAAGAGCTTCAGAAGGTGTGAAAAATATGAAGAGCTTCAAAAAGTGGCAAGTATATGAGGAGCATGAAACGGTATGAAAAATAGGAGGAGCATGAAACGGTGTTGAAAAACACGAAGAGCCTAAAAAGGAGTGAAAAATATGAGGAGCTTCTAAAGGTGTCAAATATATAAGGAGCATGAAACGGCCTGAAAAATAGGAGCAGCCTGAAACGGTGTGGAAAAACATGAAGAGACTGAAAATGTGTGAAAAATATGAAGAGCTTCAAAAGGTTTCAAAATTATGATGCGCATGAAACTGTCTTAAAAATAGGAAGAGCATGAAGCGGTGTTGAAAAACATGAAGAGCCTGAAAAGGTGTGAAATATATGAAGAGCTACAAAATGTGTCAAAAATATGAGGAGCATGAAGCGTTCTGAAAAATAGGAGGAGCATGAAACGGTGTTGAAAAACACGAAGAGCCTAAAAAGGAGTGAAATATATGAAGAGTTTCAAAATAAGTCAAAAATATAAGAAGCATGAAACGGTCTGAAAAATAGGAGGAGCATGAAGCGGTGTTGAAAAATATGAAGAGCCTGAAAAGGTGTGAAAAATATGAAGAGTTTCAAAACATGTAAAAATATGAGGAGCATGAAACGGTGTTCAGAAACATGAAGAGCCTGAAATGGTGTGAAAAATATGGAGAGCTTCAAAAGGTGTCAAAAATATGAGGAGCATGAAGCGTTCTGAAAAATAGGAGGAGCATGAAACGGTGTTGAATAAGACGAAGAGCCTAAAAAGGAGTGAAAAATATGAAGAGCTTCAAAAGGTGTCAAATATATAAGGAGCATGAAACGGTCTGAAAAATAGGAGCAGCCTGAAACGGTGTGGAAAAACATGAAGAGACTGAAAATGTGTGAAAAATATGAAGAGCTTCATAAAGTTTCAAAATTATGATGGGCATGAAACTGTCTTAAAAATAGGAAGAGCATGAAGCGGTGTTGAAAAACATGAAGAGCCTGAAAAGGTGTGAAATATATGAAGAGCTACAAAATGTGTCAAAAATATGAGGAGCATTAAGCGTTCTGAAATATAGGAGGAGCATGAAACGGTGTTGAAAAACACGAAGAGCCTAAAAAGGAGTGAAATATATGAAGAGCTTCAAAAGAAGTCAAAAATATAAGGAGCATGAAACGGTCTGAAAAATAGGAGGAGCATGAAGCGGTGTTGAAAAACATGAAGAGCCTGAAAAGGTGTGAAGTATATGAAGAGGTTCAAAAGGTGTCAAAAATAGGAGGAGCACGAAACAGTTTGAAAAATAGGAAGAGCACGAAGTGGTGTTGAAAAACATGAAGAGCCTGAAAAGGTGTGAAAAACATGAAGAGCTTCAAAAGGAGTCAAATATATGAGGAGCATGAAACTGTCTGAAAAATAGGAGGAGCATGAAACGGTGTTTGAAAACATGAAGAGCCTGAAAAGGTGTGAAATATATGAAGAACTTCAAAACGTGTCAAATATATGAGGAGCATGAAACGGTCTGAAAAATAGGATCAGCATGAAGCGGTGTTAAAAAACATAAACAGCCTGAAAAGGTGTGAAATATATGAAGAGCTTCAAAAGGTGTCAAAAATATGAGGAGCATGAAACTGTTCTGAAAAATAGGTGCAGCATAAAGCGGTGTTGAAAAACATGAAGGGTCTGAAAATGTGTGAAACATATGAAGAGCTTCAAAAGGTGTCAAAAATATGAGGAGCATGAAACGGTCTGAAAAATAGGAGGAAAATGAAACGGTGTTCAAAATCATTAAGAGCCTGAAAAGGTGTGAAAAATATGAAGAGCTTCAGAAGGTGTGAAAAATATGAGAAGCATGAAGCGGTTATCAAAAACTTGAAGATACTGAACAGGTGTGAAAAATATGAAGAGCTTCAAAAAGTGGCAAGTATATGAGGAGCATGAAACGGTATGAAAAATAGGAGGAGCATGAAACGGTGTTGAAAAACACGAAGAGCCTAAAAAGGAGTGAAAAATATGAGGAGCTTCTAAAGGTGTCAAATATATAAGGAGCATGAAACGGCCTGAAAAATAGGAGCAGCCTGAAACGGTGTGGAAAAACATGAAGAGACTGAAAATGTGTGAAAAATATGAAGAGCTTCAAAAGGTTTCAAAATTATGATGCGCATGAAACTGTCTTAAAAATAGGAAGAGCATGAAGCGGTGTTGAAAAACATGAAGAGCCTGAAAAGGTGTGAAATATATGAAGAGCTACAAAATGTATCAAAAATATGAGGAGCATGAAGCGTTCTGAAAAATAGGAGGAGCATGAAACGGTGTTGAAAAACACGAAGAGCCTAAAAAGGAGTGAAATATATGAAGAGTTTCAAAATAAGTCAAAAATATAAGAAGCATGAAACGGTCTGAAAAATAGGAGGAGCATGAAGCGGTGTTGAAAAATATGAAGAGCCTGAAAAGGTGTGAAAAATATGAAGAGTTTCAAAACATGTAAAAATATGAGGAGCATGAAACGGTGTTCAGAAACATGAAGAGCCTGAAATGGTGTGAAAAATATGGAGAGCTTCAAAAGGTGTCAAAAATATGAGGAGCATGAAGCGTTCTGAAAAATAGGAGGAGCATGAAACGGTGTTGAATAAGACGAAGAGCCTAAAAAGGAGTGAAAAATATGAAGAGCTTCAAAAGGTGTCAAATATATAAGGAGCATGAAACGGTCTGAAAAATAGGAGCAGCCTGAAACGGTGTGGAAAAACATGAAGAGACTGAAAATGTGTGAAAAATATGAAGAGCTTCATAAAGTTTCAAAATTATGATGGGCATGAAACTGTCTTAAAAATAGGAAGAGCATGAAGCGGTGTTGAAAAACATGAAGAGCCTGAAAAGGTGTGAAATATATGAAGAGCTACAAAATGTGTCAAAAATATGAGGAGCATTAAGCGTTCTGAAATATAGGAGGAGCATGAAACGGTGTTGAAAAACACGAAGAGCCTAAAAAGGAGTGAAATATATGAAGAGCTTCAAAAGAAGTCAAAAATATAAGGAGCATGAAACGGTCTGAAAAATAGGAGGAGCATGAAGCGGTGTTGAAAAACATGAAGAGCCTGAAAAGGTGTGAAGTATATGAAGAGGTTCAAAAGGTGTCAAAAATAGGAGGAGCACGAAACAGTTTGAAAAATAGGAAGAGCACGAAGTGGTGTTGAAAAACATGAAGAGCCTGAAAAGGTGTGAAAAACATGAAGAGCTTCAAAAGGAGTCAAATATATGAGGAGCATGAAACTGTCTGAAAAATAGGAGGAGCATGAAACGGTGTTTGAAAACATGAAGAGCCTGAAAAGGTGTGAAATATATGAAGAACTTCAAAACGTGTCAAATATATGAGGATCATGAAACGGTCTGAAAAATAGGATCAGCATGAAGCGGTGTTAAAAAACATAAACAGCCTGAAAAGGTGTGAAATATATGAAGAGCTTCAAAAGGTGTCAAAAATATGAGGAGCAGAAAACGCTCTGAATATTAGGGGGAGCATGAAACGGACTTCAAAAACATGAAGAGCCTGAAAAGGTGTTAAAAATATGAAGAGCTTCAAAACTTGTCAATAATATAATGAGAATGAAACGGTCTGAAAAAAAGGAGGAGCATGAAGCGGTGTTGAAAAACATGAAAAGCCTGAAAAGGTGTGAAAAATAAGAAGAGCTTCAAAAGGTGTCAAAATTATGAGGAGCATGAAACGGTCTGAAAAACAGGAGGAGCATGACGCGGTGTTGAAAAACATGAGGAGCCTGAAAAGGTGTGAAATATATGAAGAGCTTCAAAAGGTGTCAAAAATATGAGGAGCATGAAAAGGTCTGAAGAATAGGAGGAGTAAGAAGCGGTGTTGAAAAACATGAAGAGCCTGAAAAGGTGTGAAATACATGAAGAGCTTCAAAATTGTCAAAAATATGAGGAGCATGAAACGGTCTGAAAAATAGGAGGAGCATGAAGCGGTGTTGCAAAACATGAAGAGCCTGAAAAGGTGTGAAAAACATGAAGAGCCTGAAAATGTGTGAAATATATGAAGAGCTTCAAATGGTGTCAAAAATATGAGGATCATGAAAAAATCTGAAAAATATGAGGAGCATGAAACGGCGTTCAAAAACATGAAGAACCTGAAATGGTGTGAAAAATATGAAAACTTAAAAACGTGTCAAAAATAGGAGGAGTTTCAAAGGGTCCGAAAAATAGGAAGAGCATGAAGGGGTGTTGCAAAACATGAAGAGCCTGAAAAGGTGTGAAATATATGAAGAGCTTCAAAAGGTGTCAAAAATATAAGAAGCATGAAACGGTCTTAAAAATAGGAGGAGCATGAAACGTGTTGAAAAACATGAAGAGCCTGAAAATGTGTGAAAAATATGAAGAGCTTCAAAAGGTGTCAAAAATAGAAGGAGCATGAAGCGGAGTTGAAAAACATGAAGAGCTTCAAAATGTGTCAAAAATATGAGGAGCAAGATACGGTCTCAAAAATAGGAGGAGCATGAAGCGGTGTTGAAAAACATGAAGAGCCTGGAAAGGTGTGAAATATATGAAGAGATTCAAAAGTGTCACAAATAGGAGGAACATGAAACGGTCTGAAAAAGAGGAGGAGCATGAAGTGGAGTTGAAAAAAATGAATAGCCTGAAAAGGTGTGAAAAATATTAGGAGCATGAAACAGTCTGAAAATAGGAGGAGCATCAAATGGTGCTGAAAAACATGGAGAGCCTGAAAAGGTTTGAAAAATATGAAGAGCTTCAAAAGGTGTCAAAAATATGAGGAGCATGAAATGGTCTGAAAAATAGGAGGAGCATGTAATGGTGTTGAAAACCACGAAGAGCCTGAAGAGGAGTGAAATACATGAAGAGCTTCAAAAGGTGTCACAAATATGAGAAGCATGAAATGGTGTTCAAAAACATGAAGAGCCTGAAAATGTGTGAAAAATATGAGGAGCATGAAACGGTCTTAAAAATAAGAGGAGTATGAACCGGTGTTCAAAATCATTAAGAGCCTGAAAAGGTGTCGAAAATATGAGGAGCATGAAACAGTCTGAAAATAGGAGGAGCATGAAACGGTGTTGAAAAACATGAAGAGCATGAAAAGGTGTGAAAAATATGAAGAGCTTCAAAAGGTGTCAAATAGGAGTAGCATGAAACGGTGTTCAAAAACATGAAGAGCCTGAAAAGGTGTGCAAAATTTGAAGAGCTTCAAAACGTGTGAAAAATATGAGGAGAATGAAACGGTCTGAAAAATAGGAGGAGCATGAAAAGGTCTTGAAAAACATGAAGAGCATGAAACGGTCTGAAAAATAGGAGGAGCATGAAATGGTGTTCAAAAACATGAAGATCCTGAAAACATGTGAAAAATATGAAGCGCTTCAAAAGGTGTCAAAAATATGAGGAGCATGAAACGGTCTGAAAAATAGGAGGAAAATGAAATGGTGTTCAAAATCATTAAGAGCTTGAAAAGGTGTGAAAAATATGAAGAGCTTCAGAATGTGTGAAAAATATGAGAAGCATGAAGCGGTTATCATAAACTTGAAGATACTGAACAGGTGTGAAAAATATGAAGAGCTTCAAAAGGTGTCAAAAATATGAGGAGCATGAAGCGTTCTGAAAAATAGGAGGAGCATGAAACGGTGTTGAATAAGATGAAGAGCCTAAAAAGGAGTGAAAAATATGAAGAGCTTCAAAAGGTGTCAAATATATAAGGAGCATGAAACGGTCTGAAAAATAGGAGCAGCATGAAACGGTGTGGAAAAACATGAAGAGACTGAAAATGTGTGAAAAATATGAAGAGCTTCATAATGTTTCAAAATTATGATGCGCATGAAACTGTCTTAAAAATAGGAAGAGCATGAAGCGGTGTTGAAAAACATGAAGAGCCTGAAAAGGTGTGAAATATATGAAGAGCTACAAAATGTGTCAAAAATATGAGGAGCATGAAGCGTTCTGAAATATAGGAGGAGCATGAAACGGTGTTGAAAAACACGAAGAGCCTAAAAAGGAGTGAAATATATGAAGAGCTTCAAAAGAAGTCAAAAATATAAGGAGCATGAAACGGTCTGAAAAATAGGAGGAGCATGAAGCGGTGTTGAAAAACATGAAGAGCCTGAAAAGGTGTGAAATATATGAAGAGGTTCAAAAGGTGTCAAAAATAGGAGGAGCATGAAACAGTTTGAAAAATAGGAAGAGCATGAAGTGGTGTTGAAAAACATGAAGAGCCTGAAAAGGTGTGAATAATATGAAGAGCTTCAAAAGGAGTCAAATATATGAGGAGCATGAAACTGTCTGAAAAATAGGAGGAGCATGAAACGGTGTTTGAAAACATGAAGAGCCTGAAAAGGTGTGAAATATATGAAGAGCTTCAAAAGTTTTCAAAAGTATGAGGAGCATGATACGGTCTGAAAAATAGGAGGAGCATGAAGCGGTGTTGAAAAGTGAAGAGCCTGAAAAGGTGTGAAAAACATGAAGAGCTTCAAAAGTTGTCAAAAATATGAGGAACATGAAACGGTCTGAAAAATAGGAGGAGCAAGAATCGGTGTTGAAAAAAAGAAGAGCCTGAAAAGTTGTGAAATATATGAAGAACTTCAAAACGTGTCAAATATATGAGGAGCATGAAACGGTCTGAAAAATAGGAGCAGCATGACGCGGTGTTAAAAAACATAAACAGCCTGAAAAGGTGTGAAATATATGAAGAGCATCAAAAGGTGTCAAAAATATGAGGAGCAGAAAACGCTCTGAATATTAGGGGGAGCATGAAACGGACTTCAAAAACATGAAGAGCCTGAAAAGGTGTTAAAAATATGAAGAGCTTCAAAACTTGTCAATAATATAATGAGAATGAAACGGTCTGAAAAATAGGAGGAGCATGAAGCGGTCTTGAAAAACATGAAGAGCATGAAACGGTCTGAAAAATAGGAGGAGCATGAAATGGTGTTCAAAAACATGAAGATCCTGAAAACATGTGAAAAATATGAAGCGCTTCAAAAGCTGTCAAAAATATGAGGAGCATGAAACGGTCTGAAAAATAGGAGGAAAATGAAACGGTGTTCAAAATCATTAAGAGCCTGAAAAGGTGTGAAAAATATGAGGAGCATGAAACGGTCTGAAAAAAAGGCGAGAATGAAGTCGTGTTCAAAGACATGAAGAGCCCGAAAAGGTGTGTAAAATATGAAGAGCTTCAAAAGGTGTCAAAAATATGAAGAGCATGAAACGGTCTGAAAAATAGGAGGAGCATGAAGTGGTGTTGAAAAACATGAAGTGCCTGAAAATGTGTGAACAATATGAAGAGCTTCAGAAGGTGTGAATGATATGAGGAGCATGAAGCGGTGTTCAAAAACTTGAAGATACTGAAAAGGTGTGAAAAATATGAAGAGCTTCAAAAGGTGTCAAAAATATGAGGAGCATGAAATGGTCTGAAAAATATTAGGAGCATGAAACGGTGTTGAAAACCTGAAGCGCCTGAAAAGTTGTGAAAAATATGAAGAGTTTCAAACATGTAAAAATATGAGGAGCATGAAACGGTGTTCAGAATCATGAAGAGCCTGAAATGGTGTGAAAAATATGAAGAGCTTCAAAAGGTGTCAAAAATATGAGGAGCATGAAGCGTTCTGAAAAATAGGAGGAGCATGAAACGGTGTTGCAAATAACGAAGAGCCTAAAAAGGAGTGAAACATATGAAGAGCTTCAAAAGGTGTCAAATATATAAGGAGCATGAAACGGTCTGAATAATAGGAGCAGCCTGAAACGGTGTGGAAAAACATGAAAAGCCTGAAAATGTGTGAAAAATATAAAGAGCTTCAAAAGGTTTCAAAATTATGAGGCGCATGAAACTGTCTTAAAAATAGGAAGAGCATGAAGCGGTGTTGAAAAATATGAAGAGCCTGAAAAGGTGTGAAATATATGAAGAGCTACAAAATGTGTCAAAAATATGAGGAGCATGAAGCGTTCTGAAAAATAGGAGGAGCATGAAACGGTGCTGAAAAACACGAAGAGCCTAAAAAGGAGTGAAATATATGAACAGCTTCAGAAGAAGTCAAAAATATAAGGAGCATGAAACGGTATGAAAAATAGGAGGAGCATGAAGCCGTGTTGAAAAACATGAAGAGCCTGAAAAGGTGTGAAATATATGAAGAGGTTCAAAAGGTGTCAAAAATAGGAGGAGCATGAAACTGTTTGAAAAATAGGAGGAGCATGAAGTGGTGTTGAAAAACATGAAGAGCCTGAAAAGGTGTGAATAATATGAAGAGCTTCAAAAGGAGTCAAATATATGAGGAGCATGAAACTGTCTGAAAAATAGGAGGAGCATGAAACGGTCTGAAAAATAGGAGGAGCATGAAACGGTGTTGCAAAACATGAAGAGCCTGAAAAGGTGTGAAATATATGAAGAGCTTCAAAAGTTTTCAAAAGTGTGAGGAGCATGATACGGTCTGAAAAATAGGAGGAGCAGGAAGCGGTGTTGAAAAGTGAAGAGCCTGAAAAGGTGTGAAAAACAGGAAGCGCTTCAAAAGTTGTCAAAAATATGAGGAACATGAAACGGTCTGAAAAATAGGAGGAGCAAGAATCGGTGTTGAAAAAAAGAAGAGCCTGAAAAGTTGTGAAATATATGAAGTACTTCAAAACGTGTCAAATATATGAGGAGCATGAAACGGTCTGAAAAATAGGAGCAGCATGAAGCGGTGTTAAAAAACATAAACAGCCTGAAAAGGTGTGAAATATATGAAGAGCTTCAAAAGGTGTCAAAAATATGAGGAGCATGAAAAGCTCTGAAGATTAGGAGGAGCATGAAACGGTCTTCAAAAACATGAAGAGCCTGAAAAGGTGTTAAAAATATGAAGAGCTTCAAAACTTGTCAATAATATAATGAGAATGAAACGGTCTGAAAAAGAGGAGGAGCATGAAGCGGTGTTGAAAAATATGAAAAGACTGAAAAGGTGTGAAAAATATGAAGAGCTTCAAAAGGTGTCAAAAATATGAGGAGCATGAAACGGTCTGAAAAACAGGAGGAGCATGACGCGCTGTTGAAAAACATGAGGAGCCTGAAAAGGTGTGAAATATATGAAGAGCTTCAAAAGTGTCAAAAATATGAGGATCATGAAACGGTCTGAAAAATATGAGGAGCATGAAACGGTGTTCAAAAACATGAAGAACCTAAAATGGTGTGAAAAATATGAAGAACTTAAAAACGTGTCAAAAATAGGAGGAGTTTCAAAGGGTCCGAAAAATAGGAAGAGCATGAAGGGGTGTTGCAAAACATGAAGAGCCTGAAAAGGTGTGGAAAACATGAAGAACCTTAAAAGGTGTAAAATATATGAAGAGGTTCAAAAGGTGTCAAAAATTGGAGAAGCATGAATATGTGTGAAAAATAGGAGGAGCATGAAGCGGTGTTCAAAAACCTGAGGAGCCTGAAAAGGTGTGAAAAATATGAAGAGCTTCAAAAGGTGTCAAAAATATGAGGAGCATGAAACGGTCTGAAAAATAGCAGGAGCGTGAAATGGTGTTCAAAAACATCAAGAGCCTGAAAAAGTGTGAAATATATGAAGAGGTTCAAAAGGTGTCAAAAATATGAGGAACATGAAACGGTCTGAAAAATAGGAGGAGCAAGAATCGGTGTTGAAAAAAAGAAGAGCTTGAAAAGTTGTGAAATATATGAAGAGCTTCAAAATGTGTCAAATATATGAGGAGCGTGAAAAGGTCTGAAAAATAGATGCAGCATGAAGCGGTGTTGAAAAACATAAACAGTCTGAAAAGTTGTGAAATATATGAAGAGCTTCAAAATGTGTCAAAAATATGAGGAGCATGAAACGTTCTGAAGATTAGGAGGAGCATGAAAAAGTCTTCAAAAACATGAAGAGCCTGAAAAGGTGTGAAAAATATGAAGAGCTTCAAAAGGTGTCAAAAATATGAGAAGCATGAAACGGTCTGAAAAATAGGAGGAGCATGAAAGGGTGTTCAAAAATATGAAGAGCCTGAAAAGGTGTGAAACATATGAAAAGCATGAAAAGGTGTGAAATATATGAGGAGCCTGAAACGGTCTGCAAAACAGGAGGAGCATGAATCGGTGTTGAAAAACATGAAGAGCCTGAAAAGGAGTAAAATATATGAAGAGCTTCAAAAGGTGTCAAAAGTATGAGGAGCATGAAACGGTCTGAAAATAGGAGGAGCATCAAGTGGTGCTGAAAAACATAGAGTGACTGAAAAGGTTTGAAAAATATAACGAGCTTCAAAAGGTGTCAAAAATATGAGGAGCATGAAACGGTCTGAAAAATAGGAGGAGCATGAAACGGTGTTGAAAAACATGAAGAGCCTGAAAAGGTGTGAAATATATGAAGAGCTTCAAAAGGTGTCAAAAATATGAGGAGCAAGAAACGGTCTGAAAAATAGGAGGAGCATGAAGCGGTGTTGAAAAACATGAAGAGCCTGAAAAAGTGTGAAATATATGAAGAGCTTCAAAAGGTGTAAAAAATATGAGGAGCATGAAAAGGTCTGAAAAATAGGTGGAGCATGAAGCGTTGTTCAAATACATGAAGAGCCTGATAAGATGTGAAAAATATGAAGAGCTTCAAAAGGTGTCAAATATGAGTGCATGAAACGGTCTGAAAAATAAGAGGAGCATGAAGCGGTGTTGAAAAGCATGAAGAGCCTGAAAAGGTGTGAACTATATGAAGAGCTTCAAAATGTGACAAAAATACGAGGAGCATGAAACGGTCTGAAAAATAGGAGGAGCATGAAGTGGTGTTGAAAAACTTGAAGAGCCTGAAAAGGTGTGAAATATATGAAGAGCTTCAAAACGTGTCAAATATATGAGGAGCATGAAACGATCTGAAAAATATGAGCAGCATGAAGCGGTGTTGTAAAACATAAAGAGCCTGAAAAGGTGTAAAAAATATGAAGAGCTTCAAAAAGTGTCAAAAATATGAAGAGCATGAAAAGGTCTGAAAAATAGGAGGAACATGAAGTGGTGTTGAAAAACATGAAGAGCCTGAAAAGGTGTAAAAAATATGAAGAGCTTCAAAAAGTGTCAAAAATATGAGGAGCATGAAACGATCTGAAACATAGTAGGAGCATGAAGCGTTGTTCAAAAACATGAAGAGCCTGAAAAGTTGTGAAATATATGAAGAGCTTCAAAAGGCGTCAAAAATATGAGGAGCATGACATGGTCTGAAAAATAGGAGGAGCATGAAGCAGTGTTGAAAAACATGAAGAGCCTGAAAAGGTGTGAAAAATATGAAGAGGTTCAAAAAGTTTGAAATATATGAAGAGCTTCAAAGGTGTCAAAAATATGAGGAGCATGAAACGGTCTGAAAAATAGGAGGATCATGAAGCGGTGTTCAAAAACATGAAGAGCATGAAAAAGTGTGAAAAATATGAAGAGCTTCAAAAGGTGTAAAAAATATGAAGAGCTTCAAAAGGTGTGAAAATATGAAGAGTTTCAAAAGGTGTCAAACATATGAGGAGCATGAAACGGTCTGAAAAATAGGAGGAGCATGAAATGGTGTTCAAAACCATGAAGAGACTGAAAAGGTGTGAAATATATGAAGACTTCAAAATGTGTCAAAAATATGAGGAGCATGAAACGTTCTGAAATATAGGAGGAGCATGAAACGTTTTTCGAAAACATGAAGAGCCTGAAAAGGTGTGAAAAATATGAAGAGCCTCAAAAGGTGTCAAAATTATCAGGAGCTTGAAACGGTCTCAAATATAGGAGGAGAATAAAACGGTGTTGAAAAATATGTAGATCCTGAAAAGGTGTGAAAAATTTGTACAGCCTCAAAAGGAGTGAAAAATATGAGGAGCATGAAATGGTCTGAAAAATAGGAGGACCATGAAACGGTGTTCAAAACCATGAAGAGACTGAAAAGGTGTGAAATATATGAAGAGCTTCAAAAGGTGTCAAAAATATGAGGAGCATGAAAAGGTCTGAAAAATAGGAGGAGCATGAAGCTGTGTTGAAAAATTTGAAGAGCCTGAAAAGTTGTGAACAATATGAAGAGCTTCAAAAAGTGTCTAAAATATGAGGAGCATGAAACGGTCTGAAAAATAGGAGGAGCATGAAACGGTGTTCAAAACCATGAAGAGACTGAAAAGGTGTGAAATATATGAAGACTTCAAAATGTGTCAAAAATATGAGGAGCATGAAACGTTCTGAAATATAGGAGGAGCATGAAACGTTTTTCGAAAACATGAAGAGCCTGAAAAGGTGTGAAAAATATGAAGAGCCTCAAAAGGTGTCAAAATTATGAGGAGCTTGAAACGGTCTCAAATATAGGAGGAGAATAAAACGGTGTTGAAAAATATGTAGATCCTGAAAAGGTGTGAAAAATTTGTACAGCCTCAAAAGGAGTGAAAAATATGAGGAGCATGAAATGGTCTGAAAAATAGGAGGACCATGAAACGGTGTTCAAAACCATGAAGAGACTGAAAAGGTGTGAAATATATGAATAGCTTCAAAAGGTGTCAAAAATATGAGGAGCATGAAAAGGTCTGAAAAATAGGAGGAGCATGAAGCTGTGTTGAAAAATTTGAAGAGCCTGAAAAGTTGTGAACAATATGAAGATCTTCAAAAAGTGTCTAAAATATGAGGAGCATGAAACGGTCTGAAAAATAGGACGAACATGAAACGGTGTTGAAAAACATGAAGAGCCTGAAAAGGAGTAAAATATATGAAGAGCTTCAAAAGTTGTCAAAAATATGAGGAGCATGAAACGGTCTGAAAATAGGAGGAGCATCAAGTGGTGCTGAAAAACATAGAGAGACTGAAAAGGTTTGAAATATATAACGAGCTTCAAAAGGTGTCAAAAATATGAGGAGCATGAAACGGTCTGAAAAATAGGAGGAGCATGAAACGGTGGTGAAAAACATGAAGAGCAGGAATAAGTGTGAAAAATATGAAGAGCGTCAAAAGGTGTAAAAAATATGAGGAGCATGAAACGGTCGGAAAACTAGGAGGAGCAAGAAACGGTGTTGAAAAACATGAAGAGCCTGAAAAGGTGTGAAAAATATTAAGAGCTTCAAAATGTGTCAAAAATACGAGGAGCATCAAGCGGTCTGAAAATTAGGAGGAGCATGAAACGGTGTTGAAAAACCTGAAGTGCCTTAAAAGGTGTGAAGAATATGAAGAGAGTCAAAAGGTGTCAAAAATAGGAGGAGAGTGAAATGGACTGAAAAATATGGGGTGCATGAAACGGTCTGAAAAATACAAGGAGCATGATGCGGTGTTCAGAATCATGAAGAGCCTGAAAATGTGTGAAATATATGAAGAGCTTGAAACGGTGTCCAAAATATGAGGAGCATGAAACGGTCTGAAAAATACAAGGAGCATGATGCGGTGTTCAGAATCATGAAGAGCCTGAAAATGTGTGAGATATATGAAGAGCTTCAAACGGTGTCCAAATAATGAGGAGCATGAAACGGTTTGAAAAACAGGAGGAGCATAGAGCGATGTTGAAAAACATGAAGAGCCTGAAAATGTGTTAAAAATATGAAGAGCTTCAAAAGGTGTCAAAATTATGAGGAGCATGAAATGGTCTGAAAAATAGGAGGAGCATGAAGCGGTGTTGAAAAATATGAAGAGCCTGAAAAGGTGTGAAAAATATGAAGAGCTTCAAAAGGTGTCAAAAATATGAGGAGCATGAAACGGTCAGAAAAATATGAGGAGCATGACACGGTGTTCAAAAACATGAAGAGCCTGAAAAGGTGTGAAATTTATGAAGAGTTTCAAAAGGTGTCAAAAATATGAAGAGCATGAAACGGTCTGAAAAATAGGAGGAGCATGCAGCGGTGTCGAAAAACATGAGAAGCCTGAAAAGGTGTTCAAAAACATGAAGTGCCTGGAAAGATGTGAAAAATATGAAGAGCTTCAAAAGGTGTCAAAAATATGAGGAGCATGAAACGGTCTGTAAAATAGGAAGATCATGAAGCGGTGTTGAAAAACATGAAAAGCCTGAAAACTTGTGCAAAATATGAAGAGCTTCAAAATGTGTGAAAAATATGAAGAGCTTCAAATCGTGTCAAAAATGAGAGGAGCATGAAACGGTCTGAAAAATAGGAGGAGCATGAAGTGGTGTTGAAAAACATGAAGAGTCTGAAAAGGTGTGAAATATATGAAGAGCTTCAAAAGGAGTCAATAATATGAAGAGCATGAAACGGTCTGAAAAATAGGAGGAGCATGAAGCGTTGTTGAAAAACATGAAAAGCCTGAAAAGGTGTGAAAAATATGAGGAGCTTCAAAAGGTGTGAATATTAAGAGTAGCTTGAAACGTTGTGAAAATAGGAGGAGCATGAAGCAGTGTTGAAAAACATGAAGAGCCCGAAAACGTGTGAAAAATAGGAAGAGCTCAAAAGGTGTAAAAATATGAAGAGCTTCAAACGGTGTCAGAAATATGAGGAGTATGAAACGGTCTGAAAAATAGGAGGAACATGAAGCGGTGTTGAAAAACATGAAAAGACTGAAAAGGTGTGAAAAATATGAGGAGCTTCAAAAGGTGTGAAAATTAAGAGTAGCTTGAAACGTTGTGAAAATAGGAGGAGCATGAAGCAGTGTTGAAAAACATGAAGAGCCCGAAAACGTGTGAAAAATAGGAAGAGCTCAAAAGGTGTAAAAATATGAAGAGCTTCAAACGGTGTCAGAAATATGAGGAGTATGAAACGGTCTGAAAAATAGGAGGAACATGAAGCGGTGTTGAAAAACACGAAAAGACTGAAAAGGTGTGAAAAATATGAGGAGCTTCAAAAGGTGTGAAAATTAAGAGTAGCTTGAAACGTTGTGAAAATAGGAGGAGCATGAAGCAGTGTTGAAAAACATGAAGAGCCCGAAAACGTGTGAAAAATAGGAAGAGCTCAAAAGGTGTAAAAATATGAAGAGCTTCAAACGGTGTCAGAAATATGAGGAGTATGAAACGGTCTGAAAAATAGGAGGAACATGAAGCAGTGTTGAAAAACATGAAAAGACTGAAAGGGTGTGAAAAATATGAGGAGCTTCAAAAGGTGTGAAAATTAAGAGTAGCTTGAAACGTTGTGAAAATAGGAGGAGCATGAAGCAGTGTTGAAAAACATGAAGAGCCCGAAAACGTGTGAAAAATAGGAAGAGCTCAAAAGGTGTAAAAATATGAAGAGCTTCAAACGGTGTCAGAAATATGAGGAGTATGAAATGGTCTGAACAATAGGAGGAACATGAAACGGTGTTGAAAAACATGAAGAGCCTGAAAAGGTGTGAAAAATATGAGGAGCTTCAAAAGGTGTGAAAATTAAGAGTAGCTTGAAACGTTGTGAAAATAGGAGGAGCATGAAGCAGTGTTGAAAAACATGAAGAGCCCGAAAACGTGTGAAAAATAGGAAGAGCTCAAAAGGTGTAAAAATATGAAGAGCTTCAAACGGTGTCAGAAATATGAGGAGTATGAAATGGTCTGAACAATAGGAGGAACATGAAACGGTGTTGAAAAACATGAAGAGCCTGAAAAGGTGTGAAAAATATGAAGAGGTTCAAAAGGTGTCAAAAATATGAGGAGCATTAAACGGTCTGAAAAATACCAGGAGCATGATGCGGTGTTCAGAATCATGAAGAGCCTGAAAATGTGTGAAATATATGAAGAGCTTGAAACGGTGTCCAAAATATGAGGAGCATGAAACGGTCTGAA
The DNA here is from genome assembly GCF_033118175.1 of Dama dama. NCBI lineage: Eukaryota > Metazoa > Chordata > Mammalia > Artiodactyla > Cervidae > Dama > Dama dama. The sequence continues at coordinate 6,986,110 of NC_083709.1, forward strand.
AAATACAAGGAGCATGATGCGGTGTTCAGAATCATGAAGAGCCTGAAAATGTGTGAGATATATGAAGAGCTTCAAACGGTGTCCAAATAATGAGGAGCATGAAACGGTTTGAAAAACAGGAGGAGCATAGAGCGATGTTGAAAAACATGAAGAGCCTGAATGTGTTAAAAATATGAAGAGCTTCAAAAGGTGTCAAAATTATGAGGAGCATGAAATGGTCTGAAAAATAGGAGGAGCATGAAGCGGTGTTGAAAAATATGAAGAGCCTGAAAAGGTGTGAAAAATATGAAGAGCTTCAAAAGGTGTCAAAAATATGAGGAGCATGAAACGGTCAGAAAAATATGAGGAGCATGACACGGTGTTCAAAAACATGAAGAGCCTGAAAAGGTGTGAAATTTATGAAGAGTTTCAAAAGGTGTCAAAAATATGAAGAGCATGAAACGGTCTGAAAAATAGGAGGAGCATGCAGCGGTGTCGAAAAACATGAGAAGCCTGAAAAGGTGTTCAAAAACATGAAGTGCCTGGAAAGATGTGAAAAATATGAAGAGCTTCAAAAGGTGTCAAAAATATGAGGAGAATGAAACGGTCTGTAAAATAGGAAGATCATGAAGCGGTGTTGAAAAACATGAAAAGCCTGAAAACTTGTGCAAAATATGAAGAGCTTCAAAATGTGTGAAAAATATGAAGAGCTTCAAATCGTGTCAAAAATGAGAGGAGCATGAAACGGTCTGAAAAATAGGAGGAGCATGAAGTGGTGTTGAAAAACATGAAGAGTCTGAAAAGGTGTGAAAAATATGAAGAGCCTCAAAAGGTGTCAAAATTATGAGGAGCTTGAAACGGTCTCAAATATAGGAGGAGAATAAAACGGTGTTGAAAAATATGTAGATCCTGAAAAGGTGTGAAAAATTTGTACAGCCTCAAAAGGAGTGAAAAATATGAGGAGCATGAAATGGTCTGAAAAATAGGAGGACCATGAAACGGTGTTCAAAACCATGAAGAGACTGAAAAGGTGTGAAATATATGAATAGCTTCAAAAGGTGTCAAAAATATGAGGAGCATGAAAAGGTCTGAAAAATAGGAGGAGCATGAAGCTGTGTTGAAAAATTTGAAGAGCCTGAAAAGTTGTGAACAATATGAAGATCTTCAAAAAGTGTCTAAAATATGAGGAGCATGAAACGGTCTGAAAAATAGGACGAACATGAAACGGTGTTGAAAAACATGAAGAGCCTGAAAAGGAGTAAAATATATGAAGAGCTTCAAAAGTTGTCAAAAATATGAGGAGCATGAAACGGTCTGAAAATAGGAGGAGCATCAAGTGGTGCTGAAAAACATAGAGAGACTGAAAAGGTTTGAAAAATATAACGAGCTTCAAAAGGTGTCAAAAATATGAGGAGCATGAAACGGTCTGAAAAATAGGAGGAGCATGAAACGGTGGTGAAAAACATGAAGAGCAGGAATAAGTGTGAAAAATATGAAGAGCGTCAAAAGGTGTAAAAAATATGAGGAGCATGAAACGGTCTGAAAACTAGGAGGAGCAAGAAACGGTGTTGAAAAACATGAAGAGCCTGAAAAGGTGTGAAAAATATTAAGAGCTTCAAAATGTGTCAAAAATACGAGGAGCTTCAAGCGGTCTGAAAATTAGGAGGAGCATGAAACGGTGTTGAAAAACCTGAAGTGCCTTAAAAGGTGTGAAGAATATGAAGAGAGTCAAAAGGTGTCAAAAATAGGAGGAGAGTGAAATGGACTGAAAAATATGGGGTGCATGAAACGGTCTGAAAAATACAAGGAGCATGATGCGGTGTTCAGAATCATGAAGAGCCTGAAAATGTGTGAAATATATGAAGAGCTTGAAACGGTGTCCAAAATATGAGGAGCATGAAACGGTCTGAAAAATACAAGGAGCATGATGCGGTGTTCAGAATCATGAAGAGCCTGAAAATGTGTGAGATATATGAAGAGCTTCAAACGGTGTCCAAATAATGAGGAGCATGAAACGGTTTGAAAAACAGGAGGAGCATAGAGCGATGTTGAAAAACATGAAGAGCCTGAAAATGTGTTAAAAATATGAAGAGCTTCAAAAGGTGTCAAAATTATGAGGAGCATGAAATGGTCTGAAAAATAGGAGGAGCATGAAGCGGTGTTGAAAAATATGAAGAGCCTGAAAAGGTGTGAAAAATATGAAGAGCTTCAAAAGGTGTCAAAAATATGAGGAGCATGAAACGGTCAGAAAAATATGAGGAGCATGACACGGTGTTCAAAAACATGAAGAGCCTGAAAAGGTGTGAAATTTATGAAGAGTTTCAAAAGGTGTCAAAAATATGAAGAGCATGAAACGGTCTGAAAAATAGGAGGAGCATGCAGCGGTGTCGAAAAACATGAGAAGCCTGAAAAGGTGTTCAAAAACATGAAGTGCCTGGAAAGATGTGAAAAATATGAAGAGCTTCAAAAGGTGTCAAAAATATGAGGAGCATGAAACGGTCTGTAAAATAGGAAGATCATGAAGCGGTGTTGAAAAACATGAAAAGCCTGAAAACTTGTGCAAAATATGAAGAGCTTCAAAATGTGTGAAAAATATGAAGAGCTTCAAATCGTGTCAAAAATGAGAGGAGCATGAAACGGTCTGAAAAATAGGAGGAGCATGAAGTGGTGTTGAAAAACATGAAGAGTCTGAAAAGGTGTGAAATATATGAAGAGCTTCAAAAGGAGTCAATAATATGAAGAGCATGAAACGGTCTGAAAAATAGGAGGAGCATGAAGCATTGTTGAAAAACATGAAAAGCCTGAAAAGGTGTGAAAAATATGAGGAGCTTCAAAAGGTGTGAATATTAAGAGTAGCTTGAAACGTTGTGAAAATAGGAGGAGCATGAAGCAGTGTTGAAAAACATGAAGAGCCCGAAAACGTGTGAAAAATAGGAAGAGCTCAAAAGGTGTAAAAATATGAAGAGCTTCAAACGGTGTCAGAAATATGAGGAGTATGAAACGGTCTGAAAAATAGGAGGAACATGAAGCGGTGTTGAAAAACACGAAAAGACTGAAAAGGTGTGAAAAATATGAGGAGCTTCAAAAGGTGTGAAAATTAAGAGTAGCTTGAAACCTTGTGAAAATAGGAGGAGCATGAAGCAGTGTTGAAAAACATGAAGAGCCCGAAAACGTGTGAAAAATAGGAAGAGCTCAAAAGGTGTAAAAATATGAAGAGCTTCAAACGGTGTCAGAAATATGAGGAGTATGAAACGGTCTGAAAAATAGGAGGAACATGAAGCGGTGTTGAAAAACACGAAAAGACTGAAAAGGTGTGAAAAATATGAGGAGCTTCAAAAGGTGTGAAAATTAAGAGTAGCTTGAAACGTTGTGAAAATAGGAGGAGCATGAAGCAGTGTTGAAAAACATGAAGAGCCCGAAAACGTGTGAAAAATAGGAAGAGCTCAAAAGGTGTAAAAATATGAAGAGCTTCAAACGGTGTCAGAAATATGAGGAGTATGAAACGGTCTGAAAAATAGGAGGAACATGAAGCGGTGTTGAAAAACATGAAAAGACTGAAAAGGTGTGAAAAATATGAGGAGCTTCAAAAGGTGTGAAAATTAAGAGTAGCTTGAAACGTTGTGAAAATAGGAGGAGCATGAAGCAGTGTTGAAAAACATGAAGAGCCCGAAAACGTGTGAAAAATAGGAAGAGCTCAAAAGGTGTAAAAATATGAAGAGCTTCAAACGGTGTCAGAAATATGAGGAGTATGAAACGGTCTGAACAATAGGAGGAACATGAAACGGTGTTGAAAAACATGAAGAGCCTGAAAAGGTGTGAAAAATATGAGGAGCTTCAAAAGGTGTGAAAATTAAGAGTAGCTTGAAACGTTGTGAAAATAGGAGGAGCATGAAGCAGTGTTGAAAAACATGAAGAGCCCGAAAACGTGTGAAAAATAGGAAGAGCTCAAAAGGTGTAAAAATATGAAGAGCTTCAAACGGTGTCAGAAATATGAGGAGTATGAAATGGTCTGAACAATAGGAGGAACATGAAACGGTGTTGAAAAACATGAAGAGCCTGAAAAGGTGTGAAAAATATGAAGAGGTTCAAAAGGTGTCAAAAATATGAGGAGCATTAAACGGTCTGAAAAATACCAGGAGCATGATGCGGTGTTCAGAATCATGAAGAGCCTGAAAATGTGTGAAATATATGAAGAGCTTGAAACGGTGTCCAAAATATGAGGAGCATGAAACGGTCTGAAAAATACAAGGAGCATGATGCGGTGTTCAGAATCATGAAGAGCCTGAAAATGTGTGAGATATATGAAGAGCTTCAAACGGTGTCCAAATAATGAGGAGCATGAAACGGTTTGAAAAACAGGAGGAGCATAGAGCGATGTTGAAAAACATGAAGAGCCTGAAAATGTGTTAAAAATATGAAGAGCTTCAAAAGGTGTCAAAATTATGAGGAGCATGAAATGGTCTGAAAAATAGGAGGAGCATGAAGCGGTGTTGAAAAATATGAAGAGCCTGAAAAGGTGTGAAAAATATGAAGAGCTTCAAAAGGTGTCAAAAATATGAGGAGCATGAAACGGTCAGAAAAATATGAGGAGCATGACACGGTGTTCAAAAACATGAAGAGCCTGAAAAGGTGTGAAATTTATGAAGAGTTTCAAAAGGTGTCAAAAATATGAAGAGCATGAAACGGTCTGAAAAATAGGAGGAGCATGCAGCGGTGTCGAAAAACATGAGAAGCCTGAAAAGGTGTTCAAAAACATGAAGTGCCTGGAAAGATGTGAAAAATATGAAGAGCTTCAAAAGGTGTCAAAAATATGAGGAGCATGAAACGGTCTGTAAAATAGGAAGATCATGAAGCGGTGTTGAAAAACATGAAAAGCCTGAAAACTTGTGCAAAATATGAAGAGCTTCAAAATGTGTGAAAAATATGAAGAGCTTCAAATCGTGTCAAAAATGAGAGGAGCATGAAACGGTCTGAAAAATAGGAGGAGCATGAAGTGGTGTTGAAAAACATGAAGAGTCTGAAAAGGTGTGAAATATATGAAGAGCTTCAAAAGGAGTCAATAATATGAAGAGCATGAAACGGTCTGAAAAATAGGAGGAGCATGAAGCGTTGTTGAAAAACATGAAAAGCCTGAAAAGGTGTGAAAAATATGAGGAGCTTCAAAAGGTGTGAAAATTAAGAGTAGCTTGAAACGTTGTGAAAATAGGAGGAGCATGAAGCATTGTTGAAAAACATGAAGAGCCCGAAAACGTGTGAAAAATAGGAAGAGCTCAAAAGGTGTAAAAATATGAAGAGCTTCAAACGGTGTCAGAAATATGAGGAGTATGAAACGGTCTGAAAAATAGGAGGAACATGAAGCGGTGTTGAAAAACATGAAAAGACTGAAAAGGTGTGAAAAATATGAGGAGCTTCAAAAGGTGTGAAAATTAAGAGTAGCTTGAAACGTTGTGAAAATAGGAGGAGCATGAAGCAGTGTTGAAAAACATGAAGAGCCCGAAAACGTGTGAAAAATAGGAAGAGCTCAAAAGGTGTAAAAATATGAAGAGCTTCAAACGGTGTCAGAAATATGAGGAGTATGAAACGGTCTGAAAAATAGGAGGAACATGAAGCGGTGTTGAAAAACACGAAAAGACTGAAAAGGTGTGAAAAATATGAGGAGCTTCAAAAGGTGTGAAAATTAAGAGTAGCTTGAAACGTTGTGAAAATAGGAGGAGCATGAAGCAGTGTTGAAAAACATGAAGAGCCCGAAAACGTGTGAAAAATAGGAAGAGCTCAAAAGGTGTAAAAATATGAAGAGCTTCAAACGGTGTCAGAAATATGAGGAGTATGAAACGGTCTGAAAAATAGGAGGAACATGAAGCGGTGTTGAAAAACATGAAAAGACTGAAAAGGTGTGAAAAATATGAGGAGCTTCAAAAGGTGTGAAAATTAAGAGTAGCTTGAAACGTTGTGAAAATAGGAGGAGCATGAAGCAGTGTTGAAAAACATGAAGAGCCCGAAAACGTGTGAAAAATAGGAAGAGCTCAAAAGGTGTAAAAATATGAAGAGCTTCAAACGGTGTCAGAAATATGAGGAGTATGAAATGGTCTGAACAATAGGAGGAACATGAAACGGTGTTGAAAAACATGAAGAGCCTGAAAAGGTGTGAAAAATATGAGGAGCTTCAAAAGGTGTGAAAATTAAGAGTAGCTTGAAACGTTGTGAAAATAGGAGGAGCATGAAGCAGTGTTGAAAAACATGAAGAGCCCGAAAAGTTGTGAAAAATAGGAAGAGCTCAAAAGGTGTAAAAATATGAAGAGCTTCAAACGGTGTCAGAAATATGAGGAGAATGAAATGGTCTGAACAATAGGAGGAACATCAAACGGTGTTGAAAAACATGAAGAGCCTGAAAAGGTGTGAAAAATATGAAGAGGTTCAAAAGGTGTCAAAAATATGAGGAGCATTAAACGGTATGAAAAATACCAGGAGCATGATGCGGTGTTCAGAATCATGAAGAGCCTGAAAATGTGTGAGATATATGAAGAGCTTCAAACGGTGTCCAAATAATGAGGAGCATGTAACGGTTTGAAAAACAGGAGGAGCATAGAGCGATGTTGAAAAACATGAAGAGCCTGAAAATATGTTAAAAATATGAAGAGCTTCAACAGGTGTCAAAATTATGAGGAGGATGAAATGGTCTGAAAAATAGGAGGAGCATGAAGCGGTGTTGAAAAATATGAAGAGCCTGAAAAGGTGTGAAAAATATGAAGAGCTTCAAAAATGTCAAAAATATGAGGAGCATGAAACGGTCAGAAAAATATGAGGAGCATGCAGCGGTGTCGAAAAACATGAGAAGCCTGAAAAGGTGTTCAAAAACATGAAGTGCCTGGAAAGATGTGAAAAATATGAAGAGCTTCAAAACGTGTCAAAAATATGAGGAGCATGAAAAGGTCTGAAAAATAGGAGGAACATGAAGCGGTGTTGAAAAACATGAAAAGCCTGAAAAGGTGTGAAAAATATGAGGAGCTTCAAAAGGTGTGAAAATTAAGAGTAGCATGAAAAGGTGTGAAAATAGGAGGAGCATGAAACAGTGTTGAAAAACATGAAGAGCCCGAAAAGGTGTGAAAAATAGGAAGAGCTCAAAAGGTGTAAAAATATGAAGAGCTTCAAACGGTGTCAGAAATATGAGGAGTATGAAATGGTCTGAACAATAGGAGGAACATGAAACGGTGTTGAAAAACATGAAGAGCCTGAAAAGGTGTGAAAAATATGAAGAGGTTCAAAAGGTGTCAAAAATATGAGGAGCATTAAACGGTATGAAAAATACCAGGAGCATGATGCGGTGTTCAGAATCATGAAGAGCCTGAAAATGTGTGAAATATATGAAGAGGTTGAAACGGTGTCCAAAATATGAGGAGCATGAAACGGTCTGAAAAATACAAGGAGCATGATGCGGTGTTCAGAATCATGAAGAGCCTGAAAATGTGTGAGATATATGAAGAGCTTCAAACGGTGTCCAAATAATGAGGAGCATGAAACGGTTTGAAAAACAGGAGGAGCATAGAGCGATGTTGAAAAATATGAAGAGCCTGAAAATGTGTGAAAAATATGAAGAGCTTCAAAAGGTGTCAAAATTATGAGGAGCATGAAATGGTCTGAAAAATAGGAGGAGCATGAAGCGGTGTTGAAAAACATGAAAAGCCTGAAAAGGTGTGAAATTTATGAAGAGTTTCAAAAGGTGTCAAAAATATGAAGAGCATGAAACGGTCTGAAAAATAGGAGGAGCATGCAGCGGTGTCGAAAAACATGAGAAGACTGAAAAGGTGTTCAAAAACATGAAGAGCCTGGAAAGATGTGAAAAATATGAAGAGCTTCAAAACGTGTCAAAAATATGAGGAGCATGAAACGGTCTGAAAAATAGGAGGAACATGAAGCGGTGTTGAAAAACATGAAAAGCCCGAAAAGGTGTGAAAAATAGGAAGAGCTCAAAAGGTGTAAAAATAAGAAGAGCTTCAAACGGTGTCAGAAATATGAGGAGTATGAAACGGTCTGAACAATAGGAGGAGCATGAAACGGTGTTGAAAAACATGAAGAGCCTGAAAAGGTGTGAAAAATATGAAGAGGTTCAAAAGGTGTCAAAAATATGAGGATCATGAAACGGTATGACAAATACCAGGAGCATGATGCGGTGTTCAGAATCATGAAGAGCCTGATAATGTGTGAAATATATGAAGAGCTTCAAACGGTGTCCAAAATATGAGGAGCATGAAACGGTTTGAAAAACAGGAGGAGCATAGAGCGATGTTGAAAAACATGAAGAGCCTGAAAATGTGTTAAAATTATGAAGAGCTTCAAAAGGTGTCAAAAAAATGAGGAGCATGAAACGGTCTGTAAAATAGGAAGATCATGAAGCGGTGTTGAAAAACATGAAAAGCCTGAAAACTTTTGCAAAATATGAAGAGCTTCAAAAAGTGTGAAAAATATGAAGAGCTTCAAATCGTGTCAAAAATGAGAGGAGCATGAAACGGTCTGAAAAATAGGAGGAGCATGAAGTGGTGTTGAAAAACATGAAGAGTCTGAAAAGGTGTGAAATATATGAAGAGCTTCAAAAGGAGTCAATAATATGAAGAGCATGAAACGGTCTGAAAAATAGGAGGAGCATGAAGCGTTGTTGAAAAACATGAAAAGCCTGAAAAGGTGTGAAAAATATGAGGAGCTTCAAAAGGTGTGAAAATTAAGAGTAGCTTGAAACGTTGTGAAAATAGGAGGAGCATGAAGCAGTGTTGAAAAACATGAAGAGCCCGAAAACGTGTGAAAAATAGGAAGAGCTCAAAAGGTGTAAAAATATGAAGAGCTTCAAACGGTGTCAGAAATATGAGGAGTATGAAACGGTCTGAAAAATAGGAGGAACATGAAGCGGTGTTGAAAAACATGAAAAGACTGAAAAGGTGTGAAAAATATGAGGAGCTTCAAAAGGTGTGAAAATTAAGAGTAGCTTGAAACGTTGTGAAAATAGGAGGAGCATGAAGCAGTGTTGAAAAACATGAAGAGCCCGAAAACGTGTGAAAAATAGGAAGAGCTCAAAAGGTGTAAAAATATGAAGAGCTTCAAACGGTGTCAGAAATATGAGGAGTATGAAACGGTCTGAAAAATAGGAGGAACATGAAGCGGTGTTGAAAAACATGAAAAGACTGAAAAGGTGTGAAAAATATGAGGAGCTTCAAAAGGTGTGAAAATTAAGAGTAGCTTGAAACGTTGTGAAAATAGGAGGAGCATGAAGCAGTGTTGAAAAACATGAAGAGCCCGAAAACGTGTGAAAAATAGGAAGAGCTCAAAAGGTGTAAAAATATGAAGAGCTTCAAACGGTGTCAGAAATATGAGGAGTATGAAATGGTCTGAACAATAGGAGGAACATGAGCGGTGTTGAAAAACATGAAAAGACTGAAAAGGTGTGAAAAATATGAGGAGCTTCAAAAGGTGTGAAAATTAATAGTAGCTTGAAACGTTGTGAAAATAGGAGGAGCATGAAGCAGTGTTGAAAAACATGAAGAGCCCAAAAACGTGTGAAAAATAGGAAGAGCTCAAAAGGTGTAAAAATATGAAGAGCTTCAAACGGTGTCAGAATTATGAGGAGTATGAAATGGTCTGAACAATAGGAGGAACATGAAACGGTGTTGAAAAACATGAAGAGCCTGAAAAGGTGTGAAAAATATGAGGAGCTTCAAAAGGTGTGAAAATTAAGAGTAGCTTGAAACGTTGTGAAAATAGGAGGAGCATGAAGCAGTGTTGAAAAACATGAAGAGCCCGAAAAGGTTTGAAAAATAGGAAGAGCTCAAAAGGTGTAAAAATATGAAGAGCTTCAAACGGTGTCAGAAATATGAGGAGCATGAAATGGTCTGAACAATAGGAGGAACATGAAACGGTGTTGAAAAACATGAAGAGCCTGAAAAGGTGTGAAAAATATGAAGAGGTTCAAAAGGTGTCAAAAATATGAGGAGCATTAAACGGTATGAAAAATACCAGGAGCATGATGCGGTGTTCAGAATCATGAAGAGCCTGAAAATGTGTGAAATATATGAAGAGATTGAAACGGTGTCCAAAATATGAGGAGCATGAAACGGTCTGAAAAATACAAGGAGCATGATGCGGTGTTCAGAATCATGAAGAGCCTGAAAATGTGTGAGATATATGAAGAGTTTCAAACGGTGTCCAAATAATGAGGAGCATGAAACGGTTTGAAAAACAGGAGGAGCATAGAGCGATGTTGAAAAACATGAAGAGCCTGAAAATGTGTTAAAAATATGAAGAGCTTCAAAAGGTGTCAAAATTATGAGGAGCATGAAATGGTCTGAAAAATAGGAGGAGCATGAAGCGGTGTTGAAAAATATGAAGAGCCTGAAAAGGTGTGAAAAATATGAAGAGCTTCAAAAGGTGTCAAAAATATGAGGAGCATGAAACGGTCAGAAAAATATGAGGAGCATGACACGGTGTTCAAAAACATGAAGAGCCTGAAAAGGTGTGAAATTTATGAAGAGTTTCAAAAGGTGTCAAAAATATGAAGAGCATGAAACGGTCTGAAAAATAGGAGGAGCATGCAGCGGTGTCGAAAAACATGAGAAGCCTGAAAAGGTGTTCAAAAACATGAAGTGCCTGGAAAGATGTGAAAAATATGAAGAGCTTCAAAACGTGTCAAAAATATGAGGAGCATGAAACGGTCTGAAAAATAGGAGGAACATGAAGCGGTGTTGAAAAACATGAAAAGCCTGAAAAGGTGTGAAAAATATGAGGAGCTTCAAAAAGTGTGAAAATTAAGAGTAGCATGAAAAGGTGTGAAAATAGGAGGAGCATGAAACAGTGTTGAAAAACATGAAGAGCCCGAAAAGGTGTGAAAAATAGGGAGAGCTCAAAAGGTGTAAAAATATGAAGAGCTTCAAACGGTGTCAGAAATATGAGGAGTATGAAACGGTCTGAACAATAGGAGGAGCATGAAACGGTGTTGAAAAACATGAAGAGCCTGAAAAGGTGTGAAAAATATGAAGAGGTTCAAAAGGTGTCCAAAATATGAGGAGCATGAAACGGTATGAAAAATACAAGGAGCATGATGCGGTGTTCAGAATCATGAAGAGCCTGAAAATGTGTGAAATATATGAAGAGCTTCAAACGGTGTCCAAAATATGAGGAGCATGAAACGGTTTGAAAAACAGGAGGAGCATAGAGCGATGTTGAAAAACATGAAGAGCCTGAAAATGTGTTAAAATTATGAAGAGCTTCAAAAGGTGTCAAAAATATGAGGAGCATGAAACGGTCTGAAAAATAGGAGGAGCATTAAGCGGAGTACAAAACCATGAAGAGCCTGAAAAGATGTGAAAAACATGAAGAGCTTCAAAAGGTGTCAAAAATATGAGGAACATGAAATGGACTGAAAAATAGGAGGAGCATTAAGCGGAGTACAAAACCATGAAGAGCCTGAAAAGATGTGAAAAACATGAAGAGCTTCAAAAGGTGTCAAAAATATGAGGAACATGAAATGGACTGAAAAATAGGAGGAGCATGAAGCGGTGTTGAAAAACATGAAGAGCCTGAAAAGGTGTGAAAAATATGAAGAGCTTCAAAAGGTGTCAAAAATAAGAGAGGCATGAAATGGTGTTCAAAAACATGAAGAGCCTGAAAAGGTGTGAAAAATAGGAAGAGCTTCAAAAGGTGTCAAATTTATGAGGAGCATGAAACGGTCTGAAAAATAGGTGGAGCATGACACGGTGATAAAAAACATGAAGAGCCTGAAAAGTTTTGAAAAATATGAAAAGCTACAAAACGTGTCTAAAATATGAGGAGCATGAAACGGTCTGAAAAATAGGAGGAGCATGACACGGTCTGAAAAATAGGAGGAGCATGAAGTGGTTTTGAAAACATGAATAGTCTGAAAAGTTATGAAAAATATGAAGAGCTTCAAAAAGAGTCAAAAATATGAGGAGGATGAAACGGTCTGAAAAACAGGAGGAGCATGAAATGGTGTTCAAAATATGAAGAGCATGAAAAGGTGTGAAAAATATGAAGAGCTTCAAAAAGTGTCAAAAATATGAGGAGCATGAAACACTCTGAAAAATAGGAGGAGCATGAAACGGTGTTGAAAAACATGAAGAGCATGAAAAGTTGTGAAAAATATGAAGAGCTTCAAAAGGTGTCAAAAATATGAGGAGCATGAAACGGCGTGAAAAATAGGAGGAGCATGAAACGGAGTTGAAAACATGAAGAGCATGAAAAGGTGTGAAAAATATGAAGAGCTTCAAAAGGTGTGAAAAATATGAGGAGCATGAAACGGTCTGAAAATTGGAGTAGCATGAAGTGGTTTTGAACACATGAAGAGCCTGAAAAAGTATGAAAAATATGAAGAGCTTCAAAAGGTGTCAAAAATATGAGGAGCATGAAACGGTCTGAAAAATAGGAGGAGCATGAAGTAGTGTTGAAAAACATGAAGAGCCTGAAAAGGTGGGAAATATATGAAGAGCCTCAAAAGGTTTTAAAAAATATGAGGAGCGTGAAACCGTCTGGAAAATAGGAGGAGCATGAAACGGTGTTGAAAACCATGAAGAGCATGAAAGGTGTTAAAAATATGAATAGGTTCAAAACAAGTAAAAAACATGAGGAGCATGAAACTATCTGGAAAATAGGAGGAGCATGAAGCGGTGTTCAAAAACATGAAGAGCCTGAAAAGGTGTAAAAAATATGAAGAGCTTAAAAAGGTGTGAAAAATATGAGGAGCATGAAACTGTCTGAAAAATAGCAGGAGCATGAAACGGTGTTGTAAAACATGATAAGCATGAAAAGGTGTGAAAAATACAAGGAGCATGAAAAGGTGTGAAAAATACAAGGAGCATGAAAATGTGTGAAAAATACGAGGAGCATGACAACGTCTAAAAAATACGAGGAGCATGAAAGGTGTGAAAAATACGAGAAGCATGAAAAGGTCTGAAAAATATGAGGAGCATGAAAAGTTCTGAAAAACACGAGGAGCCTGAACAGGTGTGAATAATATGAGGAGCATGATAAGGTGTGAAACATACGAAGTGCATGAAAAGGTGTGAAATATACAAAGAGCATGAAATGGTGTGAAAAATATGAAGACATGAAACTGTGTGAAAATATGAGAAGCATGAAACGGTGTGAAAAATATGAGGAGCATGAAAAGGTGTGAATAATATGAGAAGCATGATAAGGTGTGAAACATACGAAGTGCATGAAAAGTTGTAAAATATATAAAGAGCATGAAAAGGTGTGAAAAATACGAAGAGCATGATATGGTGTGAAAAAGATGAAGAGCATGAAACGGTGTAAAAATATGAGGACCATGAAACGATGAGAAAATATGAGGAGCATAGAACGGAGTGAAAAATATGAAGAGCATGAAAAGGTGTGAAAAATATGAAGAGCATGAAAAGGTGTGAAAAATATGAAGAGCATGAAATTGTGTGAAAAATATGAAAAGCATGAAACTGTGTGAAAAATATGAAAAGCATGAAAACGTGTGAAAAATATGAAGAGCATGAAAAGGTGTGAAAAATATGAAGAGGATGAAACGGTGTGAAAAATATGAAGAGCATGAAAAGGTGTGAAAAATACGAAGAGCATGAAAAGGTGTGAAATATATGAAGAGCATGAAAAGGTGTGAAAAATTACCAAGACCATGAAAATGTCTGAAAAATACAAAGAGCATGAAAATGTGTGAAAAATAGGAAGAGCAAGAAAATGTGTGAAAATGTGAGGAGCATGAAAAGGTGTGAAAAATAGTAGGAGCATGAAAAGGTCTGAAAAATACGAGGAGCATGAAAAGGTGTGAAAAATACGAGGAGCATGAAAAGGTCTGAAAAATACGAGGAGCATGAAAATGTCTGAAAAATACGAGGAGCATGAAAAGGTGTGAAAAATACGAGTAGCATAAAAAGGTGTGTAAAATAGTAGGAGCATGAAAAGGTCTGAAAATATGGGGAGCATGAAAAGGTCTGAAAAATACGAGTAGCATGAAAAGGTGTGAAAAATACAAAGAGCATGAAAAGTTGTGAAAAATACAAGGATCATGAAAAGCTCTGTAAAATACTAGAAGCATGAAAAGGTGTGAAAAATACGAGGAGCATATAAAGTCTGAAATATATGAGGAGCATGAAAAGGTCTAAAAAACGTGAGGAGCATGAAACGGTGTGAAAATATGAAGACGTTTAAAACGTGTCAAAAATATGAGGACCATGAAAAGATGTGAAAAATATGAGGAGCATGAAATGCTATGAAAAAAATGAGGAGCATGAAAATATGTAAAAAATATGAAGAGCATGAAAAGTTGTGAAATATGAGGAGCATGAAAAGGTGTGAAAAATACGAGGAGCATGAAAAGGTGTGAAAAATACGAGGAGCATGAAAAGGTCTGAAAAATACGAGGACCATGAAAGGTATGTAAAATACGGGGAGCATGAATCGTTCTGTAAAATACGAGGACCATGAAAGGTATGAAAAATACGGGGAGCATGAAAAGGTCTGAAAAATACGAGGAGCATGAAAAGGTGTGAAAAATACGAGAAGCATGAATTGTTCTGAAAAATACGAGGACCATGAAAGGTATGAAAAATACGGGGAGCATGAAAAGGTCTGAAAAATACGAGGAGCATGAAAAGGTCTGAAAAATAAGAGGAGTATGAAAAGATATCAAAAATATGAGGAGCATGAAACGGTGTGAAAATATAAAGAGCATGAAACGGTGTGAAAAATATGAAGAGCATGAAAGGTGTGAGAAATATGAGGAGCATGAAAAGGTCTGAAAACTACAAGGAGCATGAAAAGTTGTGAAAAGTACGAGGAGCATGAAAAGGTCTGGAAAATACGAGGAGCATGAAAATATCTGAAAAATATGAGGAGCATGAAACAGTATGGAAACATGAAGAGCATGAAACGGTGTGAAAAATATGAAGAGCATGAAAAGGTGTGAAAAATATGAGGAGCATGAAACGGCCTGAAAAATATGAAGAGCATTAAAAGGTGTGAAAAATATGAGGATCATGAAAAGGTATGAAAAATACGATGAGCATGAAAAGTTGTGAAAAATACGAGGAGCATGAAAAGGTGTGAAAAATATGAGAAGCATGAAACAGTCTGAAAAATACAAGGATCATGAAAAGGTGTCAAAAATATGAGAAGCATGAAAAGGTGTGAAATATATGAGGATCATGAAACGGTATGAAAAATATGAGGAGCATGAAAAGATGTGAAAAATATGAAGAGCATGAAAAGTTGTGAACAATATGAGGAGCATGAAAAGGTGTGAAAAATACGAGGAGCATGAAAAGGTCTGAAAAATACGAGGGGCCTTAATGTCTGACAAATACGAGGAGCGTGAAAAGGTGTGAAAAATACGAGGAATATGAAAATGTGTGAAAAATACGAGGAGCATGAAAAGGTCTGAAAAATACGAGGACCATGAAAAGTTCTGAAAAATACGAGGGGCCTGAATGTCTGAAAAATACGAGGAGCGTGAAAAGGTCTGAAAAACGCGAGGAGCATGAAAATGTCTGAAAAATACGAGGGGCCTGAATGTCTGAAAAATATGAGGAGCGTGAAAAGGTCTGAAAAACACGAGGAGCATGAAAAGGTCTGAAAAATATGAGGAGCATGAAAAGGTGTCAAAAATATGGATAGCATGAAATGCTGTGAAAATATGAAGAGCATGAAATGGTGTGAAGAAATATGAGGAGCAGGAAAAGGTGTGGAAAACACGAAGAGCAAGAAAAGGTGTGAAAAACACGGAGAGCATGAAAAGGTGAGAAAAATATCAAGAGCGTGAAAAGTCCTGAAAAATATGAAGAGCATTAAAAGGAGTGAAAAACATGAAGGGCAAGAAAAGGTGTGAAAAACAGGAAGAGCATGAAAAGGTGTGAAAAATATGAGAAGCATGAAACGGTCTGAAAAATACGAGGACCATGAAAGGTATGAAAATACAGGGAGCATGAAAAGGTCTGAAAAATACGAGGAGCATGAAAAGGTATGAAAAATATGAGGAGCATTAAAAGATGTGAAAAATATGAAGAGCAAGAAAGGGTGTGAACAATATGAGAAGCATGAAAAGGTGTGAAAAATACGAGGAGCATGAAAAGGTGTGAAAAGTACAAGGGGCCTTAATGTCTGAAAAATACAAGGAGCGTGAAAAGGTGTGAAAAATAGGAGGAATATGAAAATGTGTGAAAAATACGAGGAGCATGAAAAGGTCTGAAAAACACGAGGAGCATGTAAATGTCTGAAAAATACGAGGAGCATGAAAAGGTCTGGAAAATACGGGAAGCATGAAAAGGTGTGAAAAATAAGAGGAGCATGAAATGTTATCAAAAATATGAGGAGCATGAAACTGTGTGAAAATATCATGAGCATGAAACCGTGGGAAAAATATGAAGAGCATGAAAGGTGTGAGAAATATGAGGAGCATGAAAAGGTCTGAAAAGTACAAGGAGCAGGAAAAGATCGGAAAAATACTAGGAGAATGAAAAGGTCTGAAAAAGACGAGGATCATGAAAAGGTGTCAAAAATATGAGAAGCATGAAAAGGTGTGAAATATATGAGGAACATGAAACGGTCTGAAAAATATGAGGAGCATGAAACGTTGTGAAAATATGAAGAGCATGAAATGGTATGAAAAACATGAAGAGCTTTAAATCGTATCAAATATATGACGAACATAAAAAGATGTGAAAAATATGAGGAGCATGAAACGGTATGAAAAATATGAGGAGCATGAAACGATGTGAAAAATATGAAGAGCATGAAAAGTTGTGAACAATATGAGGAGCATGAAAAGGTGTGAAAAATACGAGGAGCATGAAAAGGTCTGAAAAACACGAGGAGCATGAAAATGTCTGAAAAATACGAGGTGCCTGAATGTCTGAAAAATACGAGGAGCGTGAAAAGGTGTGAAAAATAGGAGGAATATGAAAATGTGTGAAAAATACGAGGAGCATGAAAAGTTCTGAAAAATATGAGGAGCATGAAATGGTCTGAAAATTACGAGGAGCATGAAAAGATGTCAAAAATACGAGGAAAATGAAAAGGTCTGAAAAATACGGGGAGCATGAATAGGTCTGGAAAACACGAGGAGCATGAAAAGGTCTGGAAAATACGAGGAGCATGAAAATGTGTGAAAAACATGAGGAGCATGAAAACGTCTCAAAAATATGAGGAGGATGAAACGGTGTGAAAATATGAAGAGCATGAAACGCTGTGAAAAATATGAAGAGCATGAAAGGTGTGGAAAACATGAGGAGCATGAAAAGGTGTGAAAAATACGAGGAACAAGAAAAGGTGTGAAAAATTCGAGGAGCATGAAAAGGTCTGAAAATACGAGGAGCATGAAAAGTTCTGAAAAATACGAGGAGCATGAAAAGCTCTGTAAAATACGAGGAGCATGAAAAGGTCTGAAAAATACGAGGAGCATGAAACGGTCTGAAAAATACAAGGAGCATGAAAAGGTGTAAAAATACGAGGAACAAGAAAAGGTGTGAAAAATTCGAGGAGCATGAAAAGGTCTGAAAATACGAGGAGCATGAAAAGTTCTGAAAAATACGAGGAGCATGAAAAGCTCTGTAAAATACGAGGAGCATGAAAAGGTCTGAAAAATACGAGGAGCATGAAACGGTCTGAAAAATACAAGGAGCATGAAAAGGTGTAAAAATACGAGGAGCAAAAAAAGGTCTGAAAAATACGAGGAGCATGAAAAGGTCTGAAAAATACTCGGAGCATGAAAAGGTCTATATAATACGAGGAGCATGAAAAGGTCTGAAAATTACAAGGAGCATGAAAAGGTCTGAAAAATGCGAGGAGCATGAAAAGGTGTGAAAAACACAAGAGCATGAAAATGTGTGAAAAATACGAGGAGCATGAAAAGGTTTGAAAAATACGAGGAGCATGAAAAGTTGTGTAAAATACGAGGAGCATGAAAAGGTGTGAAAAATACGAGAAGCATGAAACGGTCTGAAAAAGACGAGGATCATGAAAAGGTGTCAAAAATATGAGAAGCATGAAAAGGTGTGAAATATATGAGGAACATGAAACGGTCTGAAAAATATGAGGAGCATGAAACGTTGTGAAAATATGAAGAGCATGAAATGGTATGAAAAATATGAAGAGCTTTAAATCGTATCAAATATATGACGAACATAAAAAGATGTGAAAAATATGAGGAGCATGAAACGGTATGAAAAATATGAGGAGCATGAAACGATGTGAAAAATATGAAGAGCATGAAAAGTTGTGAACAATATGAGGAGCATGAAAAGGTGTGAAAAATACGAGGAGCATGAAAAGGTCTGAAAAACACGAGGAGCATGAAAATGTCTGAAAAATACGAGGTGCCTGAATGTCTGAAAAATACGAGGAGCGTGAAAAGGTGTGAAAAATAGGAGGAATATGAAAATGTGTGAAAAATACGAGGAGCATGAAAAGTTCTGAAAAATATGAGGAGCATGAAATGGTCTGAAAATTACGAGGAGCATGAAAAGATGTCAAAAATACGAGGAAAATGAAAAGGTCTGAAAAATACGGGGAGCATGAATAGGTCTGGAAAACACGAGGAGCATGAAAAGGTCTGGAAAATACGAGGAGCATGAAAATGTGTGAAAAACATGAGGAGCATGAAAACGTCTCAAAAATATGAGGAGGATGAAACGGTGTGAAAATATGAAGAGCATGAAACGCTGTGAAAAATATGAAGAGCATGAAAGGTGTGGAAAACATGAGGAGCATGAAAAGGTGTGAAAAATACGAGGAGCAAGAAAAGGTGTGAAAAATTCGAGGAGCATGAAAAGGTGTGAAAAATACGAGGAGCATGAAAAGGTCTGAAAAACACGAGGAGCATGAAAATGTCTGAAAAATACGAGGTGCCTGAATGTCTGAAAAATACGAGGAGCGTGAAAAGGTCTGAAAAACATGAGGAGCATGAAAAGGTCTGAAAAATACGAAGACCATGAAAGGTATGAAAAATACAGGGAGCATGAAAAGGTCTGAAAAATACGAGGAGCATGAAAGGTATGAAAAATACAGGGAGCATGAAAAGGTCTGAAAAATACGAGGACCATGAAAATGTCTGAAAAATATGAGGGGCCTGAATGTCTGAAAAATATGAGGAGCGTGAAAAAGTCTGAAAAAGACGAGGAGCATGAAAAGGTCTGAAAAATATGAGGAGCATGAAAAGGTGTCAAAAATATGACTAGCATGAAATGCTGTGAAAATATGAAGAGCATGAAATGGTGTGAAGAAATATGAGGAGCAGGAAAAGGTGTGGAAAACATGAAGAGCAAGAGAAGGTGTGAAAAACACGGAGAGCATGAAAAGGTGAGAAAAATATCAAGAGCGTGAAAAGTCCTGAAAAATATGAAGAGCATTAAAAGGAGTGAAAAACACGAAGAGCATGAAAAGGTGTGAAAAACAGGAAGAGCATGAAAAGGTGTGAAAAATAGGAGAAGCATGAAAAGGTATGAAAAATATGAGGAGCATTAAAAGATGTGAAAAATATGAAGAGCAAGAAAAGGTGTGAACAATATGAGGAGCATGAAAAGGTGTGAAAAATACGAGGAGCATGAAAAGGTGTGAAAAGTACGAGGGGCCTTAATGTCTGAAAAATACAAGGAGCGTGAAAAGGTGTGAAAAATAGGAGGAATATGAAAATGTCTGAAAAATATGAGGAGCATGAAAAGGTCTGGAAAATACGGGAAGCATGAAAAGGTGTGAAAAATAAGAGGAGCATGAAATGTTATCAAAAATATGAGGAGCATGAAACGGTGTGAAAATACCATGAGCATGAAACCGTGTGAAAAATATGAAGAGCATGAAAGGTGTGAGAAATATGAGGAGCATGAAAAGGTCTGAAAAGTACAAGGAGCAGGAAAAGATCAGAAAAATACTAGGAGAATGAAAAGGTCTGAAAAATATGAGGAGCATGAAATGGTCTGAAAATTACGAGGAGCATGAAAAGATGTCAAAAATACGAGGAAAATGAAAAGGTCTGAAAAATACGGGGAGCATGAATAGGTCTGGAAAATACGAGGAGCATGAAAAGGTCTGGAAAATACGAGGAGCATGAAAATGTGTGAAAAACATGAGGAGCATGAAAACGTCTCAAAAATATGAGGAGGATGAAACGGTGTGAAAATATGAAGAGCATGAAACGCTGTGAAAAATATGAAGAGCATGAAAGGTGTGGAAAACATGAGGAGCATGAAAAGGTGTGAAAAATACGAGGAGCAAGAAAAGGTGTGAAAAATTCGAAGAGCATGAAAAGGTCTGAAAATACGAGGAGCACGAAAAGTTCTGAAAAATACGAGGAGCATGAAAAGCTCTGTAAAATACGAGGAGCATGAAAAGGTCTGAAAAATACGAGGAGCATGAAACGGTCTGAAAAATACAAGGAGCATGAAAAGGTGTAAAAATACGAGGAGCAAAAAAAGGTCTGAAAAATACGAGGAGCATGAAAAGGTCTGAAAAATACTCGGAGCATGAAAAGGTCTATATAATACGAGGAGCATGAAAAGGTCTGAAAATTACAAGGAGCATGAAAAGGTCTGAAAAATGCGAGGAGCATGAAAAGGTGTGAAAAACACAAGAGCATGAAAATGTGTGAAAAATACGAGGAGCATGAAAAGGTTTGAAAAATACGAGGAGCATGAAAAGTTGTGTAAAATACGAGGAGCATGAAAAGGTGTGAAAAATACGAGAAGCATGAAACGGTCTGAAAAAGACGAGGATCATGAAAAGGTGTCAAAAATATGAGAAGCATGAAAAGGTGTGAAATATATGAGGAACATGAAACGGTCTGAAAAATATGAGGAGCATGAAACGTTGTGAAAATATGAAGAGCATGAAATGGTATGAAAAATATGAAGAGCTTTAAATCGTATCAAATATATGACGAACATAAAAAGATGTGAAAAATATGAGGAGCATGAAACGGTATGGAAAATATGAGGAGCATGAAACGATGTGAAAAATATGAAGAGCATGAAAAGTTGTGAACAATATGAGGAGCATGAAAAGGTGTGAAAAATACGAGGAGCATGAAAAGGTCTGAAAAATACGAGGGGCCTTAATGTCTGAAAAATACGAGGAGCGTGAAAAGGTGTGAAAAATAGGAGGAATATGAAACTGTGTGAAAAATACGAGGAGCATGAAAAGTTCTGAAAAACACCAGGAGCATGAAAATGTCTGAAAAATACGAGGTGCCTAAATGTCTGAAAAATACGAGGAGCGTGAAAAGGTCTGAAAAACACGAGGAGCATGAAAAGGTCTGAAAAATACGAAGACCATGAAAGGTATGAAAAATACAGGGAGCATGAAAAGGTCTGAAAAATACGAGGAGCATGAAAGGTATGAAAAATACAGGGAGCATGAAAAGGTCTGAAAAATACGAGGACCATGAAAATGTCTGAAAAATATGAGGGGCCTGAATGTCTGAAAAATATGAGGAGCATGAAAAAGTCTGAAAAACACGAGGAGCATGAAAAGGTCTGAAAAATATGAGGAGCATGAAAAGGTGTCAAAAATATGACTAGCATGAAATGCTGTGAAAATATGAAGAGCATGAAATGGTGTGAAGAAATATGAGGAGCATGAAAAGGTGTGGAAAACACGAAGAGCAAGAAAAGGAGTGAAAAACACGAAGAGCATGAAAAGGTGTGAAAAACAGGAAGAGCATGAAAAGGTGTGAATAATACGAGAAGCATGAAACGGTCTGAAAAATACGAGGACCATGAAAGGTATGAAAGATACAGGGAGCATGAAAAGGTTTGAAAAATATGAGGAGCATGAAAAGGTGTGAAAAATAAGAGGAGCATGAAAAGTTATCAAAAATATGAGGAGCATGAAACGGTGTGAAAATATCATGAGCATGAAACTGTGTGAAAAATATGAAGACCATGAAAGGTGTGAGAAATATGAGGAGAATGAAAAGGTCTGAAAAGTACAAGGAGCATGAAAAGATCGGAAATATACTAGGAGAATGAAAAGGTCTGAAAAATATGAGGAGCATGAAATGGTCTGAAAATTACGAGGAGCATGAAAAGATGTCAAAAATACGAGGAACATGAAAAGGTCTGAAAAATACGAGGAGCATGAAAAAGTATGGAAAATACGAGGAGCATGAAAATGTGTGAAAAACATGAGGAGCATGAAAACGTCTCAAAAATATGAGGAGGATGAAACGGTGTGAAAATATGAAGAGCATGAAACGCTGTGAAAAATATGAAGAGCATGAAAGGTGTGGAAAACATGAGGAGCATGAAAAGGTGTGAAAAATTCGAGGAGCACAAAAAGGTCTGAAAATACGAGGAGCACGAAAAGTTCTGAAAAATACGAGGAGCATGAAAAGCTCTGTAAAATACGAGGAGCATGAAAAGGTCTGAAAAATACGAGGAGCATGAAAAGGTGTAAAAATACGAGGAGCAAAAAAAGGTCTGAAAAATACGAGGAGCATGAAAAGGTCTGAAAAATATGAGGAGCATGAAAAGGTGTCAAAAATATGACTAGCATGAAATGCTGTGAAAATATGAAGAGCATGAAATGGTGTGAAGAAATATGAGGAGCAGGAAAAGGTGTGGAAACACGAAGAGCCAGAAAAGGAGTGAAAAACACGAAGAGCATGAAAAGGTGTGAAAAACAGGAAGAGCATGAAAAGGTGTGAAAAATTCGAGAAGCATGAAACGGTCTGAAAAATACGAGGACCATGAAAGGTATGAAAATACAGGGAGCATGAAAAGGTCTGAAAAATAAGAGGAGCATGAAAAGGTATGAAAAATATGAAAAGCATGAAAAGATGTGAAAAATATGAAGAGCATGAACAGTTGTGAACAATATGAGGAGCATGAAAAGGTGTGAAAAATACGAGGAGCATGAAAAGGTCTGAAAAATACGAGGGGCCTTAATGTCTGAAAAATACGAGGAGCGTGAAAAGGTGTGAAAAATCGGAGGAATATGAAAATGTGTTAAAAATACGAGGAGCATGAAAAGGTCTGAAAAACACGAGGAGCATGAAAATGTCTGAAAAATATGAGGGGCCTGAATGTCTGAAAAATACGAGGAGTGTGAAAAGGTCTGAAAAATACGAGGAGCATGAAAAGGTCTGAAAAATATGAGGAGCACAAAAAGGTGTCAAAAATATGACTAGCATGAAATGCTGTGAAAATATGAAGAGCATGAAGTGCTGTGAAGAAATATCAGGAGCATGAAAAGGTGTGGAAAACACGAAGAGCAAGAAAAGGTGTGAAAAACACGGAGAGCATGAAAAGGTGTGTAAAATATCAAGAGCGTGAAAAAGCCTGAAAAATATGAAGAGCATTAAAAGGAGTGAAAAACACGAAGAGCATGAAAAGGTGTGAAAAACAGGAAGAGCATGAAAAGGTGTGAAAAATACGAGAAGCATGAAACGGTCTGAAAAATACGAGGACCATGAATGTTATGAAAATAAAGGGAGCATGAAAAGGTCTGAAAAATACGAGGAGCATGAAAAGGTGTGAAAAATAAGAGGAGCATGAAAAGTTATCAAAAATATGAGGAGCATGAAACGGTGTGAAAATATCATGAGCATGAAACCGTGTGAAAAATATGAAGAGCATGAAAGGTGTGAGAAATATGAGGAGCATGAAAAGGTTTGAAAAGTACAAGGAGCATGAAAAGATCGGAAAAATACTAGGAGAATGAAAAGGTCTGAAAAATATGAGGAGCATGAAATGGTCTGAAAAATACGAGGAGCATGAAAAGGTCTGAAAAATACGAGGAGCATGAAAAGGTCTGAAAAATATGAGGAGCAAGAAAAGGTCTGAAAAATACGAGGAGCATGAAAAGGTCTGGAAAATACGAGGAGCATGAAAATGTGTGAAAAACATGAGGAGCATGAAAACGTCTCAAAAATATGAGGAGGATGAAACGGTGTGAAAATATGAAGAGCATGAAACGCTGTGAAAAATATGAAGAGCATGAAAGGTGTGGAAAACATGAGGAGCATGAAAAGGTGTGAAAAATACGAGGAGCAAGAAAAGGTGTGAAAAATTCGAGGAGCACGAAAAGGTCTGAAAATATGAGGAGCACGAAAAATTCTGAAAAATAAGAGGAGCATGAAAAGCTCTGTAAAATAAGAGGAGCATGAAAAGTTCTGAAAAATACGAGGAGCATGAAACGGGCTGAAAAATACAAGGAGCATGAAAAGGTGTGAAAATACGAGGAGCAAAAAAAGGTCTGAAAAATACGAGGAGCATGAAAATGTCTGAAAAATACGAGGAACAAGAAAAGGTGTGAAAAATACGAGAAGCATGAATCGTTCTGAAAAATACGAGGACCAAGAAAGGTATGAAAAATACGGGGAGCATGAAAAGGTCTGAAAAATACGACTAGCATGAAAAGGTCTGAAAAATAAGAGGAGCATGAAAAGGTGTCAAAAATATGAGGAGCATGAAACAGTGTGAAAATATAAAGAGCATGAAACCGTGTGAAAAATATGAAGAACATGAAAGGTGTGAGAAATATGAGGAGCATGAAAAGGTCTGAAAACTACAAGGAGCATGAAAAGTTGTGAAAATTACGAGGAGCATGAAAAGGTCTGGAAAATACGAGGAGCATGAAAATATCTGAAAAATATGAGGAGCATGAAACAGTGTGAAAATATAAAGAGCATGAAACGGTGTGAAAAATATGAAGAGCATGAAAAGGTGTGAAAAATATGAGGAGCATGAAACGGGCTGAAAAATATTAAGAGCATTAAAAGGTGTGAAAAATATGAGGATCATGAAAAGGTATGAAAAATACGATGAGCATGGAAAGGTCTGAAAAATACGAGGGGCCTTAATGTCTGAAAAACACGAGGAGCATGAAAAGTTCTGAAAAATACGAGAAGCATGAAAATGTCTGTAAAACACAAGGAGCACGAAACGGTGTGATAAATATGAGGAGCATGAAACGGTTTGAAAAATATGAGGAGCATGAAACGGTCTGAAAATATGAGGAGCATGAAAAGGTCTGAAAAATACGAGGGGCCAGAATGTCTGAAAAATACGAGGAGCGTGAATACGTCTGAAAAACACGAGGAGCATTAAAAGGTCTGAAAAATATTAGGAGCATGAAAAGGTGTCAAAAATATGATTAGCATGAAACAGTGTGAAAATATGAAGAGCATGAAATGGTGTGAAAAATATGAGGAGCATGAAAACGTGTGAAAAACACGAAGAGCAAGAAAAGGTGTGAAAAACACAGAGAGCATGAAAAGGTGTGAAAAATATCAAGGGCGTGAAAAGGCCTGAAAAATATGAAGAGCATTAAAAGGAGTGAAAAACAGGAAGAGCATGAAAAGGTGTGAAAAATACGAAGAGCATGAAAAGGTGTGAAAAATATGAGGAGCATGAAAAAGTGTGAAAAATACGAAGAGCATGAAAAGGTCTGAAATATACGAAGAGCTTGAAAACATGGGACAAATACGAAGAGCATGAAAAGATGTAAAAAATATGAAGTGCATGACAAGGTGTGAAAAATAAGTAGAGCATGAAATGGTGTGAAAAAAGAGAAGAGGATGAAAAGGTGTGAAAAATATGAAGAGCATAAAAAGGTGTGAAAAATTTCGAAGAACCTGAAAAGGTGTGAAAAATACGAAGAGCATGAAAAGTTGTGAAAAATACGAAGTGCATTAAAGGTGTGAAACATACGAATAGCCTGAACGGTGTGTAAAATATGAAGAGCATGAAAAGTTGTGAATAATATGAGGTTAATGAAATGGTGTGAAAAATATGAAGAGCATGAAACGGTCTGTAAAATATGAAGAGCATGAAAAGATGTGAAAAATACGTGGAGCATGAAAAGGTTTGAAAAATACGAGGAGCATGAAGAGGAGTGAAAAATACGAAGAGCATGAAACGGTCTAAAAAAAAGGAGGAGCATGAATAGGTCTGAAAATATGAAGAGCATGAAGAGAATGAAAAGTTCTGAAAAATATGAAGAGCATGAAAAGTTGTGTAAAATATGAAGAGCAAGAAAAGGTTTAAAAATACGAAGAGCATGAAAAGGTGTGAAAAATTTGAAAAGCATGACAAGGTGTGAAAAATATGAAGAGCATCAAACGGTGTGAAAAATAAGAAGAGCAAGAAAAGGTTTAAAAAATAAGAAGAGCATGAGAAGTTGTGTAAAATATGAAGAGCATGTAAACGTGTGAAAAATATGTGGAGCATGAAAAGGTCTGAAAAATACGAGGAGCATGAAGAGGAGTGAAAAATACGAAGAGGATGAAAAAGTCTGAAAAATAGGAGGAGCATGAATAGGTCTGAAAATACGAAGAGCATGAAGAGAATGAAAAGTTCTGAAAAATATGAAGAGCATGAAAAGTTGTGTAAAATATGAGGAGCAAGAAAAGGTTTAAAAAATACGAAGAGCGTGAAAAGGTGTGAAAAATTTGAAAAGCATGACAAGGTGTGAAATATATGAAGAGCATCAAACGGTGTGAAAAATAAGAAGAGCAAGAAAAGGTTTAAAAAATAAGAAGAGCATGAGAAGTTGTGTAAAATATGAAGAGCATGTAAACGTGTGAAAAATATGTGGAGCATGAAAATGTCTGAAAAATATGAAGAGCATGAAAAGCTGTGAAAAATCTGAGGAGCATGAAACGGTGTGACAATATGAAGCTCATGAAAAGATGTGAAAAATATGAGGAGCATGAAATGGTGTGAAAAATAAGAAGAGCATGAAAAGCTCTAAAAAATATGAAGAGCATGAAAAGGTGTGAAAAATATGAAGAGCATGAAAAGGTGTGAAAAATACAAAGAGCATGAAAAGGTGGGAAAAATACGAAGAGCATGAAAAGTTCAAAAATAGGAGGAGCATGAAAAGGTCTGAAAAATATCAAGAGATTGAAAAGGTCTGAAAAATATGAAAGGCATGAAAAGTTGTGAAAAATTGAAGAGCATGAAAAGGTCTGAAAAATATCAAGAACATGAAAACTTCTGAAAAATATCAAGAGCATGAAAAGGTATGAAAAATATGAAGAGCATGAAAAGTTCTGAAAATACGAAGAGCATGAAGAGCATGAAAATTTCTGAAAAATATGAAGAGCTGAAAAGGTGTGAAAAAAATAATGAGCATGAAAAGTTGTGAATAATATGAGGAGTATGAAAGTTGTGAACAATATGAGGAGGATGAGAAGTTGTGAAAAATACGAGGAGCGTGAAAAGTTCAGAAAAATACGAGGAGCATGCAAAGGTCTGAAAAATACGAGGAGCATGAAAAGGTCTGAAAAATACAAAGAGCATGAAAAGGTCTGAAAAATACAAAGAGCATGAAACGGAAAAATGAGAAGAGGATGAAAAGGTGTGAAAAATATGAAAAGGTGTGAAAAATTTCGAAGAGCCTGAAGAGGTGTGAAAAATACGAAGAGCATGAAAAGTTGTGAAAAACACGAAGTGCTTGAAAAGGTGTGAAACATACGAAGAGCCTGAAATGGTGTGAAAAATGTGCAGAGCATGAAAGGTTGTGAAAACTACGAAGAGCTTGAAAAGGTCTGAAAAATATCAAGAGCTTGAAAAGTTCTGAAGTATATGAAGAGTATGAAAAGGTGTGAAAAATACCAGGAGCATGAAAAGCTGTGAAAAATACGAAGAGCAAGAAAAATTCTGAAAAATACGAAGAGCATGTAAAGGTCTGAAAACTATGAAGAGCATGAAAAGTTGTGAACAATATGAGGTTCATGAAATGGTGTGAAAAATATGAAGAGCATGAAACGGTGTGTAAAATATGAAGAGCATGAAAAGGTTTGAAAAATACCAGGAGCATGAAAAGCTGTGATTTACGAGGAGAATGAAAAGTTCTGAAAAATACGAGGAGCATGAAAAGGTGTGAAAAATGCAAGGAGCATGAAAAGGTCTGAAAAATACCAGGAGCATAAAAAGTTGTGAATAATATGAGGAGTATGAAAAGGTGTGAACAATATGAGGAGCATGGGAAGTTGTGAAAAACACAAGGAGCGTGAAAAGGTCTGAAAAATACGAGGAGCATGCAAAGGTCTGAAAAATACGAGGAGCTTGCAAAGGTCTGAAAAATACGAGTAGCATGAAAAGGTGTAAAATATACGAGGAGCATGAAAAGGTGTGAATAATACGAGGAGCATGAAAAGGTCTAAAATATACAAGGAGCATGAAAAGGTGTGAATAATACAAAAAGCACGAAAAGTTGTGAAAAATACGAAGAGCATGAAAAGGTGTGAAAAATTACGAAGTGCAAGAAAAGTTGTGAAAAATTACGAGGAACATGAAAAGATGTGAAAAATACAAAGAGCATGAAAAGGTGAAAAATACAAAGAGCATGAAAAGGTGTGATAAATATGAAGAGCATTAAACGGTGTGAAAAATATGAAGTGCATGAAACGCTGTGAAAAATAGGAAGAGCTTGAAAAGTTCTGAAAAATATGAAGAGCATGAAAAGGTGTGAAAAATCCCAGGAGCATGAAAAGCTGTGAACAATATGAAGAGCATGAAAAATAATGAAACATACGAAGAGCATGTAAAGGTTTGAAAACTATGAAGAGCATGAAAAGTTGTGAACAATATGAGGTTCATGAAATGGTGTGAAAAATATGAAGAGCATGAAACGGTGTGTAAAATATGAAGAGCATGAAACGGTGTGAAAAATACCAGGAGCATGAAAAGCTGTGATTTACAAGGACAATGAAAAGTTCTGAAAAATAGGAGGAGCATGAAAAGGTCTGAAAAATACCAGAAGCATAAAAAGTTGTGAATAATATGAGGAGTATGAAAAGGTGTGAACAATATGAGGAGCATGAGAAGTTGTGAAAAACACGAGGAGCGTGAAAAGTTCTGAAAAATACGAGGAGCATGCAAAGGTCTGAAAAATACGAGGAGCTTGCAAACGTCTGAAAAATACGAGTAGCATGAAAAGGTCTAAAATATACGAGGAGCATGAAAAGGTGTGAATAATACGAGGAGCATGAAAAGGTCTAAAATATACAAGGAGCATGAAAAGGTGTGAATAATACGAAAAGCATGAAAAGGTGTGAAAAATACGAAGAGCATGAAAAGGTGTGAAAAATTACAAAGTGCATGAAAATTTGTGAAAAATTACGAAGACCATGAAAAGATGTGAAAAATAAAAAGAGCATGAAAAGGTGTGAAAAATACGAAGAGCATGAAAAGTTGTGAAAAATATGAAGAGCATTAAACGGTGTGAAAAATACGAAGTGCATGAAACGCTGTGAAAAATACGAAGCATCAGAATGTCTGAAAAATACGAAGAGCATGAAGTAGTGTGAAAAATACGAAGAGCATGAAAAGTTCTGAAAAATACGAAGAACATGAAAAGATGGGACAAATACGAAGAGGATGAAAAGATGTAAAAAATATGAAGAGCACGACAGGGTGTGAAAAATATGAAGAGCATGAAAAGGGGTGAAAAATTTCGAAGAGCCTGAAAAGGTGTGAAAAATACGAAGAGCATGAAAATTTGTGAAAAATACGAAGTGCATGAAAAGGTGTGAAACATACGAAGAGCCTGAAACGGTGTGTAAAATATGAAGAGCATGAAAAGGTGTGAATAATATAAGGTTAATGAAATGGTGTGAAAAATATGAAGAGCATGAAACGGTGTGTAAAATATGAAGAGCAAGAAAAGGTGTGAAAAATACGCAGAATATGAAAAGGTCTGAAAAATAGGAGGAGCATGAATAGGTCTGAAAATACGAAGAGCATGAAGAGAATGAAAAGTTCTGAAAAATATGAAGAGCATGAAAAGTTGTGAAAAATATGAAGAGCATGAAAAGGTGTGAATATTATGACGAGCATGAAAAGGTGTGAACAATATGAGGAGCATGAGAAGTTGTGAAAAATACGAGAAGCATGAAAAGTTCTGAACAATATGAAGAGCATGAAAAGGTGTGAACTATATGAAGAGCATGAAAAGGTGTGAAAAATATGAGGAGCATGAAAAGGTCTGAAAAATAAGAGGAGCTTGAAAGGTCTGAAAAATTTGAGGAGCATGAAAAGATCTGAAAAATACGAGGAGGTTGAAAAATTCTGAAAAATATGAAGAGCATGAAAAGTTCTGAAAAATACCCGGAGCATGAAAAGGTCTGAAAAATACAAAGAGCATGAAAAGGCGTGAAAATCACGAAGAGCATGCAAAGGTGTGAAAAATACGAGGAGCATGAAAATGTGTGAAAAATACGAGGAGCATGAAAAGGTCTGAAAAAAAACGAGGAACATGAAATGGTGTAAAAAATACGAGAACCATGAAAATGCGTGAAAATCACGAAGAGCATGAAAAGGTGTGAAAAATACGAGGAGCATGTAAAGGTCTGAAAAATAGAAGTAGCATAAAAAGGTCTGAAAAATACGGGGAGCATGAAAAGGTCTGAAAAATACGAGGAGCATGAAAAGGTGTGAAAAATACGAGGAGTATGAAAAGGTGTCAAAAATACGAAGAGCATGAACAGGTGTGAAATATTACAAAGAGCATGAAAAGGTGTGAAAAATATGAGGAGCATGAAATGGTCTGAAAAATATCAAGAATTTGAAAAGGTCTGAAATATACGAAGAGCATGAAAACGTGTGAACAGTATGAAGAGCATGAAAATTTCTGAAAAATACGAGTAGCATGAAGAGTTCTGAAAAATACAAAGAGCATGAATAGGTCTGAAAAATAAGAGGAGCATGAAGATGTCTGAAAAATAGTAAGAGCATGGAAAGGTCTATAAAATACGAGGACCAGGCAAGGTCTGAAAAATACGAGGAGCATGAAAAGGTCTGAAAAATACGAGGAGCATGAAAAGGTGTGAAAAATATGAGGAGCATGAAAAAGTGTGAAAAATACGAGGAGCATGAAAAGGTGTGAAAAACACGAAGAGCATGAAAATGAATGAAAAATTCGAAGAGCATGAAAAGGTTTGAAAAATATGAGGAGCATGAAAAAGTGTGAAAAATACGGGGAGCATGAAAAGGTGTGAAAAATATGAAGAGCATGAAAAGTGTGAAAAATAGGAGCATGAAATGTGTGAAAAACATGAAGAGCAAGAAACGGTGTGAAAAACATGGAGAGCATGAAAAGGTGTGGAAAATATCAAGAGCATGAAAAGGCCTGAAAAATATGAAGAGCATTAAAAGGAGTGAAAAACACGAAGAGCATGAAAAGGTGTGAAAAACAGGAAGAGCATGAAAAGGTGTGAAAAATACAAAGAGCATATAAAGGTGTGAAAAATACGAGGAGCATGAAAAAGTGTGAAAAATACGAGGAGCATGAAAAGGTGTGAAAAATACGAGAAGCATGAAAAGGTCTGATAAATACGAGGAGGATGAAAAGGTCTGAAAAATACGAGGAGCATGAAAAGGTCTGAAAAACACAAGGAGCATGAAAAGGTCTGAAAAATACGGGGAGCCTGAAAAGTTGTGAACAATATGAACAGCATGAAACGGTGTGAAAAATATGAAGAGCATGAAGAGGTGTGAAATATACAAAGAGCATGAAAAGGTGTGAAATATACGAAGAGCATGAAAAAGTGTAAAAAATACGAAGAGCATGAAACAGTGTGAAAAATATGAAGAGCATGAAATGGTGTGAAAAATATGAAGAGCATGAAACGGTGTGAAAAATATGAAGAGCATGAAAAGGTGTGAATCATACGAAGTGCATGAAAAGGTGTGAAATATACGAAGAGCATTAAAATGTGTGAAAAATACAAAGAGCATGAAAAAGTGTGAAAAGTACAAACGCATCAAACGGTGTGAAAAATATGAAGAGCATGAAACGTTGTGAAAAATCACGAAAAGCATGAAAAGTTGTGAAAAATTCAGAGAGCATTAAAAGATGTGAAAAATTACCAAGAACATGAAAAAGTCTGAAAAATACAAAGAGCTTTCTGAAAAATATGAAGAGCATGAAACGTGTGAAAAATATGAGGAGCATGAAACTATCTGAAAATATGAAGAGCATGAAACGGTGTGAAAAATACGAGGAGCATGGAAAGGTCTGAAAAATACAAGGGTCGTGAAAAGGTGTGAAAAATACGAGGAGCATGGAAATGTGTGAAAAATACGAGGAACATGAAAAGGTCTGAAAAATACGAGGAGCCTGAAAAGGTTTCAAAACTATCAAGAGCATGAAAAGGTCTGAAAAATACGAAGAGCATGCAAACGTCTGAAAAATACGAAGAGCATGAAAAGGTGTGCAAAATATGAGGAGCATGAAAAGTTCTGAAAAATATGAGGAGCATGAAAAGGTGTGAAAAATACCAGGAGCATGAAAAGCTGTGATTTACGAGCAGAATGAAAAGTTCTGAAAAATAGGAGGAGCATGAAAAGGTCTGAAAAATACCAGGAGCATAAAAAGGTGTGAATAATATGAGGAGTATGAAAAGGTGTGAACAATGTGAGGAGCATGAGAAGCTGTGAAAAACACGAGGAGCGTGAAAAGTTCTGAAAAATACGAGGAGCATGCAAAGGTCTGAAAAATACGAGGAGCTTGCAAAGGTCTGAAAAATACGAGTAGCATGAAAAGGTGTGAAATATACAAAGAGCATGAAAAGGTGTGAAAAATTACGAAGTGCAGGAAAAGTTGTAAAAAATTACGAAGACCATGAAAAGATGTGAAAAATAAAAAGAGCATGAAAAGGTGTGAAAAATACGAAGAGCATGAAAAGGTGTGAAAAATATGAACAGCATTAAACGGTGTGAAAAATACGAGGAGCATGAAAAGGTCTGAAAAATAGAAGGAGCATAAAAAGGTGTGAAAAATACGAGGAGTATGAAAAGGTGTCAAAAACACGAAGAGCATGAACAGGTGTGAAATATTACAAAGAGCATGAAAAGGTGTGAAAAATATGAGGAGCATGAAATGGTCTGAAAAATACGAAGAGCATGAAAAGGTCTGAAAAATATCAAGAACTTGAAAAGGTCTGAAATATACGAAGAGCATGAAAATGTGTGAACAGTATGAAGAGCATGAAAATTTCTGAAAAATACGAGTAGCATGAAGAGTTCTGAAAAATACGAAGAGCATGAATAGGTCTGAAATATCAGAGGAGCATGAAGAGGTCTGAAAAATACTAAGAGCATGAGGAGGTCTAAAAAATACGAGGAGCATGAAAAGATCTGAAAAATAAGAAGAGCATGAAAAGGTCAGAAAAATACGAGGAGCATGAAACAGTCTGAAAACTATGAAGAGCATGAA
This sequence comes from Dama dama, assembly GCF_033118175.1. Lineage (NCBI taxonomy): Eukaryota > Metazoa > Chordata > Mammalia > Artiodactyla > Cervidae > Dama > Dama dama. The sequence continues at coordinate 7,019,284 of NC_083709.1, forward strand.
AAGATCTGAAAAATATGAAGTGATTGAAAAAGTGTGAAAAATATGAAGAGCATGAAATGCTGTGAAAAATATGAAGAGCATGAAAAGGTGTGAAAATTATGAGGAGCATGAAACGGAGTGAACAATACGAGGAGCATGAAATGGTGTGAACAATACGAGGAGCAGGAAAAGTTGTGAACAATACGAAGAGCATGAAAAGGTCTGAAAAATATAAGGAGCATGAAAAGGTCTGAAAAATAAGAAGAGCATGAAAAGGTGTGTTAAATATGAGGAGCATAAAAAGGTGTGAAAAATATTAACAGCATGAAAAGGTGTGAAAAATATGAAGAGCATGATAAGGTGTGAAACATATGAAGAGCATGAAAAGGTCTGAAAAATATGAAGAGCGTGAAGAGCGACGTCAGGACTTGTGCCTAGATGCGAGCGACACCTCGTGACTCTCCTCGAGGCTTGGCAGGGCAATTGGGATGCCTCTCTAGCTGAGGGGGGAGACCAGGGGGTCCCGTTCCACTTGCCACAGGAATCCTGGGACTATTATCCGTATTAAAGAGGTGTCAGGCATCGTCTCCTTTTGAAGCACTGACGTCCGCGTACCTCTGGAGTTTTCAAAGGATGTGAGGCCTCCGGTGGCGATGAGGCGGGGAACTAGGTCTTCCTCTGTGGTCTCCACAGGGGATTCAGGCATCCCTTCGTCATGGGAGATGCAAGACGAGCCTGCATTCAGTTAACTACAGCGATATCCGGCCTTACTTCAACTCAGAGCATCTCGGTGTCCAATCCACGTGAGGTCACAAACTCAGGGTCCCTCTCACATACCTGTAGCTGAGAGATGCCTCCTCTTGAGGTGCTTGTGGAAAGTTGGTATTCCTCTTGAGTCGAAGCCAGGGACTAAGCTCTCATCTCGAGTTGATTTGGGGTCCACGGAGCCCTTTCGTGTTGCTACAGTGACCTCAGGATCCCATTAGACTTGAGACAGTGATCTTGGGTTTTCTCTGGATTGCCATCAAGGAAATCATGGCTCCTTTCACGTTTGACATGGAACACGGAATTGCTCTGCACGCAGTGCAGGGGAATCAGGCCTCAGGTCGTGGCGAGGGGGAAGTCTCATGGTTTTTCCCGAGTTGCGGCCGGAACCTGGGGTATATTCTCGAGTTACGATGCGGAGGGCCCTTCCAGACACGTCTTTGTTCATCGACGTCAGCACTCCTGCCTAGGTGCGAGGGACACATCGGGATTCTCCTCTAGTCTTGGAATGGCAATTGGAACGCCTCTCCACGTGAGGCGGGAGACCCAGGGTCCCTTTCCACGTGCCACAGGGATCCTGGGACTCCTATCCATTTTCAAGAGGAGTCAGGCATCGTCTCCTTTGGAAGCATTGATCTCCGCAGACCTCTCGAGTTTTCAAAGGATGTGAGGCCTCTGGTCGCAATGAGGCGGAGAACTAGGTCTTACTCTGTGGTCTCCACAGGGGATTCAGACATCCCTTCGTCTAGGGAGATGCAAGACGAGCCTGCATTCAATTCACTGCAGGGATATCCGGCCTTACTTCGAGTCAGAGCATCTCGGTGTCCATTCCACTTGAGGCCCCAAACTCAGGGTCCCTCTCACATACCTGTACTTGCGAGAAGCCTCCTCTTGAGGTGCTTGGGGAAAGTTGGTATTCCTCTTGAGTTGAAGCCAGGGACTAAGCTCTCATCTCGAGTTGATTTGGGGTCCACGGAGCACTTTCGTGTTGCTACAGTGACCTCAGGATCCCTCTAGAATTGAGACAGTGATCTTGGGTTTTCTCTGGAGTGCCATCAACGAAAGCAAGGCTCCTTTCACGTTTGATGTGGAACGCGGAATTGCTCTGCACGCAGTGCAGGGGAATCGGGCCTCATCTCGCGGCGAGGGGGAAGTCTCATGGTTTTTCTCGAGATGCGGCCGGAACCTGGGGTATATTTTCGAGTTAGGACGGTGAGGGCCCTTCCAGACACGTGTTTGTTCAGCGACGTCAGGACTCCTGCCTAGGTGCGGGGGACACCTCGGGATTCTCCTCGAGTCTTGGCATGGCAATTGGGACGCGTCTCCACGTGAGGCGGGAGACCCAGGGTCCCTTTCCACGTGCCACAGGGATCCTGGGACTCCTATCCATTTTCAAGAGGAATGAGGCATCGTCTCCTTTGGAAGCATTGATCTCCGTGGACCTCTCGAGTTTTCAAAGGATGTGAGGCCTCCGGTCGCGATGAGGCGGAGAACTAGGTGTTTCTCTGTCGTCTCCACAGGGGATTCAGACATCCCTTCGTCTAGGGAGATGCAAGACGAGCCTGCATTCAATTCACTGCAGGGATATCCGGCCTTACTTCGAGTCAGAGCATCTCGGTGTCCATTCCACTTGAGGCCCCAAACTCAGGGTCCCTCTCACATACCTGTAGCTGAGAGACGCCTCCTCTTGAGGTGCTTGTGGAAAGTTGGTATTCCACTTGAGTCGAAGCCAGGGACTAAGCTCTCATCACCAGTTGATTTTGGGTCCACGGAGCCCTTTCGTGTTGCTACAGTGACCTAAGGATCCCTCTAGACTTGAGACAGTGATCTTGGGTTTTCTCTGGAGCGCCATCAAGGAAATCAAGGCTCCTTTCACATTTGATGGGGAACACGGAATTGCTCTGCACGCAGTGCAGGGGAATCGGGCCTCATGTTGCGGCGATGGGAAGTCTCATGGTTTTTCTCAAGATGTGGCCGGAACCTGGGGTATATTCTCGAGTTACGACGGGGAGGGCCCTTCCAGACACGTGTTTATTCCATGACGTGAGGACTCCTGCCTAGTTGGGATGGACACCCGGGATTCTCCTCGAGTCTTGGCATGGCAATTGGGACGTGTCTCCACGTGAGGCGGGAGACCCAGGGTCCCTTTCCACGTGCCACAGGGATCCTGGGACTCCTATCCATTTTCAAGAGGAGTCAGGCATCGTCTCCATTGGAAGCATTGATTTCCGTGGACCTCTCGAGTTTTCAAAGGATGTGAGCCCTCCGGTTGCAATGAGGCGGAGAACTAGGTCTTTCTCTGTGGTCTCCCCAGGGGATTCAGACATCCCTTCATCTTGGGAGATGCAAGACGAGCCTGCATTCAATTCACTGCAGGGATATCCGGCCTTACTTCGAGTCAGAGCATCTCGGTGTCCATTCCACTTGAGGCCACAAACTCAGGGTCCCTCTCACATAACTGTAGCTGAGAGAAGCATCCTCTTGAGGTGCTAGTGGAAAGTTGGTATTCCTCTTGAGTCGAAGCCACGGACTAAGCTCTCATCTCGAGTTGATTTGGGGTCCACGGAGCCCTTTTGTGTTGCTACAGTGACCTCAGGATCCCTCTAGACTTGAGACAGTGAGCTTGGGTTTTCTCTGGAGTTACAACAAGGAAATCAAGGCTCCTTTCACGTTTGATGTGGAACACGGAATTGCTCTGCATGCAGTGCAGGGGAATCGGGCCTCATCTGGTGGCGAGGGGGAAGTCTCATGGTTTTTCTCCAGTTGCTGCCTGAACATGGGGTATATTCTCAAGTTATGACGGGGAGGGCCCTTCCAGACCCGTGTTTGTTCAGCGTTGTCAGGACTCCTGCCTAGGTGCGAGGGACACCTCGGGATTCTCCTCGAGTCTTGGCATGGCAATTGGTACGCGTCTCCATGTGAGGCGGGAGACCCAGGGTCCCTTTCCACGTGCCACAGGGATCCTGGGAACCCTATCCATTTTCAAGAGGAGTCAGGCATCGTCTCCTTTGGAAGCATTGATCTCCGTGGACCTCTCGAGTTTTCAAAGGATGTGAGGTCTCCTGTTGCGATGAGAAGGAGAACTAGGTCTTTCTCTGTGATCTCCACAGGGGATTCAGACATCCTTTCTTCTTGGGTGATGCAAGACGAGCCTGCTTTCAATTCACTGCAGGGATATCCGGCCTTACTTCGAGTTAGAGCATCTCGGTATCCATTCCACTTGAGGCCACAAACTCAGGGTCCCTCTCACATACCTCTATCTGAGAGAAGCCTCCTCTTGAGGTGCTTGTGGAAAGTTGGTATTCCTCTTAAGTCGAAGCCAGGGACTAAGCTCTCATCTCGAGTTGATTTGGTGTCCACGGAGCCCTTTCGTGTTGCTACAGTGACCTCAGGATCCCTCTAGACTTGAGACAGTGATCTTGGGTTTTCTCTAGAGTGCCATCAAGAAAATCAAGGCTCCTTTCACGTTTGATGTGGAACACGGAATTGCTCTGCATGCAGTGCAGGGGAATCGGGCCTCATCTCGCGGCGAGGGGGAAGTCTCATGGTTTTTCTCGAGTTGCGGACCGAACCTGGGGTATATTCTCGAGTTACGACGGGGAGGGCCCTTCCAGACCCGTGTTTGTTCAGCGTTGTCAGGACTCCTGCCTAGGTGCGAGGGACACCTCGGGATTCTCCTCGAGTCTTGGCATGGCAATTGGGACGCGTCTCCATGTGAGGCGGGAGACCCAGGGTCCCTTTCCACGTGCCACAGGGATCCTGGGACTCCTATCCATTTTCAAGAGGAGTCAGGCATCGTCTCCTTTGGAAGCATTGATCTCCGCGGACCTCTCGAGTTTTCAAAGGATGTCAGGCCTCCGGTCCCAAAGAGGCGGAGAACTAGGTCTTTCTCTGTGGTCTCCACAGTGGTTCAGACATCCCTTCGTATTGGGAGATGCAAGACGAACCTGCATTCAATTCACTGCAGGGATATCTGGCCTTACTTCGAGTCAGAGCATTTCGGTGTCCTTTTCAGTTGAGTCCACAAACTCAGGGTCCCTCTCACATACCTGTAGCTGAGAGAAGCCTCCTCTTGAGGTGCTTGTGGAAAGTTGGTATTCCTCTTGAGTCGAAGCCAGGGACTAAGCTCTCATCTCGAGTTGATTTGGGGTCCACGGAGCCCTTTCGCATTTCTACAGTGACCTCAGGATCCCTCTAGACTTGAGACAGTGATCTTGATTTTTCTCTGGAGTGCCATCAAGGAAATCAAGGCTCCTTTCCTGTTTCATGTGGATCACGGAATTGCTCTGCACACAGTGCAGGGAAATCGGGCCTCATCTCGCGGCGAGGGGGAAGTCTCATTGTTTTGCTCGAGTTGCGGCTGGAACCTGGGGTATATTCTCGAGTTACGACGGGGAGGGCCCTTCCAGACACGTGTTTGTTCAGCGACGTCAGGACTCCTGCCTAGGTGCGAGGGACACCTCGGGATTCTCTTCGAGTCTTGGCATGGCAATTGGGACACGTCTCCACGTGAGGCGGGAGACCCAGGGTCCCTTTCCACGTGCCACAGTGATCCTGGGACTCCTATCCATTTTCAAGAGGAGTCAGGCATCGTCTCCTTTGGAAGCATTGATCTCCGCGGACCTCTCGAATTTTCAAAGGATGTGAGGCCTTTGGTCGCGATGAGGTGGAGAACTAGTTATTTCTCTGTGGTCTCCACAGGGGATTCAGACATCCCTTCGTCTTGGCAGATGCAAGACGAGCCTGCATTCAATTCACTGCAGGGATATCCGGCCTTACTTCGAGTCAGAGCATCTCGGTGTCCATTCCACTTGAGGCCACAAACTCAGGGTCCCTCTCACATACCTGTAGCTGAGAGAAGCCTCCTCTTGAGGTGCATGTGAAAAGTTGGTATTCCCCTTGAGTCGAAGCCCGTGGCTAAGGTCTCATCTCGAGTTGATTTGGGGTCCCCGGGGCCCTTTCGTGTTGCTACAGTGACCTCAGGATCCCTGTAGACTTGAGACAGTGATCTTGGGTTTTCTATGGAGTGCCATCAAGGAAATCCAGGCTCCTTTCACGTTTGATGTGGAACACGGAATTGCTCTGCACGCAGTGCAGGGGAATCGGGCCTCATCTCGCGGCGATTGGGAAGTCTCATGGTTTTTCTCGAGTTGCGGGCCGAACCTGGGGTATATTCTCGAGTTACGACGGGGAGGGCCCTTCCAGACACGTGTTTGTTCAGCGACGTCAGGACTCCTTCCTAGGTGGGATGGACACCCGGGATTCTCCTTGAGTCTTGACATTGCAATTGGGACGCGTCTCCAAGTGAGGCTGGAGACCCAGGGTCCCTTTCCACGTGCCATAGGGATCCTGGGACTCCTATCCATTTTCAAGAGGAGTCAGGCATCGTCTCCATTGGAAGCATTGATTTCCGTGGACCTCTCGAGTTTTCAAAGGATGTGGGGCCTCCGGTTGCAATGAGGCGGAGAACTAGGTCATTCTCTGTGGTCTCCCCAGGGGATTCAGACATCCCTTCCTCTTGGGAGATGCAAGACGAGCCTGCATTCAATTCACTGCAGGGATATCCGGCCTTACTTCGAGTCAGAGCATCTCGGTGTCCATTCCACTTGAGGCCACAAACTCAGGGTCCCTCTCACATACCTGTAGCTGAGAGAATCCTCCTCTTGAGGTGCTAGTGGAAAGTTCGTATTCCTCTTGAGTCGAAGCCAGGGACTAAGCTCTCATCTCAAGTTGATTTGGGGTCCACGGAGCCCTTTTGTGTTGCTACAGTGACCTCAGGATCCCTCTAGACTTGAGACAGTGATCTTGGGTTTTCTCTGGAGTTACAACAAGGAAATCAAGGCTCCTTTCACGTTTGATGTGGAACACGGAATTGCTCTGCATGCAGTGCAGGGGAATCGGGCCTCATCTGGTGGCGAGGGGGAAGTCTCATGGTTTTTCTCCAGTTGCGGCCTGAACATGGGGTATATTCTCAAGTTATGACGGGGAGGGCCCTTCCAGACCCGTGTTTGTTCAGCGTTGTCAGGACTCCTGCCTAGGTGCGAGGGACACCTCGGGATTCTCCTCGAGTCTTGGCATGGCAATTGGGACGCGTCTCCATGTGAGGCGGGAGACCCAGGGTCCCTTTCCACGTGCCACAGGGATCCTGGGAACCCTATCCATTTTCAAGAGGAGTCAGGCATCGTCTCCTTTGGAAGCATTGATCTCCGTGGACCTCTCGAGTTTTCAAAGGATGTGAGGTCTCCTGTTGCGATGAGAAGGAGAACTAGGTCTTTCTCTGTGATCTCCACAGGGGATTCAGACATCCTTTCTTCTTGGGTGATGCAAGACGAGCCTGCTTTCAATTCACTGCAGGGATATCCGGCCTTACTTCGAGTCAGAGCATCTCGGTATCCATTCCACTTGAGGCCACAAACTCAGGGTCCCTCTCACATACCTCTATCTGAGAGAAGCCTCCTCTTGAGGTGCTTGTGGAAAGTTGGTATTCCTCTTAAGTCGAAGCCAGGGACTAAGCTCTCATCTCGAGTTGATTTGGTGTCCACGGAGCCCTTTCGTGTTGCTACAGTGACCTCAGGATCCCTCTAGACTTGAGACAGTGATCTTGGGTTTTCTCTAGAGTGCCATCAAGAAAATCAAGGCTCCTTTCACGTTTGATGTGGAACACGGAATTGCTCTGCATGCAGTGCAGGGGAATCGGGCCTCATCTCGCGGCGAGGGGGAAGTCTCATGGTTTTTCTCGAGTTGCGGACCGAACCTGGGGTATATTCTCGAGTTACGACGGGGAGGGCCCTTCCAGACCCGTGTTTGTTCAGCGTTGTCAGGACTCCTGCCTAGGTGCGAGGGACACCTCGGGATTCTCCTCGAGTCTTGGCATGGCAATTGGGACGCGTCTCCATGTGAGGCGGGAGACCCAGGGTCCCTTTCCACGTGCCACAGGGATCCTGGGACTCCTATCCATTTTCAAGAGGAGTCAGGCATCGTCTCCTTTGGAAGCATTGATCTCCGCGGACCTCTCGAGTTTTCAAAGGATGTCAGGCCTCCGGTCCCAAAGAGGCGGAGAACTAGGTCTTTCTCTGTGGTCTCCACAGTGGTTCAGACATCCCTTCGTATTGGGAGATGCAAGACGAACCTGCATTCAATTCACTGCAGGGATATCTGGCCTTACTTCGAGTCAGAGCATTTCGGTGTCCTTTTCAGTTGAGTCCACAAACTCAGGGTCCCTCTCACATACCTGTAGCTGAGAGAAGCCTCCTCTTGAGGTGCTTGTGGAAAGTTGGTATTCCTCTTGAGTCGAAGCCAGGGACTAAGCTCTCATCTCGAGTTGATTTGGGGTCCACGGAGCCCTTTCGCATTTCTACAGTGACCTCAGGATCCCTCTAGACTTGAGACAGTGATCTTGATTTTTCTCTGGAGTGCCATCAAGGAAATCAAGGCTCCTTTCCTGTTTCATGTGGATCACGGAATTGCTCTGCACACAGTGCAGGGAAATCGGGCCTCATCTCGCGGCGAGGGGGAAGTCTCATTGTTTTGCTCGAGTTGCGGCTGGAACCTGGGGTATATTCTCGAGTTACGACGGGGAGGGCCCTTCCAGACACGTGTTTGTTCAGCGACGTCAGGACTCCTGCCTAGGTGCGAGGGACACCTCGGGATTCTCTTCGAGTCTTGGCATGGCAATTGGGACACGTCTCCACGTGAGGCGGGAGACCCAGGGTCCCTTTCCACGTGCCACAGTGATCCTGGGACTCCTATCCATTTTCAAGAGGAGTCAGGCATCGTCTCCTTTGGAAGCATTGATCTCCGCGGACCTCTCGAATTTTCAAAGGATGTGAGGCCTTTGGTCGCGATGAGGTGGAGAACTAGTTATTTCTCTGTGGTCTCCACAGGGGATTCAGACATCCCTTCGTCTTGGCAGATGCAAGACGAGCCTGCATTCAATTCACTGCAGGGATATCCGGCCTTACTTCGAGTCAGAGCATCTCGGTGTCCATTCCACTTGAGGCCACAAACTCAGGGTCCCTCTCACATACCTGTAGCTGAGAGAAGCCTCCTCTTGAGGTGCATGTGAAAAGTTGGTATTCCCCTTGAGTCGAAGCCCGTGGCTAAGGTCTCATCTCGAGTTGATTTGGGGTCCCCGGGGCCCTTTCGTGTTGCTACAGTGACCTCAGGATCCCTGTAGACTTGAGACAGTGATCTTGGGTTTTCTATGGAGTGCCATCAAGGAAATCCAGGCTCCTTTCACGTTTGATGTGGAACACGGAATTGCTCTGCACGCAGTGCAGGGGAATCGGGCCTCATCTCGCGGCGATTGGGAAGTCTCATGGTTTTTCTCGAGTTGCGGGCCGAACCTGGGGTATATTCTCGAGTTACGACGGGGAGGGCCCTTCCAGACACGTGTTTGTTCAGCGACGTCAGGACTCCTTCCTAGGTGGGATGGACACCCGGGATTCTCCTTGAGTCTTGACATTGCAATTGGGACGCGTCTCCAAGTGAGGCTGGAGACCCAGGGTCCCTTTCCACGTGCCATAGGGATCCTGGGACTCCTATCCATTTTCAAGAGGAGTCAGGCATCGTCTCCATTGGAAGCATTGATTTCCGTGGACCTCTCGAGTTTTCAAAGGATGTGGGGCCTCCGGTTGCAATGAGGCGGAGAACTAGGTCATTCTCTGTGGTCTCCCCAGGGGATTCAGACATCCCTTCCTCTTGGGAGATGCAAGACGAGCCTGCATTCAATTCACTGCAGGGATATCCGGCCTTACTTCGAGTCAGAGCATCTCGGTGTCCATTCCACTTGAGGCCACAAACTCAGGGTCCCTCTCACATACCTGTAGCTGAGAGAATCCTCCTCTTGAGGTGCTAGTGGAAAGTTCGTATTCCTCTTGAGTCGAAGCCAGGGACTAAGCTCTCATCTCAAGTTGATTTGGGGTCCACGGAGCCCTTTTGTGTTGCTACAGTGACCTCAGGATCCCTCTAGACTTGAGACAGTGATCTTGGGTTTTCTCTGGAGTTACAACAAGGAAATCAAGGCTCCTTTCACGTTTGATGTGGAACACGGAATTGCTCTGCATGCAGTGCAGGGGAATCGGGCCTCATCTGGTGGCGAGGGGGAAGTCTCATGGTTTTTCTCCAGTTGCGGCCTGAACATGGGGTATATTCTCAAGTTATGACGGGGAGGGCCCTTCCAGACCCGTGTTTGTTCAGCGTTGTCAGGACTCCTGCCTAGGTGCGAGGGACACCTCGGGATTCTCCTCGAGTCTTGGCATGGCAATTGGGACGCGTCTCCATGTGAGGCGGGAGACCCAGGGTCCCTTTCCACGTGCCACAGGGATCCTGGGAACCCTATCCATTTTCAAGAGGAGTCAGGCATCGTCTCCTTTGGAAGCATTGATCTCCGTGGACCTCTCGAGTTTTCAAAGGATGTGAGGTCTCCTGTTGCGATGAGAAGGAGAACTAGGTCTTTCTCTGTGGTCTCCACAGGGGATTCAGACATCCCTTCTTCTTGGGAGATGCAAGACAAGCCTGCTTTCAATTCACTGCAGGGATATCCGGCCTTACTTCGAGTCAGAGCATCTCGGTATCCATTCCACTTGAGGCCACAAATTCAGGGTCCCTCTCACATACCTCTATCTGAGAGAAGCCTCCTCTTGAGGTGCTTGTGGAAAGTTGGTATTCCTCTTAAGTCGAAGCCAGGGACTAAGCTCTCATCTCGAGTTGATTTGGGGTCCATGGAGCCCTTTCGTGTTGCTACAGTGACCTCAGGATCCCTCTAGACTTGAGACAGTGATCTTGGGTTTTCTCTAGAGTGCCATCAAGAAAATCAAGGCTCCTTTCACGTTTGATGTGGAACACGGAATTGCTCTGCATGCAGTGCAGGGGAATCGGGCCTCATCTCGTGGCGAGGGGGAAGTCTCATGGTTTTTCTCGAGTTGCGGCCGGAACCTGGGGTATATTCTCCAGTTACGATGGGGAGGGCCCTTCAGGACGCGTGTTTTTTCAGCGACGTCAGGACTCCTGCCTATGTGCGAGGGACTCCTCGGGATTCTTCTCGAGTCTTGGCATGGCAATTGGGACGCGTCTCCCCTTGAGGCTGGAGACCCAGGGTCCGTTTCCACGTGCCACAGGGATCCTGGGACTCCTATCAATTTTCAAGAGGAGTCAGGCATCGTCTCCTTTGGAAGCATTGATCTCCGCAGACCTCTCGAGTTTTCAAAGGATGTGAGGCCTCCGGTTGCAATGAGGCGGAGAACTAGGTCTTTCTCTGTGGTCTCCACAGGGGTTCAGACATCCCTTCGTATTGGGAGATGCAAGATGAACCTGCATTCAATTCACTGCAGGGATATCTGGCCTTACTTCGAGTCAGAGCATTTCGGTGTCCTTTTCAGTTGAGGCCACAAACTCAGGGTTCCTCTCACATACCTGTAGCTGAGAGAAGCCTACTCTTGAGGTGCTTGTGGAAAGTTGGTATTCCTCTTGAGTCGAAGCCAGGGACTAAGCTCTCATCTCGAGTTGATTTGGGGTCCACGGAGCCCTTTCGCATTTCTACAGTGACCTCAGGATCCCTCTAGACTTGAGACAGTGATCTTGGGTTTTCTCTGGAGTGCCATCAAGGAAATCAAGGCTCCTTTCACGTTTGATGTGGAACACGCAATTGCTCTGCATGCAGTGAAGGGGTTCCGGGCCTCATCTCGCGGCGAGGGGGAAGTCTCATGGTTTTTCTCGAGTTGGGGCCGGAACCTGGGGTATATTCTCGAGTTACGACGGGGAGGGCCCTTCCAGACACGTGTTTGTTCAGGGACGTCAGCACTACTGCCTAGGTGCGAGGGACACCTCGGGATTCTACTCGAGTCTTTGCATGGCAATTGGGACGCGTCTCCACGTGAGGCGGGAGACCCAGTGTCCCTTTCCACGTGCCACAGGGATCCTGGGAATATGATGCATTTTCAAGAGGAGTCAGGCATCGTCTCCTTTGGAAGCATTGATCTCCGCGGACCTCTCGAGTTTTCAAAGGATGTGAGGCCTCTGGTTGCGATGAGGGGGAGAACTAGGTCTTTCTCTGTGGTCTCCACTGGGGATTCAGACATCCCTTCGTCTTGGGAGATGCAAGACGAGCCTGCATTCAATTCACTGCAGGGATATCCGGCCTTACTTCGAGTCAGAGCATCTCGGTGTCCATTCCACTTGAGGCCACAAACTCAGGGTCCCTCTCACATACCTGTAGCTGAAAGAAGCCTCCTCTTGAGGTGCTTGTGGAAAGTTGGTACTCCTCTTGAGTGGAAGCCAGGGACTAAGCACTCATCTCGAGTTGATTTGGGTCCGCGGAGCCCTATTGTGTTTCTCCAGTGACCTCAGGATCCCTCTAGACTTGACACAGTGGTCTTGCTTTTTCTCTGGAGTGCCATCAAGGAAATCAAGCCTCCTTTCATGTTTGATGTGGAACACGGAATTGCTCTGCACAGAATGCAGGGGAATCGGGCCTCATCTCGCGGCGAGGGGGAAGTCTCATGGTTTTTCTCGAGTTGCGGCCGGAACCTGGGGTATATTCTTGAGTTTCGACGGGGAGGGCCCTTCCGGACACGTGTTTGTTCAGCGACGTCAGGACTCCTGCCTAGGTGCGAGGGACACCTCGGGATTCTCCTCGAGTCTTGGCATGGTAATTGGGACGCGTCTCCCCGTGAGGCTGGATACCCAGGGTCCCTTTCCGTGTGCCACAGGGATCCTGGGTCTCGTATCCATTTTAAGAGGAGTCAATCATCTTCTCCTTTGGAAGAATTGATCTCCGCAGACCTCTCGAGTTTTCAAAGGAAGTGAGGACTCCGGTCGCGATGAGGCGGAGAACTAGGTCTTTCTCTGTGGTCTCCACAGGGGATTCAGACATCCCTTCGTCTTGGGAGATGCAAGACGAGCCTGCATTCAATTCACTGCAGGTATATACGGCCTTACTACGAGTCAGAGCATCTCGGTGTCCATTCCACTTGAGGTCACAAACTCAGGGTCCCTCTCACATACCTGTAGCTGAGAGAAGCCTCCTCTTGAGGGGCTTGTGGAAACTTGGTATTCCTCTTGAGTCGAAGCAAGGGACTAAGCGCTCATCTCGAGTTGATTTGGGTCTACGGAGCCATTTCGTGTTGTTACAGTGACCTCAGGATCCCTCTAGACTTGAGACAGTGATCTTGGGTTTTCTCTGGAGTGCCATCAAGGAAATCAAGGCTCCTTTCACGTTTGATGTGGAACACGCAATTGCTCTGCACGCAGTGAAGGGGATCCGGGCCTCATCTCGCGGCGAGGGGGAAGTCTCATGGTTTTTCTCGAGTTGCGGCCGGAACCTGGGGATTATTCTCTAGTTACGATGGGGAGGGCCCTTCCAGACACGTGTTTGTTCAGCTACATCAGGACTCCTGCCTAGATGCGAGGGACACCTCGGGATTCTCCTCGAGTCTTGGCATGGCAATTGGGACGCGTCTCCACGTGAGGCGGGAGACCCAGGGTCCCTTTCCACGTGCCACAGGGATCCTGGGACTCCTATCCATTTTCAAGAGGAGTCAGGCATCATCTCCTGTGGAAGCATTGATCTCCGCAGACCTCTCGAGTTTTCAAAGGATGTGAGGCTTCCGGTCGCGTTGATGTGGAGGACTAGGTCTTTCTCTGTGGTCTCCACAGGGGATTCAGACATCCGTTCGTCTTGGGAGATGCAAGACGAGCCTGCATTCAATTCACTGCAGGGATATCCGGCCTTACTTCGAATCAGAGCATCTCGGTGTCCATTCCACTTGAGGTGACAAACTCAGGGTCCTCTCACATACCTGTAGCTGAGAAAAGCCTCCTCTTGAGGTGCTTGTGGAAAGTTGGTATTCCTCTTGAGTCGAAGCCAGGGACTAAGCTCTCATCCCGAGTTGATTTGGGGTCCACGGAGCCCTTTCGTGTTGCTCCAGTGACCTCAGGATCCATCTAGACTTGGGACCGTGATCTTGGGTTTTCTCTGGAGTGCCATCAAGGAAATCAAGGCTCCTTTCACGTTTGATGTGGAACACGGAATTGCTCTGCATGCAGTGCAGGGGAATCGGGCCTCATCTCGCGGCGAGGGGGAAGTCTCATGGTTTTTCTCGAGTTGCGGCCGGAACCTGATTTATATTCTCGAGTTACGATGGGGAGGGCCCTTCCAGACACGTGTTTGTTCAGCGACGTCAGGACTCCTGCCTAGGTGCGAGGCACTCCTCGGGATTCTCCTCGAGTCTTGGCTTGGCAATTGGGACGCGTCTCCACGTGAGGCGGGAGACCCAGGGTCCCTTTCGACGTGCCACCGGGATCCTGGGACTCCTATCCATTTTCAAGAGGAGTCAGGCATCGTCTCTTTTGGATGCATTGATCTCCTGCGGACCTCTCGAGTTTTCAAAGGATTTAAGGCTTTCGGACGCGATGAGGCGGAGAACTAGGTCTTTCTTGTGGTCTCCACAGGGGATTCAGACATCCCTTTGTCTTGGGAGATGCAAGACGAGCCTGCATTCAATTCACTGCAGGGATATCCGGCCTTATTTCGAATCAGAGCATCTCGGTGTCCATTCCACTTGAGGCCACAACCTCAGGGTCCCTCTCACATACCTGTAGCTGAGAGAAGCCTCCTCTTGAGGTGCTTGTGGAAAGTTGGTATTCCTCTTGAGTCGAAGCCAGGGACTAAGCTCTCATCTCGAGTTGACTTGGGGTCCACGGAGCCCTTTCGTGTTCCTCCAGTGACCTCAGGATCCCTCTAGACTTGAGACAGTGATCTTGGGTTTTCTCTGGAGTGCCATCAAGGAAATCAAGGCTCCTTTCACGTTTGATGTGGAACACGGAATTGCTCTGCACGCAGTGCAGGGGAATCGGGCCTCATCTAGTGGCGAGGGGGAAGTCTCATGGTTTTTCTCGAGTTGCGGCCGGAACCTGGGGTATATTCTCGAGTTACGACGGGGAGGGCCCTTCCCGACACCTGTTTGTTCAGCGACGGCAGGACTCCTGCCTAGGTGCGAGGGACACCTCGGGATTCTCCTCGAGTCTTGGCATGGCAATTGGGACGCTTCTCCACGTCAGGCGGGAGACCCACGGTCCCTTTCACGTGCCAGAGGGATCCTGGAACTCCTATCCATTTTCAAGAGGAGTCAGGCATCGTCTCCTTTGGAAGCATTGATCTCCGCGGACCTCTCGAGTTTTCAAAGGATGTGAGGCCTCCGGTCGCGATGAGGCGGAGAACTAGGTCTTTCTCTGTGGTCTCCACAGGGGATTCAGACATCCTTTCGTCTTGGGAGATGCAAGACGACCCTGCATTTAATTCACTGCAGGGATATCCGGCCTTACTTCGAGTCAGAGCATCTCGGTGTCCATTCCACTTGAGGCCACAAATTCAGGGTCCCTCTCACATACCTGTAGCTGAGAGAAGCCTCCTCTTGAGGGGCTTGTGGAAACTTGGTGTTCATCTTGAGTCGAAGCAAGGGACTAAGCGCTCATCTCGAGTTGATTTGGGGTCCAGGGAGCCCTTTCGTGTTGCTACAGTGACCTAAGGATCCCTCTAGACTTGAGACAGTGATCTTGGGTTTTCTCTGGAGTTACAACAAGGAAATCAAGGCTCCTTTCACGTTTGATGTGGAACACGGAATTGCTCTGCATGCAGTGCAGGGGAATCGGGCCTCATCTGGTGGCGAGTGGGAAGTCTCATGGTTTTTCTCCAGTTGCTGCCTGAACATGGGGTATATTCTCAAGTTATGACGGGGAGGGCCCTTCCAGACCCGTGTTTGTTCAGCGTTGTCAGGACTCCTGCCTAGGTGCGAGGGACACCTCGGGATTCTCCTCGAGTCTTGGCATGGCAATTGGGACGCGTCTCCATGTGAGGCGGGAGACCCAGGGTCCCTTTCCACGTGCCACAGGGATCCTGGGAACCCTATCCATTTTCAAGAGGAGTCAGGCATCGTCTCCTTTGGAAGCATTGATCTCCGTGGACCTCTCGAGTTTTCAAAGGATGTGAGGTCTCCTGTTGCGATGAGAAGGAGAACTAGGTCTTTCTCTGTGGTCTCCACAGGGGATTCAGACATCCCTTCTTCTTGGGAGATGCAAGACGAGCCTGCTTTCAATTCACTGCAGGGATATCCGGCCTTACTTCGAGTCAGAGCATCTCGGTATCCATTCCACTTGAGGCCACAAACTCAGGGTCCCTCTCACATACCTCTATCTGAGAGAAGCCTCCTCTTGAGGTGCTTGTGGAAAGTTGGTATTCCTCTTAAGTCGAAGCCAGGGACTAAGCTCTCATCTCGAGTTGATTTGGGGTCCACGGAGCCCTTTCGTGTTGCTACAGTGACCTCAGGATCCCTCTAGACTTGAGACAGTGATCTTGGGTTTTCTCTAGAGTGCCATCAAGAAAATCAAGGCTCCTTTCACGTTTGATGTGGAACACGGAATTGCTCTGCATGCAGTGCAGGGGAATCGGGCCTCATCTCGCGGCGAGGGGGAAGTCTCATGGTTTTTCTCCAGTTGCGGACCGAACCTGGGGTATATTCTCGAGTTACGACGGGGAGGGCCCTTCCAGACACGTGTTTGTTCAGCGACGTCAGGACTCCTGCCTAGGTGGGATGGACACCCGGGATTCTCCTCGAGTCTTGACATGGCAATTGGGACGCGTCTCCCCTTGAGGCTGGAGACCCAGGGCCCGTTTCCACGTGCCACAGTGATCCTGGGACTCCTATCCATTTTCAAGAGGAGTCAGGCATCGTCTCCTTTGGAAGCATTGATCTCCGCGGACCTCTCGAGTTTTCAAAGGATGTCAGGCCTCCGGTCCCGAAGAGGCGGAGAACTAGGTCTTTCTCTGTGGTCTCCACAGTGGTTCAGACATCCCTTCGTATTGGGAGATGCAAGACGAACCTGCATTCAATTCACTGCAGGGATATCTGGCCTTACTTCGAGTCAGAGCATTTCGGTGTCCTTTTCAGTTGAGTCCACAAACTCAGGGTCCCTCTCACATACCTGTAGCTGAGAGAAGCCTCCTCTTGAGGTGCTTGTGGAAAGTTGGTATTCCTCTTGAGTCGAAGCCAGGGACTAAGCTCTCATCTCGAGTTGATTTGGGGTCCACGGAGCCCTTTCGCAATTCTACAGTGACCTCAGGATCCCTCTAGACTTGAGACAGTGATCTTGATTTTTCTCTGGAGTGCCATCAAGGAAATCAAGCCTCCTTTCCTGTTTCATGTGGATCACGGAATTTCTCTGCACACAGTGCAGGGAAATCGGGCCTCATCTCGCGGCGAGGGGGAAGTCTCATTGTTTTGCTCGAGTTGCGGCTGGAACCTGGGGTATATTCTCGAGTTACGACGGGGAGGGCCCTTCCAGACACGTGTTTGTTCAGCGACGTCAGGACTCCTGCCTAGGTGCGAGGGACACCTCGGGATTCTCTTCGAGTCTTGGCATGGCAATTGGGACACGTCTCCACGTGAGGCGGGAGACCCAGGGTCCCTTTCCACGTGCCACAGTGATCCTGGGACTCCTATCCATTTTCAAGAGGAGTCAGGCATCGTCTCCTTTGGAAGCATTGATCTCCGCGGACCTCTCGAATTTTCAAAGGATGTGAGGCCTTTGGTCGCGATGAGGTGGAGAACTAGTTATTTCTCTGTGGTCTCCACAGGGGATTCAGACATCCCTTCGTCTTGGCAGATGCAAGACGAGCCTGCATTCAATTCACTGCAGGGATATCCGGCCTTACTTCGAGTCAGAGCATCTCGGTGTCCATTCCACTTGAGGCCACAAACTCAGGGTCCCTCTCACATACCTGTAGCTGAGAGAAGCCTCCTCTTGAGGTGCATGTGAAAAGTTGGTATTCCCCTTGAGTCGAAGCCCATGGCTAAGGTCTCATCTCGAGGTGATTTGGGGTCCCCGGGGCCCTTTCGTGTTGCTACAGTGACCTCAGGATCCCTGTAGACTTGAGACAGTGATCTTGGGTTTTCTCTGGAGTGCCATCAAGGAAATCCAGGCTCCTTTCACGTTTGATGTGGAACACGGAATTGCTCTGCACGCAGTGCAGGGGAATCGGGCCTCATCTCGCGGCGAGGGCGAAGTCTCATGGTTTTTCTCGAGTTGCGGGCCGAACCTGGGGTATATTCTCGAGTTACGACGGGGAGGGCCCTTCCAGACACGTGTTAGTTCAGCGAAGTCAGAACCAATGCCTAGGTTCGATGGACACCTCGGTATTCTCCACGAGGCTTGGCATGGCAACTGGGACGCGTCTCCATGTGAGGCGGGAGACCCAGGGTCCCTTTCCACGTGCCACAGGGATCCTGGGAATCCTATCCATTTTCAAGAGGAGTCAGGCATCGTCTCCTTTGGAAGCATTGATCTCCGCGGACCTCTCGAGTTTTCAAATTATGTGAGGCCTCCGGTCGCGATGAGGCAGAGAACTAGGTCTTTCTCTGTGGTCTCCACAGGGGATTCAGACATCCCTTCCTCTTGGGAGATGCAAAACGAGCCTGCATTCAATTCACTGCAGGGACATCTGGCCTTACTTCAAGTCAGAGCATCTCGGTGTCCATTCCACTTGAGGCCACAAACTCAGGGTCCCTCTCACATACCTGCAGCTGAGAGATGCCTCTTCTTGAGGTGCTTGTGGAAAGTTGGTATTCCTCTTGAGTCGAAGCCAGGGACTAAGCTCTCATCTCGAGTTGATTTGGTGTCCACGGAGCCCTTTCGTGTTGCTACAGTGACCTCAGGATCCCTCTAGACTTGAGACAGTGATCTTGGGTTTTCTCTGGAGTGCCATCAAGGAAATCAAGGCTCCTTTCAAGTTTGATGTGGAACACGGAATTGCTCTGCACGCAGTGCAGGGGAATCGGGCCTCATCTCGCGGCGAGGGGGAAGGCTCATGGTTTTTCTCGATTTGCAGCCGGAAGCTGGGGTATATTCTCGAGGTACGACGGGGAGGGCCCTTGCAGACACGTGTTTGTTCAGCGATGTCAGGACTCCAGCCTAGGTGCGAGGGACACCTCGGTATTCTCCTCGAGTCTTGGCATGGCAATTGGGACGCGTCTCCATGTGAGGCGGGAGACCCAGGGTCCATTTCCACGTGCCACAGGGATCCTGGGACTCCTATCCATTTTCAAGTGGAGTCAGGCATCGTCTCCTTTGGAAGCATTGATCTCCGCGGACCTCTCGAATTTTCAAAGGATGTGAGGCCTCTGGTCGAGGTGAGGCAGAGAACTAGTTCTTTCTCTGTGGTCTCCAGAGGGGATTCAGAGATCCCTTCGTCTTGGGAGATGAAAGACAAGCCTGCTTTCAATTCACTGCAGGGATATGTGGCCTTACTTCGAGTCAGAACATCTCGGTGTCCATTCCACTTGAGGCGACAAACTCAGGATCCCTCTCACATACCTGTAGCTGAGAGAAGCCTCCTCTTGAGGTGCTGGTGGAAAGTTGGTATTCCTCTTGAGTCGAAGCCAGGGACTAAGCTCTTATCTCGAGTTGATTTGGGGTCCACGGAGCCCTTTCCAGTTGCTCCAGTGACCTCAGGATCCCTCTAGACTTGAGACAGCTATCTTGGGTTTTCTCTGGAGTGCCATCAAGCAAATCAAGGCTCCTTTCAGGTTTGATGTGGAACACGGAATTGCTCTGCACGCAGTGCAGGGGAATCGGGCCTCATCTCGCGGGGAGGGGGAAGTCTCATGGTTTTTCTCGAGTTGCGGCCGGAACCTAAGGTATATTCTCGAGTTACGACGGGGAGGGCCCTTCCAGACACGTGTTTGTTCAGCGACGTCAGGACTCCTGCCTAGGTGCGAGGGACACTTCGGGATTCTCCTCGAGTCTTGGCATGGTAATTGGGACGCGTCTCCACGTGAGGTGGGAGACCCAGCGTCCCTTTCCACGTGCCACACGGATCCTGGGACTCCTATCCATTTTCAAGAGTAGTCAGGCATCGTCTCCTTTGGAAGCATTGATCTCCGCGGACCTCTCGAGTTTTCAAAAGATGTGAGGCTTCCGGTCGCGATGAGGCCGAGAACTAGGTCTTTCTCTGTCGTCTCCACAGGGGATTCAGACATCCCTTCGTCTTGGGAGATGCAAGACGAGCCTGCATTCAATTCACTGCAGGGATATCCGGCCTTACTTCGAGTCAGAGCATCTCGGTGTCCATTCCACTTGAGGCCACACTCTGGGGGTCCCTCAAATATACCTGTAGCTGAGAGAAGCCTCCTCTTGAGGTGCTTGTGGAAAGTAGGTATTCCTCTTGAGTCTAAGCCAGGGACTAAGCTCTCATCTCGAGGTGATTTGGGGTCCACGGAGCCCTTTCGTGTTGCTCCAGTGACCTCAGGATCCCTCTAGACTTGAGACAGTGATGTTGGGTTTTCTCTGGAGTGCCATCAAGGAAATCAAGGCTCCTTTCACTTTTGATGTGGAACACGGAATTGCTCTGCATGCAGTTCAGGGGAATCGGGCCTCAACTCGCTGCGAGGGGGAAATCTCATGGTTTTTCTCGAGTTGCGGCCCGAACCTGGGGTATATTCTCGAGTTACGACGGGGAGGGCTCTTCCAGACACGTGTTTGTTCAGCGACGTCAGGACTCCTGCCTAGAAGCGAGGGAATCCTCGGGATTCTCCTCGAGTCTTGGCATGGCAATTGGGAGGCGTCTCCACGTGAGGCGGGGGACCCAGGGTCCCTTTCCACGTGCCACAGGGATCCTGGGACTCCTATCCATTTTCAAGAGGAGTCAGGCATCGTCTCCTTTGGAAGCATGGATCTCCGCGGACCTCTCGAATTTTCAAAGGATGTGAGGCCTCCGGTCGCGATGAGGCGGAAAATTAGGTCTTTCTCTGTGGTCTCCACAGGGGATTCAGACATCCCTTCGTCTTGGGAGATGCAAGACGAGCCTGCATTCAATTCACTGCAGGAATATCCGGCCTTACTTCGAGTCAGAGCATCTCGGTGTCCATTCCACTTGAGGCCACAAACTCAGGGTCCCTCTCACATACCTGTAGCTGAGAGAAGCCTCCTCTTGAGGTGCTTGTGGAAAGTTGGTATTCCTCTTGAGTCGAAGCCAGGGACTAAGCTCTCATCTCGAGTTGATTTGGGGTCCACGGAGCCCTTTCGTGTTGCTACAGTGACCTCAGGATCCCTCTAGACTTGAGACAGTGATCTTGGGTTTTCTCTGGAGTGCCATCAAGGAAATCAAGGCTCCTTTCACTTTTGATTTGGAACACGGAATTGCTCTGCACGCAGGGCAGGGGAATCGGGCCTCATCTCGCGGCGATTGGGAAGTCTCATGGTTTTTCTCGAGTTGCGGCCGAAACCTGGGGTATATTCTCGAGTTACGACGGGGAGGGCCCTTCCAGACACATGTTTGTTCAGCGACGTCAGGACTCCTGCCTAGGTGCGAGGGACACCTCGGGATTCTCCTCGAGTCTTGGCATGGCAATGGGATGCGTCTCCACGTGAGGCGGGAGACCCAGGGTCCCTTTCCACGTGCCACAGGGATCCTGGGACTCCTATCCATTTTCAAGAGGTGTCAGGCATCGTCTCCTTCGGAAGCATTGATCTCCGCGGACCTCTCGAATTTTCAAAGTATATGAGGCCTCCGGTTGCGTTGCGGTGGAGGACTAGGTCTTTCTCTGTGGTCTCCACAGGGGATTCAGACATCCCTTCGTCTTGGGAGATGCAAGACGAGCCTGCATTCAATTCACTGCAGGGATATCCGGCCTTATTTCGAGTCAGAGCATCTCGGTGTCCAAATCACTTGAGGCCACAAACTCAGGGTCCCTCTCACATACCTGTAGCAGAGAGAAGCCTCCTCTTGAGGGGCTTGTGGAAAGTTCGTATTCCTCTTGAGTCGAAGCCGGGGACTAAGCTCTCATCTCGAGTTGATTTGGGGTCCATGGAGCCCTTTCGTGTTGCTCCAGTGACCTCAGGATCCCTCTAGACTTGAGACAGTGATCTTGGGTTTTCTCTGGAGTGGCATCAAAGAAATCAAGGCTCCTTTCACGTTTGATGTAGAACACGGAATTGCTCTGCATGCAGTGCAGGGGAACGGGCCTCAACTCGCGGCGAGGGGGAAATCTCATGGTTTTTCTCGAGTTGCGGGCCAAACCTGGGGTATATTCTCGAGTTACGACGGGGAGGGCCCTTCCAGACACGTGTTTGTTCAGCGACGTCACGACTCCAGCCTATGTGCGAGGGACACCTCGGGATTCTCCTCGAGTCTTGGCATGGCAATTGGGACGCGTCTCCACGTGAGGCGGGAGACCCAGGGTCCCTTTCCACGTGCCACAGGGATCCTGGGACTCCTATCCATTTTCAAGAGGAGTCAGGCATCGTCTCCTTTGGAAGCATTGATCTCCGCGGACCTCTTGAGTTTTCAAAGGATGTGAGGCATCCGGTCGCGTTGAGCCGGAGAACTAGGTCTTTCTCTGTGTTCTGCACAGGGGATTCAGACATACCTTCGTCTTGAGAGATGCAAGACGAGCCTGCATTCAATTCACTGCAGGGATATCCGGCCTTACTTCGAGTCAGAGCATCTCGGTGTCCATTCCACTTGATGCCACAAACTCAGGGTCCCTCTCACATACCTGTAGCTGAGTTAAGTCTCCCCTTGAGGTGCTTGTGGAAAGTTGGTATTCCTCTCGATTTGAAGCCATGGACTAAGCTCTCATCTCGAGTTGATTTGGGGTCCACGGAGCCCTTTCGTGTTGCTCCAGTGACCTCAGTATCCCTCTAGACTTAGGACAGTGATCTTGGGTTTTCTCCGGAGTGCCATCAAGGAAATCAAGGCCTCTTTCAAGTTTGATGTGGAACACGGAATTGCTGTGCACGCAGTGCAGGGGAATCGGGCCTCATCTCGAGGCGAGGGAGAAGTCTCATGGTTTTCTCAGGTTGCGGCCGGAACCTGGGGTATATTCTCGAGTTACGACGGGGAGGGCTCTTCCAGACACGTGTTTGTTCAGCGACGTCAGGACTCCTGCCTAGGTGCGAGGGACACCTCGGGATTCTCCTCGAGTCTTGGCATGGCAATTGGGACGCGTCTCCACGTGAGGCGGGAGACCCAGGGTACCTTTCCACGTGCCACAGGGATCCTGGGACTCCTATCCATTTTCAAGAGGAGTCAGGCATCGTCTCCTTTGGAAGCATTGATCTCCGCGGACCTCTCGAGTTTTCAAAGGATGTGAGGCCTCCGGTCGCGATGACGCGGAGAACTAGGTCTTTCTCTGTGGTCTCCACAGCGGATTCAGACATCCCTTTGTCTTGGGAGATGCAAGACGAGCCTGCATTCAATTCACTGCAGGGATATCCGGCCTTACTTCGAGTCAGAGCATCTCGGTGTCCATTCCACTGAGGCCACAAACTCAGGGTCCCTCTCACATACCTGTAGCTGAGAGAAGCCTCCTCTTGAGGTGCTTGTGAAAAGTTGGTATTCCTCTTGAGTCGAAGCCAGGGACTAAGCTGTCATCTCGAGTTGCTTTGTGTTCCACGGAGCCCTTTCGTGTTGCTACAGTGACCTCAGGATCCCTCTAGACTTGAGAAAGTGATCTTCGGTTTTCTCTGGAGTGCCATCAAGGAAATCAAGGCTCCTTTCACGTTTGATGTGGAACACGGAATTGCTCTGCACGCAGTGCAGGGGAATCAGGCCTCATCTCATGGCGAGGGGGAAGTCTCATGTTTTTTCTCGAGTTGCAGCAGGAACCTGGGGTATATTCTCGAGTTAGGACGGGGAGGGCCCTTCCAGACATGTGTTTGTTCAGCGATGTCAGGACTCCTGCCTAGGTGCGAGGGACACTTCGGGATTCTCCTCGAGTCTTGGCATGGCAATTGGGAGGCGTCTCCACGTGAGGCGGGAGACCCAGGGTCCCTTTGCACGTGCCACAGGGATCCTGGGACTCCTATCCATTTTCAAGAAGAGTCAGGCATCGTCTCCTTTGGAAGCATTGATTTCCACAGACCTCTCGAGATTTCAAAGGATGTGAGGCCTCCGGACGCGATGAGGCGGAGGACTAGTTCTTTCTCTGTCATCTCCACAGGGGATTCAGACAACCCTTCGTCTTGGGAGATGCAAGACGAGCCTGCATTCAATTCACTGCAGGGATATCCGGCCTTACTTCGAGTCAGAGCATCTCGGTGTCCATTCCACTTGAGGCCACAAACTCAGGGTCCCTCTCACATAACTGTAGCTGAGAGAAGCCTCCTCTTGAGGTGCTTGTGGAAAGTTGGTATTCCTCTTGAGTCGAAGCCAGGGACTAAGCTCTCATCTCGAGTTGATTTGGGGTCCACGGAGCCCTTTCGTGTTGCTCCAGTGACCTCAGGATCCCTCTAGACTTGAGACAGTGATCTTGGGTTTTCTCTGGAGTGCCATCAAGGAAATCAAGGCATCTTTCACGTTTGATGTGGAACACGGAATTGCTCTGCATGCAGCGCAGGGGAATCGGGCCTCATCTCGCGGCGATGGGGAAGTCTCATGGTTTTTCTCGAGTTGCGGCCGGAACCTGTGGTATATTCTCGAGTTACGATGGGGAGGGCCCTTCCAGACACGTGTTTGTTCAGCGACGTCAGGACTCCTGCCTAGTTGCGAGGGACACTTTGGATTCTCCTCGAGTCTTGGCATGGCAATTGGGACGCGTCTCCACGTGAGGTGGGAGACCCAGGGTCACTTTCCACCTCCCACAGGCATCCTGGGACTCCTATCCTGTTTGAAGATGAGTCATGCATCGTCTCCTTTGGAAGCATTGATCGCCGCGGACCTCTTGAGTTTTCAAAGGATGTGAGGACTCCGGTCGCGATGAGACGGACAACTAGGTCTTTCTCTGTGGAATCCACAGGGGATTCAGACATCCCTTCGGATTGGGAGATGCAAGACGAGCCTGCATTCAATTCACTGCACGGATATCCGGCCTTACTTCGAGTCAGAGCATCTCGGTGTCCATTCCACTTGAGGACAAACTCAGGGTCCCTCTCACATACCTGTAGCTGAGAGAAGCCTCCTCTTGAGGTGCTTGTGGAAAGTTGGTATGACTCTTGAGTCGAAGCCAGGGACTAAGCTCTCATCTCGAGTTGATTTGGTGTCCACGGAGCCTTTTCGTGTTGCTACAGTGACCTCGGGATCCCTCTAGACTTGAGACAGTGATCTTGGGTTTTCTCTGGAGTGCCATCAAGGAAATCAAGGCTCCTTTCACGTTTGATGTGGAACACGGAATTGCTCTGCACGCAGTGCAGGGGAATTGGGACTCTTCTCGGGGCGAGGTTGAAGTCTCATGGTTTTTCTCGAGTTGTGGCCGGAACCTGGGGATATATTCTCGAGTTACGACGGGGAGGGCCCTTCCAGACTCGTGTTTGTTCAGCGACGTCAGGACTCCTGCCTAGGTGCAAGGGACACCTCGGGATTCTCCTCGAGTCTTGGCATGGCAATTGGGACGCGTCTCCACGTGAGGCGGGAGACCCAGGGTCCCTTTCCACGTGCCACAGGGATCCTGGGACTCCTATCCATTTTCAAGAGGAGTCAGGCATCGTCTCCTTTGGAAGCATTGATCTCCGCGGACCTCTCGAGTTTTCAAAGGATGTGAGGCCTCCGTCAGCGATGAGGCGGAGAACTAGGTCTTTCTCTCTGGTCTCCACAGGGGATGCAGACATCCCTTCGTCTTGGAGATGCAAGACGAGCCTGCATTCAATTCACTGCAGGGATATCCGGCCTTACTTCGAGTCAGAGCATCTCGGTGTTCATTCCACTTGAGGCCACAAACTCAGGGTCCCTCTCACATACCTGTAGCTGAGAGAAGCCTCCCCTGAGGTGCTTGTGGAAAGTTGGTATTCCTCTTGAGTCGAAGCCAGGGACTAACCTCTCATCTCGAGTTGATTTGGGTCTGCAGAGCCCTTTCGTGTTGCTACAGTGACCTCAGGATCCCTCTAGACTTGAGACAGTGATCTTGGGTTTTCTCTGGAGTGCCATCAAGGAAATCAAGGCTCCTTTCACGTTTGATGTGGAACACGGAATTGCTCTGCACGCAGTGCAGGGGATTCGGGCCTCATCTCGCGGCGAGGGGGAAGTCTCATGGTTTTTCTCGAGTTGCGGCAGGAACCTGGGGTATATTCTCGAGTTACGACGGGGAGGGCCCTTCCAGACACGTGTTTGTTCAGCGATGTCAGGACTCCTGCCTAGGTTTGAGGCACAACTCGGGATTCTCCTCGAGTCTTGGCAAGGCCATTGAGACGCGTCTCCACGTGAGGCGGGAGACCCAGGGTCCCTTTCCACGTGCCACAGGGATCCTGGGACTCCTATCCATTTTCAAGAGGAGTCAGGCATCGTCTCCTTTGGAAGCATTGATCTCCGCACATCTCTCGAGTTTTCAAAGGATGTGAGGTCTCAATTCGTGATGAGGCGGAGAACTAGGTCTTTCTCTGTGGTCGCCACAGTGGATTCAGACATCCCTTCCTCTTGGGAGATGCAAAACGAGCCTGCATTCAATTCACTGCAGGGATATCCGGCCTTACTTCAAGTCAGAGCATCACGCTATACATTCGACTTGAGGCCACCAGCTCAGGGTCCCTCTCACATACCTGAAGGTGACAGAAGCCTCCTCTTGAGGTGCTTGTGGAAAGTTGGTATTCCTCTTGAGTCGAAGGCAGGGAAGAAGCCTTCATCTCGAGTTGACTTGCTGCCCACGAAGCCCTTTCGTGTTGCTACAGTGACCTCAGGATCCCTCTAGAATTGAGACAGTGATCTTGGGTTTTCTCTGGAGTGCCATCAAGGAAATCAAGTCTCCTTTCACGTTTGATGTGGAACACGGAATTGATTTGCTCGCAGTGCAGGGGAATCGGGCCTCATCTTGCCACGAGGGGGAAGTCTCATGGTTTTTCTCGAGGTGCGGCCTGAACATGGGGTATATTCTGGAGTTACGACGGGGAGGGCCTTCCGGACAAGTGTTTGTTCAGCGACGTCAGGACTCCTGCCTAGGTGCGAGGGACACCTCGGGATTCTCCTCGAGTCGTAACATGGAAATTGGGACGCGTCTCCACGTGAGGCAGGAGACCCAGGGTCCCTTTCCACGTGCCACAGGGATCCTGGGACTCCTATCCATTTTCAAGAGGAGTCAGGCATCGTCTCCTTTGGAAGCATTGATCTCCGCGGACCTCTCGAGTTTTCAAAGGATGTGAGGCCTCCGGTCGCAATGAGGCGGAGAACTAGGTCTTTCTCTTTGGTCTCCACAGGGGATTCAGACATCCCTTCGTCTTGGGAGATGCAAGACGAGCCTGCATTCAATTCACTGCAGGGATATCCGGCCTTACTTCGAGTCAGAGCATCTCGGTGTCCATTCCACTTGAGGCCACAAAATCAGGGTCCCTCTCACATACCTGTAGCTGAGAGAAGCCTCCTCTTGAGGTGCTTGTGGAAAGTTGCTATTCCTCTTGAATCGAACCCAGGGACTAAGCTCTCATCTCGAGTTGATTTGGTGTCCACGGAGCCCTTTTGTGTTGCTCCAGTGACCTCAGGATCCCTCTAGACTTGAGACAGCTATCTTGGGTTTTCTCTGGAGTGCCATCAAGGAAATCAAGGCTCCTTTCACGTTTGATGTGGAACACGGAATTGCTCTGCACGCTGTGCAGGGGAATCGGACCTCATCTCGCGGCGACGGCGAAGTCTCATGGTTTTTCTCGAGTTGCGGTCGGAAGCTGGGGTATATTCTCGAGTTACGACGGGGAGGGTCTTTCCAGAACGTGTTTGTTCAGCGAATTCAGGACTCCTGCCTAGGTGCGAGGGACACCTCGGGATTCTCCTCGAGTCTTGGCATGGCATTTGGGACGCGTCTCCATGTGAGGCGGGAGACCCAGTGTCCCTTTCCACGTGCCACAGGGATCCTGGGACTCCTATCCATTTTCAAGAGGAGTCAGGCATCGTCTCCTTTGGAAGCATTGATCTCCGCGGACATCTCGAGTTTTCAAAGGATGTGAGGCCTCCGGTCGCAATGAGGCGGAGAACTAGGTCTTTCTCTGTGGTCTCAACAGGGGATTCAGACATCCCTTTGTCTTGGGAGATGCAAGACGAGCCTGCATTCAATTCACTGCAGGGATATCCGGCCTTACTTCGAGTCAGAGCATCTCGGTGTCCATTCCACCTGAGGCCACAAAGACAGGGTCCCTCTCACATACCTGTACCTGAGAGAAGCCTCCTCTTGAGGTGCTTGTGGAAAGTTGGTATTCCTCTTGAGTTGACCCAGGGACTAACCTTTCATCTCGAGCTGATTTGGGGTCCACGGAGCCCTTTCGTGTTGCTACAGTGACCTCAGGATCCCTCTAGACTTGAGACAGTGATCTTGGGTTTTCTCTGGAGTGCCATCAAGGAAATCAAGGCTCCTTTCACGTTTGATTTGGAACACGGAATTGCTCTGCACGCAGTGCAGGAGAATCGTGCCTCATCTCGCGGAGAGGGGGAAGTCTCATGGTTTTTCTCGAGTTGCGGCTGGAACCTGGTATATATTCTCGAATTACGACGGGGAGGGCCCTTCCAGACACGTGTTTGTTCAGCGACGTCAGGACTCCTGCCTAGGTGCGAGGGACACCTCGGGATTCTCCTCGAGACTTTGCATGGCAATTAGGACGCGTCTCCACGTGAGGTGGGAGAACCAGGGTCCCTTTCAACGTGCCACAGGGATCCTGGGACTCCTATCCATTTTCAAGAGGAGTCAGGCACCGTCTCCTTCGGAAGTATTGATCTCCGCGGACCTCTCGAGATTTCAATGAATATGAGGCCTCCGGTCGAGATGAGGCGGAGGACTAGGTCTTTTTCTGTGCTCTCCACAGGGGATTCAGACAACCCTTCGTCTTGGGAGATGCAAGACCAGCCTGCATTCAATTCACTGCAGGGATATCCGTCCTTACTTCGAGTCAGAGCATCTCGGTGTCCATTCCACTTGAGGCCACAAACTCAGGGGCCCTCTCACATACCTGTAGCTGAGAGAAGCCTCCTCTTGAGGTGCTTGTGGAAAGTTGGATTTCCTCTTGAGTCGAAGCCAGGGACTAAGCTCTCATCTCGAGTTGATTTGGCGTGCACGGAGCCCTTTCGTGTTGCTCCAGTGACCTCAGGATCCCTCTAGACTTGAGACAGTGATCTTGGGTTTTCTCTGGAGTGCCATCAAGGAAATCAAGGCTCCTTTCACGTTTGATGTGGAACACGGAATTGCTCTGCACGCAGTGCAGGGGAATCAGGCCTCATCTCGCGGCGACGGCGAAGTCTCATGGTTTTTCTCGAGTTGCGGTCGGAACCTGGGCTATATTCTCGAGTTACGACGGGGAGGGCCCTTCCAGACACGTGTTTGTTCAGCGACGTCAGGACTCCTGCCTAGGAGCGAGGGACACCTCGGGATTCTCCTCGAGTCTTGGCATGGCAATTGGGAGGCGTCTCCACGTGAGGCGGGAGACCCAGGATCCCTTTCCACGTGCCACAGGGATCCTGGGACTCCTATCCATTTTCGAAGAGGAGTCAGGCATCGTCTCCTTTGAAAGCATTGATCTCCGCGGACCTCTCGAGTTTTCAAAGGATGTGAGGCCTCCGGTCGCGATGAAGCGGGGGACTAGGTCTTTCTCTGTGGTCTTCACAGGGGATTCAGACATCCCTTCGTCTTGGGAGATGCAAGACGAGCCTGCATTCAATTCACTGCAGGGATATCCGGCCTTACTTCGATTCAGAGCAACTCGGTGTCCATTCCACTTGAGGCCACAAACTCAGGGTCCCTCTCATATACCTGTAGCTGAGAGAAGCCTCCTCTTGTGCTTGTGGAAAGTTGGTATGACTCTTGAGTCGAAGCCAGGGACTAAGCTCTCATCTCGAGGTGATTTGGGGTCCACGGAGCCCTTTCCTGTTGCTCCAGGGACCTCAGGATCCGTGTAGAATTCAGACAGTGATCTTGGGTTTTCTCTGGAGTGCCATCAAGGAAATCAAGGCTCCTTTCACGTTTGATGTGGAACACGGAATTGTTCTGCACGCTGTGCTGGGGAATCGGGACTCATGTCGCGGCGAGGGGGAAGTCTCATGGTTTTTCTCGAATTGCGGCCGGAACCTGGGGTACATTCTAAAGTTTCTTCGGGGAGGGCCCTTCCAGACACGTGTTTGTTCAGCGAAGTCAGGACTCCTGCCTAGGTGCGAGGGACACCTCGGGATACTCGTCGAGTCTTGGCATGGCAATTGGGACGGGTCTCCACGTGAGGCGGAAGACCCAGTGTCTCTTTCCACGTGCCAAAGGGATCCTGGGACTCCTGTCCATTTCAAAAAGAGACAGGCATCGTCTCCTTTGGAAGCATTGATCTCCACGGACCTCTCGAGTTTTCTAAGGATGTGAGGCCTTCGGTCGCGATGAGGCGGAGAACTAGGTCTTTCTCTGTGATCTCCACAGGAGATTCAGACATCACTTCGTCTTGGGAGATGCAAGACGAGCCTGCATTCAATTCACTGCAGGGATATCCGGCCTTACTTCGAGTCAGAGCATCTCGGGTGTCCATTCGACTTGAGGCCACAAACTCAGGGTCCCTCTCACATACCTGTAGCTGAGAGAAGCCTCCT
Source organism: Dama dama (assembly GCF_033118175.1). NCBI lineage: Eukaryota > Metazoa > Chordata > Mammalia > Artiodactyla > Cervidae > Dama > Dama dama. The sequence continues at coordinate 7,049,546 of NC_083709.1, forward strand.
CTTTAGGTGCTTGTGGAAAGTTGGTATTCCTCTTGAGTTGAAGCCAGGGACTAAGCTCTCATCTCGAGTTGATTTGGGGTCCTTGGAGCCCTTTCTGTTTGCTACAGTGTCCTCAGGATCCTCTAGACTTGAGACAGTGATCTTGGGTTTTCTCAGGAGTGCCATCAATAAAATCAAGGCTCCTTTCACGTTTGATGTCGATCACGGAATTGTGCTGCACGCAGTGCAGGGGAATCGGGCCTCATCTCGCGGCGAGGGGTAAGTCTCATGGTTTTCCTCGAGTTGCGGCCGGAACCTGGGGGTATAGTCTCGAGTTATGACGGGGAGGGCCCTTCCAGACACGTGTTTGTTCAGCGAAGTCACGACTCCTGCCTAGGTGCGAGGGAGACCTCAGGATTCTCCTCGAGTCTTGGCATGGCAATTGGGACGCATCTCCACGTGAGGCGGAAGACCCAGTGTCCCTTTCCACGTGCCACAGGGATCCTGGGACTCCTATCCATTTTCAAGAGGAATCAGGCATCGTCTCCTTTGGAAGCATTCATCTCCACGGACCTCTCGAGTTTTCAAAGGATGTGAGGCCTCCGGTCGCGATGAGGCGGAGAACTAGGTCTTTCTCTGTGGTCTCAACAGGTTATTCAGACATCCCTTCGTCTGGGGAGATGCAAGGCGAGCCTGCATTCAATTGACTGCAATGATATCCGGCCTTACTTCGAGTCAGAGCATCTCCCGTGTCCATTCCACTTGAGGCCACAAACTCAGGGTCCCTCTCACATAATTGTAGCTGAGAGAAGCCTCCTCTTGAGGTGCTTGTGGAAAGTTGGTATGACTCTTGAGTCGAAGCCAGGGACTAAGCTCTCATCTCGAGTTGATTTGGGGTCCACGGAGCCCTTTCGTGTTGCTCCAGTGACCTCAGGATCCCTCTAGACTTGAGACAGTGATCTTGGGTTTTCTCTGGAGTGACATCAAGGAAATCAAGGCTCCTTTCACGTTTGATGTGGAACACGGAATTGCTCTGCACGCAGTGCAGGGGAATCGGGCCTCATCTCGCGGCGAGGGCGAAGTCTCATTGTTTTTCTCGAGTTGCGGACGGAACCTGGTGTATATTCTCGAGTTACGACGGGAGGGGCCCTTCCAGACACGTGTTTGTTCAGCGACGTCAGGACTCCTGCCTAGGTGCGAGGGACACCTCGGGATTCTCCTCGAGTCTTGGCATGGCAATTGGGACGCGTCTCCACGTGAGGCGGGTGACCCAGGGTCCCTTTCCACGTGCCACAGGGATCCTGGGACTCCTATCCATTTTCAAGAGGAGTCAGGCATCGTCTCCTTAGGAAGCATTGATCTCCGCAGACCTCTCGAGTTTTCAAAGGGATGTGAGGCCTCCGGTCGCGATGAGGGGGAGATCTAGTCTTTCTCTGTGGTCTACACAGGGTATTCAGACATCCCTTCGTCTTGGGAGATGCAAGACGAGCCTGCATTCAATTCACTGCAGGCACATCCAGCCTTACTTCGAGTCAGAGCATCTCGGAGTCCATTCCACTTGAGGCCACAAACTCAGGGTCCCTCTCACATACCTGTAGCTGAGAGAAGCCTCCTCTTGAGGTGCTTGTGGAAAGTTGGTATTCCTCTTGAGTCGAAGCCAAGGACTAAGCTCTCTTCTCGAGTTGATTTGGGGTCCACGGAGCCCTTTCGTGTTGCTCCAGTGACCTCAGGATCCCTCTAGACTTGAGACAGTGATCTTGGGTTTTCTCTGGAGTGCCATCAAGGAAATCAAGGCTCCTTTCACGTTTGATGTGGAACACGGAATTGCTCTGCTCGCAGTGCAGGGGAATCGGGCCTCATCTCGCGGCGAGGGGGAAGTCCTATGGTTTTTCTCGAGTTGCGGCTGGAACCTGGGGTATATTCTCGAGTTACGACGGGGAAGGCCCTTCCAGACACGTGTTTGTTCAGGGACGTCTGGACTCCTACCTAGGTGCGAAGGACACCTCGGGATTCTCCTCGAGTCTTGGCATGGCAATTGGGACGCGTCTCCATGTGAGGCGGAAGAACCAGGGTACCTTTCCACGTGCTACAGGGATCCTGGGACTCCTATCCATTTTCAAGAGGAGTCAGGCATCGTCTCCTTTGGAAGCATTGATCTCTGCGGACCTCTCGAGTTTTCAAAGGATGTGAGGCCTCCGGTCGCATTGAGGCGGAGGACTAGGTCTTTCTCTGTGGTCTCCACAGGGGATTCAGACATCCCTTCGTCTTGGGAGATGGAAGACGAGCCTGCATTCAATTCACTGCAGGGATATCCGGCCTTACTTCGAGTCAGAGCATCTCGGTGTCCATTCCACTTGAGGCCACAAACTCAGGGTCCCTCTCACATACCTGTAGCTGAGAGAAGCCTCCTCTTGAGGTGCTTGTGGAAAGTTGGTATTCCTCTTGAGTCGAAGCCAGGGACTAAGCTCTCATCTCGAGTTGATTTGGGGTCCACGGAGAACTTTTGCGTTGCTCCAGTGACCTCAGGATCCATCTAGACATGGGACAGTGATCTTGGGTTTTCTCTGGAGTGCCATCAACGAAATCAAGGCTCCTTTCACGTTTGATGTGTAACGCGGAATTCCTCTGCACGCATTGCAGGGGAATCGGGCCTCATGTCGCGGCGAGGGGGAAGTCTCATAGTTTTTCTCGAGTTGCGGCCGAAACCTGTGGTATATTCTCGAGTTACAACGGGGAGGGCCTTTTCAGACACGTGTTTTTCAGCGACGTCAGGACTCCTGCCTAGGAGCGAGGGACACCTCGGGATTCTCCTCGAGTCTTGGCATGGCAATAGGGACCCGTCTCCACGTGAGGCGGGAGACCCAGTGTCCCTTTCCACGTGCCACAGGGATCCAGTGACTCCTATCCATTTTCAAGAGGAGTCAGGCATCGTCTCCTTTGGAAGCATTGATCTCCGTGGACCTCTCGAGTTTTCAAAGGATGTGAGGCCTCCGGTCGCGATGAGGCGGACGACTAGGTCTTTCTCTGTGGTCTCCACAGGGATTCAGACATCCCTTTGTCTTGGGAGATGCAAGTCGAGCCTGCATTCAATTCACTGCAGGGATATCCGGCCTTACTTCGAGTCAGAGCATCTCGGTGTCCATTCCACTTGAGGCCACAAACTCAGGGTCCCTCTCACATACCTGTAGCTGAGAGAAGCCTCCTCTTGAGGTGCTTGTGGAAAGTTGGTATTCCTCTTGAGTCGAAGCCAGGGACTAAGCTCTCATCTCGAGTTGATTTGGGGTCCACGGAGCCCTTTCGTGTTGCTCCAGTGACCTCAGGATCCCTCTAGACTTGAGACAGTGATCTTGGGTTTTCTCTGGAGTGCCATCAAGGAAATCAAGTCTCCTTTCACGTTTGATGTGGAACACGGAGTTGCTCTGCATGCAGTGCTGGGGAATCGGGCCTCATCTCGCGGCGAGGGGGAAGTCTCATGGTTTTTCTCGAGTTGCAGCCGGAACCTGGGGTATATTCTCGAGTTACGACGGGGAGGGCCCTTCCAGACACGTGTTTGTTCAGCGAAGTCAGGACTCCTGCCTAGGTGCGAGGGACACCTCGGGATACTCGTCGAGTCTTGGCATGGCAATTGGGACGCGTCTCCACCTGAGGCGCGAGACACAGGGTCCCTTTCCACGTGCCACAGGGATCCTGGGACTCCTATCCATTTTCAAGAGGAGTCAGGCATCGTCTCCTTTGGAAACATTGATCTCCACGGACCTCTCGAGTTTTCAAAGGATGTGAGGCCTCCGGTCGTGATGAGGCGGAGAACTAGGTCTTTCTCTGTGGTCTCCACAGGGGATTCAGACACCCCTTCGTCTTGGGAGATGCAAGACGAGCCTGCATTCAATTCACTGCAGGGTTATCCGGCCTTACTTCGAGTCAGAGCATCTCGGTGTCCATTCCACTTGAGGCCACAAACTCAGGGTCCCTCTCACATACCTGTAGCTGAGAGAAGCCTCCTCTTGAGGTGCTTGTGGAAAGTTGGTATTCCTCTTGAGTCGAAGCCAGGGACTAAGCTCTCATCTCGAGTTGATTTGGTGTCCACGGAGCCTTTTCGTGTTGCTCCAGTGACCTCAGGATCCCTCCAGACTTGAGACAGTGATCTTGGGTTTTCTCTGGAGTGCCAATAAGGAAATCAAGGCTCCTTTCACGTTTGATGTGGAACACGGAATTGCTCTGCACGCAGTGCAGGGGAATCGGGTCTCATCTCGCGGCGAGGGGGAAGTCTTATGGTTTTACTCGAGTTGCGCCCGGACCCTGGGGTATATTCTCGAGTTACGACGGGGAGGGCCCTTCCGGACACGTGTTTCTTCAGCGACGTCAGGACTCCTGCCTAGGTGCGAGGGACACCTCGGGATTCACTTCGAGTCTTGGAATGGCAATTGGGACGCGTCTCCACGTGAAGCGGGTGACCCAGGGTCCCTTTCCACGTGCCACAGGGATCCTGGGACTCCTATCCATTTTCAAGAGGAGTCAGGCATCGTCTCCTTTGGAAGCATTGATCTCCGCGGACCTCTCGAGTTTTCAAAGGATGTGAGGCCTCTGGTCGCCAGGAGGCGGAGAATTAGGTCTTTCTCTGTGGTCTCCACAGGGGATTCAGACATCCCTTCGTCTTGGGAGATGCAAGACGAGCCTGCATTCCATTCACTGCAGGGATATCCGGCCTTACTTCGAGTCAGAGCATCTCGGTGTCCATTCCCCTTGAGGCCACAAACTCAGGGTCCTTCTCACATACCTGTGGTTGAGAGAAGCCTCCTCTTCAAATGCTTGTGGAAAGTTGGTATTCCTCTTGAGTCGAAGCCAGGGACTAAGCTCTCATCTCGAGTTGATTTGGGGTCCTCGGAGCCCTTTCCTGTTGCTCCAGTGACCTCAGGATCCCTCTAGACTTGAGACAGTGATCTTGGGTTTTCTCTGGAGTGCCATCAAGGAAATCAAGGCTCCTTTCACGTTTGATGTGGAACACCAAATTGCTCTGCACGCAGTGCCGGGGAATCGAGCCTCATCTCGCGGCGAGGGGGAAGTCTCATGGTTTTCCTCGAGTTGCGGCCGGAACCTGGGGTATATTCTCGAGTTACGACGGGGAGGGCCCTTCCAGACACGTGTTTGTTCAGCGAGGTCAGGACTCCTGCCTAGGTGGGAGGGACACCTCGGGATTCTCCTCGAGTCTTGGCATGGCAATTGGGACGCGTCTCCACGTGAGGCGGGAGACCCAGGGTCCCTTTCCACGTGCCACAGGGATCCTGGGACTCCTATCCATTTTCAAGAGGAGTCAGGCATCGTTTCCTTTGGAAGCATTGATCTCCGCGGACCTCTTGAGTTTTCAAAGGATGTGAGGTCTCTGGTCATGATGAGGCGGAGGACTAGGTCTTTCTCTGTGGTCTCCACAGGGGATTCAGACATCCCTTCTTCTTGGGAGATACAAGACGAGCCTGCATTCAATTCACTGTTGGGATATCTGGCCTTACTTCGAGTCAGAGCATCTCGGTGTCCATTCCACTTGAGGCCACAAACTCAGGGTCCCTCTCACATACCTGTAGCTGAGGAAGGCTCCTCTTGAGGTGCTTGTGAAAAGTTGGTATTCCTCTTGAGTCGAAGCCAGGCACTAAGCGCTCATCTCGAGTTGATTTGGGGTCCACGGAGCCCTTTCGTGTTGCTCCAGTGACCTCAGGATCCCTCTAGACTTGAGACAGTGATCTTGGGTTTTCTCTGGAGTGCCATCAAGGAAATCAAGGCTCCTTTCACGTTTGATGTGGAACACGGAATTGATCTGCACGCAGTGCAAGGGAATCGGGCCTCATCTCGCGGCGAGTGGGAAGTCTCATGGTTTTTCCCGAGTTGCGGCCGGAAACTGGGGTATATTCTCGATTTACGACGGGGAGGTTCCTTCCAGACACGTGTTTGTTCAGCGACGTCAGGACTCCTGCCTAGGTGCGAGAGACACCTCGGGATTCTCCTCGAGTCTTGGCATCGCAATTTGGACGCATCTCTACGTGAGGCGGGAGAGCCAGTGTCCCTTTCCACGTGTCACAGGGATCCTGGGACTCCTATCCATTTTCAAGAGGAGTCGGGCATCGTCTCCTTTGGAAGCATTGATCTCTGCAGACCTCTCAAGTTATCAAAGGATGTGAGGCCTCCGGTCGCGATGAGACGGAGGACTAGGTCTTTCTCTGTGGTCTCCACAGGGGATGCAGACATCCCTTCGTCTTGGGAGATGCAAGACGAGCTGGCATTCAATTCACTGCAGGGATATCTGGCCTTACGTCGAGTCAGAACATCTCGGTGTCCATTCCATTTGAGGCCACAAACTCAGGGTCCCTCTCACATACCTGTAGCTGAGAGAAGCCTCCTCTTGAGGTGCTTGTGGAAAGTTAGTATTCCTCTAGAGTTGAAGCCAGGGACTAAGCTCTCATCTCGAGTTGATTTGGGGTCCACAGAGCCCTTTTGTGTTGCTCCAGTGACCTCAGGATCCCTCTAGACTTGAGACAGTGATCTTGGGTTTTCTCTGGAGTGCCATCAAGGAAATCTATGCTCCTTTCACGTTTGATGTGGAACACGGAATTGCTCTGCATGCAGTGCAGAGGAATCGGGCCTCATCTCGATGCGAGGCGAACCTCTCATGGTTTTTCTCGAGTTGCGTCCGGAAGCTGTGGTATATTCTCGAGTTACGACGGGGAGGGCCCTTCCAGACATGTGTTTGTTAAGCCACGTCAGGACACCTGCCTAGGTGCGAGGGACACCTCGGGATTCTCCTCGAGTCTTGGCATGGCAATGGGGACGCGTCTCCACGTGAAGCGGGAGACCCAGGGTCCCTTTCCACGTGCCACAGGGATCCTGGGACTCCTATCCATTTTCAAGAGGAGTCAGGCATCGTCTCCTTTGGAAGCATTGATTTCTGCATACCTCTAGAATTTTCAAAGAATGTGAGGCCTCCGGTCGCGAAGAGGCAGAGGACTAGGTCTTTCTCTGTCGACTCCACAGCGGATTCAGACATCCCTTCGTCTTGGGAGATGCAACACGAGCCTGCATTCAATTCACTGCAGTTATATCCGGCCTTACTTCGAGTCAGAGCATCTCGGTGTCCATTCCACTTGAGGCCACAAACTCAGGGTCCCTCAAATATACCTGTAGCTGCGAAAAGCCTACTCTTCAGGTGCTTGTGGAAAGTTGGTATTCCTCTTGAGTCTAAGCCAGGGACTAAACTCTCTTCTCGAGTTGATTTGGGGTCCACGAAGGCCTTTCCTGTTGGTCCAGTGACCTCAGGATCCCTCTAGACTTGAACAGTGATCTTGGGTTTTCTCTGGAGTGCCATCAAGGAAATCAAGGCTCCTTTCACGTTTGATGTGGAAAAGGGAATTTCTCTGCATTCAGTGCAGGGGAATCGGGCCTCAACTCGCGGCGAGGGGGAAATCTCATGGTTTTTCTCGAGTTGCGGCCGGAACCTGGGGTATATTCTCGAGTTACGACGGGGAGGGCCCTTCCAGACACGTGTTTGTTCAGCGACGTCAGGACTCCTGCCTAGGTGCGAGGGACACCTCGGGATTCTCCTCGAGTCTTGGCATGGCAATTGGGATGCGTCTCCACGTGAGGCGGGAGACCCAGGTTCCCTTTCCACGTGCCACAGGGATCCTGGGACTCCTATTCATTTTCAAGAGGAGTCAGGCATCGTCTCCTTTGGAAGCATTGATCTCCGTGGACCTTTCGAGTTTTCAAAGGATGTGAGGCCTCTGGTCGCGTGGAGGCGGAGAACTAGGTCTTTCTCTGTGGTCACCACAGGGGATTCAGACATCCCTTCGTCTTGGGAGATGCAAGACTAGCCTGCATTCAATTCACTGCAGGGATATCCGGCCTTACTTCGAGTCAGAGCATCTCGGTGTCCATTCCCCTTGAGGCCACAAACTCAGGGTCCTTCTCACATACCTGTGGCTGAGAGAAGCCTCCTCTTCAGGTGCTTGTGGAAAGTTGGTATTCCTCTTGAGTCGAAGCCAGGGACTAAGCTCTCATCTCGAGTTGATTTGGGGTCCTCGGAGCCCTTTCGTGTTGCTCCAGTGACCTCAGGATCCCTCTAGACTTGAGACAGTGATCTTGGGTTTTCTCTGGAGTGCCATCAAGGAAATCAAGGCTCCTTTCACGTTTGATGTGGAACACCGAATTGCTCTGCACGCAGTGCAGGGGAATCGAGCCTCATCTCGCCGCGAGGGGGAAGTCTCATGGTTTTTCTCGAGTTGCGGCCGGAACCTGGGGTATATTCTCGAGTTACGACGGGGAGGGCCCTTCCAGACACGTGTTTGTTCAGCGAGGTCAGGACTCCTGCCTAGGTGGGAGGGACACCTCGGGATTCTCCTCGAGTCTTGGCATGGCAATTGGGACGCGTCTCCACGTGAGGCGGGAGACCCAGTGTCCCTTTCCACGTGCCACAGGGATCCTGGGACTCCTATCCATTTTCAAGAGGAGTCAGGCATCGTCTTCTTTGGAAGCAATGGTCTCCGCAGACCTCTCGAGTTTTCAAAGGATGTGAGGCCTTGGGTCGCGTTGAGGCGGAGGACTAGGTCTTTCTCTGTTGTCTCCACAGGGGATTCAGACATCCCTTCGTCTTGGGAGATGCAAGACGAGCCTGCATTCAATTCACTGTTGGGATATCTGGCCTTACTTCGAGTCAGAGCATCTCGGTGTCCATTCCACTTGAGGCCACAAACTCAGGGTCCCTCTCACATACCTGTAGCTGAGGAAGCCTCCTCTTGAGGTGCTTGTGGAAAGTTAGTATTCCTCTAGAGTTGAAGCCAGGGACTAAGCTCTCATCTCGAGTTGATTTGGGGTCCACAGAGCCCTTTTGTGTTGCTCCAGTGACCTCAGGATCCCTCTAGACTTGAGACAGTGATCTTGGGTTTTCTCTGGAGTGCCATCAAGGAAATCTATGCTCCTTTCACGTTTGATGTGGAACACGGAATTGCTCTGCATGCAGTGCAGAGGAATCGGGCCTCATCTCGATGCGAGGCGGACGTCTCATGGTTTTTCTCGAGTTGCGTCCGGAACCTGTGGTATATTCTCGAGTTACGACGGGGAGGGCCCTTCCAGACATGTGTTTGTTAAGCCACGTCAGGACACCTGCCTAGGTGCGAGGGACACCTCGGGATTCTCCTCGAGTCTTGGCATGGCAATGGGGACGCGTCTCCACGTGAAGCGGGAGACCCAGGGTCCCTTTCCACGTGCCACAGGGATCCTGGGACTCCTATCCATTTTCAAGAGGAGTCAGGCATCGTCTCCTTTGGAAGCATTGATTTCTGCATACCTCTAGAATTTTCAAAGAATGTGAGGCCTCCGGTCGCGAAGAGGCAGAGGACTAGGTCTTTCTCTGTCGACTCCACAGCGGATTCAGACATCCCTTCGTCTTGGGAGATGCAACACGAGCCTGCATTCAATTCACTGCAGGGATATCCGGCCTTACTTCGAGTCAGAGCATCTCGGTGTCCATTCCACTTGAGGCCACAAACTCAGGGTCCCTCAAATATACCTGTAGCTGCGAAAAGCCTACTCTTCAGGTGCTTGTGGAAAGTTGGTATTCCTCTTGAGTCTAAGCCAGGGACTAAACTCTCTTCTCGAGTTGATTTGGGGTCCACGAAGGCCTTTCCTGTTGGTCCAGTGACCTCAGGATCCCTCTAGACTTGAACAGTGATCTTGGGTTTTCTCTGGAGTGCCATCAAGGAAATCAAGGCTCCTTTCACGTTTGATGTGGAAAAGGGAATTTCTCTGCATTCAGTGCAGGGGAATCGGGCCTCAACTCGCGGCGAGGGGGAAATCTCATGGTTTTTCTCGAGTTGCGGCCGGAACCTGGGGTATATTCTCGAGTTACGACGGGGAGGGCCCTTCCAGACACGTGTTTGTTCAGCGACGACAGGACTCCTGCCTAGGTGCGAGGGACACCTCGGGATTCTCCTCGAGCCTTGGCATGGCAATTGGGACGCGTCTCCACGTGAGGCGGGAGACCCAGGGTCCCGTTCCACGTGCCACAGGGATCCTGGGACTCCTATCCATTTTGAAGAGGAGTCAGGCATCGTCTCCTTTGGAAGCATTGCTCACCGCGGACCTCTCAAGTTTTCAAAGGATGTGTGGCCTCCGGTCTCGATGAGGCAGAGAACTAGTACTTTCTCTGTCGTCTCCACAGGGGATTCAGACATCCCTTCGTCTTGGGAGATGCAAGACGAGCCTGCATTCACTTCACTGCAGGTATATCCGGCCTTACTTCGAGTCAGAGCATCTCCGTGTCCATTCCACTTGAGGCCACAAACTCAGGGTCCCTCTCACATACTTGTAGCTGAGAGAAGCCACCTCTTGAGGTGCTTGTGGAAAGTTGGTGTTCCACTTGAGTCGAAGCCAGGGACTAAGCTCTCATCTCGAGTTGATTTGGGGTCCCCGGAGCCCTTTCGTGTTGCTCCAGTAACCTCAGGATCCCTCTAGACTTGAGACAGTGATCTTGGGTTTTCTCTGGAGTGCCATCAAGGAAATCAAGTCTGATTTCACGTTTGATGCGGAACACGGAATTGCTCTGCACGCAGTGAAGGGGAATTGGGGCTCATCTCGCGGCGAGGGGGAAGTCTCATGGTTTTTCTCGAGTTGCGGCCAGAACCTGGGGTATATTCTCGAGTTACGACGGGGAGGGCCCTTCCAGACACGTGTTTGTTCAGCGACGTCAGGACTCCTGCCTAGGTGCGAGGGACACTTCGGGATTCTCCTCAAGTCTTGGCATGGCAATTGGGACGCATCTCCACGTGAGGCGGGAGCCCCAGGGTCCCTTTCCACGTGCCACAGGGATCCTGGGACTCCTATTCATTTTCAAGAGGAGTCAGGCATCGTCTCCTTTGGAAGCATTGATCTCCGTGGACCTTTCGAGTTTTCAAAGGATGTGAGGCCTCTGGTCGCGTGGAGGCGGAGAACTAGGTCTTTCTCTGTGGTCACCACAGGGGATTCAGACATCCCTTCGTCTTGGGAGATGCAAGACTAGCCTGCATTCAATTCACTGCAGGGATATCCGGCCTTACTTCGAGTCAGAGCATCTCGGTGTCCATTCCCCTTGAGGCCACAAACTCAGGGTCCTTCTCACATACCTGTGGCTGAGAGAAGCCTCCTCTTCAGGTGCTTGTGGAAAGTTGGTATTCCTCTTGAGTCGAAGCCAGGGACTAAGCTCTCATCTCGAGTTGATTTGGGGTCCTCGGAGCCCTTTCGTGTTGCTCCAGTGACCTCAGGATCCCTCTAGACTTGAGACAGTGATCTTGGGTTTTCTCTGGAGTGCCATCAAGGAAATCAAGGCTCCTTTCAGGTTTGATGTGGAACACCGAATTGCTCTGCACGCAGTGCAGGGGAATCGAGCCTCATCTCGCCGCGAGGGGGAAGTCTCATGGTTTTTCTCGAGTTGCGGCCGGAACCTGGGGTATATTCTCGAGTTACGACGGGGAGGGCCCTTCCAGACACGTGTTTGTTCAGCGAGGTCAGGACTCCTGCCTAGGTGGGAGGGACACCTCGGGATTCTCCTCGAGTCTTGGCATGGCAATTGGGACGCGTCTCCACGTGAGGCGGGAGACCCAGTGTCCCTTTCCACGTGCCACAGGGATCCTGGGACTCCTATCCATTTTCAAGAGGAGTCAGGCATCGTCTTCTTTGGAAGCAATGGTCTCCGCAGACCTCTCGAGTTTTCAAAGGATGTGAGGCCTTGGGTCGCGTTGAGGCGGAGGACTAGGTCTTTCTCTGTTGTCTCCACAGGGGATTCAGACATCCCTTCGTCTTGGGAGATGCAAGACGAGCCTGCATTCAATTCACTGTTGGGATATCTGGCCTTACTTCGAGTCAGAGCATCTCGGTGTCCATTCCACTTGAGGCCACAAACTCAGGGTCCCTCTCACATACCTGTAGCTGAGGAAGCCTCCTCTTGAGGTGCTTGTGGAAAGTTAGTATTCCTCTAGAGTTGAAGCCAGGGACTAAGCTCTCATCTCGAGTTGATTTGGGGTCCACAGAGCCCTTTTGTGTTGCTCCAGTGACCTCAGGATCCCTCTAGACTTGAGACAGTGATCTTGGGTTTTCTCTGGAGTGCCATCAAGGAAATCTATGCTCCTTTCACGTTTGATGTGGAACACGGAATTGCTCTGCATGCAGTGCAGAGGAATCGGGCCTCATCTCGATGCGAGGCGGACGTCTCATGGTTTTTCTCGAGTTGCGTCCGGAACCTGTGGTATATTCTCGAGTTACGACGGGGAGGGCCCTTCCAGACATGTGTTTGTTAAGCCACGTCAGGACACCTGCCTAGGTGCGAGGGACACCTCGGGATTCTCCTCGAGTCTTGGCATGGCAATGGGGACGCGTCTCCACGTGAAGCGGGAGACCCAGGGTCCCTTTCCACGTGCCACAGGGATCCTGGGACTCCTATCCATTTTCAAGAGGAGTCAGGCATCGTCTCCTTTGGAAGCATTGATTTCTGCATACCTCTAGAATTTTCAAAGAATGTGAGGCCTCCGGTCGCGAAGAGGCAGAGGACTAGGTCTTTCTCTGTCGACTCCACAGCGGATTCAGACATCCCTTCGTCTTGGGAGATGCAACACGAGCCTGCATTCAATTCACTGCAGGGATATCCGGCCTTACTTCGAGTCAGAGCATCTCGGTGTCCATTCCACTTGAGGCCACAAACTCAGGGTCCCTCAAATATACCTGTAGCTGCGAAAAGCCTACTCTTCAGGTGCTTGTGGAAAGTTGGTATTCCTCTTGAGTCTAAGCCAGGGACTAAACTCTCTTCTCGAGTTGATTTGGGGTCCACGAAGGCCTTTCCTGTTGGTCCAGTGACCTCAGGATCCCTCTAGACTTGAACAGTGATCTTGGGTTTTCTCTGGAGTGCCATCAAGGAAATCAAGGCTCCTTTCACGTTTGATGTGGAAAAGGGAATTTCTCTGCATTCAGTGCAGGGGAATCGGGCCTCAACTCGCGGCGAGGGGGAAATCTCATGGTTTTTCTCGAGTTGCGGCCGGAACCTGGGGTATATTCTCGAGTTACGACGGGGAGGGCCCTTCCAGACACGTGTTTGTTCAGCGACGACAGGACTCCTGCCTAGGTGCGAGGGACACCTCGGGATTCTCCTCGAGCCTTGGCATGGCAATTGGGACGCGTCTCCACGTGAGGCGGGAGACCCAGGGTCCCGTTCCACGTGCCACAGGGATCCTGGGACTCCTATCCATTTTGAAGAGGAGTCAGGCATCGTCTCCTTTGGAAGCATTGCTCACCGCGGACCTCTCAAGTTTTCAAAGGATGTGTGGCCTCCGGTCTCGATGAGGCAGAGAACTAGTACTTTCTCTGTCGTCTCCACAGGGGATTCAGACATCCCTTCGTCTTGGGAGATGCAAGACGAGCCTGCATTCACTTCACTGCAGGTATATCCGGCCTTACTTCGAGTCAGAGCATCTCCGTGTCCATTCCACTTGAGGCCACAAACTCAGGGTCCCTCTCACATACTTGTAGCTGAGAGAAGCCACCTCTTGAGGTGCTTGTGGAAAGTTGGTGTTCCACTTGAGTCGAAGCCAGGGACTAAGCTCTCATCTCGAGTTGATTTGGGGTCCCCGGAGCCCTTTCGTGTTGCTCCAGTAACCTCAGGATCCCTCTAGACTTGAGACAGTGATCTTGGGTTTTCTCTGGAGTGCCATCAAGGAAATCAAGTCTCATTTCACGTTTGATGCGGAACACGGAATTGCTCTGCACGCAGTGAAGGGGAATTGGGGCTCATCTCGCGGCGAGGGGGAAGTCTCATGGTTTTTCTCGAGTTGCGGCCAGAACCTGGGGTATATTCTCGAGTTACGACGGGGAGGGCCCTTCCAGACACGTGTTTGTTCAGCGACGTCAGGACTCCTGCCTAGGTGCGAGGGACACTTCGGGATTCTCCTCAAGTCTTGGCATGGCAATTGGGACGCATCTCCACGTGAGGCGGGAGCCCCAGGGTCCCTTTCCACGTGCCACAGGGATCCTGGGACTCCAATCCATTTTAAAGAGGAGTCAGGCATTTTCTCCTTTGGAAGCACTGATCTCCGCGGACCTCTCGAGTTTTCAAAGGATGTGAGGCCTCCGGTCGCGATGAGGCGGAGGACTAGGTCTTTCTCTGTGGTCTCCACAGGGGATTCAGACATCCCTTCGTCTTGGGAGATGCAAGACGAGCCTGCATTCAATTCACTGAAGGGATATCCGGCCTTACTTCGAGTCACAGCATCTCGGTGTTCATTCCACTTGAGGCCACAAACTCGGGGTCCCTCAAATATACCTGTAGCTGAGAGAAGCCTCCTCTTGAGGTGCTTGTGGAAAGTTGGTATTCCTCTTGAGTCTAAGCCAGGGACTAAGCTCTCATCTCGAGTTGATTTGGGGTCCACGGAACCCTTTCCTGTTGGTCCAGTAACCTCAGGATCCCTCTAGACTTGAGACAATGATCTTGGGTTTTCTCTGGAGTGCCATCAAGGAAATCAAGGCTCCTTTCACGTTTGATGTGGAACACGGAATTGCTCTGCATGCAGTGCAGGGGAATCGGGTCTCAACTCGCGGCGAGGGGGAAATCTCATGGTTTTTCTCGAGTTGCGGCCCGAACCTGGGTTATATTCTCGAGTAACGACGGGGAGGGCCCTTCCAGAAACGTGTTTGTTCAGCGACGTCAGGACTCCTACCTAGGTGCGAGGGACACCTCGGGATTCTCCTCGAGTCTTGGCATGGCAATTTGGACGCGTCTCCACGTGAGGCGGGAGACCCAGGGTCCCTTTCCACGTGCCACAGGGATCCTGGGACTCCTATCCATTTTCACAAGGAGTCAGGCATCGTCTCCTTTGGAAGCATTGATCTCCGCGGACCTCTCGAGTTTTCAAAGGATGTGAGGCCTCCGGTCGCGATGAGGCGGAGAACTCGGTCTTTCTCTGTGGTCTCCACAGGGGATTCAGACATCCCTTCGTCTTGGGAGATGCAAGACGAGCCTGCATTCAATTCACTGCAGGGATATCCGGCCTTACTTCGAGTCAGAGCATCTCGGTGTCCATTCCACTTGAGGCCACAAACTCAGGGTCCCTCTCACATACCTGTAGCTGAAAGAAGCCTCCTCTTGAGGTGCTTGTGGAAAGTTGGTATTCCTCTTGAGTCGAAGCCAGGGACTAAGCTCTCATCTCGAGTTGATTTGGGGTCCACGGAGCCCTTTCGTGTTGCTCCAGTGACCTCAGGATCCCTCTAGACTTGAGATAGTGATCTTGGGTTTTCTCTGGAGTGTCATCAAGGAAATCAGGTCTCCTTTCAAGTTTGATGTGGAACACGGAATTGCTCTGCACGCAGTGCAGGGGAATCGTGCCTCATGTCGCAGCGAGCGGGAAGTCTCATTGTTTTTCTCGAGTTGCGGCCGGAACCTGGGGTATATTCTCGAGTTACGACGGGGAGGGCCCTTCCAGACACGTGTTTGTTCAGCGACGTCAGGACTCCTGCCCAGGAGCGAGGGACACCTCGGGATTTTCCTCGAGTCTTGGCATGGCAATTGGGAGGCATCTCCACGTGAGTCGGGAGACCCAGTGTCCCTTTCCACGTTCCACAGGGATCCTGGGACTCCTATCCATTTTCTTTTTTTTTTTTTTTTTGCCTTTTGATTAGTTTAATTAAAATTTCTGCTTCACAGTCTCTAAACAAGAGAAACTTAAGGAGTAGGAAAAGGTCAAAAAGTTACCTTATGATTTATGTATTCAACAGAGAACAACATAAATGTTGTTTAAATATTGGAAGGTAACTAATTTTTAAAAGCATAATTTCTTTCCTGGACAACTTGTTTTTCTTATAAAATATTTAATAGACTCCTAACTTAAAATTTTGTGAGTCTCTTCATCTTTTGAAACAATACTTTCTTCTTCACTCTTCTAACATAGCTATTGCTTTTATAATTTTATGTTTATCTTTTTTTTTATCAAAACACTACATGTACAATATAGGAGTCATGGGTAGCAATTATCTATGTTTTCATTATCTTACTCATGTATTTACCTGAATCCTTTCGGTTCTTAAAAAGAAAGCAGTGTCAGTACAAAATTGAAAAGTATTCAAATTGTGCTTACAAAAGAAAAATTTTAAAATGTCTAATTTAAGAGGAGTTTCAAGTTCCATTTTCTAAGAATTCACATGTCTAATGTATAAAATATATATATTATATATATAAGTGATTTTTTTTTAGTTTTTTTTTTTTAAATTATTATTATTATTTTTTTCCAGTGGGTTTTGTCATACATTGATATGAATCAGCCATGGATTTACATGTATTCCCAATCCCGATCCCCCCTCCCACCTCCCTCTCCACCCGATTCCTCTGGGTCTTCCCAGTGCACCAGGCCGGAGCACTTGTCTCGTGCATCCCTCCTGGGCTGGTGATCTGTTTCACCATAGATAGTATACATGCTGTTCTTTTGAAATATCCCACCCTCGCATTCTCCCACAAAGTTCAAAAGTCTGTTCTGTATTTCTGTGTCTCTTTTTCTGTTCTGCATATAGGGTTATCGTTATCACCTTTCTAAATTCCATATACATGTGTCAGTATGCTGTAATGTTCTTTATCTTTCTGGCTTACTTCACTCTGTATAATGGGCTCCAGCTTCATCCATCTCATTAGGACTGGTTCAAATGAATTCTTTTTAATGGCTGAGTAATATTCCATGGTGTATATGTACCACAGCTTCCTTATCCATTCATCTGCTGATGGGCATCTAGGTTGCTTCCATGTCCTGGCTATTATAAACAGTGCTGCGATGAACATTGGGGTGCACGTGTCTCTTTCAGATCTGGTTTCCTCAGTGTGTATGCCCAGAAGTGGGATTGCTGGGTCATATGGCAGTTCTATGTCCAGTTTTTTAAGGAATCTCCACACTGTTTTCCATAGCGGCTGTACTAGTTTGCATTCCCACCAACAGTGTAAGAGGGTTCCCTTTTCTCCACACCCTCTCCAGCATTTATTGCTTGTAGACTTTTGGATAGCAGCCATCCTGGCTGGCGTGTAATGGTACCTCATTGTGGTTTTGATTTGCATTTCTCTAATAATGAGTGATGTTGAGCATCTTTTCATGTGTTTGTTAGCCATCTGTATGTCTTCTTTGGAGAAGTGTCTGTTTAGTTCTTTGGCCCATTTTTTGATTGGGTCATTTATTTTTCTGGAATTGAGCTGCAGGAGTTGCTTGTCTATTTTTGAGATTAATCCTTTGTCTGTTTCTTCATTTGCTATTATTTTCTCCCAATCTGAGGGCTGTCTTTTCACCTTACTTATAGTTTCCTTTGTAGTGCAAAAGCTTTTAAGTTTCATTAGGTCCCATTTGTTTAGTTTTGCTTTTATTTCCAATATTCTGGGAGGTGGGTCATAGAGGATCTTGCTTTGATTTATGTCGGAGAGTGTTTTGCCTATGTTCTCCTCTAGGAGTTTTATAGTTTCTGGTCTTACATTTAGATCTTTAATCCATTTTGAGTTTATTTTTGTGTATGGTGTTAGAAAGTGTTCTAGTTTCATTCTTTTACAAGTGGTTGACCAGTTTTCCCAGCACCACTTGTTAAAGAGGTTGTCTTTTTTCCATTGTATATCCTTGCCTCCTTTGTCAAAGATAAGGTGTCCATAGGTTCGTGGATTTATCTCTGGGCTTTCTATTCTGTTCCATTGATCTATATTTCTGTCTTTGTGCCAGTACCATACTGTCTTGATGACTGTAGCTTTGTAGTAGAGTCTGAAGTCAGGCAGGTTGATTCCTCCAGCTCCATTCTTCTTTCTCAAGATTACTTTGGCTATTTGAGGTTTTTGTATTTCCATACAAATTGTGAAATTCTTTGGTCTAGTTCTGTGAAAAATACCGTTGGTAGCTTGATAGGGATTGCATTGAATCTATAGACTGCTTTGGGTAGAATAGCCATTTTGACAATATTAATTCTTCCAATCCATGAACACGGTATGTTTCTCCATCTGTTTGTGTCCTCTTTGATTTCTTTCATCAGTGTTTTATAGTTTTTTATGTATAGGTCCTTTGTTTCTTTAGGTAGATATACTCCTAAGTATTTTATTCTTTTTGTTGCAATGGTGAATGGTATTGTTTCCTTAATTTCTCTGTCTGTTTTTTCATTGTTAGTATATAGGAATGCAAGGGATTTCTGTGTGTTAATTTTATATCCTGCAACTTTACTATATTCATTGATTAGCTCTAGTAATTTTCTGGTAGAATCTTTAGGGTTTTCTATGTAGAGGATCATGTCATCTGCAAACAGTGAGAGTTTCACTTCTTCTTTTCCTATCTGGATTCCTTTTACTTCTTTTTCTGCTCTGATTGCTGTGGCCAGCACTTCCAACACTATGTTGAATAGTAGTGGTGAGAGTGGGCACCCTTGTCTTGTTCCTGATTTCAGGGGAAATGCCTTCAATTTTTCACCATTGAGGGTGATGCTTGCTGTGGGTTTGTCATATATAGCTTTTATTATGTTGAGGTATGTTCCTTCTATTCCTGCTTTTTGGAGAGTTTTAATCATAAATGAGTGTTGAATTTTGTCAAAGGCTTTCTCTGCATCTATTGAGATAATCATATGGTTTTTATCTTTCAATTTGTTAATGTGGTGTATTACATTGATTGATTTGCGGATATTAAAGAATCCTTGCATTCCTGGGATAAAGCCCACTTGGTCATGGTGTATGATTTTTTTAATATGTTGTTGGATTCTGTTTGCTAGAATTTTGTTAAGGATTTTTGCATCTATGTTCATCAGTGATATTGGCCTGGAGTTTTCTTTTTTTGTGGCATCTTTGTCTGGTTTTGGAATTAGGGTGATGGTGGCCTCATAGAATGAGTTTGGAAGCTTACCTTCTTCTGCAATTTTCTGGAAGAGTTTGAGTAAGATAGGTGTTAGCTCTTCTCTAAATTTTTGGTAGAATTCAGCTGTGAAGCCATCTGGTCCTGGGCTTTTGTTTGCTGGAAGATTTTTGATGACAGTTTCGATTTCCTTGCTTGTGATGGGTCTGTTAAGATCTTCTATTTCTTCCTGGTTCAGTTTTGGAAAGTTATACTTTTCTAAGAATTTGTCCATTTCATCCAAGTTGTCCATTTTATTGGCATAGAGCTGCTGGTAGTAGTCTCTTATGATCCTTTGTATTTCAGTGTTGTCTGTTGTGATCTCTCCATTTTCATTTCTAATTTTGTTAATTTGGTTTTTCTCTCTTTGTTTCTTAATGAGTCTTGCTAATGGTTTGTCAATTTTGTTTATTTTTTCAAAAAACCAGCTTTTAGCTTTGTTGATTTTTGCTATGGTCTCTTTAGTTTCTTTTGCATTTATTTCTGCCCTGATTTTTAAGATTTCTTTCCTTCTGCTAACTCTGGGGTTCTTCATTTCTTCCTTCTCTAATTGCTTTAGGTGTAGAGTTAGGTTATTTAATTGGTTTTTTTCCTGTTTCTTGATGTAAGCCTGTAATGCTATGAACCTTCCCCTTAGCACTGCTTTTACAGTGTCCCATAGGTTTTGGGTTGTTGTGTTTTCATTTTCATTCATTTCTATACATATTTTGATTTCTTTTTTGATTTCTTCTATGATTTGTTGGTTATTCAGAAGCGTGTTATTTAGCCTCCATATGTTTGAAGTTTTAACAATTTTTTCCCTGTAATTGAGATCTAATCTTACTGCACTGTGGTCAGAAAAGATAACTGGAATGATTTCAATTTTTTTGAATTTTCCAAGACCAGATTTATGGCCCAGGATGTGATCTATTCTGGAGAATGTTCCGTGTGCACTTGAGAAAAAGGTGAAGTTGATTGTTTTGGGGTGAAATGTCCTATAGATATCAATTAGGTCTAGCTGGTCCATTGTGTCATTTAAGGTTTGTGTTTCCTTGTTAATTTTCTGTTTAGTTGATCTATCCATAGTTGTGAGTGGGGTATTAAAGTCTCCCACTATTATTGTGTTACTATTAATTTCCTCTTTCATACTTGTTAGCGTTTGCCGTACATATTGCGGTGCTCCTATGTTGGGTGCATATATATTTATAATTGTTATATCTTCTTTTTTGATTGATCCTTTGATCATTATGTAGTGTCCTTCTTTGTCTCTTTTCACTTCCTTTATTTGAAAGTCTATTTTATCTGATATGAGTATTGCGACTCCTGCTTTCTTTTGGTCTCCGTTTGCATGAAATATTTTTTTCCAGCCCTTCACTTTTAGTCTGTATGTGTCTCTTGTTTTGAGGTGGGTCTCTTGTAGACAGCATATATAGGGGTCTTGTTTTTGTATCCATTCAGCCAATCTTTGTCTTTTGGTTGGGGCATTCAACCCATTTACATTTAGGGTAATTATTGATAGGTGTGGTCCCGTTGCCATTTACTTTGTTGTTTTGGGTTCACATTTATAAAACCTTTCTGCATTTCCTGTCTAGAGAAGATCCTTTAGCATTTGTTGAAGAGCTGGTTTGGTGGTGCTGAATTCTCTCAGCTTTTGCTTATCTGTAAAGCTTTTGAATTCTCCTTCATATCTGAATGAGATCCTTGCTGGATACAGTAATCTAGGTTGTAGGTTATTCTCTTTCATTACTTTCAGTACGTCCTGCCATTCCCTTCTGGCCTGGAGGGTTTCTATTGATAGATCAGCTGTTATCCTTATGGGAATCCCTTTGTGTGTTATTTGTTGTTTTTCCCTTGCTGCTTTTAATATTTGTTCTTTGTGTTTGATCTTTGTTAATTTGATTAATATGTGTCTTGGGGTGTTTCGCCTTGGGTTTATCCTGTTTGGGACTCTCTGGGTTTCTTGGATTTGGGTGGCTATTTCCTTCCCCATTTTAGGGAAGTTTTCAGCTATTATCTCCTCGAGTATTTTCTCATGGCCCTTCTTATTGTCTTCTTCTTCTGGAACTCCTATGATTCGAATGTTGGGGCGTTTCACAGTGTCCCAGAGGTCCCTGAGGTTGTCCTCATTTCTTTTGATCCTTTTTTCTTTTTTCCTCTCTGCTTCATTTATTTCCACCATTTTATCTTCTACCTCACTTATCCTATCTTCTGCCTCCGTTATTCTACTCTTGGTTCCCTCCAAAGTGTTTTTGATCTCATTCATTGCATTATTCATTTGTAATTGACACTTTTTTATTACTTCTAGGTCTTTATTAAACAGTTCTTGAATCTTTTCAATCTTTGTTTCCAGGCTATTTATCTGTAACTCCATTTTGTTTTCAAGATTTTGGATCATTTTTATTATCATTATTCTAAATTCTTTTTCAGGTAGATTCCCTATCTCCTCCTCTTTTGTTTGACTTGGTGGGCATTTTTCATGTTCCTTTACCTGTTGGGTATTTCTTTGCCTTTTCATCTTGTTTAGATTGCTGTATCTGGAGTGGGCTTTCTGTATTCTGGAGGTCTGTGGTTCCTTTTTGTTGTGGAGGATTAACCCAGTGGGTGGGGTTAGACGATTGGCTTGTCAAGGTTTCCTGGTTAGGGAAGCTTGCATCAGTGTTCTGGTGCGTGGAACTTGATTTCTACTCTTTGGAGAGCAATGGAGTGCCCAGTAATGAGTTTTGAGATGGGTCTATGTGTTAGGTGTGACCTTGGGCAGCCTGTATGTTGATGTTCAGGGCTATGTTCCTGCGTTGCTGGAGAATTTGCGTGGTATGTCTTGCTCTGAAACTTATTGGCTCATGGGAGGTGGTTGGTTTCAGTGTAGGTATGGAGGCTTTTGGACAGTCACTTATTACTTAAAGTTCCTTGTAGTCAGGAGTTTTCTGGTGTTCTCAGGTTTTGGGCTTAAGTCTCCTGCCTCTGGATTTCAGTTTTATTCTTCCTGTAGTCTCAGGACTTCTCCAACTATGCAGCCCTGATAAGAAAACTTCTAGGTTAATGGCTAAAAGATTCTCCCCCGTTAGGGACACCCAGAGAGGTTCACAGAGTCACATGAAGAAGAGGAGAGGGAGGAGGGAGATAGAGATGAGCAGGAGGAGAAAAAGGGGGACTCAAGAGGAGAGAGACAGATCTACACAGCTGTCTGTTCCTAGAGTGTTCTCCGTAGCCCAGTCACCTCCAAAGATTCACAGAATTGGATTGGGAAGAGAAGGGGAATGGAGGAAATAGAGGTGTTCTGAGGTAGAAAACAGAGAGTCAAGATTGGGAGAGAATAATCTTCGGTTTAAAAATAGGGCTTCTCTTCTTTTTTTTTTTTTGTAAGGTTATAGTGTATTGAAAATGAAAATTAAGGAGTAGTAGAGGAGTACTAGAGGACTTTAAAAGAAATAAGATAAAAAGAAAAATAGAAAATAGAAGAGAGAAAGGAAAGAAAAAAAAGAAAGAAAAAGAAAAAAAAAGAAAAAAAAGAAAAAAAAAAAAAAGGAAAAAAAAATTTTTTTTCCCCCTAATTAAAAAATCGTAAAAGTCTATGGAAATGAAAGTTAAGGAGTAATGGGGGAGTAATAGGGGATTTTAAAGGAAAATAAAAGAGAAAAAATAAAAAAGAAAAAAAGAAAAAAAAATAAAAAAAAGAGAAAAAAGTAAAATTATATCTAGGAGTTTCTCTGGAGCTGTTGCGGTCAGTGTGGGTTCGGCTCAGTTTCAGATAGCTCCTCGTTCCAGCTTACGCTTCTCGATATCTACAGGCTCCTCTGGTGTAGACAATGTTTCCTAGAGGAATTTTAATCTGTTGCACCAGTCCCTTCTGAAGCGGTTCCCTTTGTTTATTTGGCTTCGGTTTGCCGGTCTCTTCAGAGCCTCATTTCCGCCCTGACACAGGCGGGCGGAGGTGGACTCTTATTCAGGCAGCTAGTTCCGTCGCTCTGCGGGGAGGGGCTTGCGCCGCGGGGCTTGCGCCGCGGGGATGGGCTGGGGCTGCCAGGAGGGGCTGACGCTGCTCTCTCCTCTGCGCTGCTCGGGCTCCCGGCTGTTCTATATGGAGCGCGCCCCACGCTGCGCGAGGTTCCAGCCCTCGGGTGTTCCACAAAAGCACGGAGGGGAAAGCTGCGCCTGCTCTCAGTGCCTTCCCCGTCAGAGCGGTCCAGGCAGCCAGGGGCTCGGTGGGCACACTCTCCCCAGGTGTGGCGCGCCCCCTCCCTTCCGCGGACCCAGTCTCAGTTTCCGCTGCCGCCAGTCGGGTGTGCACGCCTTCTGCCCTCCGCGTCCCCAGCCCCAGTCCCCGCCCGCGCCGGTCGGGTGCCTGCGCCCTGTGTCTCGCCGCGACCTTCCCCTCCCCCCTGCCTCCTGCCTCCAGCGGGGCTGGGCCGGTCCGCAGCCTGCGAGCTCCTCTCTGGACCCTCTCGGTCTCTTTGTTCTGCGAACGGCCGGCAGTGTGTTCGGGCCGGCTAATTTACTCTCTCTCCTTTGGTCTCCCACAGTTCAAGTTGGCAACTCACAGAAGCTCCCTCCGATTGTCTTCAGGGCACTCAGGCCCGGACCCTACGCCAAGCAATGCCGCCTAAGAGCTCCCGGGACGGATCTCCGTCCTTAGCACTTTTGTTTCACTTTTTATCTTTTATATTTTGTCCTACCTCCTTTCGAAGACAATGGGTTGCTTTTCTGGGCACCTGATGACCTCAGCTAGTGATCAGAAGTTGTTTTGCGAAGTTTGCTCTGCGTTCAGTTATTCTTTTGATGAATTTGTAGGAGAGAAAGTGGTCTCCCCATCCTACTCCTCCGCCATCTTGGCTCCTTCCCCTCTCCTATCCATTTTCAAGAGGAGTCAGGCATCGTCTCCTTTGGAAGCATTGATCTCCGCGGACCTCTCGAGTTTTCAAAGGATATGAGGCCTCCGGTTGCGTTGAGGTGAAGGACTAGGTCTTTCTCTGTGGTCTCCACAGGGGATTCAGACATCCCTTCGTCTTGGGAGATGCAAGAGGAGCCTGCATTCAATTCAATGCAGGGATATCCGGCCTTACTTCGAGTCAGAGCATCTCGGTGTCCATTCCACTTGAGGCCACAAACTCAGGGTCCCTCTCACATACCTGTAGCTGAGAGAAGCCTCCTCTTGAGGTGCTTGTGGAAAGTTGGTATTCCTCTTGAGTCGAAGCCAGGGACTAAGCTCTCATCTCGAGTTGATTTGGTGTCCACGGAGCCCTTTCGTGTTGCTCCAGTGACCTCAGGATCCCTCTAGACTTGAGACAGTGATCTTGGGTTTTCTCTGGAGTGCCATCAAGGAAATCAAGGCTCCTTTCACTTTAGATGTGGAAAACGGAATTACTCTGCACGCAGGGAAGGGGAATCGGGCTTCATCTCGCGGCGAGGGGGAAGTCTCATGGTTTTTCTCGCGTTGAGGCCAGAACCTGGGGTATATTCTCGAGTTACGACGGGGAGGGCCCTTCCAGACACGTGTTTGTTCAGCAACGTCAGGACTCCTGCCTAGGTGCGAGGGACACCTCGGGATTCTCCTCGAGTCTTGGCATGGCATGGGACCTGTCTCCACGTGAGGCGGGAGACCCAGGGTCCCTTTCCACGTTCCACAGGGATCCTGGGACTCCTATCCATTTTAAAGAGGAATCAGGCATCGTCTCCTTCGGAAGTATTGATCTCCGCGGACCTCTGGAGTTTTCAAAGGATATGAGGCCTCCGGTTGCGTTGAGGTGGAGGACTAGGTCTTTCTCTGTGGTCTCCACAGGGGATTCAGACATCCCTTCGCCTTGGGAGATGCAAGACGAGCCTGCATTCAATTCACTGAAGGGATATCCGGCCTTACTTCGAGTCACAGCATCTCGGTGTTCATTCCACTTGAGGCCACAAACTCGGGGTCCCTCAAATATACCTGTAACTGAGAGAAGCCTCATGTTGAGGTGCTTGTGGAAAGTTGGTATTCCTCTTGAGTCTAAGCCAGGGACTAAGCTCTCATCTCGAGTTGATTTGGGGTCCACGGAACCCTTGCCTGTTGGTCCTGTAACCTCAGGATCCCTCTAGACTTGAGACAATGATCTTGGGTTTTCTCTGGAGTGCCATCAAGGAAATCAAGGCTCCTTTCACGTTTGATGTGGAACATGGAATTGCTCTGCATGCAGTGCAGGGGAATCGGGTCTCAACTCGCGGCGAGGGGGAAATCTCATGGTTTTTCTCGAGTTGCGGCCCGAACCTGGGTTATATTCTCGAGTAACGACGGGGAGGGCCCTTCCAGAAACGTGTTTGTTCAGCGACGTCAGGACTTCTGCCTAGGTGCGAGGGACACCTCGGGATTCTCCTCGAGTCTTGGCATGGCAATTTGGACGCGTCTCCACGTGAGGCGGGAGACCCAGGGTCCCTTTCCACGTGCCACAGGGATCCTGGGACTCCTATCCATTTTCAAGAGGAGTCAGGCATCGTCTACTTTGGAAGCATTGATCTCCGCGCACCTCTCGAGTTTTCAAAGGATGTGAGGCCTCCGCTCGCGATGAGGCGGAGAACTCGGTCTTTCTCTGTGGTCTCCACAGGGGATTCAGACATCCCTTCGTCTTGGGAGATGCAAGACGAGCCTGCATTCAATTCACTGCAGGGATATCCGGCCTTACTTCGAGTCAGAGCATCTCGGTGTCCATTCCACTTGAGGCCACAAATTCAGGGTCCCTCTCACATACCTGTAGCTGAAAGAAGCCTCCTCTTGAGGTGCTTGTGGAAAGTTGGTATTCCTCTTGAGTCGAAGCCAGGGACTAAGCTCTCATCTCGAGTTGATTTGGGGTCCACGGAGCCCTTTCGTGTTGCGCCAGTGACCTCAGGATCCCTCTAGACTTGAGATAGTGATCTTGGGTTTTCTCTGGAGTGCCATCAAGGAAATCAAGTCTCCTTTCACGTTTGATGTGGAACACGGAATTGCTCTGCACGCAGTGCAGGGGAATCGTGCCTCATGTCGCAGCGAGCGGGAAGTCTCATGGTTTTTCTCGAGTTGCGGCCGGAACCTGGGGTATATTCTCGAGTTACGACGGGGAGGGCCCTTCCAGGCACGTGTTTGTTCAGCGACGTCAGGACTCCTGCCTAGGTGCCAGGGACACCTCTGGATTCTCCTCAAGTCTTGGCATGGCAATTGGGACGTGTCTCCACGTGAGGCGGGAGACCCAGGGTCCCTTTCCACGTGCCACAGGGATCCTGGGACTCCTATCCATTTTCAAGAGGAGTCAGGCATCGTCTCCTTCGGAAGGATTGATCTCCGCGGACCTCTCGAGTTTTCAAAGGATATGAGGCCTCTGGTTGCGTTGAGGTGGAGGACTAGGTCTTTCTCTGTGGTCTCCACAGGGGATTCAGACATCCCTTCGTCTTGGGAGATGCAAGACGAGCCTGCATTCAATTCAATGCAGGGATATCCGGCCTTACTTCGAGTCAGAGCATCTCGTTGTCCATTCCACTTGAGGCCACAAACTCAGGGTCCCTCTCACATACCTGTAGCTGAGAGAAGCCTCCTCTTGAGGTGCTTGTGGAAAGTTGGTATTCCTCTTGAGTCGAAGCCAGGGACTAAGCTCTCATCTCGAGTTGATTTGTGGTCCACGGAGCCCTTTCGTGTTGCTCCAGTGACCTCAGGATCCCTCTAGACTTGAGACAGTGATCTTGGGTTTTATCTGGAGTGCCATCAAGGAAATCAAGGCTCCTTTCACGTTTGATGTGAAACACGGAATTGCTCTGCACTCAGTTCAGTGGAATCGGGCCTCATCTCACGGCGAGGGGAAGTCTCATGGTTTTTCTCGAGTTGAGGCCGGAAACTGGGGTATATTCTCGAGTTACGACGGGGAGGGCCCTTCCAGACACGTGTTTGTTCAGCGACGTCACGACTCCTGCCTAGGTGCGAGGGACACCTCGGTATTCTCCTCGAGTCTTGGCATGGCAATTTGGACGCGTCTCCACGTGAGGGGGGGGGACCCAGGGTCCCTTTCCACGTGCCACAGGGATCCTGGGACTCCTATCCATTTTCAAGAGGAGTCGGGCATCGTCTCCTTTGGAAGCATTGATATCTGCAGACCTCTCGAGTTTTCAAAGGATGTGAGGCCTCCGGTAGAGATGAGGCAGAGGATAAGGTCTTTCTCTGTGGACTCCACAGGGGATTCAGACATCCCTTCGTCTTGGGAGATGCAAGACGAGCCTGCATTCAATTCACTGCAGGGATATCCGGCCTTACTTCGAGTCAGAGCATCTCGGTGTCCATTCCACTTGAGGCAACAAACTCAGGGGCCCTCTCACATACCTGTAGCTGAGAGAAGCCTCCTCTTGAGGTGCTGGTGAAAACTTGGGATTCCTCTTGAGTCGAAGCCAGG
The DNA here is from genome assembly GCF_033118175.1 of Dama dama. Taxonomy (NCBI): domain Eukaryota; kingdom Metazoa; phylum Chordata; class Mammalia; order Artiodactyla; family Cervidae; genus Dama; species Dama dama. The sequence continues at coordinate 7,076,760 of NC_083709.1, forward strand.
GACTAAGCTCTCATATCGAGTTGATTTGTGGTCCACGGAGCCCTTTCGTGTTGCTCCAGTGACCTCAGGATACCTCTAGACTTGAGACAGTGAACTCGGGTTTTCTCTGGAGTGCCATCAAGGAAATCAAGGCTCTTTTCACGTTTGATGTGGAAAACGGATTTGCTCTGCACGCAGGGCAGGGGAATCGGGCCTCATCTCGCGATGAGGGGGAAGTCTCATGGTTTTTCTCGAGTTGAGGCCGGAACCTGGGGTATATTCTCGAGTTACGACGAGGAGGGCCCTTCCAGACACGTGTTTGTTCAGCGACGTCAGGACTCCTGCCTAGGTGCGAGGGACACCTCGGCATTCTCCTCGAGTCTTGTCATGGCAATTTGGACGCTACTCCATGTGAGGCGGGAGACCCAGGGCCCCTTTCCACGTGCCACAGGGATCCTGGGACTCCTATCCATTTTCAAGAGTAGTCAGGGATCGTCTCCTTTGGATGCATTTCTCTCCTCGGACCTCTCGAGTTTTCAAAGGATGTGAGGCCTCCGGTCGCTTTGAGGTGTGGGCTAGGTCTTTCTCTGTGTTCTGCACAGGGGATTCAGACATCCCTTCGTCTTGGGAGATGCAAGACGAGCCTGCATTCAATTCACTGCAGGGATATCCGGCCTTACTTCGAGTCAGAGCATCTCGGTGTCCATTCCACTTGAGGCCACAAACTCAGGGTCCCTCTCACATACATATAGCTGAAAGAAGCCTCCTCTTGAGGTGCTTGTGGAAAGCTAGTGTTCCTCTTGAGTCGAATCCAGGGACTAAGCTCTCATCTCGAGTTGATTTGGGGTCCACGGAGCCCTTTTATGTTGTTACAGTGACCTCAGGATCCCTCTAGACTTGGGATAGTTATCTTGGGTTTTCTCTGGAGTGCCATCAAGGAAATCAAGGCTCCTTTCAGGTTTGATGTGGAACACGGAATTGCTCTGCAGTAGTGCATGGGAATCGGGCCTCATCTCGTGGCGAGGGGGAAGTCTCATGGTTTTTCTCGAGTTGCGGCCGGAACCTGGGGTATATTCTCAAGTTACGACGGGGACGGCGCTTCCAGGCACGTGTTTGTTCAGCGACGTCAGGACTCCTGCCTAGGCGCGAGGGACACCTCGGGATTGTCCTCGAGTCTTGGCATGGCAATTGGGACGCGTCTCCACGTGAGGCGGGAGACCAAGTGTCCCTTTCCACGTGCCACAGGTATCCTGGGACTCCTATCAATTTAAAGCGGAGTCAGACATCGTCTCCTTTGGAAGCATTGATCTCCGCGGACCTCTAGAGTTTTCAAAGGATGTGAGGTCTCCAGTCACGATGAGCAGAGACTGGGTTTTTCTCTGTGGTCTCCACAGGGGATTCAGACATCCCTTCGTCTTGGGAGATATAAGACGAGCCTACATTCAATTCACTGCAGGAATATCCGGCCTTACTTCGAGTCAGAGCATCTCGGTGTCCATTCCACTTGAGGCCACAAACTCAAGGTCCCTCTCACATACCTGTAGCTGAGCGAAGCCTCCTCTTGAGGTGCTTGTGGAAAGGTGGTATTCCTCTTGTGTCGCAGGCAGGGACTAAGCTCTCATCTCGAGTTGATTTGGGGTCCATGGAGCCCTTTCGTGTTGCTCCAGTGACCTCAGGATCCCTCTAGACTTGAGACAGTGATCTTGGGTTTTCTCTGGAGTGCCATCAAGGAAATCAAGGCTCCTTTCACTTTAGATGTGGAAAACGGAATTGCTCTGCACGCAGGGAAGGGGAATCGGGCTTCATCTCGCGGCGAGGGGGAAGTCTCATGGTTTTTCTCGCGTTGAGGCCAGAACCTGGGGTATATTCTCGAGTTACGACGGGGAGGGCCCTTCCAGACACGTGTTTGTTCAGCGACGTCACGACTCCTGCCTAGGTGCGAGGGACACCTAGGGATTCTCCTCGAGTCTTGGCATGGCAATTTGGACGCGTCTCCACGTGAGGGGGGGGGGCCCAGGGTCCCTTTCCACGTGCCACAGGGATCCTGGGACTCCTATCCATTTTCAAGAGGAGTCGGGCATCGTCTCCTTTGGAAGCATTGATATCTGCAGACCTCTCGAGTTTTCAAAGGATGTGAGGCCTCCGGTAGCGATGAGGCAGAGGATAAGGTCTTTCTCTGTGGACTCCACAGGGGATTCAGACATCCCTTCGTCTTGGGAGATGCAAGACGAGCCTGCATTCAATTCACTGCAGGGATATCTGGCCTTACTTCGAGTCAGAGCATCTCGGTGTCCATTCCACTTGAGGCAACAAACTCGGGGTCCCTCAAATATACCTGTAGCTGACAGAAGCCTCCTGTTGAGGTGTTTGTGGAAAGTTGGTATTCCTCTTGAGTCTAAGCCAGGGACTAAGCTCTCATCTCGAGTTGATTTGGGGTCCACGGAGCCCTTTCCTGTTGGTCCAGTGACCTCAGGATCCCTCTAGACTTGAGACAGTGATCTTGGGTTTTCTCTGGAGTGCCATCAAGGAAATCAAGTCTCCTTTCACGTTTGATGTGGAACACGGAATTGCTCTGCATGCAGTGCAGGGGAATCGGGTCTCAACTCGCGGCGAGGGGGAAATCTCATGGTTTTTCTCGAGTTGCGGCACGAACCTGGGTTATATTCTCGAGTTACAACGGGGAGGGCCCTTACAGACACGTGTTTGTTCGGCGACGTCAGGACTCCTGCCTAGGTGCGAGGGACACCTCGGGATTCTCCTCGAGTCTTGTCATGGCAATTTGGATGCTACTCCACGTGAGGCGGGAGACCCAGGGTCCCTTTCCACGTGCCACAGGGATCCTGGGACTCCTATCCATTTTCAAGAGGAGTCAGGCATCGTCTCCTTTGGAAGCATTGATCTCCGCAGACCTCTCGAGTTTTCAAAGGATATGAGGCCTCCGGTCACGATGAGGCGGAGAACTCGGTCTTTCTCTGTGGTCTCCACAGGGGATTCAGACATCCCTTCGTCTTGGGAGATGCAGGACGAGCCTGCATTCAATTCACTGCAGGGATAACAGGCCTTACTTCGAGTCAGAGCATCTCGGCGTCCATTCCACTTGAGGCCACAAACTCAGGGGCGCTCTCACATACCTGTAGCTGAGAGAAGCCTCCTCTTGAGGTGCTTGTGGAAAGTTGGTATTCCTCTTGAGTCGAAGCCAGGGACTAAGCTCTCATCTCGAGTTGATTTGGGGTCCACGGAGCCCTTTCGTGTTGCTCCAGTGACCTCAGGATACCTCTAGACTTGACATAGTGATCTTGGGTTTTCTCTGGAGTGCCATCAAGGAAATCAAGTCTCCTTTCACGTTTGATGTGCAACACGGAATTGCTCTGCACGCAGTCCAGGGGAATCGGGCCTCATGTCGCGGCGAGGGGGAAGTTTCATGGTTTTTCTCGAGTTGAGGCCGGAACCTGGGGTATATTCTCGAGTTACGATGGGGAGGGCCCTTCCAGACACGTGTTTGTTCAGCGACGTCAGGACTCCTACCTAGGTGCGAGGGACACCTCGGGATTCTCCTCGAGTCTTGGCATGGCAATTTGGACGCGTCTCCACCTAAGGCGGGAGACCCAGGGTCCCTTTCAACGTGCCACAGGGATCCTGGGACTCCTATCCATTTTCAAGAGTAGACAGGGATCGTCTCCTTTGGATGCATTTCTCTCCTCGGACCTCTCGAGTTTTCAAAGAATGTGAGGCCTCCGGTCGCTTTGAGGTGTGGGCTAGGTCTCTCTCTGTGTTCTGCACAGGGGATTCACACATCCCTTCGTCTTGGGAGGTGCAAGACGAGCCTGCATTCAATTCACTGCAGGGATATCCGGCCTTACTTCGAGTCAGAGCATCTCGGTGTCCATTCCACTTGAGGCAACAAACTCAGGGGCCCTCTCACATACCTGTAGCTGAGAGAAGCCTCCTATTGAGGTGCTTGTGGAAAGTTGGTATTCCTCTTGAGTCGAAGCCAGGTTCTAGCTCTCATTTCGAGTTGATTTGTGGTACACGGAGCCCTTTAGTGTCGCTCCAGTGACCTCAGGATCCCTCTAGACTTGAGACAGTGATCTTGGGTTTTCTCTGGAGTGCCATCAAGGAAATCAAGGCTCCTTTCACGTTTGATGTGGAACACGGAATTGCTCTGCACGCAGTGCAGGGGAATCGGGCGTCATCTCGCGGCGAGGGGGAAGTCTCATGGTTTTTCTCGAGTTGCGTCCGGAACCTGGGGTATATTCTCGAGTTACGACGGGGAGGGCCCTTCGAGACACGTGTTTGTTTAGCAACGTCAGGACTCCTGCCTAGGTGCGAGGGACACCTCGGGATTCTCCTCGAGTCTTGGCATGGCAATGGGGACGCGTCTCCACGTGAGGCGGGAGACCCAGGGTCCCTTTCCACGTGCCACAGGGATCCTCGGACTCCTATCCATTTTCAAGAGGAGTCAGGCATCGTCTCCTTTGGAAGCATTGATCTCCGCGGACCTCTCGAGTTTTCAAAGGATATGAGGCCTCCGCTCGCGATGAGGCGGAGATCTTGGTCTTTCTCTGTCATCTCCACAGGGGATTCAGACATCCCTTCATCTTGGGAGATGCAAGACTAGCCTGCATTCAATTCACTGCAGGGATATCCGGCCTTACTTCGAGTCAGAGCATATCGGTGTCCATTCCACTTGAGGCCACAAACTCAGGGTCCCTCTCACATACCTGTTGCTGAGAGAAGCCACCTCTTGAGGTGCTTGTGGAAAGTTGGTATTCCTCTTGAGTCGAAGCCAGGGACTAAGCTCTCATCTCGAGTTGATTTGGGGTCCACGGAGCCCTTTCGTGTTGCTCCAGTGACCTCAGGATCACTCTAGACTTAAGACAGTGATCTTGGGTTTTCTCTGGAGTGCCATCAAGGAAATCAAGGCTCCTTTCACGTTTGATGTGGAACTTGGAATTGCTCTGCACGCATTGCAGGGGAATCGGGCCTCATCTCGCGGCGAGGAGGAAGTCTCATGTTTTTTCTCGAGTTGCGGCCGGAACCTGGGGTATATTCTCGAGTTACGACGAGGAGGGCCCTTCCAGACACGTGTTTGTTCAGCGACGTCAGGACTCCTGCCTAGGTGCGAGGGACACCTCGGGATACTCCTCGAGTCTTGGCATGGCAATTGGGACGCGTCTCCACATGAGTCGGGAGACCCAGGGTCCCTTTCCACGTGCCACAGGGATCCTGGGACTCCTATCCATTTTCAAGAGGAGTCAGGCATCGTCTCCTTTGGAAGCATTGATCTCCGCGCACTTCTCGAGTTTTCACAGGATGTGAGGCCTCCGCTCGCGATGAGGCGGAGGACTAGGTCTTTCTCTGTGGTCTCCACAGCAGATTCAGACATCCCTTCGTCTTGGGAGATGCAAGACGAGCCTGCATTCAATTCACTGCAGGGATATCCGGCCTTACTTCGAGTCAGAGCATCTCGGTGTCCATTCCACTTGAGGCCACAAACTCAGGGTCCCTCTCACATACCTGTAGCTGAGAGAAGCCTCCTCTTGAGGTGCTTGTGGAAAGTTGGTATTCCTCTTGAGTCGAAGCCAGGGACTAAGCTCTCATCTCGAGTTGATTTGGGTTCCACGGAGAACTTTCGTGTTGCTCCAGTGACCTCAGGATCCCTCTAGACTTGAGACAGTGATCTTGGGTTTTCTCTGGTGTGCCATCAAGGAAATCAAGTCTCCTTTCACGTTTGATGTGGAACACGGAATTGCTCTCCATGCAGTCCAGGGGAATCGGGCCTCATGTCGAGGCGAGGGGGATGTCTCATTGTTTTTCTCGAGTTGCGGCCGGAACCTGGGGTATATTCTCGAGTTACGACGGGGAGGGCCCTTCCAGACACGTGTTTTTTCAGCGACGTCAGGACTCCTGCCTAGGAGCTAGGGACACCTCGGGATTCTCCTCGAGTCTTGGCATGGCAATTGGGACGCGTCTCCACGTGAGGCGGGAGACCCAGGGACCCTTTCCACGTGCCACAGGGATCCTGGGACTCCTATCCATTTTCAAGAGGAGTCAGGCGTCGTCTCCTTTGGAAGCTTTGATCTCCGCAGACCTCTCGAGTTTTCAAAGGATGTGAGGCCTCCGCTCGCCATGAGGCGGAGAACTAGGTCTTTCTCTGTGGTCTCCACAGCAGATTCAGACATCCCTTCGTCTTTGGAGATGCAAGACGAGCCTGCATTCAATTCACTGCAGGGATATCCGGCCTTACTTCGAGTCAGAGCATCTCGGTGTCCATTCCACTTGAGGCTACAAACTCAGGGTCCCTCTCTCATACCTGTAGCTGAGAGAAGCCTCCTCTTGAGGTGCTTGTGGAAAGTTGGTATTCCTCTTGAGTCGAAGCCAGGGACTAAGCTCTCATCTCGAGTGGATTTGGGGTCCACGGAGCCCTTTCCTGTTGCTACAGTGACCTCAGGATCCCTCTAGACTTGAGACAGTGATCTTGGGTTTTCTCTGGAGTGCCATCAAGGAAATCAAGGCTCCTTTCACGTTTGATGTGGAACACGGAATTGCTCTGCACGCAGTGCAGGGGAATCGGGCGTCATCTCGCGGCGAGTGGGAAGTCTCATGGTTTTACTCGAGTTGTGGGCGGAACCTGGGGTATATTCTCGAGTTACGACGGGGAGGGCCCTTCCAGACACGTGTTTGTTCAGCGACGTCAGGACTCCTGCCTAGGTGCCAGGGACACCTCGGGATTCTCCTCGAGTCTTGGCATGGCAATTGGGACGCGTCTCCACGTGAGGCGGGAGACCCATGGTCCCTTTCCACGTGCCACAGGGATCCTGGGACTCCTATCCATTTTCAAGAGTAGTCAGGGATCGTCTCCTTTGGATGCATTTCTCTCCTCGGACCTCTCGAGTTTTCAAAGGATGTGAGGCCTCCGGTCGCTTTGAGGTGTGGGCTAGGTCTTTCTCTGTGTTCTGCACAGGGGATTCAGACATCCCTTCGTCTTGGGAGATGCAAGACGAGCCTGCATTCAATTCACTGCAGGGATATCCGGCCTTACTTCGAGTCAGAGCATCTCGGTGTCCATTCCACTTGAGGCCACAAACTCAGGGTCCCTCTCACATACATATAGCTGAAAGAAGCCTCCTCTTGAGGTGCTTGTGGAAAGCTAGTGTTCCTCTTGAGTCGAATCCAGGGACTAAGCTCTCATCTCGAGTTGATTTGGGGTCCACGGAGCCCTTTTATGTTGTTACAGTGACCTCAGGATCCCTCTAGACTTGGGATAGTTATCTTGGGTTTTCTCTGGAGTGCCATCAAGGAAATCAAGGCTCCTTTCAGGTTTGATGTGGAACACGGAATTGCTCTGCAGTAGTGCATGGGAATCGGGCCTCATCTCGTGGCGAGGGGGAAGTCTCATGGTTTTTCTCGAGTTGCGGCCGGAACCTGGGGTATATTCTCAAGTTACGACGGGGAGGGCGCTTCCAGGCAAGTGTTTGTTCAGCGACGTCAGGACTCCTGCCTAGGCGCGAGGGACACCTCGGGATTGTCCTCGAGTCTTGGCATGGCAATTGGGACGCGTCTCCACGTGAGGCGGGAGACCAAGTGTCCCTTTCCACGTGCCACAGGTATCCTGGGACTCCTATCAATTTAAAGCGGAGTCAGACATCGTCTCCTTTGGAAGCATTGATCTCCGCGGACCTCTAGAGTTTTCAAAGGATGTGAGGTCTCCAGTCACGATGAGCAGAGACTGGGTATTTCTCTGTGGTCTCCACAGGGGATTCAGACATCCCTTCGTCTTGGGAGATATAAGACGAGCCTACATTCAATTCACTGCAGGAATATCCGGCCTTACTTCGAGTCAGAGCATCTCGGTGTCCATTCCACTTGAGGCCGCAAACTCAAGGTCCCTCTCACATACCTGTAGCTGAGCGAAGCCTCCTCTTGAGGTGCTTGTGGAAAGGTGGTATTCCTCTTGTGTCGCAGGCAGGGACTAAGCTCTCATCTCGAGTTGATTTGGGGTCCATGGAGCCCTTTCGTGTTGCTCCAGTGACCTCAGGATCCCTCTAGACTTGAGACAGTGATCTTGGGTTTTCTCTGGAGTGCCATCAAGGAAATCAAGGCTCCTTTCACTTTAGATGTGGAAAACGGAATTGCTCTGCACGCAGGGAAGGGGAATCGGGCTTCATCTCGCGGCGAGGGGGAAGTCTCATGGTTTTTCTCGCGTTGAGGCCAGAACCTGGGGTATATTCTCGAGTTACGACGGGGAGGGCCCTTCCAGACACGTGTTTGTTCAGCGACGTCACGACTCCTGCCTAGGTGCGAGGGACACCTAGGGATTCTCCTCGAGTCTTGGCATGGCAACTTGGACGCGTCTCCACGTGAGGGGGGGGGGACCCAGGGTCCCTTTCCACGTGCCACAGGGATCCTGGGACTCCTATCCATTTTCAAGAGGAGTCGGGCATCGTCTCCTTTGGAAGCATTGATATCTGCAGACCTCTCGAGTTTTCAAAGGATGTGAGGCCTCCGGTAGCGATGAGGCAGAGGATAAGGTCTTTCTCTGTGGACTCCACAGGGGATTCAGACATCCCTTCGTCTTGGGAGATGCAAGACGAGCCTGCATTCAATTCACTGCAGGGATATCTGGCCTTACTTCGAGTCAGAGCATCTCGGTGTCCATTCCACTTGAGGCAACAAACTCGGGGTCCCTCAAATATACCTGTAGCTGACAGAAGCCTCCTGTTGAGGTGTTTGTGGAAAGTTGGTATTCCTCTTGAGTCTAAGTCAGGGACTAAGCTCTCATTTCGAGTTGATTTGGGGTCCACGGAGCCCTTTCCTGTTGGTCCAGTGACCTCAGGATCCCTCTAGACTTGAGACAGTGATCTTGGGTTTTCTCTGGAGTGCCATCAAGGAAATCAAGTCTCCTTTCAAGTTTGATGTGGAACACGGAATTGCTCTGCATGCAGTGCAGGGGAATCGGGTCTCAACTCGCGGCGAGGGGGAAATCTCATGGTTTTTCTCGAGTTGCGGCACGAACCTGGGTTATATTCTCGAGTTACAACGGGGAGGGCCCTTACAGACACGTGTTTGTTCGGCGACGTCAGGACTCCTGCCTAGGTGCGAGGGACACCTCGGGATTCTCCTCGAGTCTTGTCATGGCAATTTGGATGCTACTCCACGTGAGGCGGGAGACCCAGGGTCCCTTTCCACGTGCCACAGGGATCCTGGGACTCCTATCCATTTTCAAGAGGAGTCAGGCATCGTCTCCTTTGGAAGCATTGATCTCCGCAGACCTCTCGAGTTTTCAAAGGATATGAGGCCTCCGGTCACGATGAGGCGGAGAACTCGGTCTTTCTCTGTGGTCTCCACAGGGGATTCAGACATCCCTTCGTCTTGGGAGATGCAGGACGAGCCTGCATTCAATTCACTGCAGGGATATCCGGCCTTACTTCGAGTCAGAGCATCTCGGTGTCCATTCCACTTGAGGCCACAAACTCAGGGTCCCTCTCACATAACCGTAGCTGAGAGAAGCCTCCTCTTGAGATGCTTGTGGAAAGTTGGTATTCCTCTTGAGTCGAAGCCAGGGACTAAGCTCTCATCTCGAGTTGATTTGGGGTCCACGGAGCCCTTTCGTGTTGCTCCAGTGACCTCAGGATCCCTCTAGACTTGAGATAGTGATCTTGGGTTTTCTCTGGAGTGCCATCAAGGAAATCAAGTCTCCTTTCACGTTTGATGTGGAACACGGAATTGCTCTGCACGCAGTGCAGGGGAATCGGGCCTCATGTCGCAGCGAGCGGGAAGTCTCATGGTTTTTCTCGAGTTGCGGCCGGAACCTGGGGTATATTCTCGAGTTACGATGGGGAGGGCCCTTCCAGACACGTGTTTGTTCAGCGACGTCAGGACTCCTGCCTAGGCGCGAGGGACACCTCGGGATTGTCCTCGAGTCTTGGCATGGCAATTGGGACGCGTCTCCACGTGAGGCGGGAGACCAAGTGTCCCTTTCCACGTGCCACAGGTATCCTGGGACTCCTATCAATTTAAAGCGGAGTCAGACATCGTCTCCTTTGGAAGCATTGATCTCCGCGGACCTCTAGAGTTTTCAAAGGATGTGAGGTCTCCAGTCACGATGAGCAGAGACTGGGTTTTTCTCTGTGGTCTCCACAGGGGATTCAGACATCCCTTCGTCTTGGGAGATATAAGACGAGCCTACATTCAATTCACTGCAGGAATATCCGGCCTTACTTCGAGTCAGAGCATCTCGGTGTCCATTCCACTTGAGGCCACAAACTCAAGGTCCCTCTCACATACCTGTAGCTGAGCGAAGCCTCCTCTTGAGGTGCTTGTGGAAAGTTGGTATTCCTCTTGTGTCGCAGGCAGGGAATAAGCTCTCATCTCGAGTTGATTTGGGGTCCACGGAGACCTTTCCTGTGGCTACAGTGACCTCAGGATCCCTCTAGACTTGAGACAGTGATCTTGGGTTTCTCTGGAGTGCCATCAAGGAAATCAAGGCTCCTTTCACGTTTGATGTGGAACACGGAATTGCTCTGCATGCAGTGCAGGGGAATCGGGCCTCATCTCCCGGCGAGGAGGAAATCTCATGGTTTTTCTCGAGTTGGGGCCGGAACCTGGGGTATATTCCCGGGTTACGACGGGGAGGGCCCTTCAAGACACGTGTTAGAACAGCGACGTCAAGACTCCTGCCTAGGTGCGAGGGAAACCTCGGGATTCTCCTCGAGTCTTGACATGGCAATTGGGATGCGTCTCCACGTGAGGTGGGAGACCCAGTGTCCCTTTCCACCTGCCACAGGGATCCTGGAACTCCTATCCATTTTCAAGAGGTGTCAGGCATCGTCTCCTTTGGGAGCATTGATCTCTGCCGACCTCTCGAGTTTTCAAAGGATGTGAGGCCTCCGGTCGCGATGAGGCGGAGGACTAGGTCTTTCTCTGTCGTCTCCACAGGGGATTCAGACATCCCTTCGTCTTGGGAGATGCAAGACGAGCCTGCCTTCAATTCACTGCAGGGATATCCGGCCTTACTTCGAGTCAGATCATCTCGGTGTCCATTCCACTTGAGGACACAAACTCAGGGTCCCTCTCACATACCTGTGGCCGAGAGAAGCCTCCTCTTGAGGGGCTTGTGGAAAGTTGGTATTCCTCTTGAGTCGAAGCCAGGGACTAAGTTCTCATCTCGAGTTGATTTCGGTTCCACGGAGCCCTTTCGTGTTGCTACAGTGACCTCAGGATCCCTCTAGACTTGACACAGTGATCTTGGGTTTTCTCTGGAGTGCCATCAAGGAAATCAAGGCTCTTTTCACGTTTGATGTGGAACACGGAATTGCTCTGTACGCAGTGCAGGGGAATCGGGCCTCATCTCGCGGTGAGGGGGAAGTCTCATGGTTTTTCTCGAGTTGGGGCCGGAACCTGGGGTATATTCTCGAGTTATGACGGGGAGGGCCCTTCCAGACACGTGTTTGTTCAGCGACATCAGGACTCCTGCCTAGGTGCGAGGGACACCTCGGGATTCTCCTCGAGTCTTGCCATGGCAATTGGGACGCGTCTCGACGTGAGGCGGGATACCCAGGGTCCCTTTCCACGTGGCACAGGGATCCTGGGACTCCTATCCATTTTCAAGAGGAGTCAGGCATCGTCTCCTTTGGAAGCATTGATCTCCGCGGACCTCTCGAATTTTCAAAGGATGTGAGGCCTCAGGTCGCGATGAGGCTGAGAACTAGGACTTTCTCTGTGGTGTCCACAGGGGATTCAGACATCCCTTCGTCTTGGGAGATGCAAGACGAGCCTGCATTCAATTCACTGCAGGGATATCCGGCCTTACTTCGAGTCAGAGCATCTCGGGGTCCATTCCACTTGAGGCCACAAACTCAGGGGCCCTCTCACATACCTGTAGCTGAGAGAAGCCTCCTCTTGAGGTGCTTGTGGAAAGTTGGTATTCCTCTTGAGTCGAAGCCAGGGACTAAACTCTCATTTCGAGTTGATTTGGGTTCCACGGAGCCCTTTCGAGTTGCTACAGTGACCTCAGGATCCCTCTAGACTTGAGACAGTGATCTTGGGATTTTTCTGGAGTGCCATCAAGGAAATCAAGGCTCCTTTCACGTTTGATGTCGAACACGGAATTGCTCTGCACGCAGTGCAGGGGAATCGGGCCTCATCTCGTGGCGAGGGGGAAGTCTCATGGTTTTTCCCGAGTTGCGGCCGGAACCTGGGGTATATTCTCGAGTTACGACGGGGAGGGCCCTTCCAGACACGTGTTTGTTCAGCGACGTCAGGACTCCTGCCTAGGTGCCAGGGACACCTCGGGATTCTCCTCGAGTCTTGGCATGGCAATTGGGACGCGTCTCCACGTGAGGCGGGAGACCCAGGATCCCTCTCCACGTGGCACAGTGATCCTGGGACTCCTTTCCATTTTCAGGAGGAGTCAGGCATCGTCTCCTTTGGAAGCATTGATCTCCGCAAACCTCTCGAATTTTCAAAGTATGTGAGGCATCCGGAGGCAATTAGGCGGAGTACTAGTTTTTTCTCTGTCGTCTCCACAGCGATTCAGACATCCCTTCGTCTTGGGAGATGCAAGACGAGCCTGCATTCAATTCACTGCAGAGATATCCGGGCTTACTTCGAGTCAGAGTATCTCGGTGTCCATTCCACTTGAGGCCACAAACTCAGGGGCCCTCTCACATACCTGTAGCTGAGAGAAGCCTCCTCTTGAGGTGCTTGTGGAAAGTTGGTATTCCTCTTGAGTCGAAGCCAGGGACTAAGCTCTCATCTCGAGTTGATTTACGGTCCACGGAGCCCTTTCGTGTTGCTACAGTGACCTCAGGATCCCTCTAGACTTGAGACAGTGAACTTGGGTTTTCTCTGGAGTGCCATCAAGGAAATCAAGGCTCCTTTCACGTTTGATGTGGAACACGGAATTGCTCTGCACGCATTGCAGGGGAATCGGGCCTCATCTCGTGGCGAGGGGGAAGTCTCATGGTTTTTCTCAAGTTGCGGCGGGAACCTGGGGTATATTCTCGACTTACGACGGGGAGGGCCCTTCCAGACACGTGTTTGTTCAGCGACGTCAGGACTCCTGCCTAGGTGCGAGGGACACCTTGGGATTCTCCTCGAGTCTTGGCATGGCAATTGGGACGCGTCTCCACTCGAGGAGGGAGACCCAGGGTCCCTTTCCCCATGCCACAGGGATCCGGGGACTCCTATCCATTTTAAAGAGGAGTCAGGCAACCTCTCCTTCGGAAGTATTGATCTCCGCGGACCTCTCGAGTTTTCAAAGGATATGAGGCCTCCGGTTGCGTTGAGGCGGAGGACTAGGTCTTTCTCTGTCGTCTCCACAGGGGATTCAGACAACCGTTCGTCTTGGGAGATGCAAGACGAGCCTGCATTCAATTCACTGCAGGGATATCCGGCCTTACTTCGATTCAGAGCATCTTGGTGTCCATTCCACTTGAGGCCACAAACTCAGGGGCCCTCTCACATACCTGTAGCTGAGAGAAGCCTCCTCTTGAGGTGCTTGTGGAAAGTTGGTATTCCTCTTGAGTCGAAGCCAGGGACTAAGCTCTCATCTCGATTTGATTTGGGGTCCACGGAGTCCTTTCGTGTTGCTACAGTGACCTCAGGATCCCTCTATACTTGAGACAGTGATCTTGGGTTTTCTCTGGAGTGCCATCAAGGAAATCAAGGCTCCTTTCACGTTTGATGTGGAACACGGAATTGCTCTGCACGCAGTGCAGGGGAATCGGGCCTCATCTCGCGGCGAGGGGGAAGTCTCATGGTTTTTCTCGAGTTGCGGCCGGAACCTAGGGTATATTCTCGAGTTACGACGAGGAGGGCCCTTCCAGACACGTGTTTGTTCAGCGATGTCAGGACTCCTGCCTAGGTGCGAAGGACACCTCGGGATTCTCCTCGAGTCTTGGCATGGCAATGGGGACGCGTCTCCACGTGAGGCGGGAGACCCAGGGTCCCTTTCCACGTGCCACAGTGATCCTGGGACTCCTATCCATTTTCAAGAGGAGTCAGGCATCGTCTCCTTTGGAAGCATTGATCTCCGCGGACCTCTCGAGTTTTCAAAGGATGTGAGGCCCCCGCTCGCGGTGAGGCGGAGATTTATGTCTTTCTCTGTGGTCTCCACAGGGGATTCAGACATCCCTTCGTCTTGGGAGATGCAAGACGAGCCTGCATTCAATTCACTGCAGGTATATCCGGTCTTACTTCGAGTCAGAGCATCTCGGTGTCCATTCCACTTGAGGCCACAAACTCAGGGGCCCTCTCACATACCTGTAGCTGAGTGAAGCCTCCTCTTGAGGTGCTTGTGGAAAGTTGGTATTCCTCTTGAGTCGAAGCCAGGGACTAAGCTCTCATCTCAAGTTGATTTGGGGTCCACGGAGCCCTTTCGTGTTGCTCCAGTGACCTCAGGATCCCTCTAGACTTGAGACAGTGATCTTGGGATTTCTCTGGAGTGCCATCAAGGAAATCAAGGCTCCTTTCACTTTTGATGTGGAATAAGGAATTGCTCTGCATGCAGTGCAGGGGAATCGGGCCTCATCTCGCGGCGAGGGGGAAGTCTCATGGTTTTTCTCGAGTTGCGGCCGGAACCTGGGTTATGTTCTCGAGTTAGGATGGGGAGGGCCCTTCCAGACACGTGTTTGTTCAGCGACGTCAGGACTCCTGCCGAGGTGCGAGGGACACCTCGGGATTCTCCTCGAGTCTTGACATGGCAATTGGGATGCGTCTCCACGTGAGGCGGGAGACCCAGTGTTCCTTTCCACGTGCCACAGTGATCCTGGGACTCCTATCCATTTTCAAGAGGAGTCAGGCATCGTCTCCTTTGGAAGCATTGATCTCCGCAGACCTCTCGAGCTTTCAAAGGATGTCAGGCCTCCGATCGCATTGAGGCGGAGGACTAGGTCTTTCTCTGTGGTCTCCACAGGGGATTCAGACATCCCTTCGTCTTGGGAGATGCAAGACGAGCCTGCATTCAATTCACTGCAGGGATATCCGGCCTTACTTCGAGTCAGAGCATCTCGGTGTCCATTCCACTTGAGGCCACAAACTCAGGGTCCCTCTCACATACATGTAGCTGAGAGAAGCCTCCTCTTGAGGTCCTTGTGGAAAGTTGGTATTCCTCTTGAGTCGAAGCCAGGGATTAAGCTCTCATCTCGAGTTGATTTGGGGTCCACGAAGCCCTTTCCTTTGGTACAGTGACCTCAGGATCCCGCTAGACTTGAGACAGTGATCTTGGGTTTTCTCTGGAGTGTCATCAAGAAAATCAAGGCTCCTTTCAGGTTTGATGTGGAACACGGAATTGCTCTGCACGCAGTGCAGGGGAATCGGGCCTCATCTCGCGGCAAGGGGGATGTCTCATGGTTTTTCTCAAGTTGCGGCCGGAACCTGGGGTATATTCTCGAGTTACGACGGGGAGGGCATTTGCAGACACGTGTTTGTTCAGCGACGTCAGGACTCCTGCCTAGGTGCGAGGGACACCTCGGGATTCTCCTCGAGTCTTGGCATGGCAATTGGGACGCCTCTCCACATGAGGCGGGAGAAACAGGGTCCCTTTCCACGTGCCACAGGGATCCTGGGACTCCTATCCATTTTCAAGAAGAGTCAGGCATCGTCTCCTTTGGAAGCATTGATCTCGGTGGAACTCTCGAGTTTTCAAAGGATGTGAGGCCTCCGGTCTCGATGAGGCGGAGAACTAGGTCTTTCTCTGTGGTATCCACAGGGGATTCAGACATCCCTTCGTCTTGGGAGATGCAAGAGGAGCCTGCATTCAATTCACTGCAGGGATATCCGGCCTTACTTCGAGTCAGAGCATCTCGGTGTCCATTCCACTTGAGGCCACAAACTCAGGGTCCCTCTCACATACCTGTAGCTGAGAGAAGCCTCCTCTTGAGGTGCTTGTGGAAAGTTGGTATTCCTCTTGAGTCGAAGCCAGGGACTAAGCTCTCATCTCGAGTTGATTTATGGTCCACGGAGCCCTTTTGTGTTGCTCCAGTGACCTCAGGATCCCTCTAGACTTGAGACAGTGATCTTGGATTTTCTCTGGAGTGCCATCAAGGAAATCAAGGCTCCTTTCACGTTTGATGTGGAACACGGAATTGCTCTGCACGCAGTGCAGGGGAATCGGGCCTCATCTCGCGGCGAGGGCGAAGTCTCATGGTTTTTCTCGAGTTGCGGCCGGAACCTCGGGTATATTCTCTAGTTAGGACCGGGAGGGCCCTTCCAGACACGTGTTTGTTCAGCGACGTCCGGACTCCTGCCTAGGTGCGAGGGAAAACTCGGGATTCTCCTCGAGTCTTGGCAAGGCAATTGGAATGCGTCTCCACGTAAGGAGGGAGACCCAGGGTCCCTTTCCACGTGCCACAGGGATCCTGGGACTCCTATCTATTTTCAAGAGCAGTCAGGCATGGTCTGCTTTGGAAGCATTGATCTCCGCGGACCTCTTGAGTTTTCAAAGGATGTGAGGCCTCCGGTCGAGATGAGGCCGAGATCTAGGTCTTTTTCTGTGGTCTCCACAGGGGATTCAGACATCCCTTCGTCTTGGGAGATGCAAGACGAGCCTGCATTCAATTCACTGCAGGGATATACGGCCTTACTTCGAGTCAGAGCATCTCGGTGTTCATTCCACTTGAAGCCACAAACTCAGGGTCCCTCTCACATACCTGTAGCTGAGAGAAGCCTCCTCTTGAGGTACTTGTGGAAAGTTGGTATTCCTCTTGAGTCGAAGCCAGGGACTAAGCTCTCATCTCGAGTTGATTTGGGGTCCACGGAGCCCTTTCTTGTTGCTACAATGTTCTCAGGATCCCTCTAGACTTGAGAAAGTTATTGGGTTTTCTCTGGAGTGCCATCAAGGAAATCAAGGCTTCTTTCTCGTTTGATGTAGGATACGGAATTGCTCTGCACGCACTGCAGGGGAATCGGGCCTCATCTCGCGGTGAGGGGGAAGTCTCATGGTTTTTCTCGAGTTGCGGCCGGATCCTGGGGTATATTCTCGAGTTACGACGGGGAGGGCCCTTCCAGACACGTGTTTGTTCAGCGACGTCGGACTACTGCTTAGGTGCGAGGGACACCTCGGGATTCTCCTCGAGTCTTGGCATGGCAATTGGGACGCGTCTCCACGGGAGCCGGGAGACCCAGGGTCCCTTTCAACGTGCCACAGTGATCCTGGGACTCCTATCCATTTTCAAGAAGAGTCAGGCATCGTCTCCTTTGGAAGGATTGATCTCCGCAGACCTCTCGAGTTTTCAAAGGATGTGAGTCCTCCGGTCTTGATGAGGCGGAGGAGTAGATCTTTCTCTGTGGTCTCCACAGGGGATTCAGACATCCTTTCGTCTATGGAGATGCAAGACGAGCCTGCATTCAATTCACTACAGGGATATCCGTCCTTACTTCGAGTCAGAGCATCTCGGTGTCCATTCCACTTGAGGCCACAAACTCACGGTCCCTCTCACATACCTGTAGCTGAGAGAAGCCTCCTCTTGAGGTGCTTGTGAAAAGTTGGTATTCCTCTTGAGTCGAAGCCAGGGACTAAGCTCTCATCTCGAGTTGATTTGGGGTCCACGGAGCCGTTTCGTGTTGCTCCATTGACCTCAGGATCCCTCTAGACTTGAGACAGTGATCTTGGGTTTTCTCTGGAATGCCATCAAGGAAATCAAGGCTCCTTTCACGTTTGATGTGGAACACGGAATTACTCTGCACGCAGTGCAGGGGAATCGGGCCTCATCTCGCGGCGAGGGGGAAGTCTCATGGTTTTTCTCGATTTGCGGCCGGAATCTGGGGTATATTCTCGAGTTACCACGGGGAGGGCCCTTCCAGACACGTGTTTGTTCAGCGACGTCAGGACTCCTGCCTAGGTCCGAGGGACACCTCCGGATTCTCCTCGAGTCTTGGCATGGCAATGGGGACGCGTCTCCACGTGAGGCGGGAGACCCAGGGTCCCTTTACACGTGCCACAGGGATCCTGGGACTCCTATCCATTTTTAAGAGGAGTCAGGCATCGTCTCCTTTGGAAGCATTGATCTCCGCGGACCTCTCGAGTTTTCAAAGGATGTGAGGCCTCCGGTCTTGATGAGGCGGAGGACTAGGTCTTTCTCTGTGGTCTCCACAGGGGATTCAGACATCTCTTCGTCTTGGGAGATGCAAGACGAGCCTGCATTCAATTCACTGTTGGGATATCCGGCCTTACTTGAGTCAGAGCATCTCGGTGTCCATTCCACTTGAGGCCACAAACTCAGGGTCCCTCTCACATACCTGTAGCTGAGAGAAGCCTCCTCTTGAGGTGCTTGTGAAAAGTTGGTATTCCTCTTGAGACGAAGCCAGGGACTAAGCTCTCATCTCGAGTTGATTTGGGGTCTACAGAGCCGTTTCGTGTTGCTCCAGTTACCTCAGGATCCCTCTAGACTTGAGACAGTGATCTTGGGTTTTCTCTGGAGTGCCATCAAGGAAATCAAGGCTCCTTTCACGTTTGATGTGGAACACGGAATTGCTCCGCACGCAGTGCAGGGGAATCGGGTCTCATCTCGCGGCGAGGGGGAAGTCTCATGGTTTTCCTCGAGTTGCAGCCGGAACATGGGGTATATTCTCGAGTTACGACGGGGAGGGCCCTTCCAGACACGTGTTTGTTCAGCAACGTCAGGACTCCTGCCTAGGTGCGAGGGACAACTCGGGATTCTCCTCGAGTCTTGGCATGGCAATTTGGACGCGTCTCCACGTGAGGCGGGAGACCCAGGGTCTCTTTCCACGTGCCACAGGGATCCTGGGACTCCTATCCATTTTTAAGAGGAGTCAGGCATCGTCTCCTTTGGAAGCATTGATCTCCGCATACCTCTCGAATTTTCAAAGGATGTGAAGCCTCCGGTCGCGATGAGGCGGAGAAGTCGGTCTTTTTCTGAGGTCTCCACAGGGGATTCAGACATCCCTTCGTCTTGGGAGATGCAAGACGAGCCTGCATTCAATTCACTGCAGGAATATCCGGCCTTACTTCGAGTCAGAGCATCTCGGTGTCAATTCCACTTGAGGCCACAAACTCAGGGTCCCTCTCACATACCTGTAGCTGAGAGAAGCCTCCTCTTGAGGTGCTTGTGAAAAGTTGGTATTCCTCTTGAGTCGAAGCCAGGGACTAAGCATTCATCTCGAGTTTATTTGAGGTCCACGGAGCCCTTTCTTGTTGCTCCAGTGACCTCAGGATCCCTCTAGACTTGAGACAGTGATCTTGGGTTTTCTCTGGAGTGCCATCAAGGAAATCAAGGCTCCTTTCACATTTGATGTGGAACAAGGAATTGCTCTGCACGCAGTGCAGGGGAATCGGACCTCATCTCGCGGCGAGGGGGAAATCTCATGGATTTTCTCGAGTTGCGGCCGGAACCTGGGGTATATTCTCGAGTTACGACGGGGAAGGCCCTTCCAGACACGTGTTTGATCAGCGACATCAGGACTCCTGCCTAGGTACGAGGGACACCTCCGGATACTCCTCGAGTCTTGGCATGGCAATGGGGACGCGTCTCCACGTGAGGCGGGAGACCCAGGGTCCCTGTCCACGTGCCACAGGGATCCTGGGACTCCTATCCATTTTCAAGAGGAGTCAGCCATCGTCTCCTTTGGAAGCATTGATCTCCGCGGACCTCTCGAGTTTTCAAAGGATCTGAGTCCTCCGGTCTCGATGAGGCGGAGAACTAGGTCTTTCTCTGTTGTCTCCACAGGG
Source organism: Dama dama (assembly GCF_033118175.1). Classification (NCBI taxonomy): domain Eukaryota; kingdom Metazoa; phylum Chordata; class Mammalia; order Artiodactyla; family Cervidae; genus Dama; species Dama dama. Next base: position 7,096,429 of record NC_083709.1, read on the forward strand.
GATTCAGACATCCCTTCGTCTTGGGAGATGCAAGACGAGCCTGCATTCAATTCACTGCAGGGATATCCAGCCTTACTTCGAGTCACAGCATCTCGATGTCCATTCCACGTGAGGCCACAAACTCAGGGACCCTCTCACATACCTGTAGATGATAGAAGCCTCCTCTTGAGGTGCTTGTGGAAAGTTTGTGTTCCTCTTGAGCTGAAGCCAGGGACTAAGCTCTCATCTCGAGTTGATTTGGTGTCCACGGAGCCCTTTTGTGTTGCTACAGTGACCTCAGGATCCCTCTAGACTTGAGACAGTGATCTTAGGTTTTCTCTGGAGTGCCATCAAGGAAATCAAGGCTCCTTTCACGTTTGATGTGGAACACGGAATTGCTCTTCACGCAGTGGAGGGGTATGGGGCTTCATCTCGCAACGAGGGGGAAGTCTCATGGTTTTTCTCGAGTTGCGGCCAGAACCTTTGGTATAATCTCGAGTTACGATGGGGAGGGCCCTTCCAGACACGTGTTTGTTCAGCGACGTCAAGACTCCTGCATAGGTGCGAGCGACACCTCGGGATTCTCCTCGAGTCTTGGGATGGCAATTGGGACGCGTCTCCACGTGAGGTGGGAGACCCAGGGTCCCTTTCCAAGTGCCACAGTGATCCTGGGACTCCTATTCATTTTCAAGAAGAGTCAGGCATCGTCTCCTTTGGAAGCATTGATCTCCGCGGACCTCTCGAGTTTTCAAAGGATGTGAGGTCTCCGGTCGCGTTGAGGCGGAGGACTAGGTCTTTCTCTGTGGTCTCCACAGGGGATTCAGACAACCCTTCGTCTTGGGAGATGCAAGACGAGCCTGCATTCAATTCACTGCAGGGATATCCAGCCTTACTTCGAGTCAGAGCATCTCGGTGTCCATTCCACTTGAGGCCACAAACTCAGGGTCCCTCTCACATACCTGTAGCTGAGAGAAGCCTACTCTTGAGGTGCTTGTGGAAAGTGGTATTCCTCTTGAGTCGAAGCCAGGGACTAAGCTCTCATCTCGAGTTGATTTGCGGTCCATGCAGCTCTTTCGTGTTGCTTCAGTCACCTCAGGATCCCTCTAGACTTGAGACAGTGATCTTGGGTTTTCTCTGGAGTGCCATGAAGGAAATCAAGGCTCCTTTCACGTTTGATGTGGAACACGGAATTGCACTGCACGCAGTGCAGGGGAATAGGGCCTCATCTTGCGGCGAGGGGGAAGTCTCATGGTTTTTCTCGAGTTGCGGCCGGAACCTGGGGTATATTCTCGAGTTACGACGGGGAGGGCCCTTCCAGACACGTGTTTGTTCAGCGACATCAGGACTCCTGCCTAGGTGCGAGGGACACCTCGGGATTCTCCTCGAGTCTTGGCATGGCAATTGGGACGCGTCTCCACGTGAGGCGGGAGACCCAGGGTCCCTTTCCATGTGCCACAGGGATCCTGGGACTCCTATCCATTTTCAAGAGGAGTCAGGCATCGTCTCCTTTGGAAGCATTGATCTCCGCGGACCTCTCGAGTTTTCAAAGGATGTGAGGCCTCCGGTCGCGATGAGGCGGAGAAGTCGGTCTTTCTCTGAGGTCTCCATAGGGGATTCAGACATCCCTTCGTCTTTGGAGATGCAGGACGAGCCTGCATTCAATTCACTGCAGGGATATCCGGCCATACTTCGAGTCAGAGCATCTCGGTGTCCATTCCACTTGAGGCCACAAACTCAGGGTCCCTGTCACATACCTGTAGCTGAGAGAAGCCTCCTCTTGAGGTGCTTATGGAAAGTTGGTATTCCTCTTGAGTCGAAGCCAGGGACTAAGCTCTCATCTCGAGTTGATTTGGGGTCCAAGGCGAAATTTCGTGTTGTTCCAGTGACCTCAGCATCCCTCTAGACTTGAGACAGTGATCTTGGGTTTTCTCTGGAGTGCCATCAAGGAAATCAAGGCTCCTTTCACGTTTGATGTGGAACACGGAATTACTCTGCACGCAGTGCAGGGGAATCGGGCCTCAACTCGCGGCGAGGGGGAAATCTCATGGTTTTTCTCGAGTTGCGGCCGTAACCTGGGGTATATTCTCGAGTTACGACGGGGAGGGCCCTTCCAGACACGTGTTTGTGCAGCGACGTCAGGACTCCTGCCTAGGTGCGAGGGACACCTCGGGATTCTCCTCGAGTCTTGGCATGGCAATTGGGACGCGTCTCCACGTGAGGCGGGAGACCCAAGGTCCCTTTCCACGTGCCACAGGGATCCTGGGACTCCTTTCCATTTTCAAGAGGAGTCAGGCATCGTCTCCTTTGGAACCATTGATCTCCGCGGACCTCTCGAGTTTTCAAAGGATGTGAGGCCTCCGGTCGCGATGAGGCGAAGAACTCCGTCTTTCTCTGCGGTCTCCACAGGGGATTCAGACATCCCTTCGTCTTGGGAGATGCAAGACGAGCCTGCATGCAATTCACTGCAGGGATATCCGGCCTTACTTCGAGTCAGAGCATCTCGGTGTCCATTCCACTTGAGGCCACAAACTCAGGGTCCCTCTCACATACCTGTAGCTGAGAGAAGCCTCCTCTTGAGGTGCTTGTGGAAAGTTGGTATTCCTCTTGAGTCGAAGCCAGGGACTAAGCTCTCATCTCGAGTTGATTTGGGGTCCACGGAGCCCTTTCGTGTTGCTCCAGTGACCTCAGGATCCCTCTAGACTTGAGACAGTGATCTTGGGTTTTCTCTGGAGTGTCATCAAGAAAATCAAGGCTCCTTTCAGGTTTGATGTGGAACACGGAATTGCTCTGCACGCAGTGCAGGGGAATCGGGCCTCATCTCGCGGCAAGGGGGATGTCTCATGGTTTTTCTCAAGTTGCGGCCGGAACCTGGGGTATATTCTCGAGTTACGACGGGGAGGGCATTTGCAGACACGTGTTTGTTCAGCGACGTCAGGACTCCTGCCTAGGTGCGAGGGACACCTCGGGATTCTCCTCGAGTCTTGGCATGGCAATTGGGACGCCTCTCCACGTGAGGCGGGAGACCCAGGGTCCCTTTCCACGTGCCACAGGGATCCTGGGACTCCTATCCATTTTCAAGAAGAGTCAGGCATCGTCTCCTTTGGAAGCATTGATCTCGGTGGAACTCTCGAGTTTTCAAAGGATGTGAGGCCTCCGGTCTCGATGAGGCGGAGAACTAGGTCTTTCTCTGTGGTATCCACAGGGGATTCAGACATCCCTTCGTCTTGGGAGATCCAAGACGAGCCTGCATTCAATTCACTGCAGGGATATTCGGCCTTACTTCGAGTCAGAGCATCTCGGTGTCCATTCCACTTGAGGCCACAAACTCAGGGTCCCTCTCACATACCTGTAGCTGAGAGAAGCCTCCTCTTGAGGTGCTTGTGGAAAGTTGGTATTCCTCTTGAGTCGAAGCCTCGGACTAAGCTCTCATCACGAGTTGATTTCGGGTCCACGGATCCTTTTGGTGTTGCTCCAGTGACCTCAGGATCCCTCTAGACTTGAGACAGTGATCTTGGGTTTTCTCTGGAGTGCCATCAAGGAAATCAAGGCTCCTTTCACGTTTGATGTGGAACACGGAATTGCTCTGCACGCAGTGCAGCGGAATCGGGCCTCATCTCGCGGCGAGGGGGAAGTCTCATGTTTTTTCTCGAGTTGCGTCCGGAACCTGGGGTATGTTCTCGAGTTACGACGGGGAAGGCCCTTCCCGACACTTGTTTGTTCAGCGACGTCAGGACTCCTGCCTAGGTGCGAGGGACACCTCGGGATTCTCCTCGGGTCTTGGCATGGCAATTGGGACGCGTCTCCACGTGAGGCAGGAGACCCAGGGTCCCTTTCCACGTGCCACAGGGATCCTGGGACTCCTATCCATTTTCTTTTTTTTTTTTTTATTTTTTTTTTATTTTTTTTTAAATTTTTATTATTATTATTTTTTTTCCAGTGGGTTTTGTCATACATTGATATGAATCAGCCATGGATTTACATGTATTCCCAATCCCGATCCCCCCCCCCACCTCCCTCTCCACCCGATTCCTCTGGGTCTTCCCAGTGCACCAGGCCGGAGCACTTGTCTCGTGCATCCCACCTGGGCTGGTGATCTGTTTCACCATAGATAGTATACATGCTGTTCTTTTGAAATATCCCACCCTCACATTCTCCCACAAAGTTCAAAAGTCTGTTCTGTATTTCTGTGTCTCTTTTTCTGTTCTGCATATAGGGTTATCGTTATCACCTTTCTAAATTCCATATACATGTGTCAGTATGCTGTAATGTTCTTTATCTTTCTGGCTTACTTCACTCTGTATAAGGGGCTCCAGCTTCATCCATCTCATTAGGACTGGTTCAAATGAATTCTTTTTAATGGCTGAGTAATATTCCATGGTATATATGTACCACAGCTTCCTTATCCATTCATCTGCTGATGGGCATCTAGGTTGCTTCCATGTCCTGGCTATTATAAACAGTGCTGCAATGAACATTGGGGTGCACGTGTCTCTTTCAGATCTGGTTTCCTCAGTGTGTATGCCCAGAAGTGGGATTGCTGGGTCATATGGCAGTTCTATGTCCAGTTTTTTAAGAAATCTACACACTGTTTTCCATAGCGGCTCTACTAGTTTGCATTCCCACCAACAGTGTAAGAGGGTTCCCTTTTCTCCACACCCTCTCCAGCATTTATTGCTTGTAGACTTTTGGATAGCAGCCATCCTGACTGGCGTGTAATGGTACCTCATTGTGGTTTTGATTTGCATTTCTCTAATAATGAGTGATGTTGAGCATCTTTTCATGTGTTTGTTAGCCATCTGTATGTCTTCCTTGGAGAAATGTCTGTTTAGTTCTTTGGCCCATTTTTTGATTGGATCATTTATTTTTCTGGAATTGAGCTGCAGGAGTTGCTTGTATATTTTTGAGATTAGTCCTTTGTCTGTTTCTTCATTTGCTATTATTTTCTCCCAATCTGAGGGCTGTCTTTTCATCTTACTTATAGTTTCCTTTGTAGTGCAAAAGCTTTTAAGTTTCATTAGGTCCCATTTGTTTAGTTTTGCTTTTATTTCCAATATTCTGGGAGGTGGGTCATAGAGGATCTTGCTTTGATTTATGTCGGAGAGTGTTTTGCCTATGTTCTCCTCTAGGAGTTTTATAGTTTCTGGTCTTACATTTAGATCTTTAATCCATTTTGAGTTTATTTTTGTGTATGGTGTTAGAAAGTGTTCTAGTTTCATTCTTTTACAAGTGGTTGACCAGTTTTCCCAGCACCACTTGTTAAAGAGGTTGTCTTTTTTCCATTGTATATCCTTGCCTCCTTTGTCAAAGATAAGGTGTCCATAGGTTCGTGGATTTATCTCTGGGCTTTCTATTCTGTTCCATTGATCTATATTTCTGTCTTTGTGCCAGTACCATACTGTCTTGATGACTGTGGCTTTGTAGTAGAGTCTGAAGTCAGGCAGGTTGATTCCTCCAGTTCCATTCTTCTTTCTCAAGATTACTTTGGCTATTCGAGGTTTTTTGTATTTCCATACAAATTGTGAAATTCTTTGGTCTAGTTCTGTGAAAAATACCGTTGGTAGCTTGATAGGGATTGCATTGAATCTATAGACTGCTTTGGGTAGAATAGCCATTTTGACAATATTAATTCTTCCAATCCATGAACACGGTATGTTTCTCCATCTGTTTGTGTCCTCTTTGATTTCTTTCATCAGTGTTTTATAGTTTTCTATGTATAGGTCCTTTGTTTCTTTAGGTAGATATACTCCTAAGTATTTTATTCTTTTTGTTGCAATGGTGAATGGTATTGTTTCCTTAATTTCTCTGTCTGTTTTTTCATTGTTAGTATATAGGAATGCAAGGGATTTCTGTGTGTTAATTTTATATCCTGCAACTTTACTATATTCATTGATTAGCTCTAGTAATTTTCTGGTAGAATCTTTAGGGTTTTCTATGTAGAGGATCATGTCATCTGCAAACAGTGAGAGTTTTACTTCTTCTTTTCCTATCTGGATTCCTTTTACTTCTTTTTCTGCTCTGATTGCTGTGGCCAGCACTTCCAACACTATGTTGAATAGTAGTGGTGAGAGTGGGCACCCTTGTCTTGTTCCTGATTTCAGGGGAAATGCCTTCAATATTTCACCATTGAGGGTGATGCTTGCTGTGGGTTTGTCATATATAGCTTTTATTATGTTGAGGTATGTTCCTTCTATTCCTGCTTTTTGGAGAGTTTTAATCATAAATGAGTGTTGAATTTTGTCAAAGGCTTTCTCTGCATCTATTGAGATAATCATATGGTTTTTATCTTTCAATTTGTTAATGTGGTGTATTACATTGATTGATTTGCGGATATTAAAGAATCCTTGCATTCCTGGGATAAAGCCCACTTGGTCATGGTGTATGATTTTTTTAATATGTTGTTGGATTCTGTTTGCTAGAATTTTGTTAAGGATTTTTGCATCTATGTTCATCAGTGATATTGGCCTGTAGTTTTCTTTTTTTGTGGCATCTTTGTCTGGTTTTGGAATTAGGGTGATGGTGGCCTCATAGAATGAGTTTGGAAGCTTACCTTCTTCTGCAATTTTCTGGAAGAGTTTGAGTAAGATAGGTGTTAGCTCTTCTCTAAATTTTTGGTAGAATTCAGCTGTGAAGCCATCTGGTCCTGGGCTTTTGTTTGCTGGAAGATTTTTGATGACAGTTTCGATTTCCTTGCTTGTGATGGGTCTGTTAAGATCTTCTATTTCTTCCTGGTTCAGTTTTGGAAAGTTATACTTTTCTAAGAATTTGTCCATTTCATCCAAGTTGTCCATTTTATTGGCATAGAGCTGCTAGTAGTAGTCTCTTATGATCCTTTGTATTTCAGTGTTGTCTGTTGTGATCTCTCCATTTTCATTTCTAATTTTGTTAATTTGGTTTTTCTCTCTTTGTTTCTTAATGAGTCTTGCTAATGGTTTGTCAATTTTGTTTATTTTTTCAAAAAACCAGCTTTTAGCTTTGTTGATTTTTGCTATGGTCTCTTTAGTTTCTTTTGCATTTATTTCTGCCCTGATTTTTAAGATTTCTTTCCTTCTGCTAACTCTGGGGTTCTTCATTTCTTCCTTCTCTAATTGCTTTAGGTGTAGAGTTAGGTTATTTAATTGGTTTTTTTCCTGTTTCTTGATGTAAGCCTGTAATGCTATGAACCTTCCCCTTAGCACTGCTTTTACAGTGTCCCATAGGTTTTGGGTTGTTGTGTTTTCATTTTCATTCATTTCTATACATATTTTGATTTCTTTTTTGATTTCTTCTATGATTTGTTGGTTATTCAGAAGCGTGTTATTTAGCCTCCATATGTTTGAAGTTTTAACAATTTTTTCCCTGTAATTGAGATCTAATCTTACTGCACTGTGGTCAGAAAAGATAACTGGAATGATTTCAATTTTTTTGAATTTTCCAAGACCAGATTTATGGCCCAGGATGTGATCTATTCTGGAGAATGTTCCGTGTGCACTTGAGAAAAAGGTGAAGTTGATTGTTTTGGGGTGAAATGTCCTATAGATATCAATTAGGTCTAGCTGGTCCATTGTGTCATTTAAGGTTTGTGTTTCCTTGTTAATTTTCTGTTTAGTTGATCTATCCATAGTTGTGAGTGGGGTATTAAAGTCTCCCACTATTATTGTGTTACTATTAATTTCCTCTTTCATACTTGTTAGCGTTTGCCGTACATATTGCGGTGCTCCTATGTTGGGTGCATATATATTTATAATTGTTATATCTTCTTTTTTGATTGATCCTTTGATCATTATGTAGTGTCCTTCTTTGTCTCTTTTCACTTCCTTTATTTGAAAGTCTATTTTATCTGATATGAGTATTGCGACTCCTGCTTTCTTTTGGTCTCCGTTTGCATGAAATATTTTTTCCAGCCCTTCACTTTTAGTCTGTATGTGTCTCTTGTTTTGAGGTGGGTCTCTTGTAGACAGCATATATAGGGGTCTTGTTTTTGTATCCATTCAGCCAATCTTTGTCTTTTGGTTGGGGCATTCAACCCATTTACATTTAGGGTAATTATTGATAGGTGTGTTCCCGTTGCCATTTACTTTGTTGTTTTGGGTTCACATTTATAAAACCTTTCTGCATTTCCTGTCTAGAGAAGATCCTTTAGCATTTGTTGAAGAGCTGGTTTGGTGGTGCTGAATTCTCTCAGCTTTTGCTTATCTGTAAAGCTTTTGAATTCTCCTTCATATCTGAATGAGATCCTTGCTGGATACAGTAATCTAGGTTGTAGGTTATTCTCTTTCATTACTTTCAGTACGTCCTGCCATTCCCTTCTGGCCTGGAGGGTTTCTATTGATAGATCAGCTGTTATCCTTATGGGAATCCCTTTGTGTGTTATTTGTTGTTTTTCCCTTGCTGCTTTTAATATTTGTTCTTTGTGTTTGATCTTTGTTAATTTGATTAATATGTGTCTTGGGGTGTTTCGCCTTGGGTTTATCCTGTTTGGGACTCTCTGGGTTTCTTGGATTTGGGTGGCTATTTCCTTCCCCATTTTAGGGAAGTTTTCAGCTATTATCTCCTCGAGTATTTTCTCATGGCCCTTCTTTTTGTCTTCTTCTTCTGGAACTCCTATGATTCGAATGTTGGGGCGTTTCACAGTGTCCCAGAGGTCCCTGAGGTTGTCCTCATTTCTTTTGATCCTTTTTTCTTTTTTCCTCTCTGCTTCATTTACTTCCACCATTTTATCTTCTACCTCACTTATCCTATCTTCTGCCTCCGTTATTCTACTCTTGGTTCCCTCCAAAGTGTTTTTGATCTCATTCATTGCATTATTCATTTGTAATTGACTCTTTTTTATTTCTTCTAGGTCTTTATTAAACAGTTCTTGAATCTTTTCAATCTTTGTTTCCAGGCTATTTATCTGTAACTCCATTTTGTTTTCAAGATTTTGGATCATTTTTATTATCATTATTCTAAATTCTTTTTCAGGTAGATTCCCTATCTCCTCCTCTTTTGTTTGACTTGGTGGGCATTTTTCATGTTCCTTTACCTGTTGGGTATTTCTTTGCCTTTTCATCTTGTTTAGATTGCTGTATCTGGAGTGGGCTTTCTGTATTCTGGAGGTCTGTGGTTCCTTTTTGTTGTGGAGGATTAACCCAGTGGATGGGGTTAGACGATTGGCTTGTCAAGGTTTCCTGGTTAGGGAAGCTTGCATCAGTGTTCTGGTGTGTGGAACTTGATTTCTTCTCTTTGGAAAGCAATGGAGTGCCCAGTAATGAGTTTTGAGATGGGTCTATGTGTTAGGTGTGACCTTGGGCAGCCTGTATGTTGATGTTCAGGGCTATGTTCCTGCGTTGCTGGAGAATTTGCGTGGTATGTCTTGCTCTAAAACTTATTGGCTCTTGTGTGGTAGTTGGTTTCAGTGTAGGTATGGAGGCTTTTGGACAGTCACTTATCACTTAAAGTTCCTTGTAGTCAGGAGTTTTCTGGTGTTCTCAGGTTTTGGGCTTAAGTCTCCTCCCTCTGGATTTCAGTTTTATTCTTCCTGTAGTCTCAGGACTTCTCCAACTATGCAGCCCTGATAAGAAAACTTCTAGGTTAATGGCTAAAAGATTCTCCCCCGTTAGGGACACCCAGAGAGGTTCACAGAGTCACATGAAGAAGAGGAGAGGGAGGAGGGAGATAGAGATGAACAGGAGGAGAAAAAGGGGGACTCAAGAGGAGAGAGACAGATCTACACAGCTGTCTGTTCCCAGAGTGTTCTCCGTAGCCCAGTCACCTACAAAGATTCACAGAATTGGATTGGGAAGAGAAGGGGAAAGGAGGAAATAGAGGTGTTCTGAGGTAGAAAACAGAGAGTCAAGATTGGGAGAGAATAATCTTCAGTTTAAAAATAGGGCTTCTCTTCTTTTTTTTTTTTTGTAAGGTTATAGTGCATTGAAAATGAAAATTAAGGAGTAGTAGAGGAGTACTAGAGGAATTTAAAAGAAATAAGAGAAAAAGAAAAATAGAAAATAGAAGAGAAAAAGGAAAGAAAAAAAGAAAAAAAAAAGAAAGAAAAAGAAAAAAAACAGAAAAAAAAGAAAAAAAAAAAGGAAAAAAAAATTTTTTTTTCCCCCTAATTAAAAAATCGTAAAAGTCTATGGAAATGAAAGTTAAGGAGTAATGGGGGAGTAATAGGGGATTTTAAAGGAAAATAAAAGAGAAAAAAGAAAAAAGAAAAAAAGAAAAAAAAATTAAAAAAAGAGAAAAAAGTAAAATTATATCTACGAGTTTCTCTGGAGCTGTTGCGGTCAGTGTGGGTTCGGCTCAGTTTCAGATAGCTCCTCGTTCCAGCTTACGCTTCTCGATATCTACAGGCTCCTCCGGTGTAGTCAATGTTTCCTAGAGGGATTTTAATCTGTTGCACCAGTCCCTTCTGAAGCGGTTCCCTTGGTTTATTTGGCTTCTGTTTGCCGGTCTCTTCAGAGCCTCATTTCCGCCCTGACACAGGCGGGCGGAGGTGGACTCTTATTCAGGTAGCTAGTTCCGTCGCTCCGGGGGGAGGGGCTTGTGCTGCGGGGACGGGCTGGCGCTGCGGGGAGGGGCTGGCGCTGCTCTCTCCGTCTGCGCTGCTCAGGAATTGCTCTGCACGCAGTGCAGGGGAATCGGGCCTCATCTCGCGGCGAGGGGGAAGTCTCATGGTTTTTCTCGAGTTGCGGCCGGAACACAGGGTATATTCTCGAGTTACCACGGGGAGGGCCCTTCCAGACACGTGTTTGTTCAGCGACGTCAGGACTCCTGCCTAGGTGCGAGGGACACCTCGGGATTTTCCTCGAGTCTTGGCATGGCAATTGGGAGGCGTCTCCACGTGAAGCAGGAGACCCAGGGTCCCCGTCCAAGTGGACCGGGATCCTGGGACTCCTAACCATTTTCAAGAGGAGTCAGGCATCGTCTCCTTTCGAAGCATTGATCTCCGCGGACCTCTCGAGTTTTCAAAGAATGTGAGGCCTCCGGTCACGATAAGGCGGAGGACTAGGTCTTTCTCTGTGGTCTCCACAGGGGATTCAGACATCCCTTCGTCTTGGGAGATGCAAGACGAGCCTGCATTCAATTCACTGCAGGGATATCCGGCCTTACTTCGAGTCAGAGCATCTCGGTGTCCATTCCATTTGAGGCCACAAACTCAGGGTCCCTCTCACATACCTGTAGCTGAGAGAAGCCTCCTCTTGAGGTGCTTGTGGAAAGTTGGTATTCCTCTTGAGTCGAAGCCAGGGACTAAGCTCTCATCTCGAGTTGATTTGGGGTCCACGGAGCCCTTTCGTCTTGCTACAGTGACCACAGGATCCCTCTAGACTTGAGACAGTGACTTTGGGTTTTCTCTGGAGTGGCATCAAGGAAATCAAGTCTCCTTTCACGTTTGATGTGGAACACGGAATTGCTCTGCACGCAGTGCAAGGGAATCGGGCCTCATCTCGCAGCAGGGGGAAGTCTCATGGTTTTTCTCGAGTTGCGGCCGGAACCTGGGGTATATTCTCGAGTTACGATGGGGAGGGCCCTTCCAAACACGTGTTTGTTCAGCGACTTCAGGACTCCTGCCTAGGTGCGAGGGATACCTCGGGATTCTCCTCGAGTCGTGGCATGGCAATTGGGACGCGTCTCCATGTGAAGCGGGAGACCCAGAGTCCCCGTCCATGTGGACAGGGATCCTGGGACTCCTAACCATTTTCAAGAGGAGTCAGGCATCATCTCCTTTGGAAGCATTGATCTCCGCGGACCTCTCGAGTTTTCAGAGGATGTGAGGCCTCCGGTCGCGATGAGGCGGAGAACTAGGTCTTTCTCTGATGTCTCAACAGGGGATTCAGACATCCCTTCGTCTTGGGAGATGCAAGACGAGCTTGCATTCAATTCACTGCAGGGATATCCGGCCTTACTTCGAGTCAGAGCATCTCGGTGTCCATTCCACTTGAGGCCACAAACTCAGGGTCCCTCTCACATACCAGTAGCTGAGAGAAGACTCCTCTTGAGGTGCTTGTGGAAAGTTGGTATTCCTCTTAAGTCGAAGCCAGGGACTAAGCTCTCATCTCGAGTTGATTTGCGGTCCACGGAGACCTTTCATGCTGCTACAGTGGCCTCAGGATCCCTCTAGACTTGAGACAGTGACTTTGGGTTTTCTCTGGAGTGCCATCAAGGAAATCAAGGCTCCTTTCCCGTTTGATGTGGAACACGGAATTGCTCTGCACGCAGTGCAGGGGAATCGGGCCTCATGTCGCGGTGATGGGGAATTCTCATGCTTTTTTTCGAGTTGCGGCCGGAACCTTGGGTATATTCTCGAGTTACGACGGGGAGGGCACTTCCAGACACGTGTTTGTTCAGCGACGTCAGGACTCCTGCCTAGGTGCGAGGGACACTTCGGGATTCTCCACGATTGTTGGCATGGCAATTGGGACGCGTCTCCACGTGAGGCGGGAGACCCAGGGTCCCTTTCCATGTGCCACAGGGATCCTGGGACTCCTATCCACTTTCAATAGTAGTCAGGCATCGTCTCCTTTTGAAGCATTGATCTCCGTGGACCTCTCCAGTTTTCAAAGGATGTGAGGCCTCCGGTCGCGATGAGGCGGAGAACTAGGTCTTTCTCTGTGGTCTCCACAGGGGATTCAGACATCCCTTCGTCTTGGGAGATGCAAGAAGAGCCTGCATTCAATTCACTGCAGGGATATCCGGCCTTACTTCGAGTCAGAGCATCTCGGTGTCCATTCCACTTGAGGCCACAAACTCAGGGTCCCTGTCACATACCTGTAGCTGAGAGAAGTCTCCTCTTGAGGTGCTTATAGAAAGTTGCTATTCCTCTTGAGTCGAAGCCAGGGACTAAGCTCTCATCTCGAGTTGATTTGGGGTCCAAGGGGAAATTTCGTGTTGCTCCAGTGACCTCAGCATCCCTCTAGACTTGAGACAGTGATCTTGGGTTTTCTCTGGAGTGCCATCAAGGAAATCAAGGCTCCTTTCATGTTTCATGTGGAACACGGAATTGCTCTGCACGCAGTCCAGGGGAATCGGGCCTCAACTCACGGCGAGGGGGAAATCTCATGGTTTTTCTCGAGTTGCGGACGGAACCTGGGGTATATTCTCGAGTTACGACAGGGAGGGCCCTTCCAGACACGTGTTTGTTCAGCGACGTCAGGACTCCGGCCTAGGGGCGAGGGACACCTCGGGATTCTCCTCGAGTCTTGGCATGGCAATTGGGACGCGTGTCCACGTGAGGCCGGAGACCCAGGGTCCCTTTCCACGTGCCACAGGGATCGTGGGACTCCTATCCATTTTCAAGAGGAGTCAGGCATCGTCTCCTTTGGAAGCATTGATCTCCGTGGACCTCTTGAGTTTTCAAAGGATGTGAGGCCTTCGGTCGCGATGAGGCCGAGGACTAGGAATTTCTTTGTGGTCTCCACAGGGGATTCAGACATCCCGTCGTCTTGGGAGATGCAAGACGAGCCTGCTTTCAATTCACTGCAGGGATATCCGGCCTTACTTCGAGTCAGAGCATCTCGGTGTGCATTCCACTTGAGGCCACAAATTCAAGGTCCCTCTCACATACCTGTAGCTGAGAGAAGCCTCCTCTTAAGGTGCTTATGGAAAGTTGGTAGTCCTCTTGAGTCGAAGCCAGGGACTAAGCTCTCATCTCGAGTTAATTTGGGGTCCACGGAGCCCTTTCGTATTGCTCCAGTGACCTCAGGATCCCTATAGACTTGAGACAGTGATCTTGGGTTTTCTCTGGAGTGCCATGAAGGAAAGCAAGGCTCCTTTCACGTTTGATGTGGAACACGGAATTGCTCTGCACGCAGTGCAGGGGAATCGGGCCTCATCTCGCGGCGAGGGGGAAGTCTCATGGTTTTTCTCGAGTTGCGGCCGGAACCTTGGGTATATTCTCGAGTTACGACGGGGAGGGCCCTTCCAGACACGTGTTTGTTCAGCGACGTCGGACTCCTGCTTAGGTGCGAGGGACACCTCAGGATTCTCCTCGAGTCTTGGCATGGCAATTGGGACGTGTTCCACGGGAGCCGGGAGACCCAGGGTCACTTTCAACGTGCCACAGGGATCGTGGGACTCCTATCCATTTTCAAGAAGAGTCAGGCATCGTCTCCTTTGGAAGCATTGATCTCCGCAGACCTCTCGAGTTTTCAAAGGATGTGAGGCCTCCGGTCTTGATGAGGCAGAGGACTAGGTCTTTCTCTGTGGTCGCCACAGCGGATTCAGACATCCCTTCGTCTATGGAGATGCAAGACGAGCCTGCATTCAATTCACTGCAGGCATATCCGGCCTTACTTCGAGTCAGAGCATCTCGGTGTCCATTCCACTTGAGGCCACAAACTCAGGGTCCCTCTCACATACCTGTAGCTGAGAGAAGCCTCCTCTTGAGGTGCTTGTGGAAAGTTGGTATTCCTCTTGAGTCGAAGCCAGGGACTAAGCTCTCATCTAGAGTTGATTTGGGGTCCACGGAGCCCTTTCGTGTTGCTCCAGTAACCTCAGGATCGCTCTAGACTTGAGACAGTGATCTTGGGTTTTCTCTGGAGTGCCATCAAGGAAATCAAGGCTCCTTTCTCGTTTGATGTGGAAAACGGAATTGCTCTGCACGCAGTGCAGGGCAATCAGGCCTCATCTCGCGGCGAGGGGGAAGTCTCATGGTTTTTCTCGAGTTGCGGCCGGAACCTGGGGTATATTCTCGAGTTACGACGGGGAGGGCCCTTCCAGACACGTGTTTGTTCAGTGACGTCAGGACTCCTGCCTAGGTGCGAGGGACACCTCGGGATTCTCCTCTAGTCTTGGCATGGCAATTGGGACGCGTCTCCACGTGAGGCGGGAGACCCAGGGTCCCTTTCCACGTGCCACAGGGATCCTGGGACTCCTATCCATTTTCAAGAGGAGTCAGGCATCGTCTCCTTTGGAAGCATTGATCTCCGCGGACCTCTCGAGTTTTCAAAGGATGTGAGGCACCCGGTCGCTATGATGCGGAGAATTAGGTCTTTCTCTGTGGTCTCCACAGGGGATTCAGACATCCCTTCGTCTTGGGAGATGCAAGACGAGCCTGCATTCAATTCATGCAGGGATATCCGGCCTTACTTCGAGTCAGAGCATCTCGGTGTCCATTCCACTTGAGGCCACAAACTCAGGGTCCCTCAAATATACCTGTAGCTGAGAGAAGCCACCTCTTGAGGTCCTTGTGGAAAGTTGGTATTCCTCTTGAGTCTAAACCAGGGTCTAAGCTCTCATCTCGAGTTGATTTGGGGTCCACAAAGCCCTTTCCTGTTGGTCCAGTGACCTCAGGATCCCGCTAGACGTGAGACAGTGATCTTGGGTTTTCTCTGGAGAGCCATTAAGGAAATCAAGGCTCCTTTCAGGTTTGATGTGGAACACAGAATTGCTCTGCATTCAGTGCAGGGGAATCGGGCCTCAACTCGCGGCGAGGGGAAAATCTCATGGTTTTTCTCGAGTTGCGGCCGGAACCTGGGGTATATTCTCGAGTTACGACGGGGAGGGCCCTTCCAGACACGTGTTTGTTCAGAGACGTCAGGACTCCTGCCCAAGTGCGAGGGACACCTCGGGATTCTCCACGAGTCTTGGCATGGCAATTTGGACGCGTCTCCATGTGTGGCGGGAGACCCAGGGTCCCTTTCCACGTGCCACAGGGATCCTGGGACTCCTATCCATTTTCAAGAGGAGTCAGGCATCGTCTCCTTTGGAAGCATTGATCTCCGCGGACCTCTCGAGTTTTCAAAGGATGTGAGGCCTCTGGTCGCGATGAGGCGGAGAAGTCGGTCTTTCTCTGAGGTCTCCACAGGGGATTCAGACATCCCTTCTTCTTGGGAGCTGCAAGACGAGCCTGGATTCAATTCACTGCAGGGATATCCGGCCTTACTTCGAGTCAGAGCATCTCGGTGTCCATTCAACTTGAGGCCACAAACTCAGGGTCCCACTCAGACACCTGTAGCTGAGAGAAGCCACCTCTTGAGGTGCTTATGGAAATTTGGTATTCCTCTTGAGTCGAAGCCAGGGACTAAGCTCTCATCTCGAGTTGATTTGGGGTCCAAGGGGAAATTTCGTGTTGCTCCAGTGACCTCAGGATCCCTCTAGACTTCAGACAGTGATCTTGGGTTTTCTCTGGAGTGCCATCAAGGAAATCAAGGCTCCTTTCACGTTTGATGTGGAACACGGAATTGCTCTGCATGCAGTGCAGGGGAATCGGGCCTCAACTCGCGGCGAGGGGGAAATCTCATGGTTTTTCTCGAGTTGCGGCCGGAACCTGGGGTATATTCACGAGTTATGACGGGGAGGGCCCTTCCAGACACGTGTTTGTTCAGCGACGTCAGGACTCCTGCCTAGGGGCGAGGGACACCTCGGGATTCTCCTCGAGTCTTGGCATGGCAGTTGGGACGCGTCTCCACGTGAGGCGGGAGACCCAGGGTCCCTTTCCACGTGCCACAGGGATCCTGGGACCCCTATCCATTTTCAAGAGGAGTCACGCATCGTCTCCTTTGGAAGCATTGATCTCCGCGGACCTCTTGAGTTTTCAAAGGATGTGAGGCCTCCGGTCGCGATGAGGCGGAGGACTAGGTCTCTCTCTGTGGTCTCCACAGGGGATTCAGACATCCCTTCGTCTTGAGAGATGCAAGACGAGCCTGCATTCAATTCACTGCAGGGATATCCGGCCTTACTTCGAGTCAGAGCAACTCGGTGTCCATTCCACTTGAGGCGACAAACTCAGGGTCCCTCTCACATACCATTAGCTGAGATTAGCCTCCTCTTGAGGGGCTGGTGTAAAGTTGGTATTCCTCTTGAGTCGAAGCTAGGGACTAAGCTCTCATCTCGAGTTGATTTGGGGTCCACGGAGCCCTTTCGTGTTGCTACAGTGACCTCAGGATCCCTCTAGACTTGAAACAGTGATCTTGCGTTTTCTCTGGAGTGCCATTAAGGAAATCAAGGCTCCTTTCACTTTTGATGTGGACCACGGAATTGGTCTGCACGCAGTGCAGGGGTTCGGGCCTCATCTCGCGGGGAGGGGGAAGTCTCATTGTTTTTCTCGAGTTGCGGCCGGAACCTAGGGTATATTCTCGAGTTACGACGGGGAGGGCCCTTCCAGACACAGGTTTGTTCAGCGACGTGAGGACTCCTGCCTAGGTGCGAGGGACACCTCGGGATTCTCCTCGAGTCTTGGCATGGCAATTTGGACGCGTCTCCACGTGAGGCGGGAGACCCAGTGTCCCTTTCCACGTGCCACAGGGATCCTGGGACTCCTATCCATATTCAAGAGGAGTCAGGCATCGTCTCCTTTGGAAGCATTGATCTCCGCGGACCTCTCGAGTTTTCAAAGGATGTGAGGCCTCCGGTCGCGATGAGGCGGAGAACTCGGTCTTTCTCTGTGGTCTCCACAGGGGATTCAGACATCCCTTCGTCTGGGGAGATGCAAGACGAGCCTGCATTCACTCACTGCAGGGATATCCGGCCTTACTTCGAGTCAGAGTATCTCCGTGTCCATTCCACTTGAGGCCACAAATTCAGGGTCGCTCTCACATAGCTGTAGCTGAGAGAAGCCTCCTCTTGTGGTGCTTGTGGAAAGTTGGTATTCCTCTTGAGTTGAAGCCAGGGACTAATCTCTCATCTCGAGTTGATTTGGGGTCCACGGAGCCCTTTCGTGTTGCTCCAGTGACCTCGGGATCCCTCTAGACTTGAGACAGTCATCTTGGGTTTTCTCTGGAGTGCCATCAAGGAAATCAAGGCTCCTTTCACGTTTGATGTGGAACACGGAATTGCTCTGCACGCATTGCAGGGGAATCGGGCCTCATCTCGCGGCGAGGGGGAAGTCTCATGGTTTTTCTCGAGTTGCGGCCGGAACCTGGGGTATATTCTTGACTTACGACGGGGAGGGCCCTTCCAGACACGGGTTTGTTCAGCGACGTGAGGACTCCTGCCTAGGTGCGAGGGACACCTCGGGATTCTCCTCGAGTCTTGGCATGGTAATTTGGACGCGTCTCCACGTGAGGCGGGAGACCCAGGGTCCCTTTCCACGTGCCACAGGGATCCTGGGACTCCTATCCATTTTCAAGAGGAGTCAGGCATCGTCTCCTTTGGAAGCATTGATCTCCGCGGACCTCTCGAGTTTTCAAAGGATGTGAGGCCTCCGGTCGCGATGAGGCAGAGGACTAGGTCTTTCTCTGTGGTCTCCACAGGGGATTCAGACATCCCTTCGTCTTGGGAGATGCAAGACGAGCCTGCATTCAATTCGCTGCAGGGATATCCGGCCTTACTTCGAGTCAGAGCATCTCGGTGTCCATTCCACTTGAGGCCACAAACTCAGGGTCCCTCTCACATACATGTAGCTGAGAGAAGCCTCCTCTTGAGGTGCTTGTGGAAAGTTGGTATTCCTCTTGAGTCAAAGCCAGGGACTAAGCTCTCATCTCGAGTTGATTTGGGGTCCACGGAGACCTTTCGTGTTGCTCCAGTGACCTCAGGATCCCTCTAGACTTGAGACAGTGATCTTGGGTTTTCTCTGGAGTGCCATGAAGGAAATCAAGGCTCCTTTCACGTTTGAAGTGGAACACGGAATTGCTCTGCACGCAGTGCAGGGGAATCGGGCCTCATCTCGCGGCGAGGGGGAAGTCTCATGGTTTTTCTCGAGTTGCGGCCGAAACCTGGGGTATATTCTCGAGTTACGACGGGGAGGGCCCTTCCAGACACGTGTTTGTTCAGCGACGTCAGGACTCCTGCCTAGGTGCGAGGGACACCTCGGGATTCTCCTCGAGTCTTGGCATGGCAATTGGGACGCGTCTCCACGTGAGGCGGGAGACCCAGGGTCCCTTTCCACGTGCCACAGGGATCCTGGGACTCCTATCCATTTTCAAGAGGAGTCAGGCATCGTCTCCTTCGGAAGTATTGATCTCCGCGGGCCTCTCGAGTTTTCAAAGGATGTGAGGCCTCCGGTCGCCTTGAGGTGGAGGACTAGGTCTTTCTCTGTGTTCTGCACAGGGGATTCAGACATCCCTTCGTCTTGGGAGATGCAAGATGAGCCTGCATTCAATTCACTGCAGGGATATCCGGCCTTACTTCGAGTCAGAGCATCTCGGTGTCCATTCCACTTGAGGCCACAAACTCAGGGTCCCTCTCACATACCTGTAGCTGAGACAAGCCTCCTCTTGAGGGGCTTGTGGAAAGTTCGTATTCCTCTTGAGTTGAAGCCAGGGATTAATCTCTCATCTCGAGTTGATTTGGGGTCCACGGAGCACTTTCGTGTTGCTCCAGTGACCTCAGGATCCCTCTAGACTTGAGACAGTGATCTTGGGTTTTCTCTGGAGTGCCATCAAGGAAATCAAGGCTCCTTTCAAGTTTGATGTGGAACACGGAATTGCTCTGCACGCATTGCAGGGGAATCGGGCCTCATCTCGGGGCGAGGGGGAAGTCTCATGGTTTTTCTCGAGTTGCGGCCGGAACCTGCGGTATATTCTCGAGTTACGACGGGGAGGGCCCTTCCAGACACGTGTTTGTTCAGCGACGTGAGGACTCTTGCCTAGGTGCGAGGGACACCTCGGGATTCTCCTCGAGTCTTGGCATGGCAATTTGAACGCATCTCCACGTGAGGAGGGAGAACCAGGGTCCCTTTCCACGTGCCACAGGGATCCTGGGACTCCTATCCATTTTCAAGAGGAGTCAGGCATCGTCTCCTTTGGAAGCATTGATCTCCGCGGACCTCTCGAATTTTCAAAGGATGTGAGGCCACCGGTCGCGATGACGCGGAAAATTATGTCTTTCTCTGTGGTCTCCACAGGGGATTCAGACATCCCTTCGTCTTGGGAGATGCAAGACGAGCCTGCATTCAATTCACTGCAGGGATATCCGGCCTTACTTCGAGTCAGAGCATCTCCGTGTCCATTCCACTTGAGGCCACAAACTCAGGGTCCCTCTCACATACCTGTAGCTGAGAGAAGCCTCCTCTTGAGGTGCTTGTGGAAAGTTGGTATTCCTCTTGAGTCGAAGCCAGGGACTAAGCTCTAATCTCGAGTTGATTTGGGGTCCACGGAAAGCTTTCTTGTTGCTCCAGTGACATCAGGATCCCTCTAGACTTGAGACAGTGATCTTGGGTTTTCTCTGGAGTGCCATCAAGGAAATCAAGGCTCCTTTCATGTTTGATGTGGAACACGGAATTGCTCTGCACGCAGTGCAGGGGAATCGGGCTTCATCCAGCGGCGAGGGGGAAGTCTCATGGTTTTTCTCGAGTTGCGGCCGGAACCTGGGGTATATTCTCGAGTTACGACGGGGAGGGCCCTTCCAGACACGTGTTTGTTCAGCGACGTCAGGAATCCTGCCTAGGTGCGAGGGACACCTCGGGATTCTCCTCGAGTCTTGGCATGGCAATGGGGATGCGTATCCACGTGAGGCGGGAGACCCAGGGTTCCTTTCCACGTGCCACAGGGATCTTGGGACTCCTATCCTTTTCAAGAAGAGTCAGGCATCGTCTCCTTTGGAAGCATTGATCTCCGCAGACCTCTCGAGTTTTCAAAGGATGTGATGCCTCCCGTCTCGATGAGGCGGAGGACTAGGTCTTTCTCTGTCGTCTCCACAGGGGATTCAGACATCCCTTCGTCTTGGGAGATGCAAGACGAGTCTGCATTCAATTCACTGCAGGGATATCCGGCCTTACTTCGAGTCAGAGCATCTCGGTGTCCATTCCACTTGAGGCCACAAACTCAGGGTCCCTCTCACATACCTGTGGCTGCGAGAAGCCTCCTCTTCAGGTGCTTGTGGAAAGTTGGTATTCCTCTTGAGACGAAGCCAGGGACTAAGCTCTCATCTCGAGTTGATTTGGGGTCCCCGGAGCCCTTTCGTGTTGCTCCAGTGACCTCAGGATCCCTCTAGACTTGAGACAGTGATCTTGGGAATTCTCTGGAGTGCCATCAAAGAAATCAAGGCTCCTTTCACTTTTGATGTGGAACACGGAATTGCTCTGCACGCAGTGCAGGGGAATCGGGCTTCATCCAGCGGCGACGGGGAAGTCTCATGGTTTTTCTCGAGTTGCGGCCGGAACCTGGGGTATATTCTCGAGTTACTACGGGGAGGGCCCTTCCAGACACGTGTTTGTTCAGCGACGTCAGGACTCCTGCCTAGGGGCGAGGGACACCTCGGGATTCTCCTCGAGTCTTGACATGGCAGTTGGGACGCATCTCCACGTGAGGCGGGAGACCCAGGGTCCCTTTCCACGTGCCACAGGGATCCTGGGACTCCTATCCATTTTCAAGAGGCGTCAGGCATCGTCTCTTTCGGAAGTATTGATCTCCGCGGTCCTCTCGAGTTTTCAAAGGATATGAGGCCTCAGGTTGCATTGAGGTGGAGGACTAGGTCTTTCTCTGTGGTCTCCACAGGGGATTCAGACAACCCTTCGTCTTGGGAGATGCAAGACGAGCCGGCATTCAAATCACTGCAGGGATATCTGGCCTTTCTTCGAGTCAGAGCATCTCGGTGTCCATTCCACTTGACGCGACAAACTCAGGGTCCCTCTCACATACCATTAGCTGAGAGTAGCCTCCTCTTGAGGGGCTTGTGTAAAGTTGGTATTCCTCTCGATTTGAAGCCAAGGACTAAGCTCTCATCTCGAGTTGATATGGGGTCCACGGAGCCCTTTCCTTTTGCTCCAGTGACCTCAGGATCCCTCTAGACTTGAAACAGTGATCTTGGGTTTTCTCTAGAGTGCCATTAAGGAAATCAAGGCTCCTTTCACGTTTGATGTGGAACACGGAATTGGTCTGCACGCAGTGCAGGGGAATCGGGCCTCATCCAGCGGCGAGGGGGAAGTCTCATGGTTTTTCTCGAGTTGCGGCCGGAACCTGGGGTATATTCTCGAGTTACGACGGGGAGGGCCCTTCAGACACAGGTTTGTTCAGCGACCTGAGGACTCCTGCCTAGGTGCGAGGGACACTTCGGGATTCTCCTCGAGTCTTGGCATGGCAATTTGGACTCGTCTCCACGTGAGGCGGGAGACCCAGGGTCCCTTTCCACGTGCCACAGGGATCCTGGGACTCCTATCCATTTTCAAGAGGAGTCAGGCATCGTCTCCTTTGGAAGCATTGATCTCCGCGGACCTCTCGAGTTTTCAAAGGATGTGAGGCCTCCGGTCGCGATGAGGCGGAGAACTCGGTCTTTCTCTGTGGTCTCCACAGGGGATTCAGACATCCCTTCGTCTTCGGAGATGCAAGACGAGCCTGCATTCAATTCACTGCAGGGATATCCGGGCTTACTTCGAGTCAGAGCATCTCGGTGTCCATTCCACTTGAGGCCACAAACTCAGGGTCCCTCTCACATACATGTAGCTGAGAGAAGCCTCCTCTTGAGGGGCTTGTGGAAAGTTGGTATTCCTCTTGAGTCGAAGCTAGGGACTAATCTCTCATCTCGAGTTGATTTGGGGTCCACGGAGCCCTTTCGTGTTGCTCCAGTGACCTCAGGATCCCTCTAGACTTGAGACAGTGATCTTGGGTTTTCTCTGGAGTGCCATCAAGGAAATCAAGGCTCCTTTCACGTTTGATGTGGAACACGGAATTGCTCTGCACGCAGTGCAGGGGAATCGGGCCTCATTTCGCGGGGAGGGGGAAGTCTCATTGTTTTTCTCGAGTTGCGGCCGGAACATGGGGTATATTCTCGAGTTACGACGGGGAGGGCCCTTCAGACACAGGTTTGTTCAGGGACGTCAGGCCCCCTGCCTAGGTGCGAGGTACACCTCGTGATTCTCCTCGAGTCTTGCAATGGCAATTGGGACGCGTCTCCACGTGAGGCGGGAGACCCAGGGTCCCTTTCCACGTGCCACAGGGATCCTGGGACTCCTATCCATTTTCAAGAGGAGTCAGGCATCGTCTCCTTTGGGAGCATTGATCTCCGCGGACCTCTCGAGTTTTCAAAGGATGTGAGGCCTGCGGTCGCGTTGAGGTGCAGGACTAGGTCTTTCTCTGTGGTCTCCACATGGCATTCAGGCATCCCTTCGTCATGGGAGATGCAAGACGAGCCTGCATTCAATTCACTGCAGGGATATCCGGCCTTACTTCGAGTCAGAGCATCTCGGTGTCCATTCCACTTGAGGCCACAAACTCAGGGTCCCTCTCACATACCTGTGGCTACGAGAAGCCTCCTCTTCAGGTGCTTGTGGAAAGTTGGTATTCCTCTTGAGTCGAAGCCAGGGACTAAGCTCTCATCTCGAGTTGATTTGGGGTTCACGGAGCCCTTTCGTGTTGCTCCAGTGACCTCAGGATCCCTCTAGACTTGAGACAGTGATCTTGGGTTTTCTCTGGAGTGCCATCAAGGAAATCAAGGCTCCTTTCACGTTTGATGTGTAACACGGAATTGCTCTGCACGCAGTGCAGGGGAATCGGGCCTCATCCAGCGGCGAGGGGGAAGTCTCATGGTTTTTCTCGAGTTGCGGCCGGAACCTGGGATATATTCTCGAGTTACGACGGGGAGGGCCCTTCCAGACACGTGTTTGTTCAGCGACGTCAGGAAACCTGCCTAGGTGCGAGGGACACCTCGTGATGCTCCTCGAGTCTTGGCATGGCAATGGGGACGCGTCTCCACGTGAGGCGGGAGACCCACGGTCCCTTTCCACGTGCCACAGGGATCCTGGGACTCCTATCCATTTTCAAGAGGAGTCAGGCATCGTCTCCTTTGGAAGCATTGATCTCCGCGGACCTCTCGAATTTTCAAAGAATGTGAGGCCTCCGGTCGCGTTGAGGCGGAAAATTAGGTCTTTCTCTGTGGTCTCCACAGGGGATTGAGACATCCCTTCGTCTTGGGAGATGCAAGACGAGCCCGCATTCAATTCACTGCAAGGATATCCGGCCTTACTTCGAGTCAGAGCATCTCGGTGTCCATTCCACTTGATGCCACAAACTCAGGGTCCCTCTCACATACCTGTAGCTGAGAGAAGCCTCCTCTTGAGGTGCTTGTTGAAAGTTGGTATTCCTCTTGAGTCGAAGCCAGGGACTAAGCTCTCATCTCGAGTTGATTTGGGGTCCACGGAGCCCTTTCCTTTTGCTACAGTGACCTCAGCATCCCTCTAGACTTGAGACAGTGGTTTTGGGTATTATCTGGAGTGCCACCAAGGAAATCAAGGCTCCTTTCACGTTTGATGTGGAACACGGAATTGCTCTGCACGCAGTGCAGGGGAATCGGGCCTCATCTCGATGCGAGGCGGACGTCTCATGGTTTTTCTCGAGTAGCGCCCGGAACCTGGGGTATATTCCTGAGATCCGACGGGGAGGGCCCTTCCAGACATGTGTTTGTTCAGCGACGTCAGGACTCCTGCCTAGGTGCGAGGGACACCTCGGGATTCTCCTCGAGTCTTGGCATGGCAATTGGGACGCGTCTCCACGTGAGGCGGGAGACCCAGTGTCCCTTTCCACGTGCCACAGGGATCCTGGGACTCCTATCCATTTTCAAGAGGAGTCAGGCATCGTCTCCTTTGGAAGCATTGATCTCCGTGGCCTCTCGAGTTTTCAAAGGATGTGAGGCCTCCGGTCGCGATGAGGCGGAGAACTAGGTCTTTCTCTGTGGTCTCCACAGGGAATTCAGACATCCCTTCGTCTTGGGAGATGCAAGACGAGCCTGCATTCAATTCACTGCAGGGATATCTTGCCTTACTTCGAGTCAGATCATCTCGGTGTCCATTCCACTTGAGGCCACAAACTCAGGGTCCCTCTCACATACCTATAGCTGAGAGAAGCCTCCTCTTGAGGTGCTTGTGGAAAGTTGGTAGTCCTCTTGAGTCGAAACCAGGGACTAAGCTCTCATCTCTAGTTGATTTGGGGTCCACGGAGCCCTTTCGTGTTGCTCCAATGACCTCAGGATCCCTCTAGACTTGAGACAGGGATCTTGGGTTTTCTCTCGAGTGCCATCAAGGAAATCAAGGCTCCTTTCACGTTTGATGTGGAACACGGAATTGCTCTGCACGCAGTGCAGCGGAATCGGGCCTCATCTCGCGACGAGGGGGAAGTCTCATGGTTTTTCTCGAGTTGCGGCCGGAACCTGGGGTATATTCTCGAGTTACGACGGGGAGGGCCCTTCCAGACACGTGTTTGTTCAGCGACGTCAGGACTCCTGCCTAGGTGCGAGGGACACCTCGGGATTCTCCTCGAGTCTTGGCATGGCAATTGGGACGCGTCTCCACGTGAAGTGGGAGACCCAGGGTCCCCGTCCATGTGGACAGGGATCCTGGGACTCCTAACCATTTTCAGGAGGAGTCAGGCATCGTCTCCTTTGGAAGCATTGATCTCCGTGGACCTCTCGAGTTTTCAAAGGATGTGAGGAGTCCGTTCGCGTTGAGGCGGAGGACTAGGTCTTTCTCTGTGGTCTCCACAGGGGATTCAGACATCCCTTCGTCTTGGGAGAAGCAAGACGTGCCTGCATTCAATTCACTGCAGGGATATCCGGCCTTACTTCGAGTCAGAACATCTCGGTGTCCATTCGACGTGAGGCCACAAACTCAGGGTCCCTCTCACATACCTGTAGCTGAGAAAAGCCTCCTCTTGAGGTGCTTGTGGAAAGTTGGTATTCCTCTTGAGTCGAAGCCAGGGACGAAGCTCTCATCTCGAATTGATTGGGGGTCCACGGAGCCCTTTCCTGTTGCGCCAGTGACCTCAGGATCCCTCTAGACTTGAGACAGTGATCTTGGGTTTTCTCTGAAGTGCCATCAAGGAAATCAAGGCTCCTTTCAAATTTGATGTGGAACACGGAACTGCTCTGCACGCAGTGCAGGGGAATCGGGCCTCATCTCGGGGCAAGTGGGAAGTCTGATGGTTTTTCTCGAGTTGCGGCCGGTACCTTGGCTATATTCTCGAGTTACGACGGTGAGGGCCCTTCCAGACATTTGTTTGTTCAGCGATGTCAGGACTCCTGCCTAGGTTGAGGGACACCTCGGGATTCTCCTCGAGGCTTGGCATGGCTATTGGGACGCGTCTCCACATGAGGCGCGAGTCCCAGGGTCCCTTTCCACGTGCCACAGGGATCCTGGGACTCCTATCCATTTTCGAGAGGAGTCAGGCATCGTCTCCTTTGGAAGCATTCATCTCCGCGGACCTCTCGAATTTTCAAAGGATGTGAGACCTCCGGTCGCGATGAGGCGGAGAACTAAGGATTTCTCTGTGGTCTCCACAGGGGATTCAGACATCCCTTCATCTTGGGAGATGCAAGACGAGCCTGCATTCAATTCACTGCAGGGATATCCGGCCTTCCTTCGAGTCAGAGCATCTCGGTGTCCATTCCACTTGAGGCCACAAACTCAGGGTCCCTCTCACATACCTTTAGCTGAGAGTAGCCTCCTCTTGAGGGGCTTGTGTAAAGTTGGTATTCCTCCCGATTTGAAGCCAAGGACTAAGCTCTCATCTCGAGTTGATATGGGGTCCACGGAGCCCTTTCCTGTTGCTCCAGTGACCTCAGGATCCCTCTAGACTTGAAACAGTGATCTTGGGTTTTCTCTAGAGTGCCATTAAGGAAATCAAGGCTCCTTTCACGTTTGATGTGGAACACGGAATTGGTCTGCACGCAGTGCAGGGGAATCCGGCCTCATCCAGCGGCGAGGGGGAAGTCTCATGGTTTTTCTCGAGTTGCTGCCGGAACCTGGGGTATATTCTCGAGTTACGACGGGGAGGGCCCTTCAGACACAGGTTTGTTCAGCGACCTGAGGACTCCTGCCTAGGTGCGAGGGACACTTCGGGATTCTCCTCGAGTCTTGGCATGGCAATTTGGACTCGTCTCCACGTGAGGCGGGAGACCCAGGGTCCCTTTCCACGTGCCACAGGGATCCTGGGACTCCTATCCATTTTCAAGAGGAGTCAGGCATCGTCTCCTTTGGAAGCATTGATCTCCGCGGACCTCTCGAATTTTCAAGGGATGTGAGGCCTCCGGTCGCGATGAGGCGGAGAACTCGGTCTTTCTCTGTGGTCTCCACAGGGGATTCAGACATCCCTTCGTCTTCGGAGATGCAAGACGAGCCTGCATTCAATTCACTGCAGGGATATCCGGGCTTACTTCGAGTCAGAGCATCTCGGTGTCCATTCCACTTGAGGCCACAAACTCAGGGTCCCTCTCACATACATGTAGCTGAGAGAAGCCTCCTCTTGAGGGGCTTGTGGAAAGTTCGTATTCCTCTTGAGTTGAAGCCAGGGACTAATCTCTCATCTCGAGTTGATTTGGGGTCCACGGAGCCCTTTCGTGTTGCTCCAGTGACCTCAGGATCCCTCTAGACTTGAGACAGTGATCTTGGGTTTTCTCTGGAGTGCCATCAAGGAAATCAAGGCTCCTTTCACGTTTGATGTGGAACACGGAATTGCTCTGCACGCATTGCAGGGGAATCGGGCCTCATCTCGCGGCGAGGGGGAAGTCTCATGGTTTTTCTCGAGTTGCGGCCGGAACCTGGGGTATATTCTCGAGTTACGACGGGGAGGGCACTTCCAGACACGTGTTTGTTCAGCGATTTCAGGACTCCTGCCTAGGTGGGAGGGACACCTCGAATTCTCCTCGAGTCTTGGCATGGCAATTGGGACGCGTCTCCACGTGAGGCGGGAGACCCACGGTCCCTTTCCACGTGCCACAGTGATCCTGGGACTCCTATCCATTTTCAAGAGAAGTCAGGCATCGTCTCCTTTGGAAGCATTGATCTCCGTGGCCTGTCGAGTTTTCAAAGGATGTGAGGCCTCCGGTCACGACGAGGTGGAGGACTAGGTCTTTCTCTGTGGTCTCCAGAGGGGATTCAGACATCCCTTCGTCTTGGGAGATGCAAGACGAGCCTGCATTCAATTCACTGCAGGGATATCCGGCCTTACTTCGAGTCAGATCATGTCGGTGTCCATTCCACTTGAGGCCACAAACTCAGGGTCCCTCTCACATACCTGTAGCTGAGAGAAGCCTCCTCTTGAGGTGCTTGTGGAAAGTTGGTATTCCTCTTGAGTCGAAGCCAGGGACTAAGGTTTCATCTCGAGTTGATTTGGGGTCCACGGAGCCCTTTCGTGTTGCTCCAGTGACCTCAGGATCCCTCTAGACTTGAGACAGTGATCTTGGGTTTTCTCTGGAGTGCCATCAAGGAAATCAAGGCTCCTTTCACGTTTGATGTGGAACACGGAATTGCTCTGCACGCAGTGCAGGGGAATCGGGCCTCATTTCGCGGCGAGGGGGAAGTCTCACGGTTTTTCTCGAGTTGCGTCCGGAACCTGGGGTATATTCTCGAGTTACGACGGGGAGGGCCCTTCCAGACACGTGTTTGTTCAGCGACGTCAGGCCTCCTGCCTAGGTGCGAGGTACACCTCGTGATTCTCCTCGAGTCTTGCAATGGCAATTGGGACGCGTCTCCACGTGAGGCGGGAGACCCAGGGTCCCTTTCCACGTGCCACAGGGATCCTGGGACTCCTATCCATTTTCAAGAGGAGTCAGGCATCGTCTCCTTTGAGAGCATTGATCTCCGCGGACCTCTCGAGTTTTCAAAGGATGTGAGGCCTGCGGTCGCGTTGAGGTGCAGGACTAGGTCTTTCTCTGTGGTCTCCACATGGCATTCAGGCATCCCTTCGTCATGGGAGATGCAAGACGAGCCTGCATTCAATTCACTGCAGGGATATCCGGCCTTACTTCGAGTCAGAGCATCTCGGTGTCCATTCCACTTGAGGCCACAAACTCAGGGTCCCTCTCACATACCTGTGGCTACGAGAAGCCTCCTCTTCAGGTGCTTGTGGAAAGTTGGTATTCCTCTTGAGTCGAAGCCAGGGACTAAGCTCTCATCTCGAGTTGATTTGGGGTACACGGAGCCCTTTCGTGTTGCTCCAGTGACCTCAGGTTCCGTCTAGACTTGAGACAATGATCTTGGGTTTTCTCTGGAGTGTCATCAAGTAAATCAAGGCTCCTTTCACGTTTGATGTGGAACACGGAATTGCTCTGCACGCAGTGCAGGGGAATCGGGTCTCATCTCACGGCGAGGGGGAAGTCTCATGGTTTTTCTCGAGTGACGGCCGGAACCTTTGGTATATTCTCGCGTTACGACGGGGTGTGCCCTTCCAGACACGTGTTTGTTCAGCGATGTCAGAACCAATGCCTAGGTTCGATGGACACCTCGGGGTTCTCTTCGAGTCTTGGCATGACAATTGGGACGCGTCTCCACGTGAGGCGGGAGACCCAGGGTCCCTTTCCATGTGCCACAGGGATCCTGGGACTCCTATCCATTTTCGAGAGGAGTCAGGCATCGTCGCCTTTGGAAGCATTGATCTCCGTGGAACTCTCGAGTTTTCAAAGGATGTGAGGCTTCCGGTCGCGATGAGGCGGAGAACTAGGTCTTTCTCTGTGGTCTCCACAGGGGATTCAGACATCCCTTCGTCTTGGGAGATGCAAGACGAGCCTGCATTCAATTCACTGCAGGGATATCCGGTCTAAATTCGAGTCAGAGTTTCTCGGTGTCCATTCCACTTGAGGCCACAAACTCAGGGTCCCTCTCACATACCTGTAGCTGAGAGAAGCCTCCTCTTGAGGTGCTTGTGGAAAGTTGGTATTCCTCTTGAGTCTAAACCAGGGACTAAGCTCTCATCTCGAGTTGATTTGGGGTCCACAGAGCCCTTTCGTGTTGCTACAGTGACTTCAGGATCCCTCTTGACTTGAGACAGTGATCTTGGGTTTTCTCTGGAGTGCCATCAAGGAAATCAAGGCTTTTTTCTCGTTTGATCTGGAATACGGAATTGCTCTGCACGCAGTGCAGGGGAATCGGGCCTCACCTCACAGCGAGGGGGAAGTCTCATGGTTTTTCTCGAGTTGCGACCGGAACCTGGGGTATATTCTCGAGTTACGACGGGGAGGGCCCGTTCAGACACGTGTTTGTTCAGCCACGTCAGGACTCCTGCCTAGGTCCCAGGGACACCTCGGGATTCTCCTCGAGTTTTGGCATTGCCATTGGGACTCGTCTCCACGTGAGGCGGGAGACCCAGGGTCCCTTTCCACGTGCCACAGGGATCCTGGGACTCCTATCAATTTTCAAGAGTAGTCAGGCATCTTCTCCTTTGGAAGCATTGATCTCCGCGGACCTCTCGAGTTTTCAAAGGATGTGAGGCCTCCGGTCGTGATGAGGTGGAGAACTAGGTCTTTCTCTGTGGTCTCCACAGGGGATTCAGACATCCCTTCGTCTTGGGAGATGCAAGACGAGCCTGCATTCAATTCACTGCAGGGATATGCGGCCTTACTTCGAATCAGAGCATCTCGGTGTCCATTCCACTTGAGGCCACAAAATCAGGGTCCCTATCACATAACTGTAGCTGAGAGAAGCCTCCTCTTGAGGTGCTTGTGGAAAGCTGGTATTCCTCTTGAATCGAAGCCAGGGACTAAGCTCTCATCTCGAGTTGATTTGGGGTCGACGGAGCCCTTTCGTGTTGCTCCAGTGACCTCAGGATCCCTCTAGACTTGAGACAGTGATCTTGGGTTTTCTCTGGAGTGCCATCAAGGATATCAAGGCTCCTTTCAACTTTGATGTGGAACACGGAATTGCTCTGCACGCAGTGCAGGGGAATCGGGCCTCATTTCGCGGCGAGGGGGAAGTCTCATGGTTTTTCTCGAGTTGCGACCGGAACCTGGGGCATATTCTCGAGTTACGACGGGGAGGGTCCTTCCAGACCCGTGTTATTTCAGCGACGTCAGGACTCCTGCCTAGGTGCGAGGGACACCTCGGGATTCTCCTCGAGTCTTGGCATGGCAATTGGGACGAGTCTCCACGTGAGGCGGGAGACCCAGGGTCCCTTTCCAAGTGCCACAGGGATCCTGGGACTCCTATCCATTTTCAAGAAGAGTCAGGCATCGTCTCCTTTGGAAGCATTGATCTCTGCAGACCTCTTGAGTTTTCAAAGGATGTGATGCCTCCGGTCTCGATGAGGCGGAGGACTAGGTCTTTCTCTGTCGTCTCCACAGGGGATTCACATCCCTTCTTCTTGGGAGATGCAAGACGAGCCTGCATTCAATTCACTGCAGGGATATCCGGCCTTACTTCGAGTCAGAGCATCTCGGTGTCCATTCCACTTGAGGCCAAGAACTCAGTGTCCCTTTCACATACTTGTGGCTGCGAGACGCCGCCTTTTCACGTGCTTGTGGAAAGTTGGTATTCCTCTTGAGTGGAAGCCAGGGACTAAGCTCTCATCTCGAGTTGATTTGGGGTCCACGGAGCCCTTTCGTGTTCTTCCCGTGACCTCAGGATCCCTCTAGACTTGAGACAGTGATCTTGGGTTTTCTCTGGAGTGCCGTCAAGGAAATCAAGGCTCCTTTCACTGCTGATGTGGAACGGGGAATTGCTCTGCACGCAGTGCAGGGGAATCAGGGCTAATCTCGCGGCGAGGGGGAATTCTCATGGTACTTCTCGAGTTGCGGCCGGAACCTGGGGTATATTCTTGAGTTACGACAGGGAGGGCCCTTCCAGACACGTGTTTGTTCAGCGACGTCAGGACTCCAGCCTATGTGCGAGGGAAAACTCGGGATTCTCCTTGAGTGTTGGCATGACAATTGGGACTCTTCTCCACGTGAGGCGGGAGACCCAGGGTCCCTTTCCACGTGCCACAGGGATCCTGGGACTCCTATCCATTTTCAAGAGGAGTCAGGCATCGTCTCCTTTGGAAGCATTGTTTTCTGCGGACCTCTCGAGTTTTCAAAGGATGTCAGGCCTCCGGTTGCGATGAGGCGGACAACTAAGTCTATCTCTGTGGTCTCCACAGGGGATTCCGACACCATTCGTCTTGGGAGATGAAAGACGAGCCTGCATTCAATTCACTGCAGCGATATCTGGCCTTACTTCGAGTCAGAGCATCTCGGTGTCCATTCCACTTGAGGCCACAAACTCAGGGTCCCTCTCACATACATGTTGCTGAGAGAAGCCTCCTCTTGAGGTGCTTGTGGAAAGTTGGGATTCCACTTGAGTCGAAGCCAGGGACTAAGCTCTCATCTCGAGTTGATTTGCGGTCCACGGAGGCCTTTCGTGTTGCTACATTGACCTCAGGATCCCTCTAGACTTGAGACAGTGACTTTGGGTTTTCTCTGGAGTGCCATCAAGGAAATCAAGACTCCTTTCACGTTTGATGTGGAACACGGAATTGCTCGGCACGCAGGGCAGGGGAATGGGGCCTCATCTCGCGTCAAGAGGGAAGTCTCATGGTTTTTCTCGAGTTACGGCCGGAACCTGCGGTATATTCTCGAGTTACGACGGGGAGGGGCCCTTCCAGACACTTGTTTGTTCACCGACGTCATGACTCCTCCCTAGGTGCGAGGGACACCTCGGGATTCTCCTCGAGTATTGGCATGGCAATTGGGACGCGTCTCCCCGTGAGGCGGGAGACCCAGGGTCCCTTTCCACGTGCCACAGGGATCCTGGGACTCCTATCCATTTTCAAGAGGAGTCAGGCATCGTCTCCTTTGGAATCATTGATCTCCGCTGACCTCTCGAGTTTTCAGAGGATGTGAGGCCTCCGTTCGCGATGAGGCGGAGAACTACGTCTTTCTCTTTGGTCTCCACAGGGGATTCAGACATCCCTTCGTCTTGGGAGATGCAAGAGGAGCCTGCATTCAATTCACTGCAGGGATATCCGGCCTTACTTCGAGTCAGAGCATCTCGCTGTCCATTCCACTTTAGGCCACAAACTCAGGGTCCCTCTCACATACCTGTAGCTGAGAGAAGCCTCCTCTTGAGGTGCTTGTGGAAAGTTGGTATTCCTCTTGAGTCGAAGCCAGGGACTAAGCTCTCATCTCGAGTTGATTTGGAGTCCACGGAGCCCTTTCGTGTTGCTCCAGTGACCTCAGGATCCCTCTAGACTTGAGACAGTGATCTTGGATTTTCTCTGGAGTGCCGTCAAGGAAATCGAGGCTCCTTTCACGTTTGATGTGGAACACGGAATTGCTCTGCACGCAGTGCAGGGGAATCGGGCCTCATCTCGCGGCGAGGGGGAAGTCTCATGGTTTTTCTCGAGTTGCGGCCTGAACCTGGGGTATATTCTCGAGTTACAACGGGGAGGGCACTTCCAGACACGTGTTTGTTCAGCGACGTCAGGATTCCTGCCTAGGTGCGAGGGACACCTCGGTATTCTCCTCGAGACTTGGCATGGCAAGTGGGATGCGCCTCCATGTGAGGAGGGAGACCCAGGGTCTCTTTCCTCGTGCCAGAGGTATCCTGTGATTCCTATCAAATTTCAAGAGGAGTCAGGCATCCTCTCCTTTGGAAGCATTGATCTCCGCGGACCTCTCGAGTTTTCAAAGAATGTGAGGCCTCCGGTCGCGATGAAGAGGAGAACTAGGTCTTTCTCTGTGGTCTCCACAGGGGATTCAGACATCCCTTCGTCTTGGGAGATGCAAGACGAGCCTGCATTCAATTCACTGCAGGGATATCTGGCCTTACTTTGAGTCAGAGCATCTCGGTGTCCATTTCACCTGAGGCCACAAACTCAGGGTCCCTCTCACATACCTGTAGCTGAGAGAAGCCTCCTCTTGAGGTGCTTGTGGAAAGTTGGTATTCCTCTTGAGTGGAAGCCAGGGACTAAGCTCTCATCTCGAGTTGATTTGGGGTCCACGGAGCCCTTTCGTGTTCTTCCCGTGACCTCAGGATCCCTCTAGACTTGAGACAGTGATCTTGGGTTTTCTCTGGAGTGCCGTCAAGGAAATCAAGGCTCCTTTCACTGCTGATGTGGAACGGGGAATTGCTCTGCACGCAGTGCAGGGGAATCAGGGCTAATCTCGCGGCGAGGGGGAATTCTCATGGTACTTCTCGAGTTGCGGCCGGAACCTGGGGTATATTCTCGAGTTACGACGGGGAGGGCCCTTCCAGACACGTGTTTGTTCAGCGACGTCAGGACTCCAGCCTATGTGCGAGGGAAAACTCGGGATTCTCCTTGAGTGTTGGCATGACAATTGGGACTCTTCTCCACGTGAGGCGGGAGACCCAGGGTCCCTTTCCACGTGCCACAGGGATCCTGGGACTCCTATCCATTTTCAAGAGGAGTCAGGCATCGTCTCCTTTGGAAGCATTGTTTTCTGCGGACCTCTCGAGTTTTCAAAGGATGTCAGGCCTCCGGTTGCGATGAGGCGGACAACTAAGTCTATCTCTGTGGTCTCCACAGGGGATTCCGACACCATTCGTCTTGGGAGATGAAAGACGAGCCTGCATTCAATTCACTGCAGCGATATCTGGCCTTACTTCGAGTCAGAGCATCTCGGTGTCCATTCCACTTGAGGCCACAAACTCAGGGTCCCTCTCACATACATGTAGCTGAGAGAAGCCTCCTCTTGAGGTGCTTGTGGAAAGTTGGGATTCCATTTGAGTCGAAGCCAGGGACTAAGCTCTCATCTCGAGTTGATTTGCGGTCCACGGAGGCCTTTCGTGTTACTACATTGACCGCAGGATCCCTCTAGACTTGAGACAGTGATCTTGGGTTTTCTCTGGAGTGCCATCAAGGAAATCAAGACTCCTTTCACGTTTGATGTGGAACATGGAATTGCTCGGCACACAGTGCAGGGGAATGGGGCCTCATCTCGCGTCGAGGGGGAAGTCTCATGGTTTTTCTCGAGTTACGGCCGGAACCTGCGGTATATTCTCGAGTTACGACGGGGAGGGGCCCTTCCAGACACTTGTTTGTTCACCGACGTCATGACTCCTCCCTAGGTGCGAGGGACACCTCGGTATTCTCCTCGAGTATTGGCATGGCAATTGGGACGCGACTCCACGTGAGGCGGGAGACCGAGGGTCCCTTTCCACGTGCCACAGGGATCCTGGGACTCCTATCCATTTTCAAGAGGAGTCAGGCATCGTCTCCTTTGGAAGCATTTATCGCCGCGGACCTCTCGAGTTTTCAAAGGATGTGAGGACTCCGGTCGCGATGATGCGGAGAACTAGGTCTTTATCTGTTGTTTCCACAGGGGATTCAGACATCCCTTCGTCTTGGGAGATGCAAGACGAGCCTGCATTCAATTCACTGCAGGGATATCTGGCCTAACTTCGATTCAGAGCATCTCGGTGGACATTCCACTTGAGGCCACAAACTCAGGGTCCCTCTCACATACCTGTAGCTGAGAGAAGGCTCCTCTTGAGGTGCTTGTGCAAACTTGGTATTCCTCTTGCGTTGAAGCCAGGAACTAAGCTCTCATCTCGAGTTGATTTGGGGTCCACGAAACCATTTCATGTTGGTCCAGTGACCTCAGGATCCCTCTAAACTTGAGACAGTGATCTTGGGTTTTCTCTGGAGTGCCATCAAGGAAATCAAGGCTCCGTTTACGTTTGATGTGGAACACGGAATTGCTCTGCACGCAGTGCAGGGGAATCGGGTCTCATCTCGCGGCGAGGGGGAAGTCTCATGGTTTTTCTCGAGTTGTGGCCGGAACCTGGGGTATATTTTTAAGTTACGACGGGGAGGGCCCTTCCAGACACGTGTTTGTTCAGCGACGTCAGGACTCATGCCTAGGTGTGAGGGACACCTCGGGATTCTCCTCGAGTCTTGGCATGGCAATCGGGACGCGTCTCCACATGAGGCGGGAGACCCAGTGTCAATTTCCACGTTCCACAGGGATCCTGGGACACCTATCTATTTTCAAAAGGAGTCAGGCATTATCTCCTTTGGAAGCATTGATCTCCGCGGACCTCTCGAGTTTTCAAAAGATGTGAGGCCTCCGGTCGCGATGAGGCGGAGAACTCGGTCTTTCTCTGTGTTCTCCACAGGGGATTCAGACATCCCTTCGTCTTGGGAGATGCAAGACGAGCCTGCATTCAATTCACTTCAGGGATATCCGGTCTTACTTCGAGTCAGAGCATCTCGGTGTCCATTCCACTTGAGGCCACAAACTCAGGGTCCCTCTCACATACCTGTAGCTGAGAGAAGCCTCCTCTTGAGGTGCTTGTGGAAAGTGGGTATTCCTCTTGAGGCGAAGCCAGGGACTAAGCTCTCATCTCGAGTTGATTTGGGGTCCACGGAGCCCTTTCCTGTTGGTCCAGTAACCTCAGGATCCCTCTAGACTTGAGACAGTGATCTTGGGTTTTCTCTGGAGTGCCATCAAGGAAATCAAGGCTCCGTTTACGTTTGATGTGGAACACGGAATTGCTCTGCACGCAGTGCAGGGGAATCGGGCCTCATCTCGCGGCGAGGGGGAAGTCTCATGGTTTTTCTCGAGTTGTGGCCGGAACCTGGGGTATATTTTCAAGTTACGATGGGGAGGGCCCGTCCAGACACGTGTTTGTTCAGCGACGTCAGGACTCCTGCCTAGGTGCGAGGGACACCTCGGGATTCTCCTCGAGTCTTGGCATGGCAATTTGGACGGGTCTCCACGTGAGGCGGGAGACCCAGGGTCCCTTTCCACGTGCCACAGGGATCCTGGGACTCCTATCCATTTTCAAGAGGAGTCAGGCATCGTCTCCTTTGGAAGCATTGATCTCCGTGGACCTCTCGAATTTCCAAAGGATGTGAGGCCTCCTGTCGCGATGAGGCGGAGAACTCGGTCTTTCTCTGTTGTCTCCACAGGGGATTCAGGCATCCCTTCGTCTTGGGAGATGCAAGACGAGCCTGCATTCAGTTCACTGCAGGGATATCCGGCCTTACTTCGAGTCAGAGCATCTCGGTGTCTATTCCACATGAGGCCACAAACTCAGGGTCCCTGTCACATACCTGTAGCTGAGAGAAGCCTCCTCTTGAGGTGCTTGTGGAAAGTTGGTATTCATCTTGAGTCAAAGCCAGGGACTAAGCTCTCATCTCGAGTTGATTTGGGGTCCACGGAGCCCTTTCGTGTTTCTCCAGTGACCT
The DNA here is from genome assembly GCF_033118175.1 of Dama dama. Taxonomy (NCBI): domain Eukaryota; kingdom Metazoa; phylum Chordata; class Mammalia; order Artiodactyla; family Cervidae; genus Dama; species Dama dama. The sequence goes on from NC_083709.1 coordinate 7,133,133, forward strand.
CAGGATCCCTCTAGACTTGAGACAGTGATCTTGGGTTTTCTCTGGAGTGCCATCAAGGAAATCGAGGCTCCTTTCACGTTTGATGTGGAACACGGAATTGCTCTGCACGCAGTGCAGGGGAATCGGGCCTCATCTCGCGGCGAGGTGGAAGTCTCATGGTTTTTCTCGAGTTGCGGCCAGAACCTGGGGTATATTCTCGAGTTACGACGGGGAGGGCCCTTCCAGACACGTGTTTGCTCAGCGACGTCAGGACTCCTGCCTAGGTGCGAGGGACACCTCGGGATTCTCCTCGAGTCTTGGCATGGCAATTGGGACGCGTCTCCACGTGAGGCGGGAGAAACAGGGTACCTTTCCACGTGCCACATGGATCCTGGGACTCCTATCTATTTTCAAGAGGCGTCAGGCATCGTCTCCTTTGGAAGCATTGATCTCCGCGGACCTCTCGAGTTTTCAAATGATGTCAGGCCTCCGGTCGCGTTGAGGCGGAGGACTAGGTCTTTCTCTGTGGTCTCCACAGGGGATTCAGACATCCTTTCGTCTTTGGAGATGGAAGACGAGCCTGCATTCAATTCACTGCAGGGATATCCGGCCTTATTTCGAGTCAGAGCATCTCGGTGTCCATTCCACTTGAGGCCACAAACTCAGGGTCCCTCTCACATACCTGTAGCTGAGAGAAGCCTCCTCTTGAGGTGCTTGTGGAAGTTGGTATTCCTCTTGAGTCGAAGCCAGGGACTAAGCTCTCATCTCGAGTTGATTTGGGGTCCCTGGAGCCCTTTCGTGTTGCTCCCGTGACCTCAGGATCCCTCTAGACTTGAGACAGTGATCTTGGGTTTTCTCTGGAGTGCCATCAAGGAAATCGAGGCTCCTTTCACGTTTGATGTGGAACACGGAATTGCTCTGCACGCAGTGCAGGGGAATCGGGCCTCATCTCGTGGCGAGTTGGAAGTCTCATGGTTTTGCTCGAGTTGCGGCCGAAACCTGGGGTATATTCTCGAGTTCCGACGGGGAGGGCCCTTCCAGACACGTGTTTGTTCAGCGACGTCAGGACTCCTGCCTAGGATCGAGGGACACCTCGGGATTCTCCTCGAGTCTTGGCATGGCAATTGGGACGCGTCTCCACGTGAGGCGGGAGACCCAGGTCCCTTTCCACGTGCCACAGGGATCCTGGGACTCCCATCCATTTACAAGAGGAGTCAGGCATCGTCTCCTTTGGAAGCATTGATCTCCGCGGACCTCTCGAATTTTCAAATGATGTGAGGCCTCAGGTCGCAATGAGGCGGAGGAATAGGTCTTTCTCTGTCGTCTCCACAGGGGATTCAGACATCCCTTTCCCTTGGGAGATGCAGGACAAGCCTGCATTCAATTCACTGCAGTGATATCCGGCCTTAGTTCGAGTCAGAGCATCTCGGTGTCCATTCCACTTGAGGCCACAAACTCAGGGTCCCTGTCACATACCTGTAGCTGAGAGAAGCCTCCTCTTGAGGTGCTTGTGGAAAGTTGGTATTCCTCTTGAGTCGAAGTCAGGGACTAAGCTCTCATCTCGAGTTGATATGGGGTCCACGGAGCCCTTTCGTGTTGCTCCAATGACCTCAGGATCCCTCTAGACTTGAGACAGTGATCTTGGGTTTTCTCTGGAGTGCCATCAAGGAAATCAAGGCTCCTTTCACGTTTGATGTGGAACACGGAATTGCTCTGCACACAGTGCAGGGGAATCGGGCCTCATCTCGCGACGAGGGGGAAGTCTCATGGTTTTTCTCGAGTTGCGGCCGGAACCTGGGGTATATTCTCGAGTTACGACGGGGAGGGCCCTTCCAGACACTTGTTTCTTCAGCGACGTGAGGACTCCTGCCTAGGTGCGTGGGACATCTTGGGATTCTCCTCGAGTCTTGGCATGGCAATTGGGACGCGTCTCCACGTGAGGCGGGAGACCCAGGGTCCCTTTCCACGTGCCACAGGGATCCTGGGACTCCTATCCATTTTCAAGAGGAGTCAGGCATCGTCTCCTTTGGAAGCATTGATCTCCGCGGACATCTCTAGTTTTCAAAGGATGTGAGGCCTCCGGTCGCGATGAGGCGGAGGACTAGGTCTTTCTCTGTGGTCTCCACAGGGGATTCAGACATCCCTTCGTCTTGGGAGATGCAACACGAGCCTGCATTCAATTCACTGCAGGGATATCCAGTCTTACTTCGAGTCAGAGCATCTCGGTGTCCATTCCACATGAGGCCACAAACTCAGGGTCCCTGTCACATACCTGTAGCTGAGAGAAGCCTCCTCTTGAGGTGCTTGTGGAAAGTTGGTATTCCTCTTGACTCGAAGACAGGGACTAAGCTCTCATCTCGAGTTGATTTGGGGTCCACGGAGCCCTTTCGTGTTGTTCCAGTGACCTCAGGATCCCTCTAGACTTGAGACAGTGATCTTGGGTTTTCTCTGGAGTGCCATCAAGGAAATCAAGGCTCCTTTCACGTTTGATGTGGAACACGGAATTGCTCTGCACGCAGTGCAGGGGAATCGGGCCTCATCTGGCGACGAGGGGGAAGTCTCATGGTTTTTCTCGAGTTGCGGCCGGAACCTGGGGTATATTCTCGAGTTACGACGGGGAGGGCCCTTCCAGACACGTGTTTGTTCAGCGACGTCAGGACTCCTGCCTAGGTGCGAAGGACACCTCGGGATTCTCCTCGAGTCTTGGCATGGCAATTGGGCCGCGTCTCCACGTGAAGTGGGAGACCCAGAATCCCCGTCCATGTGGACAGGGATCCTGGGACTCCTAACCATTTTCAAGAGGAGTCAGGCATCGTCTCCTTTGGAAGCATTGATCTCCGCTGACCTCTGGAGTTTTCAAAGGATGTGAGGCCTCCGGTCGCGATGAGGCGGAGAACTAGGTCTTTCTCTGTGGTCTCCACAGGGGATTCAGACATCCCTTCGTATTGGGAGATGCAAGACGAGCTTGCATTCAACTCACTGTTGGTATATCCGGCCTTACTTCGAGTCAGAGCATCTCGGTGTCCATTCCTCTTGAGGCCACAAACTCAGGGTACCTCTCACATACATGTATCTGAGAGAAGCCTCCTCTTGAGGTGCTTGTGGAAACTTGGTATTCCTCTTGAGTCGAAGCCAGGGACTAAGCTCTCATCTCGAGTTGATTTGGGGTCCATGGAGCCCTTTTGTGTTGCTCCAGTGACCTCAGGATCTCTCTAGACTTGAGACAGTGACTTTGGGTTTTCTCTGGAGTGGCATCAAGGAAATCAAGGCTCCTTTCACGTTTGATGTGGAACACGGAATTGCTCGGCACGCAGGGCAGGGGAATGGGGCCTCATCTCGCGTCAAGAGGGAAGTCTCATGGTTTTTCTCGAGTTACGGCCGGAACCTGCGGTATATTCTCGAGTTACGACGGGGAGGGGCCCTTCCAGACACTTGTTTGTTCACCGACGTCATGACTCCTCCCTAGGTGCGAGGGACACCTCGGGATTCTCCTCGAGTATTGGCATGGCAATTGGGACGCGTCTCCACGTGAGGCGGGAGACCCAGGGTCCCTTTCCACGTGCCACAGGGATCCTGGGACTCCTATCCATTTTCAAGAGGAGTCAGGCATCGTCTCCTTTGGAATCATTGATCTCCGCTGACCTCTCGAGTTTTCAGAGGATGTGAGGCCTCCGTTCGCGATGAGGCGGAGAAATACGTCTTTCTCTTTGGTCTCCACAGGGGATTCAGACATCCCTTCGTCTTGGGAGATGCAAGAGGAGCCTGCATTCAATTCACTGCAGGGATATCCGGCCTTACTTCGAGTCAGAGCATCTCGCTGTCCATTCCACTTTAGGCCACAAACTCAGGGTCCCTCTCACATACCTGTAGCTGAGAGAAGCCTCCTCTTGAGGTGCTTGTGGAAAGTTGGTATTCCTCTTGAGTCGAAGCCAGGGACTAAGCTCTCATCTCGAGTTGATTTGGAGTCCACGGAGCCCTTTCGTGTTGCTCCAGTGACCTCAGGATCCCTCTAGACTTGAGACAGTGATCTTGGATTTTCTCTGGAGTGCCGTCAAGGAAATCGAGGCTCCTTTCACGTTTGATGTGGAACACGGAATTGCTCTGCACGCAGTGCAGGGGAATCGGGCCTCATCTCGCGGCGAGGGGGAAGTCTCATGGTTTTTCTCGAGTTGCGGCCTGAACCTGGGGTATATTCTCGAGTTACAACGGGGAGGGCCCTTCCAGACACGTGTTTGTTCAGCGACGTCAGGATTCCTGCCTAGGTGCGAGGGACACCTCGGTATTCTCCTCGAGACTTGGCATGGCAAGTGGGATGCGCCTCCATGTGAGGAGGGAGACCCAGGGTCTCTTTCCTCGTGCCAGAGGTATCCTGTGATTCCTATCAAATTTCAAGAGGAGTCAGGCATCCTCTCCTTTGGAAGCATTGATCTCCGCGGACCTCTCGAGTTTTCAAAGAATGTGAGGCCTCCGGTCGCGATGAAGAGGAGAACTAGGTCTTTCTCTGTGGTCTCCACAGGGGATTCAGACATCCCTTCGTCTTGGGAGATGCAAGACGAGCCTGCATTCAATTCACTGCAGGGATATCTGGCCTTACTTTGAGTCAGAGCATCTCGGTGTCCATTTCACCTGAGGCCACAAACTCAGGGTCCCTCTCACATACCTGTAGCTGAGAGAAGCCTCCTCTTGAGGTGCTTGTGGAAAGTTGGTATTCCTCTTGAGTGGAAGCCAGGGACTAAGCTCTCATCTCGAGTTGATTTGGGGTCCACGGAGCCCTTTCGTGTTCTTCCCGTGACCTCAGGATCCCTCTAGACTTGAGACAGTGATCTTGGGTTTTCTCTGGAGTGCCGTCAAGGAAATCAAGGCTCCTTTCACTGCTGATGTGGAACGGGGAATTGCTCTGCACGCAGTGCAGGGGAATCAGGGCTAATCTCGCGGCGAGGGGGAATTCTCATGGTACTTCTCGAGTTGCGGCCGGAACCTGGGGTATATTCTCGAGTTACGACGGGGAGGGCCCTTCCAGACACGTGTTTGTTCAGCGACGTCAGGACTCCAGCCTATGTGCGAGGGAAAACTCGGGATTCTCCTTGAGTGTTGGCATGACAATTGGGACTCTTCTCCACGTGAGGCGGGAGACCCAGGGTCCCTTTCCACGTGCCACAGGGATCCTGGGACTCCTATCCATTTTCAAGAGGAGTCAGGCATCGTCTCCTTTGGAAGCATTGTTTTCTGCGGACCTCTCGAGTTTTCAAAGGATGTCAGGCCTCCGGTTGCGATGAGGCGGACAACTAAGTCTATCTCTGTGGTCTCCACAGGGGATTCCGACACCATTCGTCTTGGGAGATGAAAGACGAGCCTGCATTCAATTCACTGCAGCGATATCTGGCCTTACTTCGAGTCAGAGCATCTCGGTGTCCATTCCACTTGAGGCCACAAACTCAGGGTCCCTCTCACATACATGTAGCTGAGAGAAGCCTCCTCTTGAGGTGCTTGTGGAAAGTTGGGATTCCACTTGAGTCGAAGCCAGGGACTAAGCTCTCATCTCGAGTTGATTTGCGGTCCACGGAGGCCTTTCGTGTTACTACATTGACCGCAGGATCCCTCTAGACTTGAGACAGTGATCTTGGGTTTTCTCTGGAGTGCCATCAAGGAAATCAAGACTCCTTTCACGTTTGATGTGGAACACGGAATTGCTCGGCACACAGTGCAGGGGAATGGGGCCTCATCTCGCGTCGAGGGGGAAGTCTCATGGTTTTTCTCGAGTTACGGCCGGAACCTGCGGTATATTCTCGAGTTACGACGGGGAGGGGCCCTTCCAGACACTTGTTTGTTCACCGACGTCATGACTCCTCCCTAGGTGCGAGGGACACCTCGGTATTCTCCTCGAGTATTGGCATGGCAATTGGGACGCGACTCCACGTGAGGCGGGAGACCGAGGGTCCCTTTCCACGTGCCACAGGGATCCTGGGACTCCTATCCATTTTCAAGAGGAGTCAGGCATCGTCTCCTTTGGAAGCATTTATCGCCGCGGACCTCTCGAGTTTTCAAAGGATGTGAGGACTCCGGTCGCGATGATGCGGAGAACTAGGTCTTTATCTGTTGTTTCCACAGGGGATTCAGACATCCCTTCGTCTTGGGAGATGCAAGACGAGCCTGCATTCAATTCACTGCAGGGATATCTGGCCTAACTTCGATTCAGAGCATCTCGGTGGACATTCCACTTGAGGCCACAAACTCAGGGTCCCTCTCACATACCTGTAGCTGAGAGAAGGCTCCTCTTGAGGTGCTTGTGTAAACTTGGTATTCCTCTTGAGTTGAAGCCAGGGACTAAGCTCTCATCTCGAGTTGATTTGGGGTCCACGAAACCATTTCATGTTGGTCCAGTGACCTCAGGATCCCTCTAAACTTGAGACAGTGATCTTGGGTTTTCTCTGGAGTTCCATCAAGGAAATCAAGGCTCCGTTTACGTTTGATGTGGAACACGGAATTGCTCTGCACGCAGTGCAGGGGAATCGGGTCTCATCTCGCGGCGAGGGGGAAGTCTCATGGTTTTTCTCGAGTTGTGGCCGGAACCTGGGGTATATTTTTAAGTTACGACGGGGAGGGCCCTTCCAGACACGTGTTTGTTCAGCGACGTCAGGACTCATGCCTAGGTGTGAGGGACACCTCGGGATTCTCCTCGAGTCTTGGCATGGCAATCGGGACGCGTCTCCACATGAGGCGGGAGACCCAGTGTCAATTTCCACGTTCCACAGGGATCCTGGGACACCTATCTATTTTCAAAAGGAGTCAGGCATTATCTCCTTTGGAAGCATTGATCTCCGCGGACCTCTCGAGTTTTCAAAAGATGTGAGGCCTCCGGTCGCGATGAGGCGGAGAACTCGGTCTTTCTCTGTGTTCTCCACAGGGGATTCAGACATCCCTTCGTCTTGGGAGATGCAAGACGAGCCTGCATTCAATTCACTTCAGGGATATCCGGTCTTACTTCGAGTCAGAGCATCTCGGTGTCCATTCCACTTGAGGCCACAAACTCAGGGTCCCTCTCACATACCTGTAGCTGAGAGAAGCCTCCTCTTGAGGTGCTTGTGGAAAGTGGGTATTCCTCTTGAGGCGAAGCCAGGGACTAAGCTCTCATCTCGAGTTGATTTGGGGTCCACGGAGCCCTTTCCTGTTGGTCCAGTAACCTCAGGATCCCTCTAGACTTGAGACAGTGATCTTGGGTTTTCTCTGGAGTGCCATCAAGGAAATCAAGGCTCCGTTTACGTTTGATGTGGAACACGGAATTGCTCTGCACGCAGTGCAGGGGAATCGGGCCTCATCTCGCGGCGAGGGGGAAGTCTCATGGTTTTTCTCGAGTTGTGGCCGGAACCTGGGGTATATTTTCAAGTTACGATGGGGAGGGCCCGTCCAGACACGTGTTTGTTCAGCGACGTCAGGACTCCTGCCTAGGTGCGAGGGACACCTCGGGATTCTCCTCGAGTCTTGGCATGGCAATTTGGACGGGTCTCCACGTGAGGCGGGAGACCCAGGGTCCCTTTCCACGTGCCACAGGGATCCTGGGACTCCTATCCATTTTCAAGAGGAGTCAGGCATCGTCTCCTTTGGAAGCATTGATCTCCGTGGACCTCTCGAATTTCCAAAGGATGTGAGGCCTCCTGTCGCGATGAGGCGGAGAACTCGGTCTTTCTCTGTTGTCTCCACAGGGGATTCAGGCATCCCTTCGTCTTGGGAGATGCAAGACGAGCCTGCATTCAGTTCACTGCAGGGATATCCGGCCTTACTTCGAGTCAGAGCATCTCGGTGTCTATTCCACATGAGGCCACAAACTCAGGGTCCCTGTCACATACCTGTAGCTGAGAGAAGCCTCCTCTTGAGGTGCTTGTGGAAAGTTGGTATTCATCTTGAGTCAAAGCCAGGGACTAAGCTCTCATCTCGAGTTGATTTGGGGTCCACGGAGCCCTTTCGTGTTTCTCCAGTGACCTCAGGATCCCTCTAGACTTGAGACAGTGATCTTGGGTTTTCTCTGGAGTGCCATCAAGGAAATCGAGGCTCCTTTCACGTTTGATGTGGAACACGGAATTGCTCTGCACGCAGTGCAGGGGAATCGGGCCTCATCTCGCGGCGAGGTGGAAGTCTCATGGTTTTTCTCGAGTTGCGGCCAGAACCTGGGGTATATTCTCGAGTTACGACGGGGAGGGCCCTTCCAGACACGTGTTTGCTCAGCGACGTCAGGACTCCTGCCTAGGTGCGAGGGACACCTCGGGATTCTCCTCGAGTCTTGGCATGGCAATTGGGACGCGTCTCCACGTGAGGCGGGAGAAACAGGGTACCTTTCCACGTGCCACATGGATCCTGGGACTCCTATCTATTTTCAAGAGGCGTCAGGCATCGTCTCCTTTGGAAGCATTGATCTCCGCGGACCTCTCGAGTTTTCAAAGGATGTCAGGCCTCCGGTCGCGTTGAGGCGGAGGACTAGGTCTTTCTCTGTGGTCTCCACAGGGGATTCAGACATCCTTTCGTCTTTGGAGATGGAAGACGAGCCTGCATTCAATTCACTGCAGGGATATCCGGCCTTATTTCGAGTCAGAGCATCTCGGTGTCCATTCCACTTGAGGCCACAAACTCAGGGTCCCTCTCACATACCTGTAGCTGAGAGAAGCCTCCTCTTGAGGGGCTTGTGGAAGTTGGTATTCCTCTTGAGTCGAAGCCAGGGACTAAGCTCTCATCTCGAGTTGATTTGGGGTCCCTGGAGCCCTTTCGTGTTGCTCCCGTGACCTCAGGATCCCTCTAGACTTGAGACAATGATCTTGGGTTTTCTCTGGAGTGCCATCAAGGAAATCGAGGCTCCTTTCACGTTTGATGTGGAACACGGAATTGCTCTGCACGCAGTGCAGGGGAATCGGGCCTCATCTCGTGGCGAGTTGGAAGTCTCATGGTTTTGCTCGAGTTGCGGCCGAAACCTGGGGTATATTCTCGAGTTCCGACGGGGAGGGCCCTTCCAGACACGTGTTTGTTCAGCGACGTCAGGACTCCTGCCTAGGATCGAGGGACACCTCGGGATTCTCCTCGAGTCTTGGCATGGCAATTGGGACGCGTCTCCACGTGAGGCGGGAGACCCAGGTCCCTTTCCACGTGCCACAGGGATCCTGGGACTCCCATCCATTTACAAGAGGAGTCAGGCATCGTCTCCTTTGGAAGCATTGATCTCCGCGGACCTCTCGAATTTTCAAATGATGTGAGGCCTCAGGTCGCAATGAGGCGGAGGAATAGGTCTTTCTTTGTCGTCTCCACAGGGGATTCAGACATCCCTTTCCCTTGGGAGATGCAGGACAAGCCTGCATTCAATTCACTGCAGGGATATCCGGCCTTATTTCGAGTCAGAGCATCTCGGTGTCCATTCCACTTGAGGCCACAAACTCAGGGTCCCTCTCACATACCTGTAGCTGAGAGAAGCCTCCTCTTGAGGTGCTTGTGGAAAGTTGGTATTCCTCTTGAGTCGAAGTCAGGGACTAAGCTCTCATCTCGAGTTGATATGGGGTCCACGGAGCCCTTTCGTGTTGCTCCAATGACCTCAGGATCCCTCTAGACTTGAGACAGTGATCTTGGGTTTTCTCTGGAGTGCCATCAAGGAAATCAAGGCTCCTTTCACGTTTGATGTGGAACACGGAATTGCTCTGCACGCAGTGCAGGGGAATCGGGCCTCATCTCGCGACGAGGGGGAAGTCTCATGGTTTTTCTCGAGTTGCGGCCGGAACCTGGGGTATATTCTCGAGTTACGACGGGGAGGGCCCTTCCAGACACTTGTTTCTTCAGCGACGTGAGGACTCCTGCCTAGGTGCGTGGGACATCTTGGGATTCTCCTCGAGTCTTGGCATGGCAATTGGGACGCGTCTCCACGTGAGGCGGGAGACCCAGGGTCCCTTTCCACGTGCCACAGGGATCCTGGGACTCCTATCCATTTTCAAGAGGAGTCAGGCATCGTCTCCTTTGGAAGCATTGATCTCCGCGGACATCTCTAGTTTTCAAAGGATGTGAGGCCTCCGGTCGCGATGAGGCGGAGGACTAGGTCTTTCTCTGTGGTCTCCACAGGGGATTCAGACATCCCTTCGTCTTGGGAGATGCAACACGAGCCTGCATTCAATTCACTGCAGGGATATCCAGTCTTACTTCGAGTCAGAGCATCTCGGTGTCCATTCCACATGAGGCCACAAACTCAGGGTCCCTGTCACATACCTGTAGCTGAGAGAAGCCTCCTCTTGAGGTGCTTGTGGAAAGTTGGTATTCCTCTTGACTCGAAGACAGGGACTAAGCTCTCATCTCGAGTTGATTTGGGGTCCACGGAGCCCTTTCGTGTTGTTCCAGTGACCTCAGGATCCCTCTAGACTTGAGACAGTGATCTTGGGTTTTCTCTGGAGTGCCATCAAGGAAATCAAGGCTCCTTTCACGTTTGATGTGGAACACGGAATTGCTCTGCACGCAGTGCAGGGGAATCGGGCCTCATCTGGCGACGAGGGGGAAGTCTCATGGTTTTTCTCGAGTTGCGGCCGGAACCTGGGGTATATTCTCGAGTTACGACGGGGAGGGCCCTTCCAGACACGTGTTTGTTCAGCGACGTCAGGAGTCCTGCCTAGGTGCGAAGGACACCTCGGGATTCTCCTCGAGTCTTGGCATGGCAATTGGGCCGCGTCTCCACGTGAAGTGGGAGACCCAGAATCCCCGTCCATGTGGACAGGGATCCTGGGACTCCTAACCATTTTCAAGAGGAGTCAGGCATCGTCTCCTTTGGAAGCATTGATCTCCGCTGACCTCTGGAGTTTTCAAAGGATGTGAGGCCTCCGGTCGCGATGAGGCGGAGAACTAGGTCTTTCTCTGTGGTCTCCACAGGGGATTCAGACATCCCTTCGTATTGGGAGATGCAAGACGAGCTTGCATTCAACTCACTGTTGGTATATCCGGCCTTACTTCGAGTCAGAGCATCTCGGTGTCCATTCCTCTTGAGGCCACAAACTCAGGGTACCTCTCACATACATGTATCTGAGAGAAGCCTCCTCTTGAGGTGCTTGTGGAAACTTGGTATTCCTCTTGAGTCGAAGCCAGGGACTAAGCTCTCATCTCGAGTTGATTTGGGGTCCATGGAGCCCTTTTGTGTTGCTCCAGTGACCTCAGGATCTCTCTAGACTTGAGACAGTGACTTTGGGTTTTCTCTGGAGTGGCATCAAGGAAATCAAGGCTCCTTTCACGTTTGATGTGGAACACGGAATTGCTCGGCACGCAGGGCAGGGGAATGGGGCCTCATCTCGCGTCAAGAGGGAAGTCTCATGGTTTTTCTCGAGTTACGGCCGGAACCTGCGGTATATTCTCGAGTTACGACGGGGAGGGGCCCTTCCAGACACTTGTTTGTTCACCGACGTCATGACTCCTCCCTAGGTGCGAGGGACACCTCGGGATTCTCCTCGAGTATTGGCATGGCAATTGGGACGCGTCTCCACGTGAGGCGGGAGACCCAGGGTCCCTTTCCACGTGCCACAGGGATCCTGGGACTCCTATCCATTTTCAAGAGGAGTCAGGCATCGTCTCCTTTGGAATCATTGATCTCCGCTGACCTCTCGAGTTTTCAGAGGATGTGAGGCCTCCGTTCGCGATGAGGCGGAGAAATACGTCTTTCTCTTTGGTCTCCACAGGGGATTCCGACATCCCTTCGTCTTGGGAGATGCAAGAGGAGCCTGCATTCAATTCACTGCAGGGATATCCGGCCTTACTTCGAGTCAGAGCATCTCGCTGTCCATTCCACTTTAGGCCACAAACTCAGGGTCCCTCTCACATACCTGTAGCTGAGAGAAGCCTCCTCTTGAGGTGCTTGTGGAAAGTTGGTATTCCTCTTGAGTCGAAGCCAGGGACTAAGCTCTCATCTCGAGTTGATTTGGAGTCCACGGAGCCCTTTCGTGTTGCTCCAGTGACCTCAGGATCCCTCTAGACTTGAGACAGTGATCTTGGATTTTCTCTGGAGTGCCGTCAAGGAAATCGAGGCTCCTTTCACGTTTGATGTGGAACACGGAATTGCTCTGCACGCAGTGCAGGGGAATCGGGCCTCATCTCGCGGCGAGGGGGAAGTCTCATGGTTTTTCTCGAGTTGCGGCCTGAACCTGGGGTATATTCTCGAGTTACAACGGGGAGGGCCCTTCCAGACACGTGTTTGTTCAGCGACGTCAGGATTCCTGCCTAGGTGCGAGGGACACCTCGGTATTCTCCTCGAGACTTGGCATGGCAAGTGGGATGCGCCTCCATGTGAGGAGGGAGACCCAGGGTCTCTTTCCTCGTGCCAGAGGTATCCTGTGATTCCTATCAAATTTCAAGAGGAGTCAGGCATCCTCTCCTTTGGAAGCATTGATCTCCGCGGACCTCTCGAGTTTTCAAAGAATGTGAGGCCTCCGGTCGCGATGAAGAGGAGAACTAGGTCTTTCTCTGTGGTCTCCACAGGGGATTCAGACATCCCTTCGTCTTGGGAGATGCAAGACGAGCCTGCATTCAATTCACTGCAGGGATATCTGGCCTTACTTTGAGTCAGAGCATCTCGGTGTCCATTTCACCTGAGGCCACAAACTCAGGGTCCCTCTCACATACCTGTAGCTGAGAGAAGCCTCCTCTTGAGGTGCTTGTGGAAAGTTGGTATTCCTCTTGAGTGGAAGCCAGGGACTAAGCTCTCATCTCGAGTTGATTTGGGGTCCACGGAGCCCTTTCGTGTTCTTCCCGTGACCTCAGGATCCCTCTAGACTTGAGACAGTGATCTTGGGTTTTCTCTGGAGTGCCGTCAAGGAAATCAAGGCTCCTTTCACTGCTGATGTGGAACGGGGAATTGCTCTGCACGCAGTGCAGGGGAATCAGGGCTAATCTCGCGGCGAGGGGGAATTCTCATGGTACTTCTCGAGTTGCGGCCGGAACCTGGGGTATATTCTCGAGTTACGACGGGGAGGGCCCTTCCAGACACGTGTTTGTTCAGCGACGTCAGGACTCCAGCCTATGTGCGAGGGAAAACTCGGGATTCTCCTTGAGTGTTGGCATGACAATTGGGACTCTTCTCCACGTGAGGCGGGAGACCCAGGGTCCCTTTCCACGTGCCACAGGGATCCTGGGACTCCTATCCATTTTCAAGAGGAGTCAGGCATCGTCTCCTTTGGAAGCATTGTTTTCTGCGGACCTCTCGAGTTTTCAAAGGATGTCAGGCCTCCGGTTGCGATGAGGCGGACAACTAAGTCTATCTCTGTGGTCTCCACAGGGGATTCCGACACCATTCGTCTTGGGAGATGAAAGACGAGCCTGCATTCAATTCACTGCAGCGATATCTGGCCTTACTTCGAGTCAGAGCATCTCGGTGTCCATTCCACTTGAGGCCACAAACTCAGGGTCCCTCTCACATACATGTAGCTGAGAGAAGCCTCCTCTTGAGGTGCTTGTGGAAAGTTGGGATTCCACTTGAGTCGAAGCCAGGGACTAAGCTCTCATCTCGAGTTGATTTGCGGTCCACGGAGGCCTTTCGTGTTACTACATTGACCGCAGGATCCCTCTAGACTTGAGACAGTGATCTTGGGTTTTCTCTGGAGTGCCATCAAGGAAATCAAGACTCCTTTCACGTTTGATGTGGAACACGGAATTGCTCGGCACACAGTGCAGGGGAATGGGGCCTCATCTCGCGTCGAGGGGGAAGTCTCATGGTTTTTCTCGAGTTACGGCCGGAACCTGCGGTATATTCTCGAGTTACGACGGGGAGGGGCCCTTCCAGACACTTGTTTGTTCACCGACGTCATGACTCCTCCCTAGGTGCGAGGGACACCTCGGTATTCTCCTCGAGTATTGGCATGGCAATTGGGACGCGACTCCACGTGAGGCGGGAGACCGAGGGTCCCTTTCCACGTGCCACAGGGATCCTGGGACTCCTATCCATTTTCAAGAGGAGTCAGGCATCGTCTCCTTTGGAAGCATTTATCGCCGCGGACCTCTCGAGTTTTCAAAGGATGTGAGGACTCCGGTCGCGATGATGCGGAGAACTAGGTCTTTATCTGTTGTTTCCACAGGGGATTCAGACATCCCTTCGTCTTGGGAGATGCAAGACGAGCCTGCATTCAATTCACTGCAGGGATATCTGGCCTAACTTCGATTCAGAGCATCTCGGTGGACATTCCACTTGAGGCCACAAACTCAGGGTCCCTCTCACATACCTGTAGCTGAGAGAAGGCTCCTCTTGAGGTGCTTGTGCAAACTTGGTATTCCTCTTGAGTTGAAGCCAGGGACTAAGCTCTCATCTCGAGTTGATTTGGGGTCCACGAAACCATTTCATGTTGGTCCAGTGACCTCAGGATCCCTCTAAACTTGAGACAGTGATCTTGGGTTTTCTCTGGAGTTCCATCAAGGAAATCAAGGCTCCGTTTACGTTTGATGTGGAACACGGAATTGCTCTGCACGCAGTGCAGGGGAATCGGGTCTCATCTCGCGGCGAGGGGGAAGTCTCATGGTTTTTCTCGAGTTGTGGCCGGAACCTGGGGTATATTTTTAAGTTACGACGGGGAGGGCCCTTCCAGACACGTGTTTGTTCAGCGACATCAGGACTCATGCCTAGGTGTGAGGGACACCTCGGGATTCTCCTCGAGTCTTGGCATGGCATTCGGGACGCGTCTCCACATGAGGCGGGAGACCCAGTGTCAATTTCCACGTTCCACAGGGATCCTGGGACACCTATCTATTTTCAAAAGGAGTCAGGCATTATCTCCTTTGGAAGCATTGATCTCCGCGGACCTCTCGAGTTTTCAAAAGATGTGAGGCCTCCGGTCGCGATGAGGCGGAGAACTCGGTCTTTCTCTGTGTTCTCCACAGGGGATTCAGACATCCCTTCGTCTTGGGAGATGCAAGACGAGCCTGCATTCAATTCACTTCAGGGATATCCGGTCTTACTTCGAGTCAGAGCATCTCGGTGTCCATTCCACTTGAGGCCACAAACTCAGGGTCCCTCTCACATACCTGTAGCTGAGAGAAGCCTCCTCTTGAGGTGCTTGTCGAAAGTGGGTATTCCTCTTGAGGCGAAGCCAGGGACTAAGCTCTCATCTCGAGTTGATTTGGGGTCCACGGAGCCCTTTCCTGTTGGTCCAGTAACCTCAGGATCCCTCTAGACTTGAGACAGTGATCTTGGGTTTTCTCTGGAGTGCCATCAAGGAAATCAAGGCTCCGTTTACGTTTGATGTGGAACACGGAATTGCTCTGCACGCAGTGCAGGGGAATCGGGCCTCATCTCGCGGCGAGGGGGAAGTCTCATGGTTTTTCTCGAGTTGTGGCCGGAACCTGGGGTATATTTTCAAGTTACGATGGGGAGGGCCCGTCCAGACACGTGTTTGTTCAGCGACGTCAGGACTCCTGCCTAGGTGCGAGGGACACCTCGGGATTCTCCTCGAGTCTTGGCATGGCAATTTGGACGGGTCTCCACGTGAGGCGGGAGACCCAGGGTCCCTTTCCACGTGCCACAGGGATCCTGGGACTCCTATCCATTTTCAAGAGGAGTCAGGCATCGTCTCCTTTGGAAGCATTGATCTCCGTGGACCTCTCGAATTTCCAAAGGATGTGAGGCCTCCTGTCGCGATGAGGCGGAGAACTCGGTCTTTCTCTGTTGTCTCCACAGGGGATTCAGGCATCCCTTCGTCTTGGGAGATGCAAGACGAGCCTGCATTCAGTTCACTGCAGGGATATCCGGCCTTACTTCGAGTCAGAGCATCTCGGTGTCTATTCCACATGAGGCCACAAACTCAGGGTCCCTGTCACATACCTGTAGCTGAGAGAAGCCTCCTCTTGAGGTGCTTGTGGAAAGTTGGTATTCATCTTGAGTCAAAGCCAGGGACTAAGCTCTCATCTCGAGTTGATTTGGGGTCCACGGAGCCCTTTCGTGTTTCTCCAGTGACCTCAGGATCCCTCTAGACTTGAGACAGTGATCTTGGGTTTTCTCTGGAGTGCCATCAAGGAAATTGAGGCTCCTTTCACGTTTGATGTGGAACACGGAATTGCTCTGCACGCAGTGCAGGGGAATCGGGCCTCATCTCGCGGCGAGGTGGAAGTCTCATGGTTTTTCTCGAGTTGCGGCCAGAACCTGGGGTATATTCTCGAGTTACGACGGGGAGGGCCCTTCCAGACACGTGTTTGCTCAGCGACGTCAGGACTCCTGCCTAGGTGCGAGGGACACCTCGGGATTCTCCTCGAGTCTTGGCATGGCAATTGGGACGCGTCTCCACGTGAGGCGGGAGAAACAGGGTACCTTTCCACGTGCCACATGGATCCTGGGACTCCTATCTATTTTCAAGAGGCGTCAGGCATCGTCTCCTTTGGAAGCATTGATCTCCGCGGACCTCTCGAGTTTTCAAAGGATGTCAGGCCTCCGGTCGCGTTGAGGCGGAGGACTAGGTCTTTCTCTGTGGTCTCCACAGGGGATTCAGACATCCTTTCGTCTTTGGAGATGGAAGACGAGCCTGCATTCAATTCACTGCAGGGATATCCGGCCTTATTTCGAGTCAGAGCATCTCGGTGTCCATTCCACTTGAGGCCACAAACTCAGGGTCCCTCTCACATACCTGTAGCTGAGAGAAGCCTCCTCTTGAGGTGCTTGTGGAAGTTGGTATTCCTCTTGAGTCGAAGCCAGGGACTAAGCTCTCATCTCGAGTTGATTTGGGGTCCCTGGAGCCCTTTCGTGTTGCTCCCGTGACCTCAGGATCCCTCTAGACTTGAGACAGTGATCTTGGGTTTTCTCTGGAGTGCCATCAAGGAAATCGAGGCTCCTTTCACGTTTGATGTGGAACACGGAATTGCTCTGCACGCAGTGCAGGGGAATCGGGCCTCATCTCGTGGCGAGTTGGAAGTCTCATGGTTTTGCTCGAGTTGCGGCCGAAACCTGGGGTATATTCTCGAGTTCCGACGGGGAGGGCCCTTCCAGACACGTGTTTGTTCAGCGACGTCAGGACTCCTGCCTAGGATCGAGGGACACCTCGGGATTCTCCTCGAGTCTTGGCATGGCAATTGGGACGCGTCTCCACGTGAGGCGGGAGACCCAGGTCCCTTTCCACGTGCCACAGGGATCCTGGGACTCCCATCCATTTACAAGAGGAGTCAGGCATCGTCTCCTTTGGAAGCATTGATCTCCGCGGACCTCTCGAATTTTCAAATGATGTGAGGCCTCAGGTCGCAATGAGGCGGAGGAATAGGTCTTTCTCTGTCGTCTCCACAGGGGATTCAGACATCCCTTTCCCTTGGGAGATGCAGGACAAGCCTGCATTCAATTCACTGCAGTGATATCCGGCCTTAGTTCGAGTCAGAGCATCTCGGTGTCCATTCCACTTGAGGCCACAAACTCAGGGTCCCTGTCACATACCTGTAGCTGAGAGAAGCCTCCTCTTGAGGTGCTTGTGGAAAGTTGGTATTCCTCTTGAGTCGAAGTCAGGGACTAAGCTCTCATCTCGAGTTGATATGGGGTCCACGGAGCCCTTTCGTGTTGCTCCAATGACCTCAGGATCCCTCTAGACTTGAGACAGTGATCTTGGGTTTTCTCTGGAGTGCCATCAAGGAAATCAAGGCTCCTTTCACGTTTGATGTGGAACACGGAATTGCTCTGCACGCAGTGCAGGGGAATCGGGCCTCATCTCGCGACGAGGGGGAAGTCTCATGGTTTTTCTCGAGTTGCGGCCGGAACCTGGGGTATATTCTCGAGTTACGACGGGGAGGGCCCTTCCAGACACTTGTTTCTTCAGCGACGTGAGGACTCCTGCCTAGGTGCGTGGGACATCTTGGGATTCTCCTCGAGTCTTGGCATGGCAATTGGGACGCGTCTCCACGTGAGGCGGGAGACCCAGGGTCCCTTTCCACGTGCCACAGGGATCCTGGGACTCCTATCCATTTTCAAGAGTAGTCAGGCATCGTCTCCTTTGGAAGCATTGATCTCCGCGGACATCTCTAGTTTTCAAAGGATGTGAGGCCTCCGGTCGCGATGAGGCGGAGGACTAGGTCTTTCTCTGTGGTCTCCACAGGGGATTCAGACATCCCTTCGTCTTGGGAGATGCCACACGAGCCTGCATTCAATTCACTGCAGGGATATCCAGTCTTACTTCGAGTCAGAGCATCTCGGTGTCCATTCCACATGAGGCCACAAACTCAGGGTCCCTGTCACATACCTGTAGCTGAGAGAAGCCTCCTCTTGAGGTGCTTGTGGAAAGTTGGTATTCCTCTTGACTCGAAGACAGGGACTAAGCTCTCATCTCGAGTTGATTTGGGGTCCACGGAGCCCTTTCGTGTTGTTCCAGTGACCTCAGGATCCCTCTAGACTTGAGACAGTGATCTTGGGTTTTCTCTGGAGTGCCATCAAGGAAATCAAGGCTCCTTTCACGTTTGATGTGGAACACGGAATTGCTCTGCACGCAGTGCAGGGGAATCGTGCCTCATCTGGCGACGAGGGGGAAGTCTCATGGTTTTTCTCGAGTTGCGGCCGGAACCTGGGGTATATTCTCGAGTTACGACGGTTAGGGCCCTTCCAGACACGTGTTTGTTCAGCGACGTCAGGACTCCTGCCTTGGTGCGAAGGACACCTCGGGATTCTCCTCGAGTCTTGGCATGGCAATTGGGCCGCGTCTCCACGTGAAGTGGGAGACCCAGGATCCCCGTCCATGTGGACAGGGATCCTGGGACTCCTAACCATTTTCAAGAGGAGTCAGGCATCGTCTCCTTTGGAAGCATTGATCTCCGCGGACCTCTGGAGTTTTCAAAGGATGTGAGGCCTCCGGTCGCGATGAGGCGGAGAACTAGGTCTTTCTCTGTGGTCTCCACAGGGGATTCAGGCATCCCTTCGTATTGGGAGATGCAAGACGAGCTTGCATTCAACTCACTGTTGGTATATCCGGGCTTACTTCGAGTCAGAGCATCTCGGTGTCCATTCCTCTTGAGGCCACAAACTCAGGGTACCTCTCACATACATGTATCTGAGAGAAGCCTCCTCTTGAGGTGCTTGTGGAAACTTGGTATTCCTCTTGAGTCGAAGCCAGGGACTAAGCTCTCATCTCGAGTTGATTTGGGGTCCATGGAGCCCTTTTGTGTTTCTCCAGTGACCTCAGGATCTCTCTAGACTTGAGACAGTGACTTTGGGTTTTCTCTGGAGTGGCATCAAGGAAATCAAGGCTCCTTTCACGTTTGATGTGGAACACGGAATTGCTCTGCACGCAGTGCAGGGGAATCGGGCCTCATCTCTCGGCGAGGGGGACGTCTCATGGTTTTTCTCGAGTTGCGGACGGAACCTGGGGTATATTCTCGAGTTACGACGGGGAGGGCCCTTCCAGACACGTGTTTGTTCAGCGACGTCAGGACTCCTGCCTAGGTGCGAGGGACACCTCGGGAATCTCCTCGAGTCTTGGCATGGCAATTGGGATGCGTCTCCACGTGAGGCGGGAGACCCAGGGTCCCTTTCCACATGCCACAGGGATCCTGGGACTCCTATCCATTTTCAAGAGGAGTCAGGCATCGTCTCCTTTGGAAGCATTGATCTCCGTGGACCTCTCGAGTTTTCAAAGGATGTGAGGCCTCCGTTCGCGTTGAGGCGGAGGACTAGGTCTTTCTCTGTGGTCTACCCAGGGGATTCAGACATCCCTTCGTCTTGGGAGAAGCAAGACGAGCCTGCATTCAATTCACTGCCGAGATATCCGGCCTTACTTCGAGTCAGAACATCTCGGTGTCCATTCGACTTGAGGCCACAAACTCAGGGTCCCTCTCACATACCTGTAGCTGAGAAAAGCCTCCTCTTGAGGTGCTTGTGGAAAGTTGGTATTCCTCTTGAGTCGAAGCCAGGGACTAAGCTCTCATCTCGAGTTGATTTGGGGTCCACGGAGCCCTTTCGTGTTGCTCCAGTGACCTCAGGATCCCTCTAGACTTGAGACAGTGATCTTGGGTTTTCTCTGGAGTGCCATCAAGGAAATCGAGGCTCCTTTCACGTTTGATGTGGAACACGGAATTGCTCTGCACGCAGTGCAGGGGAATCGGGCCTCATCTCGCGGCAAGGGGGAAGTCTCATGGTTTTTCTCGAGTTGCGGCCAGAACCTGGGGTATATTCTCGAGTTACGACGGGGAGGGCCCTTCCAGACACGTGTTTGTTCAGCGACGTCAGGACTCCTGCCTAGGATCGAGGGACACCTCGGTATTCTCCTCGAGTCTTAGCATGTCAATTGGGACGCGTATCCACGTGAGGCGGGAGACCCAGTGTCCCTTTCCACGTGCCACAGGGATCCTGGGACTCCTATCCATTTTCAAGATGAGTCAGGCATCGTCTCCTTTGGAAGCATTGATCTCCGCGGACCTCTCGAGTTTTCAAAGGATGTGAGGCCTCCGGTCGCGTTAAGGCGGAGGACTAGGTCTTTCTCTGTGGTCTCCACAGGGGATTCAGACAACCCTTCTTCTTGGGAGATGCAAGACGAGCCTGCATTCAATTCACTGCAGGGATATCCGGCCTTACTTCGAGTCAGAGCATCTCGGTGTCCATTCCACTTGAGGCCACAAACTCAGGGTCGCTCTCACATACCTATAGCTGAGAGAAGCCTCCTCTTGAGGTGCTTGTGGAAACTTGGTATTCCTCTTGAGTCGAAGCCAGGGACTAAGCTCTCATCTCGGGTTGATTTGGGGTCCAAGGAGCCCTTTGGTGTTGTTCCAGTGACCTCAGGATCCCTCTAGACTTGAGACAGTGATCTTGGGTTTTCTCTGGAGTGCCATCAAGTAAATGAAGGTTCCTTTCAAGTTTGATGTGGAACACGGAATTGCTCTGCACGCAGTGCAGGGGAATCGGGACTCATGTCGGGGCCAGGGGGAAGTCTCATGGTTTTTCTCGAGTTGCGGCCGGAACCTGGGGTATATTCTCAAGTTAATACGGGGAGGGCCCTTCCAGGCAAGTGTTTGTTCAGAGACGTCAGGACTCCTGCCTAGGTGCGAAGGACACCTCGGGATTCTCCTCGAGTCTTGGCATGGCAATTGGGACGCGTCTCCACGTGAAGCGGGAGAACCAGGGTACCATTCCACGTGCCACAGGGATCCTGGGAATCCTATCTATTTTCAAGAGGCATCAGGCATCGTCTCCTTTGGAAGCATTGATCTCCATGGACCTCTCGAGATTTCAAAGGATGTGAGGCCTCCGGTCGCGTTGAGGCGGAGGACTAGGTCTTTCTCTGTGGTCTCCACAGGGGATTCAGACATCCCTTCATCTTGGGATGCAAGACGAGCCTGCATTCAATTCACTGCAGGGATATCCGACCTTACTTCGAGTCAGAGCATCTCGGTGTCCATTCCACTTGAGGCCACAAGCTCAGGGTCCCTCTCACCTACCTGTAGCTGAGAGAAGCCTCCTCTTGAGGTGCTTGTGGAAAGTTGGTATTCCTCTTGAGTCGAAGCCAGGGACTAAGCTCTCATCTCGAGTTGATTTGGGGTCAACGGATCCCTTTCGTGTTGCTCCAATGACCTCAGGATCCCTCTAGACTTGAGACAGTGATCTTGGGTTTTCTCTGGAGTGACATCAAGGAAATCAAGGCTCCTTTCACGTTTGATGTGGAACACGGAATTGCTCTGCACGCAGTGCAGGGGAAGCGGGCCTCATCTCGCGACGAGGGGGAAGTCTCATGGTTTTTCTCGAGTTGCGGCCGGAACCTGGGGTATATTCTCGAGTTACGACGGGGAGGGCCTTTCCAGACACGTGTTTGTTCAGCGACGTCAGGACTCCTGCCTAGGTGCGAGGGACACCTCGGGATTCTCCTCGAGTCTTGGCATGGCAATTGGGACGCGTCTCCACGTGAGGCGGGAGAACCAGGGTCCCTTTCCACGTGCCACAGGGATCCTGGGACTCCTATCCATTTTCAAGAGGAGTCAGGCATCGTCTCCTTTGGAAGCATTGATCTCCGCGGACATCTCTAGTTTTCAAAGGATGAGAGGCCTCCGGTCGCGATGAGGCGGAGGACTAGGTCTTTCTCTGTGGTCTCCACAGGGGATTCAGACATCCCTTCGTCTTGGGAGATGCAAGACGAGCTTGCATTCAACTCACTGTTGGTATATCTGGCCTTACTTCGAGTCAGAGCATCTCGGTGTCCATTCCTCTTGAGGCCACAAAATCAGGGTACCTCTCACATACATGTATCTGAGAGAAGCCTCCTCTTGAGGTGCTTGTGGAAACTTGGTATTCCTCTTGAGTCGAAGCCAGGGACTAAGCTCTCATCTCGGGTTGATTTGGGGTCCACGGAGCCCTTTCGTGTTGCTCCAGTGACCTCAGGATCCCTCTAGACTTGAGACAGTGATCTTGGGTTTTCTCTGGAGTGCCATCAAGTAAATGAAGGTTCCTTTCACGTTTGATGTGGAACACGGAATTGCTCTGCACGCAGTGCAGGGGAATCGGGACTCATGTCGGGGCCAGGGGGAAGTCTCATGGTTTTTCTCGAGTTGCGGGCGGAACCTGGGGTATATTCTCAAGTTAATACGGGGAGGGCCCTTCCAGGCACGTGTTTGTTCAGAGACGTCAGGACTCCGGCCTAGGTGCGAAGGACACCTCGGGATTCTCCTCGAGTCTTGGCATGGCAATTGGGACGCGTCTCCACGTGAAGCGGGAGAACCAGGGTACCATTCCACGTGCCACAGGGATCCTGGGAATCCTATCTATTTTCAAGAGGCGTCAGGCATCGTCTCCTTTGGAAGCATTGATCTCCGCGGACCTCTCGAGTTCTCAAAGGATGTCAGGCCTCCGGTCGCGTTGAGGCGGAGGACTAGGTCTTTCTCTGTGGTCTCCACAGGGGATTCAGACATCCCTTCGTCTTGGGAGATGCAAGACGAGCCTGCATTCAATTCACTGCAGGGATATCCGGCCTTACTTCGAGTCAGAGCATCTCGGTGTCCATTCCACTTGAGGCCACAAACTCAGGGTCCCTCTCACATACCTGTAGCTGAGAGAAGCCTCCTCTTGAGGTGCTTGTGGAAAGTTGGTATTCCTCTTGAGTCGAAGCCAGGGACTAAGCTCTCATCTCGAGTTGATTTGGGGTCAACGGAGCCCTTTGTGTTGCCCAGTGACCTCAGGATCCCTCTAGACTTGAGACAGTGATCTTGGGTTTTCTCTGGAGTGACATCAAGGAAATCAAGGCTCCTTTCACGTTTGATGTGGAACACGGAATTGCTCTGCACGCAGTGCAGGGGAATCGGGCCTCATCTCGCGACGAGGGGGAAGTCTCATGGTTTTTCTCGAGTTGCGGCCGGAACCTGGGGTATATTCTCGAGTTACGACGGGGAGGGCCCTTCCAGACACGTGTTTGTTCAGCGACGTCAGGACTCCTGCCTAGGTGCGAGGGACACCTCAGGATTCTCCTCGAGTCTTGGCATGGCAATTGGGACGCGTCTCCACGTGAGGCGGGAGACCCAGGGTCCCTTTCCACGTGCCACAGGGATCCTGGGACTCCTATCCATTTTCAAGAGGAGTCAGGCATCGTCTCCTTTGGAAGCATTGATCTCCGCGGACATCTCTAGTTTTCAAAGGATGTGAGGCCTCCGTTCGCGATGAGGCGGAGGACTAGGTCTTTCTCTGTGGTCTACACAGGGGATTCAGACATCCCTTCGTCTTGGGAGATGGAAGACGAGCCTGCATTCAATTCACTGCAGGGGTATCCGACCTTACTTCGAGTCAGAGCATCTCGGTGTCCATTCCACTTGAGGCCACAAACTCAGGGTCCCTATCACATACCTGTAGCTGAGAGAAGCCTCCTCCTGAGGTGCTTGTGGAAAGTTGGTATTCCTCTTGAGTCGAAGCCAGGGACTAAGCTCTCATCTCGAGTTGATTTGGGGTCCACGGAGCCCTTTTGTGTTGCTCCAGTGACCTCAGGATCCCTCTAGACTTGAGACAGTGATCTTGGGTTTTCTCTGGAGTGCCATCAAGGAAATCAAGTCTCCTTTCACTTTTGATGTGGAACACGGAATTGCTCTGCATGCAGTGCAGGGGAAACGGGCCTCATCTCGCGGCGAGGGGGAAGTCTCATGGTTTTATTCGAGTTGCGGCCGGAACCTGGGGTATATTCTCGAGTTACGAAGTGGAGGGCCCTTCCAGACACGTGTTTGTTCAGCGACGTCAGGACTCCTGCCTAGGTGCGAGGGACACCTCGGGATTCTCCTCGAGTCATGGCATGGCAATTGGGACGCGTCTCCACGTGAGGCGGGAGACCCAGGGTCCCTTTCCACGTGCCACAGGGATCCTGGGACTCGTATCCATTTTCAAGAGGAGTCAGGCATCGTCTCGTTTGGAAGCATTGATCTCCGCGGACCTCCCGAGTTTTCAAAGGATGTGAGGCCTCCGGTCGAGATGAGGCGGAGAACTAGGTCTTTCTCTGTGGTCTCTAGTGGGGATTCAGACATCCCTTCGTCTTGGGAGATGCAAGACGAGCTTGCATTGAATTCACTGCAGGGATATCCGGCCTTACTTCGAATCAGAGCATCTCGGTGTCCATTCCACTTGAGGCCACAAACTGATTGTACCTCTCACATCAATGTAGCTGGGAGAAGCCTCCTCTTGAGGTGCTTGTGGAAACTTGGTATTCCTCTTGAGTCGAAGCCAGGGACTAAGCTCTCATCTCGAGTTGATTTGGGGTCCACGGATCCCTTTCATGTTGCTCCAATGACCTCAGGATCCCTCTAGACTTGAGACAGTGATCTTGGGTTTTCTCTGGAGTGCCATCTAGGAAATCAAGGCTCCTTCCACGTTTGATGTGGAACACGGAATTGCTCTGCACGCAGTGCAGGGGAATCGGGCCTCATCTCGCGACGAGGGGGAAGTCTCATGGTTTTTCTCGAGTTGCCGCCGGAACCTGGGGTATATTCTCGAGTTACGACGGGGAGGGCCCTTCCAGACACGTGTTTTTTCAGCGACGTCAGGACTCCTGCCTAGGTGCGAGGGACACCTCGGGATTCTCCTCGAGTCTTGGCATGGCAATTGGGACGCGTCTCCACGTGAAGTGGGAGACCCAGGGTCCCCGTCCATGTGGACAGGGATCCTGGGTCTCCTAACCATTTTCAAGAGGAGTCAGGCATCGTCTCCTTTGGAAGCATTGATCTCCGCAGACCTCTCGAGTTTTCAAAGGATGTGAGGCCTCCGGTCGCGATGAGGCGGAGGACTAGGTCTTTCTCTGTGGTCTCCACAGCCGATTCAGACATCCCTTCGTGTTGGGAGATGCAAGACGAGCCTGCATTCAATTCACTGCAGGGATATCCAGCCTTACTTCGAGTCAGACCATCTCGGTGTCCATTCCACTTGAGGCCACAAACTCAGGGGTCCTCTGACATACCTGTAACTGAGAGAAGCCTTCTCTTGAGGTGCTTGTGTAAATTTGGTATTCCTCTTGAGTCGAAGCCAGGGACTAAGCTCTCATCTCGAGTTGATTTGGGGTCCACGGAGCCCTTTCGTGTTGCTACAGTGACCTCAGGATCCCTCTAGACTTGAGACAGTGATCTTGGGTTTTCTCTGGAGTGCCATCAAGGAAGTCAAGGCTCCTTTCACGTTTGATGTGGAACACGGAATTGCTCTGCACGCATTGCAGGGGAATCGGGTCTCATCTCGCGGCGAGGGGGAAGTCTCATGGTTTATCTCGAGTTGCGGCCGGAACCTGGGGTATATTCTCGAGTTACGACTGGGAGGGCCCTTCCAGACACGTGTTTGTTCAGCGACGTGAGGACCCCTGCCTAGGTGCGATGGACACCTCGGGACTCTCCTCGAGTCTTTGCATTGCAATTGGAACGCGTCTCCACGTGAGGAGGGAGACCCAGGGTCCCTTTCCACGTGCCACAGGGATCCTGGGACTCCTATCCATTTTCAAGAGGAGTCAGGCATCGTCTCCTTTGGAAGCATTGATCTCCGCGGACGTCTCGAATTTTCAAAGGATGTGATTCCTCCGGTCGAGATAAGGCGTAAAATTGGGTCTTTCTCTGTGGTCTCCATAAGGTATTCAGACATCCCTTCATCTTGCGAGATGCAAGACGAGTCTGCATTCAATTCACTGCAGGGATATCCGGCCTTACTTCGAGTCAGAGCATCTCGGTGTCCATTCCACTTGAGGCCACAAACTCAGGGTCCCTCTCACATACCTGTAGCTGAGAGAAGCCTCCTCTTGAGGTGCTTGTGGAAAGTTGGTATTCCTCTTGAGTCGAAGCCAGGGACTAAGCTCTCATCTCGAGTTGATTTGGGGTCCACTGAGCATTTTCGTGTTGCTCCAGTGACCTCAGGATCCCTCTAGACTTGAGACAGTGATCTTGGGTTTTCTCTGGAGTGCCATCAAGGAAATCAAGGCTCCTTTCACGTTTGATGTGGAACACGGAATTGCTCTGCATTCAGTGCAGGGGAATCGGTTTTCATCTCGCGGCGAGGGGGAAGTCTCATGGTTTTTCTCGAGTTGCGGCCGGAACCTGGGGTATATTCTCGAGTTACGACGGGGAGGGCCCTTCCAGACACGTGTTTGTACAGCGACGTCATGACTCCTGCGTAGGTGCGAGGGACACCTCGGGATTCTCCTCGAGTCTTGGCATGGCAATTGGGACTCGTCTCCACGTGAGGCGGGAGACCCAGTGTCCCTTTCCATGTGCCACAGGGATCCTGGGACTCCTATCCATTTTCAAGAGGAGTCAGGCATCGTCTCCTTTGGAAGCATTGATCTCCGCGGACCTCTCGAGTTTTCAAAGGATGTGAGGCCTCCGGTCGCGATGAGGCGGAGAACTAGGTCTTTCTCTGTGGTCTCCACAGGGGATTCAGACATCCCTTCGTCTTGGGAGATGCAAGAGGAGCCTGCATTCAATTCACTGCAGGGATATCCGGCCTTACTTCGAGTCAGAGCATCTCGGTGTCCATTCCACTTGAGGCCACAAACTCAGGGTCCTCTCACATACCTGTATCTGAGAGAAGCCTCCTCTTGAGGTGCTTGTGGAAAGTTGGTATTCCTCTTGAGTCGAAGCCAGGGACTAAGCTCTCATCTCGAGTTGATTTGGGGTCCAAGGTGCCCTTTCGTGTTGCTCCAGTGACCTCAGGATCCCTCTAGACTTGAGACAGTGATCTTGGGTTTTCTCTGGAGTGCCATCAAGGAAATCAAGGCTCCTTTCACGTTTGATGTGGAACACGGAATTGCTCTGCACGCAGTGCAGGGGAATCGGGCCTCATCTCGTGGCGAGGGGAAGTCTCATGGTTTTTCTCGATCTGCGGCCGGAACATGGTTTATATTCTCGAGTTACGACGGGGAGGGTCCTTCCAGACACGTGTTTGTTCAGCAACGTCAGGACTCCTACTTAGGTGCGAGGCACACCTTGGGATTCTCCTCGAGTCTTGGCATGGCAATTGGGACACATCTCCACGTGAGGCGGGAGACCTAAGGTCCCTTTCCACGTGGGACAGGGATCCTGGGACTCCTATCCATTTTCTTTTTTTTATTTTTTATTTTTTTTTTATTTTTTTTTAATTTTTATTATTATTATTTTTTTTTCCAGTGGGTTTTGTCATACATTGATATGAATCAGCCATGGATTTACATGTATTCTCAATCCCGATCCCCCCTCCCACCTCCCTCTCCACCCGATTCCTCTGGGTCTTCCCAGTGCACCAGGCCGGAGCACTTGTCTCGTGCATCCCACCTGGGCTGGTGATCTGTTTCACCATAGATAGTATACATGCTGTTCTTTTGAAATATCCCACCCTCACATTCTCCCACAAAGTTCAAAAGTCTGTTCTGTATTTCTGTGTCTCTTTTTCTGTTCTGCATATAGGGTTATCGTTATCACCTTTCTAAATTCCATATACATGTGTCAGTATGCTGTAATGTTCTTTATCTTTCTGGCTTACTTCACTCTGTATAAGGGGCTCCAGCTTCATCCATCTCATTAGGACTGGTTCAAATGAATTCTTTTTAATGGCTGAGTAATATTCCATGGTATATATGTACCACAGCTTCCTTATCCATTCATCTGCTGATGGGCATCTAGGTTGCTTCCATGTCCTGGCTATTATAAACAGTGCTGCAATGAACATTGGGGTGCACGTGTCTCTTTCAGATCTGGTTTCCTCAGTGTGTATGCCCAGAAGTGGGATTGCTGGGTCATATGGCAGTTCTATGTCCAGTTTTTTAAGAAATCTACACACTGTTTTCCATAGCGGCTCTACTAGTTTGCATTCCCACCAACAGTGTAAGAGGGTTCCCTTTTCTCCACACCCTCTCCAGCATTTATTGCTTGTAGACTTTTGGATAGCAGCCATCCTGACTGGCGTGTAATGGTACCTCATTGTGGTTTTGATTTGCATTTCTCTAATAATGAGTGATGTTGAGCATCTTTTCATGTGTTTGTTAGCCATCTGTATGTCTTCCTTGGAGAAATGTCTGTTTAGTTCTTTGGCCCATTTTTTGATTGGATCATTTATTTTTCTGGAATTGAGCTGCAGGAGTTGCTTGTATATTTTTGAGATTAGTCCTTTGTCTGTTTCTTCATTTGCTATTATTTTCTCCCAATCTGAGGGCTGTCTTTTCATCTTACTTATAGTTTCCTTTGTAGTGCAAAAGCTTTTAAGTTTCATTAGGTCCCATTTGTTTAGTTTTGCTTTTATTTCCAATATTCTGGGAGGTGGGTCATAGAGGATCTTGCTTTGATTTATGTCGGAGAGTGTTTTGCCTATGTTCTCCTCTAGGAGTTTTATAGTTTCTGGTCTTACATTTAGATCTTTAATCCATTTTGAGTTTATTTTTGTGTATGGTGTTAGAAAGTGTTCTAGTTTCATTCTTTTACAAGTGGTTGACCAGTTTTCCCAGCACCACTTGTTAAAGAGGTTGTCTTTTTTCCATTGTATATCCTTGCCTCCTTTGTCAAAGATAAGGTGTCCATAGGTTCGTGGATTTATCTCTGGGCTTTCTATTCTGTTCCATTGATCTATATTTCTGTCTTTGTGCCAGTACCATACTGTCTTGATGACTGTGGCTTTGTAGTAGAGTCTGAAGTCAGGCAGGTTGATTCCTCCAGTTCCATTCTTCTTTCTCAAGATTACTTTGGCTATTCGAGGTTTTTTGTATTTCCATACAAATTGTGAAATTCTTTGGTCTAGTTCTGTGAAAAATACCGTTGGTAGCTTGATAGGGATTGCATTGAATCTATAGACTGCTTTGGGTAGAATAGCCATTTTGACAATATTAATTCTTCCAATCCATGAACACGGTATGTTTCTCCATCTGTTTGTGTCCTCTTTGATTTCTTTCATCAGTGTTTTATAGTTTTCTATGTATAGGTCCTTTGTTTCTTTAGGTAGATATACTCCTAAGTATTTTATTCTTTTTGTTGCAATGGTGAATGGTATTGTTTCCTTAATTTCTCTGTCTGTTTTTTCATTGTTAGTATATAGGAATGCAAGGGATTTCTGTGTGTTAATTTTATATCCTGCAACTTTACTATATTCATTGATTAGCTCTAGTAATTTTCTGGTAGAATCTTTAGGGTTTTCTATGTAGAGGATCATGTCATCTGCAAACAGTGAGAGTTTTACTTCTTCTTTTCCTATCTGGATTCCTTTTACTTCTTTTTCTGCTCTGATTGCTGTGGCCAGCACTTCCAACACTATGTTGAATAGTAGTGGTGAGAGTGGGCACCCTTGTCTTGTTCCTGATTTCAGGGGAAATGCCTTCAATATTTCACCATTGAGGGTGATGCTTGCTGTGGGTTTGTCATATATAGCTTTTATTATGTTGAGGTATGTTCCTTCTATTCCTGCTTTTTGGAGAGTTTTAATCATAAATGAGTGTTGAATTTTGTCAAAGGCTTTCTCTGCATCTATTGAGATAATCATATGGTTTTTATCTTTCAATTTGTTAATGTGGTGTATTACATTGATTGATTTGCGGATATTAAAGAATCCTTGCATTCCTGGGATAAAGCCCACTTGGTCATGGTGTATGATTTTTTTAATATGTTGTTGGATTCTGTTTGCTAGAATTTTGTTAAGGATTTTTGCATCTATGTTCATCAGTGATATTGGCCTGTAGTTTTCTTTTTTTGTGGCATCTTTGTCTGGTTTTGGAATTAGGGTGATGGTGGCCTCATAGAATGAGTTTGGAAGCTTACCTTCTTCTGCAATTTTCTGGAAGAGTTTGAGTAAGATAGGTGTTAGCTCTTCTCTAAATTTTTGGTAGAATTCAGCTGTGAAGCCATCTGGTCCTGGGCTTTTGTTTGCTGGAAGATTTTTGATGACAGTTTCGATTTCCTTGCTTGTGATGGGTCTGTTAAGATCTTCTATTTCTTCCTGGTTCAGTTTTGGAAAGTTATACTTTTCTAAGAATTTGTCCATTTCATCCAAGTTGTCCATTTTATTGGCATAGAGCTGCTGGTAGTAGTCTCTTATGATCCTTTGTATTTCAGTGTTGTCTGTTGTGATCTCTCCATTTTCATTTCTAATTTTGTTAATTTGGTTTTTCTCTCTTTGTTTCTTAATGAGTCTTGCTAATGGTTTGTCAATTTTGTTTATTTTTTCAAAAAACCAGCTTTTAGCTTTGTTGATTTTTGCTATGGTCTCTTTAGTTTCTTTTGCATTTATTTCTGCCCTGATTTTTAAGATTTCTTTCCTTCTGCTAACTCTGGGGTTCTTCATTTCTTCCTTCTCTAATTGCTTTAGGTGTAGAGTTAGGTTATTTAATTGGTTTTTTTCCTGTTTCTTGATGTAAGCCTGTAATGCTATGAACCTTCCCCTTAGCACTGCTTTTACAGTGTCCCATAGGTTTTGGGTTGTTGTGTTTTCATTTTCATTCATTTCTATACATATTTTGATTTCTTTTTTGATTTCTTCTATGATTTGTTGGTTATTCAGAAGCGTGTTATTTAGCCTCCATATGTTTGAAGTTTTAACAATTTTTTCCCTGTAATTGAGATCTAATCTTACTGCACTGTGGTCAGAAAAGATAACTGGAATGATTTCAATTTTTTTGAATTTTCCAAGACCAGATTTATGGCCCAGGATGTGATCTATTCTGGAGAATGTTCCGTGTGCACTTGAGAAAAAGGTGAAGTTGATTGTTTTGGGGTGAAATGTCCTATAGATATCAATTAGGTCTAGCTGGTCCATTGTGTCATTTAAGGTTTGTGTTTCCTTGTTAATTTTCTGTTTAGTTGATCTATCCATAGTTGTGAGTGGGGTATTAAAGTCTCCCACTATTATTGTGTTACTATTAATTTCCTCTTTCATACTTGTTAGCGTTTGCCGTACATATTGCGGTGCTCCTATGTTGGGTGCATATATATTTATAATTGTTATATCTTCTTTTTTGATTGATCCTTTGATCATTATGTAGTGTCCTTCTTTGTCTCTTTTCACTTCCTTTATTTGAAAGTCTATTTTATCTGATATGAGTATTGCGACTCCTGCTTTCTTTTGGTCTCCGTTTGCATGAAATATTTTTTTCCAGCCCTTCACTTTTAGTCTGTATGTGTCTCTTGTTTTGAGGTGGGTCTCTTGTAGACAGCATATATAGGGGTCTTGTTTTTGTATCCATTCAGCCAATCTTTGTCTTTTGGTTGGGGCATTCAACCCATTTACATTTAGGGTAATTATTGATAGGTGTGTTCCCGTTGCCATTTACTTTGTTGTTTTGGGTTCACATTTATAAAACCTTTCTGCATTTCCTGTCTAGAGAAGATCCTTTAGCATTTGTTGAAGAGCTGGTTTGGTGGTGCTGAATTCTCTCAGCTTTTGCTTATCTGTAAAGCTTTTGAATTCTCCTTCATATCTGAATGAGATCCTTGCTGGATACAGTAATCTAGGTTGTAGGTTATTCTCTTTCATTACTTTCAGTACGTCCTGCCATTCCCTTCTGGCCTGGAGGGTTTCTATTGATAGATCAGCTGTTATCCTTATGGGAATCCCTTTGTGTGTTATTTGTTGTTTTTCCCTTGCTGCTTTTAATATTTGTTCTTTGTGTTTGATCTTTGTTAATTTGATTAATATGTGTCTTGGGGTGTTTCGCCTTGGGTTTATCCTGTTTGGGACTCTCTGGGTTTCTTGGATTTGGGTGGCTATTTCCTTCCCCATTTTCGGGAAGTTTTCAGCTATTATCTCCTCGAGTATTTTCTCATGGCCCTTCTTTTTGTCTTCTTCTTCTGGAACTCCTATGATTCGAATGTTGGGGCGTTTCACAGTGTCCCAGAGGTCCCTGAGGTTGTCCTCATTTCTTTTGATCCTTTTTTCTTTTTTCCTCTCTGCTTCATTTATTTCCACCATTTTATCTTCTACCTCACTTATCCTATCTTCTGCCTCCGTTATTCTACTCTTGGTTCCCTCCAAAGTGTTTTTGATCTCATTCATTGCATTATTCATTTGTAATTGACTCTTTTTTATTTCTTCTAGGTCTTTATTAAACAGTTCTTGAATCTTTTCAATCTTTGTTTCCAGGCTATTTATCTGTAACTCCATTTTGTTTTCAAGATTTTGGATCATTTTTATTATCATTATTCTAAATTCTTTTTCAGGTAGATTCCCTATCTCCTCCTCTTTTGTTTGACTTGGTGGGCATTTTTCATGTTCCTTTACCTGTTGGGTATTTCTTTGCCTTTTCATCTTGTTTAGATTGCTGTATCTGGAGTGGGCTTTCTGTATTCTGGAGGTCTGTGGTTCCTTTTTGTTGTGGAGGATTAACCCAGTGGATGGGGTTAGACGATTGGCTTGTCAAGGTTTCCTGGTTTGGGAAGCTTGCATCAGTGTTCTGGTGTGTGGAACTTGATTTCTTCTCTTTGGAAAGCAATGGAGTGCCCAGTAATGAGTTTTGAGATGGGTCTATGTGTTAGGTGTGACCTTGGGCAGCCTGTATGTTGATGTTCAGGGCTATGTTCCTGCGTTGCTGGAGAATTTGCGTGGTATGTCTTGCTCTAAAACTTATTGGCTCTTGTGTGGTAGTTGGTTTCAGTGTAGGTATGGAGGCTTTTGGACAGTCACTTATCACTTAAAGTTCCTTGTAGTCAGGAGTTTTCTGGTGTTCTCAGGTTTTGGGCTTAAGTCTCCTGCCTCTGGATTTCAGTTTTATTCTTCCTGTAGTCTCAGGACTTCTCCAACTATGCAGCCCTGATAAGAAAACTTCTAGGTTAATGGCTAAAAGATTCTCCCCCGTTAGGGACACCCAGAGAGGTTCACAGAGTCACATGAAGAAGAGGAGAGGGAGGAGGGAGATAGAGATGAACAGGAGGAGAAAAAGGGGGACTCAAGAGGAGAGAGACAGATCTACACAGCTGTCTGTTCCCAGAGTGTTCTCCGTAGCCCAGTCACCTACAAAGATTCACAGAATTGGATTGGGAAGAGAAGGGGAAAGGAGGAAATAGAGGTGTTCTGAGGTAGAAAACAGAGAGTCAAGATTGGGAGAGAATAATCTTCAGTTTAAAAATAGGGCTTCTCTTCTTTTTTTTTTTTTTTTTTGTAAGGTTATAGTGCATTGAAAATGAAAATTAAGGAGTAGTAGAGGAGTACTAGAGGACTTTAAAAGAAATAAGAGAAAAAGAAAAATAGAAAATAGAAGAGAAAAAGGAAAGAAAAAAAAGAAAAAAAAAGAAAGAAAAAGAAAAAAAACAGAAAAAAAAGAAAAAAAAAAAGGAAAAAAAAATTTTTTTTTCCCCCTAATTAAAAAATCGTAAAAGTCTATGGAAATGAAAGTTAAGGAGTAATGGGGGAGTAATAGGGGATTTTAAAGGAAAATAAAAGAGAAAAAATAAAAAAGAAAAAAGAAAAAAAGAAAAAAAAAATTAAAAAAAGAGAAAAAAGTAAAATTATATCTACGAGTTTCTCTGGAGCTGTTGCGGTCAGTGTGGGTTCGGCTCAGTTTCAGATAGCTCCTCGTTCCAGCTTACGCTTCTCGATATCTACAGGCTCCTCCGGTGTAGTCAATGTTTCCTAGAGGGATTTTAATCTGTTGCACCAGTCCCTTCTGAAGCGGTTCCCTTTGTTTATTTGGCTTCTGTTTGCCGGTCTCTTCAGAGCCTCATTTCCGCCCTGACACAGGCGGGCGGAGGTGGACTCTTATTCAGGTAGCTAGTTCCGTCGCTCCGGGGGGAGGGGC
This sequence comes from Dama dama, assembly GCF_033118175.1. NCBI lineage: Eukaryota > Metazoa > Chordata > Mammalia > Artiodactyla > Cervidae > Dama > Dama dama. The sequence continues at coordinate 7,167,218 of NC_083709.1, forward strand.
TTGTGCTGCGGGGACGGGCTGGCGCTGCGGGGAGGGGCTGGCGCTGCTCTCTCCGTCTCCGCTGCTCAGGAATTGCTCTGCACGCAGTGCAGGGGAATCGGGCCTCATCTCGCGGTGAGGGGGAATTCTCATGGTTTTTCTCGAGTTGCGGCCGGAACCTGGGGTATATTCTCGAGTTAAGACGGGGAGGGCCCTTCCAGACACGTGTTTGTTCAGCGAAGTCAGGACTCCTGCCTAGGTGCGTGGGACACTTCGGGATTCTCCACGAGTCTTGGCATGGCAATTGGGAGGCGTCTCCACGTGAGGCGGGAGACCCAGGGTCCCTTTCCACGTGCTACAGGGATCCTGGGACTCCTATCCATTTTCAAGAGGAGTCAGGCATCGTCTCCTTTGGAAGCATTGATCTCCGCGGAGCTCTCGAGTTTTCAAAGGATGTGAGGCCTCCGGTCGCGATGAGGCGGAGAACTAGGTCTTTCTCGGTGGTCTCCACAGGGGATTCAGACATCCCTTCGTCTTGGGAGATGCAAGACGAGCCTGCATTCAATTCACTGCAGGGATATCCAGCCTAACTTCGAGTCAGAGCATCTCGGTGTCCATTCGATTTGAGGCCACAAACTCAGGGTCCCTCTCACATACCTGTAGCTGAGAGAAGCCTCCTCTTGAGGTGCTTGTGGAAAGTTGGTATTCCTCTTGAGTGGAAGCCAGGGACTAAGCTCTCATCTCGAGTTGATTCGGGGTCCACGAGGAAATTTCGTGTTGCTCCAGTGACCTCAGGATCCCTCTAGACTTCAGACAGTGATCTTGGGTTTTCTCTGGAGTGCCATTAAGGAAATCAAGGCTCCTTTCACGTTTGATGTGGAACACGGAATTGCTCTGCACGCAGTGCAGGGGAATCGGGCCTCAACACGCGGCGAGGGGGAAATCTCATGGTTTTTCTCGAGTTGCGGCCGGAACCTGGGGTATATTCTCGAGTTACGACGGGGAGGGCCCTTCCAGACACGTGTTTCTTCAGCAACATCGGGACTCCTGCCTAGGTGCGAGGGACACCTCGGGATTCTCCTCGAGTCTTGGCATGGGAATTGGGACGCGTCTCCACGTGAGGCGGGAGACCCAGGGTCCGTTTACACGTGCCACAGGGATCCTGGGACTCCTATCCATTTTCAAGAGGAGTCAGGCATCGTCTCCTTTGGAAGCATTGATCTCCGCAGACCTCTCGAGATTTCAAAGGATGTGAGGCCTCCGGTCGCAATGAGGTGGAGAAGTCGGTCTTTCTCTGAGGTCTCCACAGGGGATTCAGACATCCCTTCATCAAGGGAGATGCAAGACGAGCCGGCATTCAATTCACTGCAGGGATATCCGGCCTTACTTCGAGTCAGAGCATCTCATTGTCCATTCCACTTGAGGCCACAAACTCAGGGTCCCTCTCACACACCTGTAGCTGAGAGAAGCCTCCTTTTGAGGTGGTTATGGAAGGTTGGTATTCCTCTTGAGTCGAAGCCAGGGACTAAGCTCTCATCTCGAGTTGATTTGGGGTCCAAGGGGAAATTTCGTGTTGCTCCAGTGACCTCAGGATCCCTCTAGACTTGAGACAGTGATCTTGGGTTTTCTCTGGAGTGCCATCAAGGAAATCAAGGCTCCTTTCACGTTTGATGTGGAACACGGAATTGCTCTGCATGCAGTGCAGGGGAATCGGGCCTCAACTCGCAGCGAGGGGGAAATCTCATGGTTTTTCTCGAGTTGCGGCCGGAACCTGGGGTATATTCTCGAGTTACGACGGGGAGGGCCCTTCCAGTCACGTGTTTGTTCAGCGACGTCTGGACTCCTGCCTAGGTGCGAGGGACACCTCGGGATTCTCCTCGAGTCTTGGCATGGCAATTGGGACGCGTCTCCACGTGAGGCGGGAGACCCAGGGTCCCTTTCGACGTGCCACAGGGATCCTGGGACTCCTATCCATTTTCAAGAGGAGTCAGGCATCGTCTCCTTTGGAAGCATTGATCTCCGCAGACCTCTCGAGTTTTCAAATGATGTGAGGCCTCCGGTCGCGTTGAGGCGGAGGACTAGGTCTTTCTCTGTGGTCTACACAGGGGATTCAGCCATCCCTTCGTCTTGGGAAATGCAAGACGAGCCTGCATTCAATTCACTGCAGGGATATCCAGCCTTACTTCGAGTCAGAGCATCTCGGTGTCCATTCCAATTGAGGCCACAAACTCAGGGTCCCTCTCACATACCTGTAGCTGAGAGAAGCCTCCTCTTGAGGTGCTTGTGGAAAGTTGGTATTCCTCTTGAGTCGAAGCCAGGGACTAAGCTCACATCTCGAGTTGATTTGGGGTCCACGTAGCCCTTTCGTGTTGCTCCAGTGACCTCAGGATCCCTCTAGACTTGAGACAGTGATCTTGGGTTTTCTCTGGAGTGCCATCAAGGAAATCAAGGCTCCTTTCACGTTTGATGTGGAACACGGAATTGCTCTGCATGCCTTGCAGGGGAATCGGACCTCAATTCGCGGCGAGGGGGAAATCTCATGGTTTTCTCGAGTTGCGGCCGGAACCTGGGGTATATTGTCGAGTTACGACGGCTAGGGCCTTTCCAGACACGTGTTTGTTCAGAGACGTCAGGACTCCTGCCTAGGTGCGAGGGACACCTCGGGATTCTCCTCGAGTCTTGGCATGGCAATTGGGACGTGTCTCCACGTGAGGCGGGAAACCCAGGGTCCCTTTCCACGTGCCACAGGGATCCTGGGACTCCTATCCATTTTCAAGAGGAGTCAGGCATCGTCTCCTTTGGAAGCATTGATCTACGTGGAACTCTTGAGTTTTCAAAGGATGTGAGGCCTCCGGTCGCGATGAGGCGGAGAACTAGGTCTTTCTCTGTGGTCTCCACAGTGGATTCGGACATCCCTTCGTCTTGGGAGATGCAAGACGAGCCTGCATTCAATTCACTGCCGGGATATCTGGCCTTACTTCGAGTCAGAGCATCTCGGTGTCCATTCCACTTGAGGCCACAAACTCAGGGTCCCTCTCACATACCTGTAGCTGAGAGAAGCCTCCTCTTGAGGTGCCTGTGGAAAGTTGGTATTCCTCTTGAGTCGAAGCCAGGGACTAAGCTCTCATCTCGAGTTGATTTGGGGTCCACAGAGCCCTTTCGTGTTGCTCCAGTGACCTCAGGATCCCTCTAGACTTGAGACAGTGATCTTGGGTTTTCTCTGGAGTGCCATCAAGGAAATCAAGGCTCTTTCACGTTTGATGTGTAACACGGAATTGCTCTGCACGCAGTGCAGGGGAATCGGGCCTCATCTCGCGGCGAGGGGGAAGTCTCATGGTTTTTCTCGAGTTGCGGCCGGAACCTGGGGTATGTGCTCGAGTTACATTGGGGTGCCCTTCCAGACACGTGATTGTTTAGCGACGTCAAACCCATGCCTAGGTTCGATGGACACCTCGGTATTCTCCCCGAGGCTTGGCATGGCATTTGGGACGCGTCTCCACATGAGGCGGGAGACCAAGGGTCCCTTTCCAACTGCCACAGGGATCCTGGGACTCCTATCCATTTTCAAGAGGAGTCAGGCATCGTCTCCTTTGGAAGCACTATTCTCCGCGGACCTCTCGAGTTTTCAAAGGATGTGAGGACTCCGGTCGCGATGAGGCGGAGAACTAGTTCCTTCTCTGTTGTCTCCACAGGGGATTCAGACATCCCTTCGTCTTGGGAGATGCAAGAAGAGCCTGCATTCAATTCACTGCAGGGATATCCGGCCTTACTTCGTGTCAGAGCATCTCGGTCTCCATTCCACTTGAGTCCACAAACTGAGTGTCCCTCTCACATACCTGTAGCTGAGAGAAGCCTCCTCTTGAGGAGCTTGTGGAAAGTTGGTATTCCTCGTGATTCGAAGCCAGGGACTAAGCTCTCATCTCGAGTTGATTTGGGGTCCACGAAACCCTTTCCTGTTCTTACAGTGACCTCAGGATCCCTCTAGACTTGAGACAGTGATCTTGGGTTTTCTCTGGAGTGCCATCAAGGAAATCAAGGCTCCTTTCACGTTTGATGTGGAACACGGAATTGCTCTGCACGTAGTGCAGGGGAATCGGGCCTCATCTCGGGGCGAGGGGGAAGTCTCATGGTTTTTCCGAGTTGCGGCCGGAACCTGGGGTATATTCTCGAGTTGTGACGGGGAGGGTCCTTCCAGACACGTGTTTGTTCAGAGACATCAGGACTCCTGCCTAGGTGCGAGGGACACCTCGGGATTCTCCACGAGTCTTAGCATGGCAATTGGGATGCGTCTCCACGTCAGGCGGGAGACCCAGGGTCCCTTTCCACGTGCCACAGGGATCCTGGAACTCCTATCCATTTTCAAGAGGAGTCAGGCATCGTCTCCTTTGGAAGCATTGATCTCCGCGGACCTCTCGAGTTTTCAAAGGATGTGAGGCCTCCTGTCGCGATGAGGAAGAGAATTAGGTCTTTCTCTGTGGTCTCCACAGGGGATTCAGACATCCCTTCCTCTTGGGAGATGCAAGACGAGCCTGCATTCAATTCACTGCAGGGATATCCTACCTTACTTCGAGTCAGAGCATCTCGGTGTCCATTCCACTTGAGGCCACAAACTCAGGGTCCCTCTCACATACCTGTAGCTGAGAGAAGCCTCCTCTTGAGGTGCTTGTGGAAAGTTGGTATTCCTCTTGAGTCGAAGCCAGGGACTAAGCTCTCATCTCGAGTAGATTTGGGATCCACGGAGCCCTTTCGTGTTGCTCCAGTGACCGCAGGATCCCTCTAGACTTGAGACAGTTATCTTGGGTTTTCTCTGGAGTGCCATCAAGGAAATCAAGGCTCCTTTCAAGTTTGATGTGGAACACGAAATTGCTCTTCACGCAGTGCAGGGGAATCGGGCCTAATCTCGCGGCGAGGGGGAAGTCTCATGGTTTTTCTCGAGTTGGGGCCGGAACTTGGGGTATATTCTCGAGTTACGACGGGGAGGGCCCTTCCAGACACGTGTTTTTTCAGAGACATCAGGACTCCTGCCTAGGTGCGAGGGACACCTCGGGATTCTCCTCGACTCTTGGCATGGCAAATGGGACGCGTCTCAACGTGAGGCAGGAGACCCAGGGTCCCTTTCCACGTGCCACAGGGATCCTGGGACTCCTATCCATTTTCAAGAGGAGTCAGGCATCGTCTCCTTTGGAAGCATTGATCTCTGCGGACCTCTCGAGTTTTCAAAGGATGTGAGGCCTCCGGTCGCCATGAGGCTGAGAACTAGGTCTTTCTCTGTGGTCTCCACAGGGGATTCAGACATCCCTTCGTCTTGGGAGATGCAAGACGAGCCTGCATTCAATTCACTCTAGGGGTATCCGGCCTTACTTCGAGTCAGAGCATTTCGGTGTCCATTCTACTTGAGGCCACAAACTCAGGGTCCCACTCACATACTTGTAGCTGAGAGAAGCCTCCTCTTGAGGGGCTTGTGGAAAGTTCGTATTCCTCTTGAGTCGAAGCCAGGGACTAAGCTCTCATCTCGAGTTGATTTGGGGTCCACGGAGCCCTTTCCTTTTGCTCCAGTGACTTCATGAGCCCTCTAGACTTGAGACAGTGATCTTGGGTTTTCTCTGGAGTGCCATCAAGGAAATCAAGGCTCCTTTCACGTTTGATGTGGAACACGGAATTGCTCTGCATGCACTGCAGGGGTATCGGGCCTCATGTCGCAGCGAGGGGGAAGTCTCATGGTTTTTCTCGAGTTCCGGACGGAACCTGGGGTATATTCTCGAGTTACGACCGGGAGGGACCTTCCAGACACGTGTTTGTTCAGCGACGTCAGGACTCCTGCCTAGGTGCGAGGGACAACTTGGGATTCTCCACGAGTCTTGGCATGGCATTTGGCACGCGTCTCCACGTGAGGCGGAAGACCCAGTGTCCCTTTCCACGTGCCAAAGGGATCCTGGGACTCCTATCCATTTTCAAGAAGAGTCAGGCATCGTCTCCTTTGGAAGCATTGATCTCCGCGGACCTCTCGAGTTTTCAAAGGATGTGAGGCCTCCGGTCGCGAGGTGGCGGAGAATTAGGTCTTTCTTTGTGGTCTTCACAGGGGATTCAGACATCCCTTCCTCGTGGGAGATGGAAGACGAGCCTGCATTCAATTCACTGCAGGGATATCCGGCCTTACTTCGAGTCAGAGCATCTCGGTGTCCATTCCACTTGAGGCCACAAACTCAGGGTCCCTCTCACATACCTGTAGCTGAGAGAAGCCTCCTCTTGAGGTGCTTGTTTAAAGTTGGTATGACTGTTGAGTCGAAGCCAGGGACTAAGCTCTCATCTCGAGTTGATTTGGGGTCCACGGAGCCCTTTCTTGTTGCTCCAGTGACCTCAGGATCCCTCTAGACTTGAGACAGTGAACTTGGGTTTTCTCTGGAGTGCCATCAAGGAAATCAAGGCACCTTTCACGTTTGATGTGGAACACGGAATTGCTCTGCATGCAGTGCAGGGGAATCAGGCCTCATCTCGCGGCGAAGGGGAAGTCTCATGGTTTTTCTCGAGTTGCGGCCGGAACCTGGTGTATATTCTCGAGTTACGACGGGGAGGGCACTTCCAGACACGTGTTTGTTCAGCGACGTCAGGACTCCTGCCTAGGTGCGAGGGACACCTCGGGATTCTCCTCGAGTCTTGGCATGGCAATTGGGACTCGTCTCCACGTGAGGCGAGAGACCCAGGGTCCCTTTACACGTGCCACAGGGATCCTGGGACTCCTATCCATTTTAAAGAGGAGTCAGGCATCGTCTCCTTTGGAAGCATTGATATCCGCGGACCTCTCGAATTTCAAAGGATGTGAGGCCTCCGGTCTTGATGAGGCGGAGGACTAGGTCTTTCTCTGTGGTCTCCACATGAGATTCAGACATCCCTTCGTCTTGGGAGATGCAAGACGAGCCTACATTCAATTCACTGCAGGGATATCCGGCCTTACTTCGAGTCAGATTATTTCGGTGTCCATTCCACTTGAGGCCACAAACTCAGGGTCCTCTCACATACCAGTAGTTGAGAGAAGCCTCCTCTTGAGGTGCTTGTGGAAAGTTGGTATTCCTCTTGACTCCAAGCCAGGGACTAAGCTCTCTTCTCGAGTTGATTTGGGGTCCACGGACCCCTTTCCTGTTGCTCCAGTGACCTCAGGATCCCTCTAGACTTGAGACAGTGATCTTGGGTTTTCTCTGGAGTGCCATCAAGGAATCAAGGCTCCTTTAACGTTTGATGTGGAACACGGAATTGCTCTGCACGCAGTGCAGGGGAATCGGGCCTCATCTCGCGGCGAGGGGGAAGTCTCATGGTTTTTCTCGAGTTGCGGCAGGAACCTGGGGTATATTCTCGAGTTACGACGGGGAGGGCCCTTCCAGACACGTGTTTGTTCAGCGACGTCAGGACTCCTGCCTAGGTGCGAGGGACACCTCGGGATTCTCCTCGAGTCTTGGCATGGCAATTGGGACGCGTCTCCACGTGAGGCGGGAGACCCAGGATGCCTTTCCACGTGCCACAGGGATCCTGGGACTCCTATCCATTTTCAAGAGGAGTCAGGCATCGTCTCCTTTGGAAGCATTGACCTCCGCAGACCTCTCGAGTTTTGAAAGGATGTGAGGCCTCCGGTCCCGATGAGGCGGAGGACTAGGTCTTTCTCTGTGGTCTCCACAGGGGATTCAGACATCCCTTCGTCTTGGGAGATGCAAGACGAGCCTGCATTCAATTCACTGCAGGGATATCCGGCCTTACTTCGAGTCAGAGCATCTCGGTGTCCATTCCACATGAGGCAACAAACTCAGGGTCCCTCTCACATACCTGTAGCTGAGAGAAGCCTCCTCTTGAGGTGCTTGTGGAAAGTTGGTATTCCTCTTGAGTCGCAGCCAGGGACTAAGCTCTCAACTCGAGTTGATTTGGGGTCCACGGAGCCCTTTCGTGTTGCTCCAGTGACCTCAGGATCCCTCTAGACTTGAGACAGTGATCTTGGGTTTTCTCTGGAGTGCCATCAAGGAAATCAAGGCTCCTTTCACGTTTGATGTGGAACACGGAATTGCTCTGCACGCAGTGCACGGGAATCGGGCCTCATCTCGCGGCGAGGGGGAAGTCTCATGGTTTTTCTAGAGTTGCGGCCGGAACCTGGGGTATATTCTCGAGTTACGACGGAAAGGGCCATTCCAGACACGTGTTTGTTCAGCGACGTCAGGACTCCTGCCTAGGTGCGAGGGACACATCGGGATTCTCCTCGAGTCTTGGCATGGCAATTGGGACGTGTCTCCACGTGAGGCGGGAGACCAAGGGTCCATTTCCACGTGCCACGGGGATCCTGGGACTCCTATTCATTTTCAAGAGGAGTCAGGCATCGTCTCCTTTGGAAGCATTGATCTCCGCGGACCTCTCGAGTTTTCAAAGGATGTGAGGCCTCCGGTCGCGATGAGGCGGAGAACTAGGTCTTTCTCTGTGGTCTCCACAGGGGATTCAGACATCCCTTCGTCTTGAGAGATTCAAGAGGGGCCTGCATTCTATTCACTGCAGGGATATCCGGCCTTACTTCGAGTCAGAGCATCTCGGTGTCCATTCCACTTGAGGCCACAAACTCAGGGTCCCTCTCACATACCAGTAGTTGAGAGAAGCCTCCTCTTGAGGTGCTTGTGGAAACTTGGTATTCCTCTTGAGTCAAAGCCAGGGACTAAGCTCCCATCTGGAGTTGATTTGACGTCCACGGGGCCCTTTCGTGTTGCTACAGTGACTTCAGGATCCCTCTAGACTTGAGACAGTGATCTTCGGTTATCTCTGGAGTGCGATCAAGGAAATCAAGGCTCTTTTCATGTTTGATGTGGAACACGGAATTGCTCTGCATGCAGTGCAGGGGAAGCGGGCCTCATCTCGTGGTGAGGGGAAGTCTCATGGTTTTTCTCGAGTTGCGGCCGGAACCTGGCTTATATTCTCGAGTTACGAAGGGGAGGGCCCTTCCAGACACGTGTTTGTTCAGCGACGTCAGGACACTTGCCTAGGTGCGAGGGACACCTCGGGATTCTCCTTCACTCCTGGCATGGCAATTGGGCCCCGTCTCCACGTGAGGCAGGAGACCACGGGTCCCTTTCCACGTGCCACAGGGATCCTGGGACTCCTATCCATTTTCTTTTTTTTTTTTCTTTTTTTTTTTTTTTAATTTTTGTTATTATTATTTTTTTTTCCAGTGGGTTTTGTCATACATTGATATGAATCAGCCATGGATTTACATGTATTCCCAATCCCGATCCCCCCTCCAACCTCCCTCTCCACCCGATTCCTCTGGGTCTTCCCAGTGCACCCGGCCGGAGCACTTGTCTCGTGCATCCCACCTGGGCTTGTGATCTGTTTCACCATAGATTGTATACATGCTGTTCTTTTGAAATATCCCACCCTCACATTCTCCCACAAAGTTCAAAAGTCTGTTCTGTATTTCTGTGTCTCTTTTTCTGTTCTGCATATAGGGTTATCGTTATCACCTTTCTAAATTCCATATACATGGGTAAGTATGCTGTAATGTTCTTTATCTTTCTGGCTTACTTCACTCTGTATAAGGGGCTCCAGCTTCATCCATCTCATTAGGACTGGTTCAAATGAATTCTTTTTAATGGCTGGGTAATATTCCATGGTATATATGTACCACAGCTTCCTTATCCATTCATCTGCTGATGGGCATCTAGGTTGCTTCCATGTCCTGGCTATTATAAACAGTGCTGCAATGAACATTGGGGTGCACGTGTCTCTTTCAGATCTGGTTTCCTCAGTGTGTATGCCCAGAAGTGGGATTGCTGGGTCATATGGCAGTTCTATGTCCAGTTTTTTAAGAAATCTCCACACTGTTTTCCATAGCGGCTGTACTAGTTTGCATTCCCACCAACAGTGTAAGAGGGTTCCCTTTTCTCCACACCCTCTCCAGCATTTATTGCTTGTAGACTTTTGGATAGCAGCCATCCTGACTGGCGTGTAATGGTACCTCATTGTGGTTTTGATTTGCATTTCTCTAATAATGAGTGATGTTGAGCATCTTTTCATGTGTTTGTTAGCCATCTGTATGTCTTCCTTGGAGAAATGTCTGTTTAGTTCTTTGGCCCATTTTTTGATTGGGTCATTTATTTTTCTGGAATTGAGCTGCAGGAGTTGCTTGTATATTTTTGAGATTAGTCCTTTGTCTGTTTCTTCATTTGCTATTATTTTCTCCCAATCTGAGGGCTGTCTTTTCATCTTACTTATAGTTTCCTTTGTAGTGCAAAAGCTTTTAAGTTTCATTAGGTCCCATTTGTTTAGTTTTGCTTTTATTTCCAATATTCTGGGAGGTGGGTCATAGAGGATCTTGCTTTGATTTATGTCGGAGAGTGTTTTGCCTATGTTCTCCTCTAGGAGTTTTATAGTTTCTGGTCTTACATTTAGATCTTTAATCCATTTTGAGTTTATTTTTGTGTATGGTGTTAGAAAGTGTTCTAGTTTCATTCTTTTACAAGTGGTTGACCAGTTTTCCCAGCACCACTTGTTAAAGAGGTTGTCTTTTTTCCATTGTATATCCTTGCCTCCTTTGTCAAAGATAAGGTGTCCATAGGTTCGTGGATTTATCTCTGGGCTTTCTATTCTGTTCCATTGATCTATATTTCTGTCTTTGTGCCAGTACCATACTGTCTTGATGACTGTGGCTTTGTAGTAGAGTCTGAAGTCAGGCAGGTTGATTCCTCCAGTTCCATTCTTCTTTCTCAAGATTACTTTGGCTATTCGAGGTTTTTTGTATTTCCATACAAATTGTGAAATTCTTTGGTCTAGTTCTGTGAAAAATACCGTTGGTAGCTTGATAGGGATTGCATTGAATCTATAGACTGCTTTGGGTAGAATAGCCATTTTGACAATATTAATTCTTCCAATCCATGAACACGGTATGTTTCTCCATCTGTTTGTGTCCTCTTTGATTTCTTTCATCAGTGTTTTATAGTTTTCTATGTATAGGTCCTTTGTTTCTTTAGGTAGATATACTCCTAAGTATTTTATTCTTTTTGTTGCAATGGTGAATGGTATTGTTTCCTTAATTTCTCTGTCTGTTTTTTCATTGTTAGTATATAGGAATGCAAGGGATTTCTGTGTGTTAATTTTATATCCTGCAACTTTACTATATTCATTGATTAGCTCTAGTAATTTTCTGGTAGAATCTTTAGGGTTTTCTATGTAGAGGATCATGTCATCTGCAAACAGTGAGAGTTTTACTTCTTCTTTTCCTATCTGGATTCCTTTTACTTCTTTTTCTGCTCTGATTGCTGTGGCCAGCACTTCCAACACTATGTTGAATAGTAGTGGTGAGAGTGGGCACCCTTGTCTTGTTCCTGATTTCAGGGGAAATGCCTTCAATATTTCACCATTGAGGGTGATGCTTGCTGTGGGTTTGTCATATATAGCTTTTATTATGTTGAGGTATGTTCCTTCTATTCCTGCTTTTTGGAGAGTTTTAATCATAAATGAGTGTTGAATTTTGTCAAAGGCTTTCTCTGCATCTATTGAGATAATCATATGGTTTTTATCTTTCAATTTGTTAATGTGGTGTATTACATTGATTGATTTGCGGATATTAAAGAATCCTTGCATTCCTGGGATAAAGCCCACTTGGTCATGGTGTATGATTTTTTTAATATGTTGTTGGATTCTGTTTGCTAGAATTTTGTTAAGGATTTTTGCATCTATGTTCATCAGTGATATTGGCCTGTAGTTTTCTTTTTTTGTGGCATCTTTGTCTGGTTTTGGAATTAGGGTGATGGTGGCCTCATAGAATGAGTTTGGAAGCTTACCTTCTTCTGCAATTTTCTGGAAGAGTTTGAGTAAGATAGGTGTTAGCTCTTCTCTAAATTTTTGGTAGAATTCAGCTGTGAAGCCATCTGGTCCTGGGCTTTTGTTTGCTGGAAGATTTTTGATGACAGTTTCGATTTCCTTGCTTGTGATGGGTCTGTTAAGATCTTCTATTTCTTCCTGGTTCAGTTTTGGAAAGTTATACTTTTCTAAGAATTTGTCCATTTCATCCAAGTTGTCCATTTTATTGGCATAGAGCTGCTGGTAGTAGTCTCTTATGATCCTTTGTATTTCAGTGTTGTCTGTTGTGATCTCTCCATTTTCATTTCTAATTTTGTTAATTTGGTTTTTCTCTCTTTGTTTCTTAATGAGTCTTGCTAATGGTTTGTCAATTTTGTTTATTTTTTCAAAAAACCAGCTTTTAGCTTTGTTGATTTTTGCTATGGTCTCTTTAGTTTCTTTTGCATTTATTTCTGCCCTGATTTTTAAGATTTCTTTCCTTCTGCTAACTCTGGGGTTCTTCATTTCTTCCTTCTCTAATTGCTTTAGGTGTAGAGTTAGGTTATTTAATTGGTTTTTTTCCTGTTTCTTGATGTAAGCCTGTAATGCTATGAACCTTCCCCTTAGCACTGCTTTTACAGTGTCCCATAGGTTTTGGGTTGTTGTGTTTTCATTTTCATTCATTTCTATACATATTTTGATTTCTTTTTTGATTTCTTCTATGATTTGTTGGTTATTCAGAAGCGTGTTATTTAGCCTCCATATGTTTGAAGTTTTAACAATTTTTTCCCTGTAATTGAGATCTAATCTTACTGCACTGTGGTCAGAAAAGATAACTGGAATGATTTCAATTTTTTTGAATTTTCCAAGACCAGATTTATGGCCCAGGATGTGATCTATTCTGGAGAATGTTCCGTGTGCACTTGAGAAAAAGGTGAAGTTGATTGTTTTGGGGTGAAATGTCCTATAGATATCAATTAGGTCTAGCTGGTCCATTGTGTCATTTAAGGTTTGTGTTTCCTTGTTAATTTTCTGTTTAGTTGATCTATCCATAGTTGTGAGTGGGGTATTAAAGTCTCCCACTATTATTGTGTTACTATTAATTTCCTCTTTCATACTTGTTAGCGTTTGCCGTACATATTGCGGTGCTCCTATGTTGGGTGCATATATATTTATAATTGTTATATCTTCTTTTTTGATTGATCCTTTGATCATTATGTAGTGTCCTTCTTTGTCTCTTTTCACTTCCTTTATTTGAAAGTCTATTTTATCTGATATGAGTATTGCGACTCCTGCTTTCTTTTGGTCTCCGTTTGCATGAAATATTTTTTTCCAGCCCTTCACTTTTAGTCTGTATGTGTCTCTTGTTTTGAGGTGGGTCTCTTGTAGACAGCATATATAGGGGTCTTGTTTTTGTATCCATTCAGCCAATCTTTGTCTTTTGGTTGGGGCATTCAACCCATTTACATTTAGGGTAATTATTGATAGGTGTGTTCCCGTTGCCATTTACTTTGTTGTTTTGGGTTCACATTTATAAAACCTTTCTGCATTTCCTGTCTAGAGAAGATCCTTTAGCATTTGTTGAAGAGCTGGTTTGGTGGTGCTGAATTCTCTCAGCTTTTGCTTATCTGTAAAGCTTTTGAATTCTCCTTCATATCTGAATGAGATCCTTGCTGGATACAGTAATCTAGGTTGTAGGTTATTCTCTTTCATTACTTTCAGTACGTCCTGCCATTCCCTTCTGGCCTGGAGGGTTTCTATTGATAGATCAGCTGTTATCCTTATGGGAATCCCTTTGTGTGTTATTTGTTGTTTTTCCCTTGCTGCTTTTAATATTTGTTCTTTGTGTTTGATCTTTGTTAATTTGATTAATATGTGTCTTGGGGTGTTTCGCCTTGGGTTTATCCTGTTTGGGACTCTCTGGGTTTCTTGGATTTGGGTGGCTATTTCCTTCCCCATTTTCGGGAAGTTTTCAGCTATTATCTCCTCGAGTATTTTCTCATGGCCCTTCTTTTTGTCTTCTTCTTCTGGAACTCCTATGATTCGAATGTTGGGGCGTTTCACAGTGTCCCAGAGGTCCCTGAGGTTGTCCTCATTTCTTTTGATCCTTTTTTCTTTTTTCCTCTCTGCTTCATTTATTTCCACCATTTTATCTTCTACCTCACTTATCCTATCTTCTGCCTCCGTTATTCTACTCTTGGTTCCCTCCAAAGTGTTTTTGATCTCATTCATTGCATTATTCATTTGTAATTGACTCTTTTTTATTTCTTCTAGGTCTTTATTAAACAGTTCTTGAATCTTTTCAATCTTTGTTTCCAGGCTATTTATCTGTAACTCCATTTTGTTTTCAAGATTTTGGATCATTTTTATTATCATTATTCTAAATTCTTTTTCAGGTAGATTCCCTATCTCCTCCTCTTTTGTTTGACTTGGTGGGCATTTTTCATGTTCCTTTACCTGTTGGGTATTTCTTTGCCTTTTCATCTTGTTTAGATTGCTGTATCTGGAGTGGGCTTTCTGTATTCTGGAGGTCTGTGGTTCCTTTTTGTTGTGGAGGATTAACCCAGTGGATGGGGTTAGACGATTGGCTTGTCAAGGTTTCCTGGTTAGGGAAGCTTGCATCAGTGTTCTGGTGTGTGGAACTTGATTTCTGCTCTTTGGAAAGCAATGGAGTGCCCAGTAATGAGTTTTGAGATGGGTCTATGTGTTAGGTGTGACCTTGGGCAGCCTGTATGTTGATGTTCAGGGCTATGTTCCTGCGTTGCTGGAGAATTTGCGTGGTATGTCTTGCTCTAAAACTTATTGGCTCTTGTGTGGTAGTTGGTTTCAGTGTAGGTATGGAGGCTTTTGGACAGTCACTTATCACTTAAAGTTCCTTGTAGTCAGGAGTTTTCTGGTGTTCTCAGGTTTTGGGCTTAAGTCTCCTGCCTCTGGATTTCAGTTTTATTCTTCCTGTAGTCTCAGGACTTCTCCAACTATGCAGCCCTGATAAGAAAACTTCTAGGTTAATGGCTAAAAGATTCTCCCCCGTTAGGGACACCCAGAGAGGTTCACAGAGTCACATGAAGAAGAGGAGAGGGAGGAGGGAGATAGAGATGAACAGGAGGAGAAAAAGGGGGACTCAAGAGGAGAGAGACAGATCTACACAGCTGTCTGTTCCCAGAGTGTTCTCCATAGCCCAGTCACCTACAAAGATTCACAGAATTGGATTGGGAAGAGAAGGGGAAAGGAGGAAATAGAGGTGTTCTGAGGTAGAAAACAGAGAGTCAAGATTGGGAGAGAATAATCTTCAGTTTAAAAATAGGGCTTCTCTTCTTTTTTTTTTTTTTTTTGGTAAGGTTATAGTGTATTGAAAATGAAAATTAAGGAGTAGTAGAGGAGTACTAGAGGAATTTAAAAGAAATAAGAGAAAAAGAAAAATAGAAAATAGAAGAGAAAAAGGAAAGAAAAAAAAGAAACAAAAAAGAAAGAAAAAGAAAAAAAACAGAAAAAAAAGAAAAAAAAAAGGAAAAAAAAATTTTTTTTCCCCCTAATTAAAAAATCGTAAAAGTCTATGGAAATGAAAGTTAAGGAGTAATGGGGGAGTAATAGGGGATTTTAAAGGAAAATAAAAGAGAAAAAATAAAAAAGAAAAAAGAAAAAAAGAAAAAAAATTAAAAAAAGAGAAAAAAGTAAAATTATATCTAGGAGTTTCTCTGGAGCTGTTGCGGTCAGTGTGGGTTCGGCTCAGTTTCAGATAGCTCCTCGTTCCAGCTTATGCTTCTCGATATCTACAGGCTCCTCCGGTGTAGTCAATGTTTCCTAGAGGGATTTGAATCTGTTGCACCAGTCCCTTCTGAAGCGGTTCCCTTTGTTTATTTGGCTTCTGTTTGCCGGTCTCTTCAGAGCCTCATTTCCGCCCTGACACAGGCGGGCGGAGGTGGACTCTTATTCAGGTAGCTAGTTCCGTCGCTCCGGGGGGAGGGGCTTGTGCTGCGGGGACGGGCTGGCGCTGCGGGGAGGGGCTGGCGCTGCTCTCTCCGTCTGCGCTGCTCAGGAATTGCTCTGCACGCAGTGCAGGGGAATCGGGCCTCATCTCGCGGTGAGGGGGAATTCTCATGGTTTTTCCCGAGTTGCGGCCGGAACCTGGGGTATATTCTCGAGTTACGACGGGGAGGGCCCTTCCAGACACGTGTTTGTTCAGCGACGTCAGGACTTCTGCCTAGGTGCGTGGGACACTTCGGGATTCTCCACGAGTCTTGGCATGGCAATTGGGAGGCGTCTCCACTTGAGGCGGGAGACCCAGGGTCCCTTTCCACGTGCCACAGGGATCCTGGGTCTCCTATCCATTTTCAAGAGGAGTCAGGCACCGTCTCCTTTGGAAGCATTGATCTCCGCGGACCTCTCGAGGTTTCAAAGGATGTGAGGCCTCCGGTCGCGATGAGGCGGAGGACTAGGTCTTTCTCTGTGGTCTCCACAGGGGATTCAGACATCCCTTCGTCTTGAGAGATGCAAGACGAGCCTGCATTCACTTCACTGCAGGGATATCCGGCCTTACTTCGAGTCAGAGCATCTCGGTATCCATTCCACTTGAGGCCACAAACTCAGGGTCCCTCTCACCTACCTGTAGCTGAGAGAAGCCTCCTCTTGAGGTGCTTGTGGAAAGTTGGTATTCCTCTTGAGTCGAAGCCAGGGACTAAGCTCTCATCTCGAGTTGATTTGGGTTCCACGGAGCCCTTTCGTGTTGCTACAGTGACCTCAGGATCCCTCTAGACTTGAGACAGTGATCTTGGGTATTCTCTGGAGTGCCATCAAGGAAATCAAGGCTCCTTTCACGTTTGATGTGGAACATGGAATTGCTCTGCATGCAATGCAGGGGAATCGGGCCTCATCTCGCGGCGAGGGGGAAGTCTCATGGTTTTTCTCGAGTTGCGGCCGGAATCTGGGGTATATTCTCGAGTTACGATGGGGAGGGCCCTTCGAGACACGTGTTTGTTCAGCGACGTCAGGACTCCTGCCTAGGTGCGAGGGACACCTCGGGATTCTCCTCGAGTCTTGGCATGGCAATTGGGACGCGTCTCCACGTGAAGCGGGAGACCCAGGGACCCGTCCATGTGGACAGGGATCCTGGGACTCCTAACCATTTTCAAGAGGAATCAGGCATCGTCTCCTTTGGAAGCATTGATCTCCGCCGACCTCTCGAGTTTTCAAAGGATGTGAGGCCTCCGGTCACGATAAGGCGGAGGACTAGGTCTTTCTCTGTGGTCTCCACAGGGGATTCAGACATCCCTTCGTCTTGGGAGATGCAAGACGAGCCTGCATTCAATTCACTGCAGGGATGTCTGGCCTTACTTCGAATCAGAGCATCTCGGTGTCCATTCCATTTGAGGCCACAAATTCAGGGTCCCTCTCACATACCTGTAGCTGAGAGAAGCCTCCTCTTGAGGTGCTTGTGGAAACTTGGTATTCCTCTTGAGTCAAAGCCAGGGACTAAGCTCTCATCTCGAGTTGATTTGGGGTCCACGGAGCCCTTTCGTCTTGCTACAGTGACCACAGGATCCCACCAGACTTGAGACAGTGACTTTGGGTTTTCTCTGGAGTGGCATCAAGGAAATCAAGGTTCCTTTCACGTTTGATGTGGAACACGGAATTGCTCTGCACGCAGTGCAGGGGAATCGGGCCTCATCTCGCAACAGGGGGAAGTCTCATGGTTTTTCTCGAGTTGCGGCCGGAACCTGGGGTATATTCTCGAGTTACGACGGGGAGGGCCCTTCCAGACACGTGTTTGTTCAGCGACGTCAGGACTCCTGCCTAGGTGCGAGGGACACCTCGGGATTCTCCTCGAGTCTTGGCATGGCAATTGGAACGCGTTTCCACATGAGGTGGGAGACCCAGGGTCCCTTTCCACGTGCCACAGGGATCCTGGGACTCCTATCCATTTTCAAGAGGAGTCAGGCATCGTCTCCTTTGGAAGCATTGATCTCCTTGGACCTCTCGAGTTTTCAAAGGATGTGAGGCCTCCGGTCGCGATGAGGCGGAGGACTAGGTCTTTCTCTGTCGTCTCCACAGGGGATTCAGACATCCCTTCGTCTTGGGAGATGCAAGACGAGCCTGCATTCACTTCACTGCAGGGATATCCGGCCTTACTTCGAGTCAGAGCATCTCGGTGTCCATTCGATTTGAGGCCACAAACTCAGGGTCCCTCTCACCTACCTGTAGCTGAGAGAAGCCTCCTCTTGAGGTGCTTTTGGAAAGTTGGTATTCCTCTTGAGTCGAAGCCCGGGACTAAGCTCTCATCTCGAGTTGATTTGGGGTCCACGGAGCCCTTTCGTGTTGCTCCAGTGACCTCAGGATCCCACTAGACTCTAGACAGTGATCTTGGGTTTTCTCTGGAGTGCCATCAAGGAAATCAAGGCTCCTTTCACGTTTGATGTGGAACACGGAATTGCTCTGCATGCAGTGCAGGGGAATCGGGCCTCATCTCGCTGCGAGGGTGAAGTCTCATGGTTTTTCTCAAGTTGCGGCCAGAACCTGGGGTATATTCTGGAGTTACGACGGGGAGGGCCCTTCCTGACACGTGTTTGTTCATCGACGTCTGGACTCCTGCCTAGGTGCGAGGGACACCTCGGGATTCTCCTCCACTCTTAGCATGGCAATTGGGACGCGTCTCCACGTGAATCGGGAGACCCAGGGTCCCCGTCCATGTGGACAGGGATCCTGGGACTCCTAACCATTTTCAAGAGGAGTCAGGCAACGTCTCCTTTGGAAGCATTGATCTCCGCGGACCTCTCTAGTTTTCAAAGGATGTGAGGCCTCCGGTCGAGATGAGGCGGAGAACTAGGTCTCTCTCTGTCGTCTCCACAGGGGATTCAGACATCCCTTCGTCTTGGGAGATGCAAGACGAGCTTGCATTCAATTCACTGCAGGGATAACTGGCCTTACGTCGAGTCAGAGCATCTCGGTGTCCATTCCACTTGAGGCCACAAACTCAGGGTCCCTCTCACCTACCTGTAGCTGAGAGAAGCCTCCTCTTTAGGTGGTTGTGGAAACTTGGTATTCCTCTTGAGTCGAAGCCAGGGACTAAGCTCTCATCTCGAGTTGATTTGGGGTCCATGGAGCCCTTTCGTGTTGCTCCAGTGACCTCAGGATCCCTCTAGACTTGAGACAGTGACTTTGGGTTTTCTCTGGAGTGGCATCAAGGAAATCAAGGCTCCTTTCACGTTTGATGTGCAACACGGAATTGCTCTGCACGCAGTGCAGGGGAATCGGGCCTCATCTTGCGGCGAGGGGGAAGTCTCATGGTTTTTCTCGAGTTGCGGCCGGAACCTGGGGTATATTCTCGAGTTACGACGGGGAGGGCCCTTCCAGACTCGTGTTTGTTCAGCGACGGCAGGACTCCGGCCTAGGTGTGAGGGACACCTCGGTATTCTCCTCGAGTCTTGGCATGGCAATTGGAAGGCGTCTCCACGTGAGGCGGGAGACCCAGGGTCCCTTTCCACGTGCCACAGGGATCCTGGGACTCCTATCCATTTTCAAGAGGAGTCAGGCATCGTCTCCTTTGGAAGCATTGATCTCCGCGGACCTCTCGAGTTTTCAAAGGATGTGAGGCCTCCGGTCGCCTTGAGGTGGAGGACTAGGTCTTTCTCTGTCGTCTCCACAGGGGATTCAGACATCCCTTCGTCTTGGGAGATGGAAGACGAGCCTGCATTCAATTCACTGCAGGGATATCCGGCCTTACTTCGAGTCAGAGCATCTCGGTGTTCATTCAAATTGAGGCCACAAACTCAGGGTCCCTCTCACATACATGTAGCTGAGAGAAACCTCCTCTTGAGGTGCTTGTGGAAAGTTGGTATTCCTCTTGAGTCGAAGCCAGGGACTAAGCTCTAATCTCGAGTTGATTTGGGTTCCACAGAGCCCTTTCATTTTGCTCCAGTGACCTCAGGATCCCTCTAGACTTGAGCCAGTGATCTTGGGTTTTCTCTGGAGTGCCATCAAGGAAATCAAGGCTCCTTTCACGTTGGATGTGGAACACAGAATTGCTCTGCACGCAGTGCAGTGGAATCAGGCCTCATCTCGCGGCGAGGGGGAAGTCTCATGGTTTTTCTCGAGTAGAGGCCGGAACCTGGTGTATATTCTCGAGTTATGACGGGGAGGTCCCTTCCAGACACGTGTTTGTTCAGCGAGGTCAGGACTCCTGCCTAGGTGCGAGGGACAACTCGGGATTCTCCTCGAGTCTTGGCATGGCAATTGGGACGCATCTCCACGTGAGGCGGGAAACCCAGTGTGCCTTTCCACGTGCCACTGCAATCCTGGAACTCCTATCCATTTTCAAGAGGAGTCAGGCATCGTCTCCTTTGGAAGCATTTATCTCCGCAGTCCTCTTGAGTTTTAAAAGGATGTGAGGCCTCCAATAGTGACGAGGTGGAGAACTAGGTCTTCTCTGTGGTCTCCACAGGGGATTCAGACATCCCTTCATCTTGGGAGATGGAAGACGAGCCTGCATTCAATTCACTGCAGGGATATCCGGCCTTACTTCGAGTCAGAGCATCTCGGTCTCCATTCCACTTAGGCCACAAACTCAGGGTCCCTCTCACATACCTGTAGCTGAGAGAAGCCTCCTCTTGAGGTGCTTGTGGGAAGTTGGTATTCCTCTTGAGTCGAAGCCAGGGACTAAGCTCTCATCTCGAGTTGATTTGGGGTCCACGGAGCCCTTTCTTGTTGCTCCAGTGACCTCAGGATCCCTCTATACTTGAGACAGTGATCTTGGGTTTTCTCTGGAATGCCATCAAGGAAATCAAGGCTCCTTTCACTTTTGATGTGGAACATGGAATTGCTCTGCACGCAGTGCAGGGGAATCGGGCCTCATCTCGTGGCGAGGGAGAAGTCTCATGGTTTTTCTCGAGTTGCGGCCGGAACCTGGGGTATATTCTCGAGTTACGATGGGGAGGGCCCTTCCAGACAAGTGTTTGTTCAGCGACGTCAGGACTCCTGCCTAGGTGCGAGGGACACCTCGGGATCTCCTCGAGTCTTGGCATGGCATTTGGGACTCGTCTCCACGTGAGGCGGGAGACCCAGTGTCCCTTCCCACGTGCCACAGGGATCCTTGGACTCCTATCCATTTTCAAGAGGAGTCAGGCATCGTCTCCTTTGGAAGCATTGATCTCCGCAGACCTCTCGAGTTTTCCAAGGATGTGAGGCCTCCGGCCGCGATGAGGCGGAGGACTAGGTCTTTCTCTGTGGTCTCCACAGGGGATTCAGACATCCCTTCGTCTTGGGAGATGCAAGACGAGCCTGCATTCAATTCACTGCAGGGATATCCGGCCTTACTTCGAGTCAGAGCATCTCGGCGTCCATTCCACTTGAGGCCACAAACTCAGGGTCCCTCTCACATACCTGTAGCTGAGAGAAGCCTCCTCTTGAGGTGCTTGTGGAAAGTTCGTATTCCTCTTGAGTCGAAGCCAGGGACTAAGCTCTCATCTCGAGTTGATTTGGGGTCGACGGAGCCCTTTCGTGTTGCTCCAATGACCTCAGGATCCCTCTAGACTTGAGAAAGTGATCTTGGGTTTTCTCTGGAGTGCCATCAAGGAAATCAAGGCTCCTTTCACGTTTGATGTTAACACGGAATTGCTCTGCACGCAGTGCAGGGGAATCGGGCCTCATCTCGCGACGAGGGGGAATTCTCATGGTTTTTCTCGAGTTGCGGCCGGAACATGGGGTATATTCTCGAGTTACTACGGGGAGGGCCCTTCCAGACACGTGTTTGTTCAGCGTCGTCGGACTCCTGCTTGGTGCGAGGGACGCCTTGGGATTCTCCTCGAGTATTGGCATGGCAATTGGGATGCGTCTCCACGTGAGGCGGGAGACCCAGGGTCCCTTTCCACGTGCCACAGGGATCCTTGGACTCCTATCCATTTTCAAGAGGAGTCAGGCATCGTCTCCTTTGGAAGCATTGATCTCCTTGGACCTCTCGAGTTTTCAAAGGATGTGAGGCCTCCGGTCTTAATGAGGCGGAGGACTAGGTCTTTCTCTGTGGTCTCCACAGGGGATTCAGACATCCCTTCGTCTTGGGAGATGCAAGACGAGCTTGCATTCAATTCACTGCAGGGATATCCGGCCTTACTTCGAGTCAGAGCATCTCGGTGTCCATTCCACTTGAGGCCAGAAACTCAGGGTCCCTCTCACATACCTGTAGCTGGAGAAGCCTCCTCTTGAGGTGCTTGTGGAAAGTTGGTATTCCTCTTGAGTTGAAGCCAGGGACTAAGCTCTCATCTCGAGTTGATTTGGGGTCCACGGAGCCCTTTCGTGTTGCTCCAGTGACCTCAGGATCCCTCTAGACTTGAGACAGTGAGCTTGGGTTTTCTCTGGAGTGCTATCAAGGAAATCAAGGCTCCTTTCACTTTTGATGTGGAACATGGAATTGCTCTGCACGCAGTGCAGGGGAATCGGGCCTCATCTCGCGGCGAGGAGGAAGTCTCTTGGGTTTTCTCGAGTTGCGGCCGGAACCTGGGGTGTATTCTCGAGTTACGACGGGGAGGGCCCTTCTAGACACGTGTTTGTTCAGCGACGTCAGGACTCCTGCCTAGGTGCGAGGGACACCTCGGGATCCTCCTCGAGTATTGGCATGGCAATTGGGATGCGTCTCCACGTGAGGCGGGAGACCCAGGGTCCCTTTCCACGTGCCACAGGGATCCTGGGACTCCTATCCATTTTCAAGAGGAGTCAGGCATCGTTTCCTTTGGAAGCATTGATCTCCGCGGACCTCTCGAGTTTTCAAAGGATGTGAGGCCTCCGGTCGCGATGAGGCGGAGGACTAGGTCTTTCTCTGTGGTCTCCACAGGGGATTCAGACATCCCTTCGTCTTGGGAGATGCAAGACGAGCCTGCATTCAATTCACTGCAGGGTTATCCGGCCTTACTTCGAGTCAGAGCATCTCGGTGTCCATTCCACTTGAGGCCACAAACTCGGTCCCTCTCACATACCTGTAGCTGAGAGAAGCCTCCTCTTGAGGTGCTTGCGGAAAGTTGGTACTCCTCTTGATTCGAAGCCAGGGACTAAGCTCTCATCTCGAGTTGATTTGGGGTCCACGGAGCCCTTTCGTGTTGCTCCAGTGACCTCAGGATCCCTCTAGACTTGAGACAGTGATATTGGGTTTTCTCTGGAATGCCATCAGGTAAATCAAGTCTCCTTTCACGTTTGATGTGGAACACGGAATTGCTCTGCACGCAGTGCAGGGGAATCGGGCCTCATCTCTCGGTGAAGGGGAAGTCTCATGGTTTTTCTCGAGTTGCGGCCGGAACCTGGGGTACATTCTCGAGTTACAACGGGGAGGACCCTTCCAGACTCGTGTTTGTTCAGCGACGTCAGGATTCCAGCCTAGGTGCGAGGGACACTTCAGGATTCTCCTCGAGTCTTGGCATGGAAATTGGGACGCGTCTCCACGTGAGGCGGGAGACCCAGGGTCCCTTTCCACGTGCCACAGGGATCCTGGGACTCCTATCCATTTTCAAGAGGAGTCAGGCATCGTCTCCTTTGGAAGCATTGATCTCCGCGGACATCTCTAGTTTTCAAAGGGTGTGAGGCCTCCGGTCGCGATGAGGCGGAAGACTAGGTCTTTCTCTATGGTCTCCACAGGGGATTCAGACATCCCTTCATCTTGGGAGATGCAAGACGAGCCTGCATTCAATTCACTGCAGGGATATCCGGCCTTACTTCGAGTCAGAGCATCTTGGTGTCCATTCCACTTGAGGCCACAAACTCAGGGTCCCTCTCACATACCTGTAGCTGAGAGAAAACTCCACTTGAAGTGCTTGTGGAAAGTTGGTATTCCTCTTAAGTCGAAGCCAGGGACTAAGCTCTCATCTTGAGTTGATTTGGGGTCCACGGAGCCCTTTCGTGTTGCTCCAGTGACCTCAGGATCCATCTAGACTTGAGACAGTGATCTTGGTTTTTCTCTGGAGTGCCATCAAGGAAATCAAGGCTCCGTTCACATTTGATGTGGAACACGGAATTGCTCTGCACGTAGTGCAGGGGAATCGGGCCTCATCTCGCGGCGAGGGGGAAGTCTCATGGTTTTTCTCAAGTTGCGGCCTGAACCTGGGGTATATTCTCGAGTTACAACGGGGAGGCCCCTTCCAGACACGTGTTTGTTCAGCGACGTCAGGACTCCTGCCTAGGTGCGAGGGACACCTCGGGATTCTCCTCGAGTATTGGCATGGCAATTGGGATGCGTCTCCACGTGAGGCGGGAGACCCAGGGTCCCTTTCCACGTGCCACAGGGATCCTGGGACTCCTATCCATTTTCAAGAGGAGTCAGGCATCGTTTCCTTTGGAAGCATTGATCTCCGCGGACCTCTCGAGTTTTCAAAGGATGTGAGGCCTCCGGTCGCGATGAGGCGGAGGACTAGGTCTTTCTCTGTGGTCTCCACAGGGGATTCAGACATCCCTTCGTCTTGGGAGATGCAAGACGAGCCTGCATTCAATTCACTGCAGGGTTATCCGGCCTTACTTCGAGTCAGAGCATCTCGGTGTCCATTCCACTTGAGGCCACAAACTCGGTCCCTCTCACATACCTGTAGCTGAGAGAAGCCTCCTCTTGAGGTGCTTGCGGAAAGTTGGTACTCCTCTTGATTCGAAGCCAGGGACTAAGCTCTCATCTCGAGTTGATTTGGGGTCCACGGAGCCCTTTCGTGTTGCTCCAGTGACCTCAGGATCCCTCTAGACTTGAGACAGTGATATTGGGTTTTCTCTGGAATGCCATCAGGTAAATCAAGTCTCCTTTCACGTTTGATGTGGAACACGGAATTGCTCTGCACGCAGTGCAGGGGAATCGGGCCTCATCTCTCGGTGAAGGGGAAGTCTCATGGTTTTTCTCGAGTTGCGGCCGGAACCTGGGGTATATTCTCGAGTTACAACGGGGAGGCCCCTTCCAGACACGTGTTTGTTCAGCGACGTCAGGACTCCTGCCTAGGTGCGAGGGACACCTCGGGATTCTCCTCGAGTATTGGCATGGCAATTGGGATGCGTCTCCACGTGAGGCGGGAGACCCAGGGTCCCTTTCCACGTGCCACAGGGATCCTGGGACTCCTATCCATTTTCAAGAGGAGTCAGGCATCGTCTCCTTTGGAAGCATTGATCTCCGCGGACCTCTCGAGTTTTCAAAGGATGTGAGGCCTCCGGTCGCGATGAGGCGGAGGACTAGGTCTTTCTCTGTGGTCTCCACAGGGGATTCAGACATCCCTTCGTCTTGGGAGATGCAAGACGAGCCTGGATTCAATTCACTGCGGGATATCCGGCCTTACTTCGAGTCAGAGCATCTCGGTGTCCATTCTACTTGAGGCCACAAACTCAGGGTCCCTCTCACATACCTGTAGCTGGGAGAAGCCTCCTCTTGAGGTGCTTCTGGAAAGTTGGTGTTCCTCTTGAGTCGAAGCCAAGGACTAAGCTCTCATCTCGAGTTGACTTGGGGTCCACAGAGACCTTTCATGTTGCTCCAGTGACCTCAGGATCCCTCTAGGCTTCAGACAGTTATCTTGGGTTTTCTCTGGAGTGCCATCAAGGAAATCAAGGCTCCTTTCACGTTTGATGTGGAACACGGAATTGCTCTGCACAGAGTGCAGGGGAATCGGGCCTCATCTCGCGGCGAGGGGGAAGTCTCATGGTTTTTCTCGAGTTGCGGCCGGAACCTGGGGTATATTCTCGAGTTACGAGGGGGAGGGCCCTTCCAGACACGTGTTTGTTCAGCGACGTCAGGACTCCTGCCTAGGTGCGAGGGACACCTCGGGATTCTCCTCGAGTCTTGGCATGGCAATTGGGACGCGTCTCCACGTGAGGCGGGAGACCCAGGGTCCCATTCCAGGTGCCACAGGGATCCTGGGACTCCTATCCACTTTCAAGAGGAGTCAGGCATCGTCTCCTTGGGAAGCATTGATCTCCTCGGACCTCTCGAGTTTTCAAAGGATGTGAGGCCTCTGTTCGCGTTGAGGCGGAGGACTAGGTCTTTCTCTGTGGTCTCCACAGGGGATTCAGACAACTCTTCGTTTTGGGAGATGCAAGAGGAGCCTGCATTCAATTCACTGCAGGGATATCCGGCCTTACTTCGAGTCAGAGCATCTCGGTGTCCATTCCACTTGAGGCCACAAACTCAGGGTCCCTCTCACATACCTGTAGCTGAGAGAAGCCTCCTCTTGAGGTGCTTGTGGAAAGTTGGTATTCCTCTTGAGTCGAAGCCAGGGACTAAGCTCTCATCTCGACTTGATTTGGGGTCCACGGATCCGTTTCGTGTTGCTCCAGTGACCTTAGGATCCCTCTAGACTTGAGACAGTGTTTTGGGTTTTCTCTGGAGTGCCATCAAGGAAATCAAGGCTCCTTTCACGTTTGATGTGGAACACGGAATTGCTCTGCACGCAGTGCAGGGGATTCGGGCCTCATCTCTCGGCGAGGGGGAAGTCTCATGGTTTTTCTCGAGTTGCGGCCGGAACCTGGGGTATATTCTCGAGTTACGACGGGGAGGGCCCTTCCAGACACGTGTTTGTTAAGCGACGTCAGAACTCCTGCCTAGGTGCGAGGGACACCTCTGGATTCTCCTCGAGTCTTGACATGGCAATTGGGACGCGTCTCCACGTGAGGCGGGAGACCAAGGGTCCCTTTCCACGTGCCACAGGGATCCTGGGACTCCTATCCATTTTCAAGAGGAGTCAGGCATCGTCTCCTTTGGAAGCATTGATCTCCGCGGACATCTCTAGTTTTCAAAGGTTGTGAGGCCTCCGGTCGCGATGAGGCGGAAGACTAGGTCTTTCTCTATGGTCTCCACAGGGGATTCAGACATCCCTTCATCTTGGGAGATGCAAGACGAGCCTGCATTCAATTCACTGCAGGGATATCCGGCCTTACTTCGAGTCAGAGCATCTTGGTGTCCATTCCACTTGAGGCCACAAACTCAGGGTCCCTCTCACATACCTGTAGCTGAGAGAAAACTCCACTTGAAGTGCTTGTGGAAAGTTGGTATTCCTCTTAAGTCGAAGCCAGGGACTAAGCTCTCATCTCGAGTTAATTTGGGGTCCACGGAGCCCTTTCGTGTTGCTCCAGTGACCTCAGGATCCATCTAGACTTGAGACAGTGATCTTGGTTTTTCTCTGGAGTGCCATCAAGGAAATCAAGGCTCCGTTCACATTTGATGTGGAACACAGAATTGCTCTGCACGTAGTGCAGGGGAATCGGGCCTCATCTCGCGGCGAGGGGGAAGTCTCATGGTTTTTCTCAAGTTGCGGCCTGAACCTGGGGTATATTCTCGAGTTACAACGGGGAGGCCCCTTCCAGACACGTGTTTGTTCAGCGACGTCAGGACTCCTGCCTAGGTGCGAGGGACACCTCGGGATTCTCCTCGAGTATTGGCATGGCAATTGGGATGCGTCTCCACGTGAGGCGGGAGACCCAGGGTCCCTTTCCACGTGCCACAGGGATCCTGGGACTCCTATCCATTTTCAAGAGGAGTCAGGCATCGTCTCCTTTGGAAGCATTGATCTCCGCGGACCTCTCGAGTTTTCAAAGGATGTGAGGCCTCCGGTCGCGATGAGGCGGAGGACTAGGTCTTTCTCTGTGGTCTCCACAGGGGATTCAGACATCCCTTCGTCTTGGGAGATGCAAGACGAGCCTGGATTCAATTCACTGCGGGATATCCGGCCTTACTTCGAGTCAGAGCATCTCGGTGTCCATTCCACTTGAGGCCACAAACTCAGGGTCCCTCTCACATACCTGTAGCTGGGAGAAGCCTCCTCTTGAGGTGCTTCTGGAAAGTTGGTGTTCCTCTTGAGTCGAAGCCAAGGACTAAGCTCTCATCTCGAGTTGACTTGGGGTCCACAGAGACCTTTCATGTTGCTCCAGTGACCTCAGGATCCCTCTAGGCTTGAGACAGTGATCTTGGGTTTTCTCTGGAGTGCCATCAAGGAAATCAAGGCTCCTTTCACGTTTGATGTGGAACAAGGAATTGCTCTGCACAGAGTGCAGGGGAATCGGGCCTCATCTCGCGGCGAGGGGGAAGTCTCATGGTTTTTCTCGAGTTGCGGCCGGAACCTGGGGTATATTCTCGAGTTACGAGGGGGAGGGCCCTTCCAGACACGTGTTTGTTCAGCGACGTCAGGACTCCTGCCTAGGTGCGAGGGACACCTCGGGATTCTCCTCGAGTCTTGGCATGGCAATTGGGACGCGTCTCCACGTGAGGCGGGAGACCCAGGGTCCCATTCCAGGTGCCACAGGGATCCTGGGACTCCTATCCACTTTCAAGAGGAGTCAGGCATCGTCTCCTTGGGAAGCATTGATCTCCTCGGACCTCTCGAGTTTTCAAAGGATGTGAGGCCTCTGTTCGCGTTGAGGCGGAGGACTAGGTCTTTCTCTGTGGTCTCCACAGGGGATTCAGACAACTCTTCGTTTTGGGAGATGCAAGAGGAGCCTGCATTCAATTCACTGCAGGGATATCCGGCCTTACTTCGAGTCAGAGCATCTCGGTGTCCATTCCACTTCAGGCCACAAACTCAGGGTCCCTCTCACATACCTGTAGCTGAGAGAAGCCTCCTCTTGAGGTGCTTGTGGAAAGTTGGTATTCCTCTTGAGTCGAAGCCAGGGACTAAGCTCTCATCTCGAGTTGATTTGGGGTCCACGGATCCGTTTCATGTTGCTCCAGTGACCTTAGGATCCCTCTAGACTTGAGACAGTGTTTTGGGTTTTCTCTGGAGTGCCATCAAGGAAATCAAGGCTCCTTTCTCGTTTGATGTGGAACACGGAATTGCTCTGCACGCAGTGCAGTGGAATCAGGCCTCATCTCGCGGCGAGGGGGAAGTCTCATGGTTTTTCTCGAGTAGAGGCCGGAACCTGGTGTATATTCTCGAGTTATGACGGAGAGGTCCCTTCCAGACACGTGTTTGTTCAGCGAGGTCAGGACTCCTGCCTAGGTGCGAGGGACAACTCGGGATTCTCCTCGAGTCTTGGCATGGCAATTGGGACGCATCTCCACGTGAGGCGGGAAACCCAGGGTGCCTTTCCACGTGCCACTGCAATCCTGGAACTCCTATCCATTTTCAAGAGGAGTCAGGCATCGTCTCCTTTGGAAGCATTTATCTCCGCAGTCCTCTTGAGTTTTAAAAGGATGTGAGGCCTCCAATAGTGACGAGGTGGAGAACTAGGTCTTCTCTGTGGTCTCCACAGGGGATTCAGACATCCCTTCATCTTGGGAGATGGAAGACGAGCCTGCATTCAATTCACTGCAGGGATATCCGGCCTTACTTCGAGTCAGAGCATCTCGGTCTCCATTCCACTTAGGCCACAAACTCAGGGTCCCTCTCACATACCTGTAGCTGAGAGAAGCCTCCTCTTGAGGTGCTTGTGGGAAGTTGGTATTCCTCTTGAGTCGAAGCCAGGGACTAAGCTCTCATCTCGAGTTGATTTGGGGTCCACGGAGCCCTTTCTTGTTGCTCCAGTGACCTCAGGATCCCTCTATACTTGAGACAGTGATCTTGGGTTTTCTCTGGAATGCTATCAAGGAAATCAAGGCTCCTTTCACTTTTGATGTGGAACATGGAATTGCTCTGCACGCAGTGCAGGGGAATCGGGCCTCATCTCGTGGCGAGGGAGAAGTCTCATGGTTTTTCTCGAGTTGCGGCCGGAACCTGGGGTATATTCTCGAGTTACGATGGGGAGGGCCCTTCCAGACAAGTGTTTGTTCAGCGACGTCAGGACTCCTGCCTAGGTGCGAGGGACACCTCGGGATCTCCTCGAGTCTTGGCATGGCATTTGGGACTCGTCTCCACGTGAGGCGGGAGACCCAGTGTCCCTTCCCACGTGCCACAGGGATCCTTGGACTCCTATCCATTTTCAAGAGGAGTCAGGCATCGTCTCCTTTGGAAGCATTGATCTCCGCAGACCTCTCGAGTTTTCCAAGGATGTGAGGCCTCCGGCCGCGATGAGGCGGAGGACTAGGTCTTTCTCTGTGGTCTCCACAGGGGATTCAGACATCCCTTCGTCTTGGGAGATGCAAGACGAGCCTGCATTCAATTCACTGCAGGGATATCCGGCCTTACTTCGAGTCAGAGCATCTCGGCGTCCATTCCACTTGAGGCCACAAACTCAGGGTCCCTCTCACATACCTGTAGCTGAGAGAAGCCTCCTCTTGAGGTGCTTGTGGAAAGTTCGTATTCCTCTTGAGTCGAAGCCAGGGACTAAGCTCTCATCTCGAGTTGATTTGGGGTCGACGGAGCCCTTTCGTGTTGCTCCAATGACCTCAGGATCCCTCTAGACTTGAGAAAGTGATCTTGGGTTTTCTCTGGAGTGCCATCAAGGAAATCAAGGCTCCTTTCACGTTTGATGTTAACACGGAATTGCTCTGCACGCAGTGCAGGGGAATCGGGCCTCATCTCGCGACGAGGGGGAATTCTCATGGTTTTTCTCGAGTTGCGGCCGGAACCTGGGGTATATTCTCGAGTTACTACGGGGAGGGCCCTTCCAGACACGTGTTTGTTCAGCGTCGTCGGACTCCTGCTTGGTGCGAGGGACGCCTTGGGATTCTCCTCGAGTATTGGCATGGCAATTGGGATGCGTCTCCACGTGAGGCGGGAGACCCAGGGTCCCTTTCCACGTGCCACAGGGATCCTTGGACTCCTATCCATTTTCAAGAGGAGTCAGGCATCGTCTCCTTTGGAAGCATTGATCTCCTTGGACCTCTCGAGTTTTCAAAGGATGTGAGGCCTCCGGTCTTAATGAGGCGGAGGACTAGGTCTTTCTCTGTGGTCTCCACAGGGGATTCAGACATCCCTTCGTCTTGGGAGATGCAAGACGAGCTTGCATTCAATTCACTGCAGGGATATCCGGCCTTACTTCGAGTCAGAGCATCTCGGTGTCCATTCCACTTGAGGCCAGAAACTCAGGGTCCCTCTCACATACCTGTAGCTGGAGAAGCCTCCTCTTGAGGTGCTTGTGGAAAGTTGGTATTCCTCTTGAGTTGAAGCCAGGGACTAAGCTCTCATCTCGAGTTGATTTGGGGTCCACGGAGCCCTTTCGTGTTGCTCCAGTGACCTCAGGATCCCTCTAGACTTGAGACAGTGAGCTTGGGTTTTCTCTGGAGTGCTATCAAGGAAATCAAGGCTCCTTTCACTTTTGATGTGGAACATGGAATTGCTCTGCACGCAGTGCAGGGGAATCGGGCCTCATCTCGCGGCGAGGAGGAAGTCTCTTGGGTTTTCTCGAGTTGCGGCCGGAACCTGGGGTGTATTCTCGAGTTACGACGGGGAGGGCCCTTCTAGACACGTGTTTGTTCAGCGACGTCAGGACTCCTGCCTAGGTGCGAGGGACACCTCGGGATCCTCCTCGAGTATTGGCATGGCAATTGGGATGCGTCTCCACGTGAGGCGGGAGACCCAGGGTCCCTTTCCACGTGCCACAGGGATCCTGGGACTCCTATCCATTTTCAAGAGGAGTCAGGCATCGTTTCCTTTGGAAGCATTGATCTCCGCGGACCTCTCGAGTTTTCAAAGGATGTGAGGCCTCCGGTCGCGATGAGGCGGAGGACTAGGTCTTTCTCTGTGGTCTCCACAGGGGATTCAGACATCCCTTCGTCTTGGGAGATGCAAGACGAGCCTGCATTCAATTCACTGCAGGGTTATCCGGCCTTACTTCGAGTCAGAGCATCTCGGTGTCCATTCCACTTGAGGCCACAAACTCGGTCCCTCTCACATACCTGTAGCTGAGAGAAGCCTCCTCTTGAGGTGCTTGCGGAAAGTTGGTACTCCTCTTGATTCGAAGCCAGGGACTAAGCTCTCATCTCGAGTTGATTTGGGGTCCACGGAGCCCTTTCGTGTTGCTCCAGTGACCTCAGGATCCCTCTAGACTTGAGACAGTGATATTGGGTTTTCTCTGGAATGCCATCAGGTAAATCAAGTCTCCTTTCACGTTTGATGTGGAACACGGAATTGCTCTGCACGCAGTGCAGGGGAATCGGGCCTCATCTCTCGGTGAAGGGGAAGTCTCATGGTTTTTCTCGAGTTGCGGCCGGAACCTGGGGTACATTCTCGAGTTACAACGGGGAGGACCCTTCCAGACTCGTGTTTGTTCAGCGACGTCAGGATTCCAGCCTAGGTGCGAGGGACACTTCAGGATTCTCCTCGAGTCTTGGCATGGAAATTGGGACGCGTCTCCACGTGAGGCGGGAGACCCAGGGTCCCTTTCCACGTGCCACAGGGATCCTGGGACTCCTATCCATTTTCAAGAGGAGTCAGGCATCGTCTCCTTTGGAAGCATTGATCTCCGCGGACATCTCTAGTTTTCAAAGGGTGTGAGGCCTCCGGTCGCGATGAGGCGGAAGACTAGGTCTTTCTCTATGGTCTCCACAGGGGATTCAGACATCCCTTCATCTTGGGAGATGCAAGACGAGCCTGCATTCAATTCACTGCAGGGATATCCGGCCTTACTTCGAGTCAGAGCATCTTGGTGTCCATTCCACTTGAGGCCACAAACTCAGGGTCCCTCTCACATACCTGTAGCTGAGAGAAAACTCCACTTGAAGTGCTTGTGGAAAGTTGGTATTCCTCTTAAGTCGAAGCCAGGGACTAAGCTCTCATCTTGAGTTGATTTGGGGTCCACGGAGCCCTTTCGTGTTGCTCCAGTGACCTCAGGATCCATCTAGACTTGAGACAGTGATCTTGGTTTTTCTCTGGAGTGCCATCAAGGAAATCAAGGCTCCGTTCACATTTGATGTGGAACACGGAATTGCTCTGCACGTAGTGCAGGGGAATCGGGCCTCATCTCGCGGCGAGGGGGAAGTCTCATGGTTTTTCTCAAGTTGCGGCCTGAACCTGGGGTATATTCTCGAGTTACAACGGGGAGGCCCCTTCCAGACACGTGTTTGTTCAGCGACGTCAGGACTCCTGCCTAGGTGCGAGGGACACCTCGGGATTCTCCTCGAGTATTGGCATGGCAATTGGGATGCGTCTCCACGTGAGGCGGGAGACCCAGGGTCCCTTTCCACGTGCCACAGGGATCCTGGGACTCCTATCCATTTTCAAGAGGAGTCAGGCATCGTTTCCTTTGGAAGCATTGATCTCCGCGGACCTCTCGAGTTTTCAAAGGATGTGAGGCCTCCGGTCGCGATGAGGCGGAGGACTAGGTCTTTCTCTGTGGTCTCCACAGGGGATTCAGACATCCCTTCGTCTTGGGAGATGCAAGACGAGCCTGCATTCAATTCACTGCAGGGTTATCCGGCCTTACTTCGAGTCAGAGCATCTCGGTGTCCATTCCACTTGAGGCCACAAACTCGGTCCCTCTCACATACCTGTAGCTGAGAGAAGCCTCCTCTTGAGGTGCTTGCGGAAAGTTGGTACTCCTCTTGATTCGAAGCCAGGGACTAAGCTCTCATCTCGAGTTGATTTGGGGTCCACGGAGCCCTTTCGTGTTGCTCCAGTGACCTCAGGATCCCTCTAGACTTGAGACAGTGATATTGGGTTTTCTCTGGAATGCCATCAGGTAAATCAAGTCTCCTTTCACGTTTGATGTGGAACACGGAATTGCTCTGCACGCAGTGCAGGGGAATCGGGCCTCATCTCTCGGTGAAGGGGAAGTCTCATGGTTTTTCTCGAGTTGCGGCCGGAACCTGGGGTATATTCTCGAGTTACAACGGGGAGGCCCCTTCCAGACACGTGTTTGTTCAGCGACGTCAGGACTCCTGCCTAGGTGCGAGGGACACCTCGGGATTCTCCTCGAGTATTGGCATGGCAATTGGGATGCGTCTCCACGTGAGGCGGGAGACCCAGGGTCCCTTTCCACGTGCCACAGGGATCCTGGGACTCCTATCCATTTTCAAGAGGAGTCAGGCATCGTCTCCTTTGGAAGCATTGATCTCCGCGGACCTCTCGAGTTTTCAAAGGATGTGAGGCCTCCGGTCGCGATGAGGCGGAGGACTAGGTCTTTCTCTGTGGTCTCCACAGGGGATTCAGACATCCCTTCGTCTTGGGAGATGCAAGACGAGCCTGGATTCAATTCACTGCGGGATATCCGGCCTTACTTCGAGTCAGAGCATCTCGGTGTCCATTCTACTTGAGGCCACAAACTCAGGGTCCCTCTCACATACCTGTAGCTGGGAGAAGCCTCCTCTTGAGGTGCTTCTGGAAAGTTGGTGTTCCTCTTGAGTCGAAGCCAAGGACTAAGCTCTCATCTCGAGTTGACTTGGGGTCCACAGAGACCTTTCATGTTGCTCCAGTGACCTCAGGATCCCTCTAGGCTTCAGACAGTTATCTTGGGTTTTCTCTGGAGTGCCATCAAGGAAATCAAGGCTCCTTTCACGTTTGATGTGGAACACGGAATTGCTCTGCACAGAGTGCAGGGGAATCGGGCCTCATCTCGCGGCGAGGGGGAAGTCTCATGGTTTTTCTCGAGTTGCGGCCGGAACCTGGGGTATATTCTCGAGTTACGAGGGGGAGGGCCCTTCCAGACACGTGTTTGTTCAGCGACGTCAGGACTCCTGCCTAGGTGCGAGGGACACCTCGGGATTCTCCTCGAGTCTTGGCATGGCAATTGGGACGCGTCTCCACGTGAGGCGGGAGACCCAGGGTCCCATTCCAGGTGCCACAGGGATCCTGGGACTCCTATCCACTTTCAAGAGGAGTCAGGCATCGTCTCCTTGGGAAGCATTGATCTCCTCGGACCTCTCGAGTTTTCAAAGGATGTGAGGCCTCTGTTCGCGTTGAGGCGGAGGACTAGGTCTTTCTCTGTGGTCTCCACAGGGGATTCAGACAACTCTTCGTTTTGGGAGATGCAAGAGGAGCCTGCATTCAATTCACTGCAGGGATATCCGGCCTTACTTCGAGTCAGAGCATCTCGGTGTCCATTCCACTTCAGGCCACAAACTCAGGGTCCCTCTCACATACCTGTAGCTGAGAGAAGCCTCCTCTTGAGGTGCTTGTGGAAAGTTGGTATTCCTCTTGAGTCGAAGCCAGGGACTAAGCTCTCATCTCGAGTTGATTTGGGGTCCACGGATCCGTTTCATGTTGCTCCAGTGACCTTAGGATCCCTCTAGACTTGAGACAGTGTTTTGGGTTTTCTCTGGAGTGCCATCAAGGAAATCAAGGCTCCTTTCTCGTTTGATGTGGAACACGGAATTGCTCTGCACGCAGTGCAGGGGATTCGGGCCTCATCTCTCGGCGAGGGGGAAGTCTCATGGTTTTTCTCGAGTTGCGGCCGGAACCTGGGGTATATTCTCGAGTTACGACGGGGAGGGCCCTTCCAGACACGTGTTTGTTAAGCGACGTCAGAACTCCTGCCTAGGTGCGAGGGACACCTCGGGATTCTCCTCGAGTCTTGACATGGCAAATGGGACGCGTCTCCACGTGAGGCGGGAGACCAAGGGTCCCTTTCCACGTGCCACAGGGACCCTGGGACTCCTTTCCATTTTCAAGAGGAGTGAAGCATCGTTTCCTTTGGAAGCATTGATCTCCGTGGACCTCTCGAGTTTTCAAAGGATGTGAGGCCTCCGGTCGCGATGAGGCGGAGGACTAGGTCTTTCTCTGTGGTCTCCACAGGGGATTCAGACATCCCTTCGTCTTGAGAGATGCAAGACGAGCCTGCATTCAATTCACTGCAGGGATATCCGGCCTTACTTCGAGTCAGAGCATCTCGGTGTTCATTCCACTTGAGGCCACAAATTCAGGGTCCCTCCCACATACATGTAGCTGAGAGAAGCCTCCTCTTGAGGGGCTTATGGAAAGTTGGTATTCCTCTTGAGTCGAAGCCAGGGACTAAGCACTCATCTCGAGTTGATTTGGGGTCCACGGAGACCTTTCGTGTTGCTCCAGTGACCTCAGGATCCCTCTAGACTTGAGACAATGATCTTGGGTTGTCTCTGGAGTGCCATCAAGGAAATCAAGGTTCGTTTAACATTTAATGTGGTACACGGAATTGCTCTGCACGCAGTGCAGGGAAATCGGGCCTCATCTCGCGGCGAGGCGAAGTCTCATGGTTTTTCTCGAGTTGTGGCCGGAACCTGGGGTATATTCTCGAGTTACGACGGGGAGGGCCCTTCCAGACACGTGTTTGTTCAGCGACGTCAGGACTCCTGCCTAGGTGCGAGGGGCACCTCGGGATTCTCCTCGAGTCTTGGCATGGCAATTGGGACGTGTCTCCACGTGAGGCGGGAGACCCAGTTTCCCTTTCAACTTGCCACAGGGATCCTGGGACTTCTATCTATTTTCAAGAGGAGTCAGGCATCGTCTCCTTTGGAAGCATTGATCTCCGCAGACCTCTCGAGTTTTCAAAGGATGTGAGGCCTCCGGTCGCATTGAGGTGGAGTACTAGGTCTCTCTGTGGTCTCCACAGGGGATTCAGACATCCCTTCGTCTTGGGAGATGCAAGACGAGCCTGCTTTCAATTCACTGCAGGGATATCCAGCATTACTTCGAGTCAGAGCATCTCGGTGTCCATTCCACTTGAGGCCACAAACTCAGGGTCCCTCTCACATACCTGTAGCTGAGAGAAGCCTCCTCTTAAGGTGCTTGTGGAAAGTTGGTATTCCTCTTGAGTCGAAGCCAGGGACTTAGATATCATCTCGAGTTGATTTGGTGTATACGGAGCATTTTCGTGTTGCTCCAGTGACTTCAGGATCCCTCTAGACTTGAGACAGTGATCTTGGGTTTTCTCTGGAGTGCCATCAAGGAAATCAAGGCTCCTTTCACGTTTGATGTGGAACACGTAATTGCTCTGCACGCAGTGCAGGGGAATCGGGCCTCATCTCGCGGTGAGGGGAAATCTCATGGTTTTTCTCGAGTTGCGGCCGAACCAGGGGTATATTCTCGAGTTACGACGGGGAGGGCCCTTCCAGACACGTGTTTGTTCAGCGATGTCAGGACTCCCGTCTAGGTGCGAGGGACACCTCGGGATTCTCCTCGAGTCTTGGCATGGCAATTGGCACACGTCTCCACGTGAGGCGGGAGACTCAGGGTCCCTTTCCACGTGCCACAGGGATCCTGGGACTCCTATCCATTTTCAAGAGGAGTCAGGCATCGTCTCCTTTGGAAGCATTGATCTCCGCAGACCTCTCAAGTTCTCATAGGATGTGAGGCCTCCGGTCGCGATGAGGCAGAGGACTAGGTCTTTCTCTGTCGTCTCCACAGGGGATTCAGACATCCCTTCGTCTTGGGAGATGCAAGACGAGCCTGCATTCAATTCACTGCAGGGATATCCGGGCTTACTTCCAGTCAGAGCATCTCGGTGTCCTTTCCACTTGAGGCCACACACTCAGGGTCCCTCTCACATACCTGTAGCTGAGAGAAGCCTCCTCTTGTGGTGCTTGTGGAAAGTTGGTATTCCTCTTGCGTCTAAGCCAGGGACTAAGCTCTCATCTCGAGTTGATTTGGGGTAAACGGAGCCCTTTCATGTTGCTAAAGTGACCTCAGGATCCCTCTAGACTTGAGACAGTGATCCTGGGTTTTCTCTAGAGTGCCATCAAGGAAATCAAGGCTCCTTTCACGTTTGATGTGGAACACGGAATTGCTCTGCACGCAGACCAGGGGAATCGGGCCTCATCTTGCAACGAGGGGGAAGTCTCATGGTTTTTCTCGAGTTGCGGCCGGAACCTGGGGTATATTCTCGAGTTACGATGGGGAGTGCCCTTCCGGACACGTGTTTGTTCAGCGATGTCAGGACTCCTGCGTAGGTGCCAGGGACACCTCGGGATTCTCCTCGAGTCTTGGCATGGCAATTGGGACGCGTCTCCACGTGAGGCGGGAGACCCAGGTTCCCTTTCCACGTTCCACAGGGATCCTGGGACTCCTATCCATTTTTAAGAGGAGTCAGGCATTGTCTCCTTTGGAAGCATTGATCTCCGCAGGCCTCTCGAGTTTTCAAATGATGTGAGGCCTCCGGTCGCGATGAGGCAGAGGACTAGGTCTTTCTCTGTCGTCTCCACAGGGGATTCAGACATCCCTTCGTCTTGGGAGATGCAAGACGAGCCTGCATTCAATTCACTGCAGGCATATCCGGCCTTAATTTGAGTCAGAGCATCTCGGTGTCCATTCCACTTGAGGCCACAAACTCAGGGACCCTCTCACATACCTGTAGCTGAGAGAAGCCTCTTCTTGAGGTGCTTGTGGAAATTGGTATTCCTCTTGAGTCGAAGCCAGGGACTAAGCTCTCATCTCGAGTTGATTTGGGGTCCACGGAGCCCTTTCGTGTTGCTCCAGTGACCTCAGGATCCCTCTAGACTTGAGACAGGGATATTGGGTTTTCTCTGGAGTGCCATCAAGGAAATCAAGGCTCCTTTCAAGTTTGCTTTGGAACACGGAATTGCTCTGCACGCAGTGCAGGGGAATCAGGCCTCATCTCGCGGCGAGGGGGATCTCTCATTGTTTTTCTCGAGTTGCGGCCGGAACCTGGGGTATATTCTCGAGTTACGACGGGGAGGGCCCTTCCAGACACGTGTTTGTTCAGCGACGTCAGGACTCCTGCCTAGGTGCGAGGGACACCTCGGGATTCTCCTCGAGTCTTGGCATGGCAATTGGGACGCGTCTCCACCTGAGGCGGGAGACCCAGGGTCCCTTTCGACGTGCCAAAGGGATCCTGGGACGCCTATCCATTTTCAAGAGGACTCAGGCATCGTCTCCTTTGGAAGCATTGATCTCCGCGGACCTCTCGAGTTTTCAAAGGATGTGAGGCCTCCGGTCGCATTGAGGTGGAGGACTAGGTCTCTCTGTGCTCTCCACAGGGGATTCAGACATCCCTTCGTCTTGGGAGATGCAAGACGAGCCTGCATTCAATGCACTGCAGGGACATCCAGCTTTACTTCGAGTCAGAGCATCTCGGTGTCCATTCCACTTGAGGCCACAAACTCAGGGTCCCTCTCACATACCTGTAGCTGAGAGAAGCCTCCTCTTGAGGTGCTTGTGGAAAGTTGGTATTCCTCTTGAGTCGAAGCCAGGGACTAAGATATCATCTCGAGTTGATTTGGCGTACACGGAGCGTTTTCGTGTTGCTCCAGTGACCTCAGGATCCCTCTAGACTTGAGACAGTGATCTTGGGTTTTCTCTGGAGTGCCATCAAGGAAATCAAGGCTCCTTTCACGTTTGATGTGGAACACGTAATTGCTCTGCACGCAGTGCAGGGGAATCGGGCCTCATCTCGCGGTGAAGGGAAATCTCATGGTTTTTCTCGAGTTGCGGCCGGAACCTGGGGTATATTCTCGAGTTACGACGGGGAGGTCCCTTCCAGACACGTGTTTGTTCAGCGATGTCAGGACTCCAGTCTAGGTGCGAGGGACACCTCGGGATTCTCCTCGAGTCTTGGCATGGCAATTGACACACGTCTCCACGTGAGGCGGGAGACACAGGGTCCCTTTCCACGTGCCACAGGCATCCTGGGACTCCTATCCATTTTCAAGAGGAGTCAGGCATCGTCTCCTTTGGAAGCATTGATCTCCGCAGACCTCTCAAGTTCTCATAGGATGTGAGGCCTCCGGTCGCGATGAGGCAGAGGACTAGGTCTTTCTCTGTCGTCTCCACAGGGGATTCAGACATCCCTTCGTCTTGGGAAATGCAAGACGAGCCTGCATTCAATTCACTGCAGGGATATCCGGGCTTACTTCGAGTCAGAGAATCTCGGTGTCCTTTCCACTTGAGGCCACACACTCAGGGTCCCTCTCACATACCTGTAGCTGAGAGAAGCCTCCTCTTGAGGTGCTTGTGGAAAGTTGGTATTCCTCTTGAGTCGAAGCCAGGGACTAAGCTCTCATCTCGAGTTGATTTGGGGTACACGGAGCCCTTTCATGTTGCTAAAGTGACCTCAGGATCCCTCTAGACTTGAGACAGTGATCTTGGGTTTTCTCTAGAGTGCCATCAAGGAAATCAAGGCTCCTTTCACGTTTGATGTGGAACACGGAATTGCTCTGCACGCAGTCCAGGGGAATCGGGCCTCATCTTGCAACGAGGGGGAAGTCTCATGGTTTTTCTCGAGTTGCGGCCGGAACCTGGGGTATATTCTCGAGTTACGACGGGGAGGGCCCTTCCAGACACGTGTTTGTTCAGCGACGTCAGGACTCCTGCCTAGGTGCGAGGGACACCTCGGGATTCTCCTAGAGTCTTGGCATGGCAATTGGCACACGTCTCCACGTGAGGCGTGACACCCAGGGTCCCTTTCCACGTGCCACAGGGATCCTGGGCCTCCTATCCATTTTCAAGAGGAGTCAGGCATTGTCTCCTTTGGAAGCATTGATCTCCGCAGACCTCTCGAGTTTTCAAATGATGTGAGGCCTCCTGTCGTGATGAGGCAGAGGACTAGGTCTTTCTCTGTCGTCTCCACAGGGGATTCAGACATCCCTTCGTCTTGGGAGATGCAAGACGAGCCTGCATTCAATTCACTGCAGGCATATCCGGCCCTAATTTGAGTCAGAGCATCTCGGTGTCCATTCAAATTGAGGCCACAAACTCAGGGTCCCTCTCACATACCTGTAGCTGAGAGAAGCCTCTTCTTGAGGTGCTTGTGGAAATTGGTATTCCTCTTGAGTCGAAGCCAGGGACTAAGCTCTCATCTCGAGTTGATTTGGGGTCCACAGAGCCCTTTCGTGTTGCTCCAGTGACCTCAGGATCCCTCTAGACTTGAGACATGATCTTGGGTTGTCTCTGGAGTGCCATCAAGGAAATCAAGGCTCGTTTTGCATTTAATGTGGAACACGGAATAGCTCTGCACGCAGTGCATGGGAATCGGGCCTCATCTCGCGGCGAGGGGAAATCTCATGGTTTTTCTCGAGTTGCGGCCGGAACCTGGGGTATATTCTCGAGTTACGACGGGGAGGGCCCTTCCAGACACGTGTTTGTTCAGCGATGTCAAGACTCCCGTCTAGGTGCGAGGGACACCTCGGGATTCTCCTCGAGTCTTGGCATGGCAATTGGCACACGTCTCCACGTGAGGCGGGAGACACAGTGTCCCTTTCTACGTGCCACAGGGATCCTGGGACTCCTATCCATTTTCAAGAGGAATCAGGCATCGTATCCTTTGGAAGCATTGATCTCCGCAGACCTCTCAAGTTCTCATAGGATGTGAGGCCTCTGGTCGCGATGAGGCAGTGGACTAGGTCTTTCTCTGTCGTCTCCACAGGGGATTCAGACATCCCTTCGTCTTGGGAGATGCAAGACGAGCCTGCATTCAATTCACTGCAGGGATATCCGGGCTTACTTCGAGTCAGAGAATCTCGGTGTCCTTTCCACTTGAGGCCACACACTCAGGGTCCCTCTCACATACCTGTAGCTGAGAGAAGCCTCCTCTTGATGTGCTTGTGGAAAGTTGGTATTCCTCTTGAGTCGAAGCCAGGGACTAAGCTCTCATCTCGAGTTGATATGGGGTACACGGAGCCCTTTCATGTTGCTAAAGTGACCTCAGGATCCCTCTAGACTTGAGACAGTGATCTTGGGTTTTCTCTAGAGTGCCATCAAGGAAATCAAGGCTCCTTTCACGTTTGATGTGGAACACGGAATTGCTCTGCACGCAGTCCAGGGGAATCGGGCCTCATCTTGCAACGAGGGGGAAGTCTCATGGTTTTTCTCGAGTTGCGGCCGGAACCTGGGGTATATTCTCGAGTTACGACGGGGAGGGCCCTTCCAGACACGTGTTTGTTCAGCGATGTCCGGACTCCTGCGTAGGTGCGAGGGACACCTCGGGATTCTCCTCGAGTCTTGGCATGGCAATTGGGACGCGTCTCCACGTGAGGCGGGAGACCCAGGGTCCCTTTTCACGTGCCACAGGGATCCTGGGACTCCTATCCATTTTCAAGAAGAGTCAGGCATCGTCTCCTTTGGAAGCATTGATCTCCGTGGACTCTCTATGTTTCAAAGGATGTGAGGCCTCCGGTCATGATGAGGCGGAGAACTAGTGCTTTCTCTGTGGTCCCCACAGGGGATTCATACATCCCTTCTTCTTAGGAGATGCAAGACGAGCCTGCATTCAATTCACTGCAGGGATATCCGGCCTTTATTTGAGTCAGAGCATCACGCTATCCATTCGACTTGAGGCCACCAGCTCAGGGTCCCTCTCACATACCTGAAGGTGACAGAAGCCTCCTCTTGAGGTGCTTGTGGAAAGTTGGTATTACTCTTGAGTTGAAGGCAGGGACGAAGCTCTCATCTCGAGTTGATTTGCGGCCCTCGAAGCCCTTTCGTGTTGCTACAGTGACCTCAGGATCCCTCTAGAATTGAGACAGTGATCTTGGGTTTTCTCTGGAGTGCCATCAAGGAAATCAAGGCTCCTTTCACGTTTGATGTGGAACACGGAATTGCTTTGCTCGCAGTGAAGGGGAATCGGGCATCATCTTGCCGCGAGGGGGAAGTCTCATGGTTTTTCTCGAGTTGCTGCCGGAACCTGGGGTATATTCTCGAGTTACGACGGGGAGGGCCCTTCCAGACACGTGTTTGTTCAGCGACGTCAGGACTCCTGCCTAGGTGCGAGGGACACCTCGTGATTCTCCTCGAGTCTTGGCATGGCAATTGGGACGCGTCTCCACGTGAGGCGGGAGACCCAGGGTCCCTTTCCACGTGCCACAGGGATCCTGGGACTCCTATCCATTTTCAAGAGGAGTCAGGCATCGTCTCCTTTGGAAGCATTGATCTCCGTGGACCTCTCGAGTTTTCAAAGGATGTAACGCCTCCGGTCGTTATGAGGCGGAGAACTAGGTCTTTCTCTGTGGTCTCCACAGGGGATTCAGACATCCCTTCGTCTTGGGAGATGCAAGACGAGCCAGCATTCAATTCACAGCAGGGATATCCGGCCTTACTTCTAGCCAGAGCATCTCGGTGTCCATTCCACTTGAGGCCACAAACTCAGGGTCCCTCTCACATACCTTTAGCTGAGAGAAGCCTCCTCTTTAGGTGCTTGTGGCAAGTTGATATGACTCTTGAATCGAATCCAGGGACCAAGCCCTCATCTCGAGTTGATTTGGGGTCCACGGAGCCCTTTCGAGTTGCTACAGTGATCTCAGGATCCCTCCAGACTAGAGACAGTGATCTTGGGTTTTCTCTGGAGTGCATCAAGGAAATCAAGGCTCCTTTCACGTTTGATGTGGAACACGGAATTGCTCTGCACGCAGTGCAAGGGAATCGGGCCTCATCTCTTGGCGAGGGGGAAGTCTCATGGTTTTTCTCGAGTTGCGGCCGGAACCTGGGGTATATTCTCGAGTTACGACGGGGATGGCCCTTCCAGACACGTGTTTGTTCAGCGACGTCAGGACTCCTGCCTAGGTGCGAGGGACACCTCGGGATTCTCCTCGAGTCTTGGCATGGAAATTGGGACGCGTCTCCACGTGAGGCGGGAGACCCAGGGTCCCTTTCCACGTGCCACAGTGATCCTGGGACTCCTATCCATTTTCAAGAGTAGTCAGGCATCGTCTCCTTTGGAAGCATTGATCTTCGCAGACCTCTTGAGTTTTCAAAGGATGTGAGGCCTCCGGTCGCGTTGAGGTGGATTACTAGGTCTTTCTCTGTGGTCTCCACAGGGGATTCAGACATCCCTTCGTCTTGCGAGATGCAAGACGAGCCTGCATTCAATTCACTGCAGGGATATCCGGCCTTACTTCAAGTCAGAACATCTCGGTGTCCATTCCACTTGAGGGCACAAACTCAGGGTCCCTCTCACATACCTGTAGCTGAGAAAAGCCTCCTCTTGAGGTGCTTGTGGAAAGTTGATATTCCTCTTGAGTCGAAGCCAGGGACTAAGCTCTCATCTCGAGTTGATTTGGGGTCCACGGAGCCCTTTCGTGTTGCTCCAGTGACCTCAGGATCCCTCTAGACTTGAGACAGTGATCTTGGGTTTTCTCTGGAGTGCCATCAAGGAAATCAAGGCTCCTTTCACGTTTGATGTGGAACACGGAATTGCTCTGTATGCAGTGCAGGGGAATCGGTCCTCATCTCGCGGCGAGGGGGAAGTCTCATATTTTTTCTCGAGTTACGGCCGGAACCTGATTTATATTCTCGAGTTACGACGGGGTGGGCCCTTCCAGACACGTGTTTGTTCAGCGACGTCAGGACTCCTGCCTAGGTGCGAGGGACACCTCGGGATTCTCCTCGAGTCTTGGCATGGCAATTGGGACGCGTCTCCACGTGAGGAGGGAGACCCAGGGTCCCTTTCCACGTGCCACAGGGATCCTGGGACTCCTATCCATTTTCAAGAGGAGTCAGGCATCGTCCTCTTTGGAAGCATTGATCTCCGCGGACCTCTCGACTTTTAAAAGGATGTGAGGTTTCCGGTCGCGATGATGCGGAGAACTAGGTCTTTGTCTGTGGTCTCCACAGGGGATTCAGACATCCCTTCGTCTTGGGAGATGCAAGACGAGCTTGCATTCAATTCACTGCAGGGATATCCGGCCTAACTTCGAGTCAGAGCTTCTCCGTGTCCATTCCACTGGAGGCCACAAACTCAGGGTCCCTCTTACATACCTGTAGCTCAGGGAAGCCTCTTCTTGAGGTGCTTGTGGAAAGTTGATATTCCTCTTGAGTCGAAGCCAGGGACTAAGCTCTCATCTCGAGTTGATTTGGGGTCCACGGAGCCCTTTCGTGTTGCTACAGTGACCTCAGGATCCCTCTCGACTTGAGACAGTGATCTTGGGTTTTCTCTGGAGTAAAATCAAGGAAATCAAGGCTCCTTTCACGTTTGATGTGGAACACGGAATTTCTCTGCATGCAGTGCAGGGGAATCGGGCCTCATCTCGTGTCGAGTGGGAAGTCTCATGGTTTTTCTCGAGTTGCGGCTAGAACCTGGGATATATTCGCGAATTACGACGGGGAGGGCCCTTTCAGACACGTGTTTGTTCAGCGACGTCAGGACTCCTGCCTAGGTGCGAGGGACACCTCGGGATTCTCCTCGAGAATTTGCATGGCAATTGGGACGCGTCTCCACGTGAGGCGGAGAGCCAGTGTCCCTTTCCACGTGCCACAGGGATCCTGGGACTCCTATCCATTTTCAAGAGGAGTCAGGCATCGTCTCTATCGGAAGTATTGATCTCTTCGGACCTCTCGAGATTTCAATGAATATGAGGCCTCCTATTGCGTTGAGGCGGAGGACTAGGTCTTTTTCTGTGATCTCCACAGGGGATTCAGACAACCCTTCATCTTGGGAGATGCA
Source organism: Dama dama (assembly GCF_033118175.1). Lineage (NCBI taxonomy): Eukaryota > Metazoa > Chordata > Mammalia > Artiodactyla > Cervidae > Dama > Dama dama. Next base: position 7,212,098 of record NC_083709.1, read on the forward strand.
AGACGAGCCTGCATTCAATTCACAGCAGGGATATCCGTCCTTACTTCGAGTCAGAGCATCTCGTTGTCCATTCCACTTGAGGCCACAAACTCAGGGTCCCTCTCACATACCTGTAGCTGAGAGAAGCCTCCTCTTGAGGTGCTTCTGGAAAGTTGGTATTCCTCTTGAGTCGAAGCCAGGGAGTAAGCTCTCATCTCAAGTTGATTTGGGGTCCACAGAGCCCTTTCGTCTTGCTCCAGTGACCTCAAGATCCCTCTAGACTTGAGACAGTGATCTTGGGTTTTCTCTGGAGTGCCATCAAGGAAATCAAGGCTCCTTTCACGTTTGATGTGGAACACGTATTTGCTCTGCAGGCAGTTCAGGGGAATCAGGCCTCATCTCGCGGCGACGGCGATGTCTCATGGTTTTTCTCGAGTTGCGGCCAGAACCTGGGGTATATTCTCGAGTTACGACGGGGAGGGCCTTTCCAGACACGTGTTTGTTCAGCGAAGTCAGGACTCCTGCCTAGGTGCGAGGGACACCTCGGGATTCTCCTCGAGTCTTGGCATGGCAATTGGGACGCGTCTCCACGTGAGGAGGGAGACCCAGGGTCCCTTTCCACGTGCCACAGGGATCCTGGGACTCCTATCCATTTTCAAGAGGAGTCAGGCATCGTCCTCTTTGGAAGCATTGATCTCCGCGGACCTCTCGACTTTTAAAAGGATGTGAGGTTTCCGGTCGCGATGATGCGGAGAACTAGGTCTTTGTCTGTGGTCTCCACAGGGGATTCAGACATCCCTTCGTCTTGGGAGATGCAAGACGAGCTTGCATTCAATTCACTGCAGGGATATCCGGCCTAACTTCGAGTCAGAGCTTCTCCGTGTCCATTCCACTGGAGGCCACAAACTCAGGGTCCCTCTTACATACCTGTAGCTCAGGGAAGCCTCTTCTTGAGGTGCTTGTGGAAAGTTGATATTCCTCTTGAGTCGAAGCCAGGGACTAAGCTCTCATCTCGAGTTGATTTGGGGTCCACGGAGCCCTTTCGTGTTGCTACAGTGACCTCAGGATCCCTCTCGACTTGAGACAGTGATATTGGGTTTTCTCTGGAGTAAAATCAAGGAAATCAAGGCTCCTTTCACGTTTGATGTGGAACACGGAATTTCTCTGCATGCAGTGCAGGGGAATCGGGCCTCATCTCGTGTCGAGTGGGAAGTCTCATGGTTTTTCTCGAGTTGCGGCTAGAACCTGGGATATATTCGCGAATTACGACGGGGAGGGCCCTTTCAGACACGTGTTTGTTCAGCGACGTCAGGACTCCTGCCTAGGTGCGAGGGACACCTCGGGATTCTCCTCGAGAATTTGCATGGCAATTGGGACGCGTCTCCACGTGAGGCGGAGAGCCAGTGTCCCTTTCCACGTGCCACAGGGATCCTGGGACTCCTATCCATTTTCAAGAGGAGTCAGGCATCGTCTCTATCGGAAGTATTGATCTCTTCGGACCTCTCGAGATTTCAATGAATATGAGGCCTCCTATTGCGTTGAGGCGGAGGACTAGGTCTTTTTCTGTGATCTCCACAGGGGATTCAGACAACCCTTCATCTTGGGAGATGCAAGACGAGCCTGCATTCAATTCACAGCAGGGATATCCGTCCTTACTTCGAGTCAGAGCATCTCGTTGTCCATTCCACTTGAGGCCACAAACTCAGGGTCCCTCTCACATACCTGTAGCTGAGAGAAGCCTCCTCTTGAGGTGCTTCTGGAAAGTTGGTATTCCTCTTGAGTCGAAGCCAGGGAGTAAGCTCTCATCTCAAGTTGATTTGGGGTCCACAGAGCCCTTTCGTCTTGCTCCAGTGACCTCAAGATCCCTCTAGACTTGAGACAGTGATCTTGGGTTTTCTCTGGAGTGCCATCAAGGAAATCAAGGCTCCTTTCACGTTTGATGTGGAACACGTATTTGCTCTGCAGGCAGTTCAGGGGAATCAGGCCTCATCTCGCGGCGACGGCGATGTCTCATGGTTTTTCTCGAGTTGCGGCCAGAACCTGGGGTATATTCTCGAGTTACGACGGGGAGGGCCTTTCCAGACACGTGTTTGTTCAGCGAAGTCAGGACTCCTGCCTAGGTGCGAGGGACACCTCGGGATTCTCCTCGAGTCTTGGCATGGCAATTGGGACGCGTCTCCACGTGATGCGGGAGACCCAGGGTCCCTTTCCACGTGCCACAGGGATCCTGGGACTCCTATCCATTTTCAAGAGGAGTCAGGCATTGTTTCCTTTGGAAGCATTGTTCTCCGTGGACCTCTCGAGTTTTCAAAGGATGTGAGGCCTCTGTTCGAGATGAGGCGGTGAACTAGATCTTTCTCTGTGGTCTCCACAGGGGATTCAGAGATCCCTTCATCTTGGGAGATGCAAGACGAGCCTGCATTCAATTCACTGCTCGGATATCCGGCCTTACTTCGAGTCAGAGCATCTCGGTGCCATTGCACTTGAGGCCACAAACTCAGGGTCCCTCTCACATACCTGTAGCTGAGAGAAGCCTCCTCTTGAGGTGCTTCTGGAAAGCTGGTATTCCTCTTGAGTCGAAGCCAGGGACTAAGCTCTCATCTCGAGTTGATTTGGGGTCCACGGAGCCCTTTCGTGTTGCTCCAGTGACCTCAGGATCCCTCTAGACTTGAGACAGTGATCTTGGGTTTTCTCTGGAGTGCCATCAAGCAAATCAAGGCTCCTTTCACGTTTTGATGTGGAACACGGAATTGCTCTGAATGCAGTGCAGGGGAATCGGTCCTCATCTCGCGGCGAGGGGGAAGTCTCATGGTTTTTCTCGAGTTGCGGCCGGAACCTGGGGTATATTCTCGAGTTACGACGGGGAGGGCCCTTCCAGACACGTGTGTGTTCAGCGACGTCAGGACTCCTGCCTAGGTGCGAGGGACACTTCGGGATTCTCCTCGAGTCTTGGCATGGCAATTGGGACGCGTCTCCACGTGAGGCGGGAGACCCAGGGTCCCTTTCGACGTGCCACAGGGATCGTGGGACTCCTATCCATTTTCAAGAGGAGTCAGGCATCGTCTCCTTTGGAAGCATTGATCTCCGCGGACCTCTCGAGTTTTCAAAGGATGTGAGGCCTCCGGTCGCGATGAGGCGGAGGACAAGGTCTTTCTCTGTGGTCTCCACAGGGGATTCAGACATCCCTTCGTCTTGGGAGAAGCAAGACGAGCCTGCATTCAATTCACTGCAGGGGTATCTGGCCTTACTTCGAGTCAGAGAATCTCGGTGTCCATTCCACTTGAGGCCACAAACTCAGGGTCCTCTCACATACCTGTAGCTGAGAGAAGCCTCCTCTTGAGGTGCTTGTGGAAAGTTGGTATACCTCTTGAGTCGAAGCCAGGGACTAAGCTCTCATCTCGTGTTGATTTGGAGTCCACGGAGCCCTTTCGTGTTGCTACAGTGACCTCAGGAACCCTCTAGATTTGAGAAAGTTATCTTCGGTTTTCTCTGGAGTGCCATCAAGGAAATCAAGGCTCTTTTCACGTTTGATGTGGGATACGGAATTGCTCTGCACGCAGTGCAGGGGAATCGGGACTCATCTCGCGGCGAGGGGGAAGTCTCATGGTTTTTCTCGAGTTGGGGCCGGAACCTGGGGTATATTCTCGAGTTACGACGGGGAGGGCCCTTCCAGACCCGTGTTGTTCAGCGACGTCAGGCCTCCTGCCTAGGTGCTAGGGACACCTCGGGATTCTCCTCGAGTCTTGGCATGGCAATTGGGACACGTCTCCACGTGAGGCAGGAGACCCAGGGTCCCTTTCCACGTGCCACAGGGATCCTGGGACTCCTATCAATTTTCAAAAGGACTCAGGCATCGTCTCCTTGGGAAGCATTGATCTCCGCGGACCTCTCGAGTTTTCAAAGGATGTGAGGGCTCTGGTCGCGATGAGGAGGAGAACTAGGTCTTTCTCTGTGATCTCCACAGGGGATTCAGACATCCCTTCGTCTTGGGAGATGCAAGACGAGCCTGCATTCAATTCACTGCAGGGATATCCGGCCTAACTTCGAGTCAGACCTTCTCCGTGTCCATTCCACTGGAGGCCACAAACTCAGGGTCCCTCTCACATACCTGTAGCTCAGGGAAGCCTCTTCTTGAGGTGCTTGTGGAAAGTTGATATTCCTCTTGAGTCGAAGCCAGGGACTAAGCTCTCATCTCGTGTTGATTTGGGGTCCACGGAGCCCTTTCGTGTTGCTACAGTGACCTCAGGATCCCTCTCGACTTGAGACAGTGATCTTGGGTTTTCTCTGGAGTAAAATCAAGGAAATCAAGGCTCCTTTCACGTTTGATGTGGAACACGGAATTGCTCTGCACGCAGAGCAGGGAAATCGGGCCTCATCTCGCGTCGAGTGGGAAGTCTCATGGTTTTTCTGGAGTTGCGGCTGGAACCTGGGATATATTCTCGAATTACGATGGGGAGGGCCCTTCCAGACACGTGTTTGTTCAGCGACGTCAGGACTCCTGCCTAGGTGCGAGGGACACCTCGGGATTCTCCTCGAGACTTTGCATGGCAATTGGGACGCGTCTCCACGTGAGGCGGAGACCCAGTGTCCCTTTCCACGTGCCACAGGGATCCTGGGACTCCTATCCATTTTCAAGAGGAGTCAGGCATCGTCTCTATCGGAAGTATTGATCTCTTCAGACCTCTCGAGATTTCAATGAATATGAGGCCTCCTATTGCGTTGAGGCGGAGGACTAGGTCTTTTTCTGTGCCCTCCACAGGGGATTCAGACAACCCTTCGTCTTGGGAGATGCAAGACGAGCCTGCATTCAATTCACAGCAGGGATATCCGTCCTTACTTCGAGTCAGAGCATCTCGGTGTCCATTCCACTTGAGGCCACAATCTCAGGGTCCCTCTCACATACCTGTAGCTGAGAGAAGCCTCCTCTTGAGGTGCTTGTGGAAAGTTGGTATTCCTCTTGAGTCGAAGCCAGGGAGTAAGCTCTCATCTCAAGTTGATTTGGGGTCCACAGAGCCCTTTCGTGTTGCTCCAGTGACCTCAAGATCCCTCTAGACTTGAGACAGTTATCTTGGGTTTTCTCTGGAGTGCCATCAAGGAAATCAAGGCTCCTTTCACGTTTGATGTGGAACACGTATTTGCTCTGCAGGCAGTTCAGGGGAATCAGGCCTCATCTCTCGGCGACGGCGAAGTCTCATGGTTTTTATCGAGTTGCGGCCGGAACCTGGGGTATATTCTCGAGTTACGACGGGGAGGGCCTTTCCAGACACGTGTTTGTTCAGCGACGTCAGGACTCCTGCCTAGGTGCGAGGGACACCTCGGGATTCTCCTCGAGTCTTGGCATGGCAATTGGGACGCGTCTCCACGTGATGCGGGAGACCCAGGGTCCCTTTCCACGTGCCACAGGGATCCTGGGACTCCTATCCATTTTCAAGAGGAGTGAGGCATTGTTTCCTTTGGAAGCATTGTTCTCCGTGGACCTCTCGAGTTTTCAAAGGATGTGAGGCCTCTGGTCGAGATGAGGCGATGAACTAGGTCTTTCTCTGTGGTCTCCAGAGGGGATTCAGAGATCCCTTCGTCTTGGGAGATGCAAGACGAGCCTGCATTCATTCACTTCAGGGATATCCAGCCTTACTTCGAGTCAGAGCATCTCGGTGTCCATTCCACTTGAGGCCACAAACTCAGGGTCCCTCTCACATACCTGTAGCTGAGAGAAGCCTCCTCTTGAGGGGCTTGTGGAAAGTTGGTATTCCGCTTGATTCGAAGCCAGGGACTAAGCTCTCATCTCGAGTTGATTTGGGGTCCACGGAGCCCTTTCGTGTTGCTCCAGTGACCTCAGGATCCCTCTAGACTTGAGACAGTGATCTTGGGTTTTCTCTGGAGTGCCATCAAGGAAATCAAGGCTCCTTTCACGTTTGATGTGGAACACGGAATTGCTCTGCACGCAGTGCAGGGGAAACGGGCTTCATCTCGCGGCGAGGGGGATGTCTCATGGTTTTTCTCGAGTTGCGGCCGGAACCTGGGGTATATTCTCGAGTTACGACGGGGAGGGCCCTTCCAGACACGTGTTTGTTCAGCGACGTCAGCACTCCTGCCTAGGTGCGAGGGACACCTCGGGATTCTCCTCGAGTCTTGGCATGGCAATTGGGACGCGTCTCCACGTGAGGAGGGAGACCCATTGTCCCTTTCCACGTGCCACAGGGATCCTGGGACTCCTATCCATTTTCAAGAGGAGTCAGGCATCGTCTCCTTTGGAAGCATTGATCTCCGCGGACCTCTCGAGTTTTCAAAGGATGTGAGGCCTCCGGTCGCGTTGAGGCGGAGGACTAGGTCGTTCTCTGTGGCCTCAACAGGAGATTCACACAACCCTGCGTCTTGGGAGATGCAAGACGAGCCTGCATTCAATTCACTGCAGGGATATCCGGCCTTATTTCGAGTCAGAGCATCTCATTGTCCATTCCACTTGAGGCCACAAACTCAGGGTCCCTCTCACATACCTGTGGCTGAGAGAAGCCTCCTCTTGAGGTGCTTGTGGAAAGTTGGTATTCTTCTTGAGTCGAAGCCAGGGACTAAGCTCTCATCTAGAGTTGATTTGAGGTCCACAGAGCCCTTTCGTGTCGCTCCAGTGACCTCAGGATCCCTCTAGTCTTGAGACAGTGATCTTGGGTTTTCTCTGGAGTGCCATCAAGGAAATCAAGGCTCCTTTCACGTTTGATGTGGAACACGAAATTGCTCTGCACGCAGTGCAGGGTAATCGGGCCTCATCTCGTGGCGAGGGGGAAGTCTCATGGTTTTTCTCGAGTTGCGGCCGGAACCTGGGGTATATTCTCGAGTTACGACGGGGAGGTCCCTTCCAGACAAGTGTTTGTTCAGCGATGTCAGGACTCCTGCCTAGGTGCGAGGGACACCTCGGGATTCTCCTCGAGTCTTGGCATGGCAATTGGGACGCATCTCCACGTGAGGCGGGAGACCCAGGGTCCCTTTCCACGTGCCACAGGGATCCTGGGACTCCTATCCATTTTCAAGAGGAGTGAGGCATCATCTCCTTTGGAAGCATTGATCTCCGTGGACCTCTTGAGTTTTCAAAGGATGTGAGGAATCCGGTCGCTTTGAGGCGGAGGACTAGGTCTTTCTCTGTGGTCTCCACAGGGGATTAAGACAACCCATTGTCTTGGGAGATGCAAGACGAGACTGCATTCAATTCACTGCAGGGATATCCGGCCTTACTTCGAGTCAGAGCATCTCGGTGTCCATTCCACTTGAGGCCACAAACTCAGGGTCCCTCTCACATACCTGTAGCTGAGAGAAGCCTCCTCTTGAGGTGCTTGGGGAAAGTTGGTATTCCTCTTGAGTCGAAGCCAGGGACTAAGCTCTCATCTCGAGTTGATTTGGGGTCCACGGAGGCTTTTCGTGTTGCTCCAGTGAACTCAGGATCCCTCTAGACTTGAGACAGTGATCTTGGGTTTTCTCTGGAATGCCATCAAGGAAATCAAAGCTCCTTTCACGTTTGATGTGGAACACGGAATTGTGAAATATATGTAGAGATTCAAAAGGTGTCAAAAATATGAGGAGCATGAAACGCTCTGAAAAACAGGAGGATCATGAAGTGGTGTTGAAAAACATGAAGAGCCTGAAAAGGTTTGAAAAATATGAAGAGTTTCAAAAGGTGTGAAAATATGAGGAGCATGAAGTGGTCTGAAAAATAGGAGGAGCATGAAGCGGTGTTCAAAAACATGAAGAGCCTGAAAAAGTGTGAAATATATGAAGAGCTTAAAAAGGTGTGAAAAATAGGAGGAGCATGAAACGGTGTTCAAAAACATGAAGAGCATGAAAAAGTGTGAAATATATGAAGAGCTTCAAAAGGTGTCAAAAATATGAGGAGCATGAAACGGTGTTCAAAAACATGAAGAGCATGAAAAGGTGTGAAATATATGAAGAGCTTAAAAAGGTGTGAAAATAGGAGGAGCATGAAACGGTGTTCAAAAACATGAAGAGCATGAAAAAGTGTGAAAAATATAAAGAGCTTCAAAAGGTGTCAAAAATATGAGGAGCATGAAACGGTGTTCAAAAACATGAAGAGCCTGAAAAAGTGTGAAAAATATGAAGAGCTTAAAAAGGTATGAAAAATAGGAGGAGCATGAAATGGTGTTTAAAAACATGAAGAGCATGAAAAGGTGTGAAAAATATGAAAAGCCTCAAATCGTGTCAAAAATATGAGGAGCATGTAACGGTCTGAAAAATAGAAGGAGCATGAAGCGGTGTTGAGAAACATGAACAGAATGAAAACTTTTGAAAAATATGAAGAGCTTCAAAAGGTGTGAAAAATATGAAGAGCTTCCAGAGGTGTGAAAAATGAGATGAGCATGAAACGTTTTGAAAAATAGGAGGAGCATGAAGTGGTGTTGAATAACATGAAGTGCCTGAAAAAGTGTGAAATATAGGAAGAGCTTCAAAAGGTGTGAAAAATATGAAGAGCTTCAAATGGTGAGAAATACATGAGGAGCATGAAACGGTCTGAAAAATAGGAAGATCAAGAAGCGGTGTTGAAAAACATGAAGAGCCTGAAAAGGTGTGAAAAATGTGAAGAGCTTCCAAAGGTGTAAAAATATGAGGAGCATGAAACGTTCTGAAAAATAGGAGGAGCATGAAACCATGTTCAAAAATATGAAGAGCCTGAAAAGGTGTGAAAAATATGAAGAGCTTTAAAAGGTGTGAAATACATGAGGAGCATGAAACGGTCTGAAAAATAGGAGGAGCATGAAGCGGTGTTCAAAAACATGAACAGCCTGAAAAGGTGTGAAAAATATGAAGAGCTTCAAAAGATGTGGAAAATATGAGGAGCATGAAACGGTCTGAAAAATAGGAGGAGAATGAAGCGGTGTTGAAAAACATGAAGAGTCTGAAAGGTGTGAAAAATACAAAGAGTTTCAAAAGGTGTCAAAAGTATGAGGAGAATGAATCGGTCTGAAAAATAGGAGGAGCATGAATCGGTGTTGAAAAACATGAAGAGCCTGAAAAGGTGTGAAAAATATGAAGAGATACAAAAGGTGTGAAAAATATGAAGAGCATGAAGCGGTGTTGAAAAACATGAAGAGCTTGAAAAGGCGTGAAAAATAAGAAGAGCTTCAAAAGGTGTCAAAAATAGGAGGAGCATGAAACGGTCTGAAAAATAGGAGGATCATGAAGCGGTGCTAAAAATCATGAAGAGCCTGAAAAGGTGTGAAAAATCTGAAGAGCTTCAAAAGGTGTCAAAAATATGAGGCGCATGAAACGGTCTGAAAAATAGCAGGAGCATGAAGCTGTGGTCAAAAACATAAAGAGCCTGAAAAGGTGTGAATAATATGAAGAGCTTCAAAAGGTGAGAAATATATGAGGAGCATGAAACGGTCTGAAAAATAGGAGGAGCGTAAAGCGGTGTTCAAAAACATGAAGAGCCTGAAAAGGTGTGAAAAATATGAAGAGATTCAAAAGTTGTCAGAAAAATGAGGAGCATGACATGGTCTGAAAAATAGGAGGATCATGAAACAGTGTTCAAAAACATGAAGAGCATGAAAAGGTGTGAAAAATATGAAGAGCTTCAAACGGTGTGAAAATTAGGAGGAGCATGAAACGGTGTTCAAAAACATGAAGAGCATGAAAAAGTGTAAAAAATATAAAGAGCTTCACACGATGTCAAAAATATGAGGAGCATGAAACGGTGTTCAAAAACATGAAGAGCCTGAAAAAGTGTGAAAAATATGAAGAGCTTCAAAAGGTGTGAAAAATAGGAGGAGCATTAAATGTTGTTCAAAAACATGAAAAGCATGAAAAGGTGTGAAAAATATGAAAAGCCTCAAAACGTGTCAAAAATATGAGGTGCATGTAACTGTCTGAAAAATAGAAGGAGTGTGAAGCGGTGTTGAAAAACATGAAGAGAATGAAAACTTTGAAAAATATGAAGAGCTTCAAAAGGTGTGAAAAATATGAAGAGCTTCCAGAGTTGTCAAAAATGAGATGAGCATGAAACGTTTTGAAAAATAGGAGGAGCATGAAGTGGTGTTGTAAAACCTGAAGTGCCTGAAAAGGTGTGAAATATATGAAGAGCTTCAAAAGGTGTAAAAATATGAGGAGCTTCAAATGGTGAGAAATACATGAGGAGCATGAAACGGTCTGAAAAATAGGAAGATCAAGAAGCGGTGTTGAAAAACATGAAGAGCCTGAAAAGGTGTGAAAAATGTGAAGAGCTTCCAAAGGTATAAAAATATGAGGAGCACGAAACGTTCTGAAAAATAGGAGGAGCATGAAACTGTGTTCAAAAATATGAAGAGACTGAAAAGGTGTGAAAAATATGAAGAGTTACAAAAGGTGTCAAAAATAGGAGGAGCATGAAACGGTCTGAAAGATAGGAGGATCATGAAGCGGTTCTGAAAAACATGAAGAGCCTAAAAAGATGTGAAATATATGAAGAGTTTGGAAAGATGTCAAAAATATGAGGAGCATGAAACGGTCTGAAAAATAGGAGGAGCATGAAACAGTGTTCAAAAACATGAAGAGCCTGAAAAGGTGTGAAAAATCTGAAGAGCTTCAGAAGGTGTCAAAAATATGAGGCGCATGAAACGCTCTGAAAAACAGGAGGATCATGAAGTGGTGTTGAAAAACATGAAGAGCCTGAAAAGGTTTGAAAAATATGAAGAGTTTCAAAAGGTGTGAAAATATGAGGAGCATGAAGCGGTCTGAAAAATAGGAGGAGCATGAAGCGGTGTTCAAAAACAAGAAGAGCATGAAAAGGTGTGAAATATATGAAGAGCTTAAAAAGGTGTGAAAAATAGGAGGAGCATGAAACGGTGTTCAAAAACATGAAGAGCATGAAAAAGTGTGAAAAATATAAAGAGCTTCAAAAGGTGTCAAAAATATGAGGAGCATGAAACGGTGTTCAAAAACATGAAGAGCCTGAAAAAGTGTGAAATATATGAAGAGTTTAAAAAGGTGTGAAAAATAGGAGGAGCATGAAACGGTGTTCAAAAACATGAAGAGCATGAAAAAGTGTGAAAAATATAAAGAGCTTCAAAAGGTGTCAAAAATATGAGGAGCATGAAACGGTGTTCAAAAACATGAAGAGCATGAAAAGGTGTGAAATATATGAAGAGCTTAAAAAGGTGTGAAAAATCGGAGGAGCATGAAACGGTGTTCAAAAACATGAAGAGCATGAAAAAGTGTGAAAAATATAAAGAGCTTCAAAAGGTGTCAAAAATATGAGGAGCATGAAACGGTGTTCAAAAACATGAAGAGCCTGAAAAAGTGTGAAAAATATGAAGAGCTTAAAAAGGTATGAAAAATAGGAGGAGCATGAAATGGTGTTTAAAAACATGAAGAGCATGAAAAGGTGTGAAAAATATGAAAAGCCTCAAATCGTGTCAAAAATATGAGGAGCATGTAACGGTCTGAAAAATAGAAGGAGCATGAAGCGGTGTTGAGAAACATGAACAGAATGAAAACTTTTGAAAAATATGAAGAGCTTCAAAAGGTGTGAAAAATATGAAGAGCTTCCAGAGGTGTGAAAAATGAGATGAGCATGAAACGTTTTGAAAAATAGAAGGAGCATGAAGCGGTGTTGAGAAACATGAAGAGAATGAAAACTTTTGAAAAATATGAAGAGCTTCAAAAGGTGTGAAAAATATGAAGAGCTTCCAGAGGTGTGAAAAATGAGATGAGCATGAAACGTTTTGAAAAATAGGAGGAGCATGAAGTGGTGTTGAATAACATGAAGTGCCTGAAAAAGTGTGAAATATAGGAAGAGCTTCAAAAGGTGTGAAAAATATGAAGAGCTTCAAATGGTGAGAAATACATGAGGAGCATGAAACGGTCTGAAAAACAGGAAGATCAAGAAGCGGTGTTGAAAAACATGAAGAGCCTGAAAAGGTGTGAAAAATGTGAAGAGCTTCCAAAGGTGTAAAAATATGAGGAGCATGAAACGTTCTGAAAAATAGGAGGAGCATGAAACCATGTTCAAAAATATGAAGAGCCTGAAAAGGTGTGAAAAATATGAAGAGCTTTAAAAGGTGTGAAATACATGAGGAGCATGAAACGGTCTGAAAAATAGGAGGAGCATGAAGCGGTGTTCAAAAACATGAACAGCCTGAAAAGGTGTGAAAAATATGAAGAGCTTCAAAAGATGTGGAAAATATGAGGAGCATGAAACGGTCTGAAAAATAGGAGGAGCATGAAGCGGTGTTCAAAAACATGAACAGCCTGAAAAGGTGTGAAAAATATGAAGAGCTTCAAAAGATGTGGAAAATATGAGGAGCATGAAACGGTCTGAAAAATAGGAGGAGAATGAAGCGGTGTTGAAAAACATGAAGAGTCTGAAAGGTGTGAAAAATACAAAGAGTTTCAAAAGGTGTCAAAAGTATGAGGAGAATGAATCGGTCTGAAAAATAGGAGGAGCATGAATCGGTGTTGAAAAACATGAAGAGCCTGAAAAGGTGTGAAAAATATGAAGAGATACAAAAGGTGTGAAAAATATGAAGAGCATGAAGCGGTGTTGAAAAACATGAAGAGCTTGAAAAGGCGTGAAAAATAAGAAGAGCTTCAAAAGGTGTCAAAAATAGGAGGAGCATGAAACGGTCTGAAAAATAGGAGGATCATGAAGCGGTGCTAAAAATCATGAAGAGCCTGAAAAGGTGTGAAAAATCTGAAGAGCTTCAAAAGGTGTCAAAAATATGAGGCGCATGAAACGGTCTGAAAAATAGCAGGAGCATGAAGCTGTGGTCAAAAACATAAAGAGCCTGAAAAGGTGTGAATAATATGAAGAGCTTCAAAAGGTGAGAAATATATGAGGAGCATGAAACGGTCTGAAAAATAGGAGGAGCGTGAAGCGGTGTTCAAAAACATGAAGAGCCTGAAAAGGTGTGAAAAATATGAAGAGATTCAAATGGTGAGAAATACATGAGGAGCAAGAAACGGTCTGAAAAATAGGAAGATCAAAAAGCGGTGTTGAAAAACATGAAGAGCCTGAAAAGGTGTGAAAAATGTGAAGAGCTTCCAAAGGTGTAAAAATATGAGGAGCATGAAACGTTCGGAAAAATAGGAGGGGCATGAAACGGTGTTCAAAAACATGAAGAGCATGAAAAAGTGTGAAAAATATGAAGAGCCTCACACGATGTCAAAAATATGAGGAGCATGAAACGGTATGAAAAATAGGAGGATCATGAAACGGTGTTCAAAAACATGAAGAGCATGAAAAGGTGTGAAATATATGAAGAGCTTAAAAAGGTGTGAAAAATAGGAGGAGCATGAAACGGTGTTCAAAAACATGAAGAGCATGAAAAAGTGTGAAAAATATAAAGAGCTTCAAAAGGTGTCAAAAATATGAGGAGCATGAAACGTTCTGAAAAATAGGAGGAGCGTGAAGCGATGTTCAAAAACATGAAGAGCCTGAAAAGGTGTGAAAAATATGAAGAGATTCAAAAGTTGTCAAAAAAATGAGGAGCATGACATGGTCTGAAAAATAGGAGGATCATGAAATGGTGTTCAAAAACATGAAAAGCATGAAAAGGTTTAAAAAATATGAAGAGCTTCAAAAGGTGTGAAAAATAGGAGGAGCATGAAACGGTGTTCAAAAACATGAAGAGCATGAAAAAGTGTGAAAAATATGAAGAGCTTCAAAAAGTGTGAAAAATAGGAGGAGCATTAAATGGTGTTCAAAAACATGAAAAGAATGAAAAGGTGTGAAAAATATGAAAAGCCTCAAAAAGTGTCAAAAATATGAGGTGCATGTAACGGTCTGAAAAATAGAAGGAGTATGAAGCGGTGTTGAAAACATGAAGAGAAAGAAAACTTTGAAAAATATGAAGAGCTTCAAAAGGTGTGAAAAATATGAAGAGCTTCCAGAGGTGTCAAAAATGAGATGAGCATGAAACGTTTTGAAAAATAGGAGGAGCATGAAATGGTGTTGAAAAACATGAAGTGCCTGAAAAGGTGTGAAATATATGAAGAGCTTCAAAAGGTGTCAAAAATATGAGGAGCTTCAAATGGTGAGAAATACATGAGGAGCATGAAACGGTCTGAAAAATAGGAAGATCAAGAAGCGGTGTTGAAAAACATGAAGAGCCTGAAAAGGTGTGAAAAATGTGAAGAGCTTCCAAAGGTATAAAAATATGAGGAGCATGAAACGTTCTGAAAAATAGGAGGAGCATGAAACCGTGTTCAAAAATATGAAGAGACTGAAAAGGTGTGAAAAATATGAAGAGCTTCAGAAGGTGTAAAAATATGAGGAGCATGAAACGCTCAGAAAAATAGGAGGAGCATGAAGTGTTGTTGAAAAACATGAAGAGCCTGAAAAGGTGTGAAAAATATGAAGAGCTTCAAAAGGTGTCAAAAATAGCAGGAGCATGAAACGGCCTGAAAAATACGAGGAGCATGAAGTGGTGTTGAGAAACATGAAGATCCTGAAAAGGTGTGAAAAATATGAAGAGCTTCAAAAGGAGTCAAAAATACGAGGAGCATGAAACGGTCTGAAAAATAGGAGGAGCATGAAACAGTGTTCAAAAACATGAAGAGCCTGAAAAGGTGTGAAAAATATGAAGAGCTTCAAAAGGTGTGAAATGCATGAGGAGCATGAAACGGTCTAAAAAATAGGAGGAGCATGAGCGAAGTTGAAAAACATGAAGAGCCTGAAAAGGTGTGAAAAATATGAAGAGCTTCTAAAGGTGTGAAAAATATGAAGAGCTTCCAAAGGTGTCAAAAATATGAGGCGTATGAAACGGTCTGAAAAATAGGAGGAGCATGAAGCGGTGGTCAAAAACATAAAGAGCCTGAAAAGGTGTGAAAAATGTGAAGAGCTTCAAAAGGTGAGAAATACATGAGGAGCATGAAACGGTCTGAAAAATAGGAGGAGCATGAAGCGGTGTTCAAAAACATGAAGAGCCTGAAAAGGTGTGAAAAATATGAAGAGATTCAAAAGGTGTCAAAAAAATGAGGAGCATGAAACGGTATGAAAAATAGGAGGATCATGAAACGGTGTTCAAAAACATGAAGAGCCTGAAAAGGTGTGAAAAATATGAAGAGATTCAAAAGGTGTCAAAAATATGAGGAGCATGAATCGGTGTTGAAAAACATGAAGAGCCTGAAAAGGTGGGTAAAATATGAAGAGCTTCAAAGGTGTCAAAAAAATGAGGAGCATGAAACGGTCTGAAAAATAGGAGGAGCATTAAACGGTGATCAAAAATATGAAGAGCCTGAAAAGGTATGAAAAATATGAAGAGTTTGAAAATGTGACAAAAATATGAGGAGCAGGAAACGGTCTGGAAAATAAGAGCATGAAGTGGTGTTGAAAAACATGAAGAGCATGAAAAAGTGTGAAAAATATGAAGAGCATCAAAAGGTGTCAAACATATGAAGAGCTTCAAAAGGTGTAAAAAATATGAGGAGCATGAAACGGTCTGAAAAATAGGAGGAAAATGAAGCGGTGTTGAAAAACATGAAGAGCTTGAAAAGGTTTGAAAAATATGAAGAGCTTCAAAAGGTGTCAAAAATAGGAGGAGCATGAAGCGGTATGAAAAATAGGAGGAGCATGAACCGGTGTTGAAAAACATGAAGAGCCTGAAAAGGTATGAAAAATATGAAGAGTTTGAAAATGTGACAAAAATATGAGGAGCAGGAAACGGTCTGGAAAATAAGAGCATGAAGTGGTGTTGAAAAACATGAAGAGCCTGAAAAGCTGTGAAAAATATGAAGAGCATCAAAAACTGTCAAAATATGAGGAGCATGAAACGGTGTTCAAAAACATGAAACGCCTGCAAAGGTGTGAAATATATGAACAGCTTCAAAAGGTATCAAAAATATGAGGAGCATGAAGCGGTGTTGAAAAACATGAAGACCCTGAAAAGGTGTGAAAAATATGAAGAGCTTCAAAAAGTGTCAAAAATATGAAGAGCTTGAAACGGTCTGAAAAATCGGAGGAGCATGAAGTGATGTTGAAAAATATGAAGAGCCTAAAAAGGTGTGAAAAATATGAAGAGCTTCAAAACGTGTCAAAAATATGAGGAGCATGAAAAGGTCTGAAAAACAGGAGGATCATGAAGCCGTGTTGAAAAACATGGGGAGACTGAAAAGGTGTGAAATATATGAAGAGCTTCAAAAGTTGTCAGAAATGATAGAAACCTGAAACGGTCTGAAAAATAGGATGAGCAAGAAGGGGTGTTGAAAAACATGAAGAGCCTGAAAACGTTTGAGAAATATGAAGAGATTCAAAAGGTGTGAAAAATATGAAGAGCTTCAAAAGGTGTCAAAAATGAGATGAGCATGAAACAGTCCGAAAAGTAGGAGGAGCCTGAAATCATGTTCAAAAACATGAAGAGCCTAAAAAGGTGTGAAAAATATAAAGAGCTTCAAAAGGTGTGAAATACATGAGGAGCATGAAACGGTCTGAAAAATAGGAGGAGCATGAAGTGGTGTTGAAAAACATGAAGAGCCTGAAAATGTGTGAAATATATGAAGAGCTTCAAAAGGTGTCAGAAATGAGAGGAGCATGAAACGGTCTGAAAAATAGGAGAAGCATGAAGTGGCTTTGAAAAACATGAAGAGCCTGAAAAGGTGTGAAAAATATGAAGAGCTTCAAAAGGTGTCAAAAATATGAGGAGCATGAAACGGTCTGAAAAATACGAGGAGCATGAAACGGTGTTCGAAAACATGAAGAGCCTTAAAAGGTGTGAAAAATATGAAGAGCTACAAAACGTGTCAAAAATATGAGGAGCATGAAACGGTCTGAAAAATAGGAGGAGCAAGAAGCGGTGTTGAAAAAGATTAAGAACCTGAAAACGTTTGATAATATGAAGAGCTTCAAAAGGTGTGGAAAATATGAAGAGCTTCAAATTGTGTCAAAAGCGAGATGAGTATGAAACGGTCTGAAAAATAGGAGGAGCATGAAGTGGTGTTGAAAAACATGAAGAGCCTGAAAATGTGTGAAATATATGAAGAGCTTCAAAATGTGTCAGAAATGAGAGAAGCATGAAACGGTCTGAAAAATAGGATGAGCAAGAAGGGGTGTTGAAAAACATGAAGAGCCTGAAAACGTTTGAGAAATATGAAGAGCTTCAAAAGGTGTGAAAAATATGAAGAGCTTCAAAAGTTGTTAAAAATGAGATGAGCATGAAACAGTTTGAAAAATAGGAGGAGCAAGAAACCGTGTTCAAAACCATAAAGAGCGTAAAAAGGTTGAAAAATATGAAGAGCTTCAAAAGGTGTGAAAAATACGAGGAGCATAAAACGGTCTGAAAAATAGGAGAAGCATGAAGTGGTGTTGAAAAACATGAAGAGCCTGAAAACGTGTGAAATATATGAAGAGCTTCAAAAGGTGTCAAAAATATGAGGAGCATGAAACGGTCTGAAAAATAGGAGGAGAATGAAACGGTATACAAAAACATGAAGAGCCTGAAAAGGTGTGAAAAATATGAAGAGCTTTAAAAGTTGTGAAATACATGAGAAGCATGAAACGGTCTGAAAAATAGGAGGAGCATGAAACTGTGTTCAAAAACATGAAGAGCCTGAAAAGTTGTGAAAAATATGAAGAGCTTCAAACGGTTGGAAATACATGAGGAGCATGAAACCGTCTGGAAAAACATGACGAGCCTGAAAAGGTGTGAAATATATGAAGAGCTTCAAAAGGTGTGAAATACATGAGGAACATGAATCGGTCTGAAAAATAGGAGGACCATGAAGTAGTGTTTAAAAACATGAAGAGACTGAATAGGTGTGAAAAATATGAAGAGCTTCAAAAGGTGTCAAAATATGAGGAGCATGAAACGTTCTGAAACATAGGAGGAGCATGAACCGGTTTTGAAAAACATGAAGAGCCTGAAAATGTGTGAAAAATATGAAGATCTTCAAAACGTGTCAAAATATGAGGAGCATGAAACGGTCTGAAAAACAGGAGGATCATGAAGCCGTGTTGAAAAACATGGGGAGCCTGCAAAGGTGTGAAAAATATGAAGAGCTTCAAAAGGTTGGAAATACATGAGGAGCATGTAACGGTCTGGAAAATAGGAAGAGCATGAAGCGGTGTTGAAAAACATGAAGAGCCTGAAAAGGTAGATAAACTATGAAGAGCTTCAAAAGGTGTCAAAAATATGAGGAGCATGAAACGGTCTGAAAAATAGGAGAAATATGAAGTGGTTTTGAAAAACATGAAGAGTCTGAAAACGTGTGAAAAATACGAAGAGCTTCAAAAGGTGTGAAAAATATGAAGAGCTTCAAAAGGTGATAAAAATGAGATGAGCATGAAACGGTCTGAAAAATAGGAGGAGCATGAAGCGGTGTTGGAAATCATGAAGAGTAAAAAAAGGTGTGAAAAATATGAAGAGCTTCAAAAGGTGTCAAAAATATGAGGAGCATAAAACGGTCTGAAAAATAGGAGAAGCATCAAGTGGTGTTGAAAAACATGAAGAGCCTGAAAACGTGTGAAATATATGAAGAGCTTCAAAAGGTGTCAAAAATATGAGGAGCATGAAACGGTCTGAAAATTAGGAGGAACACAAGTGGTGTTCAAAAACATGAAGAGCCTGAAAAGGTGGGAAAAATATGAAGAGCTTCAAAAGGTGTCAAAAATGAGACTAGATGAAACGGTCTGGAAAATAGGACGAGCATGAAGCGGTGTTGAAAACATGGGGAGCCTGAAAAGGTGTGAAAAATATGAAGAGCTTTAAAAGGTGTGAAATACATGAGGAGCATGAAACGGTCTGAAAAATAGGAGGAGCATGAAACCGTGTTCAAAAACATGAAGAGCCTGAAAAGTTGTGAAAAATATGAAGAGCTTCAAACGGTTGGAAATACATGAGGAGCATGACGGTGTTGAAAAACATGAAGAGCCTGAAAAGGTGGGTAAAATATGAAGAGCTTCAAAAGGTGTCAAAAATATGAGGAGCATGAAACTGTCTGAAAAATAGGAGGAGCATTAAACGGTGTTCAAAAACATGAAGGGCCTGAAATGGTGTGAAATATGAAGAGCTTCAAAAGGTGTCAAAAATAGGAGGAGCATGAAACAGTCTGAAAAATAGGAGGAGCATGAAGCGGTGTAAAAAACATGAAGAGCCTGAAAAGGTGTGAAAAATATGAAGAGCTTCAAAACGTGTAAAAATATGAGGAGCATGAAACGGTCCGAAAAATAGGAGGAGCAAGAAGCGGTGTTGAAAAAGATTAAGGGCCTGAAAAGGTGTGAAAAATATGAAGAGCTTCAAAAGGTGTGAAAAAAATGAAGAGCTTCAAAATGTGTCAAAAATATGAGGAGCATGAAAAGATCTGAAATATAGGAGCAGGATGAAACGGTGTTCAAAGACATGAAGAGCCTGAAAAGGTGTGAAAAATATGAAGAGCTTCAAAACGTGTCAAAAATATGAGGAGCATGAAACGTTCTGAAAAATAGGAGGAGCAAGAAGCAGTGTTGAAAAAAATGAAGAGCCTGAAAACGTTTGAAAAATATGAAGAGCTTCAAAATGTGTCAAAAGCGAGATGAGTATGAAACGGTCTGAAAAATAGGAGGAGCATGAAGTG
This sequence comes from Dama dama, assembly GCF_033118175.1. Lineage (NCBI taxonomy): Eukaryota > Metazoa > Chordata > Mammalia > Artiodactyla > Cervidae > Dama > Dama dama. Next base: position 7,231,598 of record NC_083709.1, read on the forward strand.
GTGTTGAAAAACATGAAGAGTCTGAAAACGTGTGAACTTATGAAGAGCTTCAAAAATATGAAAAATATGAAGAGCTTCAAAAGGTGTTGAAAATATGAGGAGCTTCAAAATGTGTCAAAAGTGAGATGAGCATGAAACGGTCTGAAAAATAGGAGGAGCATGAAGTGGTGTTGAAAAACATGAAGAGCCTGAAAATGTGTGAAATATATGAAGAGCTTCAAAAGTTGTCAGAAATGATAGAAACATGAAACGGTCTGAAAAATAGAATGAGCAAGAAGGGGTGTTGAAAAACATGAAGAGCCTGAAAACGTGTGAAAAATACGAAGAGCTTCAAAAGATGTGGTAAAATATGACGAGCTTCAAAAGGTGGCAAAAATGAGATGAGCATGAAACGGTTTGAAAAATAGGAGGAGCATGAAGCGGTGTTGAAAAACATGAAGAACCTGAAAAGCTGTGAGAAATTTGAAGAGCTTCAAATGGTGTCAAAAATATGAGGAGCATGAAACGGTCTGAAAAATGGAGGAGCATGAAGCGGTGATGAAAAAAAAGAAGAGCATGAAATGGTTTGAAGAATATAAGGAGCTTCAAAAGGTATGAAAAATAGTAGTAGCATGAAACGGTGTTCAAAAAATTGAAGAGCCTGAAAATGTGTAAAATATGAACAGCTTAAAAGGTGTCAAAATATTAGGAACATGAAACGTTCTGAAAAATAGTAGGAGCATGAAGCGGTGTTCAAAAACATAAAGAGCCTGAAAAGGTGTGAAAAATATGAAGAGCGTTAAAACGTGTTAAAAATATGAGGAGCATGAAACGTTCTCAAAAATAGGAGGAGCAGCAAACGGTGTTCAAAAATATGAAGAGCCTGAAAATGTGTGAAAAATATGAAGTGCATGAAACGGTCTGAAAAATAGGAGGAGCGTGAAGCGGTGTTCAGAAACATGAAGAACCTGAGAACTGTGAAAAATATGAAGAGCTTCAAAAAGTGTGAAAAATATGAAGAGCTTCAAAAGGTGTGAAAAATATGAGGAACATGAAACGGTCTGAAAAATAGGAGGAGCATGAAACAGTGTGGAAAAAATGAAGAGCATGAATAGGTGTGAAAATTATGAAGAGCTTTAAAAGGTTTGAAAAATATGACGAGCATGAAACGGTCTGAAAATAGGAGGAGCATGAAGTGGTGTTGAAAAATATGAAGAGCCTGAAAAGGTGTGAAAAATATGAAGAGTTTCAAAGGTGTCAAAAATATGAGGAGCAGGAAACGGTCTGAAAAATAGGAGGAGCATGAAACGGTGTTCAAAAATATGAAGAGCCAGAAAAGGTGTGAAAAATATGAAAGCTTCAAAAGGTATCAAAAATATTAGGAGCATGATATGGTCTGAAAAATAGGAGGAGCATGAAACGATGTTCAAAAACTTGAAGAGTCTGAAAGGTGTGAAAAATATGAAGAGCTTCAAAAGGTGTCAAAAATATGAGGAGCATGAAACGGTATGAAAAATAGGAGGAGAATGAGGCGGTGTTGAAAAACATGAAGAGCCTGAAAAGGTGTGAAATATATGAAGAGCTTCAAAACGTGTCAAAATGATGAGGAGCAGGAAACGGTCTGAAAAATAGGAGGAGCATGAAGCGGTGTTGAAAAACATGAAGAGCCTGAAAAGGTGTGAAAAACATGAAGAGTTTGAAAAGGTGTGAAATTTATGAAGAGCTTCAAAAGGTGTCAAAAATATGAGGAGCATGAAACGGTCTAAAAAATTAGAGGAGCATGATGTGGTATTGAAAAATTGAAGAGCCTGAAAAGGTGTGAAAATTATGAAGAGATTCAAAAGGTGTCAAAAATATGAGGAGCATGAAATGGCCTGAAAAATAGGAGGAGAATGAAACCGTGTTCAAAATCATGAAGAGCCTGAAAATGTGGAAATATATGAAGTGCTTCAAAAGGTGTCAAAAATATGAGGAGCATGAAACGATCTGAAAAATGGAGGACCATGAAGCGGTGATGAAAAAAAAGAAGAGCATGAAATGGTTTGAAGAATATGAGGAGCTTCAAAAGTTATCAAAAATAGGAGTAGCATGAAGCCGTGTTGAAAAACATCAAGAGCCTGAAAAGGTGTGAAAAATATGAAGAGCTGCAAAACGTGTCAAAAATATGAGGGGCATGAAACGTTCTCAAAAATAGGAGGTGAAGCAAACGGTGTTCAAAAATATGAAGAGCCTGAAAAGGTGTGAAAAATATGAAGAGCATGAAACGGTCTGAAAAATAGGAGGAGCATGAAGCGGTGTTCAGAAACATGAAGAGCCTGAAAACTGTGAAAAATATGAAGAGCTTCAAAAAGTGTGAAAAATATGAAGAGCTTCAAAAGGTGTGAAAAATATGAGGAGCATGAAACGGTCTGAAAAATATGAGGAGCATGAAACAGTGTGGAAAAAATGAAGAGCATGCATAGGTGTGAAAATTATGAAGAGCTTTAAAAGGTTTGAAAAATATGACGAGAATGAAACGGTCTCACAAATGGGAGGAGCATGAAGCGGTGTTGAAATATATGAAGAGCCTGAAAAGGTGTGAAAAATATGAAGAGCTTCAAAAGGTGTCAAAAATATGAGGAGCATGAAACGGTCAGAAAAATACGAGGAGCATGAAACGTTGTTCAAAAACATGAAGAGCCTGAAAAGGTGTGAAAGATATGAAGACCTTCAAAAGGTGTCAAAAATATGAGGAGCATGAAACGGTCTGAAAAATAGGAGCAGCATGAAGCGGTGTAAAAAACATGAAGAGCCTGAAAAGGTGTGAAAAGTATGAAGAGCTTCAAAAGGTGTGAAAAAAATGAATAGCTTCAAAATGTGTCAAAAATATGAGGAGCATGAAAAGATCTGAAAAATAGGAGCAGCATGAAACGGTGTTCAAAGATATAAAGAGCCTGAAAAGGAGTGAAAAATATGAAGAGCTTCAAAAGGTGTCAAAAATATGAGGAGCATGAAACGGTCTGAAAAATAGGAGGAGCATGAAACGGTCTGAAAAATGGGAGGAGCATGAAGCGGTGTTGAAAAACATGAAGAGCCTGAAAACGTGTGAAAAACATGAAGAGCTTAAAAGTTGTGAGAAATATGAAGAGCTTCAAAAGGTGTCAAAAATGAGACGAGCATGAAACGGTCTGGAAAATTGGACGAGCATGAAGCGGTGTTGAAAACATGAAGAGCCAGAAAAGGTGTGAAAAATATGAAGAGCTTCAAAAAGTGTCAAAAATATGAAGAGCATGAAACGGTCTGAAAAATAGGAGGAGCAGGAAGTTATGTTGAAAAACATGAAGAGCCTAAAAAGGTGCGAAAAATATGAAGAGCTTCAAAAAGTGTCAAAAATATGAGGAGCATGAAACGGTCTGAAAAACAGTAGGATCATGAAGCCGTGTTGAAAAACATGGGGAGCCTGAAAAGGTGTGAAAAATATGAAGAGCTTTTAAAGGTGTGAAATACATGAGGAGCATGAAACGGACTTAAAAATAGGAGGAGCATGAAACCGTGTTCAAAATCATGAAGAGCCTGAAAAGTTGTGAAATATATGAAGAGCTTCAAACGGTTGGAAATACATGAGGAGCATGAAACGGTGTTGAAAAACATGAAGAGCCTGAAAAGGTGGGTAAAATATGAAGAGCTTCAAAAGGTGTGAAATACAGGAGGAGCATGAATCGGTCTGAAAAATAGGAGGAGCATGAAGCGGTGTTGGAAATCATGAAGAGTCTGAAAAGGTGTGAAATATATTAAGAGCTTCAAAAGGTGTCAAAAATATGAGGAGCATGAAACGGTCTGAAAAATAGGAGGAGCATGAAGCGGTGTTGAAAAATATGAAGAACCTGAAAAGGTGTGAAAAATATGAAGAGCTTCAAAAGGTGTCAAAACTATGAGGAGCATGAAACGGTCTGAAAAATAGGAGGAGCATGAAAGGGTGTTCAAATGCATGAAGAGCCTGAAAAGGTGTGAAAAATATGAAGAGCTTCAAAAGGTGTAAAATACATGAGGAACATGAAACGGTCTGGAAAATAGGATGAGCATGAAGTTGTGTTGAAAAACATGAAGAGACTGAAAAGGTGTGAAAAATATGAAGAGGTTCAAAAGGTGTGAAAAATATGACGAGTATGATACGGTCTGAAAAATAGGAGGAGCATGAAGCTCTGTTCAAAAACATGAAGATCCTGAAAAGTTGTGAAAAATATGAAAAGCTTCAAAAGTTGTCAAAAATGTGAGGAACATGAAACATTCTGAAAAATAGGAGGATCATGAAGCGGTGTTCAAAATCATGAAGAGGTTGAAAAGGTGTGAAAAATATGAAGAGCCTCAAAACTTGTGAAATACATGAGGAGCATGAAGAAGTCTGAAAAATAGTAGGAGGTTCAAGCGGTGTTCCAAAACATGAAGAGCCTGAAAAGGTGTGAAAAATATAAAGAGCTTCAAAAGGTGTGAAAAATAGGAGGAGCATGAAACGGGCTGAAAAATAGCAGGAGCATGAAGCGGTGTTCAAAAACATGAAGAGCCTGAAAAGGTGTGAAAAATATGAAGAGCTTCAAAAAATGTCAAAAATATGAGGAGCATTAAACGGTCTGAAAAATTGGAGCAGCATGAAACGGTGTTCAAAAACATGAACAGCCTGAAAAGTTGTGAAAAATATGAAGAGATTCAAGACGTGTGAAATACATGAGGAGCATGAAACTCTCTGAAAAATAGGAGGAGCATGAAGCGGTTTTGAAAAACATGAAGAGTCTGAAAACGTGTGAAAATATGAAGAGCTTCAAAAATATGAAAAATATGAAGAGCTTCAAAAGGTGTTGAAAATATGAGGAGCTTCAAAATGTGTCAAAAGTGAGATGAGCATGAAACGGTCTGAAAAATAGGAGGAGCATGAAGTGGTGTTGAAAAACATGAAGAGCCTGAAAATGTGTGAAATATATGAAGAGCTTCAAAAGTTGTCAGAAATGATAGAAACATGAAACGGTCTGAAAAATAGAATGAGCAAGAAGGGGTGTTGAAAAACATGAAGAGCCTGAAAACGTGTGAAAAATACGAAGAGCTTCAAAAGATGTGGTAAAATATGACGAGCTTCAAAAGGTGGCAAAAATGAGATGAGCATGAAACGGTTTGAAAAATAGGAGGAGCATGAAGCGGTGTTGAAAAACATGAAGAACCTGAAAAGCTGTGAGAAATTTGAAGAGCTTCAAATGGTGTCAAAAATATGAGGAGCATGAAACGGTCTGAAAAATGGAGGAGCATGAAGCGGTGATGAAAAAAAAGAAGAGCATGAAATGGTTTGAAGAATATAAGGAGCTTCAAAAGGTATGAAAAATAGTAGTAGCATGAAACGGTGTTCAAAAAATTGAAGAGCCTGAAAATGTGTAAAATATGAACAGCTTAAAAGGTGTCAAAATATTAGGAGCATGAAACGTTCTGAAAAATAGGAGGAGCATGAAGCGGTGTTCAAAAACTTAAAGAGCCTGAAAAGGTGTGAAAAATATGAAGAGCGTTAAAACGTGTTAAAAATATGAGGAGCATGAAACGTTCTCAAAAATAGGAGGAGCAGCAAACGGTGTTCAAAAATATGAAGAGCCTGAAAATGTGTGAAAAATATGAAGTGCATGAAACGGTCTGAAAAATAGGAGGAGCGTGAAGCGGTGTTCAGAAACATGAAGAACCTGAGAACTGTGAAAAATATGAAGAGCTTCAAAAAGTGTGAAAAATATGAAGAGCTTCAAAAGGTGTGAAAAATATGAGGAACATGAAACGGTCTGAAAAATAGGAGGAGCATGAAACAGTGTGGAAAAAATGAAGAGCATGAATAGGTGTGAAAATTATGAAGAGCTTTAAAAGGTTTGAAAAATATGACGAGCATGAAACGGTCTGAAAATAGGAGGAGCATGAAGTGGTGTTGAAAAATATGAAGAGCCTGAAAAGGTGTGAAAAATATGAAGAGTTTCAAAGGTGTCAAAAATATGAGGAGCAGGAAACGGTCTGAAAAATAGGAGGAGCATGAAACGGTGTTCAAAAATATGAAGAGCCAGAAAAGGTGTGAAAAATATGAAAGCTTCAAAAGGTATCAAAAATATTAGGAGCATGATATGGTCTGAAAAATAGGAGGAGCATGAAACGATGTTCAAAAACTTGAAGAGTCTGAAAGGTGTGAAAAATATGAAGAGCTTCAAAAGGTGTCAAAAATATGAGGAGCATGAAACGGTATGAAAAATAGGAGGAGAATGAGGCGGTGTTGAAAAACATGAAGAGCCTGAAAAGGTGTGAAATATATGAAGAGCTTCAAAACGTGTCAAAATGATGAGGAGCAGGAAACGGTCTGAAAAATAGGAGGAGCATGAAGCGGTGTTGAAAAACATGAAGAGCCTGAAAAGGTGTGAAAAACATGAAGAGTTTGAAAAGGTGTGAAATTTATGAAGAGCTTCAAAAGGTGTCAAAAATATGAGGAGCATGAAACGGTCTAAAAAATTAGAGGAGCATGATGTGGTATTGAAAAATTGAAGAGCCTGAAAAGGTGTGAAAATTATGAAGTGCTTCAAAAGGTGTCAAAAATATGAGGAGCATGAAACGATCTGAAAAATGGAGGACCATGAAGCGGTGATGAAAAAAAAGAAGAGCATGAAATGGTTTGAAGAATATGAGGAGCTTCAAAAGTTATCAAAAATAGGAGTAGCATGAAGCCGTGTTGAAAAACATCAAGAGCCTGAAAAGGTGTGAAAAATATGAAGAGCTGCAAAACGTGTCAAAAATATGAGGGGCATGAAACGTTCTCAAAAATAGGAGGTGAAGCAAACGGTGTTCAAAAATATGAAGAGCCTGAAAAGGTGTGAAAAATATGAAGAGCATGAAACGGTCTGAAAAATAGGAGGAGCATGAAGCGGTGTTCAGAAACATGAAGAGCCTGAAAACTGTGAAAAATATGAAGAGCTTCAAAAAGTGTGAAAAATATGAAGAGCTTCAAAAGGTGTGAAAAATATGAGGAGCATGAAACGGTCTGAAAAATATGAGGAGCATGAAACAGTGTGGAAAAAATGAAGAGCATGCATAGGTGTGAAAATTATGAAGAGCTTTAAAAGGTTTGAAAAATATGACGAGAATGAAACGGTCTCACAAATGGGAGGAGCATGAAGCGGTGTTGAAATATATGAAGAGCCTGAAAAGGTGTGAAAAATATGAAGAGCTTCAAAAGGTGTCAAAAATATGAGGAGCATGATAACGGTCTGAAAAATAGGAAGAGCATGAAGCGGTGTTGAAAAACATGAAGAGCCTGAAAACGTGTGAAACACATGAAGAGCTTAAAAGCTGTGAGAAATATGAAGAGCTTCAGAAGGTGTCAAAAATGAGACGAGCATGAAACGGTCTGGAAAATAGGACGAGCATGAAGCGGTGTTGAAAACATGAAGAGCCAGAAAAGGTGTGAAAAATATGAAGAGCTTCAAAAAGTGTCAAAAATATGAAGAGCTTGAAACGGTCTGAAAAATCGGAGGAGCATGAAGTGATGTTGAAATACATGAAGAGCCTAAAAAGGTGTGAAAAATATGAAGAGCTTCAAAACGTGTCAAAAATATGAGGAGCATGAAACGGTCTGAAAAACAGGAGGATCATGAAGCCGTGTTGAAAAACATGGGGAGACTGAAAAGGTGTGAAAAATATGAAGAGCTTCAAAAGGTGTCAAAAATATGAGGAGCATGAAACGGTCTGAAAAATAGGAGGAACATGAAGCGGTGTTCAAAATCATGAAGAGGCTCAAAAGGTGTGAAAATATAAAGGGCTTCAAAAGGTGTCAAAAATATGAGGAGCATGAAACGGTCTGATAAATAGGAGGAGCATGAAACGGTGTTCAAAAACATGTAGAGCATGAAAAGGTGTGAAAAATATGAAGAGCTTCAAAAGGTGTAAAAATAGGAGGAGCATGAAACGGTCTGAAAAATAGGAGCAGCATGAAACGGTGTAAAAAACATGAAGAGCCTGAAAAGGTGTGAAAGATATGAAGATCTTCCAAAGGTTTCAAAAATATGAGGAGCATGAAACGGTCTGAAAAATAGGAGCAGCATGAAGCGGTGTAATAAACATGAAGAGCCTGAAAAGGTGTGAAAAATATGAAGAGCTTCAAAAGGTGTGAGAAATATGAGGAGCATGAAACGATCTGAAAAATAGGAGGAACAAGAAGCAGTGTTGAAAAAAATGAAGAGCCTGAAAACGTTTGAAAAATATGAAGAGCTTCGAAAGGTGTGGAAAATATGAAGAGCTTCAAAATGTGTCAAAGTGAGATGAGCATGAAACGGTCTGAAAAATAGGAGGAGCATGAAGTGGTGTTGAAAAATATGAAGAGCCTGAAAATGTGTGAAATATATGAAGAGCTTCAAAAGGTGTCAGAAAGGAGAGGAGCATGAAACGGTCTGGAAAATAGGAGAAGCATGAAGTGGCTTTGAAAAACATGAAGAGCCTGAAAAGGTGTGAAAAATATGAAGAGCTTCAAAAGGTGTCAAAAATATGAGGAGCATGAAACGGTCTGAAAAATACGAGGAGCATGAAACGGTGTTCAAAAACATGAAGAGCCTTAAAAGGTGTGAAAAATATGAAGAGCTTCAAAACGTGTCAAAAATATGAGGAGCATGAAACGGTCTGAAAAATAGGAGGAGCAAGAAGCGGTGTTGAAAAAGATTAAGAACCTGAAAACGTTTGATAATATGAAGAGCTTCAAAAGGTGTGGAAAATATGAAGAGCTTCAAAATGTGTCAAAAGCGAGATGAGTATGAAATGGTCTCAAAAATAGGAGGAGCATGAAGTGGTGTTGAAAAACATGAAGAGCCTGAAAATGTGTGAAATATATGAAGAGCTTCAAAATGTGTCCGAAATGAGAGAAGCATGAAACGGTCTGAAAAATAGGATGAGCAAGAAGGGGTGTTGAAAAACATGAATAGCCTGAAAAGGTTTGAGAAATATGAAGAGCTTCAAAAGGTGTGAAAAATATGAAGAGCTTCAAAAGTTGTTAAAAATGAGATGAGCATGAAACGGTCTGAAAAATAGGAAGAGCATGAAGCGGTGTTGAAAAACATGAAGAACCTGAAAAGGTGGATAAACTATGAAGAGCTTCAAAAGGTGTCAAAAATATGAGGAGCATGAAACGGTCTGAAAAACAGGAGAAATATGAAGTGGTGCTGAAAAACATGAAGAGCTTGAAAAGTTGTGAAAAATATGAAGAGCTTCAAACGGTTGGAAATACATGAGGAGCATGACGGTGTTGAAAAACATGAAGAGCCTGAAAAGGTGGGTAAAATATGAAGAGCTTCAAAAGGTGTCAAAAATATGAGGAGCATGAAACGGTCTGAAAAATAGGAGGAGCATTAAACGGTGTTCAAAAACAAGAAGAGCCTGAAATGGTGTGAAATATGAAGAACTTCAAAAGGTGTCAAAAATAGGAGGAGCATGAAACAGTCTGAAAAATAGGAGGAGCATGAAGCGGTGTAAAAAACATGAAGAGCCTGAAAAGGTGTCAAAAATATGAAGAGCTTCAAAACGTGTCAAAAATATGAGGAGCATGAAACGGTCCGAAAAATAGGAGGAGCAAGAAGCGGTGTTGAAAAAGATTAAGAGCCTGAAAACGTTTGAAAAATATGAAGAGCTTCAAAAGGTGTGGAAAATATGAAGAGCTTCAGAAGGTGTCAAAAATGAGACGAGCATGAAACGGTCTGGAATATAGGACGAGCATGAAGCGGTGTTGAAAACATGAAGAGCCAGAAAAGGTGTGAAAAATATGAAGAGCTTCAAAAAGTGTCAAAAATATGAAGAGCTTGAAACGGTCTGAAAAATCGGAGGAGCATGAAGTGATGTTGAAATACATGAAGAGCCTAAAAAGGTGTGAAAAATATGAAGAGCTTCAAAACGTGTCAAAAATATGAGGAGCATGAAACGGTCTGAAAAACAGGAGGATCATGAAGCCGTGTTGAAAAACATGGGGAGACTGAAAAGGTGTGAAAAATATGAAGAGCTTCAAAAGGTGTCAAAAATATGAGGAGCATGAAACGGTCTGAAAAATAGGAGGAACATGAAGCGGTGTTCAAAAACATGAAGAGGCTCAAAAGGTGTGAAAATATAAAGAGCTTCAAAAGGTGTCAAAAATATGAGGAGCATGAAACGGTCTGAAAAATAGGAGGAGCATGAAACGGTGTTCAAAAACATGTAGAGCATGAAAAGGTGTGAAAAATATGAAGAGCTTCAAAAGGTGTAAAAATAGGAGGAGCATGAAACGGTCTGAAAAATAGGAGCAGCATGAAACGGTGTAAAAAACATGAAGAGCCTGAAAAGGTGTGAAAGATATGAAGATCTTCCAAAGGTTTCAAAAATATGAGGAGCATGAAACGGTCTGAAAAATAGGAGCAGCATGAAGCGGTGTAATAAACATGAAGAGCCTGAAAAGGTGTGAAAAATATGAAGAGCTTCAAAAGGTGTGAGAAATATGAGGAGCATGAAACGATCTGAAAAATAGGAGGAACAAGAAGCAGTGTTGAAAAAAATGAAGAGCCTGAAAACGTTTGAAAAATATGAAGAGCTTCGAAAGGTGTGGAAAATATGAAGAGCTTCAAAATGTGTCAAAGTGAGATGAGCATGAAACGGTCTGAAAAATAGGAGGAGCATGAAGTGGTGTTGAAAAATATGAAGAGCCTGAAAATGTGTGAAATATATGAAGAGCTTCAAAAGGTGTCAGAATGGAGAGGAGCATGAAACGGTCTGAAAAATAGGAGAAGCATGAAGTGGCTTTGAAAAACATGAAGAGCCTGAAAAGGTGTGAAAAATATAAAGAGCTTCAAAAGGTGTCAAAAATATGAGGAGCATGAAACGGTCTGAAAAATACGAGGAGCATGAAACGGTGTTCAAAAACATGAAGAGCCTTAAAAGGTGTGAAAAATATGAAGAGCTTCAAAACGTGTCAAAAATATGAGGAGCATGAAACGGTCTGAAAAATAGGAGGAGCAAGAAGCGGTGTTGAAAAAGATTAAGAACCTGAAAACGTTTGATAATATGAAGAGCTTCAAAAGGTGTGGAAAATATGAAGAGCTTCAAAAGGTGTCAAAAATATGAGGAGCATGAAACAGTCTGAAAAATAAGAGGAGCAAGAAATCATGTTCAAAAACATGAGGAGCCTGAAAACGTGTGAAAAATATAAAGAGCTTCAAAATGTGTGGAATACATGAGGAGCATGAAACGGTCTGAAAAATAGGAGGAGCATGAAGCGGTGTTGAACAACATGAAGAGCCTGAAAAGGTGTGAAAAATGTGAAGAACTTCAAAAGGTGCCAAAAATATGAGGAGCATGAAACGGTCTGAAATAAAGGAGGAGCATGAAACGGTCTGAAAAAAAGGAGGAGCATAAAGCGGTGTTGAAAAACATGAAGAACCTGAAACGTTGTGAAAAATATGAAGAACTTCAAAAGGTGCCAAAAATATGAGGAGCATGAAACTGTCTGAAATAAAGAAGGAGCATGAAACGGTCTGAAAAATAGGAGGAGCATGAAACGGTGTTCAAAAACATGAAGAGCCTGAAAAGCTGTGAAATATATGAAGAGTTTCAATAGGTGTGAAATATATGAAGAGCTTCAAAAGGTGTGAAATACATGAGGAGCATGAAACGGTCTGAAAAATAGGAGGAGCATGAAACTGTGTTGAAAAATATGAAGAGCCTGAAAAGGTGTGAAATATATGTATAGGTTCAGAACGTGTCAAAAATATGAGGAGCATGAAACAATCTGAAAAATAGGAGAAGATTGAAGCGGTGTTGAAAAACATGAAGAGCCTGAAAAGGTGTGAAAAACATTAAGAGCGTCAAAAGGTGTCAAAAATAGGAGGAGCATGAAACGGTCTGAAAAATAGAATGAGCAAGAAGGGGTGTTGAAAAACATGAAGAACTTGAAAAGGTGGGTAAAATATGAAGAGCTTCAAAATGTGTCAAAAATATGAGGAGCATGAACCGGTCTGAAAAAGAAGAGGAGCATGAAGCGGTGTTCAAAAACATGAAGAGCATGAAAAGGTGTGAAAAATATGAAGAGCTTCAAAAGGTGTAAAAAATAGGAGGAGCATGAAACGGTCTGAAAAATAGGAGCAGCATGAAGCGGTGAAAAAAACATGAAGTGCCGGAAAAGGTGTGAAAGATATGAAGATCTTCAAAAGTTGTCAAAAATATGAAGAGCATGAAACGGTCTGAAAAATAGGAGCAGCATGAAGCGGTGTAATAAATATGAAGAGCCTGAAAAGGTGTGAAAAATATGAAGAGCTTCAAAAGGTGTGAAAAAAATGAAGAGCTTCAAAATGTGTCAAAAATATGAGGAGCATGAAAAGATCTGAAAAATAGGAGCAGCATGAAACGGTGTTCAAAGACATGAAGAGCCTGAAAAGGTGTGAAAAATATGAAGAGCTTCAAAACGTGTCAAAAATATGAGGAGCATGAAACGGTCTGAAAAACAGGAGAAATATGAAGTGGTGCTGAAAAACATGAAGAGCTTGAAAAGTTGTGAAAAATATGAAGAGCTTCAAACGGTTGGAAATACATGAGGAGCATGACGGTGTTGAAAAACATGAAGAGCCTGAAAAGGTGGGTAAAATATGAAGAGCTTCAAAAGGTGTCAAAAATATGAGGAGCATGAAACGGTCTGAAAAATAGGAGGAGCATTAAACGGTGTTCAAAAACAAGAAGAGCCTGAAATGGTGTGAAATATGAAGAACTTCAAAAGGTGTCAAAAATAGGAGGAGCATGAAACAGTCTGAAAAATAGGAGGAGCATGAAGCGGTGTAAAAAACATGAAGAGCCTGAAAAGGTGTCAAAAATATGAAGAGCTTCAAAACGTGTCAAAAATATGAGGAGCATGAAACGGTCCGAAAAATAGGAGGAGCAAGAAGCGGTGTTGAAAAAGATTAAGAGCCTGAAAACGTTTGAAAAATATGAAGAGCTTCAAAAGGTGTGGAAAATATGAAGAGCTTCAGAAGGTGTCAAAAATGAGACGAGCATGAAACGGTCTGGAATATAGGACGAGCATGAAGCGGTGTTGAAAACATGAAGAGCCAGAAAAGGTGTGAAAAATATGAAGAGCTTCAAAAAGTGTCAAAAATATGAAGAGCTTGAAACGGTCTGAAAAATCGGAGGAGCATGAAGTGATGTTGAAATACATGAAGAGCCTAAAAAGGTGTGAAAAATATGAAGAGCTTCAAAACGTGTCAAAAATATGAGGAGCATGAAACGGTCTGAAAAACAGGAGGATCATGAAGCCGTGTTGAAAAACATGGGGAGACTGAAAAGGTGTGAAAAATATGAAGAGCTTCAAAAGGTGTCAAAAATATGAGGAGCATGAAACGGTCTGAAAAATAGGAGGAACATGAAGCGGTGTTCAAAAACATGAAGAGGCTCAAAAGGTGTGAAAATATAAAGAGCTTCAAAAGGTGTCAAAAATATGAGGAGCATGAAACGGTCTGAAAAATAGGAGGAGCATGAAACGGTGTTCAAAAACATGTAGAGCATGAAAAGGTGTGAAAAATATGAAGAGCTTCAAAAGGTGTAAAAATAGGAGGAGCATGAAACGGTCTGAAAAATAGGAGCAGCATGAAACGGTGTAAAAAACATGAAGAGCCTGAAAAGGTGTGAAAGATATGAAGATCTTCCAAAGGTTTCAAAAATATGAGGAGCATGAAACGGTCTGAAAAATAGGAGCAGCATGAAGCGGTGTAATAAACATGAAGAGCCTGAAAAGGTGTGAAAAATATGAAGAGCTTCAAAAGGTGTGAGAAATATGAGGAGCATGAAACGATCTGAAAAATAGGAGGAACAAGAAGCAGTGTTGAAAAAAATGAAGAGCCTGAAAACGTTTGAAAAATATGAAGAGCTTCGAAAGGTGTGGAAAATATGAAGAGCTTCAAAATGTGTCAAAGTGAGATGAGCATGAAACGGTCTGAAAAATAGGAGGAGCATGAAGTGGTGTTGAAAAATATGAAGAGCCTGAAAATGTGTGAAATATATGAAGAGCTTCAAAAGGTGTCAGAATGGAGAGGAGCATGAAACGGTCTGAAAAATAGGAGAAGCATGAAGTGGCTTTGAAAAACATGAAGAGCCTGAAAAGGTGTGAAAAATATAAAGAGCTTCAAAAGGTGTCAAAAATATGAGGAGCATGAAACGGTCTGAAAAATACGAGGAGCATGAAACGGTGTTCAAAAACATGAAGAGCCTTAAAAGGTGTGAAAAATATGAAGAGCTTCAAAACGTGTCAAAAATATGAGGAGCATGAAACGGTCTGAAAAATAGGAGGAGCAAGAAGCGGTGCTGAAAAAGATTAAGAACCTGAAAACGTTTGATAATATGAAGAGCTTCAAAAGGTGTGGAAAATATGAAGAGCTTCAAAAGGTGTCAAAAATATGAGGAGCATGAAACAGTCTGAAAAATAGGAGGAGCAAGAAATCATGTTCAAAAACATGAGGAGCCTGAAAACGTGTGAAAAATATAAAGAGCTTCAAAATGTGTGGAATACATGAGGAGCATGAAACGGTCTGAAAAATAGGAGGAGCATGAAGCGGTGTTGAACAACATGAAGAGCCTGAAAAGGTGTGAAAAATGTGAAGAACTTCAAAAGGTGCCAAAAATATGAGGAGCATGAAACGGTCTGAAATAAAGGAGGAGCATGAAACGGTCTGAAAAAAAGGAGGAGCATAAAGCGGTGTTGAAAAACATGAAGAACCTGAAACGTTGTGAAAAATATGAAGAACTTCAAAAGGTGCCAAAAATATGAGGAGCATGAAACTGTCTGAAATAAAGAAGGAGCATGAAACGGTCTGAAAAATAGGAGGAGCATGAAACGGTGTTCAAAAACATGAAGAGCCTGAAAAGCTGTGAAATATATGAAGAGTTTCAATAGGTGTGAAATATATGAAGAGCTTCAAAAGGTGTGAAATACATGAGGAGCATGAAACGGTCTGAAAAATAGGAGGAGCATGAAACTGTGTTGAAAAATATGAAGAGCCTGAAAAGGTGTGAAATATATGTATAGGTTCAGAACGTGTCAAAAATATGAGGAGCATGAAACAATCTGAAAAATAGGAGAAGATTGAAGCGGTGTTGAAAAACATGAAGAGCCTGAAAAGGTGTGAAAAACATTAAGAGCGTCAAAAGGTGTCAAAAATAGGAGGAGCATGAAACGGTCTGAAAAATAGAATGAGCAAGAAGGGGTGTTGAAAAACATGAAGAACTTGAAAAGGTGGGTAAAATATGAAGAGCTTCAAAATGTGTCAAAAATATGAGGAGCATGAACCGGTCTGAAAAAGAAGAGGAGCATGAAGCGGTGTTCAAAAACATGAAGAGAATGAAAAGGTGTGAAAAATATGAAGAGCTTCAAAAGATGTAAAAAATAGGAGGAGCATGAAACGGTCTGAAAAATAGGAGCAGCATGAAGCGGTGAAAAAAACATGAAGTGCCGGAAAAGGTGTGAAAGATATGAAGATCTTCAAAAGTTGTCAAAAATATGAAGAGCATGAAACGGTCTGAAAAATAGGAGCAGCATGAAGCGGTGTAATAAATATGAAGAGCCTGAAAAGGTGTGAAAAATATGAAGAGCTTCAAAAGGTGTGAAAAAAATGAAGAGCTTCAAAATGTGTCAAAAATATGAGGAGCATGAAAAGATCTGAAAAATAGGAGCAGCATGAAACGGTGTTCAAAGACATGAAGAGCCTGAAAAGGTGTGAAAAATATGAAGAGCTTCAAAACGTGTCAAAAATATGAGGAGCATGAAACGATCTGAAAAATAGGAGGAGCAAGAAGCAGTGTTGAAAAAAATGAAGAGCCTGAAAACGTTTGAAAAATATGAAGAGCTTCAAAATTTGTCAAAAGCGAGATGAGTATGAAACGGTCTGAAAAATAGGAGGAGCATGAAGTGGTGTTGAAAAACATGAAGAGCCTGAAAATGTGTGAAATATATGACGAGCTTCAAAATGTGTCAGAAATGAGAGAAGCATGAAACGGTCTGAAAAATAGGATGAGCAAGGAGGGGTGTTGAAAAACATGAAGAGCCTGAAAATGTTTGAGAAATATGAAGAGCTTCAAAAGGTGTGAAAAATATGAAGAGGTTCAAAAGTTGTTAAAAATGAGATGAGCATGACACAGTTTGAAAAATAGGAGGACCATGAAACCGTGTTCAAAAACATGAAGAGCCTAAGAAGGTTGAAAAATATGAAGAGCTTCAAAAGGTGTCAAAAATACGAGGAGCATAAAACGGTCTGAAAAATAGGAGAAGCATGAAGTGGTGTTGAAAAACATGAAGAGCCTGAAAACGTGTGAAATATATGAAGAGCTTCAAAAGGTGTCAAAAATATGAGGAGCATGAATCAGTGTTGAAAAACATGAAGAGCCTGAAAATGCGTGAAAAATATTAAGAGCTTCAAAAGGTGTCAAAAATATGAGGAGCATGAAAAGGTCTGAAAAATAGGAGAAGCATGAAACGGTGTTGAAAAACATGAAGAACATGAAAAGGTGTGAAAAATATGAAGAGCTTCAAAAGGTGTCAAATATATGAGGAGCATGAACCGGTCTGAAAAATAGGAGGAGAATGAAGCGGTGTTCAAAAACATGAAGAGCATGAAAAGGTGTGAAAAATATGAAGAGCTTCAAAAGGTGTCAAAAATATGAGGAGCATGAACCGGTCTGAAAAATAGGAGGAGCATGAAGCGGTGTTCAAAAAACATGAAGAGTATGAAAATGTGAAAAATATGAAGAGCTTCAAAAGGTGTCAAAAATATGAGGAGCATGAACCGGTCTGAAAAATAGGAGGAGCATGAAGCGGTGTTCAAAAACATGAAGAGCATGAAAAGGTGTGAAAAACATGAAGAGCTACAAAAGGTGTCAAAAATGAGACGAGCATGAAAAGGTCTGGAAAATAGGAGAAGCATGAAGTGATGTTGAAAAACATGAAGAGCCTAAAAAGGTGTGAAAAATATGAAGAGCTTCAAAAGGTGTCAAAAATATGAGGAGCATGAAACGTTCTGAAAAACCATAGGATCATGAAGCCGTGTTGAAAAACATGGGGAACCTGAAAAGGTGTGAAAAATATGAAGAGCTTCAAAAGGTGTCAAAAATATGAGGAGCATGAAATGGTCTGAAAAATAGGAGGAGAATGAAACGGTGTTCAAAAACATGAAGAGCCTGAAAAGTTGTGAAAAATATGAAGAGCTTTAAGAGGTGTGAAATACATGAGGAGCATGAAACGGTCTGAAAAATAGGAGGAGCAAGAAACCGTGTTCAAAAACATGAAGAGCCTGAAAATTTGTGCAAAATATGAAGAGCTTAAAACGGTTGGAAATACATGAGGAGCATGAAACGGTGTTGAAAAACATGAAGAGCCTGAAAAGGTGGGTAAAATATGAAGAGCTTCAAAAGGTGTGAAATAGATGAGGAGCATGAATCGGTCTGAAAAATAGGAGGAGCATGAAGTGGTGTTTAAAAACATGAAGAGACTGAATAGGTGTGAAAAATATGAAGAGCTTCAAAAGGTGTCAAAATATGAGGAGCATGAAACGGTCTGAAACATAGGAGGAGCATGAATCGGTTTTGAAAAACATGAAGAGCCTGAAAATGTGTGAAAAATATGAAGATCTTCAAAACGTGTCAAAATATGAGGAGCATGAAACAGTCTGAAAAACAGGAGGATCATGAAACCGTGTTGAAAAACATGGGGAGCCTGCAGAGGTGTGAAAAATATGAAGAGCTTCAAAAGGTTGGAAATACATGAGGAGCATGAAACGGTCTGGAAAATAGGAGAAGCATGAAGTGGTGTTGAAAAACATGAAGAGCCTGAAAACGTGTGAAAAATATGAAGAGCTTCAAAAGTTGTGAAAAATATGAAGAGCTTCAAAAGGTGATAAAAATGAGATGAGCATGCAACGGTCTGAAAAATAAGAGGATCATGAAGCGGTGTTGGAAATCATGAAGAGTCTGAAAAGGTGTGAAATATATTAAGAGCTTCAAAAGGTGTCAAAATATGAGGAGCATGAAACGGTCTGAAAAATAGGAGGAGAATGAAGCGGTGTTGAAAAACATGAAGAACCTGAAAAGGTGTGAAAAATATGAAGAGCTTCAAAAGGTGTCAAAACTATGAGGAGAAAGAAACGGTCTGAAAAATAGGAAGAGCATGAAAGGGTGTTCAAATGCATGAAGAGCCTGAAAAGGTGTGAAAAATATGAAGAGCTTCACAAGGTGTAAAATACATGAGGAACATGAAACGGTATGGAAAATAGGATGAGCATGAAGTTGTGTTGAAAAACATGAAGAGACTGAAAAGGTGTGAAAAATATGAAGAGGTTCAAAAGGTGTGAAAAATATGACGAGTATGATACGGTCTGAAAAATAGGAGGAGCATGAAGCTCTGTTCAAAAACATGAAGATGCTGAAAAGTTGTGAAAAATATGAAAAGCTTCAAAAGTTGTCAAAAATATTAGGAGCATGAAACATTCTGAAAAATTGGAGGATCATGAAGCGGTGTTCAAAATCATGAAGAGGCTGAAAAGGTGTGAAAAATATGAAGAGCTTCAAAACGTGTGAAATACATGAGGAGCATGAAAAAGTCTGAAAAATAGGAGGAGCATGAAGCGGTGTTCAAATACATGAAGAGCCTGAAAAGGTGTGAAAAATATGAAGAGCTTCAAAAAATGTCAAAAAAATGAGGAACATTAAACGGTCTGAAAAATAGGAGCAGCATGAAACGGTGTTCAAAAACATGAACAGCCTGAAAAGGTGTGGCAAATATGAAGAGCTTCAAAAGGTGTGAAATACATGACGAGCATGAAACTCTCTGAAAAATAGGAGGAGCATGAAGCGGTTTTGAAAAACATGAAGAGTCTGAAAACGTGTGAAAATATGAAGAGCTTCAAAAATATGAAAAATATGAAGAGCTTCAAAAGGTGTGGAAAATATGAAGAGCTTCAAAATGTGTCAAACGTGAGATGAGCATGAAACGGTCTGAAAAATAGGAGGAGCATGAAGTGGTGTTGAAAAACATGAAGAGCCTGAAAATGTGTGAAATATATGAAGAGCTTCAAAATGTGTCCGAAATGAGAGAAGCATGAAACGGTCTGAAAAATAGGATGAGCAAGAAGGGGTGTTGAAAAACATGAAGAGCCTGAAAACGTTTGAGAAATATGAAGAGCTTCAAAAGGTGTGAAAAATATGAAGACTTCAAAAGTTTTTAAAAATGAGATGAGCATGACACAGTTTGAAAAATAGAAGGAGCATGAAACCGTGTTCAAAAACATGAAGAGCCTAAAAAGGTTGAAAAATATGAAGAGCTTCAAAAGGTGTGAAAAATATGAGGAGCATGAAGTGGTGTTCAAAAACATGAAGAGCCTGAAAAGGTGTGAAAAATATGAAGAGCTTCAAAAGGTGTCAAAAATATGAGGAGCATGAAACAGTCTGAAAAATAGGAGGAGCAAGAAATGGTGTTGGAAAATATGAAGAGCCTGAAAAGGTGTGAAATATATGAAGAGGTTCAAAAGGTGTCAAAAATATGAGGAGCTTGAAACGGCCTGAAAAATAGGAGGAGAATGAAGAGGTGTTGAAAAACTTGAAGAGCCTGAAAAGGTTTGAAAAATATGAAGAGCTTCAAAAGGTGTCAAAAATATGAAGAGCATGAAACGGTCTGAAAAATAGGAGGAGCATGAAGCAGTGTTGAAAAACATGAAGAGCCTGAAAAGGTGTGAAAAATATGAAGAGCTTCAAAAAGTGTCAAAAATATGAGGAGCATGAAACGGTCTGAAAAATAAGAGGAGCATGAAATGGTGTTGAAAAATATGAAGAGCCTGAAATGAGTGAAATATACGAAGAGCTTCAAAAGGTGACAAAAATATGAGGAGCATGAAACGGTATGAAAAATAGGAGGAGCCTGAAGCGGTGTTGAAAAACATGAAGAGCCTGAAAAGGTGGGAACAATATGAAGAGCTTCAAAAGGTGTGAAAAATGTGAAGTGCTTCAAAAGTTGTCAAAATATGAGGTGCATGAAACGATTTGAAAAATAGTAGCAGCATGAAGCGGTTTTGAAAAACATAAAGAGCCTGAAAAGGTGTGAAAAATATGAACAGCTTAAAAACGTGTCAAAAATATGAGGAGTTTGAAAAGGTGTTCAAAAACATGAAGAGCATGAAAATGTGTGAAAAATATGAACAGCTTCAAAAGGTGTCAAAAATATGAGAAGCATGAAACGGTCTGAAAAATAGGAGGAGCATGAAGTTGTGTTGAAAAACATGAAGAGCCTGAAAAGGAGTGAAAAGTATGAAGAGCTTCAAAAGGTGTCAAAAGTATGAGGAGCATGAAACGGCCTGAAAAATAGGAGGAGCATGAAAAGGTGTTCAAAACCATGAAGAGCTTGAAAAGTTGTGAAATATATGAAGAGCTTCAAAAGGTGTGAAAAATAGGAGGAGCATGAAGCGTTTTTTAAAAATATGAAGAGCTTGAAAAGGTGTGAAATATATGAAGAGCTCAATAGATGTGAAAAATAGGAGGAGCATGAAGCTTTGTTCAAAAACATGAAGAACCTTAAGGTATGAAATATATGAAGAGCTTGAAAATGTGTCAAAAATATGAGGAGCATGAAACGGTCTGAAAAATAGGAGGAGCATGAAGGGGTGTTGAAAAACATGAAGAGCCTGAAAAGGTGTGAAAAACATGAAGAGATCGAAAAGGTGTGAAATATATGAAGAGCTTCAAAAGGTGTCAAAAATATGAGGTGCATGAAACGGTCTGAAAAATAGGAGGTGCATGAAGCGATGTTCAAAAACATGAAGATCCTGAAAAGGTGTGAAATAAATGAAGAGCTTCAAAAGTGGTCAAAAATTTGAGGAGCATGAAACTGTCTGAAATATAGGAGGAGCATGAAGCGGTGTTGAAAAGCATGAAGAGCGTGAAAAGGTGTGAAAAGTATGAAGAGCTTCAAAAGGTGTCAAAAATATGAGGAGCATGAAACGGTATGAAAAATAGGAGGAGAATGAGGCGGTGTTCAAAAACATGAAGAGCCTGAAAATGTGTGAAATATATGAAGAGCTTCAAAACGTGTCAAAAAGATGAGGCGCACAAAACGGTCTGAAAAATAGGAGGAGCATGAAGCGGTGTTGAAAAACATGAAGAGCCTGAAAAGGTGTGAAAAACATGAAGAGTTTGAAAAGGTGTGAAATATATGAAGAGCTTCAAAAGGTGTCGAAAATATGAGGAGCATGAAACGGTCTGAAAAAGAGGAGGAGTATGAAGCGGTCTTGAAAGACATGAAGAGTGTGAAAAGGTGTGAAAATTATGAAGAGATTCAAAAGGTGTCAAAAATATGAGGAGCATGAAATGGCCTGAAAAATAGGAGGAGAATGAAACCGTGTTCAAAATCATGAAGAGCCTGAAAATTTGGAAATATATGAAGTGCTTCAAAAGGTGTCAAAAATAGGAGGAGCATGAAACGATCTGAAAAATGGAGGAGCATGAAGCGGTGATGAAAAAAAAGAAGAGCATGAAATGGTTTGAAGAATATAAGGAGCTTCAAAAGGTATCAAAAATAGTAGTAGCATGAAACGGTGTTCAAAAACTTGAAGAGCCTGAAAATGTGTAAAATATGAACAGCTTAAAAGGTGTCAAAATATTAGGAGCATGAAACGTTCTGAAAAATAGGAGGAGCATGAAGCGGTGTTCAAAAACATAAAGAGCCTGAAAAGGTGTGAAAAGTATGAAGAGCTTCAAAAAAGTGTCAAAAATATGAGTAGCATGAAACGGTCTAAAAAATAAGAGGAGCATGAAGCAGTGTTGCAAAACTTGAAGAGCCTGAAAAGGTGTGAAAAATAGGAGGAGCTTCAAAATGTGTCAAAAATATGAGGAGCATGAAACGGTCTGAAAAATAGGAGGAGCATGAAGTGGTGTTGAAAAATATGAAGAGCCTAAAAAGGTGTGAAAAATATGAAGAGTTTCAAAGGTGTCAAAAATATGAGGAGCATGAAACGGTCTGAAAAATAGGAGGAGCATGAAACGGTGTTCAAAAATAGGAAGTGCCAGAAAAGGTGTGAAAAATATGAAAGCTTTAAAAGGTGTCAAAAATATGAGGAGCATGAAACGGTCTGAAAAATAGGAGGAGCATGACGCGGTGTTCAAAAACATGAAGAACCTGAAAAGGTGTGAAAAATATGAAGAGCTTCAAAAGGTGTCAGAAATATGAGGAGCATGAAACGGTATGAAAAATAGGAGGAGAATGAGGCGGTGTTGAAAAACATGAAGAGCCTGAAAATGTGTGAAATATATGAAGAGCTTCAAAACGTGTCAAAAAGATAAGGAGCACAATACGGTCTGAAAAATAGGAGGAGCATGAAGCGGTGTTGAAAAACATGAAGAGCCTGAAAAGGTGTAAAAACATGAAGAGCCTGTAAAGGTTTGAAATATATGAAGAGCTTCAAAAGGTGTCAAAAGTATAAGGAGCAGGATACGGTCTGAAAAATAGGAGGAGCATGAAGCGGTGTTGAAAAACATGAAGAGCCTGAAAAGGTGTGAAAAACATGAAGAGTTTGAAAAGGTGTGAAATATATGAAGAGCTTCAAAAGGTGTCAAAAATATGAGGAGCATGAAACGGTCTGAAAAAGAGGAGGAGTATGAAGCGGTCTTGAAAGACATGAAGAGTGTGAAAAGGTGTGAAAATTATGAAGAGATTCAAAAGGTGTCAAAATATGAGGAGCATGAAATGGACTGAAAAATAGGAGGAGAATGAAACCGTGTTCAAAATCATGAAGAGCCTGAAAATGTGGAAATATATGAAGTGCTTCAAAAGGTGTCAAAAATAGGAGGAGCATGAAACGATCTGAAAAATGGAGGAGCATGAAGCGGTGATGAAAAAAAAGAAGAGCATGAAATGGTTTGAAGAATATAAGGAGCTTCAAAAGGTATCAAAAATAGTAGTAGCATGAAACAGTGTTCAAAAACTTGAAGAGCCTGAAAATGTGTAAAATATGAACAGCTTAAAAGGTGTCAAAATATTAGGAGCATGAAACGTTCTGAAAAATAGGAGGAGCATGAAGCGGTGTTCAAAAACATAAAGAGCCTGAAAAGGTGTGAAAAATATGAAGAGCGTTAAAACGTGTTAAAAACATGAGGAGCATGAAACGTTCTCAAAAATAGGAGGAGCAGCAAACGGTGTTCAAAAATATGAAGAGCCTGAAAAGTTGTGAAAAATATGAAGAGCATGAAACGGTCTGAAAAATAGGAGGAGCGTGAAGCGGTGTTCAGAAACATGAAGAGCCTGAAAACTGTGAAAAATATGAAGAGCTTCAAAAAGTGTGAAAACTATGAAAAGCTTCAAAAGGTGTGAAAAATATGAGGAGCATGAAACGGTCTGAAAAATAGGAGGAGCATGAAACAGTGTGGAAAAAATGAAGAGCATGAATAGGTGTGAAAATTATGAAGAGCTTTAAAAGGTTTGAAAAATATGACGAGCATGAAACGGTCTGAAAAATAGGAGGAGCATGAATTGGTGTTGAAAAATATGAAGAGCCTGAAAAGGTGTGAAAAATATGAAGAGTTACAAAGGTGTCAAAAATATGAGGAGCATGAAACGGTCTGAAAAATAGGAGGAGCATGAAACGGTGTTCAAAAATAGGAAGTGCCAGAAAAGGTGTGAAAAATATGAAAGCTTCAAAAGGTATCAAAAATATTAGGAGCATGATACGGTCTGAAAAATAGGAGGAGCATGAAACGATGTTCAAAAACTTGAAGAGTCTGAAAGGTGTGAAAAATATGAAGAGCTTCAAAAGGTGTCAAAAATATGAGGAGCATGAAACGGTATGAAAAATAGGAGGAGAATGAGGCGGTGTTGAAAAACATGAAGAGCCTGAAAAGGTGTGAAATATATGAAGAGCTTCAAAACGTGTCAAACAGATGAGGAGCAGGAAACGGTCTGAAAAATAGGAGGAGCATGAAACAGTGTGGAAAAAATGAAGAGCATGAATAGGTGTGAAAATTATGAAGAGCTTTAAAAGGTTTGAAAAATATGACGAGCATGAAACGGTCTGAAAAATAGGAGGAGCATGAAGTGGTGTTGAAAAACATGAAGAGCATGAAATGGTGTGAAAAAAATGAAGAGCTTCAAAAGGTGTTTGAAATATGAGGAGCATGAAGGGGTGTTCAAATACATGAAGAACTTGAAAAGGTATGAAAAATATGAAGAGCCTCAAAAGGTGTCAAAAATATGAGGAGAATGAAACGGTCTGAAAAATATGAGGAGCATGAAGCGGTGTTGAAAAACATGAAGAGCCTGAAAAGGTGAAAAAAACAAGAAGAGCCTGAAAAGGTGTGACATATACGAAGAGCTTCAAAAGGTGTCAAAAATATGAGGAGCATGAAACGGTCTGAAAAATAGGAGGAGCATGAGGCGGTGTTGAAAAACATGAAGAGCCTGAAAAGGTGTGAAAAACATGAAGAGATCGAAAAGGTGTGAAATATATGAAGAGCTTCAAAAGGTGTCAAAAATATTAGGAGCATGAAACGGTCTGAAAAATAGGAGGTGCATGAAGCGATGTTCACAAACATGAAGATCCTGAAAAGGTGTGAAATAAATGAAGAGCTTCAAAAGGTGTCAAAAATTTGAGGAGCATGAAACGGTCTGAAATATAGGAGGAGCATGAAGCGGTGTTTAAAAGCATGAAGAGCCTGAAAAGGTGTGAAATATATGAAGAGCTTCAAAAGGTGTCAAAAATATTAGGAGCATGAAACGGTCTGAAAAACAGGACAAGCATGAAGCGGTCTTGAAGGAAATGAAGAGCCTGAAAAGGTGTGAAAAATAGTAGGAGCATGAAATGGTCTGAAAAATAGGAGGAGCATGAAGTGGTGTTGAAAATCATGAAGAGCCTGAAAAAGCGTGAAATATATGAAGAGCTTCAAAAGGTGTCAAACAGATGAGGAGGATGAAAAGGTCTGAAAAATAGGAGGAGCATGAAGCGGTGTTGAAAAACATGAAGAACCTGAAAAGGTGTGAAAAATATGAAGAGCTTCAAAAGGTGTCAAAAATAAAAGGAGCATGAAATGGTCTGAAAAACTGGAGGAGCATGAAGCGGTGTTGAAAAACATGAAGAGCCTGAAAAGGTGTGAAAAATATAAAGAGCTTCAAAAGGTGTGAAATACATGAGGCCATGAAACGGTCTGAAAAATAGGAGGAGCATGAAGCGGTGTTCAAAAACATGAAGAGCCTGAAAAGGTGTGAAAAATATGAAGAGCTTCAAAAGGTTTCAAAAATATGAGGAACATGAAACAATCTGAAAAATAGGAGGAACATGAAACGGTGTTGAAAATCATGAAGAGCCTGAAAAGGTGTGAAAAATTTGAAGAGCTTCAAAAGGTGTAAAATACATGAGGAGAATGAAACGGTGTGAAAAATAGGAGGAGCATGAAGTGGTGTTCAAAAACATGAAGAGTCTGAAAAGAAGTGAAATATATGAAGAGCTTCAAAGGTTGTCAAAAATATGAGGAGCATGAAACGGTCTGAAAAATAGGAGGCGCATGAAGCTGTGTTCAAAAACATGAAGAGCCTGAAAAGTTGTGAAAAATATGAAGAGCTTCAAAAGGTGTCAGAAATGAGATGAGCATGAAGCGGTCTGAAAAATAGGAGGAGCATGAAGTGGCGTTGAAAAACATGAAGAGCCTGAAAAGGTGTGAAAAATATGAAGAGCTTCAAAAGGTGTGACAAATATGAGGAGCATGAAACGGTCTGAAAAATAAGAGGAGCAAGAAGCGGTGTTCAAGAACATGAAGAGCCTGAAAAGCTTCAAAAAATATGAAGAGCTTCAAAAAGTGTGAAAAATATGAAGAGCTTCAAAATGTGTGGAATACATGAGGAGCATGAAACGGTCTCAAAAATAAGAGGAGCGTGAAGCGGTGTTCAAAAACATGAAGAGCCTGAAAAGGTGTGAAATATATGAAGAGATTCAAAAGGTTTCAATAATATGAGGAGCATGAAATGCTCAGAAAAGTATGAGGATCATGAAGCGATGTTGAAAAACATGAAAAGCCTGAAAAGGCATGAAAAATATGAAGAGCTTCAAAAGGTGTCAAAAATATGAGGAGCATGAAACGGTCTGAAAAATAGGAGGAGCAAGAAATCATGTTCAAAAACATGAGGAGCCTGAAAACGTGTGAAAAATATAAAGAGCTTCAAAATGTGTGGAATACATGAGGAGCATGAAACGGTCTGAAAAATAGGAGGAGCGTGAAGCGGTGTTGAAAAACATGAAGAGCCTGAAAAGGTGTGAAAAATGTGAAGAGCTTCAAAAGTTGTGAAATACAAGAGGAGCATGAAACGGTCTGAAAAAAAGGAGGAGCATAAAGCGGTGTTGAAAAACATGAAGAACCTGAAAAGTTGTGAAAATTATGAAGAACTTGAAAAGGTGCCAAAAATATGAGGAGCATGAAACGGTCTGAAATAAAGGAGGAGCATGAAACGGTCTGAAAAATAGGAGGAGCATGAAGGGGTGTTGAAAAACATGAAGAGCCTGAAAAGGTGTGAAATATATGAAGAGCTTCAAAAGGTGTCAAAAATGAGATGAGCTTAAAACGGTCTGAAAAATAGGAGGAGCATGAAGTGGTTTTGAAAAAAAAGAATAGCCTGAAAAGGTGTGAAATATATGAAGAGCTTCCAAAGGTGTCAAAAATATGAGGAGAAGGAAAGGGTCTGAAAAATAGGAGGAGCATGAAGCTGTGTTGAAAAACATGAAGAGCCTGAAAAGGTGTGAAAAATATGAAGAGCTTCTAAAGGTGTCAAAAATATGAGGAGCATGAAATGGTCTGAAAAATAGATGCGGCATGAAATGGTGTTGAAAACATGAAGAGAGTGAAAAGGTGTGAAAAATATGAAGAGCTTCAAAAGGTGTGAAATACATGAGGAGCATGAAACGAGCTGAAAAATAGAAGCATGAAGTGGAGTGGAAAAACATGAAGAGCCTGAAAAGGTGTGAAAAATATGAAGAGCTTCAAAAGGAGTGAAATACATTTGGAGCATGAAACTCTCTGAAAAATAGGAGGAGCATGAAGTGGTGTTCAAAAACATGAAGAGCCTAAAAAGTTGTGAAAAATATGAAAGGCTTCAAAAGGTGTCAAAAATGAGATGAGCATGAAACGGTCTGAAAAATAGGAGGATCATGAAACGGTGTTGAAAAACATGTAGAGCCTGAAAAGCTGTGAAAAATATGAAGAGCTTCTAAAGGTGTTAAAAATATGAGGAGCATGAAACAGTCTGAAAAATAGGAGGAGCATGAAGCAGTGTTCAAAAACATGAAGAGCCTGAAAAGGTGTGAAAAATATGAAGAGCATCGAAAGGTGTGAAAAAAATTAGGAGCAAGAAACGGTCTGAAAAATAGGAGGAGCATGAAGCGGTGATGAAAAACATGAAGAGCCTGAAAAGGTTTGAAAAATATCAGGAGCTTCAAAAGGTGTGAAAAATATGAGGAGCATGAAACGGTCTGAAAAATCGGAGGAGCACGAAGCTTTGCTCAAACACATGAAGAGGCTAAAAAGGTGTGAAAAACAGGAGGAGCTTCAAAAGGTGTCAAAAATATGAGCAGCATGAAACGGTCTGAAAAATAGGAGGAGCATGAAACGGTGTTCAAAAACATGAAGAGCCTGGAAAAGTGTGAAGAATATGAAGAGCCTCAAAACGTGTCAAAAATAAGCGGAGCATGAAACGCTCTGAAAAATAGGAGCAGCATGAAATGGTGTTCAAAAATTTGAAGAGCCTGAAAAGGTGTGAAAAATATGAAGAGCTTCAAAAGGTGTCAAAAATATGAGGAGCATGAAACGGTCTGAAAAATATGAGGAGCATGAAATTGTGTTCAAAAACCTGAAGAGCCTGAAAAGGTGTGAAAAATTTGAAGAGCTTCAAAAGGTGTGAAATACACGAGGAGCATGAAACGGTCTGAAGAATAGGAGGAGCATGAAGCGGTGTTAAAAATATGAAGAGCCCGAAAAGGTATGAAAAATATGAAGAGCTTCAAAAGTTTTCAAAAATATGAGGAGCATGAAATGCTCTGAAAAATAGGGGAAGCATGAAGTTCTGTGGAAAAACATGAAGAGCCTGAAAAGTTGTGAATAATATGAAGAGCTTCAAAAAGTGTCAATTATAAGAGGTGCATGAAACGGCCTGAAAAAAAAAGAGAGGCATGAATCGGTGTGAAAAACCGGAGGAGCATGAAGCGGTGTTGAAAAAAATGAAGAGCCTGAAAAGGTGTGACAAATATAAAGACTTTTAAAAGGTGTCAATAATATGAGGAGCATGAAAAGGTCTCAAAATAGGAGGAGCATGAAACGGTCTGAAAAAGAGGAGGAGCATGAAACGGTGTTCAAAAACATGAAGAGCCGGAAAAGGTGTGAAAAATAGGAGGAGCTTCAAAAGGTTTCAAAAATATGAGGAGCATGAAACGGTCTGAAAAATAGGAGGAGCATGAAGCGGTGATGAAAAACATGAAGAGCCTGAAAAGGTTTGAAAAATATTAGGAGCTTCAAAACGTGTTAAAAATATGAGGAGCATGAAACGGTCTGAAAAATCGGAGGAGCATGCAGCTTTGCTCAAACACATGAAGAGCCTGAAAAGGTGTGAAAAATATGAAGAGCTTCAAAAGGTGTCAAAAATATGAGGAGCATGAAACGGTCTGAAAAATAGGAGCAAGAAGCGCTGTTGAAAAAGATGAAGAGCCTGAAAATGTGTGAAAAATATGAAGAGCTTCAAAAAGTGTCAAAAATATGAGGAGCATGAAAAGTTCTGAAAAATAGGAGGAGCATGAAGCAGTGTTGAAAATCATGAAGAGCCTGAAAAGGTGTGAAAAATATGAAGAGCTTCAAAAGGGGTCAAAAATATGAGGAGCATGAAAAGTTCTGAAAAATAGGAGGAGCATGAAGCGGTGTTGAAAACATGAAGAGCCTGAAAAGGTATGAAAAATATGAAGAGCTACAAAAGGGGTCAAAAATATGAGGAGCATGAAACGGTCTGAAAAATAGGAGGAGCATGAAATGGTGTTCAAAAACATAACAGCCTGAAAAGGTGTGAAAAACATGAAGAGCTTGAAAATGTGTGAAAAATATGAGGACTATGAAACCGTCTGAAAAATAGGAGGAGCAAGAAACGGTGTTGAAAACATGAAGAGCCTGAAAAGCTGTGAAAGATATGAAGAGCTTCAAAAGGTGTCATAAATATGACGAGCATGAAACGGTCTAAAAAATAGGAGGAACATGAGGCATTGTTGAAAAACATGAAGAGCCTGAAAAGGTGTTAAAAATATGAAGAGCTTCAAAAGGAGTCAAAAATATGAGGAGCAGGAAAGGGTCTGAAAAAAAGGAGGAGCAAGAGGTGGTGTTGAAAAACATGAAGCGACTGAAATCTGTGAAATATATGAAGAGCTTCAAAAGGTGTCAATAATCTGAAAGCATGAAACAGTCTGAAAAATAGGAGGAGCATGAAGCGGTGCTGAAAAACATGAAGAGCCTGAAATGGTGTGAAAAACATGAAGAGCTTCAAAAGGAGTCAAAAATATGAGGAACATGAAACGGTCTGAAAAAAAGGAGGAGCAAGAGGTGATGTTGAAAAACATGAAGCGCCTGAAAATGTGTGAAATCTATGAAGAGCTTCAAAAGGAGTCAAAAATATGAAGAGCATGAAACGGTCTGAAAATTTGGAAGATCATGAGCGGTGTTCAAAAATATGAAGAGCCTGAAAAGGTGTGAAAAATATGAAGAGCTTCAAATGGTGTCAAAATTATGAGAAGCATGAAACGGTCTGAAAGATAGGAGGAGCATGAAACGGTGTTGAAAAACATGAAGAGCCTGAAAAGGTGTGAAAAATATGAAGAGCTTCAAAAGGTATGAAAAATATGAGGAGCATGAAACGGCCTGAAATATAGAAGCAGAATGAAACGGTGTTGAAAAATATGATGAGCTTGAAAAGGTGTGAAAAATATGAAGAGCTTCAAAAGGGGTCAAAAATATGAAGAGCATCAAAAGATGTCAAAATGAGATGAGCATGAAACGATCTGAAAAATACAAGGAGCATGAAGTGGTGTTGAAAAAAATGAAAAGCCTGAAAAGGTGTGAAATATATGAAGAGCTTCAAAAGGTGTCAAAAATATGAGGAGAAAGAAACGGTCTGCAAAATAGGAGGAGCATGAAATGGTGTTCAAAAACACGAAGAGCATGAAAAGCTTTGAGAAATATGAAGAGCTTCAAAAGGTGTGAAAATATGAGGAGCATGAAATGGTCTGAAAAATAGGAGGAGCATGAAGCGGTGTTCAAAAACATGACGAGCCTAAAAAGGTGTGAAATATATGAAGAGCTTCAAAAGGTGTCAAAAATGAGATGAGCTTAAAACGGTCTGAAAAATAGGAGGAGCATGAAGTGGTGTTGAAAAAAAAGAAGAGACTGAAAAGGTGTGAAATATACGAAGAGCTTCAAAAGGTGTCAAAAATATGAGGAGAAGGAAAGGGTCTGAAAAATAGGAGGAGCATGAAGCTGTGTTGAGAAACATGAAGAGCCTGAAAAGATATGAAAAATATGAACAGCTTCTAAAGGTGTCAAAAATATGAGGAGCATGAAACGGTCTGAAAAATTGATGCGGCATGAAATGGTGTTGAAAAACATGAAGAGAGTGAAAAGGTGTGAAAAATATGAAGAGCTTCAAAAGGTGTGAAATACATGAGGAGCATGAAACGAGCTGAAAAATAGAAGCATGAAGTGGTGTGGCAAAATATGAAGAGGCTGAAAAGGTGTGAAAAATATGAAGAGCTTCAAAAGGAGTGAAATACATTAGGAGCATGAAACTCTCTGAAAAATAGGAGGAGCATGAAGCGGTGTTCAAAAACATGAAGAGCCTAAAAAGTTGTGAAAAATATGAAAAGCTTCAAAAGGTGTCAAAAATGAGATGAGCATGAAACGGTCTGAAAAATAGGAGGATCATGAAACGGTGTTGAAAAACATGAAGAGCCTGAAAAGGTGTGAAAAATATGAAGAGTTTCAAAAGGTGTTAAAAATATGAGGAGCATGAAACAGTCTGAAAAATAGGAGGAGCATGAAGCTGTGTTCAAAAATATGAAGAGCCTGAAAAGGTGTGAAAAATATGAAGAGCTTCAAAAGGTGTGAAAAATATGAGGAGCATGAAACGGTCTGAAATATAGAAGCAGCATGAAACGGTGTTGAAAAACATGAAGAGACTGAAAAGGTGTGAAAAATATGAAGAGCTTCAAAAGGTGTGAAATAAATGAGGAGCATGAAACGGTCTGAAAAATAGGAGGAGCATGAAGCGGTGTTCAAAAACATGATGAGCCTGAAAAGGTGTGAATAATATGAAGAGCTTCAAAAGGTGTGAAATAAATGAGGAGCATGAAACGGTCTGGAATATAGGAGGAGCATGAAGCGGTGTTCAAAAACATGAAGAGCCTGAAAAGGTGTGAAAAATATGAAGAGCTTCTAAAGGTTTCAAAAATATGAGGAGCATGTAATGTTCTGAAAAACAGGAGTAGCATGAAGTGGTGTTGAATAACATCAAGAGCCTGAGAAGGTGTGAAAAATATGAAGAGCTTCAAAAGGGGTGAAATACATGAGGAGCATGAAACGGGCTGAAAAATAGGAGAAGCATGAAGTGCTGTGGAAAAACATGAAGAGCCATGAAAGGTGTGAAAAATATGAAGAGCTGCAAATGGTGTCAAAAATATGAGGAGCATGTAATGTTCTGAAAAATAGGAGGAGCATGAAACGGTGATCAAAAATATGAGGAGCCTGAAAAGGTGTGATAAATATGAAGAGCTTCAAATCGTGTCAAAAATATGAGAAGCATGAAACAGTCTGAAAGATAGGAGGAGCATGAAACGGTGATCAGAAACATGAAGAGCCTGAAGAGTTGTGAAAAATATGAAGAGCTTCAAAAGGTGTGAAATTCATGAGGAGCATGAAAAGGTCTGAAAAATAGGAGAAGCATGAAGTGGTGTGGAAAAACATGAAGAGCCTGAAAAGGTGTGAAAAATATGAAGAGCTTCAAAAGGTGTCAAAAATATGAAGAGCATGAAACGGTCTAAAAATTTGGAAGATCATGAGCAGTGTTCAAAAATATGAAGAGCCTGAAAAGGTGTAAAAATATGAAGAGCTTCAAATGGTGTCAAAAATATGAGAAGCATGAAACGGTCTGAAAGATAGGAGGAGCATGAAACGGTGATCAGAAACATGAAGAGCCTGAAAAGTTGTGAAAAATATGAAGAGCTTCAAAAGGTGTCAAAAATATGAGAGCATGCAACGGTCTGAAAAATAGGAGAAGCATGAAGTGGTGTGGAAAAACATGAAGAGCCTGAAAAGCTGTGAAAAATATGAAGAGCTTCAAAAGGTGTGAAATACATGAGGAGCATGAAACTCTCTGAAAAATAGGAGGAGCATGAAGTAGTGTTCAAAAACATGAAGAGCCTGAAAAGTTGTGAAAAATATGAAGAGCTTCAAAAGGTGTTAAAAATATGAAGATCATGAAACGGTCTGAAAAATATATGCGGCATGAAATGGTGTTGAAAAACATGAAGAGCCTGAAAAGGTGTAAAAAATATGAAGAGCTTCAAAAGCTGTGAAATACATGAGGAGTATGAAATGGGCTGAAAAATAGAAGCATGAAGTCGTGTGGAAAAACATGAAGAGCCTGAAAAGGTGTAAAAAATATGAAGAGCTTCAAAAGGAGTGAAATACATTAGGAGCATGAAACTCTCTGAAAAATAGGAGGATCATGAAGCGGTGTTCAAAATCATGAAGAGCCTGAAAAGGTGTGAAAAATATGAAGAGCTTCAAAACTTGACAAAAATATGAGGAGCATGAAACGGTCTGAAAAATAAAAGCATAAAGTGGTGTGGAAAAACATGAAGAGTCTGAAAAGGTGTGAAAAATATGAAGAGATTCAATAGGTGTGAAAAATATGAGGAGCAGTATACGGTGTGAAAAATAGGAGAAGCATGAAGCGGTGTTCAAAAACATGAAGAGCCTGATAAGGTGTGAAAAATATGAAAAGTTTGAAAAGGTGTCAAAAATGAGATGAGCATGAAACGGTCTGAAAAATAGGAGGAGCATGAAGTGGAGTTGAAAAACCTGAAGAGCCTGAAAAGATGTGAAAAATATGAAGAGCTTCAAAATGTGTCAAAAATATGAGGAGCATGAAACGGTCTGGAAAATAGGAGGAGCATGAAGCGGTGTTCAAAAACATGAAGAGTCTGACAACGTGTGAAAAATATGAAGAGCTTCAAAAGGTGTCAAAACTATTAGGGGCATGAAACGGTCTGAAAAATACGAGGAGCATGAAGTGGTGTTGAAAAACATGAAGAGCCTGAAAAGGTGTGAAAAATATGAAGAGCTTCAAAAGGTGTGAAAAATATGAGGAGCATGAAATGGTCTGAAAAATAGGAGGAGCATGAAGCGGTGTTCAAAAACATGACGAGCCTGAAAAGGTGTGAAAAATATGAAGAGCTTCAAAAGGTGTTAAAAATTTGAAGAGCATGAAACGGTCTGAAAATTTGGAGGACCATGAGTGGTGTTCAAAAACATGAAGAGCCTGAAAAGGTGTGAAAAATATGAAGAGCTTCAAATGGTGTCAAAATATGAGAAGAATGAAACGGTCTGAAAGATAGATGCGGCATGAAATGGTGTTGAAAAACATGAAGACCCTGAAAAGGTGTGAAAAATATGAAGAGCTTCAAAAGGTGTGAAATACATGAGGACCATGACGGGCTGAAAAATAGAAGCATGAAGTGGTGTGGAAAAACATGAAGAGCCTGAAAAGGTGTGAAAAATATGAGGAGCTTCAAAAGGAGTGAAATATATTAGGAGCATGAAACTCTCTGAAAAATAGGAGGAGCATGAAGCGGTGTTCAAAAACATGAAGAGCCTAAAAAGTTGTGAAAAATATGAAAAGCTTCAAAAGGTGTCAAAAATGAGATGAGCATGAAACGGTCTAAAAAATAGGAGGATCATGAAACGGTGTTGAAAAACATGAAGAGCCTGAAAAGGTATGAAAATTATGAAGAGTTTCAAAAGGTGTCAAAAATATGAGGAGCATGAAACGGTCTGAAAAATAGGAGGAGCATGAAGCTGTGTTCAAAAATATGAAGAGCCTGAAAAGGGGTGAAAAATATGAAGAGCTTCAAAGGTGTGAAAAATATGAGGAGCATGACACGGTCTGAAAAATAGAAGCAGCATGAAACGGTGTTGAAAAACATGAAGAGCCTGAAAAGGTGTGAAAAATATGAAGAGCTTCAAAAGGTGTCAAAAATATGAGGAGCATGAAACGTTCTGAAAAATAGGAGGAGCATGAAACGGTGATCAAAAACATGAGGAGCCTGAAAAGGTGTGAGAAATAGGAAGAGCTTCAAAAGGGGTGAAATTCATGAGGAGCATGAAACGGTCTGAAAAATATAAGAAGCATGAAGTCGTGTGGAAAAACATGAAGAGCCTGAAAAGGTGTGAAAAATATGAATAGCTTCAAAAGGTGTCAAAAATATGAAGAGCATGAAACGCTCTGAAATTTTCGAGGATCATGATCGGTGTTCAAAAACATGAAGAGCCTGAAAAGGTGTGAAAAATATGAAGAGCTTCAAATGGTGTCAAAAATATGAGAGGCATGAAACGGTGTGAAAGATAGGAGGAGCATGAAACGGTGATCAGAAACATGAAGAGCCTGAAAAGTTGTGAAAAATATGAAGAGCTTCAAAAGGTGTGAAATTCATGAGAAGCATGAAAAGGTTTGAAAAATACGAGAAGCATGAAGTGGTGTGGAAAAACATGAAGAACCTGAAGAGGTGCGAAAAATATGAAGAGTTTCAAAAGGTGTCAAAAATATGAAAAGCATGAAACGGTCTGAAAATTCGGAGGATCATGAGCAGTGTTCAAAAACATGAGGAGCATGAAAAGGTGTGAAAAATATGAAGAGCTTCAAATGGTATCAAAAATATGAGAAGCATGAAACAGTCTGAAAGATAGGAGGAGCATGAAATGGTGATCAGAAACATGAAGAGCCTGAAAAGTTGTGCAAAATATGAAGAGCTTCAAAAGGTGTGAAATTCATGAGGAGCATGAAACGGTCTGAAAAATAGAAGCATGAAGTGGTGTGGAAAAACATGAAGAGCCTGAAAAGGTGTGAAAAATATGAAGAGCTTGAAAAGGTGTGAAATATATGAGGAGCATGAAACTCTCTGAAAAATAGGAGGAGCATGAAGTGGTGTTCAAAAACATGAAGAGTCTGAAAAGTTGTGAAAAATATGACGAGTTTCAATAGGTGTGAAAAATATGAGGAGCAGTATATGGTGTGAAAAATAGGAGAAGCATGAAGCGGTGTTGAAAAACATGAAGAGCCTGAAAAGGAGTGAAAAATATGAAAAGTTTGAAAAGGTGTCAAAAATGAGATGAGCATGAAACGGTCTGAAAAATAGGAGGAGCATGAAGCGGTGTTCAAAAACATGAAGAGCCTGAAATGTGGTGAAAATTTGAAAAGCTTCAAAAGGTGTCAAAAATGAGATGAGCATGAAACTGTCTGAAAAATAGGAGGACCATGAAGCGGTGTTGAAAAACATGAAGAGCCTGAAAAGGAGTGAAAAATATGAAAAGTTTGAAAAGGTGTCAAAAATGAGATGAGCATGAAACGGTCTGAAAAATAGGAGGAGCATGAAGCGGTGTTCAAAAACATGAAGAGCCTGAAATGTGGTGAAAATTTGAAAAGCTTCAAAAGGTGTCAAAAATGAGATGAGCATGAAACTGTCTGAAAAATAGGAGGACCATGAAGCGGTGTTGAAAAACATGAAGAGCCTGAAAAGGAGTGAAAAATATGAAGAGCTTCAATAATTGTCAAAAATGTGAGGACCATGAAAAGGTCTGAAAAATAGGAGGAGCATGAAACGGTGATCAAAAACATGAAGAGTCTGAAAAGGTGTGAAAAATATGAAGAGCTTCAAAAGGTGTCAAAAATATGAGGAGCATGAAAGGTCTAAAAAATAGGACGAGCATGAAGCAGTGATAAAACACATGAAGAGCCTGAAAAGTTGTGAAATAATGAAGAGCTTCTAAAGGTGTCAAAAATATGAGGAGGATGAAACGGTCTGAAAAATAGGAGGAGCATGAAGTGGTGTTGAAAACCCTGAGGAGCCTGAAAAGGTGTGAAAAATATGAAGAGCTTCAAAATGTTTCAAAAATATGAGGAGCATGAAACGGTCTGGAAAATAGGAGGAGCATGAAGCGGTGTTCAAAAACATGAGGAGCCTGAAAACGTGTTGAAAATATGAAGAGCTTCTAAAGGTGTCAAAACTATTAGGGGCATGAAACGGTCTGAAAAATACGAGGAGCATGAAGTGGTGTTGAAAAACATGAAGAGGCTGAAAAGGTGTGAAAATTATGAAGAGCTTCAAAAGGTGTCAAAAATATGAGGAGCATGAAACGGTCTGAAAAACAGAAGCAGCATGAAATGGTGTTGAAAAACATGAAGAGCCTGAAAAGGTGTGAAAAATATGAAGAGCTTCAAAAATGTGAAAAATATGGAGAGCTTCAAAAGGTGTGAAATATATGAAGAGTTTCAAAAGGTGTTAAAAATTAGATGAGCATGAACGGTCTGAAAAATGGGAGGAGCATGAAGTGGTGTTGAAAAACATGAAGAGCCTGAAAAGGTGTGAAAAATATGAAGAGCTTCAAAAGGTGTTAAAAATATGAAGAGCATGAAACGGTCTGAGAATTTGGAGGATCATGAGCGGTTTCAAAAATATGAAGAGCCTGAAAAGGTGAGAAAAATATGAAGAGCTTCAAATGGTGTCAAAAATATGAGAAGAATGCAACGGTCTGAAAGATAGATGCGGCATGAAATCGTGTTGAAAAACATGAAGAGCCTGAAAAGGTGTGAAAAATATGAAGAGCTTCAAAAGGTGTGAAATACATGAGGACCATGAAACGGGCTGAAAAATAGAAGCATGAAGTCGTGTGGAAAAACATGAAGAGCCTGAAAAGGTGTGAAAAATATGAAGAGCTTCAAAAGGTGTCAAAAATATGAAGAGCATGAAACGGTGTGAAAATTCGGAGGATCATGAGCAGTGTTCAAAAACATGAGGAGCCTGAAAAGGTGTGAAAAATATGAAGAGCTTCAAATGGTGTCAAAAATATGAGAAGCATGAAACGGCCTGAAAGATAGGAGGAGCATGAAATGGTGATCAGAAACATGAAGAGCCTGAAAAGTTGTGAAAAATATGAAGAGCTTCAAAAGGTGTGAAATTCATGAGGAGCATGAAACGGTCTGAAAAATAGAAGCATGAAGTGGTGTCGAAAAACATGAAGAGTCTGAAAAGGTGTGAAAAATATGAAGAGCTTCAATAGGTGTGAAAAATATGAGGAGCAGTATACGGTGTGAAAAATAGGAGAAGCATGAAGCGGTGTTCAAAAACATGAAGAGCCTGATAAGGTGTGAAAAATATGAAAAGTTTGAAAAGGTGTCAAAAATGAGATGAGCATGAAACGGTCTGAAAAATAGGAGGAGCATGAAGTGGAGTTGAAAAACCTGAAGAGCCTGAAAAGATGTGAAAAATATGAAGAGCTTCAAAATGTGTCAAAAATATGAGGAGCATGAAACGGTCTGGAAAATAGGAGGAGCATGAAGCGGTGTTCAAAAACATGAAGAGTCTGAAAACGTGTGAAAAATATGAAGAGCTTCAAAAGGTGTCAAAACTATTAGGGGCATGAAACGGTCTGAAAAATACGAGGAGCATGAAGTGGTGTTGAAAAACATGAAGAGCCTGAAAAGGTGTGAAAAATATGAAGAGCTTCAAAAGGTGTGAAAAATATGAGGAGCATGAAATGGTCTGAAAAATAGGAGGAGCATGAAGCGGTGTTCAAAAACATGACGAGCCTGAAAAGGTGTGAAAAATATGAAGAGCTTCAAAAGGTGTTAAAAATATGAAGAGCATGAAACGGTCTGAAAATTTGGAGGACCATGAGTGGTGTTCAAAAACATGAAGAGCCTGAAAAGGTGTGAAAAATATGAAGAGCTTCAAATGGTGTCAAAATATGAGAAGAATGAAACGGTCTGAAAGATAGATGCGGCATGAAATGGTGTTGAAAAACATGAAGACCCTGAAAAGGTGTGAAAAATATGAAGAGCTTCAAAAGGTGTGAAATACATGAGGACCATGACGGGCTGAAAAATAGAAGCATGAAGTGGTGTGGAAAAACATGAAGAGCCTGAAAAGGTGTGAAAAATATGAGGAGCTTCAAAAGGAGTGAAATATATTAGGAGCATGAAACTCTCTGAAAAATAGGAGGAGCATGAAGCGGTGTTCAAAAACATGAAGAGCCTAAAAAGTTGTGAAAAATATGAAAAGCTTCAAAAGGTGTCAAAAATGAGATGAGCATGAAACGGTCTAAAAAATAGGAGGATCATGAAACGGTGTTGAAAAACATGAAGAGCCTGAAAAGGTATGAAAATTATGAAGAGTTTCAAAAGGTGTCAAAAATATGAGGAGCATGAAACGGTCTGAAAAATAGGAGGAGCATGAAGCTGTGTTCAAAAATATGAAGAGCCTGAAAAGGGGTGAAAAATATGAAGAGCTTCAAAGGTGTGAAAAATATGAGGAGCATGACACGGTCTGAAAAATAGAAGCAGCATGAAACGGTGTTGAAAAACATGAAGAGCCTGAAAAGGTGTGAAAAATATGAAGAGCTTCAAAAGGTGTCAAAAATATGAGGAGCATGAAACGTTCTGAAAAATAGGAGGAGCATGAAACGGTGATCAAAAACATGAGGAGCCTGAAAA
This sequence comes from Dama dama, assembly GCF_033118175.1. Taxonomy (NCBI): domain Eukaryota; kingdom Metazoa; phylum Chordata; class Mammalia; order Artiodactyla; family Cervidae; genus Dama; species Dama dama. The sequence goes on from NC_083709.1 coordinate 7,270,404, forward strand.
GGTGTGAGAAATAGGAAGAGCTTCAAAAGGGGTGAAATTCATGAGGAGCATGAAACGGTCTGAAAAATATAAGAAGCATGAAGTCGTGTGGAAAAACATGAAGAGCCTGAAAAGGTGTGAAAAATATGAATAGCTTCAAAAGGTGTCAAAAATATGAAGAGCATGAAACGCTCTGAAATTTTCGAGGATCATGATCGGTGTTCAAAAACATGAAGAGCCTGAAAAGGTGTGAAAAATATGAAGAGCTTCAAATGGTGTCAAAAATATGAGAGGCATGAAACGGTGTGAAAGATAGGAGGAGCATGAAACGGTGATCAGAAACATGAAGAGCCTGAAAAGTTGTGAAAAATATGAAGAGCTTCAAAAGGTGTGAAATTCATGAGAAGCATGAAAAGGTTTGAAAAATACGAGAAGCATGAAGTGGTGTGGAAAAACATGAAGAACCTGAAGAGGTGCGAAAAATATGAAGAGTTTCAAAAGGTGTCAAAAATATGAAAAGCATGAAACGGTCTGAAAATTCGGAGGATCATGAGCAGTGTTCAAAAACATGAGGAGCATGAAAAGGTGTGAAAAATATGAAGAGCTTCAAATGGTATCAAAAATATGAGAAGCATGAAACAGTCTGAAAGATAGGAGGAGCATGAAATGGTGATCAGAAACATGAAGAGCCTGAAAAGTTGTGCAAAATATGAAGAGCTTCAAAAGGTGTGAAATTCATGAGGAGCATGAAACGGTCTGAAAAATAGAAGCATGAAGTGGTGTGGAAAAACATGAAGAGCCTGAAAAGGTGTGAAAAATATGAAGAGCTTGAAAAGGTGTGAAATATATGAGGAGCATGAAACTCTCTGAAAAATAGGAGGAGCATGAAGTGGTGTTCAAAAACATGAAGAGTCTGAAAAGTTGTGAAAAATATGACGAGTTTCAATAGGTGTGAAAAATATGAGGAGCAGTATATGGTGTGAAAAATAGGAGAAGCATGAAGCGGTGTTGAAAAACATGAAGAGCCTGAAAAGGAGTGAAAAATATGAAAAGTTTGAAAAGGTGTCAAAAATGAGATGAGCATGAAACGGTCTGAAAAATAGGAGGAGCATGAAGCGGTGTTCAAAAACATGAAGAGCCTGAAATGTGGTGAAAATTTGAAAAGCTTCAAAAGGTGTCAAAAATGAGATGAGCATGAAACTGTCTGAAAAATAGGAGGACCATGAAGCGGTGTTGAAAAACATGAAGAGCCTGAAAAGGAGTGAAAAATATGAAGAGCTTCAATAATTGTCAAAAATGTGAGGACCATGAAAAGGTCTGAAAAATAGGAGGAGCATGAAACGGTGATCAAAAACATGAAGAGTCTGAAAAGGTGTGAAAAATATGAAGAGCTTCAAAAGGTGTCAAAAATATGAGGAGCATGAAAGGTCTAAAAAATAGGACGAGCATGAAGCAGTGATAAAACACATGAAGAGCCTGAAAAGTTGTGAAATAATGAAGAGCTTCTAAAGGTGTCAAAAATATGAGGAGGATGAAACGGTCTGAAAAATAGGAGGAGCATGAAGTGGTGTTGAAAACCCTGAGGAGCCTGAAAAGGTGTGAAAAATATGAAGAGCTTCAAAATGTTTCAAAAATATGAGGAGCATGAAACGGTCTGGAAAATAGGAGGAGCATGAAGCGGTGTTCAAAAACATGAGGAGCCTGAAAACGTGTTGAAAATATGAAGAGCTTCTAAAGGTGTCAAAACTATTAGGGGCATGAAACGGTCTGAAAAATACGAGGAGCATGAAGTGGTGTTGAAAAACATGAAGAGGCTGAAAAGGTGTGAAAATTATGAAGAGCTTCAAAAGGTGTCAAAAATATGAGGAGCATGAAACGGTCTGAAAAACAGAAGCAGCATGAAATGGTGTTGAAAAACATGAAGAGCCTGAAAAGGTGTGAAAAATATGAAGAGCTTCAAAAATGTGAAAAATATGGAGAGCTTCAAAAGGTGTGAAATATATGAAGAGTTTCAAAAGGTGTTAAAAATTAGATGAGCATGAACGGTCTGAAAAATGGGAGGAGCATGAAGTGGTGTTGAAAAACATGAAGAGCCTGAAAAGGTGTGAAAAATATGAAGAGCTTCAAAAGGTGTTAAAAATATGAAGAGCATGAAACGGTCTGAGAATTTGGAGGATCATGAGCGGTTTCAAAAATATGAAGAGCCTGAAAAGGTGAGAAAAATATGAAGAGCTTCAAATGGTGTCAAAAATATGAGAAGAATGCAACGGTCTGAAAGATAGATGCGGCATGAAATGGTGTTGAAAAACATGAAGAGCCTGAAAAGGTGTGAAAAATATGAAGAGCTTCAAAAGGTGTGAAATACATGAGGACCATGAAACGGGCTGAAAAATAGAAGCATGAAGTCGTGTGGAAAAACATGAAGAGCCTGAAAAGGTGTGAAAAATATGAAGAGCTTCAAAAGGTGTCAAAAATATGAAGAGCATGAAACGGTGTGAAAATTCGGAGGATCATGAGCAGTGTTCAAAAACATGAGGAGCCTGAAAAGGTGTGAAAAATATGAAGAGCTTCAAATGGTGTCAAAAATATGAGAAGCATGAAACGGCCTGAAAGATAGGAGGAGCATGAAATGGTGATCAGAAACATGAAGAGCCTGAAAAGTTGTGAAAAATATGAAGAGCTTCAAAAGGTGTGAAATTCATGAGGAGCATGAAACGGTCTGAAAAATAGAAGCATGAAGTGGTGTCGAAAAACATGAAGAGTCTGAAAAGGTGTGAAAAATATGAAGAGCTTCAATAGGTGTGAAAAATATGAGGAGCAGTATACGGTGTGAAAAATAGGAGAAGCATGAAGCGGTGTTCAAAAACATGAAGAGCCTGATAAGGTGTGAAAAATATGAAAAGTTTGAAAAGGTGTCAAAAATGAGATGAGCATGAAACGGTCTGAAAAATAGGAGGAGCATGAAGTGGAGTTGAAAAACCTGAAGAGCCTGAAAAGATGTGAAAAATATGAAGAGCTTCAAAATGTGTCAAAAATATGAGGAGCATGAAACGGTCTGGAAAATAGGAGGAGCATGAAGCGGTGTTCAAAAACATGAAGAGTCTGAAAACGTGTGAAAAATATGAAGAGCTTCAAAAGGTGTCAAAACTATTAGGGGCATGAAACGGTCTGAAAAATACGAGGAGCATGAAGTGGTGTTGAAAAACATGAAGAGCCTGAAAAGGTGTGAAAAATATGAAGAGCTTCAAAAGGTGTGAAAAATATGAGGAGCATGAAATGGTCTGAAAAATAGGAGGAGCATGAAGCGGTGTTCAAAAACATGACGAGCCTGAAAAGGTGTGAAAAATATGAAGAGCTTCAAAAGGTGTTAAAAATATGAAGAGCATGAAACGGTCTGAAAATTTGGAGGACCATGAGTGGTGTTCAAAAACATGAAGAGCCTGAAAAGGTGTGAAAAATATGAAGAGCTTCAAATGGTGTCAAAATATGAGAAGAATGAAACGGTCTGAAAGATAGATGCGGCATGAAATGGTGTTGAAAAACATGAAGACCCTGAAAAGGTGTGAAAAATATGAAGAGCTTCAAAAGGTGTGAAATACATGAGGACCATGACGGGCTGAAAAATAGAAGCATGAAGTGGTGTGGAAAAACATGAAGAGCCTGAAAAGGTGTGAAAAATATGAGGAGCTTCAAAAGGAGTGAAATATATTAGGAGCATGAAACTCTCTGAAAAATAGGAGGAGCATGAAGCGGTGTTCAAAAACATGAAGAGCCTAAAAAGTTGTGAAAAATATGAAAAGCTTCAAAAGGTGTCAAAAATGAGATGAGCATGAAACGGTCTAAAAAATAGGAGGATCATGAAACGGTGTTGAAAAACATGAAGAGCCTGAAAAGGTATGAAAATTATGAAGAGTTTCAAAAGGTGTCAAAAATATGAGGAGCATGAAACGGTCTGAAAAATAGGAGGAGCATGAAGCTGTGTTCAAAAATATGAAGAGCCTGAAAAGGGGTGAAAAATATGAAGAGCTTCAAAGGTGTGAAAAATATGAGGAGCATGACACGGTCTGAAAAATAGAAGCAGCATGAAACGGTGTTGAAAAACATGAAGAGCCTGAAAAGGTGTGAAAAATATGAAGAGCTTCAAAAGGTGTCAAAAATATGAGGAGCATGAAACGTTCTGAAAAATAGGAGGAGCATGAAACGGTGATCAAAAACATGAGGAGCCTGAAAAGGTGTGAGAAATAGGAAGAGCTTCAAAAGGGGTGAAATTCATGAGGAGCATGAAACGGTCTGAAAAATATAAGAAGCATGAAGTCGTGTGGAAAAACATGAAGAGCCTGAAAAGGTGTGAAAAATATGAATAGCTTCAAAAGGTGTCAAAAATATGAAGAGCATGAAACGCTCTGAAATTTTCGAGGATCATGATCGGTGTTCAAAAACATGAAGAGCCTGAAAAGGTGTGAAAAATATGAAGAGCTTCAAATGGTGTCAAAAATATGAGAGGCATGAAACGGTGTGAAAGATAGGAGGAGCATGAAACGGTGATCAGAAACATGAAGAGCCTGAAAAGTTGTGAAAAATATGAAGAGCTTCAAAAGGTGTGAAATTCATGAGAAGCATGAAAAGGTTTGAAAAATACGAGAAGCATGAAGTGGTGTGGAAAAACATGAAGAACCTGAAGAGGTGCGAAAAATATGAAGAGTTTCAAAAGGTGTCAAAAATATGAAAAGCATGAAACGGTCTGAAAATTCGGAGGATCATGAGCAGTGTTCAAAAACATGAGGAGCATGAAAAGGTGTGAAAAATATGAAGAGCTTCAAATGGTATCAAAAATATGAGAAGCATGAAACAGTCTGAAAGATAGGAGGAGCATGAAATGGTGATCAGAAACATGAAGAGCCTGAAAAGTTGTGCAAAATATGAAGAGCTTCAAAAGGTGTGAAATTCATGAGGAGCATGAAACGGTCTGAAAAATAGAAGCATGAAGTGGTGTGGAAAAACATGAAGAGCCTGAAAAGGTGTGAAAAATATGAAGAGCTTGAAAAGGTGTGAAATATATGAGGAGCATGAAACTCTCTGAAAAATAGGAGGAGCATGAAGTGGTGTTCAAAAACATGAAGAGTCTGAAAAGTTGTGAAAAATATGACGAGTTTCAATAGGTGTGAAAAATATGAGGAGCAGTATATGGTGTGAAAAATAGGAGAAGCATGAAGCGGTGTTGAAAAACATGAAGAGCCTGAAAAGGAGTGAAAAATATGAAAAGTTTGAAAAGGTGTCAAAAATGAGATGAGCATGAAACGGTCTGAAAAATAGGAGGAGCATGAAGCGGTGTTCAAAAACATGAAGAGCCTGAAATGTGGTGAAAATTTGAAAAGCTTCAAAAGGTGTCAAAAATGAGATGAGCATGAAACTGTCTGAAAAATAGGAGGACCATGAAGCGGTGTTGAAAAACATGAAGAGCCTGAAAAGGAGTGAAAAATATGAAGAGCTTCAATAATTGTCAAAAATGTGAGGACCATGAAAAGGTCTGAAAAATAGGAGGAGCATGAAACGGTGATCAAAAACATGAAGAGTCTGAAAAGGTGTGAAAAATATGAAGAGCTTCAAAAGGTGTCAAAAATATGAGGAGCATGAAAGGTCTAAAAAATAGGACGAGCATGAAGCAGTGATAAAACACATGAAGAGCCTGAAAAGTTGTGAAATAATGAAGAGCTTCTAAAGGTGTCAAAAATATGAGGAGGATGAAACGGTCTGAAAAATAGGAGGAGCATGAAGTGGTGTTGAAAACCCTGAGGAGCCTGAAAAGGTGTGAAAAATATGAAGAGCTTCAAAATGTTTCAAAAATATGAGGAGCATGAAACGGTCTGGAAAATAGGAGGAGCATGAAGCGGTGTTCAAAAACATGAGGAGCCTGAAAACGTGTTGAAAATATGAAGAGCTTCTAAAGGTGTCAAAATTATTAGGGGCATGAAACGGTCTGAAAAATACGAGGAGCATGAAGTGGTGTTGAAAAACATGAAGAGGCTGAAAAGGTGTGAAAATTATGAAGAGCTTCAAAAGGTGTCAAAAATATGAGGAGCATGAAACGGTCTGAAAAACAGAAGCAGCATGAAATGGTGTTGAAAAACATGAAGAGCCTGAAAAGGTGTGAAAAATATGAAGAGCTTCAAAAATGTGAAAAATATGGAGAGCTTCAAAAGGTGTGAAATATATGAAGAGTTTCAAAAGGTGTTAAAAATTAGATGAGCATGAACGGTCTGAAAAATGGGAGGAGCATGAAGTGGTGTTGAAAAACATGAAGAGCCTGAAAAGGTGTGAAAAATATGAAGAGCTTCAAAAGGTGTTAAAAATATGAAGAGCATGAAACGGTCTGAAAATTTGGAGGATCATGAGCGGTTTCAAAAATATGAAGAGCCTGAAAAGGTGTGAAAAATATGAAGAGCTTCAAATGGTGTCAAAAATATGAGAAGAATGCAACGGTCTGAAAGATAGATGCGGCATGAAATGGTGTTGAAAAACATGAAGAGCCTGAAAAGGTGTGAAAAATATGAAGAGCTTCAAAAGGTGTGAAATACATGAGGACCATGAAACGGGCTGAAAAATAGAAGCATGAAGTCGTGTGGAAAAACATGAAGAGCCTGAAAAGGTGTGAAAAATATGAAGAGCTTCAAAAGGTGTCAAAAATATGAAGAGCATGAAACGGTGTGAAAATTCGGAGGATCATGAGCAGTGTTCAAAAACATGAGGAGCCTGAAAAGGTGTGAAAAATATGAAGAGCTTCAAATGGTGTCAAAAATATGAGAAGCATGAAACGGCCTGAAAGATAGGAGGAGCATGAAATGGTGATCAGAAACATGAAGAGCCTGAAAAGTTGTGAAAAATATGAAGAGCTTCAAAAGGTGTGAAATTCATGAGGAGCATGAAACGGTCTGAAAAATAGAAGCATGAAGTGGTGTCGAAAAACATGAAGAGTCTGAAAAGGTGTGAAAAATATGAAGAGCTTCAATAGGTGTGAAAAATATGAGGAGCAGTATACGGTGTGAAAAATAGGAGAAGCATGAAGCGGTGTTCAAAACATGAAGAGCCTGAAAAGGAGTGAAAAATATGAAAAGTTTGAAAAGGTGTCAAAAATGAGATGAGCATGAAACGGTCTGAAAAATAGGAGGAGCATGAAACGATGTTGAAAAACATAAAGAGCCTGAAAGGATGTGAAAAATATGAAGAGATTCTAAAGGTTTGAAAAATGAGATGAGCATGAAACGGTCTGAAAAATAGGAGAAGCATGAAGTGGTGGTGCAAAACATGAAGAGCCTGAAAAGGAGTGAAAAATATGAAAAGCTTGAAAAGGTGTCAAAAATGAGATGAGGATGAAACGGTCTGAAAAATAGGAGGAGCATGAAGTGGTGTTGAAAAACCTGAAGAGCCTGAAAAGGTGTGAAAAATATGAAGAGCTTCAAAATGTGTCAAAAATATGAGGACCATGAAACGGTCTGGAAAATAGGAGGAGCATGAAGTGGTGTTCAAAAACATGAAGAGTCTGAAAACGTGTGAAAAATATGAAGAGCTTCAAAAGGTGTCAAAACTATTAGGGGCATGAAACGGTCTGAAAAATACGAGGAGCATGAAGTGGTGTTGAAAAACATGAAGAGCCTGAAAAGGTGTGAAAATTATGAAGAGCTTCAAAAGTTGTCAAAAATATGAGGAGCATGAAACGGTCTGAAAAATAGGAGAAGCGTGAAGCTGTGTTCAAAAACATGAAGAGCCTGAAAAGGTGTGAAAAATATGAAGAGCTTCAAAAAATGTGAAAAATATGAGGAGCATGGAAAGGTCTGAAAAATAGAAGCAGAATGAAATGGTGTTGAAAAACATGAAGAGCCTGAAAAGGTGTGAAAAATATGAAGAGCTTCAAAAGGAGTGAAATATATTAGGAGCATGAAACTCTCTGAAAAATAGGAGGAGCTTGAAGCGGTGTTCAAAAACATGAAGAGCCTAAAAAGTTTGAAAAATATGAAAAACTTCAAAAGGTGTCAAAAATGAGATGAGCATGAAACGGTCTGAAAAATAGGAGGATCAGGATACGGTGTTGAAAAACATGAAGAGCCTGAGAAGGTGTGAAAAATATGAAGAGTTTCAAAAGGTGTGAAAAATATGAGGAGCATGAAACGGTCTGAAAAATAGAAGCAGCATGAAACGGTGTTGAAAAACATGAAGAGCCTGAAAAGGTGTGAAAAATATGAAGAGCTTCAAAAGGTGTGAAAAATACGAGGAGCATGAAACGGCCTGAAAAATAGAAGCAGCATGAAACGGTGTTGAAAAATATGAAGAGCCTGAAAAGGTGTGAAAAATATGAAGAGCTTCAAAAGGGGTCAAAAATATAAAGAGCATGAAACGGTCTGTAAAATGGGAGGTTCATGAAGCGGTGTTCAAAATCATGAAGAGCCTGAAAACGTGTGAAAAATATGAAGTGCTTCAAAAGGTGTGAAATATATGAAGAGTTTCAAAAGGTGTTAAAAATTAGATGAGCATAAAACGGTCTGAAAAATATTAGGAGCATGAAGTGGTGTTGAAAAACATGAAGAGCCTGAAAAGGTGTGAAAAATATAAAGAGCTTCAAAAGGTGTGAATTACATGAGGAGCATGAAAAAGTCTGAAAAAAAGGAGGAGCATAAGGCGGTGTTGAAAAACATGAAGAGCCTGAAAAGGTGTGAAAAATATGAAGAGATTCAAAAGGTGTCAATAATATGAGGAGCATGAAACGGTCTGAAAAATGGGAGGAGCATGAAGCTGTGTTCAAAAACATGAAGAGCCTGAAAAGGTGTGAAAAATATGAGGAGCATGAAATTGTCTGAAAAATAGGAGGAGCATGAAGCGTTGTTTAAATACGTGAAGAGCCTGAAAAGGTATGAAAAATATGAAGAGCTTCAAAAGGTGTCAAAAATATGAGGAGCATGAAACGGTCTGAAAAAATGAAGAGCAAGAAAGGGTGTTGAAAAACATGAAGAGACTGAAAACGTGTGAAAAATATGAAGAGCTTCCAAAGATGTGAAAAATATGAAGAGCTTCAAAAGGTGTCAAAAATGAGATGAGCATGAAATGGTCTGAAAAATACGAAGAGCATGAAGGTGTGTTGAAAATCATGAAAAGCCTGAAAAGGCGTGAAAAATATGAAGAGCTTCAAAAGATGTGAAAAATTAGAAGAGCATCAAAAGATGTCAAAATGAGATGAGCATGAAACGGTCTGAAAAAAAGGAGGAGCATGAAGTGGTGTTGAAAAAAATGAGAAGCCTGAAAAGATGTGAAATATATGAAGAGCTTCAAAAGGTGTTAAAAATATGAGGAGAAAGAACCGGTCTGAAAAATAGGAGGAGCATGAAGCGGTGTTCAAAAACATGACGAGCCTGAAAAGGTGTGAAAAATATGAAGAGCTTCAAAAGGTGTGAAATAAATGAGGAGCATGAAACGGTCTGAAAAACAGGAGTAGCATGAAGTGGTGTTGAATAACATCAAGAGCCTGAAAAGGTGTGAAAAATATGAAGAGCTTCAAAAGGTGTTAAAAATATGAAGAGCATGAAACGGTCTGAAAATTTGGAGGACTATGAGCGGTGTTCAAAAACATGAAGAGCCTGAAAAGGTGTGAAAAATATGAAGAGCTTCAAATGGTGTCAAAATATGAGAAGAATGAAACGGTCTGAAAGATAGATGCGGCATGAAATGGTGTTGAAAAACATGAAGACCCTGAAAAGGTGTGAAAAATATGAAGGGCTTCAAAAGGTGTGAAATACATGAGGACCATGACGGGCCGAAAAATAGAAGCATGAAGCGGTGTTGAAAAACATGAAGAGCCTGAAAATGTGTGAAAAATATGAAGAGCTTCAAAAGGTGTGAAAAATATGAGGAGCATGAAGCGGTCTGTAAAATAGGAGGAGCATGAAGCGGTGTTGTGAAACATGGAGAGCCTGAAAAGGTGTGAAAAATATGAAGAGCTTCAAAAGGTGTGAAATACATGAGGAACGTGAAACGGTCTGAAAAATAGGAAGAGCATGAAGCGGTGTTGAGAAACATGGGCAGCCTGAAAAGGTATGAAAAAAATGAAGAGCTCAAAAGGTGTGAAATACATGAGGAGCATGAAACGGTCTGAAAAATAGGAGGACCATGAAGCGGTGTTGAAAAACATGAAGAGCCTGAAAAGTTGTGAAAAATATGAAGAGCTTCAATAGGTGTGATAAACATGAGGAGCAACAAGCGGTCTGAAAAATAGGAGGAGCATGAAGCGGTGTTCAAAAACATGAAGAGCCTGAAAAGGTGTGAAAAATGTGAAGAGCTTCAAAAGGTGTGAAACAAGAGAGGAGGATGAAACGGTCTGAAAAAAAGGAGGAGCATAAAGCGGTGTTGAAAAAAATGAAGAACCTGAAAAGTTGTGAAAAATATGAAGAACTTCAAAAGGTGCCAAAAATATGAGGAGCATGAAACGGTCTGAAATAAAGGAGGAGCATGAAACGGTCTGAAAAATAGAAGGAGCATGAAACGGTGTTCAAAAACATGAAGAGCCTGAAAAGCTGTGAAATATATGAAGAGTTTCAAAAGGTGTGAAATATATGAAGAGCTTCAAAAGGTGTGAAATACAGGAGGAGCAGGAAACAGTCTGAAAAATAGGAGGAGCATGAAACGGTGTTCAAAAACATGAAGAGCCTGAAAAGGTGTGAAATATATAAAGAGATTCAAAAGGTGTCAAAAATATGAGGAGCATGAAACGCTCTGAAAAATAGGAGCATAATGAAGCGGTGTTGAAAAACATGAAGAGCCTGAAAAGGCGTGAAAAATATGAAGAGCTTCAAAAGGTGTCATATATATGAGGAGCATGAAACGGTCTGAAAAATAGGAAGAGCCTGAAGTGGTATTCAAAAACATGAAGAGCCTGAAAAGATGTGAAAAACATGAAGAGCTTCAAATGGTGTGAAAAATACGAGGAGCATTAAACGGTTTGAAAAATAGGAGGAGCATGAAACGGTGTTCAAAAACATGAAGAGCCTGAAAAGCTGTGAAATATATGAAGAGTTTCAAAAGGTGTGAAATATATGAAGAGCTTCAAAAGGTGTGAAATACATGAGGAGCAGGAAACAGTCTGAAAAATAGGAGGAGCATGAAGCGGTGTTGAAAAACATGAAGAGCCTGAAAAGCTGTGAAAAATATTAAGAGCTTCAAAAGGTGTCAAAAATATGAGGAGCATGAAACGGTCTGGAAAATAGGAGGAGCATGAAACCGTGTTCAAAAACATGAAGAGCCTGAAAATGTGTGAAAAATATGAAGAGCTTCAAAAGGTGTGAAATACATGAGGAGCATGAAACGGTCTGAAAAATAGGAGGAGCATGAAGTGGTATTCAAAAACATGAAGAGCCTGAAAAGTTGTGAAAAAAATGAAGAGCTTCAAATGGTGTGAAAAATATGAGGAGCATTAAACGGTTTGAAAAATAGGAGGAGCATAAAACGGTGTTCAAAAACATGAAGAGCCTGAAAAGCTGTGAAATATATGAAGAGTTTCAAAAGGTGTGAAATATATGAAGAGCTTCAAAAGGTGTGAAATACATGAGGAGCAGGAAACAGTCTGAAAAATAGGAGGAGCATGAAGCGGTGTTGAAAAACATGAAGAGCCTGAAAAGCTGTGAAAAATATTAAGAGCTTCAAAAGGTGTCAAAAATATGAGGAGCATGAAACGGTCTGGAAAATAGGAGGAGCATGAAACCGTGTTCAAAAACATGAAGAGCCTGAAAATGTGTGAAAAATATGAAGAGCTTCAAAAGGTGTGAAATACATGAGGAGCATGAAACGGTCTGAAAAATAGGAGGAGCATGAAGCGGTGTTGAAAAACATGAAGAGCCTGAAAAGGTGTGAAAAATATGAAGAGCTTCAAAAGGTGTCAAATATATGAAGAGAAAGTTAAGATCTGAAAAATAGGAGGAGCATGAAGCGGTGTTGAAAAACATGAAGAGCCTGAAAAGCTGTGAAAAATATGAAGAGCATCAAAAACTGTCAAAATATGAGGAGCATGAAACGGTGTTCAAAAACATGAAACGCCTGCAAAGGTGTGAAATATATGAACAGCTTCAAAAGGTATCAAAAATAGGAGGAGCATGAAGCGGTGTTGAAAAACATGAAGACCCTGAAAAGGTGTGAAAAATATGAAGAGCTTCAAAAGGTGTCAAATATATGAGGAGCATGAAACGGTCTGAAAAATAGGAAGAGCATGAAGTGGTATTCAAAAACATGAAGAGCCTGAAAAGTTGTGAAAAAAATGAAGAGCTTCAAATGGTGTGAAAAATACGAGGAGCATTAAACGGTTTGAAAAATAGGAGGAGCATAAAACGGTGTTCAAAAACATGAAGAGCCTGAAAAGGTGTGAAATATATGAAGAGCTTCAAAAGGTGTCAAAAATAGAGGGGGCATGAAACTATCTGAAAAATAGGAGGAGCATGAAGCGGTATTGAAAAACATGAAGAACCTGAAAAGGTTTGAAAAATATGAAGAGCTTCAAAAGGTGTCAAAAATTTGAGGAGTATGAACCGGTTTGAAAAATAGGAGGAGCATGAAGCGGTGTTCAAAAACATGAAGAGCATGAAAAGGTGTGAAAAATATGAAGAGCTTCAAAAGGTGTCAAAAATATGAGGAGCATGAAACGATCTGAAAAATAGGAGCAGCATGAAACGGTGTGCAAAAACATGAAGAGCCTGAAAAGGTGTGAAAAATATGAAGAGCTTTAAAAGGTGTGAAATACATGAGGAGCATGAAACGGTCTGAAAAATAGGAGGAGCATGAAACCGTGTTCAAAAACATGAAGAGCCTGAAAATTTGTGAAAAATATGAAGAGCTTCACATGGTTGGAAATACATGAGGTGCATGAAACGGTGTTGAAAAACATGAAGAGCCTGAAAAGGTGGGTAAAATATGAAGAATTTCAAAAGGTGTCAAAAATTTGAGGAGCATGAAACGGTCTGAAAAATAGGAGGAGCATTAAACGGTGTTCAAAAACATAAAGAGCCTGAAATGGTGTGAAATATGAAGAGCTTCAAAAGGTGTCAAAAATAGGAGGAGCATGAAACAGTCAGAAAAATAGGAGGAGCATGAAGCGGTGTAAAAAACATGAAGACCCTGAAAAGGTGTGAAAAATATGAAGAGCTTCAAAAGGTGTCAAAAATATGAGGAGCATGAAACGGTTCGAAAAATAGGAGGAACATGAAGCGGTGTTCAAAAATATGAAGAGGCTCAAAAGGTGTGAAAAATATGAAGAGCTTCAAAAGGAGTCAAAAATATGAGGAGCATGAAACGGTCTGAAAAATAGGAGGAGCATGAAACGGTGTTCAAAAACATGTAGAGCATGAAAAGGTGTGAAAAATATGAAGAGCTTCAAAAGGTGTAAAAAATAGGAGGAGCATGAAACGGGCTGAGAAATAGGAGCAGCATTAAGCGGTGTAAAAAACATGAAGAGCCTGAAAAGGTGTGAAAGATATGAAGATCTTCAAAAGGTGTCAAAAATTTGAGGAGCATGAAACGGTCTGAAAAATAGGAGCAGCATGCAGCGTTGTAATAAACATGAAGAGCCTGAAAAGGTGTGAAAAATATGAAGAGCTTCAAAAGGTGGGAAAAATATGAGGAGCATGAAACGATCTGAAAAATAGGAGGAGCAAGAAGCAGTGTTGAAAAAAATGAAGAGCCTGAAAACGTTTGAAAAATATGAAGAGCTTCAAAAGGTGTGGAAAATATGAAGAGCTTCAAAATGTGTCAAAGTGAGATGAGCATGAAACGGTCTGAAAAATAGGAGGAGCATGAAGTGGTGTTGAAAAACATGAAGAGCCTGAAAATGTGTGAAATATATGAAGAGCTTCAAAAGTTGTCAGAAATGATAGAAACATGAAACGGTCTGAAAAATAGGATGAGCAAGAAGGGGTGTTGAAAAACATGAAGAGCCTGAAAACGTTTGAGAAATATGAAGAGATTCAAAAAGTGTGAAAAATATGAAGAGCTTCAAAAGGTGTCAAAAATGAGATGAGCCTGAAACAGTCCGAAAAATAGGAGGAGCCTGAAATCATGTTCAAAAACATGAAGAGCCTAAAAAGGTGTGAAAAATATAAAGAGCTTCAAAAGGTGTGAAATACATGAGGAGCATGAAACGGTCTGAAAAATAGGAGGAGCATGAAGTGGTGTTGAAAAACATGAAGAGCCTGAAAATGTGTGAAATATATGAAGAGCTTCAAAAGGTGTCAGAAATGAGAGGAGCATGAAACGGTCTGAAAAATAGGAGAAGCATGAAGTGGCTTTGAAAAACATGAAGAGCCTGAAAAGGTGTGAAAAATATGAAGAGCTTCAAAACGTGTCAATAATATGAGGAGCATGAAACGGTCTGAAAAATAGGAGGAGCAAGAAGCGGTGTTGAAAAGGATTAACAACCTGAAAACGTTTGATAATATGAAGAGCTTCAAAAGGTGTGGAAAATATGAAGAGCTTCAAAATGTGTCAAAAGCGAGATGAGTATGAAACGGTCTGAAAAATAGGAGGAGCATGAAGTGGTGTTGAAAAACATGAAGAGCCTGAAAATGTGTGAAATATATGAAGAGCTTCAAAATGTGTCAGAAATGAGAGAAGCATGAAACGGTCTGAAAAATAGGATGAGCAAGAAGGGGTGTTGAAAAACATGAAGAGCCTGAAAACTTTTGAGAAATATGAAGAGCTTCAAAAGGTGTGAAATATATGAAGAGCTTCAAAAGTTGTTAAAAATGAGATGAGCATGACACAGTTTGAAAAATAGGAGGAGCATGAAACCGTGTTCAAAAACATAAAGAGCCTATAAAGGTTGAAAAATATGAAGAGCTTCAAAAGGTGTGAAAAATACGAGGAGCATAAAACGGTCTGAAAAATAGGAGAAGCATGAAGTGGTGTTGAAAAACATGAAGAGCCTGAAAATGTGTGAAAAATATGAAGAGCTTCAAAAGGTGACAAAAATATGAGGAGCATGAATCGGTGTTGAAAAACATGAAGAGCCTGAAAATGCGTGAAATATATGAAGAGCTTCAAAAGGTGACAAAAATATGAGGAGCATGAAGCGGTGTTGAAAAACATGAAGAACATGAAAAGGTGTGAAAAATATGAAGAGCTTCAAAAGGTGTCAAAAATGAGATGAGCATGAAACGGTCTAAAAAATAGGAGGAGGATTAAGCGGTGTTCACAAACATGAAGAGCATGAAAAGGTGTGAAAAATATGAAGAGCTTCAAAAGGTGTCAAAAATATGAGGAGCATGAAACGGTCTGAAAAATAGGAGGAGAATGAAACGGTGTTCAAAAACATGAAGAGCCTGAAAAGGTGTGAAAAACATGAAGAGCTTTAAAAGGTGTGAAATACATGAGGAGCATGAAACGCTCTGAAAAATAGGAGGATCATGAAGCAGTGTTGAAAAACATGAAGAACCTGAAAAGGTGTGAAAAATATGAAGAGCTTCAAAAGGTGTCAAAATTATGAAGAGCTTCAAAGGTGTCAAAAATATGAGAAGCATGAAACGGTCTGAAAAATAGGAGGAGCATGAAGTGGCATTGAAAAACATGAAGAGACTGAAAAGGTGTGAAATATATGAAGAGCTTCAAAAGGTGTCAAAATTTTGAAGAGCTTCAAAGGTGTCAAAAATATGAGGAGCATGAAACGGTGTTCAAAAACATGGAAAGCAAAAAAGGTGTGAAAAATATGAAGAGCTTCAAAAGGTGTCAAAAATATGAGGAGCATGAAACGGTCTGAAAAATAGGAGGAAAATGAAACGGTGTTGAAAAACATGAAGAGCTTGAAAAGGTTTGAAAAATATGAAGAGCTTCAAAAGGTGTCAAAAATAGGAGGAGCATGAAGCGGTATGAAAAATAGGAGGAGCATAAACCGGTGTTGAAAAACATGAAGAGCCTGAAAAGGTGTGAAAAATATGAAGAGTTTGAAAATGTGACAAAAATATGAGGAGCAGGAAACGGTCTGAAAAATAGGAGCATGAAGTGGTGTTGAAAAACATGAAGAGCCTGAAAAGCTGTGAAAAATATGAAGAGCATCAAAAACTGTCAACATATGAGGAGCATGAAACGGTGTTCAAAAACATGAAACACCTGCAAAGGTGTGAAATATATGAACAGCTTCAAAAGGTATCAAAAATAGGAGGAGCATGAAGCGGTGTTGAAAAACATGAAGACCCTGAAAAGGTGTGAAAAATATGAAGAGCTTCAAAAGGTGTCAAATATATAATGAGCATGAAACGGTCTGAAAAATAGGAAGAGCATGAAGTGGTATTCAAAAACATGAAGAGCCTGAAAAGTTGTGAAAAATATGAAGAGCTTCAAATGGTGTGTAAAATATGAGGAGCATTAAACGGTTTGAAAAATAGGAGGAGCATAAAACGGTGTTCAAAAACATGAAGAGCCTGAAAAGGTGTGAAATATATGAAGAGCTTCAAAAGGTGTCAAAAATAGAGGGGGCATGAAACTATCTGAAAAATAGGAGGAGCATGAAGCGGTGTTGAAAAACATGAAGAACCTGAAAAGGTTTCAAAAATATGAAGAGCTTCAAAAGGTGTCAAAAATATGAGGAGTATGAACCGGTTTGAAAAATAGGAGGAGCATGAAGCGGTGTTCAAAAACATGAAGAGCATGAAAAGGTGTGAAAAAAATGAAGAGCTTCAAAAGGTGTCAAAAATATGAGGAGCATGAAACGATCTGAAAAATAGGAGCAGCATGAAACGGTGTGCAAAATCATGAAGAGCCTGAATAGGTGTGAAAAATATGAAGAGCTTTAAAAGGTGTGAAATACATGAGGAGCATGAAACGGTCTGAAAAATAGGAGGAGCATGAAACCGTGTTCAAAAACATGAAGAGCCTGAAAAGTTGGGAAAAATATGAAGAGCTTCACACGGTTGGAAATACATGAGGTGCATGAAACGGTGTTGAAAAACATGAAGAGCCTGAAAAGGTGGGTAAAATATGAAGAACTTCAAAAGGTGTCAAAAATATGAGGAGCATGAAACGGTCTGAAAAATAGGAGGAGCATTAAACAGTGTTCACAAACATAAAGAGCCTGAAATGGTGTGAAATATGAAGAGCTTCAAAAGGTGTCAAAAATAGGAGGAGCATGAAACAGTCAGAAAAATAGGAGGAGCATGAAGCGGTGTAAAAAACATGAAGACCCTGAAAAGGTGTGAAAAATATGAAGAGCTTCAAAAGGTGTCAAAAATATGAGGAGCATGAAACGGTTCGAAAAATAGGAGGAACATGAAGCGGTGTTCAAAAACATGAAGAGGCTCAAAAGGTGTGAAAAATATGAAGAGCTTCAAAAGGAGTCAAAAATATGAGGAGCATGAAACGGTCTGAAAAATAGGAGGAGCATGAAACGGTGTTCAAAAACATGTAGATCATGAAAAGGTGTGAAAAATATGAAGAGCTTCAAAAGGTGTAAAAAATAGGAGGAGCATGAAACGGGCTGAGAAATAGGAGCAGCATTAAGCGGTGTAAAAAACATGAAGAGCCTGAAAAGGTGTGAAAGATATGAAGATCTTCAAAAGGTGTCAAAAATTTGAGGAGCATGAAACGGTCTGAAAAATAGGAGCAGCATGCAGCGTTGTAATAAACATGACGAGCCTGAAAAGGTGTGAAAAATATGAAGAGCTTCAAAAGGTGTGAAAAATATGAGGAGCATGAAACGATCTGAAAAATAGGAGGAGCAAGAAGCAGTGTTGAAAAAAATGAAGAGCCTGAAAACGTTTGAAAAATATGAAGAGCTTCAAAAGGTGTGGAAAATATGAAGAGCTTCAAAATGTGTCAAAGTGAGATGAGCATGAAACGGTCTGAAAAATAGGAGGAGCATGAAGTGGTGTTGAAAAACATGAAGAGCCTAAAAATGTGTGAAATATATGAAGAGCTTCAAAAGTTGTCAGAAATGATAGAAACATGAAACGGTCTGAAAAATAGGATGAGCAAGAAGGGGTGTTGAAAAACATGAAGAGCCTGAAAACGTTTGAGAAATATGAAGAGATTCAAAAAGTGTGAAAAATATGAAGAGCTTCAAAAGGTGTCAAAAATGAGATGAGCCTGAAACAGTCCGAAAAATAGGAGGAGCCTGAAATCATGTTCAAAAACATGAAGAGCCTAAAAAGGTGTGAAAAATATAAAGAGCTTCAAAAGGTGTGAAATACATGAGGAGCATGAAACGGTCTGAAAAATAGGAGGAGCATGAAGTGGTGTTGAAAAACATGAAGAGCCTGAAAATGTGTGAAATATATGAAGAGCTTCAAAAGGTGTCAGAAATGAGAGGAGCATGAAACGGTCTGAAAAATAGGAGAAGCATGAAGTGGCTTTGAAAATCATGAAGAGCTTCAAAACGTGTCAAAAATATGAGGAGCATGAAACGGTCTGAAAAATAGGAGGAGCAAGAAGCGGTGTTGAAAAGGATTAAGAACCTGAAAACGTTTGATAATATGAAGAGCTTCAAAAGGTGTGGAAAATATGAAGAACTTCAAAATGTGTCAAAAGCGAGATGAGTATGAAACGGTCTGAAAAATAGGAGGAGCATGAAGTGGTGTTGAAAAACATGAAGAGCCTGAAAATGTGTGAAATATATGAAGAGCTTCAAAATGTGTCAGAAATGAGAGAAGCATGAAACGGTCTGAAAAATAGGATGAGCAAGAAGGGGTGTTGAAAAACATGAAGAGCCTGAAAACGTTTGAGAAATATGAAGAGATTCAAAAGGTGTGAAAAATATGAAGAGCTTCAAAAGGTGTCAAAAATGAGATGAGCATGAAACAGTCCGAAAAATAGGAGGAGCATGAAACCGTGTTCAAAAACATAAAGAGCCTAAAAAGGTTGAAAATTATGAAGAGCTTCAAAAGGTGTGAAAAATACGAGGAGCATAAAACGGTCTGAAAAATAGGAGAAGCATGAAGTGGTGTTGAAAAACATGAAGAGCCTGAAAACGTGTGAAATATATGAAGAGCTTCAAAAGGTGACAAAAATATGAGGAGCATGAATCGGTGTTGAAAAACATGAAGAGCTTGAAAATGTGTGAAAAATATGAAGAGCTTCAAAAGGTGTTAAAAATATGAGGAGCATGAAACGGTCTGAAATATAGGAAAAGCATGAAGCGGTGTTGAAAAACATGAAGAACATGAAAAGGTGTGAAAAATATGAAGAGCTTCAAAAGGTGCCAAAATATGAGGAGCATGAACAGGTCTGAAAAATAGGAGGAGGATTAAGCGGTGTTCACAAACATGAAGAGCATGAAAAGGTGTGAAAAATATGAAGAGCTTCAAAAGGTGTCAAAAATATGAGGAGCATGAAACGGTCTGAAAAATAGGAGGAGAATGAAACGGTGTTCAAAAACATGAAGAGCCTGAAAAGGTGTGAAAAATATGAAGAGCTTTAAAAGGTGTGAAATACATGAGGAGCATGAAACGCTCTGAAAAATAGGAGGATCATGAAGCAGTGTTGAAAAACATGAAGAACCTGAAAAGGTGTGAAAAATATGAAGAACTTCAAAAGGTGTCAAAATTATGAGAAGCATGAAACGGTCTGAAAAATAGGAGGAGCATTAAGTGGCATTGAAAAACATGAAGAGACTGAAAAGGTGTGAAATATATGAAGAGCTTCAAAAGGTGTCAAAATTTTGAAGAGCTTCAAAGGTGTCAAAAATATGAGGAGCATGAAACGGTGTTCAAAAACATGGAAAGCAATTAAAGGTGTGAAAAATATGAAGAGCTTCAAAAGGTGTCAAAAATATGAGGAGCATGAAACGGTCTGAAAAATAGGAGGAAAATGAAGCGGTGTTGAAAAACATGAAGAGCTTGAAAAGGTTTGAAAAATATGAAGAGCTTCAAAAGGTGTCAAAAATAGGAGGAGCATGAAGCGGTATGAAAAATAGGAGGAGCATAAACCGGTGTTGAAAAACATGAAGAGCCTGAAAAGGTGTGAAAAATATGAAGAGTTTGAAAATGTGACAAAAATATGAGGAGCAGGAAACGGTCTGAAAAATAGGAGCATGAAGTGGTGTTGAAAAACATGAAGAGCCTGAAAAGCTGTGAAAAATATGAAGAGCATCAAAAACTGTCAACATATGAGGAGCATGAAACGGTGTTCAAAAACATGAAACGCCTGCAAAGGTGTGAAATATATGAACAGCTTCAAAAGGTATCAAAAATAGGAGGAGCATGAAGCGGTGTTGAAAAACATGAAGACCTTGAAAAGGTGTGAAAAATATGAAGAGCTTCAAAAGTTGTGAAAGATAGGAGGAGCATGAAACGGACTGAAAAATAGCAGGAGCATGAAGCGATGTTCAAAAACATGAAGAGCCTGAAAAGGTGTGAAAAATATGAAGAGCTTCAAAAGGTGTGAAATACATGAGGAGCATGAAACTCTCTGAAAAATAGGAGGCGTTTGAAGCGGTTTTGAAAAACATGAAGAGTCTGAAAACGTGTGAAAATATGAAGAGCTTCAAAAATATGAAAAATATGAAGGGCTTCAAAAGGTGTGGAAAATATGAAGAGCTTCAAAATGTGTCAAAAGTGAGATGAGCATGAAACGGTCTGAAAAATAGGAGGAGCATGAAGTGGTGTTGAAAAACATGAAGAGCCTGAAAATGTGTGAAATATATGAAGAGCTTCAAAAGTTGTCAGAAATGATAGAAACATGAAACGGTCTGAAACATAGGATGAGCAAGAAGGGGTGTTGAAAAACATGAAGAGCCTGAAAACGTTTGAGAAATATGAAGAGATTCAAAAGGTGTGAAAAATATGAAGAGCTTCAAAAGGTGTCAAAAATGAGATGAGCATGAAACAGTCCGAAAAATAGGAGGATCCTGAAATCGTGTTCAAAAACATGAAGAGCCTAAATAGGTGTGAAAAATATAAAGTGCTTCAAAAGGTGTGAAATACATGAGGAGCATGAAACGGTCTGAAAAATAGGAGGAGGATGAAGTGGTGTTGAAAAACATGAAGAGCCTGAAAATGTGTGAAATATATGAAGAGCTTCAAAAGGTGTCAGAAATGAGAGGAGCATGAAACGGTCTGAAAAATAGGAGAAGCATGAAGTGGCTTTGAAAAACATGAAGAGCCTGAAAAGGTGTGAAAAATATGAAGAGCTTCAAAAGGTGTCAAAAATATGAGGAGAATGAAACGGTCTGAAAAATAGAAGGAGCATGAAACGGTGTTCAAAAACATGAAGAGCCTGAAAAGTTGTGAAAAATATGAAGAGCTTTAAGAGGTGCGAAATACATGAGGATCATGAAACGGTCTGAAAAATAGGAGGAGCAAGAAACCGTGTTCAAAAACATGAAGAGCCTGAAAAGTTGTGAAAAATATGAAGAGCTTTAAACGGTTGGAAATACATGAGGAGCATGAAACGGTGTTGAAAAACATGAAGAGCCTGAAAAGGTGGGTAAAATATGAGGAGCTTCAAAAGGTGTGAAATAGATGAGGAGCATGAATCGGTCTGAAAAATAGGAGGAGCATGAAGTGGTGTTTAAAAACATGAAGAGACTGAATAGGTGTGAAAAATATGAAGAGCTTCCAAAGGTGTCAAAATATGAGGAGCATGAAACGGTCTGAAACATAGGAGGAGCAAGAAGGGGTGTTGAAAAACATGAAGAGCCTGAAAATGTGTGAAAAATATGAAGATCTTCAAAACGTGTCAAAATATGAGGAGCATGAAACAGTCTGAAAAACAGGAGGATCATGAAGCCGTGTTGAAAAACATGGGTAGCCTGCAGAGGTGTGAAAAATATGAAGAGCTTCAAAAGGTTGGAAATACATGAGGAGCATGAAACGGTGTTGAAAAACATGAAGAGCCTGAAAAGGTGGGTAAAATATGAGGAGCTTCAAAAGGTGTGAAATAGATGAGGAGCATGAATCGGTCTGAAATATAGGAGGAGCATGAAGTGGTGTTTAAAAACATGAAGAGACTGAATAGGTGTGAAAAATATGAAGAGCTTCCAAACGTGTCAAAATATGAGGAGCATGAAACGGTCTGAAACATAGGAGGAGCATGAATCGGTGTTGAAAAACATGAAGAGCCTGAAAAGGTGTGAAAAATATGAAGAGGTTCAAAAGGTATGAAAAATATGACGAGTTGATACGGTCTGAAAAATAGGAGGAGCATGAAGCTCTGTTCAAAAACATGAAGATGCTGAAAAGTTGTGAAAAATATGAAAAGCTTCAAAAGTTGTCAAAAATATTAGGAGCATGAAACATTCTGAAAAATAGGAGGATCATGAAGCGGTGTTCAAAATCATGAAGAGGCTGAAAAGGTGTGAAAAATATGAAGAGCTTCAAAACGTGTGAAATACATGAGGAGCATGAAAAAGTCTGAAAAATAGGAGGAGCATCAAGCGGTGTTCAAAAACATGAAGAGCCTGAAAAGGTGTGAAAAATATGAAGAGCTTCAAAAGGTGTGAAAAATAGGAGGAGCCTGAAACGGGCTGAAAAATAGCAGGAGCATGAAGCGGTGTTCAAATACATGAAGAGCCTGAAAAGGTGTGAAAAATATGAAGAGCTTCAAAAAATGTCAAAAATATGAGGAGCATTAAACGGTCTGAAAAATAGGAGCAGCATGAAACGGTGTTCAAAAACATGAACAGCCTGAAAAGGTGTGGAAAATATGAAGAGCTTCAAAAGGTGTGAAATACATGAGGAGCATGAAACTCTCTGAAAAATAGGAGGAGCATGAAGCGGTTTTGAAAAACATGAAGAGTCTGAAAACGTGTGAAAATATGAAGAGCTTCAAAAATATGAAAAATATGAAGAGCTTCAAAAGGTGTGGAAAATATGAAGAGCTTCAAAATGTGTCAAAAGTGAGATGAGCATGAAACGGTCTGAAAAATAGGAGGAGCATGAAGTGGTGTTGAAAAACATGAAGAGCCTGACAACGTGTGAAATATATGAAGAGCTTCAAAAGGTGTCAAAAATATGAGGAGCATGAACCGGTCTGAAAAAGAAGAGGAGCATGAAGCGGTGTTCAAAAACATGAAGAGCATGAAAAGGTGTGAAAAATATGAAGAGCTTCAAAAGGTGTAAAAAATAGGAGGAGCATGAAACGGTCTGAAAAATAGGAGCAGCATGAAGCGGTGTAAAAAACATGAAGAGCCTGAAAAGGTGTGAAAGATATGAAGATCTTCAAAAGGTGTCAAAAATAAGAGGAGCATGAAACGGTCTTAAAAATAGGAGCAGCATCAAGCGGTGTAATAAACATGAAGAGCCTGAAAAGGTGTGAAAAATATGAAGAGCTTCAAAAGGTGTGAAAAAAATGAAGAGCTTCAAAATGTGTCAAAAATATGAGGAGCATGAAAAGATCTGAAAAATAGTAGCAGCATGAAACGGTGTTCAAAGACATGAAGAGCCTGAAAAGGTGTGAAAAATATGAAGAGCTTCAAAACGTGTCAAAAATATGAGGAGCATGAAACGATCTGAAAAATAGGAGGAGCAAGAAGCAGTGTTGAAAAACATGAAGAGCCTGAAAACGTTTGAAAAATATGAAGAGCTACAAAATGTGTCAAAAGCGAGATGAGTATGAAACGGTCTGAAAAATAGGAGGAGCATGAAGTGGTGTTGAAAAACATGAAGAGCCAGAAAATGTGTGAAATATATGAAGAGCTTCAAAATGTGTCAGAAATGAGAAAAGCATGAAACGGTCTGAAAAATAGGATGAGCAAGGAGGGGTGTTGAAAAACATGAAGAGCCTGAAAACGTTTGAGAAATAAGAAGAGCTTCAAAAGTTGTGAAAAATATGAAGAGCTTCAAAAGTTGTTAAAAATGAGATGAGCATGACACAGTTTGAAAAATAGGAGGAGCATGAAACCGTGTTCAAAAACATAAAGAGCCTAAAAAGGTTGAAAAATATGAAGAGCTTCAAAAGGTGTGAAAAATACGAGGAGCATAAAACGGTCTGAAAAATAGGAGAAGCATGAAGTGGTGTTGAAAAACATGAAGAGCCTGAAAACGTGTGAAATATATGAAGAGCTTCAAAAGGTGTCAAAAATATGAGGAGCATGAATCGGTGTTGAAAAACATGAAGAGCCTGAAAATGTGTGAAAAATATGAAGAGCTTCAAAAGGTGTCAAAAATATGAGGAGCATGAAACGGTCTGAAATATAGGAGAAGCATGAAGCGGTGTTGAAAAACATGAAGAACATGAAAAGGTGTGAAAAATATGAAGAGCTTCAAAAGGTGTCAAAATATGAGGAGCATGAACAGGTCTGAAAAATAGGAGGAGGATTAAGCGGTGTTCAAAAACATGAAGAGCATGAAAAGGTGTGAAAAATATGAAGAGCTTCAAAAGGTGTCAAAAATATGAGGAGCATGAAACGGTCTGAAAAATAGGAGGAGAATGAAACGGTGTTCAAAAACATGAAGAGCCTGAAAAGGTGTGAAAAATATGAAGAGCTTTAAAAGGTGTGAAATACATGAGGAGCATGAAACGGTCTGAAAAATAGGAGAGGAATGAAACCGTGTTCAAAAACATGAAGAGCCTGAAAAGTTGTGAAAAATATGAAGAGCTTCAAACGGTTGGAAATACATGAGGACCATGAAACGGTGTTGAAAAACATGAAGAGCCTGAAAAGGTGGGTAAAATATGAAGAGCTTCAAAAGGTGTCAAAAATATGAGGAGCATGAAACGGTCTGAAAATTAGGAGGAACACAAGTGGTGTTCAAAAACATGAAGAGCCTGAAAAGGTGGGAAAAATATGAAGAGATTCAAAAGGTGTCAAAAATATGAGGAGCATGAATCGGAGTTGAAAAACATGAAGAGCCTGAAAAGGTGTGAAAAATATGAAGAGCTTCAAAAGGTGTCAAAAATGAGACTAGAATGAAACGGTCTGAAAAATAGGAGGAGCAAGAAGCGGTGTTGAAAAAGATTAAGAACCTGAAAACGTTTGATAATATGAAGAGCTTCAAAAGGTGTTGAAAATATGAAGAGCTTCAAAATGTGTCAAAAGCGAGATGAGTATGAAACGGTCTGAAAAATAGGAGGAGCATGAAGTGGTGTTGAAAAACATGAAGAGCCTGAAAATGTGTGAAATATATGAAGAGCTTCAAAATGTGTCAGAAATGAGAAAAGCATGAAACGGTCTGAAAAATAGGATGAGCAAGAAGGGGTGTTGAAAAACATGAAGAGCCTGAAAACGTGTGAAATATATGAAGAGCTTCAAAATGTGTCACAAATATTAGGAGCATGAAACGGTCTGAAAATTAGGAGGAACACAAGTGGTGTTCAAAAACATGAAGAGCCTGAAAAGGTGGGAAAAATATGAAGAGATTCAAAAGGTGTCAAAAATATGAGGAACATGAATCGGTGTTGAAAAACATGAAGAGCCTGAAAAGGTGTGAAAAATATGAAGAGCTTCAAAAGGTGTCAAAAATGAGACTAGAATGAAACGGTCTGGAAAATAGGACGAGCATGAAGCGGTGTTGAAAACATGGGGAGCCTGAAAAGGTGTGAAAAATATGAAGAGCTTTAAAAGGTGTGAAATACATGAGGAGCATGAAACGGTCTGAAAAATAGGAGGAGCATGAAACCGTGTTCAAAAAAATGAAGAGCCTGAAAAGTTGTGAAAAATATGAAGAGCTTCAAACGGTTGGAAATACATGAGGAGCATGACGGTGTTGAAAAACATGAAGAGCCTGAAAAGGTGGGTAAAATATGAAGAGCTTCAAAAGGTGTCAAAAATATGAGGAGCATGAAACGGTCTGAAAAATAGGAGGAGCATTAAACGGTGTTCAAAAACATGAAGAGCCTGAAATGGTGTGAAATATGAAGAGCTTCAAAAGGTGTCAAAAATAGGAGGAGCATGAAACAGTCTGAAAAATAGGAGGAGCATGAAGCGGTGTAAAAAACATGAAGAGCCTGAAAAGGTGTGAAAAATATGAAGAGCTTCAAAACGTGTCAAAAATATGAGGAGCATGAAACGGTCCGAAAAATAGGAGGAGCAAGAAGCGGTTTTGAAAAAGATTAAGAGCCTGAAAACGTTTGAAAAATATGAAGAGCTTCAAAAGGTGTGGAAAATATGAAGAGCTTCAAAATGTGTCAAATGCGAGATGAGTATGAAACGGTCTGAAAAATAGGAAGAGCATGAAGTGGTGTTGAAAAACATGAAGAGCCTGAAAATGTGTGAAATATATGAAGAGCTTCAAAATGTGTCAGAAATGAGAGAAGCATGAAACGGTCTGAAAAATAGAATGAGCAAGAAGGGGTGTTGAAAAACATGAAGAGCCTGAAAAGGTGGGTAAAATATGAAGAGCTTCAAAAGGTGTCAAAAATATGAGGAGCATGAACCGGTCTGAAAAAGAAGAGGAGCATGAAGCGGTGTTCAAAAACATGAAGAGCATGAAAAGGTGTGAAAAATATGAAGAGCTTCAAAAGGTGTAAAAAATAGGAGGAGCATGAAACGGTCTGAAAAATAGGAGCAGCATGAAGCGGTGTAAAAAACATGAAGAGCCTGAAAAGGTGTGAAAGATATGAAGGTCTTCAAAAGGTGTCAAAAATATGAGGAGCATGAAACGGACTTAAAAATAGGAGCAGCATCAAGCGGTGTAATAAACATGAAGAGCCTGAAAAGGTGTGAAAAATATGAAGAGCTTCAAAAGGTGTGAAAAAAATGAAGAGCTTCAAAATGTGTCAAAAATATGAGGAGCATGAAAAGATCTGAAAAATAGGAGCAGCATGAAACCGTGTTCAAAGACATGAAGAGCCGGAAAAGGTGTGAAAAATATGAAGAGCTTCAAAACGTGTCAAAAATATGAGGAGCATGAAACGATCTGAAAAATAGGAGGAGCAAGAAGCAGTGTTGAAAAAAATGAAGAGCCTGAAAACGTTTGAAAAATATGAAGAGCTTCAAAATGTGTCAAAAGCGAGATGAGTATGAAACGGTCTGAAAAATAGGAGGAGCATGAAGTGGTGTTGAAAAACATGAAGAGCCTGAAAATGTGTGAAATATATGAAGAGCTTCAAAATGTGTCAGAAAAGAGAGAAGCATGAAACGGTCTGAAAAATAGGATGAACAAGGAGGGGTGTTGAAAAACATGAAGAGCCTGAAAACGTTTGAGAAATATGAAGAGCTTCAAAAGGTGTGAAAAATATGAAGAGCTTCAAAAGTTGTTAAAAATGAGATGAGCATGACACAGTTTGAAAAATAGGAGGAGCATGAAACCGTGTTCAAAAACATGAAGAGCTTAAGAAGGTTGAAAAATATGAAGAGCTTCAAAAGGTGTGAAAAATACGAGGAGCATAAAACGGTCTGAAAAATAGGAGAAGCATGAAGTGGTGTTGAAAAACATGAAGAGCCTGAAAACGTGTGAAATATATGAAGAGCTTCAAAAGGTGTCAAAAATATGAGGAGCATGAATCGGTGTTGAAAAACATGAAGAGCCTGAAAATGCGTGAAAAATATGATGAGCTTCAAAAGGTGTCAAAAATATGAGGAGCATGAAACGGTCTGAAAAATAGGAGAAGCATGAAACGGTGTTGAAAAACATGAAGAACATCAAAAGGTGTGAAAAATATGAAGAGCTTCAAAAGGTGTCAAAAATATGAGGAGCATGAACCGGTCAGAAAAATAGGAGGAGCATGAAGTGGTGTTCAAAAACCTGAAGAGCATGAAAAGGTGTGAAAAATATGAAGAGCTTCAAAAGGTGTCAAAAATATGAGGAGCATGAACCGGTCTGAAAAATAGGAGGAGCATGAAGCGGTGTTCAAAAACATGAAAAGCCTGAAAAGGTGTGAAAAATATGAAGAGTTTCAAAAGGTGTCAAAAATATGAGGAGCATGAAACGGTCTGAAAAATAGGAGCATGAAACGGTCTGAAAAATGGGAGGAGCATGAAGCGGTGTTGAAAAACAAGAAGAGCCTGAAAATGTGTGAAAAACATGAAGAGCTTAAAAGTTGTGAGAAATATGAAGAGCTTCAAAAGGTGTCAAAAATGAGACGAGCATGAAACGGTCTGGAAAATAGGACGAGCATGAAGCGGTGTTGAAAACATGAAGAGCCAGAAAAGGTGTGGAAAATATGAAGAGCTTCAAAAAGTGTCAAAAATATGAAGAGCATGAAACGGTCTGGAAAATAGGACGAGCATGAAGTGATGTTGAAAAACATGAAGAGCCTAAAAAGGTGTGAAAAATATGAAGAGCTTCAAAACGTGTCAAAAATATGAGGAGCATGAAACGGTCTGAAAAATAGGAGGAGAATGAAACGGTGTTCAAAAACATGAAGAGCCTGAAAATGTGTGAAAAATATGAAGAGCATTAAAAGGTGTGAAATACATGAGGAGCATGAAACGGTCTGAAAAATAGGAGGAGCATGAAACCGTGTTCAAAAACATGAAGAGCCTGAAAAGTTGTGAAAAATATGAAGAGCTTCAAACGGTTGGAAATACATGAGGAGCATGAAACGGTCTGAAAAATAGGAGGAGAATGAAACGGTGTTCAAAAACATGAAGAGCCTGAAAATGTGTGAAAAATATGAAGAGCTTTAAAAGGTGTGAAATACATGAGGAGCATGAAACGGTCTGGAAAATAGGAAGAGCATGAAGCGGTGTTGAAAAACATGAAGAGCCTGAAAAGGTGAATAAAATATGAAGAGCTTCAAAAGGTGTCAATAATATGAGGAGCATGAAATGGTCTGAAAAATAGGAGAAGCATGAAGTGGTGTTGAAAACATGAAGAGCCTGAAAACGTGTGAAAAATATGAAGAGCTTCAAAAGGTGTGAAAAATGTGAAGAGCTTCAACAGCTGATCTAAATAAGATGAGATTGAAACGGTCTGAAAAATAGGAGGAGCATGGAGCGGTGTTGGAAATCATGAAGAGTATGAAAAGGTGTGAAAAACATGAAGAGCTTCAAAAGGTGTCAAAAATATGAGGAGCATGAAACGGTCTGAAAAATAGGAGGAACATGAAGCGGTGTTGAAAAACATGAAGAGCCTGAAAAGGTGTGAAAAATATGAAGAGCTTCAAAAGGTGTGAAAGATAGGAGGAGCATGAAACGGGCTGAAAAATAGCAGGAGCATGAAGCGATGTTCAAAAACATGAAGAGCCTGAAAAGGTGTGAAAAATATGAAGAGCTTCAAAAGGTGTGAAATACATGAGGAGCATGAAACTCTCTGAAAAATAGGAGGGGTTTGAAGCGGTTTTGAAAAACATGAAGAGTCTGAAAACGTGTGAAAATATGAAGAGCTTCAAAAATATGAAAAATATGAAGAGCTTCAAAAGGTGTGGAAAATATGAAGAGCTTCAAAATGTGTCAAAAGTGAGATGAGCATGAAACGGTCTGAAAAATAGGAGGAGCATGAAGTGGTGTTGAAAAACATGAAGAGCCTGAAAATGTGTGAAATATATGAAGAGCTTCAAAAGTTGTCAGGAATGATAGAAACATGAAACGGTCTGAAAAATAGGATGAGCAAGAAGGGGTGTTGAAAAACATGAAGAGCCTGAAAACGTTTGAGAAATATGAAGAGACTCAAAAGGTGTGAAAAATATGAAGAGCTTCAAAAGGTGTCAAAAATGAGATGAGCATGAAACAGTCCGAAAAATAGGAGGAGCCTGAAATCGTGTTCAAAAACATTAAGAGCCTAAAAAGGTGTGAAAAATATAAAGAGCTTCAAAAGGTGTGAAATACATGAGGAGCATGAAACGGTCTGAAAAATAGGAGGAGCATGAAGTGGTGTTGAAAAACATGAAGAGCCTGAAAATGTGTGAAATATATGAAGAGCTTCAAAAGGTGTCAGAAATGAGAGGAGCATGAAACGGTCTGAAAAATAGGAGAAGCATGAAGTGGCTTTGAAAAACATGAAGAGCCTGAAAAGGTGTGAAAAATATGAAGAGCTTCAAAAGGTGTCAAAAATATGAGGAGCATGAAACGGTCTGAAAAATAGGAGGAGCATGAAACGGTGTTCAAAAACATGAAGAGCCTGAAAAGTTGTGAAAAATATGAAGAGCTTTAAGAGGTGCGGAATACATGAGGAGCATGAAACGGTCTGAAAAATAGGAGGAGCAAGAAACCGTGTTCAAAAACATGAAGAGCCTGAAAAGTTGTGAAAAATATGAAGAGCTTCAAACGGTTGGAAATACATGAGGAGCATGAAACGGTGTTGAAAAACATGAAGAGCCTGAAAAGGTGGGTAAAATATGAAGAGCTTCAAAAGGTGTGAAATAGATGAGGAGCATGAATCGGTCTGAAAAATAGGAGGAGCATGAAGTGGTGTTTAAAAACATGAAGAGACTGAATAGGTGTGAAAAATATGAAGAGTTTCCAAAGGTGTCAAAATATGAGGAGCATGAAACGGTCTGAAACAGAGGAGGAGCATGACTCGGTTTTGAAAAACATGAAGAGCCTGAAAATGTGTGAAAAATATGAAGATCTTCAAAACGTGTCAAAATATGAGGAGCATGAAACAGTCTGAAAAACAGGAGGATCATGAAGCCGTGTTGAAAAACATGGGGAGCCTGCAGAGGTGTGAAAAATATGAAGAGCTTCAAAAGGTTGGAAATACATGAGGAGCATGAAACGGTCTGGAAAATAGGAGAAGCATGAAGTGGTGTTGAAAAACATGAAGAGCCTGAAAACGTGTGAAAAATATGAAGAGCTTCAAAAGTTGTGAAAAATATGAAGAGCTTCAAAAGGTGATAAAAATGAGATGAGCATGAAACGGTCTGAAAAATAAGAGGATCATGAAGCGGTGTTGGAAATCATGAAGAGTCTGAAAAGGTGTGAAATATATTAAGAGCTTCAAAAGGTGTCAAAAATATGAGGAGCATGAAACGGTCTGAAAAATAGGAGGAGAATGAAGCGGTGTTGAAAAACATGAAGAACCTGAAAAGGTGTGAAAAATATGAAGAGCTTCAAAAGGTGTCAAAACTATGAGGAGAAAGAAACGGTCTGAAAAATAGGAGGAGCATGAAAGGGTGTTCAAATGCATGAAGAGCCTGAAAAGGTGTGAAAAATATGAAGAGCTTCAAAAGGTGTAAAATACATGAGGAACATGAAACGGTCTGGAAAATAGGAGGAGCATGAAGTTGTGTTGAAAAACATGAAGAGACTGAAAAGGTGTGAAAAATATGAAGAGGTTCAAAAGGTGTGAAAAATATGACGAGTATGATACGGTCTGAAAAATAGGAGGAGCATGAAGCTCTGTTCAAAAACATGAAGATCCTGAAAAGTTGTGAAAAATATGAAAAGCTTCAAAAGTTGTCAAAAATATTAGGAGCATGAAACATTCTGAAAAAAAGGAGGATCATGAAGCGGTGTTCAAAATCATGAAGAGGCTGAAAAGGTGTGAAAAATATGAAGAGCTTTAAAACGTGTGAAATACATGAGGAGCATGAAAAAGTCTAAAAATAGGAGGAGCATCAAGCGGTGTTCAAAAACATGAAGAGCCTGAAAAGGTGTGAAAAATATGAAGAGCTTCAAAAGGTGTGAAAAATAGGAGGAGCATGAAACGGGCTGAAAAATAGCAGGAGCATGAAGCGGTGTTCAAATACATGAAGAGCCTGAAAAGGTGTGAAAAATATGAAGAGCTTCAAAAAATGTCAAAAATATGAGGAGCATTAAACGGTCTGAAAAATAGGAGCAGCATGAAACGGTGTTCAAAAACATGAAGAGCCTGAAAAGGTGTGGAAAATATGAAGAGCTTCAAAAGGTGTGAAATACATGAGGAGCATGAAACTCTCTGAAAAATAGGAGGAGCATGAAGCGGTTTTGAAAAACATGAAGAGTCTGAAAACGTGTGAAAATATGAAGAGCTTCAAAAATATGAAAAATATGAAGAGCTTCAAAAGGTGTGGAAAATATGAAGAGCTTCAAAATGTGTCAAAAGTGAGATGAGCATGAAACGGTCTGAAAAATAGGAGGAGCATGAAGTGGTGTTGAAAAACATGAAGAGCCTGAAAATGTGTGAAATATATGAAGAGCTTCAAAAGTTGTCAGAAATGATAGAAACATGAAACGGTCTGAAAAATAGGATGAGCAAGAAGTGGTGTTGAAAAACATGAAGAGCCTGAAAACGTTTGAGAAATATGAAGAGATTCAAAAGGTGTGAAAAATATGAAGAGCTTCAAAAGGTGTCAAAAATGAGATGAGCATGAAACAGTCCGAAAAATAGGAGGAGCCTGAAATCGTGTTCAAAAACATGAAGAGCCTAAAAAGGTGTGGAAAATATGAAGAGCTTCAAAAGGTGTGAAATACATGAGGAGCATGAAACGGTCTGAAAAATAGGAGGAGCATGAAGTGGTGTTGAAAAACATGAAGAGCCTGAAAATGTGTGAAATATATGAAGAGCTTCAAAAGGTGTCAGAAATGAGAGGAGCATGAAACGGTCTGAAAAATAGGAGAAGCATGAAGTGGCTTTGAAAAACATGAAGAGCCTGAAAAGGTGTGAAAAATATGAAGAGCTTCAAAAGGTGTCAAAAATATGAGGAGCATGAAACGGTCTGAAAAATACGAGGAGCATGAAACGGTGTTCAAAAACATGAAGAGCCTGAAAAGGTGTGAAAGATATGAAGACCTTCAAAAGGTGTCAAAAATATGAGGAGCATGAAACGGTCTGAAAAATAGGAGGAGCATGAAGTTGTGTTGAAAAACATGAAGAGCCTGAAAATGTGTGAAATATATGAAGAGCTTCAAAATGTGTCCTAAATGAGAGAAGCATGAAACGGTCTGAAAAATAGGATAGGCAAGAAGGGGTGTTGAAAAACATGAAGAGCCTGAAAACGTTTGAGAAATATGAAGAGCTTCAAAAGGTGTGAAAAATATGAAGATTTCAAAAGTTGTTAAAAATGAGATGAGCATGACACAGTTTTAAAAATAGAAGGAGCATGAAACCGTGTTCAAAAACATGAAGAGCCTAAAAAGGTTGAAAAATATGAAGAGCTTCAAAAGGTGTGAAAAATACGAGGAGCATAAAACGGTCTGAAAAAGAGGAGAAGCATGAAGTGGTGTTGAAAAACATGAAGAGCCTGAAAACGTGTGAAATATATGAAGAGATTCAAAAGGTGTGAAAAATATGAAGACTTCAAAAGTTGTTAAAAATGAGATGAGCATGACACAGTTTTAAAAATAGAAGGAGCATGAAACCGTGTTCAAAAACATGAAGAGCCTAAAAAGGTAGAAAAATATGAAGAGCTTCAAAAGGTGTGAAAAATACGAGGAGAATGAAACGGTCTGAAAAATAGGAGGAACACAAGTGGTGTTCAAAAACATGAAGAGCCTGAAAAGGTGTGAAAAATATGAAGAGATTCAAAAGGTGTCAAAAATATGAGGAGCATGAATCGGTGTTGAAAAACATGAAGAGCCTGAAAATGTGTGAAAAATATGAAGATCTTCAAAACGTGTCAAAATATGAGGAGCATGAAACAGTCTGAAAAACAGGAGGATCATGAAGCCGTGTTGAAAAACATGGGGAGCCTGCAGAGGTGTGAAAAATATGAAGAGCTTCAAAAGGTTGGAAATACATGAGGAGCATGAAACGGTCTGGAAAATAGGAGAAGCATGAAGTGGTGTTGAAAAACATGAAGAGCCTGAAAACGTGTGAAAAATATGAAGAGCTTCAAAAGTTGTGAAAAATATGAAGAGCTTCAAAAGGTGATAAAAGTGAGATGAGCATGAAACGGTCTGAAAAATATGAGGAGCATGAAGCGGTGTTGGAAATCATGAAGAGTCTGAAAAGGTGTGAAATATATTAAGAGCTTCAAAAGGTGTCAAAAATATGAGGAGCATGAAACGGTCTGAAAAATAGGAGGAGAATGAAGCGGTGTTGAAAAACATGAAGAACCTGAAAAGGTGTGAAAAATATGAAGAGCTTCAAAAGGTGTCAAAACTATGAGGAGAAAGAAACGGTCTGAAAAATAGGAGGAGCATGAAAGGGTGTTCAAATGCATGAAGAGCCTGAAAAGGTGTGAAAAATATGAAGAGCTTCAAAAGGTGTAAAATACATGAGGAAAATGAAACGGTCTGGAAAATAGGATGAGCATGAAGTTGTGTTGAAAAACATGAAGAGACTGAAAAGGTGTGAAAAATATGAAGAGGTTCAAAAGGTGTGAAAAATATGACGAGTATGATACGGTCTGAAAAATAGGAGGAGCATGAAGCTCTGTTCAAAAACATGAAGATGCTGAAAAGTTGTGAAAAATAGGAAAAGCTTCAAAAGTTGTCAAAAATATTAGGAGCATGAAACATTCTGAAAAATAGGAGGATCATGAAGCGGTGTTCAAAATCATGAAGAGCCTGAAAAGGTGTGAAAAATATGAAGAGCTTCAAAACGTGTGAAATACATGAGGAGCATGAAACGATCTGAAAAATAGGAGGAGCAAGAAGCAGTGTTGAAAAAAATGAAGAGCCTGAAAACGTTTGAAAAATATGAAGAGCTTCAAAATGTGTCAAAAGCGAGATGAGTATGAAACGGTCTGAAAAATAGGAGGAGCATGAAGTGGTGTTGAAAAACATGAAGAGCCTGAAAATGTGTGAAATATATGAAGAGCTTCAAAATGTGTCAGAAATGAGAGAAGCATGAAACGGTCTGAAAAATAGGATGAGCAAGGAGGGGTGTTGAAAAACATGAAGAGCCTGAAAACGTTTGAGAAATATGAAGAGCTTCAAAAGGTGTGAAAAATATGAAGAGCTTCAAAAGTTGTTTAAAATGAGATGAGCATGACACAGTTTGAAAAATAGGAGGAGCATGAAACCGTGTTCAAAATCATGAAGAGCCTGAGAAGGTAGAAAAATATGAAGAGCTTCAAAAGGTGTGAAAAATACGAGGAGCATAAAACGGTCTGAAAAATAGGAGAAGCATGAAGTGGTGTTGAAAAACATGAAGAGCCTGAAAACGTGTGAAATATATGAAGAGCTTCAAAAGGTGTCAAAAATATGAGGAGCATGAATCGGTGTTGAAAAACATGAAGAGCCTGAAAATGCGTGAAAAATATGATGAGCTTCAAAAGGTGTCAAAAATATGAGGAGCATGAAACGGTCTGAAAAATAGGAGAAGCATGAAACGGTGTTGAAAAACATGAAGAACATGAAAAGGTGTGAAAAATATGAAGAGCTTCAAAAGGTGTCAAAAATATGAGGAGCATGAACCGGTCAGAAAAATAGGAGGAGCATGAAGCGGTGTTCAAAAACCTGAAGAGCATGAAAAGGTGTGAAGAATATGAAGAGCTTCAAAAGGTGTCAAAAATATGAGGAGCATGAACCGGTCTGAAAAATAGGAGGAGCATGAAGCGGTGTTCAAAAACATGAAAAGCCTGAAAAGGTGTGAAAAATATGAAGAGTTTCAAAAGGTGTCAAAAATATGAGGAGCATGAAACGGTCTGAAAAATAGGAGCATGAAACGGTCTGAAAAATGGGAGGAGCATGAAGCGGTGTTGAAAAACAAGAAGAGCCTGAAAACGTGTGAAAAACATGAAGAGCTTAAAAGTTGTGAGAAATATGAAGAGCTTCAAAAGGTGTCAAAAATGAGACGAGCATGAAACGGTCTGGAAAATAGGACGAGCATGAAGCGGTGTTGAAAACATGAAGAGCCAGAAAAGGTGTGGAAAATATGAAGAGCTTCAAAAAGTGTCAAAAATATGAAGAGCATGAAACGGTCTGGAAAATAGGACGAGCATGAAGTGATGTTGAAAAACATGAAGAGCCTAAAAAGGTGTGAAAAATATGAAGAGCTTCAAAACGTGTCAAAAATATTAGGAGCACGAAACGGTCTGAAAAAGAGTAGGATCATGAAGCCGTGTTGAAAAACATGGGGAGCCTGAAAAGGTGTGAAAAATATGAAGAGCTTCAAAAGGTGTCAAAAATATGAGGAGCATGAAACGGTCTGAAAAATAGGAGGAGAATGAAACGGTGTTCAAAAACATGAAGAGCCTGAAAATGTGTGAAAAATATGAAGAGCATTAAAAGGTGTGAAATACATGAGGAGCATGAAACGGTCTGAAAAATAGGAGGAGCATGAAACCGTGTTCAAAAACATGAAGAGCCTGAAAAGTTGTGAAAAATATGAAGAGCTTCAAACGGTTGGAAATACATGAGGAGCATGAAACGGTCTGAAAAATAGGAGGAAAATGAAACGGTGTTCAAAAACATGAAGAGCCTGAAAATGTGTGAAAAATATGAAGAGCTTTAAAAGGTGTGAAATACATGAGGAGCATGAAACGGTCTGGAAAATAGGAAGAGCATGAAGCGTTGTTGAAAAACATGAAGAGTCTGAAAAGGTGGATAAAATATGAAGAGCTTCAAAAGGTGTCAATAATATGAGGAGCATGAAATGGTCTGAAAAATAGGAGAAGCATGAAGTGGTGTTGAAAACATGAAAAGCCTGAAAACGTGTGAAAAATATGAAGAACTTCAAAAGGTGTGAAAAATGTGAAGAGCTTCAACA
This sequence comes from Dama dama, assembly GCF_033118175.1. Lineage (NCBI taxonomy): Eukaryota > Metazoa > Chordata > Mammalia > Artiodactyla > Cervidae > Dama > Dama dama. The sequence continues at coordinate 7,306,787 of NC_083709.1, forward strand.
GCTGATCAAAATAAGATGAGATTGAAACGGTCTGAAAAATAGGAGGAGCATGGAGCGGTGTTGGAAATCATGAAGTGTATGAAAAGGTGTGAAAAACATGAAGAGCTTCAAAAGGTGTCAAAAATATGAGGAGCATGAAACGGTCTGAAAAATAGGAGGAACATGAAGCGGTGTTGAAAAACATGAAGAGCCTGAAAAGGTGTGAAAAATATGAAGAGCTTCAAAAGGTGTGAAAGATAGGAGGAGCATGAAACGGGCTGAAAAATAGCAGGAGCATGAAGCGATGTTCAAAAACATGAAGAGCCTGAAAAGGTGTGAAAAATATGAAGAGCTTCAAAGGTGTGAAATACATGAGGAGCATGAAACTCTCTGAAAAATAGGAGGGGTTTGAAGCGGTTTTGAAAAACATGAAGAGTCTGAAAACGTGTGAAAATATGAAGAGCTTCAAAAATATGAAAAATATGAAGAGCTTCAAAAGGTGTGGAAAATATGAAGAGCTTCAAAATGTGTCAAAAGTGAGATGAGCATGAAACGGTCTGAAAAATAGGAGGAGCATGAAGTGGTGTTGAAAAACATGAAGAGCCTGAAAATGTGTGAAATATATGAAGAGCTTCAAAAGTTGTCAGAAATGATAGAAACATGAAACGGTCTGAAACATAGGATGAGCAAGAAGGGGTGTTGAAAAACATGAAGAGCCTGAAAACGTTTGAGAAATATGAAGAGATTCAAAAGGTGTGAAAAATATGAAGAGCTTCAAAAGGTGTCAAAAATGAGATGAGCATGAAACAGTCCGAAAAATAGGAGGAGCCTGAAATCGTGTTCAAAAACATGAAGAGCCTAAAAAGGTGTGAAAAATATAAAGAGCTTCAAAAGGTGTGAAATACATGAGGAGCATGAAACGGTCTGAAAAATAGGAGGAGCATGAAGTGGTGTTGAAAAACATGAAGAGCCTGAAAATGTGTGAAATATATGAAGAGCTTCAAAAGGTGTCAGAAATGAGAGGAGCATGAAACGGTCTGAAAAATAGGAGAAGCATGAAGTGGCTTTGAAAAACATGAAGAGCCTGAAAAGGTGTGAAAAATATGAAGAGCTTCAAAAGGTGTCAAAAATATGAGGAGCATGAAACGGTCTGAAAAATAGGAGGAGCATGAAACGGTGTTCAAAAACATGAAGAGCCTGAAAAGTTGTGAAAAATATGAAGAGCTTTAAGAGGTGCGGAATACATGAGGAGCATGAAACGGTCTGGAAAATAGGAGAAGCATGAAGTCGTGTTGAAAAACATGAAGAGCCTGAAAACGTGTGAAAAATATGAAGAGCTTCAAAAGTTGTGAAAAATATGAAGAGCTTCAAAAGGTGATAAAAATGAGATGAGCATGAAATGGTCTGAAAAATAAGAGGATCATGAAGCGGTGTTGGAAATCATGAAGAGTCTGAAAAGGTGTGAAATATATTAAGAGCTTCAAAAGGTGTCAAAAATATGAGGAGCATGAAACGGTCTGAAAAATAGGAGGAGAATGAAGCGGTGTTGAAAAACATGAAGAACCTGAAAAGGTGTGAAAAATATGAAGAGCTTCAAAAGGTGTCAAAACTATGAGGAGAAAGAAACGGTCTGAAAAATAGGAGGAGCATGAAAGGGTGTTCAAATGCATGAAGAGCCTGAAAAGGTGTGAAAAATATGAAGAGCTTCAAAAGGTGTAAAATACATGAGGAACATGAAACGGTCTGGAAAATAGGATGAGCATGAAGTTGTGTTGAAAAACATGAAGAGACTGAAAAGGTGTGAAAAATATGAAGAGGTTCAAAAGGTGTGAAAAATATGACAAGTATGATACGGTCTGAAAAATAGGAGGAGCATGAAGCTCTGTTCAAAAACATGAAGATCCTGAAAAGTTGTGAAAAATATGAAAAGCTTCAAAAGTTGTCAAAAATATTAGGAGCATGAAACATTCTGAAAAAAAGGAGGATCATGAAGCGGTGTTCAAAATCATGAAGAGGCTGAAAAGGTGTGAAAAATATGAAGAGCTTTAAAACGTGTGAAATACATGAGGAGCATGAAAAAGTCTAAAAAATAGGAGGAGCATCAAGCGGTGTTCAAAAACATGAAGAGCCTGAAAAGGTGTGAAAAATATGAAGAGCTTCAAAAGGTGTGAAAAATAGGAGGAGCATGAAACGGGCTGAAAAATAGCAGGAGCATGAAGCGGTGTTCAAATACATGAAGAGCCTGAAAAGGTGTGAAAAATATGAAGAGCTTCAAAAAATGTCAAAAATATGAGGAGCATTAAACGGTCTGAAAAATAGGAGCAGCATGAAACGGTGTTCAAAAACATGAAGAGCCTGAAAAGGTGTGGAAAATATGAAGAGCTTCAAAAGGTGTGAAATACATGAGGAGCATGAAACTCTCTGAAAAATTGGAGGAGCATGAAGCGGTTTTGAAAAACATGAAGAGTCTGAAAACGTGTGAAAATATGAAGAGCTTCAAAAATATGAAAAATATGAAGAGCTTCAAAAGGTGTGGAAAATATGAAGAGCTTCAAAATGTGTCAAAAGTGAGATGAGCATGAAACGGTCTGAAAAATAGGAGGAGCATGAAGTGGTGTTGAAAAACATGAAGAGCCTGAAAATGTGTGAAATATATGAAGAGCTTCAAAAGTTGTCAGAAATGATAGAAACATGAAACGGTCTGAAAAATAGGATGAGCAAGAAGTGGTGTTGAAAAACATGAAGAGCCTGAAAACGTTTGAGAAATATGAAGAGTTTCAAAAGGTGTGAAAAATATGAAGAGCTTCAAAAGGTGTCAAAAATGAGATGAGCATGAAACAGTCCGAAAAATAGGAGGAGCCTGAAATCGTGTTCAAAAACATGAAGAGCCTAAAAAGGTGTGAAAAATATAAAGAGCTTCAAAAGTTGTGAAATACATGAGGAGCATGAAACGGTCTGAAAAATAGGAGCAGCATGAAGTGGTGTTGAAAAACATGAAGAGCCTGAAAATGTGTGAAATATATGAAGAGCTTCAAAAGGTGTCAGAAATGAGAGGAGCATGAAACGGTCTGAAAAATAGGAGAAGCATGAAGTGGCTTTGAAAAACATGAAGAGCCTGAAAAGGTGTGAAAAATATGAAGAGCTTCAAAAGGTGTCAAAAATATGAGGAGCATGAAACGGTCTGAAAAATACGAGGAGCATGAAACGGTGTTCAAAAACATGAAGACCCTGAAAAGGTGTGAAAGATATGAAGACCTTCAAAAGGTGTCAAAAATATGAGGAGCATGAAACGGTCTGAAAAATAGGAGGAGCAAGAAGCGGTGTTGAAAAAGATTAAGAGCCTGAAAACGTTTGAAAAATATGAAGAGCTTCAAAAGGTGTGGAAAATAGGAAGAGCTTCAAAATGTGTCAAAAGCGAGATGAGTATGAAACGGTCTGAAAAATAGGAGGAGCATGAAGTTGTGTTGAAAAACATGAAGAGCCTGAAAATGTGTGAAATATATGAAGAGCTTCAAAATGTGTCCGAAATGAGAGAAGCATGAAACGGTCTGAAAAATAGGATAGGCAAGAAGGGGTGTTGAAAAACATGAAGAGCCTGAAAACGTTTGAGAAATATGAAGAGCTTCAAAAGGTGTGAAAAATATGAAGACTTCAAAAGTTGTTAAAAATGAGATGAGCATGACACAGTTTTAAAAATAGAAGGAGCATGAAACCGTGTTCAAAAACATGAAGAGCCTAAAAAGGTTGAAAAATATGAAGAGCTTCAAAAGGTGTGAAAAATACGAGGAGCATAAAACGTTCTGAAAAAGAGGAGAAACATGAAGTGGTGTTGAAAAACATGAAGAGCCTGAAAACGTGTGAAATATATGATGAGCTTCAAAAGGTGTCAAAAATATGAGGAGCATGAAAATGTCTGAATAATAGGAGGAACACAAGTGGTGTTCAAAAACATGAAGAGCCTGAAAAGGTGTGAAAAATATGAAGAGATTCAAAAGGTGTCAAAAATATGAGGAGCATGAATCGGTGTTGAAAAACATGAAGAGCCTGAAAATGTGTGAAAAATATGAAGATCTTCAAAACGTGTCAAAATATGAGGAGCATGAAACAGTCTGAAAAACAGGAGGATCATGAAGCCGTGTTGAAAAACATGGGGAGCCTGCAGAGGTGTGAAAAATATGAAGAGCTTCAAAAGGTTGGAAATACATGAGGAGCATGAAACGGTCTGGAAAATAGGAGAAGCATGAAGTGGTGTTGAAAAACATGAAGAACCTGAAAACGTGTGAAAAATATGAAGAGCTTCAAAAGTTGTGAAAAATATGAAGAGCTTCAAAAGGTGATAAAAGTGAGATGAGCATGAAACGGTCTGAAAAATATGAGGAGCATGAAGCGGTGTTGGAAATCATGAAGAGTCTGAAAAGGTGTGAAATATATTAAGAGCTTCAAAAGGTGTCAAAAATATGAGGAGCATGTAACGGTCTGAAAAATAGGAGGAGAATGAAGCGGTGTTGAAAAACATGAAGAACCTGAAAAGGTGTGAAAAATATGAAGAGCTTCAAAAGGTGTCAAAACTATGAGGAGAAAGAAACGGTCTGAAAAATAGGAGGAGCATGAAAGGGTGTTCAAATGCATGAAGAGCCTGAAAAGGTGTGAAAAATATGAAGAGCTTCAAAAGGTGTAAAATACATGAGGAACATGAAACGGTCTGGAAAATAGGATGAGCATGAAGTTGTGTTGAAAAACATGAAGAGACTGAAAAGGTGTGAAAAATATGAAGAGGTTCAAAAGGTGTGAAAAATATGACAAGTATGATACGGTCTGAAAAATAGGAGGAGCATGAAGCTCTGTTCAAAAACATGAAGATCCTGAAAAGTTGTGAAAAATATGAAAAGCTTCAAAAGTTGTCAAAAATATTAGGAGCATGAAACATTCTGAAAAAAAGGAGGATCATGAAGCGGTGTTCAAAATCATGAAGAGGCTGAAAAGGTGTGAAAAATATGAAGAGCTTTAAAACGTGTGAAATACATGAGGAGCATGAAAAAGTCTAAAAAATAGGAGGAGCATCAAGCGGTGTTCAAAAACATGAAGAGCCTGAAAAGGTGTGAAAAATATGAAGAGCTTCAAAAGGTGTGAAAAATAGGAGGAGCATGAAACGGGCTGAAAAATAGCAGGAGCATGAAGCGGTGTTCAAATACATGAAGAGCCTGAAAAGGTGTGAAAAATATGAAGAGCTTCAAAAAATGTCAAAAATATGAGGAGCATTAAACGGTCTGAAAAATAGGAGCAGCATGAAACGGTGTTCAAAAACATGAAGAGCCTGAAAAGGTGTGGAAAATATGAAGAGCTTCAAAAGGTGTGAAATACATGAGGAGCATGAAACTCTCTGAAAAATTGGAGGAGCATGAAGCGGTTTTGAAAAACATGAAGAGTCTGAAAACGTGTGAAAATATGAAGAGCTTCAAAAATATGAAAAATATGAAGAGCTTCAAAAGGTGTGGAAAATATGAAGAGCTTCAAAATGTGTCAAAAGTGAGATGAGCATGAAACGGTCTGAAAAATAGGAGGAGCATGAAGTGGTGTTGAAAAACATGAAGAGCCTGAAAATGTGTGAAATATATGAAGAGCTTCAAAAGTTGTCAGAAATGATAGAAACATGAAACGGTCTGAAAAATAGGACGAGCAAGAAGTGGTGTTGAAAAACATGAAGAGCCTGAAAACGTTTGAGAAATATGAAGAGTTTCAAAAGGTGTGAAAAATATGAAGAGCTTCAAAAGGTGTCAAAAATGAGATGAGCATGAAACAGTCCGAAAAATAGGAGGAGCCTGAAATCGTGTTCAAAAACATGAAGAGCCTAAAAAGGTGTGAAAAATATAAAGAGCTTCAAAAGTTGTGAAATACATGAGGAGCATGAAACGGTCTGAAAAATAGGAGCAGCATGAAGTGGTGTTGAAAAACATGAAGAGCCTGAAAATGTGTGAAATATATGAAGAGCTTCAAAAGGTGTCAGAAATGAGAGGAGCATGAAACGGTCTGAAAAATAGGAGAAGCATGAAGTGGCTTTGAAAAACATGAAGAGCCTGAAAAGGTGTGAAAAATATGAAGAGCTTCAAAAGGTGTCAAAAATATGAGGAGCATGAAACGGTCTGAAAAATACGAGGAGCATGAAACGGTGTTCAAAAACATGAAGACCCTGAAAAGGTGTGAAAGATATGAAGACCTTCAAAAGGTGTCAAAAATATGAGGAGCATGAAACGGTCTGAAAAATAGGAGGAGCAAGAAGCGGTGTTGAAAAAGATTAAGAGCCTGAAAACGTTTGAAAAATATGAAGAGCTTCAAAAGGTGTGGAAAATAGGAAGAGCTTCAAAATGTGTCAAAAGCGAGATGAGTATGAAACGGTCTGAAAAATAGGAGGAGCATGAAGTTGTGTTGAAAAACATGAAGAGCCTGAAAATGTGTGAAATATATGAAGAGCTTCAAAATGTGTCCGAAATGAGAGAAGCATGAAACGGTCTGAAAAATAGGATAGGCAAGAAGGGGTGTTGAAAAACATGAAGAGCCTGAAAACGTTTGAGAAATATGAAGAGCTTCAAAAGGTGTGAAAAATATGAAGACTTCAAAAGTTGTTAAAAATGAGATGAGCATGACACAGTTTTAAAAATAGAAGGAGCATGAAACCGTGTTCAAAAACATGAAGAGCCTAAAAAGGTTGAAAAATATGAAGAGCTTCAAAAGGTGTGAAAAATACGAGGAGCATAAAGCGTTCTGAAAAAGAGGAGAAACATGAAGTGGTGTTGAAAAACATGAAGAGCCTGAAAACGTGTGAAATATATGATGAGCTTCAAAAGGTGTCAAAAATATGAGGAGCATGAAAATGTCTGAATAATAGGAGGAACACAAGTGGTGTTCAAAAACATGAAGAGCCTGAAAAGGTGTGAAAAATATGAAGAGATTCAAAAGGTGTCAAAAATATGAGGAGCATGAATCGGTGTTGAAAAACATGAAGAGCCTGAAAATGTGTGAAAAATATGAAGATCTTCAAAACGTGTCAAAATATGAGGAGCATGAAACAGTCTGAAAAACAGGAGGATCATGAAGCCGTGTTGAAAAACATGGGGAGCCTGCAGAGGTGTGAAAAATATGAAGAGCTTCAAAAGGTTGGAAATACATGAGGAGCATGAAACGGTCTGGAAAATAGGAGAAGCATGAAGTGGTGTTGAAAAACATGAAGAACCTGAAAACGTGTGAAAAATATGAAGAGCTTCAAAAGTTGTGAAAAATATGAAGAGCTTCAAAAGGTGATAAAAGTGAGATGAGCATGAAACGGTCTGAAAAATATGAGGAGCATGAAGCGGTGTTGGAAATCATGAAGAGTCTGAAAAGGTGTGAAATATATTAAGAGCTTCAAAAGGTGTCAAAAATATGAGGAGCATGTAACGGTCTGAAAAATAGGAGGAGAATGAAGCGGTGTTGAAAAACATGAAGAACCTGAAAAGGTGTGAAAAATATGAAGAGCTTCAAAAGGTGTCAAAACTATGAGGAGAAAGAAACGGTCTGAAAAATAGGAGGAGCATGAAAGGGTGTTCAAATGCATGAAGAGCCTGAAAAGGTGTGAAAAATATGAAGAGCTTCAAAAGGTGTAAAATACATGAGGAACATGAAACGGTCTGGAAAATAGGATGAGCATGAAGTTGTGTTGAAAAACATGAAGAGACTGAAAAGGTGTGAAAAATATGAAGAGGTTCAAAAGGTGTGAAATATATGACGAGTATGATACGGTCTGAAAAATAGGCGGAGCATGAAGCTCTGTTCAAAAACATGAAGATGCTGAAAAGTTGTGAAAAATAGGAAAAGCTTCAAAAGTTGTCAAAAATATTAGGAGCATGAAACATTCTGAAAAATAGGAGGATCATGAAGCGGTGTTCAAAATCATGAAGAGCCTGAAAAGGTGTGAAAAATATGAAGAGCTTCAAAACGTGTGAAATACATGAGGAGCATGAAAAAGTCTGAAAAATAGGAGGAGCATCAAGCGGTGTTCAAAAACATGAAGAGCCTAAAAAGGTGTGAAAAATATGAAGAGCTTCAAAAGGTGTGAAAAATAGGAGGAGCATGAAACGGGCTGAAAAATAGCAGGAGCATGAAGCGGTGTTCAAATACATGAAGAGCCTGAAAAGGTGTGAAAAATATGAAGAGCTTCAAAAAATGTCAAAAATATGAGGAGCATTAAACGGTCTGAAAAATAGGAGAAGCATGAAACGGTGTTCAAAAAAATGAACAGCCTGAAAAGGTGTGGAAAATATGAAGAGCTTCAAAAGGTGTGAAATACATGAGGAGCATGAAACTCTCTGAAAAATAGGAGGAGCATGAAGCGGTTTTGAAAAACATGAAGAGTCTGAAAATGTGTGAAAATATGAAGAGCTTCAAAAATATGAAAAATATGAAGAGCTTCAAAAGGTGTGGAAAATATGAAGAGCTTCAAAATGTGTCAAAAGTGAGATGAGCATGAAACGGTCTGAAAAAAAAAGAGGAGCATGAAGTGGTGTTGAAAAACATGAAGAGCCTGAAAATGTGTGAAATATATGAAGAGCTTCAAAAGTTGTCAGAAATGATAGAAACATGAAACGGTCTGAAAAATAGGATGAGCAAGAAGGGGTGTTGAAAAACATGAAGAGCCTGAAAACGTTTGAGAAATATGAAGAGATTCAAAAGGTGTGAAAAATATGAAGAGCTTCAAAAGGTGTCAAAATGAGATGAGCATGAAACAGTCCGAAAAATAGGAGGAGCCTGAAATCGTGTTCAAAAACATGAAGAGCCTAAAAAGGTGTGAAAAATATAAAGAGCTTCAAAAGGTGTGAAAGACATGAGGAGCATGAAACGGTCTGAAAAATAGGAGGAGCATGAAGTGGTGTTGAAAAACATGAAGAGCCTGAAAATGTGTGAAATATATGAAGAGCTTCAAAAGGTGTCAGAAATGAGAGGAGCATGAAACGGTCTGAAAAATAGGAGAAGCATGAAGTGGCTTTGAAAAACATGAAGAGCCTGAAAAGGTGTGAAAAGTATGTAGAGCTTCAAAAGGTGTGAAAAAAATGAAGAGCTTCAAAATGTGTCAAAAATATGAGGAGCATGAAAAGATCTAAAAAATAGGAGCAGCATGAAACGGTGTTCAAAGACATGAAGAGCCTGAAAAGGTGTGAAAAATATGAAGAGCTTCAAAACGTGTCAAAAATATGAGGAGCATGGAACGGTCTGAAAAATAGGAGGAGCATGAAACTGTCTGAAAAATGGGAGGAGCATGAAGCGGTGTTGAAAAACATGAAGAGCCTGAAAACGTGTGAAAAACATGAAGAGCTTAAAAGTTGTGAGAAATATGAAGAGCTTCAAAAGGTGTCAAAAATGAGACGAGTATGAAACTGTCTGGAAAATTGGACGAGCATGAAGCGGTGTTGAAAACATGAAGAGCCAGAAAAGTTGTGAAAAATATGAAGAGCTTCAAAAAGTGTCAAAAATATGAAGAGCATGAAACGGTCAGAAAAATAGGAGGAGCAGGAAGTTATGTTGGAAAACATGAAGAGCCTAAAAAGGTGTGAAAAATATGAAGAGCTTCAAAAAGTGTCAAAAATATGAGGAGCATGAAACGGTCTGAAAAACAGTAGGATCATGAAGCCGTGTTGAAAAACATGGGGAGCCTGAAAAGGTGTGAAAAATATGAAGAGATTTAAAAGTTGTGAAATACATGAGGAGCATGAAACGGTCTTAAAAATAGGAGGAGCATGAAACCGTGTTCAAAAACATGAAGAGCCTGAAAAGTTGTGAAATATATGAAGAGCTTCAAACGGTTGGAAATACATGAGGAGCATGAAACGGTGTTGAAAAACATGAAGAGCCTGAAAAGGTGGGTAAAATATGAAGAGCTTCAAAAAGTGTCAAAAATATGAGGAGCATGAAACGGTCTGAAAATTAGGAGGAACACAAGTGGTGTTCAAAAACATGAAGATCCTGAAAAGGTGGGGAAAATATGAAGAGCTTCAAAAGGTGTCAAAACTATGAGGAGAAAGAAACGGTCTGAAAAATAGGAGGAGCATGAAAGGGTGTTCAAATGCATGAAGAGCCTGAAAAGGTGTGAAAAATATGAAGAGCTTCAAAAGGTGTAAAATACATGAGGAACATGAAACGGTCTAAAAAATAGGATGAGCATGAAGTTGTGTTGAAAAACATGAAGAGACTGAAAAGGTGTGAAAAATATGAAGAGGTTCAAAAGGTGTGAAAAATATGACTAGTATGATACGGTCTGAAAAATAGGAGGAGCATGAAGCTCTGTTCAAAAACATGAAGATCCTGAAAAGTTGTGAAAAATATGAAAAGCTTCAAAAGTTGTCAAAAATATGAGGAGCATGAAACATTCTGAAATATAGGAGGATCATGAAGCGATGTTCACAATCATGAAGAGGTTGAAAAGGTGTGAAAAATATGAAGAGCTTCAAAACGTGTGAAATACATGAGGAGCATGAAAAAGTCTGAAAAATAGGAGGAGCATCAAGCGGTGTTCAAAAACATGAAGAGCCTGAAAAGGTGTGAAAAATATAAAGAGCTTCAAAAGGTGTGAAAAATAGGAGGAGCATGAAACGGGCTGAAAAATAGCAGGAGCATGAAGCGGTGTTCAAAAACATGAAGAGCCTGAAAAGGTGTGAAAAATATGAAGAGCTTCAAAAAATGTCAAAAATATGAGGAGCATTAAACGGTCTGAAAAATAGGAGCAGCATGAAACGGTGTTCAAAAACATGAAGAGCCTGAAAAGTTGTGAAAAATATGAAGAGATTCAAAACGTGTGAAATACATGAGGAGCATGAAACTCTCTGAAAAATAGGAGGAGCATGAAGCGGTTTTGAAAAACATGAAGAGTCTGAAAACGTGTGAAAATATGAAGAGCTTCAAAAATATGAAAAATATGAAGAGCTTCAAAAGGTGCTGAAAATATGAAGAGCTTCAAAATGTGTCAAAAGTGAGATGAGCATGAAACGGTCTGAAAATTAGGAGGAGCATGAAGAGGTGTTGAAAAACATGAAGAGCCTGAAAATGTGTGAAATATATGAAGAGCTTCAAAAGTTGTCAGAAATGATAGAAACATGAAACGGTCTGAAAAATAGGATGAGCAAGAAGGGGTGTTGAAAAACATGAAGAGCCTGAAAACGTGTGAAAAATACGAAGAGCTTCAAAAGATGTGGTAAAATATGACGAGCTTCAAAAGGTGGCAAAAATGAAATGAGCATGAAACGGTCTGAAAAATAGGAGGAGCATGAAGCGGTGTTGAAAAACATGAAGAACCTGAAAAGCTATGAGAAATATGAAGAGCTTCAAATGGTGTCAAAAATATGAGGAGCATGAAACGGTCTGAAAAATAGGAGGAGCATGAAGCGGTGTTGAAAAACATGAAGTACCTGAAAAGTTGTGAGAAATATGAAGAGCTTCAAATGGTGTCAAAAATATGAGGAGCATGAAACGATCTGAAAAATAGGAGCAGCATGAAGCGGTGTTCAAAAACATGAAGAGCCTGACAAGGTTTGAAATATATGAAGAGTTTCAAAAGGTGTCAAAAATATGAGGAGCATGAAACGGTCTGAAAAATACGAGGAGCATGAAACGGTGTTCAAAAACATGAAGACCCTGAAAAGGTGTGAAAGATATGAAGACCTTCAAAAGGTGTCAAAAATATGAGGAGCATGAAACGGTCTGAAAAATAGGAGGAGCAAGAAGCGGTGTTGAAAAAGATTAAGAGCCTGAAAACGTTTGAAAAATATGAAGAGCTTCAAAAGGTGTGGAAAATAGGAAGAGCTTCAAAATGTGTCAAAAGCGAGATGAGTATGAAACGGTCTGAAAAATAGGAGGAGCATGAAGTTGTGTTGAAAAACATGAAGAGCCTGAAAATGTGTGAAATATATGAAGAGCTTCAAAATGTGTCCGAAATGAGAGAAGCATGAAACGGTCTGAAAAATAGGATAGGCAAGAAGGGGTGTTGAAAAACATGAAGAGCCTGAAAACGTTTGAGAAATATGAAGAGCTTCAAAAGGTGTGAAAAATATGAAGAGCTTCAAAAGTTGTTAAAAATGAGATGAGCATGACACAGTTTTAAAAATAGAAGGAGCATGAAACCGTGTTCAAAAACATGAAGAGCCTAAAAAGGTTGAAAAATATGAAGAGCTTCAAAAGGTGTGAAAAATACGAGGAGCATAAAACGGTCTGAAAAAGAGGAGAAACATGAAGTGGTGTTGAAAAACATGAAGAGCCTGAAAACGTGTGAAATATATGAAGAGCTTCAAAAGGTGTCAAAAATATGAGGAGCATGAAAATGTCTGAATAATAGGAGGAACACAAGTGGTGTTCAAAAACATGAAGAGCCTGAAAAGGTGTGAAAAATATGAAGAGATTCAAAAGGTGTCAAAAATATGAGGAGCATGAATCGGTGTTGAAAAACATGAAGAGCCTGAAAATGTGTGAAAAATATGAAGATCTTCAAAACGTGTCAAAATATGAGGAGCATGAAACAGTCTGAAAAACAGGAGGATCATGAAGCCGTGTTGAAAAACATGGGGAGCCTGCAGAGGTGTGAAAAATATGAAGAGCTTCAAAAGGTTGGAAATACATGAGGAGCATGAAACGGTCTGGAAAATAGGAGAAGCATGAAGTGGTGTTGAAAAACATGAAGAACCTGAAAACGTGTGAAAAATATGAAGAGCTTCAAAAGTTGTGAAAAATATGAAGAGCTTCAAAAGGTGATAAAAGTGAGATGAGCATGAAACGGTCTGAAAAATATGAGGAGCATGAAGCGGTGTTGGAAATCATGAAGAGTCTGAAAAGGTGAGAAATATATTAAGAGCTTCAAAAGGTGTCAAAAATATGAGGAGCATGTAACGGTCTGAAAAATAGGAGGAGAATGAAGCGGTGTTGAAAAACATGAAGAACCTGAAAAGGTGTGAAAAATATGAAGAGCTTCAAAAGGTGTCAAAACTATGAGGAGAAAGAAACGCTCTGAAAAATAGGAGGAGCATGAAAGGGTGTTCAAATGCATGAAGAGCCTGAAAAGGTGTGAAAAATATGAAGAGCTTCAAAAGGTATAAAATACATGAGGAACATGAAACGGTCTGGAAAATAGGATGAGCATGAAGTTGTGTTGAAAAATATGAAGAGACTGAAAAGGTGTGAAAAATATGAAGAGGTTCAAAAGGTGTGAAAAATATGACGAGTATGATACGGTCTGAAAAATAGGCGGAGCATGAAGCTCTGTTCAAAAACATGAAGATGCTGAAAAGTTGTGAAAAATAGGAAAAGCTTCAAAAGTTGTCAAAAATATTAGGAGCATGAAACATTCTGAAAAATAGGAGGATCATGAAGCGGTGTTCAAAATCATGAAGAGCCTGAAAAGGTGTGAAAAATATGAAGAGCTTCAAAACGTGTGAAATACATGAGGAGCATGAAAAAGTCTGAAAAATAGGAGGAGCATCAAGCGGTGTTCAAAAACATGAAGAGCCTAAAAAGGTGTGAAAAATATGAAGAGCTTCAAAAGGTGTGAAAAATAGGAGGAGCATGAAACGGGCTGAAAAATAGCAGGAGCATGAAGCGGTGTTCAAATACATGAAGAGCCTGAAAAGGTGTGAAAAATATGAAGAGCTTCAAAAAATGTCAAAAATATGAGGAGCATTAAACGGTCTGAAAAATAGGAGAAGCATGAAACGGTGTTCAAAAAAATGAACAGCCTGAAAAGGTGTGGAAAATATGAAGAGCTTCAAAAGGTGTGAAATACATGAGGAGCATGAAACTCTCTGAAAAATAGGAGGAGCATGAAGCGGTTTTGAAAAACATGAAGAGTCTGAAAATGTGTGAAAATATGAAGAGCTTCAAAAATATGAAAAATATGAAGAGCTTCAAAAGGTGTGGAAAATATGAAGAGCTTCAAAATGTGTCAAAAGTGAGATGAGCATGAAACGGTCTGAAAAATAGGAGGAGCATGAAGTGGTGTTGAAAAACATGAAGAGCCTGAAAATGTGTGAAATATATGAAGAGCTTCAAAACTTGTCAGAAATGATAGAAACATGAAACGGTCTGAAAAATAGGATGAGCAAGAAGGGGTGTTGAAAAACATGAAGAGCCTGAAAACGTTTGAGAAATATGAAGAGATTCAAAAGGTGTGAAAAATATGAAGAGCTTCAAAAGGTGTCAAAATGAGATGAGCATGAAACAGTCCGAAAAATAGGAGGAGCCTGAAATCGTGTTCAAAAACATGAAGAGCCTAAAAAGGTGTGAAAAATATAAAGAGCTTCAAAAGGTGTGAAAGACATGAGGAGCTTGAAACGGTCTGAAAAATAGGAGGAGCATGAAGTGGTGTTGAAAAACATGAAGAGCCTGAAAATGTGTGAAATATATGAAGAGCTTCAAAAGGTGTCAGAAATGAGAGGAGCATGAAACGGTCTGAAAAATAGGAGAAGCATGAAGTGGCTTTGAAAAACATGAAGAGCCTGAAAAGGTGTGAAAAGTATGTAGAGCTTCAAAAGGTGTGAAAAAAATGAAGAGCTTCAAAATGTGTCAAAAATATGAGGAGCATGAAAAGATCTAAAAAAATAGGAGCAGCATGAAACGGTGTTCAAAGACATGAAGAGCCTGAAAAGGTGTGAAAAATATGAAGAGCTTCAAAACGTGTCAAAAATATGAGGAGCATGGAACGGTCTGAAAAATAGGAGGAGCATGAAACTGTCTGAAAAATGGGAGGAGCATGAAGCGGTGTTGAAAAACATGAAGAGCCTGAAAACGTGTGAAAAACATGAAGAGCTTAAAAGTTGTGAGAAATATGAAGAGCTTCAAAAGGTGTCAAAAATGAGACGAGTATGAAACTGTCTGGAAAATTGGACGAGCATGAAGCGGTGTTGAAAACATGAAGAGCCAGAAAAGTTGTGAAAAATATGAAGAGCTTCAAAAAGTGTCAAAAATATGAAGAGCATGAAACGGTCAGAAAAATAGGAGGAGCAGGAAGTTATGTTGGAAAACATGAAGAGCCTAAAAAGGTGTGAAAAATATGAAGAGCTTCAAAAAGTGTCAAAAATATGAGGAGCATGAAACGGTCTGAAAAACAGTAGGATCATGAAGCCGTGTTGAAAAACATGGGGAGCCTGAAAAGGTGTGAAAAATATGAAGAGATTTAAAAGTTGTGACATACATGAGGAGCATGAAACGGTCTTAAAAATAGGAGGAGCATGAAACCGTGTTCAAAAACATGAAGAGCCTGAAAAGTTGTGAAATATATGAAGAGCTTCAAACGGTTGGAAATACATGAGGAGCATGAAACGGTGTTGAAAAACATGAAGAGCCTGAAAAGGTGGGTAAAATATGAAGAGCTTCAAAAAGTGTCAAAAATATGAGGAGCATGAAACGGTCTGAAAATTAGGAGGAACACAAGTGGTGTTCAAAAACATGAAGATCCTGAAAAGGTGTGAAAAATATGAAGAGCTTCAAAAGGTGTCAAATCTATGAGGAGAAAGAAACGGTCTGAAAAATAGGAGGAGCATGAAAGGGTGTTCAAATGCATGAAGAGCCTGAAAAGGTGTGAAAAATATGAAGAGCTTCAAAAGGTGTAAAATACATGAGGAACATGAAACGGTCTAAAAAATAGGATGAGCATGAAGTTGTGTTGAAAAACATGAAGAGACTGAAAAGGTGTGAAAAATATGAAGAGGTTCAAAAGGTGTGAAAAATATGACGAGTATGATACGGTCTGAAAAATAGGAGGAGCATGAAGCTCTGTTCAAAAACATGAAGATCCTGAAAAGTTGTGAAAAATATGAAAAGCTTCAAAAGTTGTCAAAAATATGAGGAGCATGAAACATTCTGAAATATAGGAGGATCATGAAGCGATGTTCACAATCATGAAGAGGTTGAAAAGGTGTGAAAAATATGAAGAGCTTCAAAACGTGTGAAATACATGAGGAGCATGAAAAAGTCTGAAAAATAGGAGGAGCATCAAGCGGTGTTCAAAAACATGAAGAGCCTGAAAAGGTGTGAAAAATATAAAGAGCTTCAAAAGGTGTGAAAAATAGGAGGAGCATGAAACGGGCTGAAAAATAGCAGGAGCATGAAGCGGTGTTCAAAAACATGAAGAGCCTGAAAAGGTGTGAAAAATATGAAGAGCTTCAAAAAATGTCAAAAATATGAGGAGCATTAAACGGTCTGAAAAATAGGAGCAGCATGAAACGGTGTTCAAAAACATGAAGAGCCTGAAAAGTTGTGAAAAATATGAAGAGATTCAAAACGTGTGAAATACATGAGGAGCATGAAACTCTCTGAAAAATAGGAGGAGCATGAAGCGGTTTTGAAAAACATGAAGAGTCTGAAAACGTGTGAAAATATGAAGAGCTTCAAAAATATGAAAAATATGAAGAGCTTCAAAAGGTGCTGAAAATATGAAGAGCTTCAAAATGTGTCAAAGTTAGATGAGCATGAAACGATCTGAAAAATAGGAGGAGCAAGAAGCAGTGTTGAAAAAAATGAAGAGCCTGAAAACGTTTGAAAAATATGAAGAGCTTCAAACGGTGTGGAAAATATGAAGAGCTTCAAAATGTGTCAAAGTTAGATGAGCATGAAACGGTCTGAAAAATAGGAGGAGCATGAAGTGGTGTTGAAAAACATGAAGAGCCTGAAAACGTGTGAAATATATAAAGAGCTTCAAAAGGTGTCAAAAATATGAGGAGCATGAAACGGTCAGAAAATTAGGAGGAACACAAGTGGTGTTCAAAAACATGAAGAGCCTGAAAAGGTGGGAAAAATATGAAGAGATTCAAAAGGTGTCAAAAATATGAGGAGCATGAATCGGTGTTGAAAAACATGAAGAGCCTGAAAACGTGTGAAAAATATGAAGAGCTTCAAAAGGTGTCAAAAATGAGACTAGAATGAAACGGTCTGGAAAATAGGACGAGCATGAAGCGGTGTTGAAAACATGGGGAACCTGAAAAGGTGTGAACAACATCAAGAGCTTTAAAAGGTGTGAAATACATGAGGAGCATGAAACGGTCTGAAAAATAGGAGGAGCATGAAACCGTGTTCAAAAACATGAAGAGCCTGAAAAGTTGTGAAAAATATGAAGAGCTTCAAACGGTTGGAAATACATGAGGAGCATGACGGTGTTGAAAAACATGAAGAGCCTGAAAAGGTGGGTAAAATATGAAGAGCTTCAAAAGGTGCCAAAAATATGAGGAGCATGAAACGGTCTGAAAAATAGGAGGAGCATTAAACGGTGCTCAAAAACATGAAGAGCCTGAAATGGTGTGAAATATGAAGAGCTTCAAAAGGTGTCAAAAATAGGAGGAGCATGAAACAGTCTGAAAAATAGGAGGAGCATGAAGCGGTGTAAAAAACATGAAGAGCCTGAAATGGTGTGAAATATGAAGAGCTTCAAAACGTGTCAAAAATATGAGGAGCATGAAACGGTCCGAAGAATAGGAAGAGCAAGAAGCGGTGTTGAAAAAGATTAAGAGCCAGAAAACGTTTGAAAAATATGAAGAGCTTCAAAAGGTGGGGAAAATATGAAGAGCTTCAAAATGTGTCAAATGCGAGATGAGTATGAAACGGTCTGAAAAATAGGAGGAGCATGAAGTGGTGTTGAAAAACATGAAGAGCCTGAAAATGTGTGAAATATATGTAGAGCTTCAAAATGTGTCAGAAATGAGAGAAGCATGAAACGGTCGGAAAAATAGAATGAGCAAGAAGGGGTGTTGAAAAACATGAAGAACCTGAAAAGATGTGGAAGATATGACGATCTTAAAAAGGTGTCAAAAATATGAGGAGCATGAAACGGTCTGAAAAATAGGAGCAGCATCAAGCGGTGTAATAAACATGAAGAGCCTGAAAAGGTGTGAAAAATATGAAGAGCTTCAAAAGGTGTGAAAAAAATGAAGAGCTTCAAAATGTGTCAAAAATATGAGGAGCATGAAAAGATCTGAAAAATAGGAGCAGCATGAAACAGTGTTCAAAGACATGAAGAGCCTGAAAACGTGTGAAAAATATGAAGAGCTTCAAAACGTGTCAAAAATATGAGGAGCATGAAACGATCTGAAAAATAGGAGGAGCAAGAAGCAGTGTTGAAAAAAATGAAGAGCCTGAAAACGTTTGAAAAATATGAAGAGCTTCAAAATGTGTCAAAAGCGAGATGAGTATGAAACGGTCTGAAAAATAGGAGGAGCATGAAGTGGTGTTGAAAAACATGAAGAGCCTGAAAATGTGTGAAATATATGAAGAGCTTCAAAATGTGTCAGAAATGAGAGAAGCATGAAACGGTCTGAAAAATAGGATGACCAAGGAGCGGTGTTGAAAAACATGAAGAGCCTGAAAACGTTTGAGAAATATGAAGAGCTTCAAAAGGTGTGAAAAATATGAAGAGCTTCAAAAGTTGTTAAAAATGAGATGAGCATGACACAGTTTGAAAAATAGGAGGAGCATGAAACCGTGTTCAAAAACATGAAGAGCCTAAGAAGGTTGAAAAATATGAAGAGCTTCAAAAGGTGTGAAAAATACGAGGAGCATAAAACGGTCTGAAAAATAGGAGAAGCATGAAGTGGTGTTGAAAAACATGAAGAGCCTGAAAACGTGTGAAATATATGAAGAGCTTCAAAAGGTGTCAAAAATATGAGGAGCATGAATCGGTGTTGAAAAACATGAAGAGCCTGAAAATGTGTGAAAAATATGAAGAGCTTCAAAAGGTGTCAAAAATATGAGGAGCATGAAACTGTCTGAAATATAGGAGAAGCATGAAACGGTGTTGAAAAACATGAAGAACATGAAAAGGTGTGAAAAATATGAAGAGCTTCAAAAAGTGTCAAAAATATGAGGAGCATGAACCGGTCTAAAAAATAGGAGGAGCATGAAGCGGTGTTCAAAAACATGAAGAGCATGAAAAGGTGTGAAAAATATGAAGAGCTTCAAAAGGTGTCAAAAATATGAGGAGCATGAACCGGTCTGAAAAATAGGAGGAGGATTAAGCGGTGTTCAAAAACATGAAGAGCATGAAAAGGTGTGAAAAATATGAAGAGCTTCAAAAAGTGTCAAAAATATGAGGAGCATGAAACGGTCTGAAAAATAAAGAGCATGAAGCGGTATTGAAAATCATGAAAAGCCTGAAAAGGTGTGAAAAATATGAAGAGTTTCAAAAGGTGTCAAAAATATGAGGAGCATGAAACGGTCTGAAAAATAGGAGGAGCATGAAACGGTCTGAAAAATGGGAGGAGCATGAAGCGGTGTTGAAAAACAAGAAGAGCCAGAAAAGGTGTGAAAAATATGAAGAGCTTCAAAACGTGTCAAAAATATGAGGAGCACGAAACGGTCTGAAAAAGAGTAGGATATTGAAGCCGTGTTGAAAAACATGGGGAGCCTGAAAAGGTGTGAAAAACATGAAGAGCTTAAAAGTTGTGAGAAATATGAAGAGCTTCAAAAGGTGTTAAAAATGAGACGAGCATGAAACGGTCTGGAAAATAGGACGAGCATGAAGCGGTGTTGAAAACATGAAGAGCCAGAAAAGGTGTGAAAAATATGAAGAGCTTCAAAACGTGTCAAAAATATGAGGAGCACGAAACGGTCTGAAAAAGAGTAGGATATTGAAGCCGTGTTGAAAAACATGGGGAGCCTGAAAAGGTGTGAAAAATATGAAGAGCTTCAAAAGGTGTCAAAAATATGAGGAGCATGAAACGGTCTGAAAAATAGGAGGGGAATGAAACGGTGTTCAAAAACATGAAGAGCCTGAAAATGTGTGAAAAATATGAAGAGCATTAAAAGGTGTGAAATACATAGGAGCATGAAACGGTCTGAAAAATAGGAGGAGCATGAAACTGTGTTCAAAAACATGAAGAGCCTGAAAAGTTGTGAAAAATATGAAGAGCTTCAAACGGTTGGAAATACATGAGGAGCATGAAACGGTCTGAAAAATAGGAGGAGAAAGAAACGGTGTTCAAAAACATGAAGAGCCTGAAAATGTGTGAAAAATATGAAGAGCTTTAAAAGGTGTGAAATACATGAGGAGCATGAAACGGTCTGAAAAATAGGAGGAGCATGAAACCGTGTTCAAAAACATGAAGAGCCTGAAAAGTTGTGAAAAATATGAAGAGCTTCAAACGGTTGGAAATACATGAAGAGCATGAAACGGTCCGAAAAATAGGAGCAGCCTGAAATCGTGTTCAAAAACATGAAGAGCCTGAAAACGTGTGAAAAATATGAAGAGATTCAAAAGGTGTGAAAAATATGAAGAGCTTCAAAAGGTGTCAAAAATGAGATGAGCATGAAACAGTCCGAAAAATAGGAGCAGCCTGAAATCGTGTTCAAAAACATGAAGAGCCTGAAAACGTGTGAAAAATATGAAGAGATTCAAAAGGTGGGAAATATATGAAGAGCTTCAAAAGGTGTCAGAAATGAGAGGAGCATGAAACGATCTGAAAAATAGGAGGAGCATGAAACGGTGTTCAAAAACATGAAGAGCCTGAAAAGGTGTGAAAAATATGAAGAGCTTCAAAAGGTGTCAAAAATATGAGGAGCATGAAACGGTCTGAAAAATACGAGGAGCATGAAACGGTGTTCAAAAACATGAAGAGCCTGAAAAGGTGTGAAATATATGAAGAGCTTCAAAACGTGTCAAAAATATGAGGAGCATGAAACAGTCCGAAAAATAGGAGGAGCAAGAAGCGGTGTTGAAAAAGATTAAGAGCCTGAAAACGTTTGAAAAATATGAAGAGCTTCAAAAGGTGTGGAAAATAGGAAGAGCTTCAAAATGTGTCAAAAGCGAGATGAGTATGAAACGGTCTGAAAAATAGGAGGAGCATGAAGTGGTGTTGAAAAACATGAAGAGCCTGAAAATGTGTGAAATATATGTAGAGCTTCAAAATGTGTCAGAAATGAGAGAAGCATGAAACGGTCGGAAAAATAGAATGAGCAAGAAGGGGTGTTGAAAAACATGAAGAACCTGAAAAGATGTGGAAGATATGACGATCTTAAAAAGGTGTCAAAAATATGAGGAGCATGAAACGGTCTGAAAAATAGGAGCAGCATCAAGCGGTGTAATAAACATGAAGAGCCTGAAAAGGTGTGAAAAATATGAAGAGCTTCAAAAGGTGTGAAAAAAATGAAGAGCTTCAAAATGTGTCAAAAATATGAGGAGCATGAAAAGATCTGAAAAATAGGAGCAGCATGAAACAGTGTTCAAAGACATGAAGAGCCTGAAAACGTGTGAAAAATATGAAGAGCTTCAAAACGTGTCAAAAATATGAGGAGCATGAAACGATCTGAAAAATAGGAGGAGCAAGAAGCAGTGTTGAAAAAAATGAAGAGCCTGAAAACGTTTGAAAAATATGAAGAGCTTCAAAATGTGTCAAAAGCGAGATGAGTATGAAACGGTCTGAAAAATAGGAGGAGCATGAAGTGGTGTTGAAAAACATGAAGAGCCTGAAAATGTGTGAAATATATGAAGAGCTTCAAAATGTGTCAGAAATGAGAGAAGCATTGAACGGTCTGAAAAATAGGATGACCAAGGAGCGGTGTTGAAAAACATGAAGAGCCTGAAAACGTTTGAGAAATATGAAGAGCTTCAAAAGGTGTGAAAAATATGAAGAGCTTCAAAAGTTGTTAAAAATGAGATGAGCATGACACAGTTTGAAAAATAGGAGGAGCATGAAACCGTGTTCAAAAACATGAAGAGCCTAAGAAGGTTGAAAAATATGAAGAGCTTCAAAAGGTGTGAAAAATACGAGGAGCATAAAACGGTCTGAAAAATAGGAGAAGCATGAAGTGGTGTTGAAAAACATGAAGAGCCTGAAAACGTGTGAAATATATGAAGAGCTTCAAAAGGTGTCAAAAATATGAGGAGCATGAATCGGTGTTGAAAAACATGAAGAGCCTGAAAATGTGTGAAAAATATGAAGAGCTTCAAAAGGTGTCAAAAATATGAGGAGCATGAAACTGTCTGAAATATAGGAGAAGCATGAAACGGTGTTGAAAAACATGAAGAACATGAAAAGGTGTGAAAAATATGAAGAGCTTCAAAAAGTGTCAAAAATATGAGGAGCATGAACCGGTCTGAAAAATAGGAGGAGCATGAAGCGGTGTTCAAAAACATGAAGAGCATGAAAAGGTGTGAAAAATATGAAGAGCTTCAAAAGGTGTCAAAAATATGAGGAGCATGAACCGGTCTGAAAAATAGGAGGAGGATTAAGCGGTGTTCAAAAACATGAAGAGCATGAAAAGGTGTGAAAAATATGAAGAGCTTCAAAAAGTGTCAAAAATATGAGGAGCATGAAACGGTCTGAAAAATAAAGAGCATGAAGCGGTATTGAAAATCATGAAAAGCCTGAAAAGGTGTGAAAAATATGAAGAGTTTCAAAAGGTGTCAAAAATATGAGGAGCATGAAACGGTCTGAAAAATAGGAGGAGCATGAAACGGTCTGAAAAATGGGAGGAGCATGAAGCGGTGTTGAAAAACAAGAAGAGCCAGAAAAGGTGTGAAAAATATGAAGAGCTTCAAAACGTGTCAAAAATATGAGGAGCACGAAACGGTCTGAAAAAGAGTAGGATATTGAAGCCGTGTTGAAAAACATGGGGAGCCTGAAAAGGTGTGAAAAACATGAAGAGCTTAAAAGTTGTGAGAAATATGAAGAGCTTCAAAAGGTGTTAAAAATGAGACGAGCATGAAACGGTCTGGAAAATAGGACGAGCATGAAGCGGTGTTGAAAACATGAAGAGCCAGAAAAGGTGTGAAAAATATGAAGAGCTTCAAAACGTGTCAAAAATATGAGGAGCACGAAACGGTCTGAAAAAGAGTAGGATATTGAAGCCGTGTTGAAAAACATGGGGAGCCTGAAAAGGTGTGAAAAATATGAAGAGCTTCAAAAGGTGTCAAAAATATGAGGAGCATGAAACGGTCTGAAAAATAGGAGGAGAATGAAACGGTGTTCAAAAACATGAAGAGCCTGAAAATGTGTGAAAAATATGAAGAGCATTAAAAGGTGTGAAATACATAGGAGCATGAAACGGTCTGAAAAATAGGAGGAGCATGAAACTGTGTTCAAAAACATGAAGAGCCTGAAAAGTTGTGAAAAATATGAAGAGCTTCAAACGGTTGGAAATACATGAGGAGCATGAAACGGTCTGAAAAATAGGAGGAGAAAGAAACGGTGTTCAAAAACATGAAGAGCCTGAAAATGTGTGAAAAATATGAAGAGCTTTAAAAGGTGTGAAATACATGAGGAGCATGAAACGGTCTGAAAAATAGGAGGAGCATGAAACCGTGTTCAAAAACATGAAGAGCCTGAAAAGTTGTGAAAAATATGAAGAGCTTCAAACGGTTGGAAATACATGAAGAGCATGAAACGGTCCGAAAAATAGGAGCAGCCTGAAATCGTGTTCAAAAACATGAAGAGCCTGAAAACGTGTGAAAAATATGAAGAGATTCAAAAGGTGTGAAAAATATGAAGAGCTTCAAAAGGTGTCAAAAATGAGATGAGCATGAAACAGTCCGAAAAATAGGAGCAGCCTGAAATCGTGTTCAAAAACATGAAGAGCCTGAAAACGTGTGAAAAATATGAAGAGATTGAAAAGGTGTGAAATATATGAAGAGCTTCAAAAGGTGTCAGAAATGAGAGGAGCATGAAACGATCTGAAAAATAGGAGGAGCATGAAACGGTGTTCAAAAACATGAAGAGCCTGAAAAGGTGTGAAAAATATGAAGAGCTTCAAAAGGTGTCAAAAATATGAGGAGCATGAAACGGTCTGAAAAATACGAGGAGCATGAAACGGTGTTCAAAAACATGAAGAGCCTGAAAAGGTGTGAAATATATGAAGAGCTTCAAAACGTGTCAAAAATATGAGGAGCATGAAACAGTCCGAAAAATAGGAGGAGCAAGAAGCGGTGTTGAAAAAGATTAAGAGCCTGAAAACGTTTGAAAAATATGAAGAGCTTCAAAAGGTGTGGAAAATAGGAAGAGCTTCAAAATGTGTCAAAAGCGAGATGAGTATGAAACGGTCTGAAAAATAGGAGGAGCATGAAGTTGTGTTGAAAAACATGAAGAGCCTGAAAACGTTTGAGAAATATGAAGAGCTTCAAAAGGTGTGAAAAATATGAAGAGCTTCAAAAGTTGTTAAAAATGAGATGAGCATGACACAGTTTGAAAAATAGAAGGAGCATGAAACCGTGTTCAAAAACATGAAGAGCCTAAAAAGGTTGAAAAATATGAAGAGCTTCAAAAGGTGTGAAAAATACGAGGAGCATAAAACGGTCTGAAAAATAGGACAAGCATGAAGTGGTGTTGAAAAACATGAAGAGCCTGAAAACGTGTGAAATATATGAAGAGCTTCAAAAGGTGTCAAAAATATGAGGAGCATGAAACGGTCTGAAAAATAGGAGGAACACAAGTGGTGTTCAAAAACATGAAGAGCCTGAAAAGGTGTGAAAAATATGAAGAGATTCAAAAGGTGTCAAAAATATGAGGAGCATGAATCGGTGTTGAAAAACATGAAGAGCCTGAAAATGTGTGACAAATATGAAGAGCTTCAAAAGGTGTCAAAAATATGAGGAGCATGAAACGGTCTGAAAAATAGGAGAAGCATGAAGCGGTGTTGAAAAACATGAAAAACATGAAAAGTTGTGAAAAATATGAAGAGCTTCAAAAGGTGTCAAAAATATGAGGAGCATGAACCGGTCTGAAAAATAGGAGGAACATGAAGCGGTGTTCAAAAACATGAAGAGCATGAAAAGGTGTGAAAAATATGAAGAGCTTCAAAAGGTGTCAAAAATATGAGGAGCATGAAACGGTCTGAAAAATGGGAGGAGCATGAAACCGTGTAGAAAAACATGAAGAGCCTGAAAACGTGTGAAAAACATGAAGAGCTTAAAAGTTGTGAGAAATATGAAGAGCTTCAAAAGGTGTCAAAAATGAGACGAGCATGGAACGGTCTGGAAAATAGGACGAGCATGAATCGGTGTTGAAAAACATGGGGAGCCTGAAAACGTGTGAAAAATATGAAGAGCTTCAAAAGGTGTCAAAATATGAGGAGCATGAAACGGTCTGAAACATAGGAGGAGCATGAATCGGTTTTGAAAAACATGAAGAGCCCGAAAATGTGTGAAAAATATGAAGATCTTCAAAACGTGTCAAAATATGAGGAGCATGAAACAGTCTGAAAAACAGGAGGATCATGAAGCCATGTTGAAAAACATGGGGAGCCTGCAAAGGTGTGAAAAATATGAAGAGCTTCAAAAGGTTGGAAATACATGAGGAGCATGAAACGGTCTGGAAAATAGGAGAAGCATGAAGTGTTGTTGAAAAACATGAAGAGCCTGAAAACGTGTGAAAAATATGAAGAGCTTCAAAAGTTGTGAAAAATATGAAGAGCTTCAAAAGGTGATAAAAGTGAGATGAGCATGAAACGGTCTGAAAAATAGGAGGAGCATGAAGCGGTTTTGAAAAACATGAAGAGTCTGAAAACGTGTGAAAATATGAAGAGCTTCAAAAATATGAAAAATATGAAGAGCTTCAAAAGGTGTGGAAAATATGAAGAGCTTCAAAAGGTGATAAAAGTGAGATGAGCATGAAACGGTCTGAAAAATATGAGGAGCATGAAGCGGTGTTGGAAATCATGAAGAGTCTGAAAAGGTGTGAAATATATTAAGAGCTTCAAAAGGTGTCAAAAATATGAGGAGCATGAAACGGTCTGAAAAATAGGAGGAGAATGAAGCGGTGTTGAAAAACATGAAGAACCTGAAAAGCTGTGAAAAATATGAAGAGCTTCAAAAGGTGTCAAATCTATGAGGAGAAAGAAACGGTCTGAAAAATAGGAGGAGCATGAAAGGGTGTTCAAATGCATGAAGAGCCTGAAAAGGTGTGAAAAATATGAAGAGCTTCAAAAGGTGTAAAATACATGAGGAACATGAAACGGTCTGGAAAATAGGATGAGCATGAAGTTGTGTTGAAAAACATGAAGAGACTGAAAAGGTGTGAAAAATATGAAGAGGTTCAAAAGGTGTGAAAAATATGACGAGTATGATACGGTCTGAAAAATAGGAGGAGCATGAAGCTCTGTTCAAAAACATGAAGACCCTGAAAAGATGTGAAAAATATGAAAAGCTTCAAAAGTTGTCAAAAATATTAGGAGCATGAAACATTCTGAAAAATAGGAGGATCATGAAGTGGTGTTCAAAATCATGAAGAGCCTGAAAAGGTGTGAAAAATATGAAGAGCTTCAAAACGTGTGAAATACATGAGGAGCATGAAAAAGTCTGAAAAATAGGAGGAGCATCAAGCGGTGTTCAAAAACATGAAGAGCCTGAAAAGGTGTGAAAAATATGAAGAGCTTCAAAAGGTGTGAAAAATAGGAGGAGCATGAAACGGGCTGAAAAATAGCAGGAGCATGAAGCGGTGTTCAAATACATGAAGAGCCTGAAAAGGTGTGAAAAATATGAAGAGCTTCAAAAAATGTCAAAAATATGAGGATCATTAAACGGTCTGAAAAATAGGAGCAGCATGAAACGGTGTTCAAAAACATGAACAGCCTGAAAAGGTGTGGAAAATATGAAGAGCTTCAAAAGGTGTGAAATACATGAGGAGCATGAAACGTTCTGAAAAATAGGAGGAGCATGAAGCGGTTTTGCAAAACATGAAGAGTCTGAAAACGTGTGAAAATATGAAGAGCTTCAAAAATATGAAAAATATGAAGAGCTTCAAAAGGTGTGGAAAATATGAAGAGCTTCAAAATGGGTCAAAAGTGAGATGAGCATGAAACGGTCTGAAAAATAGGAGGAGCATGAAGTGGTGTTGAAAAACATGAAGAGCCTGAAAATGTGTGAAATATATGAAGAGCTTCAAAAGTTGTCAGAAATGATAGAAACATGAAACGGTCTGAAAAATAGGATGAGCAAGAAGGGGTGTTGAAAAACATGAAGAGCCTGAAAACGTTTGAGAAATATGAAGAGATTCAAAAGGTGTGAAAATATGAAGAGCTTCAAAAGGTGTCAAAAATGAGATGAGCATGAAACAGTCCGAAAAATAGGAGGAGCCTGAAATCGTGTTCAAAAACATGAAGAGCCTAAAAAGGTGTGAAAAATATAAAGAGCTTCAAAAGGTGTGAAATACATGAGGAGCATGAAACGGTCTGAAAAATAGGAGGAGCATGAAGTGGTGTTGAAAAACATGAAGAGCCTGAAAATGTGTGAAATATATGAAGAGCTTCAAAAGGTGTCAGAAATGAGAGGAGCATGAAACGGTCTGAAAAATAGGAGAAGCATGAAGTGGCTTTGAAAAACATGAAGAGCCTGAAAAGGTGTGAAAAATATGAAGAGCTTCAAAAGGTGTCAAAAATATGAGGAGCATGAAACGGTCTGAAAAATACGAGGAGCATGAAACGGTGTTCAAAAACATGAAGAGCCTGAAAAGGTGTGAAAGATATGAAGACCTTCAAAAGGTGTCAAAAATATGAGGAGCGTGAAACGGTCTGAAAAATAGGAGCAGCATGAAGCGGTGTAAAAAACATGAAGAGCCTGAAAAGGTGTGAAAAGTATGAAGAGCTTCAAAAGGTGTGAAAAAAATGAAGAGCTTCAAAATGTGTCAAAAATATGAGGAGCATGAAAATATCTGAAAAATACGAGCAGCATGAAACGGTGTTCAAAGACATGAAGAGCCTGAAAAGGTGTGAAAAATATGAAGAGCTTCAAAACGTGTCAAAAATATGAGGAGCATGGAACGATCTGAAAAATAGGAGGAGAAAGAAGCGGTGTTGAAAAAAATGAATAACCTGAAAACGTTTGAAAAATATGAAGAGCTTCAAAAGGTGAGGAAAATATGAAGAGCTTCAAAATGTGTCAAAAGTGAGATGAGCATGAAACGGTCTGAAAAAGGAGGAGCATGAAGTGGTGTTGAAAAACATGAAGAGCCTGAAAATGTGTGACATACATGAAGAGCTTCAAAAGTTGTCAGAAATGATAGAAACATGAAACGGTCTGAAAAATAGGATGAGCAAGAAGGGGTGTTGAAATACATGAAGAGCGTGAAAACGTTTGAGAAATATGAAGAGATTCAAAAGGTGTGAAAATTATGAAGAGCTTCAAAAGGTGTCAAAAAGGAGATGAGCATGAAACAGTCCGAAAAATAGGAGGAGCCTGAAATCGTGTTCAAAAACATGAAGAGCCTAAAAAGGTGTGAAAAATATAAAGAGCTTCAAAAGGTGTGAAATACAGGAGGAGCATGAAACAGTCTGAAAAATAGGAGGAGCATGAAGTGGTGTTGAAAAACATGAAGAGCTTGAAAATGTGTGAAATATATGAAGAGCTTCAAAAGGTGTCAGAAATGAGAGGAGCATGAAACGGTCTGAAAAATAGGAGAAGCATGAAGTGGCTTTGAAAAACATGAAGAGCCTGAAAAGGTGTGAAAAATATGAAGAGCTTCAAAAGGTGTCAAAAATATGAGGAGCATGAAACGGTCTGAAAAATAGGAGGAGCATGAAACAGTCTGAAAAATGGGAGGAGCATGAAGCGGTGTTGAAAAACATGAAGAGCCTGAAAACGTGTGAAAAACATGAAGAGCTTAAAAGTTGTGAGAAATATGAAGAGCTTCAAAAGGTGTCAAAAATGAGATGAGCATGAAACGGTCTGGAAAATTGGACGAGCATGAAGCGGTGTTGAAAACATGAAGAGCCAGAAAAGGTGTGAAAAATATGAAGAGCTTCAAAAAGTGTCAAAAATATGAAGAGCATGAAACGGTCTGAAAAATAGGAGGAGCAGGAAGTTATGTTGAAAAACATGAAGAGCCTGAAAAGGTGGGTAAAATATGAAGAGCTTCAAAAGGTGTGAAATACAGGAGGAGCATGAATCGGTCTGAAAAATAGGAGGAGCATGAAGAGGTGTTTAAAAACATGAAGAGATTGAATAGGTGTGAAAAATATGAAGATCTTCAAAAGGTGACAAAAATGAGATGAGCATGAAACGGTCTGAAAAATATGAGGAGCATGAAGCGGTGTTGGAAATCATGAAGAGTCTGAAAAGGTGTGAAATATATTAAGAGCTTCAAAAGGTGTCAAAAATATGAGGAGCATGAAACGGTCTGAAAAATAGGAGGAGCATGAAGCGGTGTTGAAAAACATGAAGAACCTGAAAAGGTGTGAAAAATATGAAGAGCTTCAAAAGGTGTAAAATACATGAGGAACATGAAACGGTCTGGAAAATAGGATGAGCATGAAGTTGTGTTGAAAAACATGAAGAGACTGAAAAGGCGTGAAAAATATGAAGAGGTTCAAAAGGTGTGAAAAATATGACGAGTATGATACGGTCTGAAAAATAGGAGAAGCATGAAGCTCTGTTCAAAAACATGAAGACCCTGAAAAGTTGTGAAAAATATGAAAAGCTTCAAAAGTTGTCAAAAATATGAGGAGCATGAAACATTCTGAAAAATAGGAGGATCATGAAGTGATGTTCACAATCATGAAGAGGTTGAAAAGGTGTGAAAAATATGAAGAGTTTCAAAACGTGTGAAATACATGAGGAGCATGAAAAAGTCTGAAAAATAGGAGGAGCATCAAGCGATGTTCAAAAACATGAAGAGCCTGAAAAGGTGTGAAAAATATGAAGAGCTTCAAAAGGTGTGAAAAATAGGAGGAGCATGAAACGGGCTGAAAAATAGCAGGAGCATGAAGCGGTGTTCAAATACATGAAGAGCCTGAAAAGGTGTGAAAAATATGAAGAGCTTCAAAAAATGTCAAAAATATGAGGAGCATTAAACGGTCTGAAAAATAGGAGCAGCATGAAACGGTGTTCAAAAACATGAACAGCCTGAAAAGGTGTGGAAAATATGAAGAGCTTCAAAAGGTGTGAAATACATGAGGAGCATGAAACGTTCTGAAAAATAGGAGGAGCATGAAGCGGTTTTGAAAAACATGAAGAGTCTGAAAACGTGTGAAAATATGAAGAGCTTCAAAAATATGAAAAATATGAAGAGCTTCAAAAGGTGTGGAAAATATGAAGAGCTTCAAAATGGGTCAAAAGTGAGATGAGCATGAAACGGTCTGAAAAATAGGAGGAGCATGAAGTGGTGTTGAAAAACATGAAGAGCCTGAAAATGTGTGAAATATATGAAGAGCTTCAAAAGTTGTCAGAAATGATAGAAACATGAAACGGTCTGAAAAATAGGATGAGCAAGAAGGGGTGTTGAAAAACATGAAGAGCCTGAAAACGTTTGAGAAATATGAAGAGATTCAAAAGGTGTGAAAAATATGAAGTGCTTCAAAAGGTGTCAAAAATGAGATGAGCATGAAACAGTCCGAAAAATAGGAGGAGCCTGAAATCGTGTTCAAAAACATGAAGAGCCTAAAAAGGTGTGAAAAATATAAAGAGCTTCAAAAGGTGTGAAATACATGAGGAGCATGAAACGGTCTGAAAAATAGGAGGAGCATGAAGTGGTGTTGAAAAACATGAAGAGCCTGAAAATGTGTGAAATATATGAAGAGCTTCAAAAGGTGTCAGAAATGAGAGGAGCATGAAACGGTCTGAAAAATAGGAGAAGCATGAAGTGGCTTTGAAAAACATGAAGAGCCTGAAAAGGTGTGAAAAATATGAAGAGCTTCAAAAGGTGTCAAAAATATGAGGAGCATGAAACGGTCTGAAAAATAGGAGCAGCATGAAGCGGTGTAAAAAACATGAAGAGCCTGAAAAGGTGTGAAAAGTATGAAGAGCTTCAAAAGGTGTGAAAAAAATGAAGAGCTTCAAAATGTGTCAAAAATATGAGGAGCATGAAAAGATCTGAAAAATACGAGCAGCATGAAACGGTGTTCAAAGACATGAAGAGCCTGAAAAGGTGTGAAAAATATGAAGAGCTTCAAAACGTGTCAAAAATATGAGGAGCATGGAACGATCTGAAAAATAGGAGGAGAAAGAAGCGGTGTTGAAAAAAATGAATAACCTGAAAACGTTTGAAAAATATGAAGAGCTTCAAAAGGTGAGGAAAATATGAAGAGCTTCAAAATGTGTCAAAAGTGAGATGAGCATGAAACGGTCTGAAAAAGGAGGAGCATGAAGTGGTGTTGAAAAACATGAAGAGCCTGAAAATGTGTGACATACATGAAGAGCTTCAAAAGTTGTCAGAAATGATAGAAACATGAAACGGTCTGAAAAATAGGATGAGCAAGAAGGGGTGTTGAAATACATGAAGAGCGTGAAAACGTTTGAGAAATATGAAGAGATTCAAAAGGTGTGAAAATTATGAAGAGCTTCAAAAGGTGTCAAAAAGGAGATGAGCATGAAACAGTCCGAAAAATAGGAGGAGCCTGAAATCGTGTTCAAAAACATGAAGAGCCTAAAAAGGTGTGAAAAATATAAAGAGCTTCAAAAGGTGTGAAATACAGGAGGAGCATGAAACAGTCTGAAAAATAGGAGGAGCATGAAGTGGTGTTGAAAAACATGAAGAGCTTGAAAATGTGTGAAATATATGAAGAGCTTCAAAAGGTGTCAGAAATGAGAGGAGCATGAAACGGTCTGAAAAATAGGAGAAGCATGAAGTGGCTTTGAAAAACATGAAGAGCCTGAAAAGGTGTGAAAAATATGAAGAGCTTCAAAAGGTGTCAAAAATATGAGGAGCATGAAACGGTCTGAAAAATAGGAGGAGCATGAAACGGTCTGAAAAATGGGAGGAGCATGAAGCGGTGTTGAAAAACATGAAGAGCCTGAAAACGTGTGAAAAACCTGAAGAGCTTAAAAGTTGTGAGAAATATGAAGAGCTTCAAAAGGTGTCAAAAATGAGATGAGCATGAAATGGTCTGGAAAATTGGACGAGCATGAAGCGGTGTTGAAAACATGAAGAGCCAGAAAAGGTGTGAAAAATATGAAGAGCTTCAAAAAGTGTCAAAAATATGAAGAGCATGAAACGGTCTGAAAAATAAGAGGAGCAGGAAGTTATGTTGAAAAACATGAAGAGCCTAAAAAGGTGTGAAAAATATGAAGAGCTTCAAAAAGTGTCAAAAATATGAGGAGCATGAAACGGTCTGATAAAGAGTAGGATCATGAAGCCGGGTTGAAAAACATGGGGAGCCTGAAAAGGTGTGAAAAATATGAAGAGCTTTAAAAGGTGTGAAATACATGAGGAGCATGAAACTGTCTTAAAAATAGGAGGAGCATGAAACCGTGTTCAAAAACATGAAGAGCCTGAAAAGTTGTGAAATATATGAAGAGTTTCAAACGGTTGGAAATACATGAGGAGCATGAAACGGTGTTGAAAAACATGAAGAGCCTGAAAAGGTGGGTAAAATATGAAGAGCTTCAAAAGGTGTGAAATACAGGAGGAGCATGAATCGGTCTGAAAAATAGGAGGAGCATGAAGAGGTGTTTAAAAACATGAAGAGACTGAAGAGGTGTGAAAAATATGAAGAGCTTCAAAAGGTGACAAAAATGAGATGAGCATGAAACGGTCTGAAAAATATGAGGAGCATGAAGCGGTGTTGGAAATCATGAAGAGTCTGAAAAGTTGTGAAATATATTAAGAGCTTCAAAAGGTGTCAAAAATATGAGGAGCATGAAATGGTCTGAAAAATAGGAGGAGCATGAAGCGGTGTTGAAAAACATGAAGAACCTGAAAAGGTGTGAAAAATATGAAGAGCTTCAAAAGGTGTCAAAACTATGAGGAGCATGAAACGGTCTGAAAAATAGGAGGAGCATGAAAGGGTGTTCAAATGCATGAAGAGCCTGAAAAGGTGTGAAAAATATTAAGAGCTTCAAAAGGTGTAAAATACATGAGGAACATGAAACGGTCTGGAAAATAGGATGAGCATGAAGTTGTGTTGAAAAACATGAAGAGACTGAAAAGGTGTGAAAAATATGAAGAGGTTCAAAAGGTGTGAAAAATATGACGAGTATGATACGGTCTGAAAAATAGGAGAAGCATGAAGCTCTGTTCAAAAACATGAAGACCCTGAAAAGTTGTGAAAAATATGAAAAGCTTCAAAAGTTGTCAAAAATATGAGGAGCATGAAACATTCTGAAAAATAGGAGGATCATGAAGTGATGTTCACAATCATGAAGAGGTTGAAAAGGTGTGAAAAATATGAAGAGCTTCAAAACGTGTGAAATACATGAGGAGCATGAAAAAGTCTGAAAAATAGGAGGACCATCAAGCGGTGTTTAAAAACATGAAGAGCCTGAAAAGGTGTGAAAAATATAAAGAGCTTCAAAAGGTGTGAAAAATAGGAGGAGTATGAAACGGGCTGAAAAATAGCAGGAGCATGAAGCGGTGTTCAAAAACATGAAGAGCCTGAAAAGGTGCGAAAAATATGAAGAGCTTCAAAAAATGTCAAAAATATGAGGAGCATTAAACGGTCTGAAAAATAGGAGCAGCATGAAACGGTGTTCAAAAACATGAAGAGCCTGAAAACGTGTGAAAAATACGAAGAGCTTCAAAAGATGTGGTAAAATATGACGAGCTTCAAAAGGTGGCAAAAATGAGATGAGCATGAAACGTTCTGAAAAATAGGAGGAGCATGAAGCGGTGTTGAAAAACATGAAGAACCTGAAAAGCTGTGAGAAATATGAAGAGCTTCAAATGGTGTCAAAAATATGAGGAGCATGAAACGGTCTGAAAAATAGGAGGAGCATGAAGCGGTGTTCAAAAACAGGAAGAGCCTGAAAAATTGTGAAAAATATGAAGAGTTTCAAAAGGTGTCAAAAATAAGAGGAGCATGAAACGGTCTGAGAAATAGGAGCATGAAGCGGTGTTCAAAAACATGAAAAGCCTGAAATGGGGTGAAATATATGAAGAGCTTCAAAAGGTGTCAAAAATGAGATGAGCTTAAAACGGTCTGAAAAATAGGAGGAGCATGAAGTGGTGTTGAAAAAAAAGAAGAGACTGAAAAGGTGTGAAATATATGAAGAGCTTCAAAAGGTGTCAAAAATATGAGGAGAAGGAAAGGGTCTGAAAAATAGGAGGAGCATGAAGCTGTGTTGAGAAACATGAAGAGCCTGAAAAGGTGTGAAAAATATGAAGAGCTTCTAAAGGTGTCAAAAATATGAGGAGCATGAAACGGTCTGAAAAATAGATGCGGCATGAAATGGTGTTGAAAACATGAAGAGAGTGAAAAGGTGTGAAAAATATGAAGAGCTTCAAAAGGTGTGAAATACATGAGGAGCATGAAACGAGCTGAAAAATAGAAGCATGAAGTGGTGTGGCAAAACATGAAGAGCCTGAAAAGGTGTGAAAAATATGAAGAGCTTCAAAAGGAGTGAAATACATTAGGAGCATGAAACTCTCTGAAAAATAGGAGGAGCATGAAGCTGTGTTCAAAAATATGAAGAGCCTGAAAAGGTGTGAAAAATATGAAGAGCTTCAAAAGGTGTCAAAAATATGAGGAGCATGAAACGGTCTGAAAAATAGAAGCAGCATGAAACGGTGTTGAAAAACATGAAGAGCCTGAAAAGGTGTGAAAAATAAGAAGAGCTTCAAAAGGTATAAAAATATGAGGAGCATGAAACGGCCTGAATAATAGAAGCAGCATGAAACGGTGTTGAAAAATATGATGAGCCTGAAAATGTGTGAAAAATATGAAGAGCTTCAAAAGGGGTCAAAAATATGAAGAGCATGAAACGGTCTGTAAAATAGGAGGAGCATGAAGCGGTGTTCAAAAACATGAAGAGCCTGAAAAGGTGTGAAAAATATGAAGAGCTTCAAAAGGTGTCAAAAATATGAGGAGCATGAAACGGTCAGAAAAATAGGAGGAGCATGAAACGGTGTTCAAAAAAAAAAGAGCCTGGAATGGTGTGAAAAATATGAAGAGCCTTAAAACGTGTCAAAAATATGAGGAGCATGAAACGGTCTGAAAAATAGGAGCAGCATGAAATGGTGTTCAAAAACATGAAGAGCCTGAAAAGGTGTGAAAAATATGAAGAGCTTCAATAGGAGTGAAAGACATGAGGAACATGAAACGGTCTGAAAACTAGGAGGAGCATGATGCTGTGCTCAAAAACATGAAGAGCCTGAGAAGGTGTGAGAAATATGAAGAGCTTCAAAAGGTGTGAAAATTATGAGGAGAATGAAACGGTCTGAAAAATAGGAGGAGCATGAAGCGGTGTTCAAAAATATGAAGAGCCTGAAAGGATGTGAAAAATATGACGTGCCTCAAGAGGTGTCAAAAATATGAGGAGCATGAAACGTTCTCAAAATAATAGGAGCATGAAGCGGTGTTGAAAAACATGAAGAGCCTGAAAAAGTGTGAAAAATAAGAAGAGCTTCAAAAGGTGTCAATAATAAGAGGTGCATGAAACAGTCTGAAAAAAAAGGAGGAGCATGAAACGGTCTGAAAAATAGGAGGAGCATGAAGCTGTGTTGAAAAACATGAAGAGCCTGCAAAGGTGTGAAATATATGAAGAGCTCCAAAACGTGTCAAAAATATGAGGAGCATGAAACGGTCTCAAAAATAGGAGGAACATAAAGCGGTGTTCAAAAACTTGGAGAGCCTGAAAAGGTCTGAAAAATATGAAGAGCTACAAAATTTGTCAAAAATATGAGGAGCATGAAACGGTCTCAAAAATAGGAGGAGTGAGATCGATGTTGAAAAACAAGAAGAGCCTAAAAACGTGTGAAAAATATGAAGAGCTTCAAAAGGTGTCAAAAATATGAGGAACATGAAACGGTCTCAAAAATAGGAGGAGCATTAAGCGGTGTTGAAAAACATGAAGAGCCTGAATAGATGTGAAAAATATGAAGAGCTTCAAAATATGTCAATAATAAGAGTTGCATGAAACAGTCTGAAAATTAGGAGAAGCATGAAACGGTCTGACAAATAGGAGGAGCATGAAGGGGTGTTGAAAAACATGAAGAGCCTGAAAAGGTGTGACAAATATAAAGAGCTTCAAATCGTGTCAATAATATGAGGAGCATGAAACGGTCTGAAAAATAGGAGGAGCATGAAACGGTGTAGAAAAACATGAAGAGCATGAAAAGGTGTGAAAAATAGGAAAAGCTTCAAAAAGTGTCAAAAATATGAGGAGCATGAAACGGTCTGAGAAACAGAAGGAGCATGAAGCGGTATTCAAAAACATGAAGAGCCTGAAAGGGGAGAAAAATATGAAGAGCTTCAAAAGTGTCAAACATATGAGGAGCATGATACGGTCTCAAAAATAGGAGGAGCATGAAGCGTTCTTCAAAAACATGAAGAGCCTGAAAAGGTATGAAAAATATGAAGAGCTTCAAAAGGTGTCAAAAATATGAGGAGCATGAAACGGTCTGAAAAATAGGAGGAGCATGAAACGGTGTAGAAAAACATGAAGAGCATGGAAAGGTGTGAAAAATAGGAAAAGCTTCAAAAAGTGTCAAAAATATGAGGAGCATGAAACGGTCTGAGAAACAGAAGGAACATGAAGCGGTATTCAAAAACATGAAGAGCCTGAAAGGGGAGAAAAATATGAAGAGCTTCAAATGTGTCAAACACATGAGGAGCATGATACGGTCTCAAAAATAGGAGGAGCATGAAGGGTTCTTCAAAAACATGAAGAGCCTGAAAAGGTATGAAAAATATGAAGAGCTTCAAAAGGTGTCAAAAATATGAGGAGCATGAAACGGTCTGAAAAATAGGAGGAGCATGAATCGGTCTTGAAAAACGTGAAGAGTCAGAAAAGGTGTGAAAAATATGAAGAGGTTCAAAAGGTGTGAAAAATATGACGAGTATGATACGGTCTGAAAAATAGGAGGAGCATGAAGCTCTGTTCAAAAACATGAAGATGCTGAAAAGTTGTGAAAAATATGAAAAGCTTCAAAAGTTGTCAAAAATATTAGGAGCATGAAACATTCTGAAAAATAGGAGGATCATGAAGCGGTGTTCAAAATCATGAAGAGCCTGAAAAGGTGTGAAAAATATGAAGAGGTTCAAAACGTGTGAAATACATGAGGAGCATGAAAAAGTCTGAAAAATAGGAGGAGCATCAAGCGGTGTTCAAAAACATGAAGAGCCTGAAAAGGTGTGAAAAATATGAAGAGCTTCAAAAGGTGTGAAAAATAGGAGGAGCATGAAACGGGCTGAAAAATAGCAGGAGCATGAAGTGGTGTTCAAATACATGAAGAGCCTGAAAAGGTGTGAAAAATATGAAGAGCTTCAAAAAATGTCAAAAATATGAGGAGCATTAAACGGTCTGAAAAATAGGAGCAGCATGAAACGGTGTTCAAAAACATGAACAGCCTGAAAAGGTGTGGAAAATATGAAGAGCTTCAAAAGGTGTGAAATACATGAGGAGCATGAAACTCTCAGAAAAATAGGAGGAGCATGAAGCGGTTTTGAAAAACATGAAGAGTCTGAAAACGTGTGAAAATATGAAGAGCTTCAAAATATGAAAAATATGAACAGCTTCAAAAGGTGTGGAAAATATGAAGAGCTTCAAAATGGGTCAAAAGTGAGATGAGCATGAAACGGTCTGAAAAATAGGAGGAGCATGAAGTGGTGTTGAAAAACATGAAGAGCCTGAAAAGGTGTGAAATATATGAAGAGCTTCAAAACGTGTCAAAAATATGAGGAGCATGAAACGGTCCGAAAAATAGGAGGAGCAAGAAGCGGTGTTGAAAAAGATTAAGAGCCTGAAAACGTTTGAAAAATATGAAGAGCTTCAAAAGGTGTGGAAAATAGGAAGAGCTTCAAAATGTGTCAAAAGCGAGATGAGTATGAATCGGTCTGAAAAATAGGAGGAGCATGAAGTTGTGTTGAAAAACATGAAGAGCCTGAAAATGTGTGAAATATATGAAGAGCTTCAAAATTTGTCCGAAATGAGAGAAGCATGAAACGGTCTAAAAAATAGGATGAGCAAGAAGGGGTGTTGAAAAACATGAAGAGCCTGAAAACGCTTGAGAAATATGAAGAGCTTCAAAAGGTGTGAAAAATATGAAGAGCTTCAAAAGTTGTTAAAAATGAGATGAGCATGACACAGTTTGAAAAATAGGAGGAGCATGAAACCGTGTTCAAAAACATAAAGAGCCTAAAAAGGTTGAAAAATATGAAGAGCTTCAAAAGGTGTGAAAAATATGAGGAGCATGAAGTGGTGTTCAAAAACATGAA
This sequence comes from Dama dama, assembly GCF_033118175.1. Taxonomy (NCBI): domain Eukaryota; kingdom Metazoa; phylum Chordata; class Mammalia; order Artiodactyla; family Cervidae; genus Dama; species Dama dama. The sequence goes on from NC_083709.1 coordinate 7,344,830, forward strand.
GAGCCAGAAAAGGTGTGAAAAATATGAAGAGATTCAAAAGGTGTCAAAAATATGAGGAGCATGAATCAGTGTTGAAAAACATGAAGAGCCTGAAAATGTGTGAAAAATATGAAGAGCTTCAAAAGGTGTCAAAAATATGAGGAGCATGAAACGGTCTGAAAAATAGGAGAAGCATGAAGCGGTGTTGAAAAACATGAAGAACATGAAAAGGTGTGAAAAATATGAAGAGCTTCAAAAGGTGTCAAAATATGAGGAGCATGAACAGGTCTGAAAAATAGGAGGAGGATTAAGCGGTGATCAAAAACATGAAGAGCATGAAAATGTGTGAAAAATATGAAGAGCTTCAAAAGGTGTCAAAAATATGAGGAGCATGAAACGGTCTGAAAATAGGAGGAGAATGAAACGGTGTTCAAAAACATGAAGAGCCTGAAAAGGTGTGAAAAATATGAAGAGCTTTAAAAGTTGTGAAATACATGAGGAGCATGAAACGGTCTGAAAAATAGGAGGAGAATGAAACCGTGTTCAAAAACATGAAGAGCCTGAAAAGTTGTGAAAAATATGAAGAGCTTCAAACGGTTGGAAATACATGAGGACCATGAAACGGTCTGGATAATAGGAAGAGCATGAAGCGGTGTTGAAAAACATAAAGAGCCTGAAAAGGTGGATAAACTATGAAGAGCTTCAAAAGGTGTCAAAAATATGAGGAGCATGAAACCGTCTGAAAAATAGGAGAAATATGAAGTGGTGTTGAAAAACATGAAGAGTCTGAAAACGTGTGAAAAATACAAAGAGCTTCAAAAGGTGTGAAAAATATGAAGAGCTTCAAAAGGTGATAAAAATGAGATGAGCATGAAACGGTCTGAAAAATAGGAGGAGCATGAAGCGGTGTTGGAAATCATGAAGAGTATGAAAAGGTGTGAAAAATATGAAGAGCTTCAAAAGGTGTCAAAAATATGAGGAGCATAAAACGGTCTGAAAAATAGGAGAAGCATGAAGTGGTGTTGAAAAACATGAAGAGCCTGAAAACGTGTGAAATATATGAAGAGCTTCAAAAGGTGTCAAAAATATGAGGAGCATGAAACGGTCAGAAAATTAGGAGGAACACAAGTGGTGTTCAAAAACATGAAGAGCCTGAAAAGGTGGGAAAAATATGAAGAGATTCAAAAGGTGTCAAAAATATGAGGAGCATGAATCAGTGTTGAAAAACATGAAGAGCCTGAAAAGGTGTGAAAAATATGAAGAGCTTCAAAAGGTGTCAAAAATGAGACTAGAATGAAACGGTCTGGAAAATAGGACGAGCATGAAGCGTTGTTGAAAACATGGGGAACCTGAAAAGGTGTGAACAACATGAAGAGCTTTAAAAGGTGTGAAATACATGAGGAGCATGAAACGGTCTGAAAAATAGGAGGAGCATGAAACCGTGTTCAAAAACATGAAGAGCCTGAAAAGTTGTGAAAAATATGAAGAGCTTCAAACGGTTGGAAATACATGAGGAGCATGACGGTGTTGAAAAACATGAAGAGCCTGAAAAGGTGGGTAAAATATGAAGAGCTTCAAAAGGTGCCAAAAATATGAGGAGCATGAAACGGTCTGAAAAATAGGAGGAGCATTAAACGGTGCTCAAAAACATGAAGAGCCTGAAATGGTGTGAAATATGAAGAGCTTCAAAAGGTGTCAAAAATAGGAGGAGCATGAAACAGTCTGAAAAATAGGAGGAGCATAAAGCGGTGTAAAAAACATGAAGAGCCTGAAAAGGTGTGAAAAATATGAAGAGCTTCAAAACGTGTCAAAAATATGAGGAGCATGAAACGGTCCGAAGTATAGGAAGAGCAAGAAGCGGTGTTGAAAAAGATTAAGAGCCTGAAAACGTTTGAAAAATATGAAGAGCTTCAAAAGGTGTGGAAAATATGAAGAGCTTCAAAATGTGTCAAATGCGAGATGAGTATGAAACGGTCTGAAAAATAGGAGGAGCATGAAGTGGTGTTGAAAAACATGAAGAGCCTGAAAATGTGTGAAATATATGTAGAGCTTCAAAATGTGTCAGAAATGAGAGAAGCATGAAACGGTCTGAAAAATAGAATGAGCAAGAAGGGGTGTTGAAAAACATGAAGAACCTGAAAAGGTGGGTAAAATATGAAGAGCTTCAAAAGGTGTCAAAAATATGAGGAGCATGAACCGGTCTGAAAAAGAAGAGGAGCATGAAGCGGTGTTCAAAAACATGAAGAGCATGAAAAGGTGTGAAAAATATGAAGAGCTTCACAAGGTGTAAAAAATAGGAGGAGCATGAAACGTTCTGAAAAATAGGACCAGCATGAAACGGTGTAAAAAACATGAAGAGCCTGAAAAGGTGTGAAAGATATGACGATCTTAAAAAGGTGTCAAAAATATGAGGAGGATGAAACGGTCTGAAAAATAGGAGCAGCATCAAGCGGTGTAATAAACATGAAGAGCCTGAAAAGGTGTGAAAAATATGAAGAGCTTCAAAAGGTGTGAAAAAAATGAAGAGCTTCAAAATGTGTCAAAAATATGAGGAGCATGAAAAGATCTGAAAAATAGGAGCAGCATGAAACAGTGTTCAAAGACATGAAGAGCCTGAAAACGTGTGAAAAATATGAAGAGCTTCAAAACGTGTCAAAAATATGAGGAGCATGAAACGATCTGAAAAATAGGAGGAGCAAGAAGCAGTGTTGAAAAAAATGAAGAGCCTGAAAACGTTTGAAAAATATGAAGAGCTTCAAAATGTGTCAAAAGCGAGATGAGTATGAAACGGTCTGAAAAATAGGAGGAGCATGAAGTGGTGTTGAAAAACATGAAGAGCCTGAAAATGTGTGAAATATATGAAGAGCTTCAAAATGTGTCAGAAATGAGAGAAGCATTGAACGGTCTGAAAAATAGGATGACCAAGGAGCGGTGTTGAAAAACATGAAGAGCCTGAAAACGTTTGAGAAATATGAAGAGCTTCAAAAGGTGTGAAAAATATGAAGAGCTTCAAAAGTTGTTAAAAATGAGATGAGCATGACACAGTTTGAAAAATAGGAGGAGCATGAAACCGTGATCAAAAACATGAAGAGCCTAAGAAGGTTGAAAAATATGAAGAGCTTCAAAAGGTGTGAAAAATAAGAGGAGCATAAAACGGTCTGAAAAATAGGAGAAGCATGAAGAGGTGTTGAAAAACATGAAGAGCCTGAAAACGTGTGAAATATATGAAGAGCTTCAAAAGGTGTCAAAAATATGAGGAGCATGAATCGGTGTTGAAAAACATGAAGAGCCTGAAAATGTGTGAAAAATATGAAGAGCTTCAAAAGGTGTCAAAAATATGAGGAGCATGAAACTGTCTGAAAAATAGGAGAAGCATGAAACGGTGTTGAAAAACATGAAGAACATGAAAAGGTGTGAAAAATATGAAGAGCTTCAAAAAGTGTCAAAAATATGAGGAGCATGAACCGGTCTGAAAAATTGGAGGAGCATGAAGCGGTGTTCAAAAACATGAAGAGCATGAAAAGGTGTGAAAAATATGAAGAGCTTCAAAAGGTGTCAAAAATATGAGGAGCATGAACCGGTCTGAAAAATAGGAGGAGGATTAAGCGGTGTTCAAAAACATGAAGAGCATGAAAAGGTGTGAAAAATATGAAGAGCTTCAAAAGGTGTCAAAAATATGAGGAGCATGAAACGGTCTGAAAAATAAAGAGCATGAAGCGGTGTTGAAAAACAGGAAAAGCCTGAAAAGGTGTGAAAAATATGAAGAGTTTCAAAAGGTGTCAAAAATATGAGGAGCATGAAACGGTCTGAAAAATAGGAGGAGCATGAAACGGTCTGAAAAATGGGAGGAGCATGAAGCGGTGTTGAAAAACAAGAAGAGCCTGAAAATGTGTGAAAAACATGAAGAGCTTAAAAGTTGTGAGAAATATGAAGAGCTTCAAAAGGTGTTAAAAATGAGACGAGCATGAAACGGTCTGGAAAATAGGACGAGCATGAAGCGGTGTTGAAAACATGAAGAGCCAGAAAAGGTGTGAAAAATATGAAGAGCTTCAAAACGTGTCAAAAATATGAGGAGCACGAAACGGTCTGAAAAAGAGTAGGATATTGAAGCCGTGTTGAAAAACATGGGGAGCCTGAAAAGGTGTGAAAAATATGAAGAGCTTCAAAAGGTGTCAAAAATATGAGGAGCATGAAACGGTCTGAAAAATAGGAGGAGAATGAAACGGTGTTCAAAAACATGAAGAGCCTGAAAATGTGTGAAAAATATGAAGAGCATTAAAAGGTGTGAAATACATGAGGAGCATGAAACGGTCTGAAAAATAGGAGGAGCATGAAACCGTGTTCAAAAACATGAAGAGCCTGAAAAGTTGTGAAAAATATGAAGAGCTTCAAACGGTTGGAAATACATGAGGAGCATGAAACGGTCTGAAAAATAGGAGGAGAATGAAACGGTGTTCAAAAACTTGAAGAGCCTGAAAATGTGTGAAAAATATGAAGAGCTTTAAAAGGTGTGAAATACATGAGGAGCATGAAACGGTCTGAAAAATAGGAGGAGCATGAAACCGTGTTCAAAAACATGAAGAGCCTGAAAAGTTGTGAAAAATATGAAGAGCTTCAAACGGTTGGAAATACATGAGGAGCATGAAACGGTCCGAAAAATAGGAGCAGCCTGAAATCGTGTTCAAAAACATGAAGAGCCTGAAAACGTGTGAAAAATATGAAGAGATTCAAAAGGTGTGAAAAATATGAAGAGCTTCAAAAGGTGTCAAAAATGAGATGAGCATGAAACAGTCCGAAAAATAGGAGCAGCCTGAAATCGTGTTCAAAAACATGAAGAGCCTAAAAAGGTGTGAAAAATATAAAGAGCTTCAAAAGGTGTGAAATACATGAGGAGCATGAAACGGTCTGAAAAATAGGAGGAGCATGAAGTGGTGTTGAAAAACCTGAAGCCTGAAAATGTGTGAAATATATGAAGAGCTTCAAAAAGTGTCAGAAATGAGAGGAACATGAAACGGTCTGAAAAATAGGAGAAGCATGAAGTGGCTTTGAAAAACATGAAGAGCCTGAAAAGGTGTGCAAAATATGAAGAGCTTCAAAAGGTGTCAAAAATATGAGGAGCATGAAACGGTCTGAAAAATAGGAGGAGCAAGAAGCGGTGTTGAAAAAGATTAAGAGCCTGAAAAGGTGGGTAAAATATGAAGAGCTTCAAAAGGTGTCAAAAACATGAGGAGCATGAAACGGTCTGAAAAATAGGAGAAGCATGAAGCGGTGTTGAAAAACATGAAGAACATGAAAAGGTGTGAAAAATATGAAGAGCTTCAAAAGGTGTCAAAAATATGAGGAGCATGAACCGGTCTGAAAAATAGGAGGAGCATATAGCGGTATTCAAAAACATGAAGAGCATGAAAAGGTGTGCAAAATATGAAGAGCTTCAAAACGTGTCAAAAATATGAGGAGCATGAAACGGTCTGAAAAATAGGAGGAGCAAGAAGCGGTGTTGAAAAAGATTAAGAGCCTGAAAAGGTGGGTAAAATATGAAGAGCTTCAAAAGGTGTCAAAAACATGAGGAGCATGAAACGGTCTGAAAAATAGGAGAAGCATGAAGCGATGTTGAAAAACATGAAGAACATGAAAAGGTGTGAAAAATATGAAGAGCTTCAAAAGGTGTCAAAAATATGAGGAGCATGAACCGGTCTGAAAAATAGGAGGAGCATATAGCGGTATTCAAAAACATGAAGAGCATGAAAAGGTGTGAAAAATATGAAGAGCTTCAAAAGGTGTCAAAAATATGAGGAGCATGAAATGGTCTGAAAAATAGGAGGAGAATGAAACGGTGTTCAAAAACATGAAGAGCCTGAAAAGGTGGGTAAAATATGAAGAGCTTCAAAAGGTGTGAAATCGATGAGGAGCATGAATCGGTCTGGAAAATAGGATGAGCATGAAGTTGTGTTGAAAAACATGAAGAGACTGAAAAGCTGTGAAAAAAATGAAGAGGTTCAAAAGGTGTGAAAAATATGACGAGTATGATACGGTCTGAAAAATAGGAGGAGCATGAAGCTCTGTTCAAAAACATGAAGATGCTGAAAAGTTGTGAAAAATATGAAAAGCTTCAAAAGTTGTCAAAAATATTAGGAGCGTGAAACATTCTGAAAAATAGGAGGATCATGAAGCGGTGTTCAAAATCATAAAGAGGCTGAAAAGGTGTGAAAAATAAGAAGAGCTTCAAAACGTGTGAAATACATGAGGAGCATGAAAAAGTCTGAAAAATAGGAGGAGCATGAAGCGGTGTTCAAATACATGAAGAGCCTGAAAAGGTGTGAAAAATATGAAGAGCTTCAAAAAATGTCAAAAATATGAGGAGAATTAAACGGTCTGAAAAATTGGAGCAGCATGAAACGGTGTTCAAAAACATGAACAGCCTGAAAAGGTGTGGAAAATATGAAGAGCTTCAAAAGGTGTGAAATACATGAGGAGCATGAAACGTTCTGAAAAATAGGAGGAGCATGAAGCGGTTTTGAAAAACATGAAGAGTCTGAAAACGTGTGAAAATATGAAGACCTTCAAAAATATGAAACATATGAAGAGCTTCAAAAGGTGTGGAAAATATGAAGAGCTTCAAAATATGTCAAAAGTGAGATGAGCATGAAACGGTCTGAAAAATAGGAGGAGCATGAAGTGGTTTTGAAAAACATGAAGAGCTTGAAAATGTGTGAAATATATGAAGAGCTTCAAAAGTTGTCAGAAATGATAGAAACATGAAACGGTCTGAAAAATAGGATGAGCAAGAAGTATTGTTGAAAAACATGAAGAGCCTGAAAACGTTTGAGAAATATGAAGAGATTCAAAAGGTGTGAAAAATATGAAGAGCTTCAAAAGGTGTCAAAAATGAGATGAGCATGAAACAGTCCGAAAAATAGGAGGAGCCTGAAATCGTGTTCAAAAACATGAAGAGCCTAAAAAGTTGTGAAAAATATAAAGAGCTTCAAAAGGTGTGAAATACATGAGGAGCATGAAACGGTCTGAAAAATAGGAGGAGCATGAAGTGGTGTTGAAAAACATGAAGAGCCTGAAAATGTGTGAAATATATGAAGAGCTTCAAAAGGTGTCAGAAATGAGAGGAGCATGAAACGGTCTGAAAAATAGGAGAAGCATGAAGTGGCTTTGAAAAACATGAAGAGCCTGAAAAGGTGTGAAAAATATGAAGAGCTTCAAAAGGTGTCAAAAATATGAGGAGCATGAAACGGTCTGAAAAATACGAGGAGCATGAAACGGTGTTCAAAAACATGAAGAGCCTGAAAAGGTGTGAAATATATGAAGAGCTTCAAAACCTGTCAAAAATATGAGGAGCATGAAACGGTCCGAAAAATAGGAGGAGCAAGAAGCGGTGTTGAAAAAGATTAAGAGCCTGAAAACGTTTGAAAAATATGAAGAGCTTCAAAAGGTGTGGAAAATAGGAAGAGCTTCAAAATGTGTCAAAAGCGAGATGAGTATGAAACGGTCTGAAAAATAGGAGGAGCATGAAGTTGTGTTGAAAAACATGAAGAGCCTGAAAATGTGTGAAATATATGAAGAGCTTCAAAATGTGTCCGAAATGAGAGAAGCATGAAACGGTCTGAAAAATAGGATGAGCAAGAAGGGGTGTTGAAAAACATGAAGAGCCTGAAAACGTTTGAGAAATATGAAGAGCTTCAAAAGGTGTGAAAAATATGAAGAGCTTCAAAAGTTGTTAAAAATGAGATGAGCATGACACAGTTTGAAAAATAGAAGGAGCATGAAACCGTGTTCAAAAACATGAAGAGCCTAAAAAGGTTGAAAAATATGAAGAGCTTCAAAAGGTGTGAAAAATACGAGGAGCATAAAACGGTCTGAAAAAGAGGAGAAGCATGAAGTGGTGTTGAAAAACATGAAGAGCCTGAAAACGTGTGAAATATATGAAGAGCTTCAAAAGGTGTCAAAAATATGAGGAGCATGAAACGGTCTGAAAAATAGGAGGAACACAAGTGGTGTTCAAAAACATGAAGAGCCTGAAAAGGTGTGAAAAATATGAAGAGATTCAAAAGGTGTCAAAAATATGAGGAGCATGAATCGGTGTTGAAAAACATGAAGAGCCTGAAAATGTGTGAAAAATATGAAGAGCTTCAAAAGGTGTCAAAAATATGAGGAGCATGAAACGGTCTGAAAAATAGGAGAAGCATGAAGCGGTGTTGAAAAACATGAAAAACATGAAAAGTTGTGAAAAATATGAAGAGCTTCAAAAGGTGTCAAAAATATGAGGAGCATGAACCGGTCTGAAAAATAGGAGGAACATGAAGCGGTGTTCAAAAACATGAAGAGCATGAAAAGGTGTGAAAAATATGAAGAGCTTCAAAAGGTGTCAAAAATATGAGGAGCATGAAACGGTCTGAAAAATAGGAAGAGCATGAAGCGGTGTTGAAAAACATGAAGAGCCTGAAAAGGTGTGAAAAATATGAAGAGCTTCAAAAGGTGTCAAAAATATGAGGAGCATGAAACGGTCTGAAAAATGGGAGGAGCATGAAACCGTGTTGAAAAACATGAAGAGCCTGAAAACGTGTGAAAAACATGAAGAGCTTAAAAGTTGTGAGAAATATGAAGAGCTTCAAAAGGTGTCAAAAATGAGACGAGCATGGAACGGTCTGGAAAATAGGACGAGCATGAATCGGTGTTGAAAAACATGGGGAGCCTGAAAACGTGTGAAAAATATGAAGAGCTTCAAAAGGTGTCAAAATATGAGGAGCATGAAACGGTCTGAAACATAGGAGGAGCATGAATCGGTTTTGAAAAACATGAAGAGCCTGAAAATGTGTGAAAAATATGAAGATCTTCAAAACGTGTCAAAATATGAGGAGCATGAAACAGTCTGAAAAACAGGAGGATCATGAAGCCATGTTGAAAAACATGGGGAGCCTGCAAAGGTGTGAAAAATATGAAGAGCTTCAAAAGGTTGGAAATACATGAGGAGCATGAAACGGTCTGGAAAATAGGAGAAGCATGAAGTGGTGTTGAAAAACATGAAGAGCCTGAAAACGTGTGAAAAATATGAAGAGCTTCAAAAGTTGTGAAAAATATGAAGAGCTTCAAAAGGTGATAAAAGTGAGATGAGCATGAAACGATCTGAAAAATATGAGGAGCATGAAGCGGTGTTGGAAATCATGAAGAGTCTGAAAAGGTGTGAAATATATTAAGAGCTTCAAAAGGTGTCAAAAATATGAGGAGCATGAAACGGTCTGAAAAATAGGAGGAGAATGAAGCGGTGTTGAAAAACATGAAGAACCTGAAAAGGTGTGAAAAATATGAAGAGCTTCAAAAAATGTCAAAAATATGAGGAGCATTAAACGGTCTGAAAAATAGGAGCAGCATGAAACGGTGTTCAAAAACATGAACAGCCTGAAAAGGTGTGGAAAATATGAAGAGCTTCAAAAGGTGTGAAATACATGAGGAGCATGAAACTCTCTGAAAAATAGAAGGAGCATGAAGCGGTTTTGAAAAACATGAAGAGTCTGAAAACGTGTGAAAATATGAAGAGCTTCAAAAATATGAAAAATATGAAGAGCTTCAAAAGGTGTGGAAAATATGAAGAGCTTCAAAATGGGTCAAAAGTGAGATGAGCATGAAACGGTCTGAAAAATAGGAGGAGCATGAAGTGGTGTTGAAAAACATGAAGAGCCTGAAAATGTGTGAAATATATGAAGAGCTTCAAAAGTTGTCAGAAATGATAGAAACATGAAACGGTCTGAAAAATAGGATGAGCAAGAAGGGGTGTTGAAAAACATGAAGAGCCTGAAAACGTTTGAGAAATATGAAGAGATTCAAAAGGTGTGAAAAATATGAAGAGCTTCAAAAGGTGTCAAAAATGAGATGAGCTTGAAACAGTCCGAAAAATAGGAGGAGCCTGAAATCGTGTTCAAAAACATGAAGAGCCTAAAAAGGTGTGAAAAATATAAAGAGCTTCAAAAGGTGTGAAATACATGAGGAGCATGAAACGGTCTGAAAAATAGGAGGAGCATGAAGTGGTGTTGAAAAACATGAAGAGCCTGAAAATGTGTGAAATATATGAAGAGCTTCAAAAGGTGTCAGAAATGAGAGGAGCATGAAACGGTCTGAAAAATAGGAGAAGCATGAAGTGGCTTTGAAAAACATGAAGAGCCTGAAAAGGTGTGAAAAATATGAAGAGCTTCAAAAGGTGTCAAAAATATGAGGAGCATGAAACGGTCTGAAAAATACGAGGAGCATGAAACGGTGTTCAAAAACATGAAGAGCCTGAAAAGGTGTGAAAGATATGAAGACCTTCAAAAGGTGTCAAAAATATGAGGAGCATGAAACGGTCTGAAAAATAGGAGCAGCATGAAGCGGTGTAAAAAACATGAAGAGCCTGAAAAGGTGTGATAAGTATGAAGAGCTTCAAAAGGTGTGAAAAAAATGAAGAGCTTCAAAATGTGTCAAAAATATGAGGAGCATGAAAAGATCTGAAAAATACGAGCAGCATGAAACGGTGTTCAAAGACATGAAGAGCCTGAAAAGGTGTGAAAAATATGAAGAGCTTCAAAACGTGTCAAAAATATGAGGAGCATGGAACGATCTGAAAAATAGGAGGAGAAAGAAGCGGTGTTGAAAAAAATGAATAACCTGAAAACGTTTGAAAAATATGAAGAGCTTCAAAAGGTGAGGAAAATATGAAGAGCTTCAAAATGTGTCAAAAGTGAGATGAGCATGAAACGGTCTGAAAAAGGAGGAGCATGAAGTGGTGTTGAAAAACATGAAGAGCCTGAAAATGTGTGACATACATGAAGAGCTTCAAAAGTTGTCAGAAATGATAGAAACATGAAACGGTCTGAAAAATAGGATGAGCAAGAAGGGGTGTTGAAATACATGAAGAGCGTGAAAACGTTTGATTAAATATGAAGAGATTCAAAAGGTGTGAAAATTATGAAGAGCTTCAAAAGGTGTCAAAAAGGAGATGAGCATGAAACAGTCCGAAAAATAGGAGGAGCCTGAAATCGTGTTCAAAAACATGAAGAGCCTAAAAAGGTGTGAAAAATATAAAGAGCTTCAAAAGGTGTGAAATACAGGAGGAGCATGAAACAGTCTGAAAAATAGGAGGAGCATGAAGTGGTGTTGAAAAACATGAAGAACTTGAAAATGTGTGAAATATATGAAGAGCTTCAAAAGGTGACAGAAATGAGAGGAGCATGAAACGGTCTGAAAAATAGGAGAAGCATGAAGTGGCTTTGAAAAACATGAAGAGCCTGAAAAGGTGTGAAAAATATGAAGAGCTTCAAAAGGTGTCAAAAATATGAGGAGCATGAAACGGTCTGAAAAATAGGAGGAGCATGAAACGGTCTGAAAAATGGGAGGAGCATGAAGCGGTGTTGAAAAACATGAAGAGCCTGAAAACGTGTGAAAAACATGAAGAGCTTAAAAGTTGTGAGAAATATGAAGAGCTTCAAAAGGTGTCAAAAATGAGATGAGCATGAAACGGTCTGGAAAATTGGACGAGCATGAAGCGGTGTTGAAAACATGAAGAGCCAGAAAAGGTGTGAAAAATATGAAGAGCTTCAAAAAGTGTCAAAAATATGAAGAGAATGAAACGGTCTGAAAAATAGGAGGAACATGAGGCATTGTTGAAAAACATGAAGAGCCTGAAAAGGTGTGAAAAATATGAAGTGCTTCAAAAGGAGTCAAAAATATGAGGAGCAGGAAAGGGTCTGAAAAAAAGGAGGAGCAAGAGGTGGTGTTGAAAAACATGAAGCGACTGAAATCTGTGAAATATATGAAGAGCTTCAAAAGGTGTCAATAATCTGAGGAGCATGAAACAGTCTGAAAAATAGGAGGAGCATGAAGCGGTGTTGAAAAACATGAAGAGCCTGAAATGGTGTGAAAAACATGAAGAGCTTCAAAAGGAGTCAAAAATATGAGGAGCATGAAACGGTCTGAAAAAAAGGAGGAGCAAGAGGTGATGTTGAAAAACATGAAGCGCCTGAAAATGTGTGAAATCTATGAAGAGCTTCAAAAGGTGTCAAAAATATGAGGAGCATGAAACGGTATGATGAATAAGAGAAGCATGGAGCGGTGTTGAAAAACATGAAGAACCTGAAAAGGTGTGAAAAATATGAAGAGCTTCAAAAGGTGTGAAAAATATGAGGCGCATGAAACGGTCTGAAAATTAGAAGCAGCATGAAGCGGTGTTGAAAATCATGAAGAGCCTGAAGGTGTGAAATATAAGAAGAGCTTCAAAAGGTGTCAAAAATATGAGGAGCATGAAACCGTCTGAAAAATAGGAGGAGCATGAATAGGTGTTCAAAAACATGACAGCCTGAAAAGGTGTGAAAAATATGAAGAGCTTCAAAACGTGAGAAAAATATGAGGACCATGAAACCGTCTGAAAAATAGGAGGAGCATGAAACGGTATGGAAAACATGAAGAGCCTGAAAACGTGTGAAAAATATGAAGAGCTTCAAAAGGTGTCAAAAATATGACGAGCATGAAACGGTCTGAAAAATAGGAGGAGCATGAAGTGGTGTTGAAAAACATGAAGAGCCTGAAAATGTGTGAAATATATGAAGAGCTTCAAAAGGTGTCAGAAATGAGAGGAGCATGAAACGGTCTGAAAAATAGGAGAAGCATGAAGTGGCTTTGAAAAACATGAAGAGCCTGAAAAGGTGTGAAAAATATGAAGAGCTTCAAAAGGTGTCAAAAATATGAGGAGCATGAAACGGTCTGAAAAATACGAGGAGCATGAAACGGTGTTCAAAAACATGAAGAGCCTGAAAAGGTGTGAAATATATGAAGAGCTTCAAAACGTGTCAAAAATATGAGGAGCATGAAACGGTCCGAAAAATAGGAGGAGCAAGAAGCGGTGTTGAAAAAGATTAAGAGCCTGAAAACGTTTGAAAAATATGAAGAGCTTCAAAAGGTGTGGAAAATATGAAGAGCTTCAAAATGTGTCAAAAGCGAGATGAGTATGAAACGGTCTGAAAAATAGGAGGAGCATGAAGTTGTGTTGAAAAACATGAAGAGCCTGAAAATGTGTGAAATATATGAAGAGCTTCAAAATGTGTCCGAAATGAGAGAAGCATGAAACGGTCTGAAAAATAGGATGAGCAAGAAGGGGTGTTGAAAAACATGAAGAGCCTGAAAACGTTTGAGAAATATGAAGAGCTTCAAAAGGTGTGAAAAATATGAAGAGCTTCAAAAGTTGTTAAAAATGAGATGAGCATGACACAGTTTGAAAAATAGAAGGAACATGAAACCGTGTTCAAAAACATGAAGAGCCTAAAAAGGTTGAAAAATATGAACAGCTTCAAAAGGTGTGAAAAATACGAGGAGCATAAAACGGTCTGAAAAAGAGGAGAAGCATGAAGTGGTGTTGAAAAACATGAAGAGCCTGAAAACGTGTGAAATATATGAAGAGCTTCAAAAGGTGTCAAAAATATGAGGAGCATGAAACGGTCTGAAAAATGGGAGGAGCATGAAACCGTGTTGAAAAACATGAAGAGCCTGAAAATATGTGAAAAACATGAAGAGCTTAAAAGTTGTGAGAAATATGAAGAGCTTCAAAAGGTGTCAAAAATGAGACGAGCATGGAACGGTCTGGAAAATAGGACGAGCATGAATCGGTGTTGAAAAACATGGGGAGCCTGAAAAGGTGTGAAAAATATGAAGAGCTTCAAAAGGTGTCAAAATATGAGGAGCATGAAACGGTCTGAAACATAGGAGGAGCATGAATCGGTTTTGAAAAACATGAAGAGCCTGAAAATGTGTGAAAAATATGAAGATCTTCAAAACGTGTCAAAATATGAGGAGCATGAAACAGTCTGAAAAACAGGAGGATCATGAAGCCATGTTGAAAAACATGGGGAGCCTGTAAAGGTGTGAAAAATATGAAGAGCTTCAAAAGGTTGGAAATACATGAGGAGCATGAAACGGTCTGGAAAATAGGAGAAGCATGAAGTGGTGTTGAAAAACATGAAGAGCCTGAAAACGTGTGAAAAATATGAAGAGCTTCAAAAGTTGTGAAAAATATGAAGAGCTTCAAAAGGTGATAAAAGTGAGATGAGCATGAAACGGTCTGAAAAATATGAGAAGCATGAAGCGGTGTTGGAAATCATGAAGAGTCTGAAAAGGTGTGAAATATATTAAGAGCTTCAAAAGGTGTCAAAAATATGAGGAGCATGAAACGGTCTGAAAAATAGGAGGAGAATGAAGCGGTGTTGAAAAACATGAAGAACCTGAAAAGGTGTGAAAAATATGAAGAGCTTCAAAAGGTGTCAAAACTATGAGGAGAAAGAAACGGTCTGAAAAATAGGAGGAGCATGAAAGGGTGTTCAAATGCATGAAGAGCCTGAAAAGGTGTGAAAAATATGAAGAGCTTCAAAAGGTGTAAAATACATGAGGAACATGAAACGGTCTGGAAAATAGGATGAGCATGAAGTTGTGTTGAAAAACATGAAGAGACTGAAAAGGTGTGAAAAATATGAAGAGGTTCAAAAGGTGTGAAAAATATGACGAGTATGATACGGTCTGAAAAATAGGAGGAGCATGAAGCTCTGTTCAAAAACATGAAGATGCTGAAAAGTTGTGAAAAATATGAAAAGCTTCAAAAGTTGTCAAAAATATGAGGAGTATGAAACATTCTGAAAAATAGGAGGATCATGAAGCGGTGTTCAAAATCATGAAGAGCCTGAAACGGTGTGAAAAATATGAAGAGCTTCAAAACGTGTGAAATACATGAGGAGCATGAAAATGTCTGAAAAATAGGAGGAGCATCAAGCGGTGTTCAAAAACATGAAGAGCCTGAAAAGGTGTGAAAAATATGAAGAGCTTCAAAAGGTGTGAAAAATATGAGGAGCATGAACCGGTCTGAAAAATAGGAGGAGCATGAAGCGGTGTTCAAATACATGAAGAGCCTGAAAAGGTGTGAAAAATATGAAGAGCTTCAAAAAATGTCAAAAATATGAGGAGCATTAAACGGTCTGAAAAATAGGAGCAGCATGAAACGGTGTTCAAAAACATGAACAGCCTGAAAAGGTGTGGAAAATATGAAGAGCTTCAAAAGGTGTGAAATACATGAGGAGCATGAAACTCTCTGAAAAATAGGAGGAGCATGAAGCGGTTTTGAAAAACATGAAGAGTCTGAAAACGTGTGAAAATATGAAGAGCTTCAAAAATATGAAAAATATGAAGAGCTTCAAAAGGTGTGGAAAATATGAAGAGCTTCAAAATGTGTCAAAAGTGAGATGAGCATGAAACGGTCTGAAAAATAGGAGGAGCATGAAGTGGTGTTGAAAAACATGAAGAGCCTGAAAATGTGTGAAATATATGAAGAGCTTCAAAAGTTGTCAGAAATGATAGAAACATGAAACGGTCTGAAAAATAGGATGAGCAAGAAGGGGTGTTGAAAAACATGAAGAGCCTGAAAACGTTTGAGAAATATGAAGAGCTTCAAAAGGTGTGAAAAATATGAAGAGCTTCAAAAGTTGTTAAAAATGAGATGAGCATGACACAGTTTGAAAAATAGAAGGAGCATGAAACCATGTTCAAAAACATGAAGAGCCTAAAAAGGTTGAAAAATATGAAGAGATTCAAAAGGTGTGAAAAATACGAGGAGCATAAAACGGTCTGAAAAAGAGGAGAAGCATGAAGTGGTGTTGAAAAACATCAAGAGCCTGAAAACGTGTGAAATATATGAAGAGCTTCAAAAGGTATCAAAAATATGAGGAGCATGAAACGGTCTGAAAAATGGGAGGAGCATGAAACCGTGTTGAAAAACATGAAGAGCCTGAAAACGTGTGAAAAACATGAAGAGCTTAAAAGTTGTGAGAAATATGAAGAGCTTCAAAAGGTGTCAAAATTGAGACGAGCATGGAACGGTCTGGAAAATAGGACGAGCATGAATCGGTGTTGAAAAACATGGGGAGCCTGAAAAGGTGTGAAAAATATGAAGAGCTTCAAAAGGTGTCAAAATATGAGGAGCATGAAACGGTCTGAAACATAGGAGGAGCATGAATCGGTTTTGAAAAACATGAAGAGCCTGAAAATGTGTGAAAAATATGAAGATCTTCAAAACGTGTCAAAATATGAGGAGCATGAAACAGTCTGAAAAACAGGAGGATCATGAAGCCATGTTGAAAAACATGGGGAGCCTGCAAAGGTGTGAAAAATATGAAGAGCTTCAAAAGGTTGGAAATACATGAGGAGCATGTAACGGTCTGGAAAATAGGAGAAGCATGAAGTGGTGTTGAAAAACATGAAGAGCCTGAAAACGTGTGAAAAATATGAAGAGCTTCAAAAGTTGTGAATAATATGAAGAGCTTCAAAAGGTGATAAAAGTGAGATGAGCATGAAACGGTCTGAAAAATATGAGAAGCATGAAGCGGTGTTGAAAAACATGAAGAACCTGAAAAGGTGTGAAAAATATGAAGAGCTTCAAAAGGTGTCAAAAATATGAGGAGCATGAAACGGTCTGAAAAATAGGAGGAGAATGAAGCGGTGTTGAAAAACATGAAGAACCTGAAAAGGTGTGAAAAATATGAAGAGCTTCAAAAGGTGTCAAAACTATGAGGAGAAAGAAACGGTCTGAAAAATAGGATGAGCATGAAGTTGTGTTGAAAAACATGAAGAGACTGAAAAGGTGTGAAAAAAATGAAGAGGTTCAAAAGGTGTGAAAAATATGACGAGTATGATACGGTCTGAAAAATAGGAGGAGCATGAAGCTCTGTTCAAAAACATGAAGATGCTGAAAAGTTGTGAAAAATATGAAAAGCTTCAAAAGTTGTCAAAAATATAAGGAGCATGAAACATTCTGAAAAATAGGAGGATCATGAAGCGGTGTTCAAAATCATGAAGAGCCTGAAACGGTGTGAAAAATATGAAGAGCTTCAAAACGTGTGAAATACATGAGGAGCATGAAAATGTCTGAAAAATAGGAGGAGCATCAAGCGGTGTTCAAAAACATGAAGAGCCTGAAAAGGTGTGAAAAATATGAAGAGCTTCAAAAGGTGTGAAAAATAGGAGGAGCATGAAACGGGCTGAAAAATAGCAGGAGCATGAAGCGGTGTTCAAATACATGAAGAGCCTGAAAAGGTGTGAAAAATATGAAGAGCTTCAAAAAATGTCAAAAATATGAGGAGCATTAAACGTTCTGAAAAATAGGAGCAGCATGAAACGGTGTTCAAAAACATGAACAGCCTGAAAAGGTGTGGAAAATATGAAGAGCTTCAAAAGGTGTGAAATACATGAGGAGCATGAAACTCTCTGAAAAATAGGAGGAGCATGAAGCGGTTTTGAAAAACATGAAGAGTCTGAAAACGTGTGAAAATATGAAGAGCTTCAAAAATATGAAAAATATGAAGAGCTTCAAAAGGTGTGGAAAATATGAAGAGCTTCAAAATGTGTCAAAAGTGAGATGAGCATGAAACGGTCTGAAAAATAGGAGGAGCATGAAGTGGTGTTGAAAAACATGAAGAGCCTGAAAATGTGTGAAATATATGAAGAGCTTCAAAAGTTGTCAGAAATGATAGAAACATGAAACGGTCTGAAAAATAGGATGAGCAAGAAGGGGTGTTGAAAAACATGAAGAGCCTGAAAACGTTTGAGAAATATGAAGAGATTCAAAAGGTGTGAAAAATATGAAGAGCTTCAAAAGGTGTCAAAAATGAGATGAGCATGAAACAGTCCGAAAAATAGGAGGAGCCTGAAATCGTGTTCAAAAACATGAAGAGCCTAAAAAGGTGTGAAAAATATAAAGAGCTTCAAAAGGTGTGAAATACATGAGGAGCATGAAACGGTCTGAAAAATAGGAGGAGCATGAAGTGGTGTTGAAAAACATGAAGAGCCTGAAAATGTGTGAAATATATGAAGAGCTTCAAAAGGTGTCAGAAATGAGAGGAGCATGAAATGGTCTGAAAAATAGGAGAAGCATGAAGTGGCTTTGAAAAACATGAAGAGCCTGAAAAGGTGTGAAAAATATGAAGAGCTTCAAAAGGTGTCAAAAATATGAGGAGCATGAAACGGTCTGAAAAATGGGAGGAGCATGAAACCGTGTTGAAAAACATGAAGAGCCTGAAAACGTGTGAAAAACATGAAGAGCTTAAAAGTTGTGAGAAATATGAAGAGCTTCAAAAGGTGTCAAAAATGAGACGAGCATGGAATGGTCTGGAAAATAGGACGAGCATGAATCGGTGTTGAAAAACATGGGGAGCCTGAAAAGGTGTGAAAAATATGAAGAGCTTCAAAAGGTGTCAAAATATGAGGAGCATGAAACGGTCTGAAACATAGGAGGAGCATGAATCGGTTTTGAAAAACATGAAGAGCCTGAAAATGTGTGAAAAATATGAAGATCTTCAAAACGTGTCAAAATATGAGGAGCATGAAACAGTCTGAAAAACAGGAGGATCATGAAGCCATGTTGAAAAACATGGGGAGCCTGCAAAGGTGTGAAAAATATGAAGAGCTTCAAAAGGTTGGAAATACATGAGGAGCATGAAACGGTCTGGAAAATAGGAGAAGCATGAAGTGGTGTTGAAAAACATGAAGAGCCTGAAAACGTGTGAAAAATATGAAGAGCTTCAAAAGTTGTGAAAAATATGAAGAGCTTCAAAAGGTGATAAAAGTGAGATGAGCATGAAACGGTCTGAAAAATATGAGAAGCATGAAGCGGTGTTGGAAATCATGAAGAGTCTGAAAAGGTGTGAAATATATTAAGAGCTTCAAAAGGTGTCAAAAATATGAGGAGCATGAAACGGTCTGAAAAATAGGAGGAGAATGAATCGGTGTTGAAAAACATGAAGAACCTGAAAAGGTGTGAAAAATATGAAGAGCTTCAAAAGGTGTCAAAACTATGAGGAGAAAGAAACGGTCTGAAAAATAGGAGGAGCATGAAAGGGTGTTCAAATGCATGAAGAGCCTGAAAAGGTGTGAAAAATATGAAGAGCTTCAAAAGGTGTAAAATACATGAGGAACATGAAACGGTCTGGAAAATAGGATGAGCATGAAGTTGTGTTGAAAAACATGAAGAGAATGAAAAGGTGTGAAAAATATGAAGAGGTTCAAAAGGTGTGAAAAATATGACGAGTATGACACGGTCTGAAAAATAGGAGGAGCATGAAGCTCTGTTCAAAAACATGAAGATGCTGAAAAGTTGTGAAAAAAATGAAAAGCTTCAAAAGTTGTCAAAAATATGAGGAGCATGAAACATTCTGAAAAATAGGAGGATCATGAAGCGGTGTTCAAAATCATGAAGAGCCTGAAACGGTGTGAAAAATATGAAGAGCTTCAAAACGTGTGAAATACATGAGGAGCATGAAAATGTCTGAAAAATAGGAGGAGCATCAAGCGGTGTTCAAAAACATGAAGAGCCTGAAAAGGTGTGAAAAATAGGAGGAGCATGAAACGGGCTGAAAAATAGCAGGAGCATGAAGCGGTGTTCAAATACATGAAGAGCCTGAAAAGGTGTGAAAAATATGAAGAGCTTCAAAAAATGTCAAAAATATGAGGAGCATTAAACGTTCTGAAAAATAGGAGCAGCATGAAACGGTGTTCAAAAACATGAACAGCCTGAAAAGGTGTGGAAAATATGAAGAGCTTCAAAAGGTGTGAAATACATGAGGAGCATGAAACTCTCTGAAAAATAGGAGGAGCATGAAGCGGTGTTGAAAAACATGAAGAGCCTGAAAATGTGTGAAATATATGAAGAGCTTCAAAAGTTGTCAGAAATGATAGAAACATGAAACGGTCTGAAAAATAGGATGAGCAAGAAGGGGTGTTGAAAAACATGAAGAGCCTGAAAACGTTTGAGAAATATGAAGAGATTCAAAAGGTGTGAAAAATATGAAGAGCTTCAAAAGGTGTCAAAAATGAGATGAGCATGAAACAGTCCGAAAAATAGGAGGAGCCTGAAATCGTGTTCAAAAACATGAAGAGCCTAAAAAGGTGTGAAAAATATAAAGAGCTTCAAAAGGTGTGAAATACATGAGGAGCATGAAACTTTCTGAAAAATAGGAGGAGCATGAAGTGGTGTTGAAAAACATGAAGAGCCTGAAAATGTGTGAAATATATGAAGAGCTTCAAAAGGTGTCAGAAATGAGAGGAGCATGAAATGGTCTGAAAAATAGGAGAAGCATGAAGTGGCTTTGAAAAACATGAAGAGCCTGAAAAGGTGTGAAAAATATGAAGAGCTTCAAAAGGTGTCAAAAATATGAGGAGCATGAAACGGTCTGAAAAATACGAGGAGCATGAAACGGTGTTCAAAAACATGAAGAGCCTGAAAAGGTGTGAAAGATATGAAGACCTTCAAAATTGTCAAAAATATGAGGAGCATGAAACGGTCTGAAAAATAGGAGCAGCATGAAGCGGTGTAAAAAACATGAAGAGCCTGAAAAGGTGTGAAAAGTATGAAGAGCTTCAAAAGGTGTGAAAAAAATGAAGAGCTTCCAAATGTGTCAAAAATATGAGGAGCATGAAAAGATCTGAAAAATACGAGCAGCATGAAACGGTGTTCAAAGACATGAAGAGCCTGAAAAGGTGTGAAAAATATGAAGAGCTTCAAAACGTGTCAAAAATATGAGGAGCATGGAACGATCTGAAAAATAGGAGGAGAAAGAAGCGGTGTTGAAAAAAATGAATAACCTGAAAACGTTTGAAAAATATGAAGAGCTTCAAAAGGTGAGGAAAATATGAAGAGCTTCAAAATGTGTCAAAAGTGAGATGAGCATGAAACGGTCTGAAAAAGGAGGAGCATGAAGTGGTGTTGAAAAACATGAAGAGCCTGAAAATGTGTGACATACATGAAGAGCTTCAAAAGTTGTCAGAAATGATAGAAACATGAAACGGTCTGAAAAATAGGATGAGCAAGAAGGGGTGTTGAAATACATGAAGAGCGTGAAAACGTTTGAGAAATATGAAGAGATTCAAAAGGTGTGAAAATTATGAAGAGCTTCAAAAGGTGTCAAAAAGGAGATGAGCATGAAACAGTCCGAAAAATAGGAGGAGCCTGAAATCGTGTTCAAAAACATGAAGAGCCTAAAAAGGTGTGAAAAATATAAAGAGCTTCAAAAGGTGTGAAATACAGGAGGAGCATGAAACAGTCTGAAAAATAGGAGGAGCATGAAGTGGTGTTGAAAAACATGAAGAGCTTGAAAATGTGTGAAATATATGAAGAGCTTCAAAAGGTGTCAGAAATGAGAGGAGCATGAAACGGTCTGAAAAATAGGAGAAACATGAAGTGGCTTTGAAAAACATGAAGAGCCTGAAAAGGTGTGAAAAATATGAAGAGCTTCAAAAGGTGTCAAAAATATGAGGAGCATGAAACGGTCTGAAAAATAGGAGGAGCATGAAACGGTCTGAAAAATGGGAGGAGCATGAAGCGGTGTTGAAAAACATGAAGAGCCTGAAAACGTGTGAAAAACATGAAGAGCTTAAAAGTTGTGAGAAATATGAAGAGCTTCAAAAGGTGTCAAAAATGAGATGAGCATGAAACGGTCTGGAAAATTGGACGAGCATGAAGTGGTGTTGAAAACATGAAGAGCCAGAAAAGGTGTGAAAAATATGAAGAGCTTCAAAAAGTGTCAAAAATATGAAGAGCATGAAACGGTCTGAAAAATAGGAGGAGCAGGAAGTTATGTTGAAAAACATGAAGAGCCTAAAAAGGTGTGAAAAATATGAAGAGCTTCAAAAAGTGTCAAAAATATGAGGAGCATGAAACGGTCTGAAAAAGAGTAGGATCATGAAGCCGGGTTGAAAAACATGGGGAGCCTGAAAAGGTGTGAAAAATATGAAGAGCTTTAAAAGGTGTGAAATACATGAGGAGCATGAAACTGTCTTAAAAATAGGAGGAGCATGAAACCGTGTTCAAAAACATGAAGAGCCTGAAAAGTTGTGAAATATATGAAGAGTTTCAAACGGTTGGAAATACATGAGGAGCATGAAACGGTGTTGAAAAACATGAAGAGCCTGAAAAGTTGGGTAAAATATGAAGAGCTTCAAAAGGTGTGAAATACAGGAGGAGCATGAATCGGTCTGAAAAATAGGAGGAGCATGAAGAGGTGTTTAAAAACATGAAGAGACTGAATAGGTGTGAAAAATATGAAGAGCTTCAAAAGGTGACAAAAATGAGATGAGCATGAAACGGTCTGAAAAATATGAGGAGCATGAAGCGGTGTTGGAAATCATGAAGAGTCTGAAAAGGTGTGAAATATATTAAGAGCTTCAAAAGGTGTCAAAAATATGAGGAGCATGAAACGGTCTGAAAAATAGGAGGAGCATGAAGCGGTGTTGAAAAACATGAAGAACCTGAAAAGGTGTGAAAAATATGAAGAGCTTCAAAAGGTGTCAAAACTATGAGGAGCAT
The DNA here is from genome assembly GCF_033118175.1 of Dama dama. Taxonomy (NCBI): domain Eukaryota; kingdom Metazoa; phylum Chordata; class Mammalia; order Artiodactyla; family Cervidae; genus Dama; species Dama dama. The sequence continues at coordinate 7,367,172 of NC_083709.1, forward strand.
GAAACGGTCTGAAAAATAGGAGGAGCATGAAAAGGTGTTCAAATGCATGAAGAGCCTGAAAAGGTGTGAAAAATATGAAGAGCTTCAAAAGGTGTAAAATACATGAGGAACAAGAAACGGTCTGGAAAATAGGATGAGCATGAAGTTGTGTTGAAAAACATGAAGAGACTGAAAAGGTGTGAAAAATATGAAGAGGTTCAAAAGGTGTGAAAAATATGACAAGTATGATACGGTCTGAAAAATAGGAGAAGCATGAAGCTCTGTTCAAAAACATGAAGACCCTGAAAAGTTGTGAAAAATATGAAAAGCTTCAAAAGTTGTCAAAAATATGAGGAGCATGAAACATTCTGAAAAATAGGAGGATCATGAAGCGATGTTCACAATCATGAAGAGTTTGAAAAGGTGTGAAAAATATGAAGAGCTTCAAAACGTGTGAAATACATGAGGATCATGAAAAAGTCTGAAAAATAGGAGGAGCATCAAGCGGTGTTCAAAAACATGAAGAGCCTGAAAAGGTGTGAAAAATATAAAGAGCTTCAAAAGGTGTGAAAAATAGGAGGAGCAAGAAACGGGCTGAAAAATAGCAGGAGCATGAAGCGGTGTTCAAAAACATGAAGAGCCTGAAAATGTGCGAAAAATATGAAGAGCTTCAAAAAATGTCAAAAATATGAGGAGCATTAAACCGTCTGAAAAATAGGAGCAGCATGAAACGGTGTTCAAAAACATGAAGAGCCTGAAAAGGTGTGAAAAATATGAAGAGATTCAAAACGTGTGAAATACATGAGGAGCATGAAATTCTCTGAAAAATTGGAGGAGCATGAAGCGGTTTTGAAAAACATGAAGAGTCTGAAAACGTGTGAAAATATGAAGAGCTACAAAAATATGAAAAATATGAAGAGCTTCAAAAGGTGTTGAAAATATGAAGAGCTTCAAAATGTGTCAAAAGTGAGATGAGCATGAAACGGTCTGAAAAATAGGAGGAGCATGAAGCGGTGTTCAAAAACATGAAGAGCCTGAAAAGGTGCGAAATATATGAAGAGCTTCAAAAGTTGTCAGAAATGATAGAAACATGAAACGGTCTGAAAAATAGGATGAGCAAGAAGGGGTGTTGAAAAACATGAAGAGCCTGAAAACATGTGAAAAATACGAAGAGCTTCAAAAGATGTGGTAAAATATGACGAGCTTCAAAAGGTGGCAAAAATGAGATGAGCATGAAACGTTCTGAAAAATAGGAGGAGCATGAAGCGGTGTGAAAAACATGAAGAACCTGAAAAGCTGTGAGAAATATGAAGAGCTTCAAATGGTGTCAAAAATATGAGGAGCATGAAACGGTCTGAAAAATAGGAGGAGCATGAAGCGGTGTTCAAAAACAGGAAGAGCCTGAAAAATTGTGAAAAATATGAAGAGTTTCAAAAGGTGTCAAAAATAAGAGGAGCATGAAACGGTCTGAGAAATAGGAGGAGCATGAAGCGGTGTTCAAAAACATGAAGAGCATGAAAAGGTGTGAAAAATATGAAGAGCTTCAAAAGGTGTCAAAAATGAGATGAGCTTAAAACGGTCTGAAAAATAGGAGGAGCATGAAGTGGTGTTGAAAAAAAAGAAGAGACTGAAAAGGTGTGAAATATATGAAGAGCTTCAAAAGGTGTCAAAAATATGAGGAGAAGGAAAGGGTCTGAAAAATAGGAGGAGCATGAAGCTGTGTTGAGAAACATGAAGAGCCTGAAAAGGTGTGAAAAATATGAAGAGCTTCTAAAGGTGTCAAAAATATGAGGAGCATGAAACGGTCTGAAAAATAGATGCGGCATCAAATGGTGTTGAAAACATGAAGAGAGTGAAAAGGTGTGAAAAATATGAAGAGCTTCAAAAGGTGTGAAATACATGAGGAGCATGAAACGAGCTGAAAAATAGAAGGATGAAGTGGTGTGGCAAAACATGAAGAGCCTGAAAAGGTGTGAAAAATATGAAGAGCTTCAAAAGGAGTGAAATACATTAGGAGCATGAAACTCTCTGAAAAATAGGAGGAGCATGAAGCTGTGTTCAAAAATATGAAGAGCCTGAAAAGGTGTGAAAAATATGAAGAGCTTCAAAAGGTGTCAAAAATATGAGGAGCATGAAACGGTCTGAAAAATAGAAGCAGCATGAAAAGGTGTTGAAAAACATGAAGAGCCTGAAAAGGTGTGAAAAATAAGAAGAGCTTCAAAAGGTATGAAAAATATGAGGAGCATGAAACGGCCTGAAAAATAGAAGCAGCATGAAACGGTGTTGAAAAATATGATGAGCCTGAAAATGTGTGAAAAATATGAAGAGCTTCAAAAGGGGTCAAAAATATGAAGAGCATGAAACGATCTGTAAAATAGGAGGAGCATGAAGCGGTGTTCAAAAACATGAAGAGCCTGAAAAGGTGTGAAAAATATGAAGAGCTTCAAAAAGTGTCAAAAATATGAAGAGCATGAAACGGTCTGAAAAATAGGAGGAGCAGGAAGTTATGTTGAAAAACATGAAGAGCCTAAAAAGGTGTGAAAAATATGAAGAGCTTCAAAAGGGGTCAAAAATATGAAGAGCATGAAACGGTCAGAAAAATAGGAGGAGCATGAAACGGTGTTCAAAAAAAAAGAGCCTGGAATGGTGTGAAAAATATGAAGAGCCTTAAAACGTGTCAAAAATATGAGGAGCATGAAATGGTCTGAAAAATAGGAGCAGCATGAAATGGTGTTCAAAAACATGAAGAGCCTGAAAAGGTGTGAAAAATATGAAGAGCTTCAATAGCGGTAAAAGACATGAGGAACATGAAACGGTCTGAAAACTAGGAGGAGCATGAAGCTGTGCTCAAAAACATGAAGAGCCTGAGAAGGTGTGAGAAATATGAAGAGCTTCAAAAGGTGTGAAAATTATGAGGAGAATGAAACGGTCTGAAAAATAAGAGGAGCATGAAGCGGTGTTCAAAAATATGAAGAGCCTGAAAGGATATGAAAAATATGACGTGCCTCAAGAGGTGTCAAAAATATGAGGAGCATGAAGCGGTGTTGAAAAACATGAAGAGCCTGAAAAAGTGTGAAAAATAAGAAGAGCTTCAAAAGGTGTCAATAATAAGAGGTGCATGAAACAGTCTGAAAAAAAAGGAGGAGCATGAAACGGTCTGAAAAATAGGAGGAGCATGAAGCTGTGTTGAAAAACATGAAGAGCCTGCAAAGGTGTGAAATATATGAAGAGCTCCAAAAGGTGTCAAAAATATGAGGAGCATGAAACGGTCTCAAAAATAGGAGGAACATAAAGCGGTGTTCAAAAACTTGGAGAGCCTGAAAAGGTCTGAAAAATATGAAGAGCTACAAAATTTGTCAAAAATATGAGGAGCATGAAACGGTCTCAAAAATAGGAGGAGTGAGATCGATGTTGAAAAACAAGAAGAGCCTAAAAACGTGTGAAAAATATGAAGAGCTTCAAAAGGTGTCAAAAATATGAGGAACATGAAACGGTCTCAAAAATAGGAGGAGCATTAAGCGGTGTTGAAAAACATGAAGAGCCTGAAAAGATGTGAAAAATATGAAGAGCTTCAAAATATGTCAATAATAAGAGTTGCATGAAACAGTCTGAAAATTAGGAGAAGCATGAAACGGTCTGACAAATAGGAGGAGCATGAAGCGTTCTTCAAAAACATGAAGAGCGTGAAAAGGTATGAAAAATATGAAGAGCTTCAAAAGGTGTCAAAAATATGAGGAGCATGAAACGGTCTGAAAAATAGGAGGAGCATGAAACGGTGTTCAAAAACATGAAGAGCCTGAAAAGGTATGAAAAATATGAAGAGCTTCAAAAGCTGTCAAAAATATGAGGAGCATGAAACGGTCTGAAAAATAGGAGGAGCATGAAACGGTGTAGAAAAACATGAAGAGCATGAAAAGGTGTGAAAAATAGGAAAAGCTTCAAAAAGTGTCAAAAATATGAGGAGCATGAAACGGTCTGAGAAACAGAAGGAGCATGAAGCGGTATTCAAAAACATGAAGAGCCTGAAAGGGGAGAAAAATATGAAGAGCTTCAAATGTGTCAAACATATGAGGAGCATGATACGGTCTCAAAAATAGGAGGAGCATGAAGCGTTCTTCAAAAACATGAAGAGCCTGAAAAGGTATGAAAAATATGAAGAGCTTCAAAAGGTGTCAAAAATATGAGGAGCATGAAACGGTCTGAAAAATAGGAGGAGCATGAAACGGTGTTCAAAAACATGAAGAGCCGGAAAAGGTGTGAAAAATAGGAGGAGCTTCAAAAGGTTTCAAAAATATGAGGAGCATGAAACGGTCTGAAAAATAGGAGGAGCATGAAGCGGTCTTGAAAAACGTGAAGAGTCAGAAAAGGTGTGAAAAATATGAAGAGCTTCGAAAGGTGTGAAAAATATGAGAAGCATGAAACGGTCTGAAAAATAGGAGGAGCATGAAGCGGTGATGAAAAACATGAAGAGCCTGAAAAGGTTTGAAAAATATTAGGAGCTTCAAAACGTGTTAAAAATATGAGGAGCATGAAACGGTCTGAAAAAAAGGAGGAGCAAGAGGTGATGTTGAAAAACATGAAGCGCCTGAAAATGTGTGAAATCTATGAAGAGCTTCAAAAGGTGTCAAAAATATGAGGAGCATGAAACGGTATGATGAATAAGAGGAGCATGGAGCGGTGTTGAAAAACATGAAGAACCTGAAAAGGTGTGAAAAATATGAAGAGCTTCAAAAGGTGTGAAAAATATGAGGCGCATGAAACGGTCTGAAAATTAGAACCAGCATGAAGCGGTGTTGAAAAACATGAAGAGCCTGAAGGTGTGAAATATAAGAAGAGCTTCAAAAGGTGTCAAAAATATGAGGAGCATGAAACCGTCTGAAAAATAGGAGGAGCATGAATAGGTGTTCAAAAACATGACAGCCTGAAAAGGTGTGAAAAATATGAAGAGCTTCAAAACGTGAGAAAAATATGAGGACCATGAAACCGTCTGAAAAATAGGAGGAGCATGAAACGGTATGGAAAACATGAAGAGCCTGAAAACGTGTGAAAAATATGAAGAGCTTCAAAAGGTGTCAAAATATGACGAGCATGAAACGGTCTGAAAAATAGGAGGAGCATGAATCATTGTTGAAAAACATTAATAGCCTGAAAAGGTGTGAAAAATATGAAGAGCTTCAAAAAGTGTCAAATATATGAGGAGCATGAAACGGTCTGAAAAATAGGAGGAGCATGAAGTGGTGTTGAAAAACATGAAGAGCCTGAAATGAGTGAAATATATGAAGAGCTTCAAAAGGTGTCAAAAATATGAGGAACATGAAACGGTCTGAAAAAGAGGAGGAGCATGAAGCTGTGTTGAAAAACATGAAGAGCCTGAAAAGGTGTTAAAACTATTAAGAGCTTCAAAAGGTGTCAAAAATATGAGAAACATGAAACGGTCTGAAAAATAGGAGAAAATTGAAGCGGAGTTGAAAAACATGAAGAGTCTGAAAAGTTGTGAACAATATGAAGAACTTCAAAGGTGTCAAAAATATGAGGAGGATGAAATGGTATTCAAAAACATGAAAGCCTGAAAAGGTGTGAAAAATATGAACAGCTTAAAAAGGTGTCAAAGTATGAGGAGCTTGAAAAGGGTTCAAAAACATGAAGAGCATGAAAATGTATGAAAAATATGCAGAGTTTCAAATGGTGTCAAAAATATGAGAGCATGAAACGGTCTGAAAAATAGGAGGAGCATGAAATAATGTTCAAAAACATGAAGAGACTGAAAACCTGTGAAAAATATGAAGAGCTTCAAAAGTTGTGGAAAATATGAGGAGCATGAAACGGTCTGAAAAATAGGAGCATGAAACTGTGTTGAAAAATATGAAGAGCCTGAAAAGGTGTGAAATACATGAATAGGTTCAGAACGTGTCAAAAATATGAGGAGCATGAAACGGCCTGAAAAATAGAAGGAGCATGAAAAGGTGTTCAAAAACATGAAGAGCTTGAAAAGGTGTGAAATATATGAAGAGCTTCAAAAGGTGTGAAAAATAGGAGGAGCATGAAGCGTTTTTCAAAAACATGAAGAGCTTGAAAAGGTGTGAAATATATGAAGAGCTTCAATAGATGTGAAAAATAGGAGGAGCATGAAGCTTTGTTCAGAAACATGAAGAACCTTAAAAATATGAAATATATGAAGAGCTTGAAAATGTGTCAAAAATATGAGGAGCATGAAACGGTCTGAAAAATAGAAGCAGCATGAAAAGGTGTTCAAAAACATGAAGAGCCTGAAAATGTGCGAAAAATATGAAGAGCTTCAAAAAATGTCAAAAATATGAGGAGCATTAAACCGTCTGAAAAATAGGAGCAGCATGAAACGGTGTTCAAAAACATGAAGAGCCTGAAAAGGTGTGAAAAATATGAAGAGATTCAAAACGTGTGAAATACATGAGGAGCATGAAATTCTCTGAAAAATTGGAGGAGCATGAAGCGGTTTTGAAAAACATGAAGAGTCTGAAAACGTGTGAAAATATGAAGAGCTACAAAAATATGAAAAATATGAAGAGCTTCAAAAGGTGTTGAAAATATGAAGAGCTTCAAAATGTGTCAAAAGTGAGATGAGCATGAAACGGTCTGAAAAATAGGAGGAGCATGAAGCGGTGTTCAAAAACATGAAGAGCCTGAAAAGGTGCGAAATATATGAAGAGCTTCAAAAGTTGTCAGAAATGATAGAAACATGAAACGGTCTGAAAAATAGGATGAGCAAGAAGGGGTGTTGAAAAACATGAAGAGCCTGAAAACGTGTGAAAAATACGAAGAGCTTCAAAAGATGTGGTAAAATATGACGAGCTTCAAAAGGTGGCAAAAATGAGATGAGCATGAAACGTTCTGAAAAATAGGAGGAGCATGAAGCGGTGTGAAAAACATGAAGAACCTGAAAAGCTGTGAGAAATATGAAGAGCTTCAAATGGTGTCAAAAATATGAGGAGCATGAAACGGTCTGAAAAATAGGAGGAGCATGAAGCGGTGTTCAAAAACAGGAAGAGCCTGAAAAATTGTGAAAAATATGAAGAGTTTCAAAAGGTGTCAAAAATAAGAGGAGCATGAAACGGTCTGAGAAATAGGAGGAGCATGAAGCGGTGTTCAAAAACATGAAGAGCATGAAAAGGTGTGAAAAATATGAAGAGCTTCAAAAGGTGTCAAAAATGAGATGAGCTTAAAACGGTCTGAAAAATAGGAGGAGCATGAAGTGGTGTTGAAAAAAAAGAAGAGACTGAAAAGGTGTGAAATATATGAAGAGCTTCAAAAGGTGTCAAAAATATGAGGAGAAGGAAAGGGTCTGAAAAATAGGAGGAGCATGAAGCTGTGTTGAGAAACATGAAGAGCCTGAAAAGGTGTGAAAAATATGAAGAGCTTCTAAAGGTGTCAAAAATATGAGGAGCATGAAACGGTCTGAAAAATAGATGCGGCATCAAATGGTGTTGAAAACATGAAGAGAGTGAAAAGGTGTGAAAAATATGAAGAGCTTCAAAAGGTGTGAAATACATGAGGAGCATGAAACGAGCTGAAAAATAGAAGGATGAAGTGGTGTGGCAAAACATGAAGAGCCTGAAAAGGTGTGAAAAATATGAAGAGCTTCAAAAGGAGTGAAATACATTAGGAGCATGAAACTCTCTGAAAAATAGGAGGAGCATGAAGCTGTGTTCAAAAATATGAAGAGCCTGAAAAGGTGTGAAAAATATGAAGAGCTTCAAAAGGTGTCAAAAATATGAGGAGCATGAAACGGTCTGAAAAATAGAAGCAGCATGAAAAGGTGTTGAAAAACATGAAGAGCCTGAAAAGGTGTGAAAAATAAGAAGAGCTTCAAAAGGTATGAAAAATATGAGGAGCATGAAACGGCCTGAAAAATAGAAGCAGCATGAAACGGTGTTGAAAAATATGATGAGCCTGAAAATGTGTGAAAAATATGAAGAGCTTCAAAAGGGGTCAAAAATATGAAGAGCATGAAACGATCTGTAAAATAGGAGGAGCATGAAGCGGTGTTCAAAAACATGAAGAGCCTGAAAAGGTGTGAAAAATATGAAGAGCTTCAAAAAGTGTCAAAAATATGAAGAGCATGAAACGGTCTGAAAAATAGGAGGAGCAGGAAGTTATGTTGAAAAACATGAAGAGCCTAAAAAGGTGTGAAAAATATGAAGAGCTTCAAAAGGGGTCAAAAATATGAAGAGCATGAAACGGTCAGAAAAATAGGAGGAGCATGAAACGGTGTTCAAAAAAAAAGAGCCTGGAATGGTGTGAAAAATATGAAGAGCCTTAAAACGTGTCAAAAATATGAGGAGCATGAAATGGTCTGAAAAATAGGAGCAGCATGAAATGGTGTTCAAAAACATGAAGAGCCTGAAAAGGTGTGAAAAATATGAAGAGCTTCAATAGCGGTAAAAGACATGAGGAACATGAAACGGTCTGAAAACTAGGAGGAGCATGAAGCTGTGCTCAAAAACATGAAGAGCCTGAGAAGGTGTGAGAAATATGAAGAGCTTCAAAAGGTGTGAAAATTATGAGGAGAATGAAACGGTCTGAAAAATAAGAGGAGCATGAAGCGGTGTTCAAAAATATGAAGAGCCTGAAAGGATATGAAAAATATGACGTGCCTCAAGAGGTGTCAAAAATATGAGGAGCATGAAGCGGTGTTGAAAAACATGAAGAGCCTGAAAAAGTGTGAAAAATAAGAAGAGCTTCAAAAGGTGTCAATAATAAGAGGTGCATGAAACAGTCTGAAAAAAAAGGAGGAGCATGAAACGGTCTGAAAAATAGGAGGAGCATGAAGCTGTGTTGAAAAACATGAAGAGCCTGCAAAGGTGTGAAATATATGAAGAGCTCCAAAAGGTGTCAAAAATATGAGGAGCATGAAACGGTCTCAAAAATAGGAGGAACATAAAGCGGTGTTCAAAAACTTGGAGAGCCTGAAAAGGTCTGAAAAATATGAAGAGCTACAAAATTTGTCAAAAATATGAGGAGCATGAAACGGTCTCAAAAATAGGAGGAGTGAGATCGATGTTGAAAAACAAGAAGAGCCTAAAAACGTGTGAAAAATATGAAGAGCTTCAAAAGGTGTCAAAAATATGAGGAACATGAAACGGTCTCAAAAATAGGAGGAGCATTAAGCGGTGTTGAAAAACATGAAGAGCCTGAAAAGATGTGAAAAATATGAAGAGCTTCAAAATATGTCAATAATAAGAGTTGCATGAAACAGTCTGAAAATTAGGAGAAGCATGAAACGGTCTGACAAATAGGAGGAGCATGAAGCGTTCTTCAAAAACATGAAGAGCGTGAAAAGGTATGAAAAATATGAAGAGCTTCAAAAGGTGTCAAAAATATGAGGAGCATGAAACGGTCTGAAAAATAGGAGGAGCATGAAATGGTGTTCAAAAACATGAAGAGCCTGAAAAGGTATGAAAAATATGAAGAGCTTCAAAAGCTGTCAAAAATATGAGGAGCATGAAACGGTCTGAAAAATAGGAGGAGCATGAAACGGTGTAGAAAAACATGAAGAGCATGAAAAGGTGTGAAAAATAGGAAAAGCTTCAAAAAGTGTCAAAAATATGAGGAGCATGAAACGGTCTGAGAAACAGAAGGAGCATGAAGCGGTATTCAAAAACATGAAGAGCCTGAAAGGGGAGAAAAATATGAAGAGCTTCAAATGTGTCAAACATATGAGGAGCATGATACGGTCTCAAAAATAGGAGGAGCATGAAGCGTTCTTCAAAAACATGAAGAGCCTGAAAAGGTATGAAAAATATGAAGAGCTTCAAAAGGTGTCAAAAATATGAGGAGCATGAAACGGTCTGAAAAATAGGAGGAGCATGAAACGGTGTTCAAAAACATGAAGAGCCGGAAAAGGTGTGAAAAATAGGAGGAGCTTCAAAAGGTTTCAAAAATATGAGGAGCATGAAACGGTCTGAAAAATAGGAGGAGCATGAAGCGGTCTTGAAAAACGTGAAGAGTCAGAAAAGGTGTGAAAAATATGAAGAGCTTCGAAAGGTGTGAAAAATATGAGAAGCATGAAACGGTCTGAAAAATAGGAGGAGCATGAAGCGGTGATGAAAAACATGAAGAGCCTGAAAAGGTTTGAAAAATATTAGGAGCTTCAAAACGTGTTAAAAATATGAGGAGCATGAAACGGTCTGAAAAAAAGGAGGAGCAAGAGGTGATGTTGAAAAACATGAAGCGCCTGAAAATGTGTGAAATCTATGAAGAGCTTCAAAAGGTGTCAAAAATATGAGGAGCATGAAACGGTATGATGAATAAGAGGAGCATGGAGCGGTGTTGAAAAACATGAAGAACCTGAAAAGGTGTGAAAAATATGAAGAGCTTCAAAAGGTGTGAAAAATATGAGGCGCATGAAACGGTCTGAAAATTAGAACCAGCATGAAGCGGTGTTGAAAAACATGAAGAGCCTGAAGGTGTGAAATATAAGAAGAGCTTCAAAAGGTGTCAAAAATATGAGGAGCATGAAACCGTCTGAAAAATAGGAGGAGCATGAATAGGTGTTCAAAAACATGACAGCCTGAAAAGGTGTGAAAAATATGAAGAGCTTCAAAACGTGAGAAAAATATGAGGACCATGAAACCGTCTGAAAAATAGGAGGAGCATGAAACGGTATGGAAAACATGAAGAGCCTGAAAACGTGTGAAAAATATGAAGAGCTTCAAAAGGTGTCAAAATATGACGAGCATGAAACGGTCTGAAAAATAGGAGGAGCATGAATCATTGTTGAAAAACATTAATAGCCTGAAAAGGTGTGAAAAATATGAAGAGCTTCAAAAAGTGTCAAATATATGAGGAGCATGAAACGGTCTGAAAAATAGGAGGAGCATGAAGTGGTGTTGAAAAACATGAAGAGCCTGAAATGAGTGAAATATATGAAGAGCTTCAAAAGGTGTCAAAAATATGAGGAACATGAAACGGTCTGAAAAAGAGGAGGAGCATGAAGCTGTGTTGAAAAACATGAAGAGCCTGAAAAGGTGTTAAAACTATTAAGAGCTTCAAAAGGTGTCAAAAATATGAGAAACATGAAACGGTCTGAAAAATAGGAGAAAATTGAAGCGGAGTTGAAAAACATGAAGAGTCTGAAAAGTTGTGAACAATATGAAGAACTTCAAAGGTGTCAAAAATATGAGGAGGATGAAATGGTATTCAAAAACATGAAAGCCTGAAAAGGTGTGAAAAATATGAACAGCTTAAAAAGGTGTCAAAGTATGAGGAGCTTGAAAAGGGTTCAAAAACATGAAGAGCATGAAAATGTATGAAAAATATGCAGAGTTTCAAATGGTGTCAAAAATATGAGAGCATGAAACGGTCTGAAAAATAGGAGGAGCATGAAATAATGTTCAAAAACATGAAGAGACTGAAAACCTGTGAAAAATATGAAGAGCTTCAAAAGTTGTGGAAAATATGAGGAGCATGAAACGGTCTGAAAAATAGGAGCATGAAACTGTGTTGAAAAATATGAAGAGCCTGAAAAGGTGTGAAATACATGAATAGGTTCAGAACGTGTCAAAAATATGAGGAGCATGAAACGGCCTGAAAAATAGAAGGAGCATGAAAAGGTGTTCAAAAACATGAAGAGCTTGAAAAGGTGTGAAATATATGAAGAGCTTCAAAAGGTGTGAAAAATAGGAGGAGCATGAAGCGTTTTTCAAAAACATGAAGAGCTTGAAAAGGTGTGAAATATATGAAGAGCTTCAATAGATGTGAAAAATAGGAGGAGCATGAAGCTTTGTTCAGAAACATGAAGAACCTTAAAAATATGAAATATATGAAGAGCTTGAAAATGTGTCAAAAATATGAGGAGCATGAAACGGTCTGAAAAATAGAAGCAGCATGAAAAGGTGTTCAAAAACATGAAGAGCCTGAAAATGTGCGAAAAATATGAAGAGCTTCAAAAAATGTCAAAAATATGAGGAGCATTAAACCGTCTGAAAAATAGGAGCAGCATGAAACGGTGTTCAAAAACATGAAGAGCCTGAAAAGGTGTGAAAAATATGAAGAGATTCAAAACGTGTGAAATACATGAGGAGCATGAAATTCTCTGAAAAATTGGAGGAGCATGAAGCGGTTTTGAAAAACATGAAGAGTCTGAAAACGTGTGAAAATATGAAGAGCTACAAAAATATGAAAAATATGAAGAGCTTCAAAAGGTGTTGAAAATATGAAGAGCTTCAAAATGTGTCAAAAGTGAGATGAGCATGAAACGGTCTGAAAAATAGGAGGAGCATGAAGCGGTGTTCAAAAACATGAAGAGCCTGAAAAGGTGCGAAATATATGAAGAGCTTCAAAAGTTGTCAGAAATGATAGAAACATGAAACGGTCTGAAAAATAGGATGAGCAAGAAGGGGTGTTGAAAAACATGAAGAGCCTGAAAACGTGTGAAAAATACGAAGAGCTTCAAAAGATGTGGTAAAATATGACGAGCTTCAAAAGGTGGCAAAAATGAGATGAGCATGAAACGTTCTGAAAAATAGGAGGAGCATGAAGCGGTGTGAAAAACATGAAGAACCTGAAAAGCTGTGAGAAATATGAAGAGCTTCAAATGGTGTCAAAAATATGAGGAGCATGAAACGGTCTGAAAAATAGGAGGAGCATGAAGCGGTGTTCAAAAACAGGAAGAGCCTGAAAAATTGTGAAAAATATGAAGAGTTTCAAAAGGTGTCAAAAATAAGAGGAGCATGAAACGGTCTGAGAAATAGGAGGAGCATGAAGCGGTGTTCAAAAACATGAAGAGCATGAAAAGGTGTGAAAAATATGAAGAGCTTCAAAAGGTGTCAAAAATGAGATGAGCTTAAAACGGTCTGAAAAATAGGAGGAGCATGAAGTGGTGTTGAAAAAAAAGAAGAGACTGAAAAGGTGTGAAATATATGAAGAGCTTCAAAAGGTGTCAAAAATATGAGGAGAAGGAAAGGGTCTGAAAAATAGGAGGAGCATGAAGCTGTGTTGAGAAACATGAAGAGCCTGAAAAGGTGTGAAAAATATGAAGAGCTTCTAAAGGTGTCAAAAATATGAGGAGCATGAAACGGTCTGAAAAATAGATGCGGCATCAAATGGTGTTGAAAACATGAAGAGAGTGAAAAGGTGTGAAAAATATGAAGAGCTTCAAAAGGTGTGAAATACATGAGGAGCATGAAACGAGCTGAAAAATAGAAGGATGAAGTGGTGTGGCAAAACATGAAGAGCCTGAAAAGGTGTGAAAAATATGAAGAGCTTCAAAAGGAGTGAAATACATTAGGAGCATGAAACTCTCTGAAAAATAGGAGGAGCATGAAGCTGTGTTCAAAAATATGAAGAGCCTGAAAAGGTGTGAAAAATATGAAGAGCTTCAAAAGGTGTCAAAAATATGAGGAGCATGAAACGGTCTGAAAAATAGAAGCAGCATGAAAAGGTGTTGAAAAACATGAAGAGCCTGAAAAGGTGTGAAAAATAAGAAGAGCTTCAAAAGGTATGAAAAATATGAGGAGCATGAAACGGCCTGAAAAATAGAAGCAGCATGAAACGGTGTTGAAAAATATGATGAGCCTGAAAATGTGTGAAAAATATGAAGAGCTTCAAAAGGGGTCAAAAATATGAAGAGCATGAAACGATCTGTAAAATAGGAGGAGCATGAAGCGGTGTTCAAAAACATGAAGAGCCTGAAAAGGTGTGAAAAATATGAAGAGCTTCAAAAAGTGTCAAAAATATGAAGAGCATGAAACGGTCTGAAAAATAGGAGGAGCAGGAAGTTATGTTGAAAAACATGAAGAGCCTAAAAAGGTGTGAAAAATATGAAGAGCTTCAAAAGGGGTCAAAAATATGAAGAGCATGAAACGGTCAGAAAAATAGGAGGAGCATGAAACGGTGTTCAAAAAAAAAGAGCCTGGAATGGTGTGAAAAATATGAAGAGCCTTAAAACGTGTCAAAAATATGAGGAGCATGAAACGGTCTGAAAAATAGGAGCAGCATGAAATGGTGTTCAAAAACATGAAGAGCCTGAAAAGGTGTGAAAAATATGAAGAGCTTCAATAGCGGTAAAAGACATGAGGAACATGAAACGGTCTGAAAACTAGGAGGAGCATGAACCTGTGCTCAAAAACATGAAGAGCCTGAGAAGGTGTGAGAAATATGAAGAGCTTCAAAAGGTGTGAAAATTATGAGGAGAATGAAACGGTCTGAAAAATAAGAGGAGCATGAAGCGGTGTTCAAAAATATGAAGAGCCTGAAAGGATATGAAAAATATGACGTGCCTCAAGAGGTGTCAAAAATATGAGGAGCATGAAGCGGTGTTGAAAAACATGAAGAGCCTGAAAAAGTGTGAAAAATAAGAAGAGCTTCAAAAGGTGTCAATAATAAGAGGTGCATGAAACAGTCTGAAAAAAAAGGAGGAGCATGAAACGGTCTGAAAAATAGGAGGAGCATGAAGCTGTGTTGAAAAACATGAAGAGCCTGCAAAGGTGTGAAATATATGAAGAGCTCCAAAAGGTGTCAAAAATATGAGGAGCATGAAACGGTCTCAAAAATAGGAGGAACATAAAGCGGTGTTCAAAAACTTGGAGAGCCTGAAAAGGTCTGAAAAATATGAAGAGCTACAAAATTTGTCAAAAATATGAGGAGCATGAAACGGTCTCAAAAATAGGAGGAGTGAGATCGATGTTGAAAAACAAGAAGAGCCTAAAAACGTGTGAAAAATATGAAGAGCTTCAAAAGGTGTCAAAAATATGAGGAACATGAAACGGTCTCAAAAATAGGAGGAGCATTAAGCGGTGTTGAAAAACATGAAGAGCCTGAAAAGATGTGAAAAATATGAAGAGCTTCAAAATATGTCAATAATAAGAGTTGCATGAAACAGTCTGAAAATTAGGAGAAGCATGAAACGGTCTGACAAATAGGAGGAGCATGAAGCGTTCTTCAAAAACATGAAGAGCGTGAAAAGGTATGAAAAATATGAAGAGCTTCAAAAGGTGTCAAAAATATGAGGAGCATGAAACGGTCTGAAAAATAGGAGGAGCATGAAACGGTGTTCAAAAACATGAAGAGCCTGAAAAGGTATGAAAAATATGAAGAGCTTCAAAAGCTGTCAAAAATATGAGGAGCATGAAACGGTCTGAAAAATAGGAGGAGCATGAAACGGTGTAGAAAAACATGAAGAGCATGAAAAGGTGTGAAAAATAGGAAAAGCTTCAAAAAGTGTCAAAAATATGAGGAGCATGAAACGGTCTGAGAAACAGAAGGAGCATGAAGCGGTATTCAAAAACATGAAGAGCCTGAAAGGGGAGAAAAATATGAAGAGCTTCAAATGTGTCAAACATATGAGGAGCATGATACGGTCTCAAAAATAGGAGGAGCATGAAGCGTTCTTCAAAAACATGAAGAGCCTGAAAAGGTATGAAAAATATGAAGAGCTTCAAAAGGTGTCAAAAATATGAGGAGCATGAAACGGTCTGAAAAATAGGAGGAGCATGAAACGGTGTTCAAAAACATGAAGAGCCGGAAAAGGTGTGAAAAATAGGAGGAGCTTCAAAAGGTTTCAAAAATATGAGGAGCATGAAACGGTCTGAAAAATAGGAGGAGCATGAAGCGGTCTTGAAAAACGTGAAGAGTCAGAAAAGGTGTGAAAAATATGAAGAGCTTCGAAAGGTGTGAAAAATATGAGAAGCATGAAACGGTCTGAAAAATAGGAGGAGCATGAAGCGGTGATGAAAAACATGAAGAGCCTGAAAAGGTTTGAAAAATATTAGGAGCTTCAAAACGTGTTAAAAATATGAGGAGCATGAAACGGTCTGAAAAAAAGGAGGAGCAAGAGGTGATGTTGAAAAACATGAAGCGCCTGAAAATGTGTGAAATCTATGAAGAGCTTCAAAAGGTGTCAAAAATATGAGGAGCATGAAACGGTATGATGAATAAGAGGAGCATGGAGCGGTGTTGAAAAACATGAAGAACCTGAAAATGTGTGAAAAATATGAAGAGCTTCAAAAGGTGTGAAAAATATGAGGCGCATGAAACGGTCTGAAAATTAGAACCAGCATGAAGCGGTGTTGAAAAACATGAAGAGCCTGAAGGTGTGAAATATAAGAAGAGCTTCAAAAGGTGTCAAAAATATGAGGAGCATGAAACCGTCTGAAAAATAGGAGGAGCATGAATAGGTGTTCAAAAACATGACAGCCTGAAAAGGTGTGAAAAATATGAAGAGCTTCAAAACGTGAGAAAAATATGAGGACCATGAAACCGTCTGAAAAATAGGAGGAGTATGAAACGGTATGGAAAACATGAAGAGCCTGAAAACGTGTGAAAAATATGAAGAGCTTCAAAAGGTGTCAAAATATGACGAGCATGAAACGGTCTGAAAAATAGGAGGAGCATGAATCATTGTTGAAAAACATTAATAGCCTGAAAAGGTGTGAAAAATATGAAGAGCTTCAAAAAGTGTCAAATATATGAGGAGCATGAAACGGTCTGAAAAATAGGAGGAGCATGAAGTGGTGTTGAAAAACATGAAGAGCCTGAAATGAGTGAAATATATGAAGAGCTTCAAAAGGTGTCAAAAATATGAGGAACATGAAACGGTCTGAAAAAGAGGAGGAGCATGAAGCTGTGTTGAAAAACATGAAGAGCCTGAAAAGGTGTTAAAACTATTAAGAGCTTCAAAAGGTGTCAAAAATATGAGAAACATGAAACGGTCTGAAAAATAGGAGAAAATTGAAGCGGAGTTGAAAAACATGAAGAGTCTGAAAAGTTGTGAACAATATGAAGAACTTCAAAGGTGTCAAAAATATGAGGAGGATGAAATGGTATTCAAAAACATGAAAGCCTGAAAAGGTGTGAAAAATATGAACAGCTTAAAAAGGTGTCAAAGTATGAGGAGCTTGAAAAGGGTTCAAAAACATGAAGAGCATGAAAATGTATGAAAAATATGCAGAGTTTCAAATGGTGTCAAAAATATGAGAGCATGAAACGGTCTGAAAAATAGGAGGAGCATGAAATAATGTTCAAAAACATGAAGATCCTGAAAAGGTGTGAAATATATTAAGAGCTTCAAAAGGTGTCAAAAATATGAGGAGCATGAAACGGTCTGAAAAATAGGAGGTGCATGAAGCGATGTTCAAAAACATGAAGATCCTGAAAAGGTGTGAAATATATTAAGAGCTTCAAAAGGTGTCAAAAATATGAGGAGCATGAAACGGTCTGAAAAATAGGAGGAGCATGAAACGGTGTAGAAAAACATGAAGAGCATGAAAAGGTGTGAAAAATAGGAAAAGCTTCAAAAAGTGTCAAAAATATGAGGAGCATGAAACGGTCTGAGAAACAGAAGGAGCATGAAGCGGTATTCAAAAACATGAAGAGCCTGAAAAGGTGTGAAAAATAGGAGGAGCTTCAAAAGGTTTCAAAAATATGAGGAGCATGAAACGGTCTGAAAAATAGGAGGAGCATGAAACGGTGTTCAAAAACATGAAGAGCCAGAAAAGCTGTGAAAAATATGAAAGCTTTAAAAGGTGTCAAAAATATGAGGAGCATGAAACGGTCTGAAAAATAGGAGGAGCATGACGCGGTGTTCAAAAACATGAAGAACCTGAAAAGGTGTGAAAAATATGAAGAGCTTCAAAAGGTGTCAAAAATATGAGGAGCATGAAACGGTATGAAAAATAGGAGGAGAATGAGGCGGTGTTGAAAAACATGAAGAGCCTGAAAATGTGTGAAATATATGAAGAGCTTCAAAACGTGTCAAAAAGATGAGGAGCACAAAACGGTCTGAAAAATAGGAGGAGCATGAAGCGGTGTTAAAAAACATGAAAAGCCTGAAAAGGTGTAAAAACATGAAGAGCCTGTAAAGGTTTGAAATATATGAAGAGCTTCAAAAGGTGTCAAAAATATGAGGAGCAGGATACGGTCTGAAAAATAGGAGGAGCTTGAAGCGGTGTTGAAAAACATGAAGAGCATGAAAAGGTGTGAAAAACATGAAGAGTTTGAAAAGGTGTGAAATATATGAAGAGCTACAAAAGGTGTCAAAAATATGAGGAGCATGAAACGGTCTGAAAAAGAGGAGGAGTATGAAGCGGTCTTGAAAGACATGAAGAGCGTGAAAAGGTGTGAAAATTATGAAGAGCTTCAAAAGGTGTCAAAAATATGAGGAGCATGAAATGGCCTGAAAAATAGGAGGAGAATGAAACCGTGTTCAAAATCATGAAGAGCCTGAAAATGTGGAAATATATGAAGTGCTTCAAAAGGTGTCAAAAATAGGAGGAGCATGAAACGATCTGAAAAATGGAGGAGCATGAAGCGATGATGAAAAAAAAGAAGAGCATGAAATGGTTTGAAGAATATAAGGAGCTTCAAAAGGTATCAAAAGTAGTAGTAGCATGAAACGGTGTTCAAAAACTTGAAGAGCCTGAAAATGTGTAAAATATGAACAGCTTAAAAGGTGTCAAAATATTAGGAGCATGAAACGTTCTGAAAAATAGGAGGAGCATGAAGCGGTGTTCAAAAACATAAAGAGCCTGAAAAGGTGTGAAAAATATGAAGAGCGTTAAAACGTGTTAAAAATATGAGGAGCATGAAACGTTCTCAAAAATAGGAGGAGCAGCAAACGGTGTTCAAAAATATGAAGAGCCTGAAAAGGTGTGAAAAATATGAAGAGTTTCAAAGGTGTCAAAAATATGAGGAGCATGAAACGGTCTGATGAATAAGAGGAGCATGGAGCGGTGTTGAAAAACATGAAGAGCCTGAAAAGGTGTGAAAAATATGAAGAGCTTCAAAAGGTGTGAAAAATATGAGGCGCATGAAACGGTCTGAAAATTAGAAGCAGCATGAAGCGGTGTTCAAAAACATGACAGCCTGAAAAGGTGTGAAAAATATGAAGAGCTTCAAAAGGTGTCAAAAATATGACGAGCATGAATCTGTCTGAAAAATAGGAGGAGCATGAAGCTGTGTTGAAAAACATGAAGAGCCTGAAAAGGTGTGAAAAATATGAAGTGCTTCAAAAAGTGTCAAATATATGAGGAGCATGAAACGGTCTGAAAAATGGGAGGAGCATGAAGTGGTGTTGAAAAACATGAAGAGCCTGAAATGAGTGAAATATATGAAGAGCTTCAAAAGGTGTCAAAAATATAAGGAGCATGAAACAGTCTGAAAAAGAGGAGGAGCATGAAGCTGTGTTGAAAAACATGAAGAGCCTGAAAAGGTGTGAAAACTATTAAGAGCTTCAAAAGGTGTCAAAAATATGAGAAACATGAAACGGTCTGAAAAATAGGAGAAAATTGAAGCAGTGTTGAAAAACATGAAGAGTCTGAAAAGTTGTGAACAATACGAAGAGCTTCAAAGGTGTCAAAAATATGAGGAGAATGAAATGGTATTCAAAAACATGAAGAGCTTGAAAATGTGTGAAAAATATGAAGAGCTTCAAAAGGTGTCAAAAATATGAGGAGCTTGAAAAGGTGTTCAAAAACATGAAGAGCATGAAAATGTGTGAAAAATATGAAGAGTTTCAAATGGTGTCAAAAATATGAGGAGCATGAAACTCTCTGAAAAATAGGAGGAGCATGAAATGGTGTTCAAAAACATGAAGAGACTGAAAACCTGTGAAAATTATTAAGAGCTTCAAAAGGTGTGAAAAATATGAAGAGCTTCAAAAGGTGTGAAAAATATGAGGAGCATGAAACGGTCTGAAAAATAGGAGGAGCATGAAACTGTATTGAAAAATATGAAGAGCCTGAAAAGGTGTGAAATATATGTATAGGTTCAGAACGTGTCAAAAATATGAGGAGCATGAAACAATCTGAAAAATAGGAGAAGATTGAAGCGGTGTTGAAAAACATGAAGAGCCTGAAAAGGTGTGAAAAATATGAAGAGGTTCAAAAGGTGTCAAAAATATGAGGAGCATGAAACGGTCTGAAAAATAGGAGGAGCATGAAAAGGTGTTCAAAAACATGAAGCGCCTGAAAATGTGTGAAAAATATGAAGAGCTTCAAAAGGTGTGAAAAATATGAGGAGCATGAAGTGGTGTTCAAAAACATGAAGAGCTTGAAAAGGTATGAAATATACGAAGAGCTTCAAAAGGTGTGAAAAATAGGAGGCGCAAAAAGCGGTGTTCAAAAACATGAAAAGCCTGATAAAGTGTGAAATATATGAAGAGCTTCAAAAGGTGTCAAAAGTATGAGGAGCATGAAACGGTCTGAAAATAGGAGGAGGATGTAAGGGTGTTGAAAACATGAAGAGCAAGAAAAGGTGTGAAAAATATGAAGAGCTTCAAAAGGTGTCAAAAAATGAGGAGCATGAAACGGTCTGAAAAATAGGAGGAGCACGAATTAGTGTTCAAAAACATGAAGAGCCTGAAAAGGTGTGAAAAATATGAAGAGCGTCAAAAGGTGTCAAAAATATGTGGAGCATGAAACGGTCTGAAAAATAGGAGGAGCATGAAAAGGTGTTCAAAAACATGAAGCGCCTGAAAATGTGTGAAAAATATGAAGAGCTTCAAAAGGTGTGAAAAATATGAGGAGCATGAAGTGGTGTTCAAAAACATGAAGAGCTTGAAAAGGTATGAAATATACTAAGAGCTTCAAAAGGTGTGAAAAATAGGAGGCGCAAAAAGCGGTGTTCACAAACATGAAAAGCCTGATAAGGTGTGAAATATATGAAGAGCTTCAAAAGGTGTCAAAAGTATTAGGAGCATGAAACGGTCTGAAAATAGGAGGAGGATGTAAGGGTGTTGAAAACATGAAGAGGAAGAAAAGGTGTGAAAAATATGAAGAGCTTCAAAAGGTGTCAAATATATGAGGAGCATGAAACGGTCTGAAAAACAGGAGGAGCACGAATCGGTGTTCAAAAACATGAAGAGCCTGAAAAGGTGTGAAAAAAATGAAGAGCTTCAAAAGGTGTCAAAAATATGAGGAGCATGAAACAGTCTGAAAAATAGGAGGAGCAAGAAACGGTGTTGAAAAATATGAAGAGCCTTAAAAGGTGTGAAATATATGAAGAGGTTCAAAGTGTGTCAAAAATATGAGGAGCTTGAAACGGCCTGAAAAATAGGAGGGAGAATGAAGAGGTGTTGAAAAACTTGAAGAGCCTGAAAAGGTTTGAAAAATATGAAGAGCTTCAAAAGGTGTCAAAAATATGAGGAGCATGAAACGGTCTGTAAAATAGGAGGAGAATGAAGCAGTGTTGAAAAACATGAAGAGCCTTAAAAGGTGTGAAAAATATGAAGAGCTTGAAAAAGTGTCAAAAATATGAGGAGCATGAAACGGTCTGAAAAATAAGAGGAGCATGAAATGGTGTTGAAAAACATGAAGAGCCTGAAATAAGTGAAATATACGAAGAGCTTCAAAAGGTGACAAAAATATGAGGAGCATGAAACGGTATGAAAAATAGGAGGAGCCTGAAGCGGTGTTGAAAAACATGAAGAGCCTGAAAAGGTGGGAAAAATATGAAGAGCTTCAAAAGGTGTGAAAAATGTGAAGTGCTTCAAAAGTTGTCAAAATATGAGGTGCATGAAACGCTTTGAAAAATAGGAGCAGCATGAAGCGGTTTTGAAAAACATAAAGAGCCTGAAAAGGTGTTAAAAATATGAACAGCTTAAAAAAGTGTCAAAAATATGAGGAGTTTGAAAAGGTGTTCAAAAACATGAAGAGCATGAAAATGTGTGAAAAATATGAACAGCTTCAAAAGGTGTCAAAAATATGAGGAGCATGAAACGGTCTGAAAGATAGGAGGAGCATGAAGTTGTGTTGAAAAACATGAAGAGCCTGAAAAGGAGTGAAATGTATGAATAGCTTCAAAAGCTGTCAAAAGTATGAGGAGCATGAAAAGGCCTGAAAAATAGAAGGAGCATGAAAAGTTGTTCAAAAACATGAAGAGCTTGAAAAGGTGTGAAATATATGAAGAGCTTCAAAAGGTGTGAAAAATAGGAGGAGCATGAAGCGTTTTTCAAAAACATGAAGAGCTTGAAAAGGTGTGAAATATATGAAGAGCTTCAATAGATGTGAAAAATAGGAGGAGCATGAAGCTTTGTTCAGAAACATGAAGAACCTTAAAAGATATGAAATATATGAAGAGCTTGAAAATGTGTCAAAAATATGAGGAACATGGAACAATCTGAAAAATAGGAGGAGAATGAAACCGTGTTCAAAATCATGAAGAGCCTGAAAAGGTGTGAAAAATATGAAGAGCTTCAAAAGGTTTCAAAAATATGAGGAACATGGAACAATCTGAAAAATAGGAGGAGCATGAAACGGTGTTGATAATTATGAAGAGCCTGAAAAGGTGTGAAAAATTTGAAGAGCTTCAAAAGGTGTAAAATACATGAGGAGAATGAAACGGTCTGAAAAATAGGAGGAGCATGAAGTGGTGTTCAAAAACATGAAGAGTCTGAAAAGAAGTGAAATATATGAAGAGCTTCAAAGGTTGTCAAAAATATGAGGAGCATGAAACGGTCTGAAAAATAGGAGGAGCATGAAGCTGTGTTCAAAAACATGAAGAGCCTGAAAAGTTGTGAAAAATATGAAGAGCATCAAAAGGTGTGAAAAATGAGATGAGCATGAAGCGGTCTGAAAAACAGGAGGAGCATGAAGTGGCGTTGAAAAATATGAAGAGCCTGAAAAGGTGTGAAAAATATGAAGAGCTTCAAAAGGTGTGACAAATATGAGGAGAATGAAACGGTCTGAAAAATAAGAGGATCAAGAAGCGGTGTTGAAAAACATGAAGAGCTTCAAAAGTTGTGAAAAATATGAAAAATTTCAAAAGCTGTCAAAAATGAGATGAGTTGAAACGGTCTGAAAAATAGGTGGAGCATGAAACGGTCTGAAAAATAGGAGGAGCTTGAAACGGTGTTCAAGAACATGAAGAGCCTGAAAAGCTTCAAAAAATATGAAGAGCTTCAAAAGGTGTGAAAAATATGAAGAGCTTCAAAATGTGTGGAATACATGAGGAGCATGAAACGGTCTGAAAAATAAGAGGAGCAAGAAATCATGTTCAAAAACATGAGGAGCCTGAAAACGTGTGAAAAATATAAAGAGCTTCAAAATGTGTGGAATACATGAGGAGCATGAAACGGTCTGAAAAATAGGAGGAGCATGAAGCGGTGTTGAAAAACTTGAAGAGCCTGAAAAGGTGTGAAAAATGTGAAGAGCTTCAAAAGTTGTGAAATACAAGAGGAGCATGAAAAGGTCTGAAAAAAAGGAGGAGCATAAAGCGGTGTTGAAAAACATGAAGAACCTGAAAAGTTGTGAAAAATATGAAGAACTTCAAAAGGTGCCAAAAATATGAGGAGCATGAAACGGTCTGAAATAAAGGAGGAGCATGAAACGGTCTGAAAAATAGGAGGAGCATGAAACTGTGTTCAAAAACATGAAGAGCCTGAAAAGCTGTGAAATATATGAAGAGTTTCAAAAGGTGTGAAAGATATGAAGAGCTTCAAAAGGTGTGAAATACATCAGGAGCAGGAAACAGTCTGAAAAATAGGAGGAGCATGAAGCGGTGTTCAAAAACATGAAGAGCCTGAAATGGTGTGAAATATATTAAGAGATTCAAAAGGTGTCAAAAATATGAGGAGCATGAAACGCTCTGGAAAATAGGAGGAGCATGAAACCGTGTTGAAAAACATGAAGAGCCTGAAAAGGTCTGAAAAATATGAAGAGCTTCAAAAGGTGTCAAAAATATGAGGAGCATGAAACTGTCTGAAAAATAGGAGGAGCATGAAGTGGTGTTGAAAAACATGAAGAGCCTGAAAAGGTGTGAAAAATATGAAGAGCTTCAAAAGGTGTGAAATACATGAGGAGCATGAAACGGTATGAAAAATAGGAGGAGAATGAGGCGGTGTTGAAAAACATGAAGAGCCTGAAAATGTGTAAAATATATGAAGAGCTTCAAAACGTGTCAAAAAGATGAGGAGCACAAAACGGTCTGAAAAATAGGAGGAGCATGAAGCGGTGTTGAAAAACATGAAAAGCCTGAAAAGGTGTGAAAAATATGAAGAGCTTCAAAAGGTGTCAAAAATATGAGGAGCCTGAAATGGTCTGAAAAATAGGAGGAGCATGAAGCGGTGTTCAAAAACATGAAGAGCCTAAAAAGTTGTGAAAAATATGAAAAGCTTCAAAAGGTGTGAAATACATGAGGACCATGAAACGGTATGAAAAATAGAAGCAGCATGAAACGGTGTTGAAAAACATGAAGAGCCTGAAAAGGTGTGAAAAATATAAAGAGTTTCAAAAGGTGTCAAAAATATGAGGAGCATGAAACGGTCTGAAAAATAGGAGGAGCATGAAGCTGTGTTCAAAAATATGAAGAGCCTAAAAACGTGTGAAAAATATGAAGAGCTTCAAAAGGTGTCAAAAATATGAGGAGTATGAAACGTTTTGAAAAATAAGAGGAGCATGAAACGGTGATCAAAAACATGAGGAGCCTGAAAAGGTGTGAGAAATATGAAGAGCTTCAAAAGGTGTGAAATTCATGAGGAGCATGAAACGGTCTGAAAAATATGAGAAGCATGAAGTGGTGTGGAAAAACATGAAGAGCCTGAAAAGGCGTGAAAAATGTGAAGAGCTTCAAAAGGTGTGAAAAATATGAAGAGCTTCAAAAGGTGTCAAAAATATGAGGAGCATGAAACGGTCTGAAAAATAGGAGGAGCATGAAGCTGTGTTCAAAAATATGAAGAGCCTGAAAACGTGTGAAAAATATGAAGAGCTTCAAAAGTGTCAAATATTAGATGAGCATGAAACGGTCTGAAAAATAGGAGAAGCATGAAGTGGTGATGAAAAACATGAAGAGCCTGAAAAGGTGTGAAATATATGAAGAGGTTCAAAATTGTGAAAAATATGAAGAGCTTCAAAAGGTGTCAAAAATATGAGGAGCATGAAAGGGTCTGAAAACTAGGAGGAGAATGAAACCGTGTTCAAAAACATGAAGAGCCTGAAAAGGTGTGAAAAATGTGAAGAGCTTCAAAAGGTGTGAAAAATATGAAGAGCTTCAAAAGGTGTGAAAAATATGAAGAGCTTCAAAAGGTGTGAAATACATGAGGAGCATGAAACATTCTGAAAAATAGGAAGAGCATGATGAGGTGTTCAAAAACATGAAGAGTCTGAAAAGGTGTGAAAAAATGAAGAGCTTCAAAAGGTGTGAAAAATATGAAGAGCTTCAAAAGGTGTGAAAAATATGAAGAGCTTCAAAAGGTGTCAAATATATGAGGAGCATGAAACGTTCTGAAAAATAGGAGGAGGATGAAGCGGTGTTCAAAAACATGAAGAGCCTGAAAAGGTGTGAAAAATATGAAGAGCTTCAAAAGGTGTGAAAAAAATGAGGAGCATGAAACGGTCTGAAAGATTGATGCGGCATGAAATGGTGTTGAAAAACATGAAGAGCCTGAAAAGGTGTGAAAAATATGAAGAGCTTCAAAAGGTGTGAAATACATGAGGACCATGAAACGGGCTGAAAAACAGAAGCATGAAGTGGTGTGGAAAAACATGAACAGCCTGAAAAGCTGTGAAAAATATGAAGAGCTTCAAAAGGAGTGAAATATATTAGGAGCATGAAACTCTCTGAAAAATAGGAGGAGCATGAAGCGGTGTTCAAAAACTTGAAGAGTCTACAAAGTTGTGAAAAATATGAAAAGCTTCAAAAGGTGTCAAAAATGAGATGAGCATGTAACGGTCTGAAAAATAGGATGATCATGAAACGGTGTTGAAAAACATGAAGAGCCTGAAAAGGTGTGAAAAAATATGAAGAGTTTCAAAAGGTGTCAAAAATATGAGGAGCATGAACAGGTCTGAAAAATAGGAGGAGCATGAAGCTGTGTTCAAAAATATGAAGAGCCTGAAAAGGTGTGAAAAATATGAAGAGCTTCAAAAGGTGTTAAAAATATGAAGAGCTTCAAAAGGTGTGAAATACATGAGGAGCATGAAACATTCTGAAAAATAGGAAGAGCATGATGAGGTGTTAAAAAACATGAACAGCCTGAAAAGGTGTGAAAAATATGAAGAGCTACAAAAGGTGTGAAAAATATGAAGAGCTTCAAAAGGTGTCAAAAATATGAAGAGCTTCAAAAGGTGTCAAAAATATGAGGAGCATGAAACGTTCTGAAAAATAGGAGGAGCATGAAGCGGTGTTCAAAAACATGAAGAGCCTGTAAAGGTGTGAAAAATATGAAGAGCTTCAAATGGTGTCAAAATATGAGAAGAATGAAACGGTCTGAAAGATAGATGAGGCATGAAATGGTGTTCAAAAACATGAAGAGCCTGAAAAGGTGTGAAAAATATGAAGAGCTTCAAAAGGTGTGAAATAAATGAGGACCATGTAACGGGCTGAAAAATAGAAGCATGAAGTGGTGTGGAAAAAAATGCAGAGCCTGAACAGCTGTGAAAAATATGAAGAGCTTAAAAAGGAGTGAAATATATTAGGAGCATGAAACTCTCTGAAAAATAGGAGGAGCATGAAGCGGTGTTCAAAAAAATGAAGAGCCTAAAAAGTTGTGAAAAATATGAAAAGCTTCAAAAGGTGTAAAAAATATGAGGAGCATGAAACGGTCTGAAAAATATAAGCAGCATGAAAAGGTGTTGAAAAACATGAAGAGCCTGAAAAGGTGTGAACAATATGAAGAGCTTCAAAAGGTGTCAAAAATATGAGGAGCATGAAACGGTCTGAAAAATAGGAGGAGCATGAAGCTGTGTTCAAAAATATGAAGAGCCTGAAAAGGGGTGAAAAATAGGAAGAGCTTCAAAAGGTGTGAAAAATATGAGGAGCATGAAACGGTCTGAAAAATAGAAGCAGCATGAAACGGTGTTGAAAAACATGAAGAGCCTGAAAAGGTGTGAAAAATATGAAGAGCTTCAAAAGGTGTGAAAATATGAGGAGCATGAAATGGCCTGAAAAATAGAAGCAGCAAGAAACGGTGTTGAAAAATATGAAGAGCCTGAAAAGGTGTGAAAAATAGGAAGAGCTTCAAAAGGATTTAAAAATACGAAGAGCATGAAAAGGTTTGAAAATTCGGAGGACCATGAGCAGTGTTCAAAAACATGAGGAGCCTGAAAAGGTGTGAAAAATATGAAGAGCTTCAAATGGTGTCAAAAATATGAGAAGCATGAAAAGTTCTGAAAGATAGGAAGAGCATGAAACGGTGATCAGAAACATGAAGAGCCTGAAAAGTTGTGAAAAATATGAATAGCTTCAAAAGGTGTGAAATTCATGAGGAGCATGAAACGATCTGAAAAATATGAGAAGCATGAAGTGGTGTGGAAAAACATGAAGAGCCTGAAAAGGTGTGAAAAATATGAAGAGCTTCAAAAGGTGTTAAAAATATGAAGAGCATGAAACGGTCTGAAAGATAGGAGGAGCATGAAACGGTGATCAGAAACATGAAGAGCCTGAAAAGTTGTGAAAAATATGAATATCTTCAAAAGGTGTGAAATATATGAGGACATGAAATCTTTCTGAAAATTAGGAGAAGCATGAAGTGGTGTGGAAAAACATGAAGAGCCTGAAAAGGTGTGAAAAATATGAAGAGCTTCAAAAGTTGTTAAAAATATGAGGAGCAGGAAACGGTCTGAAAAATAGGAGAAGCATGAAGCGGTGTTGAAAAACATGAAGAGCCTGAAAAGGTGTGAAAAATATGAAGAGCTTCAAAAGGTGTCAAAAATGAGATGAGCATGAAACGGTCTGAAAAATAGGAGGATCATGAAACGGTGTTGAAAAACATGAAGAGCCTGAAAAGGTGTGAAAAACATGAAGAGTTTCAAAAGGTGTCAATAATATGAGGAGCATGAAACGGTCTGAAAAATAGGAGGAGCATGAAGCTGTGTTCAAAAATATGAAGTGCCTGAAAAGGTGTGAAAAATATGAAGAGCTTCAAAAGGTGTGAAATACATGAGGACCATGAAACGGTCTGAAAAATAGAAGCAGCATGAAACGGTGTTGAAAAACATGAAGAGCCTGAAAAGGTGTGAAAAATATGAAGAGCTTCAAAAGGTGTGAAAAATATGAGGAGCATGAAACGGCCTGAAAAATAGAAGCAGCATGAAACGGTGTTGAAAAATATGAAGAGCCTGAATAGGTGTGAAAAATATGAAGAGCTTCAAAAGGGGTCAAAAATATGAGGAGCATGAAACGTTCTGAAAAATAGGAGGAGCATGAAACTGTGATCAAAAACATGAGGAGCCTGAAAAGGTGTGAGAAATATGAAGAGCTTCAAAAGGTGTGAAATTAATGAGGAGCATGAAACGGTCTGAAAAATGTGAAAAGCATGAAGTGGTGTGGAAAAACAGGAAGAGCCTGAAAAGGTGTGAAAAATATGAAGAGCTTCAAAAGGTTTTAAAAATACGAAGAGCATGAAAAGGTTTGAAAATTCGGAGGACCATGAGCAGTGTTCAAAAACATGAGGAGCCTGAAAAGGTGTGAAAAATATGAAGAGCTTCAAATGGTGTCAAAAATATGAGAAGCATGAAAATGTCTGAAAGATAGGAGGAGCATGACACGGTGATCAGAAACATGAAGAGCCTGAAAAGTTGTGAAAAATATGAAGAGCTTCAAAAGGTGTGAAATTCATGAGGAGCATGAAAAGATCTGAAAAATATGAGAAGCATGAAGTGGTGTGGAAAAACATGAAGAGCCTGAAAAGGTGTGAAAAATATGAAGAGCTTCAAAAGGTGTTAAAACTATGAAGAGCATGAAACGGTCTGAAAGATAGGAGGAGCATGAAACGGTGATCAGAAACATGAAGAGGCTGAAAAGTTGTGAAAAATATGAATAGCTTCAAAAGGTGTGAAATACATGAGGAGCATGAAATCTTTCTGAAAAATAGGAGAAGCATGAAGTGGTGTGGAAAAACATGAAGAGCCTGAAAAGGTGTGAAAAATATGAAGAGCTTCAAAAGGTGTTAAAAATATGAAGAGCATGAAACGGTCTGAAAGATAGGAGGAGCATGAAACGGTGATCAGAAACATGAAGAGCCTGAAAAGTTGTGAAAAATATGAAGAGCTTCAAATGGTGGCAAAAATATGAGAAGAATGAAACGGTCTGAAAGATAGATGCGGCATGAAATGGTGTTGAAAAACATGAAGAGCCTGAAAAGGTGTGAAAAATATGATGAGCTTCAAAAGGTGTGAAATACATGAGGACCATGAAACGGACTGAAAAATAGAAGCATGAAGTGGTGTGGAAAAACATGAAGAGCCTGAAAAGGTGTGAAAAATATGAAGAGCCTCAAAAGGAGTGAAATATATTAGGAGCATGAAACTCTCTGAAAAATAGGAGGAGCATGAAGCGGTGTTCAAAAACATGAAGAGCCTAAAAAGTTGTGAAAAATATGAAAAGCTTCAAAAGGTGTCAAAAATGAGATGAGCATTAAACGGTCTGAAAAATAGGAGGATCATGAAACGGTGTTGAAAAACATGAAGAGCCTGAAAAGGTGTGAAAAATATGAAGAGTTTCAAAAGGTGTCAAAAATATGAGGAGCATGAAACGGTCTGAAAAATAGGAGGAGCATGAAGCTGTGTTCAAAAATATGAAGAGCCTGAAAAGGTGTGAAAAATATGAAGAGCTTCAAAAGGTGTGAAATACATGAGGACCATGAAACGGTCTGAAAAATAGAAGCAGCATGAAACGGTGTTGAAAAACATGAAGAGCCTGAAAAGGTGTGAAAAATATGAAGAGCTTCAAAAGGTGTGAAAAATATGAGGAGCATGAAACGGCCTGAAAAATAGAAGCAGCATGAACCGGTGTTGAAAAATATGAAGAGCCGGAAAAGGTGTGAAAAATATGAAGAGCTTCAAAAGCGGTCAAAAATATGAGGAGCATGAAACGTTCTGAAAAATAGGAGGAGCATGAAACTGTGATCAAAAACATGAGGAGCCTGAAAAGGTGTGAGAAATATGAAGAGCTTCAAAAGGTGTGAAATTAATGAGGAGCATGAAACGGTCTGAAAAATATGAGAAGCATGAAGTGGTGTGGAAAAACAGGAAGAGCCTGAAAAGGTGTGAAAAATATGAAGAACTTCAAAAGGTTTTAAAAATACGAAGAGCATGAAAAGGTGTGAAAATTCGGAGGATCATGAGCAGTGTTCCAAAACATGAGGAGCCTGAAAAGGTGTGAAAAATATGAAGAGCTTCAAATGGTGTCAAAAATGTGAGAAGCATGAAAAGGTCTGAAAGATAGGAGGAGCATGAAACGGTGATCAGAAACATGAAGAGCCTGAAAAGTTGTGAAAAATATGAAGAGCTTCAAAAGGTGTGAAATTCATGAGGAGCATGAAACGATCTGAAAAATAGGAGAAGCATGAAGTGGTGTGGAAAAACATGAAGAGCCTGAAAAGGTGTGAAAAATATGAAGAGCTTCAAAAGGTGTTAAAAATATGAAGAGCATGAAATGGTCTGAAAGATAGGAGGAGCATGAAACAGTGATCAGAAACATGAAGAGCCTGAAAAGTTGTGAAAAATATGAAGAGCTTCAAAAGGGGTCAAAAATATAAAGAGCATGAAACGGTCTGTAAAATAGGAGGTTCATGAAGCGGTGTTCAAAATCATGAAGAGAATGAAAACGTGTGAAAAATATGAAGAGCTTCAAAAGGTGTCAAAAATATGAGGAGCATGAAATGTTCTGAAAAATAGGAGGAGCATGAAACGGTGATCAAAAACATGAGGAGCCTGAAAAGGTGTGAGAAATATGAAGAGCTTCAAAAGGTGTGAAATTCATGAGGAGCATGAAACGGTCTGAAAAATATGAGAAGCATGAAGTGGTGTGGAAAAACATGAAGAGCCTGAAAAGGTGTGAAAAATATGAATAGCTTCAAAAGGTGTGAAATTCATAATGAGCATGAAACAGTCTGAAAAATATGAGAAGCATGAAGTGGTGTGGAAAAACATGAAGAGCCTGAAAAGGTGTGAAAAATATGAAGAGCTTCAAATGGTGTCAAAAATATGAGAAGCATGAAACGGTCTGAAAAATAGGAGGAGCATGAAGCTGTGTTCAAAAACATGGGGAGCCTGAAAAGGTGTGAAAAATATGAAGAGCTTCAAATGGTGTCAAAAATATGAGAAGCATGAAACGGTCTGAAAGATAGGAGGAGCATGACATGGTGATCAGAAACATGAAGAGCCTGAAAAGTTGTGAAAAATATGGAGAGCTTCAAAATGTCTGAAATACATGAGGAGCATGAAACATTCTGAAAAATAGGAGGAGCATGATGCGGTGTTCAAAAACATGAAGAGCCTGAAAAGGTGTGAAAAATATGAAGAGCTTCAAAAGGTGTGAAATACATGAGGAGCATGAAACATTCTGAAAAATAGGAAGAGCATGATGAGGTGTTCAAAAACATGAACAGCCTGAAAAGGTGTGAAAAATATGAAGAGCTTCAAAATGTGTGAAAAATATGAAGAGCTTCTAAAGGTGTCAAAAATATGAAGAGCTTCAAAAGGTGTCAAAAATATGAGGAGCATGAAACGTTCTGAAAAATAGGAGGAGCATGAAGCGGTGTTCAAAAACATGAAGAGCCTGTAAAGGTTTGAAAAATATGAAGAGCTTCAAATGGTGTCAAAATATGAGAAGAATGAAACGGTCTGAAAGATAGATGAGGCATGAAATGGTGTTCAAAAACATGAAGAGCCTGAAAAGGTGTGAAAAATATGAAGAGCTTCAAAAGGTGTGAAATACATGAGGAGCATGAAATCTTTCTGAAAAATAGGAGAAGCATGAAGTGGTGTGGAAAAACATGAAGAGCCTGAAAAGGTGTGAAAAATATGAAGAGCTTCAAAAGGTGTTAAAAATATGAAGAGCATGAAACGGTCTGAAAGATAGGAGGAGCATGAAACGGTGATCAGAAACATGAAGAGCCTGAAAAGTTGTGAAAAATATGAATAGCTTCAAAAGGTGTGAAATACATGAGGAGCATGAAATCTTTCTGAAAAATAGGAGAAGCATGAAGTGGTGTGGAAAAACATGAAGAGCCTGAAAAGGTGTGAAAATATGAAGAGCTTCAAAAGGTGTTAAAAATATGAAGAGCATGAAACGGTCTGAAAGATAGGAGGAGCATGAAACGGTGATCAGAAACATGAAGAGCCTGAAAAGTTGTGAAAAATATGAATAGCTTCAAAAGGTGTGATATACATGAGGAGCATGAAATCTTTCTGAAAAATAGGAGAAGCATGAAGTGGTGTGGAAAAACATGAAGAGCCTTAAAAGGTGTGAAAAATATGAAGAGCTTCAAAAGGTGTTAAAAATATGAAGAGCATGAAACGGTCTGAAAGATAGGAGGAGCATGAAACGGTGATCAGAAACATGAAGAGCCTGAAAAGTTGTGAAAAATATGAATAGCTTCAAAAGGTGTGAAATACATGAGGAGCATGAAATCTTTCTGAAAAATAGGAGAAGCATGAAGTGGTGTGGAAAAACATGAAGAGCCTGAAAAGGTGTGAAAATATGAAGAGCTTCAAAAGGTGTTAAAAATATGAAGAGCATGAAACGGTATGAAAGATAGGAGGAGCATGAAACGGTGATCAGAAACATGAAGAGCCTGAAAAGTTGTGAAAAATATGAATAGCTTCAAAAGGTGTGAAATACATGAGGAGCATGAAATCTTTCTGAAAAATAGGAGAAGCATGAAGTGGTGTGGAAAAACATGAAGAGCCTGAAAAGGTGTGAAAAATATGAAGAGCTTCAAAAGGTGTTAAAAATACGAAGAGCATGAAACGGTCTGAAAGATAGGAGGAGCATGAAACGGTGATCAGAAACATGAAGAGCCTGAAAAGTTGTGAAAAATATGAATAGCTTCAAAAGGTGTGAAATACATGAGGAGCATGAAATCTTTCTGAAAAATAGGAGAAGCATGAAGTGGTGTGGAAAAACATGAAGAGCCTGAAAAGGTGTGAAAAATATGAAGAGCTTCAAAAGGTGTTAAAAATATGAAGAGCATGAAACGGGCTGAAAGATAGGAGGAGCATGAAACGGTGATCAGAAACATGAAGAGCCTGAAAAGTTGTGAAAAATATGAAGAGCTTCAAATGGTGTCAAAAATATGAGAAGAATGAAACGGTCTGAAATATAGATGCGGCATGAAATGGTGTTGAAAAACATGAAGAGCCTGAAAAGGTGTGAAAAATATGATGAGCTTCAAAAGGTGTGAAATACATGAGGACCATGAAACGGGCTGAAAAATAGAAGCATGAAGTGGTGTGGAAAAACATGAAGAGCCTGAAAAGGTGTGAAAAATATGAAGAGCTTCAAAAGGAGTGAAATATATTAGCAGCATGAAACTCTCTGAAAAATAGTAGGAGCATGAAGCGGTGTTCAAAAACATGAAGAGCCTAAAAAGTTGTGAAAAATATGAAAAGCTTCAAAAGGTGTCAAAAATGAGATGAGCATGAAACGGTCTGAAAAATAGGAGGATCATGAAACGGTGTTGAAAAACACGAAGAGCCTGAAAAGGTGTGAAAAATATGAAGAGTTTCAAAAGGTGTCAAAAGTATGAGGAGCATGAAACGGTCTGAAAAATAGGAGGAGCATGAAGCTGTGTTCAAAAATATGAAGAGCCTGAAAAGGTGTGAAAAATATGAAGAGCTTCAAAAGGTGTGAAATACATGAGGACCATGAAACGGTCTGAAAAATAGAAGCAGCATGAAACGGTGTTGAAAAACATGAAGAGCCTGAAAAGGTGTGAAAAATATGAAGAGCTTCAAAAGGTGTGAAAAATATGAGGAGCATGAAACGGCCTGAAAAATAGAAGCAGCATGAAACGGTGTTGAAAAATATGAAGAGCCTGAAAAGGTGTGAAAAATATGAAGAGCTTCAAAAGGGGTCAAAAATATGAGGAGCATGAAACGTTCTGAAAAATAGGAGGAGCATGAAACTGTGATCAAAAACATGAGGAGCCTGAAAAGGTGTGAGAAATATGAAGAGCTTCAAAAGGTGTGAAATTAATGAGGAGCATGAAACGGTCTGAAAAATATGAGAAGCATGAAGTGGTGGGGAAAAACAGGAAGAGCCTGAAAAGGTGTGAAAAATATGAAGAACTTCAAAAGGTTTTAAAAATACGAAGAGCATGAAAATGTTTGAAAATTCGGAGGATCATGAGCAGTGTTCAAAAACATGAGGAGCCTGAAAAGGTGTGAAAAATATGAAGAGCTTCAAAAGGTGTGAAATTCATGAGGAGCATGAAACGATCGAAAAATATGAGAAGCATGAAGTGGTGTGGAAAAACATGAAGAGCCTGAAAAGGTGTGAAAAATATGAAGAGCTTCAAAAGGGGTCAAAAATATAAAGAGCATGAAACGGTCTGTAAAATAGGAGGTTCATGAAGCGGTGTTCAAAATCATGAAGAGAATGAAAACGTGTGAAAAATATGAAGAGCTTCAAAAGGTGTCAAAAATATGAGGAGCATGAAATGTTCTGAAAAATAGGAGGAGCATGAAACGGTGATCAAAAACATGAGGAGCCTGAAAAGGTGTGAGAAATATGAAGAGCTTCAAAAGGTGTGAAATTCATGAGGAGCATGAAACGGTCTGAAAAATATGAGAAGCATGAAGTGGTGTGGAAAAACATGAAGAGCCTGAAAAGGTGTGAAAAATATGAATAGCTTCAAAAGGTGTGAAATTCATAATGAGCATGAAACAATCTGAAAAATATGAGAAGCATGAAGTGGTGTGGAAAAACATGAAGAAACTGAAAAGGTGTCAAAAATATGAAGAGCATGAAACGGTCTGAAAATTCGGAGGATCATGAGCAGTGTTCAAAAACATGGGGAGCCTGAAAAGGTGTGAAAAATATGAAGAGCTTCAAATGGTGTCAAAAATATGAGAAGCATGAAACGGTCTGAAAGATAGGAGGAGCATGACACGGTGATCAGAAACATGAAGAGCCTGAAAAGTTGTGAAAAATATGGAGAGCTTCAAAATGTCTGAAATACATGAGGAGCATGAAACATTCTGAAAAATAGGAGGAGCATGATGCGCTGTTCAAAAACATGAAGAGCCTGAAAAGGTGTGAAAAATATGAAGAGCTTCAAGAGGTGTGAAATACATGAGGAGCATGAAACATTCTGAAAAATAGGAAGAGCATGATGAGGTGTTCAAAAACATGAAGAGCCTGTAAAGGTGTGAAAAATATGAAGAGCTTCAAATGGTGTCAAAATATGAGAAGAATGAAACGGTCTGAAAGATAGATGAGGCATGAAATGGTGTTCAAAAACATGAAGAGCCTGAAAAGGTGTGAAATATACAAAGAGCTTCAAAAGGTGTGAAAAATATGAAGAGCATCAAAAGGTGTCAAAAATATGAGGAGCATGAAACGGTCTGAAAAATGGGAGAAGCATGAAGTGGTGATGAAAAACATGAAGAGCCTGAAAAGGTGTGAGAAATATGAAGAACTTCAAAAGTTGTGAAAATTATGAGGAACCTGAAACGGTCTGAAAAATAGGAGGAGCATGAAGCGGTGTTCAAAAACATGAAGAACCTGAAAAGGTGTGAAAAATATGAAGAGCTTCAAAAGGTGTCAAAAATGAGATGAGCATGAAACAATCTCAAAAATAGGTGGAGCATGAAGCGGTGTTCAAAAATATGAAGGGCCTGAAAAGGTGTGAAATATATGAAGAGATTCAAAAGGTGTCAAAAATATGAGGAGCATGAAACGGTCTTAAAAATAGGAGGAGCATGAAGCTGTGTTCAAAAATATGAAGAGCCTGAAAAGGGGTGAAAACTATGAAGAGCTTCAAAAGGTGTGAAAAATATGAGGAGCAAGAAACGGTCTGAAAAATAAAAGCAGCATGAAACGGTGTTGAAAAACATGAAGAGCCTGAAAAGGTGTGAAAAATATGAAGAGCTTCAAAAGGGGTCAAAAATATAAAGAGCATGAAACGGCCTGTAAATTAGGAGGTTCATGAAGCGGTGTTCAAAATCATGAAGAGCCTGAAAAGTTGTGAGAAATATGAAGAGCTTCAAAAGGTGTGAAATTCATGAGGAGCATGAAACGGTCTGAAAAATATGAGAAGCATGAAGTGGTGTGGAGAAACATGAAGAGCCTGAAAAGGTGTGAAAAATATGAAGAGCTTCAAAAGGTGTCAAACATATGAAGAGCATGAAACGGTCTGAAAATTTGGAGGATCATGGGCGGTGTTCAAAAACGTGAAGTGCCTGAATATGTATGAAAAATATGAAGAGCTTCAAATGGTGTCAAAAATATGAGAAGCATGAAACGCTCTGAAAGATAGGAGGAGCATGAAACGGTGATCAGAAACATGAAGAGCCTGAAAAGTTGTGAAAAATATGAATAGCTTCAAAAGGAGTGAAATACATGAGGAGCATGAAACCTTTCTGAAAAATAGGAGAAGCATGAAGTGGTGTGGAAAAACATGAAGAGCCTGAAAAGGTGTGAAAAATATGAAGAGCTTCAAAAGGTGTTAAAAATATGAAGAGCATGAAACGGTCTGAAAATTTGGAGGATGATGAGCGGTGTTCAAAAACATGAAGAGCCTGAAAAGGTGTGAAAAATATGAAGAGCTTCAAAAGGTGTGAAATACATGAGGAGCATGAAACTCTCTGAAAAATAGGAGGAGCATGAAGTGGTGTTCAAAAACATGAAGAGCCTGAAAAGGTGTGAAAAATATGAAGAGCTTCAAAAGGGGTCAAAAATATGAAGAGCATGAAACGGTCTGAAAATTTGGAGGATCATGAGCGGTGTTCAAAAACATGAAGAGCCTGAAAAGGTGTGAAAAATATGAAGAGCTTCAAATGGTGTCAAAAATATGAGAAGAATGAAACGGTCTGAAAGATTGATGCGGCATGAAATGGTGTTGAAAAACATGAAGAGCCTGAAAAGGTGTGAAAAATATGAAGAGGTCCAAAGGTGTGAAATACATGAGGACCATGAAACGGGCTGAAAAATAGAAGCATGAAGTGGTGTGGAAAAACATGAAGAGCCTGAAAAGGTGTGAAAAAAATGAAGAGCTTCAAAAGGAGTGAAATATATTAGGAGCATGAAACTCTCAGAAAAATAGGAGGAGCATGAAGCGGTGTTCAAAAACATGAAGAGCCTAAAAAGTTGTGAAAAATATGAAAAGCTTCAAAAGGTGTCAAAAATGAGATGAGCATGAAACGGTCTGAAAAATATGAGGATCATGAAACGGTGTTGAAAAACATGAAGAGCCTGAAAAGGTGTGAAAAATATGAAGAGTTTCAAAAGCTGTCAAAAATATGAGGAGCATGAAACGGTCTGAAAAACAGAAGCAGCATGAAACGGTGTTGAAAAACATGAAGAGCCTGAAAACGTGTGAAAAATATGAAGAGCTTCAAAAGGTGTAAAAAATATGAGGAGTATGAAACGTTCTGAAAAATAGGAGGAGCATGAAACAGTGATCAAAAACATGAGGAGCCTGAAAAGGTGTGAGAAATATGAAGAGCTTCAAAAGGTGTGGAATTCATGAGGAGCATGAAACGGTCTGAAAAATATGAGAAGCATGAAGTAGTGTGGAAAAACATGAAGAGCCTTAAAAGGCGTGAAAAATGTGAAGAGCTTCAAAAGGTGTGAAAAATATGAAGAGCTTCAAAAGGTGTCAAAATTATGAGGAACATGAAACGTTCTGAAAAGTAGGAGTATCATGAAACTTTGTTCAAAATCATGAAGAGCCTGAAAAGGTGTGAAAAATATGAAGAGCCTCAAAATGTGTCAAAAATATGAGGAGTAAGAAACTGTCTGAAAAATAGGAGGAGAATGAAACGGTGTTCAAAATCATGAAGAGCCTGAAAAGGTGTGAAAAATGTGAAGAGCTTCAAAAGGTGTCAAAAATATGAAGAGCTTCAAAAGTGTCAAATATTAGATGAGCATGAAACGGTCTGAAAAATAGGAGAAACATGAAGTGGTGATGAAAAACATGAAGAGCCTGAAAAGGTGTGAAATATATGAAGAGGTTCAAAATTGTGAAAAATATGAAGAGCTTCAAAAAGTGTCAAAAATATGAGGAGCATGAAAGGGTCTGAAAACTAGGAGGAGAATGAAACCATGTTCAAAAACATGAAGAGCCTGAAAAGGTGTGAAAAATGTGAAGAGCTTCAAAAGGTGTGAAAAATATGAAGAGCTTCAAAAGCTGTAAAAAATATGAAGAGCTTCAAAAGGTGTGAAAAATATGAAGAGCTTCAAAAGGTGTGAAATGCATGAGGAACATGAAACATTCTGAAAAATACGAAGAGCATGATGAGGTGTTCAAAAACATGAACAGCCTGAAAAGGTGTGAAAAATATGAAGAGCTTCAAAAGGTGTGAAAAATATGAAGAGCTTCAAAAGGTGTCAAAATTAGTTTAGCATGAAAGGGTCTGAACAATACGAGGCGTATGAAGTGATGTTGAAAACATGAAGAGCCTGAAATGGTGTGAAATATACAAAGAGCTTCAAAAGGTGTGAAAAATATGAAGAGCATCAAAAGGTGTCAAAAATATGAGGAGCATGAAACGGTCTGAAAAATAGGAGGAGCATGAAGCGGTGTTCAAAAACATGAAGAGCCTGAAAAGGTGTGAAAAATATGAATAGCTTTAAAAGGTGTCAAAATTATGAGGAACATGAAACGTTCTGAAAAATAGGAGGATCATGAAACGTTGTTCAAAATCATGAAGAGGCTGAAAAGGTGTGAAAAATATGAAGAGCCTCAAAACGTGTCAAAAATATGAGGAGTAAGAAACTGTCTGAAAAATAGGAGGAGAATGAAACGGTGTTCAAAAACATGAAGAGCCTGAAAAGGTGTGAAAAATGTGAAGAGCTTCAAAAGGTGTCAAAAATATGAAGAGCTTCAAAAGTGTCAAATATTAGATGAGCATGAATCGGTCTGAAAAATAGGAGAAGCATGAAGTGGTGATGAAAAACATGAAGAGCCTGAAAACGTGTGAGAAATATGAAGAACTTCAAAAGGTGTGAAAATTATGAGGAGCCTGAAACGGTCTGAAAAATAGGAGGAGCATGAAGCGGTGTTCAAAAACATGAAGAGCCTGAAAAGGTGTGAAAAATATGAAGAGCTTCAAAAGGTGTCAAAAATATCAGGAGCATGAAACAGTCTCAAAAATAGGAGGAGCATGAAGCGGTGTTCAAAAATATGAAGGGCCTGAAAAGGTGTGAAATATATGAAGAGATTCAAAAGGTGTCAAAAATATGAGGAGCATGAAACGGTCTGAAAAATAGGAGGAACATGAAGCGGTGTGCAAAAACTTGAAAAGCCTGAAAGGGTGTGAAAAATATGAAGAGCTTCAAAAGGTGTCAAAAATATGAGGAGCATGAAACGTTCTGAAAAATAGGAGGAGGATGAAGCGGTGTTGAAAAACATGAAGAGCCTGAAAAGGTGTGAAATATATGAAAAGTTGAAAAGGTGTCAAAAATATGAGGAGAATGAAATGGTCTGCAAAATAGGAGGAGCATGAAATGATGTTCAAAAACATGAAGAGCCTGAAAAGGTGTGAAAAATACGAAGAGATTCAAAAGGTGTGG
Source organism: Dama dama (assembly GCF_033118175.1). NCBI lineage: Eukaryota > Metazoa > Chordata > Mammalia > Artiodactyla > Cervidae > Dama > Dama dama. Next base: position 7,406,580 of record NC_083709.1, read on the forward strand.
AATACATGAGGAGGATTAAACGGTCTGAAACAAAGGAGGAGCATGAAGCGGTGTGGAAAAACATGAAGAGCCTGAAAAGGTGTGAAAAATATGAAGAGCTTCAAAATGTGTGAAATACATGAGGAGTATGAAATGGTCAGAAAAATAGCAGGAGCATGAAGCGGTGTTGAAAAACATGAAGAGTTTGAACACGTGTGAAAAGTATGAAGAGCTTCAAAAGTGTGAAAAATATGAAGAGCTTCAAAAGGTGTGAAAAATATGAAGAGCTTCAAAAGGTGTCAAAAAAGAGATGAGCATGAAAATGTCTGAAAAACACAAGGAGCATGAAGCGGTGTTGAAAATGATGAAGAGCCTGAAAAGGTATGAAAATTATGAAGAGCTTCATAAGGTGTGAAATATATGAGGAGAATGAAACAGTCTGAAAAATAGGCGGAGCATGAAGCGGTGATCAAAAACATGAAGAGCCTGAAAAGGTGTGAATAATATGAAGAGCTTCTAAAGGTGTCAAAAATATGAGGAGCATGAAACGGCCTGAAATATAGGCGGAGCATGAAGCGGTGTTGAAAAACATCAAGAGACTGAAAATTGTGAAATATATGAAGAGCTTCAAAAGGTGTGATATACATGAGGAGCATGAAACGGTCTGAAAAATAGGAGGAGCATGAAGCGGTGTTGAAAAATATGAAGAGCCTGAAAAGGTGTGAAAAATATGAAGAGCTTCAAAAGGTGTCAAAAATATGAAGAGCTTCAAAAGTGTCAAATATTAGATGAGCATGAATCGGTCTGAAAAATAGGAGAAGCATGAAGTGGTGATGAAAAACATGAAGAGCCTGAAAACGTGTGAGAAATATGAAGAACTTCAAAAGGTGTGAAAATTATGAGGAGCCTGAAACGGTCTGAAAAATAGGAGGAGCATGAAGCGGTGTTCAAAAACATGAAGAGCCTGAAAAGGTGTGAAAAATATGAAGAGCTTCAAAAGGTGTCAAAAATATGAGGAGCATGAAACAGTCTCAAAAATAGGAGGAGCATGAAGCGGTGTTCAAAAATATGAAGGGCCTGAAAAGGTGTGAAATATATGAAGAGATTCAAAAGGTGTCAAAAATATGAGGAGCATGAAACGGTCTGAAAAATAGGAGGAACATGAAGCGGTGTGCAAAAACTTGAAAAGCCTGAAAGGGTGTGAAAAATATGAAGAGCTTCTAAAGGTGTCAAAAATATGAGGAGCATGAAACGTTCTGAAAAATAGGAGGAGGATGAAGCGGTGTTGAAAAACATGAAGAGCCTGAAAAGGTGTGAAATATATGAAAAGTTGAAAAGGTGTCAAAAATATGAGGAGAATGAAATGGTCTGCAAAATAGGAGGAGCATGAAATGATGTTCAAAAACATGAAGAGCCTGAAAAGGTGTGAAAAATACGAAGAGATTCAAAAGGTGTGGAATACATGAGGAGGATTAAACGGTCTGAAACAAAGGAGGAGCATGAAGCGGTGTGGAAAAACATGAAGAGCCTGAAAAGGTGTGAAAAATATGAAGAGCTTCAAAATGTGTGAAATACATGAGGAGTATGAAATGGTCAGAAAAATAGCAGGAGCATGAAGCGGTGTTGAAAAACATGAAGAGTTTGAACACGTGTGAAAAGTATGAAGAGCTTGAAAAGTGTGAAAAATATGAAGAGCTTCAAAAGGTGTGAAAAATATGAAGAGCTTCAAAAGGTGTCAAAAAAGAGATGAGCATGAAAATGTCTGAAAAACACAAGGAGCATGAAGCGGTGTTGAAAATGATGAAGAGCCTGAAAAGGTATGAAAATTATGAAGAGTTTCATAAGGTGTGAAATATATGAGGAGAATGAAACAGTCTGAAAAATAGGCGGAGCATGAAGCGGTGATCAAAAACATGAAGAGCCTGAAAAGGTGTGAATAATATGAAGAGCTTCTAAAGGTGTCAAAAATATGAGGAGCATGAAACGGCCTGAAATATAGGCGGAGCATGAAGCGGTGTTGAAAAACATCAAGAGACTGAAAAGTGTGAAATATATGAAGAGCTTCAAAAGGTGTGATATACATGAGGAGCATGAAGCGGTCTGAAAAATAGGAGGAGCATGAAGCGGTGTTGAAAAATATGAAGAGCCTGAAAAGGTGTGAAAAATGAAGAGCTTCAAAAGGTGTCAAAAATATGAGGAGCATGAAACGGTCTTAAAAATAGGAGGAGGATAAAGCGGTGTTCAAAAACTTGAAGAGCCTGAAAAGGTGTGAAAAATATGAAGAGCTTCAAAAGGTGTCAAAAATATGAGGAACATGAAACGGTCTTAAAAATAGGAGGAGGATGAAGCGGTGTTCAAAAACTTGAAGAGCCTGAAAAGGTGTGAAAAATATGAAGAGCTTCAAAAGGTGTCAAAAATATGAGGAGCATGAAACGGTCTGAAAAATAGGAGGATTATGAAACGGTGTTCAAAAACATGAAGAGACTTAAAAGGTGTTAAAAATATGAAGAGCCTCAAAACGTGTCAAACATATGAGGAGTATGAAACGGTATGATAAATAGCAGAAGCATGAACCGGTGTTGAAAAACATGAAGAGTCTGAAATCGTGTGAAAAATATGAAGAGCTTGTAAAATGGGAAAAATATGAAGAGCTTCAAAAGATGTGAATAATATGTAAAGCTTCAAAAGATGTCAAAAATGTGATGAGCATGAAACAGTCTGAAAAATAAGAGGGGCATGAAGTCGTTTTCAAAAATATGAAGAGCCTGAAAAGGTGTGAAAAATATGAAGAGCTTCAAAAGGTGTGAAATTCATGAGGAGCATGAAACGGTCTGAAAAATATGAGAAGCATGAAGTGGTGTGGAAAAACATGAAGAGCCTGAAAAAGTGTGAAAAATATGAATAGCTTCAAAAAGTGTGAAATTCATGAGGAGCATGAAACAGTCTGAAAAAAAAGAGAATCATGAAGTGGTGTGGAAAAACATGAAGAAACTGAAAAGGTGTGAAAAATATGAAGAGTTTCAAAAGGTGTCAAAAATATGAAGAGCATGAAACGGTCTGAAAATTCGGAGGATCATGAGCAGTGTTCAAAAACATGGGGAGCCTGAAAAGGTGTGAAAAATATGAAGAGCTTCAAATGGTGTCAAAAATATGAGAAGCATGAAACAGTCTGAAAGATAGGAGGAGCATGAAACGGTGATCAGAAACATGAAGAGCCTGAAAAGTTGTGAAAAATATGGAGAGCTTCAAAATGTCTGAAATACATGAGGAGCATGAAACATTCTGAAAAATAGGAGGAGCATGATGAGGTGTTCAAAAACATGAACAGCCTGAAAAGGTGTGAAAAATATGAAGAGCTTCAAAAGGTGTGAAAAATGTGAAGAGCTTCAAAAGGTGTCAAAAATATGTAGAGCTTCAAAAGGTGTCAAAAATATGAGGAGCATGAAACGTTCTGAAAAATAGGAGGAGCATGAAGCGGTGTTCAAAAACATGAAGAGCCTGTCAAGGTGTGAAAAATATGAAGAGCTTCAAATGGTGTCAAAATATGAGAAGAATGAAACGGTCTGAAAGATAGATGAGGCATGAAATGGTGTTCAAAAACATGAAGAGCCTGAAAAGTTGTGAAAAATATGAAGAGCTTCAAAAGGTGTGAAATACATGAGGACCATGAAACGGGCTGAAAAATAGAAGCATGAAGTGGTGTGGAGAAACATGCAGAGCCTGAAAAGCTGTGAAAAATATGAAGAGCTTCAAAAGGAGTGAAATATATTAGGAGCATGAAACTCTCTGAAAAATAGGAGGAGCATGAAGCGGTGTTCAAAAACAAGAAGAGCCTAAAAACTTGTGAAAAATATGAAAATCATCAAAAGGTGTCAAAAATGAGATGAGCATGAAACGGTCTGAAAAATAGGAGGATCATGAAACGGTGTTGAAAAACATGAAGAGCCTGAAAAGGTGTGAAAAATATGAAGAGCTTCAAAAGGTGTCAAAAATATGAGGAGCATGAAACGGTCTGAAAAATAGGAGGAGCATGAAGCTGTGTTCAAAAATATGAAGAGCCTGAAAAGGGGTGAAAAATATGAAGAGCTTCAAAAGGTGTGAAAAATATGAGGAGCATGAAACGGTCTTAAAAATAGAAGCAGCATGAAACGGTGTTGAAAAACATGAAGAGCCTGAAAAGGTGTGAAAAATATGAAGAGCTACAAAAGGTGTGAAAAATATGAGGAGCATGAAAGGGCCTGAAAAATAGAAGCAGCAAGAAACGGTGTTGAAAAATATGAAGAGCCTGAAAAGGTGTGAAAAATATGAAGACCTTCAAAAGGGGTCAAAAATATAAAGAGCATGAAACGGTCTGTAAAATAGGAGGTTCATGAAGCGTTGTTCAAAATCATGAAGAGCCTGAAAAGGTGTGAGAAATATGAAGAGCTTCAAAAGGTGTGAAATTCATGAGGAGCATGAACCGGTCTGAAAAATATGAGAAGCATGAAGTGGTGTGGAAAAACATGAAGAGCCTGAAAAGGTGTGAAAAATATGAAGAGCTTCAAAAGGTGTCAAACATATGAAGAGCATGAAACGGTCTGAAATTTTGGAGGATCATGGGCGGTGTTCAAAAACGTGAAGAGCCTGAAAATGTATGAAAAATATGAAGAGCTTCAAATGGTGTCAAAAATATGAGAAGCATGAAACGGTCTGAAAGATAGGAGGAGCATGAAACGGTGATCAGAAACATGAAGAGGCTGAAAAGTTGTGAAAAATATGAATAGCTTCAAAAGGTGTGAAATACATGAGGAGCATGAAACCTTTCTGAAAAATAGGTGAAGCATGAAGTGGTGTGGAAAAACATGAAGAGCCTGAAAAGGTGTGAAAAATATGAAGAGCTTCAAAAGGTGTTAAAAATATGAAGAGCATGAAACGGTCTGAAAATTTGGAAGATCATGAGCGGTGTTCAAAAACATGAAGAGCCTGAAAAGGTGTGAAAAATATGAAGAGCTTCAAATGGTGTCAAAAATATGAGAAGAATGAAACGGTCTGAAAGACAGATGCGGCATGAAATGGTGTTGAAAAACATGAAGAGCCTGAAAAGGTGTGAAAAATATGAAGAGCTTCAAAAGTTGTGAAATACATGAGGACCATGAAACGGGCTGAAAAATAGAAGCATGAAGTGGTGTGGAAAAACATGAAGAGCCTGAAAAGGTGTGAAAAATATGAAGAGCTTCAAAAGGAGTGAAATATATTAGGAGCATGAAACTCTCTGAAAAATAGGAGGAGCATGAAGTGGTGTTCAAAAACATGAAGAGCCTAAAAAGTTGTGAAAAATATGAAAAGCTTCAAAAGGTGTCAAAAATGAGATGAGCATGAAACGGTCTGAAAAATAGGAGGATCATGAAACGGTGTTGAAAAACATGAAGAGCCTGAAAAGGTGTGAAAAATATGAAGAGTTTCAAAAGGTGTCAAAAATATGAGGAGCATGAAACGGTCTGAAAAATATGAGAAGCATGAAGTGGTGTGGAAAAACATGAAGAGCCTGAAAAGGTGTGAAAAATATGAAGAGCTTCAAAAGGTGTGAAAAATATGAGGAGCATGAAACGGCCTGAAAAGTAGAAGCAGCATGAAACGGCGTTGAAAAATATGAAGAGCCTGAAAAGGTGTGAAAAATATGAAGAGCTTCAAAAGGGGTCAAAAATATAAAGAGCATGAAACGGTCTGTAAAATAGGAGGTTCATGAAGCGGTGTTCAAAATCATGAAGAGCCTGAAAACGTGTGAAAAATATGAAGAGCTTCAAAAGGTGTCAAAAATGTGAGGAGCATGAAACGTTCTGAAAAATAGGAGGAGGATGAAACGGTGATCAAAAACATGAGGAGCCTGAAAAGGTGTGAGAAATATGAAGAGCTTCAAAAGGTGTGAAATTCTTGAGGAGCATGAAACAGTCTGAAAAAAAAGAGAAGCATGAAGTGGTGTGGAAAAACATGAAGAAACTGAAAAGGTGTGAAAAATATGAAGAGTTTCAAAAGGTGTCAAAAATATAAAGAGCATGAAACGGTCTGAAAATTCGGAGGATCATGAGCAGTGTTCAAAAACATGGGGAGCCTGAAAAGGTGTGAAAAATATGAAGAGCTTCAAATGGTGTCAAAAATATGAGAAGCATGAAACGGTCTGAAAGATAGGAGGAGCATGAAACGGTGATCAGAAACATGAAGAGCCTGAAAAGTTGTGAAAAATATGAAGAGCTTCAAAAGGTGTGAAATTCATGAGGAGCATGAAACGGTCTGAAAAATAGAAGCATGAAGTGGTGTGGAAAAACATGAAGATCCTGAAAAGGTGTGAAAAATATGAAGAGCTTCAATAGGTGTGAAAAATATGAGGAGCTGTATACGGTGTGAAAAATAGGAGAGGCATGAAGCGGTGTTCAAAAACAAGAAGAGCCTGAAAAGGTGTGAAAAATATGAAAAGTTTGAAAAGGTGTCAAAAATGAGATGAGCATGAAACGGTCTGAAAAATAGGAGGAGCATGAAGCGGTGTTGAAAAACATGAAGAGCCTGAAAAGGTGTGAAAAATATGAAGAGATTCTAAAGGTTTCAAAAACGAGATGAGCATGAAACGGTCTGAAAAATAGGAGGAACATGAAGCGGTGTTGATAAACATGAAGAGCCTTAAAATGTGTGAAAAATATGACGAGCTTCAAAAGGTGTGAAAAATATGAAGAGCTTCAAAAGGTGTGAAAAATATGAGGTGCCTGAAAAGTTCTGAAAAATAGGAGGAGCATGCAGCGGTGTTGAAAATCATGAAGAGCCTGAAAAGGTGTGAAAAATATGAAGAGCTTCACAAGGTGTCAAAAATATGAGGAGTCTGAAACGGTCTGAAATATAGGAGGAGCATGAAGCGGTGTTGAAAAACATGAAGAGCCTGAAATGTTGTCAAAAATATGAAGAGCTTCAAAATGTGTCAAAAATATGAGGAGCAAGAAACGGTCTGAAATATCTGAGGAGCATGATGCGGCGTTGGAAAACATGAAGAGCCTGAAAACGTGTGAAAAATTTGAAGAGCTTCAAAGGTGTGAAAAATATGAAGAGCTTCAAAAGGTGTCAAAAATGAGATGAGCATGAAACGGTCTGAAAAAAAGGAGGAGCAAGAAGTGGTGTTGAAAAAAAAGAAGAGCCTGAAAAGGTGTGAAAAATATGAAAAGCTTCAAAAGGTGTCAAAAATGAGATGAGCATGAAACGGTCTGAAAAATAGGAGGATCATGAAACGGTGTTGAAAAACATGAAGAGCCTGAAAAGGTGTGAAAAATATGAAGAGTTTCAAAAGGTGTCAAAAATATGAGGAGCATGAAACGGTCTGAAAAATATGAGAAGCATGAAGTGGTGTGGAAAAACATGAAGAGCCTGAAAAGGTGTGAAAAATATGAAGAGCTTCAAAAGGTGTGAAAAATATGAGGAGCATGAAACGGCCTGAAAAGTAGAAGCAGCATGAAACGCCGTTGAAAAATATGAAGAGCCTGAAAAGGTGTGAAAAATATGAAGAGCTTCAAAAGGGGTCAAAAATATAAAGAGCATGAAACGGTCTGTAAAATAGGAGGTTCATGAAGCGGTGTTCAAAATCATGAAGAGCCTGAAAACGTGTGAAAAATATGAAGAGCTTCAAAAGGTGTCAAAAATGTGAGGAGCATGAAACGTTCTGAAAAATAGGAGGAGGATGAAACGGTGATCAAAAACATGAGGAGCCTGAAAAGGTGTGAGAAATATGAAGAGCTTCAAAAGGTGTGAAATTCTTGAGGAGCATGAAACAGTCTGAAAAAAAAGAGAAGCATGAAGTGGTGTGGAAAAACATGAAGAAACTGAAAAGGTGTGAAAAATATGAAGAGTTTCAAAAGGTGTCAAAAATATAAAGAGCATGAAACGGTCTGAAAATTCGGAGGATCATGAGCAGTGTTCAAAAACATGGGGAGCCTGAAAAGGTGTGAAAAATATGAAGAGCTTCAAATGGTGTCAAAAATATGAGAAGCATGAAACGGTCTGAAAGATAGGAGGAGCATGAAACGGTGATCAGAAACATGAAGAGCCTGAAAAGTTGTGAAAAATATGAAGAGCTTCAAAAGGTGTGAAATTCATGAGGAGCATGAAACGGTCTGAAAAATAGAAGCATGAAGTGGTGTGGAAAAACATGAAGATCCTGAAAAGGTGTGAAAAATATGAAGAGCTTCAATAGGTGTGAAAAATATGAGGAGCTGTATACGGTGTGAAAAATAGGAGAGGCATGAAGCGGTGTTCAAAAACAAGAAGAGCCTGAAAAGGTGTGAAAAATATGAAAAGTTTGAAAAGGTGTCAAAAATGAGATGAGCATGAAACGGTCTGAAAAATAGGAGGAGCATGAAGCGGTGTTGAAAAACATGAAGAGCCTGAAAAGGTGTGAAAAATATGAAGAGATTCTAAAGGTTTCAAAAACGAGATGAGCATGAAACGGTCTGAAAAATAGGAGGAACATGAAGCGGTGTTGATAAAAATGAAGAGCCTTAAAATGTGTGAAAAATATGACGAGCTTCAAAAGGTGTGAAAAATATGAAGAGCTTCAAAAGGTGTGAAAAATATGAGGTGCCTGAAAAGTTCTGAAAAATAGGAGGAGCATGCAGCGGTGTTGAAAATCATGAAGAGCCTGAAAAGGTGTGAAAAATATGAAGAGCTTCACAAGGTGTCAAAAATATGAGGAGTCTGAAACGGTCTGAAATATAGGAGGAGCATGAAGCGGTGTTGAAAAACATGAAGAGCCTGAAATGTTGTCAAAAATATGAAGAGCTTCAAAATGTGTCAAAAATATGAGGAGCAAGAAACGGTCTGAAATATCTGAGGAGCATGATGCGGCGTTGGAAAACATGAAGAGCCTGAAAACGTGTGAAAAATTTGAAGAGCTTCAAAGGTGTGAAAAATATGAAGAGCTTCAAAAGGTGTCAAAAATGAGATGAGCATGAAACGGTCTGAAAAAAAGGAGGAGCAAGAAGTGGTGTTGAAAAAAAAGAAGAGCCTGAAAAGGTGTGAAATATATGAAGAGCTTCAAAAGGTGTTAAAAATATGAGGAGAATGAAACGGTCTGAAAAATAGGAGGAGCATGAAGCGGTCTTGAACAACATGCAGAGCCTGAAAAGGTGAGAAAAATATAAAGAGCCTCAAAACGTGTCAAATATACGAGGAGCATGAAATGGTCTGAAAAATAGGAGGAGCAGGAAGTGGTGTTGAAAAACATGAAGTGTCTGAAAAGTTGTGAAAAATATGAAGAGCTTCAAAAGGTGTGAAACACATGAGGAGCATTAAACGGTCTGAAAATTAGGGGGAGCATGAAGCGTTGTTCAGAAACATGAAGAGCCTGCAAAGGTCTGAAAAATATGAAGAGCTTCAAAAGGTTTGAAAAATATGAGGAGCATGAAACGGTCTGAAAAATAGGAGGAGCATGAAGCGGTGTTCAAAAACATGAAGAGCCTGAAAAGGTGTGAAAAATATGAAGAACTTCAAAAGGTGTCAAAATTATGAGGAGCATGAAATGGTCTGAAAAATGGGAGGAGCATGAAGTGGTTGTGAAAAACATGAAGAGCCTGAAAATGTGTGCAAAATATGAAGAGCTTCAAAAGGTGTGAAATACATGTGGAGCATGAAACGGTCTGAAAAATAGGAGGATCATGAAGCGGTGTTCAAAAAAATGCAGAGACTGAAAAGGTGTGAATACTATGAAGAGCTTCAAAAGGTGTCAAAATTATGAGGAACATGAAACGTTCTGAAAAGTAGGAGGATCATGAAACGTTGTTCAAAATCATGAAGAGCCTGAAAAGGTGTGAAAAATATGAAGAGCCTCAAAACGTGTCAAAAATATGAGGAGTAAGAAACTGTCTGAAAAATAGGAGGAGAATGAAACGGTGTTCAAAATCATGAAGAGCCTGAAAAGGTGTGAAAAATGTGAAGAGCTTCAAAAGGTGTCAAAAATATGAAGAGCTTCAAAAGTGTCAAATATTAGATGAGCATGAAACGGTCTGAAAAATAGGAGAAGCATGAAGTGATGATGAAAAACATCAAGAGCCTGAAAAGGTGTGAAATATATGAAGAGGTTCAAAATTGTGAAAAATATGAAGAGCTTCAAAAGGGGTCAAAAATATAAAGAGCATGAAACGGTCTGTAAAATAGGAGGTTCATGAAGCGGTGTTCAAAATCATGAAGAGCCTGAAAACGTGTGAAAAATATGAAGAGCTTCAAAAGGTGTCAAAAATATGAGGAGCATGAAACGTTCTGAAAAATAGGAGGAGCATGAAACGGTGATCAAAAACATGAGGAGCCTGAAAAGGTGTGAGAAATATGAAGAGCTTCAAAAGGTGTGAAATTCATGAGGAGCATGAAACGGTCTGAAAAATATGAGAAGCATGAAGTGGTGTGGAAAAACATGAAGAGCCTGAAAAGGTGTGAAAAATATGAATAGCTTCAAAAGGTGTGAAATTCATGAGGAGCATGAAACAGTCTGATAATTACGAGAAGCATGAAGTGGTGTGGAAAAACATGAAGAAACTGAAAAGGTGTGAAAAATATCAAGAGTTTCAAAAGGTGTCAAAAATATGAAGAGCATGAAACGGTCTGAAAATTCGGAGGATCATGAGCAGTGTTCAAAAACATGGGGAGCCTGAAAAGGTGTGAAAAATATGAAGAGTTTCAAATGGTGTCAAATATATGAGAAGCATGAAACGTTCTGAAAGATAGGAGGAGCATGAAACGGTGATCAGAAACATGAAGAGCCTGAAAAGTTGTGAAAAATATGAAGAGCTTCAAAAGGTGTGAAATTCATGAGGAGCATGAAACGGTCTGAAAAATAGAAGCATGAAGTGGTGTGGAAAAACATGAAGATCCTGAAAAGGTGTGAAAAATATGAAGAGCTTCAATAGGTGTGAAAAATATGAGGAGCTGTATACGGTGTGAAAAATAGCAGAGGCATGAAGCGGTGTTCAAAAACATGAAGAGCCTGAAAAGGTGTGAAAAATATGAAAAGTTTGAAAAGGTGTCAAAAATGAGATGAGCATGAAACGGTCTGAAAAATAGGAGGAGCATGAAGCGGTGTTGAAAAACATGAAGAGCCTGAAAAGGTGTGAAAAATATGAAGAGATTCTAAAGGTTTCAAAAACGAGATGAGCATGAAACGGTCTGAAAAATAGGAGGAGCATGAAGTGGTGGTGCAAACCATGAAGAGCCTGAAAATGCGTGAAAAATATGAAGAGGTTCAAAAGGTGTGAAATACATGAGGAGCAAGAAACTCTCTGAAAAATAGGAGGAGCATGAAGCGGTGTTCAAAAACATGAAGAGCCTGAAATGTTGTGAAAAATTAGAAAAGCTTCAAAAGGTGTCAAAAATGAGATGAGCATGAAACTGTCTGAAAAATAGGAGGACCATGAAGCGGTGTTGAAAATCATGAAGAGCCTGAAAAGGAGTGAAAAATATGAAGAGATTCAATAAGTGTCAAAAATATGAGGAGCATGAAACGGTCTGAAAAATAGGAGGAGCATGAAGAGGTGTTGATAAACATGAAGAGCCTTAAAACGTGTGAAAAATATGACGAGCTTCAAAAGGTGTGAAAAATATGAAGAGCTTCAAAAGGTGTGAAATATATGAGGAGCATGAAGAGGTGTTGATAAACATGAAGAGCCTTAAAACGTGTGAAAAATATGACGAGCTTCAAAAGGTGTGAAAAATATGAAGAGCTTCAAAAGGTGTGAAAAATATGAGGTGCATGAAAAGTTCTGAAAAATAGGAGGAGCATGCAGCGGTGTTAAAAATCATGAAGAGCCTGAAAAGGTGTGAAAAATATGAAGAGATTCTAAAGGTTTCAAAAACGAGATGAGCATGAAACGGTCTGAAATAGAGAAGGAGCATGAAGCGGTGTTGAAAAACATGAAGAGTCTGAAAACGTGTGAAAATATGAAGAGCTTCAAAAATATGAAAAATAAGAAGAGCTTCAAAAGGTTTCAAAAATGAGATGAGCATGAAACGGTCTGAATAATAGGAGGAGCATGAAGCGGTGTTGAAAAAAATGAAGAGCGTGAAAAGGTCTGAAAAATATGAAGAGCTTCATAAGGTGTCAAAATTAGTTTAGCATGAAAGGGTCTGAACTATAGGAGGCGTATGAAGTGATGTTGAAAACATGAAGAGCCTGAAATGGTGTGAAATATATAAAGAGCTTCAAAAGGTGTGAAAAATATGAAGAGCATCAAAAGGTGTCAAAAATATGAGGAGAATGAAACGGTCTGAAAAATAGGAGGAGCATGAAGCGGTGTTCAAAAACGTGAAGAGCCTGAAAAGGTGGGAAAAATATGAATAGCTTTAAAAGGTGTCAAAATTATGAGGAACATGAAACGTTCTGAAAAATAGGAGGATCATGAAACGTTGTTCAAAATCATGAAGAGGCTGAAAAGGTGTGAAAAATATGAAGAGCCTCAAAACGTGTAAAAAATATGAGGAGTAAGAAACTGTCTGAAAAATAGGAGGAGAATGAAACGGTGTTCAAAAACATGAAGAGCCTGAAAAGGTGTGAAAAATGTGAAGAGCTTCAAAAGGTGTCAAAAATATGAAGAGCTTCAAAAGTGTCAAATATTAGATGAGCATGAAACGGTCTGAAAAATCGGAGAAGCATGAAGTGGTGATGAAAAACATGAAGAGCCTGAAAAGGTGTGAGAAATATGAAGAGCTTCAAAAGGTGTGAAAATTATGAGGAGCCTGAAACGGTCTGAAAAATAGGAGGAGCATGAAGCGGTGTTCAAAACATGAAGAACCTGAAAAGGTGTGAAAAATATGAAGAGCTTCAAAAAGTGTCAAAAATATGAGGAGCATGAAACGGTCTGAAAAATAGGAGGAGCATGAAACTGTGATCAGAAACATGAAGAGCCTGAAAAGTTGTGAAAAATATGAAGAGCTACAAAAGGTGTGAAATTCATGAGGAGCATGAAACGGTCTGAAAAATAGAAGCATGAAGTGGTGTGGAAAAACATGAAGAGCCTGAAAAGGTGTGAAAAATATGAAGAGCTTGAAAAGGTGTGAAATACATGAGGAGCATGAAACTCTCTGAAAAATAGGAGGAGCATTAAGTGGTGTTCAAAAACATGAAGAGTCTGAAAAGGTGTGAAAAATATGAAGAGCTTCAATAGGTGTGAAAAATATGAGGAGCTGTATACGGTGTGAAAAATAGGAGAGGCATGAAGCGGTGTTCAAAAACATGAAGAGCCTGAAAAGGTGTGAAAAATATGAAAAGTTTGAAAAGGTGTCAAAAATGAGATGAGCATGAAACCGTCTGAAAAATAGGAGGAGCATGAAGCGGTGTTTAAAATCATGAAGAGCCTGTAAATGCGTGAAAAATATGAAGAGCTTCAAAAGGTGTCAAAAATATGAGGAGCATGAAACGGTCTGAAAAATAGCAGGAGCATGAAGCGGTGTTGAAAAACATGAAGAGTCTGAAAACGTGTGAAAATATGAAGAGCTTCAAAAATATGAAAAATAAGAAGAGCTTCAAAAGGTTTCAAAAATGAGATGAGCATGAAACGGTCTGAATAATAGGAGGAGCATGAAGCGGTGTTGAAAAAAATGAAGAGCGTGAAAAGGTGTGAAATATATGAAGAGCTTCAAAAGGTGTCAAAAATATGAGGAGCATGAAACGGTCTGAAAAATAGGAGGATCATGAAGCGGTGTTGAAAAACCTCAAGAGCCTGAAAAGGTGTGAAAAATATGAAGAGCTTCAAAAGGTGTCAAAAATATGAGGAGCATGAAACGGTCTGAAAAATAGGAGGAGCATGAAACCGTGTTGAAAAACATGAAGAGCCTGAAAAGTTGTGAAAAATATGAAGAGCTTCAAAAGGTGTGAAATATATGAGGAGCATGAAAATTTCTGAAAAATAGGAGGAACATGAAGCGGTGTTCAAAAACATGAAGAGCCTAAAAAGTTGTGAAAAATATGAAGAGCTTCAAAAGGTGTGAAATATATGAGGAGCATGAAAATTTCTGAAAAATAGGAGGAGCATGAAGTGGTGTTGTAAAACATATAGAGCCTGAAAAATTGTGAAAAATATGAAGAGCTTCAAAAGTTGTCAATTATATGAGGAGTATGAAACGGTCTGAAAAATAGGAGGAGCATGAAGCGGTGTTCAAAAACATGAAGAGCCTGAAAAGGTGAGAAAAATATGAAGAGCTTCAAAATGTGTCTAAAATATGACGAGCATGAAACCCTCTTAAAGTTAGGAGGAGGATAGCGGTGTTCAAAAACATGAAGAGCCTGAAAAGGTGTGCAAAATATGAAGAGCTTCGAAAGGTGTGAAATACATGAGGAGCATGAAACGGTGTTCAAAAATATGCAGAGACTAAAAAGGTGTGAAAAATATGAGGAGCTTCAAAAAGTGTCAAAAATTAGATTAGCATGAAAGGGTCTGAAAAATAGGAGGAGCATGAAGTGGTGTTTAAAAACATGAAGAGCCTGAAGGTGTGAAAAATATGAAGAGCTTCAAAAGGTGTCAAAAATATGAGGAGCATGAAACGGTCTGAAAAATAACAGGATCATGAAGCGTTGTTGAAAAACATGAAGAGCCTGGAAAGGTGTGAAAAATATGAAGAGCTTCAAAAGGTGTCAAAAATATGAGGAGCATGAAACGGTCTGCAAAATAGGAGGAGCATAAGCAGTGTTCAAAAACATGAACAGCCTGAAAAGGTGTGAAAAATATGAAGAGCTTCAAAAGGTGTGAAAAATATGAAGTGCTTCAAAATGTGTCAAAAATTAGATTAGCTTGAACCGGTCTGAAAAATAGGAGGAGCATGAAGCGGTGTTTAAAACATGAACAGACTGAAAAGGTGTGAAAAATATGAAGAGCTTCAAAAGGTGTGAAAAATATGAAGAGCTTCAAAAGGTGTCAAAAATTAGTTAGCATGAAAGGGTCTGAAAAATAGGAGGAGCATGAAGTGCTTTTGAAAAACATGAAGAGCCTGAAAAGGTGTGAAATATATGAAGAGCTTCAAAAGGTGTAAAAAATATGAGGAGCATGATATGGTTTGAAAAATAGGATTAGCATGAAGCGGTGTTCAAAACATGAAGAGCCTGAAAAGTTGTGAAAAATATGAAAATCATGAAAAGGTGTCAAAAATGAGATGAGCATGAAACGTTCTGAAAAATAGGAGGTGCATGAAGCGGTGTTGAAAAACATGAAGACCCTGAAAAGGTGTGAAAAATATGAAGAGCGTCAAAAGATGTCAAAAATATGAGGAGTATGAAACGGTCTCAAAAATAGGAGGAGCATGAAGCGATGTTGAAGAACATGAAGAGTCTGAAAAGGTGTGAAAAATATGAAGAGCTTCAAAATGTGTGAAATACATGAGTAGCGTGAAACGATTGAAAAATAGGATGATCATGAATTGGTGTTGAAAAAAATGAAGAGCCTGAAAAGGTGTGAAATATCTGAAGAGCTTCAAAAGGTGGCAAAGATGTGAGGAGAATGAAACTGTCTGAAAAATAGGCGGAGCATGAAGCGGTGATCAAAAACATGAAGAGCCTGAAAAGGTGTGAATAATATGAAGAGCTTCTATCGGTGTCAAAAATATGAGGAGCATGAAACGGCCTGAAAAGTAGGCGGAGCATGAAGCGGTGTTGAAAATCATGAAGAGCCTGAAAAGGTGTGAAAAATATGAAGAGCTTCTAAAGGTGTGAAAAAGAAATGAGCATGAAAAGGTCTGAAAAATAGGAGGAGCATGAAGCGGTGTTGAAAATCATGAAGAGCCTGAAATGGTGTGAAAAATATGAAGAGCTTCAAAAGGTGTGAAATACATGAAGAGCATGAAACTCTCTGAAAAATAGAAGGAGCATGAAGTGGTGTTGAAAAGCATTAAGAGCCTGAAAAGGTGTGAAAAATATGAAGAGCTTCAAAAGGTGTCCAAAATATGAGGAGCATGAAACGGTCTGAAAAATAGGAAGAGCATGAAGCCGTGTTGAAAAACATGAAGAGCCTGAAAAGATGTGAAAAATATGAAGAGCTTCAAAATTTTCTAAATATGAGGAACATGAATCGGTCTGCAAAATAGGAGGGGCAAGAAAAGGTGTTCAAAACAAGAAGAGCCTGAAAATGTGTGAAAAATATGAAGAGCTTCAAAAGGTGTGAAATACATGAGGAGGATTAAACGGTCTGAAAAACAGGAGGAGCATGAAGTTTTGTTGAAAAACATGAAGAGCCTGAAAAGGTGTGAAAAATATGAAGAGCTTCAAAAGGTGTGAAATACATGAGGACCATGAAACGGGCTGAAAATAGAAGCATGAAGTGGTGTGGAAAAACATGCAGAGCCTGAAAAGCTGTGAAAAATATGAAGAGCTTCAAAAGGTGTCAAAAATATGAGGAGCATGAAACGGTCTGAAAAATAAAAGCAGCATGAAACGGTGTTGAAAAACATGAAGAGCCTGAAAAGGTGTGAAAAATATGAAGAGCTTCAAAAGGTGTGAAATACATGAGGACCATGAAACGGGCTGAAAATAGAAGCATGAAGTGGTGTGGAAAAACATGCAGAGCCTGAAAAGCTGTGAAAAATATGAAGAGCTTCAAAAGGAGTGAAATATATTAGGAGCATGAAACTCTCTGAAAAATAGGAGGAGCATGAAGCGGTGTTCAAAAACATGAAGAGCCTAAAAACTTGTGAAAAATATGAAAAGCATCAAAAGGTGTCAAAAATGAGATGAGCATGAAACGGTCTGAAAAATAGGAGGATCATGAAACGGTGTTGAAAAACATGAAGAGCCTGAAAAGGTGTGAAAAATATGAAGAGCTTCAAAAGGTGTCAAAAATATGAGGAGCATGAAACGGTCTGAAAAATAGGAGGAGCATGAAGCTGTGTTCAAAAATATGAAGAGCCTGAAAAGGGGTGAAAAATATGAAGAGCTTCAAAAGGTGTGAAAAATATGAGGAGCATGAAACGGTCTTAAAAATAGAAGCAGCATGAAACGGTGTTGAAAAACATGAAGAGCCTGAAAAGGTGTGAAAAATATGAAAAGTTTGAAAAGGTGTCAAAAATGAGATGAGCATGAAACCGTCTGAAAAATAGGAGGAGCATGAAGCGGTGTTTAAAATCATGAAGAGCCTGTAAATGCGTGAAAAATATGAAGAGCTTCAAAAGGTGTCAAAAATATGAGGAGCATGAAACGGTCTGAAAAATAGCAGGAGCATGAAGCGGTGTTGAAAAACATGAAGAGTCTGAAAACGTGTGAAAATATGAAGAGCTTCAAAAATATGAAAAATAAGAAGAGCTTCAAAAGGTTTCAAAAATGAGATGAGCATGAAACGGTCTGAATAATAGGAGGAGCATGAAGCGGTGTTGAAAAAAATGAAGAGCGTGAAAAGGTGTGAAATATATGAAGAGCTTCAAAAGGTGTCAAAAATATGAGGAGCATGAAACGGTCTGAAAAATAGGAGGATCATGAAGCGGTGTTGAAAAACCTCAAGAGCCTGAAAAGGTGTGAAAAATATGAAGAGCTTCAAAAGGTGTCAAAAATATGAGGAGCATGAAACGGTCTGAAAAATAGGAGGAGCATGAAACCGTGTTGAAAAACATGAAGAGCCTGAAAAGTTGTGAAAAATATGAAGAGCTTCAAAAGGTGTGAAATATATGAGGAGCATGAAAATTTCTGAAAAATAGGAGGAACATGAAGCGGTGTTCAAAAACATGAAGAGCCTAAAAAGTTGTGAAAAATATGAAGAGCTTCAAAAGGTGTGAAATATATGAGGAGCATGAAAATTTCTGAAAAATAGGAGGAGCATGAAGTGGTGTTGTAAAACATATAGAGCCTGAAAAATTGTGAAAAATATGAAGAGCTTCAAAAGTTGTCAATTATATGAGGAGTATGAAACGGTCTGAAAAATAGGAGGAGCATGAAGCGGTGTTCAAAAACATGAAGAGCCTGAAAAGGTGAGAAAAATATGAAGAGCTTCAAAATGTGTCTAAAATATGACGAGCATGAAACCCTCTTAAAGTTAGGAGGAGGATAGCGGTGTTCAAAAACATGAAGAGCCTGAAAAGGTGTGCAAAATATGAAGAGCTTCGAAAGGTGTGAAATACATGAGGAGCATGAAACGGTGTTCAAAAATATGCAGAGACTAAAAAGGTGTGAAAAATATGAGGAGCTTCAAAAAGTGTCAAAAATTAGATTAGCATGAAAGGGTCTGAAAAATAGGAGGAGCATGAAGTGGTGTTTAAAAACATGAAGAGCCTGAAGGTGTGAAAAATATGAAGAGCTTCAAAAGGTGTCAAAAATATGAGGAGCATGAAACGGTCTGAAAAATAACAGGATCATGAAGCGTTGTTGAAAAACATGAAGAGCCTGGAAAGGTGTGAAAAATATGAAGAGCTTCAAAAGGTGTCAAAAATATGAGGAGCATGAAACGGTCTGCAAAATAGGAGGAGCATAAGCAGTGTTCAAAAACATGAACAGCCTGAAAAGGTGTGAAAAATATGAAGAGCTTCAAAAGGTGTGAAAAATATGAAGTGCTTCAAAATGTGTCAAAAATTAGATTAGCTTGAACCGGTCTGAAAAATAGGAGGAGCATGAAGCGGTGTTTAAAACATGAACAGACTGAAAAGGTGTGAAAAATATGAAGAGCTTCAAAAGGTGTGAAAAATATGAAGAGCTTCAAAAGGTGTCAAAAATTAGTTAGCATGAAAGGGTCTGAAAAATAGGAGGAGCATGAAGTGCTTTTGAAAAACATGAAGAGCCTGAAAAGGTGTGAAATATATGAAGAGCTTCAAAAGGTGTAAAAAATATGAGGAGCATGATATGGTTTGAAAAATAGGATTAGCATGAAGCGGTGTTCAAAACATGAAGAGCCTGAAAAGTTGTGAAAAATATGAAAATCATGAAAAGGTGTCAAAAATGAGATGAGCATGAAACGTTCTGAAAAATAGGAGGTGCATGAAGCGGTGTTGAAAAACATGAAGACCCTGAAAAGGTGTGAAAAATATGAAGAGCGTCAAAAGATGTCAAAAATATGAGGAGTATGAAACGGTCTCAAAAATAGGAGGAGCATGAAGCGATGTTGAAGAACATGAAGAGTCTGAAAAGGTGTGAAAAATATGAAGAGCTTCAAAATGTGTGAAATACATGAGTAGCGTGAAACGATTGAAAAATAGGATGATCATGAATTGGTGTTGAAAAAAATGAAGAGCCTGAAAAGGTGTGAAATATCTGAAGAGCTTCAAAAGGTGGCAAAGATGTGAGGAGAATGAAACTGTCTGAAAAATAGGCGGAGCATGAAGCGGTGATCAAAAACATGAAGAGCCTGAAAAGGTGTGAATAATATGAAGAGCTTCTATCGGTGTCAAAAATATGAGGAGCATGAAACGGCCTGAAAAGTAGGCGGAGCATGAAGCGGTGTTGAAAATCATGAAGAGCCTGAAAAGGTGTGAAAAATATGAAGAGCTTCTAAAGGTGTGAAAAAGAAATGAGCATGAAAAGGTCTGAAAAATAGGAGGAGCATGAAGCGGTGTTGAAAATCATGAAGAGCCTGAAATGGTGTGAAAAATATGAAGAGCTTCAAAAGGTGTGAAATACATGAAGAGCATGAAACTCTCTGAAAAATAGAAGGAGCATGAAGTGGTGTTGAAAAGCATTAAGAGCCTGAAAAGGTGTGAAAAATATGAAGAGCTTCAAAAGGTGTCCAAAATATGAGGAGCATGAAACGGTCTGAAAAATAGGAAGAGCATGAAGCCGTGTTGAAAAACATGAAGAGCCTGAAAAGATGTGAAAAATATGAAGAGCTTCAAAATTTTCTAAATATGAGGAACATGAATCGGTCTGCAAAATAGGAGGGGCAAGAAAAGGTGTTCAAAACAAGAAGAGCCTGAAAATGTGTGAAAAATATGAAGAGCTTCAAAAGGTGTGAAATACATGAGGAGGATTAAACGGTCTGAAAAACAGGAGGAGCATGAAGTTTTGTTGAAAAACATGAAGAGCCTGAAAAGGTGTGAAAAATATGAAGAGCTTCAAAAGGTGTGAAATACATGAGGACCATGAAACGGGCTGAAAATAGAAGCATGAAGTGGTGTGGAAAAACATGCAGAGCCTGAAAAGCTGTGAAAAATATGAAGAGCTTCAAAAGGTGTCAAAAATATGAGGAGCATGAAACGGTCTGAAAAATAAAAGCAGCATGAAACGGTGTTGAAAAACATGAAGAGCCTGAAAAGGTGTGAAAAATATGAAGAGCTTCAAAAGGTGTGAAATACATGAGGACCATGAAACGGGCTGAAAATAGAAGCATGAAGTGGTGTGGAAAAACATGCAGAGCCTGAAAAGCTGTGAAAAATATGAAGAGCTTCAAAAGGAGTGAAATATATTAGGAGCATGAAACTCTCTGAAAAATAGGAGGAGCATGAAGCGGTGTTCAAAAACATGAAGAGCCTAAAAACTTGTGAAAAATATGAAAAGCATCAAAAGGTGTCAAAAATGAGATGAGCATGAAACGGTCTGAAAAATAGGAGGATCATGAAACGGTGTTGAAAAACATGAAGAGCCTGAAAAGGTGTGAAAAATATGAAGAGCTTCAAAAGGTGTCAAAAATATGAGGAGCATGAAACGGTCTGAAAAATAGGAGGAGCATGAAGCTGTGTTCAAAAATATGAAGAGCCTGAAAAGGGGTGAAAAATATGAAGAGCTTCAAAAGGTGTGAAAAATATGAGGAGCATGAAACGGTCTTAAAAATAGAAGCAGCATGAAACGGTGTTGAAAAACATGAAGAGCCTGAAAAGGTGTGAAAAATATGAAGAGCTACAAAAGGTGTGAAAAATATGAGGAGCATGAAAGGGCCTGAAAAATAGAAGCAGCAAGAAACGGTGTTGAAAAATATGAAGAGCCTGAAAAGGTGTGAAAAATATGAAGACCTTCAAAAGGGGTCAAAAATATAAAGAGCATGAAACGGTCTGTAAAATAGGAGGTTCATGAAGCGTTGTTCAAAATCATGAAGAGCCTGAAAAGGTGTGAGAAATATGAAGAGCTTCAAAAGGTGTGAAATTCATGAGGAGCATGAACCGGTCTGAAAAATATGAGAAGCATGAAGTGGTGTGGAAAAACATGAAGAGCCTGAAAAGGTGTGAAAAATATGAAGAGCTTCAAAAGGTGTCAAACATATGAAGAGCATGAAACGGTCTGAAATTTTGGAGGATCATGGGCGGTGTTCAAAAACGTGAAGAGCCTGAAAATGTATGAAAAATATGAAGAGCTTCAAATGGTGTCAAAAATATGAGAAGCATGAAACGGTCTGAAAGATAGGAGGAGCATGAAACGGTGATCAGAAACATGAAGAAGCTGAAAAGTTGTGAAAAATATGAATAGCTTCAAAAGGTGTGAAATACATGAGGAGCATGAAACCTTTCTGAAAAATAGGTGAAGCATGAAGTGGTGTGGAAAAACATGAAGAGCCTGAAAAGGTGTGAAAAATATGAAGAGCTTCAAAAGGTGTTAAAAATATGAAGAGCATGAAACGGTCTGAAAATTTGGAAGATCATGAGCGGTGTTCAAAAACATGAAGAGCCTGAAAAGGTGTGAAAAATATGAAGAGCTTCAAATGGTGTCAAAAATATGAGAAGAATGAAACGGTCTGAAAGACAGATGCGGCATGAAATGGTGTTGAAAAACATGAAGAGCCTGAAAAGGTGTGAAAAATATGAAGAGCTTCAAAAGTTGTGAAATACATGAGGACCATGAAACGGGCTGAAAAATAGAAGCATGAAGTGGTGTGGAAAAACATGAAGAGCCTGAAAAGGTGTGAAAAATATGAAGAGCTTCAAAAGGAGTGAAATATATTAGGAGCATGAAACTCTCTGAAAAATAGGAGGAGCATGAAGTGGTGTTCAAAAACATGAAGAGCCTAAAAAGTTGTGAAAAATATGAAAAGCTTCAAAAGGTGTCAAAAATGAGATGAGCATGAAACGGTCTGAAAAATAGGAGGATCATGAAACGGTGTTGAAAAACATGAAGAGCCTGAAAAGGTGTGAAAAATATGAAGAGTTTCAAAAGGTGTCAAAAATATGAGGAGCATGAAACGGTCTGAAAAATATGAGAAGCATGAAGTGGTGTGGAAAAACATGAAGAGCCTGAAAAGGTGTGAAAAATATGAAGAGCTTCAAAAGGTGTGAAAAATATGAGGAGCATGAAACGGCCTGAAAAGTAGAAGCAGCATGAAACGGCGTTGAAAAATATGAAGAGCCTGAAAAGGTGTGAAAAATATGAAGAGCTTCAAAAGGGGTCAAAAATATAAAGAGCATGAAACGGTCTGTAAAATAGGAGGTTCATGAAGCGGTGTTCAAAATCATGAAGAGCCTGAAAACGTGTGAAAAATATGAAGAGCTTCAAAAGGTGTCAAAAATGTGAGGAGCATGAAACGTTCTGAAAAATAGGAGGAGGATGAAACGGTGATCAAAAACATGAGGAGCCTGAAAAGGTGTGAGAAATATGAAGAGCTTCAAAAGGTGTGAAATTCTTGAGGAGCATGAAACAGTCTGAAAAAAAAGAGAAGCATGAAGTGGTGTGGAAAAACATGAAGAAACTGAAAAGGTGTGAAAAATATGAAGAGTTTCAAAAGGTGTCAAAAATATAAAGAGCATGAAACGGTCTGAAAATTCGGAGGATCATGAGCAGTGTTCAAAAACATGGGGAGCCTGAAAAGGTGTGAAAAATATGAAGAGCTTCAAATGGTGTCAAAAATATGAGAAGCATGAAACGGTCTGAAAGATAGGAGGAGCATGAAACGGTGATCAGAAACATGAAGAGCCTGAAAAGTTGTGAAAAATATGAAGAGCTTCAAAAGGTGTGAAATTCATGAGGAGCATGAAACGGTCTGAAAAATAGAAGCATGAAGTGGTGTGGAAAAACATGAAGATCCTGAAAAGGTGTGAAAAATATGAAGAGCTTCAATAGGTGTGAAAAATATGAGGAGCTGTATACGGTGTGAAAAATAGGAGAGGCATGAAGCGGTGTTCAAAAACAAGAAGAGCCTGAAAAGGTGTGAAAAATATGAAAAGTTTGAAAAGGTGTCAAAAATGAGATGAGCATGAAACGGTCTGAAAAATAGGAGGAGCATGAAGCGGTGTTGAAAAACATGAAGAGCCTGAAAAGGTGTGAAAAATATGAAGAGATTCTAAAGGTTTCAAAAACGAGATGAGCATGAAACGGTCTGAAAAATAGGAGGAACATGAAGCGGTGTTGATAAACATGAAGAGCCTTAAAATGTGTGAAAAATATGACGAGCTTCAAAAGGTGTGAAAAATATGAAGAGCTTCAAAAGGTGTGAAAAATATGAGGTGCCTGAAAAGTTCTGAAAAATAGGAGGAGCATGCAGCGGTGTTGAAAATCATGAAGAGCCTGAAAAGGTGTGAAAAATATGAAGAGCTTCACAAGGTGTCAAAAATATGAGGAGTCTGAAACGGTCTGAAATATAGGAGGAGCATGAAGCGGTGTTGAAAAACATGAAGAGCCTGAAATGTTGTCAAAAATATGAAGAGCTTCAAAATGTGTCAAAAATATGAGGAGCAAGAAACGGTCTGAAATATCTGAGGAGCATGATGCGGCGTTGGAAAACATGAAGAGCCTGAAAACGTGTGAAAAATTTGAAGAGCTTCAAAGGTGTGAAAAATATGAAGAGCTTCAAAAGGTGTCAAAAATGAGATGAGCATGAAACGGTCTGAAAAAAAGGAGGAGCAAGAAGTGGTGTTGAAAAAAAAGAAGAGCCTGAAAAGGTGTGAAATATATGAAGAGCTTCAAAAGGTGTTAAAAATATGAGGAGAATGAAACGGTCTGAAAAATAGGAGGAGCATGAAGCGGTCTTGAACAACATGCAGAGCCTGAAAAGGTGAGAAAAATATAAAGAGCCTCAAAACGTGTCAAATATACGAGGAGCATGAAATGGTCTGAAAAATAGGAGGAGCAGGAAGTGGTGTTGAAAAACATGAAGTGTCTGAAAAGTTGTGAAAAATATGAAGAGCTTCAAAAGGTGTGAAACACATGAGGAGCATTAAACGGTCTGAAAATTAGGGGGAGCATGAAGCGTTGTTCAGAAACATGAAGAGCCTGCAAAGGTCTGAAAAATATGAAGAGCTTCAAAAGGTTTGAAAAATATGAGGAGCATGAAACGGTCTGAAAAATAGGAGGAGCATGAAGCGGTGTTCAAAAACATGAAGAGCCTGAAAAGGTGTGAAAAATATGAAGAACTTCAAAAGGTGTCAAAATTATGAGGAGCATGAAATGGTCTGAAAAATGGGAGGAGCATGAAGTGGTTGTGAAAAACATGAAGAGCCTGAAAATGTGTGCAAAATATGAAGAGCTTCAAAAGGTGTGAAATACATGTGGAGAATGAAACGGTCTGAAAAATAGGAGGATCATGAAGCGGTGTTCAAAAAAATGCAGAGACTGAAAAGGTGTGAATACTATGAAGAGCTTCAAAAGGTGTCAAAATTATGAGGAACATGAAACGTTCTGAAAAGTAGGAGGATCATGAAATGTTGTTCAAAATCATGAAGAGCCTGAAAAGGTGTGAAAAATATGAAGAGCCTCAAAACGTGTCAAAAATATGAGGAGTAAGAAACTGTCTGAAAAATAGGAGGAGAATGAAACGGTGTTCAAAATCATGAAGAGCCTGAAAAGGTGTGAAAAATGTGAAGAGCTTCAAAAGGTGTCAAAAATATGAAGAGCTTCAAAAGTGTCAAATATTAGATGAGCATGAAACGGTCTGAAAAATAGGAGAAGCATGAAGTGATGATGAAAAACATCAAGAGCCTGAAAAGGTGTGAAATATATGAAGAGGTTCAAAATTGTGAAAAATATGAAGAGCTTCAAAAGGGGTCAAAAATATAAAGAGCATGAAACGGTCTGTAAAATAGGAGGTTCATGAAGCGGTGTTCAAAATCATGAAGAGCCTGAAAACGTGTGAAAAATATGAAGAGCTTCAAAAGGTGTCAAAAATATGAGGAGCATGAAACGTTCTGAAAAATAGGAGGAGCATGAAACGGTGATCAAAAACATGAGGAGCCTGAAAAGGTGTGAGAAATATGAAGAGCTTCAAAAGGTGTGAAATTCATGAGGAGCATGAAACGGTCTGAAAAATATGAGAAGCATGAAGTGGTGTGGAAAAACATGAAGAGCCTGAAAAGGTGTGAAAAATATGAATAGCTTCAAAAGGTGTGAAATTCATGAGGAGCATGAAACAGTCTGATAATTACGAGAAGCATGAAGTGGTGTGGAAAAACATGAAGAAACTGAAAAGGTGTGAAAAATATCAAGAGTTTCAAAAGGTGTCAAAAATATGAAGAGCATGAAACGGTCTGAAAATTCGGAGGATCATGAGCAGTGTTCAAAAACATGGGGAGCCTGAAAAGGTGTGAAAAATATGAAGAGTTTCAAATGGTGTCAAATATATGAGAAGCATGAAACGTTCTGAAAGATAGGAGGAGCATGAAACGGTGATCAGAAACATGAAGAGCCTGAAAAGTTGTGAAAAATATGAAGAGCTTCAAAAGGTGTGAAATTCATGAGGAGCATGAAACGGTCTGAAAAATAGAAGCATGAAGTGGTGTGGAAAAACATGAAGATCCTGAAAAGGTGTGAAAAATATGAAGAGCTTCAATAGGTGTGAAAAATATGAGGAGCTGTATACGGTGTGAAAAATAGCAGAGGCATGAAGCGGTGTTCAAAAACATGAAGAGCCTGAAAAGGTGTGAAAAATATGAAAAGTTTGAAAAGGTGTCAAAAATGAGATGAGCATGAAACGGTCTGAAAAATAGGAGGAGCATGAAGCGGTGTTGAAAAACATGAAGAGCCTGAAAAGGTGTGAAAAATATGAAGAGATTCTAAAGGTTTCAAAAACGAGATGAGCATGAAACGGTCTGAAAAATAGGAGGAGCATGAAGTGGTGGTGCAAACCATGAAGAGCCTGAAAATGCGTGAAAAATATGAAGAGGTTCAAAAGGTGTGAAATACATGAGGAGCAAGAAACTCTCTGAAAAATAGGAGGAGCATGAAGCGGTGTTCAAAAACATGAAGAGCCTGAAATGTTGTGAAAAATTAGAAAAGCTTCAAAAGGTGTCAAAAATGAGATGAGCATGAAACTGTCTGAAAAATAGGAGGACCATGAAGCGGTGTTGAAAATCATGAAGAGCCTGAAAAGGAGTGAAAAATATGAAGAGATTCAATAAGTGTCAAAAATATGAGGAGCATGAAACGGTCTGAAAAATAGGAGGAGCATGAAGAGGTGTTGATAAACATGAAGAGCCTTAAAACGTGTGAAAAATATGACGAGCTTCAAAAGGTGTGAAAAATATGAAGAGCTTCAAAAGGTGTGAAATATATGAGGAGCATGAAGAGGTGTTGATAAACATGAAGAGCCTTAAAACGTGTGAAAAATATGACGAGCTTCAAAAGGTGTGAAAAATATGAAGAGCTTCAAAAGGTGTGAAAAATATGAGGTGCATGAAAAGTTCTGAAAAATAGGAGGAGCATGCAGCGGTGTTAAAAATCATGAAGAGCCTGAAAAGGTGTGAAAAATATGAAGAGATTCTAAAGGTTTCAAAAACGAGATGAGCATGAAACGGTCTGAAATAGAGAAGGAGCATGAAGCGGTGTTGAAAAACATGAAGAGTCTGAAAACGTGTGAAAATATGAAGAGCTTCAAAAATATGAAAAATAAGAAGAGCTTCAAAAGGTTTCAAAAATGAGATGAGCATGAAACGGTCTGAATAATAGGAGGAGCATGAAGCGGTGTTGAAAAAAATGAAGAGCGTGAAAAGGTCTGAAAAATATGAAGAGCTTCATAAGGTGTCAAAATTAGTTTAGCATGAAAGGGTCTGAACTATAGGAGGCGTATGAAGTGATGTTGAAAACATGAAGAGCCTGAAATGGTGTGAAATATATAAAGAGCTTCAAAAGGTGTGAAAAATATGAAGAGCATCAAAAGGTGTCAAAAATATGAGGAGAATGAAACGGTCTGAAAAATAGGAGGAGCATGAAGCGGTGTTCAAAAACGTGAAGAGCCTGAAAAGGTGGGAAAAATATGAATAGCTTTAAAAGGTGTCAAAATTATGAGGAACATGAAACGTTCTGAAAAATAGGAGGATCATGAAACGTTGTTCAAAATCATGAAGAGGCTGAAAAGGTGTGAAAAATATGAAGAGCCTCAAAACGTGTAAAAAATATGAGGAGTAAGAAACTGTCTGAAAAATAGGAGGAGAATGAAACGGTGTTCAAAAACATGAAGAGCCTGAAAAGGTGTGAAAAATGTGAAGAGCTTCAAAAGGTGTCAAAAATATGAAGAGCTTCAAAAGTGTCAAATATTAGATGAGCATGAAACGGTCTGAAAAATCGGAGAAGCATGAAGTGGTGATGAAAAACATGAAGAGCCTGAAAAGGTGTGAGAAATATGAAGAGCTTCAAAAGGTGTGAAAATTATGAGGAGCCTGAAACGGTCTGAAAAATAGGAGGAGCATGAAGCGGTGTTCAAAACATGAAGAACCTGAAAAGGTGTGAAAAATATGAAGAGCTTCAAAAAGTGTCAAAAATATGAGGAGCATGAAACGGTCTGAAAAATAGGAGGAGCATGAAACTGTGATCAGAAACATGAAGAGCCTGAAAAGTTGTGAAAAATATGAAGAGCTACAAAAGGTGTGAAATTCATGAGGAGCATGAAACGGTCTGAAAAATAGAAGCATGAAGTGGTGTGGAAAAACATGAAGAGCCTGAAAAGGTGTGAAAAATATGAAGAGCTTGAAAAGGTGTGAAATACATGAGGAGCATGAAACTCTCTGAAAAATAGGAGGAGCATTAAGTGGTGTTCAAAAACATGAAGAGTCTGAAAAGGTGTGAAAAATATGAAGAGCTTCAATAGGTGTGAAAAATATGAGGAGCTGTATACGGTGTGAAAAATAGGAGAGGCATGAAGCGGTGTTCAAAAACATGAAGAGCCTGAAAAGGTGTGAAAAATATGAAAAGTTTGAAAAGGTGTCAAAAATGAGATGAGCATGAAACCGTCTGAAAAATATGAGGAGCATGAAGCGGTGTTTAAAATCATGAAGAGCCTGTAAATGCGTGAAAAATATGAAGAGCTTCAAAAGGTGTCAAAAATATGAGGAGCATGAAACGGTCTGAAAAATAGCAGGAGCATGAAGCGGTGTTGAAAAACATGAAGAGTCTGAAAACGTGTGAAAATATGAAGAGCTTCAAAAATATGAAAAATAAGAAGAGCTTCAAAAGGTTTCAAAAATGAGATGAGCATGAAACGGTCTGAATAATAGGAGGAGCATGAAGCGGTGTTGAAAAACCTCAAGAGCCTGAAAAGGTGTGAAAAATATGAAGAGCTTCAAAAGGTGTCAAAAATATGAGGAGCATGAAACGGTCTGAAAAATAGGAGGAGCATGAAACCGTGTTGAAAAACATGAAGAGCCTGAAAAGTTGTGAAAAATATGAAGAGCTTCAAAAGGTGTGAAATATATGAGGAGCATGAAAATTTCTGAAAAATAGGAGGAACATGAAGCGGTGTTCAAAAACATGAAGAGCCTAAAAAGTTGTGAAAAATATGAAGAGCTTCAAAAGGTGTGAAATATATGAGGAGCATGAAAATTTCTGAAAAATAGGAGGAGCATGAAGTGGTGTTGTAAAACATATAGAGCCTGAAAAATTGTGAAAAATATGAAGAGCTTCAAAAGTTGTCAATTATATGAGGAGTATGAAACGGTCTGAAAAATAGGAGGAGCATGAAGCGGTGTTCAAAAACATGAAGAGCCTGAAAAGGTGAGAAAAATATGAAGAGCTTCAAAATGTGTCTAAAATATGACGAGCATGAAACCCTCTTAAAGTTAGGAGGAGGATAGCGGTGTTCAAAAACATGAAGAGCCTGAAAAGGTGTGCAAAATATGAAGAGCTTCGAAAGGTGTGAAATACATGAGGAGCATGAAACGGTGTTCAAAAATATGCAGAGACTAAAAAGGTGTGAAAAATATGAGGAGCTTCAAAAAGTGTCAAAAATTAGATTAGCATGAAAGGGTCTGAAAAATAGGAGGAGCATGAAGTGGTGTTTAAAAACATGAAGAGCCTGAAGGTGTGAAAAATATGAAGAGCTTCAAAAGGTGTCAAAAATATGAGGAGCATGAAACGGTCTGAAAAATAACAGGATCATGAAGCGTTGTTGAAAAACATGAAGAGCCTGGAAAGGTGTGAAAAATATGAAGAGCTTCAAAAGGTGTCAAAAATATGAGGAGCATGAAACGGTCTGCAAAATAGGAGGAGCATAAGCAGTGTTCAAAAACATGAACAGCCTGAAAAGGTGTGAAAAATATGAAGAGCTTCAAAAGGTGTGAAAAATATGAAGTGCTTCAAAATGTGTCAAAAATTAGATTAGCTTGAACCGGTCTGAAAAATAGGAGGAGCATGAAGCGGTGTTTAAAACATGAACAGACTGAAAAGGTGTGAAAAATATGAAGAGCTTCAAAAGGTGTGAAAAATATGAAGAGCTTCAAAAGGTGTCAAAAATTAGTTAGCATGAAAGGGTCTGAAAAATAGGAGGAGCATGAAGTGCTTTTGAAAAACATGAAGAGCCTGAAAAGGTGTGAAATATATGAAGAGCTTCAAAAGGTGTAAAAAATATGAGGAGCATGATATGGTTTGAAAAATAGGATTAGCATGAAGCGGTGTTCAAAACATGAAGAGCCTGAAAAGTTGTGAAAAATATGAAAATCATGAAAAGGTGTCAAAAATGAGATGAGCATGAAACGTTCTGAAAAATAGGAGGTGCATGAAGCGGTGTTGAAAAACATGAAGACCCTGAAAAGGTGTGAAAAATATGAAGAGCGTCAAAAGATGTCAAAAATATGAGGAGTATGAAACGGTCTCAAAAATAGGAGGAGCATGAAGCGATGTTGAAGAACATGAAGAGTCTGAAAAGGTGTGAAAAATATGAAGAGCTTCAAAATGTGTGAAATACATGAGTAGCGTGAAACGATTGAAAAATAGGATGATCATGAATTGGTGTTGAAAAAAATGAAGAGCCTGAAAAGGTGTGAAATATCTGAAGAGCTTCAAAAGGTGGCAAAGATGTGAGGAGAATGAAACTGTCTGAAAAATAGGCGGAGCATGAAGCGGTGATCAAAAACATGAAGAGCCTGAAAAGGTGTGAATAATATGAAGAGCTTCTATCGGTGTCAAAAATATGAGGAGCATGAAACGGCCTGAAAAGTAGGCGGAGCATGAAGCGGTGTTGAAAATCATGAAGAGCCTGAAAAGGTGTGAAAAATATGAAGAGCTTCTAAAGGTGTGAAAAAGAAATGAGCATGAAAAGGTCTGAAAAATAGGAGGAGCATGAAGCGGTGTTGAAAATCATGAAGAGCCTGAAATGGTGTGAAAAATATGAAGAGCTTCAAAAGGTGTGAAATACATGAAGAGCATGAAACTCTCTGAAAAATAGAAGGAGCATGAAGTGGTGTTGAAAAGCATTAAGAGCCTGAAAAGGTGTGAAAAATATGAAGAGCTTCAAAAGGTGTCCAAAATATGAGGAGCATGAAACGGTCTGAAAAATAGGAAGAGCATGAAGCCGTGTTGAAAAACATGAAGAGCCTGAAAAGATGTGAAAAATATGAAGAGCTTCAAAATTTTCTAAATATGAGGAACATGAATCGGTCTGCAAAATAGGAGGGGCAAGAAAAGGTGTTCAAAACAAGAAGAGCCTGAAAATGTGTGAAAAATATGAAGAGCTTCAAAAGGTGTGAAATACATGAGGAGGATTAAACGGTCTGAAAAATAGGAGGAGCATGAAGTGTTGTTGAAAAACATGAAGAGCCTGAAAAGGTGTGAAATATATGAAGAGCTTCAAAAGATGTCAAATATATGAGGAGCATAAAACGGTCTTAAAAATACGAGGATCATGAAATGGTGTTGAAAAACATGAAGAGCCTGAAAAGCTGTGAAATATATGAAGAGCTTCAAAAGGTGTCAAATATATGAGGAGCATTAAACGGTCTGAAAAATAGGAGGATCATGAAATGGTGTTGAAAAACATGAAGAGCTTGAAAAGGTGTGAAAAATATGAAGAGCTACAAAAGGTGTCAAAAATATGAGCATGAAACGGTCTGAAAAATAGGAGTAGCATGAAGCTATTTTCAAAAACATGAAGAGCGTGAAAGGTGTGAAAAATATGAAGAGCTTCAAAAGGTGTGAAAAATATGAGGAGCATGAAACGGTCTGAAAATTAGGAGGAGCATGAAGTGGTGTTCAAAAACATGAAGAGCCTGAAAAGGTGTGAAAAATATGAAGAGCTTAAAAAGGTGTCAAATATATGAGGATCATGAAACGGTCTCAAAAATAGAAGCAGCATGAAGCGGTGTTCAAAAACATGAAGAGCCTGAAATGGTGTGAAAAATATGAAGAGTTTCTAAATGTGTCAAAATGAGATTAGCATGAAACGGTCTGAAGAATAGGAGGAGAATGAAGAGGTGTTGAAAATCATCAAGAGACTGAAAAGGTGTGAAAAATATGAAGAGCTTCAAAAGGTGTCAAAAAGAGATGAGCATGAAAAGGTCTGAAAAATAGGAGGAGCATGAAGTGGTGTTGAAAAAAATGAAAACCCTGAAAAGGTGTGAAATATATGAAGAGCTTCAAAAGGTGTGAGATACATGAGAGCATGAAACGATCTGCAAAATAGCAGGAGCATGAAGCGGTGTTGAAAAACATGAAGTGTCTGAAAAGTGTGAAAATATGAAGAGCTTCAAAAATACGAAAAATATGAAGCGCTTCAAAAGGTGTGAAAAATATGAAGAGCTTCAAAAGGTGTCAAAAATGAGATGAGCATGAAACTGTCTGAAAAATAGGAGGAGCATGAAGCAGTGTTGAAAATCATGAAGAGCCTGAAAAGGTGTGAAATATATGAAAAGCTTCAAAAGATGTGAAAAATATGAAGAGCTTCAAAAGTTGTGAGAAATATGAAGAGCTTCAAAAAGTGTCAAAAATTAGATGAGCATGAAACGGTCTGAAAAATAGGAGTAGCATGAAGTGGTGTTGAAAAATATGAAGAGCCTGAAAACGTGTGAAAAATATGAAGAGCTTCAAAATGTGTGAAAAATATGAAGAGCTTCAAATGGTGTCAAATATTAGATGAGCCTGAAACGGTCTGAAAAATAGGAGGAGCATGAAGTGGTGTTGAAAAAATGAAGAGCCTGAAGTGGTGGTAAAAATATGAAGAGCTTCAAAAGGTGTCAAAAATATGAGGAGCATGAAACGGTCTGAAAAATAGGAGGAGCATGAAGTGGTGTTGAAAAACATGAAGAGCCTGAAAAGGTGTGAAAAATATGAAGAGCTTCAAAAGGTGTCAAAATGAGATGAGCATGAAACGGTCTGAAAAACAGGAGGAGAATGAAGCGATGTTGAAAATCATCAAGAGCCTGAAAAGGTGTGAGAAATATGAAGAGCTTCAAAAGGTGTCTAAAATATGAGGAGCGTGAAACAATCTGAAAAATAGGAGGAGCATGAAGCGGTGTTCAAAAATATGAAGAGCTTGAATAGGTGTGAAATATATGAAGAGCTTCAAAAGGTGTCAAAAATATGAAGAGCATGAAACGGTCTGAAAAATAGGAGGAACATGAAGCGGTGTTCGAAACATGAAAAGCCTGAAAAGGTGGGAAAAATATGAAGAGCTTCAAAAGGTGTCAAAAATATGAGGAGCATGAAACGTTCTGAAAAATAGGAGGAGGATGAAGCGGTGTTGAAAAACATGAAGAGCCTGAAAAGGTGTGAAATATATGAAAAGCTTGAAAAGGTGTCAAAAATATGAGGAGAATGAAACGGTCTGAAAAATAGGAGGAGCATGAAGCGGTGTTAAAAAACATGAAGAGCCTGAAAAGGTGTGAAAAATATGAAGAGTTTCTAAATGTGTCAAAATGAGATGAGCATGAAACGGTCTGAAAAATAGGAGGAGAATGAAGAGGTGTTGAAAATCATCAAGAGACTGAAAAGGTGTGAAAAATATGAAGCGCTTCAAAAGGTGTCAAAAAGAGATGAGCATAAAAAGGTCTGAAAAATAGGAGGAGCATGAAGTGGTGTTGAAAAAAATGAAAACCCTGAAAAGGTGTGAAATATATGAAGAGCTTCAAAAGGTGTGAGATACATGAGGAGCATGAAACGATCTGAAAAATAGCAGGAGCATGAAGCGGTGTTGAAAAACATGAAGTGTCTGAAAAGTGTGAAAATATGAAGAGCTTCAAAAATATGAAAAATATGAAGCGCTTCAAAAGGTGTGAAAAATATGAAGAGCTTCAAAAGGTGTCAAAAATGAGATGAGCATGAAACTGTCTGAAAAATAGGAGGAGCATGAAGCAGTGTTGAAAATCATGAAGAGCCTGAAAAGGTGTGAAAAATATGAAAAGCTTCAAAAGATGAGAAAAATATGAAGAGCTTCAAAAGGTGTCAAAAATATGCGGAGCATGAAACCGTCTGAAAAATAGGAGGATTATGAAACGGTGTTCAAAAACATGAAGAGCCTGAAAAGGTGTGAAAAATATGAAGAGTTTCAAAAGGTGTGAAATATATGAGGTGCAAGAAACGGTCTGAAAAATATTAGGAGCATGAAGCGGTGTTGAAAAACAAGAGGAGCCCAAAAAGGTGTGAAAAATATGAAGAGCTTCAAATGGTGTGAAAAATATGTAGAGCATGAAACGGTGTGAAAAATAGAAGCAGCATGAAACGGTATGGAAAAACATGAAGAGCCTGAAAAGGTGTGAAAAATATGAAGAGGTTCAAACGGTGTCAAAAATATGAGGAGCATGAAACGTTCTGAAAAATAGGAGGAGCATGAAACGGTGATCAAAAACATGAAGAGCATGAAAAGGTGTGAAAAATATGAAGAGCTTCAAAAGGTGTCCAAAATATGAGGAGCATGAAACGGTCTGAAAAATAGGAGGAGCATGAAGCGGTGTTGAAAAACATGAAGAGCCTGAAAAGCTGTGAGAAATATGAAGAGTTTCAAAAGGTGTCAAAAATATGAGGAGCATGAAACTGTCTGAAAAATAGGAGGAGCATGACGCCGTGTTCAAAAATATGAAGAGCCTGAAAAGGTGTGAAAAATATGAGGAACTTCAAACGGTGTGAAATACATGAGGAGCATTAAACGGTCTGAAAAATAGGAGGAGCATGAAGCGGTGTTGAAAAACATGAAGAGCCTGAAAACTTGTGAAAAATATGAAGAGCTTCAAAAGGTGTGAAAAATATGAAGAGCTTCAAAAGGTGTCAAAATGAGATGAGAATGAAACGGTCTGAAAAACAGGAGGAGCATGAAGTGGTGTTAAAAAAAATGAAGAGCCTGAAAAGGTGTGAAATATATGAAGAGCTTCAAAAGGTGTGAAAAATATGAGGAGAACGAAACGCTGTGAAAAATAGGAGGAGCATGGAGTGGTGTTGAAAAACATGAAGAGCCTGAAAAGCTGTGAGAAATATGAAGAGCATCAAAAGTTGTGAAAAATATGAAGAGCTTCAAAAGGTGTCAAAAATATGAGGAAAATGAAACGGTCTGCAACATAGGAGGAGCATGAAATGGTGTTCAAAAACATGAAGAGCCTGAAAACGTGTGAAAAATACGAAGAGCTTCAAAAGGTGTGAGAAATATGAAGAGCTTCAAAATGTGTGAAATACATGGGGAGCATGAAACGGTCTGAAAAATAGGAGGAGCATGAACCAGTGTTCAAAAACATGAAGAGCCTAGAAAGGTGTGAAAAATATGAAGAGCTTCAAAAGGTGTCAAAAATATGAAGAGGATGAAATGTTCTGAAAAATAGGAGGATCATGAAGCAGTGTTCAAAAACATGAAGTGCCTGAAAAGGTGTGTAAAATATGAAGAGCTTCAAAAGGTGTGAAAAATATGAGGAGCATGAAACGGTCTGAAAAATAGAAGCAGCATAAAATGGTGTTGAAAAACATAAAGAGCCTGAAAAGGTTTGATTAATATGAAGAGCTTCAAAACGTGTGAAATACAATAGGAGCATGAAACTCTCTGAAAAATAGGAGGAGCATGAAGTGGTGTTCAAAAACATGAAGAGCCTAAAAAGTTGTGAAAAATATGAAAAGCTTCAAAAGGTGTCAAAAATATGAGGAGCATGAAACGGTCTGAAAAATAGGAGGATCATGAAACGGTGTTGAAAGACATGAAGAGCCTGAAAAGGCATCAAAAATATGAAGAGTTTCAAAAGGTGTCAAAAATATGAGGAGCTTGAAACGGTCTGAAAAATAGGAGGAGCATGAAGCGGTGTTGAAAAACATGAATAGCCTGACAAGGTGTGAAATGTATGAAGAGCTACAAAAGGTGTCAAAAATATGATGAGCCTGAAACGGTCTTAAAAATAGGAGGAACATGAAGCTGTGTTCAAAAACATGAAGAGCCTGAAAAGGTGGGTAAAATATGAAGAGCTTCAAAAGGTGTGAAAAATATGGAGAGCATGAAACGGTGTGAAAAATAGAAGCAGCATGAAACGGTGTTGAAAAACATGAAGAGCCTGAAAAGGTGTGAAAAATATGAAGAGATTCAAAAGGTGTCAAAAATATGAGGAGCATGAAATGTTCTGAAAAATAGGAGGAGCATGAAACGGTGATCAAAAACATGAAGAGCCTGAAAAGGTGTGAAAAATATGAAGAGCTTCAAAAGGGGTCAAAAATATGAGGAGCATGAAACGTTCTG
Source organism: Dama dama (assembly GCF_033118175.1). Taxonomy (NCBI): domain Eukaryota; kingdom Metazoa; phylum Chordata; class Mammalia; order Artiodactyla; family Cervidae; genus Dama; species Dama dama. The sequence goes on from NC_083709.1 coordinate 7,442,270, forward strand.
AATTAGGAGGATCATGAGCGGTGTTCAAAAACATGAAGAGCCTGAAAAGGTGTGAAAAATATGAAGAGCTTCAAAAGGTGTGAAATTCATGAGGAGCATGAAACGGTCTGAAAAATGGGAGAAGCATGAAGTGGTGTGGGAAAACATGAAGAGCCTGAAAAGCTGTGAGAAATATGAAGAGCATCAAAAGTTGTGAAAAATATGAAGAGCTTCAAAAGGTTTCAAAAATATGAGGAGCATGAAACGGTCTGAAAAAATCGGAGGAACATGAAACAGTGTTCCAAATCGTGAAGAGCCTGAAAAGGTGAGAAAAATATGAAGAGCTTCAAAAGATGTGAAAAATATGAAGAGGTTCAAAAGCTGTCAAAAATGAAATGAGCATGAAACGGTCTGAAAAATAGGAGGAGCATGAATAGGTGTTCTAAAACATGAAGAGCCTGAACAGGTGTGAAACATATGAATAGCTTCCAAAGGTGTCAAAAATGAAATGAGAATGAAACGATCTGAAAAATAGGAGGAGCATGAAGCGGTGTTCAAAAACATGAAGAGTCTGAAAAGGTGTGAAATATATGAAGAGCTTCAAAATGTGTCAAAAATGAGATGACCATGAAACGGTCTAAAAAATAGGAGGAGCATGAAGCAATGTTGATAAACATGAAGAGCCTGGAAAGGTGTGCAATATATGAAGAGCTTCAAAAGGTGTCAACAATATGAGGAGTATGAAATGGTCTGAAAAAGAAGAGGAGCATGAAGGGGTGGTCGAAAACATGAAGACGCTGAAAAGGTGTGAAAAATATGAAGAGCTTCAAAAGGTGTCAAAAATATGAGAACTATGAAACGTTCTGAAAAATAGGAGGAACATGAAGCGGTTTTGAAAAACATGAAGAGACTGAAAACGTGTGAAAAATATGAAGAGCTGCAAAAGGTGTGAAAAATATGAGGAGCATGCAACGTACTGAAAAATAGGAGGAGCATGAAACGGTCTGAAAAATAGGAGGATCATGAAGCTGTGTTGAAAAACCTGAAGAGCCTGAAAAGGCGTGAAATATATGAAGAGCTTCAAAGGTGTCAAAAATAGGAGGAGCATGAAACGGTCTGAAAAATAGGAGGAGCATGAAGCGGTGTTGAAAAACATGAATAGCCTGAAAAGGTGTGAAATGTATGAAGAGCTACAAATGGTGTCAAAAATATGATGAGCCTGATACGGTCTAAAAAATAGGAGGAGCATGAATGGGTGTTGAAAACATGAAGAGCATGAAAAGGTGTGAAAAATATGAAGAGCTTCAAATGGAGTCAAAAATATAAGGAGCATGAAACGGTCTGAAAAATAGGAGGAGCATGAAGTGGTGTTCAGAAACATGAAGAGCCTGAAAAGGTGTGAAATATATGAAGAGCTTCAAAAAGTGTCAAAAATACGAGGAGCATGAGACGGTATGAAAAATAGGAGGAGCATGAAGCGGTGTTGAAAAACCTGAAGAGCCTGAAAATGTGTGAAAAATACGAAGAGATTCAAAAGGTGTCAAAAATATGAGGCGCATGAATCGGTCTGAAAAATAGGAGGAGCAAGAAGCGGTGTTGAAAAACATGAAGAGCCTGAAAAGGTGTGAAAATATGAAGAGTTTCAAAAGGTGTCAAATTTATGAGGAGCACGAAATGGTCTGAAAAAAAAAGGAGGAGCATGAAGCGGTGTTGAAAAACATGAAGAGCTTGAAAAGTTGTCAAAAATATGAAGAGCTTCAAAAGGTGTCACAAATATGAGGATCAAGAAACTGTCTGAAAAATAGGAGGAGCATAAAGTGGTGTTCAAAAACATGAAGAGCATTAAAAGGCGTGATATATATGAAGAGCTTCAAAAGGTGTCAAAAATAGGAGGAGCATGAAACGGTCTGAGAATAGGAGGAACATGAAGCGCTGTTGAAAAACCTGAAGAGCCTGAAAAAGTGTGAAATATATGAACAGCTTCAAAAAGTGTCAAAAATATGAGGAGCATGAAACGGTCAGAAAAATAGGAGGAGCATGAAACGGTCTGAGAATAGGAGGAACATGAAGCAGTGTTGAAAAACCTGAAGAGCCTGAAAAGGTGTGAAAAATATGAAGAGCTTCAAAAGGTGTCAAAAACATGAGGAGCATTAAACGGCCTGAAAAATAGGAGGAGCATGAAACGGTCTGAAAAATAGCAGGAGCATGAATCGGTGTTGAAAAACATGAAGAGCATGAAAATGTGTGAAAAATATGAAGAGCTTCAAAAGGTGTCAAAAATTTGAGGAGCATGAAACGGCCTGAAAAATAGGAGGAGCATGAAGCCGTGTTCAAAAACATGAAGAGCCTGGAAAGGTGTGAAAAATATGAAGAGCTTCAAAAGGTGTGTAATATATGAGGAGCATGGAACGTTCTGAAAAATAGGAGGAGCATGAAGCGGTTTTGAAAAACATGAAGAGACTGAAAACGTGTGAAAAATATTAAGAGCTGCAAAAGGTGTGAAAAATATGGGGAGTATGGAACGTTCTGAAAAATAGGAGGAGCATGAAATGATGTTCAAAAACATGAAGAGCCTGAAATGGTGTGAAATATATGAAGAGCTTCAAAAGGTTTCAAAAATATGAGGAGCATGAAACGGTCTGAAAAAATCGGAGGAATATGAAACTGTGTTTCAAATCGTGAAGAGCCTGAAAAGGTGTGAAAAATATGAAGAGCTTCAAAAGAAGTGAAAAATATGAAGAGCTTCAAAAGCTGTCAAAAATGAAATGAGCATGAAACGGTCTGAAAAATAGGAGGAGCATGAATAGGTGTTCTAAAACATGAAGAGCCTGAACAGGTGTGAAACATATGAATAGCTTCCAAAGGTGTCAAAAATGAAATGAGAATGAAACGGTCTGAAAAATAGGAGGAGCATGAAGCGGTGTTCAAAAACATGAAGAGTCTGAAAAGGTGTGAAATATATGAAGAGCTTCAAAATGTGTCAAAAATGAGATGAGCATGAAACGGTCTGAAAAATAGGAGGAGCATGAAGTGGTGTTGAAAACATGAAGAGCCTAAAAAAGTGTGAAATATATGAAGAGCTTCAAAAGGTGTCAAAAATATGAGGAGCATGAAACGGTCAGAAAAATATGAGCATCATGAAGCGGTGTTGAAAAACATGAAGAGCTTGAAATGTGTGAAAAATATGAAGAGCTTCAAAAGGTGTGAAAAATATGAAGAGCTTCAAAAGCTGTCAAAAATGAGCTGATCATGAAACGGACTGAAAAATAGAAGAAGCATGAAGTGGTGTTGAAAACATGAAGAGCCTGAATACGTGTGAAAAATATGATGAGCTTCAAAAGGTGTCAAAAATACGAGGAGCATGAAACGGTCCGAAAAATAGGAGGATCATGAAGCGGTGTTGAAAAACATGAAGAGCCTGAACGGTGTGAAAAATATGAAGAGCTTCAAAAGGTGTCAAAAATAGGAGGAGCATGAAACGGCCTGAAAAATAGGAGGAGCATGAAACGGTCTGAAAAATAGGAGGAGCATGAAGCGGTGTTCAAAAAAATGAAGAGCATGAAAAGGTGTGAAAAATATGAAGAGTTTCAAAAGGTGTCAAAACTATGAGGAGCATAAAACGGCCTGAAAAATAGGAGGAGCATGAAACGGTCTGAAAAATAGGAGGAGCATGAAGCGGTGTTGAAAAACATGAAGAGACTGAAAAGTCGTGAAATATATGAAGAGCTTCAAAAGGTGTCAACAATAGGAGGAGCATGAAACGGTCTGAAAAATAGGAGGAATATGAAGCGGTGTTGAAAAACCTGAAGAACATGAAAAGGTGTGACAAATATGAAGAGTTTCAAAAGGTGTCAAAACTATGAAGAGCATGAAACGACCTGAAAAATAGGAGGAGCATGAAACGGTCTGAAAAATAGGAGGAGCATGAATGGGTGTTGAAAAACCTGAAGAGCCTGAAAAGGCGTGAAATATATGAAGAGCTTCAAAAGGTGTCAAAAATAGGAGGAGCATGAAACGGTCTGAAAAACAGGAGGAACATGAAGCGGTGTTGAAAAACCTGAAGAGCCTGAAAAAGTGTGAAATATATGAAGAGCTTCAAAAAGTGTCAAAAATAGGAGGAGCATGAAATGATCTGAAAAATAGGAGGAGCATGAAGTGGTGTTGAAAAACATGAATAGACTGAAAACGTGTGAAATATATGAAGAGGTACAAAAGGTGTCAAAAATATGAGGAGCATGAAACGGTCTAAAAAATAAGAGGAGCATGAAGCGGTTTTCAAATACATGAAAGGCCTGAAAAGGTGTGAAAAATATGAAGAGCTTCAAAAGGTGTCAAAAATATGAGGAGCACGAAACGTTCTGAAATATAGGAGGAGCATGAAGCCGTGTTCAAAAAGATGAAGAGCCTGAAAAGGTGTGAAAAATATGAAGAGCTTCAAAAGGTGTCAAAATATGAGGAGCATGAAATTCTGAAAAATAGGAGGAGCATGAAACTGTCTGAAAAATAGGAGGAGCATGAATCGGTGTTGAAAACATGAAGAGCATGAAAAGGTGTGAAAAAACTGAAGATTTTCAAAAGGTGTCAAAAATATGAGGAGCATGAAATTTTCTGAAAAAGAGGAGGAGCATGAAGTGGTGTTCAAAACATGAAGAGCCTGAAAAGGTGTGAAAAATACGTAGAGCTTCAAAACGTGTGAAAAATATGAGGAGCATGAAACGGTCTGAAAAATAGGAGGAGCTAGAAACGGTGTTCAAAAACATGAAGAGCTTGAAAAGGTGTGAAAAATATGAAGAGCTTCAAAAGGTGTGAAAAATATGAAGAGATTCAAAAGCTGTCAAAAAAGAGCTGAGCATGTAACGGTCTGAAAAATAGAAGAAGCATGAAATGGTGTTGAAAAACATGAAGAGCCTGAAAAGGTGTGAAAAATATGAAGAGCTTCAAGAGGTGTGAAATACATGAGGAGCATTAAACGGTGTGAAAAAGAGGATGAGCATGAAGCGTTGTTGAAAAACATGAAGAGCCTGAAAAGGTGTGAAAAATATGAAGAGCTTCAAGAGGTGTGAAATACATGAGGAGCATGAAACGGTCTGAAAAATAGGAGGAGCATGAAGCGGTGTTCAAAAAATGAAGAGCTTCAAAAGGTGTGAAAAATATGAAGAGCTTCGAAAGGTGTGAAAATATGAAGAGCTTCAACAGGTGTCAAAAATATGAGGAGCATGAAACGGTCTGAAAAATATGAGGAGCAAGAAGCGTTGTTGAAAAACATGAAGAACCTGAAAACGTGTGAAAAATATCACGAGCTTCAAAAGGTGTGAAAAATATAAAGAGCTTCAAAAGGTGTCAAAAATAGGAGGATCATGAAACGGTGTTCAAAAACATGAAGAGCCTGAAAAGCTGTGAAAAATATGAAGAGCATTAAAATGTGTGAAAAATATGAGGAGAATGAAACTGTGTTCAAAAACATGAAAATTCTGAAAAGGTGTGAAAAATATGAAGAGCTTCAAAACGTCTCAAAAACATGAGGAGCATGAAACAGTCTGAAAATAGAAGGAGCCTGAAGCGGTGTTCAAAAACATGAAGAGCCTGAAAAGGTGTGAATATTATGAAGAGCTTCAAAAGGTGTCAAAATATGAGGAGCATGATACGGTCTAAAAATAGGAGGAGCATGAAACGGTGTTGAAAACATGAAGAGCCTGAAAAGGTGTGAAAAATATGAAGAGCTTCAAAAGGTGTCAAAAATATGAAGAACATGAAACGGTGTTCAAAAACATGAAGAGCCTGAAAAGGTGTGAAAAATATGAAGAGCTTCAAAAGGTGTCAAAAATATGAGGAGCATGAAACGGTCTGAAAAATAGGAGGAGCATGAAATGGTGTTCAAAAACATGAAGACTTGGAAAGGTGTGAAAAATATGAAGATCTTCAGAAGGTGTCAAAAATATGAGGAGAATGAAACGGTCTGAAAAATAGTAGGAGCATGAAGTGGTGTTGAAAAACATGAAGAGCCTGAAAAGGTGTGAAAAATATGAAGAGCTTCAAAAGGTGTCAAAAATATCAGGAGCATGGAACGGTCTGAAAAATAGGAGGAGCATGAACCTGTGTTCAAAAACATGAAGAGCCAGAAAAGGTTTGAAAAATATGAAGAGCTTCAAAAGGTGTCAAAAATATGAGGAACATGAAACGGTTTAAAAAATAGAAGGAGCACGAAACGGTCTTCAAAAACATGAAGTGCCTGAAAAGGTGTGAAAAATATGAAGAGCTTCAAAAGGTGTCAAAAATATCAGGAGCATGGAACGGTCTGAAAAATAGGAGGAGCATGAAGTAGTATTGAAAAACAGAAAGAGCCTGAAAAGGTGTGATAAATATGAAGAGCTTCAAAAGGTGTCAAAAATATGAGGAGCATGAAACGGTTTAAAAAATAGAAGGAGCACGAAACGGTCTTCAAAAATATGAAGTGCCTGAAAAGGTGTGAAAAATATGAAGAGCTTCAAAAGGTGTCAAAAATATGAGGAGCATGAAACAGTGTTCAAAAACATGAAAAGCCTGAAAAGTTGTGAAATATATGAAGAGCTTCAAAGGTGTCAAAAATGTGAGTAGCATGAAACGGTCTGAAAAATAGGAGGAACATGAAGCGGTGTTGAAAAACATGAAGAACCTGAAAAGGTGTGAAGAATATGAAGAGCTTGAAAAGGTGTCAAAAATATGAGAAGCATGAACAGTCTGAAAAATAGGAGGAGCATGAAGTGGTGTTGAAAAACATGAAGAGTTTGAAAACGGTGTGAAACATATGAGTAGAATAAAACGGTCTGAAAAATAGGAGGAGCATTAAGTGGTGTAGAAAAACATGAAGAGCCTGAAAAGGTGTGAAAAATATGAAGAGCTTCAAAAGGTGTCAAAAATATGAGGAGCATGAAATGATCTGAAAAATAGGAAGAGCATGAAGCAGTGTTTAAAAATATGAAGAGCCTGAAAAGGTGTGAAAATTATAGAGAGCTTCAAAAGGTGTCAAAAATATGAGGAGCATGAAACGGTCTGAAATATATGTGGAGCATGAAGTGATGTTGAGAAACATGAAGAGCCTGATAAGGTGTGAAATATATGAAAAGCTTCAAAATGTGTCAAAAATATGAGGAGAATGAAACTGTCTGAAAAATAGGAGGAGCATGAAGCAGTTTTGAAAAACATGAAAAGACTGAAAGTGTGTGAAAAATATGAAGAGCTTCAAAAGGTGTCAAAAATATGAGGAGCATGAAACGGTCTGAAAAATAGGAAGAGCATGAAGTGGTGTTGAAAAACGTGAAGAGCCTATAAAGGTGTGAAAAATATGAAGAGCTTCCAAAGGTGTGAAAAATATGAGGAGCATTAATCGGGCTAAAAAATAGGAGGAGCGTGAAACGGTGTTCAAAAACATCAAGAGCCTGAAAAGGTGTGTAAAATATGAAGAGCTTCAAAAGATGTGAAATAAATGAGGAGCATTAAACGGTCTGAAAAATAGGAGAAGCATGAAGTAGTCTTGAAAAACATGAAGAGCCTGAAAAGGTGTGAAAAATATGAAGAGCTTCAAATCGTGTCAAAAATATGAGGAGTATGAAACAGTGTGAAAAATAGGAGGAGTATGAAGCGGTGTTGAAAAACATGAAGAGCGTAAAAAGGTGTGAAAAATATGAAGAGCATGAAAATGTGTGAAAAATATGAAGAGCATAAACTGTGTTCAAAAACATGAAGAGCCTGAAAAGGTGTGAAAAATATGAAGAGCTTCTAAACGTGTCAAAAATATGAGGAGCATGAAACCTTCTTAAAAATTGGAGGAGCATGAAGCGGTGTTCAAAAATCCAAAGAGCCTGAAAAGGTGTGAAAAATATGAAGAGCTTCAAAAGGTGTCAAAAATATGAGGAGCATGAAACGGTCTGAAATATAGGAGGAGCATGAAACGGTGTTGAATAACATGAAGAGCCTGAAAAGGTGTGAAAAATATGAAGAGCTTCAAAAAGTGTCAAAAATACGAGGAGCATGAAACAGTCTGAAAAATAGGAGGAGCATGAAACTGTGTTCAAAAACATGAAGAGCCTGAAAGGTGTCGAAAATATGAAGAGCTTCAAAATGTTTCAAAAATATGAGGAGCATGAAACGATCTGAATAATCGGAGGAGCATGAATGCGTGTTGAAAAACATGAAGAGCACGGAAAGGTGTGAAAAATATGAAGAGCTTCAAAACGTGTTAAAAATATGAGGACCATGAAACGTTCTGAAAAATAGGAGGAGCATGAAGCGTTGTTGAAAAACATGAAGAGCCTGAAAAGGTGTGAAATATATGAAGAGCTTCAAAAGGTGTAAAAAATATGAGGAGTTTGCAACGGTCTGAAAAATAAGAGGATCTGGTTTCCTCAGTGTGTATGCCCAGAACTGGAATTGCTGGGTCATATGGCAGTTCTATTTCCAGTTTTTTAAGAAATCTCTACACCGTTTTCCATAGCGGCTGTACTAGTGTGCATTCCCACCAACAGTATAAGAGGGTTCCCTTTTCTCCACTCCCTCTCCAGCATTTATTGCTTGTAGACTTTTGGATAGCAGCCATCCTGACTGGCATATAATGGTACCTCATTGTGGTTTTGATTTGCATTTCTCTAATAATGAGTGATGTTGAGCATCTTTTCATGTGTTTGTTATCCATCTGTATGTCTTCTTTGGAGAAATGTCTGTTTAGTTCTTTGGCTCATTTTTTATTGGGTCATTTATTTTTCTGGAATTGAGCTGCAGGATTTGCTTGTATATTTTTGAGATTAATCCTTTGTCTGTTTCTTCATTTGCTATTATTTTCTCCCAATCTGAGGGCTGTCTTTTCACCTTACTTATAGTTTCCTTTGTAGTGCAAAAGCTTTTAAGTTTCATTAGGTCCCATTTGTTTAGTTTTGCTTTTATTTCCATTATTCTGGGAGGTGGGTCATAGAGGATCTTGCTTTGATTTATGTCGGAGAGTGTTTTGCCTATCTTCTCCTCTAGGAGTTTTATAGTTTCTGGTCTTACATTTAGATTTTTAATCCATTTTGAGTTTATTTTTGTGTATGAAGTTAGAAAGTGTTCTATTTTCATTCTTTTACAAGTGGTTGACCAGTTTTCCCAGCACCACTTGTTAAAGAGGTTGTCTTTTTTCCATTGTATATCCTTGCCTCCTTTGTCAAAGATAATGTGTCCATAGGTTCGTCTAAAAGAGACACGTGCACCCCAATGTTCATCGCAGCACTGTTTATAATAGCCAGGACATGGAAGCAACCTAGATGCCCGTCAGCAGATGAATGGATAAGAAAGCTGTGGTACATATACACCATGGAATATTACTCAGCCATTAAAAAGAATTCATTTGAATCAGTCCTAATGAGATGGATGAAGCTTGAGCCCATTATACAGAGTGAAGTAAGCCAGAAAGATAAAGAACATTACAGCATACTGACACATGTATATGGAATTTAGAAAGGTGACAATGATAACCCTATATGCAGAACAGAAAAAGAGACACAGAAATACAGAACAGACTTTTGAACTTTGTGGGAGAATGTGAGGGTGGGATATTTCAAAAGAACAGCATGTATGCTATCTATGGTGAAACAGATCACCAGCCCAGGTAGGATGCACGAGACAAGTGTTCCGGCTTGGTGCACTGGGAAGACCCAGAGGAATCGGGTGGAGAGGGAGGTGGGAGGGGGAATCGGGACTGGGAATACATGTAAATCCATGGCTGATTCATATCAAAGTATGACAAAACCCACTGGAAAAAAAAAATAAAAATAATGAAAAAAAAATTAAAAAAATAACAATAAAAAAAAAATAAGAGGAGCAGGAAACGGTGTTCAAAAACATGAAGAGCCTGAAAAGGTGTGGAAATTATGAAGAGCTTCAAAAGGTGTCAAATATATGAGGAGCATGAAACGGTCTGAAAGATAGGAGGAGCATGAAGTGGTGTTGAGAAACATGAAAAGCCTGAAAAAGTTGAGAAACATATGAGGAGAATGAAACGGTCTGAAAAATAGGAGGAGCATGAAGTGGTGTAGAAAAACATGAAGACCCTGAAAAAATGTGAAAAATATGAAGAGCTTCAAAAGGTGTCAAAAATATGAGGACCATGAAACGGTCTGAAAAATATGAGGAGCAAGAAACTGTTTTCAAAAACATGAAGAGCATCAAAAGGTGTGAAAAGTATGAAGAGCTTCAAACTGTGTCAAAAATATGATGAGCATGAAACGGTCAGAAAAATAGGAGGAGCATGAAGTGGTGTTGAAAAACATGAAGAGCCTGAAAAGGTGTGAAAAATATGAAGAGCTTCAAAAGGTGTCAAAAAGATGAGGAGCATGAAACGGTCTGAAATAAAGGAGGAGAATGAAGCAGTGTTGAAAAACATGAAAAGCCTGAAAAGGTGTGAAAAATATGAAGAACTTCAAAAGGTGTCAAAAATATGAGGAGCATGAAACGGTCTGAAAAATAGGAGGAGCATGAAGTGGTGTTGAGAAACATGAAAAGCCTGAAAAAGTTGAGAAACATATGAGGAGAATGGAACGGTCTGAAAAATAGGAGGAGCATGAAGTGGTGTAGAAAAACATGAAGACCCTGAAAAAATGTGAAAAATATGAAGAGCTTCAAAAGGTGTCAAAAATATGAGGAGCTTGAAACGGTCTGAAATATAGGAGGAGCGTGAAAAGGTGTTAAAATATGAAGAGCTTAAAAAGGTGTGAAACATATGAGGAGCATGAAAAGGTCTGAAAAATAGTAGGAGCATGAAGCGGTGTTGAAAAACATGAAAAGCCTGAAAAGGTGTGAAAAATATGAAGAGCTTCAAAAGGTTTCAAAAATATGAGAGGCATGAACGGTCTGAAATATAGGGGGAGCATGAAGCGGTGTAGAAAAACATGAAGAACCTGAAAAGGTGTGGAAATTATGAAGAGCTTCAAAAGGTGTCAAATATATGAGGAGCATAAAACGGTCTGAAAAAAAGGAGGAGCATGAAATGGTGTTGAAAAACATGAAGAGCCTGAAAAGGTGTGTTAAATATGAAGAGTTTCAAAACGTGTCAAAATGATGAGGAGCATGAAACGGTCTCAAAAATAGGAGGAGCATGAAGCGGTGTTGAAAAATATGAAGAGCCTGAAAAGGTGTGAAAAATCTGAAGAGCTTCAAAAGGTGTCAAATATATGAGCAGCATGAAACGGTCTGAAAAATAGGAGGAGCATGAAGTGGTGTTGAAAACCATGAAGAGCCTGTAAGGTGTGAAAAATATGAAGAACTTCAAAACGTGTCAAAAATATAAGGAGCATGAAACGGCCTGAAAAATAGGAGGAGCATGAAGTGGTGTTGAAAAACGTGAGGAGCCTGAAAAGGTGTGAAAAATATGAAGAACTTCAAAAGGTGTCAAAAATATGAGCAGCATGAAACGGTCTGAAAAATAGGAGGAGGATGAAGTGGTGTTGAGAAACATGAAGAGCCTGAAAAAGGTGTGAAACATATGTGGAGCATGAAATGGTCTGAAAAATAGGAGGCTCATGAGACAGTGTTGAAATACATGAAAAGCCTGAAAAGGTGTGAAAAATATGAAGAGCTTCAAAGGATGTCAAAAATATGAGGAGCATGAAAAAGTCTGAAAAATAGGAAGAGAATGAAGCGGTGTAGAAAAACATGAAAAGCCTGAAAAGGTGTGAAAAATATAAAGAGCTTCAAAAGGTGTCAAAAAGATGAGGAGCATGAAACAGTCTGAAATAAAGGAGGAGAATGAAGCAGTGTTGAAAAACATGAAAAGCCTGAAAAGGTGTGAAAAATATGAAGAACTTCAAAAGGTGTCAAAAATATGAGGAGCATGAAAGGGTCTGAAAAGTAGGAGGAGCATGAAGTGGTGTTGAGAAACATGAAGAGCCTGAAAAAGTTGTGAAACATATGAGGAGAATGAAACGGTCTGAAAAATAGGAGGAGCATGAAATGGTGTAGAAAAACATGAAGACACAGAAAAAATGTGAAAAATATGAAGAGCTTCAAAAGGTGTCAAAAATATAAGGAGCATGAAATGGTCTGAAATTTAGGAGGAGCGTGAAAAGGTCTGAAAAATAGTAGAAGCATGAAGCGGTCTTGAAAAATATGAAAAGCCTGAAAAGGTGTGAAAAATATGAAGAGCTTCAAAAGGTGGCAAAAATATGAGGAGCATGAAAAGCTCTGAAAAATAGGAGGAGCAAGAAGCGGTGTAGAAAAACATGAAGAGCCTGAAAAGGTGTGAAATCTATGGAGAGCTTCAAAAGGTGTCAAAAATATGAGGCGCATGAAACGGTCTCAAATAAAGGAGGAGCATGAAGTTGTGTTGAAAAATATGAAGAGCCTGAAAAGGTGTGAAAAATATGAAGAGCTTCAAAAGGTGTCAAAAATATGTGGAGCAAGAAACGGTCTGAAAAATAGGAGGAGCATGACGTGGTGTTGAAATACATGAAGAGCCTGAAAAAGGTGTGAAGCATATGAGGAGCCTGAAACGGTCTGAAAGAGAGGAGGAGCATGAAACGGTGTTGAAAAACATGAGGAGCATGGAAAGGTGTGAAAAATATGAAGAGCTTCAAAAGTTGTCAAAAATATGAGGAGCATGAAACTGTCTGAAAAATAGGAGGAGCATGAAACCTTGTTGAAAAATATGAAGAGCCTGAAAAGGTGTGAAAAATATGAAGAGCTTCAAAAGATGTCAAAATATGAGGATCATGAAACGGTCTGAAAAAATGGAGGAACATGAAACGGTGTTCAAAAACATGAGGAGCCTGAAAAATTGTGAAAAATATGAAGAGCTTCAAAAGGTGTCAAAATGATGAGGACCGTGAAACGGTCTGAAAAATATGAGGAGCATGAAACGGTGTTCAAAAACATGAAAACCCTGAAAAGGTGTGAAATATATTAAGAGCTTCAAAAGGTGTCAAAAATATGAGGAGCATGAAACGGTCTGAAAAATATGAGGAGCATGAAACGGTGTTCAAAAACATGAAAACCCTGAAAAGGTGTGAAATATATGAAGAGCTTCAAAAGATGTCAAAAATAGGAGGAGCATGAAACGGTGTAGAAAAACATGAAGAGCCTGAAAAGTTGTGAAAAATAGGAAGAGCATCAAAATTTGTCAAAAATATGAGGAGCATGACACGGTCAGAAATATAGGAGGAGCATGAAGTGGTGTTGAATACATGAAGAACCTGAAAAGTTGTGAAAAATATGAAGAGCTTCAAAAGTTGTCAAATATATGAGGAGCATGAAACGGTCTGAAAATTAGGAGGAGGATGAAACGGTGTTCAAAACATGAAGAGCCTGAAATGTTTTGAAAAATGTGAAGAGCTTGAATAGGTGTCAAAAATATGAGGGGCATGAAACTGTCTGAAAAATAGGAGGAGCATGAAACGTTGTTCAAAAACATGAAGAGCCTGAAAAGGTTTGAAAAATGTGAAGAGCTTGAAAAGGTGTCAAAAATATGAGGGGCATGAAACGGTCTGAAAAAGAGGATGAGCAAGAAGCGGTGTTGAAAAACATGAAGAGCCTGAAAATGTGTGAAAAATATGAAGAGCTTCAAAAGGAGTCAAAATATGAGGAGCATGAAACGGTCTGAAAAATAGGAGGAGCATGACACTGTGTTGAAAACATGAAGAGCCTGAAAAGTTGTTAGAAATATGACGAGCTTCAAAAGATATCCAAAATATGAGGAGCATGAAACGGTTTGAAAAATAGAAGGAGCATGATGTGGTGTTGAAAACAAGAAGTGCATAAAATGTGTGAAAAATATGAAGAGCTTCAAAAGATATCAAATATATGAGGAGCATGTAACGGTCTGAAACTTAGGAGGAGCATGAGGTGGTGTTCAAAAACATGAAGAGCCTGAAAAGGTGTGAAAAATATGAAGAGCTTCAAAAGATGTCAAAAATATGAGGAGCCTGAAACGGTCTGAAAAATATGAGGAGCATGAATCGGTGTTCAAAAACATGAAGAGCCTGAAAAGCTGTGAAAAATATGAAGAGCATCAAGAGGTGACAAAATATGAGGAGCATGAAATGGTCTAAAAAATAGGAGAAGCATGAAACGGTGTTCAAAATCATGAAGAGCCTGAAAAAGTGTGAAAAATATGAAGAGCTTCAAAAGGTGTCAAAAATATGAGGAGCATGAAACGGTCTGAAAAATATGAGGAGAATAAAGCGGTGTTGAAAAACATGAAGAGCATGAAAAGGTGTGAAAAATATGAAGAGCTTCAAAAGGTGTCAAAAATATGAGGAGCATGAAGCAGTCTGAAAAATAGGAGGAGCAGAAGCAGATTTGAAAAACATGAAGAGCCTGAAAAGGTGTGATAATTATGAAGCGCTTCAAAAGGTGTCAAAATTATGGGGAGCATTAAACGGTCTGAAAAATAGGAGGAGCATGAAACTTTGTTGAAAAATATGAAGAGCCTGAAAAGGTGTGAAAAATATGAAGAGCTTCAAAAGGTGTGAAAAATATGAGGAGCATGAAACGGTTTAAAAAATAGGAGGAGCATGAAATGGTGTTCAAAAACATGAAGAGCATGAAAAGGTGTGAAAAATATGAAGAGCTTCAAAAGGTGTCAAAATCATGAGGACCATGAAACGGTCTGAAAAATAGGAGGAGCATGAAGCGGTGTTGAAAAACATGAAGAGCCTGAAAAGGTGTGAAATATATGAAGAGCTTCAAAAGGTGTAAAAAATATGAGGAACTTGAAACGGTCTGAAAAATAAGAGGATCTGGTTTCCTCAGTTTGTATGCCCAGAAGTGGGATTGCTGGGTCATACGGCAGTTCTATTTCCAGTTTTTTAAGAAATCTCCACACTGTTTTCCATAGGGGATGTACTAGTGTGCATTCCCACCAACAGTGTAAGAGGGTTCCCTTTTCTCCACACCATCTCCAGCATTTATTGCTTGTAGACTTTTGGATAGCAGCCATCCTGACTGGCATATAATGGTACCTCATTGTGGTTTTGATTTGCATTTCTCTAATAATGAGTGATGTTGAGCATCTTTTCATGTGTTTGTTAGCCATCTGTATGTCTTCTTTGGAGAAATGTCTGTTTAGTTCTTTGGCTCATTTTTTATTGGGTCATTTATTTTTCTGGAATTGAGCTGCAGGATTTGCTTGTATATTTTTGAGATTAATCCTTTGTCTGTTTCTTCATTTGCTATTATTTTCTCCCAATCTGAGGGCTGTCTTTTCACCTTACTTATAGTTTCCTTTGTAGTGCAAAAGCTTTTAAGTTTCATTAGGTCCCATTTGTTTAGTTTTGCTTTTATTTCCAATATTCTGGGAGGTGGGTCATAGAGGATCTTGCTTTGATTTATGTCGGAGAGTGTTTTGCCTATCTTCTCCTCTAGGAGTTTTATAGTTTCTGGTCTCACATTTAGATCTTTAATCCATTTTGAGTTTATTTTTGTGTATGGTGTTAGAAAGTGTTCTATTTTCATTCTTTTACAAGTGGTTGACCAGTTTTCCCAGCACCACTTGTTAAAGAGGTTGTCTTTTTTCCATTGTATATCCTTGCCTCCTTTGTCAAAGATAAGGTGTCCATAGGTTCGTCTGAAAGAGACACGTGCACCCCAATGTTCATCGCAGCACTGTTTATAATAGCCAGGACATGGAAGCAACCTAGATGCCCGTCAGCAGATGAATGGATAAGAAAGCTGTGGTACATATACACCATGGAATATTACTCAGCCATTAAAAAATTCATTTGAATCAGTCCTAATGAGATGGATGAAGCTGGAGCCCATTATACAGAGTGAAGTAAGCCAGAAAGATAAAGAACATTAGAGCATGCTGACACATGTATATGGAATTTAGAAAGGTGATAACGATAACCCTATATGCAGAACAGAAAAAGAGACACAGAAATACAGAACAGACTTTTGAACTTTGTGGGAGAATGTGAGGGTGGGATATTTCAAAAGAACAGCATGTATGCTATCTATGGTGAAACAGATCACCAGCCCAGGTAGGATGCATGAGACAAGTGCTCCGGCTTGGTGCACTGGGAAGACGGAGAGGAATCGGGTGGAGAGGGAGGTGGGAAGGGGGAATGGAATTGGGAATACATGTAAATCCATGGCTGATACATATCAATGTATGACAAAACCCACTGGGAAAAAAAAAATAAAAATAATAAAAAAAAAATTAAAAAAATAACAATAAAAAAAAATAAGAGGAGCATGAAATGGTGTTCAAAAACATGAAGAGCCTGAAAAGGTGTGGAAATTATGAAGAGCTTCAAAAGGTGTCAAATATATGAGGAGCATATAATGGGCTGAAAAAAGGGAGGACCATGAAGCGGTGTTCAAACACATGAAGAGGCTGAAAAGGTGTGAAAAATATGAAGAGCTTCAAAACGTGTGAAGTACATGAGGAGCATGAAGCGGTCTGAAAAATAGGAGGAGCATCAAGCGGTGTTCAAAAATATGAAGAGCCTGAAAAGGTGTGAAAAATATGAAGAGCTTCAAAAGGTGTGAAAAATAGGAGGAGCATGAAACGGGCTGAAAAATAGGAGTAGCATGAAGCGGTTATCAAAAACATGAAGAGCCTGAAAAGTTGTGAAAAATATGAAGAGCTTCAAAAGGTGTCAAAAATATGAGGAGCATGAAACGGTCTGAAAAAAGGGAGGACCATGAAGCGGTGTTCAAAAACATGAAGAGCCTGAAAAGGTGTGAAAAATATGAAGAGCTTCAAAAGGTGTGAAAAATATGAAGACATTCAAAAGGTGTCAAAAATTAGATTAGCATGAAAGGGTCTGAAAAATAGGAGGAGCATGAAGTGATGTTGAAAAACATGAAGAGCCAGAGAAGGTGTGAAATATATGAAGAGCTTCAAAAGGTGTGAAAAATATGAAGAGATTCAAAAGGTGTCAAAAATGAGATGAGCATGAAACGATCTGAAAAATAGGAGGAGCATGAAGTGGTGTTCAAAAACCTGAAGAGCCTGAAAAGGTGTGAAAAATATGAACAGCTTCCAAACGGGTCAAAAATATGAGGAGCATGAAACGGTCTGAAAAATAGAAGCAGCATGAAGCGGTTTTGAAATACATGAAGAGCCTGAAAACGTGTGAAAAATATGAAGAGCTTCAACAGGTGTGAAAAACATGAAGAACTTCAAAAGGTGTGAAATACATGAGGAACATTAAACGGTCTGAAAAGTAGGAGGAGCATGAAGAGGTGTTGAAAAACATGAGGAGACTGAAAAGGTGTGAAAAATATGAAGAGCTTCAAAAGGTGTGAAAAATATGAGGTGCATGAAACGGTCTGAAAAATAGGAGGAGCATGAAATGGTGATCAAAAACATGAAGATGCTGAAAAGGTGTGAAAAATATGAAGAGCTTCAAAAGGTGTGAAATACATGAGGAGCATGAAACTCTGAAAAAGAGGAGGAGCATGAAGCCGTGTTCAAAAACATGAAGAGCCTAAAAAGTTGTGAAAAATATGAAAAGATTCAAAAGGTGTCAAAAATGAGATGAGTATGAAACGGTCTGAAAAATAGGAGGATCATGAAACGGTGTTGAAAAACATGAAGAGCCTGAAAAGGTGTGAAAAATATTAAGAGCTCAAAAGCTGTGAAAAACATGAGGAGCATGAAACGGTCTGAAAAATAAAAGCAGCATGAAACGGTGTTGAAAAACATGAAGAGCCTGAAAAGGTGTGAAAAATATGAAGAGCTTCAAAAATATGAAAAATATGAAGAGCTTCAAAAGTTGTGAAATATATGAGGAGCATTAAACGGTCTGAAAAATAGGAGGAGCATGAAACGGTGATTAAAAACATGAAGAGCCTGAAAACGTGTGAAAAATATGAAGAGCTTTAAAAGGTGTGAAATACATGAGGAGCATGAAACGGGCTGAAAAATAG
The DNA here is from genome assembly GCF_033118175.1 of Dama dama. Taxonomy (NCBI): domain Eukaryota; kingdom Metazoa; phylum Chordata; class Mammalia; order Artiodactyla; family Cervidae; genus Dama; species Dama dama. The sequence goes on from NC_083709.1 coordinate 7,460,126, forward strand.
GAGGAGCATGAAGCTGTGTTCAAAAACATGAAGAGCCTGAAAACGTGTGAAAAATATGAAGAGCTTCAAAAGGTGTGAAATACATGAGGAGTATTAAACGGTCTGAAAAACAGGAGGAGTATGAAGCGGTGTTCAAAAAAAGGAAGAGCCTAAAAAGTTGTGAAAAATATGAAGAGTTTCAAAAGGTGTCAAAAATATGAGGAGCATGAAACGGTCTGAGAAATAGGAGGAGCATGAAGCGGTGTTCAAAAACATGAAAAGCCTTAAAAGGTGTGAAATATATGAAGAGCTTCAAAAGGTGTCAAAAATGAAATGAGCATCAAACGGTCTGAAATATAGGAGGAGCATGAAGTTTTGTTGAAAAAAAAGAAGAGACTGAAAAGGTGTGAAATATATGAAGAGCTTCAAAAGGTGTGAAATACATGAGGAGCATGAAACGGTCTGAAAATTAGGAGAAGCATGAAGTGGTGTTGAAAAACATGAATAGCCTGAAAAGGTGTGAAAAATATGAAGAGCTTCAAAAGGTGTGAAAAATATGAGGAGCATGAAGCGGTCTGAAAAATAGGAGGAGCATGAAGTGGTGTTGAAAAACATGAAGAGCCTGAAAAGGTGTGATAAATATGAAGAGTTTCAAAACGTGTCAAAAAGATGAGGAGCATGAAACGGTCTGAAAAATAGGAGGAGCATGAAACGGTCTGAAAAATAGGAGGAGCATGAAGTGATGTTGAAAAACCTGAAGAGCCTGAAAAGGTGTGAAAAATATGAAGAACTTCAAAAGGTGTCAAAAATATGAGCAGCATGAAACGGTCTGAAAAACAGGAGGAGCATGAAACGGTGTTCAAAAACATGAAGAGCCTGGAGAAGTGTGAAAAATATGAAGAGCTTCAAAAGGCGTCAAAAATATGAGGAGCATGAAACGGTCTGAAAAAAAGGAGGAGCATGAAGCGGTGTTGAAAAACATGAAGAGCCTGAAAAGGTGTGAATAATATGAAGTGCTTCAAAAGGTGTCAAAAATATGAGGAGCAGGAAACGGTCTGAAAAATAGTAGGAGCATGAAGCGGTGTTGAAAACATGAAGAGCCTGAAAAGGTGTGAAAAATATGAAGAGGATCAAAAGGTGTGAAAAATATGAGGAGCATGAAACGGTCTGAAAAATAGGAGGAGCATGAAACGGTTTGAAAAATAGGAGGAGCATGAATCGGTGTTCAAAAACATGAAGAGCCTGAAAAGGTGTGAAATATATGAAGAGCCTCAAAGGTGTCAAAAATATGAGGAGCAAGAAACGGTCTGAAAATAGGAGGAGCTTAAGCGGGTTGAAAAATATGAAGAGCCTGAAAAGATGTGAAAAATATGAAGAGCTTCAAAAGGTGTCAAATATATGAGGAGCATGAAACGGTCTGAAAAATTGGAGAAGCATGAAGTGGTGTTGAAAAATATGAAGAGCCTGAAAAGGTGCGAAAAATATGAAGAGCTTCAAAAGGTGTGAAACATATGAGGAGCATGAAACGGTCTGAAAATTAGGAGGATCATGAAACGGTGTTCAAAAATATGAAGAGCCTGAAAAGGTGTGAAAAATATGAAGAGCTTCAAAAGGTGTGAAAAATATGAGGAGCATGAAACGGTTTAAAAAATAGGAGGAGCATGAAATGCTGTTCAAAAACATGAAGAGCATGAAAAGGTGTGAAAAATATGAAGAGCTTCAAAAGGTGTCAAAATCATGAGGACCATGAAACGGTCTGAAAAATAGGAGGAGCATGAAGCGGTGTTGAAAAACATGAAGAGCCTGAAAAGGTGTGAAATATATGAAGAGCTTCAAAAGGTGTAAAAAATATGAGGAGCTTGAAACGGTCTGAAAAATAAGAGGATCTGGTTTCCTCAGTGTGTATGCCCAGAAGTGGGATTGCTGGGTCATACGGCAGTTCTATTTCCAGTTTTTTAAGAAATCTCCACACTGTTTTCCATGGGGGCTGTACTAGTGTGCATTCCCACCAACAGTGTAAGAGGGTTCCCTTTTCTCCACACCATCTCCAGCATTTATTGCTTGTAGACTTTTGGATAGCAGCCATCCTGACTGGCATATAATGGTACCTCATTGTGGTTTTGATTTGCATTTCTCTAATAATGAGTGATGTTGAGCATCTTTTCATGTGTTTGTTAGCCATCTGTATGTCTTCTTTGGAGAAATGTCTGTTTAGTTCTTTGGCTCATTTTTTATTGGGTCATTTATTTTTCTGGAATTGAGCTGCAGGATTTGTTTGTATATTTTTGAGATTAATCCTTTGTCTGTTTCTTCATTTGCTATTATTTTCTCCCAATCTGAGGGCTGTCTTTTCACCTTACTTATAGTTTCCTTTGTAGTGCAAAAGCTTTTAAGTTTCATTAGGTCCCATTTGTTTAGTTTTGCTTTTATTTCCAATATTCTGGGAGGTGAGTCATAGAGGATCTTGCTTTGATTTATGTCGGAGAGTGATTTGCCTATCTTCTCCTCTAGGAGTTTTATAGTTTCTGGTCTTACATTTAGATCTTTAATCCATTTTGAGTTTATTTTTGTGTATGGTGTTAGAAAGTGTTCTATTTTCATTCTTTTACAAGTGGTTGACCAGTTTTCCCAGCACCACTTGTTAAAGAGGTTGTCTTTTTTCCATTGTATATCCTTGCCTCCTTTGTCAAAGATAAGGTGTCCATAGGTTCATCTGAAAGAGACACGTGCACCCCAATGTTCATCGCAGCACTGTTTATAATAGCCAGGACATGGAAGCAACCTAGATGCCCATCAGCAGATGAATGGATAAGAAAGCTGTGGTACATATACACCATGGAATATTACTCAGCCATTAAAAAATTCATTTGAATCAGTCCTAATGAGATGGATGAAGCTGGAGCCCATTATACAGAGTGAAGTAAGCCAGAAAGATAAAGAACATTAGAGCATGCTGACACATGTATATGGAATTTAGAAAGGTGATAACGATAACCCTATATGCAGAACAGAAAAAGAGACACAGAAATACAGAACAGACTTTTGAACTTTGTGGGAGAATGTGAGGGTGGGATATTTCAAAAGAACAGCATGTATGCTATCTATGGTGAAACAGATCACCAGCCCAGGTAGGATGCATGAGACAAGTGCTCCAGCTTGGTGCACTGGGAAGACAGAGAGGAATCGGGTGGAGAGGGAGGTGGGAGGGGGGATTGGGATTGGGAATACATGTAAATCCATGGCTGATTCATATCAATGTATGACAAAACCCACTGGGAAAAAAAAATAAGAATAATAAAAAAAAATTTAAAAAAATAACAATAAAAAAAAAAAATTAGAGGAGCATGAAATGGTCTGAAAAATAGGAGGAGCATGAAGCGGTGTTGAAAAACATGAAGAGCCTGAAAAGGTGTGAAAAATATGAAGAGCTTCAAAATGTGTCAAAAATATGAGGATAATGAAACTGTCTGAAAAATAGGAGGAGCATGAAGGGGTGTTGAAAAACATGAAGAACCTGAAAAGGTGTCAAAAATATGAGGATAATGAAACGGTCTGAAAAATAGGAGGAGCAAGAAGTGGTGTTGAAAAACATGAAGAGCCTGAAAAGGTGTGAAAAATATGAAGAGCTTCAAACGGTGTGAAAAATATGAAGAGTTTCAAAAGGTGATAAAAATGAGATGAGCATGAAACGGTCTGAAAAATATGAGGAGCATGAAGCGGTGTTGGAAATCATGAAGAGTCTGAAAAGCTGTGAAATATATTAAGAGCTTCAAAAGGTGTCAAAAATATGAGGAGCATGAAACGGTCTGAAAAATAGGAGGAGCATGAAGCGGTGTTGAAAAACATGAAGAACCTGAAAAGGTGTCAAAACTATGAGGAGCATGAAACGGTCTGAAAAATAGGAGGAGTATGAAAAGGTGTTCAAATGCATGAAGAGCCTGAAAAGGTGTGAAAAATATGAAGAGCTTCAAAAGGTGTAAAATACATGAGGAACATGATACGGTCTGAAAAATAGGAGGAGCATGAAGCTCTGTTCAAAAACATGAAGAGCCTGAAAAGTTGTGAAAAATATGAAAAGCTTCAAAAGTTGTCAAAAATATGAGGAGCATGAAACATTCTGAAAAATAGGAGGATGATGAAGCGGTGTTCAAAATCATAAAGAGGCTGAAAAGGTGTGAAAAATATGAAGAGCTTCAAAACGTGTGAAGTACATGAGGAGAATGAAACGGTCTGAAAAATAGGAGGAGCATCAAGCGTTGTTCAAAAACATGAAGAGCCTGAAAAGGTGTGAAAAATATGAAAAGCTTCAAAAGGTGTGAAAAATATGAAGACCTTCTAAAGGTGTCAAAAATTAGATTAGCATGAAAGGGTCTGAAAAATAGGAGGAGCATGAAGAGATGTTGAAAAACATGAAGAGCCAGAGAAGGTATGAAATATATGAAGAGCTTCAAAAGGTGTGAAAAATATGAAGAGTTTCAAAAGCTGTCAAAAATGAGTTGAGCATGAAACGATCTGAAAAATAGGAGGAGCATGAAGTGGTGTTCAAAAACCTGAAGAGCCTGAAAAGGTGTGAAAAATATGAACAGCTTCCAAACGGGTGAAAAATATGAGGAGCATGAAACGGTCTGAAAAACAGAAGCAGCATGAAACGGTGTTGAAAAACATGAAGAGCATGAAAAGGTGTGAAAAATATGAAAAGCTTCAAAATGTGTGAAATACATGAGGAGCATTAAACGGTCTGAAAAATAAAAGCAGCATGAAACGGTGTTGAAAAATATGAAGAGCCTGAAAAGGAGTGAAAAATATGAAGATCTTCAAAAGGTGTGAAAAATATGATGAGCTTCAAAGGTGTCAAAAATGAGATGAGCATGAAACGGTCTGAAAAATAAGAGAAGCATGAAGTGGTGTTGAAAAACATGAAGAGCCTGAAAAGATGTGAAAAATATGAAGAGCTTCAAAAGGTGTGAAAAATATGAGGAGCATGAAACGGTCTGAAAAAGAGGAGGAGCATGAAACGGTGATCAAAAACATGAAGAGCCTGAAAGGGTGTGAAAAATATGAAGAGCTTCAAAAGGTGTGAAATACATGAGGAGCATTAAACTCTCTGAAAAATAGGAGGAGCTTGAAGCGGTGTTGAAAAACATGAAGAGTCTGAAAACATGTGAAAATATGAAGAGCTTCAAAAATATGAAAAATATGAAGAGCTTCAAAAGTTGTGAAAAATATGAAGAGCTTCAAAAGATGTCAAAAATTAGATGAGCATGAAAGGGTCTGAAAAATAGGAGGAGCATGAAGAGGCTTTGAAATTCATGAAGAGCCTGAAAAGTTGTGAAAAATATGAAGAGCTTCAAAACGTGTCAAAAATATGAGGAGCATGAAATGGTCTGAAAAGTAGGAGGAGCAAGAAGGGGTGTTGAAAAACAAGAAGAGCCTGGAATGGTGTGAAAAATACGAAGAGCTTCAAAAGATGTGGTAAAATATGAAGAGCTTCAAAAGGTGTCAAAAATGAGATGAGCATGAAACGGTCTGAAAAATAGGAGGAGCATGAAGCGGTGTTGAAAAACATGAAGAACCTGAAAAGCTGTGAAAAATATGAAGAGCTTCAAATGGTGTCAAAAATGTGAGGAGCATGAAACGGTCTGAAAAATAGGAGGAGCATGAAGCGGTGTTCAAAAACATGAAGAGTTTGATAAGGTGTGAAATATATGAAGAGTTTCAAAAGGTGTCAAAAATATGAGGAGCATGAAACGGTCTGAAAAATAGGAGTGTCATGAAACGGTGTTGAAAAACATGAAGACCCTGAAAAGGTGTGAAATATATGAAGAGCGTCAAAAGGTTTCAAAAAAATGAGGAGCTTGAAACGGTCTGAAAAATAGGTGGAGCATGAAGTGGTGTTCAGAAACATGAAGAGCCTGAAAAGGTGTGAAAAATATGAAGAGCTTCAAAAGGTGTCAAAAATTAGATGAGCATGAAAAGGTCTGCAAAATAGGAGGAACAAGAAGTAGTTTTGAAAAAAATGAAGAGGCTGAAAAGGTGTGAAAAATATGAAGAGCTTGAAAAGGTGTCAAAAATATGAGTAGCATGAAACGGTCTGAAAAATAGGAGGAGCATGAAGCGGTGTTCAAAAACATGAAGAGCCTGAAAACGTGTGAAAAATATGAAGAGCTTCAAAACGTGTCAAATATATAAGGAGCATGAAATGGTCTGAAAAATAGGAGGAGTAAGAAGGGGTGTTGAAAAACATGAAGAGCTTGAAATGGTGTGAAAAATATGAAGAGCTTCAAAAGGTGTGAAAAATATGAAGAGCTTCAAAGGTTTCAAAAATGAGATGAGCATGAAACGGTCTGAAAAATAGGAGTAGCATGAAGCTGTGTTCAAAAACATGTAGAGCCTGAAAACGTGTGAAAAATATGAAGATCTTCAAAAGGTGTGAAAAATATGAGGCTCATGAAACGGTCTGAAAAATAGAAGCAGCATGAAACGGTGTCGAAAAACATGAAGAGCCTGAAAGGTGTGAAAAATATGAAGAGCTTCAAAAGGTGTGAAAAATATGAGGAGCATGAAATGGTCTGAAAAATAGAATCAGCATGAAACGGTGTTGAAAAACATGAAGAGCATGAAAAGGTGTGAAAAATATGAAGAGCTTCAAAAGCTGTCAAAAATATGAAGAGCACGAAACGGTCTGAAAAATAGGAGGATCATGAAGCGGTGTTCAAAGACATGAAGAGCCTGAAAACGTGTGAAAAATATGAAGAGCTTCAAAAGGTGTCAAAAATATGAGGAGCATGAAACGGTGATCAAAAACATGAAGATGCTGAAAAGGTGTGAAAAATATGAAGAGCTTCAAAAGGTGTGAAATACATGAGGAGCATGAAACGGGCTGAAAAATAGGAGGAGCATGAATCTGTGTTCAAAAACATGAAGAGCCTGAAAAGGTGTGAAAAATATGAAGAGCTTCAAAAGGTGTCAAAAATATGAGGAGCATGAAACGGTCTGAAAAATAGGAGGAGCATGAAGCGGTGTTGAAAAACATGAAGAACCTGAAAAAGTGTGAAAAATATGAAGAGGTTCAAAAATGTGAAAAATATGAAGAGCTTCAAAAGGTGTGAAATATATGAAGAGCTTCAAAAGGTGTCAAAAATTAGATGAGCATGAAACGGTGTGAAAAATAGCAGGAGCATGAAGCGGTGTTCAAAACCATGAAAAGCCTGAAATGGTGTGAAAAATATGAAGAGCTTCAAAAGGTGTGAAATACATGAGGAGCATGAAACGGTCTGTAAATTAGGAGGAGCATGAAGCGGTGTTCAAAAACATAAAGAGCCCGAAAAGGTGTGAAAAATATGAAGAGCTTCAAAAGGTGTCAAAAATGAGATGAGCATGAAACGGTGTGAAAAATAGGAGGAGCATGAAGCGGTTTTGAAAATCATGAAGAGCTGGAAAATGTTTGAAATATATGAAGAGCTTCAAAATGTGTCAAAAATATGAGGAGCATGAAACGGTCTGAAAAATAGGGGAGTATGAAACGGTGTTCAAAAACATGAAGAGCCTGAAAAGGTGTGAAAAATATGAAGAGCTTCAGAAGGTGTGAAAAATATGAAGAGCTACAAAAGGTGTCACAATTTCGATGAGCATGAACGGTCTGAAAAATAGGAGGAGCATGAAGTGGTGTTGAAAAACACGAAGAGCCTGAAAAGGTGTGAAAAATATGAAGAGCTTCAAAATGTGTCAAAAATTTGAGGAGCATGAAACGGTCTGAAAAATAGGGGAGTATGAAACGGTGTTCAAAAACATGAAGAGCATGAAAAGGTGTGAAAAATATGAAGAGCTTCAAAATATGTGAAATACATGAGGATCATTAAACTCTCTGAAAAATAGGAGGAGCATAAAGTGGTGTTCAAAACCATGAAGAGCTTGAAAAGTTGTGAAAAATATGAAGAGCTTCAAAAGGAGTGAAAAATATGAGAGCATGAAACGGTCTGAAAATAGATGCTGCATGAAATGGTGTTGAAAAACATGAAGAGAGTGAAAAGGTGTGAAAAATATGAAGTGCTTCAAAAGGTGTGAAATACATGAGGACCATGAAACGAGCTGAAAAATAGAAGCATGAAGTGGTGTGGAAAAACATGAAGAGCCTGAAAAGGTGTGAAAAATATGAAAAGCTTCAAAAGGAGTGAAATACATTAGGAGCATGACACACTCTGAAAAATAGGAGGAGCATGAAGCGGTGTTCAAAAACATAAAGAGCCTAAAAAGTAGTGAAAAATATGAAAAGCTTCAAAAGGTGTCAAAAATGAGATGAGCATGAAACGGTCTGAAAAATAGGAGGATCATGAAACGGTGTTGAAAAACATGAAGATCCTGAAAAGGTGTGAAAAATATGAAGAGTTTCAAAAGGTGTCAAAAATATGAGGAGCATGAAACGGTCTGAAAAATAGATGCGGCATGAAATGGTGTTGAAAAACATGAAGAGCCTGAAAAGGTGTGAAAAATATGAAAAGCTTCAAAACGTGTCAAAAATATGAGGAGCATGAAACGGTCTGAAAAATAGGAGGAGCAAGAACCGGTGTTGAAAAAAATGAACAGCCTGAAAAAGTTTGAAATATATGAAGAGCTTCAAAAGGTGTGAAATTAAGGAGGAGCATGAAACGGTCTGAAAAATACGAGAAGCATGAAGTGGTGTGGAAACACATGAAGAACCTGAAAAGGTGTGAAAAATATGAAGAGTTTCAAAAGGTGTCAAAAATATGAAGAGCATGAAACAGTCTGAAAATTTGAAGGATCATGAGCGGTGTTCAAAACATGAGGAGCCTGAGAAGGTGTGAAAAATATGAAGAGCTTCAAATGGTGTCAAAAATATGAGAAGCATGAAACGATCTGAAAGATAGGAGGAGCATGAAACGGTGATCAGAAACATGAAAAGACTGAAAAGTTGTGAAAAATATGAAGAGCTTCAAAAGGTGTGAAATTCATGAGGAGCATGAAACGGTCTGAAAAATAGGAGAAGCATGAAGTGGTGTGGAAAAACATGAAGAGCCTGAAAAGGTATGAAAAATATGAAGAGCTTCAAAAGGTGTGAAATACATGAGGAGCGTGAAACTCTCTGAAAAATAGGAGGAGCATGAAGTGGTGTTCAAAAACATGAAGAGTCTGAAAAGGTGTGAAAAATATGAAGAGCTTCAAAAGGTTTCAAATTATGAGGAGCATGAAACGGTCTGATAAATAGGAGGAGCATGAAGTGCTGTTGAAAAACATGAAGAGCCAGAAAAGGTGTGAAATATATGAAGAGCTTCAAAAGTTGTTAAAAATATGAGGAGCAGGAAACGGTCTGAAAAATAGGAGCATGAAATGGTGACGAAAACCATGAAGAGCCTGAAAAGCTGTGAAAAATATGAAGAGCATCAAAAACTGTCAAAATATGAGGAGCATGAAACGGTGTTCAAAAACATGAAACGCCTGAAAAGGTGTGAAATATATGAACAGCTTCAAAATGTATCACAAATAGGAGGAGCATGAAACGGTCTGGAAAATAGGAGGAGCATGAAGCGGTGTTGAAAAACATGAAGAACCTGAAAAGCTGTGAAAAATATTAAGAGCTTCAAAAGGTGTCAAAAATATGAGGAGCATGAAAAAGTCTGGAAAATAGGAGGAGCATGAAACCGTGTTCAAAAACATGAAGAGCCTGAAAATGTGTAAGAAATATTAAGAGCTTCAAAAGATGTGAAATACATGAGGAGCATGAAAAGGTCTGAAAAATAGGAGGAGCATGGAGCGGTGTTGAAAAACATGAAGAGCCTGAAAAGGTGTGAAAAATATGAAGAGCTTCAAAAGGTGTCAAATATATGAGGAGAATGTTAAGATCTGAAAAAAAGGAGGAGCATGAAGCGGTGTTGAAAAACATGAAGAGCCTGAAAAGGTGTGAAAAATATGAAGAGCTTTAAAAGGTGTGAAAAATATGAGGAGCATGAAATGGTCTGAAAAATAGGAGAAGCATGAAGTGGTGTTGAAAAACATGAAGAGCCTGAAAAGGTGTGAAAAATATGAAGAGCTCAAAAAGTGTCAAATATATGAGGAGCATGAAACGGTCTGAAAAATAGGAGAAGCATGAAGTGGTGTTGAAAAACAGGAAGATCCTGAAAAGGTGGGAAATATATGAAGAGCTCAAAAAGTGTCAAATATATGAGGAGCATGAAACGGTCTGAAAAATAGGAGGAGCATGAAGTGGTGTTGAAAAACATGAAGAGCCAGAAAAGGTGTGAAATATATGAAGAGCTTCAAAAGGTGTCAACAATATGAGGAGCATGAAACGGTGTGAAAAATAGGAGGAGCATGAAATGGTGTTCAAAAACATGAAGAGCCTGAAAAGGTGTGAAATATATAAAGAGATTCAAAAGGTGTCAAAAATATGAGGAGCATGAAACGCTCTGAAAAATAGGAGGATCATGAAGTAGTGTTGAAAAATATGAAGAACCTGAAAAGGTGTGAAAAATATGAAGAGCTTCAAAAGGTGTCAAATTATGAAGATATTCAAAGGTGTCAAAAATATGAGGAGCATGAAACGGTCTGAAAAATAGGAGGAGCATGAAGTGGCATCGAAAAACATGAAGAGACTGAAAAGGTGTGAAATATATGAAGAGCATCAAAAGGTGTCAAAATTTTGAAGAGCTTCAAAATTGTCAAAATATGAGGAGCATGAAACGGTGTTCAAAAATATGGAAAGCAAGAAAAGCTGTGAAAAACATGAAGAGCTTCAAAAGGTGTCAAAAATATGAGGAGCATGAAACGGTCGGAAAAATAGGAGGAAAATGAAGCGGTGTTGAAAAACATGAAGAGCTTGAAAAGGTTTGAAAAATATGAAGAGCTTCAAAAGGTGTCAAAAATAGGAGGAGCATGAAGCGGTATGAAAAATAGGAGGAGCATGACCGGTGTTGAAAAACATGAAGAGCCTGAAAAGGTGTGTAAAATATGAAGAGTTTGAAAATGTGTCAAAAATATGAGGAGCAGGAAACCGTCTGAAAAATAGGAGCATGAAGTGGTGTTGAAAACCATGAAGAGCCTGAAAAGCTGTGAAAAATATGAAGAGCATCAAAGACTGTCAAAATATGAGGAGCATGAAACGGTGTTCAAAACCATGAAACGTCTGAAAAGGTGTGAAATATATGAACAGCTTCAAAATGTATCAAAAATAAGAGGAGCATGAAGCGGTGTTGAAAAACATGAAGAACCTGAAAAGGTGTGAAAAATATGAAGAGCTTCACATCGTGTCAAAATATGAGGAGCATGGAACGGTCTGAAAAATTGGAGGAGCATCAAGCAGTGTTGAAAACATGAAGAGCCTGAAAAGGTGTGAAATATATGAAGAGCTTCAAAAGGTGTCAAAAATATGAGGAGGATGAAACGGTTTGAAAAATAGGAGGAGCATGAAGCGGTGTTGAAAAACAAGAAGAGCCTGAAAAGGTGTGAAAAATATGAAGAGCTTCAAAAGGTGTCAAATATATGAGGAGCATGAAACGGTCTGAAAAATAGGAAGAGCATGAAGTGGTATTCAAAAACATGAAGAGCCTGAAAAGATGAGAAAAATATGAAGAGCTTCAAACGGTTGGAAATACATGAGGAGCATGAAACGGTGTTGAAAAACATGACGAGCCTGAAAATGTGGGTAAAATATGAAGAGCTTCAAAAGGTGTGACATACATGAGGAGCATGAAACGGTCTGAAAAATACAGGAGCATGAAGTAGAGTTTAAAAACATGAAGAGAATGAATAGGTGTGAAAAATATGAAGAGCTTCAAAAGGTGTCAAAATATGAGGAGGATGAAAGGGTTTGAAAGATAGGAGGAGCATGAATCGGTTTTGAAAAACATGAAGAGCCTGAAAATGTGTGAAAAATATGAAGATCTTAAAAACGTGTCAAAATATGAGGAGCATGAAACGGTCTGAAAATCAGGAGGATCATGAAGCCGTGTTGAAAAACATGGGGAGGCTGCAAAGGTGTGAAAAATATGAAGAGCTTCAAAAGGCTGGAAATACATGAGGAGCATGAAACGGTCTGCAAAATAGGAAGAGCATGAAGCGGTGTTGAAAAACATGAAGAGCCTGAAAAGGTGGATAAAATATGAAGAGCTTCAAAAGGTGTCAAAAATATGAGGAGCATGAAACGGTCTGAAAAATAGGAGAAGCATGAAGTGGTGTTGAAAACCATGAAGAGCCTGAAAACGTGTGACAAATATGAAGAGCTTCAAAAGGTGTGAAAAATATGAAGATCTTCAAAAGGTGATAAAAATGAGATGAGCATGAAACGGTCTGAAAAATATGAGGAGCTTGAAGCGGGGTTGGAAATCATGAAGAGTCTGAAAAGGTGTGAAATATATTAAGAGCTTCAAAAGGTGTCAAAAATATGAGGAGCATGAAACGGTCTGAAAAATCGGAGGAGCATGAAGCGGTGTTGAAAAACATGAAGAATCTGAAAAGGTGTGAAAAATATGAAGAGCTTCAAAGGGTGTCAAAACTATGAGGAGCATGAAACGGTCTGAAAAATAGGAGGAGCATGAAACCGTGTTCAAAAACATGAAGAGCCTGAAAAGTTGTGAAAAATATGAAGAGCTTCAAACGGTTGGAAATACATGAGGAGCATGAAACGGTGTTGAAAAACATGAAGAACATGAAAAGTTGTGAAAAACATGAAGAGCTTCAAAAGGTGTCAAAAATATGAGGAGCATGAACGTTCTGAAAAATAGGAGGAGCATCAAGCGGTGTTCAAAAACATGAAGAGCATGAAAAGGTGTGAAAAATATGAAAAGCTTCAAAAGGTGTCAAAAATATGAGGAGCATGAACCGGTCTGAAAAATAGGAGGAGCATGAAGCAGTGTTCGAAAACATGAATAGCATGAAAAGGTGTGAAAAATATGAAGAGCTTCAAAAGGTGTCAAAAATATGAGGAGCATGAAACGGTCTGAAAAATAGGAAGAGAATGAAGCGGTGTTGAAAAACATGAAAAGCCTGAAAAGGTGTGAAAAATATGAAGAGCTTCAAAATGTGTCAAAAATATGAGGAGCATGAAACGGTCTGAAAAATAGGAGGAGCATGAAACGGTCTGAAAAATGGGAGGAGCATGAAGCGCTGTTGAAAAACATGAAGAGCCTGAAAACGTGTGAAAAACATGAAGAGCTTAAAAGTTGTGAGAAATATGAAGAGCTTCAAAAGGTGTCAAAAATGAGACGAGCATGAAACGTCTGGAAAATAGGACGAGCATGAAGCGGTGTTGAAAACATGAAGAGCCAGAAAAGGTGTGAAAAATATGAAGAGCTTCAAAAAGTGTCAAAAATATGAAGAGCATGAAACGGTCTCAAAAATAGGAGGAGTATGAAGTGATGTTGAAAAACATGAAGAGCCTAAAAAGGTGTGAAAAATATGAAGAGCTTCAAAACGTGTCAAAAATATGAGGAGCATGAAACGGTCTGAAAAAGAGTAGGATCATGAAGCCGTTTTGAAAAACATGGGGAGCCTGAAAAGGTGTGAAAATATGAAGAGCTTCAAAAGGTGTAAAAATATGAGGAGCATGAAACGGTCTGAAAAATAGGAGGAGAATGAAACGGTGTTCAAAAACATGAAGAGCTTGAAAAGGTGTGAAAAATATGAAGAGCTTTAAAAGGTGTGAAATACATGAGGAGCATGAAACGATCTGAAAAATAGGAGGTGCATGAAACCGTGTTCAAAAACATGAAGAGCCTGAAAAGTTGTGAAAATATGAAGAGCTTCAAACGGTTGGAAAAACATGAGGAGCATGAAACCGTCTTGAAAAACATGACGAGCCTGAAAAGGTGGGTAAAATATGAAGAGCTTCAAAAGGTGTGACATACATGAGGAGCATGAATCGGTCTGAAAAATACAGGAGCATGAAGTAGAGTTTAAAAACATGAAGAGAATGAATAGGTGTGAAAAATATGAAGAGCTTCAAAAGGTGTCAAAATATGAGGAGGATGAAAGGGTTTGAAAGATAGGAGGAGCATGAATCGGTTTTGAAAAACATGAAGAGCCTGAAAATGTGTGAAAAATATGAAGATCTTAAAAACGTGTCAAAATATGAGGAGCATGAAACGGTCTGAAAATCAGGAGGATCATGAAGCCGTGTTGAAAAACATGGGGAGGCTGCAAAGGTGTGAAAAATATGAAGAGCTTCAAAAGGCTGGAAATACATGAGGAGCATGAAACGGTCTGGAAAATAGGAAGAGCATGAAGCGGTGTTGAAAAACATGAAGAGCCTGAAAAGGTGGATAAAATATGAAGAGCTTCAAAAGGTGTCAAAAATATGAGGAGCATGAAACGGTCTGAAAAATAGGAGAAGCATGAAGTGGTGTTGAAAACCATGAAGAGCCTGAAAACGTGTGACAAATATGAAGAGCTTCAAAAGGTGTGAAAAATATGAAGATCTTCAAAAGGTGATAAAAATGAGATGAGCATGAAACGGTCTGAAAAATATGAGGAGCTTGAAGCGGGGTTGGAAATCATGAAGAGTCTGAAAAGGTGTGAAATATATTAAGAGCTTCAAAAGGTGTCAAAAATATGAGGAGCATGAAACGGTCTGAAAAATCGGAGGAGCATGAAGCGGTGTTGAAAAACATGAAGAATCTGAAAAGGTGTGAAAAATATGAAGAGCTTCAAAGGGTGTCAAAAATATGAGGAGCATGAAACGGTCTGAAAAATCGGAGGAGCATGAAGCGGTGTTGAAAAACATGAAGAATCTGAAAAGGTGTGAAATATATTAAGAGCTTCAAAAGGTGTCAAAAATATGAGGAGCATGAAACGGTCTGAAAAATAGGAGGAGCATGAAGCGGTGTTGAAAAACACGAAGAGCCTGAAAATGTGTGAAAAATATGAAGAGCTTCAAAAGGTGTCAAAAATATGAGGAGCATCAAACCGTCTGAAAAATGGGAAAAGCATGAAGCGTTGTTGAAAAACATGAAGAGCCTGAAAAGGTGTGAGAAATATGAAGAGCTTCAAAAGGTGTCAAAAATATGACTAGCATGAAACGGTCTGCAAATAAGGAGGAGCATGAAGTGGTGTTGAAAAACATGAAGAGCCTGAAAAGGTGTGAAAAATATGAAAGCTTCAAAAGGTGTCAAATTTATGAGGAGCATGAAACGGTCTGAAAAATAGGAGGAGCATGAAGCGCTGTTGAAAATCATAAAGAGCCTGAAAAGTTGTGAAAAATATGACGAGCTTCAAAAGATGTGAAAAACATGAAGAGCTTCAAAAGGTGTCAAAATGAGATGAGCATGAAACGGTCTGAAAAATAGGAGGAGCATTAAGTCGTGTTGAAAAAAATGAAAAGTCTGAAAAGGTGTGAAAAATATGAAGAGCTTCAAAAGGTGTCAAAAATATGAGGAGCATGAAACGGTCTGAAAAATCGGAGGAGCATGAAGCGTTGTTGAAAAACATGAAGAGCCTGAAAATGTGTGAAAAATATGAAGAGCTTCAAAAGATGTCAAAAATATGAGCAGCATTAAACGGTCTGAAAAATAGGAGTAGCATGAAGCAGTGTTCAAAAACATGAAGAGCCTAAAAAGTTGTGAAAAATATGAAGAGCTTCAAACGGTTCGAAATACATGAGGAGCATGAAACGGTGTTGAAAAACATGAAGAGCCTGAAAATGTGTGAAAAATATGAAGAGCTTCAAAAGGTGTCAAAAATATGAAGAGCATGAAACAGTCTGAAAAATAGGAGAAGCATGAAGCGGTGTTGAAAAACATGAAGAACATGAAAAGGTGTGAAAAATATGAAGAGCTTCAAAAGGTGTCAAAAATATGAGGAGCATGAAACGGTCTGAAAAATAGGAGGAGCATGAAACGGTCTGAAAAATGGGAGGAGCATGAAGCGGGGTTGAAAAACAGGAAGAGCCTGAAAACGTGTGAAAAACAAGAAGAGCTTAAAAGTTGTGAGAAATATGAAGAGCTTCAAAAGGTGTAAAAAATGAGACGAGCATGAAACCGTCTGGAAAATAGGACGAGCATGAAGCGGTGTTGAAAACATGAAGTGCCATAAAAGGTGTGAAAAATATGAAGAGCTTCAAAAAGTGTCAAAAATATGAAGAGCATGAAACGGTCTGAAAAATAGGAGGAGTATGAAGTGATGTTGAAAAACATGAAGAGCCTAAAAAGGTGTGAAAAATATGAAGAGCTTCAAAACGTGTCAAAAATATGAGGAGCATGAAACGGTCTGAAAAAGAGTAGGATCATGAAGCCGTTTTGAAAAACATGTGGAGCCTGAAAAGGTGTGAAAATATGAAGAGCTTCAAACGGTTGGAAATACATGAGGAGCATGAAACCTTCTGAAAAACATGACGAGCCTGAAAAGGTGGGTAAAATATGAAGAGCTTCAAAAGGTGTGAAATACATGAGGAGCATGAATCGGTCTGAAAAATAGGAGGAGCATGAAGTAGTGTTTAAAAACATGAAGAGACTGAATAGGTGTGAAAAATATGAAGAGCTTCAAAAGGTGTCAAAATATGAGGAGGATGAAAGGGTTTGAAAGATAGGAGGAGCATGAATCGGTTTTGAAAAACATGAAGAGCCTGAAAATGTGTGAAAAATATGAAGATCTTAAAAACGTGTCAAAATATGAGGAGCATGAAACGGTCTGAAAAACAGGAGGATCATGAAGCCGTGTTGAAAAACATGGGGAGGCTGAAAAGGTGTGAAAAATATGAAGAGCTTCAAAAGGTTGGAAATACATGAGGAGCATGAAACGGTCTGGAAAATAGGAAGAGCATGAAGCGGTGTTGAAAAACATGAAGAGCCTGAAAAGGTGGATAAAATATGAAGAGCTTCAAAAGGTGTCAAAAATGGGAGGAGCATGAAACGGTCTGAAAAATAGGAGGAGTATGAAGTGATGTTGAAAAACATGAAGAGCCTAAAAAGGTGTGAAAAATATGAAGAGCTTCAAAACGTGTCAAAAATATGAGGAGCATGAAACGGTCTGAAAAAGAGTAGGATCATGAAGCCGTTTTGAAAAACATGGGGAGCCTGAAAAGGTGTGAAAATATGAAGAGCTTCAAAAGGTGTAAAAATATGAGAAGCATGAAACGGTCTGAAAAATAGGAGGAGAATGAAACGGTGTTCAAAAACATGAAGAGCCTGAAAAGGTGTGAAAAATATGAAGAGCTTTAACAGGTGTGAAATACATGAGGAGCATGAAACGGTCTGAAAAATAGGAGGAGCATGAAACCGTGTTCAAAAACATGAAGAGCCTGAAAAGTTGTGAAAATATGAAGAGCTTCAAACGGTTGGAAATACATGAGGAGCATGAAACCTTCTGAAAAACATGACGAGCCTGAAAAGGTGGGTAAAATATGAAGAGCTTCAAAAGGTGTGAAATACATGAGGAGCATGAATCGGTCTGAAAAATAGGAGGAGCATGAAGTAGTGTTTAAAAACATGAAGAGACTGAATAGGTGTGAAAAATATGAAGAGCTTCAAAAGGTGTCAAAATATGAGGAGGATGAAATGGTCTGAAACATAGGAGGAGCATGAATAGGTTTTGAAAAACATGAAGAGCCTGAAAATGTGTGAAAAATATGAAGATCTTAAAAACGTGTCAAAATATGAGGAGCATGAAACGGTCTGAAAAACAGGAGGATCATGAAGCCGTGTTGAAAAACATGGGGAGGCTGAAAAGGTGTGAAAAATATGAAGAGCTTCAAAAGGTTGGAAATACATGAGGAGCATGAAACGGTCTGGAAAATAGGAAGAGCATGAAGCGGTGTTGAAAAACATGAAGAGCCTGAAAAGGTGGATAAAATATGAAGAGCTTCAAAAGGTGTCAAAAATGTGAGAAGCATGAAACGGTCTGAAAAATAGGAGAAGCATCAAGTGGTGTTGAAAAGCATGAAGAGCCTGAAAACGTGTGAAAAATATGAAGAGCTTCAAAAGGTGTGGAAAATATGAAGAGCTTCAAAAGGTGATAAAAATGAGATGAGCCTGAAACGGTCTGAAAAATATGAGGAGCATGAAGCGGGGTTGGAAATCATGAAGAGTCTGAAAAGGTGTGAAATATATTAAGAGCTTCAAAAGGTGTCAAAAATATGAGGAGCATGAAACGGTCTGAAAAATAGGAGGAGCATGAAGCGGTGTTGAAAAACACGAAGAGCCTGAAAATGTGTGAAAAATATGAAGAGCTTCAAAAGGTATCAAAAATATGAGGAGCATCAAACCGTCTGAAAATTGGGAAGAGCATGAAGCGTTGTTGAAAAACATGAAGAGCCTGAAAAGGTGTGAGAAATATGAAGAGCTTCAAAAGGTGTCAAAAATATGACTAGCATGAAACGGTCTGCAAATAAGGAGGAGCATGAAGTGGTGTTGAAAAACATGAAGAGCCTGAAAAGGTGTGAAAAATATGAAAGCTTCAAAAGGTGTCAAAAATATGAGGAGCATGAAACGGTCTGAAAAATAGGAGGAGCATGAAGCGCTGTTGAAAATCATAAAGAGCCTGAAAAGTTGTGAAAAATATGACGAGCTTCAAAAGATGTGAAAAACATGAAGAGCTTCAAAAGGTGTCAAAATGAGATGAGCATGAAACGGTCTGAAAAATAGGAGGAGCATTAAGTCGTGTTGAAAAAAATGAAAAGTCTGAAAAGGTGTGAAAAATATGAAGAGCTTCAAAAGGTGTCAAAAATATGAGGAGCATGAAACGGTCTGAAAAATCGGAGGAGCATGAAGCGTTGTTGAAAAACATGAAGAGCCTGAAAATGTGTGAAAAATATGAAGAGCTTCAAAAGATGTCAAAAATATGAGCAGCATTAAACGGTCTGAAAAATAGGAGTAGCATGAAGCAGTGTTCAAAAACATGAAGAGCCTAAAAAGTTGTGAAAAATATGAAGAGCTTCAAACGGTTGGAAATACATGAGGAGCATGAAACGGTGTTGAAAAACATGAAGAGCCTGAAAATGTGTGAAAAATATGAAGAGCTTCAAAAGGTGTCAAAAATATGAAGAGCATGAAACAGTCTGAAAAAGAGGAGAAGCATGAAGCGGTGTTGAAAAACATGAAGAACATGAAAAGGTGTGAAAAATATGAAGAGCTTCAAAAGGTGTCAAAAATATGAGGAGCATGAAACGGTCTGAAAAATAGGAGGAGCATGAAACGGTCTGAAAAATGGGAGGAGCATGAAGCGGGGTTGAAAAACAGGAAGAGCCTGAAAACGTGTGAAAAACAAGAAGAGCTTAAAAGTTGTGAGAAATATGAAGAGCTTCAAAAGGTGTAAAAAATGAGACGAGCATGAAACCGTCTGGAAAATAGGACGAGCATGAAGCGGTGTTGAAAACATGAAGTGCCATAAAAGGTGTGAAAAATATGAAGAGCTTCAAAAAGTGTCAAAAATATGAAGAGCATGAAACGGTCTGAAAAATAGGAGGAGTATGAAGTGATGTTGAAAAACATGAAGAGCCTAAAAAGGTGTGAAAAATATGAAGAGCTTCAAAACGTGTCAAAAATATGAGGAGCATGAAACGGTCTGAAAAAGAGTAGGATCATGAAGCCGTTTTGAAAAACATGTGGAGCCTGAAAAGGTGTGAAAATATGAAGAGCTTCAAAAGGTGTAAAAATATGAGGAGCATGAAACGGTCTGAAAAATAGGAGGAGAATGAAACGGTGTTCAAAAACATGAAGAGCCTGAAAAGGTGTGAAAAATATGAAGAGCTTTAACAGGTGTGAAATACATGAGGAGCATGAAACGGTCTGAAAAATAGGAGGAGCATGAAACCGTGTTCAAAAACATGAAGAGCCTGAAAAGTTGTGAAAATATGAAGAGCTTCAAACGGTTGGAAATACATGAGGAGCATGAAACCTTCTGAAAAACATGACGAGCCTGAAAAGGTGGGTAAAATATGAAGAGCTTCAAAAGGTGTGAAATACATAAGGAGCATGAATCGGTCTGAAAAATAGGAGGAGCATGAAGTAGTGTTTAAAAACATGAAGAGACTGAATAGGTGTGAAAAATATGAAGAGCTTCAAAAGGTGTCAAAATATGAGGAGGATGAAAGGGTTTGAAAGATAGGAGGAGCATGAATCGGTTTTGAAAAACATGAAGAGCCTGAAAATGTGTGAAAAATATGAAGATCTTAAAAACGTGTCAAAATATGAGGAGCATGAAACGGTCTGAAAAACAGGAGGATCATGAAGCCGTGTTGAAAAACATGGGGAGGCTGAAAAGGTGTGAAAAATATGAAGAGCTTCAAAAGGTTGGAAATACATGAGGAGCATGAAACGGTCTGGAAAATAGGAAGAGCATGAAGCGGTGTTGAAAAACATGAAGATCCTGAAAAGGTGGATAAAAAATGAAGAGCTTCAAAATGTGTCAAAAATGTGAGGAGCATGAAACGGTCTGAAAAATAGGAGGAGTATGAAGTGATGTTGAAAAACATGAAGAGCCTAAAAAGGTGTGAAAAATATGAAGAGCTTCTAAACGTGTCAAAAATATGAGGAGCATGAAACGGTCTGAAAAAGAGCAGGATCATGAAGCCGTTTTGAAAAACATGGGGAGCCTGAAAAGGTGTGAAAATATGAAGAGCTTCAAAAGGTGTAAAAATATGAGGAGCATGAAACGGTCTGAAAAATAGGAGGAGAATGAAACGGTGTTCAAAAACATGAAGAGCCTGAAAAGGTGTGAAAAATATGAAGAGCTTTAACAGGTGTGAAATACATGAGGAGCATGAAACGGTCTGAAAAATAGGAGGAGCATGAAACCGTTTTCAAAAACATGAAGAGCCTGAAAAGTTGTGAAAATATGAAGAGCTTCAAACGGTTGGAAATACATGAGGAGCATGAAACCTTCTGAAAAACATGACGAGCCTGAAAAGGTGGGTAAAATATGAAGAGCTTCAAAAGGTGTGAAATACATGAGGAGCATGAATCGGTCTGAAAAATAGGAGGAGCATGAAGTAGTGTTTAAAAACATGAAGAGACTGAATAGGTGTGAAAAATATGAAGAGCTTCAAAAGGTGTCAAAATATGAGGAGGATGAAATGGTCTGAAACATAGGAGGAGCATGAATAGGTTTTGAAAAACATGAAGAGCCTGAAAATGTGTGAAAAATATGAAGATCTTAAAAACGTGTCAAAATATGAGGAGCATGAAATGGTCTGAAAAACAGGAGGATCATGAAGCCGTGTTGAAAAACATGGGGAGGCTGAAAAGGTGTGAAAAATATGAAGAGCTTCAAAAGGTTGGAAATAAATTAGGAGCATGAAACGGTCTGGAAAATAGGAAGAGCATGAAGCGGTGTTGAAAAACCTGAAGAGCCTGAAAATGTGTGAAAAATATGAAGAGCTTCAAAAGGTGTCAAAAATATGAAGAGCATGAAATGGTCTGAAAAATAGGAGAAGCATGAAGCGGTGTTGAAAAACATGAAGAACATGAAAAGGTGTGAAAAATATGAAGAGCTTCAAAAGGTGTCAAAAATATGAGGAGCATGAACCGGTCTGAAAAAAAGGGGGAGCATGAAGCGGTGTTCAAAAACATGAAGAGCATAAAAAGGTGTGAAAAATATGAAGAGCTTCAAAAGGTGTCAAAAATATGAGGAGCATGAACCGGTCTGAAAAATAGGAGGAGCATGAAGCAGTGTTCGAAAACATGAATAGCATGAAAAGGTGTGAAAAATATGAAGAGCTTCAAAAGGTGTCAAAAATATGAGGAGCATGAAACGGTCTGAAAAATAGGAAGAGAATGAAGCGGTGTTGAAAAACATGAAAAGCCTGAAAAGGTGTGAAAAATATGAAGAGCTTCAAA
Organism: Dama dama; assembly: GCF_033118175.1. Lineage (NCBI taxonomy): Eukaryota > Metazoa > Chordata > Mammalia > Artiodactyla > Cervidae > Dama > Dama dama. Next base: position 7,481,881 of record NC_083709.1, read on the forward strand.
AGGTGTCAAAAATATGAGGAGCATGAAACGGTCTGAAAAATAGGAGGAGCATGAAACGGTCTGAAAAATGGGAGGAGCATGAAGAGGTGTTGAAAACATGAAGAGCCAGAAAAGGTGTGAAAAACATGAAGAGCTTAAAAGTTGTGAGAAATATCAAGAGCTTCAAAAGGTGTCAAAAATGAGACGAGCATGAAACGGTCTGGAAAATAGGACGAGCATGAAGCGCTGTTGAAAACATGAAGAGCCAGAAAAGGTGTGAAAAATATGAAGAGCTTCAAAAAGTGTCAAAAATATGAAGAGCATGAAACGGTCTGAAAAATAGGAGGAGTATGAAGTGATGTTGAAAAACATGAAGAGCCTAAAAAGGTGTGAAAATATGAAGAGCTTCAAACGGTTGGAAATACATGAGGAGCATGAAACCTTCTTGAAAAACATGACGAGCCTGAAAAGGTGGTAAAATATGAAGAGCTTCAAAAGGTGTCAAAATATGAGGAGGATGAAACGGTCTGAAACATAGGAGGAGCATGAACAGGTTTTGAAAAACATGAAGAGCCTGAAAACGTGTGAAAAATATGAAGATCTTAAAAACGTGTCAAAATATGAGGAGCATGAAACGGTCTGAAAAACAGGAGGATCATGAAGCCGTGTTGAAAAACATGGGGAGGCTGCAAATGTGTGAAAAATATGAAGAGCTTCAAAAGGTTGGAAATACATGAGGAGCATGAAAAGGTCTGAAAAATAGGAGGAGCATGAAGCGGTGTTGAAAAACATGAAGAGCCTGAAAAGGTGTGAAAAATATGAAGAGCTTCAAAAGGTGTCAAATATATGAGGAGAATGTTAAGATCTGAAAAATAGGAGGAGCATGAAGGGGTGTTGAAAAACATGAAGAGCCTGAAAAGGTGTGAAAAAATATGAAGAGCTTCAAAAGGTGTGAAATATATGAGGAGCATGAAATGGTCTGAAAAATAGGAGCATGAAGTGGTGTTGAAAACCATGAAGAGCCTCAAAAGCTGTAAAAAATATGAAGAGCATCAAAAACTGTCAAAATATGAGGAGCATGAAACGGTGTTCAAAATCATGAAACGTCTGAAAAGGTGTGAAATATATGAACAGCTTCAAAATGTATCAAAAATAAGAGGAGCATGAAGCGGTGTTGAAAAACATGAAGAGCTTGAAAAGGTGTGAAAAATATGAAGAGCTTCAAAAGGTGTGAAAAATATGAGGAGCATGAAACGGTCTGAAAAATAGGAGAAGCATGAAGCGGTGTTGAAAAACATGAAGAGCCTGAAAAGGTGTGAAAAATATGAAGAGCTTCAAAAGGTGTGAAAAATATGAGGAGCATGAAACGGTCTGAAAATTAGGAGGAGCATGAAGCTTTGTTGAAAAACAGGAAGAGCATGAAAAGGTGGGAAATATATGAAGAGCTTCAAAAGGTGTCAAAAGTATGAGGAGCATGAAACGGTCTGAAAAATAGGAGGAGCATGAAGTGGTGTTGAAAAACATGAAGAGCCAGAAAAGGTGTGAAATATATGAAGAGCTTCAAAAGGTGTCAACAATATGAGGAGCATGAAACGGTCTGAAAAATAGGAGGAGCATGAAACGGTGTTCAAAAACATGAAGAGCCTGAAAAGGTGTGAAATATATGAACAGCTTCAAAAGGTATCACAAATAGGAGGAGCATGAAGTGGTGTTGAAAAACATGAAGACCCTGAAAAGGTGTGAAATATATGAAGAGCTTCAAAAGGTGTCAAATATAGAGGGGGCATGAAACTATCTGAAAAATAGGAGGAGCATGAAGCGGTGTTGAAAAACATTAGGAACCTGAAAAGGTTTGAAAAATATGAAGAGCTTCAAAAGGTGTCATAAATAAGAGGAGCATGAAACGGTCTGAAAAAAAGGAGGAGCATGAAGTGGTGTTGAAAAACATAAAGAGCCTGAAAAGGTGTGCAAAATATGAAGAGCTTCAAAAGGTGTCAAAAATATGAGGAGCATGGAACGATCTGAAAAAAGGAAGAGCAGGAAGCGGTGCGGAAAAACATGAAGAGCCTGAAAAGGTGTGAAAAATATGAAGACCTTCAAAAGGTGTTAAAAAGAGGAGGCACATGAAACTGTCTGAAAAATACGAGGAGCATGAAGCGGTGTGGAAAAACATGAAGAGCCTGAAAAAGTGTGTAAAATATGAAGAGCTTCAAAAGGTGTCAAAAATATGAAGAGCTTCAAAAGGTGTCAAAAATATGAGGAGCATGTAACGGTCTGAATAATAGGAGGAGCATCAAGCGGTGTTCAAAATCATGAAGAGCATTAAAAGGTGTGAAAAATATGACGAGCTTCAAAAGGTGTCAAAAATATGAGGAGCATGAAACGATCTGAAAAATAGGAGCAGCATGAAACGGTGCGCAAAAACATGAAGAGCCTGAAAAGGTGTGAACAATATGAAGAGCTTCAAAATGTTTCAAAAATATGAGGAGCATGAAACGGTCTGAAAAATAGGAGGAGCAAGAAGCGGTGTTGAAATACATGAAGAGCCTGAAAACGTTTGAAAAATATGAAGAGCTTCAAAAGGTGTGGAAAATATGAAGAGCTTCAAAATGTGTCAAAAATAAGAGGAGCATGAAACGGTCTGAAAAGTAGGAGGAGCATGAAGTGGTGATGAAAAACATGAAGAGCCTGAAAATGTGTGAAATATATGAAGAGCTTCAAAAGGTGTCAGAAATGAGAGGAGCATGAAACGGTCTGAAAAATAGGAGGAGCATGAAGTGGTGTTGAAAAACATGAAGAGCCTGAAAAGGTGTGAAAAATATGAAGAGCTTCAAAAGTTGTCAGAAATGATAGAAACATGAAACGGTCTGAAAAATAGGATGAGCAAGAAGGGGTGTTGAAAAACATGAAGGGCCTGAAAACGTTTGAGAAATATGAAGAGATTCAAAAGGTGTGAAATATATGAAGAGCTTCAAAAGGTGTGAAATGCATGAGGAGCAGGAAACAGTCTGAAAAATAGGAGGAGCATGAAGCGGTGTTGAAAAACATGAAGAGCCTGAAAAGCTGTGAAAAATATTAAGAGCTTCAAAAGGTGTCAAAAATATGAGGAGCATGAAACGGTCTGGAAAATAGGAGGAGCATGAAACCGTGTTCAAAAACATGAAGAGCCTGAAAATGTGTAAGAAATATTAAGAGCTTCAAAAGATGTGAAATACATGAGGAGCATGAAAAGGTCTGAAAAATAGGAGGAGCATGAAGCGGTGTTGAAAAACATGAAGAGCCTGAAAAGGTGTGAAAAATATGAAGAGCTTCAAAAGGTGTCAAATATATGAGGAGAATGTTAAGCTCTGAAAAATAGGAGGAGCATGAAGGGGTGTTGAAAAACATGAAGAGCCTGAAAAGGTGTGAAAAATATGAAGAGCTTCAAAAGGTGTGAAAAATATGAGGAGCATGAAACGGTCTGAAAAATAGGAGCCTGAAGTGGTGTTGAAAACCATGAAGAGCCTGAATAGCTGTAAAAAATATGAAGAGCATCAAAAACTGTCAAAATATGAGGAGCATGAAACAGTGTTCAAAAACATGAAACGTCTGAAAAGGTGTGAAATATATGAACAGCTTCAAAATGTATCAAAAAGAAGAGGAGCATGAAGCGGTGTTGAAAAACATGAAGAGCCTGAAAAGGTGTGAAAAATATGAAGAGCTTCAAAAGGTGTGAAAAATATGAGGAGCATGAAACGGTCTGAAAAATAGGAGAAGCATGAAGCGGTGTTGAAAAACATGAAGAGCCTGAAAAGGTGTGAAAAATATGAAGAGCTTCAAAAGGTGTGAAAAATATGAGGAGCATGAAACGGTCTGAAAATTAGGAGGAGCATGAAGCTTTGTTGAAAAACAGGAAGAGCATGAAAAGGTGGGAAATATATGAAGAGCTTCAAAAGGTGTCAAAAGTATGAGGAGCATGAAACGGTCTGAAAAATAGGAGGAGCATGAAGTGGTGTTGAAAAACATGAAGAGCCAGAAAAGGTGTGAAATATATGAAGAGCTTCAAAAGGTGTCAACAATATGAGGAGCATGAAACGGTCTGAAAAATAGGAGGAGCATGAAACGGTGTTCAAAAACATGAAGAGCCTGAAAAGGTGTGAAATATATGAACAGCTTCAAAAGGTATCACAAATAGGAGGAGCATGAAGCGGTGTTGAAAAACATGAAGACCCTGAAAAGGTGTGAAATATATGAAGAGCTTCAAAAGGTGTCAAATATAGAGGGGGCATGAAACTATCTGAAAAATAGGAGGAGCATGAAGCGGTGTTGAAAAACATTAGGAACCTGAAAAGGTTTGAAAAATATGAAGAGCTTCAAAAGGTGTCATAAATAAGAGGAGCATGAAACGGTCTGAAAAAAAGGAGGAGCATGAAGTGGTGTTGAAAAACATAAAGAGCCTGAAAAGGTGTGCAAAATATGAAGAGCTTCAAAAGGTGTCAAAAATATGAGGAGCATGGAACGATCTGAAAAAAAGGAAGAGCAGGAAGCGGTGCGGAAAAACATGAAGAGCCTGAAAAGGTGTGAAAAATATGAAGACCTTCAAAAGGTGTTAAAAAGAGGAGGCACATGAAACTGTCTGAAAAATACGAGGAGCATGAAGCGGTGTGGAAAAACATGATGAGCCTGAAAAAGTGTGTAAAATATGAAGAGCTTCAAAAGGTGTAAAAATATGAAGAGCTTCAAAAGGTGTCAAAAATATGAGGAGCATGTAACGGTCTGAATAATAGGAGGAGCATCAAGCGGTGTTCAAAATCATGAAGAGCCTGAAAAGCTGTGAAAAATATTAAGAGCTTCAAAAGGTGTCAAAAATATGAGGAGCATGAAACGGTCTGGAAAATAGGAGGAGCATGAAACCGTGTTCAAAAACATGAAGAGCCTGAAAATGTGTAAGAAATATTAAGAGCTTCAAAAGATGTGAAATACATGAGGAGCATGAAAAGGTCTGAAAAATAGGAGGAGCATGAAGCGGTGTTGAAAAACATGAAGAGCCTGAAAAGGTGTGAAAAATATGAAGAGCTTCAAAAGGTGTCAAATATATGAGGAGAATGTTAAGCTCTGAAAAATAGGAGGAGCATGAAGGGGTGTTGAAAAACATGAAGAGCCTGAAAAGGTGTGAAAAATATGAAGAGCTTCAAAAGGTGTGAAAAATATGAGGAGCATGAAACGGTCTGAAAAATAGGAGCCTGAAGTGGTGTTGAAAACCATGAAGAGCCTGAATAGCTGTAAAAAATATGAAGAGCATCAAAAACTGTCAAAATATGAGGAGCATGAAACAGTGTTCAAAAACATGAAACGTCTGAAAAGGTGTGAAATATATGAACAGCTTCAAAATGTATCAAAAAGAAGAGGAGCATGAAGCGGTGTTGAAAAACATGAAGAGCCTGAAAAGGTGTGAAAAATATGAAGAGCTTCAAAAGGTGTGAAAAATATGAGGAGCATGAAACGGTCTGAAAAATAGGAGAAGCATGAAGCGGTGTTGAAAAACATGAAGAGCCTGAAAAGGTGTGAAAAATATGAAGAGCTTCAAAAGGTGTGAAAAATATGAGGAGCATGAAACGGTCTGAAAATTAGGAGGAGCATGAAGCTTTGTTGAAAAACAGGAAGAGCATGAAAAGGTGGGAAATATATGAAGAGCTTCAAAAGGTGTCAAAAGTATGAGGAGCATGAAACGGTCTGAAAAATAGGAGGAGCATGAAGTGGTGTTGAAAAACATGAAGAGCCAGAAAAGGTGTGAAATATATGAAGAGCTTCAAAAGGTGTCAACAATATGAGGAGCATGAAACGGTCTGAAAAATAGGAGGAGCATGAAACGGTGTTCAAAAACATGAAGAGCCTGAAAAGGTGTGAAATATATGAACAGCTTCAAAAGGTATCACAAATAGGAGGAGCATGAAGCGGTGTTGAAAAACATGAAGACCCTGAAAAGGTGTGAAATATATGAAGAGCTTCAAAAGGTGTCAAATATAGAGGGGGCATGAAACTATCTGAAAAATAGGAGGAGCATGAAGCGGTGTTGAAAAACATTAGGAACCTGAAAAGGTTTGAAAAATATGAAGAGCTTCAAAAGGTGTCATAAATAAGAGGAGCATGAAACGGTCTGAAAAAAAGGAGGAGCATGAAGTGGTGTTGAAAAACATAAAGAGCCTGAAAAGGTGTGCAAAATATGAAGAGCTTCAAAAGGTGTCAAAAATATGAGGAGCATGGAACGATCTGAAAAAAAGGAAGAGCAGGAAGCGGTGCGGAAAAACATGAAGAGCCTGAAAAGGTGTGAAAAATATGAAGACCTTCAAAAGGTGTTAAAAAGAGGAGGCACATGAAACTGTCTGAAAAATACGAGGAGCATGAAGCGGTGTGGAAAAACATGATGAGCCTGAAAAAGTGTGTAAAATATGAAGAGCTTCAAAAGGTGTAAAAATATGAAGAGCTTCAAAAGGTGTCAAAAATATGAGGAGCATGTAACGGTCTGAATAATAGGAGGAGCATCAAGCGGTGTTCAAAATCATGAAGAGCATTAAAAGGTGTGAAAAATATGAAGAGCTTCAAAAGGTGTCAAAAATATGAGGAGCATGAAACGATCTGAAAAATAGGAGCAGCATGAAACGGTGCGCAAAAACATGAAGAGCCTGAAAAGGTGTGAACAATATGAAGAGCTTCAAAATGTTTCAAAAATATGAGGAGCATGAAACGGTCTGAAAAATAGGAGGAGCAAGAAGCGGTGTTGAAAAACATGAAGAGCCTGAAAACGTTTGAAAAATATGAAGAGCTTCAAAAGGTGTGGAAAATATGAAGAGCTTCAAAATGTGTCAAAAATAAGAGGAGCATGAAACGGTCCGAAAAGTAGGAGGAGCATGAAGTGGTGATGAAAAACATGAAGAGCCTGAAAATGTGTGAAATATATGAAGAGCTTCAAAAGGTGTCAGAAATGAGAGGAGCATGAAACGGTCTGAAAAATAGGAGGAGCATGAAGTGGTGTTGAAAAACATGAAGAGCCTGAAAAGGTGTGAAAAATATGAAGAGCTTCAAAAGTTGTCAGAAATGATAGAAACATGAAACGGTCTGAAAAATAGGATGAGCAAGAAGGGGTGTTGAAAAACATGAAGAGTCTGAAAACGTTTGAGAAATATGAAGAGATTCAAAAGGTGTGAAATATATGAAGAGCTTCAAAAGGTGTGAAATGCATGAGGAGCAGGAAACAGTCTGAAAAATAGGAGGAGCATGAAGCGGTGTTGAAAAACATGAAGAGCCTGAAAAGCTGTGAAAAATATTAAGAGCTTCAAAAGGTGTCAAAAATATGAGGAGCATGAAACGGTCTGGAAAATAGGAGGAGCATGAAACCGTGTTCAAAAACATGAAGAGCCTGAAAATGTGTAAGAAATATTAAGAGCTTCAAAAGATGTGAAATACATGAGGAGCATGAAAAGGTGTGAAAAATAGGAGGAGCATGAAGCGGTGTTGAAAAACATGAAGAGCCTGAAAAGGTGTGAAAAATATGAAGAGCTTCAAAAGGTGTCAAATATATGAGGAGAATGTTAAGATCTGAAAAATAGGAGGAGCATGAAGGGGTGTTGAAAAACATGAAGAGCCTGAAAAGGTGTGAAAAATATGAAGAGCTTCAAAAGGTGTGAAAAATATGAGGAGCATGAAACGGTCTGAAAAATAGGAGCATGAAGTGGTGTTGAAAACCATGAAGAGCCTGAAAAGCTGTAAAAAATATGAAGAGCATCAAAAACTGTCAAAATATGAGGAGCATGAAACGGTGTTCAAAAACATGAAACGTCTGAAAAGGTGTGAAATATATGAACAGCTTCAAAATGTATCAAAAATAAGAGGAGCATGAAGCGGTGTTGAAAAATATGAAGAGCCTGAAAAGGTGTGAAAAATATGAAGAGCTTCAAAAGGTGTGAAAAATATGAGGAGCATGAAACGGTCTGAAAAATAGGAGAAGCATGAAGCGGTGTTGAAAAACATGAAGAGCCTGAAAAGGTGTGAAAAATATGAAGAGCTTCAAAAGGTGTGAAAAACATGAGGAGCATGAAACGGTCTGAAAATTAGGAGGAGCATGAAGCTTTGTTGAAAAACAGGAAGAGCATGAAAAGGTGGGAAATATATGAAGAGCTTCAAAAGGTGTCAAAAGTATGAGGAGCATGAAACGGTCTGAAAAATAGGAGGAGCATGAAGTGGTGTTGAAAAACATGAAGAGCCAGAAAAGGTGTGAAATATATGAAGAGCTTCAAAAGGTGTCAACAATATGAGGAGCATGAAACGGTCTGAAAAATAGGAGGAGCATGAAACGGTGTTCAAAAACATGAAGAGCCTGAAAAGGTGTGAAATATATGAACAGCTTCAAAAGGTATCACAAATAGGAGGAGCATGAAGCGGTGTTGAAAAACATGAAGACCCTGAAAAGGTGTGAAATATATGAAGAGCTTCAAAAGGTGTCAAATATAGAGGGGGCATGAAACTATCTGAAAAATAGGAGGAGCATGAAGCGGTGTTGAAAAACATTAGGAACCTGAAAAGGTTTGAAAAATATGAAGAGCTTCAAAAGGTGTCATAAATAAGAGGAGCATGAAACGGTCTGAAAAAAAGGAGGAGCATGAAGTGGTGTTGAAAAACATAAAGAGCCTGAAAAGGTGTGCAAAATATGAAGAGCTTCAAAAGGTGTCAAAAATATGAGGAGCATGGAACGATCTGAAAAAAAGGAAGAGCAGGAAGCGGTGCGGAAAAACATGAAGAGCCTGAAAAGGTGTGAAAAATATGAAGACCTTCAAAAGGTGTTAAAAAGAGGAGGCACATGAAACTGTCTGAAAAATACGAGGAGCATGAAGCGGTGTGGAAAAACATGAAGAGCCTGAAAAAGTGTGTAAAATATGAAGAGCTTCAAAAGGTGTCAAAAATATGAAGAGCTTCAAAAGGTGTCAAAAATATGAGGAGCATGTAACGGTCTGAATAATAGGAGGAGCATCAAGCGGTGTTCAAAATCATGAAGAGCATTAAAAGGTGTGAAAAATATGAAGAGCTTCAAAAGGTGTCAAAAATATGAGGAGCATGAAACGATCTGAAAAATAGGAGCAGCATGAAACGGTGCGCAAAAACATGAAGAGCCTGAAAAGGTGTGAACAATATGAAGAGCTTCAAAATGTTTCAAAAATATGAGGAGCATGAAACGGTCTGAAAAATAGGAGGAGCAAGAAGCGGTGTTGAAAAACATGAAGAGCCTGAAAACGTTTGAAAAATATGAAGAGCTTCAAAAGGTGTGGAAAATATGAAGCGCTTCAAAATGTGTCAAAAATAAGAGGAGCATGAAACGGTCTGAAAAGTAGGAGGAGCATGAAGTGGTGATGAAAAACATGAAGAGCCTGAAAATGTGTGAAATATATGAAGAGCTTCAAAAGGTGTCAGAAATGAGAGGAGCATGAAACGGTCTGAAAAATAGGAGGAGCATGAAGTGGTGTTGAAAAACATGAAGAGCCTGAAAAGGTGTGAAAAATATGAAGAGCTTCAAAAGTTGTCAGAAATGATAGAAACATGAAACGGTCTGAAAAATAGGATGAGCAAGAAGGGGTGTTGAAAAACATGAAGAGCCTGAAAACGTTTGAGAAATATGAAGAGATTCAAAAGGTGTGAAATATATGAAGAGCTTCAAAAGATGTGAAATGCATGAGGAGCAGGAAACAGTCTGAAAAATAGGAGGAGCATGAAGCGGTGTTGAAAAACATGAAGAGCCTGAAAAGCTGTGAAAAATATTAAGAGCTTCAAAAGGTGTCAAAAATATGAGGAGCATGAAACGGTCTGGAAAATAGGAGGAGCATGAAACCGTGTTCAAAAACATGAAGAGCCTGAAAATGTGTAAGAAATATTAAGAGCTTCAAAAGATGTGAAATACATGAGGAGCATGAAAAGGTCTGAAAAATAGGAGGAGCATGAAGCGGTGTTGAAAAACATGAAGAGCCTGAAAAGGTGTGAAAAATATGAAGAGCTTCAAAAGGTGTCAAATATATGAGGAGAATGTTAAGATCTGGAAAATAGGAGGAGCATGAAGGGGTGTTGAAAAACATGAAGAGCCTGAAAAGGTGTGAAAAAATATGAAGAGCTTCAAAAGGTGTGAAATATATGAGGAGCATGAAACGGTCTGAAAAATAGGAGCATGAAGTGGTGTTGAAAACCATGAAGAGCCTGAAAAGCTGTAAAAAATATGAAGAGCATCAAAAACTGTCAAAATATGAGGAGCATGAAACGGTGTTCAAAAACATGAAACGTCTGAAAAGGTGTGAAATATATGAACAGCTTCAAAATGTATCAAAAATAAGAGGAGCATGAAGCGGTGTTGAAAAACATGAAGAGCATGAAAAGGTGTGAAAAATATGAAGAGCTTCAAAAGGTGTGAAAAATATGAGGAGCATGAAACGGTCTGAAAATTAGGAGGAGCATGAAGCTTTGTTGAAAAACAGGAAGAGCATGAAAAGGTGGGAAATATATGAAGAGCTTCAAAAGGTGTCAAAAGTATGAGGAGCATGAAACGGTCTGAAAAATAGGAGGAGCATGAAGTGGTGTTGAAAAACATGAAGAGCCAGAAAAGGTGTGAAATATATGAAGAGCTTCAAAAGGTGTCAACAATATGAGGAGCATGAAACGGTCTGAAAAATAGGAGGAGCATGAAACGGTGTTCAAAAACATGAAGAGCCTGAAAAGGTGTGAAATAAATGAACAGCTTCAAAAGGTATCACAAATAGGAGGAGCATGAAGCGGTGTTGAAAAACATGAAGACCCTGAAAAGGTGTGAAATATATGAATAGCTTCAAAAGGTGTCAAATATAGAGGGGGCATGAAACTATCTGAAAAATAGGAGGAGCATGAAGCGGTGTTGAAAAACATTAGGAACCTGAAAAGGTTTGAAAAATATGAAGAGCTTCAAAAGGTGTCATAAATAAGAGGAGCATGAAACGGTCTGAAAAAAAGGAGGAGCATGAAGTGGTGTTGAAAAACATAAAGAGCCTGAAAAGGTGTGCAAAATATGAAGAGCTTCAAAAGGTGTCAAAAATATGAGGAGCATGGAACGATCTGAAAAAAAGGAAGAGCAGGAAGCGGTGCGGAAAAACATGAAGAGCCTGAAAAGGTGTGAAAAATATGAAGACCTTCAAAAGGTGTTAAAAAGAGGAGGCACATGAAACTGTCTGAAAAATACGAGGAGCATGACGCGGTGTGGAAAAACATGAAGAGCCTGAAAAAGTGTGTAAAATATGAAGAGCTTCAAAAGGTGTCAAAAATATGAAGAGCTTCAAAAGGTGTCAAAAATATGAGGAGCATGTAACGGTCTGAATAATAGGAGGAGCATCAAGCGGTGTTCAAAATCATGAAGAGCATTAAAAGGTGTGAAAAATATGAAGAGCTTCAAAAGGTGTCAAAAATATGAGGAGCATGAAACGATCTGAAAAATAGGAGCAGCATGAAACGGTGCGCAAAAACATGAAGAGCCTGAAAAGGTGTGAACAATATGAAGAGCTTCAAAATGTTTCAAAAATATGAGGAGCATGAAACGGTCTGAAAAATAGGAGGAGCAAGAAGCGGTGTTGAAAAACATGAAGAGCCTGAAAACGTTTGAAAAACATGAAGAGCCTGAAAAGGTGTGAAAAATGTGAAGAGCTTCAAAAGTTGTGAAATACAAGAGTAGCATGAAACGGTCTGAAAATTAGGAGGAGCATGAAGTGGTGTTCAAAAACATGAAGAGTCTGAAAAGGTGTGAAAAATATGAAGAACTTCAAAAGGTGCCAATAATATGAGGAGCATGAAACGGTCTGAAAAATAGGAGGGGCATGAAACGTTGTTCAAAAACATGAAGAGCCTAAAAAGGTATGAAAAATATGAGGAGCTTCAAAAGCTGTGAAATACATGAGGAACATGAAACGGTCTGAAAAATAGGAGGAGCATGAAAGGGTATTCAAAACATGAAGAGCTTGAAAAGGTGTGAAAAATATGAAGAGCTTCAAAAGGTGTGAAAAATATGAGGAGCTTCACAAGTTGTCAAAAATATGAGGAGCATGAAACGATCTGAAAAATAGGAGGAACATTAACTGGTGTTGAAAAACATGAAGAGCCTGAAAAGGCGTGAAAAATACGAAGAGATTCAAAAGATGTCAAAAATAGGAGGAGCCTGAAACGGTGTTGAAAAACATGAAGAGCATGAAAAGGTGTGAAAAATATGAAGAGCTTCAAAAGGTGTCAAAAATATGAGGAGCATGAAACGGTCTGAAATATAGGAGACGCATGAAGCGGTGTTGAAAAACATGAAGAGCCTGAAAAGGTGTGAAAAATATGAAGAGCTTCAAAAGGTGTAAAAAATATGAGGAGTATGAAAAGGACTGAAAAATAGGAGGAGCATGAAGTGGTGTTGAAAAACATGAAAAGCCTGAAAAGGTGTGAAAAATATGAAGAGCTTCAAAAGGTGTGAAAATTATGAAGAGCTTCAAAAGGGTGAAAAATATGAGGAGCATGAAACGGTCTGAAAAATAGGAGGAGCATGAAGTGGTGTTGAAAAACATAAAGAGCCTGAAAAGGTGTGCAAAATATGAAGAGCTTCAAAAGGTGTCATAAATAAGAGGAGCATGAAACGGTCTGAAAAAAAGGAGGAGCATGAAGTGGTGTTGAAAAACATAAAGAGCCTGAAAAGGTGTGCAAAATATGAAGAGCTTCAAAAGGTGTCAAAAATATGAGGAGCATGGAACGATCTGAAAAAAAGGAAGAGCAGGAAGCGGTGCGGAAAAACATGAAGAGCCTGAAAAGGTGTGAAAAATATGAAGACCTTCAAAAGGTGTTAAAAAGAGGAGGCACATGAAACTGTCTGAAAAATACGAGGAGCATGAAGCGGTGTGGAAAAACATGAAGAGCCTGAAAAAGTGTGTAAAATATGAAGAGCTTCAAAAGGTGTCAAAAATATGAAGAGCTTCAAAAGGTGTCAAAAATATGAGGAGCATGTAACGGTCTGAATAATAGGAGGAGCATCAAGCGGTGTTCAAAATCATGAAGAGCATTAAAAGGTGTGAAAAATATGAAGAGCTTCAAAAGGTGTCAAAAATATGAGGAGCATGAAACGATCTGAAAAATAGGAGCAGCATGAAACGGTGCGCAAAAACATGAAGAGCCTGAAAAGGTGGGAACAATATGAAGAGCTTCAAAATGTTTCAAAAATATGAGGAGCATGAAACGGTCTGAAAAATAGGAGGAGCAAGAAGCGGTGTTGAAAAACATGAAGAGCCTGAAAACGTTTGAAAAACATGAAGAGCCTGAAAAGGTGTGAAAAATGTGAAGAGCTTCAAAAGTTGTGAAATACAAGAGTAGCATGAAACGGTCTGAAAACTAGGAGGAGCATGAAGTGGTGTTCAAAAACATGAAGAGTCTGAAAAGGTGTGAAAAATATGAAGAACTTCAAAAGGTGCCAATAATATGAGGAGCATGAAACGGTCTGAAAAATAGGAGGGGCATGAAACGTTGTTCAAAAACATGAAGAGCCTAAAAAGGTATGAAAAATATGAGGAGCTTCAAAAGCTGTGAAATACATGAGGAACATGAAACGGTCTGAAAAATAGGAGGAGCATGAAACGGTATTCAAAACATGAAGAGCTTGAAAAGGTGTGAAAAATATGAAGAGCTTCAAAAGGTGTGAAAAATATGAGGAGCTTCACAAGTTGTCAAAAATATGAGGAGCATGAAACGATCTGAAAAATAGGAGGAACATTAACTGGTGTTGAAAAACATGAAGAGCCTGAAAAGGCGTGAAAAATACGAAGAGATTCAAAAGATGTCAAAAATAGGAGGAGCCTGAAACGGTGTTGAAAAACATGAAGAGCATGAAAAGGTGTGAAAAATATGAAGAGCTTCAAAAGGTGTCAAAAATATGAGGAGCATGAAACGGTCTGAAATATAGGAGACGCATGAAGCGGTGTTGAAAAACATGAAGAGCCTTAAAAGGTGTGAAAAATATGAAGAGCTTCAAAAGGTGTAAAAAATATGAGGAGTATGAAAAGGACTGAAAAATAGGAGGAGCATGAAGTGGTGTTGAAAAACATGAAAAGCCTGAAAAGGTGTGAAAAATATGAAGAGCTTCAAAAGGTGTGAAAATTATGAAGAGCTTCAAAAGGGTGAAAAATATGAGGAGCATGAAACGGTCTGAAAAATAGGAGGAGCATGAAGTGGTGTTGAAAAACATAAAGAGCCTGAAAAGGTGTGCAAAATATGAAGAGCTTCAAAAGGTGTCATAAATAAGAGGAGCATGAAACGGTCTGAAAAAAAGGAGGAGCATGAAGTGGTGTTGAAAAACATAAAGAGCCTGAAAAGGTGTGCAAAATATGAAGAGCTTCAAAAGGTGTCAAAAATATGAGGAGCATGGAACGATCTGAAAAAAAGGAAGAGCAGGAAGCGGTGCGGAAAAACATGAAGAGCCTGAAAAGGTGTGAAAAATATGAAGACCTTCAAAAGGTGTTAAAAAGAGGAGGCACATGAAACTGTCTGAAAAATACGAGGAGCATGAAGCGGTGTGGAAAAACATGAAGAGCCTGAAAAAGTGTGTAAAATATGAAGAGCTTCAAAAGGTGTCAAAAATATGAAGAGCTTCAAAAGGTGTCAAAAATATGAGGAGCATGTAACGGTCTGAATAATAGGAGGAGCATCAAGCGGTGTTCAAAATCATGAAGAGCATTAAAAGGTGTGAAAAATATGAAGAGCTTCAAAAGGTGTCAAAAATATGAGGAGCATGAAACGATCTGAAAAATAGGAGCAGCATGAAACGGTGCGCAAAAACATGAAGAGCCTGAAAAGGTGGGAACAATATGAAGAGCTTCAAAATGTTTCAAAAATATGAGGAGCATGAAACGGTCTGAAAAATAGGAGGAGCAAGAAGCGGTGTTGAAAAACATGAAGAGCCTGAAAACGTTTGAAAAACATGAAGAGCCTGAAAAGGTGTGAAAAATGTGAAGAGCTTCAAAAGTTGTGAAATACAAGAGTAGCATGAAACGGTCTGAAAACTAGGAGGAGCATGAAGTGGTGTTCAAAAACATGAAGAGTCTGAAAAGGTGTGAAAAATATGAAGAACTTCAAAAGGTGCCAATAATATGAGGAGCATGAAACGGTCTGAAAAATAGGAGGGGCATGAAACGTTGTTCAAAAACATGAAGAGCCTAAAAAGGTATGAAAAATATGAGGAGCTTCAAAAGCTGTGAAATACATGAGGAACATGAAACGGTCTGAAAAATAGGAGGAGCATGAAACGGTATTCAAAACATGAAGAGCTTGAAAAGGTGTGAAAAATATGAAGAGCTTCAAAAGGTGTGAAAAATATGAGGAGCTTCACAAGTTGTCAAAAATATGAGGAGCATGAAACGATCTGAAAAATAGGAGGAACATTAACTGGTGTTGAAAAACATGAAGAGCCTGAAAAGGTGTGAAAAATACGAAGAGATTCAAAAGATGTCAAAAATAGGAGGAGCCTGAAACGGTGTTGAAAAACATGAAGAGCATGAAAAGGTGTGAAAAATATGAAGAGCTTCAAAAGGTGTCAAAAATATGAGGAGCATGAAACGGTCTGAAATATAGGAGACGCATGAAGCGGTGTTGAAAAACATGAAGAGCCTGAAAAGGTGTGAAAAATATGAAGAGCTTCAAAAGGTGTAAAAAATATGAGGAGTATGAAAAGGACTGAAAAATAGGAGGAGCATGAAGTGGTGTTGAAAAACATGAAAAGCCTGAAAAGGTGTGAAAAATATGAAGAGCTTCAAAAGGTGTGAAAATTATGAAGAGCTTCAAAAGGGTGAAAAATATGAGGAGCATGAAACGGTCTGAAAAATAGGAGAAGCATGAAGCGGAGTTGAAAAACATGAACAGCCTGAAAACGTGTGAAAAATATGAAGAGCTTCAAATGGTGTGAAAAATATGAGGTGCATGAAACGGTCTGAAAAATAGGAGGAGCATGAAGCTTTGTTGAAAAACATGAAGAGCCTGAAAAGGTGGGAAATATATGAAGAGCTTCAAAAGGTGTCAAAAATATGAGGAGCATGAAACGGTCTGATAAATAGGAGGAGCATGAAGTGGTGTGAAAAACATGAAGAGCCAGAAAAGGTGTGAAATATATGAAGAGCTTCAAAAGTTGTCAAAAATATGAGGAGCAGGAAATGGTCTGAAAAATTGGAGCATGAAGTGGTGTTGAAAACCATGAAGAGCCTGTAAGGTGTGAAAAATATGAAGAGCATCAAAAACTGTCAAAATATGAGGAGCATGAAACGGTGTTCAAAAACATGAAACGCCTGAAAAGGTGTGAAATATATGAACAGCTTCAAAAGGTATCACAAATAGGAGGAGCATGGAGCGGTGTTGAAAAACATGAAGACCCTGAAAAGGTGTGAAATATATGAAGAGCTTCAAAAGGTGTCAAATATAGAGGGGGCATGAAACTATCTGAAAAATAGGAGGAGCATGAAGCGGTGTTGAAAAACATTAGGAACCTGAAAAGGTTTGAAAAATATGAAGAGCTTCAAAAGGTGTCATAAATAAGAGGAGCATGAAACGGTCTGAAAAAAAGGAGGAGCATGAAGTGGTGTTGAAAAACATAAAGAGCCTGAAAAGGTGTGCAAAATATGAAGAGCTTCAAAAGGTGTCAAAAATATGAGGAGCATGGAACGATCTGAAAAAAAAGGAAGAGCAGGAAGCGGTGCGGAAAAACATGAAGAGCCTGAAAAGGTGTGAAAAATATGAAGACCTTCAAAAGGTGTTAAAAAGAGGAGGCACATGAAACTGTCTGAAAAATACGAGGAGCATGAAGCGATGTGGAAAAACATGAAGAGCCTGAAAAAGTGTGTAAAATATGAAGAGCTTCAAAAGGTGTCAAAAATATGAAGAGCTTCAAAAGGTGTCAAAAATATGAGGAGCATGTAACGGTCTGAATAATAGGAGGAGCATCAAGCGGTGTTCAAAATCATGAAGAGCATTAAAAGGTGTGAAAAATATGAAGAGCTTCAAAAGGTGTCAAAAATATGAGGAGCATGAAACGATCTGAAAAATAGGAGCAGCATGAAACGGTGCGCAAAAACATGAAGAGCCTGAAAAGGTGTGAACAATATGAAGAGCTTCAAAATGTTTCAAAAATATGATGAGCATGAAACGGTCTGAAAAATAGGAGGAGCAAGAAGCGGTGTTGAAAAACATGAAGAGCCTGAAAACGTTTGAAAAACATGAAGAGCTTCAAAAGGTGTGGAAAATATGAAGCGCTTCAAAATGTGTCAAAAATAAGAGGAGCATGAAACGGTCTGAAAAGTAGGAGGAGCATGAAGTGGTGATGAAAAACATGAAGAGCCTGAAAATGTGTGAAATATATGAAGAGCTTCAAAAGGTGTCAGAAATGAGAGGAGCATGAAACGGTCTGAAAAATAGGAGGAGCATGAAGTGGTGTTGAAAAACATGAAGAGCCTGAAAAGGTGTGAAAAATATGAAGAGCTTCAAAAGTTGTCAGAAATGATAGAAACATGAAACGGTCTGAAAAATAGGATGAGCAAGAAGGGGTGTTGAAAAACATGAAGAGTCTGAAAACGTTTGAGAAATATGAAGAGATTCAAAAGGTGTGAAATATATGAAGAGCTTCAAAAGGTGTGAAATGCATGAGGAGCAGGAAACAGTCTGAAAAATAGGAGGAGCATGAAGCGGTGTTGAAAAACATGAAGAGCCTGAAAAGCTGTGAAAAATATTAAGAGCTTCAAAAGGTGTCAAAAATATGAGGAGCATGAAACGGTCTGGAAAATAGGAGGAGCATGAAACCGTGTTCAAAAACATGAAGAGCCTGAAAATGTGTAAGAAATATTAAGAGCTTCAAAAGATGTGAAATACATGAGGAGCATGAAAAGGTGTGAAAAATAGGAGGAGCATGAAGCGGTGTTGAAAAACATGAAGAGCCTGAAAAGGTGTGAAAAATATGAAGAGCTTCAAAAGGTGTCAAATATATGAGGAGAATGTTAAGATCTGAAAAATAGGAGGAGCATGAAGGGGTGTTGAAAAACATGAAGAGCCTGAAAAGGTGTGAAAAAATATGAAGAGCTTCAAAAGGTGTGAAATATATGAGGAGCA